>NC_090446.1:917278711-919678711 GCF_031143425.1 Pleurodeles waltl | reverse complement strand
ATAGACTTCATTCCCTCATGGAGGTTGGCTTTGGCGGTGTGTGGGTCTTTGGTGAGGGAGAGGATGAGCTGGGTGTCGTCGGCGTAGGAGAGAATGTTGAGGTTGTGCTGACGGGCCAGTTGTGCGAGGGGGGCCATGTAGACGTTGAACAGCGTCAGGCTTAGGGAGGAGCCTTGGGTTACGCCGCAGATGATGTTGGTGGCTTCGGAGCGGAAGGGAGAGAGTCAGACTCTCTGGGTTCTGCCGGAGAGGAAGGAGGAGATCCAGTTGAGGGCTGTTTCTTGTATTCCAGCTTCATGGAGGCGTGTTAGTAGGGTGCGGTGGCAAACCGTATCCAAGGCTGCGGAGAGGTCCAGGAGGATGAGGGCTGATGTTTCGCCGTTGTCCATATGCTGTCTGATGTCATCTGTAGCGGTGAGGAGAGCAGTTTCGGTGCTGTGGTTGCGTCTGAAACCGGACTGGGAGGCGTCCAGGATGGAGTAGTCCTCGAGGTGGTGGGTGAGCTGAGCGTTGACGGTCTTCTCGATGACCTTCGCCGGGAAGGGGAGGAGGGAGATCGGGCGGAAGTTTATGAGGTCATTGGGGTCTGCCTTGGGTTTCTTGAGGAGGGCGTGGATGTCGCATGCTTCCAGCTTTCCGGGAAGGTTTCAGTTTCGAAGGAAAAGTTGATGATCTTTCGGAGTTGGGGGGCGATGGTAGAGTCGGCTCTGTTGTAGACGTGGTGGGGGCATGGGTCTGAGGGGGATCCTGAGTGGATGGAGTTCATGATCTTGCAGGTTTCCGAGTCGTGTACGTGGGTCCAGGCGGTCAGGCGGTTGGTGTAGGTGGAGCCGTCGGAGATGGGGTCTGGCGGAGGTGTGGTGTTGAGGCTGTTGTGGATGTCGGCGATCTTCTGATAGAAGAAGGTGGACAGGGCGTCGCAGAGTTCTTGGGAGAGTGGGATATCGTTGGCATTGGTGCTGGGGTTGGATAGCTCTTTCACGATGCAGAAGAGTTCTTTGCTGTTGTGTGCGTTGTTGTTCAGGCGTGCTGTGAAGTGGGAGCGCTTGGCGAGTCGGATTAGCTGGTGGTGCTTGCGGGTGGCTTCCTTGTGGGCTGTCAGGCTGTCTGGTGTGCGTTCGAGGAGCCATTTCTTCTTTAGTTTCAGGCAGGTGCGTTTGGAGGTAATGAGTTCGTCCGTGAACCAGGTGGCTTTTTTCTTTCCTTGGTTGTCGGTGGGCTTATTGAGAGGTGCGAGGGTGTTGGCGCAGTCGTTGATCCACCGTCGGAGGTTGATGTCGGCGGTGTCTGGGTCGGTGGGGTCAGTGGGCGGGTTCTTGGTGAGGGTGCTGGTCAGTTGGTCTTCGGTGACTTTGCTCCAGTGGCGGTGAGGTGGTAGTTGGGTGCGGTGGTGTTCGGTGTGCTTCTTGAATGTGAAGTGGACGCAGTGGTGGTCGGTCCAGTGGAGTTCGGTGGTGTGGCTGAAGGTGACGTGGTTGCTTGAGGAGAAGATTGGATCGAGCGTGTGGCCGGCGATGTGGGTGGGTGTGTTTACCAGTTGTCTATCAGAGATGTGGTGTTGGCGTCGTTGTTGTTCTCCAGGTGGAAATTGAGGTCTCCAAGGAGGATGTAGTCCATAGAGGCGAGGGCGTGGGTGCTCGTGAGGTCAGCGATAGAGTCGCTGAAGGGTTCTCGTGGTCCTGGGGGTCAAAAGATGAGCGTTCCCCTGAGGGTGGTGTTGGGGTCAGTGTGGATCCGGAAGTGCAGGTGTTCGGCGGTCTTGAGGGTGTCGTCCGTGTGGGTGTGGATTTTGAGGGTGGATTTGTGGGCGATGGCTATTCCTCCTCCCATTCCATTAGGGCGATCTCTTCTGGTGATTTTGTAGCCGTCTGGGATGGCTATGGCGGTCAAGTGCTGAGGAGTCGTTCCACCAGGTTCGGTCAGAAAGGCTACGTCTGGGGCGGTGGTGTCGAGCAGGTCCCAGAGCTCGATGGTGTGCTTTCGTGCGGAGCGTGTGTTGAGGAGTATGCAGTGGAGGTGGTTTGTGATGGTTGTTGCAGGTTTCCTTGTTCTGTTGCAGGTGAAGTTGCAGACGTGGCAGGAGAAGGGCCCTTTGGTGTTCTTCGGTGTGGCCTGGAAGCAAGTTGTGGAGGAGCCGGGGTTGAGGGCGATGAGTTCGTTGGCCGAGTAGCAGCGTCTGTTGGTGAGGGGGGCGTGCGGACCAGGGGGGGTGGTGCTGGGCGCGATCCAAGCGCGGACGGGTGCATATGGGCTTGCCTCTGGTGCGCCTCTGGCGCGCAGCAGCGCGGACGCGCAGCGGCAGCTATTAAGAAGGGAGGGGGAAGGGAGGAGCAGCTGGGAGGCGGGAGGGAGTGGCGAATGGGGGCGCGAGGGGGGTGGGGCCGCAGGGAGGCAGCGGCAGGGAAAAGCGGCAAGGGGGAGCACACAAGGGGTGAAAAAAGCGGAAAACAGCAAAAAGGCACAATTTGGAAAAAAGCACAAAGGCACAAAAGCAAGTCACAGAATACGGAATACAGTCACAAATGCGGTGAAACGGCACAATGCACAAGCGGAATACAGCAATCTGAAAAAGGCAAAAATGGGGGCAAAAAAGCGCAAGAAAGCAAGGCGCAGAAACAGAATACAGTTACAAATACGGCGAAAACGGCAAAATGCACACGAGTCTAGTGGCGCTTACCAGAAGCCCACTAGACACCAGGGATGAGGCGCAGGAGGATGCCTGCGGGTGGAAGAGGGCCTCGAACAAGCTAGCAGCAGCGTGGGCGGGGGTCAGGGACACGGAGACAGCAAGGTGGTGCTGCGGACGTGGGGGGGCGAGCTCTTGACCGAAAACAGGTCAGAGGTCGCTCACCCTCGACGCGCAGCGCCAGCCATTAAGAAGGGAGGGGGAGGGAGGAGCAGCTGGGAGGCGGGAGGGAGCAGCGAATGGGGGCGCGAGGGGGGCGGGCCGCAGGGAGGCAGCGGCAGGGAAAAGCGGCAAGGGGGAGCGCCCAAGGGGCGACAAAAAGTGGAAAACAGCAAAAAGGCACAATTTGGAAAAAAGGACAAAGGCACAATAGCAAGTGACAGAATACGGAATACAGTCACAAATACGGTGAAACGGCACAATGCACAAGCGGAATACAGCAATCTGAAAAAAATCACGGAAAAAGTGTGTGCATGCTGGTCTGATGGTGTGCTTGGGATAGGCTGAGGTACAGGGGTTTGGGTCTGGGTGGAGGAAGTTGGAGGGGGGAGGCTGGACACAGGGACAATGGCTGCCATCACTGCTGAGGGCAGAATCTGTAAAGCTCGCTGTTGGGCTGCCTGACCAGAATGAATGCCCTCCAGGTATGCATTGGTCGGTTGCAACTGCCTCTCTACTCCCTGGATGGCATTCAGAATGGTAGACTGCTCAACAGTGAGGGATCTGAGGAGGTCAATGGCCTCCTCACTGAGGGCTGCAGGGCTGACAGGGGCAGGGGCAGGGGCTGAGGTGCCTGGGGCGAAGGAGATGCCCACCCTCCTGAGTGAGCGGCCACGAGTCACATGCTGAGGGGCTGCTGGGAGGGCAGTGCTGGTAGGGGGGTGGCGGCTGTACCTGTAGATGCGGGGGCACAGAGGGGTCCGCCACCGCAAGGGAGCTCACATCAGAGGAGGAGTTCGTGTCGCTGGTCTCAGCTCCCGTCCCCGCCGTGGAGCTCCCCTCGCCTTCCGTCCCACTGGTGTCTTCAGACTCCATTGTCTCACCCTCCAGGGCCATGTGGGATGCAGCTCCCTCCTGCTCCGGTGCCACTGCTCCTCCGCCTGATGATGCTATTGCCCACAAGAACAGGGAGACTAAAAAAAGGGGGGAAAGACAGAAGAAAGACATGTTAAGTGCATGCAATACCGCTACTGTTGGCGGACACTACAGACACAGAAAACCTCTGCACTACGCCGTGCACTTAGAGTTCCCTAATTATTTACAGGGACATGGGGTACAAGGCCTATGCCCGATTGATGCACATATGGATGTCACACGAGCCTCACTAGGTGTAGTTGCCTCCGAACACTGGTGGGGTGGGGTGCCACATGGTCTGCCTTACGAAGGGACCTTGCCTACTAAACTCGCCCTGGCCTAGGGGAACCCACAGCCCACCTCCCCCACCCAGATATCTCGTAATGAGTGCAGATTCAGCTGAATGAGAGTGTACTCACACCCTTGTGGCTGCTGTGATGCTCTCAAGCGCCCATCCAACTCCCGATACGCCACCACCAGGATCCGGAAAATCAGGGGGTCATGGTGCGACGGGCACCCCCTCCCACATTGGGAGGCCATCCCCAACTGGGCCTCCGCCGTCTTCTTGCACCAGCGGCGAATGTCCTCCCATCTTTTACGGCAGTGGGTGCTCTGTCCGTGGTGGACCCCCAGGGTCCCGACTTCCTTGGCAATGGCACGCCAAATATCCTTCTTCTGGTGGGCGCTGACCTACAGGAATGGTACAGGGGAAAAGGAGGAGATATAACCATCCAGACCGTCACAGTCATTGGCCCACTTTCCCACCCTTGCCCTGACGCACATGCACTCACCGTCGTTTCATGCACGCCTCATTCTCCCCCCCTATCTTCCATTCCACACCACTACATTCAGGCATTGCCCATACAGCATGCTCACAGTGTACTTATCTGTTTGTCTGGAGGACCGTAGAGTAGCGTGTACTGGGGGAGGACCCCATCCACTAGTTTCTTCAACTCCTCCGTGGTGAAGGCAGGGGCCCTTCCCCAGACACATGAGCCATTGTCTCTTCCAGACTGAAGTCACATCAGCACTTGCAGTGTAGGTCCTCTCCTGTCGAAGATCAGATATCAAGTGAGTGAACAGACAGAAAATGGTGGTAACGTCTGTGGCGGTGCGTACCCTCCCACGTTGGGAGGCCATCCCCAGCTGGGCCTCTGACGTCTTCTTGCTCCAGCGGCGAATGTCCTTCCATCTTTACGCCAGTGGGTGCTCTGCCTGTGGTGGACCCCAGGGTCCGGACTTCCTTGGCAATGGCACACCAAATATCCTTCTTCTGGTGGGCGCTGACCTACAGGAATGGTACAGGGGAAAAGGATGAGATATAACCGTCCGGGCCGTCACAGTCATTGGCCCACGTTCCCACCCTTGCCCTGACGCACATGCACTCACCGTCGTTTCATGCACACCTCATTCTTCTCCCCCATCTTCCATCCACACCACTACACACAGGCATTGCCCATACAGCATGCTCACAGTGTACTTACCTATTTGTCTGGAGGACCGTAGGGTAGCGTGTACTGGGGGAGGACCCCATCCACTAGTTTCACCAACTCCTCCGTGGTGAAGGCAGGGGCCCTTTCCCCAGACACATGAGCCATTGTCTCTTCCAGACTGAGGTCACAGCAGCACTTGCAGTGTAGGTCCTCTCTTGTTGAAGATCAGGTATCAAGTGAGTGAAAAGACATGAAATGGCGATCACGTCCGTGGTGGTGCATACCGCCATTGCCGGCGTACATCGTCACTGGCTCCTGGGACCCATAGGGTCCAATGTTAACCAATGCAGGATTACGCTGCTGTCTTCGACCGCCTGCCGCAACGGTTTACAACGCCAGCGCAGTTACCTCATATCCCCTTGTCCCACCTTATAGGTCAGGCAGTCGCCATTTCAGGGGCCACATGGCATTAATTTTAAATGCGTCACACATATCTAGGCCTTGCATACACATTACGACAGGGACAGACCGGATCGAAAAATGTGTGCAATAAAGTTGTGTTTTCGTACCTCAGTGTTGGCTGACCCTCTGCTCGCTGTTCTCGTCCATAGGGCACGTCCACTGGGGCAGGTGAGGAGATGGCGGCATCCTCCGGTGTACAGACCGCTGGTGGACCTGTCAACAATGGAAGAGCAACATGTAATTGTCACCTACAGATTGGACCATGCCACAATCCTGGAACTGTGTGCCCAGTTGGATCCGGACCTGATGTCAGCTATCCGCCATCCCACTGGAATCCCCCCTCTAGTGCAGGTGCTGTTAGTACTCCATTTCCTGGCAAGTGGGTCTTTTCAAACAACAGTGGCCATTGCATCAGGGATGTCCCAGCCTGTGTTCTCCAACGTGTTGTCCAGAGTGTTGTCTGCCCTGCTGAAACACATGCGCAGCTACATCGTGTTCCCTGAGGTGGAGGATTTGCCTACAGTGAAAAGTAACTTCTATGCCCTGGGACATATCCCCAACATCATAGGTGCCATTGATGGGACACATGTGGCCTTGGTACCCCCCGCAGGAGTGAACAGGTGTACAGGAACCGGAAGAGTTACCATTCAATTAATGTGCAGACGGTGTGTTTGGCCGACCAGTACATCTCCCATGTGAACGTCAACTTTCCTGGCTCAGTGCATGACGCTTACATTCTGAGGAATAGCAGCATCCCTAATGTGATGGGGCAACTCCAGAGGCACCATGTGTGGCTATTAGGTGAGGACATGGACCCTATTCAGTGTGAATAGTTGTCTGGGGTTGACCCTAAGGGTTAGTGTGTGTCTAACAGTTGTCCCTCGACATTTGAAGGTGACTCTGGCTACCCCAACCTGTCATGGCTACTGACTCCAGTGAGGAAGCCCAGGACAAGGGCAGCGGAACGCTACAATGAGGCACATGGGCGAACTAGGAGGGTTATAGAGAGGACCTTCGGCCTCCTGAAGGCCAGGTTCAGGTGCCTCCATATGACAGGTGGTTCCCTATTCTACTCACCAAAGAAGGTGTGCCAGATCATTGTGGCCTGCTGTATGCTTCACAACTTGGCTTTGCGACGACAGGTGCCTTTTCTGCAGGAGGATGGTCCAGATGGAGGTCTTGGGGCAGCTGTGGAGCCTGTGGACAGTGAAGATGAGGAAGCAGAAGAAGAGGACATCGACAACAGAAACACAGTGATTCATCAATACTGTGAGACACAGGTAAGAAGACATCACTGCCTGCTACATCTAATACACTTGTTCTACCTCTCATCTGTCTGTCACTTTCACCCAGTGTATGAACACTGAGTTGTCACTTTCCCTTTCAATTTCACAGATGAGAGTCCCACTGTGTGACATCTGCTTTGTTTCCTCATGGACAAGAGCTGTGTGACATATGTATGTTGACAATACAATGGATATTGCATTTTTCCTCAGTTATTGCAAATACACATTTTTGAAAGAACAGACTGACTCCAGATAGTTTTGTGATTTAAGGGTGTTTATTTAAGTGATAAATAGTGGTGGGGTTTGTAAAATGGTCAGGGGTGATGGTGGAGGAATATCCATGGCAGAGTCCAGTCTATTAGTCTCACAGGTGCATTGTCCAAAGGGGCATAGGAAGTGGAGCTGGGGCAGTTGATGGATGGACAGGGTGACAAAGTGGTACAAAAGGATGACAATCAGAGTGGTCTCATTTCTTGGCTGTGGTCTTGGCATTGTTCTCTGTTTTTGTCCTGGATCTCAGGGACCGCTTGCGGGGTGGTTCTCCATCTGCAAGGGGTGGGGTGCTGGTATCGTGGTCCTGTGGCGGTGCCTCCTGTCCACTAGCGCCGGCGGAGGTGGTGGGCAGTTCATTATCCAGGCTAGTGTCAGGGGCCCCTTCTTGTGCCACAGTGTCCCTCCTGGTGTTGATGAGTTCCTTCAGTGCCCCTACAATGGTGCCCAGGGTGGAATTGATGGCTTTGAGTTCCTCCCTGAACCCCAAATTCTGTTCCTCCTGCAGCTGCTGGGTCTCCTGAAACTTGGCCAGTACTGTTGCCATCATCTCCTGGGAATGGTGGTAGGCTCCCATGATGTTGGAGAGGGCCTTGTGGAGAATGGGTTCCCTGGGCCTGTCCTCCTCCTATCGCACAGCAGCCCTCCCAGTTCCCCTGTGTTCCTGGGCCTCTGTCCCCTGAACCGTGCGCCCACTGCCACTGCCCCCAGGTCCTTGCTGTTGTTGGCGTGGTGGATTAGCCTGGGTTCCCTATAGTGGTGGGTACACTGCTGATTGACGTGTCCTGGGGACAGAGGTATGGGCCCGCTGGGTGGGTGCTGTGCTGGTGTTTCCAGAGGGGGGAGGCTCTGTTGTGGCTTGTGCCAGTGTGATGGGAACCAACTGTCCCGAGGTCCCAGATGGGCCAGGCTGGTCATCTAGATCCAGTTGGACAGAGCTGCTGTCATCACTGTGGGCCTCTTCTGTGGGTGGAGTGGACATGTCTGGAACATCCAGTCTGGTGATGTTGGGTAGGGGTCCTGCAGGGGTGTAAAGGCATAATTATTGCATCTGTGTGTGCCATGGTGTGCAATGGGTGGGTGACCCTGTACCCCAGTGCTTGCATTCTTGTGTAGGACCTTGTGTGATCATTGGTTTGGGGTCTGTGTTAGTATGTGTAGTGGCCATGCATTGGTGATGGGTGTCCATGCTTTGTTGTTGCTGCAGGGCTTGGTGTTGGGATGGGTGGGTTGTGATAGTGGGACATATGTGAGGAGTTGGAGTGATGGGGGTGAGGGCGAGGGTGGGGGTATGTGATGGCATGCAGGTAGGGTGGGGGATGAAGTAGTGAAAGATTTGCCTTACCAGAGTCCATTCCTCCTGGTACTCCTGCGAGGCCCTCAGGATGCAGTATAGCCAAGACCTACTCCTCCCATGTTGTTAGTTGTGAGGGAGGAGGTGGGGGTTTCGCCGCAGTCCTCTGCACTGCAAGGTGGTGTCTTGAGACCACGGAATGTACCTTCCCCCGTAGGTCGTTCCACCTCTTCCTGATGTCATCCCTAGTTCTTGGGTGCTGTCCCACTGCATTGACCCTGTCCACGATTCTGCGCCATAGCTCCATCTTCCTAGCTATGGTGGTGTGCTGCACCTGTGATCCGAATAGCTGTGGCTCTGCCCGGATGATTTCCTCCACCATGACCCTGAGCTCCTCCTCAGAACACCTGGGGTGTCTTTGGGGTGCCATGGGGTGGTGTGGATGATGTGTGAGGTGGTGTGTGTTGTGATGTGTGAGGGGATGTGTTTGTATGTGTTGTGTGAGGTGCGTGGATGTTGTGTGAGCGATGGTGTTGAGTGCCTGTAGATGCTAGTTTGTTGATGGTGGTGTCTCTCTCTGGCCTTCTGTCGCAATTGTGGTCGTAGGGGTTTGTGGGTGATGTGAGTGTGTGTTTGGGAGTGGTGTGTGTATGTGTATCAGGTGTGTGTATTTCGATTTGTCCAATGTGGTTGTGTTTTGTAAGTGTGTGTGTATTTTGAGCGCAGCGGTGTGTACCGCCAATGGAATACCGCGGTTGAAAGACCACCGCGTGGATTAGTGGGTTGTGATAGTGTGGGCCTATTCCTGTTGGCGTGACGGTGTTGGTTTTGTTATCGCCAGTTTATCACTGACCTTTGGTGTGGCGGACTTGTGTGGGTGTCTGGATTTTGGCGATTCCGAGCTGTGGGTCGTAATAGCTGTGGCGGTATTCCGCTGCCGCGCGGTGTGTTGGCGGTCTTCTGCACGGCGGTAAGCGGCATTTACCACCAATGTTGTAATGAGACTAACATTATTTTACTTTCTTGTTCACCAAGTCTGTCTCCTCTTGGAAGAAATATAGGGGGTAATTACAACCTTGGCGGGCGGCTGAAGCCGCTCGCCAAGGTTGGACAGCCGGGCGGCCACCAATCCGGCCGCACTCCCGCTGCTGCCATAATGAGATCCCCGCTGGGCCGGCAGGCGGAAACCTAGTTTCCGGCCGCCGGCCCAGCGGGGATCTCGGCCGCAACACAGGAGCCGGCTCCAAATGGAGCCGGCGGTGTTGCGGCTGTGCGGCGGGTACAGTTGCACCCGTCGCGCTTTTCACTGTCTGCACAGCATACAGTGAAAAGCTGCACGGGCCGAGGCAGGGGGCCCCTGAACTGCCCATGCCAGTGGCATGGGCAGTTCAGATGCCCCCAGGGGCCACCCGACTCCCCTTTCCGCCAGCCTTTTCATGGCGGTTCTTACCTCCATGAAAAGGCTGGTGGGAGGGGGACTCGTAATCCCCTGGGCAGCGCTGCAAGCAGCGCTGCCCTGGACGATTACTCCCGCCGGGACAAAAGTGGCAGGAAACCGCCGGTCCCAGCAGTGTGACCGCGGCGCTTCCGCCGCAGTTGTAATCCCCCCTGGAAGCACCGCCAGCCTGTTGGCGGTGCTTCCTGCAAAACAGCCCTGACGGTCAAAGACCGCCAGGGTTGTAATGACCCCCATAATCTCCAAGTTTCAACAACAAGCCATGCAGAAGGACCAATGGCTATCTACTTCTATGGAAACAAGAGTTTCAAAGTAGACTGGAAAAAGGTGAGTTATTTATAATAATACAGACTAGTGGTTCGAGTGGCAAATCCTAAGTGGTGGACATACTACTGGGCACAGCTCAATCAATCAAGGATCAATCAAGGATTTGTAAAGCACAGCAAATCACCCACAAGGTCTCTAGGTGCTGAAAGAAGGCATGCTTGCTCAGTCAAAGAGCCAGGTCTTGAGATCCTTCCTGAACTGCTTCAGTGATGCGGTATGCCTGAGCTTCAGGGGAGGTGTGTTCCATGTCCGTGCTGCTAGGTAGGAGAAGGATCTTCCTCCTGCAGTACGTTTCCAAGTTTTAGGGACGGCTGCAAGGGCAAGCTGGGAGGAACGGAGACATTTGTTGGGTACGTAGAAGGTGAGGAGGTGGTTGAGGTATGCTGGTCCTGTGTTGTGCAGTGCCTTGAAGGTGTGGATCAGGAGTTTGTATGTGATGCGCTTGTTGACTGGGTGTCAGTGTAGGTCTCTTGGCTGGGAGGAGATTCAGCTGTGTCGGGGGATGTCCAGTACGAGTCTGGCTGCTGCATTGTGGACTCATTGTAGTCTTGATTGAAGTTTCTTGCTAATGCCGGCATATAATGTGTTGCTGTAGTCCAGTTTGCTGGTGATGAGTGTGTGGGTGACTGTCTTCCTCATGTCGGGGGGAATCCATTTGAAGATCTTCAGCAGGAGACGGAGGGTGTGGAAGCCAGACGAGGAGATGGCGTAAACTTGGCAGGTCATCAATAGAGTGGAGTCCAGGATCATGCCTAGGTTGCGTGCATGGTCTCTTGGTCTGTGGGGGTGTTTCCCAGTGCGGTGGGCCACCAGGAGTCATTCTAGGCAAAAGGGGTAGAGCAGATCATGAGGATCTCTGTCTTGTCTGAGTTGAGCTTGAGGCAGCTGGCCTCCATCCAGGCGGTGACTGCTTTCATCCCGTTGTGGAAACTCCTCTTGGCTTGCACAGAGTCCTCGGACAGGGAGACAATCAGTTGGGTGTCATCAGCGTAGGAGACTATGTTTAGCTTGTGTTGTCTGGTAATTTTGGTGAGTGGGGCCATGTAGACATTGACAAGCATCGGGCTGAGTGAGGATCCTTGGGGCACTCCTCAGCAAGTGTCTTTAGGTTCTGATTTGAATGGTGGTAGTCTGACCTTCTGTGTGCTTCCGGTGAGGAAGGACCTGATCCAGTTCAGGGCTTTGTCTCAGATGCTGACGTCAGGCAGTCTGTCACAGAGAGTGGAGTGGGAGACGGTGTCAAATGCAGTAGAGAGGTCAAGGAGGATGAGTGCGGCAGTGCTTCCGTGGTCCAGTATGAAGCGTGTATCATTGGTGGCTGCTAAGAGTGCGGTTTTGGTGCTGTGGTTGCTTCTGAAACTAGACTGGGAAAGGTCCAGGATATGGTATGTCTCGAGGAACTCAGTGAGTTGCTGGTTGATGGCCTTCTCTGTTACCTTGGCTGGGAAAGAGAGCAAAGAGATGGGTATGTAGTTCTTCAGTTCCCTATGGTCGGCGGTGTGTTTCTTAAGCAGCGGGTTGATTTTGGCATGTTTCCAGTCTGAGGGGAATGTGGAGGTCTTGTAGAGGTCCTGGATCTTATGGTGAAAGAAGGTGGTGAGGTCATTGCAGATGTCTTGGGAGGGAGGGATGGATGGATGAGGTGTCTGCCCCGGGGTTCGTGAACTCTTTGATGATGGTTAAGAGCTCTTTGTTGTTGTGAGAGCTGTTGTTGAGGCATGCTTGAAAGGCAGCTTTTTTGGTGGTTCTGATATTCTGGTGGTGTGTGGTGACTGCTATTTTGTAGGTTGTGTGGTCTTCGGTGGATTTGCTGAGGCTCCATTTAAGTTCCAATTATCTGCAGGTGCGCTTGTATTCCTGTAGGTCTGGCGTAAACCACTTGGGTGTTTTTCTCTGTCAATTCCCTGTTGATTTCCTTAGGGGGGCCACGAGGTTGGCGCAGTTTGAGAGCCATCGGTGTAGGTTGCTTGCAGCTTCATTAGCGTCTGTTGCATCCGGTGGAAGAAGTGGTTGAGAGCGTTGGTGAGCTATGCTTCTGTGACTTTGCCCCAGAGTCTGCCGAGGGGACAGTGTTCTTTGTGTAGGTAAAGTGGATGCATTTGTGGTCAGTCCAATGGTGTTTGAGGGTGTGGGAGATGGTGATGTTGTTCCCTGCTGAGAAGACGAGGTCGAGAATGTGAATGGCTCTGTGGGTGAAGACGTTGACAAGTTGTTTGAGGCCGAGAGTTGTGAGGTTGTCCAGGAGGTTTGAGGTGTTGGGGTCTTTGAGGGTATCAAGGTGGAAATTGAGGTCACTGAGGAGGATGTAGTCAGAGGAGGTGAGTGCTTGGGGGGTGACGAGGTCGGTGATGTCTTTGCAGAAGTGGGGTACTGATGGCCTGTAGATGAGGGTGCCATGTAGGGAGGTGTTTGGGTTGGTCTGGATCTGGAAGAGTAGGTGCTCATGCGTTGACTGAGACTGTGACTCTGTGCTGGTAGTCAGGTGGAGGTTGTTCTTGTAGATTATGCCAATGCCTCCTCCAGGCCTGTTGGCTCTGTCCTTGTAGATGATTTTGTAGTTGTCCTGGATGGCCGTGGCGCTGTCTGGGGCAGTGGTGGGGGTGATCCAGGTCTCCGTGAAAAAGATGATGTCTGGGGCTGTTGAGTCAAGGAGGTCCCAGACTTCTACTGCGTGTTTGACGAGGGTGTGCGTTTTGAGGAATATGCACTTGATGTGGCTCTCCGTGCTTGGTGCTGGAGCATCGGGTAGTCCTTAGAGGGTGATGGAGCAGGCACAGCAAGAAGAAGGTCCATGGGTGTTCCTGGGGTCGGCTTGGTGGCAGACTGTGTATTTTTCTGGGTTGAGGGCACGTAGAGTGCTGGCGTTGAACCAGTGGACAGGGCAAGAACCAGGGTTTGTGGCACTGGGTGCGGTCCAGGCGCAGACAGGCTTGTCTTTGGTGCACCTTTGGTGCACCATCGGCATGGCCTCACTGTGGGAATCATTAAGAAGGGAAAGGAGGCGAGGTTTCGGTCAATTGGGAGGCTGGAGGGTGGAAAAATAATTTTGCAGGTGGAGGAGGCTGGGTCACAGGGGCAGCAGAGGCGTGGGGGAGAGGGTAACAGGTAAAATAAGAGAAGAGACAGAAAAAGAAAAAAGAAAAACTGTGTCAAAACAGAGGTAAAAGACAGAAGTAAAAAAGGAGTAAGGAGAGGCACAGGGAGACAGAAGACACTTACTTGTAGATGGCCACTAGGCCACCAGGGATGAGGTGCAGGCAGGACCCTATGGGTGGAGGAAGACCTCAAACTGAGAGTCAGGCAGGCTCTCAGTTTGTTCCCAGGGCAGAGGCAGCAGCAGGAGGAGCTGGGGAAGGCAACAGACGCTGACCAGGAGGTCAGAGGAGTCAGCTGAACATTTTAATTGTGGGGCAGGGTCATTACTGATTTGAATAAGGCAGACCTCGGTCTAGAGTGGCACAGTATTGGTACCAAGAATGACTGCCAGTGG
Source organism: Pleurodeles waltl (assembly GCF_031143425.1). Lineage (NCBI taxonomy): Eukaryota > Metazoa > Chordata > Amphibia > Caudata > Salamandridae > Pleurodeles > Pleurodeles waltl. Next base: position 919,664,933 of record NC_090446.1, on the reverse strand, counting down.
TCAGACTGTTTGCAAGCATTTCTCTCATCACCCTTTGTGTGTTTGATGTGAGGCCCTATTCGGCCAAGAGTATGCCCATACATGGGCCCTTTGCTCTCTTTGCAACTGTATCCATATTCTACCTCAATGATAAGGCCTAACAAGGCCAAAATGAGTTTAGGATTGTTGTAGTCTCTTCTGGAAGGAGCTGTATGTAGCATATCATGATGGACTGTTCCTATGAGGAGTAGGGTCGGTTCTGATTTTCATGTGGTTGTCTAGAGTGACATTGTGGTTGGGAAATCCATAGCTGCAGCATCGATTTCACCATCCAGGCTCCCACATGCCAGAAGGCTGGGGGAGCTGACTGTCGTGACATAGGGGCACTTATTGAATTGCCTCGAGACCCGCTGTGCAGGTATCCTTAGCTGCAGCCCGACTTCATCATCTAGGCTCCCACATGCCAGGAGGTGGGGGAACCTGATTGTCATGCCATGCAGTTCCTAATTGAATTGATGGGGAACCTGCTGTGCCCTTCATGGCCCGGAAGAAGCTGGGCTGGGCCACTTCCATTCATTTGGATGAACGCCTAACATCATCCATCTGTATTCCAATAAGGTATTGTTACAGCACTTACTTTTAGAACTTATTCAGACCAAGAAGAATTGTGAAGTGAAAGCCAACTGCCAACCTGTCCAACCCATGGATTGGACCTTTTTGGATGGATTTCTTCAGTGTGCAGTAAGTGTTTTGAACAAAGAAAACAATCTTGCTGAGTGCTGTCTGTCGCTCACCCCAGGTTTTCCCATGCAACCCGTTCATTCTGTTGTTTTTATCTCAGACCCTGAGATGGGAAGCACAGTCTCTGTTACTACTATGGGGGCAGGTTCTTCCAGTTCTTCTAGTTTTTCATCTCCAGCCCTTTTCATGAAGACATTTTAATTGACGCAATTGGGGATTTGTGCAGTAAAGTTCTCAACACTATGGAGACCAAATTAAAGCAAGTTTATGAATGCCTGAACGTAATTGAGGTGGAACAATGCAACCTAAACCAGCACAGCCCCTTAATATGCTTCTACCTGCTACTCATGGCCCCTTCGAAAACCATCTATACTAACACCTCTGTTATTAGGGAGGGCAACACTGGTTTGATGCAAAATTATCGATTGGAAAGGGCAAGTAAGCAACCACATTCTAGGGCCTACCCAGAGTCCACTGGAAATTAACAGGTCCATTCAGTGGGTGTAAGGGAGACATTGGGTAAGGGGCTACTGGGGCAGTGGGATGCAAACCCTTCCAGGAATCTAAACCCATCTCAATCAACCTCCCCCTGAAGCTTGTTCATATGCAGTTGTATTATCAACTGCTCCCCGCCTGTCACCCAAAACTGTTAAGTCCTGTGCTCAGTTTAAGAACAAGATTCTCCATGGGCTCCATACCAGGGGCAATTTCCAGGTCCATTTTCCATATTCAGCGGCACCTGATATTTTAATGGTTCATAGTGTTGGTTGGCCCCTTGGCAAACTGCTTCTTGGATGACTGCTTGATTGTTAATTTTAGATATCCTGCCATTGTACAGAGGCTATTAGTTAACTATCGCCCTGCCACTGGATTTCGATCTGACATCTCTCTTTTTCCATTTTGTTTTTATCGCCACTCCTAGTCTAGATTTATGCCTCTGACTCACCTTCCTAGATCATTAATTACTAGCAGTGATAGTGTTAGTCACCATACAGCCCCTTTGAATCTTATCAAAGATGATTTGCTGTATGCTGACCACAACTCCATAGCTACCTAGTTTTTTTCTCTTTGGAGCTGGCACTTTGTTGCTCCGGCCTTCAATGTCAGTTTCTCCAAGCCCCTCCATGCACTCCATTGGAGTTGTTCCACTGACAGTAGCTAGGTTTACTCCTGATGATGCTTCTAAATCGATCGCTGATGTTATGTGACTACCCTTTGTTGTTGCCCAGCTGGTTGAAGAGGACAAAGTCCACCTCATGGCTTTCGCACAGTGGCCATTGGTCCCACCTCATAATTGTATTCTCTCTGTAAGTTTGGTGTCCAACTCTGCTGCTATTGTTAGTTATAATATTGATGGGATTAAATCAAAGCTAGATGATGTTATGTGGGGCCCATTTATTGACAGTGTTGTGATTTGTCTTTTTCAGGAAACGTAGTGACTGAGCACGTATTCACAAGCCGCTTTAAGAGTTTCTGCATCCCTGCTATTAGGTCTCAAGCTGGGTGTCCATCGTTTGGGTTGCTTGCCATGGTGAATACCACTTTTTCTTGCCTTGTAGTAGAACTCCAAACAGGATCACTAGACATTCAAGCACTGTTTTTTATCCTTCCAAAAGATGTTTCCCTTTTCCTGATCAACATATACAATTGAAATTGTGACAATCAACAAGAATCTCCCTCTGTCCAACTGTTGACTGAGGTTTTGGCTCAGCACTCTGTTTCATTATGCCATTATTGTAGGTGACTTGAACCTAACATACAAACACAATTGCATAACCCAGGATTTGAGTGATGAGAAAGACTTAGGCCCTCATTATGAACACGGCGGTAAACACCGCTCCGGCGGCAGTGGCAGTAACAACCGCCAACAGTCTGGCGGTCTGGACCGCCAAATTATGAACCACCTTAAAAACAGGCAGCCTGAAAACCACTCTCCACCAGCAGAGGAATGCCGACAACGACGGCAGAGCCTGCCCACAGGCCGACGGAAAGGCCCTACACGCCTATCAAATAATGAAGCACTAGACCTCCATCAGTTCCGGGGCAGGAACCACCGCCACACAAAGCCAGGCGGAAGCAAACTAAATAAAAGGAAACACCGGAGGCACACACAACACGCCGAAGCAGAAATGGATAGAGCATTGCAGATCATGCCAGCCCTGCTCCTTGCCATACACCTCCACAACCGAGACCGCTGACAAAGACAATGACGGTAAGTGCCGCAACCTACTAAACAAGGGAAATAAGGGCACAGTTACATACCCACCCACTCCACCCACCCCGCAACGCACCCACAACCCCTCACAACAGCACAAGCCATACACCCCACAGCAAGAGGTATTTACCCGACACAAGACAAATCCAACCTGCCCAAAGTACACATGTGCCCAACACCCCCAACCAAAGAAAGGATGAACCACCGATCCTGATTGTGCCAAAAACAACACTAGCAAGACAAATTTTAATCCACCTCAATGAGCAACGTAAGTGCAACATAAGGCCAATGGCCTGTCCATCGTTTGTAGCCGATGGGCCAAAATGGCCCCAACTTGACTCCCACAAGTGCAAAGGTGCTCCACCTCATAGGGGCAACAATGGGGCATCCAGGCACCTCAGGGAATCGGGGCAGGATGGTGGTGGGTCTGGGGACTTACGACTGGGGGGGCTTGGCTTTACATTTTGGAGGTGGAGGGGGCTTGGGTCTGGACAGTGAAGCTGGTGGAGCGGACTTGTCCTGGGGTGCGGCAGATGTTCCGGGGCCAGCACGGGGTCTCTTGCTCACAGGGGAGGTAGCACGGGAATGGGAAGGGCGGACTGGGGATGTGACGTGGGAGGAGTGGACAGGGCAAGGAGGTGGGCACGTTTAGGGACGAGACGGGGTGAGTCAGTGGGTTCGAATAGGTCAACACAAGATAGGAAAAGCTTTTTAGGGGCAATCAGAGTTGACCTGGAGGAAGGCGTGGGAGTGGAGGTAGAGGGAGTGGTCATGACAGGTGTAGGTGTGCGTGACGTGAGTGCAGGTGACTGGACAGTATGCTGAGGTGTGGTGGATGTGTGTTGGGTGGGTGTTTTGGTGCGTTTGAGTGTTTTGGGAGGAGGGAGGTGGACCCAGTGGGACAAGACAGACTGCCAGTGTAATTGTATATTGTCTGTGCGTCTGCAAGTTTAGTAAGTGTGCTGCACGTGTCAACTAAAGTTGTTGTGGTGAGTGCATGTGTGCTGTCTGGGGTGCATGAACGGATGTCTGATTTTGTGGTGACTGCAAGAGTAGGGTCAGCAACATAGAATGAGGGTGTAGTGCCTGTGAGTGTGCATGTAGAGGGAACAGACAGGGAGGCGGAAGATGTGGACACACTGAGGGAAGTGGATGTTGGTGTGTGTGCCTGTGTATGTTGGCTGTGTGTATGCCTGTGGTGGGAAGTGTGGTGCTTGTGTTTCGAAATGTGCTTCTTGTGTGTTGAGGTGTGTGCCTGCTTGTCAGAATGTGTACTTTGGATGGGTGAAGGGAGTGGGGTGCTTGAAGGGGTAGAGGTGGTTGGAGGGGGGATGGATTGAGCAGGGACACTGACTGCCGTCAAAGAGGAGCCAGAGTCTGAAAAGATCTCTGTAGGCCATACACGGCACCATGAATGCAACTTAGGTAGGCATTGGTCTGCTGCACCTCTGATGCTAGCCCCTGAATGGCATTGACAATGGTTGTCTGCCCTACAGAGATGGTTCTCAGGAGGTCAATAGTCTCCTCCGTGAGGGTAGCAGGGCTGACTGGGGCAGGGGAGGAGGTGCCTGGGGCGAAGGAGACGCCAACCCTTCTGGGTGAGCGGGCACAGGCAACTCGTTGGGGAGAAAATGGGAGGGTGGTGATGGTATGGGTGGTGGCGGAAGATGACACACTGTGGGTGGGGGCACTAGGGTCCGCCACCGCCAGGGAGCTCCCATTGGAGGAGGTATCAGAGTCACTACCTCCAGTGGTAGTTGCCTCCCCCGTGATACTCCCGTGGCCCTCCAACCCACTGTTCCCCTTGGCGTCTGACGACTCTGCCTCCATGGAACTGTGGGCCGCTGCATCCCCACTCGCCGGTGCCTCAGCTCCCTCGCCAGATGATGCTGATGTACACAGACAACACAAGAGAACAGGGATGGGGAGACAGAACAGGAGAGACAATTGCAAATAGCTGAATGGAGGTACATGAGTGGTTCACACATACACCCACCCTGCAAATATTCCTCCAGGCAGCAACTACCGCTATACACATGGCTATGCCCCTGACTAGTGGCCGCAACCCTGCTCTACAGCCATTCCTCACAGCACTGAAGGACCTGAAGTACTGCAGACCTGAACCTTACAACCCTACTCCCCGTGGGGGCCATTATATAGACTGACATCAGTCAGAATCCCTGCCACTAGACAGCATACATACCACAGCCATCAAGGAGCCATACAATGGTTTCTGTACTCACCCCCTTGTGTCTGCTGTGCAGCCTTCAAGCGCCCATCCCGGTCCAGATACGCCACCGCCAGAATGCGTCGCATAAAGGGGGGTCCGTGCCCGACGGGCACCCCTTCCTCGTTGGGAGGATTTCCCCAGCTGGGCCTTGCAGATCTTCCTCACCCAGCGCCGCAGGTCTTCCCACCGCTTCCTGCAATGGGTGCTCTGCCGGTTGTACACCCGCAGAGTCCGCACCTCCCTGGCGATGGCCTGCCACAGTCCCCTCTTCTGATGGGCGCTGACCTATATGAGACACACAGAAAAAGGAACACAGAAGTCAGACAATAATCATGACATACAGCTGGCTATACGTCCACTTTGGGACTTTCATTTACAACAACAGAACAGCACACACAGACGCAGCATGTCAGGAACCCAGGACTGTACAGTGTCAAACGTGCACACATGTTTACAGCGGTCTACCACCATTACACACATCCATGCCCCCAATCCACCTACTCACCTGTACCTCTGATCGACCGTAGAGCTTGGCGTACAGGGGCAGAACCCCGTCCACAAGCTTCTTCATTTCCTCCCTGGTAAAGGTTGGGGCCCTTTCCCCTGCCACACATGCCATTTCCATGACCAGAGGCAGGACACAGCAGCACACTCAGTGGAGTACCTTCATGCGTGAAATCCGGGCGTCAAGTGAAGTTGGGGTGACGAGTTAGCATACGCACCGCGGCCATGTGCATTGTTACCGCCGGCGGCGATTATGATACGCTAAGAATCCCCATTGGCAACCATGTTAATCAATGAATGGTTGCACGGCGGTGAACACCGCCTTACGCTATTACGTCAACCGCTAGCGGTATGAGGTCACTTCCACTACAACACTTCTGGATTACAGGGGGCAGACATTTTGGCTTTTACTACGCAGTTATAAAATCCTCATATGCCCCATGCAGGCCCTATTGTCCCCAACCCCCATAGGCATTAACAAATATACATTTACTCACTACAACAGTCCTGAAGAATCATTGGGGACATGTTACTCCAGTTTCACACCTACTATGCATATGTGTCATCGACTTGTATGCCAGCTGTGCTGAATAGGAAACATTGTGGGCAGATGTATGTGTGTTCCTCACGTGTGTTCTCAACTCCTCCTAGGTACAGAACCTTGTGGCGAGGGAGGGCCCCATCGGTGTACAGACCACTTGTTGATTTGAGGACCATGGTGGAGCGTCACATCAATTACAGACTCAACCGTGTTACTATTCATGAACTTTATGCATTACTGGATCCAGCACTGAGACCAGCTAATCGGAATCAGCATGCCATCCCTACTGAACTGCAGGTGCTCTCTGCACTCCATTTCCTGGCCACAGGCTCATTTCAAGTGACAGTGGGCATGGGTGCAGGTTTTTCACAGCTCATGTTTAGCATTATACTATCCAGATTCCTGAATGCATTTGTACAACACCTGCAGTCTTATGTGAGGTTTCCCCAAAGTGTTGACCTCCCTGCCATCAAGTCAGACTTCTATGCCTGTGCAAACATTCCGCATGTGATAGGTGCCATCGATGGCACCCACATTGCTTTCATCCCCCCAAGAGTCAGTGAACAGGTGTACAGAAACAGGAACAACTTTCACTCCATGAACCTTCAATTGGTGTGTACTGCAGACCAGTACATGTCGCATGTGAATGCCATGTTCCCTGGATCTGTCCATGATTCCTTTGTGCTGAGGAACAGTAGTGTGCCACACAAGATGGAACAACTACAAGGGGACAGAGGATGGATCATAGGTAAGTGTGTCTGACACTTTTTGGCACATAGCAGACAACCAGGCTGTCTGCCACTGAGGGTTGTCAGTGACAGTCCTGCTTTGCACCCCTTTTCAGGTGACTCTGGCTATCCCAACATGCGTTGTCTCCTGACACCAGTGAGGAATCCTCAGATAGATGCAGAGAGGAATTACAATGAGGCCCATGGAGGGTGATAGAGTGCACAATAGGTCTCCTAAAGGCTAGATTTCGTTGCCTCCATATCTCTGGCGGATCCCTGGCCTATGAGCCTAAAAAGGTGTGTAGAATAGTGGTGGCCTGCTTCATGCTGCACAAAGTGGCTGTGAGGAAATCTGTCCCCCTCTTGGAGGAGGTGGGTGCTGTATATCCAGACCAGCTTCCTCAGGGAGGGGATGAGAGTGATGGTGATGATGAGGAGGGGGAAGATGTACATTCCAGGATCCAACTGATACAACTTTACTTCCAGTAACTATGTGGGACTATTCAATGATGTTGCTGTCTGTGCAGCATACAGTCAGTGTGCCTTCTCCTTGATGGGGGAGTTAAGTCTATGGACATTGTCACTGTGACCAGGTTTGCATGGGACATGTAACATTATGGAGAAATTATTTGACAATTCTGTTGGCACAACCACATGTTATGCGTGGGGTGCAATTCCTACAACTCAGATTGTAATACATGATTTCTAAGACTATTGCATCCACACTTCCATTTGTTTCAACATAATGGCAGGGGACATTGACATTGGTGAACAGGTGTTTTATTTGGTGCAGGATGACATTGTGCAGTTTACACTGATGGGAGTGGGCTATTGGTGGATGTCCAATATGGCTACATATCAGTGGTGGTATATGCATCTATCATTTACAGTTTTTGGGGTTGTTTTTACACGGTGTGGACGTTGGTTCAGTGGCACACTTGGAAGACAGTTCTTGCCAGAGTCACTTCTTTGAGGGGCCCTTGGTCTTGGCAGGTGCTCCTGTGCCATATCTGGACCTGAGGACCGTTTGGGTGCCTGGTGTTGGCCTGTACGGGTTGAGATGCAGGTCTCCTGTGTGTCCTGAGATGGTGGCACAAGTCCAGTTGCTGCTGCTGATGTTGTTGGCCGGTCTGTAACTTGGCCTGTAGTAGGAGCTTCCTGGTCTGTGGGGGCCGCAGGCTGGGTTGGGAAGAATGTGCAGCAGCACACCTGCTATGGTGGCCATGGTGGCATTGTGCAGTTTCCACTGCTCTATGGCCTCTTGGTGGTGTGCTACCTGCATCCTTTGACTCTGCTCCAGGGTGGAAACAATCTGGGCCAATCTGTCCTCAGTATGGCAGTATGTTCCCAAGACCTCAGAGATCACGTCCTGGGCTGCAGAATCCATCCTGTGGCCTTCCCCCTGGGCCAGTGATGCCCTCCCTCTGGCCTTGCCCCCGTGCCTGTGACCCCTTCACAGATCTGGTGGAACCACTTGTACTGGGGCCATTGTCTTCCTGGCTGTTGGTAGGGGGTGACTGTGGCCTCTGTCCATGTGTTCCACCAGTCTGTGGCCTGGATACATAGGTGTGGGGACAGTTGCCCTGGGCTGATGTTGTTGGCTGGGGCTGCTGGATGGTGACAGTCCAGGACTGTGTGAGGGGTCAGGGTGTTCGTCACTGTCTAGGGTTCCCTCTCCAGTGTCCTGGGTGGTGCCTCTGTCCCCATGTGGGGCACTGCCACTCCTTGTCCTGTCCGTCAGGGTGGCATGGCTGGTGGTGCCTGTTGGGGGTAATGGACATGTCTGTTACAGTTGCATGATCGGATGGGGTGCAGAGGGCTGGGCTGTTTTGTGGAGGTTTTACACTTTTGGACCATGCAGGGTGCCTTTGTGAGGTTTGCATTGCATTTTGCTTAGTGTGTAGAGGTGCATTGTGGGTAGTGTAGTGCCTTTGTGATTCCTTGCAGGGGTAGGTGACTGTGCACAGTGGAGGGATGTAGGCCTTTTAGTGGGTTAGTGGACATGCAGGGTGACTGGATGTAATGATTGTGGCATGGGTGGGGTAGTGGTCCTGGTGGATGTTGGAGGGGTGGGGTGGGGTGGTGCATGCATTACAGGTGTGATGGATAAGGGGTAATTGTAGATGACTTACCCGAGTCCATTCCTCCAGTGAGTCCAGTGAGGCCCTCAGGGTGCAGGATGGCCATTACCTTTTCCTCCCAGTCAGTGTAGTCAGGTAGTGTTGGTGGAGTTCCTCCTCCTGTCTTTTGGACTGCAATGTTGTGCCAGGATGCCATGGACCTCACCTTCCCACGCAGGTCGTTCCATCTCTTGTGGATGTCGTCCCTCGTGTGTGGATGGTGTCCCACTGCATTGACCTTGTTCACTATTGTCTGCCATAGCTCCATCTTCCTGGCGATGGGTGTGTGCTGGACCTGTGCCCCGAATAATTGTGGCTCGACCTTCAGTATCTCATCCACCATAGTCCCTAGCTGCCTTTCTGTTAAGCGTGGGTGTTTGGGGGGTGCCATGGTGTGTGTTGTGAGTGGTGTGTTGTGTGGATGCAGGTGAGGGCGCTGTTGTGTAGTTGGGTGTATGTATCGTGTATTGTGGCGTTCAGTGTCTGCTTCTAGAGTTCTCTGTATCAGTTGTCCGAATGTCATTGCAAAGGATTGTGGGGTGTGTCTGTGAGTGTTTTATTGTGTTGTGGAAGTTTCAGGTGTGTGGTTTTCAGACTTGCCAATGTGTGCAGTTCTTACGGTTGGGTCCCATTGCTGGCCGTGGCGGTCTGTACTGCCAATGGTTGTTGGGCTTCCACTGACCACCGCGGTGGTCTGTGCATCATTATTTGGAGGGAGAGAGTTTGTGTGCTTGGCGGTGGTGGGGTCAGAGGTCCTGCATTTCCAACGACAAGGTCCTGGCAGTGACTGGTGGCTGGGACTTTTTTGTCAGAATCTGATTTTTGCAACTTTATATGGTGGGTTTCTGTTCACCGCCAATGGCGGTCTTCTGTTCACCGTCACCACAGCAGTCAGCGGTGTTTACCGCCGTGTTCATAATGAGGGCCTTAGTGTGGGGAATCCCTAGTTTCTCCAGTGAAGAGAAACCCTACAAGGGCTGCTCTTCAAGTGGTAGATGGATTGCGAGCTTGCAATAGCCATTCAACATCTGATATTACCCCTTTGCCAACATTTAGAAGAGGGTCAGATGTGAGTATTAGTGGCTACCTAATTTTAGATTTCATAATGTGGAGATTGGTGTAAGATATGAAGGTGTCAGAGAGAGAAATGAGAGGGACCATAATCCCCTAGTTTGAATCATGAAGGACTTGGGGCCATATGTACAAACACTTTTTCCCATAGACACAGAATGGGTAAAAACCTTTGCTACATCTGGCCCTTGGTCTCTAGCGCTTCTCTCCCTTCTCTCCAGATAGGTGACCAGCAATTAGAGGTTACAATTCATAAGAATGTGAAGTGGAAAGCGCTGTGTTCTTCACCCAAGGTGCTTTCAAATATGTACTTACATACCATATGGAGATCATGTCCAACTACTTGGGGAATAATGAAATGATTGTATATGAGCACACCAAACTACTTGTTAAACGCAAAGATTTCTTTCAAAAAGGGTTCATGAGGGCCCGTGCAAAGGCTATCATGATTGGTTGTTGTACACAGCATCGCAGAGTGGCAAAGAGAAGCCTTTTTTATAGTAATCAATAAAGGGACTAGCCAGGAAATAAGGGCATGCAGGGCTCAATACCGGCATGAAGTAAGGAAAGATAAAGTTACTTGGGAGAGCAACAAATTGGTTGACCTTCGAGACACATCTTCCAACAATGATTTTAGGAAATGTAGGCAACTACTTAGCCAAAGCAGCGGGAATCCAGGGAAACCACAGGGGTGATCTATTCTGCCCCGTTACTGGGTTGCCCATTTTAAGAATCTCTACTCCTGCTTACACAAAATCGATTTTACCTTTACTGCCACCAAGAGAGATATTATACTCACATCACCTCCTACTCCTGTTGTTTTTACTCTAGCAGAGACTGCTTTTGAAGTGGTGTCACTAAATCAAGGGAAGTATCCTGGCTTGGATAATATGCCATCCAACCCTTTTAGACCTGACCCCAATACATGGGTTCCCCATCTTAACACAGTCTCCAATGCAATAGCTACAAGGGCAATAATGGCAGTTACTTGGAAAGGGGCAGAGATTGTTCCAATCTATAAGAAGGGAAGCCCAGTCATCCTGTTCAGCTACCGCTTAATTAGCCTCTTGACAACTTGCAAAAGGTCTTTTGCAAACATGTCCTGGAGAGACTTTTGGATTAGATCAGTGAAAATCACATTCTGTCTAAATGCCAGGCCAGTTTCAGATTCAAGACCAGATCGATTAGGTCTTGTGCTTCCTTTTGGTCAAGTGGAATACTGTAGATGTTGGAGGGGGAACACTTTCTGTAGTCTTTATTCATCTCCCTTCTGCATTTGACCTGGTTCCCAGGAATCAACTTTGGGAGGTCTTATCTGGGATGGGGAATCCCTGTAATTTGTTAAACATAATTTTGCGGCTTCATACGGAGAACTTTTCCAGGGTTCAATGTGGTACAAAAGGAGAATTAAGTCAGACAATTCCCGTTGATAGGGGTGTGCATCAGGGTTGTGTTCTGGCTCCCATCCTTTTTCTTAATTACATTAACAACTGTGTCCAGCTTCTGACCAATGGTTCCATGACTTCCCCACCATTACGATCCAGAGAGTTCTGGCTCTCTTTTTGCAGATGACACTCTCTTGTTGGATAAAACTAGGGCTGGACTCAAAGTTCTTGTGGATAACTTTAGACTGTTCTATTCTTTGTCTGGTCTTGACATCAATGTTTCCAAAACAAGGCAGTTGGCTTACTCCATGGGCAAAGAGAGTGAAGGGTACTATAAGCTTGGGGAAGGAAACATTTGAAAGGGTCAGGGAATTTGAATACTTGGGAATTCATTTGGTTGATTGGCTCCTGGGCTCTGCAGATTCCCAGAAGTTTGCACTTGTTAATCCTTGGAGCAGGAGCAGTTCTTAGGTTTTCTGAATAGGCATTTCAATCCTACTTGCAAAGAAGAGCTATGCAGTCAAGGGATGCAGCACTATATGGTGCAGAACTACGGGGATATAGCCATAGGGGTATATTGGGCAGTAGTGAGAACAACTTTATTAGAGCCCTAACTGAATTAGGGAGCAGTAAACCCCTGGTGCCCCTTAGACTTGGTCTTGAACTTAACCCCACCTCTGAACTGACCTCCCTAAAGCTGTTACTTTATTGGGTGCACATTTGGGTTACTGAAGAACTGTGCCCCTTTAGAGAGGGCATTGTTGACATACTTAAACTGCAATGCTCCAAGAAAATCAAGTGGCTGCCCACATTGGGAACTTGTGAGAGCAGCTTTATTAGAGCCCTAAATGAATTAGGGAGCAGCGCACCCCTGGTGCACCTTAGATTGGATCTTGACCTTAACCCTGTCTCCGAGTTGGCCACAGCAAGGATGTTACTTTATTGGTGTGCATTTGGGTTACTGACGAACCATGCCCCTTCAGAGAGGGCATTTTTGACATTATTAAACTTCAATGCTACAAATACATTCAAATGCAGCCCTATTTAGAATACAACATGGTACGAGGTAGGCCTAGATAATTTTTTAGAAGATCCTCTGTCAATCCCAGCCCGTGCAGGGATGATGGCCAAATCAAGGTTTTGTGAGATAGTTTTCACCCAAAATTAATTGCCTAGGCACACAGGGAGCCTTACAAGGCATTCTCTTACTGCAAAATCCATGCCTGAAGCATGCCTAAAGTTTTAAATGATATATATCCTGTACATGCTTGTTCATTGTTTCTTCAGTTCAGATATGAGAACCTTCCAACAGCTGTGTAGACTTCATTGAGGGACCCTGCAAAGTCCAGGCTTGCTCAATGTCAATCATGTATGCTTTTTGATGAAACCAAGGACCAGTTGCTATTTTTTGTGCTGAATATGCTAAACCCCGAGCTAAGTGGATCAGGAGCATAGGATTTGGCTCTCGTGGACTAATGTTGAACCTGGTCCTTTCTACAGAGTCATTCCCCAAACCTTTTTCCTTCTCCTCCTAATTTGCTTGACCCTTTTTGGCTGACATTATGAATCTGGTCACATTATCACTGCTAATCAGTTCTAAAGTGCATGTACTCTTCCTTGTAAACTTGGTATGATTGGCTTATACCTGATTGGCACATTTAATTTACCTGTAAGTCCCTTGTACAGTGTTATCCCTATACCCAGGGTCTGTAAAGTAAATGCTACTAGTGGGCCTGCAGCACAGCTTGCGCCGGCCCAGAAGTAGCCTTTCAAACCTGTCTCAGGCCTGCAAGCACAGGACCTGTGCCCCTTATACCTGATTGGCACATTTAATTTACCTGTAAGTTCCTGGTGCAGTGGTATCCCCATACCCAGGGCCTGTATATTAAATGCTACTAGTGGGACTTCAGCACAGCTTGAGCCAGCCCAGAAGTAGCCTTTCAAACCTGTCTCAGGCCTGCAAGCACAGGACCTGTGTGCGCAGTTTACTGCCACAGGGACCTGGCATCCAATGTCCTTGCCAAGCCCAGAACTCCCCTTTTACTACATGTAAGTGCCCCCTAAGATATGCCATAGCTAGCCCTATGGGCAGGGTGATATGTATATATAAGGCAGGACATGTGCCTGGTAGTGTGGCCTGTCCTGGTAGTGATAAACAGCCCATTTTGGTTTATTACTGCTGTCAGTTCTGCCTTCTCTTAGGATTGCATTAGAAACGCCCTGCCTTATTGCTAGGGGGTATTTTCTGATTTATGAGGAATAGCGTAGGCATGTTTGGTATGGTTGTAATGGTAGTGAGAAATGCTGCTTACTGGTGTAGGTGGATTTTTTGCCACTTCTATGAAAGTGAGCATTCCTCTGTGCTTATGATTCTGGTGTTTTGCAGCTTGACTCAAATCCACATATGGGCAGAGTGACAGCTGGGCTTTGTGCATACTTCAAGACAGCCTGCACACAGGGAGGGTGGAGGTGTCACATATGCATCTACATATTGAATGGCCTTACTGGGCTGAGAAAAGGGGCGGCGGGGCACACTTGCATCTGTAAAAGCTGTGCCCTGGCCTGGCACAAAGAGCTTGTTTACCCCCAACTGATGTCTGGAGCCTGTAGTGGAGGAGAAAGGGGACACTCCTAGAGCCAGTTGTAACTCTAAGTACAGAGAGTTTTTCCCCATAGCGACACACAAGAAACATTTTCTGAAACTGGACACAGAATGCTGCTGGAGGGACTCCCTAGGAAACGCCTTGGACTGCTGCTGCTGTGCTGTCTTGTGACCTGTGGGTCACTGGGAGGAACTGCCACTGACTTCACACTTCTTGCACTGGCCTGCTTTGGGCCCTGCCACCTGTGCTCCCCTTGTGTTCACCTAGGACTGAGTGCTGTGGCCTCTGCCCCCTGCATTTACGTGCTGTGCCGCGAAAAGGAGCGCTTTGCTGCTATTGCAGAGTGTTGGATGGGTGCTTCTTCTCATATTTCCCTAGCCCCTCTAGGACACCTTTCCTTTCTGTACTGAGTGTCATGAGAGCGCTACTACTCACCGCTGCAACCCGGGCCAGTCAACACCTTCGTGAAGCGTGCGATGCGCACCTTCCATCGGTATCCCCAGGGGGTAGAAGAGCGTCCCCAGGGCACCTGGGAGAGCTGGTTCCTGGCCGACTGAAAACAGCAGCAGAGAGGCACCCCATGACCGGAGTGAGAGGCCTCTTTCAGTGAGGCCCCTGAACCGGAGGCTCGCCCCGCAGTATCGCTCCCCTTAATAGGGGGATTCATAAGCTTGCGCACCCAGATTCCGCCTGTGGGTGAAGCCGCCCGAGGATGTAGGCAGCTGCCAAAGGATCATGGTATTCGGTGCAGGGAGGTCAGGAGAGACCTTCCCGCTGAAGTCGGAGGTAGGTGAGTCTCCCTTCCTTCCCCACCCCCACAGCAGAATCCTTGGGGATTGTGGGGGCCTTGAGGGTTGGGAGCAACAGGGAATCCTCTTCGACCTGATAGGGGTGCAGGAGCCCCGAGAGTGGGGTAGCCCATCCCTGGGACTGCTTCGACCCGATAGGGGCGCAGGAGCCTCAAGAGTGGGTGACATGAATGCCCACTTAGCTTTGGGGGGCCCAGTGCTGATGGCCCTCACTAGATGGGGTGGGAAGGTGACAAGAAAACATATGCTAACAAAAAGGGGAGAAGGAGGGTTTCATGGGACTGGGTCTATTCTCCTTAGAACTTCGGTAATTATACAAAAAGGCCCAGCCTCAAGGAACGTCCAAAGGGAGAAAAAAAGTTTAATTACCTGAAAAACCCTCACCCACCAAGGTTACCCCTTTGTGGCATGCTTCATCATTGGGTTACCTCCAGTACTGCTACAGAACGAGGCACGTTGCGACTGATGGAACACGTGGGAGCACTGATGGCTTCACCAATGTGGATGCTAAAAGGGATAGGAGTGGTGGGGTCTTGGTGAGTTAAAAATACCGCCCTCTGGATGATATTACTAACTTAATATGTCTCTCAGGGGTGGTATGGTTAAAAATTGGTGTTGAGGGGGGTATGTTATATACCTTACCTCCTAAATGGTCTACATGTTTAGGAGTCTACCCCTAGACTCCTCATCAGGACCAAGGTGAACTCGGTAGTGTCACTCCTTGTACACCTACCACTAATAAAAGCACTATTACTACATGCTCTGTGGTGTGGTTTAAAATATGCAACTAAATAAATAATACCCATAGGTATCGATGTTCTGCTGGACAAACCTTTAGTGTCTACGCTATTCGCCTTTTAGGTCCTCCGGGAGGGGTGTGTGCTTGTAGTCACACAATCATCAAAGCGACACTCCTGCTTACAGCCTAATTCTCATCTCACCAGGGTCCGACAGTCTTTTTGGAGAAGAAAACATAAGCATTTTCTTTCGTTAAGGTACTAGGTGCCTCTCACTGATGTTGTGGTTATCTGCCATGAGCTCTTATAATCGTATTATATTATGCACAGTTATGATAATGTCTTGGCAATGCTACTCCTACCTGGGGGAGGAGGGGTGATATGTGGTGATGATTTGCCAGGTACTCTCTGATGTTCCTTTTATGAGCATCTATGATGATTTTATGACAAGTGCATTTCTTTAGTAATATTTTCCTGACTACTGCTTATGTTGCAGAATAATCAGTAACCTATGTGTTTTATGTGAAAACTGCTGATTTTCGTGGCGTAACAGTACTGTGTAATGTTCTGACAACTGCTTGGGCAGCAGGGTATTACTGATATGCTATGCTTGGTCTAACGATGTTGTGTACAATACAGTTTATTTTTATATAACTTGGTATTGTCTTTCCTTTGTGGTGTATGTAGTGCGTCATGTGTGTTGTGTGTGTTGTGCCATCGCTTTACACATTGCCTCTGAGTTAGGCGTGACTCCTCGTGCCAAGCTACCAAGGGGATGAGCAGGAGTTATCTTGGACATATAACTCCCTTGCCCTGACTAGAGTGGGTGAGTTCTGCCTGCCTTAGGTGCATACCCTAGCCAACCAGAAACCCCACTTCTAACAACTATTAAATCGAGTATATGCTCTTAGGATTTGCAAAAATGATTTCAAGAAAGTGATTGTGGTGGCTGTATCCAAATTTCTTTTTCCAGCTTGGTCTATGAGACATAAACTGTCTGTTCAATTCTGAAGACTCTATGTCCAGTGGGATTCCATATGTAGTTCTTTTTAGGAAGTTTTTTGACATCTTTTATTTTTTTATTGCTGTGCATCCTGGAATTGTTGGTTTTTATCCATTCCGATTAACTATTATTGTTTTTTGTGTCACATTTTCGATGGCTGTTTTTTTATGTCTTGAGGATGAAATTTGTTTTTTATCTGTCAATAAATCTTGGAAGTTGACACTGTGGGTGAAAAACGATAGGTTGTAATGCTACCCAGAACAATTTCCTTTTGTTGGCATATTTGTAAGCATTCCTCTGATCATCATTTGTATGTTTGAATGCTCATTATGCAACAAAGCATAGCCAAAATTGATGCAATTCACTTTTCTACCAAAAGCGCAACATGTCTCCAGTTCACCCATCTACTTGGGAATAGGTACATATTTATCCAGTCCTATTCAAAGAGACTCTCACATAGCTCACAAAAGACACTCACATCTCTTCTAAAGTCACCACACTATGGGCTACATGTACGAAGTATTTTGCACATCGCAAACAGCGAATCGGGCTGTTTGCGATGTGCAAAATGCACTTTGGCATGTACAAACCCATTTTTGCGATTCAGTAAACTATTTACCTAATCGCAAAAAGGGATTGCGAGTCGCAATTAGGAAGGGGTGTTCCCTTCCTAATTGCGAGTCGCAGTCCCATGTATGATAATTTTGTGATTGCGAATGCGGTCGCAAAACAATCGCAGTTAGCACCAGTGTCACACTGGTGCCAACCCATTCGCAAATGGGAAGGGGTCCCCATGGAACCCTTCCCATTTGTGAATGGCAGTAAAAACATTTTTTCAGAGCAGGCAGTGGTCCTATAGACAGTGGTCCAACAGATCACTGCCTGCTCTGAAAAAATGAAACAAAAACGTTTAATTTTTTGTTTTTCAAATGCAGCCCGTTTAAACAAAAAAAAAACTCCATCAGACCACCATCCCTGTGCGGGCGGCCATTCCCAAGGGGGTCGCAAATTGCGACCTACCTCATGAATATTCATGAGGTGGGCATTTGCGACCCCATTGCGAATCGCAAATAGTGTCATTGACACTGGGCAACATAAGATTTTGTGAAACCCAAATTGCGAGCCGCAAAACCAAACTTTCGTACATGTAGCCCTTTACCTCTATAGACCCACTCATACTTTAGTTGTCATTGACATAGGGCCTGATTCACAAATTGCACTTTATAGTATGTTGTGTGGTACTACAGTAGAACGATAAAGCCTACTACAAAGTGCTATTCACAAACTGCACTTTTGTAGTAACTTACACTTTTGTGTAGCTTTACTACTTTGCAGTATTCACAAACTGCACATTTGTGATAACTTATATTTACTCTAGTGAGCTGAAAAAAACTGTGACACAGATTCAGCACTGTTTCATTATATGGCACAAGACGAAAATTCTGCTCCCCTGGTAGCTACTTTGCCCACAGCTAAAATTCTTGCCTCTTCCATCCTCAAAGGCAGTTCAACACTGCTCCACTCATATAATTATGGTATTCATTAAACACGTTTTTGTTTTATTACAGCTTACAAGGTTTTACAGTTATACAAGCCATTCAATTGTATTAGTCCCATAAAACACTCTCTTGTACTCCCATAAACCACTCCCCAGCACGTTTGTGGCCAGGGGGCAATCGAGACACATAGGCGGTGATTCTAACCGCAGTGGGCGGCGGTCGCCGCCTGCCATGCGGTTACCGCCAAATGACCGCACCGCGGTCACAAGACCGTGGCGGCCATTCTGGCTTTCCCGCTGTGCTGGCGGGCGACCGCCAAAAGGCCGCCCGCCAGCACAGCGGGAAAGACCCAGCAACGATGAAGCCGGCTCCGAATGGAGCCGGCGGAGTTGCTGGAGTGCGACGGGTGGAGTAGCACCCGTCGCGAATTTCAGTGTCTGCTAGGCAGACACTGGAATTCTTTTTGGGGCCCTCTTGCGGGCCCCGCGGCACCCCCTACCGCCATCCTGTTCCTGGCGGGAGACCCGCCAGGAACAGGATGGCGGTAGGGGGTGTCAGAATCCCCATCTCCGCCGCCATGGAGGATTCTCAAGGGCAGCGGAAAGTCGGCGGTACACCGCGACTTTCCGTTTCTGGCCGCGGCAATGCCCAGCGGTGCACCGCCAGCCTGTTGGCGGTGCTACCGCGGTCATTCGCCCTGGCGGTTTTTACCGCCAGGGTTAGAATGACCACCATAGTTCTTCTAGGCCGTGATGCATAATTTGGCAAATTAAGAACTGCACAAGGTTTCCTTGTCCCTCCATATAGTCAGTGCTTAATTTGTAAATAAAAACGTGTCGCTGCCCAAAGCACTCCTTTGAAACATGCAGTAGCTGCAATTAAATGAGCGAGCACCGAATACTGAGGCAGCGAAATCCTGAAGTCATCTGGGGCCACTTCAATCCATTCACTGGCACTCCCTGCCCCCTTGGCTCACTCTTGCAGCTTTCTGCTTTCTCCCTTTGTGATGCTTTTTCGTTTTTCTCTTCCTCCATCTTTCCCATGTGTGTCTTTTGCTCACAGTAAATACTTGAAGTAGAAAAATAAGTGCTGGCCCTCAAACATTAGTGCTGGTGCCCCACACCAGAAACCATAAACACAAATTAAGCACTGCTTATAGTAACTGTCTTGTAATCTCCACTCCAAACAGAAAAAGAAGGAAGATGTAGGATTCTGCTACCACATACTTTGTGAACTTTCCCAGTGAATCCTGAAAACGTCACAAAGTTGCAATATTCCGTTGTGTGCCACTTAAAATTCTCAAAACAGTCCTCCCGGGAACAAAGATCTTGCACATCCAGGTTTCATTCAAGTGTTCTCTGGTAAAATGGGAGACAGATCATCCCAAAGTGAAACTGGGTACATATCTTTTGCTACTGGGGGAAAAGAAAATCACCCAATTATCCTAACAGAATGTAAGCAATGCTCACCTCCCTTCAGGCACCAATACCTTCAGGCACCAATAGTTCCCTCTTGTGATGGTCCAAATTATTAATCTGGCCAATGTATTTCAATATAAAAGTTCACTTAAAAACAACAATCATAGCGAAGAAACATGGACAATAAATAATGAATTAAAATGAATATATTACAAACCATTAAAATATATTGATTCAACTATGTATTGAGAGTTTATCACAACATTTTATTTCCCTTGGGCATTTTATTAATTGAATATATAAAAAGCGGACAAACCATCAAAAATCAGTTTGCATTTTCATCTCGGAGGGAATAATCGAATTATACATTCTCGTTCGTCTCAGGCTATCTGATTAACTGAAGCCCAATCAAAAGTTAATAATAATATATTCTTCTTGTTTCATACAGTGTAACAAAGACTCGAAGTCCAAGTTACAAAATGGAGGGCATAACAGGTACAAAGCGTTGTATAAAGCCAACACGTCAATCACGTAATTAATGTTCTTAAAACAGTTAAGGCCGTAAAGCCAAACGAAATTCAGACGGAAATACAATTTCAATTAGAACAGTTAAAGTTAATTAAAATGCAAATTTTTCAAGATTAAACAAATGTTATTTTTATGCCACCCCATGCGCTTTATAACATTCTCAATTGCATGCATAATATGTAGCCCAAACTTTAGTCAATCAAGTTACATGGAGAAAGCAACGCCAACATAAATAAAAGGCCAATAGTCTTAAAACGTTTTCGATATCTACTGAATACTGGCACTGTATAGCATCAATGATAGGTAATTTAATTTCGTGATAATAATGTGATCACCCCATTAGCTAAAATTATATTAACATTAGTGCTTTTGATATTATTATTACAGCTGTAAAAATAAAAGCAGGCAGGACAACTACATGGGGAAAATGTAGAACTTAGAGATATGGAAAAGTGTAAATTTAGTGGAAAATTTCATAATAAAAGAAACACCTCCCAATCTTGATTGATTCCAAGTCATGTTGTATTGAGACTCACAATCTGGTCTCTGGCATCCTTTTCGAAAATCGACATTATGGTTACTCCCTCTAATTGACAGTTTTACAACTGCTTACAAAAACAATTTAAAATCTTTAGATTATCTGAATGACAGCGCAATTCTATAGGGAAATACCTATCTCAGTGCTTTATAGCCCTTCGGTATTCAGACATGCTTTCTGTGAAAATACCTTTGCAAAGATGCAAAGACATATGATCTTGTGAATTATCTGAATGGTGCAGTAACTACTTAACAGATCCATATAGTGTGGTCACATTTGCATTAAATGAGAGATCTGTGGTTATGTGAATGCATAAGGACAAATACTGGATACTGCCAATTGTACAGCCTTGGCGGGGATATAGGTATCCAGATGGTGACTGTTTCATGTTAATATTACCCCTAGGAATTAACATTTTTCTGAGGTTGAGTGCCCTTCTATAAGTAATATGGTGTTTTTCTGTGATAAGGTATTTGGTGTGTTATCCACCTGGAGTATTTTCCAATCATCTGTGTAAAATGCAATACATTTTCTTTGACACTGTAGGATATTGCGTGACATATTTACCTTACAGAGACGCCTGTGTGGTCCTTGTTTGCTTTCTATATAAGACAGAATCATGAATAAAATAGTTCTCTAATGCTTTGTCCAGACACTTCTCATTGTAGTTTTGAGCTATAGGTGTCCACCAACATTCAGCTTTTAGAAGACCCTTTTTTAAATAGTTCAAGGGTCAGACCTATTCGGGGTTCAGTATGACTTTGGCGGACGGCAAAAGCCATTGGCTGAAGTCACGACGGGCAGGTTGCCACCAGTGTGGGCGCCTTCCCGCGGGCCCCATTGCAAGTTTCCCGCTGGTTCAGCGGCAATGCTGTAGTGCGTAGGGCGCACCAGCACCCATGGCGATTTCACTGTCTACAGTGCAGACAGTTAAGATTGCAAGATGGCCAAGGGGGTCACTGCACTGCCCATACCAAGTCCATGGGCAGTGCAGGGGTCCCCCTGGGGCACTCTGCATCCCGTCTCCTCCAGCAGTTACATGGCAGGGCTCCCGCCATGTAACCACCGGCAGAGAGGGGACTCGTAATCCCCAGGGCAGCTCTACATGCAGCGCTGCCCTGGCGGATTAGGACCACCAGCACCACAAGACTGACAAAAAGTCATGATCTGGTGGTGTTGGTGGTTTGACCGTGGCGCGACCGCCACGGTCGTAACGTGACTAACAGACCACAACATTGGTGGTGTCCGATCGCCACTGTGACCCTGGCGGTCTCAAGGCTGCCAGGGTCATAATGGGGCCCATTGTATCTATGTGGAGAAGCAATGTGTTAGAGTGTGGTACACATCGCTCTCCACAATCTTGCTCCATACCTCACATGTCACAGGGCCCCATTTAAAGCCCTGAGCACAATTTTAATTATGTCAGAGTGATCATATCCATTTTGGTAATTTCGCATTAATCTTTTGACACAAAACTACTAACAATTAAGTGATTTTGCCTGATTGCATAATTATGAGTAACTTAGCACAAAAAAATCTACTACAGGAGGACAGGAATAATAAATTTAAAGAGTAGCTGTTGCCTGCTGCTCCTCATGTTCTGTTGCATTTAGAGCTATTGTCTTAGTGCAAAATGCATTCTCAGATCCATTTTGGACATAAAGGTAAATTATGTACTAACAAAGTAGCTCTCAATGCTAAGTTACACTCCTCACGTATCCCATGTAATCTTGCATAATTTTGTGAAATTTCACTACAGGAAACTTATCTTCTGCTCTTTTATTGAAAACACCCCTAATTTCTGTACTTTCGTGTAGGATGCCATGTCTTTTGTCCCTGAAGGATGAAGTTAGTGTGTGTTGCGTCACCAGAAAATTCCACATCTTATTTTCCTTCATATGAGAATGCCCTAACCTCTTTTCCTCAAGACTGATTATGTATTTGTTATTTCATATGAGGATGACTCACCTTTTGGTCCTTCATCTCAGTATATAGAATTAATGGACAACACAGATATGGTTACCTTTTCATGTGCTCCATCGTACAAGGATGAAAATTACTTCTGTTTCATTAACCAAGGATGGTCATCTTTCCTTCTGTTGAATATGAGGAGGCAGTTAGCTCTTACGTCTTCATCTTACAATATACTTCAGTTTCTTCATCTAAAACTGTATTATGTTCTTTTCAGCTATTTATGAATATTGTACTGACTGATCTTTCATGCAAGAAGATTATGACATATATTGGACAATTTGATGATGAAGCATGTTCTTTTTTCTTAAATGATGCAGGTAACATCTGCTTCTTAATCTGAAAATGTTTCATGTTATGCTCTTTCAATGAAGGGCATCATGACATTTACTGTTTGATCTGAAGGTGGAGCTATTATTATTTCCTTCATCTCTATGTGACCTGAACCCATATTCCATTATCCTAGGATGCATGCTCCATCTTGTTGCAGGAGAAGCCTGCATTTTCTGTTTCCTTATCCGATGGTGCATCAATGTATTTTGCCCCTTCAGTTGAAAATGCATTTTATTATATTCTCTTATCCGGGATTCTCCTCTATGTTCTGCTTTTTCAGTAAAGCCAATTGAGACAATCTCATTCTTCTTCTTTTTCATCAGAAAATTCCTTTTCTTCTTTTTCTTTAATTGTGAATGCCTTACCTTATGTTTTCTCTTTTTATCACAATTAGGCCTGGGCAAAATGTTCATTAAACCAGAGTAATTGGAGTAATTTTAGTAATTACATATTACTCTTGTATTGTGAAATTACCAAAATTATGCAATTGCACCAGCCTGAGTTATGAAGAGTAATTTGGGTCAAAAATCCTAATGCGAGACCACAGGTACAACGGATTGAGAGTGGCTGCTGGCTATTGATGTTCATGCCCTTTAGTATTTAGTGCTATTTCTTTAGTGCAAAATGCATCCTCGGGCCTATTTTGGGAGCAAGGGTTGTGAGAAAGTTGTCCTTTTAGCCTGGTCACCCCATTTCTTTCCTGACTGATACTGGTGGTAACTGAATCTGACTGTGCCTTGGGCTCAGCTAACCAGGGCCAGTGATCCGATTAAAGAGGTATATGGCACTGGGCATAGTTACAGTTGGAAAATGCAGACCCCAGTAAATCCCTAGGGCAAAGGATACTCAAACTACCTATAAGTCCCTGGTACATAATAGGACAGGGAGGTTTAGAGGCCCAGCATATTTCCTGCACTGGAATGTGCAACGCTGTGTTGCCTTCTATAATTTTTAAAGGCAGCCCAGCCTTGCAGACTGTCTTTAAGAAGTAAATGTGTGCAAAGTCGACTTTGGAATTAAAAGTGCTTCCAATGTTACAAACTACCTTATTTTTACAAATATGTCACCCCTACAAGTCACCCCTGCGGACTCCCGTAGGTGCCATATAACTAAAAGCAGGGACATTGTTAAAGATGTTTTATATGCCCTGGTGAGAGGAAAAACTGCCCATTTTATTTTTCCCATTGCAGATAATTAGCTCTATAGGCTAACACTGGAATATTCACATAAGTATATATATTGCTACGAAGGTGCTAAATGTGTCATAAATCCAACAACTCGTCACTCTTGCATTTTTCATAACTAATACAGAAAAGAAGCTATATGAATTTATTTTCTAAGTGCCAAAATCCAGCCTTCTAGTGGCCTCTCCTGATTGGTCAGCCTTGACAGAATTAGCCAGGCTGCTTTTATGAGGTGCTAAATGGCCTGCATAGAGCAAAGGTTATCTGTGGGGGGAGCTCTGCAGCTGCAGACCACAGGCCAGAAAGGGGAATGGGTAAATCAAAGTGGACTTCAAAGAGAACAGGACAGAAAAGAATGCCAACCAGGCCTATCCCCTCTTCCTATGCCCCACAGCCAGATGGCAGGCCAAGGAATGGAATTTGCAGATGGTCTGGAGGGGGGGTGTTAATCGAAATGAGTCACACCAGTAGGTTGGTTTAGCCATTTCTTCCTCCTCTGGAGAGGAATCCTCCATCTTGGATTTTTAAAGTGCAGTGTTTTGTGGGACAAGAATCAGCCATACTTGGAGGAAGCTGTCATGTCACAATCCCTATTTTGTGCGATGGCAACAGTAACAAGACCATTTTGCAGTCGGAAAAAGGCCAAATTTGCCTTTTGCTACTGAAAAATAGCTTTGTACATCAAGCCCTAATTCCGAAGGTAAAACTTTGACCAAGGTCTCCCGCTCAGTGTATACAAACAGGGCTCCATCTTGGTCAGCCTCAAACTGTGACTTGGTCCTGGGTTAGCGCAATCAGATGTCCCTGGTTGGTGCTATTAGCTTTTAAGCATTAGAAAGCACATTTTTTATTTCATCTTTAAAATTCATATCTTTAGTTACCTATATTGGATTTTTGTTGTTTTGGTGTCATCTTAAAAAGATTTCCTATTTTTATAAATTAGTGTGGAATTTTTATTGTGTGTTGTGTTTTACTTATTTGCTGTATCTGTGTATTTGAATGCTTTACATACTTGTCTCCTACGTGAAGCCTGCCTGCTCACAGCCAGCTGCCAAGGGTTGAGCCAGGGGCTAGTGCATTGAGCCCTTGGCTGGATCTAATGTTGGGGTGGTGTTCTTATTGCTAGTGGTAGGTTTAACGTATTCCTAGTAATAACCCATCCTCCATCAATGGTGCATTTTGAAAACAGCGCTAACTGCTGGATTACTGAAAGTAATTTGGGGGTAATTACAAGGAGTTAGGCTAGACAGAATCATGCCAGCTACTCTCACTCCTACTGATGACATATTTATTTAGTCCAGCTGAGAATGCCCTAACTTTCTGACCTTCACATTCTGATGACCTTTCTTCTATTACTTCTTTTGATGGAACTTCACATTCTCCACCTTCATCATTGGAAGACATTAACATAAGCTTCATTATGTAAGGATAGGTTATCTTCTGATTTTTCACTTAAGGGCATTTTATTTTAGGATCTTTCATATGTGAATGCATCTATGTTTCTTCTCTTCCACCGGAGATTGTAGCTCACTCTCATTGCATTATCTCATGATGCCTTATACGCTATTTTTTCATCTGAAAATAAAATGTCCTTGTCATTTCATCTAATGACACAGCTAAGTTTAGATATTTCATTTGACAGCGACTTGTAATCATTTCATCAATCTGGGATTGTATCCTATTTTTTGAGGATCTATTTTCTTTAGTTCCTTATTTGTAAATAGATAGATAGTGTTTCTTCATCTGTAGATGTGTTGCTATTCTTTTCTCCATTTGACAGGCATATAGTTTAATCCTTTATTTGAGGGAATCATTTCTTCTGCTGTAGAATGAAAAAGGACTTATGCAACAAAGAGGACGTAGAGGAAATTGTTGCAGTATATTATTCTTTGATAACTGTATTTTACGTAACAGTTTATTATAGAGTTGGTAGTCTTAAGAAGTACTTGTATAATTTAATTTGTCACTTGTTTTTAGTATGTTTTTCTCTTTAATCTGAGAATAACTCTTTTATACTTTTGTCTGACAAGTCCTACCTTTTTCTTCTTCTCTGAGGCTGCAGACACTTTTTGCTCCTTCGTCTGTGAAGGACCCATTTCTCGCTTCGATTCTGTTGTCTGAAGCTTTTTCATCTGACCATTTAGCCACCTGAGAGGGCATTTTCTTCTGTGTCTTAATCTTATGTTTCTTTAAGACAAAAATAGTTTTTTTTCTGTTCTTTTGCCTGGATTTTATGAAAAGATGCACCCAGATTGTTTTTTTTCTCCTGCTGTTATCTCATCTTTTGCTCCTTTGTCTGACAATGCCATCATTTTATTTCTTCAGTTGAGTATTCATTCACATATGCTTCATTATGAGATTAGGCATTTTCTTTTTTCAGGTTGTTTTAACTGCGGATTTAACTTAAATTTGTTCTTTCTACTGAGAATGATACGCACTTTTCCTTTCTCCAAGGTTAACGAACCTGTGCACCATATGATAGATGTACCTTTCCTTCTGTTTCCTATGCTAAAGATATATAGGCCCTCATTATAACCTCAGGGGTCTTTTCTGAAGACTGCTGAGGTACCGCCGCGCTGAAGACCGCCAGTGCAGGTGGTTTTCTGCACAGCGAATTATGACTGCTGGCAGCCCTCCACCCTTTTTTGGATGGAGAGCCGCCAGCAGCCATACTGGTGGTCGGCAGGGAAGTGGAGGCTGCTCCACCTCCACCGCCCATCATCAGAACACCACCCACCGAATCATGTCCCATGATTCAGTGTGGCGGTGTTCTGGTGACGGGGAGCTGGCAGCGGAGCAGCCCCCATGGATCCCGTTCCCTCCCGGAGGATCACCGGAACAGGTAAGGTGATCGTCCGTTAGGGGAGAGGGGTGTGGGGCATTGTGTGCTGTCTGCGTGCATGGGGGTGTGTGTGTGAGTGTGTAGGGGGGGTGTGTGAGTGCGTGTATGCATGCGGGGGTGTGTTGTGTGTTTTGAAAATGTGTGCATGTCGGTCTGTTTGTATGTCAGTGTGTATGTGTGCATGTATGTCTGTGAGTATGTGCGTGTATGTCTGTTGGGATGTCTGTTTGTATGTGTGCGGGTATGTGTTGTTGTAGTGTATGTGTGCGTGTAGGGGGGTGTGTGTGTCAAGTTGTGGGGGTTGAGGAAGGGGGGTCCTCTCACCTTTAGGGGGTGGTAGGAGGGTCAGGGGTGTGGGGGGAGGACTCGGGCGGGGGAGCGGGTGGGAGAGACCCATATCAGTGCCAGGGAAAGAATTCCCTGGCACTGATAGTGCCTACCGCCATGGATTTTGTGGTGGTTCCAAACCCCACGAAATCCATGGCAGTATGCAGGGTCCTGATACCGCCGGCGGTCTGGTGACGGCCGCCGGGCTGGACACCGAAGTCTACAGCCCAGTAGTCGTCACCATCCTGGCGGTCGGTGTGGAGAAGTGGCAGATGACCATGGCAGTAACCGCCATGGTCATAATTCCATTTTTTTTGCCGTCGGCCTGTTGGCGGAATTACTGCCACTTCTCCCCCGCCCGCCAGGGTCGTAATGAAGGCTTCTTCACATGAGGGCATATTGAATTTACTTATTTCACCAGAAAAACATTAGCCTCATTTCCTGCATCAGAGGATGCCTTAACTTCCTTCACTGTTTCTGTGCACCCAGTTACTAAACCTATGAATGCCTTATATTCTGTTGTATTATCTGAGAGTGTATTTTCTTCTGCCATATATGTTTTTAATCTAAAGATACATTCTCTTTTGTAGTTTGAGCTGTGAGAAACATAACACCACGTCCTTCATTTAATTGCACCATATCATGTTTCCTTATCTTAGGATATCACACCTTCTGCATGTTAACTGATGGACCTAACACTTCTGTTTCTTCATCATAGACTAACTCCTTTTATATTACTCCATGTCATAATAATCTAATATTTGTTTTTCCATTTGAGGCAGAATATAGTTTGTTTCTTTGATAGTGCTCTAACTCCTTTTCTTTCATTTAAGAGTGACTCATCTTCCACGCCTTCATAAAATGAGCCTTGTCATCTGCTCCTTCATCTGAGGTTCCTTCATCGAATTGTGTTTTTTGTTCCTTCATTTAATCATGCAGCTAGCTAGTAACACTCATACACTTCTTTCATTTGAGGATGCAGCTATCTTCTAATACTTTCACTACTGATTTGATATTTGAGTTTTGTAGATTGCATGGCTCCCTGAAGGATTTTTACCACTATCCTGAGGTAAGGGCATCAAAAAGGAAATCCTGATTATAAAGAACTAAACAGGAGAGCATTGCTGAATAGCAGTTTCATTTTTTCATACAGAAGACTATTTCAAAATATGAGGACAAGATGTGAAAAAGATCACCATCCATTCTGGCTCTATTTTTTACTCTGGAAAATAGTCTGAGAGAGAAGGTCATCTTATCTTATCGCATGGTGAATATTATTCTAGTTAGCTCTGAATGATAGGGTCTAAATATGACATGATTTCCCATAAAAAAGGGACCTTATAAGTTTTTGCCTTTCGCGATGAAAGGCAATGTACTGCTGCTCAATGACTACAATTGTATTCCATAATCATCTGCTGTAGGATGTGGGGATTTCATGTGGCTGGAATTTGTTTCATTAGTGTCCTGACACATATATATTGAGCTATTACATGTTAAACCCCACATAATTAGAAACAATTGTTCAACTCCCTATTTACACTTGAATAGGATGTGCCCTGTTTCCACACAAAGGGCTGCATAACCCTGTAGTTGGTCTGGAGACAAGACCAGGAATGCAAGGCACCTTTGCACTTCAAACGCCTGCTTCCATGGGTTCCTCCCCACTTCAAAAGCACAACTGAGTATAAATACTGGACTTCAGACACCAGCTCTTCAGTACACATCTGTATCTGAGTAAGTTAAGGTTAGCTTTGGATCTGACTTGTAATCAACCAACAACCCAGTGTCTTACAGACACCATTAGAGGACTTGGGGGCTTGATCCCCATGCCCTGAAGTAGAACAAAAAGGGTTTGGGGCTATGTAGTTATACCAGGACCTGTAGGCTAATGTGAGGATGGGTCCAAAGGGATATAAAAAATTCCAAACTCCCATATAAAAAAAAAATAGATTTCATGCCATGGTACATCAGTATTCCACAGGACATAAATCGGCCCTCTTTTGAGGTGCCGGCAGGAGCTGCTGCAAATGCGTCTCCTTCGGAATACTGTGGGACCATGCAAGAATCATTGGGTAAAGCTTACATTGTCTTGTGGTATCATAGAGGTGAAGCTTGATCGACTTCATGGGAGTAAAGCAAAAGATAAAACCAAAATAAAAATAAATAAAATGTGAGGTGGGGTGCCCACAGTTGAATTGGTCTTCATGGTGGGGTTGTCATTTGAGATGCCTCTAGCGATATCATCAATGATGTCGGCTGAACATATTTACCCCACATTTTGTAAAAGTTTAGAACCCTACTCAGAAAACATCATTTCTATAATTTGATGTAAATCTGTTCAGCCATTTTTGAGGAACTAGCAGATAAAGAGGGGCTCAGAGTGAACATGAAGGGATTAACACTCAAAAAATATATTTATATCTGGACAGTTGGTCCTCCGGGAGTCCCGCAGTACCAAAGATTTTAAAATGAAAAGGGCCTTCTGATTGCCCAGCTGAGTTTGTTCTCTTGTCGGCCACTTTGATACAGTGGGACAGGGCGATCTGATTGACTGGCTATTACACTGAATAAGATATTGTGTCCACTGTTAAAGGACTCTGGGAATCACTCCCGTGTCCTGAAAATGTTTTTGAAACAGAACATAAAGGCAGGGTGGGACATTCTCACACCCAGTAACTTGTCAGGAAATCTCCAATGATTAAAATAAAAACAATTCAGGTAACAGGTACTGCAATACTCTTGCAGGACCTAGCGAAGCCCTCTTGTGAAGTACTGCAGTACTCCTGCTGTTCTGTGCAAAGTTCCCAGATTAAGCTTCCACAGTACCATGGGGTAGAAGCTTGCATAATAAGTACAGCAGGAATACCAAAATGCCAAAAAACAAAATGCAGACCGGGTATGCTCAGTCAAAGGTCATGAGCAGTGAGGGGTGGTTGCTTGCCCAACCCACATCTTTTTCTCCTTTTCATGCCAGTTTTCAGGTACCCTGGTACTATTGCCTTTGGCCATGTTCAGTGACGTTTGGGCACTGGTGAGGACTTAATGCCAGGCACTGTTGCCAACATCTACTGTGCAAATCTGAAGGCTTGTGCAACTGCAGTCTTCCATAAGTGGGGGTTGGATGTAGTGCCTGACCAAAGTCCCTGTTGCCAAACTCAGCTGAGCACTGCCAAAGGCCTTGTGCAACTACAGTTTTAGCTGAAAGTTGCTCAAGGGGATTGGGCGTATACTCCAGTTTGAATATGATCTAGAGTAAGTGGTCGGTACTGCTATTCCCAAGACGCCTCAATTTATAGTGCTTGGCAGGCCGAACGATGTAGATATTCCTAGGAAGCAACTGCTGTTTTGTATGCTAGGCCTTGTCATTGCCAAAAGAGATCTGGCCAGCCAATGGGGAAGGAGCATGTTGCCAACACGAGACAGATGTAGGGAAGGTGTAAATCACTGCTTGGAGACAAGAGAGAGGTAAATGAAAGTAGGGGCTGCCCAAAGAACTTCTAAAAAAATCTTGGGGGCTGGAGGACATACCACAGCCTTGCGGATGTTCTAGAAAGTATAATGGATGATGAAGCCTGAACATGGTACTGACCTAGGTAAGAAGGACCCAGCTATGGACCCTGTGACAAGATACTTGCTGAGTGAGGGCAGAGGGTAGCTGGCCATCTGGGGAGTGGGGGCAAGGGAGCGGATCATGTCAAGGTGTTGTGGTGGTCTATTTGAACATGTTGAACTTGTACTTTTGTTAGTTCGCAACATAATAATACATATTCCCAAAAAATGTTTTTCCAAAGATCAACCAATCCTGAAGTTCACCGAAAACAAACAAAGGCTAGAAGTGATGTTATAGTTAGGTATGGTTATAACATCTTAGCTTATATTGAAAAAAAAACAGAAATTCAGCAAAACTTAAAGTTGCATTATAGTTAGGTTTTCAAATGGGATGAAAACTGATGTTTAAACATGTCCTGACTATTATCATATATAGGGTCATAAACAGCACATGGCTTGTACATAAGTTTTTGGTATCATAGTAAACAAAACTTGTGAATGTCAGTGTTTTAGAGGTTTTTAAACGTTATTTTTTAATTATATGTATATACATATACACATGCATTTATGGAGAAAGCGGGTGCACCTTTGTAGTTAAGTTTAGGTCAGCAATTCCACTGAAAAATATTTTTTATCTACTAAATAACGTTTTCTCGATTTGAGGAATCTGCAAAAAAAATTCTAAAAAGAAAAGGACATCAGCTATAAATTCTTCATGGAACGGTTTGTGCTGAACTGTCAGCTTAAAGCAGGTGCTGTCCTAAAGGTGAGATTTCTCCCTTTAACTTCCATAGGATTTATTTGCTCCTCGATGCAGAAGAAACAGCTGAATAGCTTCACACTAAACTTGGCTTGTAAATAAAACTTTAGTCAAGGAAGTGCCTTCATTTGGTCTAATGTAAATTTGTTCAGTAGTTTGAGAAATTAGAGACTTAAAAGTGTTGCAGTCTCGGCATAAAGTTAAATTAAAGAAATATCTGGACCATTAATATACAGATCCTCAGTGTATTAAAAAAATTAAAGGCACACTATTGGACAAGGACAATTTTAATCCTGTTGTATATTGCAGATTTGTGAATTTCCTGTGGTCCGATTGACTGACAGAGATCATTTCTGTTGATGCTGTCATTACCAAGCAAGCACCATGTTGGGAAAAAGGAAACGTCATAAGTGGTCAGTCGGAACCTACCTTACTCCCAGGCCCATGCGTTTGGGCCCAAAAAAAGACCACCAAGGCAAAAAAATAAATGTTAAAATATCTTTATTATATTTGGGCATGTCTGAAACACCAGCAGTTGTATCCAATATGCCTCCCAGAGTTTGCCATTCTGGGATAATTTTGCATCAAGTGCTAAAAGGTTTTGAGTATGGGAGTAGACATAACAACTGATCTACAATCTGGGCAGGATATGCTTTGGTTTGTGTTTTTAATTAATCTGTCAAAAGGCACAGTTTTGGAGTCTGATAATGTTAAGTACAGAAATCTCTCAGAATTCATTTGAGTACAGGATACAAAAGAGAAATCTTCATTTGAATCTCAATCAAATAACTCATCAACATTTAGTTCTTCTTTCCTAATGCTCCCAGGATGACCATTATAAATCATTGTGCATGTTGCTGACTATTGAGAGTAAATACTACTAATCAAGTACATGTAGCTATGAGGTCTTGAATGGCTGAAGCAGAATGTAATACTGTCTTTTCACTCAGTAAGCGTTGTAACAAATAATACAGTGCAGAACACAATCTCTTATGTCCTTTCTGTTGAATTCCATTTACAACATGTGGTAAATGAAAAAGTATATTGAGAACTACATTTGCATAGCAATTGATGCCTGAACTGTTTTCCAATTAGTATCCTACAATAGCTACCTTGTTCTCCAATTTCTTGATCTTATCACTTTCTAGATCATCCTTTTTTTTCTTCTTCTCTTTAACATCCATTGACTCTTTTGGAAGCTTTCTATTTAAACAGATTATCTGTTTGTCATGAAAATTATATTCACCTAAGCAAGGAGCATATAAGATGTTTAAACAATTATACTCTCTCACACAGCTTACATCAACACTAACTTTGCTTTAATCAAATGCAACCAAGAAGAAACCGGACAATGTTCTAATACGCTATAATGCTACATATTACATGCCATCTTTGAATACTGTACTCCCAATATTAACAAAAGCTGTATCTACACTTACATCTTGTGATTTATGGATAGTGAAAACATATGCTAGAGAGAATAGAAACTGTTGCAGCCGAAAATATAAATCCTTAACAAGCAAAAACCATACAGTACATTGGCCAATCTGCTTCACACCCTCAATCTGGTAAAGTTTTACAGCCAAATATTTGATCTCATCTCTAGTTGAAAAAAAACTTTACCTATTGCACCATTTACTAACCCTTCATCTACATTTATTTAAATTATGCAGCAAAATACCTCAACAGTTTTTGCACCATTTACTAACCCTTCATCTACATTTATTTACATTATGCAGCAAAATACCTCAACAGTTTTTGCACATGCGTAAACACTTTTCTAATCCTGTGGTCTTCGATAGTTCTCCAAAGAATCCAATTTTGCATGTAGTTTTTCTGCTAGTGGTATTTTGACTCCCTGACATTTCATTTTATTGAATGTTGTAATTCCCAAAATATCTTCTTTCTCCAGTTTCAATAATTGATCATTCAAGTTGGAATACTCTTGAAGTGTAGGCATTAAACATACTTCAGATTTTTCTTCTTTAATAGATTTGTACATTAGTTGGACTGCTGTAGTATTTGATGAATATTTTTTCTTAATAAGACAACTTTCTAAAGCACGTTTTCCAGCCTTTGTCAAAACTCCTACTTTAATATCCTACTTCCCAAACAATGTTTTGTTTCATTCTGGAGAAGTGTCTTAGAAACAGACTGCCCTGTAACGGGGTGAGTTGCAGTAGGTCACCGAAGACAATTACATGCTTTCTTCAAAAGAATATGTCTTGCTCTGTTTTCAAAAGTTGCTGCATTCTTAAGTGTGTGAAGGCAAGCATTACGTTTGACACCATGCTCACTTCATCAATAATTAAAAGCTTCAGTTTCTTCAAAATGCTGAAGAGTTTGTGACAATCTTCACCAGATAATTTATGGTTTTCCAGTTTATTATCATGTTTAACAGGGACCCTAAGTAGCAGATATAAAGTAATTCCTCTATTGTTATGGGCAGCTAATCGTGTTGGTGCTGTTACTACACATGATACATTTGATTCTGTAGTCTTCTGTAGATAAGTAGTGGGAACTTTAATTAGAAATTAATCCCTGAAACATACTTATTCTCAGTTTCAGAGTTCTGCAGAGAAAAATACGAAAGAAAGTTGTCACTATATCAATTGATTCCTGCTGTACACTGCAAATAATGCCACAGTTCCATCTGTCGACAGGTGCCTGTCTACACCTTCCATGTAGCTCTTCAGCTACCACCTCCTCTACATTCCTAGGTACCATCCCCTCTTTTGAAATAGCACTATCATCTTTCATCTCATAGCATCGTCTAGATTCTTCAACTACGTGCACTGTGTTCTCTTGGAAGTAGCTGTCTTCATTAAAGAAAGACTCAGTACTGCACACCTGAATATTTTGCAAAAGTTATTTCTATTGATTACTCTTTTCTTTTGTCTTCTTTTCCTCAAAGATGACATTATTTTATCCAGTGTCCGCATTCTATTTAGTATTATTATAAACAGCTTTCTTTTAAGGACAAAGGCTTTTTCAACTACAGCCATAACATGTTCTTTTTGTATCTCTGCTTCTCCTCTTCTTTGATACTTCTTCATAGTTGTTATGATATTTTGGATTTTTCTACTATGGAACATTCTCTCAGTTGTGTAAACTGCTTCTGTCTTTTGGTTAAACTCTCTTCTTCATTGTAGGGGTGTGCGGGGAGCTCAACTCCGCTGGCGGAGCTAATGGATTTTTTGGTACTCTGCTTGTCCAAAACATTCTGCTAGTCCTGCCAGCGGAGTGAAGCTCACCCGGTGCTCACTGCAGCCCAGTATGGGTTACTCAGCGCAAGCACAGACAGTCTGCGCTTGCACTGTGCAGCCCATAATTGGGCTACAGTGTGCACCGGAGCAGAGGAAGAGGCAGCCACTGGAGAAGAGGACTTGTCGGAGAGGAGGACCCCCCCGGGGCCCCCTGGGAAGACCGATATAAGTCCTCATCTCTATTTTTATCATTGTTTGTGCACACTGGTGCACAAACAAGGACTAAAACAGGAGTCTTCACTGCCTACGGCTCTGGCCTGAATTCAGACCAGGGCTGTAGGCAGTGAAAGCTGCTGTTTCAGACCTCTTGTGCACCAGCCTGTCCCATATGTGTCTTATGTTTAGTAAAGGGATACTTTAAGGTTTAGCAAAGGCCTTTTGAATGCCAATTCGAGGAGGCACTGCACTACTATGCCCGAGCCATGTTTAAAGGACTACTTGACTGGATGGGTGACTAAGTTTTGTCAGCATTTGACTAAATATATGAGTGACTGTATTAGTCCATCTATGGGTATGACAACAGATGTTGGAGTAAGTATGCCTGTCTCTTTTACTAACTCCATGGCTCTCTAAATGTTTGTGTAAGTCGCTGTGTGAATGAGACTCTGGCTATGTTGTTGAGTACACAGATACATTACTGTGCATACAACTGGCTCTGATACTCCTGCACACATAATTGTTGTCTGGGTCTGTGACTGAATGTATAAATGTCTTTCTTACTATCTGACTGGGTGGTGCAGGACTGCCTGTATGCTTCTCTACATAGGTATTTGAGTTGTAGCATGGATGGCACACCTGATGTATTACTGCTCATAGAGGTCAGCAATTGCAGTAGTAAGTGAGTGAAAATGAAAAGGATACCTATTACCTTCTAAATACATAGCAGCCTGCCTTATAGACTAATTACCAGCCTAGCTGAGGAGTATCCTATGTTCAGTATAGGGATACTTTAAGGTTTAGAAAAGGCCTTTTGAATGTCAATTCAAGCTGGCAGTAAAACTGCACGCACAGGCTCTGCAGTACTAGGCCCGAGCCATGTTTAAAGGACTACTTTTCTGGAAGAGTGACTAGATTGTGTCAGTGTAGTCCTTCTATGGGTGTGCCAGCAGATATTTAGTTAAGTATGCAGGTATATGACTGGTGCTTTAGGTTACACCATGGCTCTCTAAATGTGTTTGTAAGTGACTGTATAAATAAGTCATACTCACTCAGGTATTCATGCACCTATTCACACACCTACTGAAGCACGTATACACCCAATCAGGGACCCACTTAAGCACTCATCCAGCCACAAACAAACTCACTCTGAAACAGATGGATCCACTCATAGACTCACTCACAGACCCACTGATATACTCATCTACCCATTTAAAGACCCAGTGACCCGCTTATACACCTACTCACAGATCTACTTATGCACTGATGCACCCACTCATAGACCCCCTCAGACACTCATGCACCCACTCATACACCCACCAAGCCAATCATACACCCAGTCACAGACTACCGAGGCACTCATACACCCACTCAGATCAGAACTAAAGAATTCCTCCACATTCTCACACACCCACTTGTATAGGTCCAACAGTTTTGTTTATAGTGTAAACTTACCTGACAATGGAGATTGTGGATAAATTATGTGTTTTCTATTGTTATTGGGTAGATGCAAGTCTCTTACAAGTTCTGAAAATTAAGCATACGAATGGTACACCACTCTCATACAAAGCAACCATTAATGGGAACCTTTTCAACTTTGCACTCAATGATACTGCTCAAGGCGGCAAATCAAAACATCCCATTCATATTATATTTTTCCTACTCATTTTGTCAATGGTTATTGTGTATTAACCCTTTCTTCAACCTCTCTAAAGAAGCACAGTTTGGTAGGGAATTTCTAGATATTCACGAATCTCTTGAATGCTTAGCGTGATCCCCTTGTACCCTCAAGACAGATTCACGAATATTTACGGGAGACAAAAAACATATTAACCATCCTATTTTAAATACTTTACACCTACATTATAGTTCAATACTAACTCCTGATTAGGAAAACACACCCTGATATATGTATAGTAAGACTAACAAACTCTAATTTGAGTAAATTAGAGTACAGTTCTTTAATACCTTTCCCCAACACACTCTTAGCAGAGTTTTCATAGAAACCCCAGTAGGACCAGTAGGTCAGAAGTTCACAACACATTCTACCAACTGAGCCCTACTGTACAACTAAAATGCAGCAGGCGTGCTTGGCCCTTTCAAAATATAACCATATCCAAGAAAACATTACATTTTTTAGTTTAATCGAATCCACAACCAATCACAGACATACTTACCTACTGTTACAAATCACAACCTAATTTTAAGCATCTACATATTGAAACCATCCAATGAAATGTATCCTTTTTTCAAACAACTCCTGCCCTCCGTTTTATCTTCATATTATTTTTTAAATACCCCATTCTCCCCCATTCTTCTCCTGTTAGCTATTCCTGGTTGCCTTCACAATGCTTAGAGTGTGGATTGTGGGACACAGCTTTGTGTATTAAACTATTGAGTATGCTGGAAAGAGTGGCATTGGCATGGACCTGGGTTTGTCAAATGTGGACATAAGTTGGAATGGTCAGAGAGGTTTAAAGTGGCATAAATTTCTGCCTTTGGTAAAAAAGCATTAGAGATTGGAACCCCATGACCTCATGAGTGTGCACTGTGTTGGTAATGACCTGGGCACACTTACTGGGGTATGACTGAAAGTCCTAATGAAGGACACCCTTGCACAATTGATGACACTTTTTCCTCACACAGCCTTGGTAGTTTCCAACATATGCCAAAAGTAGAAATGGATATGGTCAAACAAATGATGTCCACAGATAGAAAAAGCCAGGAAACATGTCAATAAAACTGTTTATGCGTTTTTCAGAGACCTTTACATGGGCTCTATCTACAATAACAACCTTCGCTTTGACATGGATGAAATGTATAGAAGTGATGAAGTTCACTTTGCAGACAATGGCAGCAGGGTGTTTGTAACCGACTTGAAACACTGGATCTTATATTATGTGTAGTGATAATCTACACACAATAAACACATATGCTCTTGTCAGAGCCACCCTATTGCCAAACAATTAGTACATTCTCCTGAATTCAATCCAGGAAGGACCTCAATTCAGGAAAGACCTCAAGACCTGTCTCTTTGACTGAACCCTGAGGACATACCCCACAGCACCTTCAGACCCTATGGGTGAGTAGCGTGTTCTAAAAAAGACTGATTGATTGATTGAGAAAGATATATATATATATATATATTTTTTTTTTTTGAATTTGCAAATAGTAGCCATTCAATGGACACCAACCCATTTGAAATTCATAATCTGTAATTAACTCTGTGCATCTGACTGCATGTATGACTGTTTGAGTGGGTCTTTGAGTGGCTGTGTGTTTGTCTGAGTGGGTCCCTGAATGGGTACATGAATGCCTGATTGAGCCTTTGAGTGGGAACATGAGTCTCTGAGTCTGCAAGTGCATACATGAATCTCTGAGTGGGTCTGTGAGTGTCTACATAAATACCTCAGTGGGTGTGCGCGTGGGTGCAGGAGTCTCTGTGTTGGTCTGTGAGTGGGTGCATGAGTCTCTGAGCCTGTGAATGCATGCATGAGTCTTTGAGAGGGTCTATAAGTGGACGCATGAGTACCTCAGTCCATGTGTGAGCAGATACATGAGTCTCTGAGTAGGCCTTTGAGTGGGTACATGAGTCTCTGAGTCTGTGAATGTGTGCATGAGATTCTGAGTGGGTCTGTGAGTATCTTCATGAGTACCTCAGTGTGAGTGCGTGCCTGAGTCTGTGAGTAGGCCTGTGAGTCTTTGAGTGAGTTTGTGAGTAGGTGCATGAGTCTCAGAGTCTGTGAGTGCATGCACGAGTCTCTGAGTGGGTCTGTGATTGTCTGTGCGAGTTCCTCAGTGGGTCTGTAAGTAAGTGCATGAGTACCTGAGTGGGTATGTGAATGAGTACATCTGTGTATGAGTAGATGTCTCAGATGGTGCATGAGTGTCTTACTGCATCTGTGAGTGAATGCATGAATCTGAGTCTATGACTGTATGCATGAGTCTATAAGTGGGGCTGTGAGTGTGTGAATGAGTCCCTCAGTGGACCTGTGAGTAGGTACATGAGTGTATGAGTCTATGAGTAAATGCTTGAGTCTATGAGTGAGTCTGTGAGTGTGTGCATTAGTACCACAGTGGGTCTGTCTGTCAGTTGGTGCATGGGTCCATAAATCTATGAGTGCATGCATGAGTCTAGGAGTGGGTCTGTAGGTGTGGCATGGTTCCCCAGTGGGTCTGTGACTGGGTGCTTGAGTGTCTGAGTGGATCTCTGAGCAGGTATACGAGTAACTGAATGGGTCCATGAGTGAGTGCATGAGTGCCTCAGTTGGTCTTTCAGTAGGTGCATGAGTCTATACGTCTATGAGTGCATGCATGAGTCTATGAGTGGGTCTGCGATTGTGTCCATGATTGCCTCAGTGGGCCTCTGAGTGTGAACATGAGCACCTCAGTGGGTCTGTGAGTGGGTGCATGAGTAACTGAATGGGTCTGTGAGTGTTAGAGTGCCTGAGTGGTGCTGTACATTTGTGCACAAGTGTGTGAATGGGTCTGTGAGTGGTTGCATGAGTGTCTGAGTGGGTCTGTGAGTGGGTACATGAGTCTACAAGTGCATGCATGAGTCTATGCGTGGGTCTGTGTGTCCAGGAGTGCCTCAGAGGTTCTATGACTGGGTGCATGAGCATCTCAGAGGGTTTGTGACTGAGTGCATGAGTTCCTCAGTGTGTCTGTCAGTAGCTGCATCAGTCTATGATTGAATGCATGAGTCTC
Organism: Pleurodeles waltl; assembly: GCF_031143425.1. Lineage (NCBI taxonomy): Eukaryota > Metazoa > Chordata > Amphibia > Caudata > Salamandridae > Pleurodeles > Pleurodeles waltl. The sequence continues at coordinate 919,625,189 of NC_090446.1, read as the reverse complement.
TGAGTGGGTCTGTGAGAGAGTGCATAAGTGCCTGAGTGGTTCTGCGAGTGGGTGCTTGAGTGTTTGAGTAGGTCTGTGAGTGGTTGCATGAGTGTCTGAGTGGGTGTGTGAGTGGGTGCACAAGTCTACGAGTGCATGCATGGGTCTGAGTAGGTCTGTGAGTGTGTGTACGAGTGCCTCAGTGGGTCTGTGAGTATGTGCATGAGTCTATGAGCCTATGTCTGTATCTGTGATTCTATAACTGGGTGCATGAGTCACTCAGTGGGTCTGTGAGTAGATACCTGAGCCTATTAATCTATTACTACATGCTGGAGTCTATGAGTGGGTATGTGAGTGTGTGCATGAGTGTCTCAGTGGGTCTGTGACTGGTTGCATGAGTACTTCAGTGCATCTGCCTGTCAGTAGGTGCATGAGTCTGAGTGTATGCATGAGTCTATGAGAGCGTCTGGGAGTGAGTGCATGAGTTCCTGAGTGGTCCTATGAGTGGGTGCATGGGTGTCTGAGTTGGTCTTTGATTGGGTACATTAGTGTTTTAGTGGGTGTGTAAGTGGGTGCATGAGTCTATGAGTGGGTCTGCGAGTGTGTGCATGAGTGTGCCAGTGGGTCTGTGAGTACGTGTATGAGTCTCTGAGTATGTCTCTGAGTTTGTGCATTAGTACCTCACTGGGTCTGTGAGTGGGTGCTGAGTGGTTGAGTGGGTATGCAAGCAAGTCCATTAGTGGCTGCGTGGATCTCTGAGTGGGTGCAAGAATGTCTGACTAGTTCTGCGAGTGTGTGCATGCATTTATGAGTCTATGACTGTATGCATGAGTCTATAGGTGGGTCTGTGAGTGTGTGCATGTGTTCCTCAGTTTGTATGTAACTGGGTGCATGACTCTGGCCCTCATTCTGACCCTGGCGGTCTTTGACCGCCAGGGCGGAGGACCGCGGGAGCACCGCCGACAAGCCGGCGGTGCTCCAATGGGGATTCCGACCGCGGCGGTAAAGCCGCGGTCGGACCGGCACCACTGGCGGGGTCCCGCCAGTGTACCGCGGCCCCATTGAATCCTCCGCGGCGGCGCAGCTTGCTGCACCGCCGCGGGGATTCCGACCCCCCCTACCGCCATCCAGATCCCGGCGGTCGGACCGCCGAGATCCGGATGGCCGTAGGGGGGGTCGCGGGGCCCCTGGGGGCCCCTGCAGTGCCCATGCCACTGGCATGGGCATTGCAGGGGCCCCCGTAAGAGGGCCCCTACATGTATTTCACTGTCTGCTGCGCAGACAGTGAAATACGCGACGGGTGCAACTGCACCCGTCGCACAGCTTCCACTCCGCCGGCTCGATTCCGAGCCGGCTTCATCGTGGAAGCCTCTTTCCCGCTGGGCTGGCTGGCGGTCTGAAGGAGACCGCCCGCCAGCCCAGCGGGAAAGTCAGAATTACCGCCGCGGTCTTTCGACCGCGGAACGGTAACCTGACGGCGGGACTTTGGCGGGCGGCCTCCGCCGCCCGCCAAGGTCAGAATGAGGGCCTCTATGTCTATGAGGACATGCATGAGTCTTTGAGTGGGTCTGGAGTGGGTTTCTGAGTACCTCAGTAGGTCTGTGGCTGGGTGCATGAGTGCCTCACTGAGTCTGTGAGTTTGTGCATCATTCTAGAAGTCTATGAGTGAATGCATGAGTCTATGAGTGGGTCTTTGAGTGTGTGCATGTGTGTGCCTGAGTGGTTCTGTGAGTGGGTACATCAGTGTTTGAGTACATATGTGACTAGGTGTCTGAGTGCCTCAATGGGCCTGTAAGTGGGTGTATGAGTTTCTGAGTAAATGTAACTTTTATTTTTTTGCACTATATGTGAATCTGTCGTGGCGTTCCATGGAGGGGGCTGACCAGCATGATTGATTCGCGAATAGTGCATAGAAGGTGAACAAACCTCTTCTTCCACGTTTTATGCCCGTAATGTCTACTAAAAACACCCCTTATCCAACCCATGGGGTCAGGTTACATCCAAACTGACCCCTTATAACTGTTTTTCTCCTCTTTTTTCAGCCCCGGCAACCATACCCATGATTTAAAATTGCAGCCACAACTTTCTTCTCAGCTTGCAGCCAGCCAATCAGAGCCTTTCTGTGGCATGAGGATTTGCGAACCTGCCGCGAGTGGAGTCAGGAAGTGTTTGTGCCTCTAGCTATACAAATCTGTTTTTTCTTAAATATCTCAACAAATACTGGATGGATTAACAGCACATAACAAAAAGGCTTATTTCTAGTCTAAAAGCTACCTTTCTGCCAAATTTGGTGTAATTCCATCCAGCGGTTCGGGCTGTAGTTGTATTCAAAAACCCTATGGGAATTCAAATGGAAAACAGATTTTTTTCACCCCCTTTTTTTCTGGGCCCCTGCTTGTAGGATCATACCTAACTTTTCCATGTGGAACGAGACCAAATTTGACCATTTTTGGGAAAATTTTGGGAGGATTTGCCAAAGAGTATGTATATATTCACTTAAAAAAACAAAGGGTACAGGGATGTTATAATTAGGCTCACATTTTAAGGGTACAAAACCATAGAAATTCACAAGTTATAGTTATCCCAAGTAACTATAACTTGTGCCCTAAGGTAACTATAACTTGTGTTCCTGTCATGCACAGTTTTTTCATCAAAAATGTTACTGGAAATATTACATTGATATTATCAATTATGGTATCAAAAGACATCACAAGTGCTGTAATTTGTGGGGCAATTAGCAGTGCATAGCGACGGCAAGAATTATAGTTACCTTAGGGCTGTCAAAGCTCCTGTCAAGTCAGATCAAACAGCTATGTCCTGGGGGTGGGCACCCTGAGACATACCAGGAGCTAGCCCTGGGGGTGATGGTCCCAAGGGCCATTATTGGCTCCACAAGGGGGCCATGTGCCCCCCTCCAATATTAGAATTTGCCCCTGGAAGGTGGTGGTCCCTGGGGACTGGGGTCCGCAACAAACCCCCTATCTTCTTTAAATTCAGCCCTGAGCAGGTGGCGGTCCCCAGGCTCGCAGGGGGGCTGGGTGGCTACCTCCATTTAATACTTTGTTTGGACCCAGGGTAGTGGCAATCCCTGGGGCTGCAGGGGGGGGTGGGTCACCCCCACATTTAAGTTTATGTTTTGCCCTGGGGAAGTGGTGGTCCTCAGGCTGTGGAGGGCCCGGGTGGCCCTCTCCACATTTCATCATATGTTTGGCCCTGGAAAAGTGGCAGTCCCCTGGGCTGTGGTGGGGGCTGGGCAGCTCCCCTGCATTTCATTGTATGTTTGGTCCCAGGGAGGTGGCAGTTCCTGGGGTTGCAGGGGCCCACATGGCCCCCAACATATCATTCACAGGTTGCCCAGGGAGGTGGCAGTCCCCGGGGCACGGGCAGTCCTCAGGACCTCCCCTGCTTCAATAAAAGCATTTTGCACCTGAGAAGTGATGGTCCCCAAGGCACGGAGGGTCTGCAGACCCCCCACTTCAATAAAAGCATTATGCCCCTGGAAGGTGGTGTGAGTAAGTGTGTGAGTGGCTGTATCAATGTGTGAGGGTGTGTGTGTGTGGCTGTGTGGGTCTGTGAGTAGGTGTGAGAGTAGTTGCATAGGGGGTGATTGAGTGGGTCTCTGTGTGTATGTGTTCTTTTTATTGGGCCTGGACCTGCAGATCTATAGTGGTGTCAAGGGTGATGTGAGTGGATGCGTGAGTGGCTGTATTGGTGTTTGAGGGATGTGTTGGTGGCATTGTGAGAATGTTTTTGTGGGGTTGTGTGTGAGTGGGTCTGCTATGTATGTATATACAGACACACTCACAGAGCAACACAGCCATTAACACCACTCACACACCCATATAGCCACTCACACACCCATACAGTCATTCACATACACACTCACACACACCTATACAGCTACTTATGCACCCACTCGCAGACCCACAAACTCACTGGTACACCCATTCACACACCCATACACCGACTCACATACCTACTAACATACCTACTGACATACCTGCATACCCACTCACAGACCTACACAGCCACTCACAGCTGCTCACATATCCATACAGCTACTCACACACCCACACACTCACTTCAGGAGGCCGAAGGTCCTTTCTATGATTCTCCTGGTTCACCCATGTGCATCATTATAACGATTCTCAGCACCTGTCCTGGCATTCCTCACAGGGATCAGGAGCCATGATAGGTTTGAGTAGCCTGAGTCACCTGAAAGTTTTGAGGGACAAACATTAGCCTTACACAATGGTATGGGGTTAACAGCAAAAGGCATACACTGACATATATTGGGTGGGCACTCAGGCACACCTATTAGCCACACTCTATGCCTCTGTAGTCGTGCCATCAGCTGTGGGATGCTGCTATTCCTCAGAACAAAGGCGTCATGCACCGACCCAGGATACTTGGCAGTGATGTGGGAGATGTATTGGTCTGCCAGGCACACCAATTGCACATTGAGTGAGTGGAAACTCTTTTGATTCCTGAACACTTGTTCGTTCTGGCGTGAGGGGCACAAACGCAATATGTGTTCCATCAATTGCCCCAACAATATTTGGTATATGTCCCATTGCATAGAATCCTACCTTCGGAGTGCCCAAACCTTCCACCTGGGGGAAAGCGATGTAGCTGCACATGTGTTTGTCCAAGGTATACAGAAACTTTGTCAGCACGATTGAGAACATTGGCAGTGACATTCCTGCTGCCAAGCCCACTGTCACTTGGAAAGAACCAGTTGCCAGAAAATGGAGCACTGATAGGATTTGCACAGGATGGGGGATCTCAGTGGGATGACAGATAGCTGATATCAGGTCAGGCTCCAATGGGCACACAGCTCCGTGATTGTGGCCCTGTCCAGTCTATAGGTGAGTATTATGTGCCTCTTCTCTAGTGTAGCCAAGTCCACAAGGGATCTCTAAATGGGGGCTTGTCTCCTCCTCCTATTCATCCACAGTGGTAGGTATCTAAGAGACAAAAGAGAGAGTAGGCTATCACAATTTGTAAAATGGAACCACCACCTCAGTGTGCATAGAGCATTATTGTGATGGGACAGTGGGAATGGCAATGTATGTGCAATCATCAGCAGTGACACAGTTATGGATTATCTGAATGTTGTCCACCACCATTAAATGGCGACCACCTGTCCTGTATGTAGAGACAGGTGGAAGTTAGGTAACCCTGCCGACAATGGGCGTCGTGGTGGAAAGCGGTCTCGCTGCGCCGTGCAATTCCTCATTGGCTAGTACGGGGCTCTATGGAGTACAGTGGCCAATGGGGATCAGCAGCGGCGGTGACGATGCACACCGCCGCAGATGTGACCACCATTTTCTATTTAAATCCTCACTTGATTCCTGACTTTCCACAGAACAACACCTACACTGCGTGTGCTGCTGTGACCTGTGTCTGGAACCTACCATGGCCCATGTGAACAGGGAAAGGGTCCCTGCCTTCACTTCGGAGGAGTTGGAGCATTTGGTGGAAGGGGTCCTATCCCAGTATGGACTTCTGTATGGACCTCCAGACCAAACGGTGAGTACACTTTAGCACAATGCATGTGCCAAGGTTGCATGGAGATGTGTGTGCAAGCATCGTGTCATTTTGGGGAAAGGGGTGTCTGTTGCCAGTGTACATGGTGGGCGCCAGGTGATGTGTGTGCCAATGGGGATGGAAATGGGATTTGTGGGCCATATGTGTGACAGACTGGATTGCATGTGTAATGGTGTCCTTCCATCTGTATTACCTCTGCAGGTCAGCGCCCATTAGAAGAAGGGATTGTGGCATGCCATCGCTAAATACATGTAAACTCTGGGGGTCTACAGCAGGTGGAGCACCCACTGTCAGAAAAGGTGGGAGGACCTGGGATGATGGGCACGGAAGACCGCAGAGGCTCAGCTGTGGATGGCCTCCCAACGAGGAAGGGGTGCCCATCGGAACCTAACCCCCCCCTGATGACCCGAATACTGGCGGTGGCCTACCCAGAGCTCGATGGGCACTTGAGGGCATCCAAGTAGCCACAAGGGGGTGAGTACAGTGGGCACAACAACAGTCATTGGTAGGTGGCATGGGATCCAGGTGGTGGTTGTGAGTCAGTGGGTGCCCCTTAATGCCAGGTCAGACATTGCAACGTGACTCAGCTCAAGAGTAATGGGTGTATAGAAAATTCAGGAAACCTAGCTAGGTTGTATTCCATGTCAGGCAGGGCTTGGTGGGTATCAGGAGGGGTGCAGTTGGCGATGTTTGGCCCTTATCTTGCTGTGGCACCTTGTCAATTGATTGCCAGTGTGGTGCATAGTGCTCAATCCTGAACCCTGTGTGTGATGGTAATGTGTATGCCAACTGTGGTGTTGGTGCTGTAATTGACTGAGTGTTCCCTTTCTCTCTCTCTCTCTCCCTTTTTTCTTTTGTCATCTTGTCCATGTGTGCCTTAGCATCATCTGGCAGAAGATCAAGCGTACCAGCGACAGAAGGAGCTGCATCCCACAGGACCCAGGAGGTAGTGTCCACCTACGCAGAGGGAACCAGTGGGACGGAGGACGAGGGGAGTACCACAGCGGAGACAGAAGGTGACAACACTGACTCTGATTCCTCCTCCGATGGGAGCTCCCTGGTGGTGGCAGACACCTCTGGGATCACGTCAGCTCCAGGTACAACCGCCAACCCCCCCACACCAGCACCACCCTCCCATTAGCCCCTCACCGAGTTGCCCATGCGAGATCACCCGGGACAAAGGGCATCTCCTTTGCCCCAGGCACCTCAGGCCCTGCCCCAGTGAGCCCTGCTGCCCTGAGTGAGGAGGCTATTGGCCTCCTGAGAACCATCTGTGTAGGGCAGTCTACCATAGTGAATGCCATCCAGGGGTTGGCATCCCAGATGCAGCAATGCAATGCATTCTCAGAGGGCACCCACAGTGGATTGATGGCCCAACAGAGATATTTCCAGGCTCTAGCCTCCTCTCTGATGGCAGCCATTGTCCCTGTTCCTACCGTCGCCCTTCCAACTACCATTTCCCAGTCCCATTCTCCTCAACCCCAACCCATCCCATGCACACACACAGACAAGCATACACATAAAACATCACACAAGAGTAGCACAGTCAAACACAGGCAGCACATTTAAGGCCACAAGCAATCACACAAACAACAGACAGTTTCACATACAACAACATCCACTGCCTCCACTGTCTCCCCCTCCTCTTCCTCCCTCACAGTCACAGTCACATCCACACTCACACCTGCATGCACTGCTTCCACAGCCAGCACCATCATCTCCACACCAAGCAGCACACACACCTCACTAGTAGACACCTCCACAACATCCATCCATGCGTCCCCTGTGTCCTCTCCCACCCTGTTGATCCCCCCTCATAAGGGACCCAAACGCAGGCACTCAGACACCCAATAGCCATCCACCTCACATTAGCAAACTGCCCATGTACCTGCACCCAAGTCCAGCAGATGTACTCCTCCAACAGCCACTCCTTCAACCTCCACTCCCATCCCTCCTCCCTCATCCCTCATCCCACCCCACCATCCCTAAGAAGCTTTTCCTTGCCCAACTTGACCTCTTCCCTCCCCTCCACCCCACCATCATGCCCATAAGAGCAGGGTCCCAATGACTTAGCCCAGCACCTCCGTCAAACAGTCCACGGGGACAGTGGAGGAACCTCCTAGTCGTGGAGGCAAGAAAACGAAGGATCCCACTCCACCACCTGGAGAGGGAAGGATCCCACTCTACCAGCCAGCAAAGGGAAGGATCCCACTCCACCAGCCAGGAAAGTGGCGGATCCCAATCCACCAGCCAGAAAAGGGAAGGATCCCACTCCACCAGCCAGGAAGGGTAAGATTCCCACTCAACCACCAATGACAGCAGCGGTTCCCACTCAACCACAAATGAGAGAAGAGGTTCCTACTAAACCACCAGTGACAGTAATAGTTCCCATTCAACCACCAATGAAAGCAAGAAGCCCTCACCTCCAGCTGAGACACAGCAGCCCTCACCTCCAGCAGGGGCTGCCCAGGAGACACCTCCCTCAGCAGAGACAATGCAGCCCTCACCTCAATCAGAGGCTACCCAGGAGACAACGCCCCCAGCAGAGACAATGCAGCCCTCACCTCCAGCAGAGTGCATGTAGGCCTCCCTCCAGGGACTGTTGGACAAGGAGCCCCCTCCAGAAGCAGTGAGCGAGTTCCTCACTTCAGAGACTGTGACCTTGCACACCCCAGCATTGGGAAATGGACATGGAGTCTCCTCCAGAACCAGTGGGTGAGTTCCCCACTTCAGCAGAGGTGCCCCCCACTCCTCTTTCCCCCGAGGTGCCTGCCAACTTCCAATATGTTGCCCCTGCACAGTTTGGTGCTGTGAATGTCAGGATCAAGTTGGGGCTTGGACGCTGCCCTGTGACCATGTGGGCCTTTTGTACTTTGGACTGGACATTGTCCCTTTCTGGACAATGGTTCCTGTATAATATTTGTCACTTCGGTACTATTAGTGGTTGTTGTCATGCAAATACATTTTCAATTCTGTCCTTGCATTATAATGACATGTGTCCTGTGACATTGTTTTTTGTCCGAAGCTGGTTGTGTGTATGGTGTGGGTGTGAATGGTGTGTGTCACTCTCATTTTCCTCCATTCCTCCCTTGTGTGCTAGGTGGCTGTACTCACCGTCATCGTTGGTGTTCCAGGTGGAGCATGGCGTAGAAAAGCATCGGGAAGACCTGCACTTCTGGTTCCATTGCGCCGTTGATCTCTGTGTCTCCAATGGTGAGTCTTCGGTCTTCTATGTTGTTTTTCCTCCAGGCTCTTGATGGCATTGGTACCACCCCGGAAATCGTGGCAGTGTGCTGTGTCATAATATGGTGGGCGGTACCTTGTCTTCCACCTGGCTGTTGATGGCTACCGCCATGGTCAATGGTGGTTGGTGTGGTCCATTGGCTGTCTATGGGAGTTGTCACCGTGTCACCGCCATGGTCATAATTTGTTGCATTATCGCCATTTTATCACTCACCACCAATGTCAGAATGACCACCTTAATCCTTAGAAAACAGTGACAATGCTGTTATTGCACAAAAGTACCTGGGTAGCATCAAAATAAAGCCGCATGGGTGAATGTGCGTTGAAAAACGCCAGCGATGAGTTGATTTCTCTCCTGCAAGCAAGAACATGCGTCGTTCCTCCTTCGGTCGGGTCGGTGTGCATTGTTTCTTCTTTCCCCCAAGAGAGTGATTAATTGATCTGGATGGGCACCTCGGGTCGGGCAGACTTTGCATCGACTTTCCGCGTCCAGCGATGTTGCATTGAAATCCGTGAGGGCATGCGTCGTTAACAGCAGCCACTGTGGGTGTTGCGCATCATTTCTCCAGCTGCACTGCATCGATCTTCCGGCCATGATGGAGGTGGCGCATCGATTTTAGCTGTGAGGCTGGTGGCACGTTGTTTATCAGGCACGAGGCGGGTGGTGCATCAAAAGTTTCCCGGCACGGCAGCCTTTGCGTGGATTTCTGTCCTTTTCCAACAGCTGCACCTTTCAAGGGCACAGGTAAAGGTTAGGGCACCACTTGGCAGGTAGGACTGTCAGCAGAAAGCCCAAGTGCTGGCAGAGAAAAGTCTTTGTTGTCCCTGAGACTTCAACAACAGGAGGCATGCTCAGTCCAAGCCCTTGGAGAATCTTTTCAAGCAGGAATGCATAACAAAGTCTAGTCTTTGTCCCCTTTCACAGGCAGAAGCAGCAACTGCAGGATAGCCCTACAAAGCACAGTCACAGGCAGGGGCAGCACTTCTCCTCAGCTCTTCAGCTCTTCTCGTTGTCAGAAGTTCTTCTTGATTCCAGAAGTGATCTGATTTTCAGGGGTATGGGTGCCCTTCTTATACCCTTTTCTGCCTTTGAAGTAGGCCTACTTCAAAGAGAAGCCTCTGTTGTTTTCAAGATCCTGCCTTGCCCAGGCTAGGCCCCAGACACACCAGAGGGTTGGAGACTGCATTGTGTGAGGGCAGGCACAGCCTTTCCAGGTGTAAGTGACCATTCCTCCCCTCCCCTCAGCCCAGATTGACCATTACGATATGCAGGCTACACCGCAGCCCCTTTTGTGTCACTGTCTAGAGGAGAGGTGCAAACAGCCTGTAGGAAAGTACCATCTTTCTTGGCATGTTACCCACTATTTCTGCCTGTTTGTCAGTGTGTTTTTGCCTCTCTCACTGGGTTCCTGCTAGCCAGGACCCCAGTGCTCATAGTTTGTGGTCTATGTGTGTGTTGTCAGTATGTTTAACTGTGTCACTGAAGTTCTGCTAACCAGAACTCCAGTGCTTATGCTCTCTCCACTTACCTAATTGATCGCTATACTTAAGTGACTCCATATTCCAATTCTGATTGGCACACTGGACTCCTCCTTCTAAGTCCCTGGTCTACGGTAACTAGGTACCCAGGGCATTGGGGTTCAAGGAGATCCTTATGGGCTGCAGCATTTCTTTTGCTACCCATAAGGAGCTCATACAAACCTTTCAACAGGACTGCTACTGTAGCCTGAGTGAAATAGTGCACACACTATTTCACAGTCATTTTCACTGCACTAAGATAACTTATAAGTCACTTCTATGTCAAACCTTCATTTACTGAAGGCTAGGTGCAAAGTTACTTGTGTAAGGGCACCCTTGCATTAGCAAAGATGCCTCCACATTGTCCAAGGCCAATTTCCCAGACTTTGTGACTGCGGGAATACCATTATACACATGCACTACTTATATGTCAATACATGCACCCTGGGGACTCTACCATGGAAACCCAGTACTGCCAAACCAGCTCTCTGAGGTTTCCACTGCAGCCTCAGCTGCTGCCAACCCACAGACAGGTTTCTGCCCTCCTGGGGACTGAGCAGCTCAGTCCCAGGAAGGCAGAACAATGCATTTTCTTTGGGAGGAGGGTGTTACACCCTCTCCCATTGGAAATAAGTGTTACAGGCTTGGGAGGGTAGCCTCTCAGAGTCTCTGGAAATTCTTGGAAGGGCACAGATGGTGCCACCCTTGCATAAGCAAGTCTAAGCCAGTTCAGGGACCCCCAGTCCCTGCTCTGGCGTGAAACTGGACAAAGGAAAAGGGAGTGACCACTCCCCTGTCCATCACCACCCCAGGGGTGGTGCCCAGAGCTCCTCCAGAGTGTCCCTGGCATTAGCCATCTTGTATGCTAAGGTGTGGGGACCCTCTGGAGACCTCTGAGTGGCCAGTGCCAGCAGGAGACGTTAGAGACCCCTTCTGATAGGTGCATACCTGGGTAAGTATCCAATCCCCCTCTCAGGGCTATTTAGGGTCTCTCCTCTGAGTGTTTCCTCAGATTCGGTTTGCAAGATTCCTCCAGGACTCCTCTGTATCCTCTGCTTCAGCCTCTGACTGTCAGATCAACCACAGACTGATCCAGGAACTGCTGTAACTGCAACAAAGTATCCAGGGCGAATCCTGTGACCTGCAACTTCAGCTCAAGCCAGCTTTTGCAACAGTCAAGGAGTGCACGCTCTGAGGACTGCCTGTCTTCAGCCTGCACCAAAAGAACTGAAGTAGCTTCAGTGGAGTGATGGAGTCACTTCCCTGTTTCTGCAGGCACCCTTCTGCAATGACAACCAATACTTGGGACTCCTCTCCTGATGATGAGTGTGCTCCCTAAAACACATGTGGTGGGCCGAAGTGACCCAGACTGTTCAAAGGTCAAGCTATCCAAATTTGGGGGAGGTAAGAGCTTGCCTCCACGTGCTGTGACAGTACCCCTGTGCACCTCGTCTTCTGCAACCCCTTGGGCTTTTGTGCTCTTCTTCCAAGAATCCTTCATGCACAGCGTAGCCCAGGTCCCCAGCACTCCATCTTGCAATGCACAGCTCCCTGAGTTGTTCTCCGGTGGTGTGGGACCTTCCAGTGTAGTGCTGCAATGACCCCGCTTTGCATCTTCTTTGTCACTGTGATCTGGGACTCCTGTCGGTGCTGTATGGCCTTCTGAGGGCTCTCTGAAGAGCTGAGAGCCCCCTCTGTCTCCTCAGTCTGAGACCCCCAGGTCCCTCCTGGGTCAAGGCAGCTCCTTTTTTACGCAAACCGTGTACTTGCTTGAACAAAGCCTTGTTGGCGGAATCCAGCAACGCAAACAGCCTGCATCCAGAAACTCGACGTGGGACATCACCTGTACCAAGCAGGAACCCGCAGCCATCTTCTTTGGTGCTCTTCTCTACTTTTCTTCTTACCAGAGAATCCACTTTAGCACCATCTTCTCGGTTGGCAGGCCAGCCTCCTACACAGCCCAACTGTCAAACTGACCCAGACAGGGAATCCACAAACAAGCAGAGTCACAGAATGGTTTAAGCAAGAGTTTCTAAAAGTGGCATTTCCAAACACAAATCCAAAAACAAACTTTAATAAAAGATGTGTTTTTAAATTGTTAGTTCAGACCCCGTGCTAAACTCCATATTTCCATCTGCTCCCAAAGGGAATCTGCACTTTAATAATAATTAAAGGCAGCCCCCATGTAAACCTATGAGAGAGATAGGCCTTGGAACAGTAAAAAACTGGTTTGGCAGAACTTCACTGTCAAGACATGTAAAACACATAAGTACATGTCCCACCTTTACCTAGGGCCTACCTTAGGGGTGCCTTACATGTATAAAAAGGGAAGGTTTAGGCCTAGCAAGTGGGTACATTTGCCAAGTTGAATTTGCAGTTTAAAACTGCACACACAGACACTGCAGTGGCAGGTCTGAGCCACGTTTACAGGCCTACTAATGTGGGTGGCATAACCAGTGCGGCCGGCCAACTAGTAGCTATTGATTTACAGGCCCTGGGTACCTCTAGTGCACTGCACAAGGGACTTACTAGTAACTCAACTATGCCAATCATGGAAAGTCATTTACACATACATTTTACATAGGAACACTTGCACTTTAGTACTGGATAGCAGTGGTAAAGTGCCCAGAGTAAAAAAAACAGCAAAAACAGAGTCCAGAATACATCAACAAACTGGGAAACAGAGGCAAAAGGTTAGGGGAGACCACACCAAGAATGCCAAGTCTAAAAGTGTTTATGATGTGTAGATGATTATTACACATAGAAGACTGTGCAGTCTTTTAAATTGTTGAGGAACACTCTGTTGCCTGCGTCTTTGAACTGGGCTCCATCTTGTTGCTATATTCCATCCATATCGAAGCATGCATGGTTGTGTTATATAGAACTTTCTGGATTTCTCTACCTATGGACAAAATGTGGTTGTCCACTGCCATTTCTGTCTTTGGAAATGTTAGGGAATACCAAGGTAGTATGTGGGAAAAGTGTCATTAATTTATCAAATTGTCTTTCATTAGGATCTTTAGTCCTACCCCAGTAATTGTGCCTAAGTCATTGCCATCATAGTGCACAATGATGAGGTCTAGTTGTTGGCAATCTGCAAAGCTTTGAACCAAAGTTAGCAAGTGATGACACTTTAACTCTCTCTGGCCAACCTAAGTAATGTCTACATTACGTAAGCCGTGGTCCCTGTTAATGCCACTCTTTCTAGCACTCTCTCTGGCCCGCAAGACAAAACTATGGGCCACAATCCATACCGTGACCATTTTGGAGACAAGCAGTAGTGACACACAGGAAACGGCTGCAGCAGATTGAGGTAGTTTTGAAGATGAAAGGCAGTTAAAATGAAGGACAGCACCTAAGACATAAGGGAAAATATTTAATTGGATGGGGGAGATGTGCAGGAATTAAATTTAGGTCGTGACATTTAGAAAAAAAGCAAGTAACTGTGATTGGCTTTGGAAAAATTAGAAAACATGTTATGGTGTTTGGGATATGCTTGGGATATGCTTGGAATTGAAAACAGTCAACCACACCTGCTATACTGTAATTTGAAGCTTGTATGCTGCTCAGAAAAAGTCTTGTGAACTTTTGACCTAGTGCTAGCAGAGAGTCTTCTAAACATGGTTACTACAGAAATGGAGCTAAAAGTGTGTGGGTGAAGGGAACGAAAGAGACTGTACTGTAAAAGTCAAAAGCAGAGCTGTGTACCAACATTGCTCATAAGAGTGTTTGGGTTATAATTGAGTAGATTTTTACAAAGTAAAATATAAATGCAAAGTATTAACAGCAGATTGATAAATGCTTTTAAGGGCTTCTGTGTGGATCCGCAGATAATTTCAAATTTACACTGGTGCTGGGCCATGCTGAACACCGCAGATCCACCGAAAAACACTACCATATTTTGCTTCTTTACAGGAGACTTAGAAAGAGGTAAAAATAATTCTGACCATTTAGAAGTTGTATGATAAAAATAAAATATGAGAGGAAGGTTGTATGATTGGTACTTTTGTACTGAGAGTGGAAAAGCATTCCTTTATCTCTGACTTGAGATTTTCACTGATGGGAAATTAAGGGGGTCATTCCTTGACTGCCGGGGCCGGGGTCGGCGGTAGCACCGCCAACAGGCTGGCGGTGCTCCGCCGGGCATTCTGACTGCGGCGGTACAGCCGTGGCCAGAAACGGAAAGTCGGCGGTGTACCGCTGACTTTCCGCTGCCCATGGGAATCCACCATGGCGGCGCAGCTTGCTGCGCCGCCATGGGGATTCCGACCCCCTCACCGCCATCCTGTTCCTGGCGGTTCCGACCGCCAGGAACAGGATGGCGGTGAGGGGTGTCGTGGGGCCCCTGGGGGCCCCTGCAGTGCCCATGCCAATGGCATGGGCACTGCAGGGGCCCCCGTAAGAGGGCCCCACTTTGAATTTCAGTGTCTGCTCAGCAGACACTGAAATTCGCGACGGGTGCTACTGCACCCGTCGCACACCTTCCACTCCGCCGGCTCCATTCGGAGCCGGCTTCATCGTGGAAGGGTGTTTCCCGCTGGGCTGGCGGGCGGCCTTTTGGCGGTCGCCCGCCAGCCCAGTGGGAAACCCAGAATGACCGCCGCGGTCCGGTACGGTTTTCTGGCGGTCCCAGCCAGGCCGACGGCTACCACCGCTGGCCGGGGTCAGAATGACCCCCTAAGTGATATTTAAATACAAATTGGAGAAGAGCAAAGAGATTTTTCAGATTTGTGAATTAGGATGAACTTTTTAAAAGTATATGTATATAAAAAGCTATCCATGTATATAAGCTGAAAGAAAATGTGTAGGTTCTACACAACAGTAAAAGGGAAAATAAAAGGAAGGATAGATGAGGACATTATTAAGTAAAAATATAGTGAGCAGCAAAAGGGGAAGAGAAATGAGTATAGAGAAAATATAGTTATTTTACTACGCTAATATGAATAAGTGTGTTTGGAAGTAGATGTGGGTGAATGATTATAATATGCAATTTAATAGTATGTAATTTGTACCACATGCACAGTCAGACAGGCACTTACACACTCAGTTACACTCCCAGAAAAGCACTTATGTACCCACCACTCATATGGCCTGACAGTGACTAACACACTCACAAACACACCAATAAAAGCACTGACACATCAATTGACGTACCTATAGATCCACTTATATAGTCATTCATAGAACCAAACAGGCACTGTCACACCCACTCACACACCTATATAGTCATTCATGCACTCAGCACTCAGTCAGTTACACACACACTTACACACCCATACACCCAGTCACCTACCCATACTGCCACTCACATACCTTTTTACAAAACCATAGAGCCACTCACACACCCATTCAGATAGCAACAAGGACACTTACACATCCATTTGCACACCCACACAGCGCTTAAGTATCCACCACTAACAGTGCCACTTACACAAACAGTTACATACCCAAACATCCACTAACACAGCCAGTCACCAATCCATAAATCCACTTACATATCCATTTAGACAGCGATACAGTCACTAACACAGCCAGTTACACTTCCACACAGTTACTTACATATCCAGTGACACACCCACAAATGTACTGATCCACTAACTCACATATGCACTCATCTACTCACACACCCAGTCATCCACCCATACAGTAACTCACATATACATTTATACACCCATACTGAGACACTTACATAGGCCCTTATTTCGACCCTGGCGGTAAATCCCGCTGACCTCCGTGCCGACGGCCGCCAATATACTGTGTCCGTGGCAGAAATCCGCTACGGGTATTATGATCCACACTTAGAAATCCTCCACTATACAGACACCCATACAAGTCCGCCACACCAAAGGTCAGTGATAAACTGGCGATACCAAAACCCACACTGTTACGCCAACAGGAATACGCGCACACTATCAGGAACCATGAATCAATGCAGCGGTCATTCAACCGCAGTAATCCATTGGCGGTATACACCGCCACGCTCAAAATACACACACATCTACAAAACAGAACCACATTGGACAATTCAAAATACACACACCTGATACACATACACAAACCACACCCACAGCACTATAAAACACACACCCACATTACCCACAATCCCTTACAACAACATTTTTGGAAGAAGCAGACAGACAGAAAAGCAAAGACAACACTAGCATCCAGAGGCACACAACACCATCACTCATACACCGTCCACGCACCTCAAAGAACACACCCCAACACATCACCCCACACATCACATCAACCATCACCTCACACATCACCCACACCACATCATGGCACCTCAAAGACACACCAGGTTTTCTGGGGAGGGGCTCAGGGTCATGGTGGAGGAAATCATCCGGGTAGAGCCACAGCTGTTCGGATCACAGGTGCAGCAGACCTCCATTGCAAGGAAGATGGAGCTATGGCGGAGAATTGTCGACAGGGTCAATGCAGTGGGATAGCCTCCAAGAAGACAGGATGACATCAGGAAGAGGTGGAACAACCTACGGGGGAAGATATGTTCCATGGTATCCAGACACCAGGTAGCCGTACAAAGGACTGGCGGTGGACCCCCACCTCCTCCCCCACAGCTAACAACATGGGAGGAGCAAGTCTTGGCGATCATGCATCCTGAGGGCCTCGCAGGAGTAGCCGGAGGACTGGACTCTGGTAAGTCAAATCTTTACTACTGTATCTCCCACCCTACCTGCATGCCATCACAAACTTCTATCCCTACCCTCACACTGATCACACCAACACCTCACAGATACCCCACTATCACAACCCACACATCCCAATACCAAGCCCAGCATGTGACAACAATGCATGGACACCCATCACAGACGTGCATGGACACCCATCACCACAGCATGTCCAAGGGAGAGACTCACCCAGGGCACACAATCACCACTCACACAAGGGCCAAGGCGATAATGCAAGCACAGTAGTAGAGGGAAACACACCCATTACACAAGATGGCACACAGAGATACAATAACAATGCATTTACACCCCAACAGGACGCCTACCCAATGTCACTGGACAGGAGGTGCCAGCCATATCCAGTCCTCCCACAAAAGAGGCCCACAGTGACGACAGCAGCTCTGCACGCCTGGATCAAGATGACCAGCCCGGCCCATCAGGGACCTCTAGACAGTCGGTTCCCCTGCCAGAGTCCCAAACCACCACAGAACCTCCCCTTTAGGAAACTCCACCACAGCACCCACCCAACGGGCCCAAGCCACTGTCCTCAGGACAGGTCAATCAGCAGTGTGTCCACCTCTACAGGGACCTCAGGAAAACCCACTAACACAGGATGATCAGGGATCTGGGGTCAGTGGGCACACAGTTCAGGGGACAGAGGCACAGGATAACAGGGAAACTGGGAGGACTGCTGTGCGACAGGGGGAGGACAGGCCCAGGGAACCCACTCTCCAACATCATGGGAGCATACCACCATTCCCAGAAGAACATGGGCACAGTACTGGCCAAGTTTCAGGAGACCCAGCGGCTGCAGGAGGAACAGTACCTGGGGATCAGGGAGGACTTGAAGTCCATTAACACCACCCTGGTCACCACTGCAGGATTGCTGGCAGACATGGCCAACGCCATGAGAGAGACAGTGACATGTCACTGGGTCCCTGACACCAGCCCGAATGATGAACAGCTTTCCACATCCGCCGGCGCTAGTGGACAGGAGACCCCACCACAGGAACAACAGGCCACCAGCACCCCACCCCCTGCAGAAGGAGAACCACCCTGCAAACAGTCCCTGTGATCCAGGCGCAAGACAGAGAACATTGCCAAGACCCCCCCAGGAAATAAGACTCTCCTGATTGTCACCCTTCTGTCCTACTATGTCACCCTGACCACCTTGAACTGCCATCACTCCCCTTCCTATGCCCCATTGGACAATATACCTGTGATACAAAGAGACTAGACTCTACCATGGATATTCCTCCACCGTCACCCCAGCCCATTGCACATCCCCCTCTACTTATTAGCACTTAAATAAACACCCTTGAATCACAAAACAATCTGGAGTCATTCTGTACTTTCACCAATGTATTATCACAACCTCTTAGACAAATATCAATGTAAATGTTCATTTGCACATACCAAAGTATGACAGTTGTTGGGCAGCAGTAAACATAGCAGAAGGCAGAATGTGGTACCCAGATCTGCGAAAAGGAAAGCCAACGTGAACTGTAAGGGTCCATACACAGAGGTAAAAAGGCTGACTTATACAATGTTCTACAGTAGTCAGATATGAAATGAGCGATGCCAGTCTCCTACCTGTGTCTCACTGGAAGTACTGCATGATAATGTTGTTTCGGTTGTCAATATCTTCTTCCTCTGCCTCCTCTTCCTCACTGTCCACAGGCTCAACAACTGCCACAAAACCAACATCAGGGCCATCCTCCTGCAGAAAAGGCACCTAGCGTCTCAATGCCAGGTTGTGCAACATGCAGCATTCCACGATTATTTGGCACACCTTCTTGGGTGAGTAGTATAGGGAGCCACCTGTTAGATGGAGGCACCGGAATCTGGCCTTCAGGAGCCGAAAGTCCACTCAATAATCCTCCTAGTTCGCCCATGTGCCTCATTGTAGCGTTCCTCTTCCCTTGTCCTGGGATTTCTCACTGGGGTCAGTAGCCATGAGAGGTTGGGGTAACCAGAGTCACCTGTAAATGTCGAGGGAGATCTGTTAGACAGACATCAACCCTTAGGGACTACCCCATACCCAGACACCTATTCCTACTGTGTGGGGACCTTGGGCTCAACTATTAGCCACAAACGGTGCCTCTGGAGTTGGCCCATCACATAAGGGATGCTGCTATTCCTCAAAATGTAAGCGTCATGCACAGAGTCATGATACTTTGCATTCACATGAGAGATGTACTGGTCTGCCAAACACACCATCTGCACATTCATTGAATGGCAGCTTTTACGATTTCTGTACACCTGTTCATTCCTGCGGGGGGGACAAATGCCACATGTGTACCATCAATGGCGCCAATGATGTTGGGGATATGTCCCAGGGCATAGAAGTCAGCTTGTGGGCAAATCCTCGACCTGAGGGAAAAACGATGTAGCTGTGCATGTGTTTCAGCAGGGCAGATAACACTCTGGACAACACGTTAGAGAACATTGGCTGTTACATCCCTGATGCCATGTCCACTGTTGTTTGAAAGGAACCACTGGCCAGGAAATGGAGCACTGACAGGACCTGCACTAGAGGCGGCATACCTGTGGGATGGCGGATAGCTGACATCAGGTCTGGCTCCAATTGGGCACACAGTTCTTGGATTGTGGCACGATCAAGTCTGTAGGTGATAATGATGTGTCTGTCTTCTACTGTCGACAGGTCCACCAGGGTTCTGTACACCGGAGTATGACGCCATCTCATCATCTGCCCCAGCAGATGAGCCCTATGGAGGAGAATGGTGAGCAGAGGGTCATATACCACATAGGTTGCACAAGGGCTTTTGCACTAATGTGATTAAATAGGTGTGTGGCATTGTCTGTCTGTATTTGTGACCAAATGTGCTGTGACACAGTTAGGTGCCCTGCCATGTGCCACCCTGAAATGGCAGCTGCCTGACCTCTAAGGAGGGACAAGGGGAAATGAGGTAACTGCGCTAGCATTGTGCTGCGTAGCGGTAGGCGGTCGAAGTCCACTGCGCAATTCAGCATTGGTTATAATTGTGCTCTATGGGTTCCAGGAGCCAATGACGATGTACGCCGGCAGTGACGGTACGCACCGCCGTGGACGTGACCAACATTTTCTATCTGTTCACTCACTTGATACCTGACCTTCAACAGGAGCAGACCTACACTGCTAGTGCTGCTGTGACCTCAGTCTGGAAGTGACAATGGCTCGAGTGTCTGGGGAAAGAGCCCCTGCCTTCACTGTGGAGGAGTTGGAGAGACTAGTGGATGGGGTCCTCCCCCAGTACACGCCACTCTACGGTCCTCCAGGCAAACAGGTGAGTACACTGTGAGTATGATGCATGGGACATGAATGTATTGAGTGGTGTGGATGGAAGAGACATGTTGGGGGGGCTGAAGCCTGCATGTGAGGATGGTGAGTGTATGTGTGTCAGGGCATGGGTGGGAAGTGGTGGGCAATGAGTATGATGAACCGGACGGGGGAGTAATTTGCTTTCCTCTTGAACCTTTCCTCTAGGTCAGCACCCACCAGAAGAAGGGTATTTGGCGTGCCATCGCCAAGGAAATGCTGAACCCGGGGGTCTATCATAGACAGAGCACTCACTGCTGCAAGAGATGGGAGGACCTGCGCCGCTGGAGCAAGAAGTCGGCAGAGGCCCAGCTGGGGATAGCCTCCCAATGTGGAGGAGGTGCCCTTCGCACCATGACCCCCCTGATGTTCCGGATCCTGGCAGTGGTATATCTGGAGTTGGATGGGAGCTTGAGGGCATCACAGCAGCCACAAGGGGGTGAGTACAGTCTCATTCAGCTGACTCTACACGCTTTACGAGTTGTCTGGGTGGGGGATGTTGGCTGTGGGTTCCCCTAGGCCAGGGCGAACTTGCTAGGGTAGGTCCCTTGTTAGGCTGGCTCTGTGGCACTCCAACCCCAAAAGTGGTAGTGGCCATCTACAACTAGTCAGGCTCCTGTGGGCTCCAGGTGTGCAGCAAATAGGGTTAGGCATAGTCCCCATGGGCAGGTGATTTTACTACTAACTGTTAGTGCATGGCCTAGTGCATAGGGCTGCTCCCTGTGTGTTGTGTCCGCCAACGGTAGCGGTGTTGCTTGCATTGACCATGTGTCTCCTCTGTCTCCCCCCCCCTTTTTGTTTTGTCTCCCTGTCCTTGTGTGCATTAGCATCATCTGGCAGAGGAGCAGTGGCACCGGAGCAGGAGGGAGCTGCAACCCACATGGCCCAGGAGGGTGAATGTACGGAGTCTGAAGGCACCAGTGGGGCCACCCTATTCGCAACCTGCCAAGGTAAAGAAGGGGCCAGCATGCAGAAGAGAAAAGCCGAGCCACCCACCCAGCAAGGCCTCATCCAGAATCAAAGAGGACAGTGCCAAGGTCCCAGCAGCGACTTCCAAGGTGGGGAAGGGACACAAGAGCAAGGGAAAGTCACCTCAGGGCACAGAGCCTCCGGGTGAGGGACTGGTGACCCCCATTTCTCAAGACAGGCCAGCAACCTGTACCGCAGTGAGCACCGCCGCAATGACCGCCGCCTGCAGCGCTACCTGCACCGCCACCTGCACCGACATCTGCACCGCCACCTGCACAGCAGCTTTTCCCTCCTCCCCTCCCTAGTTTGCTAGGTGCAGTACTCACCGTTGTCGTCACCTCCGTCTTTGATGTTCCTGTTAGATGAGGAGGTAGACCAGCATCGGCAGGACCTGCAACTCGGGCTCCATGGCGTCCTGGTTGTTCGTTGACTGTCGAGAGGTGAGTGGTTTCCCTTCTGTGTACTGTTTCCGCCGTGCTTTTGATGGCATTGGTACTGCCCCCGAAAAGCTGGCGGATTGGAGCCTTGTAATAGTGTGGGCGGAACATTTTCTTCCACCTGTCTGTTGGCAGGTACCACTGCGGTGTTTGCTTCTACCGCCGTGGCTGTCGGAGTGTTAAAGTGGCTATCTGTGTTGGCGCACACGTAATTCAATTTTTCTTTCTGCCGGCCTGTTGGTGGTATTACCACCGATTTATCACTGACCGCCAGGGTTGTAATGAGGGCCATAGTCTCTGCACACTGACATAACCACTTGTGTAGCTACTCACCTAATAGAATATAATGTAAAGTTAAATATATTATATATTTGGTGTTTACGTATTGTTGGAAATGGTCCTTATTGCAGGGTCATTCCTAAACTTTTTGCCTCCTTCCTCCTATCTTTTCTGAACAGTTTGTTTTGGCTTTAGGACTCTGGGCACTTTACCACTTCTAACCAGTGCTACAGTGCATATGCTCTCTGTGTAAATTGTATTGGTGATTGGTTTATCCATGATTGGCATATTTGATTTACTAGTAAGTCCCTAGTAAAGTGCACTAGAGGTGCCCAGGGCCTATAAATCAAATGCTACTAGTGAGACTGCGAGCCCGGTTGTGCCACCCACAACAGTTGCTCTGTAAAGATGGCTCAGACCTGCCACTGCAGTGTCTGTGTGCTTTTTTAAACTGTCATTTTGACTTGGCAAGTGTACCCACTTTCCAGGCCTAAGCCTTCCCTTTTCATGCATGTAAGGCACCCCTACATATAAGGTAGGCCGAGGTAGGCCCAAGGGCAGGGTGCAGTGCATGTTAAAGGTGGAACATGAACTGATGTGTTTTACATGTCCTACAGTGAAACACTGCCAAATTTGTTTTGCACTGTTGCAAGCCTATCTCTCTCATAGGTTAACATGGGGGCTACCTTTTAAAAACTTTTAAATGCAGTTTCCCTTTGAGAGCAGATCGAAATGTGGAGTTTGGGGTGTCTAAACTCACACTTTAAAAATACATCTTTTAGTGAAGTTGGCTGTTAGATTGTTAGTTTGAAAATACCACTTTTAGAAAGTAGGCATTTTCTTGCATTAACCATTTTGGTGACTCTGCCTGTTTGTGGATTCCCATGCTGGGTCATTTTGACAGTTGGGCTGTTTGTGAATCCCCTCTAGACAGTGAGAGAAAGGGTGCTGGAGTGTAGCCTACATACCCTGATGGGCCATCTGTGCTAGAGCGGAAGGAGGAGCGGTCACTTACACCTGAATGGGGTGTGCCTGCTCTCTGACAATGCAGTCTCCGACCCCCTGGTTTGTGTCTGGGGCCTGGCCTGGGCAAGGCAGGATTTTGTAAACAAGAGAGACTTTCCTTTGGAGTTTATCAACTTCAAAGGTAGAAAGGGGTATAAGTAGAGGACCCAAAACCCCATACCTTAGATTTCTTTAAGATTACTTCTGGATTCAAGAGGAACTTCTGCCAAGGAGAAGTGCTGAGGAGAAGTGCTGCCCCTGCCTTTGACTGTGCTTTGTTGGGCTATCCTGCAGTTGTTGCTTCTGCCTGTGAAAGTGGGAACAAAGACTCAAGTTTGGGTTATATTCCTGCTTGAGAAGAATCTCCAAGCGCTTCAACTGAGTTTGCCCCCTGTTCTGAAGCCTCAGGGCCATCAAAGACTTCCTCTGCCAGCACCTGGACTCTCTGCTGAGACTCCTGCCCTGCCAAGTGGTGCCTAATACAGCCTCTGTTCCCTTGAAAGGAGAAGCTGGTGGAAAACCAAGAAAATCCAAGAAAACTGACTTCAGTCAACTCCGGGCTGACGCCGCTGCCGAATCCAATGTCGCCGCCGGCTGAAGCTTTGGTCCTCATTGGAGTGTGACGACATCGCAGGCCTGATGCCACTGCAGCCTGGCTCCAGTCTGTGATTCAGTGGAAGTTGCCGCACTATGCCATGACCGCCAGACATCGACTCCACCAGTAGTGCGCAAATCCAACGTTTCGCACCTCCGGTGCCTCACCTCCACTGCTCCGGAGCAAGGACCCAGCACTTCTTAGTGACGCCTCCACTCCTTCACCCCAGCACCGGAACTGATGCCGCCTTGTATCCAGCAACGCTGCGATCCGCGACTCCATGCACCTGCTTGTTTCCTCATTTTCAAAAGGAACTGTAGCTGGGGGTCTGTGTGACTCCGTGACTGGCGCCATTGGTGTCAGGTTGTTGGGAATGACTCCGTCACAACGTCTTGATATCACCTATTTGAAGCATTTGAGTTTCTAAGTGCTATTTTTGTGTTCAATCTTAAAAAATGCATAACTTGACTTGTGTATGTTGGATCTTTGTCATTTTGGTCTTGTTTTGTTCGGATAAATATTGGCTATTTTTGTAACCTGGTGTAGAGTCATTTTGTAGTGTTTTCATTGTATTACTGTGTATGTTGGAATAAATACTTTACACATTGTCTCTGGGTTAGGCCTGCCTGCTCGTGCCAAGCTACCAAGGGAGCGAGCTAGGGTTAACTGAGTGTGATTCTCCTTTACCCTGACTAGAGTGAGGGTCCTTGCTTGGACAGGGGGTAACCTGACAGCCAACCAAAGACCCCATTTCTAACACATATTTATTTGTGTTTAAAGAGGAGAATTTACATTGCTGAGAAAGACACAAAGAAGAAAATAAACAGAAGAAAGAGCACTATCTGCTTAAAACTCAGAATAAAAAGAAACGATGCAGAGAACATGCTGGGAAAAAAAGAGCTGCTGGTAAGAGAGATAACGAGTTTCTTAAAACAGTATGTGGAAGAATGGATGCTGTGTAAACTCTTTCAAATGAAAAGCAAGGTTTAACATCAGCTCACAAAGGAGAAAGAGTAAATCACATTGAAAGTGAGAAATGTTATAAGAAAATAGTAGTTTGACAAGGTGATAGAAACAATTTAAAGAAATATGAATGAGAATGTTTAGAAGGAGGGCAATGCTGAATTTGGTACGAAATATGAAGGAGTGTAAAAAAAAGGGCAGCATTGAAGCAAAAACAAAATTTTGAGAGTATGCCCGATAAAGAGTTGGAAGTAAAACACAAACTTTCTTGAAACTAAACAGAATGAGAACACTGGATAAAACAGTGTTTTCTAAGAAGAAAGGTAGCAAAAAAAGGATTATTAATAAAAAATAATTTTTCCAAAATGTTCACAGGAGAATGGGAGCATACATCTAGTACTCAGGCCTTCTTTAATGAAGAAAGCTACTTTCAAGAGAACGCATGAATGTATGTGGTTGAAATAACTGGCCAATGCTATGAGGTAAAACATGGTACTCCCATTGCAAAAGAGGAGATGGTTACCAGAACTGTAGAGGATGAAATAGCTGAAGAGGTACAAGAAAGGCATAGACATGCCCCTGTGTATGAATTTGTGGCTGCAGTAGTATTTGTAGTGTTCACCAGGAATCAACTGGTATATATGAAAAACATTTCTACGTCTATTTCCAGGTAGAAGTGTGAAACTCAAAATGTCAATGTTGCAAGCACTAGATCAAGACAAAGTCAGGAAATATAATAATTTGCAAGGGCACTCACTCGCATGGCTATCCAGAATATTGTTCACAAGTACTTTTCATCATTTTAGAATGTTGGCTGTTCACCATTCAAAAATGCAAAATGTAATTAGAATACTTTACTTTGTTAAAAGTCCTGCATTGTGTTTAGGAGAAATTAACAAAGCACTTTTGCCTGGTACAGTATGAGAGGTTGAAAATCTTTGTGAAAATATTCATTTATGTTTCTTTGGTCCAGAAGGGGAGTCTGGACAAAATGAGGAGTTGGTATGTTCAGGTGTAGAGGAACAAAACACAGATATTAGTACTGATAACTTTGCACGAGAAATGGCAAAGATTAATGCAGTTTCTACAGAGAAACCAATCTATGGCCCTCATTTTGACCTTGGAGGTCCTTTGACTGCCAGAGTAAATGTGACGGCCCCACCGCCCACAGGCTGGCGGTGCAGACCGCCACATTATGAGTATTACAGGTTGGCTGCTGCCAGCCCACCACATCTCCTCACATACCGCCATAGTGGTTGGAACTGCCGGGCAGGGGAATGATCATCTCCAACCTGGCGGTCCACAGAAGACCGCCGGCAGTATTAGGAGCCAGATTTCTGCCATGGTTTCCGCAGCGGTAGCACTGCCACAAAAACCATGGCGGAAAGGCTACCGGTGACAGGGAATTTCTTCCCTGTCACCGGTAGACGACTCCCTCCCCAGCAAGCACTAGACCCCCCTCCCTCCAGCCACAGCACCCCCACCCCTCTCCAGACACAAATCCCCCTCCCCCACATATATGCACACAGACATTCACATGCACCACACTTACACCCATTCACCTACACCTACATACACACATTCACTCACATGCATCCATACACGCATTCACTCACACGCATCCATACACGCAGCCACTTCAACATTCATATACACATTCAAGCATGCATACTCAAACCCATTCAAGCAAACATACTGACATTCATTCAAGCATGCATACTCACATCCATCCAAACACGCATACTCACATGCAGACAAACACCATTCACCACAACACTCACACTCGCATGAACACACGCATACACACTTACATGCAGACACGCACTCACTTCCACATTCAGACACACATACAACCACGCATTCACACATTCATGCAGACACGCAGACACCACACACTCATACATGTACATACAACACCTGCCACCCTCCCACCCCCTCCCCTGTCAGACGATCACCTTACCTGTTCCGGGGAGAAGGTTGTCCGGCAGAGAATTGGAAGGGACGCTTCCACCGCCAGCAACGCCCCACTAGCAGGATACCATCAGGCAGTATTATTGCCCACGGCTTGTGGAGGTCCACTGACAGGGCGGGCCGGTGGTGGAACTACCCAAGCGCCTCTGCCGACCAGCACAACTGCTGCTGGATTTCTGCCCAAAGGGTGGCGGAAATCTGGCAGTACCCATGATATGGTGGGCAGAAGACCACCAGTACTGGGGGTCTTCTGGCCCCCGACTTTGGCGGTCTTCTGTGAAGACCGCTAAAGTCGTGATGACTGCCTATGTTTGTATTTATTGTCAGTGCACCCACTGCAAAGGCCAAATACAAATTGTTGAGCTGTTGTTGAAAACAGAGAAAAGTGGCTATAATTTGCAGTGTATTTATTTGTGGAGGAATGTTTTGATTTGTTGACACTCCACATTGTGTAATTATTGATATGACAAATTAAAGGACGACAAAATGCATGCCAGAGCAGCACACAATAAGTTAAAGATGGTTGGAATTCCAGAGGAAATTTTACATCTGAATATTTATGAAGGAATACCTTATAGAATCTATACATCCTTTTCAAGAAATAGTGTGTATGGAACCAAAGACTGGGGAACTGCCACCCACTGAGTTTCAGAAAGGGCTTAAAGGTATAGTTGTGTATTTACCTTCAGAAATTAAATGCAACATGGAAACTGTGGATGTAGATAGAGATCTAATTGAAACTCGTTTTATTCTAGTGAATGTTATGCCCCCACCCAAAATAAAGGCAGGAAATAGGCAATGTGAATAAGATGAAGAAAACTACATTGCACCTTACAGAGAATAATGTGTACTATAAAGATGTACATGGAAGTTGCATGAAGGGAGGAATGTTACCTTCAAGTGGACAGTTTGAAAAAGTGGATAGATATAAATCTGAAGAAGTATATGAGTACTAACGTACCCATCCGCTGCATTCAAAAGAGGTTATGGTGGTTGCAATTGAACTGTATCAGATGAAACAAGGTAAAGGTGCTCCAATGAGGTGTGGGAGAATAGTTTAAAAGCTTGATGTTTTCCTCAACTATTTCCAACTAGTAGGAGGACGGTTTCATGACCATCCTGTGCAAATCCATGCAGCTGAGTATAGATCAACAAGATTATGTTCAGAGGACCCTACTTTTTGACAAAGAACGTATTCCACATGTTAGTTGAAAGTGGTTCATCTGGACTGTGATACACTGCGAAACATATTCTTAAAACAGAAGTTAATGTTCAAAATATGTTTACAAAAGACTTTGTGGAAAACATTCCTGACAAAGATGAGAAGCTCGAATACTATTTGATAAATTTGATGGCATGCCAATGTGGGACCAATGAATGGTGGTATAGTCATCAAGGTGAGCTCAAGTGTATGTTGGAAAAATTCAGCTGTGCCACCATGGTTTGTAACAGTGAATTGTGCAGAGTATGGTTGGGATGATTTACATGGGTTTTTGAGAGGGGTAAACTCTAATATTAAAAGCATCAAGTTGAAAACACCATGAGAATTTTGCTCTTTGGATCTTGCAAATGTTTGCAGATACTTCAACCACAAATTTCAAGCTCTGTTGTCCTTCATCTGCAACAAAAAGAATCCACCTCTTGGAGAAGTTACTGATTTATTTTGTCAAAAAGAGTACCAAGTAAGTGATGCTCCTCATATTCAGATGTTATGGTGGATAAAAGATGCATGTACATTTGGAACAGACACAGATGAGTCTGTACTTCCTTTCATAGAACAGTATATTACATGTAGCATCCCAAAAGATACTGAGAAAAAAGACCTAAAGCAGCAAGTCCTGCATTTACAGTCACATAGATGTGGGCAGTACTGTTAGCGGAAATACAAAGCAAAAGGAAAAATGTACACAAAGGCCCTCATTACGACTCTGGCAGTAAATCCCACTTACCGCCATGCTGACAGCCGCTAACTTACCACTGCGGTGGCGGATATCCGTTCACCATATTATGACACACACACACCAATCCGACAGAATATAGCCACAGACACAAATCCGCCAGCCCAAAGGTCAGTGATAAAGTGGCGGTACCAAACCCACACCGTTATGCCAACAGAACAACGCCCACCACATTATGACCCACGAATCACCAGGGCGGACATTCAACTGCAGTAAACCATTGGCGGTACACAATGGACACCCACAGACATAACAACACCACATTGGACAATTCAAACAACACAATCCTGACACCCATACACACACCACACTCACACACCCACACCACTATAAAACACACACCCACATTACCCACAACCCTTTACGATTACAAATCATTGGCATGAGACTGACACCAAGACAACTGCCACAACTACATACACACACCACATACACCCAGACATCCCTCACGCATCCCACTTCACACACCCAAACACATTACCCAACACACCCTCACCAACACACATCACATAACACCCATGGCACCACAAAGGCAACCCCGTTTCACTGAGGAGGAATTAAGGGTCATGGTGGAGGATATGGGAAATTGTTAGGGTAGTGCCACAGCTATTTGGAGCACAGGTGCATCAGATATCAATAGCCAGGAAGATGGAGTTATGGCGGAGAATCGTGAACAGGGTCAACGCTATGAGACAGCACCCCAGAACATCAGGAAGAGGTGGAGCGACCTACGGGGAAAGGTGCATTCCATAGCAGCAAGACACCAGCTCGCTATACAGAAGACTGATGGTGGATCCCCACCTCCACCCCCACAACTCACAGCAAGTCTTGGCAATACTGCATCTTGAGGGCCTGGCCAGAGTTGGAGGAGGACTGGACTCTGGTAAGTCAACTTTCAACAATTATCCACCCCCCTTACCTGCATGCCATGACATACCCACACCCTCACTCCACTCCATCCCACATACTCCACCATCACATCTCTCTAATCTCAATGCCAAGCCCTGCATGCTGTACCAATGCATGGACACCAATCACAGCCCTGCATGGACACTCATCACAAAAAAATGCACGGCATAGGAAATCTAACAACCCCACCATACACCAACATACACAAGTAAAAGCTGGCAGGGAAACAACACCCATAGAGGGGAAACCAGGGATTTTCAATATGTCATACACATGAACCATAATACATCATTTACTTCCCCCAGGTACCCAAGTCATTTCACTAGAGAGGAGGTGCCAGCACTATCCAGTCGCCCAATAGAAGAGGTCCACAGTGATGACAGTAACTCTGGACTTTAGGATTTGGACGATCTACCTGGCCCATCAGGGACCACTGGACAGCTGGTTACCCAAGCCCAGTCACAGAACACCACAGAGCCTCCCCCATCAGGAACCAACACCACAGCACCCACCCAGCGTGCCCAAACCTCTGTCCTCAGGACATGTTACTCAGCAGTGTGTCCATTAGTACAGGGATCCCAGGCCACACCTCACACACAAGACAATCAGGGACCTGAGGTCAGTGGGCACACAGTTCAGGGGACAGAGACACAGGCCAACAGGGACACTGGGAGGACTGCTGTGCACCAGGGGGAGGACAGGACCAGGGAACCGACTCGCCAGGAGGCACTCTCTGATATCCTGGGAGCCTATCAACACACCCATGACACGATGGGCCAGATCCTAGACAACGTGCAGGAGAACAGGCGGTTGCAGGAGGGACAGTATCAGGGGATCATGGAGGACTTGCAGGCCATAAACAACAGCCTGATATCAATAGCTGGGGTGCTGGCAGACATGGTCAACATTATGAGGGAGGCAGTGTCACACCAGCGGGTCCCTGCGACTAGCCAGTCATCTGAATAGCCTTCCACTTCCGCTGCCACTGGTGGCCAGGAGGCCTCGCCACAGGACTCACAGGCCACCAGCACCCCTCCCCCTGCAGAAGGTGAACCACCCTGCAAATGTTCCCTGCGATCCAGACAGAAGCCAGAGACACTTGCCAAGATCACCACCAGGAAATGAGACTTTCCTGATTGTCCCACTTGTGTCCCACTCAGTCCCCCTGTCCACCTTGAACTTCCATTGCTCCCATTCCTATGTCCTCTTGGACAATGCACCTGTGCTACGAACAGACTGGAACAATACCCTGGACTTTCCCCCATCATCTCCCTATCTCATTGCACTTCCCCCTCTACATATTAGCACTACAATAAACACCCTTTGATATACATCGATTTCGAGTATGTCATGTATTTCAAATATGTATTGATTGAAACAGGTACAACCAGTGCAAATGAACTGTACATAGAATGAACCTAAAATCAATGACCTGTAGCTGGCTGTTGTGATCACACCAGAAGTATTTGTCAAATCACCAACATCTGAAAAATGAATAGCCTGAGGTAACAGTAAGTGGGCATAGAAGTGGGAAATACCAGCTTGA
This sequence comes from Pleurodeles waltl, assembly GCF_031143425.1. Taxonomy (NCBI): domain Eukaryota; kingdom Metazoa; phylum Chordata; class Amphibia; order Caudata; family Salamandridae; genus Pleurodeles; species Pleurodeles waltl. The sequence continues at coordinate 919,594,256 of NC_090446.1, read as the reverse complement.
CAGTGCCACACAGAATACAACCAAAGTCAATGAAATGTACAGTTGCACTGTGTCATTGGAAGTACTGACCCAATACAGATGTTCTGTTGTCCACATCCTCATCCTCTGCCTCCTCATCCTCACTGTCCAAAGGGTCCACCTCTGCCACAGGGGCATCTCCAATCTCCTCTTCCTGCAGAAAAGGGACATGGCGTCTCAGGCCCAGGTTATGCAACATGCAGCATGCCACCACTATCTGGCAGACCTTCTTGGGTGAGTAGCACAGGGATCCACCTGCCAGATGGAGAGCACCGGAACCTGGCCTTCAGAAGGCCAAAGGTCCTTTCAATGATCCCTCTGATTCGCCCATGTGCCTCATTATAACGTTCTTCTTCCCTTGCCCTGGCATTCCTCACAGGGGTCAGCAGCCATGATAGGTTTGGGTAACCAGAGTCACCTGCATATTTTGAGGGACAACATTTATCCACACACTATCCTATGTGGCCAACACCATAGGCATACACCAATGTATACATGGGTGGGAACCAGGGCTCACCTATTAGCCACACTCTGGGTCTGATTTATACTTTTTTAGCGCTGCCTTTGCATCATTTTTTTATGCAAAAGCGGGACAAACTTACAAAATTCAATTATATTTTGAAAGTTTGCGTCGCTTTTTTGTGTTACCCTAAAGAAGGGTATATGGCGTGCCATCGCCAAGGAGGTGCGGACCCTGGGGGTCTATGGCAGGCGGGGCACCCACTGTCGGAAACGGTGGGAGGACCTGAGATGCTGGGCACGGAAGACCAAGGTGGCCCAGCTGGGGATGGCCTTCCAACGAGGAAGGGGTGCCCGTCAGACCCTGTCCCCCCTGATGGCCCGCATACTGGCAGTGGCCTATCCAGAGCTGGATGGGTGCTTGAGGGCATCACAGCAGCCACAAGGGGGTGAGTTCAGTGACCATCATTGAATGTCTCGGCTGGAGGGGTGGTATCTGTAGTAAAGTACCATCTTTCTTAGCATGTTACTCCCAATTTTACATGTATGCCAGTATGTTTTTGCCTGTTTCACCGGGATCCTGCTAGCCAGGACCCCAGTGCTCATAGTTTGTGGCCTAAATGTGTATGCCTGTGTAGTGCCTAACTGTGTAACTGAGGCTCTGCTAATCAGAACCTCAGTGCTCATGCTCTCTCTGCCTTTAAATTTGTCACTATAGGCTAGTGACTACATTTACCAATTGCAATTGGCATACTGGACACCCCTTATAAGTTCCTAGTATATGGTACCTAGGTACCCAGGGCATTGGGGTTCCAGGAGATCCATATAAGATGCAGCATTTCCGGGGCGAATGCGACGGTTCACTTCGTGAGTTGTAAACACCTGTGGTAACAACGATGTGCCACATTAAGGAAAAGCTCTGCAGGTGGTGCCAAGCGTGTAAATGGGTGGAAAAGGTGCATTAGTCACGGAAGTGGGCAGAGCTCGGAGGCAGTTGCTGTGTCGGAGAGATGAAGTCCTGCTAGCCATCGGGACACCCACTGAAGTTGTGAGGCCAGATAATAATGTTCCAGGCTCGGCGCCGAAAGGCCACCATGCTCCAGAAGTAAGTAGAGTTTCTTCAATGCTACTCTGCAGCGTCCCTTATTCCAGATAAACTCGCCCAATCTGGGTTCCAGTTCTCTAAAAAATTTAACTGGGATATAGTATAGGATATTGGAGAAGTAATATAATAATCACGGCAACACGATCATCTTCAGGAGTGCAACTCGGCCTGCAACAGAAAGTGGCAACGATTGCCAGAAGGTCATTTGGGAGCAGATGGATGCCGTTCCAAGATTTACATCGTATAAGTACTCCTTCCGATGATATATGTGAATGCCTAAATATCTGAACATCCGTGGCTGCCAAGGGACATGAATACCAGAAAGGCACAACCACGGATTCGGAAGGTCCAGGTCGAAGGGGAAAAGGCATGATTTTGACCAATTGACGCGCAGGCCCGAGAGAGCTGCAAAGTGCTGCAGAATAATCTCGATTGCCGGAGGGATATTAGTAATGTCTCTGAAGTTCAATAGGAGGTCATCAGCATATAGTGATACGGTATGTCGGCCGTTATCCAGTGCAATACTCCAGTGGAGGCTCCGACTGCGCAGCTCCACGGCCAACGGCTCCATCGCGAGGAAGAACAGTAACGGGGAAAGGCGGCCAGCCCTGCCTCGTGCCTCTGCGCACCTCAACCGGGTCCGAAATATTCCCACCCATCTTGACCCAGACCCCAGGTCTGGTATATAGAAGCTTAACCATTCACAAGAAATGCGGGCCAAAGCCAAACCTCCGTAAAGTTTCGAAAAGATACAGCCACTCCAGGGAATCAAAAGCCTTCTCCAAGTCAAGAACCAGGCATCCTGCTAGCGGCCAGTCACGTGTCGAATATCGCATGATACGGAATAGACGCCTGATATTGTGAGAAGTGTCCTGTGTGGGTACAAATCTGTTTTGATCAGTGTGAACCAGGTCCAAGACCATGGGTGCCAGACGTGTCGCTAGGGCCTTAGCCAATATTTTATAGTCAGTATTGAGCATTGCCAGTGGTCTGTAGGAGCCAAGTTCCGATGGGTCTTTGCCTGGCTTAGGAAGCAACACCAACAGCGCCTCTCGTTGCGATACCGAAAGAGACGCCCCTTGTATAGATTCCTCGTACAAACGGAGGAGGTGAGGTGCAAGGATTGCGGAGAAGGTCTTTTAGAAGTCGGTCGGAAGGCCATCCGGACCACGGGTTCTGCCTGCCGATAGATCATGAATACTGCCCTGGATCTGGGGAAGCATCAGCGGTTCTTCCAGTGCCTCCCGCTAGGCATCCTTCAAGCGGGGCAGGGTGATTGATGAGAAGAAATCCTCACAGGCATGCTGGCTCGCCGGTGCAGCCGAACTGTAGAGTGTGCCATAGTATCGTGTAAATTCAGAATGAATCTCCGAGGGAGTGTGAAGCACACTTCCATTCAGTGAACGAATTTCCACAAGCAGGTCCTGGTCCTGCTCGCGCCTGGTCAGCCAGGCTAAAAGTCTGCCCGACTTGTCAGCAGAGGCATGAGTGAGCGCCGAGTGAGTCGCGTAATTTAAGCAGCGTAGTCGCTCTAAAAGGGATAAATGCTCAACCCGGGCTGATGATAGCTGTGCCATCCCTGCAGGGTTTTGAGTGGCATCTTGCTCAAGGCACAGCAAAGTCCATTCCACCCAAGTAAGATCACTTTCAATAGAACGTCGCAGATTCCACTGCACTCCCATGCAGTGGCCCCTCACAAAGACCTTAAAAGCATTCCACTCAATCAAGCCGAAGGATGCTGTGCCTGTGTTATGTTCGAAGTATTCGGGGATCGCCCCATCCAGCGACACTCAAAATGCTGTGTCATCTAGGAGCTCAGGTCAGAGCTTCCAGGTAGGAATACTTGAGGGGGAAGTATCCCACCACAGTCGCATGAGCTGTGGATTGTGATCCAAGTGAGTGCGACCCAAATAATCGATGTCCAACACTGCAGGAAAAAATACATTTGTGCATAGAAGTCTAACAAGACGAACATGTAAGCGATATGGGATGGAATAGTATGAATAGTCCCTGGCGGTAGCGTTGTGGTGGCACCAAATGTCTAGTAGGGACCAATTCTGGATCCAGGCGTTCAGCGCACGTGCTGCAACCACAGTAGGCACTGTGGGCAATGAAGGGAAGGATCGGTCCAAGTCAGGATCCAATACACTGTTAGAGTCCCCCCCCAATAACCAAGGGTAATCATTCCATCTCTATAGTTGACTGGACAGGGAGCGGAGGAAGGAGGCCTGATCCGAGTTCGGTGCGTATATGGAGCCCAGCACCAGGGCTCGACTCGCGAGTGGCCCTAGCACCAAGGCATAGCACCCCTGCTCGTAAACAATTTGATCCTCTGCTACAAAGGGGGTGCCCGGCTTGATCCAAACCAAGGCACCTCTGGCATAAGAGGAGTAACCTGTCGCGTATTGCTGTCCCCTCCATCGCCGTTGCAAGCGAGGCACCTCAGGCTGCGCTAGATGTGTTTCTTGCAAGAAAGCTATGCGTATTGAATGTCTTTTGAGATAGGAGTAAATGGAATATCTGCGCTCGGGTGTGTGTATGCCGAGCACATTCCATGTAAGAGCGGAGTATGTGTTCATGGTGGGTCATAGTAACAATAGCAACTAAACAGCTGAGTGTCTCGTACAAGAGAGGCTGTATAAAGAACCGCGGGGTTCCGGCAGACCGGCAGGCTAAGAGGGTCAAGGCTCCATTCCAAAACTAGCAAAAAAAAATACAATTAGAGCAGAGGGACAATTGGTGTCTGCCCAAACCGAATAACCCATGAGGTCAACAAAACAGGTATGAACTACAAATCTCTACTATTAAGAGAGTGGGGTAAGCCAGGTAAATTAGAGGTGGTTGTAAAGTAGAGCAGGTTCCCCAGGGAATATGAATGGGGGGACCAATGGAAGTGGGACTAGTAGATGCATGAGGGGTACAGGAGTGTGGAGAAGTGCGAAGTGCTCTATAGGGGGTCCCCACCGGTGTCCAAGTACGGAAGGAGCCGCTTCACAGTGGTCAGAGTCTCTATCAGATCATGGAGCAGGCAGTACAGAAAGCACTCCAGATTATAGAGACTGAAGCAACTAAGGGGAGAACAATCCCATGGGGGTATCCTCCTAGAGTGCCAACAGTAGTCGGAGATGAATATAAAAGCGTTAGAGCTGATCGTCCTCTGTCCGGGGTGTCACTTCCAGGTGCGCTGGGGATCCCATCTCGGAAGAGTGTTCGAGAGAAGAAGGTTCCTTGCTGTTAGACTGTGAGAGTTCAGTCTCTGCCTCTGAAACAACCGGGAGTACATTAATAGCTGCTGCCGACTGCAGTGCACAGCGATGCTCCTGAATAATCTGCTCCAGATCAGGGATATGTTTCACCTTCCTCGGGCGGCTGAGCGGGTTTTCCGGTTTTGTATCCTGCGGGTGTGGCGACCCTGCATTATCAGTGTGTCCGTCTCTGGGCCTCGTCCATTGACATGGTCAGTAGACTCCAGCCACTCCCATGCCGACTCTGGTGTAGTAAAGAAGTGAGACTTATTCTCGGCTGTTATGCGAAGTCTGGTTGGGAACAAAAGAGAGTACGTGAGGTTAAGGGCCCGGAGCTTATGTTTTAAAGGCAAGTAAGAGGCGCGCTCTGTTTGTACAGCTGGCGTGTAATCAGGAAACAGCCTGACCTGGGCATTGTCTACTCGGATCGGGCGTGATGACCTGACCGCCTAGAGGATTATATCTCTGTCTGCATAGTGGAGCAGACGGAGCAGAAAGGGACGCAGTCCGTTCCCCGGCAGTTGCGATCCAACAGGGACCCTATGCGCATGTTCCACTGAGAGGAAAGACGTCAGGGATCCCTCTGGCACCAGCCCCGAAGCCAAGACTCAGAGTAGACGACCGCATCCCAGCCCTCCACGCTTTCTGGAAGGCCAATGACCCAAATGTTGTTCCTCTGGGTGCGGCCCTCAGCGTCCTCGACACGGTATTCCAGTTCGCCTATGCGGGTCAGAGCATTCTGCAGCGAAGAATCCAGCCGAGATGTCCTGGGTGCCAGCTCGCCAAGCTGGCCCTCGAGTGTGCATGTCCTATCCGCAAGCTTGTGGTGGTCTGCATGCAGCAAGGTAAGATTGCTGGTCACCTTATCTATCTTGCCTTCCAGGGAAGCACGGGCCTGCTCCAATTAATCCTATGCGCTCCACCGCCACCAGCACAGCGTTTAACTTTTGACTGTCCTGATGCAGTGCTTCGATGAGGATTTAACGCCAGTTCCGGAGCCGAGGCGGTCTGCTCCCACCATATTTGTGACAAAGAAATTGGGTGTGCTGCTGCAGGGTGTCACCATATGCACAAGCCAAGTCTCAGCAAACCTGGTCAGGAGGGGCCCGCTTGCACGTGCCATTTAGGAGGAGGGCACGGCAGCACGAGCAGCCCTGACTCCCATCCCATGTGCGTCACCAGATAATCCAAATCACTGACAGACCCATACTAGACAGGCGAGTTGACCAGTTAATCGCAGTGCAGCCGAGTGTCTCCCAATAAAAGTCAATCATCCGCTCTCCAGCCCACAAAACTTTAATAGTCAACCAGGGGGTCAGTAAGAAGCCTCCTCCGTTCAGGGTGCAGCTGTCAGCAGAATGGAGGGTCGGCTCATAAAGAACAAGCCAGACAGGCCCGCTTGCATGGTCATCAAATATAGTGGGGCGCAGCAGCACGAGCAGCCTCTCTGCCCAGCACGGCGCCACCACAGTAGGCGCTTATTCCAGGCATCCACAGCGCGGGAGCGTGCCAACACTTGCAAGCAGCCGCAGGGTGTCCAGGATATGAAGAGGGGGCCATGCTGCACTTATCTCACTTATAGGGTCGCAGCAGGCCCAAGTCCGCTCCCAATCGCCAGGGGTCAGCAAGTGTCAGAGGAGTGCCGGCACCCCCAGACCAGGCACACAGTCCAGTCCCGCAGATGATGTCCTCTCAAGTGCCGCCGTCGCCACGGACTGTGCGCAGCCACAGCATGTTCCTTCAGCTAGGCCCACTCCTCCTCTCTCTACCAGGGAGGCCGCCGCTGTTAGCCCCACACACGTCGGCATGGTGTCAGCAGCGATCACGGCATCTCCCACTGCCACAGTTGAAGCCACCGATGCACCGGAGGTTCCGCTCAGCGGAGCGCAGGGCAGGCGGTGCTCATTAGCCCCCCATACCGTTGTGTGGTCGGATAAACCGTGGATGAGTTGCGGAGCGCGATCAGATCGCATCCGCCATCTTGGCTCGGTAGCTACGCCCCCTTGAGCATGGATTGCTTCATGACAACAAACAGTATGCATGCCAAAACATTTAAGCCTATATTGTTGTATGTCATCGGTCAATGCTGGTACTAGTGAAAGTTTCTTAATACAAGTTCTTACGGCTTTCCTACAGAAGACTACAGATTGTAGTTGATCATGTGTGGCTACAGCACCTACTGGATTAGCTGCACATAATATGAAAGGTATTACTGTACATCAACTTTTGATGCTGCCTGTGGAACATGACAACAAACTGGAATACCAAAATCTATCTGGTGAAGTTTGTCATTGTCAACACCAGGGCAGTGCGTGCTCTATTGGCGACTAGAATGGAAAAACTCTGCACTCTCAAAACAACGTCATTTATGCATTGTGCTGATATGTTGTTGTTTAACCTTTTGTATTGCAGAGTTTAATCCTGAAGACTTATTTTTAATGTGTTTACAAATACTGTTCATTTGCAATGTATTGCTGCAGGCTTTCAGTGTGTGTTAGGGTGTGGTCCCTTTCCAGGGCCTTCCAGAGATTTTCCCTGCAGCATGCCTGGGTGTGGTTGTGGGCTGGGCCAAGACTTTATAAAAGGGAGCCAGCCCAGCTCCAAGTGCTCACTATTCAGAGGTCCCGGTGCAGAGCAGCAGCTACTTCCTGAGCTCCTGTCCCGGTGGCGTATTTGATCTTCCAGGCCTCTACCCTTCATTCTTCATTGGTGATCCTTGTTCTGGGCGGTAAGACGGTGGTTTGGTTGGCCTCCTGACGCCGTTATCAAGAACTTTCAAATTCTTAGCCTAATTTCTTTAATGATTAACAGATTACTTTGCGCGCTACCATTTCTTAACATTTACATGGTGGCTTACGAATCGGCAAGACGCGCGATTCGTTTCATGTTGATTTAATCTTGTTATTCATTGCGCGGTACCATTTCTTGACATTTATATGGTGGCTTACGAATCGGCAAGACGCGCGATTCGTTTCATGATGATTTAACTTTGTTATTCATTGCGCGCTACCATTTCTAGACATTTACATGGTGACTTATGAATCGGCAAGACGCGCGATTCGTTTCATGATGATTTAACTTTGTTATTCATTGCGTGCTACCATTTCTTGATATTTACATGGTGGCTTAAGAATCGTCAAAAGACGCGCGATTCGTTTCATGGTGCTTTAATCTTGTTTTTCATTGCGTGCTGTTATTTCTTGGCATTTACATTGTGGCTTATGAATCGGCAAGACACGCGATTCGTTTAATGGTGATTTAACCTTGATATTCATTGCGTGCTACCCTTTCTTGACATTTTACATGGTAGCACTCGAATCGGCAAGACGCACGATTCTCTCCTCGAGCTCAATTCATGTTGTTCATTGTATGCCACTATTCTAAGACATTTATTAGGTAGTATTCGAGTTGACAAGTTGTGTGATTTGTTTCTTGAATCCATATTGTGTTATTAATGGTGCACAATCCTTTTATGGTGTGTACTATATATATATATATATATATATATATATATATATATATATATATATATATATATATATATATATAAATCTGCAATGTGCACAATTCGTGTTGAAACATTTCAAGAGAACACAAAGGGCCAGAGTTTCTAGATGCAATATGGCATGATCCTAGTATGCATTCTTAAAAAAGGGATTCATATGACTGGTTTAGAACTTATTCAGAATGTTTTCTGGATTCTCATGTAAAGGAAAGAACTTGAATTTGAAAGTTTAATTTAATCTATCTTGATTCCCTTACAGGTATCCGGCCATCTTGAAACTTAGTCATTTTAAGCCTAATTCTTAGGTTGTTCATGTTTTCAGAATTACTAGGCTTAGAGTCATAGTCTAGTATTGATTTCATGAGATGTAATTTTCATATTGTGTGCTTTAACCTTTTTCTTACTACAGGTCTCCCTCCCAGCTGTTCCCTTCCTAATCCCCTTTTCCCCTCTTGAACTCTCTGAGCCTCTGTGATTTATCTATCAGAGTCTTGGAGCTGTTCAGTGGTGGACGTGTTGGGAACGTGCACAGACCCCGAGGATCTAGTGACTCTGACAGTCATGAAGTGTCATGAGTTTTAAAGAAGGTAAAGCTTTTATTCATTGGTGAAGTGAGCATGGTCTCAAACGCAATGCTTGCCTTTGTAGATTTGAGAATGAAAGAGATTTTGAGAACAGAATGTTCTATCATATTTGGAAGAAAACATCAGTGAGGTGAGCATGGTCTCAAACTTAATGCTTGTCTTTATAGAATTGAGAATTCAAGATGTTTTAAGAACATATTACACTATCCTTTTTGGAGGAAAACATTTGATTTGGAGATTTACCAAAACTCTCACCTGTGAAAGGTCAGCCTGTATTCAAAACACTGCTCCATGATCAAACTCGGAATACTTTGGGAAACGCTGGAAATGTGAATATTTAGTTAAGTTTTGAATATAAAGAATTAATTAGGAAAATGTGACAAGCATCTGACATTGCATATAGGAATATTTTGAAAGAGATCAAAGTAGGTGTTCTTTCAAATAAGGGAAGGCGTGTTCTAGAAAGTCATCTTCTTAAAAAACAGTTTTAAACAATGAAGACAGCAGCAGAATTAATGTTCACTTTGATACAAGAGCGTAAACATATTGGCCCTCATTACGAGCCTGGCGGTCTATGACCGCCAGGCCCGCGGTCGGCGGGAGCACCGCCGACAGCCTGGCGGTGCCCCGCAGGGCATTCTGACCGCGGCGCTTTGGCCGCGGTCAGAAGAGGGAAACTGGCGGTCTCCTGCCAGTTTCCCGCTGCCCCATTGAATCCTCCAAGGCGGCGCAGCTTGCTGCGCCGCCGAGGGGATTCTGACACCCCCTGCCGCCATCCTGTTCCTGGCGGTTCGCCCGCCAGGAACAGGATGGCGGTAGGGGGTGTCGCGGGGCCCCTGGGGGCCCCTGCAGTGCCCATGCCAATGGCATGGGCACTGCAGGGGCCCCCGTAAGAGGGCCCCGCTCAGTATTTCACTGTCTGCATTGCAGACAGTGAAATACGCGACGGGTGCTACTGCACCCGTCGCACCTTCCCACTCCGCCGGCTCGATTACGAGCCGGCTTCATCGTGGGAAGGTCGTTTTCCCCTGGGCTGGCGGGCGGCCTTTTGGCGGCCGCCCGCCAGCCCAGGGGAAAACTCAAAATACCCGCCGCGGTCTTGCGACCGCGGTACGGTATTTTGGCGGCTCCCGCCAGGCGCGCGGTCACCGCGTCAGGCGGGAGTCATAATGACCCCCATTGTGTGCCTCATGCCTACATTGGAGGAGTCTGCCTCTTTCAACAAAGAATTGCTGGAATTGGAGAAAGCTGAAAGTTTGCAGCTGAAGGCAATAGATATAATGGAACACCAGGGTGCCACTGCATTGCTAAATGAAAAGTTACAAGCAAAACTAGATTCATTAGAAACATTTGTTTCATGAACTGCAGGATTGGAGAAATGTTTAAGTGTATGCAAAAACTATAGGGTGATTTTGCATCAAAATTAGAATGCTGAGGGAGGTTAGTTAATGGTGCTATGGGTAAAGTTGTTGATTTTATTTATGTTCCTAATAGGAATGAAGTGGAAAACCTTGTGATTTAATTTTATCAGACTGACAAATCAAAGGAGATAGGACGGCCTATTGTACACTTTTTGCTTGTAAAAAATGTATATGTTAGACAGAAACAGTTTCCAGTTTCACCACCATAGGCTGTTACTATTCCTAAATCACAAGATGTAAGTTTAGATGCAACATTTATTAATATTGGGAGCACTGTTTTTAAGGAAGGTATGTCATATGTAGCTTTGTCTCGAGCTAGGGAATTGTCCTATTGGTAGCTAGTTGCATTTGATGAGAGCAGAGTAAGCGCAGTCTCTAGTTGTGTTACAGAAGTTTAGAAGTAAGTTCCGAATTAAGAAGTATTTATTCTCCTCATTCAGGTCAGTATGCAGTTTATGAGAAACGCTCTATCTGTCAAAAGTGGAAAGTTTCAAAGCAGTGTAGTGATGGTGTGGCAAAGATGGAAATGAAAGAGAAGAAGGCAGTTCTTAAGAAGCAAAAAATCTAAAATGATGGCGATATTGTAGGCTACCAATTGTCAAACCCCTCTGGTATGAGCTGCTATGCTAATGTTGTGATAAATGTTTTGTTTGCACTACTTCGTGTTGTAGATGCAATTTAAGAAAAACAACAAAAAGTATTGTGTTTCCTCATTGTGTAGTTTGTTGAACTATATGCGTGCTAAGAGAATAAAAATACATTATGCATCAGCAATTTGAGACACTGTAGATCTATGTAGTGGATCTGTTCAATTTACTCAAAATACTCCTGAGGATGCACAGGAGTTTTTAATGTTCATATTTGGTGTGTTAGAAGAATAAGAGATACCTGTAAATGACTTGTTTTGACTTAGTTAATCGTGGCACTATGAATGTGATGATTGCTCAAACACACCGACTACACAAATAGAATCAGAGTGTTATATTTATTTAATGTTACCAGATTCCAAAAGTGTAAGTTATGACACGTTAGTGAAAAAAACTACTCAAAACAATGTGTGTCAAAACTGTTGAACAGATGTTATGTCAACGTTACATGTAGGAAGAACCAGGAAAAAAAATATTTTAATGATATAAGGATACAGAGCAGATCATAGTAAATTACATATAGAGATTACCAACTTTAGAGCAGGGCAAATATCCACACAGCCACTTACATACCCAACATTAGACCCATATAGCTTCTCACATACCCAGAGAGCCACTTACAGAAGCAGTGATACACACATACAGTCACTGTCATACCTACTCACACATGCATACACTTGCTTACACATCCATTTCAATTTTAGTGTTCTAGACAACATTGCAAAACATTTCCTAGTGTCTCCTTTAATACTTTATAGGTTCATGCCCCTTGGTGAATATTAAAGTAGTCACATGTTCTACTTTAAAGTCACTTATGCAGGGTGCAATAAGTATACACCTACAAAAACTCAGAAACACATAAACAAACAATTGCACAAAGACATAAAACATGTAGTTAGTTTTTCTTTGACCAGATGGAGTGGTCCTAACAGTGACCACCTCCTCAAGTACCTAAGGAAGTTAAAAACCTTGGAATTGCCACGGACTCCAAATTAACAATGAATGCTCAAGTGGACAAATGCGCAAGACGCGTCTTCCTCCACCTCGGATTTCCACACAAGGTCCAGGCTACTATCTCTCTTGTACTATCTAAACTGGATTACGCAAATGGCCTCTACCATGGGTCATCTCTATCTACTATGAAAAAACTACAACGCTTTCAGAACCTGGCTGCCAGAATACTGCTACATGTAAAGCCACTGTCACTGTCTGCAGGTCTCTTACCGCTGTAGGCTGCAGTACTTGGAAGGACACCTGGTTTCTTACTGGTTCTGGATTGGCCAAGATAAGGGTGACCCCTTCCAGCAGCCACAGTGCCGCTAACTAGAAAACACCAAGGCAGACCGTACCCTCCAGAAGGAGACCAGAGGAAAAACCCAGGTTATGGGAAAAAACCTCTATCACAGGAACTCCTGAAAAAGATGATAAAACAAAAGAGAAAAGGTAAAAAGTAGAAATCAATTCCACAGGAAAAAATTGGAAAAAACGAGTAGGGTAAACTGGAGACAGGAGCAAGGCTCACCATCAAGACGAAAGTGTTTGCAAAGCAAGGAAAGAGAGAACGGCAGTGCTTATATACCATCAGACAGGAAGTGACAAACAGGAAGAACGCACAACTCCATCTTGGATTGGCCACATAGAAATTAATGGGAAGAAAGGCCGAGTAGAAAATGAAAGAAACAATGCATGCTGGGAAAGACAATCATGGACAGAAAAAGACAATATGGACACCCAAGAAGAAAGAAGAAACGAGGAAAGAAGGAAAAAGAACAAAAGAAAAGGACCCAAGTAAGGTAAGTGGGAAAAGGGAAATCAGGGAGGCTGCCAGGGGCTGCTGCGTGATCCTCAGCCCGAAATGAGACTCCCGGGCCGCTCCCCTGCAGAAAACGCCAGGCAAGGATCAAAACCGGGCCACAGTGGGTCCGGCGTCCCAATATGCAAACCGCTGGCCCAACCGCAGCCCGCAAAAGGGACACCACGGTGGTCCACGGGTCACAGCCACAAGCCCACATCTCCCCTGCATTAAGGGCACTACATTGGTTATGGTTGCCCGTAGATTCACCTTCAAGCTGCTTTGTATCTCCCACAAAGCAATACATGGAACAGGACCGCTTTTCATCAGGAAAAGAATCATCAAATACATTCAACAAAGAAACCTCTGCTTAAGATTGGAACCCCACCTCAAAACACCATCATAAAAGAAAAAGACAATACATGGTACATCCTTCTCCGTTCAAGCAGCCAAACTATGGAACTTATTAGCCCCAAATATAAGATCCATGGATAAGTATCTTATCTTCTGAAGACTACTCAAGAGTTGGGCTCTTTCCTTCATAACCACAATATCTAAACAGCAATGGACTGCATATGCCTGTGTTGGTAAACGTTTATAATCTGTTTATGTGTAAATATATAGATATTTGTATTTCTTTAAGGAATGTTTATAATTACTATTTTATAATAACAAAATATGGGCATACTCTCTAAGCCTGCTTAACAAATGTATATTTCACTCATGGTTAAATGTATAGATGCGTGCATGCGTGTGCGTGTGTGTGTGTGTGTGTACATATATGTGCATATACGTATATATGTATATATAAGTATGTATATAATGTATGTGTGTATAGGTGTGTATATAAATATATATGTGTATATTATTTGATGCTTAAAATGTTCATAGGTCATTGCATAGTTCCTATATAGGTTGTTAGATTAGATAATTATGAAGCTTTGTTTCCATTTTATTTTTATTTATCCCAATGAGCAAATGTTATCTAAACTATTTATGTGCAAGCATTTCACTATTGAAATATTTAGGAAAGATAAAATAATGTCAGCAAAGTGCACAATTAAATTAACTTCAAATATTGCAAATCTTGAAAGTTTGTGTTTATACAATACAACTTTAAATCTCAAAATATTATATCCATTATTATGGGGGTCAAAACAACAATGGCGGTAAATGCGCTTACCGCCATGCAGAAGACCGCTAACACACCACCGCGGAATTCCGCCACGGTCATTAAAGCCCGGAATCCACCAAAATCTAGACACCCACACAAGTCCGCCACACCAAAGGTCAGTGATAAACTGGCGATAACAAAACCTCCACGGTCACGCCAACAGGAATACGCCCACACTATCACGACCCACGAATCCACGCGGCTGTCTTTCAACAGCGGTATTCCATTGGTGGTACACACGCGGCGCTCAAAATACACACACATTTACAAAACACTACCACATTGGACAAATCCAAATACACACACCTGACACACATACACACACCACTCCCACACACCCAATACAATATAAAGCACACAATCACATCACCCATAAACCCTTACGACCACAATTGCGACTGAAGGCCAGAAAGAGACACCACCATCTACAAACTAGCATCCACAGGCACTCCACACCATCACTCACATAACATCCACGCACCTCACACAACACACCTCTAAATATCACCCCACACATCACAACACACACCACCCCACACATCACCCATACCACCCCATGGCACCGCAAAGACACCCCAGGTCCTCTGAGGAGGGGCTCAGGGTCATGGTGGAGGAAATCATCCGGATAGAGCCACAGCTATTCAGATCACAGGTGCAGCTCACCTCCGTAGCTAGGAAGATGGAGCTATGGCGAAGAATCGTGGACAGGGTCAATGCAGTGGGACAGCACCCAAGAACTAGGGATGACATCAGGAAGAGGTGGAACGACCTATGGGGGAAGGTGCGTTCCGTGGTCTCAAGACATCACATTGCGGTTCAGAGGACTGGCAGCGGACCCCCACCTCCTCCCCCACAACTAACAACATGGGAGGAGCAAGTCTTGGCTATACTGCATCCTGAGGGCCTCGCAGGAGTAGCTGGAGGAATGGACTCCAGTAAGTTAAATCTTTACTACTTCATCCCCCACCAAACCTGCATGCCATCACATACCCCCACCCTCGCCCTTACCCCCATCACTCCAACTCCTCACACATGTCCCAATATCGCAAACCACACATCCCAAACCAAAGCCCTGCATGCAACACCAAAGCATGGACACCCATCACCAAAGCATGGCCACTGCACATACCCATACACCCCCCCTAAACCATAATCACACAAGGTCCTACACAGGAATGCAAGCACTGGGGTACACGGTCACCCACCCATTGCACACCATGGCACACACAGATGCAATAATCATGCTTTTACACCCCTGCAGAACCCCTACCCAACGTCACCAGACAGGAGGGTCCAGATATGTCCACTCCACCCACAGAAGAGGCCCACAGTGATGACAGCAGCTCTGTCCAACTGGATCTAGATGTCCAGCCTCTCATCTGGGACCTTGGGACAGTATGTTACCCTCACACTGGCACAAGCCACTACAGAGCTTCCCCCTCTGGAAACACCAGCACAGCACCCACCCAGCGGGCCCATACCTCTGTCCCCTGGACACGTGAAGCAGCAGTGTGTCCACCACTACAGGGAACCCAGGCTAACCCACCACCCCAACAACAACAGGGACCTGGGGCAGTGGCAGTGGGCACACGGTTCAGGGGACAGAGGCCTAGGAACACAGGGGAACTGGGAGGGCTGCTGTGCGGCAGGGTGAGGATAGGCCCAGGGAACCCACTCTCCACAAGGCCCTCTCCAACATCATGGGAGCCTACCACCATTCCCAAGAGACGATGGCAACGGTACTGGCCAAGTTTCAGGAGACCCAGCGGCTGCAGGAGGAACAGTATTTGGGGTTCAGGGAGGAACTCAAGTCCATCAATTCCACTCTGGGCACCATTGTAGGGGTGCTGAAGGAACTCGTGAATACCAGGAGGGACACTGTGGCACAACAAGGGGCCCCTGACGCTAGCCTGGACGATGAAATGCCCACCACCTCCGCCGGCGCTAGTGGACAAGAGGCACAGCCACAGGACCACCACACCAGCACCCCACCCCCTGCAGAAGGAGAACCACCCCGCAAACGGTCCCTGAGATCCAGGACAAAGACAGAGAACGATGCCAAGACCCCCGCCAAGAAATGAGACCACCCTGATTGTCATCCTTTTGTCCCACCTTGTCACCCTGTCCATCCTTAAACTGCCCCAGCTCCACTTCCTATGCCCCTTTGGACAAAACACCTGTGAGACTAATAGACTGGACTCTGCCATGGACATTCCTCCACCATCACCCCTCACCATTTTACAACCCCCTCCAATATTGAGCACCTAAACAAACACCCTTAAAGCACAAAACAATCAGGAGTCTGTCTGTGATTTCGAAATAGTGTATTAGCAATTACAGTGGCAAAATGCTCTTTCAAATGTAATGTCAACATACCTATGTCACACAGCTCTAGTCCATGAGGAAACAAAGCAGATGTCACACAGTGGGATCCACATCTGTGAAATCGTAAGGGAGAGTGACAACTCAGTGACCATACACTGGGTGAAAATGACAGACAGAAGAGAGGTAGTAGATTAAAATCAAATGTAGCAGGCAGTGTTGTCTTCTTACCTGTGTCTCACTGGAAGTATTGCAGGATCACCGTGTTCCTGATGTCGATGTCCTCTTCTTCTGCTTCCGCGTCTTCACTGTCCACAGAGTCCACAGCTGCCACAAGACCTCCATCTGGACCATCCTCCTGCAGAAAAGGCACCTGTTGTTGCAAAGCCAAGTTGTGAAGCATACAGCAGGCCACGATGATCTGGCATACCTTCTTTGGTGAGTAGAATAGGGAGCCACCTGTTATATGGAGGCACTGGAACCTGGCATTCAGGAGGCCGAAGGTCAGCTCTATAATCCTCCTAGTTCACCCATGTGCCTCATTGTAGCGTTCCTCTGCCCTTGTCCTGGGATTCCTCACTGGGGTCAGTAGCCATGACAGGTTGGGGTAACCAGAGTCACCTGCAAATGGCGAGGGACAACTGTTAGACACACACTAACTCATTGGGACATCCACAGACCCAGACAACTATTCCTACTGTATTGGGTCCATGTCCTCCCCTAATAGCCACACCCGATGCCTCTGGAGTTGCCCCATCACATAAGGGATGCTGCTATTCCGCAGGATGTAAGCGTCATGCACTGAGCCAGGGAATTTTGCATTAACATGGGAGATGTACTGGTCTGCCAAACACACCACCTGCACATTCATGGAATGTTAACTATTCCGGTTTCTGTACACCTGTTCACTCCTGCGGGGGGTACCAAGGCCACATGTGTCCCATCAATGGCACCTATTATGTTGGGGATGTGTCCCAGGGCATAGAAATCACCTTTCACTGTAGGCAAATCTTCCACCTGAGGGAAAACGATGTAGCTCCGCATGTGTTTCAGCAGGGCAGACAACACTCTGGACAATACGTTGGAAAACATAGGCTGGGACATCCCTGATGCTATGGCCACTGTTGTTTGAAAAGACCCACTTGCTAGGAAATGGAGTACTGACAGCACCTGCACTTGAGGGGGAATTCCTGTGGGATGGCGGATAGCTGACATCAGGTCTGGCTCCAACTGGGCACACAGTTCCTGGATTGTGGCATGATCAAGCCTGTAGGTGATGATCACATGTCGCTCCTCCATTTTCGACAGGTCCACCAGCGGTCTGTACACCGGAGGATGCCGCCATCTCCTCACGGGCCCCAGCGGACGGTGCCTATGGAGGAGAACACCGAGCAGAGAGTCAACCAACTCTGAGGTACGTAAACACAGCTTACTCTGAAAATATTATCAAATCTAAATTTGCCTGTATGAGTGTTTAGGCAAGGCCCAGATACGTGTGACGCAGTCCAAAATAATGCAGTGTGGGCCCATGAAATGCGGCTGCCTGACCTGTAAAGTGGGATGGGGGATATGAGGTAACTGCGCTGGCGTTGTACACCGTCACGGTAGGCGGTCGAAGACTGCAGCACAATTCTGCATTGGTTAACATTGGACCCTATGGGTCCCAGGAGCCAATGACGATGTACGCCGGTGGTGACGGTATGTACTGCTGCGGACGTGACCGCCATTTTCTGTCTGTTCAATCACTTGATACCTGATCTTCGACAGGAGAAGACCTACACTGCAAGTGCTGCTGTGACCTCAGACTGGAAGAGACAGTGGCTCGTGTGTCTGGGGAAAGGGCTCCTGCCTTCAGCACAGAGGAGTTGGAGAAACTCGTGGATGGGATCCTCCCCCAGTACACTCTACTCTACGGTCCTCCAGACAAACAGGTAAGTACACTGTGAGCATGCTGTATGGACAATGCCTGTGTGGAGTGGGGTGGATGAAAGATAGGGGGCAGTGAGAAGGAGGCGTGCATGAAACTACGTGAGTGCATGTGCGTCATGGCAAGGGTAGGGATGCGGGCCAATGACTGTGACGGTGCAGATGGTAATTACTTCTCTTTTTCCCCTGTACAATTCCTGAAGGTCAGCGCCCACCAGAAGAAGGACATTTGGCGTGCCATCGCCAAGGAAGTCGGGACCCTGGGGGTCTACCACTGACGGAGCACCCACTGCCAGAAAAGATGGAAGGACATTCGCCGCTGGAGCAACAAGACGGCGGAGGCCCAGCTGGTGATGGCCTTCCAACGTGGGAGGGGTGCCCGTCGCACCATGACCCCATGATGTTCAGGATCCTGGTGGTGGCGTACCCGGAGTTGGATGGGCACTTGAGGGCATCACAGCAGCCACAAGGGCGTGAGTACACTCTCATTCTGCTGCTTCAGTGCGCATTGTAGGTGTCTGGGTGGGGGAGGTGGGCTGTGGGTTCCCCTAGGCCAGGGCGAGTTTAGTAGGCAAGGTCCCTTCTTAAGGCAGGCCCTGTGGCACCCTACCCCACCTTTGTACAGTGCCAACTACACCTAGTCAGGCTCCTGTGACATCCATGTGTTCAGCAAACGGGCATAGCCTTGTAACCCATGTCCCTGGGATTGATTAGGGAACTCCAAGTGAATGGCGTAGTGCAGGGGGCTTCTGTGTCTGTCGTGTCCGCCAACGGTAGCGGTATTGCATGCACTCAACATGTCGTTCTTCTGTCTCCCCCCTCCTTTTTGTGGTCTCCCTGTTCTTGGGTGCATTAGCATTATCAAGCGGAGGAGCAGTGGCACCTGAGCAGGAGGGAGCTGCATCCCGCATGGCCCTGGAGGGTGACACAACGGAGTCTGAATTCACTAGTGGGACAGAGGGTGAGGGGAGCTCCACGGCGGGGATGGGAGCTGAGACCAGCGATACGGACTACTCCTCTGATGGGAGCTCCCTTGCAGTGGCTGGCCCATCGGTGCCCCCGCATCTACAGGTACAGCCGCCACCCCCCCTACCAGCACTGCCCTCCCAGCAGCCCCTCAGCGTGTTTCCCGTGTCCGCTCACCCAGGATGGTGGGCATCTCCTTCGCCCCAGGAACCTCAGCCCCTGCCCCTGTTACCCCTGCTGCCCTCAGTGAGGAGGCCATTGACCTCCACAGGTCCCTCACCGTTGGGCAGTCTACCATTTTGAATGCCATCCAGGGTGTAGAGAGGCATTTGCAACAAACCAATGCATACCTGAAGGGCATTCATTCTAGTCAGGCAGCCCATCAGCAAGCTTTTCAGACTCTGGCCTCAGCACTGATGGCAGCCATTGTCCCTGTCTCTAGCCTCCCCCCTCCAACTTCCTCCACCCAGATCCACACCCCTGTACCTCAGCCTATCCCAAGCACACCATCAGACCAGCATGCACACACCTCAACACACAAGGGAAGCTCTGGCAAACATAAGCACCACACATCCCACGGGCATTCACGCAAGCATCAGACACACCAACATCCACTGCCTCCACTGTGTCCCCCTCCTCCTCGTCTCCCTCCTCCCTCCCTGTCTCGTCTCCACTCACACCTGCATGCACTACATCCTCAGCCACAACGTCCATCACCAGCACACCGACCATAGCACCCCGCTCACGTGCAGTCACCACACCCACTACCATTCACACATCCCCTGTGTCCTCTCCCAGTGTGTCTGTGAGGCCACCTCCCAAGGTACACAAATGCAGCCACACACCCACCGACAGCCATCCACCTCACGACAGCCTCCAGCCCATGCACCTTCACCCAAGGTCATCAAACGTACACCTCCTACAACCACTGCCTCTTCCTCCACTCCCAAACCCCCTCCAGCTACACATCCCAGTTTTCCTAAGAAACTTTTCCTGGCCAACCTTGACCTCTTTCCCTCACTTCCCCCACCCCTTCTGTCTCCTAGGGACCGACTCTCCAGGTCCCAACCTAGCACCTTTGCCACAACATCGGCGGAACCAGTGGTGCCAGTAGTCACCGGATTCTGGAGTGCACCAGGCAGCAGGGCAGCCAGTGTGGCAAGGAGCCAGAGCACGTACAGTCCCCCACCTGTCAAGCATAAAAGGTTGGCCAGTGTCCGGCGGGAGAGGGGAAAGAAATCAGCCACCAAAGCCACTCCCAGGGGTACAGTTGGGAGTGTGGAGACAGCTGCAACACCATCCAAGGTGGGGAAGGGGCACATTAAAACCGGCAAGTCTGGGAAGATCAGCACAGCAGACAAGACCGCCACCAGCCTGACTGCCCAGGACAAGACCACCACCAGCCCCGCTGCTCAGGACAAGACCGCCACCAGCCCTGCTGCCCACGATCCCGCCACCAGCAGCACCGTTGCCCAGGACAAGACCGCCACCAGCAGCACCGCTGCACAGGACAAGACCGCCACCAGCCCTGCTGCCCAGGATAAGACCGCTGCCAGCAGCCCCGCTGCCCAGGACAAGACCGCCACCAGCCCTGCTGCCCAGGACCCCACCACCAGCAGCACCGCTGCCCAGGACAAGACCGCCACCAGCAGCACCACTGCCCAGGACAAGACCGCCACCAGCCCCGCTGCCCAGGACCCCGCCGCCAGCAGCACCGCTGCTCAGGACAAGACCGCCAGCACCAACGCAGGACAGTGAGCGCCAATGATTACAACGCTACTGAGGCCGCCACGGGCAGGACGAAGCACTCTGGACACCAAGCCCCCTCCAGAACCAGTGGAGAGTTACATCCACTACCTCTGTCCTTGGCAGCATGAAGCACTCTGGGCACCAAGCCCCTTCCAGACCCAGTGGAGAAAGGCATCCACTACCTCTGTCCTTGGCAGGATGAAGCACTCTGGGCACCAAGCCCCCTCCAGAACCAGTGGAGAGTTACATCCACTACCTCAGTCCTTGGCAGGATAAAGCACTCTGGACACCAAGCCCCCTCCAGAACCAGTGGAGAAAGGCATCCACTACATCTGTCCTTGGCAGGATGAAGCACTCTGAGCACCAAGCCCCCTCCAGAACCAGTGGTGAGTTATATCCACTACCTCAGTCCTTGGCAGGATGAAGCACTCTGGTCACCAAGCCCCCTCCAGAACCAGTGGAGACTGTTATCCACTTGAGAGACAGCGGCTTTGCTCTCCCCAGGATTGAACAGTGGGCAACCCACTCGCTGCAGAGACTTGAGAGACTGTGGCTTTGCACTCCCCAGGATTGAACAGTGGGAAACCCACCCACTGCAGAGACTTGAGAGACTGTGGCTTTGCACTCCCCAGGATTGAACAGTGGGCTTTGCACTCCCCAGGATTGAACAGTTGGCATGGAGCCCCCTCGTGGATCTGGCGTTGTGCACTCATCCGGCTGAGGTGCCCCCCCTTCCCTTCCCCTTGAGGTGCCTGTTTTATTTCTATCTGATGCCCCTGCAGTGTTCTCTCCGTTTTGATTGGGTATTGAGTGTGGGCCTCGCCCATGCCTTTTGGGCCCAGTGGTCACGGACTAAGATGTTGGAATCCCTTGGACTTGTGTTCTTGGTGTTTATAATTGTTTATAGTGTAAATGTATATATATGTAAATATTTTTGATTTATGTAATTGAATATATTACAATTATTCGACTCATTTCCTTTTGTCCTTGGATTCTTCCTGGGGGTTGGGGTGGTGTAACTTTAATGTATCATGCTGTATTTGTGTGTGTGTTGTAGTGGGTGAGGGTGGGGTGGGGGTGTTGCGTATTGCGTGTGTGTGTCACTGTTTTTTCCCTCCCCTGTGTCATAGGTGCAGTACTCACCGTGGTCTTCGCCGCTGGCGTTCGTGCTCCTGGTAGAAGAGCAGGAAGATAAAGGCTGGAAGTATCTGAAGTTCTGGTTCCATGGCGTCCTGGCTCCTCATGGGGTGTGTAGAGGTGAGCGTTTTCCCTTCCAAGTACTGTTTCCGCCGTGTTTTTGTTTGCGGTGAATCAGCCCCGGAAAAGGTGGCGGATTGGACTGTTGTAATTCTGTGGGCGGTACATTGTCCTCCACCTGTCTGTTGGCAGTTACCGCCGCGGTGTTTGTTTGTACCGCCTTGGCTGACGGAGTGTTAAAGTGGCTGTCTATGTTGGCGGTTTTCGCCACGGTCGTAATTCTATTTCTTTTACCGCCAGCCTGTTGGCGGTTTTACTGCCGCTTTAACACCGACCGCCAGGGTTGTAATGACCACCTATATTCCTTACACATATATTCCCTTACTATGTATCTACGTATCTATTTATTTATTACTTTAGTCCTAGTGTTCAAGAGAAAAAGAGCATTAAAAATAAAATTACTCTGTAAGCTTTACTCTATCTCCCTGTAACTCTCTCAATCTATCCTCCATCCCCACTCTCTGACTCATCCCAAACCCATTCTACTACTATATTCTCCAAAATAACCCTATCTAAATTCTTCCCTCCTCAACCACTCCTGGCTCACCTCAAACCTCAGTTTACTACTGTGACCTCCCAAACAACCCTACTAAATTCTCCTAATTTATCTCATCTTTGACTCATCCAAAACCCCTTCTACTACTATGATCTCCCTAACCTCTTTCTACAGACTCTTCCTTCCTCCATCTCTCCTTTACTCATCACAAGCCTCATCCTATTACTATAAACTCCTAATTAGCATGTCTGGATTCTACCCTCCTCTATCCCTCTATTACTCTATTCAGTCCAACTAACAAACTCACATATCCTCTGCTCAAATTAACTCATACTTTTACTAATACTAATATTGTACTCATATTTCCCTACATGAATCCTTTTGGGTTCTGGAGTAACGTTCTACCTTCTGAAAAGTGCTTCAACGCATTGTCGTGGTAGTAAGCCCTACATAAATACAACTACAATAACCTTTTTTAGCTTTTTGTATAGTTTTCTGGAACAATTGTACATTTGGTTTCCTTTTTTTGGGGGTCGGAGGGATAAAAATAACCAGGGTTGTCAAAGGGGTAAGTGAAGGGAACTTTTAGGAAGCAATTTGCTCCAGTTTCTCAAATAAATGTAGCATTGAACGAGGAGGACAAGAAAGAAAATTAACATCTGTTGTTATTAACAGTGTACATATAGGTAGCCACAGAAGCCATGTTCAAACCCACAGCCATGTGACATTTGCCACAGTCAATCACCATTTGAGAAGGTTTTCAGAAAAACCAGAGATGGTGATCATTTGATGTGTTGCTGATACTTCTTCAGATGGTCCTGCTGATGCTGATTTGCCACCTGCTGCCTTCTCCCTCAATAAATGATTGTATGTTTGCTGATGTATCGTCTTCATGTGTTTCCACATGGAAGAAGTTCCATGGGAATATTTTTTCCCTCTTCCGCATGACAACTTTTTTGAAAAGATGATGCACTGTATGATTTTTGCTACCACCTTCTTCTCTCCAGACGGAATAGAGAAGTGTTTACAGACATTCAGTTATTTTTGGTGGTGGCATCTCCTCTTCTTCATCTTCTATGGGTTCCGGGTGTTTCCATTCCTCTGAAGAAGATACAGCTTCACTGAGAGTAGGGAGTTTAGCAGGAACACAAAAACACACAGTGGAGCACTAGATACCAGTAGTGATCTGAAAGCCAAATGAGTAAGGTAGGGTGTGGTTTGCAATGTGTATGGGTGGACTTACTGCAACCAATCAGGAGTTGAGGTTTGGCTGTGTTCCCAGCATTGAGGTGAATCTGCAGTGCCTTCGCAATAAATACGTGGATTTATCAAACATGTAAAACAAATAAGCATGTTTTAAAACACACATAGGGCTCCAAACATTAATGTACGCATATGTTTTCTCTGATGTCAATGTTGAAATTTAAGGGGCCTGTAATGTAATATTTACACTTTTTTTAAACAGTTTGAGGAATCCACAGATTCACCACTATTTCATTACAGGAACTAGTAACCAAAGACTACCCGAATTGGCTCCCTTGTCAAATTCACAGCAGATCCATAGAATGTTTCAAAAACAGGAGAAAATGTTGATTTATTGCATTTACAAAAACTACATAATTAACATTACCGTAAATTGTGAATTGTTACTTTAAAAATGTATAATAATAATAAATGTGAGCATAAAATGTATTTATAATGTGAAAATGGTACTACTAAATTGAACATATAGGTGAAATTGCAGTACAATTCATATTAACAATGAATGGTGGAATTTAGTGAAAAAAATAAAGGTTACCAGAATGTTATAGTTAGGAAATACTTTTTTTAAACGGGAAAAAGTCACACGAAAAAACAAAGGTTATGGAGATGTGATAGTTAGGAAATAGGATTAAAAAAATCAGAAATTCCCTGAAAAAAACAAAGGCTACAGCGACGTTGTAGTTAGGAAATAATATTTAAAATACCTTAGAAATTCACTAAAAAACTAAAGATTACAGCGCCATTATAGTTAGGTTCATATTTTATATGCACAAACCAATTAAATTCAACATCTTTCAAGTAACTATAACTCGTGCCCTAAGGTAACTATAACTTCCCCACAAATTACATCTCTCATAATATCTTCTATGACATCATTGATTATATCACTGCAACATTTGTTGTGAAATTATTGATGAGAAAACTGTGCATGGCAGGGCTGTAAGTTCTAGTTACCTTAGGGCACTTGAGTTAACGTTAACCGTACCTATAGCTGCTGAATGTCTATGCTATTGTGCGTGTAAAATGTAACCCTATCTCTAACATCCCTGTAATCTTTTTTTTTTGGGATATATGTATATATATATATACATATATATTCATGAAAAAAACAAAGGTTACGGTGACGTTATATTTAGGCTCACATTTTAAACATACAAACCTTTAGAAAATTCACCATTTATAGTTAGAGTTATCTCAACTAACTATAACTTGTGCCCTAAGGTAAGTGTAACTCGCGCCCCCACCATGCACTGGTAATTTCCCACAAATGATGGCACTTATGACATCTTTGATTTCATCATTGATAATATCAATGTAATATTTTCAGTAAAGATTTTGACAAAAAACTGTCCATGACGGGGACGTTTTTTATTGATTTATACATTTTGTTTTTTTATTGTTGTTTTTTAATAAAATGCCTTTTAAGGGCTACCTGGCACTAAGGGGGGTGCCTTAAAGCTTCCCCTGCACTGCCATTATTTCAGCAAGCACAAAGCTGTTTTGACAGCAGCTCTGTGCTTGCTGAAGCATTTAGGCCCATATTTCAACTTTTTTAGCGCTGCATTTGCATCATTTTTTGACGCAAAAGTGGTGCAAACTAGTAAAATACAATTGTATTTTATACGTTTGTGCCGTTTTTGCCTCAGAAAGTGGCACAAACGCCGTGCTAAAAAGTATAAATATAGGCCTGAGCTGTTTGCAGCCAAACCACAGCAAACAGCTATGTCCCAGGGGTGGGCAACCCGGGACATAGCAGGAGCTGGCCCCGGGGGTTGGTGGTTCCCAGAGCCATCAGTGGCTCTAAAGGAGGGGGGGTGCAGGCATTGCCCAAGGGAGGTGGTGGTCCCCGGGGCATGGGGGATCCATAGGGACCCCCTTTCTCTTTTTGAAGATTTGCCTTGGGGGCTGGTGGTCCCCAGGGCAGTGAGGTGGCAAGCTCCCCCTCCAACAATCACATAGCCCAGGGGAGTGGTGGTCTCCGGGGCTTGGGGTCCCATAGGGACCCCCTTTCTTTCTTTAATCATTTGCCCCAGGGGGTGGTGGTCCCCAGGACAGCCGGGGGAGTCATGGCCCCCGCAAATAAATTGATTTTTCCCCCAGGGGGTCGTGGTCCTGCACGGTCCCCGCTCCAAATTAAGTGTAGTCCAGAGGGGGTGTTGGTCCCCAAGGGTGTTAGGGCGGCCATAGGCCCCCCCACTATAATTAAGTGGATAGTCCCAAGGAGGTGGTGGTCCACCGGGCTGTGGGGGAGGCCATCAGGCCTCCCCACTTACTTGAAAAAAAAGAATTCCCAGGGGGTGGTGGGTTACTAAAGCCCAAGGAGGGGGGCCCCATCCACCCCCCTCCTCTATGATGATCCAGGGACCTGGCCCACCTTGGGGCAAATTAAAAAAAGTACAGGAGACTGTTTTATTTTTTTTTAAACATCGGGAAAATCCACAGATATTGTTGAAATAAATGCTTTTTAGACCTGGTGAGGTCTCTCAGGGACCTAAGCACCAGGGCTAAGTTTTCAGGGTGACTCCACGCTGGCCCCTTTTCTTTTTTTCTGGGACTCGGCTGAAGTTGAGTCACAAGATGGCTGCCAAAACTTCCTTGCTTAAGTGTTCAGAGTCAATCATTTATCAGCACGGGGCAGCTGGATCTGCAGAGGTTCTGCATCTCTACATATCTATATTTATTGGCCTTAACTTTCTCTAAAGCTGAACTGAACGGATTCGCATCAAATTGCAAAAATGTGTGATCCATGGAACAGAATCTAGCTACGTGCCAGATTTGGTATAATTCCATTTAGTGGTTCGGGCTGTAGGCGTGTCTAAAGATCCTATAAAAAAATGAATGGGGAAAACGCATTTTGGGAGGCCCCCTTTTTCTCTGCCCCTGTTTGACAGATCACCCTGAAGTCAGAAGCTGAACTTAGCAAGGTATAAGGTTTGTGAAGATTCATCAAACTTCACCAACATTGTTAGCAAAACAAAAAAAACTTTTTCTATAGAAACTAGGTCCTAACTATAACTACCTAGTGGCGACCACTGCTAGGTTTCATATATATATAAAATCCACAAATGGTGAGAGACTGCTCACCGAATGGCTGCACCAAGCCGAGTATAGATCTGACGAAAAGCTAAGGAAAACAAAATTCTGAGAATGTGGTTTATCCGCTTTTTATTATCCAATGGTGATTGAAATAAGGCTGTCTCCACCAAATGTCTACGCGTTTCGGCTATTGCCTTCTTCTGGACATTGGCAGTTATCTTAAACCCACATATAAATACATACCTAACCCCTCATTTGTTTTAGTGACACACTATGCACAGCTGTACGGCAGCCATCTTTGAGCATGAAAACATTTATATATAAATATATAGCGAGCACACCATCGGACTAATTACGATGGTGCTGTTGATTGACAAAATTCTACCAATTAATTTAATATTCACATAATAAAGTGCAAAGTGGCCAAATAAGTTATATAAATAAATAAATACGAGTTCAATTATTTCAATTATTTAACTCGAGCCACAGCACACAATTTTATGCTCAATTGTAGAAATTTTAAAAACATTTCTGGTATTGGCATAGGCACACTGGTGTAGCCAAACTATGATCATTAGTATAATCAGCAAAAGTGCCGACCATAATTGGTATATGTAAGATATTGCAAACGATCAAAATGATTGACGACAACAGTGTGTCCATGACTATATACAGAGTCTATTGAGTATTTATTTAAATTCAATGTCAGGTGGAATCGACCTATTGTATTATCAAAAACAGCCAATTCCTGTAAAGTGCCTAGTGCAAAAGTGCTGACCTACCTAAACATATATTATCATAAAACAGTGTGTGAAAGACAGAAAAGTGCATGTATATATCTGACAATTGCATTTCCAGCATCCTTTTATATAACAATTCACATATTTTTAAGTAATCATCGATGTAACATTATACCTGTAGAGACACATAGGGACCAGTTCTGATTAAGAATCATAATTGGAAGAAATATATAAATAACAAAACTCTAAGAGATCATTAATTCGATGCATGTCTGGGATCAACTATATGGTCAAGGGTTTCACAAATGGACATATAGTTCAACATCTAAATTATGTCCCCATGGGCCTCTGAGCCGAGCAATAATATAATTTTGGATTCCATCCGTCTCAACTCTGACGTTCTATCACCTCCCGCCAACTCATTTTAATGGTTTTGATTCCATAAAATATCAAAGAGCTACAGTCTCCTGCATGGACATCCCAAAAGTGTTTAGCTAGAGGATAGGATCTGTTGTGATTTTTTATCACTCTGAAATGTTGTAAGAATCTAACCTTGAGCTTGTGAATGGTGCTGGCTATATATTTCTTTTGGCAGCCACATTCAATAACATAAACAACATACTCTGTGTCATACGTTATCCGATCAATGATGTCACAATTTTTGCCATCAAATGTGCTATAGTTCTGTGTGTTCAAAGCAAATTTACATGCTGTGCATCGACCACATTTCCAAAAGCCTAAGCTTTTCTTGGTTAACCATGACATATTTTCTTGGTTGAGAAAAGACTCCTAGTTAGATGGTCTCCTAGTGAGTGTGCCTTCCGATAGGTGATTTGAGGATGTTGCCCAATAATATCTTTAATATGGGGATCTTGTAAAACATGCCAATTTCTTTGTATGGTGTTTCTAAGTTCTGTATGTTGTTGATTAAATTCAAAATATAGTTGCGGTGGAGATCTGTTTTCTTTTGAAATATCCTCCCGAACTGCAGTCTTAAAGAGTAATTCTTCTTGAGATTTGTTCATCACGCTATTCTGTGCATCAATCAAAATCTTCAGAGGATAACCTTGATTTAGGAATCTTTGAGTCATGATAGTAATTTCGATTTTGAATCCTGCATCATCTGAGCATATCCTGTGAGCGCACAGGAATTGACTATATGGTATACTCCATTTCAAAGCTTTAGGATGGCCACTATTATCATGCAATACAGAATTGCATGCAGTTGGTTTGCGATATACTGTGGTCTCCATCCTATCCTTTTTGACTGTCAGCAGAACATCTAGAAATTCATATATATGTATAAAATCACTTAAAAAACAGGGACATTATAGTTAGGTTCTGAATTTACTCACACAAAACCAGAAAAAAATCTGAAGTTCTGTTTAGAGTTCTTTCAATTAACTATAACGCATGCCATAAATTAACTCTAACTCACGCCCCCCACCATGCACAGTTTTTTCTTCAATAATTTGACTGCTAATGTTTCATTGATATTTTTGTTGATGTTATAAAAGCTGACATGAGTGCTGTAACATCTGAAGTAATTAGCAGTGCAGGGTGAGGGTGTGAGTTATAGTTACCTTAGCCCACAAGCCATAGTTACTTGAAATAACTCTAACTATAGCTGCTGAATTTCTCAGGCTTAGTGCAAGTAAATTCAGAACCTAACTATAACATTCTGTAACCGTTGGTTGTTTTAAGTGAATTTCTATTTTCTAATTATAGCGTTAACATATTATTTTATCTCCTAACTATAATGTCCCTGTAACCTTTGGTGGGGGTTGGCTGCAGGGTCTGGCCTGAGGCCAGGCCCTGTGGCCAACCCCCTATAACCACCCAACCCCACGCTGCAAACAGCTTTTGCCTGTGTGTTGGGGGAGTTGCCTGTCTCTTTGGGTGTGGGAATAGATGTGAGATGGTGTCTCTGGGTCTGAGAGTGGGTGTGACAGGGTCTATCTATGTGGATATGAGAGTGGGTGTGATAGTGTCTGTCTGGGTGTAAGAGTAGGTGTAAGAGGGTGTGACAGTGGGTGTGAGAGTGTTTCTGTGAGTGGGTGTGTCAGTGTCTGTGGGTCTGTCAGTGTTTGTGTGAGAGTTTTAGTGGGTCTCTGAGTGGGTGGGTGAATGTTTGAGTGGATCTGTGAGTGGGTGTAGGATTGTCTAAGAGGATCTGTAAGTGAGTGCATGAATCTGTGAGTAGGTGAGTGAGTGTTTGAATGGGTCTGTGAGTAGGTGTGTGAGTCTGTGTGGATCTGTGAGTGGGTGCGTAAGTGTCTGAGTGGGTCTTTGAGTTGGTGCATGGCCCTCTGGCTGGGTCTGTGACTGGGTGCATGAGTCTCTGAGTGGGTTTGTGAGTGGGTGCATGAGTCTTTGAGTGAGTCTGTAAGTGGGTCTCTGAGTGTGTTTGTGAGTGGGTGCACAAGTGTGTAACTAGGTTTGCCTGTGAGTGGGTGCATGAGTCTCTGAGTGCATCCATGAGTGGGTGCATGAATGTGTGAGTGAGTGTCTGAGTGCATCTGTGAGTGGGTGAGAAGTAAGTCTGTGAGTGGGTGTATCAGTAGCTGTGTGATTGACTATACTCACCTGCCCTTTTATCCAACAAGAGTCCACAGCTTTGAATGAAAAATCTACCCAAGTGGAGTTATTCCTGCCTCCTTAGGTAAATGTCCAGTATGTATTCTACACTATAGCTGTGTAATGTAGCGCAAGGAAATGTCACCAATGATCTTGTGTGCATTTTGCCAACATGATTGTTCCTGTGGACTGTTTCTCTATAATTCTGTGATAAGAAGAATCCTCTTATAGAGAGGCCAATGAGACTAAAAAGACATAAATCTCCACCAAACCAGGGTCCTTCCTCTTACCTATATGAAGTAAGTACTTCTTTGTTTTGTGGAGATGTCCTCATATTCCTCGGCATCAAGAATACACCATCAAAATCTACAGGAAGAGCACTGGGGGAAAAACTTTGCATACTACTAAGGTGGACAATGCAGAGCTAAGAGGATGCAGCTTCCAGGTGATTTAGCCATTTGCATATTCATAGCAATTTAAAGGGAGAACCATGTACTCTAGGGGAGGGGGGCACGCAGCCTCCTTCCCTGGGTGGATTTTGGCCCCAGGGACCCCATCCCACAGGGACAACCACTATTATCTAAGGGAGGGGGGACCTACAGCCCCCCTCCCCTGGCTGATTTTGGCCCTGGGTACCCCATCCCCAGGGCCCACCTCTATTCAATTTGAGAGGAGGGCTGTGTGGCCCCCCTCTCTGGGCCAATCTCAGCCCCGTAGACCCCATTCCCCAGGGCTTGCTATGTCACATGGGTGCCCTGTGCACCCAGTGTGCATGATGGGGACCACTCAGGGACCCTCATTGCCCCTGCGGTCCAAGCTGGCACCACGCCTCTTGCAGGAGTCGGCATTGCTCTTGCACACAGGGAGCTGCTAAACATGCAGCTTCCTGTCTGCAAAAAGCAATAGTTTCATCTCTTTCCCTGTCCACATCTTTTTGGACAGGGAAAGAGATGAAACTATTGCTTCCAGCGGGAGAGAGCACTTTGACAACTCTCGCCCGCTGGAAGCTGAGTGCTTGCTCTGAATTGAGCTCCCTCCAAGTCAGAGCAAATAGCTGTGTCCCTGGGTAGGGCACCACGAGACATAGAAGGAGCCAGCCAGTGGGGGTGGCAGTTCCCAAGGCTATGGGGCAAGCAGTCCAGCTTCCCCTATCAATATAAATTATTGTTCTGCCCCAGGGAGGTGGTGGTCCCCGAGGCGTGGGAAGCCCCCTGCATACCTGAATCTTATTGCCCCATGGAGGTGGTGGTCCCCAGGGCTACTACAAGACCTAGGAGAGGGGTCCTGTGCACTCCTCTCCTTATTGAAACTCCCAATGCCCGCTGGACCTGGCCCACCAAAGGGCAAATTTGAAGAAAAAGGTGGGAGACCACCCTTTAAAAAAAAAAATTCAGATTCAGATCTGCAGATTTTTCTGAGATTTTATTTTACCCTACCGTGGCACCTTTTCTTTTTTTCTACTTTTTTGTAAGACTTGGCTGAAGTTGAGTCCCAAAATGGCTGCCAAAACTTCCTTGTTGAAGTGTTGGCAGCCATTCAGATATCAGCATTGGGACAGTTGCATCCGTGGACGATCATTGTGTCCCTAGATATCTATATTTTTAAACTCTAATATCTCAAAAACTACTGGGGGCATTTACACCAAAGAGCTACCTTTCTGCCATATTTGTTGTAATTCCATCCAGCGATTCAGGCTGTGCTCATGTTCAAAATTCCTGTGGGAAAATACATGGGGAAAATGTGTTTTGGGTCCTCCCATTTTTTCTCGCCCCTGCTTGATGGATCACCGCAAAACTTTCAAGAAGCTGCTGAACTGACTGAAGTGTAAGTTTTAAAAATGTTGTGAAGATTTTGTGAAACTATAACTACCTACTGGCGACTGCCAGTAGATTATCTGTCTATCTATTTATCTATCTATCTATCTATCTATCTATCTATCTATCTATCTATCTATCTAGCTATCTAGCTATCTATCTATCTAACTGCTATCTATCTATCTATCTATCTATCTATCTATCTATCTATCTATCTATCTGTCTGTTTATCCATTACCTGAAAAAACACAGAGGTTACAGGGACGTTACAGTTAGGTTCAGATTTTAACCACACAAAAAATAGAAATTCAGCTGATAGAGTTATTTTAAGTAACTATAACTTGTGCCATAAGGTAACTATAACACACCCTCGCCATGACATTTTTCTCATCAATAATTTTACTGCAAATGTTACAGTGATATTATCAATGTTGTCAAAGATCATGTCATAAGTGATGTAATATCTTGGGTAATTAGCAGTGCATGGTGAGGTAGCAAGTCCCAGTTACCTTAGGGCACAAGCTGACATTACTTGAAGTAACTCTTACTCAAACAGATGATTTTCCATGGTTTTGTGCATGTAAAATCTGAACCCAACTATATTGTACCTGCAACCTTTGTTTTTTTAGTGAATTTCTAATTTTTTTCAAATTATATTTCCTAACTATAGTGTTCCTGTAACCTTTGGTCTTTTCAGTAAATATTGAGGGGTTTTTAACATTACAAAAGATGCCCATCACAGTAGATGGCTAGCACTCTAGTTGCTCATTAAAACACTGTAAGCTGCTGACCACCAGGGAGTTAACAGGCAATCTGTTACTGGTGTTGCAAGTGCATGTTTCAGTTCACATGTCAGAATGTGTTAATGAAATAGAAGAGAAGTATATTTGAGAACGCACTTAAAACATGTGCTAATTTTTCTTTCTACAGCACTGACCATAATTTCTATGACAAAATGAGCCCCCTAACTTTGTTCCTTTATACATTAAATGCTTTATGTTTTACAAGTTCTACCAGTTTGGTTCAATCAAGATGACTTCAGGTGTGCCACACTTTTGTCATAAGTAAGACTGTTA
Organism: Pleurodeles waltl; assembly: GCF_031143425.1. Taxonomy (NCBI): domain Eukaryota; kingdom Metazoa; phylum Chordata; class Amphibia; order Caudata; family Salamandridae; genus Pleurodeles; species Pleurodeles waltl. Next base: position 919,561,084 of record NC_090446.1, on the reverse strand, counting down.
GTGCTCTAATTGTAGTTTTGAAACAAATCTTGAGAGGCTGCAGTAGAACTCAAGAGGATCATCTGACAGTCTGCTTCTGTTGAAAGTACACCAGGAAGATAGTTTAGACTCACTTAAAACATGTCCTTATGTTTCTTTGTACAGCACTAAGCATAATTCTTATGAAAAATGCACTCCTTCATTTTGTTCCTGTCTATATTAAAAATGTTAAGTTTTACCAACTCGATTCACTCCGGATGGCCATAGGTGTCCCAAACTTTTGTCATAAGTAAGACTGTTAGTGCTCTAGTTGTTCTTTAGAACACTCTGGTGGGCTGCAGTAGTACAGAGAGGAATCACCTGACATGCTGCTACTGTTGGAAGTACGTTTTACAGAGAATGTATGACTTCATTCTTGTATTGCTGAGAAAGATAGTGTGAATTTACAGAAAAAATGCTCTCATGTTAGCTTTTGGAGCACCTTCCATAACCTCTACACAAAAATCATAAAAAAACAGTTTGCTCTCAAACATGATTCATTAAATCCCAGCAGGGCAAAGTCATCTTAGAACACACCACAATTCCTAAAATTAGAATGGTACCATCAGCAAATGATTTATATTGTACTAAAATGTGTTATCACCCTTTATACCTTCTCCTTTTTGTGGCCTTCTAAACCTGCCATTTACTACAATGCATTTCATGGGGTGCTATCATGTATATTGGTCCATAGATGACTGCTATCACTTTCTGGTTGAAGTGCTGACAGCCAATCAGATTTCACCCTGAGTTCTGTGCTTAATATGTGCCCAGATATACAAATTTGATTTTCCTTTATTATCTCAATAATTACTGAACAGATTTACATCAAATGAGAAAAAACGTAATATGTGGATCAAACGCTACCTTTCTGCCAAATTTGGTGTAATTCTGTCCAGCGGTCTCCCTGCGTGCAACCAGCACCATACCGTACACGGTCTTTGGCACATCAGGGGTTGGCCGTACCACACACATGCACAGTGTGGGTAGGCAGCAAAGCCTGGTCATGCACAGCCTTTGGCCAAGCGCAGTAGTGACTTCACCACCCCCTTCGGTGTGCATGATGGGGCTGCCCACAGGGTCTGGCCTGCGGGCCGGTCCCTGTGGCCAACACTTCCCTCAAACACCCTGGGAGGTTAACATTTAATTTCTGTGAAATAAGCATCAGTGCCAGAATGCATCCTGACTTGTTTGTTTATCCAAGAAGAGGCTACAGTTCTGAGGAAAATGTCTGCCGAACTGGAGTACTTTCTACTGCCTAATTAGTAAGTGCTACCTCATTGGGTAAATGTATAGTGCATATTCCACACCAAACCTGCATAAACAACACTGAGGTAATGTCTCCAGTGACTTTGTGTGTCTGTAATTTTGGCAGTGTGATTGTTCCTCGAGCGTCTTCATACAGAAATCTGCAATAACATGAATCCTCATGTAGAGAAGAGGACGTCACTACAAAGAGTTGAATCTCCACCAAACAAGGGTACTTCCTCTTGCTTATTTCTAGTAAGTGTGTCTTTGTTTGCTAGAGACCTGCTCATATTCCTCTGAATTAACAACAGATGTCCGAAATCAGCGGGAAACGTGGTGAGGGTGCCTTTTGGTAAACTGTCCATCATCCTCGAAAAACGCGGGAAGAAGTTGAATATCACTTCCGTTTGTATTATGGGAACTGCGAGGGGGAGCTTCAAGCACCCCCCGGGACCAGCTGGAGCTAGCATTGTTACTGCATGCAGGGAGCACTGAAAATGCTGCTCGTTGTGTGCGGGAGCAATCCTTTCCTCTGTTTTCCAACCCGCTTGACAGCAGGCAGAAAAACAGATAAAAAGTCCACTCCCAGCGAGTGGGATCAGTTTTTCAGCTCCTGCCCACTGGGAGCTCTTATTTGATGAGAGCTGTCAAAGCTCTCACCAAGTAAAAGCAAACTGCTATCACAAAATTATAGGCACCTCTGGATACAAGGAGACGGCCCTGGTGGTGGCGGTTCAAAGGGACATTATGGCTCCAGGATGGGGGTCACGCGGCACACCTCCTTTTGTTTGCACAGGGCCAGCCCCGGGAGGGTGTGGTCCCGGGCATAAATGGCCCAAGAAGGGGGCTGCAAGGCCCCCCTCACCCTTGTTATATTGGACATGCCCCGGGGTGGTGCTGATCCCTGAGGCTGAATATGGACCCCTCCCCCTTTTGACATCTTGTATGCCTCAGTGAGGTGGCGGTCCACAGGTCAAATACCCTGTAAAAAGGGGGTGTCTGAGAGGCCCCCTTCTATTGTATGTAAGTCTAGCCCCAGGGAAGTGGTGGTCTCTGGGGCCTTTAAAGGCCTACGTAAGGGGGTTGCAATGCCCCCCTTATTTTATTTCAGTATGTTAAAGCCCCTGGGAGGTGGCAGTCCCCGGGGCACATAGTGGCCATAGGGAAGAGGCCATATGTGCCCCCCTCACAAATGTTAATAATTACATATACCCCTGCCACCTGATCCACCCGGGGACTGAAAAAAACAAATGTGGAAAACCGCACTTGATCTTTTTCACTTTCTTTTGTGGGATATGCAGATACACCTCGATTGTATGTGAAAAATGAAAAAACATGCTTTTTGTTTTTTACCATGGCAGGGGCCTATCACCAGGACAAGGGGATCAGGTATTCCCACCCTGCCCCCATTTTTTTTTCTTTTTTTGGGGGGGACTCAGCTGAGTCTGAGTCCCAAAATGACTGCCAACACTTCCTGGTTGAATTGTTGGCAGCCAATTAGATCTCAGCATGAGATCTCTCGGATCTGTGGAGGCTCCGTGTCCCAAGACATACAATTTTAGTTTTCCTTTAATTACTCTGAAACTACGAAACAGATTTACACCAAATAACAAAAAGAGCTCTTTCGAAAGCAAGAGATAGCTTTCTGCCAAAATGGGTGTAATTCCGTACAGTGGTTCAGGCTGTAGTTGTGTTCAAAATCCCTATTGAAAATGGCATGGGGCAAAAAAGTCCCCCACTTGACAAATCCCCTGAAACTTTTAAGAAAGCAGTTGAAGTGAGTGACAAACAGTCAGTGATGATTCCTCAAATGATGCCAAAGTTATTGCCAAAATTGTTGGCAAGTTATTGTTGTGTACTATTGCGATTCTGCGTTGCACTCTGAGCGCTACTAGGCCTTCGGGCAGTTTTAAGCGCTATGTAAGCTATTATAACATAACTTATAACAAAACAAAAAAATGCTTTTCCTATGAAAACTAGGTTATAACGATAACTACCATATATATATATATATATATATATATATATATATATATATATATATATATATATAGATATGATTTTCAAAGAACGGTGCAACTCGATTTAAGCACCAAACCAAAAGGCTGCACAATATCCAGAAGCTCGTGCAAAGTAGAGAATGAAAACACCAAAAATCGTTCATGTGAAGAATCGTCGGTTTCATTTATTAGAAAAGTTCATACAATAAACAAAATTAAATAGGTGGCACCTCCAAAAAATATGAAATGAAAATCCATTAAGTGCCCAAGATGAACAACAAACACACGCTGTCCCGGCCAAAATGTTGACGCGTTTCGGCAACAGCCTTCAACTGGACGATATATATATATATATATATATTGTACAAGCATGCTTGTGCGGACATTCTTCGTACTTGCCTGTTATACATGGAGCCAATAGTAGATCTTTGTACACTCCTCTGAAACCATTTCCAGATACACCACTGCACTATGCCCCACTTTGAGCCTATGTTATGTCCTTTCTTGACTGTGGATTTGCCATTTTACTATCCACAGAACAATGTCCATATCACCTTGTACTTTCAAGTAGAACTTAGAATATCAGAATTATCTGTTCCAGTGTCAATGTGCACAAAGTAATGAGGCTTCCAGGATATAGGAAACCTTCCTGTATGATTCACTTTGTAGTCGAGGGTGGTAATCAATGTTCAATAGTCTGTGACATTTTCCTGCACCATGATGCCTCTCCCCTCCTCTTATCATACCCTTTTTCGTCGTCCTACAGACAGCCAGTCCTTAGTATATTCTGAACTTTACAGGTATGCTGTTTGTTATCACTCTGTGCAAAAGGAACACCAACATTTATTTTTGTATTACAAAAGTGTGGATCCGAACTCTCTCTTCCCTTTGTCACCTTGGAAATTTACCATGAACAAATGAATTTGCATAATGCAAATACAACCTCGAAAAAAGCTTGTGTTCCTCTTCAATATCTTACAGCATGGCCTTTGTAAAAATGTGATATTATCCATGCTGTTCTAAGGAAATAGTAAGGTGATGAGATATTGTCTCTTTGACTGCACACTTATCACCATGTTATAGTTCACCAGTGTATTAACAAAGGCCAATGACTCCTCACTGTTCCACCGATTTGATAATGATTGTATTCATTATCAACAGATTCTTCTGCATCTTGCTTGAATCCCTGTGTGTTGGAAATGGCCCTTTCTGCTGGGTTATCCCCAAATCTTTTGCCTTGCTCCTATTTTTCTGACCTTTTTTTGGCTTTAGGACACGGGCACTTTACCACTGCTAATCAGTGCTAAAGTACATGTGTTCTCCCCACCTAAAACCTGGTATGATTGGCTTACACCTGTATTGCATACTTAATTTACTTGTAAGTCTGTTGTAAAGTGGCATACCATATACCTAGGGCCTGAAAATTAAATGGCACTAGTGGTCCTGCAGTGCTGATTGCACCACCCACAGAAGTAGCCTTTCAAACCTGTCTCTACCTTTCCGCTGCAGGGCCTGAGTGCACAGTTACTGCCATATTGGACTGGCAATTCGAACTACTTGCCAAGGCTTAAACTCCCCTTTTAGTGTACCCAAGTTACCCTTAAGGTAGGTCCTAAGTCGCCTTATGGGCAGCGTGCTGTGTATGTAAAAGGTACAGCATGTAGTATTATGTTTTGCATGTCATAGTAGTGTCAAACAGCCTATTTCATTTTTCATTATTGTGAGGGCTGCTCCTCTCATAGGTTAGCATTGGGAATTCCCTTGTATATATTTAAGTGGTAATTTCCGGTCTGAAATGAGTAGCCTGGGCATGTTTTATATGTTTGTAATGGCAGTGAGAAATCCTGCTTGCAGTTGTAGCTGGTTTTACATTACTATTTTAGAAATGCCACTTTTAGAAAGTGGCCATTTTTCTATGCTCATGACTCCATGGTTTTGCAGGCTGACTCCAAACCACGTCAAGGGCAGAGTGACAGTTTCATTTTGTGCATACTTTCCAGAGAGCCACAACACAGGAGGGGCTAGGTGTGATAGGAGAGGCATCTGCATCCATCTGCATACTGATAGTCTTCCTGCGGGGGAGGAGTGGGAGGGGGGCACAGTTATATTTGTATAGGCTGTGTTCCTGCCTCACACAATGGGCTGATTTCCCCCTTACTGAGGTCTGGAGTGAGTGCTGAGTTGAAAGGGGATGTGTGACACTTGAAAGGGTTCCTTTGAAGCCACCACCACAAACAAAGAATTGAACTGTGCCTGTTTGACTGTATTTCTGGATGTATGAGAATTGATCCAAATAAACAACTGTCTGGAGATCCAAGAAGAGTACTGAACGTTTCATTAACACATTTGCTACATGCAAGCTTGTACCTGTACTCTCTTATTTCTCACTTTTTGAGTGCTGTGGTCATATTTGTTCATTACATGCTGTGTATACTTGTATGCACTATTCTTGTGCCTTCGGGTAGTAGGGCACCCGACCATGTGCACCTAACTGTATTGTACTGCTATTATAAATTTACTACTGTGGACACCATTCGGAAGTGCCACGTTTTGCCATTTACTACCTTTTCGTTTCTGAGCACAAAGAAATGTCTTAGTATAAGTACAGGGGCTCTGGCCCCATGTTTTAGAGCACTTTTGGACCTGGGACCAAATCTCTGTCAGAGGGACTGCTGCACTGCACTAGGAACTCATCTGGATTGCTCTTCTGTTGTTACCCTGCTGCCTGAAGTACTGGGTGGACTAAAGTACTCACTGGATTGTGTTTCTGTTTGTTGCCCTGTTGCCAGCTGCTCCCTGATTCTGGTCTAACTGGACACTGCTGTGGAACTGCCAGGAATGACCACCGTTGAAATTGCTAACTATTGTTGTGCTGGTCCACCTGCCACCTCCCTTCAAGTGTTCTCCTAGGGTCCCAGTGTGCGGTGAGCATTGGTGGGAAGCACTAGGCATCACTCCGTCCCATCACTGGCATGCCCTGAGAAGCACAAAGACTCTCATACTCCCATCCGGACTGAGGGCAAAGACTGGTGGAAATATGCGGCCTGTGCTGTGTCCCCATGGGGCTGTGAGGAGGGAGGAGTCAGCATTGACCCCGACAACTGGTGCATGACATAGTGTATCTTGCTGCCCTGAGGGCGGGGATTCACAGCTGCATCAAGGAAAGCCCCCACCAATGCAGACCTGCTGGGCTGCCTAGCAACCAGGAAGCTCCTCCCAGAAGGTGCCTCGCACCCCTAGGCAGGGTGCACCATGACGCCTCACCAAGCACTGCAGAAAATCAAGCACAACTCAGCGCAGCCCCATGAGCCACCGGTCAAGCCCCAGGTGCAGGCGGGGGAAAGGAGACCTACGCAGCCCTATTTCCCAACCAGCGGGTTTAGCTGCCACCTGCTCAGACCCCCTTAGAACCCCAGGGAGCATTGGTACCTTTCTTTCCACCTTCTCCTCAACAAGGATGGCACCTTGAATGCCGAAGAAAGCAGCAACTGTTTTGCTGCTGCACCGTGTGCTTGCGGGAAGCAGCCACTTTTGGATGCTTGCATGTGGGGGGACCCAAGGATGTTTTCCCCACACTTCTAAGCCAGCACAGGTCTCTACCCTCCTTTTTCTTTTGCTTCAAGGGTGTACCTGGGGGAGGCACATGTTCTGCAAGACTCTGTGTCAGTAAAACCCAAGTATTGAGCGATTCCTCAGCTGAGGCTCTGGGGAAGTGTTTCATAGAGGAAATCCCTCATATTACCACATCACTTGTTGTAGGCGTGGAGGCACTCATGCAGTCTACATCTCTAAGCCTCCAAATAATCAGTACCCAAGGCTCTAAAAAATTACTGTATACCCGCTAATAGGGGCTCAAGGATTTCGGTATTTACTGGAAGCTATTACTGCTGATGTTTTTCATAATTCTGGCTTTGTGGGTGACCTGTGTTGAATTATGTCATGTGCACTGTAACAACTAGTAGGCGTTATGACTTCCTGCTCTGATAGTGTGATGTATATTCTTCTGATACTTTACAATCAGCATCACAAGCATTACCTCAGAGTCGACCCAGTGCGCACAATAATTATGATTTGGGATATTTATGGTACCATGTAATGATTCAGGTGTTGTACTGATGCATTTCAAGACCCCATCATTCCTAGATCACAGAATACAGAATGTGTTGGTACTTGCATTGTTATTATACTGAGGCCTATTGGAACAAGTGGTACACCTTTATCCTGTTTATGATTTATGATGTTTATGGTCTAAGATATATAATTGCAATATAAGAAGCATATTTTTCATATATACATTTCTGTGTGGTCTCTTTTGTGGTGTACTTATTGTGACACTGATGTGAGTTTTTTGCACAAATGCTTTTCACATGACCTCTTAGGATAAGCCTGACTGCTCTGCACCAGTTACCAGGGGGTGAGCACAGGTTGTCTTTAGTGTATAACTTACTTGTCCTGACTAGAGTCGTGGGATCTGCCTGGCTTACATGCATACCCTAGCCAACCAGAAACCCCATTTCTAAAACTGTGCCACAGAGTGTGCATACAAGGGATGGCTATGCATACCTGCATTTGCATTTGACTCCCATTAATAATGATTGATTTGTCTTCAGTGCTCCACCTCAATGAACAGCTAGCTCATACCCTGATTCAGCAAATAAAATTATGAATAATAAGGATTACTTCTGTCCAAAAGTCTGTTTGCTTCCTTTCCCATCAAAGCTAACTTCCCTTGTAGCTGCTATGCATTTGCTCTGTGTTGAAACAGGTTTTCTCATGACACTCTTTTGCTCAGATCCATAAGTTGTAGAGACAGCCCAGCATTCTCAAAGCTGAGACTGTACTTGTTTCTAATGTTCAGTATGCTGAGACCCATGGGCCTGATTTAGGTGTTGATGGACAAGTTACTCCGTCACAACGGTCATGGACATCCCATCCGCCGAAATATAAATCCTATAGGAAATAATGGGATTTATATTTTGGCAGACTGGATATCCGTCACCGTTGTGACAGAGTAACCTTTGCACTGAAACCTAAATCAGGCCCCATGTCTGAGATGAAGAGTTTGTAATTAAAAGCTCATTTAGCTCACCGATCTAAACTATTAGAATAATAAAGGCTTGGTTCATGTGAGGTGATGCAAGTCATGGACAATATTACACACACATGCAAACAGACGCACACACACACACATACACACTTGTTTATTATCATGGACATAGTATATATCAATGTTGAGTCAAATGTATTACTTTGAAAGCAACACTTAAAAAACACATTTGAATAAAAGCATAATAAAATGAAGCAAATGTTAAAAATGAAATCTCTAGATTTAACCATTGTAAAGATATTACAGGAATTGGCTGTTTGGTTAAAGATGTGTCCTGTGCTGGATTCTGGTTCACTCGAAGGACTGTTTCAGCCAAGCAACTCTGAAGCTGGGGAGTGCATCTTGGCCCATGGGTGGTGGACTTCATCATTAGATTTTTCATCCTCCATTACAATAACTACAATAGGTAAGTCTTTTCCTGGTTGTAATTCTATGCAAAATTGAACACGTGGCTATGGCCTTGAAACATGTTTCTGAGTTGTGTTGTCCCATTGAGGCCTTTTTACCGCTTTTTGTACAGGCGGTGTAATCTGCCCTTTCCCAATCACTGAGCTTGCCTGTGTGCTGCATTATGCTAGTATGCACTATGTTAATGTGGATTCAGATAGGTTGTTTTGATCTACAATAGTAGTTTGGCGTATGCACAGCCACTCCAGCAGGGATACAAGGGGTTACAAATGTACTGGATATGGGTCATAGTAGTTAGTGGGTGCACAGTGGTGGTGAGTCACTAAACAACTCCAGCTCCTAGTTCTCATCTTACAAGCTGGTTGTTGGACCTGGCCCATTTTTCAGGGTCATCCCCAAACTTTTTGCCTCCTTCCTCCTATTTTTTTCTGAACAGTTGTTGTTGGTTTTAGGACTCTAGGCACTGTACCACTGCTAACTAGTGCTAAAGTGCATATGTTCTCTGTCTAAATTTTATTTGTGATTGGTTTATCCATGATTGGCATATCTGATTTACTAGTAAGTTCCTAGTAAAGAGCACTTGAGGTACCCAAGACCTGTAAATCAAATGCTACTAGTGGGCCTGCAGCACTGATTGTGCCACCCACATGAGCAGCCCTATGACCCTGTCTCAGACCTGCTACTGCAGTGTGTGTGTGTGTGTGTGCAATTGTAAACTGCCAATTCAAACTGGCAAGTGTACCCACTTGCCAGGCCCAAACTTTCCCTTTTACTACATGTAAGGCATCCCTAAGGTAGGCCCTAGGTAGCCCCATGGGCAGGGTGCAACGTATTTAAAAGGTAGGACATGTACTGATGTGTTTTACATGTCATGTTAGTGAAATACTGCCAAATATGGTTTTCACTATGGCAAGGCCTATTTCTCTTATAGGTTACTATGGGGACGGCCTTTAAATATCCTTTAAGTGCAGTTTGCCATTGGGAGCAGATAGAGATATGGAATCTGGGGTCTTTGAACTCACAATTTAAAGATACCTCTTTTGGTAGAGTTGGTTTTTAGACTGTCGGTTTGAAAATGCCACTTTTAGAAAGTGGGCATTTTCTTGCTTAAACATTCTGTGCCTCTGCCTGCTTGTGCATTCCACATCTGGGTCAGACTGACAGTTGGGTTGTTTGTGAGTTCCCACCAGACAGTGACACGAAGGGAGCTGGGGAGTGTCCTGCATATCCTGATGAGTCTCCTGGGCTAGAGTGGGGAGGGAGGAGCTGACACTTGCACCTGAAAGGGCTGTGCCAGACCTCACACAATGCAGACACCAACCCCCTGGAGTGTGTCTTAGGCCAGGCCTGGGCAAGGCAGGATCTTGTGAACAACAGAGACTTTCCTTTGATGTTTGCCTACTTCAAAGGCAGGAATGAGTATAAGTAGTGGACCCAAAACCCCGGATTTTCAGATGACTTCTGGACTAAGAGGAACCTCTGCCAGGGAGAAAAGCTTGATGCTTGAGGTGGACCTGCCACTCTGCCTGTTGCTTTGCTGTGCTGGCCTGCTGCTGCTGTTTCTGTCTAAGAGGGAAAGAATTCTGCTTTCTACAATCCTGCTGGTGAAGTGTCTCCAAGGAGTTGGGCTGAGTTTGTCTCCTGTTAAGAAGTCTCAGGGACAGCAAAGACTTCACTTACTAGCCTCTGGGTCTACTTGCTGTGGATCCTAGCTCAATAGGTGGTGCCTACTCCAGTCTGTGGGCCTCTGGGAGTGAAATCTGGTTGAAACACAAGAAAAACCAGTGCACCGACTCCAGATGAAGCCCAGATCGATGCCGCTGCTTGAGACCACAACATTGCATGCAACTGAAGCCGTGGTCCCTGCTGGAGTGCACAACCTCGCCAACATCGTAGGCCTGGTGCCGCTGCAGCCCTGCTGACGTCTTGTGACTTCGTGAATCTTGAGTATGAGTGACTGATGTCCATGACACCCGACTCTGCCACAGTGCCCTCAGCACCATGGCGTGACTGCGACCCCGTAACGTTGCCCCACTGCGTCTTGACCCACCGGACATCAACCCTGCCAGAGTATAAGGAACTGATACTTTACACCGACGCTGCATCACCGCCCCTGCTTTGCGGTAAGGAACCAATGCCGCACTGGATCCAGCGATGCCTCTCCTCCCCGACTCTGGGCACCAGCTTGTTTCTTCATTATCAAAGGTACTTTGGGGGTCTGTGTGACTCCGTGACCAGCACCATTGGCGTCGGATTGTTGGGGATGACTCCATCACAACGCCGCAATAACTCTAAACTGGAGCATCTGTGCTCCTAAGTGCTATATTCAGGTTTAATCTTTAAAAATTCATAACTTTGCATGTGTATGTTGAATTTTTTGTCGTTTTGGTCATGTTTGATTTAGATAAAGATTGGCTATTTTTCTAAATTGGTGTGGAGTCCTTTTGTGGTGTTTTCACTGTGTTACTGTGTGTGTTTTGTACAAATACTTTATCACATTGCCTCTAGGATAAACCTGACTGCTACCAAGGGGGTGAGCAGGGGTAATCTGAGCTGGGTCTCTCCCTTACCCTGACTAGAGTGAGGGTCGCTGCTTGGAGAGAGTGCATACTGTCTGCCAACCGGAGACCCCATTTCTAACAGTGGTCATATAGCTTACCGTAGTGGAACATGCATGAGTTATTTGTGATCCTTGAATCATGTGATACTCTGTCAGTATTGAGGTACGCAGTGTTGCACAACGGTTCTATGCTCAGGGTCTACTGGTGGTCCTTGTTATTGTAGATGTCCTCACTCTCTGAGAGGAAACAAGTGCGAATTATGTGTGCCATCCTTTCAACCTGTTCCATGAGAGCTTTCTTCTGTCCTGTAAAATTGCACCATGAAATCCTTCATTTCTCTTGCAGTGATGGAAAAGGCTGTGTGTGGATTATGGACACCAATGCATCTAAAGTGCTCATAATACTCTAGTGGAAGCTCTCTATGACATGCCACCAGTCACATCAGCATTTTTTCAGAGCTACCAAGTGTAGTACACACAGGGCCTGGACGTCAGTAGTACTTCCTGACTGTGTAGTGCGAGACTGTCTAACAAAGGCTGTATCTCTTCAATGAATCCTGACATGACTGAGCTGCTTAGCCTCTACCTTTCATACACTTTCATAGATTGGTCACCTCCTCCTCTTCTTCTCGGTTCCAAAAATATGCCTGCACATCTCCATGGCATAGAGGTGTTGTATTTTGAAAGTTGGTGTTGCATTTTGTGTCTCCTTATATTCTTTGCACCTTGGTACCAAATGCTTCCACTTCAAGTGCAAGTGCAATTTGCTGTTTTTGGACTATTCATAATTTGCATATGCGTCCTATATACAGTAGGGATCATTATTTCTGAATCTCTATTTGGACATTGCAAACCCCAGTCACAATTTGTTTTTTTTCTGTTCAAATTATTTTATCAAAATGGCCTTTGGCACTATTTTGCACATTTCTGTGTTCATTTTTTACAGTCGCATATCAGTTAGTGACTAATGTCCGATTTGCAGTAGCTTTGTATTACTTCTGGTTTCTGTTAGCTTTGGATCCCTGTGCTTCAATAATCAACTTTAGTCTGGAACGGAGTTGGTTATAATAGTTATTGGTGCACATCACAGCACTGCTGTTCAGCTTGTGAGCAAAAGACCTTCTGGTTGCAGGACCTGCAACAGCCAAACAGTTTCAGTGGAGGGGCCTCACCACAGAGTGGCCCTCAGCACACAACTTACAGCCCACAACAGGTGGTGCTATGGTTATGTTCCCATAACACCAGGCAAGGGTGTGGAGATGTGATGGAGAGTTTGCTAACATGCATAGGGAGGGTAGGGACTTCCCCTAAAATAAGAAAGCTGTGCAGATGATTGTGGTCACCTGACAGAGTTTCTCTCTGCATCTGTACTGGGGTACACTTGGAATGTCAGTACTCGTGTCTGCAGCTCGCCTCTATGGCCCACTAGAGTGGTCAGTTGAGAAGACCCTAATGTGATAGTTCCTTTTTAGGGTTCCCCTGTCCCGAGACAAAGTCCCTTGGCAGGGCCTTTGGCAAATCTTTCATACTTCTATAGTGTTTGTCCCTGCCTCAATTAAATGAACACTTTGCAGTTGCAACCACCAGAACAATAGACCTCTACATCCAAGTTCTAAGTCAGGGAGGCTTCCAAGTACTGATTTGAAGGGTTCAGTGTTTATTTCTGCAGAAACTGAAAAAGGGTTCCGTTTCAATCCATAAGGGTATAACTTTCAGACCTTTGAGGACCAGCCAACCAGCTGAAAGTGTTAATATGCAGGCTCTTCACATAAATGATGGGGGGGTCTAGTTTGCTTGGAAAGGATGTAGATGTCTGCTCCAAGGTCATAGAGGAGAAAAGTAATTCCTGACATGAAATGTATTTCTGTATCTGTCTGGACTGTTACATTTGATTCCCCCCACATTTTGTGGTGAGGGCTGTTGGTGGAAGGCAAAGTTATTCCACTAGAGAATTTGGAAAGATAAATCAAACACAGGGTGATGTTACGTAGGTACGAACACATCCACCAAAGGAATCACACAGCCTTTTGTTACTTATAGTTTGCATTCATTACACGTATGACTTCTCCCCATGAGAGTGCCAATTAGAGGGGTTTCATTACCCTTACATAGAGATATCAGTAGAATTTCCACTGAAACTATAAACAAATGGATGCACTCTAAAAACATACAAATCACTGCCACCCATCAAGCAGCCACTAATGAGAGGTAAAGGCTATTTAACATCTTTCTGGGTAAAGTTGAAGACGTTTTGGAAATCTGCCTTTCCAAAGCAGTAGTTTGAGGTTTTCCTGAGTTGAACTGGGCGTCCCTCAGATTATGAGACACAGGATTACCAATGTGTGAAATTTACATTTTGCTTACAGCTCTTTGTTATCTTAGCAAATATATTACTTCACAAACTTCAAAAAACGTAAAAATCATTTTTATGAGTCGACCCGTTACATAACAGAGCATAAGAGGACGCACAATCATGCTGTTAGCACTACTGATTCCTTCGTAAATTACCAAATCCAGCTCTAGAACTATGTCTGGTAGGGGTAATAATCGTTATATAAATGTAATTTCAGTACAGTAAATATTGCACTACGCCTCTGTGAGACTGCTTGAAAGTGGAACGCCTCTGGGGTATTAACGTCAATTTATCAAAGTGCCAGGGGTAGCCGAAGTGACTTCGCACGCCCATCACGCGTCCTTTGTCCTTAAATTTCACTCTCACACACACACCTACACACTCTCAAAACACATCCACCTGTAAGCACGCACACAACATACTTTTAAAAGCATTTTTTTTTTTATGTGACCTGCACTGTGTTCCTGGCACCTCTGAGGCCAGGGATCGCAAAGGCAGTGTTAGGGGTCGCAAGGGGCGACCCCTGGGAACCCCTAAATGACGTCCATGGGGGAGGGTGCAGGGGAGTTGCTGCTTCTCTATTCGTTTCATCTTTTGCTGCTTCGTGCTCTCTCCCTGCCAATTCGTTGATCCATGCAAAATGAAATAAAGAGCATTTAAAAAACCTCTCACCATCGCTCTGATGAAAGCTGTGCGGGGGTCGCGCAGGTCAGCAGCACCTTAATCACTACTGTCCTGCCGAGTCCATAAATTGCAGTAATGGCACGCTGGTCAATAACGGAAGGGTAAAATACGGTTCCCTTAAGAGGGAAAGGTGGGATTGGGACCTTCTGGCCCACGGTTAGAAATACGAACGCACTGAAGCTATTCCGAAGTCCACTGGTTTCCGTGTTTGACAGGAGCAGGGGATAAAGATTTGCTGCCGTTCAAATAACGTGACAGAGCGCAGCTCTGCAGGGAGAGGAGAGATCGCATTAGCACCTCCTCGCAAATTTCTTTTTCATCTCCTAGGTTATGTGCATTTGCCATGAGTCAGAATCAACAATAATCAAATGACTTCTTTCTTTACCCCCAAGGAGCTGGAAACCTGCATCACTAGGGATTGACTGCCCCCTCTGCATGTCACCCCCAAACTTTTTACCTTCTCCCTCCAATTTTCTGAACCCGTTCTTGATGTCTTTTAGGACTCTATGCACAGATGTCCACCCCCATCGACAAATATAACCCGATTTCTTACTGAGAGGTGTCTTTAATACTTGGTGCTGTTTTTGCCTCAGATAAAAGATTTTGCTACAAAACTGTAATCTCCGATTTCTGTTCCTTTTTTCCTGAAGGTTATATCCTCAATCGGGAGTGCCATAGAGACTTTTCTTCACAAGCAATTTCTTGTTTATTCATTTTTTTCAAAATTCGGATTTGCCCACTGTTAAGGTTCATTT
Organism: Pleurodeles waltl; assembly: GCF_031143425.1. Taxonomy (NCBI): domain Eukaryota; kingdom Metazoa; phylum Chordata; class Amphibia; order Caudata; family Salamandridae; genus Pleurodeles; species Pleurodeles waltl. The sequence goes on along the minus strand of NC_090446.1, from coordinate 919,545,951 downwards.
GTTGAGTTTTTGTTGGGGAATTAGGACAGTACTCAGCTATGACTGTCGGATCAGCTGGTATTGCCCAACAATTCAAAGTATGCAAAGGTCATCTTGGCTTTGAGTATTTATGTGCTGTTAGAAGCATTAAACCCACCAACACCATCAATTTGGCTCCTGGGGTTTGGCTAGGCTGGCACCGAGGCATCAAGCATCGCACTCTGTCTATACTCCAAAGATGTCAGCGGGGTTCACAATTTGCATTGTGATCTGATCTGTGAATATGGCACCCTTTGCCAGATAACTACTCCTGCCAAAATCTGGCGTAGCCCTCTTTCTAGAGTTAGGTGACCACCCGTCCGTAAATTTCACGGACTGTCCCTAATTTCGCCCTGCTGTCCGTTGTCCGTGATGAAAGCTTTAACAGACGGCATTTGTCCATAATTTTAGCTTTCACCTAAAGGGCAACGGAGGCAGGGCGAAATTACGGGCAGAGGAGTTTCCCCAGATGGGCTGGAAGGCTCTGCGGGAGGGTAGGGGCAGACAGATAAGAAAAGGCCTTCTTGCTAGGGGGTCTCCTTCCCTAAAGACATGCAAATGTGGGCAACTGGTAAATCTGCAAATACAAAGGGTCTTGAAAACCTGCATTGACTTTACTAAAAGGAGTCACTTGAAGTTTTCTGGTGGCAAAGATATTTCTTTCAGAGAGGTATTGTAATGGTGTTCCAAGGTGAGCTGTGGAGTGTGTGGTTTTAATGGAGTGATATAATTTTTTTTATCATTAGGTATAAACTGTATATTATTCAAATCTGTATTTGAGAAGCACTTTGTTTTTATTTAACCGAAATGTATTTGCGCATTTTGTAGCAGCTTTTAGTATGATGTAATTGTATTTTTCACAGTTCTTTCAGGTACCTCGGTACCTCATAGTACTAACAAACATTGGCAAAGCCAATAGGTCTCATCTACGAAAGAGTTAATTGCTTTGCTAATGTGTTTTAGCCATTAGCCATGTTATACACCAGAGTAGCTGCTGTTCAGCATGGCTTAAAGCTAGTGGCATAGTGGTGTGGGGTGGAGTAGAGTAGCATAGGAGCAGTGACGTAGAGCCCAGTGGTGCAAAGTACAGTGCAGTGGGGTACAGTGCAGTTGTTTAGAGTGCGTTAGCGTAGAGTGCAGTGGTTTAGAGTGCAGTGGCATGGAGTGGCATGGGACAGAGTAGAGTGGCATAGAGTGCAGTGGAGTAGAGTGGCATACAATAGAGTAGCAGACAGAGCAGTAGTGTAGAGTGGTGCAGTGGCATAGATTGCAGAGTAGACTCACATTGCAGGGAGTGCAGTGGTGTAGTGTAGAGCGGTGCAGAGTAAGGCAAAGTGCTGTAGAGTGGAGTGATGCAGAGTAGAGTGGCATAGAGTGCAGTGCCATATAATGCAGTAGTACATAGAACATTGGTGTATAGTATGGTGGTGGAGAGTGCAACACTGCTGAGTAGAGTGTCAGTGCAGTGATGTAGAGTGGAGTAGAGTGGCACAGAGCAGTTGCGTAGAGTACAGTGGTACAGAGTAGAGGGCAGTGGCGTACAGTGCAGTTGTTTAGAGTGCATTGGCGCAGAGTGCAGTGGCATAGAGTGGCATGGGGTAGAGTTACATAGAGTGCGGTGGAGTAGAGTGGCATACAATAGAGTAGCAGAGTGCAGTAATGCAGAGTGGTGCAGTGTCATAGAGTGCAGAGTAGACTCATGTGGCATAGAGTGTAGTGGTGTAGAGTGGTGCAGAGTGGAGTATTGTAGAGTGGTGTAGAGTATAGTATAGTGCCTAGAGTGCAGTGGCATAGAGTAGAGTGGTGTAGAGTGCAGAGTTGCAGAGGAGAGTGTCAGTGCAGTGGTGTAGAGTGGTACAGAGAACTGTGGCATAGTGTACAGTGGTGCAGAGTAAAGGGCAGTGCAGTTGTTTACAGTGCACTGGTGTAGAGTGTAGTTGCATAGAGTTGCATTGGGCAGAGTAGAGTGGCATAGAATGCAGTGGAATAGAGTATATTGGTGCAAAATGCAGTAGTAAAGGGCACAGTGGTGTATAGTATAGTGGCGGCCAGAGCAGTGTTGCAGAGTGTCAGCTTGCAGTGGTGTAGAGTGCATTGAACTAGAGTGCAGTGGTCAGAGTGGTATAGAGTACAGTGGCGTAGAATAGATTGTTTCAGAGTAGAGTGCAGTTGCATAGAGTGGAGAGGTGCAGGGTAGAGTGCAGTGGTATAGAATGCAGTGGCACAGAGTGCAGTGGCATAAAGTAGATTATTTCACAGTAGAGTGAGGTGGCTTAGAGTGGAGAAGTGCAGGTTAGAGTGGAGTTGCATAAAGTGGCATAGAGTGTGATGGCATAGAGTAAAGTTGTGTAGAGTGCCGTGGCATAGAGTGCAGAGGTGCAGAGTAGATTAGAATGATGTACAGTGTATTGATGTAGAGTGCAAGGGCATAGAGTTGAGTGTTACAGAGTAAAGTGCATTAGCATAGAGTGTATTAGCTTAGAGTGCAGTGGCGTACAGTGCAGCGTTGCAGAGTGGCAGAGAGTGGAGTTGTGCAGATTAGATTAGTGTTGCCTAGACTGGAGTGGTATGGCGTGCAGACGAGCAGAGCGCAGTGGTGTAGAGAGGTGCAAAGTGCGGTGGCTTAGAGTAGAGTAGTACAGAGTAGAGTAGAGAGGCATAGTGTGAAGTAGCATAGAGAGCAGTGGCATAATGTGGAGTGGTTCCGAATGGAGAAGAGAACAGTGGCATGGAGTGGCGTAAAGTGGAGTGATACAGAGTAGGGTGCAATTCTGATATATTCTGAAGTCTATTTAAATGTTGTCATGTGATAGAAAAGACTCTTTCCTTACCCTAGTATCCAGCAAGATTGTTGCATAAATCCTCTCACTTTGAAGTCAGAGAAAGGAAAGTAAACACACAGGGGGTCATTCCGACTTTGGCGGGCGGCGGAGGCCGCCCGCCAAAGTAACCCCGTCAGAAGACCGCTCCGCGGTCAAAAGACCGCGGGGGTCATTCCGACTTTCCCGCTGGGCCGGCGGGCGACCGCCAAAAGGGCGCCCGCCGGCCCAGCGGGAAAGACCCTGCAACAAGGAAGCCGGCTCCGAATGGAGCCGGCGGAGTTGCAGGGGTGCGACGGGTGCAAAGCAGACAGTAAAAATCTTTATGGGCCCCCAGGGGCCCCACGACACCCGTTCCCGCCATCCTGTTTCTGGCGGTGAAAACCACCAGAAACAGGCTGGCGGGAAGGGGTTCGGAATCCCCATGGCGGCGCTGCAAGCAGCGCCACCATGGAGGATTCCCTGGGCCAGGTGAAAACCGGCGGGAAACCGCCGGTTTCCCTTTTCTGACCGCGGCTTTACCGCCGCGGTCAGAATGGCCCTGGAAGCACCGCCAGCCTGTTGGCGGTGCTTCCGTGGTCCCCGGCCCTGGCGGTCATGGACCGCCAGGGTCAGAATGACCCCCTAAGTTCCCACCGAAGACAGAGCCTGACATTTGACTTTGTTCTTTGAATGCACAACAAATATGATAAGATAAGAACAAGATTTACAGGCCTGTTTACAGAAAAGGAGCACTCGGCAGGATACTGTAAATAAGGTTTTGGCAAGGGAAGGGACGAATTCAAGCTGCATGGCCTAAAACAAATAAAGCCAGCAAATTGAAAGCAACAAATTGTGAGTTACAAACCACAAGGCCAATGGCAAGCAACGGGCAGAATGCATTCACAAGGAAGCACTATGTATTTACTTAAAGTGATAGCTGTGGGATACTTTGTGGGGAAAGTCCAGTATTTTAGTCCATATCTTGCAGAGGTTTGGCTACATCAATCACCCAGGTAGTATGACAAGAAGACCTGGAGTGGTTTCCATGTTGCAGGATAGGTCTGTACACCCATTCTATCAGTTTGCCACCATTTCCTATGGTACACAGCTTCTGGCACACCTCTTGTAGGGTTAGTGCTAGGTAGCAGACATGAAATAGGGCATTTAATGATTATTTAAGGTGGTTGTAAGTAAGGAGTTGACCGGGGTGAAGATGGTAGTCTGCCACAAGGGTTTGGAAATTTAGTAGCTCACTGTTCAGAAACAAAGTCCCCAATTTTAAGACACCTGCAACATGCCACTGATGGAGTTGCTCTGAGCACGTCATCCTGTGCGAGTGGGAAGGCTTAGCAAAGGTAGTGCAGGAACATAGGGTTTCTTTGTGTCAGTGAGTTTACAGGTTCTGGCAAGGTAAGAGAAAGCCATGCATGATAACCCCGGATGGTGATCCATAGAATGGTCAGTAGGAAACGATGAGCAGTGCATTAAGCCTTCCTTAAAAGTCTTTACTAGTAAACCCCATCTCATGCAGGGAGGTGGGCAGAAAGCCAGTGAGCCACCCATTGGACATCTGCAGCTAAATAGAAGCATTCCAAGTCCAGAAGACCTAATCCACCCGCAGTCACAGTTAGCTTTAGAGTGAAAAGAGCTCCCGATGGCGCCGCAGCGACCAAATCAGATGTGTGGCCTGTCTGAAGAAGGAATGATGGACTAGCAGCGGAAGGTTTGCAAAATAATACTATCATTGGGGTAGAACGCCATCTTCGCTAGTGCCACATGGCCTCTACAGAAAGCAGAAGAGAAGACCAAAAAGCAAACTGGGCTTGGAGGGACCGTTCGCTCTGCTGAGATTTTCATCCTGGAAATCAGTGTAAGAATGGTAGATATAAATCACTAGGTATCAAAAGGTAACTGGTTCCCAGTTCAATCTGAGATCTAATTGTGTATGAAGGCGAAAACAGTGCCATATGTTAAAGAAACACTAATTACATTTTAAAATTTGTAAATTTTGTTTGTGCAATTTACATCCCAAATATTTTGAAGATTCTATGTGTACTTGACACTTAGGGATAACCACGATCTCTAGTTTGGCTTTTGCTCAATTTCAAAACCATATAAAGACATGGACTAAGCGGGCAATTGCCTTTCACAACCTTGCAAGGGGTCTGGCCCCTGCTCACCCTTCACAAGCACTAACAGCGAACCATTGCACCAGAAGAGTTTGCCAAGGTGGATGGGTGTTGATTGTTCAACCACTTGACAGTGCCCCTTCTGTTTCGCTCCTGTGTGCAGACAACTCCCCAGGTACCCAATACCTTCAAATAGTCTTGGTGGACCCATCTTGTCTGATTTTAGGAATTGTCCCACCTTGTTCTTCTCTTCCTTATTTATCCAGTTCTTAGCAACAACCCTTTGAATTACTTGCTGTGGATCTCCCATTTGATCTCGATTTCATCCTACTCTTTTATTATCTTTGATTGTTAGTCCGGGCTCCCATTTCTGAGATAAATGTAGAGTCCCAAACATACATTCTAGTGCAGTGAGACTACAGACAAGTTATGGGTACATCACATCCTGTCATTAGGTGTGAGACTGTCACCCACACCATCTGCCCTGCCTCTTTAAAAAAAATTAGATTGAAAGTCCATGGGGGGTTGGGGTAAGCCAGATGTTTTTGTTCAATTTGTTTAAACTAGCATAAGGTTAATTACCTTAATGTTTCCCAAACTGTTTGTCAGGGGTTTTGAAATGTTCAGAAACATAATAAAAATTTTGCTGTTACTTTCTCTTCAGGAAAGATCGGGTAGATTTGGGTAGGGTGATGGCCTTGCCGTGAAGGGCAATAATTTACTACTGAACAAGGACGTAATGTGACACCTGAATGTAGCACACCAGGAGGCAATCACAAAAGGTCCACAGGGAATAAATATAAATAGTGCTATGTTAAAAAAGAGTACATAAATGCACTAACAACATAGTGAGGCATGGCCTCTCTTGCGTGTGTCTGTAAAACTGACGTTTGTTCTTGAATTTTTATCCTGAATTTTGACCCTTTGTCCTGAATTTTTTACAGTCCTGTCCAGAATTTGCCTCAATGCCAGGTTTTACTAGTCCGAAATCACACAATGCCCTGCTGTTTTGCTGTTAGAATTGTCCCTTAGAAAAGGTTGAAATTTGTTCTGAGGAGGAGAGATGATTCGAACTCGGCAAATGATTTTGGGACTTGCTTGTCCCTGTGAAGCTTAGGTGGGAAGAATGTCAAGTGACACCTTTTAAAGCGGACTCTGCTTTCCCAGCAGTGCAGGGACTACAACTGAGATGGGAAAAGCAGGGCTGAGTTGTACAAAGGTGTTTTGTATGCCTCACATCCCACTTAACATCAGGTCTCTTAAACCAAAGACAGAAGGACGTCTCTGAATCAAATGTTAATTACATTGATGCAACCCATGTTACCCCTCTTTTATGGAATTTTTTAATCTCAATTCTAAAGCAGACAGACTTTCTAACCCAATGTAAGTGTGACAAGAATGGATCACATTTATGCCACAAGCCTAAAAGTCTTGGGAAGGCATAGCAAACCAATGAGTACATGGACTGTGTGCTGCACCTCAAAAAGGAAGAAAGAGTGGAGCTCCACATAACTATAGCTGACACCTATGGAGTGAGGATGAAGCCCATACACACCATACGTACCTGAACACATTTGCGAACACAGTGACACATACAGACATAGGCAGTGAAAGTCTCTAGCTAAAACTACTTGGGTTGTGATTCAAACCTTTCAGGTAACGCTGACATAATGAAATACATGTTATTCTGGGCAGTTCTGGGTAGTTTTGAAATATGAACAGTGCAAGGGAGTTCTCCGGTAAGTGCATGGGCAGGTGGAACAGTGTCCAGGTGACAATGTGCCCTCTTAGACAGAGCAACTGCCACATACAATCTGAGATTTCACTTCTTTGGGGTACAAAAATGATCAAGCAAGCATAGGCAAAATCTCTAAGGTGACGACAACAACTCATTCAAAGCATTCTCGTACAGGGTTTAGGAGGCACAGCCATTAACTGCTTCCATGTGTCTGGATTACTAGTCTCACCTATGTTTAGAGTTAATGCAATGTAAAGGTTACATCATTAGGCAACTCTGCCAGGCATAGTAATGACCCTCCTCTCAACTTTATAATAGGAACCCTGCATAAAGTCTGGAATGCTTCAATGTATTTGTACGATGCTCAGACACAGATGCTTCTTGGTGTTTCATGAAGACCCAACCATAATGCCTTACAGTGGCTTGGGAGAAATGCGGAAGACATTTAGGGCCTCATTCCAACCCTGGCGGTCTATGACCGCCAGGGTGGAGGATGCCGGAAGCACCGCCATCAGGCTGGCGGTGCTTACAGCCGCGGTCTCCCAGCCGGGTCCGCCGGTTTCCCGCCGGATTTCCCCCGGCTGGGGGAATCCTCCATGCCATGGGGATTCCGACCCCCTTCCCGCCAGCCTGTTTCTGGCGGTTTTCACTGCCAGAAACAGGATGGCGGGAACGGGTGTCGAGGGGCCCCCTAACAGGGCCCCAGCAGGATTTTCACTGTCTGCTTTGCAGACAGTGAAAATCGCGATGGGCGCCACTGCACCCGTCGCACCCCTGCAACTCCGCCGGCTCCATTCGGAGCCGGCTTCCTTGTTGCAGGGTCTTTCACGCTGGGCCGGCGGGCACCCTTTTGGCAGTCGCCCGCCGGCCCAGCGGGAAAGTCGGAATGACCCCCGCGGTCTCTTGACCGCGGAGCGGTCTTCCGACGGGGTTACTTTGGCGGGCGGCCTCCGCCGCCCGCCAAAGTCGGAATGACCCCCTTAGTTATTAGAAATCCAGTTTTTTATGCTGGCATCTGAAATATGGTAGATTTGATTCTGCCCACAAAGTAAACGGAAAGAGATCCACAGTTTGGCAGCTGCTACAGTAACTGACTGTCCTGGTCCTAGCTGTGGCAATCAAGAATTGGTTTACTAATTTCAAAAGCTGACTGTTGATAGAAGGAAAATGTATTGCCAAGAGACACGGTTTATCTGTGATGTAGGGCTGCATGGACAGGCCTTGAAGGCTACTAGAGATCAAATGGAGAGCCAGTGTAGAGATTTCATTACTGTTGACATATGAAATGTTCTCCCGGTTGTTGTAAGCACTCATGCCACAGCATTCTGAGCAAGTTCAAATTGGCATAAAACTTTGGAAATTTCAAGTAAACTAAATTGGTATAGACAAGGCAATATTAAATGATAGTATTCACTAATGGTGTATGTAAAGAGGAATCAACAAAGGAGAGAACGGTTTCTAGAAGGCGAAAGTGGGTGAAACAGGCGCAAGTCGCATTTATGGATTGGATTGGGCTTCCAGGCACAGGATGCTTTCCCAAAGAACTCCTAAGTTTCACACCACTGTCAAAGGATTTGGTGGGTGCCCCGTTAAATATGGCCAGAAACTCATGTACCATTCCAGTACCGATTAAACACATATAATTAAAATCCCAGTTGTGGTCTGGTTCATCTTCAGGAAGTTGCTTGCCATTCATTTCTTGAAAATGGTGAGGGCCTTCTTTGAGGTCTCTTCTTTTGATTGTGAGACATTTTCACATTTAATATGTTAAAGATATGCTGGGCATCATCAGCGTACACGCAGAAGTGTACCCTTGCTTAGTGGAGCAACTGGGCAAGGGGCCTCATGTAAATGTAAACAGAAAGGGTGAGAGGAGTTACCCTTTATGTCGTATAACTAAGAAGACTACGGGTGAAGAATGACGACCTGTGATCTCCCTGAAATGAAAGCTTCCACCTCAGGACCATACTGGTGATATCTGCTGCTTGCAGGGCCCGAAGAATGATGTTGTGATCAATGGTATCAACTGCGGCGGAAGTGCCAAAGAAGGCAGTTTCTCCTTTATTCATCAGTTTGGAAAGATCATTAAGGTCTGATAGGACAACCAGCTCAGTGCTATGACCAGAATATAAGCTCACTTTTTAACCATCCATTAGGTAGCTACATTTTGCAAATTCCTGAAGCTGAATCAGGGCCATTTTTTTCAGACGTTTGCCAATATAAGGGAGCAATGGAATTGGTCTAGGGTTTTTTTGTGATTAATTACCAATTAGGGCTTCTTTAGAAGTGGTGTCACTACTGCTGACTTTAGAAGGTTTGAAAAATGGCACACTTGAAGGAGCTGTTAAAAACATTTGGTAGGATGTTATTATAGATAAAAGGAGTGGCTTTAGTTGTTGTGCGTGAACGAGTTAGTTTGGGGAAACTGAATGGCATCTGTTAGTTTTAGGGCTAGATTTACAAGGCCCTTGTGACCCTTACTGCCACATTTGTGGTAACAATTTGCCATAAATGTGACGCTAATGGGCCACTACCAGTGCACCATATGTACAAGGTGGTAGAAACTAGGTTTGTGCCACCTTGTAAAATCTTTGCGCCACATCAGGGATAATATATGCATGATGTATCCAAAGGGGGCAAGATTCCATTGCACCATTTCTAGCGTAATCTTTAATGCCTGCTTGAAGCAGGCTTTAAGATGAGACTCCCATTGATTTAAATGAGCCTCTTAACACTATACTGAATTAGCTGCATTTGTTCTATAGCAGTATAGCATTACAATAGCATAAAAAAATTACGCTATTGCCCCTAACATGCACCATGGTACCCCGTATTGTAAATATAGCACCACCATGGTGGCATTAGGGGAGGCAATAGTTCCTCTTGTGTAATTTGTGTGAAGCAATCTCGACAGCCTCTTGTCTGCAAAATAGATATTAATATTGAAGCGTGCATAAGAAATAGATAATTTATGATGGAGTCAAGGATTGTCGAAATGTTCTTTGAGAAAAAAGGCTAATATTGTCATAAATGACTTATGGTGGTATTTCTTATTTTTTTGAGTGCATGTTTTTGAAGTTCAGAGGCAATGTGAAATAACCCTTTAGAAAGGTTGGTGGGATTATGAATACCTTCAGAGAAGGACATTTTCTCAAATTAAACTTTTGCTTTATACAAGAGCATTATTATAAATATAAACTGGTAGGATTCTTTTTCATACCTCCATTTCCTTTCAGCTTTCTGAGCTCGTAGCATGAAGATTCATGTTTGCGTTTTCTCATCTTCTCTGAGGGGCAATACACAATGCTTCAGCAGACTGTGACAGGAAAACAGGTGACACCAACTGTTAGACCTGACAGCCTTAGGGTTGTCACCATCAACTTTTTCCCTGCCTTCCTCCACTTTTTGACACTGTTTTTCTGGTTTTAGGGCTCGGCGCACTTTACCATTGCTAACCAGTGCTAAATTGCATATGCCCTTAAAACATGGTAACATTGGCTCATACCCAATTGGCTTATTTAATTTACTTATAAGCCCTTAGTGAAGTGCACTACATGTTCCCAGGGCGTGAAGATTTAAATGCTACCAGTGGGCCTGCATCACTGATTGTGCCACTCACATAAGGCCTGCCATTGCAAGGCCTGTGGTTGCAGTGTCATTTCCATTTCGACTTGGCATGTAAAAGTACTTGCCAACCCTTAAACTCCCCTTTTTCTACATATAAGTCACCCTTATGGTAAGCCCTAGGCACCCCACAGGGCAAGGTGCTATGTAGAGAAATAGCAGGACATGTACCTGTGTAGTTTATATGTCCTGGTAGGGTAAAACTCCTAAATTTGTTTTACACTGCTGTGAGGCCCGCTCCTTTCATAGGGTAGCCTTAGGGCAACCCTCATATACTGTTTGAGTGGTAGACTCTAATCTGAAAGGAGTCATGCTTAGTATGGCCAGAACGGTAATACAAAATACTGCTGACTGGGGAAGTTGGATTTAATATTACTATTTTAGAAATGCCACTTTTAGAAAGTGAGCATTTCTCTGCACTTAGATCCTTCTTTGACTTACAATCCACGTCTAGCTAGGATAGTTGACAGCTCCCTAGTGCATTTCACTCAGACAACCCCAAACACAGGAGGCTCAATCACACCTGCACAAATCTGCATACTGAATGGGTCTTCCTGGGCTGGGAGGGTGGAGGGCCTGACACTTACATGTCAAAGGACAGTGGCCTGGCCTCACACAATGGACTGCCAAACCCCCTACTGGGACCCTGGCAGACAGGATGGAACTTAAAGGGGTCCTTGTGCGCTTCTAAGCCACTCTTTGAAATCTCCCCTACTTCAAAGGCACATTTGACAAGATACCTACTGGGAAAGGAACTCTGAACCAGAACCTGCAACCTGCTAAGAAAAGCTGCGTGGCTGCCGAAAGGACTCACCTGACTGCTTTGCTGTAAAGGACTGCGGCCTTGCTATTGCCCTGCTGCCTTGCTGTCCTGTGGCTCTGCTGAGAAGTGGTCTCCAATAGCTTGGATTGAGCTTGCCTCCTGTTTCCTCAAGTCTCAGGGCCAAAAAGACTTCATCTCTGCAAAGAACTCCTTGTGTGGTGAAAATCGACCGACGGCCTGCCAGAATCGATGCACAGCCTTCCAACCAGATCGATGCAGCTCCTGTGACTTCATCCTGCATGCCCAGGATTTCTCTGCATCGTCGCCGGGGTGTCCAAATACCCCACAATCCGAAGAGGATCCAGGCCTGCGTGCCGGAAATCAACACAAAACCCTTGCTGCGTGGAAAAGCATCAACGTATCGTCTGTGTGCGCCTGAAGAAAACAACGCACACCTCCCCATTTTCCACGCATCTCCTCCTCTGCGGTCCCGTGCGGACAATTTAGATGCAAACCAAGTACTTTGTGATTGCAAAATACACTTATTGCTTTTTAAGAACTAAAGACTATTTATCATTACAAAAGTGATATTTCAAATTGTATTTATCAAATCTTGATCGTTTTGACCTTAATCTAGTCAGATAAATATTCTATATTTTTCTAAACCTATGTGGTGTATGTTTGTGGTGTTTGCACTGTGTTATTGCATGATTTATTGCACAAATACTTTACACATTGCCTTCTAAGTTAAGCCTGACTGCTTTGTGCCAAAGTACCAGAGGGTCGGCACTGGATAATTTGGATTGTGTGTGATGTACCCTGACCAGAGTGAGGGTCCTTGCTTGGACAGGGGTAACCTGACTGCCAACCAAAGACCCCATTTCTAACAACAACCTATCCAATAGGGAAAACAGTGGTGCCAGCAATCAGGGTGACATTGAGAGAGACATGCGCTTTTCCTGCTGTTTATTAACAGCCAGACTGGCAGAATAAAATGTTTGACAAGGCTCTCACTTTTGGCTCTCATGTGCGGGAAAACAGCATACCTACATGCTTTGAGGTCTCTAGGCGCAACTGCTCAGGCCACTGGCCAAGTGGTCTTTTTCATTATTCTTAAAAGAGAGCAACCTAACTGGAAATATACATTGCAGATCAATACTACTGCTTGTCACTTGACAAACAGAGTCCTGATTAAGTACACTTCTTATTACAAGTGGCACAGGCACTTCGCTAGCCTTTGCAGTGGAGGCACAGGCATAAATTAAATGTGCAAGTAGTTGTCAGTGGTCCTGTCAGGTTTCAGGTGTGTGTAGATTGCATTCTGGCTTATCATGGCAACCTTCCTAAATTCGAGGATTGGTCTAATCAGATTCTGCAATGTTGTGAATTAGCCCAGTTGGAAATCAATCAACAGAAAGATGCAGGCATTTTGGACAAAAGCCCAGGCCATCTGGGAGAGATGTTTTATTTAACCTCAAGTTCAACCCAGCTACTATTTTTGCAGATTTTAATTCCAGGTGTGTAACGAAGAACATCCAGAATTATTCCAGTGGCTGTCACATTATACTTTTTCCCCAAGAGACACCTACGCTTTTTCTTTATGGCAGATTTTGTGGGATACTAATCTCAAGGAATCCCTCAACAATGCATCTGAGATTTTTCAGGGACATTCTTTGGCGTTCTCTGAAGTGGGGAGAACCTTCACTTTTCTTCACTCTCTGTACCTGGAAAGGTGTAGCGCCTCCTTGGCACTATTGTGGATAAAAGATGCAGCCATTGGAGGTGCCTCCTGTCCTCTCATGTAAACTAAGTACACACGTTTGGGGCAGAAATGGCCCCCTTCACATTCAATGACTTTGTGTATTTGGGATGTCCTAAAACATTACTAACCACTCCATTGCATTTTTCAAAGGCAACATTCTCAGACTCCTCTCTGAAGAGGAAGTATGTGACCTAGCCTGAGTAACTGGGCATTTGATTCTCTAACTTTGAATGGTGTTGGAGTCACTGTAGGAAAACCGGGTTGATAGCAGAAGACCCCTCACTCTTTGCCCCTATTTTTAGCTGCTACTGGTGTTTTCTGACCCTGACTGTGCCCTGGGCACTGCTAACCAGCCCCAGGACCAATGCTCTGTTTAAAATAGTATATCCAAATAAGGCCTAACTATAACTGGCTCTGAAAACCTCTATATAAGTCTCTAGTACATGGTAGAGCATGTAGGTTTAGGGACCCCAGTATAGTTTGTGCACCCATAGATGCACTGTTGTGGTGTCCAGTGTTATTGTAAATGCAGGACTGCCTTGCTGGCTGCTTTTACTTTAAAATGAGTCCCAAATTTGACTTTGGAATAAAAAGTACTTCCAAAGTCTCAAACTACCTTATCTTTGCATATAATTCACCCCTAAGGTCTACCCTAGGTGCCCCTAGGGTTGGGTGCAGTGTAAATGTAAGCCTGGTGAGGGAAACATAGCCACATTTATTTTTCCTCATTGTAGTCAATGGGCTCCATAGGCTAACATAGATAGACTTTATTTAAAAATAATAAAGTCTTATTTCCAACAGAGATGAACTAAATATAGCATGCTTGGTACCAAATTAAATGTTATAATAAATCCAACAACTTGCCAATATTGAATTTAATATAACTAGCCCGGGGAAAAAGTTTTAGAACTCTTTCTGAAAGTTATCAAACTAAGCCCTGTACTGCCCTTACCTGATTGGTCAGCCTCTGGCAGCCTTAGCCAGGCTACCTTAAAGAGGTGTGAAGTGGCCTTGGCTGAGAAAAAGGAAGCATCTGGTGGGTGGGAAACTGCTGTGCAGGTGGCAGAGCAGGATGGGGGAAGAGTAGTCAAATTGATCTTCAAAGGAGGGAAAGCCACTTGTGACAGAAACTGGACCTCCTCCATTTTCTGCTCTCTCAGGCAGATGGGAGCCCCACTGATTAGATTAGGAGACGGGCTAGAAGGGGTGTGTTAAGGGAAACTTAGCCACACCAGTGGGTGGACTCAGTCAGATCTAACCTCCAAGGATGCATTTTTGCCATCTTGTATTTTAAGAGAATGTTTCTTTCTGGGATTGATTTTTGCCACACTTCACAGGAAGTGGTCACCCCAGAGGTGTAGTGAATTCTATCCTGTTTTAATGGGAAGCAGAGGTTAGCTTAGACTTCTGGCTTGCAGACCTGTGCCCCCATCACCCAGTGACTTTTACCCTACTTAACTTGCTCTGTTTTACAGCAATTATTTAATTGTATGTTTCCAAGATGGCTGCATTGCTTTTAGTTAGGACAATGTTTTATTTTCGTGTTATCAGTGCCACTCTGCTAAGGCATCACTATCAGTGCCAGAGATAGATAAGATGTAAGTATTCACATTAGGTACTTGCCCACTTTGTGCTTTCGAGGGAATGTTTTTGTAATTGCCCCCCCAAGCATGTCTTGTTATCTATTGTTTGGGAACAGACCTATGTCAGGGGTCCGAGTAGATCTGTATAAATGCAGATGCCTTCGACACTATCCATGCTTCACGTTGCCTTAACACTGACCCAGTCTTCGTGTCCCTACGGAGTCTGAGCTAGAGACCTCATTCCAAGGTAACGAGGGTTGGGGGCTCTTCTCATGGGCATGGCATTGGCAGATTAGGTTTAACATACCTAGCTCTCTTTAGGTTAGAGATTAGGTTCATCATGCGAGGGTAGTAGGACATATTTCATATCTCATGTCATTTCATGTTATTGCAAAATGGTGGGGGTCTTTGTATTAATGACTCTTGTGTTCATAATTTTGTTTCTTTCATTATTCATTATCCTTATCATTGCAACCCATGCAACTTATCGTAGATTGCAGTTTTGATAATAAAAACTATTGAAAACTTTACTGCATCTCCTTCATTGCCTGTGTTTGATTGAGACATGTTGGTCATGTGAGAAAGGGGTAATCTCCATTTCACCACAACACTCCCTGAGATGTCACACTCTTGAGTCCATGAGTAAAAGTTGCCGCAAATCCTTTGGACCGCAGAACCCCCGCTTCCCTCTCTGGAAGCAAGGATAAATATGGCAGAGCTGCCCCACAATTCAGATCCCTGGTGGAAGAACATAATGGAGAAGAAGGACTGCCACTGCTGAACCCCTGGTCTGCACATAAAGAACTGCACTCACAAGAACTCTTTCAGCTTTACACTTTGGACTTCACCAAGAAAAGGATTTTGCCTTGCTTCTGCAACTCTAGGAGTGGTCTCCATGTAAGCTACGGGTATAAAGCAGCTGTCCAGAGTCCCCTGCATCAAGTCCTGCAAGATGAACCCGGCTGACCAGCATCCAGTGGCCATTTGAGGATTCTGACCAGGTGCATTCTGTGAATTGTAGTCCCAATTCTTAAGAAGCAACTCAGAGCTTCTGGAATCTTGGATCAGTTTGTGGGCACTTCAAGGACCCAAAATGACCTTTGGAAGAAGATCCAGAAGTTAGAAAAAGTTTAGAGCAGGTATTGTAAAAAGTTTCAAAAGCTGAAGAGGTGCATTGTGGGAGTTGTAGTTCCAGACCTGATGAGGCAGACCAGATCCTTTAAACCCTTGGCTGGTGCTGTGGACTACTTTTCTGAATCTAGAAACACTTCTGAAAGTAAGTGTAACAGTCTTACATCCTGGGTGGCCTGAACTCTGGACTGTGTCCCTGTCCAGTGTGACTTTTTTTTAACCCTTTGAGCACTATTTGCTTCTAAGTGCTAGTTTTACTTTTAATCTTTAAAAAAAACATATCTCTGATCCCTACATTGGATTATTGTTTTCTGGGCGTCATTTTAAAGATAAAAATATGTCCTACTTTCATAAATTGGAGTTGTAATTTTATTGTGTGTTGTGTTTTACATATTCACTGTTTTGTTGATATTAAATGCTTTACACTCCTGTCTCCTAAATTAAGCCTAACTGCTCGTGGGCCAAGCTACCAAGGGTTGAGCAAGGATTCATTTACTGCGACCTTGACTGGAGCTAGTCGGGGTTAGTGGTTTATTGCTATGTGCTATGTGTAGGTACCTACCTGTCCTTACCAATAACCCACTTTCCAACAGTTACGTATAAGTGTCTCTCTTAAAATAAGCAGTCAGCTCATGCCAGTAACTTTGGCAGTCTCCTTGTGACAATGCTCTAAGGCTTGTCAATTGGAGACTTGGGTCTGTACTGGCAGGCAGACTTCGTTGGTGATGTATCACTTCTACTAATACATTTATAAATCAACTCAAGAAGTCAGAGCCCTTCTTAACAAATGGCAAAAAGACTTGCCCAATTGCCTCATTCTGGACATAATTGCTTGAGCTTGCAATGTAAGCAGACCATACAAGTAATATCACACGGTAACATTATAATGAACATAAAATAAGCACCCTGAGAAATGTTCAAGATACAGACTGATGACCTTATAAATCATACAGGTAAATGGAAGAGGAAGAAATAGCCTGTTCAAGAGGGAAGTAATTTACACAAGGGTTAAAAAAGTGTCCCATTGGGAGGGCAAAGGGGGAGAGGGTGTTAGACTGGTGAGCAGCAAAATTGTGAGCAGCTAAACCCAACTCCTTTTTTAACAGGTTTTGTTTGAGTTTCTGTTTTGAAGAGAGGTTTTTTCCAACCTCGGGTCTCTTGGAAGATCATTCCATAGGTTTGCCCCAGCAACATTAATCACTCTAAAACCATATTTGAATACGTGGGGTTTAGAGACAGATAGTTTCAGGTCACAGACAGAGGAATATCGGGTAATTGCAAGCTTTCTCATTGACTGTCCTCTAAGGTGAGCAAAAGACTCAGTTCAGGATTTGGTGTCCTTAAGTAAGGCAGGCTAGCTGGGACCTTTTACTTGACATGTGGGTATTCTTCCTTAGGCCATCGATAATACAAATGGCCCTGTCTCATACCATTTCAAACCTACTCTGTTCCTTATCAATTCATCTCCAACCTCACTTTACAGAATTACATCTAAGACAACCTTTGCAAATATATACCATTGGACTTATTTCGTTTTATGTGAGATACCTTTGAACTAGAGCTCCTATGTATTTCTGACAAGTGGCAATTCGTGGATACATGATGTTTGTTTGATCAAACCTTCAAGGTTTATTTTAAAAGTGTTGCCTCAAAGTTTGCCAACCACACGTTAGATTAGAGGCCATATCTTTCACATATTTTGTGATTCCTAGTAGTGTGAATTTGGTAAGCATTATATTCCTTACACCATTTAAATGCCAACAGAAGCCATCTTAATAGAGTGAAAACACCTTTATTAGTCTGCCAACTAACCAGTGAGTATTTCAACAAGACAGCATCAGAACTAACTCATGACCAGTAGCTGAGTGCCAATAATGACATGGCAATTGAGTGGGTTTATGTATCCACCGAAATGAATCCACAAAACGGAAACCAAGAAAATGTTGAATTCTACAGGTTCAATAACCAATTATTGGAGGATAGATCATGTGTGGCTACTAAAAGTGTAATGCTTTTGGTAAGGGCAAAGGGCATCATTCACAAAGAAATCATATGAACCAGCATGAGAAAGTTTGTGCCTACTCATGCTAAGATATACAACCCAAACCTGATACAAAAATGCCTGAAGCACACTTCATTCGTAATTAAGAGTTACTGAACTTTACTGTTGTAGGGGTATGCTATCTAACCCTATAAGTATTATCTGTGTGCATTGTTGACATTTCACAGCTGAAAGGCTGGAAAATATATAAAATTCACAAATATTTGTATCTTATTTCAAACTGAAATCCTTTTCATTTTAAGTCCTACACATTTTCCCAGAAGAAGAAGACAGTCCAGAAGGCCAGCCTCAATTTGATTGACTACAGTCAAACTTAGAATTGTTCAAGTTGATGTAATTTTGATGCCTTCATGAATGTTTGAAGTCGATGTTTAGACTTCTCTCCTAGCAGGCATCATGCCAGAAGCTCATCCTTTGGTCCCTGATGATCTGGCCCACTGCTGTTGTTATATTGGCAGTGTGCGGTATCCCACTGAGCTTTCAAAGTCTTGCGGAGCTTATGGTGAGCAGCCAGAAGCCCTTCAGACCTGTTACCATCACAGTCATATTACCTGAAACTGTGGCTGAAAAATACATAGTATTTGCTGCTATAAGAGTGCTTGGTGACACTTGGAAACGCCTCTAGCCTCCGCGCTGTGTCGGCATAGAGGAACAATAAGTATAATCCTATGTTGAATGAATGAATTCATGTTTCCCTTACCCGAGATCCAACATTTATCCCCAAAGCAATCCCAGGCAGAAGCACCCTACTGTTGAAGGGCTTACCAACCATGACCAGCAGAGCCAGAGGTTTCATCCTTGAATGTCCTCATATCGCCCTAATAGCATGGCACCTGGGACCGCACTGCCATCAAGCACTGAAGAATCTTGGCATCAGCCGAGTAATCCAGGTTGTTGCCCATTTAATCCACTGACTTTTCCAAATCCTGAGTGAGGTACCTATATCCAGGAGGCTCGAGAAGCCTAAAGAGCTGTTTATAGAATAATTTTCAGATTTGTACAAACTATTATGCTAGGTTTCACCAGCACTTCGGAAGTATATTGTTTACCTTATTAGAATATTTTTCTCATTTCATGTTTGTTTCAAAACATACTAATAACTTCCCACAGACCTGAAGCTAGAGGGTAGTGCAGAGTTTATGACCCAAGTCTTTCCGAGTGATTGTGAAGCATACACTGAGTGTATGCAAAATGAAAAATCTTGCCTTATTTTACTTATGTTTCAGTATACTATGTAAAAATACTGTAATTTGTGTACACATTAGTGGAGCCATCATTTTAAATGTTTTTCATCCTATCTGTATATCGAAGACACATGCTGTTTCTAAACCATCATCCCTTAGTAACATCAATGTTGTGGTCCCTGAGGTTAGGTGACCTTAGGGTGAATACAAAACAAATCCTGTGAATTAAATGGAGTGCATGTTTGTGGGTGTGTATGTTCATAAACACACTTGAACAAAAATGTTTATAGAAATAGATCTCACTAATATACATTAATGTTGATTAAGTGTGATAACATATGCGTTATATTGAATGTGACGACAGCCTTCACAAACGTCGTCTGAATAGTGCTTCACTTTTTGTTCACAGCAACATTCCAGAGTCAGGGAAACAAAAGGAGACTTGTTAGCACCGTGGGCCTAAGGGGCTGGGTACTTTCATATCTTTTCATTTCTAACGCTTGAAGGAGATTCCAAGACCTGAATAAAAACCCTTACTATACTCAGGATACTTTTCTTCATCTTCTTTCTTTATTCACATGACACATTTACATTTAGTTAGTTAAGTTACTACACAAATACTGTCCCTCCACTAGAAAATCATCCACTATCCAAATGACTTCATCCCCTTTAATCCATGCCTTCTATAACATTAACATGAGAAATCCATTACCTCTAGAAAATCAAACCATCCATCAAATTTCTTCAAGGGTGCCACACAACACATCTCTTTTGTAATATATAGCCAGACAATCCATTTCCTTTGAAACATCCACCAACCCAGTTCAACTCATCCTGAATCTGAGCTAATGCTTTTACTCTGAAAACTCATGTCATCCTGCCCATCACTTTGAAAACCTCACCCAACTCATATGCTGCAGAGCACCAACAGGTCCATAACCACTAAAGGTTCAACCCTACCAGTTCACAGCCCCAAGATAACCCATCCCATTGGGCTCTTCTATAACACTGCTTCAATATGCCCACACACTTACCAGTAGAGCACAACCTTTCCATCTTATCCGCATTAAAACAACACCCCACTAGCCCCATCAAATAAACAACTCTAGAATATTGCACGTAAAACAAATCTTCTCCAAAACACTCAACTTTCTTATCAAACTCTTAACTTAGCCCGACTTGGAACTGTTACCATTAGAAGATAACTGCCATGTATTGTCATAACCTTTTCATCAATAATGTCACCCCACTCTCTAAAACACCATGCACATACACTGAAGCCACTGTCTCTAGAACACAACCCCACTAAGTACCCAGTCTCTGCAAAGATTTTAAAGACAACCACATAGTACAGGAGGCAGCAAGTAGAATAGACCATGGGGGCCTGGACGGGTCATTGCAAGCCATCCCAGTCTGAAAACAGCCACCTAGCCCAGGAGAGGCTCCTCCACTAGGACGGAGGAGTGTCAGCCCTCTGCCTAAGAAGCCCCCCAGAGATGAAAAATAAATATAATATACAGTATATAGGGATAATAAAGTGTATTCATTATTACCATTTTATTTTGCATCCTCCACTCCTGAACAGAGTGTAAGGACAGGCACGGCCACTGCTGCTGAGGGCCAGCAGGGAGCTGTGCATAGTTTAAAGTGTGCATCTCTTTTTGCCGGCTGTCTTGCAATGGCCAGCCCGACATGCGCATTTTAAGTTTCTCTAACCAGGCTGTCTTAAGACAGCTGGGTTAGAGAAAGCACAGGCTACCAGTGCTCTGGAGAGCACTGAGAGAGACCACTCCTCCAGTTCTGACGCTTCTCTCCTGCTGATTATCAGAATGAGAGCAGTGCCAGGATTGCTTGAGGGAATTTGCTGGAGCCAAGGAGACCGGAGCAAGGAGGTCAGACATCGTGCAGCAAGCAAGGTAAGTGCTTTTTTTTCTTTTTATTTACACACACCCATCACACTACATTTGCCCCCCCACACTCTGCTTACATGCCAGCCGCCGCTGACTTAGCTTGCAGCCTACTAGGGATATGCCAGAGCAGTTTAATTGCCATTCTGGTCATTTCCATAAAGCACCACATCACATCACCCAAGCAACTTCTTAAAACATCCGGTCCATTCCATGAAACACCTGCTCACATACCATGGTTTTAAACAACTCCTTCTCTTCTACAACCCTGCCCTAACCAAGACCTATCCAAAGGAATCGTCCCTTCCCTTCCTTAAGTCATCTGACGCATCACCTGCCAACTCACATGCAAACCCCTTTTATGAAGTTATTATTTGCCTTTCGCAGCCACCCGTCTTCCAGTGATAAATGTCCCTTCTGCTGTGCATCCCACGCAGGGCCAGCTCCGGGGTGAAAAGGCGGCTCGCAGGCAACTGGATTGCTTAAAAAATGAATAAAAACTCAATTCAAGAATTCCTCTACACTGTAACGTGAGTGGGAGGCGCAAGGCTTAGTAAAAACCTACTGCATTACAAACAGAGGGAACAGAGCCACATGCCACTTCCAGCTGTCACATTCAATCATACACTTGAAAGGGATTATGAAAACAATGGCACGTTTTCATGAGGGAAGTATTGCATTTGAGTGAACAAAACTCAATATCGCAGCATAAAATTGTCATCCCTATTATATGAAAAAATCAAAAATACATAAACAGGCACTGATTCCCTTCTCTAACACTTCTTGGGATAAATCCAAGCTTTATTACGGGTTGGTACTCCATGGTACCAGCAGACCATCAGGGGCTGCTGCTTTTAAGAGGAGGCTGCACTGTGGGGAGATGCATCGCCCGGGGCTGCCCCATTCCAACAGGGCTCTCACATAATTATCTTTTTTTTTAACAACATTCTTTAGATGGGGCGATGTTACACCATAAGGAGCCTGAATTCTTCCACAACAGAACTACAGGTGTTAGAGGCAATAAAATAACAGGGGGAGCTGAGTCAGAGCTGAGACCGGGGTCTGGCTTGGCATTAATAGCACACGAGCACACGAGCGGGGAAAGAACATGTTTGGCTTGTAAATTGTGCATTAAATATGTAAATAATAAAGTGTCTGCAAAATTCAAAAAAGTGTATTTCTTTATTTTGCAGAAGCGTTTGTGCTTCTTGCATCAAATTATATTAGTCCAGTGAGAGGCATTTATTAAACGTCATCGTTTTAAAACATAAACTTAGAAATACTCCTGCCCTTCATGCCTAACGACAATGGCTTTAGTGCATTAGGAGACAACTCACAAGTCATGTGCACTCTATATGTGGTGTATATTTCTGTGGAAACTTTAAAGTCTAATAAATCAAACACAGGAGATTTTTGTATAGCGGAAATCCTGGACATATGTGAAGGAGCCTTCATATGGGATAAAGAAGTACAATGATTATTGGTGCAATAAATCATTTGCATAGTGTTGGACCTGGCCATTGTGGCAGGTTCATCCCCTGACTTTTTGCCTAGTTCATCCTATTTTTTCTGACCTCTCGCTGTTTGCTCTAGGACTCTGAGCATTTTATCACTGCTGACCAGTGCTAAAGTGCAGGTGCTCTCCCATCTAAAGTTGGTATGACTGGCTTATACCTAATTGGCATATTTAATTTACCTGTAAGTCCCTTGTACAGTAGTATCTCTATACCCAGGGCCTGTAAATTAAATGCTACTAGTGGGCCTGCAGTGCTGCTTGTGTCACCCACTGAAGTAGCCCTTCAAACCTGTCTCAAGCCTGCTAGCACAGGGCCTGTGTGCACAGTTTTCTGCTACAGGGACCTGGCATCTAAATGTACTTGCCAGGCCCAGAACTCCCCTTTTACTACATGTAAGTCACCCCTAAGGTAGGCTCTAGCTAGCCCTATGGGCATGGTGCCATGTATGTAGAAGGCAGGACACGTGCCAGATTGCGTGGCCTGTCTTGGTAGTGACAAACAGCCTAACTTGATGTCTCACTGCTGTGAGTGCAGCCGTCTCATAGGATTGCATTGAAAATGCCCTGCCTTATGTGTAAGGGGCATTGTCTGATTTATGAGGGGTAGCGTAGGCATGTTTGGTATGGTTGTAATGGTGATAATAAATGCTGCTTACTGGTGTAGGTGTATATTTTATTAGTATTATAGAAATGCCACTTCTAGAAAGTTTGCATTTCTCTGTGCTTATGACTCTGGTGTTTTGCAGCTTGACTCCAGTCCACGTCTGGGCAGAGTGATAGTTGGGGCTTTGTGCATACTTTTGAGGCAGCCTGTAACAGGGAGGCTGGAGGTGTCACAGAGGTGCATCTGCATACTGAATAGTCTTCCTGGGCTGAGAGAAGGGAGAGGCACGGCACACCTATATTTGTAAAGGCTGTGCCTTGGCCTCACACAATAGGGTTGCTCACCCCCAACTGATGTTTGGAGCCTGTGCTGGAGGAGAGAGGGGGCACTCCCAGAACCAGTTGTAACCGGTTGGAACCTCCTCTCCCCTAACATTGTAAAACACTGTAAGGACTGAGTATAAGTACAGGGGAGTTTTCCCCACAATTTGGAGACTCTTGGAATCATTTTAGAACTGGACACAAAAGGCTGGTAGGACTCACCAGGAACCGCCATGGATTGCTGCGGCTGCGCTGACCTGTGACCTGCTTGGTCACTGTAGGGACTTGCCGCCTGCTTGCATCCTTTTTGCGCTGGCCTGTTGCTGGGCCCCTTCACCTGTGGACCTGCTTCTTAAATTCTGCTCCCCAGGGGCAGGGTGCTGTGGCCCCTGATCCCTGCAACCGTGTGAAGCACGAGGAGTGCTTCAATATTTGGCAAAAACTAGCGTTTTGAAAAGCGCTCATCCTGCTGTTCTTCAAGCGCTGTAAAAAGCGCTCTTTGCAGCCCAGAATCACCACTGCAGCCCGGGCCCACGAAATGAGTAAAAGCCCTGCATGAAGCGCTGCTATCTTTTTCAGGGATCACCAACCGGGCTGGAATCGGTGCAGCGCCGGAGTTGTGCTCGAAGAAAACTGCAAAAATTAAGATTGGAGTGAGCGCGCTCCTATCATGTTCCCCAGGGTGAAGCATGCTCCGTGGAGCACCCCCGGGGCACATGCAGGCACCTACGTTGGTGCTTGCCCTCTTGGACGGCCAGGCGGGCCGCCGAGTGTTGCTGAGGACGTTGGGCGGAAACGGAGGCCTCATTGGAGGTTCCCCTCCCCCATGGGGCCTCTTTCTCCTCGTTCCAGGAAGGGCAGGGGAGAAGGAAGTCTCTCCCTGCCCCAGCCGGAGCCCGAGGCTGTTTTGCTGCAGAACCGTGGGGCGGAATCCTCATCGGAGGCCCCCCTGCACTGCCAGTCCCTTTTGTGTGGCCCTTTGTGGGTCGGTGCCGTATGTTGGCCCCCCACATTGGAGGGCCAGTGAAAGCCCTGGGGGGCCCCTCAGTGATCACGAGCCCCAGGAGGGGCCAGTCATTAAAATGGAGGGGGTACATGGCGCCCCCCCCTCCTTCTGGGATTCCTGCCTGACCTTGGCACCCCCTCGTGAGGGTCAGTGGAGGCCTGGGGGGCCCCCGCGATCATGGGCCCCAGGAGGGGCCTGTCCTTAAAGAGGAGGGGTGCTTGGTGCCCCCCTCCTTTCGGAAATTAATTGCTGACCTTGGCCCCCCTCATGAGGGTCAGTGGAGGCCTAGGGCGCCCCCAGCGATCGCGGGCCCCAGGAGGGGCCTGTCAGTAATACAGAGGGGGTGCATGCCGCCCCTCTCTGCCCCAGAACTCTTAGGGCGTTTTCGCGCAGAGGAGCGTCGGGGCCCCTTCTTCGTTCTTTTGGCACTGGAGGTGCTTTCGTCTCAAACCAGGTACTACTAAATGACAATATGTACAACATAAGTTATTTTTAGAGACTTTTATTGATTTATATGTTGCCTACCTGTTTGATTATGTTTTCATATATGTGAGCAAATGTTCCTTTTATAGGCATAATCTGCTAATATGTTTTTCTGACTTCCCATACATTTTATAATGTTCCTAATATGGTCATTTATGATATTCTTATGACAAGTGCTTTAGTGTAATAACGTGTTTCCTGACTACTGCTTATGTTGCAACATACTGAGTAACCTGTGTGTTATATGTGACTACTGCTAGTTTGCAGAGTATCTAATGTGTAACGTTCTGACAAGTGCTAAGGTAGCAGGATACTACTGATATGTGATGTTTGGTCTAATAATTGCGTTGTGTACAATACAGTATATTTTCATATAACTTGGTGTTGTATTTCCTTTGTGTTGGGGATAGTGTGTCACATGTGTTGTGTGTGTTGTGCAAATGCTTTACACATTGCCTGCGGGTTAGGCCTGACTGCTCATGCCAAGTTACCAAGGGGGTAAGCAGGGGTTATCTTGGACGTGTAACTCCCTTGCCCTGACTAGAGTGAATGGGTTCTGCCTGGCTTAGGTGCACACCCTAGCCAACAAGAAACCCCATTTCTAACATATAGCGTCACACATTTTAGTAAGTGGGGAAGCTAGGACCAATCCTAGGTTAACAGCCACTTAGGCCCTCCTTATGAGTTAAGGGCAAGAATACGGTCACTGTGCAAACAAGTGTTTGAACAAGGATCAGAATTACAAGTTGTATGATAATTATCTCACAATCACAGTTTTCCTCTGATAAATTCCTGCAGGTCAAACCTGTCCAAGTTTACAGTGGGAAAAGGCTTAAAAAAGCAAAACATAAATAATTTGGTGTGTTAAAAACAATCCTGAAATGTACCATTTTTCTTTAAAAAATGTGGAGCAGGAGGTATTTATCACTTGTGGTGAATACCTCACCCTGAGTTGATTGTACTTACCAAATGTGGTGAATATCCCAACCTTTTCCAACAAACTATTAATGAGGGCTGTGAGGCTTGGTCCTTTCTGCATGGTCATGCCCATACTTTTTGCCCTCACCATCCTGTTTTACAAACCCATTTTTGTTGGCTTTTAGTACTCAATCCACTTTACCACTGATAATCAGTGCTACAAGGATTGTGCTTACTCCCTAAAACATGGTGAAAGTGGCTTACACTTCTTGGCACATTTTATTTACTTGTG
Source organism: Pleurodeles waltl (assembly GCF_031143425.1). Taxonomy (NCBI): domain Eukaryota; kingdom Metazoa; phylum Chordata; class Amphibia; order Caudata; family Salamandridae; genus Pleurodeles; species Pleurodeles waltl. The sequence continues at coordinate 919,520,110 of NC_090446.1, read as the reverse complement.
AGTCCCTAGAAATTTGGTATTACATGTACCCCTGGCTTGTAAATTAAATGCTACTAGTGGGTCTGGCACTCTGACTGTGCTACCCACTAAAGTAGCCTTTTAAACATCTCAGGACTGCCATTGGAGCCTCAATGTGTAGTTTTAAACTGTAATTTTGACCTGGTGAAATAAATCTTTTAATAGAATAAAATGATGGACGGAGTGTTGAAACTTTTCACTCACCCCCAGTCACAGATCTGGGTTTAATCTATTGTTATTTTGCTTGCCACGTCACCCCAGTTCAGGCCCAGCTATATGCAAATGAGCCTTGCCCCTGTCCCCAATGGGAGCAGTCCAGCCTGGATTGCCAAACCAGGCCCTCCCTGGACGGGCTTCAAGCATCCTGGGACCGGTTTCAGGGTATCACCCTTCATTAGCCAGGCTAGCTTGAATCCAGTGTCGCAGCAACCAAATAGAAAAGTAAAACCATTGGAAGGGCAGGTTCAAGAGCCTGCTGTGTTTTCCTTGCAAACTCTTTGTCTTTCACAAATGATATGAAACTTCTATCACACTGTTGCAGTGGAGTGTAGAGGAATGGGGGACTTGAGATGGACACAAGCCACACCAAGCACCCAGCATCTACTACTGGCAGGGGTAATGCATAAGGGGCATGGGTATGGCCAGTGCCCTGTGCCCATCAACTTCTGAGCAGTAATTATCACACTCAGAGGTACAGTGTAGGGCATACTGCAGTGCATATACTATGCGGTACAAGATGCTATAACAAACAAGCTAGTCATAACTTATAAAAAACAGTGTTTTTAGGTTCTGTATATAAGGTTAAAGACAAGTATCTTAGTAGTTGTTTCAAAACCTGTATCCCACATAATACTAATGAGTTATTTTCTATAGTGTTGTTAAATTTGCACTGTCATCTTTAATTATGATTGCCAACAAATACGATGCCTATAAATTAATATACTATGCACCTAGAAATGAATGCAATATACTACAAGATTGCAATAGTATTATGTAGTATTGCTTTTAATACACTTGTTCCCGTTTAAAAAATATAAAACAAATAATATCTACTACATTATGGAGTTCTGGTTGCATTTTCATATCCCAATGCCCCTGTTCGATCATACACTCTGGTAAATATCCCACAACAGCACCATCAGCCATGCTGCCATTGTTTTTCCTCTTCCCAGGATGCTCATAATTGATCCCAGCATCCTGAAGGACTTGACATTGAAGGGGGCATGACTGCTGAAAGCACTGCAGTGTCACCCTGTTGGACCTGGTCCTTTTTACAGGTTCATCCCCCAATTTTTTGCCTTCCTCTTCCTAGTTTTTCTGACCTCTTTTTGTTGACTCTAGGACTCTGAGCACTTTATCACTGCTGATCAGTGCTAAAGTGCATGGGCTCTCTCTTCTTAATTTGGTATGATTGGCTTACAACTAATTGGCACATTTCATTTACCTGTAAGTCCCTTGTACAGTGGTATCCCTATAGCCAGGGCCTGTACATTTAATGCTACTAGTGGGCCTGCAGAGCAGCTTGGCAACCCACAGAAGTAGCCTTTCAAACCTGTCTCAGGCCTGTTACTACAGGGCCTGCGTGTGTAGTTTACTGCCAAAGGACCCTGGCATCTAAATTTAACTGCCAGTCCCGGAACTCCCCTTTTACTGCGTATAAGTCACCCCTAATGTAGGCCCTAGCTAGCCCTGTGGGCAGGGTGCTATTTGGGTAAAGGGCAGGACATGTGCCTAGTTGTGTGACCTGTTCTGGTAGTGCTAAACAGCCTATTAGGTTCCTCACTATGGTGAATGCTGTGTTTCTCATTGGATTGCATTGGAGCTGCCCTACCTTACGTCTAGGTGGTGTTGTGTAATCTTTGAGGAGTAGAGTCCGCATGTTTGGTATGGTTGTAATGTTAGTGAGAAATGCTGCTTACTGGTGTAGGTGGATTTTTTATTACCATTATAGAAATGTCACTTTTAGAAAGTGGGCACTTCTCTGTGCTTATGACTCTGGTATTTCGCAGCTTACCTCCAATCCACGTCTGGGGCAGAGTGACAGCTGGGCTTTGTGCATACTTTTCAGACGACCTGTACACAGAGAGGGTAGAGGTTTCACAGAGATGGATCTGCATATTAAATGGTCTTCCTGGGCTCAAAGAGGGAGAGGTGGGGCACACCTGAATTTGTAAAGGCTGTGCCCTGGCCTCACACAAAGGGCTTGTTTACCCACAACTGATGTCTGGAGCCTGTGCTGGAGGAGAAAGGGGACACTCCTTGAACCAGTCAGGACTGGTTGGAACAGCTTCTCCCCCTTTTGTGCAGATTGCGCAAAATGAGTATAAGTACAGGGGTTCTTCCCCCACATTTTGAGACAATAATGGACTTCTGAACTGGGCACTGGATGCTGGTGGAAGGACTCACCAGGAACTGTCTTGGGACTGCCCTGCTGTTGCACTGACCTGTGAACTGTTAAGTCACTAAGAGGGACTGCTACTTCTTGCTTTGACCCCCTTGTGCTGGCCTGCTTGCTTGGGCCCTTCAGCCCTGTGCCCCCATTGCTGTCTCCAGGGACTGGGTGGCGTGCCCCAATTCCCCTGCATTGCCTTTTTTTTCAAGCGCCAGAAGGGTGTTTCACGATTCATTACTTCAGCGTGAAGGATGCACTGAACTCATCGGATCAGGAATGTGGGGGTGCTCAATTCTCTCCGCAGTGCGTTGTTGGGCGCTGTACTTTGCTTCTTATCCATGCCTGGTTGGAACAGAAATACTCCTTCCTGTAGGGGAGGTAGAGGCTTCAGCATTTCGCTCACTTGAGCGCTAAGGGGGCCCAGAAGAACCCTTCATTGGGTGCCTGCAGTATCCCGCAACAAGGAGAGGTCCAAGGGAGCCGGGTAGAGTGCACAGACGAGTGTGCTCACCTTGGTGCCCCCGGGTCACAAACAAGCACCTGCTTTAGTGCCTCACCGCCGCGGCCCGAGCCACAGCAAAAAGAGATGCCCGCTCCCCGGGGGCACATAGGAGAATCCTGCTGGCCGGGCGAGAGGGTTCAATGTTGTTCCCCGAGGCCGGGAGGCCAGCCGTGGTACCGGGTGCGAGGAATGGTGGAGCTGGTAGGAGCCACCCCACCCACCGGAGAATCCCGGGAGGCTGCCACATGCCGTGAAGAGTCATGGCTGGGGTGAGGGGGGGGCCTTGAGAAAGATCAGCCACTGGGCAGTCCTCCCAAACAAAGGAGGACTGCAGAGGTTGGTGCGGTGTGGGAGGGATTCTGCAGGGTCCCCCCCCTGAATCCCTCAGTGTGGCAACCCCCTCCCACCCTGGGTTTGCACATACCGGTACTAGGCTTAGGTGACACAGCTTGCAGGGTGGGAAGGAGACGTCAACGGAGGTCCCGTCCATGCTTAACAGCTTTTTTGTTTTCCTTTTTGCCACACGTATGACTGAGAATAGGAGCGTAAGAGAGGAGTGTGCCCTGGTTATTGCAGATCCCACAAAAGAAACTCAGATGCATTCTCATGTTGTATGAGCCGAGAAGTGGTTCCCTCTATGCGCTGATGTCCTATCCACCGGTCATGTTAATGCCCTCAGATACTGTCCTTATTATTGTGGAACAAACTGGCGATTCAGGTCACAGGTCATACTTGTCATGTTGGAGAGGGCAAGTATATTTACAGGCTGTGGATTGTAGGAGGTGAACTTATGACATATGCCATATAGAAATGTTTGCAGGATATGTGTTGGGGATAGTGGTGACTCACAATTTGGAGAATGTTTCACTTTGTGTGCATTCAGGGGGATATCTTAGTAATCATAATCAAGTACTTATTATGACATATGCATTTTTCAGAGGTAATGACACACTGTCCACTGCTTGTGTTGCAGAATACCAGTAACCTATGTGTTTTATCTGACTGCTGCTTGCTTTTGCAGAGTACTAGTAACCTGTATGATGTTCTGACAACTGCTTGTGTAGCAGGGTATTATTGATACATGTTGTGTTTGGTCTAATGGTGTTTTATGCAATACAGTTTATATATTATATAACTTGGTGGTGTGTTTCCTTTGTGGTGTATTCATTGCGTCACATGTGTTGTGTGTGTTGTGCAAAAGCTTTACACATCGGCTCTGGGATAAGCCTGATTGCTCGTGCCAAGCTACCAAGGGGGTGATCAGGGGTTATCGTGGGTGTGTAACTCCCTCGCCATGACTAGAGTGGGTGGGTTCTGCATGGCTTTAGTGCATACCTTACCCAACAAGAAACCCCATTTCTAACACACCCAAAAATCAGATCAGACTTGATAATTATCACACCTTTGCAATTCTTCCTTGCTTCCAGCTGCTTAAACCAGCCAAGATTTATCAGAGGAAAAGGACCATAAACAAGGCCAAAACATGCAGAATTACGTGGGTTAATATTGAATCTGCATGTTTTACCTCATTTTCTAGTTGAAATATTGGAATAGGAGGTTTTTATCATATGTGATAAATATCTTAACTTGGAGTAACTGTATTTATCACAAGTGATAAATACCCCACCCTATTCCATTCAACTTGGAAAGAGGACCCACGTCCTCATATTAGGGCTGAAACAAGAACCCAATGATTTATCTTAGCTGATATGAGCAGGGTACAAGCAGTGTTCTGCTGCTGACACACCCATCCTCTCCATTAATTTATGATGATTCAAACAAGTGGTGAGCAGACCACACAGATCACCGCAGTACGTGCTTTACGAACCTGAGCTATATAGCCAGTTTTATACCTTGAGGGTAGATAAATGCATACATATTTCTGAAATGGGTAAAGAGTCCTATAAGTTATTTAAAAATGGTGTCTGTTTGTTAATAATACAATAATCCATAACTACAGTTGCCTTGCACTACCAGTTTTGTTAATCTCTAATCCATGTACCTGGTGATAGGCAGTTGTTATTGCACATACCTTTTACAATCATATCATGACATTGGGTCTTTGGCAGTCACATTTGTGATGCTACTTTGCAACATGCATAAAACGCATTGTAACAACTATACCACAAAATTACATTAACATTCAAATACAGCAATGACAACATAAAACAGGAACGTGCCAACATAGCAATGTACCAAATCAATACAGTGACACGAGAAACAACAGATTACAGCAACTGCAACACAACAAAAACCTCAGGAGCACAAAAGAGGATGCAGAATACACCTACAATACACAAACACAAAAAATAAAATAAACAGCAAAATGAAACATATGACACCAAAATGTAACACAGAATGTAATCAACAAAATTCACCTGCAAATCACATTAACACAGTGTTAGAAATGGCAGTCAGTTTGCACTCTGTCCAGTCAGGGAACCCACACTCTAGTCACGGTAATGGAGTTACACTCCTAAGACAACCCCTACTCACCCCCTTGGTAGCTCCACACAAGCAGTGAGGCTTATCTCAAAGGTGTTGTGTAAAGTATTTGTACCTACACACACAGTATCACAGTGAAAACACCAAACACATGACACAACACCAGTTTAGATAAATAGCTAATATTTATCTAAATCAAACAAGACCAAAATGACAAAAATCCAACATACACAACAAAAGTTATAAGTCTTAATTCATGGAAATCAATGGATGCATGGTTTTCACACAAAGGGGGTCATTCCGACCCCGGCGGGCGGAGACTGCCAAAAGACCGCACCGCGGTCAAATGACCGTGGCGGTCATTCTGACTTTCCCGCTGGGCCGGCGGGCGACCGGAATGACCCAGCAACAATGAAGCCGGCTCCGAATGGAGCCGGCGGAGTTGCTGGGGTGCGACGGGTGCAGTGGCACCCGTCGCGATTTTCAGTGTCTGCAAAGCAGACACTGAAAATCATTATGGGGCCCCACGACAACCGTTCCCACCATCCTGTTCCTGGCGGTAACAACCGCCAGGAACAGGGTGGCGGTAAGGGGGTCGGAATCCCCATGGCGGCGCTGCAAGCAGCGCCGCCATGGAGGATTCCCTGGGCCAGGGGAAAACCGGCGGGAAACCGCCGGTTCCCCTTTTCTGACCGCGGCTTTACCGCCGCGGTCAGAATGGCCCAGGAAGCACCGCCAGCCTGTTGGCGGTGCTTCCGCGGTCGTTGGCCCTGGCGGTCGGTGACCGCCAGGGTCAGAATGACCCCCAAAGTTCCTAGTTTGCATCAAAATTAAAGTTGCACAGGTGAGCGTGCATCAGAAAAGTCAGCAATATGTTGATTCCTTACTCACAAGTGAGGCCATGTGTTGCTTCTTCTCCGGTCGGGTAGGCGATGTGTCGTTTTACTCTCCCACAAAAGAAAGATGCATCGATTTCCAGTGGGTAACCTCGGTTCTGCGCAGGATCAAGATGATTTTGACACCCAACGACGATGCATGTGAAATCCGAGTGCACGGTGGTGAAGAGCCACACTGCATCGATTTCATAGCTGCAATGCAGGTGGTGTGTCAATTTTTCAGCCGCGAAGCAGGGGCTACATTGATTTTTCTCCTGCACAGCTCCTGTGAGTGAATTTCAGTCTTGGTTCGGCCACCTTCTCCTTTCAAGGGCCAAGGGACTGGAGTAGGCACCACTTGGCAGGGTAGGAGTCTCAGCAAGAGAGTCCTGGTGCTCACAGAGGAAGTCTTTGATGACCCTGCGACTTCAGGACAGGAAGCAAGCTCAGTCCAAGCCCTTAGAGACACTTAACAAGCAGGAAAACACAGCAAAGACGTCTTTGTCTTTTCAAAGGCAGAAGCAGCAACTGCAGGCCAACCCAGCAAAGCACACTCATAGGCAAAGGGGCAGTGTTCCTCCTCCAGCTCATCAGCATTTCTCCTTGGTAGAGGTTCCTCTTGATCCAGAAGTAATCTAAAAGTCTGGGGTTTTGGCTCCAATACTTATACTACTTTCTGCCTCTGAAGAAGGCAAACTTCAAAAGAAAGTCTCTGTTGTTCACAAGATCCTGCCTGGCCGAGGCCTGGCCCCAGACACACACCAGGGGGTTGGAGACTGCATTGTGTGAGGACAGGCACATGGATTCCACAAGCTTGCAGAGGCAATGGAATGGTTAAGCAAGAAAATGCCCACCTAATAAATGTCGCATTTTCAAACCGACAATCTAAAAACCAACTTTACCAAAAGGTGTATTATAAAATTATGAGTTCAGAGACCCCCAAAATCATATCTCTATCTGCTCCCAAAGGGAAATTGCACTTAAAACTTATTTAAAGGCAGTGCCAATGTTAACCTATGAGAGAGATATGCCTTGCAACAGTGAAAAACGAATTTGGCAGTATTTCACTGTCAGGACGTGTAAAACACATAAGTACATGTCCTATCTTTAACATAAACCGCACCCTTTCCATGGGGCTACCTAGGGCCTACCTTAGGGGTACAAAAAGGGAAGGTTTGGGCCTGGCAAGTGGGTATATTTGACAGGTTGAATTGGCAGTTTAAAACTGCAGTGGCAGGTCTGAGCCATGTTTACAGGGCTAACTGTGTGGGTGGCACAATCAGTGCTGCATACCCACTAGTAGCATTTGATTTGCAAGCCCTGGGCACCTCTAGTGCATTTTGCTAGGGACTTACTAGTAAAACAAATATGGCAATCATGGAAAAGTCAATTACACATACGTTTTACATAGAGAGCACTTGCACTTTAGCACCGGTCAGCAGTGGAAGAGTGCCCAGAGTACCAATATAAGCAAAAAGCACACAGTCATAACACAGAAAGTAGAGGCAAAAAGACAGGAGAAACCACACCAAGGATGTCAGGTCTAACAAGCAGCAGCACAAAGCAATAAAACCTAATGTAACACACAATGAAAATACAATGGCAAAATAAATTTCACAACATTTACACAACACTGATAACACAAAACATTGTAGCATGAAAACACAACACTTAAGCACAAAACGTCACTTAATACCCCAAAACACACCAACTTGACGCACCATCACAAAAATGCAGCACAGTTTTAAGTAAATAATAAAACAACGATGCAATGTAACACATAGATCCCAGGATTAAGCAATATGCCAGCATGTTAATCACAAGAAATAACACAACAGCACACCCACAAAACCAAACACAACAAAACAACACAGCAGTTGAGCACAACAAAATATTCCATAACAAAGACAAACACAAAATATATCATTATCTTAATGCAGCACAGCAACACGTCACAACACAGTACAAGAATTCAGCACAACACATCAGTATACAACTACAGCAAATCAAGAAAGCAACATAATAGCACGATGTAATGACACAGTTTAACAGCACACCAATAAATTTGCAGCACACTAACAAATCCTCATCATATTAACACAGGTCACTGATACAATGAAACATACAACAAAATACCACAACATAAGACAGCATGAAACAACATATCAGCATAATATGCAAACGTTACTTGATTGTTACGCAGTAAAATAAAAAAAAATCAAATCAAGAAGTCATACATGTTAGAAATAGGGGTCTTTGGTTGGCAGTCAGGTTAACCCCTATCCAAGGAAGGACCCTCACTCTAGTCAAGGTAAGGAGAATCACCCTCAGTTAACCCCTGCTCACACCCTTGGTAGCTTGGCACAAGCAGGCAGGTTTAAATTCAGAAGCAATGTGTACAGTATTTGTACCAACACACACAGTAACTTAGTAAAGACACTACAAAATGACACAACACAAATTTAGAAAACTAGGTAATATTTATCTAAACAAAACAAGACCAAAATGACAAAAATCCAAATTACACGTCAAGTTATGAATAAAAAGCAAAAAGAGTCTTAAATCCTTTAGAAAACAGTGGTAACACTGCTAGCGTGAAAAAGTACCTGGGTTGCATCAAAGTAACACCACACGAGCAAACGTGCGTCGGAAAAGGCCTTCGATGCATCGATTTCTCACTCACAAGCGAGACCATGCGTCATTCCTCCTCCGATCGGATCGGCGGGCGTCGTTTTATCTCTCCGCAAGAGAGCGAGGTGTCGATCCGGACAGGCACCTCAGGTTTGGGCAGGCTTTGAGCTGCTTTTCCGCACCCAGCAAGGTTTGCGTCGAAAATCTGGTTGCACAGTATCGGAAAAATGCGCTATGTGGGGTTGTGACGTTAACAGCCTCCGTCAGCGGGTGTTACGCTTCGTTTCTCCAGCCGCTTTGCATCGATCTTCCTTCTGCGATGCAGGTAGAGCATAGATTTCACCTGCGAAGCTGGCAGCGCATCGTTTCTCAGCCGAGTCTTGGAAGGTGTGTCAAAATTTTCCCTGCACGGCGGTCTGTGTCGATTTTCAGTCTTGGTCTACCAGCTTCACCTTTCAAGGGCCCAGGAACTGGATAGGGTACCACTTGGCAGGGCAGACGTCTCAGCAGAGAGTCCAGGTGCTGGCAGGGAAAGTCTTTGATGCCCCTGAGACTTCAACAACAAGAGGCAAGCTCAGTTCAAGCCCTTGGAGATTTCTCCACAAGCAGGAATGCACAACAAAGTCCAGTCTTTGTCCCCTTTCACAGGCAGAAGCAGCAACTGCAGGATAGCTCCACAAAGCACAGTCACAGGCAGGTCAGCACTTCTCCTCAGCTCTTCAGCTCATCTCCTTGGCAAAGGTTCCTCTTGATTTCCAGAAGTGATCTAATTTTCAGGGGTTTGGGTGCCCTTTTTATACCCATTTCTGCCTTTGAAGTAGGCCTACTTAAAATGAAAGTCTCTCTTGTTTGGGAGATCCTGCCTTGCCGAGGCCAGGCCCCAGACACACACCAGGGGGTTGGAGAGTGCATTGTGTGAGGGCAAGCACAGCCCTTTCAGGTGTAAGTGACCACTCCTCCCCTGCCTCCTAGCACAGATGGCTCATCAGGGTATGCAGGCTGCAACCCAGCTTCCTTTGTGTCACTGTCTAGAGAGAGGTTCAAAAAGCCCAACTGTCAAACTAACCCAGACAGGGAATCCACAAACAGGCAGAGTCACAGAATGCTTTAAGCAAGAAAATGCCTACTTTCTAAAAGTGGCATTTTCAAACACACAATCTCAAAACCAACTTTACTAAAATATGTATTTTTAAATTGTGAGTTCAGAGACCCCCAAACTCCACATGTCTATCTGCTCCCAAAGGGAATCTACACTTTAATCATATGTAAAGGCAGCCCCCATGTCAACCTATGAGAGGGATAGGCCTTGCAACAGTGAAAAACAAATTTGGCAGTATTTCACTGTCAGGACATATAAAACACATTAGTATATGTCCTACCTTAGACATACACTGCACCCTGCCCATGGGGCTACCTAGTGCCTACCTTAGGGGTATCTTACGTGTAAGAAAAGGGAAGGTTGAGGCCTGACAAGTGGGTACATTTGCTAAGTCGAACTGGCAGTTTGAAACTGCACACATAAATACTGCAGTTGCAGGTCTGAGCCATGTTTACAGGGCTACTAATGTGGGTGGCACAGCCAGTGCTGCAGGCCTTCTAGTAGCATTTGCTTTACAGGCCCTGGGCACCTCTAGTGCACTGTACTAGGGATTTACCAGTAAATCAAATATGCTAATCATGGAAAGCCATTTCCATACACATTTTATATAGGAGCACTTTCACTTTAGCACTGGATAGCAGTGGTAAAGTGCCAGAGTAACAAAAACTGCAAAAACAAAGTCCAGCACACATCAACAATCTGTGAAACAGAGGCAAAAAGTTAGGGGAGACCACGCCAAGGATACCAAGTCTAACACGTGTCCCCCCAGCTGAAAGTGGGGAGAAACCACCAACCTCATCGGAGTTCTCATCACTAAGGCGGAAGAATCTGGACAGAGACCATCAGCATTGGCATGTTCTGTGCCAGGGCGGTGTTCCACCATAAAGTCCATCCCCCCTAGGGAAATGGACCACATCAGCAGTTTTGGATTCTCATTCCTCATCTGCATTAACCATCTGAGGGGCCTGTGATCAGTCTGAACCCGGAAGTGAGTCCCAAAAAAGTAGAGCCTAAGCTTCTTCAGTGTCCAGACCACAGCAAAAGCTTCACGCTCTATGGCACTCCAGTTATGTTCACTGGGAAGTAACCTCCTGCTAAGGAAGGCTACAGGTTGATCTAGGCCCTCTACATTAAGCTGTGAGAGTACTTCTCCTATACCATGTTCTGAGCCGTCTGTTTGCACAACAAACTCCTTGGAGTAGTCAGGTGCCTTCAGCACAGGTGTTGTGTACATGGCAGCCTTTAGGGCATCAAAAGCGGTCTGGCAAGCCTTAGTCCAGATCACCTTCTTTGGTTGCTTCTTGGAAGTCATCTCAGTCAAGGGGGTAACAATGGTGCCATACCCCTTGACAAACCTCCTGTAAAAGCCGGTGAGGCCTAAAAAGGCTCTCACCTCAGTCTGGGTTTTGGGAGGCTCCCAAGCCAGAATGGTGTCAATCTTTGTCTGTAGGGGTGCCACCTGGCCACTCCCTACCTGGTGTCCCAAGTACACCATAGATCCCTGCCCTATTTGGCACTTGCTTGCCTTAATAGTGAGGACTGCCTTTTGCAGGGCCTCCATCACTTTGCAGAAGTGTCACAAATGTTCCTCCCATGTGGAACTAAAGACAGCAATGTCATCCAGGTAGGCGGCACTGAACTCATCCAGTCCAGCCAACACCTGGTTGACCAACCTCTGAAAGGTGGCAGGGGCATTCTTCATCCCAAATGGCACCCCTTTGAACTGAAAGTGCCCATCTGGGGTAGAAAATGCAGACCTCTCCTTGGCCCCCTCAATCAAGGCAATCTGCCAATATCCAGATGTTAAATCAAACGTGCTGAGGTATTTGGCAGCTCCCAACCGATCTATGAGCTCATTAGCTCGGTGGATGAGGTGTGAGTCAGTCTTAGTGACCGCATTGAAACCCCGGTAGTCGACGCAGAACCAGAGTTCTGGGTGGCACCAGGAGCAGCAGCTTTTGGGGCCAAAACCACAGGGCTGCCACAAGGACTGCTAGAATGCTCAATAAGACCTAGGATTAACATCTTGGATAACACATCCTTGATGCTAGCCCTGACCTTGTCATTCACCCTGTAATCCTTTTGTTTAATGGGTGTACTGTCCCCAGTGTCCACATCATGTGTGCACAAGTGCGTGACCCCGGGTATCAAGGAGAACAGTGAGGTGAACTGTCCCAGCACCTAGCGACAGTCCCTCTGCTGCTCTGCAGTCAGGGAGGAGGAGAAGTTCACTCCCTCCACAGACCCATCTTCCTCGCCTGCAGAAAGGAGGTCAGGAAGAGACTCACTCTCCTTCTCCACCCCATCATCTGTTGCGAGAAGCATGGACAATTCAGCCCGCTCAAAGTGTGTCTTGAGCCGGTTCACATGCAGGACCCTCAAGGGGATCCAGGGAGTCCGCAAGTCCACCAGTTAGGTGACTTCACTCTTGTGCTCCACCACCTCAAATGTCCCAGTCCACTTGTCCTGAAGCGCCCTAGGCTCCACTGGCACCATCACCCACACTTTTTGACCAGGTTGAAACTCGACCAGAGTGGCATTCTGGTCATACCAGTGTTTCATATCCTCCTGGCTTGCTTCTAGGTTCTTCTGTGCAAGAACCCTGAAGCGGGCAGTCTGGTTTCTCAGAGCCAGCGCGTAACTGAATACATCTTCGGGAGGCATACTAGGAGCTTTTTCCAAAGCCTCCTTCACCAGACTTAGCGGTCCCCTCACAGAGTGGCTATAGATCAGCTCAAAAGGACTAAAGCCAAGTCCCTTTTGAAGCACCTCCCTGTAAGCGAACAGAAGGCGTGACAAGAGGACGTCCCACTTCCGCCTCAAGGGCTCTGACAGGCCCATGATCATGCCTTTTAAGGTGCAGTTGAATCTTTCAACCAGACCATTGCTTTGGGGGTGGTAAGGTGTGGTGAACTTGTACGTTACCCCACACACCTTCCATAGAGACTTCATATAAGTTGATATGAAGTTGGTACCCCTATCGGACACCACCTCCTTGGGGAACCCCTTGCGGGTAAAAACTCCTATCAAGGCACGGCCGACCACAGGGGCAGTGATTGATCTTAAAGGAATGGCTTCCGGGTACCGGATGCCATGGTCCACCAAGACCAGGATGAACCTGTTGTCCATGGCTTTCTTGGGACCCAGAGGCCCCACAATGTCAATACCGACCATTTCAAAGGGGGTACTGACAACAGGAAAAGGTTGGAGGGGAGCCTTACATTTCCCTCCACTCTTGCCACTTGCCTGACAAGTTTGACAAGACCTACAGTGTGCATCAGAGTGCTTGCACATTTGGGGCCAATAGAAGTGGGTGACAAGCCTGTCAAAGGTCTTGCCCTGCCCCAAATGTCCAGCTAAAGGCATGTCATGAGCCAGACCCAGTAGGAAGGTCCTAAAGCATTGAGGTACCACTACCAAATGGGCTGACCTAGGGTCAGGCACCTTAGGCTCACTATACAGGAGGCCATCCTCCCAATAAATCAGGTGAGATCCTGGCTGCTGCAACCCCTCTAGAGTAGAGCATGTTTTCCGTGCCTCACAGAATGCCTCCCTGGTGGGTCCCCCTTCCTGCTGCCACTGCGACAGCACAGGGACATCTCCCAGTTCAGCCACCTGTTCCCCTGTAGGCTCCGGGGCGTCACCCTCAGGCTCAGCCTCCTACCGGACCATGGGATCTTCTGCGGCTGGTTTCCTGCGCCCCCTGCTCTTCCTCCTTTTGGCGGTCCCCTGGGCCACTGTTTCAGGCTCCAGGGGCTCTTGACCACCCTGACGGGCTGCCATTGACCTGGTAGATACAAATACCCACCCAGGCAGACAAGTGTGACCTGTGTTCCACATCCTTCCAAGTGGAATCTACAGGCATGGTTGGACTCATAGCTACCTTCAAGGAACCTGAGACCCCCCCCATTCAAAGGGAACCTGCGCCACTCTGCACAGGCGCTCTGTGTTGTCTATCACAACTACTTGGCGAAGTACCTGGGGATCTATCTGGTCCTCAGACACCAGGTGACTCATCACTGTAGTCACACTGGCTCCTGTGTCTCTCAGAGCCTCCACCATCTGTCCATTGATCGTCACCCATGGCCTGTACTTTTTAGTGTTCTCAGGCACTTGGGTTCTCTAAACCATCTCACTGTCCCCTAGTAAGACAAGGGTAATCTCAGCTGGCTCCCACCCACCTGGAACCAACTCCTGCCCAAGTACTACTCTAGCCAAACCCTGGGACTGCTCACCAGTGGGTGCTGGTGTACTCTTGGGGCATTTGGGGTCCCCCCTCACATGACCCAGCTGGTCACATGCATAACACTTACGTGGGGGGCTCCCTGCCACAGGTTTCCCTTTGGAGAACCATGGCTTCTTTTCACTGGAGGGCTGGGAATCCTTACCCTGGGCAATAGGTTGGGGCCCTTTTGAGAACTCCCCCTGTTTACCCTTACCCCCCCTTTCTTCTGAGAGGGACTCTGCCCACCCTTGGCATGGTCTCCCCCATACCTGTTGTGGACCCTGGTGCTCTCGCGTGAAAGCTTCCTGGGGTCAGTCAGCTTGTTGTTCATTAGGTGCTGGCGCAGCTCTGGAAAACATAAACTGTACAAGTGCTCCCAAGCAATCAAATTGTAAAGCCCCTCATACGTTGTTACCTTACTGCCCTTTACCCAACCATCCAGTGACCTACAAAAAGAGTCAGCACATTCCAACCATGTTTGGGATTCCTTCTTCTTATAGGACATAAACTTGTCCTTATACTGATCAGGGGTGAGACCATACCCAGTGATCAGGGTGTCCTTCATGATAGGGTAGGTGAGCCCCTGGGGATCCCCTAAGGGTATCAGAGTATCCCTTCCCACTACCTCAAAGTGCTTCCACAGACCCGCCCCCCCAATGAGCTTCAGGGACCAGATTCATATGGAGAGCAGACTCATACCCCTTAAACCACAACAGTATGTCATCCTCCCTTTCGTGATCCTTCACAAGGTCCTTAGGAATGTGCACCCTCCTCTCAGGCTGCATTGTGTTACTGCTGCCAACATTTCTACTAGACTGGCTCCTCTTATCCAGCTTCCTCAAGCTGAGCTCATGAGCCAACAATAATTTTTTCTCCTCTCTGGCCATCCTCTTTTTCTCCAACTCCAACTGGTGAGCCCTCTCTGCCTGTCTGTCCTGCAACTCTTCCGGAGTCAGACACTTAGATGAGACACTGCTACCTGCCCTGGAGACCCTCCCCCCGACAGAACAGGCCCACCCACAATACCATTGTGAATACTCTGCACCTCCTCCTCTTCCTCACCCTCATCCTCATCTCCTGTGTGCCCCACAGCTTCCTTGGCTGCCACCCAGGCCCTCAGTGCCTTTTGCAGCTCCTCCTTCCTGGTGGAGCTCTTAATGGGACATGCAAGATCCTTACAGAACTGTTTCAATTGGGCCACTGTGTAACTCTCCAGTTTCCCTAAATCAAAAGCAGCTCCAGCTGTTGGATCCCCAGATTGAGACATGATGGAGAGTTAAAAGTGCAAAGTTCCAAAGGGAGAAAAACAAGTTCCCAAATTGAGTTCAAAAGTCTATCAAGAATTACCACAAAATGGAAGTAGAGAAATAAAATCCAAAGAAGAGAAAAAAGTTAAAAATCACAAAGACAAGTAGTGTGTGGTCACGTAATGGTCTGCACTGAAAACAGTAGTGTACACTTAGGCGGTCATTATGAACACGGCGGTAAACACTGCCGACCGCCGTGACAGCGGTGAACAGAAGACCACCATTGGCGGTGAATAGAAATCCCAAACCTGCAAAAAATCACCAGTCCACCACTCACCGCCAGGACCCTGTCGGCGGAAATGCTGGACCTTCCACCCCGCCACCGCTGAGCACACCCACATCCCACCGTCCAAATAATGATGCACAAATCACCTTGGCGGTCAGTGGAAGTCGAACGACTATTGGCGGTGCCGACCGCCACAGGCGACAAATGGACCCAACAGCAAGAAGTGCACACATTGGATAAGCTAGAAACCAACACACCTGACACACATCCACAACACCATAAAACACTCACATACACACCCTACAATCCTTTGCAACGAAACCAGGCCAACGAAGACAGAGCTCAGCAGAAGCAGACACCGAATGCCACTATACACAAGACTCAGACTGACCCACAGAAGAGCACCCTCACCGCGATTCCACCCCAACACCATTCACGACACTCACCATGCCACCCTGCAAACATCCACGCTTCACAGAAAGGGAGCTAAGGACCATGGTGGACGAGATCCTGAAGGTGGAGCCACAACTATTCGGGGCTCAGGTGCAGCACACGCCCATGGCCAGGAAGATGGAGCTATGGCAGACCATTGTCAACAGGGTCAATGCAGTGGGACACCATCTACGCACCAGGGACGACATCCGCAAGAGATGGAATGACCTGCGGGGGAAGGTCAGGGCCATGGCATCAAGGCACCACATTGCAGTCCTGAAGACTGGGGGAGGATCACCACTAACACCACCCGAATACACCGACTGGGAGAAAAAAGGTACTGGCCATCCTGCACCCTGAGGGACTCACTGGACTCACTAAAGGAATGGACTTGGGTAAGTTGTCTAAATTTACCCCATATACATCACACCTGGAATGCATGCACCACACCACCCCACCCCACCAACACACACCAGGACCAAAAAAGTTACACCTGCACAAAACAGCCCAGCCCTGTGCACCCCATCCGATCATGCATTTGTAACAGACATGTCCTTTTCCCCCAAAAGGCACTACCACCCATGCTACCCTGACGGACAGGACAAGGAGTGGTAGTTCCCCCCAGGGAGACAGGGGCACCTCACAGGACACTGGGGATGGATCCCTGGACACTGATGAGCAGGCTGGCCCCTCACACAGTCCTGGACTGTCACCATCCAGCAGCCCCATCCAGGATACCACTGACACCCCTACCACCCAGCCAACAACATCACCCCAGGGCAACCATCCCCACACCTGTGTTTCCAGGCCACAGACTGGTGGAACACAGGTACAGAGGCCACAGTCCCCCCTACCGAAAGGCAGGAAGACGACAGCCCCAGTACAAGTGGTACCGCCAGACCTGTGCAGGGGACACAGGCACAGGGGGCTAGGCCCAGTGGTGGGGCCACAGTGTCCCGGGGAGGCCACAGGATGGATGCTGCAGCCCAGGACGTGATCTCTGAGGTCCTGGGGGCCTACCAGCATACCCATGACAGATTGGCACAGATTGGCACAGATAGTATCCACCCTGGAGCATAGTCAGAGGATACAGCAGGAACACCACCAAGAGGCCTTGGAGCAGTGGAAACAGCACAACGCCACAATGGCCAGCATAGCATAGCAGGAGCACTGCTGCAGCTGGTACAAACCCAGTCTGAGACCCACACAGGACAGGAGGCCCCCCACTACAGCACAGGAGACAGGCCGGACAATGATAGCATCAGTAGCAACATTCCACAAACTACCCTCAGAGGAAACACAAGGTACAACCATGTCATCCCCTCTAGGTCAACAGCAGGCGCCCAAACGGACCCTCAGGCCAATATATGGGACTGGAATCCCTGCCAAAAACAAGCCCCCCTCCAAGACGTAACTCTGCAACAATCTGCCCACCAACTATCCCACACAATCAACCACCAAACAGTGCTAACAATCAAAAAGAACTCATGAAAGCATGGATGGACCCATCAATACTAACAACAAGGCTGCCACCATGTTGGCATTGAGGACAACCACCCCTGTAAATTGCACTATTCAATCCCTGCCAGAAATAAAACACACATCACACCTGTAACACTGTCCCCTGTCATAATGTGTGAACAAAGTGAAGTATGGATGCAACTGGCTGATAACTACTTTATTGGTAATGCGTAGCATGAAAGTGCACCTGTGTGCCTAAATGTAGTAAAAAAAGCACTAAATTGTATTTGGTACCATGCAGACCTGGACCCAGTTGCAAATAGTAGATTCAAAACCCCCCTAGATGACAAAGCACACGGACAGTATGTGTCACAAACACCATTGTCAGCCCTTGGTCCCACATAGTTACTGGAAGTAGAGTTGTATCAGTTGGGTCCTGGAATTGACATCTTCCCCTTCCTCATCATCACCATGACTCTCCTCCCCTCTCTGAGGAAGCTAGTGAGGATTTACAGCACCATCCACTTCCAAAAGGGGATAGAATTTCTCACTGCCACGTTGTGCAGCATGCAGCAGGCCACCACTATTCTACACACCTTTTCAGGCCCATAGGCCTGGGAACCCCCAGAGATATGTAGACAACAAAATCTAGCCTTCTGGAGACGTAGTGTGCGCTCTATCACCCTCCTAGTACGTCCATGGGCCTCATTTTAAGTCATCTCTGCATCTGCCCCAGGATTCCTCACTGGTTTCAGGAGCCAACACAAGTTGGGATAGTCAGAATCACCTAGAAAATGTGCAAAACAGAGCAGTCAGTGTCAAGCCTCTGAGTCAGACAGCCTGGCTGTCTGCTAGGTGGCAGTTATTGACAGAAACACCTACCTATGATCCACCCTCTCCCCTCCTGTAGTTGTTCTATCTTGTGTGGCACACTACTGTTCCTCAGCACAAAGGAATCATGGACTGAACCGGGGAACATGGCATTTAGATGTACTGGTCTGTAGTACATACCAATTGGATGTTCATGGAGTGAAAGTTCTTTCTGTTTCTGTACACCTGTTCACTGACTCTTGGGGGTATTATAGATATGTGGGTGCCATTGATGGCACTGATCACATGGGGTATGTTTGCAAATGCACAGAAGTAAGATTTGATGGCAGGGAGGTCAGTACTTTGGGGAAACCTCACATAGGACTGCAGGTGCCGTACAAATGCATTTAGAAATCTTGTCAGTGTAATGATGAACATTGGCTGTGAAAATCCTGCACCCATGCCCACTGTCACTTGAAATGAGCCTGTGGCCAGGAAATGGAGTGCAGAGAGCACATGCACTTCAGTAGGGATGGCATGCTGATTACAATTTGCCGGAGTTAGTGCAGGATCCGGTAATGCACAAAGTTCAAGAATAGTTGCACGAGTGAGTCTGTAATTGATTATGATGTGATGCTCCACCATGGTCCGCAAATCAACAAGTGGTCTGTACACCGATGGGGCCCTTCCTCGCCACAAGGGCCGGTACCTAGGAGTGATTTGAAACACGTGTGAGGAACACACGTACATAGGCACACATTGTCATTCATAGTGCACTGCTTACTTGATTGTAGGGACTCAAAAGTAAAATGTTTTTGACAGAATTTCACCTAGACCTCAATGAGTGACCAGGGTTTGATATGTGTAGTATTGTTAATGGTCACATGCATAGGTATGTTAGGTGAACAATAGGGCCTGCGTTGTGCAAATATCATTTTTATTAATGCGTAGTTAATGCCCCCTGTAATCCAGAACTGTCGTTGTGGAAGTGACCTCATACTGCTAGCGGTTGACGTAACAGCGTAAGGTGGTGTTTACCGCAGTTCGCACCATCGTTGGTTAACATGAATGCCAATGGGGAATCCTGGCGTAACATGATCGCCGCCGGCTGGACGGTGCACACTGCCGCGATACGTACACAAATTCGTCACCCCAACTTCACTTGACTCCCTGATCTCATGCGAGCAGGTACTCCACTGAGTGTACTGGTGTGTCCTGCCTCTGGTCATGGAAGTGGCTCGTGTTGCAGGGGAAAGGGCCCTGGCCTTCACCCAGGAGGAATTGGAGAGGCTAGTGGACGGGGTCCTGCCCCTGTATGCCAAGATCTACGGACAGCCAGAGGTACAGGGGGTTTGGGGGCACTGTTTGGGTGTAATGGATGGTGTTGTTAGTACATATGTGTGCACCTGTGAGCCTGCATGGGCCATGTTTCATGCCATGGTGCGTGCGTATGTCCTGTAAGTCTGTCAGTACTGTCCGTCCCATAGTGGACGTATAGCCAGCTGTACATATTTTCCAAGTGCCTGACCTCTGTGTTACATTTCTGGGTCTCCCTTTTAGGTCAGCGCCCACCAAAAGAGGGCACTTTGGCATGCCATCGCCAAGGAGGTACGGAACCTGGGGGTCTACAATCGGCGGAGCACCCACTGCAGGAAGAGGTGGGAGGACCTGCGGCACTGGGCACAAAACATCTGTGAGGCCCAGCTGGAGAAGTCCTCCCAACGTGGAAGGAGTGCCCATTGGGCACTGACCCCCATCATACTACGCATCCTGGCGGTGGAGTACCCAGACCTGGATGGGCACCTGAAGGCTGTACAGCAGTCCCAAGGGGGTGAGTACTCATGTAACAATCTTAACCCTTGATGGATGTCTGTGTGTTCATTAGGGTTTATGCTGCTTACAATAGTTGCAGGGACTCTGACTGAAGTCCATCTACATGATGGCCCGTAGGGTCTAGGGGTGTTTTGGTCAGGTCTCCTACATGTCGGGTCGTCAGGTAGTTCAGGGGATGGGTGTAGAGCAGGGTTCTGGTCACTAGTTAGGGGCATGGCCATGGGCATAGTGGAAGGGGCTGCCTGTTGGGGGGGTCTTCTGGGTGGGTGTATGTCTGGCCACTGTGTTCACTCCTTTCAGCTATTTACAAGTGTCTCTCCTGTTTTGTCTCCCCATCCCTGTTCTCTTGTATTGCTTGTGTACATCAGCATCATCTGGCGCGGGAGCTGAGGCACCGGCAAGTGGGGATGCAGCGGCCCACGGATCCTCGGAGGCAGAGTCATCAGACGCCAAGGGGACCAGTGGGTTGGAGGGCGAGGGGAGTACCACGGGGAGGCAACTACCACTGGAGGTAGTGACTCTGATACCTCCTCCGATGGGGGCTCCCTGGCGGTGGCGGACCCTAGTGGGCACACCCGTACAGTATCATCTTCCGCCACCCCCCATGCCATCACCGCCCTCCCTTTTGCTCCCCACCGAGTTGCCCGTGCCCGCTCACCCAGAAGGGTACAACCATCGTCAATGCCATCCAGGGGCTAGCATCAGAGATGTAGCAGACAAATACCTATCTGGTTGGCATTCACAGTGCCTTGTCTGGCCTACAGAGATCTTTTCAGGCTGTGGCCTTCTCTTGGACGGCAGCCAGTTTCCCTGGTCATTCCGTCCCCCCTCCAACCTCCTCTACCCCTTCCAGCACCCCACTCCCTTCACCCCTCCAAAGCACACAATCTGACACCCAGTCAAGCACCTCAACACACAAAAAGCACACTACTAAACACAAGCACCACACCTCCCACCACAAGCATTCACACAGCCAACATACACATGCACACACAGCAACATCCACTTCCCCTAGTTTGCCCACCTCTTCCGCCTCCCTGTCTGTCTCCTGTACATGCACACCCACAAGCACTGCACCTTCAGTCACTGTTGCTGAGCCCATTCCTGCACTCACCACAATAGCAGACATCCAGACATGCACCCCAGACACCACACCTGCACTCACCACAAGTACTGTAGATGACACATGCAGCACACTCACCAGACTTGCAGACACCCACACAACATACATCCACACTGGCATCCTGTCTTCTCCCACTGTGTCCACCCCCCTCCTCAAAAAACACACAAACGCACCAGGACACCCACCTATCACACATCCACCACACCTCAGCATACTGTCCAGTCACCTGCACCCACGACAAGCACCTCTACACCACTTACGTCCATACCCTCTGCCTCCACTCACACGCCCTCCTCCAGGCCCAACCCAATTGCACCCAAAAAACGTTTCCTCTCCCGTGCTGACCTCTTCCAGCCCACTGGCCCACCCAGTCTTGTTCCTAAGCGTGCGCACCTCGTTGCCCTTTCCACTCCTTCCACTTCACAGCCCGCCCCTGTCCGCCCTTCACATTCCCATGCCCCTTCCCCAGAAAGGAAGAAGCTCTGTGCTGAACCAATTCCATCTGACTCCACCCGGTCGAAGCACACACCCCCACCTTCCAAACCCAAACCCAAACCCCCTCCAACTTCCGATCGCAAGTCCAAGCCCCACCCCCGTCGCAAATCCCCACCACCCCATGCCCCTGTTCCCTGAGGTACCTGGATGCCCCATTGTTGCCCCATTAGGGGGGTACCGGGCACTGTTGGAAGTCAGGTTGGGGCCATTGTAGCCCAAACACGTATGGCTCTATGGACTGGCCATTAGCCTTGTTGTGAAAAGTTAGCTCTGTGAGCTGAAATAAATATTTATGTGTGCCCTGTGTTTTGGCGGCACACTCTTGAACCCTGGTCTCTCGTTTCAATGTTTGACATTGACATTGGCATCTGTATGTACAATGGTCAGGTTGGATTTGCCTTGTGTCTGTCGGGTAAGTACCTCTTGGTGTGGGGTTTATGGGTTGTGCTGCTGTGAAGGGTTGTGGGAGCGTTGCAGGGTGGGTGGAGTGGGTGGGTATGTAACTGTGCCCTTTCTTCCCTTGTTTAGTAGGTTGCAGTACTTATCGTCGTTGTCTTCGTCGGCGGTCTTGGTCGTGGAGGTATATGGCAAGGAGCAGGGCTGGCATGATCTGCAGCTCTCTATCCATGTCTGCTTCAGCGCGTTGTGTGGGCCTCCGGTGAGTGTTTCCTTATATTAGGTTTGTTTCTGCCTGGCTTTGCATGGCGGTGGTTCCCGCCCCAGAACTGATGGCAGTCTAGTAATTCATTATTTGATGGGCGGGTTGGGCTTTCCGTCGGCCTGTGGGCGGACTCTGCCGTTGTCGTCGGCACTCCTCTACTGGTGGTGGGTGGTTTTCAGGATCCCTGTGTTTCAGTTGGTTCTTTATTTGGCGGTCCAGACCGCTCCTCTGTTGGCGGTTTTCACCGCCGGCGGCGCGGTGTGGACCGCTGTGTTAACAATGAGGGCCTTAATCACTGTATGTCAAGTACAAATACAAGTCCAATCCCAACCGCTGAACACCAGTGTTAGAAATTGGGTCTTTGGTTGGCAGTCAGGTACCGCCTGTCCAAACAAGGACCCTCACTCTAGTCAGGGTAAGGAGAATCACCCTCAGTTAACCCCCGTTCACCCCCTTGGTAGCTTGGCACGAGCAGGCAGGTTTAACTTCAGAAGCAATGTGTACAGTATTTGTACCAACACACACAGTAACTTAGTAAAGACACTACAAAATGACACAACACAAATTTAGAAAACTAGGGAATATTTACCTAAACAAAACAAGACCAAAATGACAAAAATCAAATATACACAAGTCAAGTTATGAATAAAAAGCAAAAAGAGTCTTAAATCCTATAGAAAACAGTGGTAACACTGCTAGCGTGAAAAAGTACCTGGGTTGCGTCAAAGTAACACCACAGGAGCGAGTGTGCGTCGGAAAAGGCCAGCGATGCATCGATTTCTCACTCGCAAGCGAGACCGTGCCTCGTTCCTCCTCCGGTCGGATCGGCATGCATAATTTTTCCTCTCCGCAAGAGAACGATGCTTCGATCCGGACAGGCACCTCGTGTCCAGGAAGGCTTTGCATTGTTTTTCCGCACCCAGCAGGGGTTTGCATCGAAAAATCCGGTTGCACGGTATGAGAAAACTGCACAATGTGGGGTTGCGACGGTAACAGCCTCCATCAGAGGGTGTTGCGCATTGTTTCTCCAGCCGCCTTGCATTGATCTTCTAGCCGCAATGCAGGTGGGGCGTAGATTTCAGACGCGAAGCCGGCGGTGCGTCATTTCTCAGCCACGTCTCGGAAGGTGCATCAAACTTTTCCCTGCACAGCGGTCTGTGCGTGCAATATCAGTCTTGGTCTGCCAGCTTCACCTTTCAAGGGCCCAGGAAATGGATAAGGCACCACTTGGCAGGGCAAGAGTCTCAGCAGAGAGTCCAGGTGCTGGCAGGGGAAGTCTTTGATGGCCCTGAGACTTCAACAAAAGGAGACAAGCTCGGGTCAAGCCCTTGGAGATTTCTTCACAAGCAGAAATGCACAGCACAGTCCAGTCTTTGTCCCCTTTCACAGGCAGAAGCAGCAACTGCAGGATAGCTCCACAAAGCACAGTCACAGGCAGAGCAGCACTTCTCCTCAGCTCTTCAGCTCTTTTCCTTGGCAGAGGTTCCTCTTGATTTCCAGAAGTGATCTAATTTTCAGGGGTTTGGGTGCCCTTCTTATACCCATTTCCGTCTTTGAAGTAGGCCTACTTCAAAGGAAAGTCTCTCTTGTTTGGGAGATCCTGCCTTGCCCAGGCCAAGCCCCAGACACACACCAGGGGGTTGGAGACTGCATAGTGTGAGGGCAGGCACAGCCCTTTCAGGTGTAAGTGACCACTTCTCCCCTCCCTCCTAGCACAGATGGCCCATCAGGATATGCAGGCTACACCCCAGCTCCCTTTGTGTCACTGTCTAGAGAGAGGTGCAAACAGTCCAACTGCCAAACTAACCCAGTCAGGGAATCCACAAACAGGCAGAGTCACAGAATGGTTTAAGCTAGAAAATGCCTACTTTCTAAAAGTGACATTTTCGAACACACAATCTCAAAAACAACTTTACTAAAAGATGCATTTTTAAATTGTGAGTTCAGAGACCCCAAACTCCACATGACTATCTGCTCCCAAAATGAAACTGCACTTTAGTTATATTTAAAGGCAACCCCCATATCAACCTATGAGAGAGATAGGCATTGCAACAGTGAAAACCACATTTGGCATGTAAAACACATTAGTATATGTCCTACCTTAAACATACACTGCACCCTGCCCATGGGGCTACCTAGGGCCTACCTTAGGGGTGTCTTACATGTAAGAAAAGGGAAGGTTGAGGCCTGACAAGTGGGTACACTTGCCAATTCGAACTGGCAGTTTGAAGCTGCACACACAGACACTGCAGTGGCAGGTCTGAGCCATGTTTACATGGCTACTAATGTGGGTGGCACAACCAGTGCTGCAAACCCACTAGTAGCATTTGCTTTACAGGCCCTGGGGATCTCTAGTGCACTGTACTAGGGATGTACCAGTAAATCTAATATGCCAATCATGGAAAGCCAATTACATACACATTTTATATAGGATCACTTGCACTTTAGCACTGGATAGCAGTGGTAAAGTGCCCAGAGTAACAAAAACAGGGCCAGCACACATCAACAACCTGGGAAAAAGTTAGGGGAGATCACGTCAAGGACGCCAAATCTAACAATACAAAACACAACAAAGCAACACAACACAACAGTGCAGGAAAATAATCCATCATAGCTTAACATACCACAGAAGCACAACACAGCAATATATTAATACAATGACAAAGTCTAGAAAAGCACTTGCACAATGTCATGGTTTGTGGACCATGCTTTTCTCAGATAATAGGTCAGGCGAGGACACGAGCTCTGATGAACTGCATATGTGTTTATTCTTCTGAGGTTGCAGAGATCAGCTGAAACTACTTGGCAAGAGGATGTGGGTCTGCATCATACACAATACATAATGAACATTGATAAAGTCAGGACACATTACCAGTCTAAAGGTGCCACGGAACTCTTATGATACCTCTACTGGAGGCTTTGCGGAATCTTGGATTTGTGGGTTATATATAGAATAAAGTACCAACTACAGTACACAATCAAGATATAGCAAGTCACTGAGGAAGCCCTTGATCCTATAGAAAAACAGCATGACATATTTATGCAACCCAGTATAACACAATAATATGCACACATATGTAATAACACAAATACAAAATGCAACACTTTAATGCATCATAAGAGTGAAACAAAATGTAACAATAAAACATCAATAACATTATGTTGTTGAATTAGGTTGCATTTTGTGTTGTGTATTTTTGTTCTGTAAGGATGTGTTGTTTTGTGTGTTCTTTTTTGTGTTGTGTTGATTCATTATGAGGTGCTGCTTTGAGTTTTGAGTTCTCGTACTGATTTACTATAGCAGTTTAGTTTATGGGCTTCACAAAATGTTGCTACCTTCCAGCCACAAACTGTACATTCCATTAGAACTGCAGTGAAAAACAAACATTTCTCACGGACAAAGGTGGTAATATATACCTTGTCAAACCTGCCATCTTTGGGATGTTATTCTCCCAGATTGTTAGCCTTCATTCAATTTTTGCTGAACTTGTTTTGTGGGCATTAGGACTCTGTGCATTTTACCCCTGGTAACCTGTGGTAAAGTGATTGTGCTCTCTCCCCTTAAACACGAGGAAATTGGCCTACACCTGATTTGTACATTTAATTTACTTCTACTAAGTCACTCATAAATGGTGCTGCCTGCAGACAGGGCCTGTAAATTAAATGGTGGTCTACATTACTCATTGTGCCACCCACTAAGTAGCACTGTATAACTTGTTCCAGGCCTGCCACTGCAGCGCAGCCTGTAGCAGAGTTTCAAACTGCCAGTTCTTCTTGGCAAAAGAAACAATTTGCCAAAACTGCATCTTCCTTTTTAATAATTGTTAACCCTAGGGTAGGCACTATCCATTCCTAGGACACGCTGCATGTTTTTTAACAAAATATTGCTTGTGTATTTAAGTTTTAGATATCCTGACAGTGAAACATTCCTAAACTAGTTTTTCACTGTTATATGGTTATATCTCCCATAGATAACACTGGAGCATCTTATTACACTTAATAAGTGATGGCTTCAGTTTGAGAACAGATAGAGAAATGGTTCTTCCAATCATTCGAAATGTAATTTAAAACCTTTTTAAAGGTAAAATCAAGAGTTTAAGTTACCGAGCTGAAAATGCCACTTTTAGAAAATTGCCATTTTCTACCTTTCTGCCAGTGTCAAGGTTCACATGATTGTGAATGGCTTTCCTTTGTTGTGTTGTGTATTTCTTATAGATACGGGAACACAATGTGTGTCAGCAAGGTATTCCTCATTCCTCTTCTTAGAAAGATGTCCTGGTAGGTTGTACTCAACCCTTTCGGAGCTTCAAACAGCAGCCTCGGGTCTATTCCCACCTCATTCTGATTTCTAAGGACTGACTGCCCTGCCACTGACAAATGCAGCTCACATCTAGGCATGCCTGGCCTTTGTGATCCTAGACAGTTTGGAGCAAAACCCAGGAACGAGAAAAGACACCACAGGCAGACAAAGGTTATAAGAATGACATTGTGTAGGAAAGTACCATCTTTCTTGGCATGTTACCCCCATTTTGTACCTGCATGTCAGTATGTTTTTGCCTGTCTCACTGGGATCCTGCTGGTCAGGACCCTAGTGCTCATAGTTTATGGCCTAATGTGTGTGGTGTGTATGGTGTTTGACTGTGTCACTGAGGCCCTGCTAATCAGAACATCAGTGCTTATGCTCTCTCTGCTTTTAAATTTGTCACTATAGGCTAGTGACTTAATTTACCAATTTCAATTGGTTCACTGGACCCCCCTTATAAGTCCCTAGTATATGGTAAGTAGGTACCCAGGGCATTAGGGTTCCAGGAGATCCTTATGGGCTGCAGCATTTCTTTTGCCACCCATAAGGAGCTCAGACAAACCCTTTCACAGGACTGCCACTGCAGCCTCCATGAAATAGCGCACACGTTATTTCACAGCCATTGTCACTGCACTTGAGTAACTTATAAGTCACCTATATGCCTAACCTTCACTTGCTGAAGGTTGGGTTCAAAGTTACTAAGTGTGAGGGCACCCTTGCACTAGCAAAGGTGCCCCTACATAGTTCAGGGCCATTTCCCGGGACTTTGTGGGTGCAGGGACGCCTTTAAACATGTGCACTACATATAGGCCAATATCTATATGTAGCTCCACAGTGGTAACTCCGAATATGGCCATGTAAGTTGTCTAAGATCATGGAATTGTCCCCCCATTCCAAATCTGGTATTGGGGAGCCTATTCCATGCATCCTGGGGACTCCACTATGGACCCCAGTACTGCCAAATCAGCTCTCTCAGGCTTGCACTGCAGCTACAACTGCTGCTGACTCACAGACAGGGTTCTGCCCTCGTGGGGGCTGGCATCTCAGTCCCAGGAAGGCAGAACAAAGCATTTCCTTTGGGAGCAGGGTGTTACACCCTCTCCCTTTGGAAATAGGTGTTACAGGCTGGTGAGGGGTAGCCTCCCCCAGCCTCTGGAAATGCTTTGAAGGGCACAGATGTTGCCCACATTGCATAAGCCAGTCTACACCGGTTCAAGGACCCCTTGTCCCCTGCTCTGGTGCGAAACAGGACAAAGGAAAGGGGAGTGACTACTCCCCTGTCCATCACCACCCCAGGGGTGGTGCCCAGAGCTCCTCCAGTGTGTCCCAGACTTCAGCCATCTTACTTTGCATTGTGTGGGGGCACTCTGGATGGCTCTGAGTGGCCAGTGCCAGCAGGTGATGTCAGAGACCCCTCCTGATAGGTCCTTACCTGATAAGGTAGCCAATCCCCCTCTCAGGGCTATTTAGGGTCTCTCCTGTGGGTTCTCTTGAGATTCTACTTGCAAGGTTCCAGCAGGAATCCTCTGCAACTGCTACTTCATCGTCTGACCTTGGATCAGCCGCAGCCTGCTCCAGTAACCGCTGTAACAGCAACAAAGTATCCACAAGGGATACTTTTCCTCTGCAACTTCAGCTCCAGCCAGCAACTGCAACAGTTTCCACAGTGTGCATACTCTGAGGACTCCCTGTCTTCACCCTGCACCAGAAGGACTGAAGAAATCTCCCGTGGGGTGATGGAGTCACTCCCCTGCTCACGCAGGCACCTTCTAAGTCGACAACCGGTTCTCCTGGACTCCTCTCCTGGCAACGAGCGTGCTCCTTGGAACACAGAGGGTGGATCCCATTGACACAGACTGTCCTGAGGTCCTGCTGTCCCAATTTGGAGGAGGTAAGACCTTGCCTTCCCCCAGAACGACAGCACCCATGTGCATCACGTCTTCTTCACCTCCGAGGGCCTCAGTGCACTATTTGCAAAATTCCTTAATGCACAGCCTGGCCCAGGTCCCAGCACTCTATCCTGTGATGCTCGACTCGCTGAGTTGTTCTCCAGCGGCATTGGACCTTCCTATGAAGTGCTGCACCAACTGCATTTTGCAACTCCTTTGTCCCCGTGTCCTGGTACTCCCGTGGGTGCTATCTGGTGCTCTGAGGGCTGTCTGAAGTGCTGAGAGCCCCCTCTTCCTCCTCACACAGAGTTGTGGCCCCCAGGCCCCTCCTGGGTCCAGATAGCACCCAGTTGACACAAAATGCGACTTTGCCAGAACCAAGGCTTGTTGGAGGAATCCAGCACCAAAACTCGCCTACATCCAACTTCACGAAGTAGGACATCCTTTGCATCATGCAGGAACCCATTGGCATCTTCCTAGGGTGCATTTCTTCAGTCTTCGTCCAACTGGGAACTCTTCTTTTGCACCCTCTCTGGGTTGTCAGGGGCTCCTGTACTTCCTAGAACTTCTTTCGACTTCTGGACTTGGTCTGCTTCTTTTGCAGGTCTTCAGGTCCAGGAATCCACTGTTTGTTGTTTGCAAACTTGGTTGGTTCTTGCAATAATCCCAAGCACAACTTGTAGTGTGTCCTAAGGAAACTTGCAGTACTTTACTCCTGCTTTTCTGGGCTCTGGGGTGAGGTAATTTGCTTACCTTTACTGTATTCTTACTCTCCCAGCGATTCTGCACACATTACACCTGTCTAGGGGGGAATTTGTGATTCGCATTCCACTTTCTAAGTATATGGTTTGTGTTGCCCCTAGACCTATTTTCTCCCATTGCATTCAATAGCATTTCCTATTGTTTGCACTATCCTATGTCTAATTACTTGCCTTATTTTGGTGTCTAGTGTATATATTGTGTATAATACTTACCTCCAGAAGCAGTATTGTCTCTAAGATATTTTTGGTACTGTGTCAACCAAATAAATACCTTTATTTTTGGTAACACTGAGTATTGTCTTTGCTTGTGTATAAGTACTGTGTAACTATAAGTGGCACTGCAGGAGCTTTGCATGTCTCCTAGTTCAGCCTATGCTGCTCTGCTACAGCTACCTCTATCAGCTTAAGCTGCTAGAACACTACTACATTTCACTAATAAGGGATAACTGGACCTGGTGTAAGATGTATGTTCCCAAGGTACCCACTACAAACCAGGCCAGCCTCCTACACATTGTCATAACATCTCATCAAAACCCTCCTGGACTTGTGGAAGATTCATAGGAAAAAGAAAGACTTGACCTGCTTCGCTTGAACTGAGGCTCCCTAGAAGTGACTCCAGTTGTCAGTTGGCTGACCTCTTTTGGCTACAACAACAAGATATCAGAGGCCTCCTTGCAACTGCCCTGTTGGCCTGCACTAAGTGGACCTGCCTGGACCTGCTTGAGCCCTGCGCTGCTTGCCTCTGATGGGGTGAATCCTGATCCCCAAAGTCCTTGCCCCCTGGCTGCAATCAGATGGCCCTCCTCATGAACTCCAATTGAAAATCCAGCAGTTTTGTCTTCCTCGTGACTTCGAGTGGATTCTTCCTGCCAAGAAACCAGAGTTATCAATGCCCACTGTTAGACTTTTCATCCTTGGCGTGGTCTCCCTTAACTTTTTGCCTCTGTTTCCCAGGTTGTTGATGTGTGCTGGAGTCTGTTTTTGCTGTTTTTGTTACTCTGGGCGCTTTACCACTGCTAACCGGTGCTAAAGTGCGAGTGCTCCTATACAAAAAGTGTATGTATGTAATTGGTTTATCCATGATTGGCATATTTGATTTACTAGTAAGTCCCTAGTAAAGTGCACTAGAGGTGCCCAGTGCCTGCAAACCCAATGCTACTAGTGGGCCTGCAGCACTGGTTGTGCCACCCAACTAAGTAGCTCTGTAATAATCTCTCAGACCTGCCACTGCAGTGTCTGTGTGTGCAGTTTTAAACTGTAAATGCGACCTGGCAAGTGTACCCACTTGCCAGGCCTAAACCTTCCCTTTTCTTACATGTCAGGCACCCCTAAGGTAGGCCCTATGTAGCCCCAAGGGCAGGGTGCAGTGTATGGTTAAGATAGGACATATAGGGGGTTATTCTAACTTTGGAGGAGGTGTTAATCCGTCCCAAAAGTGACAGAAAAGTGACGGATTTACCACCAGCCGTATTACGAGTCCATTATATCCTATGGAACTCGTAATACGGCTGGTGGTATATCCGTCACTTTACCGTCACTTTTGGGACGGATTAACACTCCTCCAAAGTTAGAATAACCCCCATAGTAATGTGTTTTATATGTCCTAACAGTTAAATATTGCTAAATTCGTTTTTCACTGTTGCAAGGCCTGTCCCTCTCATAGGTTAACATGGGGGCTACCTTTAAATATGATTAAAGTGTAGATTCCTTCTGGCAACGGATAGACATGTGGAGTTGGGGAATTCCAACCGAGGCGGTAACCGCCAACAGAGACCGCCACATTAACACACCGCCCGCCATGGCGGTACAAACAAACAGCGCGGTGGTCCCCGCCAACAGACAGGCGGGAGTCAATGTACCGCCCACAGTATCACAACCTACCAATCCGCCACCTTTTCCGGGACGGTAGCCCCGCCGATAAAAACACGTCGGAAACTGCCATTTCGAAGGGAAAACGCTCACCTCCATACACCCCACGAGGAATCAGGACAGCATGGAACCCGAACTCCACATACTCCCAGCGATAGTCTTCCTGCTCCTCTACCAGGAGCACGAACGCCGGCGCAGAAGACAACGGTGAGTACTGCACCTACGACACAGGGGAGGGGTGAGGGAAAAAATTACGGGGACACACATACGCGACACACCCACCCCCACCCTCACCCACTACAACACACACATCAATGCATAGCAATACATCACAGTTACACCCCCCAAGCCTCCCGGAAGAATGCAAAGACAAAAGGAAATGATTCTAAACATTGAAATATATTGCAATACTGCCAAAAAAATATATATACACATCAAAAACTCTTATATACAGATATGTACAAGTCCGAGCATTGTAGCAGGCATTGTCCGTGGACCACTGGGCCCAAATCACATGGGCAAAGCCCACACAGGATACCTGACTCTAACGGAGAGAACACTGCAGGGGCATCAGATAGCAAAACTACAGGCACCTCAGGGGGAAGGGAAGAGGGGGCACCTCAGCCAGATGAGTGCACGACGCCAGATCCACGAGGGGCCTCCATGCCCACTGTTCAATCCTGGGGAGTGCAAAGCCACAGTCTCACAAGTCCAGACAGAGGGTGGGCTGCACACTGTTCAATCCTGGGGAGTGCAAAGCCACAGTCTCACAAGTCTATACAGTGGGTGGGCTGCCCACTGCTCAATCCTGGGGAGTGCAAAGCCACAGTCTCACAAGTGGATAACAGTCTCCACTGGTTCTGGAGGGGGCCTGGTGCCCAGAGTGCCTCGTGCAGCCCTGCCCGACACAGATGCGGCCCAGCCCCTGCCGCTCATGGGCCCGCGGTGCCTGCGATGGAGTGGCCAGTGCAGCGGTGCTTGAGACGGCGGTGCCCAGTTCAGCGGTGCTTGAGATGAAGGGCCCAGTGCAGCGGTGCTTGAGACGGCGGTGCACAGTTCAGCGGTGCTTGAGATGAAGGGCCCAGTTCAGCGGTGCTTGAGACGGCGGTGCCCAGTTCAGCGGTGCTTGAGATGAAGGGCCCAGTTCAGCGGTGCTTGAGACGGCGGTGCCCAGTTCAGCGGTGCTTGAGATGAAGGGCCCAGTTCAGCGGTGCTTGAGATGAAGGGCCCAGTTCAGCGGTGCTTGAGACGGCGGTGCCCAGTTCAGCGGTGCTTGAGATGAAGGGCCCAGTTCAGCGGTGCTTGAGACGGCGGTGCCCAGTTCAGCGGTGCTTGAGATGAAGGGACCAGTTCAGCGGTGCTTGAGACGGCGGTGCCCAGTTCAGCGGTGCTTGAGATGAAGGGCCCAGTTCAGCGGTGCTTGAGATGAAGGGCCCAGTTCAGCGGTGCTTGAGACGGCGGTTCCCAGTTCAGCGGTGCTTGAGACGGCGGTGCCCAGTGCAGCGGTGCTTGAGATGAAGGGCCCAGTGCAGCGGTGCTTGAGACAGCGGTGCCCAGTTCAGCGGTGCTTAAGACGGCGGTGCCCAGTGCAGCGGTGCTTGAGATGAAGGGCCCATTTCAGCAGTGCTTGAGACGGCGGTGCCCAGTTCAGCGGTGCTTGAGATGAAGGGACCAGTTCAGCGGTGCTTGAGATGAAGGGCCCAGTTCAGCGGTGCTTGAGACGGCGGTGCCCAGTTCAGCGGTGCTTGAGATGAAGGGCCCAGTTCAGCAGTGCTTGAGACGGCGGTGCCCAGTTCAGCGGTGCTTGAGATGAAGGGCCCAGTTCAGCGGTGCTTGAGACGGCGATGCCCAGTTCAGCGGTGCTTGAGATGAAGGGCCCAGTTCAGCTGTGCTTGAGACGGCGGTGCCCAGTTCAGCGGTGCTTGAGACGGCGGTGCCCAGTGCAGCGGTGCTTGAGATGAAGGGCCCAGTGCAGCGGTGCTAGAGATGAAGGACCCAGTGCAGCGGTGCTTGAGACGGCGGGCCCAGTTCAGCGGTGCTTGAGACGGCGGTGCCCAGTGCAGCGGTGCTTGAGATGAAGGGCCCAGTTCAGCAGGGCTTGAGACGGCGGTGCCCAGTTCAGCGGTGCTTGAGATGAAGAGCCCAGTTCAGCGGTGCTTGAGATGAAGGGCCCAGTTCAGCGGTGCTTGAGACGGCGGTGCCCAGTTCAGCGGTGCTTGAGAAGGCGTTGCCCAGTGCAGCGGTGCTTGAGATGAAGGGCCCAGTGCAGCGGTGCTTGAGACGGCGGTGCCCAGTTCAGCGGTGCTTGAGACGGCGGTGCCCAGTTCAGCGGTTCCGGCCATGGCGGGGTAGTCATTTGCCACCTGTCCTGTGGCTGGTGGGGCCCTCCTGCCCATCTGTCCTGTGGCTGGCTGGGCCCTCCTGGGCAGCTGTGCCGGGGCTGTTGGTGGCCTCCTGCCCACCTGGGATGCGGCTGGCGGGGCCTCCTGGCCAGCTGGGCTGATGGCGGTGTTGTCGGGCGTGCTGCCCTTCCCAGCCTTCCCTGATCGCCTGTGGCCCTTCCCCACCTTGGGCGGTGTGCCAGCTGTCTCCACACTCCCTGCCGGAGCCCTGGTAGGGGTTTTAGTCCCTGGTGTTTTCACCCTCTCCCGCCGGCCACTGCCTATCTTGGGATGTTTCTCCGGGGGTGGCTGCCCGTGCCTTGGCTTCGCACCAAACTGGCTGCCCTGGTGGTTGGGGCACTCCACTGTCCATGGCAGACTGTGATGACAGGGGCCGGTTTTGTCGTGGCTGAGGTGCTGACTGTAGTCCTATGACATGGACGGGGTGGGGGAGTTGGTGGAAAGAGGTTGAGTTTAGACAGGAAAAATTTTTTGGGAGCAGTGGGACGGGTAGGTGTAGTGGGTATGGGAGTGGAGGAAGAGGTTGTGCTTGTAGGAGTTGTAAGTCTAGTGGCTTTGGGTGCAGGTGCTTGGGCTGGAGGCTGTCGTGAGGTGGATGGCTGTTGGGTGGGTGGCTGCCTGCGTTTGTGTATCTTGGAAGAGGGGGTCGCAGACACACTGGGAGAGGACACAGGGGATGTGTAAATGGCAGTGGGGGTGGTGACTGCACGTGTGCGGGGTGTTCTGGTGTGTGTGCTGCTGAGGGACGTAGTGGCTGAAGATGTTGTGCATGCAGGTGTGAACGGAGAGGTGACAGGGAGGGAGGAGGGAGACGTGAAGGAGGGGGACACAGTGGAGGCAGTGGGTGTTGGTATGTCTGTATGTGGATGTTGCTTGTGTGACTGCCTGTGGGATGTGTGGTGCTTATGTCTGGCTGAGCTTCCCTTGGGTGTTGAGGTGTGTGCAGGCTGTTCTTATGGTGTGTCTGGGATAGGCAGAGGTACAGGTGATAGGGTATGGGTGGAGGAAGTTGGAGGGGGGAGGCTAGAGACAGGGACAATGGCTGCCATCAGTGCCGAGCTCAGAGTCTGGAACGATCGCTGAAGGGCCGCCTGACCAGAATGAATGCCTTCCAGGTATGCATTACTCTGGTGCACCTCCCTTTCTACACCCTGGATGGCATTCAAAATGGTAGACTGCCCAACAGTGAGCGTCCTCAGGAGGTCAATGACCTCCTCACTGAGGGCAGCAGGGGTGCCTGGGGCGAAGGAGATGCCCACCTTCCTGGGTGAGCGGGCACAGGCCAAACGCTGAGGGGCTGCTGGGAGGGCGGTGCTGGTGCAGTGGGTGGCGGCTGTACCTGTTGTTGCGGGGGGCACAGATGTTGCCGCCACCACAAGGGAGCTCCCTTCAGAGGACGAGTCGGTGTCACTGATGTCTGCCCGAGTCCCTGCTGTGGAGTTCCCCTCGCCCTCCGTCCCACTGGTGAATTCGGAGTCCGTTGCGTGGCCCTCCTTGGCCATGTGGGATGCAGCTCCCTCGTGCTCCGATGCCACTTCTCCTCCGCCTGATGATGCTAATGCACACATGAACAGGAAGGCCACAAAAAAGGGGGGGGGGGACAGAATATAGACATGTTGAGTGCATGCATTGGCTACACCGTTGGCGGACAGGACAGACACAGAAGCCCCCTGCACTACGCCGCGCACTTGGGGTCGACTACTCAATCCCTGGGACATGGCCTACAAGCCTATGGACGACATCTGCACACATAGATGACACAGGGCCATGAATAGCTGTACTTGGCACCCTACAGAGGTGGGGGGCGGGGGCACAGGGCCATGTCTTACGGAGGGGCCTAGCCTACAGAAATCGCCCTGGCCTAGGGATACCCACAGCCCTCCTCCCCCACCCAGACACCTCCACTGCACGCAAAGTCAGCAGAATGAGAGTGTACTCACCCTCTTGTGTCTGCTGTGATGCCCTCACGCGCCCATCCAAATCGGGGTAGGCCACCGCCAGGATCCGGGACATCAGGGGTCAAAGTCTGACTGGCACCCCTCCCACGTTGGGAGGCCATCCCCAGCTGAGCCTCCGCCGTCTTCCTGCTCCAGCGGCGGATGTCCTCCCATCTCTTCCGGCAGTGGGTGCCCCGTCTGTGGTGGACCCCCAGGGTCCGGACGTCCTTGGCGATGGCACGCCAAATATCGATCTTATGGTGGGCGCTGACCTATATGAAATGTACAGGGGGAGAAGAATAGTCATTACCTTCTGCACCCTCAATGTGAGTGGCCCCCCATCCCTACCCTTGCCATGTGGCACATGCTCTCACCGTCGTTTGATGCATGCCTCAATCGCTCCCCTCCCCCCCATCTTTCATCCACCCCACTCAACACAGGCATAGCCCTTACAGCATGCTCCCAGTGTATTTACCTGTTCGTCTGGAGGACCGTAGAGTAGCGCGTACTGGAGGAGGACCCCATCCACAAGTTTATCCAACTCCTCCGCAGTGAAGGCAGGGGCCCTTTCCCCAGTCGCATGAGCCATTGTCTCTTCCAGACCAAGGTCACAGCAGCACTTGCAGTGTAGGTCCTCTCCTGTCGAAGATCAGGTATCGAGTGATTAAGCAGATAGAAAATGGCGGTCACGGCCGCGGCGGTGCGTACCGTGACCGCCGGCGCACATCGTCATTGGCTCCTGAGACCCATAGGGTTCAATGTTAACCAATGCTGCATTGCGCCGCGGTCTTCGACCGCCTACCGCCACGGTGTGCAATGCCAGCGCAGTTACCTCACATCCCATTGTCGCACTTTACAGGTCAGGCAGCCGCCATTTCAGGGGCCCACATGGCTTATTTTTTACTGCGTCACACATACCTAGGCCTTGCATCAACACTCATACAAGCCATTCTATGGATTAAGAATCGTGTTCTGTGCAAGCTGTGGTTACGTACCTGTGGGTTGATTGACTCTGTGCTCGCTGTTGTCCTTCATAGGCACCGTCCGCTGGGACATGCGAGGAGATGGAGGCATCCTCCGATGTACAGACCGCTGGTGGACCTGTCGACAATGACGGAGAGACATGTCATACTGACATACAGGCTTGACTGTGCCACTATTCAGGAACTGTGTGCCCAGCTGGAGCCAGACCTGATGTCAGCTATCCGCCAACCCACAGGAATCCCCCCTCAAGTGCAGGTGCTGTCAGTGCTCCATTTCCTAGCAAGTGGGTCATTTCAAACAACAGTGGCCATATCATCAGGGATGTCCCAGCCTTTGTTTTCCAAGGTGTTGTCCAGAGTGTTGTCTGCCCTGCTGAAACACATGCGGAGCTACATTGTTTTCCCTGAGGTGGGGGATTTGCCTACAGTGAAGGGTGATTTCTATGCCCTTGGACATATCCCCAACATCATAGGTGCCATTGATGGGACCCATGTGGCTTTGGTCCCCCCCCACAGGAGTGAACAGGTGTACAGAAACCGGAAGAGTTATCATTCCATGAATGTCCAGATGGTATGTTTGGCAGACCAGTACATCTCCCATGTTAATGCCAAGTTCCCTGGCTCAGTGCATGACGCGTACATCATGCGGAATAGCAGCATCCCTTACGTGATGGGGCAACTCCAGAGGCACCGTGTGTGGCTAATTGGTGACTGGTTACCCTAACCTGTCATGGCTACTGACCCCAGTGAGGAATCCCAGGACAAGGGCAGAGAAACGCTACAATGAGGCCCATGGGCGAACTAGGAGGGTGATAGAGCGGACCTTCGGCCTCCTGAAGGCCAGGTTCCGCTGCCTCAATATGACAGGTGGATCCCTATTCTACTCACCAAAGAAGGTGTGCCAGATCATCGTGGCCTGCTGTATGCTTCACAACCTGGCTTTGCGACGACAGGTGCCTTTTCTGCAGGAGGATGGTCCAGATGGTGGTGTTGTGGCAGCTGTGGAGCCTGTGGAGAGTGAAGACGAGGAAGCCGAAGAAGACGACATAGACAACAGGAACACAGTAATACAGCAATATTTCCAATGACACACAGGTAAGAATACACACCGGCATACTACATGTACTTAAACACTACTACCTCTCTACTGTCTGTCCTTTTCACCCAGTGTATGGTAACTGAGTTGTGACTTTCTCTTCCGATTTCAGAGATGTGGGCCCCACTGTGTGACATCTGCTTTGTTTCCCCCATGGACTACAGCTGTGTGACATTGGTATGTTGGCATCACAATGTAAATAAGCATTTTGGCACGGTAATGTCTAATACATTTGTTCAAAATCACAGCCAGACTCCTGATTGTTTTGTGCAATAACTGTGTTTATTAAAGTGCTCTATATTGGTGGGTTGTTGCAAATTGGTGAGGGGTGATGGTGGAGGAATGTCCATGGCAGAGTCCAGACTATTAGTATCACAGGTGCATTGTCCAAATGCCTGTGGAAAGTGGAGCTGGGGCAGTTTAAGGATGGACAGGGTGACAATGTGGGACAGTGGGATGACAATCAGGGAGGTATCCTTTCCTGGCGGGGGTCTTGGCATCTTACTCTGTCTTCTTCCTGGATCTCAGGGACCGCTTGCGGGGTGGTTCTCCTTCTGCAGGGGGTGGGGTGCTGGTGGCCTGTTGGTCCTGTGGCGGGGCCTCCTGTCCACCAGCGCCGGCGGAGGTGATAGGCAGTTCTTGGTCCATGCTAGTGTCAGGGGCCCTTTGTGGTGCCACAGTGGTCCCGCAATGTGGTGACTACCAGATTCAGAACCCCTACGATGGTGCCCAGGGCGGAACTGATGGTTCGTAGTTCCTCCCTGAACCCCAAATACTGGTCCTCCTGCAGGAGCTGGGTCTCCTGAAACCTGGCCAGTACCGTCGCCATCGTCTCCTGGGAATGATGGTACGCTCCCATGATGTTGGAGAGGGCCTCATGGAGAGTGGGTTCCCTGGGCCTGTCACCCCCCTGTCGCACTGCAGCCCTCCCAGTTCCCCTGTTTCCCTGGGCCTCTGTCCCCTGGACCATGTGCCCACTGCCACTGTCCCCAGGTCCCTGTTGTTGTTGGGGTGGTGGGTTAACCTGGGTGCCCTGTAGTGGTGGGCACACCGCTGATTGACGTGTCCTGGGGACAGAGGTATGGGCCCGCTGGGTGGGTGATGTGCTGGTGTTCCCAGAGGGGGGAACGTCTGCTGTGGCCTGTGGCTGTCTGAGGGGAACCGACTGTCCCGAGGTCCCCGATGGGCCGGGCTGGTCATCTAGATCCAGGTTGACAGAGCTGCTGTCATCACTGTGGGCCTCTTCTGGGGGTGGAGTGGACATTTGTGGACCCTCCTGCGCGGTGACGTTGCGTTCAGGTCCTGCAGGGGTATAAAACCATGATTATTGCATCTGTGTGTGCCATGGTGTGCAATGGGTGGGTGCCCGTGTACCCTAGTGCTTGCATTCCTGTGTGGGGGCTTTTGTGACGGTGGTTTGGGGGGGGATGGGTATGTGCAGTGGGCATGCTTTGGTGATGGGTGTCCATGCTTTGTGGTCGCATGCAGGGCTCGGTGTTGGGATGGGTGGGTTGTGATGGTGAGACATTTGCAAGGAGTAGGAGTGATGGGGGTGAGGGTGGGGGTATGAGTTGGCATGCTGGTGGGGTGGGTGGGATGAAGTAGTGAAGATGAGACTTACCACAGTCCATTCCTCCAGATACTCCGCCGAGGCCCTCAGGATGCAGGATCGCCAAGACCTGCTCCTCCCATGTTGTAAATTCTGGGGGAGGAGGTGGGGGTCCGCCGCCAGTCCTCTGCACTGCAAGGCGGTGTCTGGATACCACGGAACGCACCTTCCCCCGTAGGTCGTTCCACCACTTCCTGATGTCATCCCGATTTCTTGGGTGCTGTCCCACAGCGTTGACCCTGTCGACTATTCTGCTCCATAGCTCCATCTTCCTGGCAATGGACGTCTGCTGCACCTGTGTTCCGAATAGCTGTGGCTCTACCCGTACGATTTCCTCCACCATGACCCTGAGTTCATCCTCAGAAAACCTGGGGTGTCTTTGCGGTGCCATGGGGTGGTGTAGGTGATGTGTGGGGTGGATTGTGTGGTGCTAAGTGTGGTGATGTGTATTGGTGTGTTGTGTGAAGTGCGTGGTAATATTGCTGGGTGATAGTAATATGCACGTCTGGGTGCTCGGTTCTCTATTTCTCTGTGCGTGGTCCCGATTTTTTAGGAGTGGGGGTTTGTGGGTGATGTGGGTGTATGTTTTATATTTAATCGGGTGTGTGGGAGTGGTGTGCGTATGTGTATCAGGTGTGTGTATTTGGAATTGTCCAATGTGGCTGTGTTTTGTAAGTGTGTGTGTATTTTGAGCGCAGCGGTGTGTACCGCCAATGGAATACCGCGTTTGAAAGACCGCCGCGTGGATTCGTGGGTCGTGATAGTGTGGGCGTATTTCTGTTGGCGTGACGGTGTCGGTTTGGTTATCGCCAGTTTCTCGCTGGCCTTTGGTGTGGCGGACTTTTGTGGGTGTCTGTATTTTGGCAGGTTGCGTGTTGTGGGTCAGAATGACCGTGGCGGTTTGCCGCGGCGGTATGTTGGCGGTCTTCTGACAGCGGTATGGACCTTTTACCGCCAATGTTGGAATGACCCCCTATGTGTTTGAAAATGTCACTTTTAGAAAGTGAACATTTTCTTACTTAAACCATTTCTGTGACTCTGCCTGTTTGTGGATTTCCTGTCTGGGTCAGTTTGACAGTTGGGCTGGTTGCACCTCTCACTAGACAGTGACACAAAGGGAGCTGGGGTGTAGTCTGCTTTTCCTGATGAGCCATCTGTGCTAGGAGGAGGGTAGGAGTGGTCACTCACACCTGAAAGGGCTGTGCCTGCCCTCACACAATGTAGTCTCCAACCCCCTGGTGTGTGTCTGGGGCCTGGCCTTGGGAAGGCAGGATTTCACAATCAAGAGAGACTTTCCTTTGCAGTAGGCCTACTTCAAAGGGCAAAATGGGTATAAGAAGGGTGCCCAAAACCACAGACTTTAGAGCACTTCTGGAAACCAAGAGGAACCTCTGCCTGGAGAAGAGCTGAGGAAGAAGAGCTGCCCTGCCTGTGACTGTGCTTTGTGGAGCCCTCCTGCAGTTGCTGCTTCTGCCTGTGCAAGAGGACAAAGACTGGACTTTATGTTGCCTTCCTTCTTGTGAAGAACTCTCCAAGGGCTTGATTTAGAACTTGCCTCCTGTTGTTTGAAGTCTCAGGGACAGCAAAGACTTCTCTCTGCCAGCACCTGGAGCCTCTGCTGAGAATCCTACTCTGCCAAGTGGTGCCCATCCAGTTCCTGGGACCCTGAAAGGAGAAGCTGACAGCCCAAGGGTGAGAAATCCACGCACTGACCGCCGTGCGGGGAAATGATCGACGCAACTCTGATCCACAGCTGAAAAATCAACGTGCCGCCGGCTTCGTGGCTGAAAATCGACGCTCGCCTACAACGTGACTGAAAGATCGGCGCACGCAGCTGGAGAAACAACGTGCAGCATCGCTGACAGAGGCTGGTGAGATCGCAACCTGCGCTATGGGGTTTTCGGATCATCGGGCGGCAAGATTTCTGGCGAAAACATCGCTGGGGATGTAAAAATGACCCAAGGCTTGCCCGGACTCGATAGTGTGGTTCGATTCGACGCATCGTTCTCCTGCAGAGAGAAGAAACTACGCACGTGGATTCGACTGAAGGAGAAATGACGCATGGTTTCACTTCTGAGTGATATCGATGCATCGCAAGCCCTTTTTGACGCACACTCGCCCTTGCTGAGTTGTTTTTGACGTACCCAGATACATTTCCACACTAACAGCGTTAGCGTTGTGTTTAAAATTACATGAAGACTCTTTTTATTTTTTAATTGATAACTTGACTTGTGTATTGTGGATTTTTGTCGTTTTGGTCTTGTTTTGTTTAGATGAATATTTTCTCTTTTTCTAAACCTGTGTTGTGTCATTTTGTAGTGTTTTCATTGAGTTACTCTGTGTGTTGGTACAAATACTTTACACCTAGCACTCTGAAGTTAAGCCTACTGAGCAGGGGTTAGCTGAGGGTGATTTTCCTTAACCCTGACTAGAGTGAGGGTCCTTGCTTGGACAGGGGGTAACCTGGCTACCAACCAAACACCCCATTCCTAACACCTGCCAACACAAAGCTCCAGCAATGACCTGCTCTTCACATCAGTAATGACCGTCTGCACAAGCAATGACCTCCACGTCTTCTGCCAATGCAAAGCTCCAATGATGACCTGCTCTTCATGACAAATAAACACCACCCGCGTTGACCACCACTGTGAAGTCCAGCAGTGACTGCTCCGCACACAGAAAATGAGCTCCTCATGGCCCCCTCCAATCGAAGCTCCTGCTGTGGATCCTTGCATGGACTTGGACTCTGAGAAGGTAAAACCACCACCAGGAAAATCTGGTCCATATATCTGACATGCGCACCATTGCTGTCAGCCTGACCTTGTTTCTATGACCTGGTCCAGAGCAACCAGATTTCAGGGAATGGCACCTGTGGTTTTGGGCACTGTTTTCATCTAAAAAAATTTACAACTCAGAATCCCGGGTCTACTTATTAGACTTTTTTAGTTTTTGTGTCATGACATTTATTAAAATTTCCTACATCTGTGTGAGTTGTTTTATTGTGCTGTGTTTTCAAGGTATTACACTTTGAGAGCTACATAAATACTTTACACATTTCCATGAACGTTGATTGACCAAAAGCCAGGATTAGCGAATGTGGCCTAATACACTCTTTGTGACCTGAATGACATCACATGAATTGACATCATGTGATGTTTGACCCTGAATGCCAAGAATTTATGCCACAAGACTTCTATCCTGATAAAATCATAACACTAAACCCTAGGTTATACCTTAAGGGGAAAAAGTATAGTTATATCACAGGGAGATGTATACAAAAAAGAGACTTAAACACAATAGCGGTCAAGGTCACTATTACCAATTCATTGGGACCATGAATGGAATATGAATGATGTTATTGGCTTTTTTTTGCTCATTTTTATTGTTAATGAGTTTTGACATCACCGCTTATATGGAACTTTCTTCTAGAGAACAGAAGTGACGGTTCTTCACGAAACATATTTTTTCACATATTCGCAATGGACTGTGGCAACACTTTTAATGAATGTTTATTTTTACATTTGTTTACATTTATGTTGTATTATAAAGAGTATGCATTCCACTTAAAGTATACTCTCCCAATGGATATGCAAAAAGCAAAATATGTTCATCAGAACACTGTATAGCTTCTGTGCTTGGCACTGCTTTTGCCACCTCTGAGACCATGGGTCACAAAAACAGAGCTAGGAGTTGCAAGAGTTAAGCTAGAGGTCACAGCTGCGAACCCTAGAAATCCCTAAATGACATCTAGGCACATTAGCTCTAAGTTATGCCTGACTGCTTTTGTGCCAAGCTACCAGAGGGTTAAGCACAGGTTTACTTAGTGACTTTTCTGGTTCATCCTGCAAAGTTTTTGTTTATTATTTGAGTGGGTCTCTCACCCTTTTTCACCTAGTAATCAAGTTTCTTATGTGCCTCCTCAACCTCTGCAAATTTGCATGATGGAAATAAGCCTATAAGCTTGTCAAAATGTATGCACTAAAATAGATCTTCCCCAGCCTTCTAACTGAAGGAAAACGTACATACCCAAGGTAAGGAAAGTAGCACTTCAAGGTAGCAGATAACTACCCTTACATTAATCACACATGTAATTATCTCTTGAGAATTGTATATGTGCAAATTTGTAATCTTTGAAAAATTGTTTTAAAACCCTTGTGAGCGCAGCAAATTATGAAGCTCACAATGGCTTTAAAAAGGGTGCATTTCAGGTACCCTTTTCAGGAGAACAAATCATGAAAATGTGAAATGTAGTGGCATAATATCACCAGTAAGGTTAATGTTCCATTTTTGAATACAACATTTGACAGCTTTAAACAAACTTAATCACATTATAAATGGACGCAGGTATGTTTATATTTGTGAAGCTTGATAAGCATTGATGAAGAGTTTGAGACTTTAAGGGATGAATTTTCTGATTCTGTTTTTTTAAAATTATTTCTACCATGAGTTTCCTCATCCAGCACCATAAACTCACACTTTCTCAATATCTTTCACATCAGATTTTACCATGTATTATATGCACATATGACCTACTCTGGCTGTGTGTATACTCCTCTGCAGTTCATTTTATTGACTTGCCGGGATGTTTACTCTATGCCTCCTTTTCTTACTGCTATCCATGTTTTACTAGGTATCTAATAGTTGATGGTACTCATTGCTTGCCATTGATTGTTTTATGTAAAGCACTCAGATATCAGATGATGCAGCCTTTGATATATAAACTTATTAACTAAATAAACAAATGCAGTGTGTACATTAAATAAATAATTTAAAATCATTAGCATCCAAGAAATTAATACTTTGAACCTGTTTATGAATTATATTTAGTTTGGGTATGTGCTTGGGCAATAAAGTCCTATGTATTGACTATGCAAAAACAAAAACACTACACAATTGCCCTCATTATGACCCTGGCGGACGGGGGAAAAGTGGCGGTAAAACCACCAACAGGCCGGCGGGAATTTTTTTTTTTATTATGACCATGGCGGTTACCACCATGGTCATCCGCCACTTCTCCACCCCAACCACCAGGGCGGTGACAACCGCTGGGCTGGAGACTTCGGTATCACAACCCTGCATACCGCCATGGATTTCGGGTGGTTTGGAACCGTCATGAAATCCATGGCGGTAGGCACTATCAGTGCCAGGGAATTCCTTCCCTGGCACTGATAGGGGTCTCCCCCACCTCCCCACCCCCTGCCACACCCCAAAGGTAACAGGACCCCACTCCCCACCCCTACCCCCAACATTGAAACACACCCCCACTCTACACGCATACAGACACCACCATTACACATACCCGCACACATACCCACAAACATACCAACAGACACACGCAGTCATACACGCACACATACATACAGACATACACGCACACATACTCACAGACATACAAACAGACAGACATGCACACATTTTCAAACACACAACACCCCTGCATGCATACACGCACTCACACACCCCCTCTACATACTCACACACACACCCCCATGCACGCACTCAACACACAACACCCCCTCACCCCCTCCTCTAACGGACGATCAACTTACCTTGTCTGTTGATCCTCCGGGAGGGGACCGGATCCATGGGGCCTGCTC
This sequence comes from Pleurodeles waltl, assembly GCF_031143425.1. NCBI lineage: Eukaryota > Metazoa > Chordata > Amphibia > Caudata > Salamandridae > Pleurodeles > Pleurodeles waltl. The sequence continues at coordinate 919,475,129 of NC_090446.1, read as the reverse complement.
CACCGCCAGCACTCCGTCACCAGAACACCGCCACACCGAACCATGGGACGTGATTCGGTGGGCGATGTTCTGATGATGGGGCGGTCGAGGTGGAGCAACCTCCACTTCCCCGCCGACTGCCAGTATGGCGTATGGCTGCTGGCGGCTCTCCGTCTGAAAAAGAACGGAGGGCTGCCAGCAGTCATAATACGCAGTGCGGAAAACCACCTGCACTGGCAGTCTTCAGCACGGCGGTTCCTCTGCGGTCTTCGAAGAAGACCGCCGAGGTCGTAATGAGGGCCGAAGTCACTAACATTTAACCTACCCTGAAATATGAATTGATCAGACGTAAACTATGACACAAGCATTTGAATTTATCTATGTTCTAAATGCTTTTCTTTTGTCTTCTACACAATATAACAGTTCTACCTCTCGCTAGTTGATGATCTGAAGTTCTGTACTTATGTCATAAATATTGGTGGGCGTAACTCACATAAATCTGGGTATTGTAGTCATGTGGAATTACCCACAAATTCTGAGAGAATATGTGGAATTAAGTAAGAAGGGCAACTCTACATTTAGAACCATTTTATTAGTGCAAAAATGGCCATTCATGCCAACATGGATGATAGGGTACAATTTGTGCTAAGAAATAGTGCTAAATACAACAGAAATGAATAAGGGGCAGCCAAATCTGCACATGGGGCATGAATTTCCCCCAGTTTACACCTAGCAAATGCTCCCTTGTGTCCAAAATGAATGTGATGATGCATTTTGCACTAAGAAAATAGCACTAAATGTAAGAGAACATAAACAGCACTGCGAGCAACTTCTTCTGCTTGCTAAATGTGCTCTTGTGGATTAATCTTAAATATGCAAGCAGACATAATTGTGTTATTATTAGTAATTGTATATCAAAGAGTAACGCAGAATTAACACAATTTCTCTGATTACTCCAGTGTAGTTGAAGTTCTGCACAGGCCCGGTCATAACATTTCTTTACTGCACTCTTGTACTCACTTGTAAATTGTAAAGTGTTGACAAGCGCAGAATAAGAAAACAACAAATAAATAATGCAAATTCTAGACATTAGTTTGCTACCCCACACTTAATAAAAACTGTATTACAAAACAAAGCTGGTAAATAGTTAACCTCATTAATTGTCCAGCGCCTACTGAACTGGGCATAAATGAGTGTCAATTGGCTGTAATGAGAAAACATTTAGACAAACCAAAATTGGTTTATTGTAACCAATGACCATTTGAACTAACAAAGTACATTTGAAAACATAAATGTACAATTGCACCCATTCGAAACAATGAATGTACATTTGAAGAATAAAATATATGTGTGGACAATATCTGTTAACATCACTTTTAAATGAGTCAACCGACCAAGTAGGATGTGAGTTTACCACAAAATGAGAATTCATCATTAAAAACACAATATTTCCTTTTAATGCATTCCAATAAAAAGTGCAACAGATTCAGAGGGCATTGCAATGTACTGTGCACAACATAACTCTGTTTAGTCAATAACTGTCATTCATTAAAATTAATCTTTTCAGTAGAGTTAACGGTACCGTTGGTGCAGACTACAAATCTTCTAAATAAATATTGAAATACATTAGCTATGGTGTTTCAAAATCACAAACCAGTGTTTCCCAAAACTCTCAACTCATTCCGTATAACACTCCACAGCACTCTATTTAGTATTCAGGAAGAGTGAAGACATCTATATATCATTGCAAAGGGTTTTCTCTAAAAAAAGACTCCTAATCACTGTCTTTCAGACTTTAACTTTATAGGTGCTATAGCCTCCACCTATTGTAACCTTCAGTTACATTGAAACATTTTTTTTTCCATTTATCAAATATGCAATAAATTGAGTTGTATGTAGAGCTGTGAAGAGTAGATTTTGTAGCAATATAAAAGATAATACACTTAACTTTAATGAATCACATAAGTATGAAAGCTGACATGCCCTTGCTGGTGTTCAAACCTGTGTCCTCATACTTTTTTAACACTCCGGCGGTGCGGAGTGCAGTACCATATCTATGAGGCCATGCAAAGCCACTTTGCCTGGTTTTTCATGGCCTCGTAGATATGGTGTAAGGCAATGAAGCACAAGTCACTGCGTTGCCTTACACTGTGTAAGGAGAGCGTTCAACGAGCATTGTGGTGGATTTTCCCATGCAACACCCATGGGTTTTGTCGCATTCCTAGATTTAAAAGGATCTGTGAACCTGAGGATGAGTCAAAACTGTATGCCTCCCCAGTGTAACAATGAGAAATATCTCTATTTCCCCTCATTTGTTCCTCCATTTCTTTTGCATCACTGGTGCAACAAAGGCCCCCACAGCCCTCATTGCGCCAGTGGTTGCAGGTGATGGATGTGTGTCCTCCTTTTCGGGGTGCAAGCCTAGTTTACTTTGTAAACTTTTATGCAGAGCAGGAGAGAGACATGCTGAAAAGGCAGAAAGGTGGAGAAGGATACATATAAGAAATCAGTGAAAAGGTAGAAGGAAGAATGGGAAATAATATGCAAAAGTGAGATAAAGAGACAGGAAATGTGGTAAGGTGGAATAAAGAGACGTGGAGTGTAATTATTATTAGGCATTCTTATTTGTTCAGAACCATTGACATTGGGCAACATATAAGACATGTTCATAAGAAAATCTTTGGGCTTGTACACTTGTTTTTTTTTATTTTTTTTAACAATTAAATCGCTGAAAATACCCACACTTATAGCTACCTATATACATATGGATAGCTTTGGCAAGATTTCTTTTGTTCGGATTATTTTGATTTACGTTTTTATTTACCACCACGTTATAAATACTCTGCCAGCATTAATTTCTTTAGTCAATATTAATTTTAATCTATATTTACATTTTTAAGAGACAGCATCTTTTGTCAATTATTTCTGCTTTATGAAGTCTCTGCTTCAAAGTTTCTGCTGGAGGGGAGAATGCATGCTGCCTCTTTATTTTTAAAGTAATTATTGCAGATACCTATGTTGTTTTTGTGGGCGTGGACGAGCTTTTATCCCTGTTTACTGGGTAGCTATCGCAAACACCTTAAGCAGGCAAAATCATTGTTGGTTTTACCAAGTACAGAGATTAGTCAATAAGATCAGACAGCAGGCCCATTCTAAGCACTGCCAACAAGAAATAGAGATGCTTTCTGCAGTTTGTGAGTTTAAAAATGCTTAATGGGCCTGGACAACTTAGAATCCCCATTTGATCCGTTCTGATAGAGCTCGTCGGCGGGGAGCTCCCCTTACATAAAACCAGAATTGTTACACCCATCGTCAGCACTCCTGCACCCATTTTCATCACTTTGGCAGAACCCTGACGAGACTGAACACGTATGCAATGAGTTTAAGGATCAATTAAAATGGAGGGAAGTTATTCAAGTAGCCAAAACCCCGCCTTCCTCCGACTCCATATGGAAGTGTGGGCTTTTTAGTAAATATTTCAAATAAGGAGAGGCAGAGGGTAAGGTCCGACTGAAGAACTATGGGGAAATAGTCTAATGTTTTCCTTATCTCTCTCTGACTGTTCCCAGTATCATTCAAGCAAGCTAATATGCTTTGTTCCTCAATATCTGGCCTTGGTACATATCACACCGACTCCCTATTTTAATATACTTCTGTCTCCAGCTCCCTCTCTCCCTACCCTACTTATTCCTTCTTCCGCCACCTCCCTCCTGGTGGGTGGGGTGGGGTGTGTGTTTGTGTGCGCGTGCGTTTTTTGTGTGAAAGTCGGCTTGTTGCTACTGCTCAATCTGGCCATATACAATTATTTTTGGGAAGACCATTCTATTACAAGATTTTCTATACACACCTCTCATTTCCCCTCCTCTCATTTCCTTTCCTATCTCGCTGGTCTAAAGTCGAATAAAATGTTAATTTCTCCATTGAGCGCAATAACTAACACAACATGACGGATCCCGTTTTCAACCTGCGTTTATGCTCCATTCCACAACATTTTAACCACCACACAGACACATCACTTTTACCTTATCGCACAGAACCAGAACGTTCGCACCAGCCGTCAGATCCAGGTCTCCTATACTCTTGTATAGAATCAGCGGTCCTATACCCTCCAAATGAACCAGTGCTCCAATATTATCACACATACCTAGTATTCTAACACAGTGACACAGAGCTGGTTCCTGCAAGCTCCTACAGAGTCGGAGCTCTTGAGTCATTACACAGAATTAGCCTCTTTACATCATCTCACACAAGACGTACACCGAGGCACAACACGACACTCAGACCACTCCCACTGATCCAGCACTCGCACACCACTCCAAGAGCACGAACTCTACTGCAACACTCCCACTGAAACCGCACTTTCACACCACTCCACAGAAACAGAAGTCAGACATCATTTCAAGTGAGACAGCTCGATTACACCCCGCTCACAGAACCGATGCTCTCACACCATTTCCATAGAACCAGCATTTTTGGGCCTTTCTAGTATATTGGCACTCATAGTCCATTCACTTGAACCTGCACTTTCAAGCCCTCCCAAGCACATAAGGTCTTAAACCCTCCGACAGACGCAGTGTTTAAATACACATACAGTATCAATGAGAACAGACTCTGACTTGACTGCACAGTTCCAGCACTCTTACAGCATCTTAAAAAGCTAGTGATGTTGCACCATTTCACCAAACCAGTCGTTTTTTTTACTTGAACCAGCGCTTGCATCCTTCCACAGACCCAATGCTCTTATTACTTGCTAAAGGTCCAGGGCTTATGTTCCATCCCACTGACTTGGTACTCTTGCACCACCCCAAAGAATCGGTAGTAATATTAATACACCATGCCCCAGAACTAACACTCATACACTCTCCCTCAGATTTATAGTTCTTCCATCCTCCCACACACTGGGCTCATTAAAGACTCAGGCCCTCATTACAACCCTGGTGGTAAATCCCGCTTACCGCCGTGCTGAAGGCCACCAACATACCGTGGCGGCTGCGGAATTCCGCTACAAGTATTACGACCCACATCTCGGAATCCGCCACAATACAGACACCCACACAAGTCCGCCACACCAAAGGTCAGTGATAAACTGGTGATACCAAAACCTACAACTTCATGCCAACAAGAATACGCCCACACTATTACGATCCACAAATCAACGCGGCGGTCTTTAAACCACGGTAATCCATTGGCAGTACAAACGGCTGCGCTCAAAATACACACATATTTACAAAACACAACCACATTGGACAATTCGAAATACACACACCTGATACACATACACACACCACACCCACACACTCACAACACTATAAAACACACACCCACATTACCCACAACCCCTTACAATGACATTTTTTTGAAAAAGCTGGGAGAGAGAGAATAGCAAACACAACACCAGCATCCACAGGCACACAACACCATCACTCATACAACATCCACGCACCTCAAACAACACACCCCAACACAACACATCACACAGCACAACAAACAGCACCTCACACATCACCCCCGCAACATCATGGCACCTCAAAGACACCCCAGGTTGTCAGAGGAGGAGCTCTGGGTCATGGTTGAGGAAATCATCCGGGTGGAGCCACAGCTTTTTGGATCACAGGTGCAGCACACCTCCATTGCTAGGAAGATTGAGCTATGGTGGAGAATCGTCAACAGGGTCAATGCAGTGGGACAGCATCCAAGAACACGGGATGACATCAGGGAGAGGTGGAACGACCTACGGGGGATGGTGCGTTCAGTGGTATCCAGACACCAGATTGCTGTACAGAGGACTGGCGGTGGACCCCGCCTCCTCCCCCACAACTAACAACATGGTAGGAGCAAGTCTTGGCAATACTGCATCCTGAGGGCCTCACAGGAGTAGCAGGAGGACTGGATTCTGGTAAGTCATATTTTATTTACCACATCCCCCACCCCACCTGCATGCCATCACATACCCCCACCCTCACCCCCATCACTCCAGCACCTCACATATGCCCCACTATCACAATCCAGCCATCCCAATACCAAGGCCCTGCATGCAACACCTATGCATGGACCCCCATCACCAAAGCATATCCAGTACAAATACCCACACAGACCCCAAACCAACTATCACAAAAGGGCAAACACAATAAGGCAAGCACAGGAGTAGAGGGTTACCCACCCATTGCACACAATGACACACACAGATACAATAATCATGCCTTTACACCCCTGCAGGACCCCTACCCAACGTCACCGGACAGGAGGTTCCAGACATGTCCACTCCCCCCACAGAAGAGGCCCACAGTGATGGCAGCAGCTCTGCACGCCTTGATCAAGATGACCAGCCCGGCCCATCAGGGACCTCAGGACAGCTGGTTCCCCTGCCACTGTCACAAGCCACCACAGACCCTCCCCCCTCAGGAAACACCACCACAGCACCCACCCAGCGGACCCATGCCACTGTCACCAAGACACTTCAATCAGCAGTGTGTCCACCACTGCAGGGACCCCAGGCAAACCCACGAACCCAAGACAAGCAGGGACCTGGGGGTCAGTGGCAGTGGGCACACGGTTCAGGGAACAGAGGCACAGGACAACAGGGAAGCTGGGAGGACTGCTGTGCGACAGGGGGAGGACAGGCCCAGGGAACCTACCCTCCACGAGGCACTCTCCAACATCATGGGAGAATACCACCATTCCCAGGAGACCATAGGCACGGTACTGGCCAAGTTTCAGGAGACCCAGGGGCTGTAGGAGGAACACTACCTTGGGATCAGGGAGGACTTGAAGTCCATTAACACCACCCTGGTCACCATTGCAGGGGTGCTGGCAGACCTGGCCAACACCATGAGGAACACAGTGGCACACAAACGGGCCCCTGACACTAGCCTGGACGATAAACAGCCCTCCACCTCCACCGACGCTAGTGGACAGGAGGCACCGTCACAGAAACAACAGGCCACCAGCACCCCACCCCCTGCAGAAGGAGAACCACCCCGCAAACGGTCCCTGAGATCTAGGAACAAGACAGAGAACATTGCCAAGACCCCCGCCAGGAAATAAGACCCTCCTGAATGTCACCCTTCTGTCCCACTTTGTCACCCTGTCCACCTTAAACTGCCATTGCTACACTTCCTATGCCCCCGTGGACAATGCACCTGTGAGATCAAGAATCTGAACTCCACCATGGACATTCCTCCACCATCACCCCAGCTCATTGAACACCCCCCTCCACTTATTAGCACAGAAATAAACACCCTTGAATCACAAATCAATCTGAAGTCAGTCTGTACTTTCACAAATGGTAATTGCAACCTCTCAGAAATATAGCAATGTCAATGTACATGTTCACATACCAATGTTACACAGTTGTTGGCCAGCAGTAAACATAGCAGAGGGCACAAAGTGGGACCCAGATCTGTGAAATGGAAAGCCAAAGTGACATGTCAGGGTACATACACAGAGCTAGGTTCTACAATAGTATGAGATGTGGGAAGCAGTTCCATCCTCTTACCTGTGTCTCACTGGAAGTATTGTATGATGATGTTGTTACGGTTGTCTACATCTTCTTCTTCTGCCTCCTCTTCTTCACTGTCCACAGGCTCCACAGCTGCCACAAGACCAGCATCAGGCCCATCCTCCTGCAGAAAAGGCACCTGGTGTTGCAAAGCCAGGTTGTGCAACATACAGCATGCCACGATGATCTGGCACACCTTCTTCGGTGAGTAGTATAAGGATCCACCTGTCAGATGGAGGCACCGGAATCTGGCCTTCAGGAGGCCAAAGGTGCGCTCTATTATCCTCCTAGTTTGCCCATGTGCCTCATTGTAGCGTTCCTCTACCCTTGTTCTAGGATTCCTCACTGGGGTCAGTAGCCATGACAGGTTGGGGTAACCAGTGTCACCTGCAAATATCGAGGGTCAACTGTTGGACATCTTCCAAACATTAGGGAATCTCCCATACCCAGGCAACTAATTAAACTGTGTGGGGACCTTGGGCTCAACTATTAGCCACACACGGTGCCTCTGGAGTTGCCCCATCACATAAGGGATGCTGCTATTCCTCAAAATGTAAGCGTCATGCACAGAGCCTGGATACTTGGCATTTACCTTGGAGATGTACTGGTCAGCCAAACACACCATCTGCACATTCATTGAATGGTAGCTTTTCCGGTTTCTGTACACCTGTTCATTCCTGCAGGGGGGGGGGCAATTGCCACATGTGTACCATCAATGGCACCAATGATGTTGGGTGTATGTCCCAGGGCACAGAAGTCAGCTTTCACTGTGGGCAAATCCTCCAGCTGAGGGAAAACGATGTAGCTACGCATGTGTTTCAGCAGGGCAGATAACACTCTGGACAACACGTTAGAGAACATTGGCTGTGACATCCCTTATTGCCATGGCTACTGTTGTTTGAAAAGACCCACTTGCCAGGAAATGGAGCACTGACAGGACCTGCACTAGAGGGGGGATTCCAGTGGGATGGCAGATAGCTGACATCAGGTCTGGCTCCAACTGGGCACACAGTTCCTGGATTGTTGCACGATCAAGTCTGTAAGTGATAATGATGTGTCTGTCTTCCATTGTCGACAGGTCCACCAGGGGTCTGTACACCAGAGGATGCCAACATCTCATCACCTGCCCCAGCGGACGTGCCCTATGGAGGAGAACGGTGAGCAAAGTCATACAGCACACAGGTTGCACAAGGCTGTTTAGCCCAATCGCTAAATTATCTCCATGTGCCTTTGTCTGTCCGTATTCCTGGCCTAAATAGGTGTGAGGCAGTTAGTTGGCCTGCCATGTGGCCCCCTGGAATAGCAGCTGCCTGACCTGTAAGGTGGAACAAGAGGAAATTAGGTAACTACGCTGGCGCTGTGCAGCGTCGTGGTAGGCGGTCGAAGACCGCTGCGCAATTCAGCATTGGTTATCATTGGGCCGTATGGGTTTCAGGAGAAAATGACGATGTATGCCGGTGGTGACGGTATGCACCACCGCGGACGTCACCGCCATTTTCAATCTGTTCCCTCACTTGATATCTTACCTTCAACAGGAGAGGACCTACACTGCAAGTGCTGCTGTGACCTGCGTCTGGAAGCGACAATGGCTACAGTGTCTGGGGAAAGGGCCCCTGCCTTCACTGCGGAGGAGTTGGAGAAACTGGTGGATGGGGTCCTCCCCCAGTACACGCTACTCTACAGTCCTCCAGACAAACAGGTGAGTGAACCGTGTGCATGGTGGATGGGACATGATTGTATGGAGTGTCGTGGATGGAAGAGACGGGGGGGGACAGGCCAGCATGTGAGGATGGTGAGTGTATGTTTTTATGGGAAAGGGCGGGAGGTTTGTGTCCAATGTGTGAGAAGTACTGTACGGAAAAGTAACATCCTTTTTAACTGCACTATTCCTCTAGATCAGCGCCCACCAGAAGAAGGGCATTTGTCGTGCCATCACCAAGGGAGTGCGGACCCTGGGGGTCTACCATAGACGGAGCACCCACTGCTGGAAAAGATGGGAGGACCTGCGCCGCTGGACCAAGAAGACGGCGGAGGCCCAACTGGGGAAGGCCTCCCAACATGGAAGGGGTGCCCGTTGCACCAAGACCCCCCTGATGTACTAGATCCTGGCGGTGGCATATCCTGAGTTGGATGGGCGCTTGAGGGCATCATGGCAGCCACAAGGGGGTGAGTACACTCTCATTCAGCTGACTCTGTGCGCTTGATGAGGTGTCTGGGTGGGGGCGGTGGGCTGTGGGTTCCCCTAGGCCAGGGCATAATTGGTAGGCTAGGTCCCTTGTTAGGCAGGCTCTGTGGCACTCCAAACCCCTATAGTGGTAGTGGCCATCTACAACATTGATTTGCAGGCTCATTCCCACTCCAACCCCAAAAGTGGTATTTGGCCTCTACACCGAGTCAGGCTCCCATGGGTTCCAGTTGTGCATGAAATGGGTCTAGACAGAGTCCCCCATGGGCATGTGCTTTTCCCCTGCCCTGTTAGTGCATGGCTTAGTGCATAGGGCTGCTCCCTGTGTGTTGTGTCCACCAACGGTAGTGGTGTTGCCGGCATTGACCATGTGTCTCCTCTGTCTTTCCCCCGCTTTTTGTTTTGTCACCCTGTCCTTGTGTGCATTAGCATCATCTGGCAGAGGAGCAATGGCACTGGAGCAGGAGGAAGCTGCATCCCACATGGCCCTGGAGGGTGAAGTAACGGAGTCAGAAGGCACCAGTGGGACGGAGGGCGAGGGGAGATCCACAACGGGGACAGGAGGAGATACCAGCGACAGCGACTCCCCCTATGATGGGAGCTCCCTTACGGTGGCGGGCACCTCTGTGCCCACCGCATCAACGGGTACAGCCGCCAACCCCCTACCAGCACTGCCCTCCCAGCAGCCCCTCATCGAGTTTCCCGTGCCCGATCACCCAGGAGGGTGGGCATCTCCTTCGCACCAGGCACCTCAGGCCCTGCCCCAGTCAGCCCTGCTGCCCTCAGTGAGGAGGCTATTGACCTCCTGAGATCCCTCACTGTTGGGCAATCAACCATTTTGAATGCCATCCAGGGTGTTGAGAGGCATTTGCAGCAAACAAATGCATACCTAGAGGACATTCATTCTGGCGTGGTGGACCCAACAGAGAGCATTTCGGGCTCTGGCCTCAGCCCTGATGGCAGCCATTGTCCCTGTGTCCAGCCTCTGCCCTCCAACTTCCTCTACCCAGACCCAATCCCCTGTACCTCAACCTGTCCCAAACACACCATCAGACCAGCATGCACACTCATCAACACACAAGAGTGGACATGGCAAACATAAGCACCACACATCCCACAGGCACTCACACAAGCACCATCCCCATGCAGACACACCAACATCCACTGCCTCCACTGTGTCCCCCTCCTCCACGTCCTCCTCCTCCCTCCCTGTCTCGTCTACACTCACACCTGCATGCACTACATCTTCATCCACTACCTCCATCACCAGCATGCCCATCACCACACACCGCTCATGTGCAATCACCACCCCCACTACCATGCACACATCCCCTGTATCCTCTCCCAGTGTGTCTGTGAACCGTCCTCCCAAACTACACAAACGCAGGCCCACACCCACCCAACAGCCATCCACCTCACAACAGCCTTTGGCCCATGCACCTTCACCCAAATTCAGCAGACGTACACCTCCTACAACCACTACCTTTTCCTCCACTCCCAAACCACCTCCATCTTCCCGTCCCCGTGTGTCTAAGAAACTCTTCCTGGCTAACATTGACCTCTTCCCTACACCTCCCCCCATCCTTCCCCTAGGGCCAGGCTGTCCAGGTCCCAGCCCAGCACCTCAGCCACCAAATCATCCAGCACAGTGGTCTCAGCAAGTCCGGTCACATCGCGGGCGGCACCCATCAGGGCTGCCAGTGTGCCACCTAGCGAGGCCAAGGATCAGCCCATTCCGCCACCTGCCAAGACAAAGAAGGTGCCCACATGCCGGAGGGAGAAGCCTCACCAACCACCAAGCAAGGGCTCCTCCAAGCCAAAAGGGGACAGTGCCAAGGGACCAGTAGTGACATCAAAGGTGGGGAAGGGACACAAGGCGAAGAGCAAGTCAGGACAGGGCACAGAGGCTCCGGCTGAGGGACCAGAGTCACGCCTTCTGTCAACCAGAACATCAACCTGTATGGCGATGGACACCGCCACCTGCACCGCCACCGGCACCACCACCTGCACGTCTGCTGCCTCAGCAACAGTCCCCAGCATCAGCCCCAGTTAGCAGCCATCCGAGGCTGCAGGAGACGTCCTGCTGTGTCCCTCCACAGGTGCTGACACATGCACCACTGCTAGCACCTCCGCCACAGACACCGCCGCAACCACCGCCACCAGCCCCGCAAAGTGTTCAGACAGTGCCACCACAGCTGATATGGCTATCATCCCCAGTGGGCAGCAGTCCAAGGCTGCAAGAGACGTCCTGGACCCTGCACGCACTACATGAGGCAACACAACCAGCACTGGCAGTACCAGCAGTTGGCAGGCGAAGTCGCAGCAGGGTGGAGTGTGTCTCTGCCTCTATGGAGTATCATGCTACCTATTCCCAGGCAATCTCGTGGCACACACACCCAGGTGAGGGACTGGGACCTGCCACACTGCACGTGAAGCACTCTGGGCACAAAGCCCTCTCCAGAACCAGTGGAGAATCACATCCACTACCTCAGCCATTGGCAGTATGACACACTCTGGGCACAATGCCCCCTCCAGAACCAGTGGAGGATCACATCCACTACCTCAGTCCTTGGCAGGATGAAGCACTCCGGGCACAATGCCCCCTCCAGAACCAGTGGAGAATCACATCCACTTGAGAGACTGCGGCTTTGCACTCCCCAGGATAAAGCAGTGGGCAACCCACTCACTTGAGAGACTTGAGAGACTGTGGCTTTGCACTCCCCAGGATAAAGCAGGTGGCAGCCCATCCACTTGAGAGACTGTGGATTTGCACTCCCCAGGATAAAGAAGTGGGCAAACCACCCACTTGAGAGACTGTGGCTTTGCACTCCCCAGGATAAAGCAGTGGGCAAACCACCCACTTGAGAGGCTTGAGAGACTCTGGCTTTGCACTCCCCAGGAACAAATTGTGGGCATGGAGCCCGCTCGTGGAGCAGTGGCATCGTCCTTTCATCCGGCTGAGGTGCCCCCCTCTCCCTGAGGTGCCTGTTTATTTACGATCTGATGCCCCTGCAGTGTTCTCTCCATTTTGAGTCAGGTATCTTGTGTGGGCTTCGTCCATGCATTTTGGGACCACTGATCCACGGATAATGATTTCATTAATATCCAGACTTGTGTAGTTGGTGTACATGTTTGTATATACTGAGATTTTAATTTGGCCTATCTGATTTTTCAATGATTACACTCGTTACAATCATTTCATTTTGTCCTTGTGTTCTTCCAGGGGGTGACGGGGCGTATATGTAATGTTGCTGCATGTATTTGTGTGTATGGTGTTGTGGATGAGGGTGGGGGTGTTGCATGTGTGTGTGTCACTCTCTTTTCCCTCCTCCCCTCCCCTGTGTGCTAGGTGCAGTACTCACCGTGGTCGTCGCCGGAGTCTTTGCTGCTCCTGATACAAGAGGAGGTAAAGCAACATGGGCAGGACATGTAACCCGGGCTCCATAGCGTCCTGGTTCCTCGTTGGGTGTTGAAAAGTGAGTGGTTCCGTTCCAAGTACTGTTTCCGCCGTGCTTTTGATGGCGTTGGTACCGCCCCGGAAAAGGTGGCGGATAGGCCTCTTGTAATACAGTGAGCGGAACTTGTCTTCCACCTCTCTGTTGGTGGTTACCGCCACGGTTTTTGTTTCTACCGCCGTGGCAGTCGGAGTGTTAAAGTGGCTGTCTATGTTGGCGGTTTCCGCCATGGTTGTGATCTCATTTTTTTTACTGCCGGCCTGTTCGCGGTATTACCGCCGCTTTAACACCGACCGCCAGGGTTGTAATTAGGGCCTCAATCTCTTGACCTGCCCACAGACCAATTGCTTTAGAGTCCTCCCACAAAATCGGTACCATACAGTATAAATGTCTGTGTGGATTAACGTATAAAGGCGAGACTAAATGACCAATAAATCCATAGTGCACAGAACATAATAATAACGTAAGATGCTGTTAGAAATTGGGACTCTAGTTGGCAGAAGTATACACCCTCTCCCAGTAGGGACCACAATCCTAGCCAGGGTAAGTCAGTTACACACCATAAATTAAGCTGTGCTCAGCTTCTGGTAGCTTGGCACAGAGCAGACAAGCAGGCTTAACTTAGGAGGCAATGTGTAAAGTATTTATGCAACATTTAAAACAAAAAAACAGTGAGAACACCACACAAAAATAATCCACACCAGGTTAGAACAATAGACCTGAATTTACTGAACAAAACAAATCCAAAACAACAAAACTATAATAAGTCAAGATCTGAATTATTAAAGAATAAATTAACCTGTAGTGTTTGGAAGCATAAAGCACTAACCGGGGCTCTCTGTTCGCGCTAGACCAGGTCAAACCCAAATGTTTAGGCCAACCACAATGGAGTGCAGGTTGGATATGGGGACCAACCTTGTCCCGCTGAAAAAAAAACCTTGCTGCACTGTAGTTTAGACCCTAGGGGCGATGCATCGCCATCCATCCAGCTGGTTGTAGGAGATGCGTCAGTTCTGCGCCGCACACTCCAGGATGCATCACTCACAGTTTCTTTAGCAATGCAGTTGATACATTCTTGTCAAGCTGTACAGCTGGCAACGCAGTGTCTTTGTTGTCAGTGACAGCGGCAATGCATCGGCTTTGAGAGAAGATGCGCCGGTTTTGACTGGCTCAACAACGGTTGTCAGAAGTGTTTGATGTTTCTCAGTCTTCAGAACAAGAGGCAAGCCAGCAAGCCTTTGGAGTCATTTTGTTGCTGGGGATGTAGAGATACAGGTCCAGTCCTTCTCACTCCCACGCAAGGAGGGCAACAGGCAGGAGGGCAGCCACAAAAAGCAGGAGTCCAATGAAGTCCAGTAGAGTCTAGCAGAGTGACTGCCCTTTCATCAGCACAGCAGTTTTATAAAAATAAGTGGAAAAATGAAATATTTGAAACCAACATGAATCGGATGAAGGGGCAGTTAATGGGCATGGACTGATTAGAATTTCAGCAATATGTTCTGATAATTGTTATGTTTACATGGATTTTACATGTTGTCTTGTTGTAGAAAATAGGGGCAATGTCCTCATGCAGGGAAGAAAATCACAAAACACATTGGACATAAAACGTTGGCATAAAGAGATACTTTTCATGACGATATATTTTGAAAAATCAACAGTTTGGGGTAACAGGAGAAAAAAGGTCAACACTTTATCTACGTCATAGTGAGTGTGTGGCTTAGACTGGAGACAAAAGGAGAAACTCTCTAACAAAAGCAGATTTGTTTAATGATGTGTCTTAATGGATCATCAGTGCCTGGCAAGTATTTAAAAAGTTGATAGAATAGTAAAATGGAAATTATCACAGAAGAGCAATCTAGTTAACATTTCTGTCACAAATTTTGACATTAAGGAATTTCTATTTCCTTTTCAACACTAATGTTAGGATCTCATAAAGTGTGCGCTGAAGGTGCTAATTTAAAACCTAGGGCCAGATGTATCAAAGGTTTTTGCATTCGCAAACGGTGCGAATCGCAAAAATCGGCCATTTGCGAGTGCAAAAACGTGGTCTGCGATGCATGAAAGGCATTCGCAGACCAAAAATAAGAAATCACAAAAATTTTTGCGATTTTTTTGCGTTGCGACCTGGTTTTGCGAGTCGCATTTTGCGATTTGATATTTCCAGTAGGAAATTGCGAGGCGCAAAATGCGATTCGCAAAATCCAAGTCGCAAATAGATGCATCAAAAAATCACAAATTGCGATTTTTCGCAGAATGGCATTTTGCACATGCAAAATACCACTAAGTGAAACCAGGTGCAACCTATATAAAGAGGCCCAGAATGCCTCAGACTCTTTTCCACAATGGCTGCACTCTACGTCATGGCGAGGAGGATGAGGATCTTGGCAGGTTTGAGGAGAGGGAGGAGGAGACAGGAGCGCATTTTCAGAGTGCGCATTACACTTTTTTGACCTGACAGAGGAGGAAGTATATGAGAGGTATAGGTTGAACTCAGCCATGATACTTGATCTGATAGCTGAGCTACAACCCATACTGCAGCGCAGAACACTAAGGACTCACAGCATACCCACCCATGTGCAGGTATTATGCTCCCTGCACCTACTTGCCTCAGGGAGCTATCAAGGGGTCATAGCAGCAGCTGGAGGGGTTTCACAGAGTACCCTATCCAGATTTTTCAATGCATTTATCAACGCCATGCTAAGCAAACTCCAACAGTACATCAGATTCCCCCACAGGAAATACAGCAGACAAAAATAGAGTTTTACCAGATAGCACAGTTCCCCCACGTCCTAGGTGCCATAGATGGCACACATGTGTCAATCTGTCCACCATCAGCCACAGAGTATGTGTACCGAAACCATAAACACCAACATTCCATGAATATTCAGGTGATATGCAATGCCTCCTATATCATAACTGATCTTGTGGCCAGGTACCCAGGGAGCACACATGATTCTTACATCTTTCGCCACAGCGGGATTCACACAAGACTGCTAGCTGGGGAGTTTGGTGAAGGATATCTACTAGGTAATGTCACTCTGTACACTGGTGCATAGATGGCAAACCCATGTCAGATGGCTCAGTTACTAATCACACCCTCTGTCCCTTCCAGGAGACAGTGCCTACGCAGTGCGCACCTACATGATGACGCCCTACCTCAATCCCACAACACCAGCAGAACGGAGATACAATGCAGCACACAGGGCAACCCGCAACGTGGTGGAGCGCACATTTGGACTGCTGAAGAGTCGCTTCCGGTGCCTCCACAAAAGTGGAGGGGCACTACAGTACAGTCCAGAGACCACATGTAGAATAGTGGCTACTTGTGCAATCTTGCACAATATAGCTACAACCAGGGGCATACCTATAGAAATCAGTGACACTGAATCAGATGAGGATGACGATCCCATACTACCTCTACAGCCAGCAGACAGGACCAGTGCAGCAGAGGGAAGGCAAAGGCGTGCCGACATCACGCACAACCATTTCAGACGTGAGTATGAATGACACAAATCCACTGACAACTGTACCTGTGGTGATATAAATGTATTACCTTATGTCAGGTAATGTTTGATTGAGAAATAAATGAAACAGGTGATGTCACAAACGCAAATAAACTAATGAACAGAGTCATGCACTATTCCCTCATAGTGGCAACAGCAGTGTAATGGCGGCAAGAGTCACTTTTTTTTCCCACACACACCACTCGGGTTCCCATGTTAAGTCACTGGCACCTCGATTGTCACCTTCAGTGGCAGTGCTGTGCCTGGCACTGCACCGTCTGGTGTCTGCTGCTGGTACGGGAACACTACTGAGGCCTGAACTGTCCTCAGTGTCCCCCAAGGCTACCTCACTGGGAGTGGCAGATCTTTGTCCCATTATGTGTTCAATCACATTTGTGATTTGAACTAGTCCCTGGACAATGTCCCTGCTGTTATGTGCAGCCTCCACTTGTGCCGCCACTGCGCAACGGGCGATTAATGCTGTGGAATTAGCCATCCTGTTGGAGGACCTGCAGTAGCTGCCAAACATTGTCCTGAATCTATGCTCCTGTCTGCGCCGGCTAACCCTCTCGTGGCGCAGATCCTGGCAGAGGTCACGGACAGCACTTGTTAGGTCCCTGGTGTCCTGTGAAGCCTGCACCTGTCCCTCACGCAGCTGTAAAATATTGCCATTTAGTGCGTCCAGTTGGCGATGCAGGCCCATCATGTTGCAGTTGTGTACTCGCAGGTTTCGGTCTAAACTGAGGATCCGCTTATTTTGCAGACGCTGCTGCTGCAACATAGCAGCCTCAAGGCCCCCGAATAACGACGGACCCTCACCTGCCTCATGATGTTATTGCTGGGACTCTGTCGCAATCCTGCGTGGTGCTGGTGTATGATGACCCCTGCCCTCCAGAATCTGGCTGCGCATGTCTGGTGCTGACGGTGTGCTTGGCCCTTCCAAGTGCTCATCAGAGTCGCCGCTGAACTCTGGCAGTGGCAGTGCCCTGGGCCTGTGGCGGACAGTGGTCATGTGGAGGGACCCACTGGTGTTTGTGTCCGAGGGCTGATGGGTGTCCGTCTCCCCTACACATGGAGATGGTGTGGCTCGCGGGCCTGGCCCACCTGCAACAACAATATGCAGCATGTCAGTTCTGTATGTTACATTATCTGTCAAAAAATGGCAATAAAGGTACAGGTACTGCTCTACACGGTGTTGTGTGTGTTGTGTTACCTTGGGTGTCACTATACTTCATTACATTGTTGTGCTACTGTCTGTACTAGTTTGTGGACTGCCACTCCCATAATGCATTGTTGTGCTGCTTCTAAGATGTGGACTGGACTACTTCACACACTGCTTCACATTACATGCTAATTCCTAAGGGGCTTTTGTGCATACACATATAGGGTTCCTAAATATCATTGCACTTACCTTGGCTGGTACTCGGTGTGCCGGAGGTGTCGATGTCTGTGACCCCAGTCACAGCTTCAGGGAGGAGTGTGGATTCCACCAGGTCCTCCAATGGTGTGGATGGTGCTTCTGTTGGTGGTCCGCCACCTGTACCCCTGGCCTCCGCAAGTCTCCTTGCCACCCTCTCCTTTGCACGGGAGCGCAGGTCGTACCACCTTTTTTTTATTTCCTCGATGGAGCGCTGTGCCACTCCAATGGTGCAGATTTTGGATTGGATGTCCAGCCATAATCTTCTCTTTTCACTCTCAGGAACCTGGAGTGAGCTTTTTCCGAACAGGCGGTCATGGCTCCTCACCACCTCCTCAGTCAGGACCTCAAGCTCGTGTTCACTGAATTTAAGCTTTCGCTTCCTTTCAGCCTTCTCCTGTGCTGGGCCTGGGGTCTCCATCCTGGCTCAGGTGTTTCTGCTCCTGCTGAGTGCTGCTCTGTGTGGCTGGGCTGCTCTCTCTCAGGATGCTGGTTTGGGTGTGGCACCTGAAACTGCCTGGGATGACTCATTTCCTGCTGGTGATGTCATCACGCTCCTCCAGGTGTGCATTCTCGAACTTTCTCGCATTTTGCGATTTTTTACCGAATCGCAAAAAAATTGCAATTTGCGAGAATGCTAATTGCGATTCGGTAAATGGGCCTCGCAAACCACAAATAGCGATTTTTAAGTAATCGCTAATTCCGAATCGCAATTTTGTTACATGGCCAATTGCGACTCGGAAATAGCGATTTCTTAATAATCGCTATTTGCGATTCGCAAACTCATGATTTCATACATATGGCCCCTAGTCTCTATCACTGTTTAGGACTGACTAATAACTAAAGAACTGTAGCAGCATTATTTTACCACCTTAAACACTGGTAACTGTTACTGGAACTTAGAAATATGCAGATTTGGGCTGTAAATGTAAATGTAGCAGCATTTATCGGAATCACTAGAGTAAAAAACAACACTAGAAGAAATTGGGTTACTGAGTGTATGCACTAATCACTGTCTTACTTATTACCAATGACATGCAGTGGCGCCAGCCAAACATTTTATGTGATCTAGCCCAGAGTGTCTTGTATAGTATACATTTTCCTCCTTTACCTGTATTACCTGGTTTTAGTATATTTTGCCTTCGGAAGAAGCTAAATTACACAGAATGGTGCTGTCTCTCAACTTGAGCTGGGCATTCTAATACTTTTAGAAGCACTTGTCCTTTGGGAAATTTATTTGTCCCCTATGGACAGAAAAGACCATCTGCAACATTTACAACGTCTTGTTGTAAATGTACATTTTGTGATACTCAGTTGTAACTCAAACATCCTCCCAAGAAATATATGACTGCTCATCTCCATGACAACTCATCTTAAATGAGCTATGACGACCTTAAACTGAACGTCCATAAGATTCTTAGGTCCTCATTACGAGTGGCCTGATGTTTGATGAGGTTTTTATCACACCAGCTTATTAACAATATCAAAGGGATCTTTATCACGTTTGATAACTAGCACCTATTAAAAGTTGTAAACTGATAATGGGAAATTACATTTGGATCTTGCACCACAAATGTGCATGTTATTACTGGGCATTTTTTGCAATGTTACATTCCAGTAGGTTTGACCTGCTGAAATGTAACTCTAGGGGTAAGTACCGAGTCTGATAAAGTCTGTCAAATGTTTACTTGCGACCACTGTGGAATGTGCTCAGGGGCCGCAATTTTACAGGCCACTGAGTCATAATGAGGGCGTTGGTCTGCTTTGTCCAGAGGGACATAATAAACAAGTCTCGAAAAATTACAAAAATACAGGCCTAAAGTCTACTCCCTTCAGAAGTTAAGTATGGCTTTCAGCGTGGATGAGGCACACAGCAGTCCCTTAAAGTGATGTATTTGTCAAAGTCAACTGTGAACTGTCGGGAGTTATATAAATACAACCCATCATACAAAAGAATAGTGGGATGTCAACAGACTGGTTCGAAGTTGGAATGTAACAACGCTCTCCTTTAAGCTACCATTCGTTGTCAAGGCTATGCTACTTGACCTCTATAATAAGTCGGCCTACACAGTGCAGAGGTAAATCAGAGCACATTTCGGAAAGCTTTGCATTTGTCGCCATATGGGGTGAAACACCGAAGGCCTTTGTTCAGTTCCAAAATGTCAAAAATGTTTGTCTTGATAACTTGATGGTCACTCCTGAGTATTGCCTAATGAACAAGAATTGTCAAAGCCAATATATCTCGCCTTCGGGACCTATCAGCTTTTCCATTGCCTTTTAGCAATGCTGCACAGAAAGATGCTGTACAGCATGGCCGAAGGTCAAAAAAAAAAAAAAAAGAAGGTGAAGTTACATGCCTAGAGTGGTCACATTATTTTGTAGACGCATGCATGTGTGATGACATTCACACGTCCAGACATCATCAGGCATGAACACCTACCACATGACGCAAATGCCACAACAGGTCTTAGACAGATTAAACAAATTTAAAAAGGAAGTAGCAAAAAAGTCCTTTTTTAAGGCAGAGGGGCCAGCAGCAATACTTCTGCCTGGTTTACCTCCCTCTCAAAAAAAATTAAGAGAAGTTGGGCATGGGGGCAACAAAGGAATGGGTGGAGTAAACAACGGTATCCGTGGAGAGGGTAAAAGCAGTTTTTGAGACAGCGAAACATGGGGCTGGGGTAAATCACACAAACGAGAAAGCAACACGGTGCACAGGGGAAGCAGGGAATTTGAGGGCGGGTGGAAAGCACAAGAAATAGCTTGCAACATGGGTGACAGCAATGAGGAGTCTAAGGTGGGTATTTGGCATGAGGAGAAGCACATGAGGAAGAGAGCTGGACACGCATGCAATCTAATGGAGAGCTTAAAAAATAAGTAACACGGGGTTCAAAAAAGGGAGTAGTGGAAGGATAAAAGCCAGCCAGTAAGAGATATGGTAAAGAGGCAATGCTCCAACGGAGAGACACACACAATAGACAAGCTGAGATAAGGCAAACCTTCAAATAAAAAGCAAACAAATGAGAGTGACAATAAAGTCAAGCAATTGTAAGCAATGGGCAGGCTGTAAGCCACTGCAAGTTCTTGGTAAAAACAGAATAGTTAATTTGCAACCATGAAGCTTGCGCTTTTTCTTAGGCTTGACCTAAAACTGTCCACTCACAGAATAAAAAGTACCTCACAGCTTCTAAGCACTGGCATTCTAGAAGAGATGGCACATCTCTCTCCATATCAGATCGTCACTGGATGCATCACAGCCACTTACCTTTCGACAAGGTCTAAGAACTCATCCGTTCCTTCCCAATAGCTAGACTTTGGCTCTCTTTAGCTTGCAGTAAATGAGTAGCTCTGATCTGCTCCCTTCTGGCCATGTTGAAGGCTCGTACATGTTTAGAGAGGTTGTTAGCCTTGCAGGGGAAATAAATTGCGGTGCCTCTCAGACCAGCCAACTCTGTGTGCTTTCGTTTTCTGCAGTCCATATAACTGCATTACGCTAATGGACTTACACAGCAGTTCAAACGTACAATTTAATTTTAACAAATAGGCATTTAATGTCCTCGCTCTGAGAAAGGATGCTAATGGGTTGCAGTCCGTGTGGGAGAAGCAATGCGTCCTGGAAGAGGGAGATATCCATTGCACCGGTAAGCCCAAGAAGCAGATGTTGATGAACACTGACTAAAATAGGGAGATGTGCTACAAAGAGATGCGTGCCCATTATAAATTTAATTCATAAATGCCTTAGGCCATCTCCAGAGACAAGTATGCGGTCAAACTATTACTTTTAAATGCATGCCATCAAAGTATAAGCCTACATGCTTTCCATTATGGCATACTGATTATGGATGCAGTCTATGTATCATCATTTACATAATGTGTGATGAACTTGCTCAGATTGACACCCATTCCCTCAGACTGTAAAGCATTCTGTAGCTTCTTCTTATGCCATATTTCCAAGTCCACATTATTGTTAGGCTCGGTCAAAATTTTAATTAAGCTGGCCTAATTCCTGTGATTTCAAGAATTTTGCTTTACTCCTGTTATGTGAAATTACCTGAATTACACTATTACGCCACGTCACATAATTACAAATCATTAGCGGTAAACGTTTGCTACAAGTCAGAAGGAATAACGCGATCGAACACTTGTGTTTTTTGCTTTTTTACCACGAAATGCCTCCTCACAACAGCCCCCTCTCCGCCGACTTTTACATGGCAGTTGCACCGCCATGTAAAAGTTGTTCAATACGGGGCAGACAGTGAGAAGTGCGACAGGTGCTTCTGCACCTGACGCACTGCAACATTGCCGCTGGTTCAATTATGAGCCGGTGTCAATGTTGTGGGCTGTTTCCCACCGGGCCGGCGGGTGGAAACTCTGTTTCCACTCGCTGACCCAGCGGGAAACTTTTAATAGCCATCCCGGTCAGATCACAGCACTGGCAGTTTTCTGACCCCCCGGCTTCGGCGGACGGGTGTTTCCGTCCGCCGAAGTCATAATGAGGGCCTGATTGTATGACTCTATTCATATTGCAGACAGTGGCCTAACATTAGCCCCGTCAGCCCCTGCGATGCAGGGGGGCCCTGAGCTCCAGAGGCCCCCTCAGCACAGTACATTGTGCACGGCGACAGATCCCTGACCTGAGAGCTCCTTACTGGGTCAAAGGGGGCCCCCTCCATGTACTTTGCAGGCCCCCTCAAGTTTTGTTACGCCACTGATTGTAGACTCCATTAGGAAGCATGTTTTCAACTTAATTTCTTCCTTCTTCTGTGCATTATACTCCCATCTTTTCTTAACAATTCATTGTGCATACTTCCCTTTGTCCGGTAAAGTCTTTAATTAGCGGCGTGTCAGTCTGGAAAGTTAGACTTGTTACGTATGTACGTAAATTCCACGGTGTGTTCTATCTTTCCTTGTACATGTATGTTTGCTGATGTACCAAGCTGCTTATGTTCATTGCGCTGGAGATCATGTGGCCTGTGCTGTACAGCATAGAAAATGGCACGCCAATGCAGTTCATGTCATTACATCACCTAAAACAAACATAAAACCGCAGTGAGATTAAGCCTTCCTCGCCTCAGCACAGACGGCATAAAGAGAACAACCATGCAGAGAGTGGCCACAATATGTGTGTTTGCCCCGTTCATGTTATGGCCACGCACACACACACACTGTGCAAATGAGAATGTGAAGCACCTTCTGTTTTTCCAATGTCTCACGTGTGTGTGTGTGTGTGCATTCACATGTATGTTTTTGAGAATACAAGTATGACACGCAGATGATGGAAGGCCCCCACTTTTTTTTTAAAGTGCAGCCTACCAGACTGGTTTGCTAAAGACTTCTTGGGGAGTTTTAGAAAGTTGACTTCGGAATAGATTCCACTTGTTCTTTACCATTGGCTTTGTGGTTTGTAATTCACACTATCTGACTTTCCTATTTGCTGCCTTTATTTGCTTTAGATTTTTGAGGTTCAGTTTCTCTTTCCATAAATTTCCTTTCACTTACCACGCCTATCAATATTGTTCTTAAGTCATCACATTTTCTGTGCATTCTAAGATCAAGGTCAAATGTAAAGGGCTGATTACCATGACTTTCATTTTCTTTGACTTCAAAGTAAGTGGATTTATGTGACAAACCTGCTGGCTACTGAGGGTAGGAAATAGTTTTTTTTCTAGGACAGGAACACATGTAAATGAACTGTGTAAGTGTTTCAGAATAGATCAGAATTGCAAACCCACAAATGAAGCACATTTATTGTTTTTTCTGAAGTGTATTGGAAACAAATACTTTAGTAAGATCAAAATGAATCATTAAACTAGGTGATGCAATTTCCACACATTTTCTTCGTGCACTATATTGTTTTACTAGTAAAACTGTATGTCTGTGCAAATGTAATGGTTATTTAATTTGAAAATGTTTTGTCTGTAACTGCAGTGTGCTACCACAGCATGCATACTCCACTCTATGCCACTCCACTCTACTCCGCACCACTCCATACCACTGCACTATACTCTGCACCACTTCACTTTACACCACTCCATGCCATTGCACTGTGCACCACTCCAGTCTATGTCACTACACTCTATGCCACTTCACACCATGGGGCATATATTCAAAGAACTGGCGCAGAGCTCCGCTGAGCCAAAATTGGCAGTGTCATGCTGTGTCAGTTCTGAAACACAGGGATGCGCCATATTTACAAAAATACGGTACATCCCTGTGCTTCCACGCTGCACTGGTGCTAAATCAGCTGTCTAGCACCAACGCAGCCACCCTTGCACTATGGTGCAAGGATGGTTGCGTTGGTGGGGAGATTGTTTTTCTGCAGGAAGGGCAGGAAGGGATACCACTCCACTCTGCACCACAGCACTATTCTATGCACCACTATAATCTGTGCCACTGCATTCTTTGATGCTGCAATGTATGCTGGTGAATTTATTGCCACTGCACTCTACGCCACTATACTCTGCAACACTCTACACCAATGCACTCTATACCAGTCCACTCTACTCTATGCCACTTCAGGGTATGCCATTCTATGTGACTCCACACTATGCCACTCCAATACACAATACTCTCTGCCACTCCACTATACTCCTGCTGACCAGTGCTAAAGTGCAAGTGCTCCCAGTGTAAATTGTATGTGTAATTGGCTTTTCCATGATTGGCATATTTGATTTACCAGTAAGTCCCTAGTAAAGGGCACAAGGGGTGCCCAGGGCCTGTAAATCAAATGCTACTAGTGGGCCTGCAACACTGATTGTGCCATCCACATGAGAAGCCCTTCAAACATGGCTCAGACCTGCCACTACAGTGTCCATGTGTGCAGTTTTGAACTGCCAATTGGACCTGAAAAGTGTACTCTGTTGCCAGGTCCAAACCTTCCCTTTTTATTCAAGTAAGGCACCTCTAAGGTAGGCCCTGGGTAGCACCATGGGCACAGTGCAGTGTATTGTATTTTAAAGGTAGGACATGGGCTGGTTTGTTTTAACATTTCCTAACAGTGAAATACTGCCAAATTTGGTTTTCACTGTTCACTTGTCACTCATAGGTGAACATGGGGACTGCCTTTACCTAACGTTTAAGTGTGGTTTCCTTTTGGGAGCAGATAGAGATGTGGATATTGGTGCCTCTGAACTCACAATTTAAAAATACAACTTTTGGTAAAGTTGTTTTCTAGATTGTCAGTTTGAAAATGCCACTTTTAGAAAGTGGGCATTTCCTTGCTTAGGCCATTCTGTGACTTAGCCAGCTTATGTATTTCCTGTCTGGGTCAGACTGACACTCGGGTTGTGTTAGACTTGCCATCCTTGGCGTGGTCTCCCCTAACTTTTTGCCTCTGCTTCCCAGGTTGTTGGTGTGTGTTTTACTCTGTTTTTGCTGTTTTTGATACTCTGGGCACTTTTTCAGTTCTAACCAGTGCTAAAGTGCAAGTGCTCCTAGGTAAAATGTATGTGTAATTGGCTAATCCTTGATTGGCATATTTGATTTACCAGTAAGTCCCTTGTAAAGTGCACCAGAGGTGCCCAGGGCCCGTAAATCAAATGCTACTAGTGGGCCTGCTGCACTTGTTGTGCCACCCACCTGAGTAGCCCTGTAAACATGGCTCAGACCTGCCACTGCAGTGTCTGTAAATGCAGATTTAAACTGCCAATTCAACTTGGCAAGTATACCCACCTGCTAGGCCTAAACCTTTCCTTTTTATACATCTAAGGCACCCCTAAGGTAGGCCCTAGGCAGCCCTATGGGCAGGGTGCAGTGTATGTTAAAGGTGGGACATGTACTGATGTGTGTTACATGTCCTAACAGTGAAATACATACTGCTAAATTCAGTCTTCACTGATACAAGGCCCATCTCTCTCATCGGTTAACAAGGGGGCTGCCTTTAAATATTATTAAAGTGCAGATCTCCTTTGAGAGCAGATAGAAATTTGGAGTTTGGGGTCTCTGAACTCACAATTAAAAAATACATCTTTTAGTGAAGTTGGTTTTTAGATTGTTAGTTTCAAAGTACCACTTTTGGAAAGTAGGTATTTTCTTGCTTAAAACCATTCTGTGACTTTGCCTGTTTGTAGATTCACTGTCTGAATCAGTTTGACTGTTGTGTTGTTTGCACCTCTCCCTAGACAGTGACACAAAGGGAGCTACAGTATAACCTGCATATCCTAATGCGCCATCTGTGCCAGGAGGGGAGGAAGGAGTGGTCACTCACACCTGAAAGGGCTGTGCCTGCCCTTACACAATGCAGTCTCCAACCCCCTGGTGTGTGTCTGGGGCCTGGCTTTGGCAAGGCAGGATCATGAGAAGAACAGAGACTTTTCTTTGAAGTTTCCCTACTTCAAACACAGAAAGGGGTATGAGCAGTGGACCCAAACCCCCCACATTTTTAGATGACTTCTGGACTCAAAAGGAATCTCTAACAAGGAGAAGAGCTGAAGGAGGAGTACGGCCTCTTTGCCTGTGACCGTGCTTTGCTGGGTTGGCCTCCAGTTGCTGTTTCTGCCTGAAAGAGGACCATGACTGGACTTTGTGGTACATTCCTAAGTATGGAAGTGTGAAGTGTCTTCAAGGTCTTGGACTGAGCTTTCTTTCTGTTTGAAGCCTCAGGGGCATCAAAGACTTCTTCTGCCAGCACCTGGACTCTCTGCTAAGACTCCTACCCTGTCAAGTGGCGCCCAAGCCAGTCCCTGGGCCATTGAAGCTTGTGGAACCAAGGCAGAAATCCATGCACAGAAGCCGTGCAGGGAAACATTTGACTAACCACCTGCAACGCGGCTGTAAAATCGATGCACCACCTGCATCGCGGCTGGGAAATGGACACATCACCTGCAACACGGCTGGAGAAACAATGCAACTCCCGCTTGAGCCTGCTGAAATCGATGCAACACCCCCTGCAGCATGGTTCATCACCACCGTGCAGCCGGATTTTGTATGCATCATCGCAGGACATCAAAATCAATCTGAACCTGCCAGGATCCGATGTGCCCGCCTGGAAATCGACGCATCGCTCTCTTGCGGGAGAGAAAAATGATGCATCGTCTACCCGACTGGAAGAAGAAACGACGCACGGCCTCACTTGGAAGTAAGGAATCGATGCATCACTAACTTTTCTGATGCATGCTCCCCCGTGCGGCCTTATTTTTTATGCAAACCAGGTACTTTGTTCTAACATCAACGCACCAATGTCTTTTTACTTTGAAAATTGATAGCTTTACTTGTGTATTTTGGATTTTTGTCGTTTTGGTCTTCTATGATTTAGGTAAATATTGGCTATTTTTCTAAATCTGAGTTGTGTTCCTTCTGTAATGTTTTCACTGTATTACTGTGTTTTGGTACCAATGCTTTACACATTGTCTCTGAGATAAGCCTGAGTGCTTGTATCAAGCTACCCAGGGGGTGAGCAGGGGTTATCCAAGGTATCTATCTCCATTACCCTGACTAGAGTGAGGGTCCCTGCTTGGGCAGAGTGCAAACTGACTGCTAACTAGAGACCCCACCTCTAACATTGGTAATCAGCTTGTATTTGTATTTGACATGCAGTGATTAAATGTACACTACTATTTTCGATGCAGACCATTACGTGACCACATATACTTGTTTTGTTCTTTCTCTTTTTGGATTTTTTCTGCTTATTTGTTTTTTGCTTTCTCTTGGGAACTCTCTGCCTCTTTCAAACTATTGCATTTTTATTGAACCTCACAAGCATTTCTCAATCTGGGGATGCACCAGCTGTGGCTACAAAAGCTGTGTTTGAATTGGAGAAACTGGAGGAGTACACAGTGGCTCAACTTAAGCAATTCTGTAAGGGTCTTGTCTGCCCAATCAATAGCCTAGCTAGGAAGGAGGAGCTACAGAAGGCACTGAGGCCCTGGGTTGCAGCCAAGGATGCTGAGGGGCACACAGAGAAGGAGGATCGGAGTGAAGAGGTGCAGAGTATTCATGATGGTGTGTTGGGCAACCCTGTCCTGCATGGGGGGAGGGTCTTCATGGTGGGTAGTAGTGTTTCCTCCAGAGGTATGACTCCTGAAGAGTTGCAGGACAGGCAGGCAGAGAGGGTACACCAACTTAAGTTGGAAACACTTAAAATGGAGATGGAAGGGAGAAGGTTGGCCATTGAGGAGAAGAGGGTACTGCTGGCTCATGAGCTTAGTTTGAAGGAACTAGATCAGAGCAGCCAGTCTAGTAGGGATGGTGGCAGCAATACCACAGTGCAGCCTGAGAGGAGGGTGCGCATTCCTAAAGACCTTGTGAAGGATTACAACAGGGAGGATAATTTATATACTTGTGGTTCAAGGGGTATGAGTCTGCTCTCCACATGACCTTGGTCCCTGAAGCACATTGGAGGGTGGGTCTGTGTAAGCACTTCGAGGTTGAGGGTAGGGATACTCTGACATCCTTAGGGGATCTTCAGGGGCTCACCTACACTATCATGAAGGAAGCCCTACCCACAAGGTATGGTCTCACCCCTGAGCAGTATAAGGAAAAGTTTAGGTCCTACAAGAATAGGGAATCTCAAACATGGTTGGAGTGTGTTGATTCTTTTTGCAGGTCACTGGATGGTTGGGTGAAGGGCAGTAAGGTAACAACTTATGAGGGGTTTTACAACTCAATTGCTTGGGAGCACTTGTACAGTCTTTGTTTTCCAGAGCTGTGCCAGCACCTGATTGACAGCAAGCTGACTGACCCCAGGAAGACTGCGTAGGAAGCAGACGGTTGGGAGAGCACCAGGGACCAAAAGAGGTTTAAGGGAGAACACACCAAGGGTCGGCAGGGTACCTCTCAGAAGAAAGGGGGTAAGGGTAAACAGGTGGAGTTCTCAAAAGGGCCCCAACCTAGTTTGTTCCCAGGGTAAGGATTCCCAGCCCTCAGTGAGAAGAAACCATGGTTCTCCAAAGGGAAACCTGTGTAGGGGGCCCCTGCAAGTGCTTTGCATGTGACCAGGTGGGTCATGTGAGGGGGGACCCCCAAATGTCCCAAGGGTACACAGGTACTCATGGGTGCTCAGTCACGGGGTTTGGCCAGTGTAATGCTTGGGGAGGAGTTAGTTCCAGGTGGGTGAGAGCCAGCTGAAAAGAGCCTTGTCTCACTATTGGACAGTGAGATGGTCCAGAGAATCCTAGTGCCTGAGAATACTAGGAAGTACATCAATGGACAGAGGGTGTAGGCTCTGAAACACACAGGAACCAGTGTGACTACATTGAGGACTCACCTGGTGTCTGAAGGATACCAGGTGGATGAGATGGAGGAGGAGAGTGAGCCTCTTCCTGACCTACTCCTGTCTGCCTAAGAGAAGGATGGGTCTGTGGAGGGTATGAACCTCTCCCCCACACTAATCCCAGAGCAACAGAGGGACTGTCGCCAGTTGTTGGGGCAGTTTGCCTCCTTGCTCTCCTTGGCCCCAGGAGTCACTCATCTGTGTATACATGATTTGGAAACCTGGTGTCTGAAGAGCAGATAGATCCCCATGTACTTCACCAAGTAGTTGCAGTGGACAACTCAGAGCGCCTGTGCAGAGTGGCGCAGGTTGCCTTTGAATTGGGGGGGGTCTCAGGTTCCTTGAAAATAGCTGTGAGCCCAACCATGCCTGTGGATTGTTTGCTTGCCAATGACCTGGAGAATCCCCTTTGGAAGGAGGTAGAACACAGATTACACTTGGAGATGTTGGGTCTGCCTGGGCGGGTACATGTATCTTCCCGGTCAATGGCAGCCCTTCAGTGTGGTCAGAAGCCTCTGGAGCCTGAAACAGTAGTCCAGGGGTCCGCCAGTAAGAGAAGTTCCCACAGTCTGGGATAAGGGAGAGCCTGAGGGGGATGCCCCAGATCCTACAGGGGAACAGGTGGCTGAGCTGGGGGAGGTCCCTGAGCTGTCACAGTGGCAGCAGGAAGAGGGACTCACCACTGAGGCATTCTGTGAAGCATAGACAGTATGCCCTACTCTGGAGGGTTTGCGGCAGCAGGCTGAAGATCAGGCGACTGGTAAGGAGTCAGGATCTCACCTGATTTATTGGGAGGACGGCCTCCTGTATAGTGAGCCTAAGGTTGCTGAGCCTGGGTCAGTCCATGTGCTGGTGGTACCCCAGGGCTTCAGAGCCTTCCTACTGGGTCTGGCATATGATGTGACTTTAGTTGGACATCTGTGGCAAGACAAGACGTTTGACAGACTTGTCACCCACTTCCATTGGACCAACATGTGCAGGCACTCAGATGCTCATTGTAGGTCTTGCCAGACTTGTCAGGCAAGTGGCAAGAGTGGGGGGAAGTGCAAGGCTAGCCTCCAACCTTTTCCTGTGGTTAGTACCCCCTTTGAAAGGGTTGGTATTGACATTGTGGGACCTCTGGATCCCGAGACAGTCATGGGCAACAGATTTATCCTGGTCTTGGTGGACCATGCCACCTTGTACCCAGAAGCCATTCCCCTGAGGTCAGTCACCTCCCCTGTGGTGGGATGTGCATTGATGGGGATTTTTACCCACATGGGGTTCCCCAAAGAGGTCGTATCTGACAGGGGTTCCAACTTCATATCTACTTAAGTGAAGTCTCTCGAAGGAGTGTGGGGTGATCTTCACGTGCCCCACTCCTTACCACCCCCAAGGAAATAGATTGGTTTAGAGATTCAACAGTGCCCCGAAGGGCATGATAATGGGTCTGTCAGTGCCCCTGAGGCATGAGTGGGACATCCATTTGCCATGCCTTCTCTTTGCTTACAGGGAGGTACCACAGAAGCCCCTTGTTGTAGCCCCTCTGAGCTGTTGCATGGCCACCCTGTGAGGAGACCTCTGAATCTGGTAAAGGAGGGCTTGGAGAAGGCCTCCAGTATCCCTCCCAGGATGTGTTTAGTTACATGCTGGGGTTTAGAAACCAGACTTCCCACTTCAGGAGACTCGCTGAGGAGAACCCAGAAGCAAGCCACGATTACATGAAACGCTGGCATGACCAGAATGCCACTCCGGTTGAGTTTCAGCCTGGCCAGAAAGTGTGGGTCATGGTGTTGTGCTCTGCAGGATAAGTGGACTGGACCTTTTGAGGTGGTGGAGCGCAAAAGTGATGTCACCCATCTGGTGAACTTGCAGACTCCTAGTAATCCTTTAAGGGTATATGAACCGCCTCAAACCTCACTTTGAGAGGTCTGAGTTAACAATGCTCTTGGCAGCAGATGATGGGGTGGAGGAGGAGAGTGAGCCTCTTCTTGACCTCCTGTCTGCTTACGAGAAAGAGGGGTCTGTGGAGGGTATGAACCTCTCCCCCACACTGATCCCAGAGCAACAGAGGGACTGTCGCCAGTTGTTGGGGCAGTTTGCCTCCTTGCTCTCCTTGGCCCCAGGGTCCCCTCATTTGTGTACGCATGATTTGGAGACTGGGGACAGTCCACCTGTAAAACACAAGATTTACAGGGTGACTGACAAGGTAAGGGCTAGCATCAAGAATGAGGTGTCTAAGATGTTAGCGTTAGGGGTTATTGAGTTTTCCAGTAGTCCTTGGGCCAGCCCAGTAGTCTTGGTTCCAAAGGCTGCTGCCCCCGGTTCCAACCCAGAACTCAGAACTCAGGTTCTGTTTGGAATACCGTGGACTAAACTCTGTCACAAAGACTGACACTCACCCCATCCCCAGAACTGGTGAGCTCATTGATCGTTTGGGAGCTGCTAGATTTCTCAACATGTTTGATTTAACATCTGGGTACTGCCAGATTGCCTTAACTATGGGGGCAAAGGTCAGCATTTTCCACCCCAGATGGGCACTACCAGTTCATGGTTATGCCTTTTCGGATGAAAAATGCCCCTGCTGCCTTTCAGAGGTTGGTTACCAGGTTTTGGCTGGGTTGGAGGATGACAGTGCAGCCTGCCTGGAGGACATTACAGTGTTCAGTTCCAGCTGGGAGGAACACCTGCAGCACCTCTGTAAAGAGTTGAAGGCTCTGCAGAAGGCAGGCCTCACTATTATGGCTAGTAAGTGCCAAACAGGGCAGGGTTCTGTGGTCTACTGGGACATCAGGTGGGGAGTGGCCAGGTGGCATCCATGCAACCATAGATCTATACCATTCTGGCTTGGGAGCCTCCCAAGACCCAGACAGAGGTGAGAACCTTTCCAGGTCTCACATGATACTACAGGAGGTTTGTCAATGGGTATGCCACTATTGTTGCCCCATTGACTGAGTTGACCTCTAAGAAACAACCCACAAAGGTGATCTGGACTGAGGTTTGCCAGACAGCTTTTGATGCCCTGAAGGCAGCCATGTGCACAGCACCTGTGCTGGAGGCACCCGACTTCTCCAAGGAATTTGTTCTGCAGACTGATGCTTCAGAACATGGTGTGGGAGCAGTATTTACACAGTTAAATGAAGAGGGGATAGACCAGCCTGTAGCCTTCATTAGTAGGAGGTTACTTCCCTGGGAAAGTAGGTGGAGTGCAATTGAGAGTGAAGAATTTGCTGTGGTCTGGGCACTGAAGAAGTTAAGGCCCTACTTTTCTTTTACTCACTTCCGGGTTCAGACCGACCACAGGCCCCTAAGATGGTTAATGTAGATGAGGGGTGAGAAACCAAAACTGTTGAGGTGGTCTGTCTCCCCACGGGGAATGGACTTTAAGGTGGAACACCACCCTGGAATAGAACACACCATTTATGATGGTCTATCCAGATTTTTCTGCCTTAGTGATGAGAACTCCTAAGAGGTTGGGTGGTTCTCCTCACTTTCAGCTGGGGGGGGACATGTGTTAGACCTGACAACTTTGGTGTGGTCTCCCCTGTCTTTTTTGTCTCTGCTTTCTATGTTTCGACTGTGTGCTGGCCTTTGTTTTTGCTAGTTTTGGTACTCTGGCACTTTACCACTGCTGGCTAATGTTAAAGTGCAAGTGCTCCTTGTGTAAATTATATGTGTCATTGGCTTTTCCATAATTGGCATATTTGATTTACCAGTAAGTCCCTAGTAAAGTGCACTAGAGGTGCCCAGGGTCTGTAAATCAAATGCTACTAGTGGGCCTGCAGCACTGATTGTGCCACTCACACGAGTAGCCTTGTAAACATGACTCAGGTCTGCCACTGCAATTCCTGTGTGTGCAGTTTTAAAGTGCCAATTCGACCTGGCAAGTGTATCCACTTGCCAGGCCCAAACCTTCCCTTTTTATACATGTAAGGCACCCCTAAGGTAGGCCATAGGTAGCCACATGGCAGGGTGCAGTGTATGTTAAAGGTAGGACATGGGCTGTTGTGTTTTTACATTTCCGAAAAAGTGAAATATTGCCAAATTTGTTTTTCTCTATTGCAAAGCCTATCTTTCTCATAGGTTGACATGGGGGCTGCCTTTAAATAATTTTTAAGTGCAGTTTCCCTTTGGGAGCCGGTGGATATGTGGAGTTTGGTGTCTCTGGTTTTTAGATTGTCAGTTTGAAAATGCCACTTTTAGAAAGTGGGCAATTCCTTGCTTAGACCATTATGTGACTCGGTCTGCTTGTGTATTTCCTCTCTGGGTCAGACTGACAGTTGGGCTGTTTGTGGATTCCCTCTAGACAGTGACAGAAAAGGAGCTGGGATGAAGCCTGCATATCCTGATACGCCTCCTGGGCTAGAGTGGGGAGAGAGGAGCTCACACTTACACCTGAGAGGGCTGTGCCTGCCCTCACACAATGCAGTCTCCAGCCCCCTGGTGTGTCTCTGGGGCCAGGCCTGGGCAAGGCAGGGTCTTGTGAACAACAAAGACTTTCCTTTGAAGTGTACCTACTTCAAAGGCAGAAAGGGGTATAAGTATTGGACCCATAAACCCAGGATTTTTAGATTACTTCTGGACTCAAAATGAACCTCTGGCAAGGAGAAGAGCTGAAGAGCTGGAGGAGGAGTACTGCCCATTTGCCTGTGACTGTGCTTTGCTAGTTTGCCCTGCAGTTTCTGCTTCTGCCTGAAAGGGGACAAAGACTGGAGTTTGTGGTTTTTCCTACTTGTGAAGTGTCACCAAGGGCTTGGACTGGGCTTGCCTCCTGTTTTGAAGTCTCAGAGCCATCAAAGACTTCCTCTGCCAGCACCTGGACTCCCTGTTGAGATCCTACCCTGGAAAGTGGTGCCTACTCCAATCCCTGGGCCCTTGAAAGGTGACATTGGTAGAACCAAGGTGGAAATCCACGCACAGGAGCCATGCGGGGAAAGATTTGTTGCAGCACTTGCAATGCAGCTGTAAAAATGACACACCACCTGCATTGCGGCTGAAACATTGATGCACCACCTGCATTGTGGCTGAGAAATCCACGCGTCAACTGCATTGCGGCTCGAGTGAGATGCAACACCTGCTTGCAGCTCCTGAAATCGACACAACCTCACGTAGCATGGTTCCTCATCACCGTATGGCTGGATTTCACATGCATCATCTCTGGGCATGAAAATCAATGTGAATCTGCCCAGATCCAAGGTGCCCGTCGAGAAATCGATGCATCGCTCTCTTGCAGGAGAGAAAAACGATGCATTGCCTACCCGACCGGAAGAACACATAACGCATGAGTGAGGAATCGGCGCCTGACTTGCATGTAAGGAATCGGCGCATCGCTGAGTTTTCTTATGCACACTCGCCCGTGCAGCTTTATTTTTTACGCAAACCAGGGACGAAGTGTAACATCAATGCATCCAGTGTTTTCCATGAAGTAAAACTCTTTTTACTTTGAAAATTCATAACTTTACTGGTGTATGTGGATATTTGTCAATTTGGTCTTGTTTTACTTAGATAAATATTGGCTATGTTTCTAAACCTGTGCTGTGTCCATTCTGTAATGTTTTGACTGTATTACTGTGTGTTTTGGTACAAATACTTTACACATTGCCTCTAAAAAGCCTGACTTCTTGTGGCAAGCTACCATCAGGGTGAGCAGGGGCTATCCAATGTGAGTATCTTCATTACCCTGACTAGAGTGAGGGTCCCTGCTTGGTTAGAGTGCAAACTGACTGCCAACCAGAGACTCCCCTTCTAACAGCCATTCAACTCCATGGCACTCCACAACACTCTCCTCTATGCCACTAACTTTTAGCTATGCTGAACAACAGCAACGCTGGTGAACAACATGGCTAAAACACATTGGCAAAGCCAATAGCACTTGCATATGTGAGATCTATTGGCTTTGCCAGTGCTTGGTACTGTATGCTGCTTATTTCTGAGTGATGAGATTTTCTCTGCCCGAGGTCAGCACATCAATATTATTATGCATTTTATCAAATTAGAGCAATCCAGATCTCCTCCATTAACTAAGTACGACTGACTCTAAAAAAACAGTGCTGATCATTGAGGGCGAAGGGCAATAAAGATGGTAAATTGCACCCATACAAAATTAAAATATGCTGGTGCTAGGCCCATGCTGGGGATGACCACAGATCAAATCACTCCCAACTGGAGAATCCGATTAATACATCTTGAGTACACAACCCAGTCCTCTTCAGTGATGGTGACAAGGGCGGTGGGGGCCAGGCTGAGTTGAAGTCTTTCAGTAAAGTTTAAACGTGCAGTGTCCTAAACTGGAACTTTTTCTGGGTTGTGTTGTTTCCAGCAGCTTCAAAGAGGTACAGACTCTGAACATAAACAGATTTACAAACTATCTGCAGAGACAAGGTCCTCCTTTTCAGCCCCTTTCCCGGGCAGATTTGCACCATCCCCCTCCCAAGCCAACCCTCACAGGAATTCCTCTGCAGCATGCAGGATGTCCATAGGTCACGGTGGTAAATGAATATAATGTCTTATAGACTGTGAAGAAAATCAGCAGTTTGCAAGTAAACTGGGCAGTGCCCTTCAAACTAGTGATGAGGATCAGTGTGAAGTATTCCACTTGTGTCATAGTCTCTCTTCAAAACCACTCAAACACAGTGGCAGTAAACGGAGCGGACTTTAGGGAGGTGTGAGTGGTGCAGCTGCACCAGGTGCTGACCTGGACTGAGGGGCCCTGACCTCAGAGGGGTGCTGTGTTTAGCAATGACTTACAAAATTTGCCATTTAAAAGCACCTGCTGAAACGTTCTTCGTGTCCAGCCTTCAGGAAACAATTACAATTTCAAGATACCGCTTGTGATTAATGTTCCTGCTAGAAAGATGGGAGTTTTGTCTAGGGGCAGCTTTGACTGGTCATAAAGTAGCGCAGAGGGTTAATATGCCTGCTGCAAAGAACAGAACTATATTTTATGTGAATAGCTGAGTGGATTAGTAAAGCCAGCCTTTACAAGCGCTTTAAAACAAATGAATATATGTGAAAAGGGGGCCATGGAGCAATGAGGAGCATATTTGCTGGGTGGTAGTGATTGAATCTGAGGAGGTGGTCATGGGGTGGGGGGCGCCAAAAAAGACTGTTGCACAGAGTGCCTTCAGCGCTGAAGCCGGCCCTGGCAGTAAGTGGCATGAGCCCATAAAGTATTTAAATATTTAACATTAACAACAGAATGATTGCACAACTTCACCATTTCCCATTGTTTAAATAACAAGTGTTTAATAATGATTGTTTAATTAGCAGGACAGGAGGATGCTCGTTCTCTTACAAAGCAGCTAAGACCTGGAACACTCTCCCCCAGGACGACAGAGCAGCCACGATGCTTGGGAATTTCCGCAAGAAACTGAAGGCTTGGATGTTGACTAATTCCCTGATTGTCCGCATCTACTCAGTGCCTGGATTCCCTCATGAGTGATTAGTTTGCGCTTTACAAATCCTTGTTACCTTATATTACAACATCTTCATAAAAGCTAAAGTAAGATTGGCACTTCAGATTCCATTCAGGGCACAATGTTAGCTTAATATTTCAAGAGGAGCGTTATACCATCACTGCTAAACTCAGAAACATTCTAAATATATTCAGGACCCGTTGTTAGCTCAACATTGCAGCTAATTATTGCAGGGGTAACTTCATAAAACTCTGAGCATAACCACTGCATATTGTAATTATATTTGTGTTTTTATAACACTTACTGCCCCTGACAAGGCTTATTGTTTAATTAGCAGCCTAGTCTTGAAAGGTGAACATTCTAAGTGCAATAGGGACCCATTATTAGTTCTGCCTTACTGGCAATAGCGTCAACAATCACTGATTGATTTCTATAGCCAGAATTTATTTTGAGGAAGCCAAGTCTGTTTTAGCTGAAATGATGCATTCTTGCTTCTTAACTACCCAATGAAAAACAATCTATTTTGTACTATTTTACACTTACTGTTTCTAATAAAGCACTTGCTGTTTACGATATCACCAGACCCTTTCAGTTGCAACATATGATTGTTAGAAAGGGGGTCTGTAGTTACCAGTCAGCTTACACCCTGTCCAAGTAGGGACCCTCACTCTAGCCAGGGTAAGGGGGTCACACTCCTAAGTTAACCCCTGTTGACTTCTATGGTAGCTTGGCACGAGCAGTCAGACTAATCCCAGAGGTAATGTGTAAAGTGTTTGTACCCACACACAGAGTAACACAGTGAAAACACTACAAATCGACCCCACACCAGTTTAGAAAAATAGCCAATCTTTATTTAAGTAAAACAATGCCAAAACGACAAAAATCCTACATCGACAAGTAAAGATATGAATTAAAAAAAATTAAATCCCAATAAAGCACTTAGAAACACAACAGCTCCAACAGATGCTATCATGGCGTTGTGACGGAGCCATTCCCAACATTCTGACACCACTCACAAGGGAGGGCGGCACCTGTCACAGAGTTGCACAAACCCCAGGTACAGTACCTTAGAAATGAGGCAGAGTCACAGACCTGGCAGTGAGTCGGGAAGGTGAGGTGTCGCTAGAGCCGGTGCAGCGTTGGTTCCATACTGCTACACAGAAGGTGAGGTGCCAGTTCCTTACTGAGATGAGGCATCAGTTCCTTGCGGTGGCAGCAGAGGTGAGGTGGCATTGGCAGCGCAGTATCAGTTCCTGGTGATCCGGCAAGGTCGATGAGTTCAGCAGGTCAAGATGTGATGAGGCAACTTCACAGGATCGCGGTCACAGGGGCGGAGTCAGGTGTCATGGACGTCAATGACATGGCATTCGGGACTCACAAGGCTATGGGACTTCAGAGGCGCTGTGGTGGAGTCAAATCTGGGGTGTCGGTCGCAGTCTAGTGGCAACCACAGTTTCGGGTGCAGGCAGTGGCACAGAGTCGGGCAGCGACGCTGGTTCTGGAGTTTCCAGAGTCAATGTGCCTGGTTCTTCTTGTTTTTACTCCAGCTTTCACTCCCAGGGGCCCAGGAACTGGAGTAGGCACCACCTGAGGAGTCAGGGTCCTCAGCACAAGAACCAAGGGGATGGCAGGCGATATCTTTAATGTCTCTGAGATTTCATAACAGGAGGCAAGCTCAGTCCAAGCCCTTGGAAAAACTTCACAAGCAGGATACACAGCAAAGTCCAGTCTTTGTCCTCTCTAAAGCAGAAGTAGCAACTGCACACCAACCCAGCAAAGCACTCACAGCAAAGGGCAGTACTCCTTCTCACAACTCTTCAGCTCTTCTCCTTCTCCTCGTGATCCAGAAGTGTTTTAAAAGCATGGGGTCAGCAGTCCAACACGTGTTCCCATTTCTCCTTTTGAAGTAGGCAAACTTGAAAGGAAAGTCTTTGCAGTGCACAAGACCCTGCCTTTCCTGATCTGGTCCCAGGCACACTCTAGAGGGTTGGAGACTGCATTGTGTAAGGACAGGCACAGCCCTATTCAGGTGTGAGTGTCAGATCTTCCCACCACTCTAGCCCAGGAAGACCCATCAGAATATGCAGGGCACACCTCAGCTCCCTCTGTGTGACTGTCTAGAGTGAATTCAAAACCAGCCCAACTGTCATCCTGACCTAGACGTGTTCCATAGCCAGGTAGGGGCACAGAATGGTTTAAGCAAGAAAATGCCCAATTTCTAAAAGTGGCAATTTCAAACATGCAATTTAAAAACCACCTTTACTAAAAGATGGATTTTTAAATTGTTGTAGGAAGTTGGCTCTGTATGTACTATTTCAAAGTAAGAAATAGCATGCACAGAGTCCAAGGGTTCCCTTTAGAGGTAAAATAGTGGCAAAAAGAGATAATTCTAATGCTCTATTTTGTGGTAGTGTGGTCGAGCAGTAGGCTTATCAGAGGGTAGTGTTAAGCATTTGTTGTACACACACAGGCAATAAATGAGGAACACAGAGACAATTCCAGGCCAATAGGTTTTTATATAGAAAAATATCTTTTCTTAGTTTATTTTAAGAACCACATGTTCAAGATTTACAAACAATACTTTCAATGAAAGGTATTTCACTTAGGAACTTTAGGAACTTTGAATTAGCAAAATAGCATGTACAGTTTTCACACAAATGGCAATAAGCTATTTTAAAACTGGACACAGTGCAATTTTCAACAGTTCCTGGGGAAGGTAAGTGTTTGTTAGTTTTGCAGGTAAGTAAACCACCTACAGGGTTCAAAGTTGGGTCCAAGGTAGCCCACCATTGGGGGTTCAGAGCAACCCCAAAGTTACCACACCAGCAGCTCAGGGCCGGTCAGGTGCAGAGGTCAAAGTGGTGCCTAAAACACATAGGCTTCAATGGAGAAGGGGGTGCCCCGGTTCCAGTCTGCCAGCAGGTAAGTACCCGTGTCTTCGGGTTTTGTAGGGCACCAGGGGGGACACAAGTCAGCACAAAAAGTACACCCTCAGCGGCACGGGGGCGGCCAGGTGCAGTGTGCAAACAGGCGTCGGGTTTGAAATGGAGTTCAATGGGAGACCAAGGGGTCTCTTCAGCGATGCAGGCAGGCAAGGGGGGGGGCTCCTCGGGGTAGCCACCACCTGGGCAAGGGAGAGGGCCACCTGAGGGTCGCTCCTGCACTGGAGTTCGGATCCTTCAGGTCCTGGGGGCTGCGGGTGCAGTGTCCTTACCCGGCGTCGGGTCTTTGAAGCAGGCAGTCGCGGTCAGGGGGAGCCTCTGGATTCCCTCTGCAGGCGTCGCTGTGGGGGCTCAGGGGGGTAAACTCTGGCTATTCACGGGCTCGCAGTCGCCGGGGAGTCCTCCCTGTAGCGTTGTTTCTCCACAAGTCGAGCCGGGGGTGTCGGGTGCAGAGTGCAAAGTCTCACGCTTCTGGCGGGAAACGTGTGTTCTTTCAAAGTTGCTTCTTTGTTGCAAAGATGCTTCTTCCTTGGAGCAGAGCCACTGTCCTCGGGAGTTCTAGGTCCTTTTAGATGCAGGGTAGTCCTCTGAGGCTTCAGAGGTCGCTGGACCCTGTGGAACGTGTAGCTGGAGCAGTTCTTTTGAAGTGGGGAGACAGGCCGGTAGAGCTGGGGTCAAAGCAGTTGGTGTCTCCGTCTTATCTGCAGGTTTTTCAGCTCAGCAGTCCTTCTTCGTCTTAGGTTGCAGGAATCTATCTTGCTGTGTTCTGGGAGCCCCTAAATACTCAATTTAGGGGTGTGTTTAGGTCTGGGGGGTTAGTAGCCAATGGCTACTAGCCCTGAGGGTGGCTACACCCTCTTTGTGCCTCCTCCCTGAGGGGAGGGGGGCACATCCCTAATCCTATTGGGGGAATCCTCCATC
Organism: Pleurodeles waltl; assembly: GCF_031143425.1. NCBI lineage: Eukaryota > Metazoa > Chordata > Amphibia > Caudata > Salamandridae > Pleurodeles > Pleurodeles waltl. The sequence goes on along the minus strand of NC_090446.1, from coordinate 919,434,626 downwards.
TGCAAGATGGAGGATTTCTAAAAGTCAGAGTCACCTCAGCTCAGGACACCTTAGGGGCTGTCCTGACTGGCCAGTGACTCCTCCTTGTTTTTCTCATTATCTCCTCCGGCCTTGCCGCCAAAAGTGGGGCTGTGGCCGGAGGGGGCGGGCAACTCCACTAGCTGGAGTACCCTGGGGTGCTGTAACAAAGGGGGTGAGCCTTTGAAGCTCACCGCCAGGTGTTACAGTTCCTGCAGGGGGAGGTGAGAAGCACCTCCACCCAGTAGAGGCTTTGTTACTAGCCACAGAGTGACAAAGGCACTCACCCCATGTGGCCAGCAACATGTCTGGTGTGTGGCAGGCTGCTAAAACTAGTCAGCCCACACTGGTAGTCGGTATGGTTTCAGGGGGCATCTCTAAGATGCCCTCTGGGGTGTATTTTACAATAAAATGTACACTGGCATCAGTGTACATTTATTGTGCTGAGAAGTTTGATACCAAACTTCACAGTTTTCAGTGTAGCCATTATGGTGCTGTGGAGTTCGTGCATGACAGACTCCCAGACCATATACTCTTATGGCTACCCTGCACTTACAATGTCTAAGGTTTTGCTTAGACACTGTAGGGGCATAGTGCTCATGCACTTATGCCCTCACCTATGGTATAGTGCACCCTGCCTTAGGGCTGTAAGGCCTGCTAGAGGGGTGACTTATCTATACCTATAGGCAGTGTGAGGTTGGCATGGCACCCTGAGGGGAATGCCATGTCGACTTAGTCATTTTATCCCCACCAGCACACACAAGCTGGCAAGCAGTGTGTCTGTGCTGAGTGAGGGGTCTCCAGGGTGGCATAAGACATCTGCAGCCCTTAGAGACCTTCCCTGGCATCAGGGCCCTTGGTACCAGGGGTACCAGTTACAAGGGACTTACCTGGATGCCAGGGTGTGCCAATTGTGGAAACAAAGGTACAGGTTAGGGAAAGAACACTGGTGCTGGGGCCTGGTTAGCAGGCCTCAGCACACTTTCAAATCATAACTTGGCATCAGCAAAGGCAAAAAGTCAGGGAGTAACCATGCCAAGGAGGCATTTCCTTACACAACCCCCCCCCCCCCCAAACGAAAGAGGATGAGACTAACCTTTCCCAAGAGAGTCTTCATTTTCTAAGTGGAAGAACCTGGAAAGTCCATCTGCATTGGCTTGGGCAGTCCCAGGTCTGTGTTCCACTAAAAAGTCCATTCCCTGTAGGGAGATGGACCACCTCAACAGTTTTGGATTTTCACCTCTCATTTGCATTAGCCATCTGAGAGGTCTGTGGTCAGTCTGAACTACAAAGTGAGTACCAAAGAGGTATGGTCTCAGCTTCTTTAGGGACCAAACCACAGCAAAGGCCTCCCTCTCAATGGCACTCCAACGCTACTCCCTGGGGAGTAACCTCCTGCTAATGAAAGCAACAGGCTGGTCAAGGCCATCGTCATTTGTTTGGGACAAAACTGCCCCTATCCCATGTTCAGAGGCATCAGTCTGCACAATGAACTGCTTGGAGTAATCTGGAGCTTTGAGAACTGGTGCTGTGCACATAGCTTGTTTCAGGGTGTCAAAGGCCTGTTGGCATTCTACAGTCCAGTTTACTTTCTTGGGCATTTTCTTGGAGGTGAGTTCTGTGAGGGGTGTCACTATAGATCCCTATCCCTTCACAAACCTCCTGTAGTACCCAGTCAAGCCAAGGAATGCCCTGACTTGAGTCTGGGTTTTTAGAGCTGCCCAGTCCAGAATAGTCTGGATCTTGGGCTGGAGTGGCTGAACTTGGCCTCCACCTACAAGGTGTCCCAAGTAAACCACAGTTCCCTGCCCTATCTGGCATTTGGATGCCTCGATAGAGAGGCCTGTTGCTTGCAGGGCCTTTAAAACCTTCTTCAGGTGGACCAGGTGATCCTGCCAGCTGGAGCTAAAGACAGCAATATCTTCAAGATAAGCTGCACTAAAGGACTCCAAGCCAGCAAGGACTTGATTCACCAACCTTTGGAAGGTGGCAGGGGCATTCTTTAAACCAAAGGGCATAACAGTAAACTGATAATGCCCATCAGGTGTGGAGAATGCTGTCTTTTCTTTTGCTCCTGGTGCCATTTTCATTTGCCAGTACCCTGCTGTCAAGTCAAAGGTACTTAAGTATCTGGCAGCACCTAGTTTGTCTATCAATTCATCTGCCCTTGGAATGGGATGGGCATATGTCTTGGTGACAGAATTAAGTCCTCTGTAGTCCATACAAAACCTAATCTCTCTCTTTCCATCTTTGGTGTGAGGTTTGGGGACTAAGACCACTGGGCTAGCCCAGGGGCTGTCAGATTGCTCAATGACTCCCAATTCCAGCATCTTGTGGACTTCCACCTTGATGCTTTCCTTAATTTGGTCAGACTGTCTGAAAATTTTGTTTTTCACAGGCATGCTGTCTCCTGTGTCCACATCATGGGTACACAGGTGTGTCTGAGCAGGGGTTAGGGAAAAGAGCTCAGCAAACTGTTGCAGGACCTTCCTACAGTCAGATTGCTGTTGGCCAGAGAGGGTGTCTGAGTAGATCACTCCATCAACTGAGCCATCTTTTGGGTCTGTGGAGAGGAGATCAGGGAGAGGTTCACTCTCAGCTTCCTGGTCCTCATCTGTTACCATTAACAGATTCACATCTGCCCTGTCATGGAAGAGTTTGAGGCGGTTCACATGGATCACCCTTTTGGGGGTCCTGCTAGTGCCTAGATCTACCAGGTAGGTGACCTGACTCTTTCTCTCTAGCACTGGGTAAGGGCCACTCCATTTGTCCTGAAGTGCCCTGGGAGCCACAGGCTCCAGAACCCAGACTTTCTGCCCTGGCTGAAACTCAACCATAGCAGCCTTTTGGTCATACCACAACGTCTGGAGTTGTTGGCTGGCCTCAAGGTTTTTACTTGCCTTTTCCATATACTCTGCCATCCTTGAACGTAGGCCTAGTACATAGGGGGTCATTCCGACCCTGGCGGTAAAACCCGCCAGGGCCATGAACGACGGAAAGCACCGCCAACAGGCTGGCGGTGCTTTCCTGCCCATTCTGACCGCGGCGGTAAAGCCGCGGTCAGAAAAGGGGATCTGGCGGTTTCCCGCCGGATTTCCCCTGTCTGGGCTGAATCTCCATGGCGGCATGGAGATTCCGACCCCCTTCCTGCCACCCTGTTTCTGGCGGTTTTTACCGCACCCGTCGCACCCCTGCAACACCGCCGGCTCCATTCGGAGCCGGCTTCTGTGTTGCAGGGCCTTTCCCGCTGGGCCGGCGGGCGCTCCCTTGGCGGGCGCCTGCCGGCCCAGCGGGAAAGTCTGAATGGCCCCCGCGGACTTTTGACCGCGGAGCGGTCATTCGGCGGAGTAAGTTTGGCGGGCGGCGACCGCCACCCGCCAAACTCAGAATGACCCCCTAAGTCCACTATATCTTGTTTAGGCTCATGAAGAGGTCTCTCCCAGCCTTCTTTTACAAGAGCTAGTGGTCCCCTTACAGGGTGGCCAAACAGAAGTTCAAAGGGGGAAAACCCTACTCCCTTCTGAGGCACCTCTCTGTAGGCGAAAAGCAGACATGGCAAGAGGACATCCCATCTCCTTTTGAGTTTTTCAGGGAGCCCCATAATCATGCCTTTCAATGTCTTGTTAAACCTTTCTACAAGACCATTGGTTTGTGGATGGTATGGTGTGGTGAATTTATAAGTCACCCCACACTCATTCCATATTTGCTTCAGGTATGCTGACATGAAGTTGGTACCTCTGTCAGACACCACCTCCTTAGGAAATCCCACTCTGGTAAAAATACCAATGAGTGCTTTGGCTACTGCAGGGGCAGTAGTCGACCTAAGGGGAATTGCTTCAGGGTATCTAGTTGCATGATCCACTACTACTAGTATGTATTGGTTCCCTGAGGCTGTCGGAGGTTCAAGTGGACCCACTATGTCCACACCCACTCTTTCAAAGGGGACCCCCACCACTGGAAGTGGAATGAGGGGGCCTTTGGGTGTCCACCTGTCTTACCACTGGCTTGACAGGTGGTACAGGAGACACAAAACTCCTTGACCTTCTGGGACATGTTGGGCCAATAGAAGTGGTTGACTAATCTCTCCCACGTCTTGGTCTGTCCCAAATGCCCAGCAAGAGGAATATCATGAGCTAAGGTCAGAATGAACTCCCTAAACTCCTGAGACACCACCACTTTCCTAGTGGCACCAGGTTTGGGATCTCTTGCCTCAGTGTAAAGGAGTCCATCTTCCCAATAGACTCTATGTGTTTCTGATATCTTTCCTTTGGACTCTTCAGCAGCTTGCTGCCTAAGGCCTCGAAGAGAGGGACATGTTTCTTGCCCCTTATACAACTGTTCCCTTGAGGGTCCCCCTGGGCCTAGGAGCTCAACCTGATAAGGTTCTAACTCCATGGGCTCAGTTCCCTCAGAGGGCAGAACTTCTTCCTGAGAAGAGAGGTTCTCTTTCTCTTGTTGTGTGGAAGCTGGTTCCCCAGTCTTCTTTCCTTTTCTCTTGGAGGGTTGGGCCCTTTTTCCAGGCTCCAACACCACTTTTTCACCCTGAGCCTTGCACTGTGCCCTTGTCTTGACACACACCAGTTCAGGGATACCCAGCATGGCTGCATGGGTTTTGAGTTCTACCTCAGCCCATGCTGAGGACTCCAGGTCATTTCCAAGCAAACAGTCTACAGGGATATTTGAGGAGACCACCACCTGTTTCAGGCCATTGACCCCTCCCCACTCTAAAGTTACCATAGCCATGGGATGTACTTTTGTCTGATTGTCAGCGTTGGTGACTGGATAAGTTTGTCTAGCCAGGTATTGACCAGGGGAAACCAGTTTCTCTGTCACCATGATGACACTGGCACCTGTATCCCTCAGGCCTTCTACACTTATCCCATTAATTAAGAGTTGCTGCCTGTATTTTTGCATATTAGGGGGCCAGGCAGCCAGTGTGGCTAAATCCACCCCACCCTCAGAGACTAATGTAGCTTCAGTGTGAACCCTGATTTGCTCTGGGCACACTGTTGATCCCACTTGGAGACTGGCCATTCCAGTGTTAGCTGGAGTAGAGTTAGAAGTGGAACCTTTCTTGGGACAGGCCTTGTCTCCAGTTTGGTGTCCTTGCTGAATACAGCTATGACACCTGGTCTTTTTGGGATCAAAGTTTTTACCATTGTACCCAAAACTGGATTGTGAGGAGGCTCTGGACCCTCCTGAGCAGGTTTTTGGGGCCCTATAGAAGACTCTTTACTTTTCCCTTTGGATGTCTCAACACTCTTCCCCTGGGGAGTCTTTGTGACCCCTTTCTTTTGGTCACCCCCTGTGGAAGTCTTGGTCACCCCAATCTTAACCCAATGGTCCGCCTTCTTTCCCAATTCTTGGGGAGAAATTGGTCCTAGGTCTACCAGATGCTGATGCAGTTTATCATTGAAACAATTACTTAACAGGTGTTCTTTCACAAATAAATTGTACAGCCCATCATAATCATTTACACCACTGCCTTGAATCCAACCATCCAGTGTTTTCACTGAGTAGTCTACAAAATCAACCCAGGTCTGGCTAGAGGATTTTTGAGCCCCCCTGAACCTAATTCTATACTCCTCAGTGGAGAATCCAAAGCCCTGAATCAGGGTAGCCTTCATGAGGTCATAGGATTCTGCATCTTTTCCAGAGAGTGTGAGGAGTCTATCCCTACACTTTCCAGTGAACATTTCCCAAAGGAGAGCACCCCAGTGAGATCTGTTTACGTTTCTGGTTGCACAAGCCCTCTCAAAAGCTGTGAACCATTTGGTGATGTCATCACCATCTTCATATTTAGTTACAATCCCTTTTGGGATTTTCAACATGTCAGGAGAATCTCTGACCCTATTTAAGTTGCTGTCACCATTGATAGGACCAAAACCCATCTCTTGTCTTTCCCTTTCTATGGCTAGGAGCTGTCTCTCTAAAGCCAATCTTTTGACCATCCTGGCTAACAGGAGGTCATCTTCATTGAAGCTGCCCTCAATGCTTCCAGAGTTGCTGGACTCTCCTGTGAGAGAAGCAGCATCTCTGACTATCACATTTGGAGTCAGGGTTTGAGAGACCCCAGGCTCCCTATCTAGGACTGGTGGTGGGAAATCCTCCAGGTCACTAGGGTCCCCCTCTGTGAGGCCATCATCAGAGGGGTTGTTTTTAGCAAACTCTGCCAAAAGCTCCTGGAGCTGTACTTTGGTAGGGTTTGAACCAGTTTTAATCTTTTTGATTTTGCAGAGAGACCTTAACTCTGACATCCTAAGATGCAGGTAAGGGGTGACATTGAGTTCCATCACTATCTCTTCTGCATTAGACATTATGGGCCTGATTACAACTTTGGAGGAGGTGTTAATCCGTCCCAAAAGTGACGGTAAAGTGACGGATATACCACCAGCCGTATTACGAGTCCATTATATCCTATGAAACTCGTAATACGGCTGGTGGTATATCCGTCACATTTGGGACGGATTAACACCACCTCCAAAGTTGTAATCAGGCCCTATGTTTCTAAAAGTTAGAATACTTTTTAAGAATCTAAAATTATCTCTAGAACTTAATTCAAACTTTTACAAAACTTTTAAACTCTAAAAGAAATGCTAACAGGGACTAACACAAGGGCCTAGCAGGACTTTAAAAAATTTAGAAAAATAGCTCAAATTTCAAAAATCAGTTTCTAATGACAATTTTTGGAATATAGTCGTGTGATCAGGTATTGGCTGAGTAGTGCAGCAAATGCAAAGTCTTGTACCCCACCGCTGAGCCAGCAATGTAGGAAGTTGGCTCTGTATGTACTATTTCAAAGTAAGAAATAGCATGCACAGAGTCCAAGGGTTCCCCTTAGAGGTAAGATAGTGGCAAAAAGAGATAATTCTAATGCTCTATTTTGTGGAAGTGTGGTCGAGCAGTAGGCTTATCAGAGGGTAGTGTTAAGCATTTGTTGTACACACACAGGCAATAAATGAGGAACACACACTCAAAGACAATTCCAGGCCAATAGGTTTTTATATAGAAAAATATATTTTCTTAGTTTATTTTAAGAACCACAGGTTCAAGATTTACAAACAATACCTTAAATGAAAGGTATTTCACTTAGGAACTTTAGGAACTTTGAATTAGAAAAATAGCATATACAGTTTTCACACAAATGGCAATAAGCTATTTTAAAACTGGACACAGTGCAATTTTCAACAGTTCCTGGGGGAGGTAAGTTTTTGTTATTTTTGCAGGTAAGTAAACCACCTACAGGGTTCAAAGTTGGGTCCAAGGTAGCCCACCGTTGGGGGTTCAGAGCAACCCCAAACTTACCACACCAGCAGCTTAGGGCCGGTCAGGTGCAGAGGTCAAAGTGGTGCCTAAAACACATAGGCTTCAATGGAGAAGGGGGTGCCCCGGTTCCAGTCTGCCAGCAGGTAAGTGCCCGCGTCTTCAGAGGGCAGACCATGGGGGTTTTGTAGGGCACCGGGGGGGACACAAGTCAGCACAAAAAGTACACCCTCAGCGGCCCGGGGCGGCCGGGTGCAGTGTGCAAACAGGCGTTGGGTTTGTAATGGAGTTCAATGGGAGACCAAGGGGTCTCTACAGCGATGCAGGCAGGCAAGGGGGGGGCTCCTCTGGGTAGCCACCACCTGGGCAAGGGAGAGGGCCACCTGGGGGTCGCTCCTGCTCTGGAGGTCAGATCCTTCAGGTCCTGGGGGCTGCGGGTGCAGTGTCCTTACCAGGCGTCGGGTTTTTGAAGCAGGCAGTCGCGGTCAGGGTGAGCCTCTGGATTCCCTCTGCAGGCGTCGCTGTGGGGGATCAGGGGGGTCAACTCTGGCTACTCACGGGCTCGCAGTCGCCGGGGAGTCCTCCCTGTAGCGTTGTTTCTCCACAAGTCGAGCCGGGGGCGTCGGGTGCAGAGTGCAAAGTCTCACGCTTCCGGCAGGAAACGTGTGTTCTTTCAAAGTTGCTTCTTTGTTGCAAAAATGCTTCTTTCTTGGAGCAGAGCCGCCGTCCTCAGGAGTTCTTGGTCCTTTTAGATGCAGGGTAGTCCTCTGAGGCTTCAGAGGTTGCTGGACCCTGTGGAACACGTCGCTGGAGCAGTTCTTTTGAAGTGGGGAGACAGGCCGGTAGAGCTGGGGCCAAAGCAGTTGGTGTCTCCGTCTTCTCTGCAGGTTTTTCAGCTCAGCAGTCCTTCTTCGTCTTAGGTTGCAGGAATCTATCTTGCTGTGTTCTGGGAGCCCCTAAATACTCGATTTAGGGGTGTGTTTAGGTCTGGGGGGTTAGTAGCCAATGGCTACTAGCCCTGAGGGTGGGTACTCCCTCTTTGTGCCTCTTCCCTGAGGGGAGGGGGGCACATCCCTAATCCTATTGGGGGAATCCTCCATCTGCAAGATGGAGGATTTCTAAAAGTCAGAGTCACCTCAGCTCAGGACACCTTAGGGGCTGTCCTGACTGGCCAGTGACTCCTCCTTGTTTTTCTCATTATCTTCTCCGGCCTTGCCGCCAAAAGTGGGGCCGTGGCCGGAGGGGGCGGGCAACTCCACTAGCTGGAGTGCCCTGGGGTGCTGTAACAAAGGGGGTGAGCCTTTGAGGCTCACCGCCAGGTGTTACAGTTCCTGCAGGGGGAGGTGAGAAGCACCTCCACCCAGTACAGGCTTTGTTACTAGCCACAGAGTGACAAAGGCACTCTCCCCATGTGGCCAGCAACATGTCTGGTGTGTGGCAGGCTGCTAAAACTAGTCAGCCCACACTGGTAGTCGGTATGGTTTCAGGGGGCATCTCTAAGATGCCCTCTGGGGTGTATTTTACAATAAAATGTACACTGGCATCAGTGTGCATTTATTGTGCTGAGAAGTTTGATACCAAACTTCACAGTTTTCAGTGTAGCCATTATGGTGCTGTGGAGTTCGTGCATGACAGACTCCCAGACCATATACTCTTATGACTACCCTGCACTTACAATGTCTAAGGTTTTGCTTAGACACTGTAGGGGCATAGTGCTCATGGACTTATGCCCTCACCTATGGTATAGTGCACCCTGCCTTATGGCTGTAAGACCTGCTAGAGGGGTGACTTATCTATACCTATAGGCAGTGTGAGGTTGGCATGGCACCCTGAGGGGAGTGCCATGTCGACTTAGTCATTTTATCACCACCAGCACACACAAGCTGGCAAGCAGTGTGTCTCTGCTGAGTGAGGGGTCTCCAGGGTGGCATAAGACATGCTGCAGCCCTTAGAGACCTTCCCTGGCATCAGGGCCCTTGGTACCAGGGGTACCAGGTACAAGGGACTTACCTGGATGCCAGGGTGTGCCAATTGTGGAAACAAAGGTACAGGTTAGGGAAAGAGCACTGGTGCTGGGGCCTGGTTAGCAGGCCTTAGCACACTTTCAAATCATAACTTGGCATCAGCAAAGGCAAAAAGTCAGGGGGTAACCATGCCAAGGAGGCATTTCCTTACAATTGTGAATTGAGAAACCCAAAACTCCATGTCTCTACCTTCTCCCAATATGAAATTACACTTAAAAGATATTTCAAGGCCATCCCCATGTTAACTTATGGGAGAGATGGGCCTTGCAATAGTGAAAAACGAATTTGGCAGTATTTCACAATCAGGACATGTAAAACACACCAGTACATGTCCAACCTTTTAAATGCACTGCACTCTGTCCATGGTGCTACCTAGGGCCTACCTTGGGGGTGCCATATATGTAGTACAAGAGAAGGTTTGGGACTTGCAAGTGGGTACACTTGCCAGATTGACATGGCAGTTTAAAACTGCACACACAGACAGTGCAATGGCAAGTCTGAGACATGTTTACAAGGCTACTCATATGGGTGGCACAGTCAGTGCTGCAGGCCCACTAGTAGCATTTGAGTTACAGGCCCTGGGCGCACATGGTGCACTATACTAGGGGCATACTAGTAAAACAAATATGCCAATCAAGGACAATGAATCATAATCACAATTTACACAAGGAGCACTTGTACTTTAGCACTGATCAGCAGTCGTAAAGTGCCCAGAGTACCAAAACCAGCAAAAACGAAATCCAGCACGAAGTCAATAATACAGGAGGCATAGACAAAAGGACAGGGGAAACTACGCCAAGGACGCCAGGCCTAACAATGACCATATTACTTACACCTCTAACACTCACACAAGCACACACTTTCACTTTAAGAAACACAGTTAAAGTACAGATATAATTACAAAACATAAAACCAAATTAAATCCAAAAAGCCAAAAAGTAAGTTATGTTTAGCTCTGCAGTTCATAACTGGCACAAATGCTTTGCAAATTCTAACTCAGACAAAATGAAATGATCCTGACCTCAACCTCAATATGGCAGTGTGTAGTTACAAAATGAAATGATCCTGACCTCACCCTCAATATGGCAGTGTGTAATACATTATTTTGTAATTACCCCTGTCATATTGTATTTTCTAATTACAACTGTCATATTGTAAAAATGAAAAAATATATCAACACTGCCACACCTCAGATTACTTACCACAACATTAGCAATAACATTACCAATGAGACAACAATGAATATAGTTCAGTTTATTGTGTTGTTCTAGATTAATACTATGCTTGTATATTTTGTTATTTGTTGGTTTTATTTTTGATACAATTAGTGACAAAGAAAGAAAGGTAGTGGGAGCTGAGAAAGATAGTGAAACAGGTGAGGTAGAGAGAAGAGAGAGACAATAGTTAAGAGAGCAAGCAAATGATGAGGTACATTTTAAGGTTAGATGGCAACAGAAAGAGGAAGGGTAGAGAGAGCTGGGATAGTGAGAAATATGGGGTAGAGGGAAATTGAAGTACAGAGGTGAGGTAAAGAGAGGTCAAGGCTAAGAAAGAAGTATAAAAAGGCTAGGTATAAAAAGATGGCAAGAGAGAGGTGAGGTAAAAAGATAGATGAGTTTGAGTGAGATGAAATAAACGGGAGATAGATACAAGGAAGTGCATGGACACAGATGGAAACAGAGCAGAGAAGTGCAGAGAAAGGCAAGAGGTAAAGATGGGTAGAATGGTGCAGAGGCAGGCACGGGGATTGAAACGGAGAGAGGTAGGATATGAGAGAGAGGTAAAGAGAGGTGAGATGGGCAGAAGGGCGCAGAGAGAGATTCCGTAAAACGAGATGTGGTAGAGAGAGCTGAAATACAAAACGTGAGGTAAAGTGAGAGAGATGACATCGGAGGAGTGAGATAAAATGTGTGTGAGAGAGAGCCAGAGAGGGAGAGAAGGTAAGAAATATGTTTGAATTTAATTGAGTCCAGTTGCCTGAGAGCATAGAGGTTAAGGTTGGGTACGCCAGACATCACTGTCAAATTTAAAAATGATCTGTTTTTATGCACACCATTATCGCCTTACCCTGGGTTGCTCAGGATGGTCGCAACCCCAAGAAATTGCCCTTGCCTTAAAACGGCTCCGGAAGATTGCCATGGCCGAAAGTGTGTGGATGTTGCCGCAAAGTTTTAAGTCCAAACACTGCATAACTAGCTCCAGCATGCCCACGAGCTGAGTGGTAGAATTCGGGAAGCTGGGAGCTGGTGGTAGCAGCTACTGTACACCACAGGACAGCCCAGACTAAAGTCTGGGAAGTTGGGAAAGGCAGACCCAGTTTCCCAACATAGGCCTTAATTACAACCTCGGCGGTCTTTTCAAAAGACCTCTGAGGCTGCGGGAGTCAGAATAACGCCAGTGCTGGCGGTATTTCTGTCTCCCTATTACAACTTTTCTGCTGGGTCAGCGGACGGTAACAGTGTTACCGTCCGCTGGCCCAGCAGAAAAGTCACGTCAACATTGCTGCCAGCTCGTAATAGAGCCGGCGGAAATGCTGATGTACAGTGGGTGCAGTAGCACCCGTCGCGCATTTCACTGCCTGAAATTCGGGCAGTGAAATGCGTGACGGGGCTATGCCTGGGGGCCCCTGCACTGCCCATTCCAAGTGTATGGGCAGTTCAGGGGCCACCAGGGTCACCCCAAGTCCCCCTTACCACCAGCCTTTCCATGGCGGTGTTTGCTGCCGTGGCCAGGCTGGCGGTCGGGGATTATGACCGCCAGGCGAAAGCCAGGAGGTATTGTGGAGGGGACGGCGGTATGGCTGTGGCTATAGCACCACGGTCATAATAGCTGGCGGAGCACCGCCAGCCTGTTGGCCGTGTTACCACCAGCTTACCGCCGGCCACCAGGGTCATAATGAGGCCCATAGTGGAAGAGGAGATGATAGTCCTGGGCCGTCAAAAGGACTTGGTACTCCACCTTCCAGATCAAAGGCCAACAGAATTCAGGGTACGGATATATGCATAATGGATGTAGTGCTGTACCGGTCATTAATCTGTAGAAGTTTACAAAGGTGTTTGTATGCAAATGTGCCAAATTTCATGGAATATTTTATTTGGGAGAAAGAAAATTATATTTATTTCCACAGCCCATAAGGAAAAACTATTGCCAATGCGCAGCCGAGACAAATCGAAGAAAGTAGACACACATTTGTGCAAACGTGCAATAACAAGCAGGCTGCGACATGCGTAATTTATGTATGGGTCCGAATTAAATGTTGTGTGGAGCCAAACAGTTGTAATTTATGCACAAGCCTCGGTGCCTGGTGCAAGCTATGAACATTATGATTTTTTTTACTGTTTATAGGAATGGAGTGTTTTAATGTTCATTGAAATAACTGTTATCGTTCTCATCCTCTTTCCTCTCTCATAATGCCTTTAATTCTCCATAGCTACTCCCTCTTTCTCCACTCTTTTTACTCTCTCAACTTTCTTCTTTCTCTTTTTACTTCTCTCTCTCTCTATGTCTCCTCTGTCACCCTCCCAGTTTTAACTATTTTTATGTATTTTTTCTCCTTACGCTTTCTTATTTCTCTTCTCTACTTTTTGTGTTCCTTTGTATCTCTTTTTTATCTGCCTCCATCGTATCCACATTTTTCTTTTCCCTTTATGTTCTCTCTTGTCGCTGTATTACATGTCAATTCGCTTTGCTGCTGGTCTATTTTCAGTCTCTGTCTCTTCTCTCCGCTTTGGGTATGTCTTCCCTCTCTATTTTATCTGCTCTCTCTCGTCTCACTCTTCTCTCGCTACTTCTATTTATCATACGGTTTAACTTTACAGCTTTTGTTGAAAGAAACGTGGAGGCTTCATCAGCTATATCCTGGCGAACTTTAAAGCAATCCAGGATTTGATGTTCCGTAGGTGTGCATGCAAAAAATATGTCCGTGGGACATCGAAAATAAGCAATATTGTTAATAAGCAAGTGTATGTAATATTCACTTTACCTCGTATTTGCATAATGCGCGCATGCACAGGTCTGCTTTCTCTGCAGAAAAATATCATGCTAGGATGTTCTACCAGCGAACGTTGTAAGTAAATCGAGAACAAGTGAAGTTTAACAATCGTCTGCGAAGTTGGGCGAAGTGGCAAATACACGCCTTTTAGAATTTTCATACCTTCTCCCATCTTTTTTCGCGGCAGCCGGTGCGACCCTTCTGCTGTGACAGATTACTGCTGCAGTTTGTCCAGTCCACCAAGGCCCTGGCCACTTGCGGCAGGATATCCTTGTGTATGGAGAATGGATGTCTGTCCTAGACATATGTCCTTCTGATGAGGCACCTTAATGCTAGTCCAGTGAAAAGAGCGTTATTTAATAAAACATCTGAACAAATGATAAATAAGCACATCAAAAGGATACTACAGCTAGATTTTTTTAAACTTCGCAAAACTTGCAAAGTTGAAAAAATGGATGCACATTGCAGAGTCATGCAACCCTAGTTGTAAGTCAATATTTGCAACCATATGGTGTCTTGCAAATAACGATGGGATAAAAGCAGATTCTCATTGGCCAAAGCCATGACTCTATATTTTGGTTTTGAGTTGCTGCTCTCCGGTCTAAAACCCAACAGCACTACCTACATCATGCATGCAGGGATGCTGTTAGTGCTTGGTGAGAACATGCTTGGTTTGATTGAAAACAAGTAAAGATGATCAAAGCTTCTTTTGTATCAGGCTCATATAAACATGATGTATACCATCAAGTGCTCTGAAAATTGGTTCAAACAGTCAAGAAAGAGCAATTCTAGTTTCTTCCCAGACGATTGTGTACATGGCATACTGAGGCCTGCATCATGTAACAGGGTGCACTGTCCTTGGTTGCTCTTCAGTGCACCTTTAAATAGGTGCACCGGATGCAAACAGGGACAGTGCACCCTCCTATAATCAATACACCCCCAGGGTAGCTGCGATCTTACAGTGAAATATGCTTGAAGCAGCTGCTCCATTTCTCACTGTGCAGGCAGCACCCATCTCTACTTCAAAGGGGAGACAGACATCCATCTGCAGAAGGGTGCAATAAGTGACTGCACCTATCTGCAGGGAGGTGTCTGGGGGTCATGGGTTCCCTTTCTGGGTAGCATAGGCTGTGAAACACATTTTGATGGCACATTATTGAGCCTCTGATGGCCTCTTTGCCTCTTTATCTGAACCCTCAATAAAGCATGGGACCAAAGGCAAAATGTTCCACTTATTTGCATGGGGCCAAGCCTCAATGAAAATGAGGGAATACCCTCTCAAGATTGCTCTGATGCTATACGTATGCCAGCGCTATCAGTTTTACAGAAGGGGTTGCACATGTGTCTATGGCCCTTTCAAGAATACTACAGTGCTCTGGGGGAACGATAGGTGCACACATCAGTGCTTAAATTGAGCTGGTGATTGCCAGTAGGGCCCACCGGCTCCCATTTTTGGGGACCATTACTTATTTTACCTCATTGAACATTTACTGAGAACAAGAGAGGGAAAAAGATTCACTGTGTGGTAACTAACTATTTCTGCGGGTACCCTATTTGGCGTTTGTCAGTTCACGCTTGTACACACACGCTATTTTTAGTACCTAGCCTTTCTGGTCGGTGACATCACTTTGATGAGAAGTAAAAATTCCACGCAGGAAAACGTTAGAAATATCGCAGTGTATTTGTAGATGTACAGTCCCCGCAGTTTCTCGGTCGCTTCATGAGCCAGCGACAGCAGCGGAATGTAAAGCCGTGAGGCATCGATCGAACCTGTGATTGGATCGATTAAGAGCCCTGATCACTGAGGCATTGGGAGGACAGAGAAGGAGTCCTGCGCGGTGTGGAGGAGTGGGCTGGGCTCGGAGAGAGTTAGTAAATGGGCATGACCCTACTGTCGCGTGGGCGCAGTGATGAAGGGAAGGAGGGGGATGCTTCACCTTGAGAGGCGGGTGTGTGACCGAACAAGGTAAAGAGCAAATTGCTGCATGAGGATGTTCTCGCCATCTCTCTGCATGGAGCGTGTAAGGAGCGGGGGATGAGAGAAGACAAGGAGGGAGCCAAAACAACGGTGTATACTAGACAAAGGCAGGCATCTGCAAAAAAGAAGAAAGAGCAAAACTGTACCAAGAGACCACAGAGATGGTGTAATGGTCGGACAGAAGAAGTGATACGCTGAACGAGTATAGGAAAGAGGGAAAGGAAAAAAGACGTTTTGATGTGTGCGGTAGGGGGAGGTTGGTTTAGGAAGAGAAGACGTGTTGGTGCACGATGGTTATTAGAGGGTAGAATCATGAGCATTTGGAAAGCTCACGTTCACCCATAAAGTCATCTTAGCACTGTATACTTGATAGTACTCTTTTTATCCACCATAAATGGAAGAAAGTGTTACAATCAACAGTGGTTTGTCGCTTCCGTGTGTCTTGGTTATATCCCGCCTTTCCTGTTCCCCAGTTGTAGGTTGTCTTGGATCTTTGGGTGAGCGCATTGTAGGAGGCTGGCCTGGCTTGTAGTGGGTACCAAGGGGTACTTACACTCTGTACCAGGTCCAGTTACCCCTTATTAGTGTAGAAGAGGTGTTTCTAGCAGCTTAGGCTGATAGAAGGTAGCTATAGCAGAGCAGTTTAGGCTGAACTAGGAGACATGTAAAGCTCCTACTATACCACTGGTGTCATATGCACAATATCATAAGAAAACACAATACACAGATATACTAAAAATAAAGGTACTTTATTTTTATGACAATATGCCAAAAGTATCTCAGTGAGTACCCTCAGTATGAGGATGCCAAATATACACAAGATATATGTACACAATACCAAAAATATGCAGTAATAGCAAAAGGAAGTAATGCAAGCAGTGTAAAGTTACAATAGATTGCAATAGGAGCACATAGGTATAGGGGCAACACAAACCATAAACTCCAAAAGTGGAATGCGAACCACGAATGGACCCCAAACCTATGTGAGCTTGTAGAGGGTCGCTGGGACTGTAAGAAAACAGTGAGGTTTAGAAAAATAGCCCACCCCAAGACCCTGAAAAGTAGGTGTAAAGTGCACCTATAAACCCCAGAGAGCACAGAAGTAGTGATAGGGGGTTTCTGCAAGGATGACCAACACCAGCAAAGCAACAGTGGATTTCCGGACCTGAGTACCTGTGAAACAAGGGGACCGAGTCCAAGAGTCGCGACAATGTCCAGAGTGGGCAGATGCCCAGGAAATGCCAGCTCTGGGTGCAAAGAAGCTGCCACCGGATGGTAGAAGCTGTGGATGCTGCAAGAACGAAGGGGGCTAGAAACTTCCCCTTTGGAGGATGGATGTCCCACGTCGTGAAGAAGCTTGCAGAGGTATTCCTACGCAGAAAGACCACAAACAAGCCTTGCTAGCTGCAAGGGTTGTGGTTAGGGTTTTCGGATGCTGCTGTGGCCCAGGAGGGACCAGGATGTCGCCACTTGGATGAGGAGACAGAGGGGGCGCCCAGCAAGTCAGGGAGCCCTCACAGAAGCAGACAGCACCCGCAGAAGTACCGGAACAGGCACTTAGAAGAGGAGTGAACCGGAGTCCACCCGAAGTCAGAAAAGGGAGTCCCACGACGCCAGAGGACAACTCAGAAGGTTGTGCACTGCAGGTTAGCGTGTCGGGGACCCAGGCTTGGCTGTGCACAAAGGAAATCCTGGAAGAGTGCTCAGGAGCCGGAGCAGCTGCAAATCACGCGGTACCCAGCAATGCAGTCTAGCGTGGGGAGGCAAGGACTTACCTCCACCAAACTTGGACTGAAGAGTCACTGGACTGTGGGAGTCACTTGGACAGAGTTGCTGAGTTCCAGGGACCATGCTCGTCGTGCTGAGAGGGGACCCAGAGGACCGGTGATGCAGTCTCTTGTTGCCTGCGGTTGCAGGGGGAAGATTCCGTCGACCCACGGGAGATTTCTTCAGAGCTGCTGGTGCAAGAAGGAGGCAGGCTACCCCCAGAGCATGCACCACCAGGAAACAGGCGAGAAAGCCAGCAGGATGAAGCGATACAAGGTTGCAGTAGTTGTCTTTGCTACTTTGTTGCGGTTTTGCAGGCGTCCTAAGCAGTCAGCGGTTGATCCTTTGGCAGAAGGTGAAGAGGGAGATGCAGAGGAACTCTGATGAGCTCTTGCATTCGGTATCTGAAGAATTCCCCAAAACAGAGACCCTAAATAGCCAGAAAAGGAGGTTTGGCTACCTAGGAAGGAGGATAGGCTAGTAACACAGGTAAGAGCCTATCAGAAGGAGTCTCTGACGTCACCTGCTGGCCCTGGCCACTCAGAGCAGTCCAGTGTGCCAGCACACCTCTGAATCCAAGATGGCAGAGGTCTGGGGCACACTGGAGGAGCTCTGGGCACCTCCTCTGGGAGGTGCAGGTCAGGGGAGTGGTCACTCCCCTTTCCTTTGTCCAGTTTCATGCCAGAGCAGGGCTGGGGGATCCCTAAACCGGTGTAGACTGGCTTATGCAGAGATGGGCAGCATCTGTGCCCATCAAAGCATTTCCAGAGGCTGGGGGAGGCTACTCCTCCCCAGCCTTCACACCTATTTACAAAGGGAGAGGGTGTCACACCCTCTCTCAGAGGAAATCCTTTGTTCTGCCTTCCTGGGCTAGAGCTGCCTGGACCCCAGGAGGGCAGAAACCTGTCTGAGGGGTTGGCAGCAGCAGCAGCTGCATTGCAAACCCTGAAAAGGCAGTTTGGCAGTACACGGGTTCTGTGCTAGAGACCCGGGGGATCATGGAATTGTCTCCCCAATGCCAGAATGGCATTTTGGTGACAATTCCATGATCTTAGACATGTTACATGGCCATGTTTGGAGTTACCATTGTGACGCTATACATAGGTAGTGAACTATGTATAGTGCACGCATGTAATGGAGTCCCCACACTCACAAAGTACGGGGAATTTGCCCTGAACGATGTGGGGGAACCTTGGCTAGTGCCAGGGTGCCCACACACTAAGTAACTTTGCACCCAACCTTCACCAGGTGAAGGTTAGACATATAGGTGACTTATAAGTTACTTGAGTGCAGTGCTAAATGGCTGTGAAATAACGTGGACGTTCTTTCACTCAGGCTACACTGGCAGGCCTGTGTAAGAATAGTCAGATCTCCCTATGGGTGGCAAAAGAAATGCTGCAGCCCATAGGGATCTCCTGGAACCCCAATACCCTGGGTACCTCAGTACCATATACTAGGGAATAATATGGGTGTACCAGTATGCCAATGTGAATTGGTGAAATTTGTCACTAGCCTGTTAGTGACAATTTGCAAAGCAGAGAGAGCATAACCACTGAGGTTCTGGTTAGCAGAGCCTCAGTGAGACAGGCATCACACAGGGAACACATACATATAGGCCACAAACTTATGAGCACTGGGGTCCTGGCTAGCAGGGTCCCAGTGACACATAACAAACATACTGCCAACATAGGGTTTTCACTATGAGCACTGGGCCCTGGCTAGCAGGATCCCAGTGAGACAGTGAAAACACCCTGACATATACTCACCAACAGGTCAAAAGTGGGGGTAACAAGGCTAGAAAGAGGCTACTTTCTCACACGCATTGATTTAGAGCGTTGCTGTGGATTTCTTGAAAGGGCAGTTGGATGTGTTGGGTTGGTTATTCTTATGAGGAGATTTCAGAGTGGATGCTATTAGATGCTCGTTATCCTAAACTAAGCTTACTGTTTTATACTTTAAAGACCTCGATTTACCTGCTTCAGAAAGGATGCGTGGACCCACAAGGATTTTAACCTGTGACTTTGTGATCAAACACAAATGTGCAAAGGTTTATGGTCTGATCTAGAGTTTCTGGATTTCTGTCACCATTCCCTTAAAGCAGTCTCATTAACATCTTAGAGGATTTCCCAGATTTTAGAGACAACACTCTTGCCATATACTGAAAGGCTAAAAGGCACTTTTATGGCAGTATTTCAGGAAGACACTTCTACAGACAACGGATCTTCACACCCTCGAATGGGTTGCTGGTACCATGAATGGCAGGGTTAAACCTTTAGGTTGCCATAGTGTGAGAAAACGTCTTACATTCTGTTAGTCTGTTTGCATACCAAGAAACATAGGGGGTCATTCTTACTTTGGCGGGCGGCGGAGGCCGCCCGCCAAAGTAACCCCGTCAGAACACCGCACCGCGGTCGAAAGACCGCTGCAGTGATTCTGAGATTTGCCCTGGGCTGGCGGGCGGCCGCCAAAAGGCCGCCTGCCAGCCCAGGGCAAATCAACCTTCCCACGAGGACGCCGGCTCAGAATTGAGCCGGCGTAGTGGGAAGGTGCGACGGGTGCAGTGGCACCCGTCGTGTATTTCAGTGTCTGCATAGCAGACACTGAAATACTTTGCGGGGCCCTCTTACGGGGGCCCCTGCAGTGCCCATGCCATCGGCATGGGCACTGCAGGGGCCCCCAGGGGCCCTACGGCACCCCCTACCGCCATCCTGTTCATGGCGGGTTTCCCGCCATGAACAGGATGGCGGTAGGGGGTGTCTGAATCCCCATGGCGGCGGAGCGCGCTCCGCCGCCATGGAGGATTCAGAAGGGCAGCGGTAAACCGGCGGGTGACCGCCGGTTTACCCTTTCTGACCGCGGCTGAACCGCTGCGGTCAGAATGCCCTTCGGAGCACCGCCAGCCTGTCGGTGGTGCTCCCATGGCCGGTGACCCTGGCGGTCACCGGCTGCCAGGGTCAGAATCAGGCCCATAATCTTTTCGACCAGTCTCCTACGAGCATTTCTAAAATCTTTAAACTCAAGATCCGTGTTCAGGTAAAAACGAAATCACACAAGACACTCTGGCAAAGCTCCTTTCCTTACAAAGTCATAGTTTCTTAAACGTTTGATAGAATCTTACAAAATTTAGCAAAAAAAAAACAACCAATTTCACTCATCCATACTTTTTATTCCCCAGTAGCAATGAACAAGCGGTAGGCCAAATTAGAACAGTTATAGTCCCCAGGTGCAAATAGACATTTGGATTCCTTCAAACTTCTTTACCAATCAGCCTACCAGAATTATTCTTTCTTCCATAAGGTGTTCTTCTAGGTCCATGAACGTTATGAGGAGTTGGTGGTGAAGTTCACTTTCTTATCATGTGCAGTAACCTGTGATTGGAGAGAATTCCCTATACCAAGTCCTTGAAGAGTTTCCACCTCAACCCTACTTTCCAGCAACCCTTCTTTCACTTCACTGTAAACATTTCTTGAGTACCTTTTTAGGATGGAACCTAACCTAACTGAAAGAACACCTTTCTCCTGGTTCTTGGTGTTGATGACAGTCACTTAATGCCAATTAGTAGCCACTATAACTTGTTCAGGTCTTTTTGGCGTTTCTACAAGACAAGTAATCTTTTTAAATGTTACATTCCCACTACAGATACTAAGGGCCAGATGTAGCAAAGTATTTGCACGTCGCAAACGGCGAAAATCGCCGTTTGCGAGGTGCAAATGCCTCTTTGCTATGCAGAAATGCATATTGCGAGTTGGTACCGACTCGCAATATGCATTTCCGACTCGCAAATAGGAAGGGGTGTTCTCTTCCTATTTGCGAGTCTGAGTGGTATGCAATACCATTTGCGACCGCGTACGCGGTCGCAAATGGCATCGCAGTTACCATCCACTCCAAGTGGATGGTAACCCACTCGCAAATTGGAAGGGGTCCCCATGGGACCCCTTCCAGTTTGTGACTGGACCCACAAATATTTTTTCAGGGCAGGGAGTGGTCCAAGGGACCACTCCCTGCCCTGAAAAAATACCGAAACTAAAGGTTTCGTTTTTTTTTTTAAGTGCAGCTCGTTTTCCTGTAAGGAAAACGGACTACACTTAAAAAAAAAAAAACTGCTTTATTTAACAGCAGTTACGAACATGGAGGTCTGCTGACGACAGCAGGCCTCCATGTTTGCGAGTGCCTATACTAGCTATGGGACCGCAATTTGCGACCCACCTCATGAATATTCATGAGGTGGGTCATTGCAACCCCATAGCGAGTTGCAGTCGGTGTCTGAGACACCGTACTGCATACCAATTTGCGAGGTGCAAAGTGCGAGTCGCATGGACTCGCACTTTGCACCTCGCAAATTTAAAATTTGCTACATCTGGCCCTAAGCATCTACTTTGAACATTACATTAGATATTTGTGAAAGAGTGCTAAAGATATAGGAAAGTCAAAAAACGTTTATCTATGGAAACATGGTCCTAATTATACCTACATTCTGGCATCTGCCAGTAAGTGATATAGTTACAGTTAGGATTTTTTTTATCATAGGCAGAGCATTTTTTATTTTGCCAAAAACTTTGCCACCGCTTGACGAATCTTCATGACATTTTCAAAACGTATACTTTGGTCAGTTCTGTTTGTCTTGAAAGTTTTGGGGTGATCCAATAAACGGGGGCCGAGAAAAAGAAGGGCCACAAATAAACTTTTTCCCCATTCTATGTCAATAGGATTTTAAAACATTTTGAATACAACTTCAGCCTGAACCACTGAGCGGAATTAACCCAAATTTGGCAGAAAGCTAGAACTTGGTCCCAAAAGCACACTTTTTTATGATTTTGAAAATCCGTTCAGTGGTTTAGAAGAAATTAGTGTTTAAAAAACTAGATGTATAGAGACGCAGATACTCAGTGGATCCGATTGTCCCCGAGCAGATATCTAATTGGCTGTCATCACTTCAAGCAGGAAGTGTTGGCAGCAATCTTGGGACTCAGCTTCAGCTGGGTCCCAGAAAAATAAGTTAAAAAAAAAAACAAAGGGGCCATTGTAGGGACACCCTAACCCCTCAGCTCTGGTGTTGGGGTCCCAGAGGGCTAAAATCAGGACTAAAATGCATTAAAAAATATATATATATGTATATATGTATCAGAAAATCTGCAGATCTGTATCCGTGGATTTGGTGATTTAAAAAAAAAATAGCAGTCTTCCGCCTTTCTCTTCTAATTAGTCCCTGGGTGGGCCACATTCCGGGGGCACTGGGGCTTTTAATTAAGGAGAGGAGTGCACAGGCCCCCTCTCATAGGGCTTCCGTTAGCCCCAGGGGCCACCACCTCCCCGGGGCGATCAGAAATGAGAATGTGCAGGGCGCCCTCTAGCCCTGGGGACCACCACCTCCCTGGGGCAAACGTTTATTTTAAAATAGGGCCATCCCAATGGCTTCCCCTGGAGCCCCTGGGACTGCCATATCCCTGGGGCTAAATTAAATATTTCAAACAGCTGTCAGTTGCAGAAAGTAAAGTTTTCATCTGTTTCCCTGCATGCAAATATGTGTGCAGGTAAACAGGTGAAAAGATTGCTATTTAAAGCAGCTCTCTGCTTGTGGGAGCAATGCCACAGGCTCCTGCGCTTGTTTCCGTTTGGCCCCTGGCTGGGCCTGGTTCTCAGGGTCAGTTACATTTTAATGAGGAAGGCTCTCTGATTCCCTGCAGCCTAAGGGACCACCACCTCCCAGGGGCATTTCTTAAATTATATGTGGGAGGGGCTGCATGCCCCCCGCAGCCCTGGGGACTGACACCTCCCCGGGGCATTTCATAACTTGCATGCATGTGGTCCACGTGCCCCCCGCAGCCCTGCGGACCACCACCACTTCCCTGGGGCATTTCTTAAATTGAATGTTGGGGGGGCATGCAGCCCCGCAAAGCCCAGGGGACCACCACCTTCCGGGGCATTTTTAACTTGTATGCTTGGGGCCACGCGGCCCCGCTGAAGCCCCAGGGACCTCCACCTCTCTTGGACATTTCCTAAATTGTATTGGGGAGCACACAGCCCACCTCCAGCCCTGGGGACCACCTCCTCAGGGCATTACTAAAGCTGTATGTAGGGGGGCTGTGTGGCCCCTGCAGCCCTGGGGACCACCACCTCCCTGGGGTATCTTCAGATATATGTGGGGGCACGCAGTCCCCCCCGTAGCCCTGGGGACCACCACCTTCTGCCCTAAGGTAACTATAACTTGTACCCTCACCATGCACTGCTAATTACCCCAGATATTATGGCAGTCATGAGAACTTCTATAACGTCCTTAAAAGTATAAATGAAACATTAGCAGTCAAATTGTTGAAGAAAAATCTGTGCATGGCTGGGGCCCGAGTTATACTTACCTTAGGGCACGGGTTATAGCTACTTGAAAGAACTCTAACTATAACTGCTGAATTTCTATGGTTTTGTACGAGTGAATTCAGAACCTACAGGTCCCTGTAACCTTGTTTTTTTCAGTGAATTTCTATGTTTTTTAAATTCTATTTCCTAACTAGAATGTCCCTGTAACCTTTGTTTTTTTCTGAGAATTTATAAACTTAGGACAGACAGGTGAAAACAGGACTTTTAATGACAAGTTAAATGGTAAAAACCTATAATGAATGTGCAAAAGGAGTACAGTCCCTTGGATAGTAGCTGATGAA
Organism: Pleurodeles waltl; assembly: GCF_031143425.1. Classification (NCBI taxonomy): domain Eukaryota; kingdom Metazoa; phylum Chordata; class Amphibia; order Caudata; family Salamandridae; genus Pleurodeles; species Pleurodeles waltl. The sequence goes on along the minus strand of NC_090446.1, from coordinate 919,410,932 downwards.
ATATAATTTTATGGTCACATATTGCCGAGCTGGAACTGTCAAAATGTGATTACATAAAGTTTATGCATGAACAAGGTGCAGGTGGACCGAGTGCGTCAGAGATGTATTTGAAACTCTTCTTTAACAGATTTGCATTTGAGTTAAATAAATATAAGCTTTAAACTGGAGTGCATCTCTTGTCTTTATTTCTTTTGAAAATGCAGCTGTGATATACATATATGTGCTGTGTGAGAGGCATGTTTCTGCCCTCATGACTACACCACCGCGAGATGAAGTGCCTATTGCCCTAATAAAGGACCCAACGGTAGTTTTTCAAATATAAAAGGGTGTGGGTTGTTGCTTTAGAAAGAGCAGAAAAGTGGGTTCAGTTTGGTTAAGGATTGTGAAAACCAAACAGAAGACTTTTGAGCAAGGAATGTAAAGTATATGTGAATCTGGAGTTATGTGCAGAGAACCCTACGGAGGGGTGAAAGGCAATAAAGCCCACTGGTGGGCAAGCAATGGATACTTTGTGACAACAAATCCCAGCATACATGGTAAAAATATCCTAGGACAGACTGGTGAAAACCAGTCGCGACTTGTGGGCTGCAGAAGAGGTGGGGTGGCGCACGTGGGTGGGGAACACATTATATTAGAGAAAATATATTTTTTACAAACACCTCCGCTCCCCCGCCGCTCCTCTGCTCCTCCGTTTCGCTGCGGGCACAGGCTCCCAGCCTGACCTGCTGCCAATCCTGACGCTGCTCAGAGCAGCATCAGGATTGGTTGGGAGTGCCCAGCCCGGTTGCTCCCAAGCAGACTGGGAGCCTGGGCAGGTTTCTCCAGCCCGGCAACTGTTTTGCTGGACTGGAGAGACCCTTCTGCGCATGTGTGTTTGGCTGGCCTGAGACAGCCGGCCAAACATTCCTGCACAGTGAGAGGGAGTGCTAAGCACTCCCCCTCACTGCTCGTCACCCCCATGGCCGCACCCCTTTTCCACAAAAACAATAATAAACACAGTTTATTATCGTTTTTGGGGAAAAGGTTTGCAGCTGCCACTGCTGGTTGGGGGGGGGGGTACGCTTCTCTGCCCTTATGGAGGTGCTGCCCCTGGTGAAAACAAGACTCTTAAAGACATTTTAAATGGGAGAAATTTATAATGAAAGTACAAAAGGAATACAGTTCCTTGGATTGTAGCTGATGAAATATATTTTTATGGTCACATATTGCCGAGATGAAACTGCCAAAATGTGATTACATAAAATTTACCTGTGAGTAAGGTCCAGGTGGACCAAAACACATCAGGGATGTATTAGAAACTCTTCTTTCACTGGATTTGCATTTGAGTTAATTAAATATAAGCTTTAAAGGGGAGTGCATATCTTGTCTTTGTTTCTTTCAAAGATGCAGCTGTGATATATATCTATCTATATATATATATCTGTAGATATATATAGATATACTGTATATATAAAATAACTTTATAGTTCGGTATGGTAAAATATCTTACTTTTCAATAAAAAAGAGTTCATTATAAAAACAAACGTTAAAGGGTGATATAGTTAGGTAAAAATGCAAGGTAAAACATAACATTTTAAACAAAAAAAAACGGTGACATTCACCATGTATAGTTAAATGAAGTAGCTATAACTTCTACATGTTCAAAATTGTTGTAGCCTGTTGTGTGTTGCACAACGCCTCCATATGACAGAGCTTACATAGATATGTTGACACTAAGAGATGGCCACATTAAAGAAGTCGGGGTGGGGTCCAGGAGAAAAGTCAGGGTATGCAGGTCAAGGATTGGTCAAGGATTGGCTGATCAACTTGTATCACCAACTAAACTGCTATGTTTAAGTTACAAAAAAGTTGACTGAATATTTTCATAAACATTGTAACACACTAAGACTAACATGCAATCACGATAGATCATGTACTTCACTCTTTGCTTAGGGCATGCATTCTAAAGTCATAACTAAACAGGCATACAATAGGAAAACAAACCACCCATCTTTCAATTTGTTACTGTCTCACAATCGGAGGTCTTGTGGTATGTTTACGGGGTCTCCCTCCCGAATGCAAAGCCTCCCCCCAATGTGTGGATGTTCTTCTCTGCATGCGTTGCAGAGATTCCGCATTCATAACAAAGATCTCCACCTATTGCAAACCATAAATGGCATACAGGAGGAGGAAGTCAGGCATTTTGTTTTCATTCTTGCCCCCAACATATCTGAAGGACATGACAAGAAGGGCCCCCCCTTTTTTCAGAAAGTGTATTAAAAATAATCGTTGATGAGGTCGTTGACAAGTACACTCAGCTTTAGAGGAAACCTGGCACACAAGTGAGCAATGCAGCATGGGTCTAATTGTGGCAGGACCTATCCACACGCTGCATTGCAGTGGGTATCCACACACAGTGGAAGAAATTGTGTCACAAGAGCTCAGAAGACCTTCATTGCTGGGTCTGTATTAAGGCCCAGGACTTTAGAGGCTTGTCCTCAAAGCCACATACACAGCCCCACCACAAGTCACCACTCTACCAGAGGCTTCGGAAATGTACATGGCCAACCCTCTATGCTCAGCTGGAAGAGTTTGAGTAGCAATAGATATATGTATGTTAGTATTTAGCACATAGTTGCTTGTGCATTTTGTTGTCATGTGGTAACTGGGAGCTTTTTCATTACAGTGCGTAATCTTTTTAACATGCTTTGTTGTTTATTAAAGTTTAGAAAGTTCACATTAAAAAATAATGATGTTCATTGTTTGTGTTCCTTTCCTTGAATAATAATAAGGCCTTGACTTTATGGAAATGCTGATATTGTGAACCTTTACCTTACTTACTAGCCACCATACATTTGGTAAATCTTACCTTCAAAGTTCACACAATTAATGAATAAGGTGTGAACTTTTAATGTGAAAAATATAGACCTATTTCTCAGATATCAACATGTGGAGCCTTTTGTGAATCTACATATCTAATTGGTTAAAATAGAAGTTTCACATATCTTAGCTGTTACCAACCCTTTCACCTCCTGTGAATAGCTGATTCCACAGCTATATTGCTATTTTTTAATTTCAGGGAGTTCAGATTAATTGTCAGCTATTTGAAATTAAAAGCACAGGATAGTGAGACATTTGGTAAAGTTTCTGCATTGTCAGCAAAAAATGTACAAATATGCTTTATTGACCTAATGATTTAACAAAGTCTCTCTTTTTTCACATTCCTTTTCAGTAAACTGGGCTGGCACAGCAGGTCAAGAGGTAAGAACAAAAATTCTTGGCTCAGGGGCGGGCATGGCCACTTGATACCAAATAGTGTGGAGGACGAACAAACCATCAGCATGGGTAGGGAGCCATCCATATTGTTACATGATTTGAACAGTCACCTGGGGTGGGGGGCAGTGGATCTGGGCAAAACCAGCAAGAGGTAGGAAGTTCTTGGTTCTACTTCTGGGCTTGAGTAAGCACAACCTATCCCAATAGGTGGCCCCATCACCATTTGGACCTGTTCCCAGCCCCTCCTTAACTCATCAGGCCCCACTCCATTGGGGCATGCAACAGCCCCCTCTGCTTCACTTCCTCCTAAGAGTGCATGCCCAAAAGATCTTGGGTTGAGGAGCACTTCTGCAACAAAACTCCAGATCTCTATTGTGCTGCCCAGTCTCTTCCTCTGGAATCTGTGTCAGGAGTTGTTTTCAAGAAGGCAGTAAAGCTAATTAAAGAGGTTCAGGGAGCTCTCTTTTGGGACATCTGGGACTTAATAGGGGATGTCCGGATGATCCACAAAAAAGTCTCTAGGCAGCTAAAAAATATATGTGGTGGTCTTGACTTCATTGACCAAACCTATTATATCTTGTCTGAATCCCCAACCTGTCCCACCTCCTATAGTGCCATCTAATAGTTTATCTTTGATCATTTTCCCCTATTGCCTCTCTGTTTCATTCTTCCTGCGTGATGTCTGGTCCTGCCACGTCAGCTGTAGGAAACACCACTCGCAGCTTGTTGTATCCATATAGCTTTAACAGTAGGTCAGTCTTATGACCTATAGAGTCTATTTCTTTTCCAGAGTACAAGAGAAAGAGAAAGCAGGTCCAGTCCTCAATGACTCTTCTGAGATCACAGACAGCAGGTTCAGTCCTCCTCTGATCTTCTTCAGGGCCCGGAGTATTCTGAAGTAGGTGCCTGGAGGAGCCATATTTATGCCTGTCATGAGCTAATGGGTAGGAACGACCCCTGGGGATGCCCTAAGATATGGGCTAAAGTTTCCTGAGGATAATCCTACCCACTCTGGGCATTTTCAAGATGACTGGAGTCTTCAATCATACTAATCTGGGGATCTGACACCTGAGAATGTGTGTAAAGTGTGTACTGTGTATTATGTAAGACTTAATGCTCTCCCACATGTAACACCAAAACCCAATTTGACACAGTCTCTCTACCCACCACAAGCTCAGAGACAGACATCTAGTATAACACAGATGAGCTTTCAGCACTCAGACAGTAGATATACACTCACTGATTTGACATTCTGTTTCTCTCCTTTAAAATGCATCCCAAATGTTATATGTAAACTCAGAATACCTGTAAGACAGGCTGTGACACTGTAATTTTGAAAGAGTTCCACTGTGATTGGGACCTGACGGGCTATGGAGAGAACAGAAGGGCCTTGCCCAAGACTCAGCTAACATTTTCCTGTGACCAAGGCAGTCTCTTTGAAGTGTGCCGCAAGTGTCCGATAAAAACCTCAGCAGACATGTAAAGCAAAATGTGTTATTCAAGCAGGACTTGACACCTTCATGTAAAAAAGGATCCTCCCACTCTCCCTTGCATATATTGTCAGCAGTAGATGGGTCATCTCTGCTTATTCAAGTCAGACTATTGTTTTGCTTCTGTTTTAATCTTGGTCGCAAGTTCACACCTCATTCATACATATTTAAATGCAATTTTTTGGCTGTCTGAAGTGGGAGAACAAAATGTAGATTTAATTTTGGTACCATATACTAGGGACTTACAATCAAATCAAATAAACCAGTGGGTTAAGTACCAATTGTATCATGTTGATAGGAGGAGCACAATCACCTTACCACTCATTAGCAGTAAAGTGCACAGTGTTTAATGGTAAACAAAAATAGGGTTCATCAAGAAAGCGAAAACATCCAGGGTGACCCTGCAGAAAGGGCAAATTTCCTGCACTTACAAGCTCCAGACACAGAGATGACTGTTTTGGAGATCCTCTGTGAGGATAGCATTAGCTGCTGAACCTGGTCCTTGTATTTGTTGATTCCAGAGTATGTCCAGCTTGAGCAGCTATAGAGATGAGATATAGTTTCATTTCATATGTGTAGGAAATTGTTATTTGGGTTGAGGGGGGTGAGAACCCTTCTCAACCAGAAGCCATAGCCCTTGTCAAGTTGAACCACAAAATATATTAAATTATTCTGTGCTTAGCCCTCTGGTTATTAGGGACAAAAGCAGTCAGGATTAACTTATAGACACTATGTTAAGCATTTATGTGGCACTCAAACAGTAAAAAATTGAACACACAACACGAGTATTCCCACACCAATTTAGAAAAAGAGAAAATGTCATTAAACAATTTGACACCAGAACAACAAATATCCAATTAGTAGAACCTGAGTTATGATTTCTTAAACTTTTTAGTAAAAACTAGCTCCTAAAATGTAAAAACACCAACTGTGGACATCTAGTTGTTGTGAGACCAGGACAAAGTTGAATGGTATGGCTGACCACAATGCAGAACAGTTAGGCATCAAGAGGTGGATAGTGCCTAGTCTCTGCTTACCATTGGCCTTATAAGAATGTTTGAAGATGGTAAAGTTCGATGGGACAATGCAACCGGCATTGTCCAAGGAGGAGGCGTCATCATTGGGGAGTTGATGAACGAAGTTGTGGTAAAAATTCACCCTTGTGCTGAGTGATCTTATCTGTGTGTTATATGGTATCCTGATATTTCTTTTGCTCCAGCACACATGACAATCATGTATGCACACTGAAGCCTAGGCTTCTCATCATGGTTCTGAGGCCCACAGTCAAGCTCTTTGGTCTTGAGGGGAGCACAAAGTATCATCTCCTTTTGTATGAGACTACAGGTCATATACAGTAATTGGTGTTGGCAGTGTACCATTCTTCTGAATCATAGTACCTACCAGATCTTTTTTCTGTTCAGTGATAAATGTGGTGACCATAGGCATCACTCATGTAAAGTTCTGCTTGAATGTAATGTTCAGACCCTGCACTGACATCCCATATGTGCGTCATGTGCATGCAGCATGATTGGTGATTCGTAGTAGGACTCAATTTTGTTTGTAATTGGGTGGCTGCAGAGCCCAGTGGGATCCATTTTGAATATCCAGGTAAAACAGAAAACAGGATGGAGGTTGAGGTACAGCCTCCCAGGTTAGTTACAGGGTGTAAGCTCAGACAGTGAAGTCTGGGAGGATGGAGAAAAGGTTGCCAATTTATTTGAAAGGGTCTGGTGATTATTTAGTCCTGAGCACTGCCATTTGGGTTGATAGTGAGAAAGGTGAGATGAGTCACCAGATTCAGTTGTTAAGGAGAGCCAATCCCCTAGGCAGGGCATGCACTTTTATGTATCCCCTGAGTGCTACTTCAGAAGGTTGATGACTGCCAGGCGCAGAGTCATTGCACCTAGTTTTGTTGTGTTTTGGGTGTTTTAGTTGGAGCCAGTATTGTCACTACCTTCCATGACAGTTATTACCTTTAACAAAGAATGCTGTCTGCTCTACAGAAGGATCAAGCATTGGTAGGAGGATGAAGCAAGAAGTAAAACTAGAATCTTTTTCTGTGAGAGGAGATCTTCACAAAAAGAAGGATAATACACTGGTAAAAAGGGTGATCATATTCATGGTAGACCCACACGACAGCAGAGAATGATGCAGAGTGAGGAATACAGGGTAGAAGTGAGTACATAATGTAAAAGTATTATGATGACAAAGATCACAAGATGGGATAGTGCATGTGGGAAAGTACTTCATAGGAGGATAGGATCACAGGACAAGGAGCTACCAAGATGAGAGAGTTTAAGATGGGTTGGAACTGCCATGGGAGATGGGAATGAGATAGATGGCCTAGGACCACAAAATAAAAGCAACTAGGTTATTGTAGTGGTGCAAATGAGCAAGAGCACAGAATAGGAAAGAACACATTGTAGGAGAGCACAGGACATGAATAAATATCATATCACATTGCATTGCATTGGCTGCAGAAAACAAAGGTTGGAAGTGCACTTGTTGCGGAGGAGCAAAAGAGCTGTTCAAGCACCATGCGAACTCCTTTAGCTAACCATGTGTCAGCAACCACCACAATCTCTCCCTTTGTCACTGTTTTTCTTATTGTTATGTAAGTATGAGTGTCCACGTGTGATGCCATGAGGTCTTCTCAGACAGCGAAGGCTGTCTGTAGGCAAGACCTAAAAATGGACTGTGAAAGGGAACCAATCAAAACTGGTGCCTGAGCATTGATAGTGGGATCAACACCCCTGCCTGGATAGAGTATGTAAAAGTGGGACCCACACTATCTCACTTGGTTCTATTTCCAGCAAGGGGATGGTCAGGAACCATTATGGTGGGTGGGAGTTTGGACTCCTTTATTGCTAGAACATGAATCCTGAGCCAAGGGCTTGCAAGAGGCTAGTGATTCCTCTAGTGCATAGGAATGTCCTGCTCTCACAGGCTCATGAACTTCCATTTACCTGACAATTTGGCATAAAAAAGCCAGGGCAGGTTGGACCCTTTTTTTTACTTGCCCGGGACCCACTGGGACACAGAGATATTTTGTGGGACCTGTTCCACGTGACAATTGACAATTGGGTGGTAACATAGGAAATACGATGACTGAGCCACTAGTGCCTTTTTCAGGGGCCATGTAAAAATTGTGAGATTTGCTTTTACATAATTATGCTAAATTTGACAAAGATTACAGGAACTTGTGTATAATTATGTAAAATTTAAAAATGGCATTTTGCACTGTATTTTAGTATGGAATTTGCACTCATATCCACTGATGCATTTCACGTAAACAAAGGTGGAACAAAACAAAAGCACCGTGAACAACATCCACTTATGTTCTGTCATTCACATTGTTCTCATGGATTTGCTCTTATTGTTTCATAACAAAAATAACACAAATGTATGCTAATTATGCTGGTGCTATGCGAATTATAGCCATTACCTGTAGTAGACGTACTATTTAGCAGGTGCACATTAACATAGTGTGTCTGTTTGAGCCTCTCCATACATCATGCAAAATGCACATTGGTTTTGTGGTCGATCATGCCACCAGGTACCCCAAAGGTGACACCTCCCAACTGGGCCAGTTCTAATTTCTTCACTGACCAAGGGCGGGAGTGCTGCGCAGAATACTTGAAGGACTACCCAGATCCAGGGATTATCTTTCAGAGGTTTGGTGACATCACCTAAAGTTAGTGCATCTTGTTTGGGAGCTGTGGGTCTTCTTGTGGGCTGACCTGCTAAGAGAGGGACAGGAGCACATGGCGCTGAAGGGAGAGACTGCACAAGGAGTAGAAGCCCAGCCGCTGTGCCTGCATTGTGAGGCAGCCCAGAAGAATTTGATTAAATTGGGGAGTTTGACTCGTGCTCACCCAAGTCTTGAAAGCCTTTCCCAGACTCTTTACAATATTCCACAGCAAGCCAAATAACCCAAACCATTTCAAGAGTCAGTGCATGTCAGCCAGCATGACCATGACATACCTGTCATCTGTCAGAGGATGGAGCACTGGTGGTGACTTTACCATGACATTAAGCCTTGCAGCTGAAGGTCTAAGACTGCCCCAATGGGAGGATTCCCATTAGAGAGGGAACATTGGGGTGGAGCAAGACCTGTGCTGCTCCCTCCGAGAGCCACCATAATGAAGCAACAACAACACCAACAATCTGAGGGGATGGGTCTCCCAGCCTAGCTGCGAGCACGGCCACTTGCCTATGTTCCTATTAGCAAACGCTGCACACACATGTGCTCCAAGCACCAGATCCAGTATGGAACTTGAGCAACATGAGCTAAAATGAAAGTGAGATAATTCACCATTGTTAGAAATGGGGTTTTTGGTTGGCAGTCAGGTTGCCCTCTGTCCAAGCAAGAACCCTCACTCAAGTCAGGGTAAGTCACACACAATCCAAAATCAGCCTGTGCTCACCCTCCGGTAGCTTGGCACGAGCAGTCAGGCTTAACTTAGAAGGCAATGTGTAAAGCATTTGTGCGATAAATCATACAACACCATAGCATAACACCACAAAAATACACCACACAGTGTTTAGAAAAATATATAATATTTATCTGGGTATCTTCAGGTCAAAACGATCAAAGTTGCAATACGAATTTGTAAAGATATCACTGAAAAGTGATATAAAGTGTCTTAAGTCTTTAGAAAGTAAACAAAGTCTCTTTTTCAAACACAAAGTACCTGGTTTCTGGTGGAAAATCTCCTCAGAGGGCCACAGGAGAAGAGGTGCGTGGAGAACTGGTGTGTGCGTCGATTTCTCCTCAGCACACACGGACTTGCGTCGTTATTTTCCACGCGGGGAGTCGTGCGTCGTTCTCCGGCGCGCGGACAGTCTCTTACTGTGGTTTGCGGGGAGTACCAGATGTCCCGGGTCTGTGTGTGGATTTTCCTGCTTGTTTTCCGGCTGCGCCTCATTCTGCGGGGCTGCGCGTCGAAGTTTCGATCTCACGGCAGGCGTCGCGTCGATTTCTCCTGCGGAGTCGGGCGGCGTTGTCCTTGCGAGGCCGTGCGTCAAAGTTTTGATCTCACGGCAGGCGTCGCGTCGATTTCTCCTGCGGAGTCAGGCGGCGTTGTCCTTGCGAGGCCGTGCGTCAAAGTTTTGATCTCACGGCAGGCGTCGCGTCGATTTCTCCCGGGAAGTCGGGCGGCGTTGTCCTTGCGAGGCCGTGCGTCAAAGTTTCGATCTCACGGCAGGCGTTGCGTCGATTTCTCCCGGGAAGTCAGGCGGCGTTGTCCTTGCGAGGCCGTGCGTCAAAGTTTCGGTCGTCCCGAAGGCGTCACGTTGATCAGCGTCGGTGTGCGGCGTTTTTCTTGCCGCGGAACAAGCTGTGCGTCGAAAAGTTCGGCGCACGGAGCGTCCAAGAGGAAGAGAGAAGTCTTTTTGGTCCTGAGACTTCAGGGAACAGGAGGCAAGCTCTATCCAAGCCCTTGGAGAGCACTTTTACAGCCAGGCAAGAGTTCAGCAAGGCAGCAGGCCAACAGCAAGGCAGCAGTCCTTTGTAGAAAAGCAGACAGGTGAGTCCTTTGAGCAGCCAGGCAGTTCTTCTTGGCAGGATGTAGTTTCTGGTTCAGGTTTCTTCTCCAGCAAGTGTCTGATGAGGTAGGGCAGAGGCCCTGTTTTATACTAAGTTGTGCCTTTGAAGTGGGGGTGACTTCAAAGAGTGTCTAAGAAATGCACCAAGCCCCCTTTCAGTTCAATCCTGTCTGCCAGAGTCCCAGTAGGGGGTGTGGCAGTCCTTTGTGTGAGGGCAGGCCCTCCACCCTCCCAGCCCAGGAAGACCCATTCAAAATGCAGATGTATGCAAGTGAGGCTGAGTACCCTGTGTTTGGGGTGTGTCTGAGTGAATGCACAAGGAGCTGTCAACTAAACCTAGCCAGAAGTGGATTGAAGGGCACAACAAGATTTTAGTGCAAAGAAATGCTCACTTTCTAAAAGTGGCATTTCTAGAATAGTAATATTAAATCCGACTTCACCAGTCAGCAGGACTTTATATTACCATTCTGGCCATACTAAATATGACCTTCCTGCTCCTTTCAGATCAGCAGCTGCCACTTCAACAGTGTATGAGGGCAGCCCCAATGTTAGCCTATGAAGGGAGCAGGCCTCACAGTAGTGTAAAAACGAATTTAGGAGTTTTACACTACCAGGACATATAACTACACAGGTACATGTCCTGCCTTTTACCTACACAGCACCCTGCTCTAGGGGTTACCTAGGGCACACATTAGGGATGATTTATATGTAAAAAAAGGGGAGTTCTAGGCTTGGCAAGTACTTTTAAATGCCAAGTCGAAGTGGCAGTGAAACTGCACACACAGGCCTTGCAATGGCAGGCCTGAGACAGGGTTAAGGGGCTACTGAAGTGGGTGGCACAACCAGTGCTGCAGGCCCACTAGTAGCATTTAATCTACCTGCCCAAGGCACATGTAGTGCACTCTACCCGGGACTTACAAGTAAATTAAATAGTCAATCATGGATAAACCAATCAGTAGTACAATTTACACAGAGAGCATATGCACTTTAGCACTGGTTAGCAGTGGTAAAGTGCCCAGAGGTCAAAAGCCAACAACAACAGGTCAGAAAAAATAGGAGGAAGGAGGCAAAAAGTTTGGGGATGTCCCTGTCAAAAAGCCAGGTCCAACATGACCCCCTACCAGCCTAAAGCCAGGGGAGAACAATCACTATCCTGATGTACTTCCCTGTTTGAGGCGACAGAACAAGGACCCAGGCCCACAACAGCAGGGGCATGCTCCAGTTCTTCACCTTCCTGACTCCAATTGGATCCCTCTGTCCATACTCTCAGGGCCCACTAAGCCAACCCATGGGGAACCTTTCTCCTTACCTGCGGATCCCATCTGTGCAGCACCTAACCTTACTTTGCTCACAGATGTATCCCAGGAGCAGGATAGTACCACCATGACCAACACAGTGGTGTTGCCCACTCTACCCCCGGGGTGTGACACTTGTCCCCTCCCAGGGATAACTCTGTCCACCCGGACAGCAAGCCACAGTGATTACTGACAGCTGCCAGGGATGAGAGCCAGGCCCCAGGCCTCTCAAAGCTCTCCAACCACTGTGGCTGTGGAGAGTGGGGGGCGGTAACCCCAGGTGCTGGGCACCCTTTAACTACTCTCCCTTCCACCAGGTCAGGGATGACAGCTTGAACCTGTTCCTCCCCTCTGGGGCTCTGTACCCTCCCTCCTGGAGCGGTACCCCCAGAGTCCAACATGGTCAGGGTGCTTACAGAAGTCGCCCTGTACCATTCCTCCACCAGTGCAGGGCTGGTAACCGGCAACTGGCCCTCCAACCTGGGGTCTGTACCTTCAGGTTGGACTAGGGCCCGGGGTGAGGCTTCCCTCCCCCTGCCCTCCCTTCTGGGGTCCAGCACCCTCCAACTAGGAGTGGCCTCCTCAGAAGACAACATGGTAGGGACACTGTTATCAGTAGCCCCTCCCTCCAGGTCCGGGGGGACACCCTGAACCTGGTCTTCCAGCCCAGGGTCTGTACCCTCAGACTGGATCACTGCCTGGCAAACCAGGACTTTCTGGGAGGCACATCTACCCCCCACCAGGTCAGAGTTTAACCTCTGCACCTGACCATTCAACTCAGAGTCACCACCCTGAAGTTGAACAATTGCCTGGCACGCCAGGACTTCCTGGAGGGCACACTGACCCTCCACCAGGTCAGAGTTTAACCTCTGAACTTGGCCATTCAACTCAGAGTCACCCCCCTGCGGTTGAACAATTGCCTGGCACGCCAGGACTTTCTGGGGGGCACACCTACCCCCCACCAGGTCAGAGTTTAACCTCTGAGCCTGGTTCCCCAACCGAGGGTCACCACCCTGAGGTTGGGCAATTGCCTGGCATGCCAGGACTTTCTGGGGGGCACACCTACCCCCCACCAGGTCAGAGTTTAACCTCTGAACCTGGTCATCCAACCCAGAGTCAACACCCTGAGGTTGGACAATTGCCTGGCACAGCAGGACTTCTTGGGAGGCACACCTACCCCCCACCAGGTCAGAGTTTAACCTCTGAACCTGGGTATCCAACCCAGAGTCACCACCCTGAGGTTGGGCAACTGCCTGGCACACCAGGACTTTCTGGGAGGCCCGCCTACCTCCCACCAGGTCAGAGGTTAACCTCTGAACCTGGTTCTCCAACCCAGGGTCACCACCCTGAGGTTGAACAATTGCCTGGCACGCCAGGGCTTTCTGGGGGGCACACCTACCCCCCCACCAGGTCAGAGTTTAACCTCTGAACCCGGTTATCCAACCCAGAGTCAGCACCCTGAGGTTGGACAACTGCCTGGTACACCAGGACTTCCAGGGAGGCACACCTACCTCCCACCAGGTCAGAGTTTAACCTTTGAGCCTGGTGCCCCAACCCAGGGTCACCACCCTGAGGTTGGACAATTGCCTGGCATGCCAGGACTTTCTGGGGGGCACACCTACCCCCCACCAGGTCAGAGTTCAACCTCTGAACCCGGTTATCCAACCCAGAGTCAGCACCCTGAGGTTGGACAACTGCCTGGTACACCAGGACTTTCTGGGGGGCACGCCTACCCCCCCAACAGGTCAGAGCTTATCCCCTGAACCTGGTTAGCCAACCCAGAGTCACCACCCTGAGGTTGAACCACTGCCTGGCAGGCCAGGACTTCCAGGGAGGCACACCTACCTCCCACCAGGTCAGAGTTTAACCTCTGAGCCTGGTTCCCCAACCCAGGGTCACTACCCTGAGGTTGGGCAATTGCCTGGCACACCAGGACTTTCTGGGGAGCACACCTACCCCCCACCAGGTCAGAGTTTAACCTCTGAACCTGGTCATCCAACCCAGAGTCAACACCCTGAGGTTGGACAATTGCCTGGCACAGCAGGACTTCTTGGGAGGCACATCTACCTCCCACCAGGTCAGAGTTTAACCTCTGAACCTGGGTATCCAACCCAGAGTCACCACCCTGAGGTTGAATCTTTGCCTGGCATGCCAGGACTTCCTGGGGGGCACTCTCACCCCCCACAAGGGACACACCGTCCCCAAGGGCCACACAAGAGTCTGGTTGGCGCAGGTCTCCCGACCTCTGCCCATCTGGCAGAGTCTGGGTTTCCCCCAAACCAGAAACGGTTTCACCTGGGTCATTCCTGGGGGGCTCTGCTCTCAGAGCTGTCCCCTGACTCTCAAGGTCCTCCACTGGGGTCTGCAACCCCCTCTCAACCCTATGTCTGGACTTCTGCACCCCCTCACTAGGAGGGGTACTGCCAGACACCAGAACTGTTGGGATGCTGGCTACAGTCACCCCCCCAAGTTCTTCTGACACTGTGGGGTTTCCCTCAAAAGGTGGCCCTACGGTACAGGCTAGGCTTCCCTCCTGGTGTTACCTCATGGAACCCTCTAGGACCTGGGACACTACAATCCTTTCCCACCTCACTCGGTTGGGAACCACCTAGACCACTCCCTTCAGGAGCACCCCCAAATGCCTCTTCAGACTCTCTGGCACTCACCCAGAAGTCTGCCTCCATTGTAAGTTCCCTGGGGTCAGAGAACTCACACTCCACCTGGTGTTGGCGTAGCTCTGGAAAATAAGGACCAGACATATGCTCTCCAGCAATTACATAATTCTGCCCTTCACATGTATTTACCACAGTACCCTTCACCCAACCACCCAGTAACTCAACCTTGGAAAAGCACTCTACCTCACCCTCTTGAGACTGGTGAGACAGTATCTGTCTGTCCCTGGCACTCAACCCATACTCTTCTGGGATGTCTCTACACTCTATATCCAGGACGTCCACCAGGGGGGAACCCTTTTCTCTGTCACTCTCTGCTAGAGTCAGTAAAGTGTCCCTCCCCCCAGTAGGAATATGACTCCCTGTGCCAGTTCCCCAATCCTTCTCAGGGACCCTGTGCATAACGGGAACTACCTCATACCCTTGAACCGCCTGGGGTGTGTCAACTCCCTTCTTCAAGTTGGGCACCACATCTCTGGGCTTGTGCCCTTCTTCAGCAGTACTAGATGCAAGATTTTTGCTGCCACCATCTGAACTGGACTCAGCCCTTCCGGCCTCCAGTTTCAGCTCTTTACAGCTCAGCTCTTGAGCTGCAATCTTTTCTTCTTCCAGGGCTAAGAGTCTTTTTGCCTCAACCTCTGCAAGATACTCCTCTAATTGTTGCTCCTGTCGCCTTTGACCTCGGAGCCATTCATCTATTTCTGGGTCACTGTCCTCATCTGAGTAGTCTTCCTCCTCATGTGAGCAGTCTTCCTCCTCATGTGCGTAGTCCTCCTCCTCATCTGAGGGGTACTTAGTAATTTGGTTTCTTGCTGCCTCTCTCTCTGCCCATCTTTCCTCCCCCCAGACTATGTAGTTATGTAGCATCTCCGCCTTAGTAGATCTCCTTGCTACAGGAAGGCCCTATTTTCTGCAAAGCTTCCTTAGGTCAGCCTTAGTGAGGTGGTCAGTACGAACAAAGAATGAGTAGGTACACAATCCCATTCTGATAAGATCTTATCAGCAAAAAACAAAATCCAAAGTCCAAAATATCAATAGTATATCCAGGAGGACATCAGAGAACCAAAAGCCAAAAAAAGATGAAAAATCAAGTTGACCTTCAACTGTGGGTAGGTAGTGAAATACTTAGCTATTGTATGTCACTGCACAAACACAAGTCCTATCCTCACCGCTGATCACCAATGTTAGAAATGGAGTTTTTGGTTGGCAGTCAGGTTGCCCTCTGTCCAAGCAAGAACCCTCACTCTACAGGGTAAGTCACACACAATCCAAAATCAGCCTGTGCTCACCCTCCGATAGCTTGGCACGAGCAGTCAGGCTTAACTTAGAAGGCAATGTGTAAAGCATTTGTGCAATAAATCATACAACACCATAGCATAACACCACAAAAATACACCACACAGTGTTTAGAAAAATATATAATATTTATCTGGGTATCTTCAGGTCAAAACGATCAAAGTTGCAATACGAATTTGTAAAGATATCACTGAAAAGTGATATAAAGTGTCTTAAGTCTTTAGAAAGAAAACAAAGTCTCTTTCAAACACAAAGTACCTGGTTTCTGGTGGAAAATCTCCTCAGAAGGCCACAGGAGAAGAGGTGCGTGGAAAACTGGTGTGTGCGTCGATTTCTCCTCAGCACACACGGACTTGCATCGTTATTTTCCACGCGGGGAGTCGTGCGTCGTTCTCCGGCGCGCGGACAGTCTCTTACTGTGGTTTGCGGGGAGTACCAGATGTCCCGGGTCTGTGCGTGGATTTTCCTGCTTGTTTTCCGGCTGCGTGTCGTTCTGCGGGGCTGCGCGTCGAAGTTTCGATCTCACGGCAGGCGTCGCGTCGATTTCTCCTGCGGAGTCGGGCGGCGTTGTCCTTGCGAGGCCGTGCGTCAAAGTTTTGATCTCACAGCAGGCGTCGCGTCGATTTCTCCTGCGGAGTCGGGCGGCTTTGTCCTTGCGAGGCCGTGCGTCAAAGTTTTGATCTCACGGCAGGCGTCGCATCAATTTCTCCTGGGAAGTCCGGCGGCGTTGTCCTTGTGAGGCCGTGCGTCAAAGTTTCGATCTCACGGCAGGCGTCGCGTCGATTTCTCCCGGGAAGTCGGGCGGCGTTGTCCTTGCGAGGCCGTGCGTCAAAGTTTCGGTCGTCCCGAAGGCGTCGCGTTGATCAGCGTCAGTGTGCGGTGTTATTCTTGCCGCGGAACAAGCTGTGCGTCGAAAAGTTCGGCACACGGAGCGTCCAAGAGGAAGAGAGAAGTCTTTTTGGTCCTGAGACTTCAGGGAACAGGAGGCAAGCTCTATCCAAGCCCTTGGAGAGCACTTTTACAGCCAGGCAAGAGTTCGGCAAGGCAGCAGGCCTACAGCAAGGCAGCAGTCCTTTGTGAAAAAGCAGACAGGTGAGTCCTTTGAGCAGCCAGGCAGTTCTTCTTGGCAGGATGTAGTTTCTGGTTCAGGTTTCTTCTCCAGCAAGTGTCTGATGAGGTAGGGCAGAGGCCCTGTTTTATACTAAGTTGTGCCTTTGAAGTGGGGGTGACTTCAAAGAGTGTCTAAGAAATGCACCAAGCCCCCTTTCAGTTCAATCCTGTCTGCCAGAGTCCCAGTAGGGGGTGTGGCAGTCCTTTGTGTGAGGGCAGGCCCTCCACCCTCCCAGCCCAGGAAGACCCATTCAAAATGCAGATGTATGCAAGTGAGGCTGAGTACCCTGTGTTTGGGGTGTGTCTGAGTGAATGCACAAGGAGCTGCCAACTAAACCTAGCCAGACGTGGATTGAAGGGCACAACAAGATTTTAGTGCAAAGAAATGCTCACTTTCTAAAAGTGGCATTTCTAGAATAGTAATATTAAATCCGACTTCACCAGTCAGCAGGACTTTATATTACCATTCTGGCCATACTAAATATGACCTTCCTGCTCCTTTCAGATCAGCAGCTGCCACTTCAACAGTGTATGAGGGCAGCCCCAATGTTAGCCTATGAAGGGAGCAGGCCTCACAGTAGTGTAAAAACGAATTTAGGAGTTTTACACTACCAGGACATATAACTACACAGGTACATGTCCTGCCTTTTACCTACACAGCACCCTGCTCTAGGGGTTACCTAGGGCACACATTAGGGATGACTTATATGTAAAAAAAGGGGAGTTCTAGGCTTGGCAAGTACTTTTAAATGCCAAGTCGAAGTGGCAGTGAAACTGCACACACAGGCCTTGCAATGGCAGGCCTGAGACAGGGTTAAGGGGCTACTGAAGTGGGTGGCACAACCAGTGCTGCAGGCCCACTAGTAGCATTTAATCTACCTGCCCAAGGCACATGTAGTGCACTCTACCCGGGACTTACAAGTAAATTAAATAGTCAATCATGGATAAACCAATCAGTAGTACAATTTACACAGAGAGCATATGCACTTTAGCACTGGTTAGCAGTGGTAAAGTGCCCAGAGGTCAAAAGCCAACAACAACAGGTCAGAAAAAATAGGAGGAAGGAGGCAAAAAGTTTGGGGATGTCCCTGTCAAAAAGCCAGGTCCAACAACCATAAAGAACATTACTAGTGAGATACAAGACGGCTGGCCTATAGGTCACAGAATCAGGGAAGTTACTTGCACCATATTGCAGTCACCTGTGCCAGATTTGCTCCTGAACACTCATGTGTGTTTGGGACCTCATTCTAACAGTGTAGGTGACTAACATTTCTTGTGTGTACTATTATGTTTTGACGTGTGATTAAAGTACTATAAAGAAACAACTGACTGGGCAGTACTTAAGTACTTAGTGAGTTCTGAATCTATACCTCCTTGAGCAGTTTTGACTGCTCGCCCTACCCTCTGGGGTTCTAGAGCAAAAATTGTGCATTTGGCACAGTGTTTACAATGCCATATTTGGGGCCAGATTTACAATTCCCTTGTGCCCCTTAGCGCCACATTTGGGGCAACATTTTTGCCGCAAATGTGACGCTAACAGGCCACTACCATGGCGCCATACTTATAAGATGGCGCAAACTGGGTTTGAGCCACATCATACATAATGTATGCATGATGTATGCAAAGAGGGCGTTCCCTCGTCAGAGGGTCGCTAAACATGGCACAATGGAATCTACAAAATTCCACTGCACAATTTCTAGCATCACTTTTAACAAAAATGAGGCTCCCATTGATTTCAATGGGCCTCTTGGATAAGCCTCATTTGTTTTACGCCAATAAATGACGCTATTGCCCCTAACATGCACCATGGTGTGCCGTATTGTAATTACAGCACAGCGCAACCATGGTGGCATTAGGGGCCACAAGAAATGTGGTGTATCACTAGTAATGTGCCACTTTCTTGTAAATATGGCCCTAAATCGGGCTCCATAAAGTAAATGGTAATAGGTATCAATCCCAGGGTTGTACCCCATTAACTATTCCGGTACTAGGGACTCATAAACAGGTTCTCACAATATGTCTTGAAAATTCCCTGCCATCGTCACTTCATATTCCAAGGCTTTGCCAAAGCCTCCTTTTTTCAGTTGCTGCATGTAAGTTACTAAGAGAAGTTCACTTAAATAGTGTGAGCGAAAAGTTATAATGCATCTGTTAAAAGATTATGATGGATGTGACTCTTGGTTTTTCACTCGGAGCCATCGCCGTTCACATCTCTTTGTTTATGAGAATAAAGCCCCTCGGGTGAGATTTATCTTTATATTGCATTGCAGGCCCCGCAGTGTACTCCACAGAGTCATAAAAATATGAACAATCTTCTGAGAAAGACAGTCAGAGCAAGGCGTTCTTGAGCACGGAATGAAAAAACTAAAATATTCAGCAGAGGGTACACCTCAGTTATCCAGGAGAGGCAAACGTTGGCACAGAGATTGGCAAGCGGCCGCTTCTCAGCCTAAGTGGACACTTTGTCTTGTTAGAATGGCACTGCACCTGCCCAGGACTGACAGGGTGCCCTTGTGTATGGTAATGTCCTGCATGAGAAAGAGAATCCTTGTATGGAGAGTGCAATGGATACGTTGGCGCGGAGCTTACATTCTCAGACACTTTCATCTGCAGTAATTCTGATTTAATGCAAGGAAGGCGGGTGTAAAATGCACCCCCCCAAACTCTCTTTCAAAGTTAGACATTGCGGTATTATGCAACATGTAACTGTACCTCCTAGGAGCCAATATAATGCGTACTAAGCGAATATAGAAAACAAAGGCTCTGAGAGGCAGAAGGGAGCAGGCTGGGTGACTTCCAATATACGTTTTAATGTTTGCGGGAGCTTCTTTCATTATTCTGCGCAGGTCCCTGTGTTCCACTCTGTCGGTCCTGCACCAAGGAGATTCATTGTTTTTGCATCCTTGCCAGCCACAGTGGCAGAGGAGGTTATGGAATGTTCCAGAAGGCTCTTGGGATTGCCGCAGCCGAGGGAGTAATTATTGTGAGCTCTTTAGACGAACAAAAGTTTTGGGATGTAGCAATGCTATAGAGACTGCCGCTTTTTACTATGTTAATTGCTTTGCAACCTAGGCCAAGTGTCTGGTTGTCTTCTAGGAACAAGCTGGACTTGCTTCCTCTTCACCCCTAATCTTCTTCCAACCCTAATATGGTCAACTAACTCTGACCCTTAGACATTGTGGGGTTTTGGCAAGCCTGACCATATACAGTATATGCCTGGAGTGGTAAAATTAGCAAAGCCTTTTACCACTCCAGGTCCAATATTAAAGCTTTGGATTGGTAAAATACCATTAACCAAATAACATAATCAACAATCAATTAACTGTTTAATTAACAATGAAAAAACACATTAACATTTAATACATTATTATTTAACTTTCCATACTATTTCCAAACAAATATAACAACCTGCTACTATATTATGAATTCCTAATTAAATGAGAACAATTACACATTTTTAATTACAAACAATATCTTAAAAACTATCAACAATTATACTAACACCACTAGCAGTAAAAATTAATATGCTAACTAATATATATTAAGTTAATGACAAAACAATATTGATTACAACTTTATTAAGTATAATGATATTTCTAAAAATGATATTCTTACACTAGATATTCTATTCCATGATGTTTTGGTAGTCACAATATTTTTGACACAATAAACATTTCACACAACATTTTTAATCTGATATTTTAGTCATTCAGCATTGTAACATGAGGATGTCTGGCTTAAAACCAATAGAGGGTGCACTTTGGATGCACCATCCCTTCACTACAAGATTGGGAATTGTTACACAAGGAGGGAAATTAATAAAACACTTGGATTTGACTTTGCATCCTCAGGCTACACTTTCATTCATTTTGCTGGAGCCATATTTGGCCGTAGGTCTTAATTGGACAGGAACTATGCAAATTAGTCTCTGTCTTTCACTGGAGACTAACAGAGTGCTTCCTGTCTTCATCCTCTAACTGCCTTTCAGTAGGCAGTGAGATGTCATTCCTAATTTATCAGCATAGTCATCATTTTTCAGGGGCGGCCCCTTCGTAATGGCGAAAGAACATGGCTCCACTGGCTGAGCCAGAAGCAGAAAAATAAAACAATAGTTTACTATTGATTTATTTTACTGCTTCTGGCTCAGCCAGCAGTGCAGGGAGGGGCGGGGCTAGGCCACAGGAGGTGGGAGAGGGCAGGAGGGGAGGAGGGGAGAGTCCGGCCAAACACACATGTGCACTTAGGTTTCTTCAGCCCGGCTGTTTTAAACAGGGTGGAGAAACTGCACTGACCCCAGGGCAGTGTCTGAGCAGCAGTCCGAGCTGCTCAGACAATCTTGGTGCTGCTTTCATGCTAAGCATGAAAGCAGCGCCAGGCTTGCTGGGGAGCCTGTGCTGGTGTCCCATCTGTGAATGCTGGGACACCACAAGAGGATCGACAAATGAGGCGGCGGGTAAGAAGGCAAGGTAAGTGCATTTTTTATTTTTGTTTTCACATCATCCCCGCCCCCACCCCTCCCCTTGAGTTATGCAGTGGCAGCTGCTGTCATTTTTATGCAAACATTCACAGTGGCATTGAGGGCATGTGACCGAGCCTCAATCATTGCAATAAACATTGAAGAAGGAGAAAGTGTGGAATACTTACCTGCATTTCACCGAGGTGAAGATCCATGGAGTTGGTGGCAACAACAGTCACAATTTGCTCTAGGATAAGGAACTCAGAACTCAGAAACTCCTCTTCAACCTGCAGCCTAGGTTTATAAGACCCTGCCATGTGCTAATACAGTTATCACTCTCCCAACACCAATGCATGAACAAAGGCATGCAACAATCCATCCATCATCATTGCCCTGCTCCTGGGAGCACAAGGCATAGAGGTGCCAGAATGATGAAAAACTGAACGTCCCCGACTGAGATGAGCTGCCAAACGTTATTGTAACAGGTGTAGGGAGGGCTGTGCCATAATGGATGCTGGTGCAAAGGAGTGTTAGACAGAACAACAAAAGTTAATACTATTAGGCTGTGCTTCTCTTGAGCTAAAAAGGAAACTTAGCCTCAAAGAAGTTGCCTCTACTCCCTATTGTGCACCAAGCCAGGGTAGTGTCTACAATATAGAGGATTTGCAGTCACAAATAAGCACACTATACAATGTAAAGAGTTGGGAAATAGTAAGCACTTTTGGAATCATCGAATTCAATTGAGAAGCAAAGATGTATTACATTTCCTACCTAAAGAGAAAAGAAACATTATCAGATCTGTTTCAGAAAACACCACATTATTAATTACACGTTGATTCTCATGTAGTGGTTACTGCTGAATTGAATGAAGCAACACCCAAAGCCAAGCCAAGACCAGAAGACTCCCAAGCATCATAGATCAGTAACTTTGCTTACACATGACTTGGATCCAGAACACCAAGCCAGAGAAGCCTTGTGGCTTGTGCTTCAGATAACTTTCCTTTCAAAGGAGTTCAGTCAGCTCCATTGGTGTCAATTCACCAAAATGTCAGGTGTAATGGAAGTGACATCACATACTTTTTTACCTTAATGGCATCACAACATGTGACATCATAAGACCCCTGATGCCAGTGTTTTTCAGGAAGACATGTCACATAACCACCCTAACATAAAAACAATTGAAGAATTGTGTTGGATACTTTTCCAAAGTAATACAAAGTTGTACTCTGAACTGCTCTGCATTATTTTGTATCATGGGGGAGTTTCATGGGTGGTGCATTGGCCTTCGCATGCAACCACCTATGAGGCTTGATGCAAATCTCTATCTACAAACATTGGGAGACAGGAAGTTGCGCCAAAATTTTATGCTAACTTGAGGCAGGCATATTGAGGAGAATTTTTTACATTTCTCCTCCTCTTTCCAACTTTGCAAGTGTGCTACATTATGCAGCATACATACAAAGTGGGTGAAACCTTAAAATATAGTTTTTGAACTGGAAGAGGCTTCTATGCAGTATGGCCCAAAGGGTGTGTGTTGACTACAAAAAGTGCCCCAGCCAGGGGGTAATCTTATTAGATATTGTGGAATTGTTTTCTCCACTTTTGGTGCAAGGCAATACAATAACTTTGGTGTAATATTACCTTGTGTTAAACCTGGCATCCTTAGCGTGATTTTCCCTCTAACTTTTTCTCTTTAAAGCTTTGGTTTTGCTGACTTTGTTTTTGCTGGCCTTTGGACTCTGCACATTGTACCACTGATCACGAGTGCTAAAGTGCTTGTGCTCTCCCCTAAGACATGGAAAGATTTGCTTATACCCAATTAGCATATTTAATTTATTTGTAAGTCCCTAGTAAGGTGGCACTATCTGTGACCAGGGTCTGAAAATTAAATGCTATTAGTGGGCCTGCAGCACTGATTGTGACACCCACTTAAGTAGCACTCTAAACATGTTTCAGACCTGCCTTTGCAGCCTGTGTGTGCAGTTTCAAACCTCCCTTTCGACCTGGCAAAATGCATCCTTTACTAGGACCAACCCTCCCTTTTTAATATATATGCCACTCTTACGGTATGCTTTGGATAGCCGAGAGGGCAGGGTGCAGTGTATTTAAAAAGTTGGAAATATACTTTTAATCTTTACTTGTCATTGTAGTGAGAAACTACGAAATGTGTTTTTCATTATTGCAAGGCCTACCTCTCCTTAAGGATAACATTAGGGTCAACTGGTTACATTTAATATGCTGTAACTTCCAAATAGGAACAGGTAACTGTTTAGTATTTGGTGGCTTAGGAATTTTATTGAAAACCCCTACCATATGGTGAAGTCAGATTTTAAATACAAATTTTGAAACTCACTTTTAGAAAGTTAGGGCCAGATGTAGCAAAGGGTTTTTCCCATTCTGTGTCAATGGGAAAATGTGTTCGTACATATGGCCCTTGGTGTTTCCCTACCTTAGCCATTTGGTGCCTGCAGCCTGTCTCTGAGACACATGACTGGGTGTAGTTGACAGTGTGGCTTTGTGTATTCCTCCTAGACAGTGACACACAATTGGGAGCTTAGGTGTGTCTGGATGGGCCACCAATGTCAAAGTGGGAGGAAAAAGCTGGGCACAGTCCCACCTACACTTGAATATGCTGTGTCCTGCATTCACTCAAAGGGCTGCATGTCTCCAGTAGGAGGCAGGGCACCTGTGCACTTCAAAGGAATGCCTCTAGAAACTTCTCCAGCTTCAAAGGCAGAATTGGAAACAAATATTGGACCTCAGACACTAACTCTACAGGACTGCTGTTCTCCTGAAAGGACTGCCACTCAAGTGGACTGCTGCTCTTAAGGACTGCTGTCCTGCTGTGATAGTGCGCTGCCTTCTGCTCAACTGCCTGGGTAAAAAGGACTGGATCCCCATCTGCTGAATCCAGAATCCCAGAGTGATGTCTTTCCCTGACGTGAGACTCAGAGACAGAAGGCTCCAACAAGCTCGACCACAACACCTGGACTCTGCCATTTGTGAGTTTACCCTGCCAAGTGGTGCCACCCCAGTCCCTGAGCCTTAGAAGTGGGTCTAAGGTGCTCTGCCAGCCTCTGTGGACCCAGCAGAACTGATGAATCTCCTCTGCTTTGCAGCACATCCCCAAGCAGAACTGGCACATCACCGCTTTTGCATGGATCATCCCCATTGCAAAAACCCACATTGCATCACAGCCTGCTGTCTCATCGGACCCACCACTGTGCGATGAAGCCTCTGTACAGGCCAACCCATACCTTGTTTCCGGCAACCTTGCCAATGACACTGGATTCAGCATGGCAGCCTCGCAGCTCCTCAGAACCAATGAATCACCCTGACTGTGAGATGCAACCTCAATGCCAAGCTGCTCATCGCAAGTCCTTGTCATCCTCTACACCGATGCAGGACCTCACAGTGGAGCCTCACGTATGGCGGAACCAATGCAACGATTCAACCGCATGATGCATTTTCGATGCAGAGCCTTACAACACTCAGCAAACCAGGATTTAATGTACTTTCTTCAGTGGGCCTAAGTTGGTCCCTGTAGCTGGCCAATGTCCTATCGTGGTCAGCCTGAACTTGTGACTTTGTCCCGATCCAGTGCAAGCAAATATCCACAGTTGGCGCTTTTGTGCTTGTTGGTGCTATTTTATTTATTAGAAATCACTCTATTTTTCTAACTTGTTTTGGGGTCCTTTTTGTGTGGCATTTTTCACTTTATGACTGATTGAAGTGTTGCACAAATACTTTACACATTGCCTCTGAATTAAGCCTGGCTGCTCTGTGCCAAGCTACCTGAGGTTTGAGCACAGGTTAATATGTGGTTGGCTTGTACCTCACCCTGGCAAGGATTGTGGTTGCTTCTTGACCAGGGCTCACACTCCAGTCAACCAACATTTCAGTTTCTTACACCTTGTGACAAAGAATAGAAATCTGGGCCTCAATCTCACACAATCTCATCTCACTCACTACCTATCACTTTACTTTAACTCACTTTCACTAACACACATGCTTACACATACAGGGACTTATTCACAAAGGTAAATTTACAGTTTTGTGTAAGTTTTCAATTTTTGTATTCACAAACTGTAGTTTTACCTGCAGAATCTTCATGACTCCAGATTCCCTGCAGAGGAGAGATAAGCTCTTCAACCACAAAAATGATCCTACCAAGAGTAATAGTCCTAGATATTCAATGTGCTCAGGGCTACCATCAAAAGCAACGGTGTCTTTCTCTGCACAGAGATTTTCATTTTTCCTTTAACATTCTTTGGCATAGTAACTTGTCCTACATATCCAGCCTCTTGCAACCCTCCTCAGATAAAGCTTTGATGGACTCCTTTCACTGTCAAAGTGTTTGTGTGAGAACTATTAAAACAACAAAGTTATAAGGTAATGTTGT
Organism: Pleurodeles waltl; assembly: GCF_031143425.1. NCBI lineage: Eukaryota > Metazoa > Chordata > Amphibia > Caudata > Salamandridae > Pleurodeles > Pleurodeles waltl. The sequence continues at coordinate 919,385,409 of NC_090446.1, read as the reverse complement.
TCACTGGATCAAACCTCTAAGCCATAAACTACCCTGTACAATAATGAGTCAGAGGTATTTATTTAAAAAAAAGTGTCTTTAAGGAAAATGAAAAAGATAGAACAGTTAGAATTGGAAACTACTGCAAAAAGTAGAGGTGATAGGCACTGTCTAGAAATATAAAATAAATTTTATCATAGTTAGGTGTAGCATAAAACAGAATGACATTTATACACTAAGCATTTAACAAGCTTACTGTCTCTATGAGCAACCTTTGAACACTTGGGTTAAAGTCTCTGCTAAGCCTGTTTCAAGTCTTCAGCTTTTCTCAGGTTTCTGCCTCAAGCCTCATCTTGTGATGGAATGTATATTGCTTGTCTTCAACAGTCTTAACACGGGGGAAGACATGCGACGGAGAGAGGACATTTGCCTTGCCTTTCTCGTTTCTCTAGGCAGCTCCCTATTTACCTACTGACCTAATAAATAATACACATTTCCTCGCATCTACAATTCGGTGTACATCTCCCTTCTTACACTGAGGCCTGGCTGAAAGAAGATTCACATGTATAGTGGGTCTAAACCATTCAATTGAATTCAGAAAATGTAATATTGAAATTGTTCCTGTCTAGTACAAGTTTCAAGACTGAGTTTTACACTCAGCTGCCCACCACATGCCTGTACCCTCTGCTGCTACTTTGCAGCTTATCGTTATTGCCGCTTATAGCGTTCCAAGACACTACTGTTTTTTCCTCTGAATGCTAGAGTTTCTCAGTAACTTCACTGCATGTTTACACACACATACGCATACATCAAGCAGCAATTTGTGATTGTGCCTGTTCTGTCTTGTTGAAGAAGTCAGGCAGCAACATTTCTTAATTTTTGTTCATTTGGTACACTATTTCCAAATATTGTGGTTTTTATGGGTTTTTGTGATGTTCATACCTTAGTAACATTATTTTCAATAATGTGAGGCTTATCTACTCACTCATTTTCTTATTGGCAGCTGAATCTCTAGTTTTTATTGTTAGTTTAACAATAAAAACTATACGTCCTCTGCTACCTTTCTTACATACACCTGGTGAACCACATTTTGCCTGGAAGGAGTGGTTCAGAGCCTTTATTACATTTCTAAGTGCCATTAATGGTTTGAAATTTAAACCAGAATGGGAAAATAATACTTATTAGTATACTCAAGTCACGGAGGGCCTAGAAATGTTTGCACACTTAACTCCTTATACACCTGATGATGAGGAAGAAGAAATTGATTATTCTGATGAGGCTCTTAAAAGATTGCAGAAATATTTCTGCAAACCTCCAAATTTAGTAGTAAGGAGACACCCGTTTCTTCAAGGGAACAATCTGCAACAGAAACAGTGAGTATGCATATGGCATCTTTGTATTATAGCTATCAAATGTGAATTTGGACCTTCATTGACCAATTAATAAGGAATTCAGTGATTACCGGATGTCACAATAAAAAAATCAAGAAAAACTGCTTACTTGAAACATTTTGATTTTGGAGGAGGCAATGAACATTGCATGCACTATTCAAGACTCAAAACAATCAGTGAATGAACTTAACAATAATGTATTTCTTGTTGTTAAAGGGAACAAATCTACTGTGAACAAACCCTAGGAAAAGAAAAGAACTGTAAATGGCAACAGTCTCTGTTATCATTGTGAATCTAAATTCTGCATTGTTTTTTTAACAGTTCCCTGCCCTGGGAAGGATTGAGTTAGTATTGCATTATAAACCATTTCACAAGAGTCTGCTGGATGAATAACAAGAGAAATTCAGTGCACGTTGTTACTGAAAGTTCTGATCTAATGTTAAAAAACTGTAGGGACCATTTACTTTTATGTGTCAGAGTCCATGAAAATAACTTTTCTAAATCTAAAGATAATATTGGGAGGTTTGTTGTGAAAGTGCATATTTTTTTACTAACTGACTCTGGGGCAAAAATCATTATTATTTTTAAAAAGACTTTTGAAAATGTATATCCTAAAATGAGTTTAGTTCACTTCGATATAACTGCCCGATGGTACGCTAGTGAGAAAATTGACTTGGAAGATTTGTTTTTGTTAAACAGTTGTTAAATTTAAGGTGTGGAAGGTGCAAAGTAAAGTTTATTATTCTCGAAGTGTGCCAGTCATTCTTGGCTGACATAATCAAGGATGTCTAGGATTTGTCCTTAGACTAGAAAATGCACAGCAGGTTCCTTTCTTTAAGAAAGTGCTGTTGATAACAAATCCGGTGTTACAGAATCATGATGTAATTTTTAAGGAAAAGTTGGTAAGTATGGAAGGCTTTGAATGTGAGAAAAAATAAATAAATTGGGTGTACCTATAAAATACAAACTTAGGTGTGTTCTTTTTAGTATCATGAAGGTATTAGAACAGTTACTCACTTAACTATGCAAAGAGGGAATGGTATAACCTGTAGAATCCTCTTTGTGGTTATCACCCATTGTGGTGATGTGCAAAAAGAATGATGAATTCAGAATGTGCATTGACCTCAGGTGCCTTGATAAAGTTATTTGGGTGAACAGGCATCCTCTGCCCAATACTGAGGAGGCAATTGCCACCTTAGCAGGAGGGAGTTTTTTTTTTTCAAAACTTGATATGATATCCGCCTATCATCAAGTGGTTTTATTCAAAGTGTCTAGTCACCTCGCTACTTTTGTATCACCTTGTGGGGTGTTTCAGTTTTGCAGAATGTATTTCGGTGTTGCTTTGGATGCCGCTGTGTTGCAGCATATTATGAATAATGTATTAAAAGGTCTGGATGGTTTGTTGGTCTTCCAAGATGACATCTTAGTTTATGGCAAGGGTCACAATGAGCATGTCACTAGGGTAAATGTGTACTTTTAGCACTGTAAGAGAATGGGTTAAGACTAAGAAAGGGCAAATGTTATTTTGGAGTGTATGGGGAGGAGTATTTGGGTTTTGTTATATCAGGCAAGGAAATTAGCTCATGTCCAGGTTTGTTCAAAGCTATTAAAGAAGTACCTACCCCAGAGAAAAAACTTTTCCAGGCATGTGTATTATGGCACATTTACCGAGCATTTTACAACCAAAGGGAAGCCTCTTCTTGCCTTGATGAAAAAACATGCCAAATTTGTCTGGGGTCAGGTGCAAGACTCAGGTAGAACTTTCCAGTGCTACCCTCCTCAGCCCGTATCAACCTGGTGAACCTTTATCCATAACCGATGTAAGTGGTGTGTGACCTGGGGCAGTTTTGTCCCAGTGGAAAGGTACGTCTGAGCATATTCTTGTTTTTGCCTTACGCACCCTTAAAACTCAGAAATGACTCTATTCAGTGCGTGACCTTGAGATGCTTGCTTGTAACTGGGCAGTTGATTGCTTTAAAGTTTATGTGTGGGGAATGAATGTTCTTCTATATACAAATCACAAGCCATTAGTGCCTATCAAGTGGGTTACATTTTCATTCTACAAAAGCCACTGCCAGATTGGTGAGGTTTAGTGTCAAACATCTAGAACATATTTTTTTTGTGGAGTACATAACTGGTGCAAGAAATATGAAAGCAGACTGTCTTTCTCATTTTCCTGTGTCATACGATGATATAGAAGAAATGTTAGATGAGCACCAGGATGTAGACTACCTCGTGGGCAGTGTAGTGTGAAATAAGACAAATTGAGTCAGTGAGGAAGAATGGAGAGACATCCCTGTTCATGATTATTAGAAATAGGGTCTCTAGTTGGCAGAGGTATGTGCCCTATCCAAGTAGGGCACATACTCCATCCTAGTCCAGGTAAGTCACTACGCACCCTAAATTTTTCCTCTGCTCACCAGCTGGTAGTTTGGTGCCAAACAGTCAGGCTTAACGTAAGAGGCAATGTGTAAAGTATTTGTGCAATACTCAAGCAACAACACAGTGAAAACACCACGAAAGACTCCACACCAGGTTAGAAAAATAGATTATGACAAAACAAGATAAAAATACATGAATCTATTTAGTTGAAGTTGAGATATGAATTTTTAAAGGTTAATTGCAAGTATAGCTCTTTGAAGCAAATAGCACTCAAAGACTTACTTGGTCGAGCTGGACCGGGACACAGTGAAAGGTTCAGACCGACCACAATGGAGCGCAAGCTGGAGACAGGGCCCACGCAGGGCCCGCTGAGCAGAAGTACCTTAGTCTTTGTCGCAGCATGAGATGCGTCTGTGATCCCCTCACAGTTGAAGTGTTGTGCTGAATTGCTCCTGATGAAGCACCAGATCTCCAAAGTGCTGTGGTTTCTGATTGCAATGTGCCAGGTTTCTCCACACTTTAGAGATGATGCATCAATCTTCTCCATGCTGTGGCAGCGATGTGTCTGTTCTAGAGTGGTGGTTCTTAATGGGATGCAGCAGTTCCAACTACAATGTGCAGATCCTGTTCCCACAACAACTGTGATCTGTCAATTGTGCTCTCACAGCAGAGGATGCCTTGGTTTCACTGGATCAAACCCCTAGGTCCACTTTCAAAGGTCCAGGACTGGTGTGGAGCCACTTGGCAGGACAGACCCACAAGCAGATGAGTGCCAAGGTTAAAAAGGATGGTTCTAAGTCTTTTGTGTCCTTGAGACTTAAGCAACAGGAGGCAAGCCAGCAAACCCTTGGAGACACTCTGGGGTCAAGTGTTGAAGATCCAGTCCTTCTCACTCAGGCAGGGCAACAGAAGGCAGCTGGGCAGCTCCTTAAGACAAGAGCACAGCAAGGCAGAGTTCAGCAAATCAACAGTCCAGCAGAATAGCAGTCCTTCCAGCACAGCAGTCATCCTTCCTGGCACCTGGCATAGTAGTCACAAGTCCAGAAGTATACTGTGTTGGTGTTGTCAGGGGTCCAGTACTTATACCCAGTTGTACCCTTGAAGTGGGGGAAACCTCAAAGAAAAGCTTTGAAGTGCATAAGGTACTTGGCCTTCCTGGGCTCCAAACTCACTACAGGGGGATATTCAGCGCTTTGTGTGTGGTCAGGCACAACCGTTTCAGGTGCAAGTGTCAGCTCCTTCTTCTCATCCAGCCAGGAAGACCATTCAGCCAGGTGGTGGGCCATCAAAAAGTGAAATGGTCCATCAGGCACATGTACGCTCCCTTTGTGCATGGCTGTTCAGACTAAATGCACAAAGCACAGCTATCACCCATTCCAGATGTGTATTGGAGCCAAGCAGAAGGCACAGAATGGTTCAAGAAGGAAAATGCCCACATTCTAAAAGTGGCCTTTTTAGACTTGTAGCTTAAATCCAACTTCACCCTAAGTTGTGATTTTAAATTGTGAGTTCAGAGACACCAAACACGAAATATCTATCTTGTTCCAATTGGAAGTTACACTTATTAAATCTAATAAGGTAATTCCAATGTTAGCCTATGAGAGAGATAGTTCTTGCAGTAGTGAAAAAGGAAATTGGGAGTTTTTTACTACCATGACATATAAAGTTTTAAAGTACATGTCCTGCCTTTAAAATACACTGCACTCTGTCCTGTGGGTTATGCAGGACCTACCTCTGGAATTACTTATATGTATAAAAAGGGAAGAGTTAAGCCTGGCAAGAGAGTTTACTTGCCAGTTTGACATAGCAGCATCACACCTCCATGGCAGTGTTACACTGCACACACAGGCTCTGCAGTGGCAGGCCTGAGACATGTTTAAGGGGCTACTTATGTTGGTGGCATAATCAGTGCTGCAAGCCCACTAGTTGCATGTAATTTACAGACCTTGGGCACATCTAAAGCACTTTAATAGGGACTTATAAGTAAATTAAATATGCCAATTGGGTATGAATCAATGTTATCAAGTTTAAGGGAGACAGTCCATGCACTGAACACTGGTCAGCAGTAGTAAAGTGACCAGAGCCCTAAAGCCAGCAAAAACGAGATCAGAAAAATGTAGGAGGTAGGAAAAACATTGGGGGGGGGGGGGGGTAGGGGGTAGGCCACCCTAAGGATGTCAGGTCTAACATTAGTTAGCACTGATAAATTGATTCCCTTGAGCTGTGTCAGAAATGCACAGTTGAGCACTAGTAATGAGGGGCATGTGGGAGGACTCTCAACATAAAGAGTCTAGGTAAAACCTGGTGGCTATGCATGGACTGATATTGTATGAAGAGATATGTGGAGATATTTGTATGAAAATGTGCCATTTGTGAGAAAAGACAAAGGACTCAAGTGTGTCACACAACCCGTGAGTGACATTGGGAGCCCTGAGATGGTGTGGAACAGTTAGTCTGTATTTTTTAAGTCCATTTTGCATTTTTACAAATGCTAAATCGCTTGCAGTAGCCTTGGTTGATCACCTGTCCAAGTAAATTAAAGTGAAGTTCATGCATAAAACTAAAACCAAGACTGTCATTAGATTTCTCACTTATGTGTTTGCTAGGGAGATTTTTCCCACTGAGTTGGTATTGGAAATTGGTGTGCAGTTTGTTTCCTCAGAGAATGAGTTTTAACACAGTGCAGGCATTAAACACAATATGTGCAGTTTATATCATCCCAGAGCAATGGCCATAGAGAAGCTTAACAGGTGAACAAATGCATTAGGGGAGAGGTGTTGAAGGTATGGATATTTAGAACCATGTTTGTGCTATGTTATGGTCTTACCGCAACACCGCAAAGAGTGTAACTGGAATCTCACTGTTTATGGCCTATGGGGCAGAACTGCACACTATCTTCTCAAAACTGCTTTGTTGAGCAAATTGCCTAGGATTCTTTTCTTCAACAGAGTGGAATATGACATTGGGATAATATGTTCCAACATACATCTTAGCCATAGGAGGAGGAAAGATACGCTTGACCTTTTTTAAAAGATCAAAAGCTTTGTTTTTTGAAAAGCAGAATTTGATTTGTGTCAAACTACCAGATTCAAAGGTATTGAAGGGAAGAGTGAGATTTGGCTTACCATGTCAAATTGAGAACTTCAGTAAGGACTGATGTGCTACGAAACTTATGAACGGCCGATTGTGGAATTGTGCATGTGTGGTAAAACGGGATGGTGTGTTGCATGCTATCTAGATAAAGATACCTACAGGTTGACTGAAGAAATTGTTACACATTGTCAGGATAGGGTAATGAACTACCAAAATATCCATGAGAAATGTTACATGTGTTACACATCTGTGTAAGTTTCCACAGAAATTCAAAGATTTTGGGCCTGATGTAATTCTTGACAGATGGCCTGGTATTCCTCCATGGAGTAAGTTACTCCATCCCCATGGCCGAGGGACTGCCAGTCAAATTTATAAATGACTACCAAGCAGGCAGTTATGTATAATGCATTAGCAAGATCAACCACCACAGTGATTCCTGTCAGTGCATATTTCTGTTTTGTGCAGAGCTCTGTCAGCATGACGCAATCCTGCACCAAACCGTTTTCTTTTTTAATTAAAAAAATGGGTATGGGGCATTATTTTCTTTTAAACTGACCCTCCCTGCCTAGGGTTGCCAGATGGTGATGGACAGTAAAAAAATGGCTGCATGTCCCCCCATCCTGATTCGGTGGGTGAACATGTATCCATTTCTCCGATGGCCCTTGCTCCATCAAGCCATCAGAGAGGTGTGACTAAGGTGGTGATGAAGTAGTAACTGTTGTTGTCAAAGCTAAGGACTTTGGACCCCAACCTACACATATGGACTTCATTGACAGAGTTGCCACCACCACAACCAACACAAACCACAGACTAACCACCCGGAACCTTCTCTCCACTGAGGACACCACCTCCAGCATGAAAACCATCCACTCAGGAGCCCACACCGACCTCTGCCCTCAGTAAGCCAATAAGTTTAACCTATGCAAGAACTATTGGAGTTGTCAATGTCTTTTTCGACATGTTACACAACAGCGCTGTAAATAAAAACAAAGTGCTATGGTGCGGGCAGCATTGACTGCATTATAGTTTTTTTTTTGTTTACTTCAAGCCATGCTGCAGAGCAGCCCCTGCAGCAGTGCAACATCTCTAAAAACATTAACACAGCCAAATAGCTCTCTGAGAGCTATTTGTCTTCGTTAATGTTTTGTCCTGGCATATGGAAGGGCGAGAGGGGCCATGAGGAGGGGATAGACAGCAGGAGGGGTAGTAGGGAAGGATGGGCAATCAACAGGAGGGGTATATGGGAGGGAGATGGTGGAAGATGAGGAGCGGAGGCAGGGGGCGAGCAACACAAGGTTGATGGGGGGGAGGTTTGGACAAGAGCATAGATGGCGAGAGCATAGATGGGAGTCAGGAAAAGTACCGTCAGGGAGCCAGGCAGACGGATTTATGGAGTGCATGTCTAAAAGTTAAAAAAGAAGTACCTTGTCGAACACACGCCCAGTGGAAGGACACTGGCCGCAGACAAAACATTGCACTTGGTCCATGCTCTACTAGAGGGACAGAAATTCGAAGCCCAGGAGGAAGCAGGGGGCCTCTGACCAATAAAAAATAAGGAAGCGAGAGCGACATGCAAGACAGCCCTAAGTAATTAATGGGGGCGCTCTAAGCCCCCTTTAAGCTTGAAGGGCCAGATGTAGCAAGCCGTTTGCATGTCGCAAACTGCGAAAATCGCAGTTTGCGCCATGCAAACGGCCTCACGCGATGCACATTCACAAATTGCGAGTCGGTACCGACTCGCAATTTGTGAATGCGACTTGCAAATAGGAAGGGGTGTTCCCTTCCTATTTGCGACACGCATCGCAATTCAGAATTGCTTTGTGACCGCGAATGCAGTTACCACCAATGTCACACTGGTGGTAACTCATTCGCAAAAGGGACCCCTTCCCCTTTGTGAATGTCGACAATAATATTTTTTCAGAGCAGGCAGTGGTCCTATGGACCTATGGACCTATGGACCACTGCCTACTCTGAAAAAAATGAAACCAAATGGTTTCTGTATTTTTTTCATTTTGCAACTCGTTTTCCTTTGAGGAAAACGGGCTGCAAAATGAAAAAAAAAACTGCTTTATTTAAAAAGCAGTCACAGACATGGAGGTCTGCTGACTTCAGCAGGCCACCATCCCTGTGAGTGCAGGGACTCGCTATGGGGTCGCAAAATACGACCCACCTCATGAATATTGATGAGGTGGGTCTTTGCGACCCCATAGCGAGTCGCAGATGGTGTCTGAGACACCGTTCTGCATCCGAGATTGCGACTCGGAAATTGCGAGTCGGACTGACTCGCAATTTCCGAGTCGCAATTTCGGACTTTCCTACATGTGGCCCTAAGTCTATAAGAGCTTTCTCCTGTGGACTTCACAAGAGCTTCCTGCAGGCGAATCATAAAAACAAAGGAATCATGGGAGGAAATGGGGATGAAATAAAGGGAGGCAAGTGAAGAGGAGGAGGGTGAGACAAAAGACGGAATGAAGATGATAGGACACCAAAAATATTGCATTAGAAGGAGGACGAGAGAAGGAGCAGAAGGACAAAGGAGATAGGATCGTAAATATGAGAGCAGCAGTAAGGGAAATGAAGAGAAGGGAGAGGGAAAATGAATACTTATGTGGGTTGCACAACCAGTGCTGCAGGCCCACTAGTAGCATTTGATTTACAGGCCCTGGCACTTCTAGTGCACTTTACTAGGGACTTACTAATAAATCAAATATGCCAATCATGGATAAACCAATCAACAATACAATTTACACAGAGAGCATATGCACTTTGGCACTGGTTAGCAGTGGTGAAGTGCTCAGAGTTCAAAACCCAACAGCAACAGGTCAGAAAAAATAGGAGGCAGGAGGCAAAAAGATTGGGGATGACTCTGCATAAACTAAAAAGTCCAACAACAGTCACTACTGTTCTGTTGATGTTTAGCTTGTGAGAGTTGGCTTTCATCCAGGTAGCGACTTCGGTCATAAAGGCAGTTTAACTTGTTTCTTGTGTTGGGGCTCTTGTCTGAGAGGTAGAGTATGAGTTTTGTGTCATCGTAGGAGAGAATGTTGCTGTGTCCATGGTTGAATTTGGTCAGAAAAAAGTATATTTACTTTGATATTCCATCACATTGTGCTAGACTCTACCCTCATTGTTATCCAGTTTACAATATTCTGGTGAGCAAGGCCTCGAGAGTTATTGCCCCATCAAAGATGAACTACGGACGTTTAGGGAGCTTTAGTCAGACCGAGAAAAAGTCTTAATGCGTTAATGAAGTGCTGATTCTCACCATAAGGAACTATCTCTAAATATACCGCCTGCAGCATGAACTCAAGCTACTACAACCGAGGAGGAACTACCCCCACACATTCCTCAGGCACAGAGTTTTATACTAAAGTTCATTTTGTTCATCTCCTGTGTTTTCAAGACGTGACAAAAATAAAAGCTGAGCACAAAAGTAGTCACCATGGACGGCATTATTGTTCGTGGTAGTTCATGGTTGTTCTATTGAATACACCTACAGGTGCACAAATGGCTGCAGCAAGTGTTTCTTTTTTACCAGCACATAACCGCACAATCTGGCACGTAGAAGCTGCAGAACATCTGCTACTAGCAGTTTTGTTTTTATTATATTTTGCATAGATAGTTGGAAATTCAAGGTTGCCTGAAAGTGCTTAAAAAGCGAGACTACAGAGGGGATAGCAGTGTAATCCTCTGAGGTGAGAGTAAAATAGAAAAACCGTAGCTCAGGGCTGATTGTCTGTGTGAGATGATCAGAGCCCTAGTAAAACAGATGACTCTTGATAGCTTTCCTGAATGTGGGGATGGTCTTTACAGTACGTAGTGAAGACTGAAACTAGTTCCAGAGAGTTGAACCTTGAACATGGAAAGTTCTGCCACCTAACTTGCCCTCTGTGTGATAAGGCCATTGGAGTGGTGGATCGCAGTCCTCTGGTTGGTTGCTAAGGCAGTGGATTCACAACTTCTATAACTGCAGGAACCCTTGACTGGGTTGTATTGATCTTGAAATAGACTTCTACTGGCAGGGGCGGCTCCTCCACTAAGGCCGAGGAGCATTGTTTCACTGCTTGTAAGCACAAGGGGAAGTGAAAATAAAACAATAATAACAAAGCGTTATCATTTTATTTTTCTGGGAGATGGGTTAGGGTGGGGGGCGGGCCTGGGCTTTGAGGGAGCCAGAGGAGGGCTGAAGGGAGGAGTGGAGTGCATAATAAGTGTGCATGTCTGTTTGGCAGTCTGTGTTGGGCTGGCCACACAGATATGCTCATTTTGCATTTCTCCACCCAGCTGTATTGAACAGCTGGGTGGAGAAAGTGCACAGGCTTCCACTCCCTGTGTGGGTGCCAAAGCAGGGTGCTCACACAGTCACGACGCTGCTGTCATGCTGGTGACAGCAGCATCGTGATTGGCTGGGAGCCTGTGTGCTGCTGGGAAGAGGATGGAGGAGATGCAAACGTGTCTCCGGAAGAAAGGTAAGTGTTTTTTCTTACTTTATTTTTATCCAGCCACTCCTGTTCAGTGCCAGCCTCCACTGTCTAGTGGTCATTTAGCCCTGGTGAAAGAATAAATGAGTGTCTTAAGAGGACAGATTTCAACAACGGACCATTCACAAAGCCCTCTTCCTGTGATTCGTTGTGAAGCCCTTTACCTCGCTCCAAGAGAAGTGAATGTGTCCTGTTCACTCACTTTCTAATTTCAAGTCTGGACTTGGGAGCCAGGGCTATCACAGAGAAGCTCCACTGTCGATGTCCTGACACCTGTGGTCACTCCTAAACCAAACACAAAGTTACGGTCACCAAGACCCAGTAATTTGTATTACTCAGGATGCCTTATCAGTGTTTGTGAGCATCATTGGTTTTCTTAGATGGCAAACCTAGGATCAAAGTACAGTGGAATAACTGCGTGTTCTGATGCTTCACTGCCTTGTCGAGGTGCAGCCTACCGACCCTGACACTGTTCTGTTCGGCAGTTGTAGTTCGTTTTGCTAGCACCTTTGTGGCATAGAAGAGACAATACAGCCATTCTGCAGAGCAAAGATGTAGATCAAAGACACATCCAAAACTTCCTAGCAATATTGCTTCTGACCCTCCAGGTATGCAACAGTCTCTTTTTGTCACTTGTCGTCTTAATCCTCCGTACCATCATGAATTGTGAGCATTGCTCCAATTCAAAATGAGCCTGATGATGGTATGTCAGGGAGTCAGAAAGTCCCAGGCATGATCCATCCTGTTCCATTTTCCTTCCTTCCCAGATCCCGTTCCTATTATGTTCCCATAAATGCCCCCCCTTTTTCTAGCATATTACCCTTCCCTTCTGAGCCCTCGTGGTGCATCAGGTCCGTTTGCTGCCCTGACAATATCTGTACTATTCCATGCCTAGCGCCTATCCTACTGCGGGTCAATTTCCCTGCCAGCATCCATGATTCTTCAGATCCAGTCTCTTGTCCACTGGCATCCTGCCGCAGAACCTTTCCCTGTCCAGCACTCATTGTACTGTGCACCCATTTCCTGCCAGGCTCCCATCCTCCTGCAGATCCCTCGCTTCCCAGAACCCGTCCTACAGATGTCTTTCCCTGCCAGCACACATCTTTCCACACATCCCATTCTCTATCCCGCAGACATCATGTTGCACACCATTTCCCTTCCCATCATCCATTCTGCTGAGACCTTCGCCGCATACCCCTTCATTGCCCAGAACTCATTCTGTTGCAGGCCTCTTCCTGTCCAGCCCCGGTTCTGCTGCGGACCCCTTCTCTGCCACGCAAGCTCGTATATTCGTGCAGACCCCTTCCCGCCACAGATTTCTTCCTGCTGCAGATCCTTTTCCTATCTAGCGCTCATTCTGCAGCAGATCCCTGCCCAGCAACCAACCATCTTTCCGCAGATCCAGTTCACATTCTCTGCGACCCCTTTTTACCTGCCCAGCGCCGAACCCGCTGTAGCCCCTTCCCCTGTCCGGAGCCACAGCAAACCCACTCTCTGTCCAGCTACCATCCTTCTGCCGACCCTATTTCCTGTCCAGCGCCCATTCGGCTGCAGACCCCCTCTCAGCCTGGCTCCTATCTTACTGCATTGCAGGTACTTTTATGGGCCTCATAAAACAGGCAGTGAACGAGCAATATTCCTCCAGCAGCACATCTCCATTTGTGGCAAATAAGAAAAAAACGCACAGAGCGCTCAGCGAAATGCTCAGTGCACCAGCCTTCTGAAGAAGGGAGAGATGGAGGAACACACGAGGGTGGGAGACAGGAGAGAAGGCAACCCCGGTGTGGCGTTGCAGGGTATTTGTCTGCAAAGCCATCGCATGCATTTAAGGTTTCATTCAAGAGAAAAAGACTCAGTGAGATTGCAAATCACTACCCAATGAAAACTATCAGTCGCTAGGAAAGCCTCTGTATTTACTGAAGGGCAATTGGTCAGGTGGGCATATAGCCAAAGGTGATGTCATTAGAGGAAGCTCAGGATATTAGAGGTAAGAGGGGTACAGATATCCAGTATCACAAGGGATGGTCCAGCCACGTGTATTAGAGGTGACCGAGAGGGTCATAGTGCTTTAGATCACTAGAGACAATCTAAAAAGAGTGGGGTGTTCATGCCATTCAAGAGTTATAGTGTGCGTCTGTGTGCCCACATGTGTGTGTGTTTCCAAGTGCGTGTGAGAGAGAAAAAGAGAGCTTTTCTTTGCGGGACAAATCTATATGTAAGGTTTACTTTATTGGTCAGAAACAAACCACTTTGATAGCTGAGGAGTTAAAGCACCTGCCACAGACGTCTATCGGGGCAGATTTAGAGTTTGGTGGGTGGTCTACCGAGGTAGCAGAAGCTATGACTTCCATTCCTCTGGCTGATCAACCCTTGGAAAAACCCTCCAGGCAGGCAAAGATCTCTGTACTTTCAGCGGAGTCGTCACGGCACTGAAGGTTAGCATAGCATGCATCATGTTTCATGCAAAGCAAAGGTTTTTGCAAAGTCTCAAAATGGGTGTTTGTTGAAAGACAAATAAGCATCTGGAGGTCATTTTTCTTGTTATCCTTTTCGGGACCGCCACGGGGTCCCAAACACAAATTATGTATATCAGAACGAGCGCCGTAGATGAAGCAGATCTTCCCATGAACATTGATCAATGGCAGATAATCTTCATCACCCAAACTTTAAAAGACCCTGTATATCTTTACACCAGGTCTGCATGTATCATACTTTATAATTGCTAAGGTAGTGAATGTACTTATTGCTGGTCACTGGACTGAATCATAAAAGAACCTACATGGTTACTGTGCCTCCTGAAGGGCACTATGTATGATCCGAAAACCACAGCTTCATGTACTAGTAAGACTTCCCTTTGGTTTATTATTTGTTGCATTAATCGGTCTATAGCTGGAAAGTCACCTCTTGCAATCCAAGTAAAATAGCTCACTGGCACAGCAACTCCTGCAAACATCTACATGACACCTGCATGGCATACATTGTGTTAGAAATGGGGTCTCTAGTTGGCAGTCAGTTTACACCCTGTCCAAGTAGGGACCCTCACTCTAGTCAGGGTGAGTCACATTCCTAAGATAACCCCTGCTTACCCCCTTGGTTGCTTGACATGAGCAGTCAGTCTTACCTCAGAGGCAATGTCTTAAGTATTTGTACCCACGAACAGTAACACAGTGAAAACACCACAAATGACCCTCACAGCAGCTTAGAAAAATAGCCAATATTTATCCAAGTAAAACAAGACCAAAACAACAAAACTCCAACATACACAAGCAAACATATGACTTTTTAAAGATTAAATCCCAATAAAGCACATAGAAACATAATAGCTCCAACTGGTGCTATCTCAACATCATGACGGAGCCTGTCCCAACAGTCCAACGCCTCTCACACCAGTCACAGTGTCACACAGACCCCAGGTACAGTACCTTAAAAATGAGGCAGAGTCAAAGACATGGCATGGAGTTGGGGAGATGAGGCACTGCTGGAGCCGGTGCAGGGTTGGTTTCATGCTGCTGCACAGGAGGTGAGGTGAGGCGTCGGTTCCTTACTGCTATGCATGGAAGGTGAGGCATCAGTTTCTTACAGAGACAGCGGAGGTGAGGCAGCGTTGGCAGCGAGGCAGCGGTTCCTTATGATCGGCTGGGTTGATGAGTCCAGCCGGTCAAGATGCGATGAGGTGACTTTGCAGTGTTATGGTCATGCCATGGGGCCACAAGTGCTGCGGCGAAAGTCAGGTGTCACGGACGTCAGTGGCATGGCACTCAGGTCTCATGGTGCTGCAGGTCTTTGGAGACGTGGCAGCATCGGGCCTTCAGTGTCGGTCATGGTTGTTGCACTTTAGCGGGGACCACGGCTTCCGGTGCAGGCAGTGGCGTGGAGTCAGTCAGCGGCACTCGTTCTGGAGTCGTCCAGAGTCGGTGTGGCTGATTCTTCTTGTTTTATGCCAGACTTTACTCCCAATGGGCCAGGAACTGGAGTGGCACCTCTTTGATGTCCCTGAGACTTCTTAACAGGAGGTGAGCTCAGTCCAGGCCCTTGGAGAAACTTCACAAGCAGGATACACAGCAAAGTCCAGTCTTTGTCCTCTTCAAAGTAGAAGCAGCAACTGCATGCCAATCCAGCAATGCACACACACCAAAGGGGCAGTGCTCGTCTTCACAGCTCTTCAGCTATTCTCCTTGGCAGAGTCTCTTCTTGATCCATAAGTCTTCTAAATATCTGGGGTTTTGGGTCAAATAATTATACTCATTTCTGCCTTTGAAGTAGGCAAACTTCAAAGGAAATTATTTGTAGTTCACAAGACCCTGCCCTGGTCCCACACATACTCTAGAGAGTTGGAGACTGTATTGTGTAAGATTAGGCCCAGACCTATTCAGGTACAAGTGTCAGCTCCTCCCTACACTGTAACCCAGGAACACCTATCAGGATATGCAGGGAACACCTCAGCTTCCTTTTTGTGACTGTCTAGAGTGAATTCGCAACCAGCCCCAGCTGTCATCCTGACCCAGATGTGCATTCCACAGCCGGCAGAGGCACAGAATGGTTAAGCAAGAAAACGCCCACTTTCTAAAAATGGCATTTTCAAACTCACAGTTCAAAAAACAAATTCAACAAAAGATGTATTTTTAAATTGGGAGCCCAGAGACCCAAACTCCATATCTCTATCTGCTCCCAATGGAAAATTACACTTGAAAGACACTTTAAGGCTATTCCCATGTGAACCATCAGGAGAGATAGTCCTTGCAATAGTGAAACCCGAAATTGGCAGTATTTCACTATCAGGATATGTAAAACACACCAGTGCAAGCCCTACTTTTTAAATTCACTGCAGCCTGCCCATGGGGGATACTTTGTGCCTATGTTAGGGGTGTCTTAAGTGTACTTAGAGGGAAGGTTTGGGCCTGGCAAGTGCTTGCACTTGCCAGGTCGACATGGTAGTTTAAAACTGCACACACAAACTTTGCAACGGCAGGTCTGAGACATGTTTACAGGGCTACTCGTGTGGGTGGCACAATCAGTGCTGCAGGCCTACCAGTAGCATTTGATTTACAGGCCGTTGGCACACATGGTGCACTACACTAGGGACTTACTTGTAAATCAAATATGCCAGTCATGAATAACCAATCATAATCACAATTTACATAGGGAGCACTTGCACTTTACCTCTGATCAGCAGTGGTAAAGGGGCCAGAGTACCAAAAGCAGCAAAAACAGATCAGAAGAAAAATAGGAGGTGTTAGAAATGGGGTCTCTAGTTGGCAGAAGTATTCACCTTTGTCCAAATAGGGACCACAATCCTACTCAGGGTAAGTCACACACAATCCAAATTATCCTGTGCCCACCCTCTGGTAGCTTGGCACTGAGCAGTCAGGTTTAATTTAGAAGACAATGTGTAATGTATTTGTGCAATAAATCATACAGCAACAGTAAAAACACCACACAAATACACCACACAGGTCTAGAAAAATATAAGATATTTATCTGGTTAAATTAAGGTAAAAACGATAAAGATTCAATAAGCACAAGTTGAAATCTCACTTTTGCAAGATTAAAAAGACTCTTACATCTTAGAAATCAACAGTTGTCTCTTGGTTTCACAAAGTACCTCGTTTGTGTCAAAAATAACACGCACAGAGACTGCAGAGGAGGAGATGCGTGGAAAAACAGAGAGTACTTTGGAATTTCTGGCGCAGCACAGACATTGAGTCGTTTCTTTTCATGCTGCAAGGGGTTTTGCGTTGATTTCTGCCGCACAGTTTTGGCTCTTCACTGCGATGTAGGGATCTCTTTAACGCCCAGAGATGATGTGTGGAAATCCTGGGCATGAGGGATGAAGTCACAGGTGTTGTGTCGATCCGGTATGGTGATGTGCCAAATTTTCTGTCGCACAGGAGGCGCTGCATCGATTCTTCACTCAGGGAGTCGGGCTGTGTCATTCTGGTTTGGCTGTGCATCAATCTTGTAGGGCTGTGCATCGAATTTCTGGTCGCAAGGCATGTGCTGCATCAAATCTTCACTCGAGAAGTTGCATTGTTCTGGTTCAGCTGTGTGGCGATTTTCTCATAGCAAGGCAGACTGTGTATCATTTCTGGCAACCTATCCATCGATTTTCGTTGCACAAGGAGTTCATTGAGGAGATGAAGTCTTTTTGGCCATGAGACTTCAGAAAACAGGAGGCAAGCTCAATCCAAGCTCTTGGAGAGCACTTCTCAGCAAAGTCAGAGGGCAGCAGGGCAGCAGTCCTTCTCAGCAAAGCAGTCCAGATGGGACCTTTGGGGCAGCCAAGCAGTTTCTCTTGACAGGTTGCAGGTTCAGGTCCAGAAGTGTCTGAGTTGGTGGGGTCAGAGACCCAGTTTATATACCCAAAAATGCCTTTGAAGTGGGGAAGACTTCAAAGAGTGGTTCTGAAGTGCACACAGTCCCTTTTCTGTACAGGTCTGTCTGCCAGTGTCCCAGTAAGGAGGTTGACAGTCCATTGTGTGAGGGCAGGCCACTAGCCTTTGAAATGTAAGTGTCAGGTCCTCCACCCTCCCATCCCAGGAAGACCCATTCAGTATGCAGATGAGTGCAGGTGTGACTGAGTATCCTGTGTTTGTGGTTGTCTGGGTGAAATGCACAAGAGAAATGTCAACCAACCCAGCCCAGATGTGGATTGAGGACAGGCTGTAAGGCACAGATGGATTTTAAGTGCAGAGAAATGCTCACTTTCTTAAAGTGGCATTTCTAAAGTAGTAATATAAAATCCAACCTCCACAATAAGCAGGATTTAGTATTACAATTCTGGCCATAATAAATATGACTTGGTTACCCATTTCTGATCAGAATATACTACTCAAACAGTATATGAGGGTAGCCCTAATACTATCCTGTGAAAAGAGCATGCCTCACAG
Organism: Pleurodeles waltl; assembly: GCF_031143425.1. Classification (NCBI taxonomy): domain Eukaryota; kingdom Metazoa; phylum Chordata; class Amphibia; order Caudata; family Salamandridae; genus Pleurodeles; species Pleurodeles waltl. The sequence continues at coordinate 919,367,196 of NC_090446.1, read as the reverse complement.
TAATGGACAACCAGTTTAGGCGTTTTCCACTACCAGGACATATAAACTACATATGTCCTGCCTTTTAACTACATAGCACACTGCCCTAGGGGTTACCTAGTGCTTACTTTAGAGATGACAAATATGTATAAGAGGGGGGTTTAAGGCTTGGCAAGTACTTTTAATTGCCAAGTCGAACTGGTAGTGAAACTGCACACACAGGCCTTGCAATGGCAGGCCTGAGACGTGTTGAAGGGGCTACTTATGTGGGTGGCACAACCAGTGGTGCAGGCCCATTAGTAGCATTCAATTTACAGGGTCTGTGCACATATAGTGCACTTTATTAGGGGCTTACAAGTAAATTAAATATGCCAGTTGGGTATGAGCCAATGTTACCATGTTTTTAGGGAGCGATCACATCCACTTTAGCACTGGTAAGCAGTGATAAAGCCAGCAAAAATGAGGTCAGAAAAAGAAGAGGAGAAAGGCAAAAAGTTTGGGGCTGACCCTGAAGGTAGGCCATTAACAACAGGAGGAATATGGCAAAAGGTTTGGTGATAATCCATGTTTCTGGCGCGGCACTTCCAAACATGTTACAATTCCAAGATGTTACTATCCTTGTAGGTTTTAATTCAATCTTTTGCTCTTTTATGAATTCTGTGGCAAAGCACAATTCAGTTAGTAATGTCTTAATAATCAAAAGTATGTGTGTCAGTGCACATAACTCAGTGTACAGTGCATTGCATATAATGGAAGATGAACAGACAACACTTTCCTCAACTGTCTTAGTATGGAATCAATTGAAATGTTCTTTCGCCTATTGATCCACGAGCATCATCCCCAGAAATTTCTTAAATTTGAAAATCAAAAGAGGGAAGTGTTTAGGAGTATATTTGTTTGATCATTGAATTCTAGAACAACTAAGAAGATGCATCTTAAGAACAGAACAATGGATGCAAGGAAATGCTGATGCCTTTCAGTGCTTAATTTGTAAAAGAGAGTGATGTGCCCAAAAGACTAAGGGGGTCATTCTGAGCTTGGCGGGCGGCGGGAGCCGCCCGCCAAGCGGGAACCGCAAGAATACCGCTGCGCGGTCAAAAGACCGCCGCGGTTATTCTGAGTTTCCCGCTGGGCAGAAGGCCGCCCGCCCGCTCAGCGGGAAACCCCTTCCCACGAGGATGCCGGCTCCGAATGGAGCCGGCGGAGTGGGAAGGGTGCGACGGGTGCAGTTGCACCCGTCGCGATTTTCAGTGTCTGCTATGCAGACACTGAAAATCTTAGTGGGGCCCTGTTAGGGGTCCCCTGCAGTGCCCATGCCATTGGCATGGGCACGGGCACTGCAGGGGCCCCCAGGGGCCCCACGACACCCGTTACCGCCATCCTGTTCCTGGCGGTGAAAACCGCCAGGAACAGGATGGCGGTAAGGGGGTCGGAATCCCCATGACGGCGCTGCTTGCAGCGCCGCCGTGGAGGATTCCCTAGGGCAGCGGGAAACCGGCGGGACACCGCCGGTTTCCCGTTTCTGACCGCGGCTGTACCGCCGCGGTCAGAATGCCCATGGGAGCACCGCCAGCCTGTTGGCGGTGCTCCCGTCATTTTAGCCCTGGCGGTCGTCGACCGCCAGGGTTAGAATGACCCCCTAAGTACCTTTCCCAAAGCTGTCCTCGGAAGTGTGATTTAAAATCGGACCACCAAATACCCAGGTCCAATTGTCTTGAAAGTATCTTATGCCTCTTTCATCCATTACAACCAGACACCACTGTCCCTTCTTCTCACTCTTGTTGGTACCTGCTTTCTCCCTTTGTGCCGGCTTATCCATTGTTCTCTTCCTCCTTCTCCCCCGTTTGTGTTTTTTCCCTCTCTTGCTCTCCGTCAAGATCATATGTCACCCTCTGGCCTTTCATTTGTAGATCCGGTCTTTCAGTTGGACTTTTTGCTACATGCAGCATTATTTATTGTTGCAAAATAGCGGCACAGTTACACTTTTGACAGTACACTGTGCAAAAAAAGCCCTATTAAATGTAGGTGTGTAGATATAATTTTACAAAATATCTGCTGGGAGTTATGAAGCAAATAGCACGTCATTCTCCAAACGTTGTTGACTGAAAAGTGTATTCCTACTATTTCGAATTCCTGATATGAGAGCGGACAGTAATGTGTCATCAGTGAAAAAAGTTTTTGTATCCTGCTCCAGTTCTCCCTTTACTTTGTTTTTGTCCAGTTTCTTGGCTAGTTATTTTCGGAGGTACCTTAAACTATGACATCAAGGAGTGTTCGATTTCCGAGGAGGAAACTTGTCTTATTCTGATGTCGATGTCTTGTGTCCAGGATGCCGGAGCAAGTTTGGGAGGATCGACGAAGGCTATTCTCTGCTTTAAAAGAGGCTCGTTGGACAAAAACCCTTACAACAACGAGAAAGGTGAAGCAGTCCGGCTACACGAAGGCTGAGAGCCTCACCTGTGAACGGTGTCTGCCGCAGTGCTTAATTTGTGCCTGTTGCTTCCGGTGCAGAGCTCCGGCACTAATTTTTGAGGGCCGTCGCTTATTTTTCTGCCTCAAGCATTTACTGTGAGCAAAAGACACATAGGGTAAAGACGGAGGAAGAGAAAGACGAAAAAGCGTCACAATGGGAGAAAGCAGAAAGCTGCAAGAGTGAGTTGAAGGGGCGGGGAGTGGCTTTAAATTGATTGAAGAGGCCTGGGATGATTTGAGGATTACGTTGCCTCAGTATTCGGTGCTCACACATATAATTGTAGCGGCCTTGTGTTTAAGAGGGGGGCTTTGGGCACCGGCACCATTTTATTTACAAATTAAGCACTGGTCTGCATGGAAGCACAGACCTTTCAGGTGCAAGTTCATCCATCTAGCCAGCGGGGCAGAATGACATGATATGTTGGTAAAGCATTTTAACTGGTACTTCTTCAAAACGCATGTTTTTGTCATGGCTATGCGGCCTCAAAGCGTACAACAATCATTTGGTAAACAGTAAAACAAATAACAAGAGCATAATGTGGTACAAAATTGTTATTTTTTAATATGGTTTGGCAGATAATGAAACATCTAGCTAAGTAGCTATATCTTAATCTATAGAGGTATCATGAATGTATTCATGCATTACATACATTCATTGCTTCTGCAGAGCTATCACGTCCAGGGAACGTATGTGGCGTTGTCATTCCATTTCTATTGCACTTACATCCCATGACGTGGCACTGAAGTGCTTTATTACGTTTGTTATCTCAATGCTCCTGACCGGAGCTCAAGTTTAGCCTTTAGCCCAGCGTTATTAGTTATTGGTATTAATTTTGTGCCTTCAAGCAAACCATTCCATGCATTCTTCCAGTGTTTTAGCGGTAGATTAAATTAATAGGAGTTTGGTGTGCTCATTAGCGGGAAGGAGGCAGTGGCATAACGAAACTTGAGGAGGCCCCCCTGCAAAGGACTTGCAGGGTACCCCTCCAGACTCACTCAGGGGCTCTCAGGCCAGGGTACTGTGCTGATGGGGCTACCTGCAGCTATGGCCCTCCTGCACGGAGGGGCTGGGGGGCCTTTGTTACACCATTGGAAGAATGGTATGTGAGTTTGTTTAAACCTTTGGGTGGGTAAATAGATGAGCTAGGGGAGATTGGTTATTTGTTAGCTTGCAGGCGTATGACGGGTAAAAAAGGAGAGGCTGTGATCTTTAAAATGAGTTGTGAGCGATTTGCAGAAATACAGTGACCGCCATTGTGGCAAAGATGCGCTTGACTTCGAGAGATTGTGTTCCGAGGGAGGGGGCATGCCAAGGATGGAAGAGAAAGAAAGGAACTTTTTAACGAAAAAAAGAGCAGCTGTAAGTAAGTTCAGTCGCCATGCAGGATTTATAAATATAGAGGACGGTTTTGGAGTTATCATGCAACTAGAGCATGTAAAAACAAATGTCATGATTTGCCTATGAAAACAGTGATATATTAGGTACTTTTGATGAACACTAGAATCATAAGGACAGTCTGTCCATCGCTAAGCCACCACTAGACCACTGCTGCAGGAAGGTCAGCTAAACTGTCCAGGAGTTGGCAACATAATGTAACGGCTTAATGCCTATACTGGGAAATATCAAGAGTTTATACTGTGCTCAAAGAAAGGAGTAACTTCAAAATCACTGCACTTTGAGGAACAATATAGGTAAATAATGCAAATATTGAGGAGATTATACATAGCATGATTCCTCTCCAAACAAATTAAAAGGAATCACATACATAGGCATAGGGGTCAATTAATAAACATGCCAAGGGTAGAGGAAGCCACATTACATGCCACTGGACCTTTACTTTCACTCACACACACATGCTTAAACATACACACACATTTACACATACACATACTTTCTGTCACATATAATCTCACCCCCAAGCACGCATACAAGTTATATTTAAAAGCATTTTTACTTACCACAGCTGCCAGCGAGGGTCATATTCCAGCTGATTGTAATTCGGTTTTAATAATAGTTTATTTTTTTGTTATTCACTATTAGTGTAATAAAGAAATTACAGAAAATTGGGAAAATACAGGGCTAGCGTCCAGTGGCATAACGAAATATGAAGAGGCCCCTCTGCACAGTACATGGAGGGGCCCCCTCTGGACTCACCTAGTAGTTCTCAGGCCAGAGTACTGTGCTGAAGGGGCCCCCTGGAGCTCAGGCCTCCTGAACTGCAGGGATTGCGGGGGGCTCTATTACACCACTTCCAGTGTCCATAAGGACGACCTTCCTGTGTTCCTGGCATTGATTTTGCCACCGTTGAGGCCAGGAGTCGCAAAGGCAGTGCAACACCTGGCGACCCCTAAATGACGTCCATGCTTACAGAATACCAGAAAATAAACTTTAAAAAAGCTAAAAAATTCATAGCATCCATATAAAATGGTCTACGCATTTCAGCAATACGTTGCCTTCTACTGAACCATAGTACAGCTGGTGTTATACTCATTAAAAAGCGCCCATTGTCGCTCTTGATTACTTACAACTGGACTGCCGTCCTTTATTACACCCTTTTGGCATGTTTCAAGCACTATTACGAGACTTATTTGCCTCTTGTAATCATTACGTGGTAAACACAGAAGCCACTATCTTAGAGTCAGCAGTTACTTGGCTAATCTTATCACACATGAATTTGTGTAGTGAAACCTCATAATTTATCAAGTTAGTATAGTTTAGTGCCTTTATTGTTTCAACAAACCGGGCAGATAACTAACAGCCAACAGTTCCATCAGTACCTTTACCAAAACGAGATCTACATCTCTTTATGCATCTTATGGAGTAATACCAGTTCTAAGCACATTGTGTTTCTCATATTACCGACTTTTCTCATATTACCGACTTTAGTGTCAAAGCTGATGGAATTATCCTGTTCTGAGCCAGTAGTGTAACGTAAAATTATATCCCCCAGCAGAATGTGAAGAGGGGTCCTTGGGTCTCCCATAGCTCCCAACTATTCATTGGCCCTTGGTGGCATGGGGACCGCCATAAAGGGCTGGGGGCCTATCCGCTGCAGGGGCTGGAGGATCCTGTGTTACGCCTTTGTTCCGAACCTTCTTAGCAAATGGCTCTATTCTGCTCTATATATTGCTTTCCATGTGCTGTATTCTTATTTGTTCCATGTAACATTGAAAGTTGGGCTTATGCAAGTTAAACTTTTAGCATTGCTTAATATGATCCCGTTAGCATGACAGTGCTTCATAAATCATTTTGTATTCATAAACTTCAATTTCTTCATAAGAATCGATTGGAATACAAGTCATTGATCCTCTTCATATTGTTAGAAAACAGCCACTTGTCAGCCAGTTAATGTGTTTCTCCTGGAGAGAATTATGAATTGGTTCATATTTCGTTGTGCTAGTGCGTGTATGTCCATCTCAGAACAATGTTGGTAACTTAACAGTTCATTCTTTAGAGTACATAGTGTCTCATATCTCAAATATGAAGGTCAGTGCTTGGCATTGCGATTCTATATTAGTGGAGATGCTGTGCATTTTCAAATATTTTGACTACATTGCTGCACAGAAATATACAGTGGTGAAATAATTTCACCTATCTCCAGTAGGCACATGCGTAGGAGTTTGTTTTGCATAAATTGGCTGAGAATCATTGCAAAATCTTTTATATTTCATAAATATATCATGGGACAGAGATATATTCATTCATTTGCTATTTATATAATTCATATGGATCATTCATTCCAAGTTACTGTGTTCATCTGTTAGCAAGATTAGCAGTGTTTACATACCTTTCTTTTTCATATGCATCACCTGTTGTTGAATATACATTACAAACTTCTCAGTTGATTTCCTTGAGTGATTCTCGTTATACAGAGTACAAGCATTTCTGCATCCAGATTGTTTCCACTGGGCTCCTGTTGCTAACAATATAATCAATTTGGACTCTTCCTTCCTTAGTTGTATGTCACGATGACCCCCTAGTGGATGGTCAAGGATGTGTTTTATGCCATAGTACGTTAGGTTCTTAGAGTTACCCTCATGCCTGTTCTAAAAGCGTTCCTCCATTGGGCAACTACTGTCACAGTATTTAATTGCTCAAACTACTGTAAGATTTTTATTTTTACCTGCTTCCTCATACTTCCATTGTATTTCATTCCATAGGTACACTCCAGTACATATGTGACATACCCAATATGGCATGTGATTTATTCCATTATTTATAGTTTCTTACTTAAAATGCTAAATAGTCTTTTTTGTTTATACCCTGGGCAGATGCTTTACATGGTCCTCGTGCAGTATTTTATTGATTTGTTGAAATTACATAATAAATTCATCAGTGACTCTTTACTTGTTAACTTGATCGATTTTCTGTTTCCATTTGAGATTTATACTTGCAGATATTCTCTTTTTTCATGTTCACTATATTTTATGCATCTTGCAATACTGATTCTTGGTAACCTTTTTTTCTGAACCTTTTGATATTATGTGGTGCTTCTTGGTTAAAGTCACTCTCTCTGGAGCACGTTTTACGAGCCTTCAATAGCTCGCCATACGGAATGCTCTATTTGAGTATTTTGGGATGTCCACGAAAGAGCATTTAAACAGAACCATTAAGAGTAAAAAGCGGGAGTAATGAAAGAGGAACTTGATTTAATAGGTATAATGAGAATATGAGACAGCTCAGTGGGTCGAAAACACGCTGCAGAGATTACTCTGTGAGATGTAGGTCATAGATTTGAAACCTTGCAGGCCATGTCACTTTTTATCCTATGAGGTACATTAAATATTTAGCGTTGAACAGGGAGTAATAATCTGTTGCTTATGACAGAACTGTAAGTGACAATCAAATTTGTTCACTCAAGAAATGTACATGTTCACTAGTATTCATTAATTAATAACTGAAGAATTTGAAATACTATATATTTGATGTACGCTAGTGTAATGTGTCAAGATTTGTGATGAAAAACACAGCTAGTCTCTTCGTACCGTTCAGTGCAACCCCCCTTCTATTGAGAAGCAGTTGACACATCATCACCAAACTCTAATACGAAAGGAAATCATACGCCTGACAGCCTAACTCCAGCCTCCCCTCGACTTCATCCTCTATTTTAGGGATATGCAAATTAGCCAAGATCTAAAAATATAAGCGAGGCGAGACGAATCATTTTTCACCAAAGAAACGCCATGACAATTATCCAGCTAGCGTGAGCCAACAAGGGAGACAAGGGGATGTGATAGAAGGGGTTGCCTGTTGTCAACTCCCATTCCAGCCCCTGCTCCACCACCCTCCCCCACTGGGGGTTACAGACAGGGGCAGCTCCTCCGCAATGGCAAAGGAGCGTCGCCCCTCTGGCTAAGAGCCGCAGCGGAAAAAGAAAACGATATTTTGATACTCTTTTATTTTTCAGATGCTGGCTCAGCCAGCATGTGCAGGGAGGGGGAGGGCTTGGCCATGGGAGGGGGAGGAAGAGGAGTGGGGTTCACTTACGTGCGCACATCAGTTTGACTCGCCGTCTTAGACCGGCCAAACTGACATGCACACTTAGGTTTCACCAACCCAGCTGTGCTGCACAGCTGGGTTGGTAGAAACAGCATACTGTCTCAGCGGCGGACCAATCTTGGTCCTGCTGTCATGTTATATATAACATGAGAGCAGCGCCAAGATTGCATGGGAAGTCTGTGATGGTGTTGAAGGGACCGCTGGGACACCAACAGGAGGGAAGAGGAGCGAGGCAGCTAGCAGCAGCTGCGGGACAGTTAAGTTTTTTTAAATGTATTATTTAATTATTTCCCATGTCCCCGTCACCCCTCACCCCCTCAAGGGGTTACATCTAAAGTTGGAGACAGTGCTCCATTGCCAGACTTTGTTGTATATTTATACTGGGCTAGCGCCATTTTAGTGCCAAAAATGTTGATGCTAAAATGGGGCATAGCTAACTCCATATTTATATTTTGACGCTAGACCGGTCTAGCATCAAAATATAGGGGTTAGCATCATATTGTGGATACTAATTAGATGCAAGGTAGGCGTTTCCCTCCACAATATCACGCTAATTTCCGTACCGCCTTATTTAGACTCCGCACATGGAGTAGGCAGACCAAAATAATGGCGCTAAGCCTGCTTAGCGCCATTATTTAACGCCAGGGTCTGACCATGTGTTAGGGGATCGGTGGACCTATTTCCATGGCTAAACACCATGTAATGGGCACACAGATGCCCACCCCAAACCCCAGGAGAATCCCCATCCACACCAGAGGGACGCCATAGGATGGGGGACCCTATCCTGGGAAAGTACAGATAAGGTTACATTTATTTTATGTACCTTTGGGGGGCCCTCTAATGGGGCCCCCTGGCTGTCTCTCAGTGTTATGGCGTTGCCCAGGGGACACTGGTCCCCTGGGCTGGACATTAGGGTGGTGGGCATGACTCCTGTCTTTACTAAGACAGGAGTCATGTGTGGGTGGTAGTGCGTCAGAAAATGACGCTAGGCTGCTTAGCGGCATATTTATTGGCACTAACCAGCCTAGCGTCATTACTGGCCCACTGGAGCCTTTTACCTAATTCGGCTAGCACCTTTTCTTTAACCTCTAGCCTGTCCTTTGTGCTACCATGCGTCATTCCATAGATATGGCATTCTGCTGGCACTATGGAATGGTGCTAGCAGGCGCTATAGATCTTGACACAAAACTGCCTTAGCACAGTTTTGCAGCAAAATCCATAAATATGGGCCTTCATGTTTCTGCTGAAAGAGACTTATGCATTGCTCCACGCACCCCAAGAGGGATCAAGAATGTGCTAGGAGACAAGACTAAATAATGTGCCACAAATCGCCTTCCTACGATTGCCTGTCACAATCCTACTACTGTCCATATTCAAGTTATGAAATGGAAGATAAATTGTTAGATTCTGCAATTTCCATCTACTAAGTGAATGTGTACACTTTCATACTAAGTAATAACCCATATGTAGATACTCTGATAAAATTATGTGTAACCCCAGACTGCATGTGGCAGGGGTCATTGTGTACCCTTCAGTAACATAAATATGTCTTGCCTCGGCTGGTGCAAAAAATCCTTAAGACGACGCTGGACTTTTTTGATGCAGCACAGACACAACCCCCCATTTCCAGTGGCCCATTCATGCTGTTCCGGGGTTCATAGCCTATGGTGGTTTGTGTACAATTTACTAGAAGATGCTGCATTGGGGACTCAAGGGCCATAACTCTCAGCTTCAGTCATGTCTGCGTGTTTGAGCTGTTAGTTGAATGATGCCATCTGGACCTGACAGCAAATGTCTCTTTTATTCAGGTGTCTATTTCCTCGCTGTCATGTTTGTATTTTCATAAACAAGTGTGCCTTCTTACTTTATATCTCCCTGCGCTCCTCTATCCGCCTTCTGGCTGTCAGGTATTACCATGAATGACTCCATGAGGGGGCTTGGCCTTGCCACTAATGCCAACATGTGCAAGTATGCATAGATAATATATGCAAGTTTGTGCTATCTGCATTGTCTATGGAATGGGCTGTGTTTCAGAGTCTTCAGTTTTCTTGGCGATCCTGAGTGATTCAACCTCGTCTCAAGACCACACAATATCCAATGATGCCCAAAACAAAGTATACGACTAAATCAGGAATTACAAGCTGTGCGCTAATACTGCATTCGCGATTTCGGGCGTGACCTGAAATACATCTCCACAAAAATAGAGAAATTATACAAGCTGCACCCCCGAATGCCAGGTTCAACTATTGTTTTTTTGGGAAACATGGCAAAAAAAGCAAAAGACAAATGCTGATGCATTTCACCCATTGCCGGTCTTGGTCAGAGCATACAGCTGAGTCCTTCTTTAATATCTCTTTTTAAGTCCACAGCTAGTGCCGCACAGGATTCTGGTACATGTAGCATTATTGTGCAATCAATAAATAAGAAAAAGCAAAAGAAGAAAAAAAAATATTGACTTATGAATTTCACTCTCAGAGAATTGGCCTGGACAGCCTAGAGGGCAGGATGCAGTGTATTCACAGCCAGAAACAAGATTTCTTTCAGCCACCTTATCGCGCTCATGTGGACGGACAACTCCAATTTATACTTCTACATCAACTTGCCCTGCTTGCAGTCATAACTGAAACTACACAGCAGAGGCAGACTGAACCCACACCCTCAGATCCAACCAGCCTATCCTCATCGGCGACCTTCAGAATGACCTAACCACACTCAATAACTGGATCTCAGACTGCAACAAAGCTTTGGCTCCCTATAAGAAAATTAGGCCCAATCATGCTGGTACACAGAAACCCTAAGAATCTCTAAGTGTTACTGCAAACAACTAGAAAGAAAATGGAGAACTACCCGAGATAACTCCTCTAGAGATGCCTACAAATCCACACTCAGAAGGTACCATGCCAAAGAAGCCAGGAAAGCAGCCCTCGTACTGTGACTAGAATCCTTCTCCAACTCTGGCAAATAACTTTTCAACATTGTCAGAGGTTTCACTAATGCAACACTAACACCAGCTCCATTACAGAACCTCTGAGATGACCTCTCCGATGATCTACACTAACGTCGCATCCCAATCCACCACATCATCACACAACCACCCACCACCACCAGGAACACCAATTATCTAACAAAATGGAGCCCCCTCACCACAGAAGACACCATCAGAATTATGAAGACTATGCATCCAGGATCCCTCACAGACCCCTGCTTTCACCACGTGTACAACCTAGGAAAAACAGCGATCTGTGCCAACCTCACCACCATCTTCAACTCTTCCCTTCTTAGCGAAACCTTCCTGGATAGCTGGAAACATGTAGAATTGACAGCTCTTTTGAATAATCTATCTGCAGACTTGGAGGAGCTCATCAAGTACAGACTCATCTCCCTCCTTCCCTTATCATTTAAAGTTCTGGAGAAAGAGATCGACAGGCAACTCTCCTCCCATCGACAGGCAACTCTCCTCCCATCAAGAACAGCACAACCTCCTGGACACCACCCAGTCAGTGTTCAGCAGCAACCACAGCACAAATACCACCCTCTTGGCAGCAGCAGATGACATATGGTCCATCATCGATCGAGGTGAAACCGCAGCTCTCATCTTCCTGGACTTCTCAGTGGCCCTCAACACTATTTCTCATGACACCCTCATTGTTAGACTCTGGGACTCAGGAATTCAATTGCCCACCCTAAGATCTATCGCCTCCTTCCTCTCCAACAGAACACAATTAGACTGTCCCATACACCTCAGAACCCAAGAAGCTTGTCTGCAGAGTTCCCCAGGGATCCTCCCTCAGCCCAACCCTCTAGTGAAATGTAAACATGGTAATAAAAGTTTCAAATGCAGGAATAGGAATAAAAATAAATGGACTGTGTGTATAAGCGTTTGCTACTGAATGTCAGAAGCAAATGCTTTTCAAAGGAAGAAAAAACAAAGAGCTTGACGAGGTGATGAACATCACATGTATAATTTGGTAGTGCATTAAACTTGTGTGGTTGTTGCATGTGAAGTGCAAGGTACATTCAGGGCTTGCAGATCTCCCCACACATGTGAAACACAGTGTTTCTAGTGCTGGGTTTTCCTTTAATAATTCAATAATTTGTGTTTGCTTCTTTTGACCCAATTTGATTAACACACTTGATAACGATTATCTGTGCAAGGAAAACACCACAACGCACATCAACTTGTTCACTTTAAATGTAGTGACAGGGAAATGCTAAAAGGTGACAGGTTTGACTCATAGAAATGAAGATGCTGATTTGCTAAGCTACAAATTACTAATATGTCAGGAAATGCAATTGGCAACTACAAAAAATACCTCATCAGCATGCAGAAGTAATTTCTCCAAGAAGAACTAGAGTACTGGGTGGGTGTTGATATTCTATTCTTTTCTCCTATTCATTTGTAAAGCTCCCCCCAAAAAGAGCAAAAGTAGAAGTGGAAATTAATCCTACTCACATTTGATCACCCATCCCTCTGCCTGTCTGTCCCATTTAGTGGTGTCTTCCAGTGTACTGTCTGATTACATATGAGTGGTGATGTATGAGGGTGTGTGAGTGTAATGGCCATGGGTTGGGCTATGTGCATGGGTACCTGAATATAATTTGATGGAAGAGCCTTGGTGATTGCACATGTAATTATCTCTTAACATGGGTAGCTGTATATATGTATGCAGGGCTACATGTACACATGGGTATGACAAATTGTGAAGATGAGTATCTCATGAAGGGGGGGAGCAGAAAAAGGTGCTGGGCAACTTTATTACTGCTACCTCCTATGTTCATGAGCTGGCTGCTGGTGCCTTTCTGCAGCCATGCACCAGTGTTCACCATTGAAAACTGAGGGGAGCAAAATTTTTGTTTGGTAGAATCTTCAAAGGACAGCACTGTTCTTCCACTGAAAGGGAAATCAGCAAGCAAAAAAACACCCTTGCTTGGCATTGACAATCAATACCATGATTCTATACAAATGGATTGCTGTCTTTACTGGGTGGGACATCTGTTTGCAGCAACTTAGGGCCTTATTACGAGTTTGGGAATCCTCGGACCGCCAAACTCGCAGTGGCGGTTGGACCACCGCACTCCTGTCAGTCCAGCGGCCAGATTACGATCCTGGCAGTCAGACTGCCAGGAGACCGCCTACGCCGGAATCAGGGATTCCAATGGATTGGTGGCAGTCAAAGTCATGGTCAGCCACAGCGGTGCCGAGTTCGGCTATGCTGTGCTGATCACGACTTTTCTTTCCGCCATCCTTTCCATGGCGGGATCCCTGCCTGTGTGAAGGCAGTATAAAAAAATCACTGCTTTGAAAAATAACGCATATTCTGGCACATATATTCTCTACTTCAAAAGGCATTTCAGTAATATTGCTGTATATGGCAAAAAATGAGGGTTTTTTGAGGTTGTGGAATATCCTCAATAATTAGTTTATTGGGACGTTCATACACTACAACATGAAGATGAGTTTAGTCAACGACTGCCTAAACTACGCTCTAAAGATTCAAATGTAGTAACTCGTGGCGTCAGAGCCTTAAGTAAAAAAAGATCAATTCATATATTAAGTAATAGATCACAAAGAAAAGACAGTATTTGAAGTTATATTTTCAGATGTGATTTTGCTTTCAGTACTACAACTAAAATATATCATAAGGTGATAAGGAAACACGTGGCCATGTCAAAAGTGAGGAGTAATTGTTATAATAAAGTGTAAATTGTAAATTCTTCAAATTCTATAGTCATACAAGAATTAGCTGTTTAAATCTGCTTATGTTTACACCATAGTAATTAAATACAGCAAATTCATGTGTCTTGGTTATATTTTGCAGAAAAATATATAAAACCCACTTATGATTTTTCACTTAGCTTGCAGACGAAACCCTACAAATTGACTTCTCACAGGAGACTTTTTCTGAAACAAATGTTTTGATTTAGGAATTTCACCAAATTAATATCAGAAACAAATAAATAATATAGCAATAATAATTCAACAAGAGCAAAACTATTAATTATGCAAGATGCTAATAGCAGAATTCTTACGTTTTGCACACTTCTTGTTACAGTAAATTGTTTTCTAAGAAAGAGGAGTGTGTTTTTTTAATCAAAGTGGTACTACTGAAAATTGTACAAACGTTGAGATTCAAAGGACTTTGTCACAATATATTCAACAAGGCAAGCAACCAATACGTTTAGCACATTTCACACTTATGTTCTTTTGCATCTGTACTTCTGTAACAACTAATTAAACATGAAAGCGGGGGTCAACCAGAGCATACAGTAGTTTAAAGAGGTGTACATTTCAAGCACTGAAGTAACATAGTAATAACACACAGATGCAATAAAGTCAGCAATAAAGAAGGATAGTGGTATGAGATTACTTCGGCTTTAGACATACTATTGTGATATATGTGATTCTAAGTGAATAGCGGATGGTTTAGAAAGATAACACTGCTCACTCAGACTGAAGAACTGATTTTCTAACTGATGCAATATACAGTAACATTTTGTGAGAAATTGCAATTTTAACTGAGGGAATGAAGACCCTTCTCAAGCAACAACTACAATCCCTATGAGGGTGAACAACAAAAGTCACTAGACTAACCTGTGCTTTACCCTCTGGTAGTTTGTCACAAAAGTAGTCAGGCTTAATTTAGAGGCAATGTGTATAATATTCGTGCAGCATTCATACAGTAATAAAGAGAAACCACAACTCAAGTAAAAATCCATACCAATTTCAAAAACAGAGTAAAATGTAATAAACAAGTTGAGAACAAAATTACAAAAATGTAATCAGTAGAATAGAGATAAGCAATGTTAAAGATTTAGGTAGGTAAAGTGCCACAAAGCACCACTTGCGGTCATCTGGTTAAGCTAGGCTGGGGGCAAGTCAAAAGTTCAGTCCGACTGCGATGGAGTGGGGGACGAATATACAGTTAGGTGATCTCTGGTGAAAAACAATCTCAAAGACCAGTGCAAAGAGTTCAGTTCATGGTGGAGGAGGCCACGAGGAGCAAAGAGAGCACCATAGAAGGTTGTTGCTGTAGCGTGAAGAGCAGGCCTGGCATCGGGGATGTTTGTCGCTACAGTGTGAACATGCAGATCTCGTGTTGCCAGTCATCACTGGTAGTCACTGCAACATGAAGAGTTGAATTCACTGGAGCTTTGCATTGGCAGTTGTCGTAGGTGCCAAGATCTCAACATGAACAGGCCCACTTGTGGTCAAGAAGAGCCCAAAACGTCAGCATTTCTCCCTTTTTCTAGAGAAGTGCACACTGATCCCAGACACAGTCCTGGGCAGGCATCTCTTAGGGATCAGGGACTAACCCTAGCAGAGGCCAGCAGAGCTAAGACATGTCCAGTTGACAACACAGGCAGGTCAAGTTGCAGCAGGTCAGCTGGGCAGCTGGAGCAATGCTTGTTGTGTCCTTGTAGTTCACAACAGGAGGTCAGTCAGCTGACTCTTGGAAACACTCAGGTTAGCCTGAGATGAAGGAAGCAGGTCCTGTCCTTCTTCTCAGAGAGGAAGTGCTAGAAATGGGGTCTCTGGTTGGCAGTCAGTTTGCACTTTGTCCAAGCAGGTAGCCTCACTCTACTCACAGTAAAGGAGATACATACTTTGATAACCCCTGCTCACCCCCCTGGTAGCTTAGCACAAGCAGTCAGGCTTGTCCCAAAGGCAATGTGTAAAGTATTTGTACCAACACAGACAATAATACAGTGAAAACACGACAAAATGGACACCACACCAGTTTAGAAAATAGCCAATATTTATCTAAATCATAAAAGACCAAAACAAGAAAAATCCAACATGCACAAGAAAAGTATGTATTTTTAAAATAATTGATTCTTACTCCATAGAAAACAATTGAAACGTTGTTGTTACACAAAGTACCCGGTTTGCATAAAATATAAAGCGCACAGGCGAGTGGAGTGGCAAGGGAGTGATGTGTCGATTTCCGGATGGGGCACCTCGAGTCCACGCAGGTTCACGCTGATTTTTTCATGCCCATCGATGATGCGTGTGAAATCTGGCCACACGGTGATGGGACACCGCAGTACATGGGGTTTGCATCATTTTCAGCAGCCGCAAGCGGGTGTTGCATTGTTTCTCCAGCTGCAATGCAGGTGATGCGTTGATTTTCCAGCTGCAATGCAGGTGGTGCATCAGTTTCAGTCATGAGGCGTGTGGTGTGTCGTTTTTACAGCTGCGCTGCAGGTGGTGCAGTGACAATTTCCCAACATGGCTTCCTGTGTGTTGATTTCAGCGCCTGTTCTAGCAGCTTCACCTTTCAAGGGCCCAGGGACCGGATAGGGCCCCACTTGGCAGGGCAGGCATCTCAGCAGAGAGTCCAGGTGCTGGAAGAGGAAGTCTTTGATGGCCCTGAGACTTCAGAACATGAGCCAAGCTCTGTCCAAGCCCTTGGAGACAGTTCACAAGCAAGAATATACCACAAAGTCCAGTCTATGACCTCTTTCAGGCAGAAGCGGCAACTGCAGGCCAACCCAGCAAAGCAAAGTCACAGGCAAAGGGGCAGTACTCCTCCAGCTCCTCAGCTGTTCCTCTTGGCAGAGGTTCCTCTACAATCCAGAAGTAATCTGAAAATCTGGGGGTTTGGTCCACTATGTATACCCCTTTCTGTCTTTGAAGTAGGCAAACTTAAAAGGAAAGTCTCTGTTGTTCACAAGATACTGCCTTGCCAGGCATGGCCCCAGACACACATCAGGGGGTTGTAGACTGCATTGTGTGAGGGCAGACACAACCCATTCAGTTGTAAATGACCACTCCTCCCTCCATTTTAGCCCAGATGGCTCATCAGGATATACAGGCTACACCCCAGCTCCCTTTGTCTCACTGTCTAGAGAAGTTTCACAAACAGCACAACTGTCAGTCTGACCCAGACAGGGAATATACAAGCAGGCAGAATCACAGAATGGTTTAAGCAAGAAAATGCCCACTTTCTAAAAGTGGCATTTTCAAACAATCTAAAAGCCAACTTTACCAAAAGATGTGATTTCTGAGACCCCAAACTCCAGATCTCTATCTGCTCCCAAGGGGAAACTATGCTTAAAAGATATTTAAATGAAACCTCCATTTTAAACTGTGAGAGAGATGGGACTTGCAACAGTGAAAACTAAATTTGACAAATTTGACAATATTTCACTGTTAGGACATATAAAACACATCAGTACATGTCCCACCTTTAACATACACTGCACCCTAACAATGGGGCTACCTAGGGCCCAACTTAGGGGTGCCTTACATGTATGAAAAGGGAAGGTTTGGGTCTGGCAAGTGGGCGCACTTGCCAGGTCGAATTGGCAGTTTAAAACTGCACACAAAGACACTACAGTGGCAGGTCTGAGCTGTGTTTACAGGGCTACTTATGAGGGTGGCACAGTGCTGCAAACCCACTAGTAGCATTTGATTTACAAGCCCTGGGCACCTCTAGTGCACTTTACTAGGGACTTATTAGTAAATCAAATATGCCAATCATGGAAAAGCCAATTACACATACATTTTACACAGAGAGCACATGCACTTTAGCACTGGTCAGCAGTGGTAAATTGCCCAGAGTAACAGAACCAGCAAAAACACAGTCCAGCACACAGTCAAACCATGGGAAGCATAGGCAAAAATGATAGGGGAGACTACGACAAGGATGCCAGGTCTAACAGCAGGGCAGGCCTCAAACTGCAGGACAGTCCTCTTGCAACAGGACAGTGCTCCTTCTGTAACATTCACAGGTACATGAGTGTACAGAAGAGTGAGTCTGAGGGTTTTATACCTGGTGACAGCTTTGGAGTGGAAGAAACCTCTAGATTCTCCCCAACACCTGCTCTGGAATTTGCTTTCCTCCCTTGCACAAGCTCCAAAGGGTCTGTGGCAACAATAGCTAGTGTCAAGTTGTTTGTGGGTGTGCTGGAGGCAGCCTCTTTGAAATGTAATTGGGCCAGGGAATAGCTTTGCCCTTCCAGTCCTGGCTGGATGGCCTATCCTTCCAACAACTTGTCCCTCTTTGTCCCAATGTCTGGGACCACCAAATGGTTAGGAGAAGAACAAACTAGCTTTCTAAAAGTAGGATTTTCAGAATTGTGACTTAAAATCCAACTTTACCATTAAAGACAATTTTAAATTACGGTTCTTTTGAGTGTAGAAATGATATTACTACTTGCTCCCAATCAAATAATATCACTTATCAAATTGAATAAGGCAACCAAATGTTTTCCAATGGCATAGGCAGCCCTCACAGTAGTGACAAACAAATTTAGAAGTTGTTCAGTACTAAGATATGTACATTTTAAAAGTACAGATAAAACGTTTTAAATACACTGGACCCTGCCTGATGGGATCTTTAGGTCCTACGTTAGGGGTGACGTATATGTATTAAAAAGGAGTTTTAGGCTTGAAAAAAGGTATATTTTGCCAGGTCGAATCAGCCATTTAAAACTGTCCACAGGCTGAAATGGCAGGCCTGAGATGTGTTTTAAAGGCTACTTAAGTGGGTAGCACAAGAAGTGCTGCAGGCCCACTAATAGCATTTAATTTACAGGTCCTGGGTAAACCCTGTACCACTTTACTAGGGAATTATAAGTACATTAAATGGGCCAATAAGGTGTAGGCCAGTTTTACCATGTTTTATTGAGTTTTAAGGAGTGAGCACAAGCAATGTTTGGGGGAAGACCACCCTAAGAGTCTGTCAGATCTAACATGTTTGTTGACGAAACATTTTGATTATCATCTGTACCTTACCAAAAAATGAAAAACTCATCATTAAGGCAAGGTGATTTATGGTCAACCGAAATTGCAATTTTGAATCTTCTCTTTTAAATTCTTCTAAATCTTCAATTCTTCTTCAGTTATGAAAGCTTCCATTTATCTTTGTGTGGTGCAGGGCCTGGGGCCCCAGCACTGCCCATGCCAAGTCCTGGAAGGTTAGAATCTCCAACACCTCCACACCGCCAGGATCCAAGATCCTGGAAGTGCTGGTGGTTCCCTCGTGGTCCAACCCCCAGTGTTTTAATGTGACAATCGGACTGCTGCATTGACAGTGGTCCAGACCACCACCATGAGTGTGGCAGTCAATAGACTGCCACACTTGTAATGACCCCCCCAGTGATCAGATTTCCATGACCACATTCTGTTGATCTTTGCATGGTGTACATACATGTCTATAATATTCAACCAATGTTTTGATATGAACTTCTTCTGCCTCTCTCTGTATCCTAATTCTCCTAATTCATATTTCTATGCAAAGTAAAATTCCCCTAGCTTCATTCGGTTTAGATTAATCACCAGCTCCGTCCAGTAGAATATTTGGCACATTATGAATAAAGTTTGAGCAAACATTCATTACTTTGGCAGGATAATTCTTGTTTCTTTTCTTATGTCTAAGTCTAAGGATAATGACAAAATATAATCTGGAAAAGAACAGAAACCACCTAGATAGTCACTGTCTCTCGCATTTCACCATGTTCAAATGTGTCCTGTCCCTAAGAACAGTAACAATTTGAAAGGATATTTCTGAATTTTGCAAATATTGTCATCAGTGATTTCATGCTTCCTACTTCTTAGAGTCCCCTGTCAATAATGATACTGTGCTGGTTTCAACTAGGCACGCCACAATATTAATCATGTCATGGTCCTGTATCTACACCAGCATTGCTTTTACTACAAAAATTGATTTATTTCTCTAAGGAAGAATTTTTAAAATCATTTGGTTGTTAGTACAATGTCAGTAAAAAGTGTCTTGGTGAAGCTTTCAAATATTTCCTCCATGCTCTTTCCTCAACTACATTTGTTGCGCATTAGCCATATTTCCATGAAAAAGACTGTTTCTTCAATTAAGACATGTAAAGGTTCTCCATCCCTAAAATGTGCAGGCAAAATTCAGAAGCTACTTTCCAAAGCTGTATTCATTAATCACTGTGCCATTTGTGTCCAGGAGATTATGGCCCTCATTACAACATTGGCAGTAAATCCCGCTTACCGCCGTGCAGAGGACTGCCAACACACCGCCGCGGAAATTCACTACAGCTATTACGACCCACAGTTCAGAATCTGCCAAAATCTAGACACCCACACAAGTCCGCCACACCAAAGGTCAGTAATAAACTGGCGATAATAAAACCTCCACCGTCACGCCAACAGGATACGCCCACACTATCATGACCCACAAATCCACGCGGCGGTCTTTCAACTGCGGTATTCCATTGACGGTACACACCGCCGCGCTCAAAATACACACACATTTACAAAACACTACCACATTGGACAATTCCAAATACACACACCTGATACACATACACACAGCACTCCCACACACTCAATACAATATAAAACACACACACAAATTACCCACAAACCCTTACTACCAAAAATGTGGCAGAAGCAGAGAGACAGAAAAGCAAAGACCACACCAGGATACAGAGGCACACAACACCATCACACATACACATCCACACACAAAACACTACACATCCCTAAACATCACCCCACACATCACAACACACACCACCTCACACATCACCCACACTACCCCATGGCACTGCAAAGACACCCCAGGTTCTCTGAAGAGGAGCTCAGAGTAATGGTGGAGGAAATCATCCGGGTAGAGCTACAGCTATTCGGATCACAGGTGCAGCACACCACCATAGCTAGGAAGATGGATCTATGGTGCAGAATCGTGGACAGGGTCAACGCAGAGGGACAGCACCCAAGAACACGGGTTGACATCAGGAAGAGGTGGAACGACCTACGGGGAAGGTGCGTTCCGTGGTCTCAAGACACCACATTGCGGTTCAGAGGACTGGCGGCGGACCCCCACCTCCTCCCCCACAGCTAACAACATGTGAGGAGCAGGTCTTGGCTATACTGCATCCTGAGGGCCTCACAGGGGTAGCTGGAGGAATGGACTCTGGTAAGTCAAATCTTAAGTACTTCATCCCCCACCCTACCTGCATGCTATCACATACCCCCACCCTCACCCCCATCACTCCAACTCCTCACATATGTCCCACTACCACAAACCACACATCCCAACACCAAGCCCTGCATGCAACAACAAAGCATGGGCACCCATCACCAATGCATGTCCACTACACATACCCACACAGACCCAAACAATTAACACACAAGGTCCTACCAAGAATGTAAGCACTGGGGTACAGGGTCACCCACCCATTGCACACGATGGCACACACAGATGCAATAATCATGCCTTTACACCCCTGCAGGACCCCTACGCAACGTCACCGGACAGGAGGTTCCAGACATGTCCGCTCCACCCACAGAAGAGGCCCACAGTGATGACAGCAGCTCTGTCCAACTGGATCTAGATGTCCAGCCTGGCCCATCTCGGACCTAGGGACAGTCGGTTCCCCTGACACAGTCACAGGCCACCACAGAGCCTCCCCCTCAGGAAACGCCAGCATAGCACCCACCCAGCGGGCCCATACCTTTGTCCCTAGGACACATCAAGCAGCAGTGTGTCCACCACTACAGAACAGCAGGGACCTGGGGGCAGTGGCAGTGGGCACACGGTTCAGGGGACAGAGGCCCAGGAAAACCGGGGAACTGGGAGGTCTGCTGTGTGACAGGGGGTGAACAGGCCCAGGGAACTCATTCTCCACAAGGCCCTCTCTAACATCATGGGAGCGTACCATCATTCCCAGGAGACGATGGCAACGGTACTGGGCAAGTTTCAGGAGACCCAGCGGCTGCAGGAGGAACAGTATTTGGGGTTGAGGGAGGAACTCAAGTCCATCAATACCGCCCTGGGCACCATTGTAGGGGTGCCGAAGGACCTTGTGAACACCAGGAGGGACACTGTGGCACAACAAGGGGCCCCTGACACTAGCCTGGACGATGAACTGCCCACCACCTCCGCCGGCGTTTGTGGACAGGAAGCACCGCCACAGGACCACCACACCAGCACCCCACCCCCTGCAGATGGAGAACCACCCCAGAGCGGTCCCTGAGATCTAGGACAAAGACAGAGAACAATGCCATGACCCCCGCCAAGAAACGAGACCACCCTGAATGTCATCCTTCTGTCCCACTTTGTCACCCTGGCCATCCTTAAACTGCCCTAGCTCCACTTCCTATGCCCCTTTGGACAATGGACCTGTGAGACCAATAGACTGGACTCTGCCATGGACATTCCTCCACCATCACCCCTGACCATTTTACAACCCCCTCCACTATTTAGCACTTAAATAAACACCCTTGAACCACAAAACAATCTGGAGTCAGTCTGTGCTTTCACAAATGTGTATTAGCAATAACTGCGGGAAACAGCAATGTCCATTCTATTGTCAACATACCTATGTCACACAGCTCTAGTCCATGAGGTAACATAGCAGAGGTCACACAGTGGGACCCACATCTGTGAAATCGAAAGGGAAAGTGACAAATTAGGGTCCATACACTGGGTGAAAGTGACAGACAGATGAGAGGTCGAACAATTTTCTCAGATGTAGGAGGCAGTGATGTCTTCTTACCTGTGTCTCACTGGAAGTATTGTTGGACACGGTGTTTCTGTTGTCTATGTTCTCTTCTTCTGCCTCCTCTTCATCACTGTCCACAAGCTACACAGCTGCCACAACACCTCCTTCAGGACCATCCTCCTGCAGAAAAGGCACCTGTCGTCTCAAAGCCAAGTTGTGCAGCATACAGGAGGCCACGATGATCTGGCACACCTTCTTTGGTGGGTAGTAAAGGGAAACACCTGTCATATGGAGGCACCTAAACCTGGCGTTCAGGAGGCTGAAGGTCCTCTCTTTAACCCTCCTAGTTCACCCATGTGCCTCATTGTAGCGTTCCTCTGCCCTTGTCCTGGGATTCCTCGCTGGGGTCAGTAGCCATGACAGGTTGGGGTAGCCAGAGTCACCTGCAAATGTTGAGGGACAACAGTTAGACACACACTAACCCTTAGGGACAACCCCAGACATCTATTCACACTGTATAGGGTCCTCACCTAATAGCCACACACGGTGCCTCTGGAGTTGCCCCAACACATAAGGGATGCTGCTATTCCTCAGAATGTAAGCGTCATGCACTGAGCCAGGAAACTTGGCGTTCACATAGGATATGTACTGGTCAGCCAAACACACCATCTGCACATTCATAGAATGGTAGCTCTTCCGGTTTCTGTACACCTGTTCACTCCTGCGTGGGGTACCAAGGCCACATGTGTCCCATCAATGGCACCTATGATGTTCGGGGATATGTCCCAGGGCATAGAAGTCACCTTTCACTGTAGGCCAATCCTACACCTGAGGGAAAACTGCGCATGTGTTTCAGCAGGGCAGACAACACTCTGCACAACACGTGTGAGAACATAGGCTGGGACATCCCTGATGCTATGGCCACTGTAGTTCGAAAAGACCCACTTGCCAGGAAATGGAGTACTGACAGGACCTGCACTAGAGGGGGGATTCCTGTGGGATGGCGAATATCTGACATCAGGTCAGGCTCCAACTGGGCACACAGTTCCTAGATTGTGGCACGATCAAGTCTGTAGGTGACTATTACATGTCGCTCTTCCATTGTCGACAGGTCCACCAGCGGTCTGTACACCGGAGGATGCCGCCATCTCCTCACCTGCCCCAGCGGATGTGCTCTATGGATGAGAACAGCGATCAGAGTGTCAGCCAACACTGAGGTACAAAAAAAACAACTTTATTGCACACAATTGTCAATCCGCTATGTGCCTGTCTTAGTGTGTATGTAAGGCCTTGATATGTGTGACGCATTTAAAATGAATGCTATGTGGCCCCCTGAAACGGTGGCTGCCTGACCTGTAAGGTGGAACAAGGGTATATGTGGTAACTGCGCTGGTGCTGTACACCGTCGCGGTAGGCGGTTGAAGACCGCAGCGCAATCCTGCATTGGTTAACATTGGACCCTATGGGTCCCAGGAGCCAATGATGATGTGCGCCGGTGTTGACGTGACAGCCATTTTCTGTCTGTTTACTCACTTGATACCTGATCTTCGACAGGAATGGACCTACACTGCAAGTGCTGCTGTGACCTCAGTCTGGAAGTGACCATGGCTCAAGTGTCTGGGGAAAGGGCCCCTGCCTTCACATCGGAGGAGTTGGTGAAACTAGTGGATGGGGTCCTCCCCCAGTACACGCTACTCTACGGTCCTTCAGACAAACAGGTGAGTACACTGTGAGCATGCTGTATGGGCAATGCCTGTTTGGAGTGGTGTGGATGGGAGATGGGGGGGATGAGTCATCCATGATACGACGGTGAGTTTATGTGCGTAAGGGCAAGGGTGGGAACGTGGGCCAATGAATGTGACGGTCCGGACGGTTAATGTTTTACCTTTTCCCCTGTACTATTCCTGTAGGTCAGCGCCCACCAGAAGAAGGATATTTGGCGTGCCATCGCCAAGGACGTCCGGGCCCTGGGGGGTCCACCACAGACGGAGCACCCCCTGCCGTAAAAGATGGGAGGACATTAGCCGCTGGAGCAAGAAGACGGCGGAGGCCCAGCTGGGGATGGCCTCCCAACGTGGGAGGGGTGCCCATCGCACCATGACCCCCCTGATGTTCCGGATCCAGGCAGTGGCGTATCCGGAGATGGATGGGCACTTGAGGACATCACAGCAGCCACAAGGGGGTGAGTACAGTCACATCTGACTCTGCGCGCATTAGGAGGTGTCTGGGTGGGGGAGGTGGGCTGTGGGTTCCCCTAGGCTAGGGCGAGCCTTGTAGGCAAGGACCCTTTGTGAGGCAGGCTAAGTGCCAACCCAACCCCACCAGTAGTAAGAGCCATCTACACCTAGTCTGGCTCCTGTGACTTCCATGTGTGCAGCAATCGGGCATAGGCCATGTACCCCATGTCCCTGTGATAAATTAGGGAACTCTAAGTGCATGGCGTAGTGCAGAGGGCTGCTGTGTCTGTAGTGTCCGCCAACGGTAGCAGTGTTGCATGCACTGAACATATCTTTCTACTTTCTTTCCCCTACCCTTTTTGTGGTCTCCCTGTTCTTGTGTGCATTAGCATCATCAGGTGGAGGAGCTGTGCCACAGGAGCAGGAGGGAGCTGCATCCCTCATGGCCCTGGAGGGCAAGACTACGGAGTCAGAATTCACCAGTGGGACGGAGGGCGAGGGGAGCTCCACGGCGGGGACTGGAGCAGAGACCAGAGACACCAACTCCTCCTCTGATGGGAGCTCCCTTGCGGTGGCGGGCCCCTCTGTGCCCCCCGCATCTACAGGTACAACTGCCACCTCCCCTACCAGCACCACCCTCCCAGCAGCCCCTCAGCATTGTCCCCTGTGGTCACTCACCCAGGAGGGTGGGCATCTCCTTCTCCCCAGGCACCTCAGGCCCTGCCCCAGTCAGCCTGCTGCCCTCAGTGAGGAGGCCATTGACCTCCTAAGATCCCTCACTGTTGGGTAGTCTACCATTCCGAATGCCATCCAGGGTGTAGAGAGGCAGTTGCAACAGACAAATGCATACCTGGAGGGCATTCATTCTGGCTAGGCAGCCCAACAGTGAGCATTTCAGACTCTGGCCTCAGCACTGATGGCAGCCATTGTCCCTGAGTCCAGCCTCCCCCCTCCAACTTCCTCCACCCAGACCAAATCCCCAGTACCTCAGCCTATCCCAAGCACACCATCAGACCAGCTTGCACACACCTCAACACACAAGGGTAGCTCTGGCAAACATAAGCACCACACATCCCACAGGCATTCACACAAGCATCATACCCATGCACACAAACCAACATCCACTGCCTCCACTGTGTCCCCCTACTCCACGTCTCCCTCCTCCCTCCCTGTCATGTCTCTACTCACACCTGCATGCTCTACATCTTCAGCCACTACCTCCATCACCAGCACGCCCATCACCACACACCGCTCACGTGCAGTCACCACCCCCACTACCATTCACACATCCCCCTTGTCCTCTACCAGTGTGTCTGTGAGCCCTCCTCCCAAAGTACACAAACGCAGTCACACACCCACCCAACAGCCATCCACCTGTCGACAGCCTCCAGCCCATGCACCTTCACACAAAGTTAGCAAACGGACACCTCCTGCAACCACTACCTCTTCCACTACCCCCAGACCCCCTCCATCTACCCGTCCCAGTGTGTCAAAAAAAACTTTCCTGTCAATCCCTGACCTCTTTCCTTCACCTCCCCACCCCTTCCATCCCCTAGGGCCCGCCTTTCCAGGTCCCAACCCAGCACCTCAGCCACCACATCACCGGGCACAGTGGTGCCAGCAGTAACCCGCTTCTGGAGTGCACCAAGCAGCAGGTCTGCCAGTGTCCCAAGGAGCGAAGCCAAGGACATTCCCCCACCTCCAAAACAGAAGAAGTTGCCCACATCCCGGAGGGAAAAAGCCAAAACACCTGCCACCAAGGGCTCAGCCAAGACAACAGTTGGGAGTGGCAAGACAGCTGTGCCACCATCCAAGGTGGGGAAGGGCCTGAAAAAGAAAGGCAAGTCGCCTCCAACCTGCATGGTGGACAAGACCGCCACCGGCACCGCCACATGCACCGCCGCCAGGGCCACCGCTGCCAGCACCCAAGATACTGAGCCCTTCACCAGCACCGCAAACACTGTGCCCTTCAGCAGCACCGAGGTCAGTGAGCCCGCCACCAGCACCGCCGCACATGACACCGCCGTCAGCACCGAGGTCAGTGAGCCCGCCACCAGCACCGCCGCTCATGACACCGCCGCCAGCACCGAGGTCAGTGAGCCTACCACCAGCACTGCCGCTCATGACACCGCCGCCAGCACCGAGGTCAGTTAGCCCCCCATCAGCACCGCTGCCCAATGACCGCCGCCAGCACCGCCGCTACTGAGCCCGCCGCCAGTGGCCACGCCACATCCTGAGCCAGTGGCACCACCGCAGACATGGCTGCCATCCCCAGTGGTCATTCGTACAAGGCTGGTGGTCAGTTCCAGGGGCCTGGGCAGCTTCCATGTTGCCCCACCGTCAGTGGAGTATCACATCCACTACCTCAGTTCTTGGCAGGATGAAGCACTCTGGGCACAAAGCCCCCTCCAGAACCAGTGGAGTATCACATCCACTACCTCAGTCCTTGGCAGGATGAAGCACTCTGGGCACAAAACCCCCTCCAGAACCAGTGGAGAAAGGCATCCATTACCTCTGTCCTTGGCAGGATGAAGCACTCTGGGCACGAAGCCCCCTCCAGAACCAGTGGAGAAAGGCATCCAATACCTCAGTCCTTGGCAGGATGAAGCACTCTGGCCACAAAGCCCCTTCCAGAACCAGTGGAGTATCACATCCACTACCTCAGTCCTTGGCAGGATGAAGCACTCTGGGCACAAAGCCCCCTACAGAACCAGTGGAGAAAGGCATCCACTACCTCAGTCCTTTGCAGGATGAAGCATTCTGGGCACAAAGCCCCCTCCAGAACCAGTGGAGTATCACATCCACTACATCAGTCCTCGGCAGGATGTAGCACTCTGGGCACAAAGCCCCCTCCAGAACCAGTGGAGAAAGGTATCCACTACCTCAGTCCTTGGCAGGATGAAGCACTCTGGGCACAACGCCCCCTCCAGAACCAGTGGAGAAAGGCATCCACTACCTCAGTCCTTGGCAGGATGAAGCACTCTGGGCACAAAGCCCCCTCCAGAACCAGTGGAGAAAGGCATCCACTACCTCAGTCCTTGGCAGGATGAAGCACTCTGGGCACAACGCCCCCTCCATAACCAGTGGAGACTGTTATCCACAACAGAGACTGTGGCTTTGCATTCCCCAGGATGAAGCAGTGGGCAAACCACCCACTGGAGAGACTTGAGAGACTGTGGCTTTGCACTCCCCAGGATAAAGCAGTGGGCAAACCACCCACTGGAGAGACTGGAGAGACTGTGGCTTTGTACTCCCCAGGATAAAGCAGTGGGCAGCCCACCCACTGGAGAGACTTGAGAGACTGTGCCTTTGCACTTCCCAGGATACAGCAATGGGCATGGAGCCCCCTCCGGGGGGCTGAGGTGCCCCCCCTTCCCTTCCCCCTGAGGTGCCTGTTTTATTTCGATCTGATGTGCCTGCAGTGTTCTCTCCGTTTGGATCAGGTATCTTGTGTGGGTCTCGCCCATGTATTTTGGGCCCAGTGGTCCACGGACTATATAGGTGCAGTACCGGGACTTGAATTCTTGGTGTACATATTTGTTAATAGTGTATATACATTTTTGAGTAATGGAATTTTCTTGATTACATTCGTTCAAATCATTTCCTTTTGTCCTTGCGTTCTTCAGGGGGGCTGGGGGATGGAAATGTAACGTTTGAGCATGTATTTGTGTGTGTGTTGTTGTGGGTGAGGGTGGGGGTGGGGCTTTTGCGTGTGTGTGGCACTCTCTTTTCCCTCCCCCCTCCCCTGTGTTGTAGGTGCAGTACTCCCCGTGGTCGTCGCCGCTGTCGGTCGTGCTCCTGGTAGAGGAGCAGGAAGGCAATCGCAGGGAGGATTTGGAGTTCCGGCTCCATGGCGTCCTGGTTCTTCGTGGGGTGTGTAGAGGTGAGAGTTTTCCCTTCCAAGTCCTGTTTCCACTGTGTTTTTGTTTGCGTTGAATCCGCCCCAGGAAAGGTGGCGGATTGGCCTGTCATAATAGTGTGGGCGGTACATTGTCTTCCAC
The DNA here is from genome assembly GCF_031143425.1 of Pleurodeles waltl. Classification (NCBI taxonomy): domain Eukaryota; kingdom Metazoa; phylum Chordata; class Amphibia; order Caudata; family Salamandridae; genus Pleurodeles; species Pleurodeles waltl. Next base: position 919,338,631 of record NC_090446.1, on the reverse strand, counting down.
CTGTTGGCGGTGATGGCCAAGCTGTTTGTTTGTACCGCCGTGACGGTCTGAGTGTTAAAGTGGCTGTCTCTGTTGGCGGTTTCCACCACGGTCGTGATTCCATTTTTTTCCGCCAGCCTGTTGGCGGTCTTGTCGCCGCTTTACCACCGACCGCCAGGGTTGTAATGAGGGCCTATGTGTTGGGAATTGGAAAGAATCAACTGAACTCCACCTGCTATAAAAACCTTCCTTCTATTAAATCCTGGTCATTTTCATCCCTTTTTGACTAAACCATATCTAGCCATGTCACTGTAGTCTATTGTGGTATCCCTATGCCACTGGTTCCAAACCTGTCGTCCAGGGACCCCTGGGGTCCACAAAGCCTCCGCAGGGGCTCTGCGACTGCTTGGAAAATTAAATAATATTAACATGTTAGTTAGTCCCAGCTTTTAGTAATGGCTCGAGGGGGGGTCCCCAGTTCCAGTAATGATTCAGTGGGGGTCTCTGAGTTCAAGTAATGATAAAGTGGGGGTCCACGGAAGTCAAAATGTTTTGAACCACTGCCCTGTGCCATTCCTATGTTGGGTATAATTCCCTATGATTCCACCAGAATTCCACCATGGAAGAAGGACTGAGTCACTCCTAATGGACATGATGGATGAACTGTGAATGACAGGAGATTGATGCCGCCAAACACACAATACTTCTTTCTTACTTGAAGCCAGTAGGTGGTTCTCATTTCTATAAAAGCACTACCAACACCTTTTCATCTCCACATCGTTTCTGCATGGCTCCCACTGGGAGTTCTGCTTTCCAAAGAATATGTTTAATATCCAGCCAATCATATTTCCTAGATTGTTTTGATGAAGGCTACTTTTTTAAAAGCAAGTATCATCTAGAAAGGGGTTCTGAAAGTCTGGGCTAGCAGACAAAAACAATGGGACATCAGTTCAATACATGATGTTAAAGTATTAGCTGGGCTACTGGAATTTTATTTTAAGGTATGGCCTAACTGAGCAGCAGGAATTTCTATTATTTGGCATAGGAGAGACTATTTATGCATATATTTTGCAAGTGTAGTAAATACAAATGGAATATGCTGTGACACTATTCTCTGGAGATAATAACTTTTGACATGCGTTTCCACCAGATCCTAATGCATTAGAAAATACACAGATCCATATTGAGATAAAAATGAATCTAGATTCAATTGATCCATATTCACTGGATCCTTCAATGGATCGTTTATGGATTTTTAGTCAGCGAAAAAAAAAAACACACCTCTTTTTTACTGACCATACCTGTTGTATATTAAAAGAACAATCTAATTAAAATAAGATTTAACTATGACATAGGTGTAGCATTCGTAAAACCTTACCTTATTAGAACTTTTATTTGTGCATTTATTTCTTTTAGTTTCAGGGAATCTTGGAAATCCTGATGAAACATTCGATTTAAACACTTGCACAAAAATGAACAGTTCATGTTTTCAGTGTATTAAGATGTTTATCTTTTGGTCCAGCTAATGTCATAGTGCAAACATACCTCAAGCCTGCCTTGATTTGTCAAGGGATTCATTAGTGATAATAGCAAAGACTGGTGAGAATTTCACACATCTTCTCATCAGTGAATTGTGGTAGGCAATGTCTGAAAAGGGATGTAAGAGTGCTGTAAGCTTGGTTGTTATTGGTCAGTGTTAGAAATGGGGTCTTTGGTTGCCAGTCAGGTTATCCCCTGTCCAAGCAAGGACCCTCACTCTAGTGAGGGTAAAGGAGAATCACCCTCAGTTAACCCCCGCTTAGACCCCCTTGGTAGCTTGGCACAAGCAGGCAGGCTTAACTTCATAGTCTAGGTGTAAAGTATTTGTACCAACACACACAGTAACTCAGTGAAAATACTACAAAATGACACAACACATTTTTAGAAAAATAGTAAATATTTATCTAAACAAAACAAGAACAAAATGACAAAAATCCATCATACACAAGTCAAGGTATTATTTTAAAAGCAAAATAGTTTTAACTCCTTTAGTAGACAGTAAAAATACTGTTAGCATTGAAAAGTACCTGGGTAGCATCAAAATAACATGCACGGGCGAGTGTGCGCTGAAAAAGGTTAGCGATGCTGTCAGAGTCACCAGATCCTCGGGGTCTGTGCACGTTCCCAACACTTCCACCACAGGACAGCTCCAATACTCTGATTAGATTTATCACAGAGTCTAAGAGAGTCCAAGTGGGGAAAAGGGGATTAGGACGGGAACAGCTGGGAAGGAGACCTGTAGGAAGCAAAAGGTTAAAACACAACATCAAAATTACATCTCATGAATTCAGTACCATGCTACAACTCTAAGCTTCGTCTTTTCCAAAAAACATGAACAACCCTAGAATAGTCCTAAAACTGACTAGGCTTTAGATAACCGAATACCTGAGGAGGAAACAGGAAAAGTTAAATAGGACTTTCAGATTCGAGTACTTTCTTTAGCATGAGAATCAGGAAACACTCTGAGCAATTTCTAAACAACCATATGAATCTCCTTTTAAGAATACATAGCAGGAACACACAGCATTACATCTAGAATTCTGGTATTGTTGTGTTCATCTCAGAAAAAACATTGGGAAGTGAATTGCGCACATTGCAGATTTTTATATGAGTATTAAACACCATAAAGGATTGTGCACCATGAAATCACACAACGTAGATTCAAGGAATAAATAACGCAACGTGTCAACTTGAAATGCTACCAAGAAAATGTCTTAGAATAGTAGCGCACAGTAATTTACATTATTTATACACGAGGAAAGGATTGCGCGTCTTGCCGATTCAAATGCCACCATACAAATATCAAGAAATGGTAGCGCACAATGAACAACATGAAAAGCACTCAGGGAAAGAATCGCACGTCTTGTCGATTCAAATGCCACCATGCAAATGCCAAGAAATGGTAGCGCACAATGAATAACATGAAAAAACACTCAAGGAAAGAATTGCGCGTGTTGCCGATTCGAATGCCACCATGTAAATGCCAGAAAATGGTAGCGCACAATGAACAGCATGAATTACACACGAGAAGTGAATCGCGCGTTTCGCAGATTCGAATGCCACCATGTAAATGTCAAGAAAAGGTAGCGCGCAATGAACAACAAAGTTAAATGCTCATGAAACGAGTTGCACGTCTTGCCAACTCGTAAAACATCATGTAAATGTCAAGAAATATCAGCGCGCAATGAACAACCATGTAATAACGAAGTCAAATCTTTATGGAATAAATTGCGCGTCCTCCCTATTTGCAAACCACCATACAAATGTCAAAAAATGGCAGCGCAGAAGTAATCTGTTATTCATTTAACAATTGAAATCAAGAATATGAAAATTCTCAATTACGGTGTTGGGAAATGTCCAAACACCGTCTTACCGCCTGGAAACAGTGATCACCAATGAGAGATGAGTGCAGAAGACTGGAAAATCCAAATAGGCCGCCGGGACAGGAGCTCAGGAAGAAGCTGCTGCTCTGCACCGGGACCTCTGAATAGTGAGCACTGGGATTTGGGCTGACTCTCTTTTATAGAGTCTTGGCCCCGCCTAGAACCACACCCAGGCATGTTGCAGGGAAAGTCTCTGAAAGGCCCTGGAAAGGGACCACACCCTGCCACACCCTAACTCACTCTGAATGTCTGCAGCAATACATTGCAAATGTACAGTATTTATAAGCACCTTAAAAATGAACCTTTTGGATGGAATTCTTCAATGCAAAAGGTTAAACAATAACATATCATCACAATGCATAAATTACATTATCTTGCGAGTGTTGGGTTTTTGCATTCTAGATGCCCGTAGAGCGCGCACTGTCCTGGTGTTGACAGATGCATCGATTTCTTACTCGCAAACGAGACCACACATCGTTTCTTCTTCTCCGGTTGCGTCGGCGTACGTTGTTTTTCCTCTCCGCAGGATAGCAATGCGTTGATGTGGGCAAGCACTCAGGTCTGGGCAGGCACTGCTTAATTTTTCCACGCCCAGCAAGGTTTGCGTCGAAAATCCTGCATCACGGTATCAGCAAAACCGATCTATGTTGGTTGCGACATTATCAGCATCCGTCAGCGGGTGTTGCGCGTAGTTTCTCCAGCTGCATGTGTCGATCTTCCAGGTGCTGGCAGGAGAAGTCTTTGATGGCCCTGAGACTTCAACAGCAGGAGGCAAGCTCAGTTCAAGCCCTTGGATATTTCTTCACATGCAGGAATGCACAACAAAGTCCAGTCTTTGTCCCCTTTCACCAGGCAGAAGCAGCAACTGCAGGATAGCTCCACAAAGCACAGTCACAGGCAGGGCAGCACTTCTCCTCAGCTCTTAAGCTCTTCTCTAGGGAGAGGTTCCTCTTGATGTACAGAAGTGATCTAAAGTCTGTGGTTTTGGGTGCGCTTCCTATACCTTTTCTGGCCTTTGAAGTAGGTTTACTTCAAAGGAAAGTCTCTCTTGTTTGTGAAATACTGCCTTGCCCAGGCCAGGCCCCAGACACACACCACACACAGCCTTTTCAGGTGTAAGTGACCACTCCTCCCCTCTCTCCTAGCACAGATGGCTCATCAGGATATGTAGGCTACACCCCAGCTCCCTTTCTGTCACTGTCTAGAGAGAGGTGCAAACAGCCCAACTGTAGAACTGACCCTGACAGGGAATCCACAAACAGGCACAGTCACAGAATGAATTAAGCAAGAAAATGCCCACTTTCTAAAAGTGCCATTTTCAAACACACAATCTTAAAACCAACTTTGCTAAAAGATGTATTTTTAAATTGTGAGCTCAGAGGCCCCAAACTCCACATGTCTATCTGCTCCCAAAGGGAATCTATGCTTTAATAATTTTTAAAGGTAACCCCCATGTTAACCTATGAGAGTGATGGGCCTTGCAACAGTGAAAAACGAATTTGGCAGTATTTCACTGTCAGCACATATAAAACACATTAGTATATGTCCTACCTTAAACATGCACTGCACCCTGCCCATGGGGCTACCTAGGGCCTACCTTAGGGGTGTCTTAGGGAAGGTTTAGGCCTGGCAAGTTGGTACACTTGCCAAGTCGAATTGGCAGGTAAAATCTGCAAGCACAGACACTGCCGTGGCAGGTCTGAGCCATGTTTACAGGGCTACTAATGTAGGTGGCACAACCAGCGCTGCAGGACCGCTAGTAGCATTTGATTTGCAGGCCCTCGGCACCTCTAGTCTACTGTGCTAGGGACTTACCAGTAAATCAAATATGCCAATCATGGAAACCAATTACACATACATTTTATATAGGAGCACTTGCACTTTACTGCTGGATAGCGTTGTAAAGTGCCCAGAGTAACAAAAACAGCATAAACAGAGTCCAGCACACATCAACAACCAGGGGAACAGAGGCAAAAAGTTATGGGAGACCACGCCAAGGATGAAAAGTCTAACAGTCATTTTGAAGATAAAACAAATATTGCTGAAATCAGCAAAATATGCTTTAGATAGTGGATTATGTTTAACAAGTTACAAGTATGCAGATTTTTCCTCAACTGCAAAACTGATAGAAAACACACAAGTTCAGAAATTCCTTGAGGGATTTTTCCATGCTTCACTATGAGCTGGATTTCGAGTTAAGTAGTAATTTCTGAGCCCTCTGCAATCTCTTTATTGTTCTTTAGGTTGGTGGCATGAACACACATCGACTCTTTGTAGGTTAGCAGGCCACAACTATTATAATGACAAATAGGTGCATTACATGTTTTCTGTTTTGTACAACAGTGTGTGACTACAGAAAGACACTCCTGGTCGAGTTTTAGTTTCAGGGAAGTTCTCAGTGAAATTTGGTAAGCAGCATTTATATTCCACATGGGTATCCCTTGACTGGCATGTTTTCTCAGGGTGTTATGTGAAATGTGGTGGAGTTTTTGCCAATGGTAGGGTAATGAAATGTGGATTGTAATTTGTGCAAAATGAATTCCTTTTCAGAAGCATCGGCACAGATATACAAAAATTTAGTAATAAACATTACGTGGGGACTGAATTTTGTGAGCCTTGGAAAAACGCAGTGGTTCAAAGTTTTGTGTGTTGATATTAATTTACTTCTTCATATTCAGAATTACTGGAATGTAATTGTGCATGTTTGGCAAATGAGGTAATTTCTTCTTGGATAAAGGTATTATTTCTCCTCAATATCGTAATTCGCTGCTAAGGGGTGTTGTAGAAGTCGGATCTCTAGTCCTGAGGAAGGCCGAATGACCAGTTGAGGCGATTAGTAAACAGCCAAAACATGTCGACAAGAGAGCAGGCAGCAGGGATGAAGGGGCACTAATACTCCTGTGTCATCACTGAAAGTGATTTTAATCCTGTCCAGGGAGTCTATCAATAAAAAAGATGAGGACTCCCATGAGGTAGTTGCATTAGTTTTCTTTTGTTCTGTAGAGTAGATCTCTATGTATTTGTGTGTATTGTTTTCGCTAATCCCTTAAACTCCATCCCTGATGTTGGTTTGACCAGAGATGTTGAAGCAGGCCCGATGATGAAGCATGCGACTGCTAAGGGTGAGGGCACTTTTTAAGAACTATGCGTTTTTCCTGGGTGGTTCCCCTGACTCAATAAAAGTGGCATTATTCCTCCTTTTCTTTTTATGTGCTTAGATACAGTTAGGTAGGGCTGGGTGGAAATAGAGAATTACTTCTATTTCCTTTCTCTTGTTTTGTGGTTAGCAGGAAAAGTCACTATCATAGAGTCAGGTACAAGTAGAAGCATATAAGACCCAGGGGCGGCTCCTCTGCCATGGTGGAGGGGCGGCGTCCCCCTGGCTGAACCAGTAGATGAAAAAAAAAAAACAGTTTGCTATTGTTTTATTTTTAATCATTTTTCATCTGCTGGGTCAGCCAGCAGAGTTTACAGGGAGAGGCGGGGCTGGGCCACGGGAGGTGGAACGGGGGAGGAGGGGAGGGTGCACCTAAGTACGCATGTGTGTTTGGCAGGCTGTCTCAGGCCGGCCAAACACATATGCACACTTAGGCTTCTCCAACCCGGCTGTATACACAGCCGGGCTAGAGAAACAGCACAGACCCCAGGCTTGTGTCTGAGCCTCAATCCGAGCCACTCAGACCAATCCTAAGGCTGCTTTCATGCTATGTTTAGCATGTAAGCAGCATTAGAATTGCTGGGGAGCCTGTGTGTAGCATTCGCTGGGACACCCCAAGTGGAGCGAGGTGGCTGGAGGCGGTAGGAGATGGGCAGCGCAAGGGAAACGGTAAGCGTTTTCTTTTTTTAAAAAAAGATGTTGATTCCCCTGTCATCCCCCATCGTCCCCGCTCAGACCAGGTCTAACTAAAGGCAACAGACCCCACAAATCTTCGAGGGCCTCAGTCTTAAATTACATTATCAGTAGACCTGTGTGGTAAAACATCACATAGCTTCTACCTTTTTCTGTGAAACAAATAAACAAATAAATGAAGAAGAATTAAGCATTTATGAACATAAACGCACAACTAAGATACGTGCACCCTCACAGAACCTAAGCAACTGGACTCTCAAAGATAATTGACACAGCATCCTTCAGGACACAGTCAGTGACACAGGTTTACATAGTATAAGAGGCCATTTATTTAGGACAGGATTGCATCTTATACATAATATTTAACATGCTCAAAATCAACTTCAACTTTAACTTTTAAAACCCCACCCCTTTGAAACTTCTCCCCAGTCATCCTTTTCACTCATTCCCTCACTTTTCCTCCATTCTCTCATCTTCCACTTCCATTCACCCACACATCCCCCTTTTCCTTTCATCCCCTACCTTCTTCTGGCACCCCCCACGCTATCATCCTTTACCTACTTCTTTTTCCCCCTGTAAAGGTGGCCAAGCCAGCATCTGACTCCCCACCCTCCTCCATCTACTGCCACACAGCACAAACCCTTTAGGCGTTTTGCTGCCTCACCAGCAAACCCACTGCAACATTGCATAACCTTACACCTTCTCCTTGAGTCACCTCTTTTCCCCCAACAAATTCCCCCAAATTAAACAAAGCTCTGTAGGGTAAAATGCATTGCCCAACTCGGACAGGTGCACACTGTCATTCCTGAAAAGCCCACCTCCTCCTCTGTAATCTCCTCATGCTTCAGCACCTTAATATCATGCACCCTCATTGCTCGATTGAGCTTCCTCCGAGCCCTTTCCATAGCTCAATGTTTCAGCGACCGTCTCCATTTCCTCCTAGGCACAAACTCAGTCCAGACTAAGCATGTACCATGCATCTTATGAAGAAGCAACTCCAAGTCACGTTGCATATGTTGCAGGAGGGTGAGCCCTGAAAGCCGCACCAGATCTTTCTCCCCCAGGTGCACTAGCAGAAGATCAGGACAACCCCTGTTCGGCATCATAGATGAAAGGAAGCAAGTTACCCCTCCTCATACCGCTCTTCCCCCACCACAAATCCTCATGATGGCTACTCTGCAGTTCTAAGAAGCGTCCATAAATCTGCCTCTCCATGTACTTTGCCGCCCAGTGTATGAACGAATGCCCGACCATCCATGTGACCATTTTTGTCACTCCTGGGGCCACTCACACAACCTGCAAAGACAACAAACGTTAGTACAACATCTACAATCAGTCACCCCCTCTATTCGAACCCTTGAAACCTTCCTACCACCTTGTACATGCCCCCTGATCAAGACCTTACATATAGCTTGCAGCATCTAGATCTCCACCTATCAATCCGCCTAATCTGTCCAGAGCCCCAACCTAGATGAGCTGCCACTGTAGCCACCCCTAGTTTGAATGAATGAGTTGCATAACACTGTGCCTGTCTCCCAATCCATCACAAAGCTATTCACAATACAGACAACAACTGGCACTTCGAGTGACTAAAAACATCGACCCCAACTGGCATGCTTGTGTCCGAAAACTATTCCACTCCACAACAGGGCAAGCGGCTGCAACTCCACCTTTACGCAACCACACCCATTTCCCCTTTCCCAACTGATCAGTCTTTGAATTTCTAAGCCATATGCCTAATCGCCCCCCCCTTGCAAGCATACTTCTCCCACTTTCACTCCTACGGACTTACCCACACCCAAAAGTTTAGACACCCGAAATGACCCAAAGAACATCCACACCGTGCACAACCTGAACAACGCAATTTCATGAGCATCTGCACAACAAACAGGTAACACATGCAATAGCTCCAACAGTAGGTCAAATGTGATAGGTTCCCTTGCCGCCTTGCTCATCCCCACTCTGAACCTATCCCCTCCTTTCAGTATTCGCCCCAAAGTGTCATCTTTGCCGGGTGGCAACCGAAAAACAATTTCCCATAAAAGGAAACACCAGCCAACTTGCCACCAGTTATGGCGGGCGACAAACCTTTCCGTATCAATACAAAAAGTAACGCCCAGAACTCAAGCGTGCCGCTGTCTTGCACAGAAAAATCCCCTTCAAAACGTTCAAAACTCTGAAACTCCAACCATGCATGTCGATAACTCTTCAGAGTGGATACCAGCCTAATGATCATCATGCCCCCCCACTCCCAAATGTCTGCTGGGACCGCTGTCTTGTTTGCATCTGCTCCTGGTGCCAAACTGAGACACCGTTGCCACTGTGAGCAGTACAGGGAATCTGCAATAGCATTGTTCGCCCCAGGAATGTGTGCTACTTTAAATATGACATTTAAAGATAAACATCTAAGCATAAAACACCTCAATAATGGCAATACCCTAAGGTCTTTTGCCCTCTGTCTTCTCAGAAGCTCCACCACTGTCATGTTGTCCACATGAAACACTACAGTCCTGTTGGCCAGCTCGTCCCCCACACTGTCAAGGCCACCAGTAGAGGGGAAAAATTCCAGAAAAGCAATGCTCCTGCCTTGAATCATCCAATGTTCAGGTCATGTCTCTACACACCACCGCCCATTAAAGAAAAGTCCAAAACCAGAGGCCCCAGCTGCGTCTGAGAAGATCTGAACCTGCCATATCATGTCCTCCCCCCGAAAAAATTAATGGAGACCCCATTGAGTTGTGTTAGGAATGTCTCCCACACCCTTATGTCCTCTCTCATGGCTACCGACACCCGAAATCCGTGGTGTGGGAGGGAGACACCAGACATAGCTAGTCCCAGCCACCTGCAAATTGTTCTCCCCCAGCCCTACTACCATGCATGCAAAATTGAGAAAACCCAGGAGTTGTTTTGGCATGCTCAGTTCGGTCTAATGCAAGGACCGGATATGTCTTAGGAACTCGAAGAATCTCGTCCACCTTTCCAGCCAGCAATCGCGCCACTAAGCCTTCTGTGTCCCGTTCTATCCCCAAGAATGTCAGCACACAACTGGGGTCCTCCATCTTCTCTGGAGCCAAAGGAAACTCCAACCTCCTGGGCCAGCCTTTCAAACCCTGACAAAGCCTTCCTACAGGAATCGGATCCAGCATTACTCACAAAAAGAAAATCATCCAAGTAATGTGTCACCTCCCGATGCCCACTCACCTTAACGGACACCCATTATGGGAAAGTACTAAAAGCCTCAAACAGCGCACATGAAATGGCGCAACCCATCGGGAGTACTCTGTCCACATAGATTGCCCCATTCAGCTGCAAGCCCAGTAGTGCAAAATCCTCAGGGTGGATAGGCAGGAGCTAAAAAGCTGCTTTAATTTCACATCTTGCCAGCTCAGAGCCCCTGCCACACCCTCGACCAAGCCGAGTGGCATCATCCACTGATACATACACCACCTAGGTGTCTTCCCCCACATTTGGAGCACTTATGTTTGAATTTACATGGATGTCTCTAGCAGAAATCCTTATTAAAGTTCCAACGGGGCCCTGAGATAAGTATCTGGGGTCACTATACGCAATCTGCCCCCCCTTGGGCAGGATGGGACTGAAAAGGCTTGCATACCACTGGTAGGCCACTAGCAGCATGTGTCAATGCTGTGGAGTGTGATGAAGCCAACCACTGCATCCACAATTCTGGGTCCACAACCACCCACGGCTGGTCTGGATTCACACTTACCCATTCCTGAAACTCTTCATCATAGCTCAGCCACGCAAACCCCCCAAAATGCATTTGGACCTTGCATGTCCATGTACTTAAACATTGCAATGGCCCTGTCGGGAAACTTCTTGCGATACTGGCATATATCAGAAAAGCCGAGGTCCAGGTGTCCATAGTTATCGGTATCCTGGGCCGGCGAGCTAATTCCCACTTTTCTTCCTCTGAAGCCTCTTTTGCCTGTATGTCCCTATAGAGTAGCTTGAAAACATTCACATATTCATGCCACCAAATCCTAGCCTTTGTCTTTTCAGCCACATGTGAACCTAACGGCATCGCGAGGCCCATATGAGGGAGCCACTTCTTATGCCCCCCACCATCCTTGTCGTCCACTTTTGTCCCGTCTACGGTTGCCTTTACCCCAGCCTTACCTGCAGTAGTCGTGTCTTCTATCATCATCTGTTTACAGTCCCACTCCTGTGCCGCACTTGCTCCAGGTGTCTCATGTACAGGTTGACCACCCACCCCTACTGACTTGTGTGTTTTAGCCACAGCAGTGCCTTGGACGTCTCCCCACACTGACCACCATTCTCCCTTTCCTTTTACACAGGGAACCAAAGCCCTTGATTCTGTCATAGCCTTGCGACCATGCTCCTGCTTGTGTGCCACCTCCTGTAACATTCCACAGTTCTTATTCTCCTGCAAGACAGAAAATGAAGAGCGGGTTGTGTCGCTCCTGCACCCTTTCCCCGTGCCTTTGTCCCCGCTCACCTCACTTTTGCGAATCTCCCCATCTTCCCATTCGTCCATCTCATCCTCATAGTCAAGTTCCACCACCTAATCTTCGTCCATCATACACTTGCCCTCATCACCCCTTGCATCGATTGCATCACTCCACTCTTCTGATGCTTGTCCCCCACGGCGTATGCCATACTTGCGACTGCCACGGTCCTGCTCTGTAGAGAAGGCAGCTGAAGACCCCTCTTTTGCTTCAGACCAATGTCTGGGGGCCGTGTTGCACTCCGTTGTTGTCACCTTCTTTCTGCAAGCCTCCATCACTGGCTTGGACTCCCTGCACCTCTCATGGCCATGAGCGCCAATTGTGCCCCTCACGCTGCCGGACCCCCTGGCTGCACAAGCCTCCTGACTCTTCTCCTTCTCTGTGTTTGAAACCCATACCCAACAGTCTTGCCCTGCTGCAGGGCCCGACAGGCCCCCATTCCCCCCCTCCCGATTTCCTCTGAGACTGCCTCTCTCTCCACACGAACTCCTCCCTGTCTCTGCATAGCTGGGCCCACCTTTCCTAAGTTTCTGCCACTGCTCTCCTTTGTTCTCTGATCCTGGCCGTTTTATCAACCGCCGACCAATCAGGTGCCCTGGACTGCCCTGCTGCACTGCCCTTGGGGCCCTCCCTCACGTGGCCTGACGTGTCCCCATGGAACCCCATCTGCCCCTCTGGCTCCTTGCTGCCCACCATGACTCCAGCCTCCTGTGCCCTGCTCTGCCCCAGCCCATGCTCTGCTTCCCTGCCCCTTTGCCTTTCTTCTTCCCAGCGGCCCCACCCGCCACCTGCACTGGCCCTGCCCTTGCCCAAGGAAAGATCCAGAGGCAATCTGTCTTCATTACTGGGCCCAGACGCCTCATTCTGCTGCCTCCCTGGCTGTATCAAACCTGTTCATTATTGGCAATCCCCCAGGGCCCCAGCACGAGGCCCCCTCCTCCCTCTCCTTGGCCCCTCTTGTCAGGGGCACAAATGGGCCTGGTTTGGAGTCTGGGGGGGATGGATGCGCTGCCTCCCCCCCCCCCACCACCACCACCAATTTACACTTTTTGGCCCTTTCGGGCGATCCACATGCAGCGACCACTACCACAATGCCGCTTGCAGCAGCGCGCATCGGTCGCGTCATGCTGACCCAGGCCTGGTCCAAGACACCAGGCCTGAGTAAATCAGCACAGCTGGCTTCACAAGCACGGGAAGCGTGGCCCGCACAGTTTCAGCGTTGTGGCCTGAAGACATGGCGCTGCACAAAAACACTCCCCTACATGTCTAACAGGACCGGCCAAACTCTCGACCGTGTGATGGTCTGGCACGGAAGAGGCCACCGGTCCCTCCCCTAAACCCCTATATAAACCTCCCCTTTTAATCCCTCCCACATGTAACCCCCACCAATCCTGTCGACCCTGCCCTCACTGCCCCTCCCGAAAGCTCCCTTGAAGAGACTAGACTGCGTCTGCTCTCCACCGGACCCTCCATAGGGACCTAGCCAAGCAAAGCAGCAGAGAATCACAGTCAGCACTCTTTTCACATTCAAAACAAAAAAAAACACATATACCCTGCAATCTCGTACTCATGCACATTCAGCACCGACCTAGTCATTCAGCAATATTAAGCTGAAAAACAATTTGAGGAGGAACAAAACCAAAGAAACTAAACCAAACACCACACAAAACTTCACAAACCTGAACATTTTTCACCTCACATAGGACATGTACCAAACGTATCACATGAAAAACCTGCCCATAACTACATCCTCGAATATAGGTATAACCTTCGCAACTGAAACATATGTGTCTTTCAACCCTCCACACTTTAAAAATATTGTTTTTGCATCTGAAAACAGGGAGCCTCTCAAACCCTGGCACTTCAAAAAAGAGAGTTGTTCAAAGCCTTTGAACAAGGTCTCTCCCAATACGTGAGACACAGAAAACAAAAAGGTAATGCTTCAATCCTTGCAAGTGAAAAGAGGATGTCCCTCGAAACTCGCAACTTAAAAACTATGGTGAATTCCAACACTTGATGCATACATCAAACAAACTGACACGAGACATACCTCCACCCTTGCAGCACTGAGAGCAAGTTATATGGCAATCATTCCAACCCACAAAACAGGGTATTTCTCCATCCTGGCTACTAAACACGGGGTTTCTATCAACTCTAGATACAATGGAACAGTAGAGAAATTCTTGCAACTCCAAAAAGAATGCATTTGCAATAGAAGTCAAGGTGAGAGGCAACGTGCATAAAGTCGTAAATCCCACCACTGACATAGCAAAACACTTCCATCAAAGATTATGACAAAGTTGCAGACGAGGAAAACAAGAGCAGTACACTCACATGAATATTGTGCAATTCTATATCTAGGTTGAAAAGTACACAAATAAAATGCAATAATACATATCTAACAATGAATAAAATAAAAAATACAGTGCTTTTGAATCATGAGAAAATACAATCTACACCGTATGGGAAATAAAAATAGAGGTTCTCAGCAGTTCTATATTACAAATAATGAACCTCACACTATGTTAGTATTGTATGCATAGAATAAACTTGGAGGAAGAGTAAAATACACTATAGGTAAGGTGAAGTAATGGCTGGCTGAGACTAAACAATCTTGACACTATCATATTTAAAAGGCTTATTGATATTCGAGATTCCGGATTGCACTAATCCAATGTGTTTATCCTTGTATTTCCTTTTTTTAATAAAAAATACTGATCAATAAAGAGTAACTAGTACCAGTGGCGGCTCCTCAATTTGGGCGCAGTACCGTCTCCCTCCCCCCCCACACCCCTCCCCTTCCACCAGCAGCTACAAAACCTTTACCAGAAAACAATCATAAACTTTGTTTATGATTGTTTTCTGGTAAAGGGGGTGGGGCCACGGAGGTGAAGAGCAGCGAGGGGGAGTGCTCAGCACTCCCCCTCACTGCACATGTATGTTTGGCCAGCTGTCTCAAACCAGCCAAACACACATGTGCAGTAAGCTTTCTCAAGCTCGGCAACAGAGTTGCCGGACTTGAGAGAGCCTGCACAGGCTCCCAGTCTGCCTGGGAGCACCCAGGCTGGACGCTCCCAGCCAATCCTGACACTGCCCTGAGCAGCGTCAGGATTGGCGCAGGCTGGGAGCCTGTGCCTGCAGCATCCGGCGATGAAGAGACGTGGAGGCGAGGAAAGGTTAGTGTTTTATTTTTTATTAAATGAAATAAATGTTTATTCCCTCCCTCTTCCCCCTGCATGTTGCCCGCCCCTTCAGCGCCCCGTAGGCTGTTACTGACTAGTACCCATAATCAGCACAGTGTTTTATTTCTCCAGAGGTCAATCATTAAATTAAACACATCATCATTAAGTCTTCATGCGAATGTCACAATACGAACATGCTTAGGAAATCTTTTACTAGGTTTGACTCCAATCTGTCTAGGGAAACAAACGGCAGACAGGACCATGTTTGGGCTGCACTTGTCAGTGACAGTGCAGGCATCAGGGCAAGCATTTTCAGAAGTCAGGAAGGGCTAGGTAGAGCCATCAGGCTATCCTTTGAAGTTTTGGAAGGTCAGAGTACAACCCCTCGGTCCATCCTGCTCAGGAACACCCTTCCCAACACTCAAGATCCTTTTGTCCCCTGTCTGGAAGGGATACACATCACACCACAGAGCCCGCTACAGTAATGGTACCCTGGACAGTGGCGGAAAGGCACATTTGTTTAAGGCAGAAAAAATAACAACTTTTCTAAAAGTGGTATTTTCAGAATAGTAATTTAAAATCCAACATTACCACTACAGAGGATGTTAAATTACAATTCCAATGAGTGTAAGAATGTGAGAAAACAGGGCTGATTGCAGAGGCCCCCTAACTTTTTGCCCCCATTTTCCACTTTTTGCTGGTGTTTTCCTGACTCTGATGGTGCCCTGGGTACTGCTAACCAGTCCCAGGGCCTGTGCTCTGTGTAAAATGGATATGCAAATTAGGCTAATTATAATTGGCTAAGTTAACCTACCTATAAGTCCCTAGTATATGGTAGGGCATGTAGGTTTAGGGACCACAGCATAGGTGGTGCACCCATAGGTGCACTGCTGAGGTGCCCAGTGTCATTTTAAAGGCAGGCCTGCCTTGCTGGCTGCTTTTAAATTAAAGTTATATGCAAATTCGACTTTGGAATGAAAAGTAGTTCTAAAGTCTTAAACTACCTTATTTTTACATATAAGTCACCCCTAAGGTGTGCCCTATGTGCCCCTAGGTCTGGGTGCCATGTAACTATAAGCAGGGACTTCATAAAAATAGTTTTATAAGCCCTGGTGAGGTAAAAACAGCCAAATTCGTTTTTCCCTCATTGTAGTAAATGGCCTTCATAGGCTAGAATGGGGAGACTTTATTTTAATTTTTAAAGTCTCCTTAAATGATGCATACCAAGAGTTTGGTATCAAATTAATTGTTGTAATAAATCCCACAACTTCCAGTTGTTGGATTTAATATAACTTGTTCAGGTAAAGAGTTTTAAACTTTACCTGAAAAGTTGCCAATTTCAGCCCTGCATTGTTTTTGCTGCTGTGCTCTGATTGGCCAGCCTCGAGCAGCTTGGCCAAGCTGCCTTGATGAGGTGTGAAGTGGCCTGGCTTCACACAAAGGAATGTGCCTGTGGGAAGGAATCTCCCCTCAGCAGATGGTGAGGCAGGAAGGGGGAGGGCTGCCAAACTGGTCTTCAAAGGCAGAGAAGGACATTTGGAGCAACCAGCAACACCCCCACATCCTGCAACCCCAGACAACTAGGTGCCCCCTTGATTAGATTAGGAGAAGGCAGGAGAGGGGTGTGTTTATGATTTTTTGCCACACCAGTGGGTGGGCTCAGCCAGATGTAACCTCCAAAAATCAGATTCAACCATGATGGATTTTTAGAGAATGTTGCCTCCTGGGACTGATTTTTGCCACACTTCCCAGGAAGTGGTCATCACAGGGGGAAGGACCCTGCACCTGATTGGAGAACCAGGACCCCCCTGCTTTTCACCCAGGAGCAAGGATAAAACTGGCAGACCTGCACCCACACCTCAGATCCCCATCAGATTCCAACAAGGAAGAACCAAAGGAGAAGAAGGACTGCCCTGCTGGACCCCTGGCTTGCACCTGGAACCTGCACTCAGAAGGACTGCACCAGCTGCACACTTGGGCTTCACCACAAGAAGGACTTTGCCTGGCTTCAACTGGTTCAAGGAGGGACTCCCTGTTTGCTACAGGTGAAAAATTGCTATCCAGAGTCCCCTGCACCAACTCCTGAAGAAAGCGACCAGCTGACCACTGTCCAGTGGCCAAAAAGGAGTTTGCGCCAGGTGCATTCTGGGAGTTGTAGTCCGCACCCCCCAAGGACCATCTCAGAACTTCTGGACCCTTGGGGTGAGCTGTGGACCCCAAAAGAACCTTAAAAGGACATCTGGGAGAAGCCCCAGAAGTTTGGAGAAGTTTGGACAACAAAGCTCCATAGAGGGACCGACCCGCCGCGGCAACTCTTGCCGGCTTGCCTCAACTGAGACCCGGCCTGATTTGCTGGTTCGTCCCGGTAAAGAAAATCTCTGAAAAAGAGACTAAGGGGGTCATTCCGACCCGGCGGGCGGCGGGCTCCGCCCGCCGGGCGGAAACCGCCCAAAGACCGCACCGCGGTCAAATGACCACTGGGGTCATTTCAACTTTCCCGCTTGGCCGGCGGGCGATCTCCAAAAGATCGCCCGCCGGCCCATCGGGAAAGCCCCTGCAAAGAGGAAGCCGGCTCCGAATGGAGCCGGCGGATTTGCAGGGGTGCGACGGGTGCAGTGGCACCCGTCGTGATTTTTACTGTCTGCTAAGCAGACAGTGAAAATCTTTGTGGGGCCCTGTTAGGGGGCCCCTGCACTGCCCATGCTTTACCGCTGCGGTCAGAATGGCCCGGGAAGCACCTCCAGCCTGTTGGCGGTGCTTCCTCAGCCCTCCACCCTGGCGGTTTGAAACCGCCAGGGTCGGAATGAAGGCCTAAGTCCGAAGGTAAAAAGTTGACCGGGACCTCCCAGCCAGCGTATCCGAGGAGGGCTCCATGGACGTCGGATCAAGATCCAGGTTTACCCCGGTCGAAGGATTTTCACCTCGAAAAAACGACTAAGTCCGAAGGTAAAAATCTCCACCGAGGATTCCAGCATCGCGTATCCGGATAAGGGCTCCAGGAGGTCGGATTGGACTGGCAGGTTCGTCCCGCTGAAGAAAATCTTCGAAAAAAAGACTAAGGCCCTCATTCCAACATTGACGGGCGGCGGAGGCCGCCCGTCAATGTTGCGCGTCAGGAATACCGCTCCGCGGTCCAGAGACCGCGGAGGGTATCCCAAGTTTTCCCCTGGGCTGGCGGGCAGCCGCCGAAAGGCCGCCCGCCAGCCCAGGGGAAACGACCTTCCCACCATGAAGCCGGCTCGTAATCGAGCCGGCGGAGTGGGAAGGTGCGACGGGTGCTACTGCACCCGTCGCGTATTTCACTGTCTGCTATGCAGACAGTGAAATACATTTTGGGGCCCTCTTAAAAAAAAAAAAAACGCCAGGAACTGGATGGCGGGAGGGGGAGTCGGAATCCATGCGCCGGCTTGGAGGATTCCTTGGGGGCAGCGGGAAACCGGCGGGAGACCGCCGGTTTCCCTTCTCTGACCGCGGCTAGGCCGCCGCGGTCAGAATGCCCCGCGGGGCACCGCCGGCCTGTCGGCGGTGCCACCGCGTCCCGCGGCCCTCGCGGAAGTAATCCGCCAGGGTCATAATGACCACCTAAGTGTGAAGGTAAACTTTTAACCGAGGCCTCCAGCGGCCTGTAGCCGAGCAGGGCTCCATCGCGGTCGGCCTTAAACTTTGACTTTGCCCCGGTCGAGATGCAACCAGATGACCCGATTGGCGCTTTTTGTTTCTAGGCGCTAAAACAAAACAAAAATCTTAAAAAAATCATATCTCTGGTTCCCCTCATCCGATTTTATTTGTTTTGGTGTCATTTTAAAGATAAACATATAATCGATTTTTATAAATTGGTTTTGGATTTTTAAACTGTTTCCTGTGTTTTATTTGAATACTGTTTTGTGATATTTGAATGCTTTACACTCTGTCTCCTAAGTTAAGCCTCGACGCTCGTTGCCAAGCTACCAAGGGTTGAGCTGGGGTTAATTTACTGAGACCTAACTGGACCTTAGTGGAGGTTAGTGGCCTATTGCTAAGTGTAGGTACCTACCTGCCCTTACCAATGACCCATTTTCCAACAAAGAAGTACTTCTTTTGCTGTTCCCAAACTGAAATTATCACTTACTCAATATAGCAAGGCAACCCACTGATACTGCATGGGAGAGCTAACCTTGCTACAGTGAAAAACAACTTTGGTGTTTTTCTCTGCCAGCATATGTAAAACACTACAACATATGTCCTACTTTATAGACACTGTACACCCTGCGCTATGAGCTCTCAAAGCCTAGTTAGGGGTGATTTATAACCATTAATAAGGAAGGTCTGGGCCTGTCAAAAGATTTATTTTACCATGTTGAGATGGCAGCTTTAAACCTGCACTACTGACTGTGAAGGCAGGCCTGAGATATGTTTTACAGTGCTAGTTAAGTGGGTGGAATAGTGATTGCTGCACTAGCATGCTACCACTGGTTAGCAGTAGTAAAGTGTGTCCTAATGCCAACAAAAACAGGTTCAACAAAAATAGGGCAGTGAAGCTAAAGATGTGGGGGAATACTACACAAATGATGGTCATTTCCAACATTCCTATCTCATGGTGGGAAACGACAGCATATCAGATGAAGAGGTCATACAGGGACACTAAACTGTATAAAATCATATGAGGAGAATGAGGTGACATACTGGTAAAGTTTTCTTTCAGTTCAACATTGGCTGGAGCAGGAGATAAACTACATAAGTTTGTTTAAGATGACCTTGCTGTTCGGCATTTGTCAGAGCTGATGTGGAAACTGTTTTGAAATTCAAATAATGTGATGAAGCTCACAGTAGCAGTCATACATACATGGTGATCCCAACATGCGCATGTGATGTGAAGGCTCTTACACTCAATCAAGCTTGCGATGAGTTTGGAGCTGATAATAGATTTTAAGTTGTGTCCTCTGGACTGCCAAAATTTGAGGTGGGTGAGTAAGCCCACCTGTAACATCGTGGAAAGAGACAAATAACATATCAATAAGCAGATTACCTAGAATAAAAACTGAAATTAATCGCATTGAGTTTTAAGGCTCTCCTCATACAACAGTATTAATCGGTCAGACACCAGATACTCTGCAAAATGGTTTCAGTGTCATATACATGGAATTCCCTGTATACAGTCTTGCAGACAATTAAGCTATAGTTCATTCATGCACAGTTTCATAGAGGCTGAAATCCTGGGATTTTTTTTTCTCAACTCTTCAAAACACAAACAGGTTACCATAGGACTCATCACACTGCTTTGTGATCTTGTTTGCCACCGTTTGGTCTTTTAAAAAAATTGCTCAATGGAACCATTGCTAATGTAGCATTTTGGCAATTATATAGCGCCCGAATATGGAAGACACAGGGGCATATTTATACTCTGTTTGCGCCGGAATTATGTCGTTTTTTTTTACGCAATTCCGACGCAAAACTAACTCCATATTTATACTTTGGCGTTAGACGCTTCTAGCGCCAAAGTCCATGGAGTTTGCGTAATTTTTTTGCGTGGACACCTACTTTGCGTTAATGATATGCAAGGTAGGCGTTCCCGTCTAAAAAAGTGACTCCGAGGCATGTGCGCCGTATTTACACTCCCGGGAAAAATGTCGCCCGGGAGTGGGCGGGTCCCAAAAAAAATAACGTCCAGCCGCTTTTGTGTCGTTTTTTAGCGCCTGGTCAGGGCAGGCGTTAAGGGACCTGTGTGCTCGGAAGGAGCCCAGAGGTGCCCTCCCATGCCCCCAGGGACCCCCCCTGTCACCCTTGCCCACCCCAGGAGGACTCCTAAGGATGGAGGGACCCATCCCAGGGAACATAAGGTAAGTTCAGGTAAGTATTAATTTTTTTTTTTTTTGTGGCATGGGGGGCCTGATTTGTGCCCCCCTACATGCCACTATGCCCAATGGCCATGCCCAGGGGACAGAAGTCCCCTGGGCATGGCCATTGGGCAAGGGGGCATGACTCCTGTCTTTGCTAAGACAGGAGTCATTTCAATGGGGGTTGGGAGTCGAAAAAAATGGCGCAAATCGGGTTGAGGCGATAATTTTGCCTCAGCCTGACTTGCCCCATTTTTTGGCGCCCAAGCTCCATATTCCCCTACGCCGGCGCTGCCTAGTGTACGTCATTTTTTTGGACGCACACCAGGCAGCGCCGCCGGCTAACGCCGGCTAACGTCATTGAATAAATACGGCGCCCGCATGGCGCTTCAGAATGGCGTTAGCCGGCGTTAGATTTTTTGACGCACAACTGCGTTGGCGCAGTTGTGCGTCGAAAAGTATAAATATGGCCCACAGTATCTTGACTTCTTGATGACAAATCCGTGGTTCAAGGATCAATAGCATTCCCTTACTGATATCCTCTGTAGCAACGTGTTTATTCTTTACCAGGCAGTAATGGTCATAATTGCAAGGTGCACAGTATCATTGAACTACAATTCGAATCTGCCCCCTTCAGTGCCACCCTGGTTAGTAGCACTCAGAAAATGGTCTCAGGCGAAGACAACATGAAGCCACTTATGTTTCCGCAATGGAAAGGCTAAATCCATTACCAACTGGGACACCATCTGTTATGGCTGGCATTCTTGGCTTTGTTTCCCCATTTGTTTTGCCTTCTGACTTCCTGTTTTTCTAACTTCATTTTTATTGGGCTGTATGCATTTTGCAGCACAAATAGAAGTGCCACATCAGCATTGCAGTCTGTTTATGTGCAGGAAGGCATATGTTCCTGCACATAAACAATCTATCCCCTCAACGCAGACACCCTGGCACTATGGTGCAAGAATGCCTGTGTTGTCCCAGACAGCTTAATTCAGCACTGGCGCATGGGGAAACACAGGGGTGCGCCGTATTCCTGTAAATACGGCACATCTCTGCATTTCAAACGTGGCGCGCCACTTTGTCCTAAATCTGAGCCCCACTTTCTAACACTGTCCTCTAAGCGCCAGTCCCTAAATCAGACTAATTTCTCTGCAACCTTGGCGGGGAAAGGGAGGAGGAAGATGGGGCGGTAGTTGGAGAGGATCTCTGGGTCGGCTTGTTTTTTTTTTTAGGAGAGCGGTGATTTCCGCGTGCTTCCAGGGGTCTGGGTAGGTGGCGGAGTCGAAAGAGGAGTTGATTATGTTGTAGAGTATGGGGGCGATGGTAGGGCTAGCTTTGTTGTAGATGCGGTGTGGACAGGGGTCGGAGGGGGAACCGGAGTAGATGGAGTTCATGGTTTTTTCGGTTTCTTCGTGTGTGGTGGGGGTCCATGTGGAGAGTGTGGTGGGGGGTCCTGAGTGGGGGTTGGGTTGGGTGAGTGAGGGGTGTGTGTGGTGGGTGTGTGTGGTATGAAGCTGTTGTGGATGTCCAGGATTTTGTGGAGGAAGTGGTTGGAAAGGGCGTCACATAAGGGCTGTGTGTGTGTGGGGTCTATGTTGCTGGCTTTGGGTTTGGCAAGTTCATTGATGATGGTGAAGAGTTCTTTGCTGTTTTGAAAGTTGTTGTCAAGGCGTGTCTTGTAGTGATCTCTTTTGACGGTGTGTATGAGTTGGTGATGGGTGCGAATGGTGGATTTGAGGGTGGAGAAGTTGGTTGTGGAAGGTTCTAGTCTCCACATTTTCTCAGCTTGGTGGCATTTGCGCTTGGAGTCTTGGAGTTCAGGGCTGAACCATGGGGTGTTCTTGATGTTGCGTGTGGCAATGTGTTTTCTGAGGGGGGCTAGTGTGTCTGCGCAGGTAGTGATCCATTTGGAGAGGTTGTGTGCTCCTGTGTTGGGTTCGTTGGTGTGGGGGGGTTATGGGCCACTTGGGAGTTTAGTCGTTCTGTGGGGATCTTGTCCCACATGCGGTAGGGTGTTGTGTGTTGATGATAGTGTGTGGGGGGTTTGGTGAAGGAGAAGTGGACGCAGCGGTTGTCAGTCCAGAGGAGTTCGGTGGTGTGGGCGTAGGCTATGTGTTGGCTTGAGGTGAAAATTGCGTCGAGCGTGTGTCCTGCTGAGTGGGTGGGTGCGGTGACCAGTTGTTTGAGTCCAAGGTTGTGAGGTTGTCTATGAGGGAGGTAGTGTTGTGGTCTTGTGGGTTTTCTAAGGAAAGTTGAAATCACCGAGGATGATGTAGCCTGTGGAGGTGAGGGCATGCAAGCTGATGCTGTCGGCGATAGTGTCGCAGAAGGCGGGGCGTAGTCCAGGTGGTCTGTAGATTAGTGTACCTCTGAGGGTGGAGTTGTTGTTAATGTGGATGAGGAAGTGGATGTGTTCAGTGTTGTCGATAGTGTCTTGGGAGCTGGGGTGACTTTGATGGTGTCTCTGTGTAGGATGGCGATGCCACCGCCTGGCCTGTTGAGGCGGTCTTTGTGTTGGAGTTTGTAACCCTTGGGGGTGGCTATGGCTATGTCGGGTTCTGAGGAGGGGTTGGTCCAGGTTTCCATGAGGAAGGCGATGTCAGGTGAGTGTGATGTGATGAGGTCCCAGAGTTCTATGGCCTGTTTGTGAAGGGAGCGGATGTTGAGGAGCAGGCAGTTAAGGTGGTTGTGGTGGGTGGCGTTGATGTGGTGCGTGAGGGTGTTGTTGCGGGGTGTGTTCTGGTTGTGGGCTGGAGTGCTGCGGGGTTGGTTGGTGGGTGCAGGGTGGGTGAGTCTTGTGTTGGGGGTGTTGTGTTTGTTGAGGGTGGGGTCGCTATGGTTGGTGTGTGGTGTGAGGGATGTCGAGCAGGAGAAGTGGCAGGTGTGGCAGGTGAAGGGGCCATGAGTGTGTGTGGGGCTAGATGTGGTGCATGTGGGGTGGGGGCCTGGGTTGAGAGAGTGGAGGGTGAGGGGGGAGTCGGTGTGTCTGAGAGGGCCAGGGGTTCTGGCGCTGGGCGCGGTACAGGCGCGGACGGGCGCTGACGGGTTTGCCTTAGGCATGCCAGCGGCGCACCAGCGGCATGGCCGCGCCGCGGCTGCCATAAGAGGAGGGGAGGGTGGGAGTGGCAGCTGGGAGGCGGGAGGGCCTGTTGAATGAGAGGGCTGGTGGGTGGGGCCGCAGGTGACGCAGCGGCGGGAAAAGTGGATCAGAAAGGGACGGTGAGGAGGAGGGGGAGGTGGGAGAACGCAGCGGCAGGGGAACACAGCGGCAGGGGAACGCAGCGGCAGGGAAATTGACCAAGAAGCGGTGAGGAGGGGGGAGGTGGGAGGGGCTGCAGGGGAACACAGCGGCAGAGAAATTGATAAAGAAGCGGTGAGGAGGAAAGGGGAGGCGGGAGGGGCCGCAGGGGAACGCAGCGGCAGGGAAATTGACCAAGAAGCGGTGAGGAGGAGTGGGGAGGCGGGAGGGGCCGCAGGGGAATGCAGCGGCAGGGAAATTGACAAAGAAGCGGTGAGGAGGAGGGGGGAGGCAGGAGGGGCTGCAGGGGACGCAACGGCAGGAAAAGCGACAGCAGCAAGGAAACGGGATGGAGATGGCGCGGAAGACGGAGCAGGGAGCGACCTGCCTGCAGAAGCAGGGTCAAAGGTTGCTCCCTGCTATCGCGCCGCGGCTGCCATAAGAGGAGGGGAGGGTGGGAGTGGCAGCTGGGAGGCGGGAGGGCCTGTCAAATGAGAGGGCTGGGGGGTGGGGCTGCAGGGGACGCAGCGGCGGGAAAAGTGGATCAGGAAGGGACGGTGAGGAGGAGGGGGGAGGCGGGAGGGGCTGCAGGGGAACGCAGCGGCAGGGAAATTGACCAATAAGCGGTGAGGAGGAGGGGGGAGTCGGGAGGGGCCGCAGGGGAATGCAGGGGCAGGGAAATTGATAAAGAAGCAGTGAGGAGGAGGGGGGAGGGGCCTCAGGGGAATGCAGCAGCAGGGAAATTGACAAAGAAGCAGTGAAGAGGAGGGGGGAAGCGGGAGGGGCCACAGCGGAACGCAGCTGTAGGGAATTTGACAAAGAAGCGGTGAGGAGGAGGGGGGAGGTGGGAGGGGCCGCAAGGGATGCAGCAGTGGGAAAAGCAACAGCAACAAGGAAACGGGATGGAGGTGGCGCGGAAGACGGAGCGGGGAGCGACCTGCCTGCCTACCGAGCTCTGCCACTCCAGGGCTGTGGGAGGTGATGAGCATACCCATTTATAGCAGATTTGCCGCTGAGCAATAAGCATCAATACAAACAGAAGACATTGCTGTGTTTGGACTTTCAAATCACAATCCCCAAATAGAACCAAAAGAGGATTCAATGCTATTCCTTCACCAAATATCTTGTTTAAAACTTTCTGAATGGCTTCCCAGAAATTTCCCAACCTGGAGCAGTTCCAAAACATATGGATATCATCCGTATTTGGGTCATCACATCGTGGGCAGTTTTTCGGAATTTTCACGATGCGGGACAACCTTGCTGGAGTCCAATATACTCTATGTTGTTGCTCTTTGTGACTGAAAGATTGGCTGCAGAAGTATAATGGTTCAAGATGTAAGCCCCCACTCTCGCACCCTATTTGTTTTTCTTTCCAGGCTACGCGGTATTGTGCTTTGACATTGCTGACTGTGCTGTGTGGACCGTGATCGGAACTCACTCATATGTTGCTTTTTAAGCATATCATGTATGTAAAGTAAGTTGAAAAAAACTAATTAAAAAAAATATATAAGGTGGCCAAGTGGAAAGACACTGGTGGGGTCAAACACCTATAAAAGCAGTACTTTTACTTCACTTTTAAAAGAAGGTAACAGTACTTCTTTACACATAGATGTATTCAGTTTCCTTAGAGCACATGACCATAGACGCTTCAAGTTCTTCAAATCTCATCACCTTTGGTTTAATGCAGGTTGTTGGAATGAACAGATACAGAGGTTAGAACGTAGAAGGAGGTTTATTTAACCATCTTGCAGGTAGCTACAAGTGAAACACAAGTAGAAACAGATACAGATACCCCCGGGAGCACATGAGATTATTCGCTTAGCCCATTTATAATTGAA
The DNA here is from genome assembly GCF_031143425.1 of Pleurodeles waltl. Taxonomy (NCBI): domain Eukaryota; kingdom Metazoa; phylum Chordata; class Amphibia; order Caudata; family Salamandridae; genus Pleurodeles; species Pleurodeles waltl. Next base: position 919,312,822 of record NC_090446.1, on the reverse strand, counting down.
AGCAGTAACCCCATTGAACCTCTATAACCTTAGTGATCCATGACATCATCTGAAGACCTGGGTGACAAGACACCACTCTCTTGTTTGCGCAGGGATCAGAAATCCGGGATTTGTGGTAAACACGGACTCTTCTATAATTTTTCCTTGATTAATTTCAGCAAGCCAAAAATGCAGATATTCACCAGGGGGGAAAGTGCGAAAAGTTGGGTGGAAACCATGGCCGATCTTGCTCTTAACCAGAAAGCAGACTCTTGCACATGTAGTGACTGTTTTAAAGAATTCAGTACATTCTGAATGGAATTAAAAAAACTGGGCTTTAGGTGTTACTTACCATTGTTTTACTGTGTATTTGGAAGACCTACTCGTAGCTTGTTTCTTCATTTTGTTTTACTCTGAAACCTGGTGATCATGCCTTGCACAAAGCTCTAGACTTCCTAGAGTTTCTCGGTCTGCTATTAGAAAGAGATCACATTTTGAAGCCAGTTATTTCCCTCTTTTACTTTTTCAGAATTGCTTCAACCAGATTTTCCGGTAAACCAGTCCTACATCAGCCTTCCCGCATACTGAAGGCGAAACATAAAACTCACAAAGTTTCCATGAGATTAAATTTCCTTCTGGAAAGTGCATCAGGTAATGCTATGTAGCAGAATTGACGTCACGGGAAATAAGCAATTTCCTACGTTTTTCAATCTTCTCCCATTTCAGTTCAGTGCATCTCATATTAACCTGCAAACACAAGCGAGCGAGATTACCCTGTGGCACCCGGTGCTCCTCGAGCACATTACCTCGTTTACCAACATATTTCGTGCATCTCAGTTACATCTTTGATAAAATATCAAGCTTTCGTGTAATTTAAGTTTACGGCAGCTTAACAGCTACCCGTTTTCTATTCTTAGTATGAGGACTACATGCTCTAAAGTTACCAGCCACACTTATGCATATGTATCTCATCTAGCTCCTCAATGTTCAGATCAAATGCTATTGGGGCACTTTTCTATGCAGAGAAGAGAACACACCCAAGCGGTTCCATTCACATAAATGTAAGTTTTTATTTAAATTGAGTGATAGGCTGCTTTAGAAGGTAACCCCCTAAATTGTTTTTCTCTATGTGCACACAGTGAAAACATAGATGTGGTAGATCTGGAGCCAGTATTTCTTTAACCTTTGTGTAAAAAAATCATAATGCTACTGTTTGAGTACTGTCTCTTGGAGAATGCCCCTCACCTGAAAAGGAAGCTCACCTGTGACATTCTAACAACAAATTTCCTCTGGGCCTGGCAGGAAGAGAAGACTGCTCCTCTCAGGAGCTGGCACTGAGAAAGGGCCAGTGCCCCCGTAGCTAGACAACCAGAATGTCTTAATCGGGTTCTGGCATCGTATAAAAATAGATCCCTTAGATCCAGGCTTGAGTGCCTTATCCAGACCAGTTCTTTTTTGCATTCTGTTACTTATAGTCTTTAATTTATAATAGGATAAGTAGAACTGGAATGTGTGGCAGGGCTGGCCTGTATGATAGGTGCACAAACGCACCTTCGAAACTTGGGAAGCTTCTGTATAATATCCTCATTGTGGGAGTCTGCCTGGGCACTGGCATCACAACACTCAACGAAAGATGGGGAGATCAGCACACACACCCTTAACAGGAAAATCGGCCTTTGATGGCGAGCTGCAATGTTTGGAACTGCTGCAGTCAAACTGTAAATCCCTCAAATGAATAGATATAAGAAAAGTGTAATATTTTGCACAAGGACAGTTATTGGGGAAAATGAGTCTTGCAGTATTTGTGCTGTTTATTTAAAACAGAGCAGAGGTGTAGGAGGCTGGCCTGGTTTGTAGTGGGTACCTTGGGTACTTACACCTTATACTAGGTCCAGTTATCGCTTATTAGTGAAGTAGTAGTGTTCTAGCAGCTTAGACTGATAGGGGTAACTGTAGCAGAGCAGCTTAGGCTGAACTAGGAGACATGCAAAACTCATGCAGTACCACTTATAGTTACACAGTACTTATACACAAGTAAAGGCAATACTCAGTGTTACCAAAAATAAAGGTATTTATTTGGGTGACACAGTACCAAAAATATCTTAGAGACAATACTCCTTGTGGAGGTAAGTATTATACGCAATATATACACTAGACACCAAAATTAGACAAGTAATTAGTCATAGGATAGTGCAAACAATAGGAAATGCTATAGAATGCAATGGGAGAAAATAGGTCTAAGGGCAGCACAAACAATATACTAAGAAAGTGGAATGTAAATCACGAATTCCTCCCTAGACAAGTGTAGTGTGTGCAGAATCGCTGGGAGAGTAATAATACAGTAAAGGTAAGTAAATTACCCCACCCCAGAGCCCAGAAAAGCAGGAGTAAAGTACTGCAAGTTTTCTTAGGACACACTACACCTCTTGATATGGATTATTGCAGTAACCAACCAAGTCTGCAAACAACAACTGCTAAATTCCTGGACCTGAAGACCTGAAAAAGAAGGGGACCAAGACCAGAAGTCGAAAGAAGTTCCAGGAAGGACAGGAGCCCCTGCCAACCCAGAAAAGGGTGCAAAACAAGAGTCCCCAGTTGAACAAAGACTGCAGGAATGCACCCTAAGAAGATACCTGCGGGTTCCTGCATGATTCAAAAGATGTCCCACGACGTGAAGATGGATGCAGAAGTGATTTCATGTTGGAAGTCACCAACAATCCTTGGTTACGATAAATGTGCATTTTGGGTCAAAATGGCGCTGGCTGGACTAAGGAGGGACCCGGGGGCCTCAACCCTATGTGAAGAGGAAGAGGGGGCTCTCAGCACTTCAGAAAGCCCTCAGGATGCCAGACAGCACCCACAGAAGTCCCAGGACAATGGGACAAAGGAGGTGCAAAACGCGGTTTGTGCAGCACTACAAAAAAAGGTCCTACGCCATGGGAGGTCAACTCAGAGAGGTGAGCGTCACAGGATAGAGTGCTTCGATTCTAAGCCAGGCTGTGCATGAAGGAAATTTGCAAATAGTGCACAGAGGCCTCAGGAGGTGAAGAAGACGCGGAGTACAGTGGTATTGTCGCTCTCAGGGAAGGCAAGGTCTTACACCCTCCAAATTGCGTCAGCAGGACCTTAGGACAGTCTGTGTCAATGGGGTCCACCCTCTGTGTTTCTAGGAGCATGCTCGTCACTGTGAGAGGAATCTCAAGAGAACCCACAGGAGAGACCCTAAATAGCACTGAGAGGGGGATTGGCTACCTTATCAGGTAAGGACCTATCAGAAGAGGTCTCTGACATCACCTGCTGGCACTGGCCATTCAGAACCCTCTAGAGTGCCCCCACACCTTGCACAGCAAGATGGCTGAAGTCTGGGCCACACTGGAGGAGCTCTGGGCACCACCCCTAGGGTGGTGATGGACAGGTGAGTGGACACTCCCCTTTCCTTGGTCCAGTTTCGGGCCAGAGCAGGGGTCCCTGAACCGGTGTAGACTGGTTTATGCAAGAAGGGTACTATCTGTGCCCTTCAAAGCATTTCCAGAGGCTGGGGGAGACTACCCCTTCCCAGCCTGTAACACCTATTTCCAAAGGGAGAGGGTGTAACACCCTGCTCTCAGAGTAAATGCTTTGTTCTGCCTTCCTGGGACTGAGCTGCTCAAACCCCAGGAGGGCAGAACCCTGTCTATGAGGTGGCAGCAGCTGTAGCTGCAGTGCAAGCCTTAGAGAGCTGGTTTGGCAGGACTGGGGGTCCATGGTGGAGCCCCCAGGGTGTATGGAATTGGCTCCCCAATGCCAAATTTGGAATGGGGGAACAATTCCTTGATCTTAGACACCTTTCATGGCCATATTCAGAATTGCCATTGTGAAGCTACATATAGGTATTGACCTATATGTAGTGCACGCATGTAATGGTGTCCCCGCACTCACAAAGTCCCGGGAAAGGGCCCTGAACTATGTGGGAGCACATTTGCTAGTGCAAGGGTGCCCTCACACTTAGTAACTTTGCACCTAACCTTCAGCAAGTGAAGTTTAGACATATAGGTGCCTTATAAGTTACTTAAGTGCAGTGAAAATGGCTGTGAAATACCATGTGCATTATTTCACGCAGGCTGCAGTGGCTGTCCTTTGAAGGGTTTGTCTGAGGTCCTTATGGGTGGCAAAAGAAATGCTCTAGCCCATAAGGATCTCCTAGAACACCAATGCCCTGGGTACCTAGGTACCATATACTAGGAACTTATAAGGGGGGTCCAGTGTGCCAATTGCAATTGGTAAATGAAGTCACTATCCTACAGTGACAAATTTAAAAGCACAGAGAGCTTAAGCACTGAGGTTCTGATTAGCAGAGCCTCAGTGACACAGTCAAGCACTATACAGACACACACGTTAGGCAATAAACTATGAGCACTGGGGTCCTGACCAGCAGGATCCCTGTGAGACAGGCAAAAACATACTGACATACAGGTAAAATGGGGGTAACATGCCAAGAAAGATGGTACTGTCCTACAAGAGGTAAACTCAATTTGCCCCAATTTTCAAACTTGAACCATAGCTCTATGTTCCGGTAACAGCAGGCTTCATTTTACCCTATCACGGAAGCAATTAATATAGTGCACATTTTTCGTGCTGCATTTTGCCCCACAGTAATGTAGGTCCTCGGAAAAAAAGATTCCATTCATGATTGAGAGGGCACCAGAACTTGCACAGAACGAAGGGGCAATATCTATGCCCTGGAGCACACTTTCTTAAAGTGCTCCATTTATCTCTCATTTGCAGTTTCCCAGTGCTTGTGGGTCTGTTCTATTGTGCATTGTGGATAGAACTGATACAAGTCGGACTCCCGTGTTTGTACTACAAATCTTAAAGGACCTAAAACACTGCAGCAAGAATGTTATTACGCCCCCATTGTAGAAAACACATGATGGTAGTGCATTGCTACCGATAGCCAGATACTCAGTGATTAGGGCACTTTCCAGTGTCCACAGAGCCATCACAGGGAAGGATGTGCAGTTCTTACAAAGCTAAATTCCAACACGACTCTCCAGACTAGCATCCTGTTTTATAAATCCTCACTATCAGAAAAACATTGGGAAACAGCATCCTCAGTACAACTTTCAAGAGTTCCGAACTCTTTGCCTGGCATGGAACGAAGGATATAAATCCATCTAAAGTTCAGGAAAGAAGTAAAGATCTGACTCTCCCTGATATAAGGATCCATACCGAATCCAACACCCTGACACCAGAAACCAAATGACATTCAAGGCCAAAAAGAGCAAACCGTGCACGTGTGCACCAAAACGTGCAAGGGAATTACCACAATTGAACAGTACCACAGCAGGCTGTAATCAGTGCAGGCCCTATACCTGACTTGTTCGTCCTGATAGAATATTATACTCTGCGAAACCAGAACAGACTGGAGCTTGTTTCCTTAATCAAGTTTTGAACCCACAGAACAAACATACCAGAAATGGAAACCTACAGGCTACGCCTGATCGTTCAGATGGCCATTATCAAACCACTTAAATCAATGCTGATGATATGCACCCAATGAATAAAGGAATCTGCCAAATAATGTCTGGTACCTTGGATTACTTTAATACAATATGTACCAAAAGGCTCCCTGTCGCCCTTCAAAAACTCCAAGATTGGACACCTTAAAGAATGATGAAGTTTTATTCTGTACACTAACAGTCTACACAAGGCATGACTGCATAGAAGACCCTCAAGGCAGATCTCTAACCTCTCCCTCCCTCACTCTCACACTCTTTCTTTCCTCCATATACCCTCCAAGATTTACATGTCTTAATGGCTTGTGCAGTGAAGGGCATGGTTTGAAGCCTGACAGGCACCAAAAAACCCATATGGGCCCTGCAGAGTGCCTCATAGCTGCTGACTACTGTAAACTACAGACATTTCATCTCTCTCCTCTATTACACTGCTAAATGTTGCATTCTAAGACAGGATAAGAGCACCAACCTGGTCTCTTGTGCATGGCACCAAACCGCTTCCCAAATAGACCTCAGTGGAAGTAAAACATTCTTTCCATCAAGTAGTCCTCTGGTGTGTAGTGTGCTAACCATCCAATGATGCCCTTCGTGCCTTGCAATGGGGCATGAAGACCCCTAGAAATGAAACCAAAGTACAATACTTTAAAGGGCTCAGAAAGATTTAAGCACCTTAGACAGAATGGCAAGGCTCCTATGTGGCTTGTGTTTAAGAATAAACATTAGTTTTACTTTACCTCAGCCTACTAAAAGCTCATGCTTTTAAATTCTACCTGTCTGAATCTTGTGCATGCAAAGTTTCGGGGTGATCCGTCAAACCGGGCTGAACAAAAGTTGGGGGGGGGTGAAAAAAGTGCATTTCCTATGTTAATTCCATTAGAAACTTTAAACAGAACTACAGCCCGAACCGCTGAATGGAATCAAACCAAATTTGGCAGAAAGGTAGCTTTTGGGCTGCAGATTATGCTTTTTGTGCAAATCCATTAAGTAGTTTAAGAGAAATTCAAGGAAAACCAAATTTGTTTTTTAAGCCCTTCGATGCCAGGCCTTTTCCCCCTCAGGTGCCAAGCCTTTTTTGGCTGTTTGGGGCAGTTCACACTTAGGCCCTCATAACCTTTTGTCCATATAAGCTACCCACACCAAATTTGTGTTCTTTTTTTTCAACATCCTAGGGATTCCAGAGGACCCCAGACTTTGTGGGTTCCCCTGAAGGAGGCCAAGAAATTAGCCAAAATACAGGAATCTTTTTAAATGGGAAAAAAAGGCTGCAGAAGAAGGCTTGTGGTTTGTTTCCCTGAAAATGGCATCAACAAGGGTTTATGGTGCTAAAATCACAACCTTCCCAGCTTTCAGGAACAGGCAGACTTGAATCAGAAAACCCAATTTTTTCCAACACAAGTTTGGCATTTTACTGGGACGTACCCCATTTTTACTATTTTTTGTGCTTTCAGCCTCCTTCCAGTTAGTGACAGAAATGGGTATGAAACCAATGCTGGATCCCGGAAAGCTAAACATTTCTGAAAACTAGATAAAATTCTGAAATCAGCAAGGGGTAATCTGTATAGATCCTACATGGGTTTCCTACAGAAAATAACAGCTATATTGAAAAAATACTGAAATTGAGATGAAAAAAACAGCAATTTTTCTCCACGTTTTACTCTGTAACTTTTTCCTGCGATGTCAGATTTTTTAAAGCAATATACCGTTACATCTGCTGGACTCTATTGGTTGTGGAGATATATAGGGCTTGTAGGTTCATCAAGAACCCTAGGTACCCAGAGCCAATAAATGAGCTGCACCTTCAAATGGGTTTTCATTCTATACCGGGTATACAGCAATTCATTTGCTTAAATATAAAGAGTGAAAAGTATCAAGAAAACCTTTGTATTTCCAAAATGGGCACAAGATAAGGTGTTGAGAAGCAGTGATTATTTGCACATCTCTGAATTCCGGGGTGCCCATACCAACATGTGAATTACAGGGCATTTCTCAAATAGACTTTTTTTTACACACTATCTTACATTTGGAAGGACAAAATGTAGAGAAAGACAAGGGCAATAACACTTGTTTTGCTATTCTGGGTTCCCCAAAGTCTCCCGATAAAAATGGTACCTCACTTGCGTGGGTAGGCCTAAGGTTCGCGATAGGAAACGCAACATGGACACATCACATTTTTACTTTGAAATCTGACTTGTTTTTTGCAAAGTGCCTAGCTGTAGATTTTGGCCTCTAGCTCAGCCTGCATCTGGGGAAACCTACCAAACCTGTGCATTTTTGAAAACTAGACACCTAGGGGAATCCAAGATGGGGTGACTTGTGGGACTCTCACCAGGTTCTGTTGTCCAGAATCGTTTGCAAACCTCCAAATTTGGCCCAAAAACTATTTTTCCTCACATTTCGGTGACATAACGTTCTGGAATCTGAGAGGTGCCACAAATTTCGTTCCACCCAGCATTCCGCCAAGTGTCCTGATACGAATGGTACCTCATTTGTGTGGGCAGGCCTAATTCCCACAACATGAAATGCCCCAAAACACAACGTGGACACATCACATTTTCCCAAAGAAAACAGAGCTGTTTTTTGCAAAGTGCCTAACTGTGGATTTTGGCCAGTAGCTCAGCCGGCACCTAGGTAAACCTGCCAAACCTGTGCGTTTTTTAAAACTAGACACCTAGGGGAATCCAAGATGGGGTGACTTGTGGGTCTCGCACCAGGTTCTGTTACCCAGAATCCTTTGCAAACCTCAAAATTTGGCTAAAATACACTTTTTGCTCACATTTCGGTGACAGAAAGTTCTGGAATCTGATAGAAGCCACCAATTTCATTCCACCCAGCTTTCCCCCAAGTCTCCCAATAAAAATGGTACCTCAGTTGTGTGGGTAGGCCTAGTGCCCGTGACAGGAATTGCCCCAAAACACTTAGTGGACACATCAAAATTATCAAATACAAAACTAACTCTTTTTGCGGGGGGCACCTGCGATTTTGGTCCTGGGCTCAGCAGCCATATAGGGAAAACTACCAAACCCAAACATTTCTGAAAACTAGACACCTGAGGGAGTCCAGGGAGGTGTGACGTGCGTGGATCCCCCAGTGTTTTCTTACCCATAATCCTTTGCAAACCTCAAAATATGGCTAAAAAAACACTTTTTCCTTCGATTTCGGTGACAGAAATTTCTGGAATCTGAGAGGAGCCACAAATTTCCTTCCACTCAAGGTTCCCCCAAGTCTCCCGATAAAAATGATAACACACTTGTGTGGGTGGCCCAGGTGCTTGCAACAGGAAAATGCCAATAGCCTGTAGAGATTGAGGGGTTAGCACAGCAATTTGATAAGCACATATTTTGATATTATACATCTTTTAGGCTGACTCTGCTTTGGGGACCCACACAAGTGAGTTATAATTTTACTTGGAAGACTGAGGGGAACGCTGGGTGGTAGGAAATTTGTGCCGGAGGGGTAATCCTACAAAGAAAAGTGAGGAAAATATGCTTTTTTAAGCAAATTTTGAGGTTTGCAGAGGAGTCTGGGTAAGAAAATGTTGGGGGATCCAGGCAAGCCACACCTCCCTGGACTCCTTGGGGTGTCTAGGTTTAAAACATGTCTGGGTTTGGTAGGTTTCCCTAGATGAAGGCTGTACCCAAGACCAAAAACATAGGTGCTCCCGCCCCAAGCACAGGTAGTTTTGCATTAGATCATTTTGATGTGTCCACGTACTGATGTTCCGAACACTAAAGTTGTGAAAAGAAATGCACTTAGGTTATGTTAAAAAGATCCCTCACCCACTAACCAAGTTGGTGGCATGCTTCATCATCGTGGTCCCGCCTAGCGTGTCACGGGTGTGCTGCAACGCCTGATTCCAAAGGAGCAGGTCTTGTTATTTCTACCACACATGCAGGTTGGATTTGGAACAAGGGTGAGTGATGGTTCAGTAGATCAAATTTTATTAACAAGAGATTTCACAAAAATGAAATGCACTGTTAATAACTGAAAGGCCAAAAAACTGAACCAATGACTCACAGCTAGTGAGCTCTAAAGCCATGACAAGGCACCAACCGCTTTACTGTCCATTCACACACCTTTCATTCATGACATGCACAAGACCATTCACGCGGCCAGCCACAGGCCAGCACATTACAAAACTTGCTTCGACAGACAGCACCACTCAAGGGCCCATCACTTACATACACCCTCATGCCTTGTACAGCAATCACACCAGCTGATGGGAGTGTGTGGACTGGCGTTTGGCTGGCAGTGTGTTGCAGTAGCCACCAGCAAGTCAATATTTATACCGCCAGCCAAGGGCCAGCCCACTAACACTACCATCCAAGAGCCACCCTACGCACACCGCCAGCCAAGCGCCACCCCACTCACACCGCCAGCCAAGCACCACCCCACACACACCGCCAGCCAAGCGCCACCCGCACACACTGCCATCACTTTTTGTTGTTGTTTTTAAACAACAAAGAAACTACTAATTAGAAATAAGTACAAAACTACAAACACAAAAGCTCTAACTGAATACATGACAGTAATGCCAACCATTAAACTGAACATATGAAAATATAAAACAGCAATTTACGCTCACAGTATTATCCAATAATTCTTCTGTGTGGGGTAGCTCCTGAAAAAGCCACCCACACGCAGCCCAGGCTTTGAAGGTCAATCAGGACAGTACATCCATCCTAGTCTCCTTCCTGATACCTCTTCGAGCACAGACTCTACATCTCTTAGCAGAAAAGTTTTTTTGGGCAGTGGGGGGAATGTGCTCATCAAAGTGGCAATCTTTCAATCTAACCACATTCTCCACCTCTGCTTCTCTAGGAACGCGCGCCTGTTCCAGCACAACAAGGCTCGCTATGATAGACTCCTGAAATTTCACAAATGTCATCCTTGACTCTGGAGAACTATCCTTGAACACAACAAAAGCATTAAAAGTTTCCAAGGGGAACAGGTGAACCGCTAATTTCTAATACCAAACATAAGACTTACGAGCAGCAGTGTAAGGTTCCAACCTCCGATTTACTCTATCAACACCACCCATGTGCTTATTGTAGTCTAAAATGCACACAGGTTTGCTCACTTCAGCAACTTGACCCCAAACAGCTACAGGTGAAGTACTCTCATAATGGATGGTAGTTAGCATGTACACATCCCTCCTGTCTACAAATTTCAGAGATAGCAGCTCATCATTTCGCAAGGCACTGCACTGTCCCGTCTCAAGTTTTTTACAGACAAGCTCTCTTGAATAGCCTCTCTGATTAGAGTAGATTGTGCCACAAGCAACAGTGTCCACTCTGAACAACTCCTTGAACAACAAAACTACAGTGTAGAAGTTATCTACATATACATTATATAATTATTAACCTTTGTTAAACAGTCGTCTACCAAGTTCACAGACAATTTTCTCACTAACTCCAAAAGTGGGTGGACAACCAGGGGGGTCAATACTGGAATTCCTACCAGTGTAGACCCGTAAATTATAAACATATCCTGTACTACTTTCAGACAGCATAGTCAATTTAATTCCATACTGTGCCCTCTTGCTAGGAATGTACTGCCTAAAAACCAAACGACCCTTGAACAGGACCAAAGACTCATCTACAGATATTTCTTTGCCTGGAACATAGATCTCTGAAAACCGATCTACCAAATGATCAAGGACAGGTCTAATCTTAAAAAGACGGTCAGAATCAGGGTGATCTCGTGGCAAGGCTAAAGCATTATCTGCAAAATACAACATCCGAAGAAGAAGCTCATACTGGTTACGACTCATGATTGCAGGAAATATAGCAGTTGCCATCAAGGGACTAGTAGACCAATTTGAAGACAGTGATGGCTTCCTTATCAGCCCCGTCAAAAAAGTTAAACCCAAGCACTTTTTCAACTCTTCAGATTTGTGGGAATCCACCAGCTAGCTCTAGAGTGCGGCCTAAGTCTGGCAGAGTTGTCCCTCAAATACTGCTCTGCATACACATTAGTCTGCTCAACAATCTCTTCCAAAAATATATTGTCCATAAACAACTCAAACAAGTTGACAGGCAACAAGTTTTCCATATTAACTCAACACCCTGGGAAACCAGTAAACGCAGGCAACTGTGGCTGCTCCATGTTTGGTGCAACCCACGTGTCAGATCTTCCAATGGGAAGCCTTTCAGCCACTGGCTGCTGCACCACTGGCACATCAGTGTCCTCCTCTAAAACAGGCCCTTCATCAGCACTGAAAGTGGCTTCATCATCAGATGATTCCTCTCTGACAGAAAATTTACTTCCAGAATCTTGCACTTCCTCCTCTGCCTCCGATGCAGAGTCAGTCTCATAATCATGGTCAGAAGACGACTCAAAAAGCACATCAACAAACTGCTGAGCGTTCATCCTACGGCTAGCCATGATCCTGCCTACAAAAAGTAACTGGACAAATGCACCATCAACAACCAGCACTGTGTAAGAAAAGTAATAAACAAAGAGTAGCTTTATCACTAAGAGTTATAAACCAAAAACTATACCGCTCACTTATCAAAAAGTTTGACTCACCAGCAACTACTCTGCACAGCCACAGCAATCACCAATGATATCCCACTAAAAAGAAAAAAGAAAAGCAAATTAGACATAAGACAACACAATATTCATTGTGCATAATTCTAAGGACTATTTCACCCACAATCCTGCATTCAGTACACCACCTAGAAACATGTCATTCATGCGTGGTAACAATACTCCTTTGGAGTAAATTTATTTACTTACCTAAAACATGCAACTACGCAAACCACAGGACAACCACTGCCAAAACCACAACAAGCCACAGCAAAGGAAGCAAGAGCTTTGAACTAGAACAAAAAGGAGAAACAAACTGTTATTATCATAAATGCAAATACTTCGCCAGTTGACAAACACCCCGCCACCAAACATTTATACATTTTCCCTGGTGTCTAATGTTCTCTGCTTGGGGGGAAGAAATGGCATAAAATATATTGCCCCCTTTGGGGGGTGACCCTTGCCCAAGGGGCCAACCCCCCATAAAAAGCACACACACACACATGACCCCTGGCACTTTGTGGATTCTGCCACCCTTGGGGTCAGATGGGCCTAAAAAAAATAGGCCGATCTGTTCCCAAAGGGGATACTGCTTTTTGCCCCTTGGGGGTGACCCTTGCCCAAGAGAGTGCCCCCCCAACACAAAAATACAAAAGAAAGAAAAGAGAAAAAATCCCTGGCGTCTTTATGGTTTCTGTCCCCCAGGGGGGCAGAAGGGCCTAAAAATAGGTCAATCTGCCCCCACAGGAGGCAGAAATGGCCTAGGTTATATTGTCCCCCTTGGGGTGCAACCCTTGCCCAAAGGGCCACCCTCCCACACAAAGCACACACACACATGATCTCTGGCGCTAAGTGGATTCTTCCCCACATGGGGCAGATGGGCCTAAAAAAAATAGGCCGATCTGCCCCGGGGGGCAGAACCGCCCAATAGTGCTTTTTGCCCCTTGGGGGAGACCCTTGCCCAAGGGGGCGCTCCCCCAAACACAGAAAAAAGCAAAGGAAAGAAAACAAAAAAAAATCCCTGGTGTCTTTATGGTTTCTGTCTCCCCAGGGAGGCAGAAGGGCCTAAAAAAAATAGGCCAATCTGCCCCCAAGGGGGGGGCAGAAATGGCATAGATTATAGTGCACCCTTTGGGGGGGCGACCTATGCCCAAGAGGCCACCCCCCACACAAAGCACACACACACATGATCCCTAGCGCTAAGTGGATTCTGCCCCACTTGGCGGCAGATGGGCCTAAAAAAAATAGGCCGATCTGCCCCCGGGGGGCAGAACGGCCCAATAGAGCTTTTTGCCCCTTGGTGGTGACCCTTGCCCAAGGAGCCGCCCCCCAACACAAAAATACAGCCACCAAAACAATCCCTGGTTTGTAGTGGCTTTCTGCCCCCCTGGGGGACAGATCGGCCTAAAAATAAAAGGCCGATTTGCCCCCAAGAGGGGCAGAAATGGCGATAAATATAATGTCCACCCCAGGGGAGTGACCCTTGCCCAAGGGGTCACTCCCCCACACTGTACACACAAACACACACGCTAATTTCCTGGTGTCTAGTGGGCATTCATGATGCGATCGGGCAGCAGGAATGCTGAAAGAGACATCGAGGGAAACCATTTCTTTTCCCCCGATGCCTCTTTTTCTGTGATTCCCCCGCCAGGAGGAAAAACGTACCTCCTACTCGGGTGACACGCTGGAAGCAAATGGCTTCCAGCGCGTCTTGCACCCTTTGATGATGCCAGCGTGCGATTGCGCGCTGATGTCATTGGGGGGGTGGGAGGATCGGGTGCGGAAGGGGAAGCCATTCCCCTTCCAACCCTGACCTGGGGCGTGGGGGCGGCCCTCGGGGGGAGCGCTAGCGCTTCCCCCGAGGGCTGGTAGCTGGACATAATGGTTACGTCCGTGGCTCCTGAGAGGCGCAGCCCGCCTGAGAAGAGCAGCCACGAACGTAACCATTACGTTTAAAGCGTTAAGTGAATATATGGTTAGATAGATAGTCATATGTAAATAAAGATATATATCTTGCCAAGATAAGTATATTTTATGCAGGAGGCCCCTTTTTTGACAATAATAATGCAACCTTACCTTCATTATTTATGTGGCATACACTACAAACTAAGGGGCACATTACCACCCCAGCGGTAAAAACCGCCTACCGCCGTGGCAACAACCACCAAAAGACCGGCGCCGTGGCTACTAGCCGTCCTCCCTATTATGACCACAGCCAGATTTCTGCCAGAAGGATGGCGGAAATCTGGCTGTGGCCTTGACGGAGGATGCCAGTAGGGTGGTGCTGCTGCCAACATCATCGCCATGCCAGAAGACCGCCGCAGTCCATATCATGACCCATGATACAGCCTTGTGGTGTTCTGCTGGCGGATGCTGCTTCTGGTAACAGGTAAGTCCGGTGCTCTGACAGGGGAGGGTGATGGGGGGTGTTGTGTGTGTGTGTGTGTATGTCAGCGCATGCATGTATGCGGGGGGTGTTTTGTGTTGTATGTGTGTGCATGTATGAATGTGTGAGTGTGTGTATGTTGTGTTGTGTGAATGCGTGTGTGCTTGTATGTATGTCAGTGTGTGTGGATGTGTGTGTCAATGTATGTATGCTTGCATGGATGAATGTGGGAATGAGTGTGTGTATGCGTGTGTTCGTGTGTGAATGAAGGTGCATGTATGTAGTGGGGGTCTGGAGAGGAAGGGGGTTGGGAAGGAAATCTGTTGAAGAGAGGGGGAGAGGGCGGGCAAGACCTCTATCAGTGACAGGGAAGGGATCCCCTGTCACTGATAGTGCCTACCGCCAAGGTTTTTGTGGCAGTAAAGTTGCCACAAAAACCATTGCGGTAGGCGGAGTCATAATGACCCCCTAAACGTTAAATTCTGGTTTAAATGTTAGTTATTAATAACATACTAAATGTTACTTATTTTTCAGCTTTAGAAAGATGAGTACATTTGGACTGCAAAGAAAATTGTGAACTACAGATTACACGTAAATCGCTGCAATATGCGTCCAGCCCACGAAAATATAACAGTACTTTTGAGCAAGGTTTTGCACTTTAATTGCACTTTTCAAATGCCGTTATCACACGCCAGTGTTCCAGGAAACACGCGAGTCTGCTAGTCCAAGAAGAGATTTTTAAAGTAGCATTTAATTCGCTATGTAATTCGCTGGCAGGAGACATGCGGTGTTAAATAATGCACACTATAAGGCTTTGATTCACGCCTCTCAGCTGCCACATGCACTCTGAGGCAGTGGACATGTCGAGTTTAGTCTGCGCCTCACTTATAAAGATTGCAAGTGGGTCAGCCCTGGCGGCATCCTCTGCTGGAAAGAGGCCCTGTGCAAACACCTTGGCTGACTGATGGGTTTTGGTCCCAGGTGTGTCAGGGGCACATAGTTAAACTGCAAAATTAACTCCCTATGCGGGCCTCGAAAGACTGACAGGAAAAAGGTTGGTGTATTAATGGAAACAGCTCTGCTTTGCTGCACTGTCACCCAAGCAGGAAGAAGAGAGATCTCGCATAACAAAGGAGACATCATTCACAGCTCCACCTCCAAATAACCTGCAAGAGACGGCATCCGATTTATATAAAAGAGACACCATTCAGAGATAGGCTTCCTAATATTGTACAGTCAGCAGGAGATCATAGGAGAAATACGCATACCTCGGCCAAGAGAGACTGTACATTCAGATGTTAGAAGCAGAAGTCCTTGTAAAAAAGAGACATATCTCGAGCCCAACCTTCTGTAAACCCAACAAGAGAGAGCAGCCCTTTACTAGAAGGGAAATCCATTTTACTTCAGTCTCATAGTAATGATTCAGAGGAAAGAGCAGCCCTTTTATCTGGGGAGATCCCACATGCAGCATCCTTTTAGGATTGCACACTAACCAAGAGACAGCAGCCTTTTAAAACAACACTTGTTGCAGAGCTCTATTTCCTAATACTATAAATTCAACAAAAGGCACGAGTCATTTGCAAAGAAGAGACGTCCCTCACAATTCAATTTCAAAATAGTGTCCACTCTGAAAGAGACTATAACAAAATATGAATGTAAATGTGTGGAGGAAATAACCTTATTGATAACTTATTCCAGGTGTGACCTGTCAGCCAAATGGACAAAATGAATACTCAGTACTGCTGCATAGATGTTCCGAGTCAGAAAGTTCCATGATTCAGCATAGCAGGACACTACATTTTGAACAAACAAACATAATGAAAAAATAAATAGTGGATAATGCATCTGTGTGAAAAGAACTTTCGTTAACACAAGGGGCCCAATTCACAAAGGCAAACATAGAACAAAAGTCTAAGTTTAGACCTAAAGTCTAACTTTACTCATAGTAAGGTTAGACTTTTGGTCTACGTTTACACTTTTGGTGTAAGTTTAGACCAAAAGTCTAACCATACACCAAAAGTCTAACTTTACTACGAGTAAAGTTAGACTCTTGATGTATGGTTAGACTTTTGGTCTAAACTTTGACTTTTGCTCTAAGTCTACCTTTGTGAATCAGGCCCAAGGTGTAAAACCTCCATCAAAATATGATCCTACTTGACCACTCTCACTTACTCCACACAAAAAATATTGCCTACTGTTAGTTATTGTACATACACAACCACACTCTCTTCCACTTCATTTTTTACCCTGCTTGCTGCTCTCTTGACCACAGATAATCTTGGAAGGCAATCTGACCATGTGTTTCTCTTCCCTGGAATATAGTGTATTTTGAAGCTGTATTCTTGTAATTTCAATAACCATCTTGACATTCTTGAAGATGCTCATCAAGCCCCCTTGTTTCTGAGCACATCCACTAATGGCTAGTGATCTGTTCTAGCAACAAGCTCTGTGCCCCAGCCATAGTTCCTGAAGTAGTTTGCCCCCCACCAACAGGTCAACTCTTTCTTTTCAATTGTGGAGTAGATCTTCTCAGCACCTTTTTAGTTTGCTACTCCTGAGTAATAAAACGTTTACCATCTCAGCATTACTGAATCTGTCTGTATTACGCTCTTGCCACTGGTATCAAATGGCTTCAATGGTGGTGCTGAGGCAATGTCTTCCTTTAAATATTTGACTGCCTTCTAACACCCCACCCACCAGAGCACATTGTCATTTCCTTTCATAAACCCTCTCACAGTTTTAATTTTATTGTAAAGGTTGGTATTAATCGAGAGTAATATTCCATCAACCCTGAAAAAGGAACTAAATTATTTCTTGCACTAAGGTGACAGGTTTTCTTCAGTGCTTGCTGATTATCATCAGCATTTCATGAATGTTGGGCAAGAACAATAGAATGCCTTTCCACCCAAGTGGCAGCACTGAGATCACAC
Source organism: Pleurodeles waltl (assembly GCF_031143425.1). NCBI lineage: Eukaryota > Metazoa > Chordata > Amphibia > Caudata > Salamandridae > Pleurodeles > Pleurodeles waltl. The sequence continues at coordinate 919,295,504 of NC_090446.1, read as the reverse complement.
AGGTCAGTGCAAAGCCTGAGTTTGCCATTCCCTTCTCTAGCCAATAATAATGGTGCCAACAATTTGGATGCTTCAATATTTGTAATTATAGTTTTTTCACACTGCACCAAAGGTTCATGCTTGACCAAGGCATGCTCATGACTTGAGGCACTTTTCGCACAGCATCCTCCTTTAAATTATCATGTAGGAAAACACTTGAGCAACCCTAATCTCCGTCCAAACACAACCAGGAATCTTCCCAATCACTCAACAAGATATCATTTGCTTTGGCATTCTCTCTTCCAAGTACCCTCCCCTGGTGATTAGAATCATGTAGTAATTGCATAACAGCAGAGGCTACCCCAACAACCAAGACCCATCTCTGGCCACATAAAATTTGGACTGAATGCTTATTTATTTGAAAACCAACCCTGGTCAAAATATCTAAATACTTTAAAGGGCTTGTTCCTATTAGCAACATGTTTTATATCTGGAGGTTTATATCCCCCAACTAGGAATAGAGATAAATAGTTCTTTTAGTGACATGAGTTTGCATAATTTCAGGAATTTCTCATTACACTTTGTATGCAAAATTTCCCAACTCACACCACAGTACACCACTATACCACTTCACATATTCATGTGCCATATGAGGTAAAAGTTTAATGTGAATACACAATTCACTGTAAAAAGTTACAGCAAAGGCAAGGGAACAGGAGAACATGAGCAGCTATTTTTCACAGTTCTTTTGTTCTTGCACCATTTGTTTAGTGTATAATGCGTCCTCCTGTCAAAAATTGGCATGAGGAAAACGCATTTCATGCTACAATATAGTGCATAGTGATGAATTTGCATTTTACATATTTTTCTGTCAGTTTGCTGAAAGTTGCCAATTTAGCATACCTCTAATAACATGGCCATGATTTAATCATCACTCAAACTTCTTGTTTATCAGTCTTGATCACACAGTATGGATTATCATCTATACTTTCTACCTCACTGATCTGAAAACAAATATTTATGCAACCCCACTGTCAACTTCTTTATCTACAGCATTCACTCTTCCCTTTACTCTACCAAAAATCCCTAGCTTTTTTTGCTCAGTTCTAGAGGTAGTCCTAACTCACATAATTTTCTGTTGGGAAATTAGGTGAAATGACTGCAGAATTACATAAGTTTACAAGGAATAATGAAAGCTTAAGCCTTCATTTATTGCTATTTCCTTGCTGTAAAATGCTCCCTTGTATCCACAATGGAAAATTCCACTCAATGCAACAGAAGATTAACAGTCACATAGACTCCGTTCCTGTGCTCCCATGGATCGGCAATGTCTACCCAAGCTAAATTACTTCTCTAATGATCCAAAAACACAAATCAAAAATGAAAATCGCTGGAAAACAATGTTTTCATGGAGGTATATCAGGCGGCCGGGATTATTTCACCATACCTTCTATGATCACTCTTATTGGATTCCTGATCATGTCACTTTTCTCCCCATTCCCGGTCACCACTTCCTTGGGCAGTAGTTGCTGGCATTTCTTTCAATCTTTGGCTTGTGTCCTCAGCCCTTTGTGTAATATCTATAGCTTTGTGCAACATGAAATATTTTTTTAGGAGTTTCTCCTCCTCTTTCACATTGTAGCATTTTTGCACCAGTTGCTCTTTTTAAATTTCATCCTGGAAATTATTGTATTGGATGTACCTGCAAACTGTCTCAAAGCCATGAAAAATGTATCCTCTAAATCTCCTGCACACTTTCCTCTCACAAATCTGAATCTTCCCACCACTTCGTTATGTTTCTTCCAATATTTTTGTCAAGTTTAGCAATAGACATTTCAACTCCTCCAAGCCCTTTTTCTTTGCACCTTCTTCTAGCAATGGTGGGCAGTGTTTCAAAATTCTGTGACCTGCTGCTCTGAAACAATGCTTGCACATTACTAACTTCTAAATGCTCTGAAGATGTCCCTGCAAACTACCTCTAAATAAGCCTTGATGCCCTATTACTATTTTTCCCATACTAATGCACGTTCACGTTGAGTATTCAGAAACATAGTAAATGCTGCCATTTCTTCCATAATAGAATGGTTGTGGAAAAAGCTTCCAAATCATGAGAATCACCCTTCTCGGTGTTCCCAACAGTTTTAGTAAAAATATGGAATACTTGGTTACATTTGATGGCTGAAATTGAGGCAGTTGGCCAAAATCATGTCTCAACAGACAGAATCAAATATTTATGTGGTCTGCAGTGGGAAACCCAAAATTGTTCCAGAGGGCATTGACACAGTCTGTCTTTAGCAGTTTCACTATGAGCCCATTAGATGGTCATCTTGGTGTGACGTGGATCTTCTTAAGCTGTCTCACTGCAAACTTAGTAGATGGCACTGTTCCGCGTCTATTGATTGTGTGCTGCATGCTGCAATTGCTGCGTGTGCACATCAGATGTTACAGGGACATGCAGGAGAACATGTCTCATACGCAGCTTGTAGCAACTAGGGAGAAGCTTGAGTGGCAGAACAAGCCCTACTTCAGCTCGTAGCGAGCACTAAGGTATATGGAATATGGTCACAGGTTCTAGGGATGGATCATGTTCAGCTGCTGCACGCACATTAACCAATTCTAGGTTAAAAGTGGAAGGTGAGCGTACAATAGAGTCAATATCCCTCAAAGCAGGAAGACATAGGAGCACATGAGCATGACATTTGGCAAAACCTTCAAACAAAATATGGCCAAGAGTTAAGGACTATTAGCTCTTGTAAGCTGTAGATGTTTTACAATGGCACGTTGTTCATATTGCAAAGCGACTGAACATGTGTTCCCGAACCAGTCTAGGGCTTTACTTGTAAGTGGTGGTTGCTGACCTCTCAAGAGACATGTCTGTACAGAGTGTGCGGAGAGCCATGCGGGCTCTCCCTGTTTGAATAGCATGCTCTGCGTGTCCGGGAGGGGCACGGAGCACGAGGTTATAAAATAAAGAAGGAACTGCGGTGACGCAGTTCCATGCGTGTTGGCAACCAAGCAAGATCTCCGTGTACTCATTGAAAGGTTGCCGGCTCACAAATTACATTGGCGATGAGGATGGGATGTCAAGGCGTCACACAATAAACACATTCAACAAGATGTCGATACAAAGCTGACAGGCCCTTGTTGAGAGAAGCAATACCGGTGAAAACGTGGTGCGGTGTCGGCCGCTGCGTGGGCGGGAACAAAGGTGACCGGTGGAGCCGGACCGCCTCGTGTCGCGTGGATAGAAAACGCAGGCCGGAGGAGAGAAAACACAGGTCGGCTTCCCGATCGGGGAAGCCAAAGACGGTGAGCCACGCCCCGCCCCGAGACGACAATCACCACCCAGAGCAAAACGCTCCATCCAGCGCTCCGCCTCTAGGCGTCTCCTCGCTGCCGGAGAGCAGCTGAAATTGACGCGTGCTCTCCCAGCCGAGCGCTCCGCTTCTGAGCGTCTCTGTGCTGCGAGAGAGCAGCTGAAACTGACGCGCGTCCTCACCGAGGCCGGGGATTTCCCAGACAAGATGCCGGGAAGGCGTGTCTCCTCCTCTGAACACGGAGACCAACTTTAAAGCAAAGCAGGAGGTGTAGCTGGCAGGCGGAGGCCTGGGTGAAAAAAAAGAGAAATATTAAGCAGAGGGTGATCTTTCAATCAAAGAAAAGGAATTTAAAGGTTAAGTAAAAAAAAAAAAAAAAAAGGAGGTTGGAGCTCAAAGGAAAACGTTAACTCCCGTAAATCACTGGAGTGAGAGAGTGCAAATTTGAGTGCCCCACCACAGGATAATGCCAATCCTCCACCACCACCAGGGAATCCCCAACTCCCAGCACAGTTAAACAATAGTGTTCACTCCTCAATCACTTCATTACCACCGTTTAGCCAACTGATTGACCCGGCTACTGCTGCGCCCAGGTGGCGCTTATGGATAAATCACCTAGAAAATTATTTCTGCGCCACCCGAGAAACAGATGGGGCAGTGCGTAGGTCTGTAATGCTGCTGATGGGTGGAGCTGAACTACAGGAGCTCTTTGATTCTCTCCCTGATACAGGGGACAAGGCTGACTTTGACGCAGCAGTAACTGCTCTGAATAGGCATTTTGATCCTCAACTTAACTCGGATTACGAACGTTTCAAACTGAGACAGGCGCAACAGACTGAAGTCGAGTCGATGGACATGTTTTACACTAGGTTGAGAAAACTGGTGAGCTCGTGCACAGGACTCAACCAACAAGAAGAGATCCGAGCGCAGATCATCCAAGGCTGCCGGTCCAATGGCTTGAGAAAGCTAATTCTTCGACAACAGGGTATGTCCCTTGATGACATTCTGATTCTTGCACGGTCACATGAACTGTCTGTGGTACGAGCAGATGCGATGGCGGCCGTGAGAGGTCAGTCGTTAGCTGCAGCGTCGTCGACTCGTGTAGTCCAGGTAAAAGAGGAACAAGTGGATGCTGTCCAGACACGTCAGGCAGCACAGCGTAAGCTAAACCCTGCCAAACCCAGTGATAGGGCCTGTGGAAGCTGTGGCTATGAACACAGACCGAACAGGGGGTGCCCGGCAAAAGGACAGTCCTGCAACCGCTGTGGCAAGCCAAATCATTTGGCTAAAGTGTGCAGGTCCAGGAGGAATAAGCCAGGAGAGCAGAAAGGAAGGGATACGAGTGTTAGAGCTGTATCCAAAAGTGCGGAGGAGGTAAGGGACCATGCGACGGCGAGTGGCCCGGTCTTTGAGGAAGACGAAGAAGAGGACATTTTTGTAATATCCTTCATGGGAGGGAAGCCACGGAAAAAGAGACCGCCGCCCAGGAGTGATGTTCACGTCAATGGCACGCTTGTTTCCGTACTCATTGACACAGGGGCATCTGTCAATGTCATGGATGAAACTCTTTTCCAAAAGTTAGTACCTGCCCCGCCACTTACCCCAACGGCTACCAAAATATATAATTATGGAGGGCGAGACCCCCCTTCCCCTCAAGGGAACAGTGGAGGTGGCTGTAAGCAGTGGGGACAGATCAACAGAGGCAAAGTTCTATGTGGTGGCTGGGGATCGTGGCACTTTGCTAGGATGTCACACGGCAGAAGAGTTAGAACTGGTGTTCTTTGCACGACAAGTATACGACACTCAAGTGGAACGCCTTCTCAATGAGTTCCCGCAGCTCTTTGAGGGGTTGGGACGGCTGAAAGGAAAACGCATTAAACTGCACATAGACCACAGCGTGGTTCCGGTGGCACTAAGACATCGTCGGGTGCCATTTCATCTGCGACCTATCGTTGAGAAAGAGTTGCAGCTGTTGGAAGACCAAGGAGTCATTGAAAAGGTGGATGGACCTACCCATGGGTGTCACCGTTGGTGATCGCGCCGAAACCCAAGCAGCCGGGAGCGATTCGCCTCTGTGTTGATATGCGCCTGCCGAATAAAGCTATTCAAAGGGAGAGGCACATAACGCCCACAATGGATGACATAATTGCAGATCTGAATGGGGCACAGTGGTTCTCGAAGTTGGATCTTAACGCGGGGTATCATCAGCTGGAACTAGACCCCGAAAGCAGGAACATCACTACCTTCTCGACACACGTGGGGCTGAGAAGATACAAGAGACTAAGCTTTGGAGTGTCCTCAGCCGCTGAAGTATTTCAGAATGCGATTAGAGAAACGTTGTCTGGATTACCGGGAGTAATCAACTTAAGTGATGATATCTTGATACACTCCAAGACGAGAGAGGAGCATCATCGTCATCTAAGAGCAACGTTGAAACGGCTGACTGAAGCAGGGCTAACACTTCACAAGAAGAAGTGTGCCTTTTATCAAACCTCGGTAGAATTTTTCGGCTATGTATTTTCGAAAGGTGGTCTGCAAGTGGACCCACGGAAGGCTGAAGCTATCCGTCAAGCCCCTGTTCAGCAAAATCCCACGGAAATTTGCAGTTTTCTAGGGATGGCCACGTATTGTGGAAGGTTCATACCACAACTTGCCACCATGTCTGAACCTCTCCGATGACTCACGAAAGGGCAACACCGTTGGGACTGGACTCCAGAGGCACAACAGGCATTTATGGCTATTAAGGATGCATTGCTGGATAAGGCGACTATGGCTTACTTCAACCCCAGCAGGAGGACAGAAGTGGTGGTAGATGCGAGCCCCGTCGGGCTTGGAGCCGTTCTCCTGCAAGAACAGAGGTATCAAGAGTGGATCCCAGTTGCATATGCCAGTCGGGCGTTGTCGGCGGTCGAAGCCAGGTATCCGCAGATTGAGCATGAGGCTCTAGCCATTCGATGGGCATGCCGCCACTTCCATTTGTACTTGTATGGGCACGAGTTTCAAGTAGTGACTGACCACAAACCTTTGGTTTCATTGTTTGTGGGTAGCCCACGTCTTGCACCTCCGAGTATTGAACGATGGACTGTCCTACTTCAGCCTTATAGGTTCACGGTTGTTTATCGGCCTGGTGAGAACAATCCTGCAGACTATCTGTCTTGCCACCCTTCTCCGAATGTGTTCGATGCTCAGCAAGAACAAGATGAAGAAAGTACTGACATTTTTGTCAGCATGGTCGTGCAGTCGGCGTGTCCTAATGCTCTTCTCGTAACTGACATTGTAAGTGCTACCCAGGAGGATGTGATGTTGAGTCATGTCAAAGAAGCATTGAGCCATAAAAAATGGAAATATTTTTTAGAGAAGAAACGTGTGTCCTGCCCTGATCAGAAGGTGGCTATGCAAAGTATATGGAAGGTGCGTGACGAGCTGTCTACCGATAACGATGGATTGATTCTGAGGGGAAGAAGAATCGTGCTTCCACAATGTCTCTGGTCTAGAGTGATTGATTTGGCTCATCAAGGGCATCAAGGGACTGCTAAAACCAAAGGGAGATTACGTGCCAAAGTATGGTTCCCGGGTATGGATAGTCAGGTTGATGAAATGGTAGGGAGGTGTCACTCCTGTATCATCACATCGATGGAACCTCCGAGTTGCCCAGTGGTGACCGAGCCGGCCACTCTGAAACCTTGGGCTAAAGTAAGCATGGACTTTGGGAGCTTTCCAGATGGGAGGTTGACTGCTGTTTTGATTGATTCCTATACAAAGTTCCCGGTGGTTGAGGTTGTATCGTCAACGGCGTTTGAGAATGTACAGCCAGTTCTGCAAAAGACGTTTGCCTTGTTTGGTCTGCCTGACGAACTTCGAACTGACAATGGTCCTCCGTTCCAGGGGCAAGAGTTTCGGTCGTATCTTGATGGTTTGGCAATTCGTCATCGTAAGATAATGCCCTACTGGCCTCAGGTAAATGAGGACGTGGAAAGGTTCATGCGAACTTTGAACAGGGCTCTCAGGATTGGAGTGGAGCAAAAGGAAGACAGTGAACGGTGTTTGTATCAGTTCTTGAGTGCTTATCGTCAAACGCCCCATAGCACCACTGGTTGTGCTCCTTCCTCTTTGATGTTCAAAGTATCTCCACGTGACTGTATTCCATCAAGTCCTAAATGGAAACCTCCTGTGTTGGATGTTAAGGCCGCTCAAAAACGACGAGAAGCTACTAATCAGAGGGCGAGTGTCCAACGACGAGCGAAGTATCGAGGGTTTCAAGAAGGAGATCGAGTGGTAGTGAGATGTCGGCGAGGAGGAGGGATGTTCAGAAAGCCGTTTGAGCCCGAGGTATGGGAGGTTATTGGTGTAAAGGGATCACTGATAACTGCGGCCAGAGGAAGACAAAGAGTGACACGAAATGTGTCACATTTTAGGAGAGCTGGCCTGAGGGAGTCGGCTGGTGAAGAAGGAGAAATAGATGACATAGCAGGTGGTCCATCAACGATGGCTGAAGAGATGGAGAGTGTTACTGGGCCAACGCTGACTGAGCAAACCCGGCCTGGTAGTGCTCCTGAGCATGGAGGTTTGCGCACTAGAAGCGCGAGATATGATTTACGCCCCAATCCTGTACCGAGCAGTCAATTGAAAGACTTTGTCTGTCAAATAGATTGCTTGTAAATTGGGTGTCGTTGTCGTCGGCTAATGACAGAAAACTGTTGGAGACGGATGTTGACAGTGTGAAAAGATTTACAGCTGTCTAAAGTGGACAGTGTTTGCGACAATGGGGCTCTGGGTGTTAAAAAGTTGCAGTGTTTCTTCGTTATTAGTTATTTATATTGTTTCTTTCAATTATTATTTCTGAAGGACTCTGTATGGTAATGTTTCAATCCTTTGCTTAAGTTTATCCTGTTAATCCTTGTCCATGTGGAGTAAAACATGGGGGGGATGTACAGAGTGTGCGGAGAGCCATGCGGGCTCTCCCTGTTTGAATAGCGTGCTCTGCGTGTCCGGGAGGGGCACGGAGCACGAGGTTATAAAATAAAGAAGGAACTGCGGTGACGCAGTTCCATGCGTGTTGGCAACCAAGCAAGGTCTCTGTGTACTCATTGAAAGGTTGCCGGCTCACAAATTACAATGTCTACTTGCTGTCCAAGAGAAGCTCTCCTCCCTTGCGTATGCACTCATGGGCAGGGTAGTAAGAAGTGAAGCCAAAGCATGAAGAAAAAAGATTTATTTTTAACTCCTTGCTGGGAGGAAACCACCAGACAGCTGAAACTACACAGATCTTCTGAGGTAGAACGTTCCACATAGCAATTCTTCATAGCAGGATGTTACAGAAATAGCACCCATCCGGGCAAAACAGACATAATGCATAGCTCAACTTCTAATATTGGAGATTCTGTAACAAACCGCTATCCTTGTTCCAGAGGATCCTCCGAATTCAGCCTCGTAAAAAGGCACACCCATTCAGAGATACCAGACACTTAACCATAAGAGACATCACGCATAGCTCAGTTTCTTCTTAATGCACAGACAGCAAGAGACAGAGGCCCGGTTTGTTTACACATAATTCAGCTTTATCAGTAATGTATAATCGGCAAGTTATCAATCAGCAAAGAGTATACAGGGATAATTCAAAACACTGTGGGAAACGGACCATAACATGTGGGTAAGCACTAGAGGCTGATGTACTTTATGAAACACAAGACGTCATAAAACTGTCCAGTGATTTTATTGACCAGCATTAAAACACTAAAACTGGCATAACCAGTAAAAAGCTACACAGCAAAATAAAAGGGGAACGGGTTAGCGCTAGTGAAAAGGAAACTACGAAAAACAACAAATATATAAAATAAATAAATACAACTAGAGGAACTAGAAGTAGGAGTTAGACTTTGAATAGATAAGATATAAATCTAATAAAACTGGATTCATGTCAGCAGAACCTATAAGTGACAGATCTGCTGAATTCGTTATCTATTCAGGTGAAATATGAAATGCATTGAATACGCACTCGTGTGGACGGACCCACATCGGTAGGATAGGAGATGCTGCACTCTCAGAAGGTATGGGTCATACCATTACTTAAGTCACACCCAGCGAGGACAGTATCACACATAGGTTTTGTGGGACCTATATTCTTTCTTTATTGGCCCAACAAAGATTACACATAGATGTTTAAAACTAGTTAAATGTCGGCAAAACACAGACACTTTCTGCAGTATTATTCCTGAATCACAAAGTAATCCGGTTTCCAGGTGTGATTTTGGATCCAGGCATAAGTGGAGCAATATATCTAAGATAAATGCTTGAGATGTTTTCCCAGATGAGTGTCTAGGGTCGGTATGAGACATTACGAGCAATTAGAACAGGGCGAAGAGTTGATCTCTCAAGGAAAAGTTTTCAAACATGCACTCTAATGCAATGAACCTCCTTGACAGGGGTTGCTAACCCATCAAAGAAGTGTGATGACGTTTCAGTCGCCCTATCGTATTTGTTGGTGAGCAACCTCTCAAAACCATTGTAAAGAATGGGAATGGGATACACTGTATTGTGCATCAAAAATGTTCCCCAAATGGTGGAGGTCACTGTTTGATGTGATTATCTATATTAAGATTACTAAAATAAATCATGTTGTCCTGCTATTTGGGACAGAGGGTCGAAAATTGGAAAGAGTGGTTATGTGGCATACATTTAGAGTACATTTTGATAATAGGCACAAACACGGAAACATATTTAAATTATTACAAATGAGTATTTTTTATAAAGAAACATTTTATAATTAAATGCATTCTGAGATTCTATTTTTAGCAAATGCAATAATTTTATTTTCCTCTTGAAAATTGAGTATCAAACTCAGTCTGCTGGAGTTGGAGGCAGAGGCTGCAGTAGAGGTTGGAATGTTTTTTGGCATCGAAAGTGACTGGATGTTTGTAATGTACTGTCACACTGTTTCTGCCTGTATAATCGTGATGAATCAGCTGTATAAATGATCCGATTGTCTTTGATAATATTGAACTTATGAGTAGAAGTATTGTTTTGGTACAGAAATTGTCTTATATTTCTTTTTTATGCTCCATTGCGTTGAGGATTTTTGTAGATATGCAGTTCGTGTCTGGTTTCTGCCATGATGTCTGTTGCAAAAGTTGTTTCTGTTGTGGAAGCTGCTGTGACTGAATTTTCTTCACTTGGGCACTGGCTGGAATGCTGACACCGACACTAGAGGACTCATTATGACTCTGGCAGTCACCAGACCGCCAGGGTCACGGTCGCAGTCAGACCGCCGCAAAAAAAGCACTCTGACCGATATAGTACGACTGTAGTGAAAGCTCCACGGTCGACTGCATGCACTGCCACTTTTCGGCTGCCACTCAGCCTGGAGGTGCCGGCGGTCCCACTTTGCCAGGGAAGCACTGCAAGCAGCACTGCCCTGGGGATTTCGACCCATCTCTCCGCCGGCGTTTACACAGCAGTTTCACCACCATGTAAATGCTGGCGAAGACCAGGTGCCGGTGGCCCCACGGGGGCCCATGCACTTGACTTGGGCAGTGTGGGCCCCATCTCATCACGCAATGGCCGCATTACAAGCTGGTGTCAATGTTGTTGTCCTTTTCCCGCTGGGCCAGCGGGCGGAAACTATGTTTCCACCAGCTGGCCCAGCGAGAAACTCATAATAGGACCAGCGGGAAGGAGACCGCACTGGCAGTCTCCTGACCTGCGGGAGTTTGGCGGGCGGCCTTTTCCTCCCGCCAAACTACTAATGAGGGCCTAAATGCCTTGCAATGTAGCTTAAAGGACACTCTTGATGGGCATGGAAACAAATAGAGAAGGCGTGTGGCGGCGGAAGCAACAGAGAAGATGAAGAGCAAGCAACACAGAGGGTGGGGTTTGTGGGGGACCAAGTATCACATGAGGCAGAAGGCCCACGCAATGCACTGTGGAATGGGTTGAGCGGCTACCACAAAAATCACCACAGTGGTGGGGAAGAGGCACACCTAGGACATTACTGGTGGGGAAGAGGCACACCTAGAACATTACTGAAGGTCAGGTGCGGGTGAGGGACCAAGCACCATAACGTAGCTCTGGTGGGGGCAGAACCACATGAAAACGCCTCTGGAGGCGAGAGCATTAGCAAATGAGGGTGAGGGAAACTCACACAGGCAGGGCAACAGTAGCACAAGCACAGTGGAGGGGAAAGAGTATGTGGAGAAGACTGCTAGAAAAAGCCTTGCACTCTAGCACAGTGCTTAAACAAAAAGAAAAAAGTAGCACCCAAAAAAAGGGAGCAGTTGGACCCAAGTAATAGGTCCATGCTCCTGTGAAGTCTACACATGCTATCGAATGTGATGCTTGCAAATGACAATGGCAATGAAGCCAACTAAGCAATGGGCTCTAATGAAAATGTCTTCCAAGCGACAACACATGCGCTGTCTCAGGTGAGACCTGAAACTTGAATCATGATGTCAGGCAGTGATTACACCATACAGCTGTAGCACAGGTGGTTTAATGTCTACTTAACTTTGGGTGCTTGTTTTTCATCAAATCAATGTATTCTTCTGAAGAAACATTGATTATGTAAAGGCTGTTCAAGGAATACTATTGGAAAGTTAATTTGAAATATTTTATTGACCTAGCAGAGAATCAAAGGTAGTTTTGAAATATTAACAAACATTTGCTGTATGAACCAACTAGAAATATATTTTTTAAGTTGGAGAAAGATCAATAATGTGTATGCTAGTGTAATAAAAGAAAATGGACAAGTGAACGTTTGAAAAGGTGCGAAGTAGACCAAGCAGATCTGTAAATTAACTCTGCATAAGTTAGTTGCATAGATAAGACAGCTTCTTAGGGGAAAACCTCAACTCTGGTATAGTTAGGAAAATGAATACTGGATTACAGTTTTCAACCAGTCGTCATTGTAATGCGGCTTTTGTGACAATGCACAGCTGATCCATTTTACCCTTTCCACTGAAACGTAATGTACTGGATGATTGCTATTACATGTGTTTGGTATTATATGAACTTAGATGTTTTGTAAAGAAATTGGATTGGTGCACTTTCCACCTATAGGTGTTGGATTATGTTTTTCAAAGTAATCTTTAGTGACTCTGGCTTTTTTTAACATGTCTTATTGTTTTTGGTACACCCTAAATATATATCTAAGGCCTGACTATGACATTTGAGAGAGAATGAAGTTCTTGCACAGCAAGCCATGTCCCTGGATGAAAGTAACTACAACCCCAAATTTAATGGAGTACTGGCCTTGCTTTACTTTAAAATTTCCAAAAGTCACTAGTGTCATAGGAAAGAGTTAAACATACCTACACTCTTGTATCATGAGCTAGGCACGGAATGTATGTTTAATAAAAAAAATTATGTTCAACAAAATAAAAAAAAGCGAAGTCTACTCGGGACAAATACTCCCACAGCTATACACAGAAGATGGCCATACTCTTGTTTCCTCAAAAAGCAATTTTACAAACTCGCTGCATCATTTACAAAGTCAAGACAACTAGTACCCCTGCTTATCTTGCAGTGGAGCTCACTCTCTCCAGTGGTTCTCAGCACACTCGTATGCTAAGACACCCTCTAACTGCAGAACTGTAAAAAAAAAGGAAAATAAGACAAGAGCCATTTTTATTTCTATGTACTCAGGATCTGGAGGAACATCCCTGTATCAATCAGGACTGTCCCAAAGCTGCTGCCAAAGTTAGGTAAGAGTTGAAGACTCACCTCTTTAAAGAACACTATAGAAAAATGTATTACCAGTCCACAATTCAGCTTCCACTCCTATTGCTCACTGACTTATAGCCTGCCTTTCATTATGTGCAATGCTCCATTTCCTTTTCCCTAGCTTATACTATAAAAATACCATACACGTCCATATATATAATGCGTCGACAAGTCGGTCACTCATAGCTGAGCTTGAGCATCTTCCATTAGAATAACTTACTACACAGATTAACTGGCCAGTTTATCAACCCCGCTCATATCATTACAAGCTATCCATGACATGCCTAACTCTATCCGGTTACTTATCACTCTGGGGGAGTCTAATAGATGAGGAGAGGGATTATACCTCAGAGTGGTGATGAAAGGTTTTATATGTTTGATGGGTCTTGTTTTATTTGTTTGCCTCTCTATTCTCCTTTCGGTTATCATGACGTACACAAATGTGATGGATTTACACCTTCTGCATATATGCATACATAGTTTAGACTGCTATTAGACTACCATATATATTGTACAATGCTGACTCTTATCTTTTTTGGTGTTTAAAATTCACTTTATTTGACATATGCATTATATGAGAGCATTATTTGTTATCCTACAACTGAAAGTGTTGCTATTTTGTAATTCAATAAAATATGTTAAAAACAAAACGGTCCGACATATGTACTATGGAGAATCTACACTACCTGGATGTATGTTAATTAGAGTGTAGAGAGCTGGAGTAAGTCAGTGCTTAATTTGAGACGGTGATTTCCAGTGGGGACAAATGATATTCATTGTCCGGGACATAAACATATTTTTCTCAGACATTTACCGAGAGCAAGAAAGGGAAAAACAAACAAAGTAGAAAGACAGAGGAAGAGAAACATGGAAAAACAGACAGAAAGTGAGAAAGCATGAACCTGCAGGAATGAGATAAAGAGTGGTAGCTGATTACAGGGGCATGAGGTTAATTCAAGACTATGTAGTTTTGGTATTGAGCACACCAACATTTAATTGCACCGTTCACAGGCTTCTAAACAGAGCTTCAGACACCAGCGCTCATTTGTTTTAAACAAATGAAGCCCTGTGAATAATATATTGTGTAAGTAGCACATAGATATAAAAATGAGAGGAAGTATGGAATATGTAGTAGGAAACATTGACATTCTTGAATGTAACAGCCAAAATATTGAGGACCAAAATATCGAAAAGTATATATAGGTCCATAAAGTTTTATTGTCTATGTATGTAAAGTTTAACTGCCTATGTACATTGATGTTATATATATAGATCGTAAAGGTAGGTAGATTTGGAGTTAAGAAGAGTACATCTATTCTTACCTATATAATTACTTCCTCAATATTTTGCCACGAAATTCTTGTACACCGATATTTTCCTAACTGATGAAAAGGAACATGCTTGCAGCATTGACTTACTGAATATATGTTGAAAAATATTGCTTTGCCAGAGTCTGTTTATGCCGCCGACTTTCTTTGCCTTTATTGCTTTGTCACATGAAACTCTGATGTGTTTGCTCCCTCAGTAGCATGGGAACAAGTTACTTGTTTTTTTAATCTATTTATGGTAAAGTGAAACATCCAATTAAACTTTTGATTTATGGGTATTTCCTCCTAACTGCTGCATTTTAACTGTCAGAAAAAAGGTTTCCTAGATATTACCTTGTAAGACGTATTTCTAAAATTGCAAGTTGTGTATGCTTTTTCTTCATTTTGGGATAGGAAGGGTGGTGTGCAGCTAATTGCTTGCTCATCTACTTTTCTTTAACTAGCCAAACCCATTAGATGAATGTGAATTGTGATATAATGTTGTGAATTAATTTTTTATGTCAATGGAAAAAGTTGGAATGTCTTATCGTGTCTCTTGCCTTAAAAACAGTATTATTAAAGAGAGAGAAGAGTTGGTTTGAAAGGTAGGTAGAGCTGGGGCCGAGGTAGAGTTAGTCAAATATCAGTAAGTTAGACATGTGATTGACTCTAATAAACACTCCATGTCTTTAGGAACCATCAGCAGCATCGTACTGCTGCATCTCTACATTTTGATAGTAGCAGGTCCAGCATTATAATCCATTCGAATTTGTATGTGAATTTGTGCAATGCATTTGGGCAGGCTGACGAATGCACTACATAAACGTTATTAACTAATTTGACCCGAAGAGCAGAAAAAGGAGAGCCCTTCTGTCTCAAGGAGGGACTGATTGTAGTTCATCAATGAGCAATTTCTGTCCAACAGAGGCATAAACAAAAATCATACATACAAATTTCCAAATTGTTCTAAGTGTGGCTTCTTAGAAACCGATATGTTTGTTTCATTTGTGTTGAAAGGTAAAAATGCTGATTTTCCTTTTTATTTTACACATACTAAGAGTGAGAATTGAGAGATAGTGGAAGTGATAGTGAAGGTGAGATATATAGTTGTTGCAGTGTATGAGAAAATTGAAAACATGTGACGGGAAGGACCGCATGTGCGATGTGGGTGAGTGGAAGTGTGACAAGAGTGGATGTTAGGCTTAAAAGTGTGCGGGAGGGGATGAGTAGACAGAGTGAGAGTGCAGATGGATGCATGCAGGAGCGGCTCCTCAATAGGGGCGGAGGTGCATCGCCCTGCCACCAGCAGCGGCAGCTGCAAACCCTTTCCCAAAAAACGATGATAAACTGTGTTTATCATCGTTTTTTGGGAAAAGGGGTGAGGCCATGGGGGTGACATGCACTGAGGGGGAGTGCACAGCACAGGTTGCAGGAAAAGACACCAGTTAACACACTGCAAGCGTAGGCCAGTCCCTGTTGATAGGAAAAGGGGCATTTTTGGGGTATGTAGTGTTTTCTCTACACTTATGGACAGATTTACAAGGCCCTAGCGCCACCGGTGTGTCACTTTTTGTGATGCTGTGGTGGCGCTGTGCAGTGTGGCACATTTACAAGGTGGCGCTAAGCCACTTTTTGTGGCTTAATGCCACCTTGTAAATATGGCCCCCTTCAATGCAGTTTTCTGCGTCAGAGGGGCATGCAATTTGTGTTGCTGTGGGTGTTCCACTGCAACACCCATTGCTTTTGACTCTGCCACAGATTTACAAAAAGACGTAAATCTGTGGCAGCACCAAAACCTAACGCCATCCCAGGGGTGGCATTAGCATGGCACAACAAGGAGGAGTACTTTTATTCCTCCTCATTTTTGCTTTTTTCTATGCATGCTGCATTCTGCAGTACACATAGAAAGAGCCAAAGGCCATGAATGATCGTTCATGTGCAGAAAGGTGTCCCGTCCTGCACATGAACAATCATTCAAAAATGAAGATTTGGTGCTTTTATGTGTACTGCACTCTGCAGCACACATAGCAGTGCCAAACCACCATTGTAGATTGTAGATTGTTTTATGCACATGAACAATCACTCCTCTCAACACAGACACCCTTGCACTATGGTGCAAGGATGCCTGCGTTGACGCTGACAGCTAAATTTAGTGCCGGCGCAGCGGGAAACACAGGGGTGAGCTGTATTTCAGTAAATATGGTGCATCCATGCATTTCTAAAGTGGTGCAGCCCTGCAAATTGTGGCACACTACCATGCTGTGCCACTTTTTAGTAAATCTGGCCCTAGTTTTTTAGACAATTGTAGGAGAATTATGAGACGTGGGATGAGGGAAATGGGTAGAGTTGGGTCCCTCAAAATTCATTTTTCAAAGGTTTGCTTCATTATTGTGCTGTGTGTGCTGTGGACTCTGTGGGACGTCCACAGATTTGAATTCATTTTTGTAAATATTTTGTCCATGAGCCTAGGAGACCTCGACAATAGAGCTGGAATTAAAATGATGGAATAATAGAAGAACCTCGATATTTATTTAATATTTATTGTCAAAGGCCCCAAATACGAGTTGCAGTGCAATTCCCAGGGTCAATATCACAGGAGTTCCAGACTGACCTACCGGTCAATATCAGTAGTTCTGGCCACCCCAAACCACTTTATCCTTGATTTTTCATGAAGTTTTCTGTGCATAGGTGTATGAGAGTTTAAGCCGCGGGATCGCCATATCAATTGCTCTAAAATTATATTCAGTTTATTGTGTATTTTAATGCATTATTTGCAAGAGTCTGTGGGCCCAGGGAGGGGGTGGCTAAGTGGAAGATCTTTGAAAATTGTGTACACAGACAAATGATTTATCAAGCATTTTATCTAATTGTCTCTCATTGTATATGTGCCGGGGTCTGCTACCAATTTTATATTTAGGTTTTACTGAATTACCTTGCATGGGTCTGGTGGTCTTGATTTATATTGGATTAGTTGTGATTTTTTTGCACACAATTCTAGTGTTCTCTGTGGGATGGAGGTGGATCTCTAAATTATATTCAAAATTAAAAATAACATTTGACCATAATGGCCTGGGACTATGGAGGGTGTTGACTAGCGATTTTATATAATTTTCTAGGTTTTCTGATCATGAATGCATCAATCTTGGTATTTCAGTGGATATAGGTTGTCCCTGAGTTTATTTTGGGTACAGATGAATGAAGGCACAGGAACGCACCTCACTATTGCTCTCTACAACATTAGGTCTACCATGGCTCGCTGGAGTGGACTACCTTCTCTTCCTGTAACCCTTATTTTAACAAAGATTGGCATTTTGAATTGGCAGTAATATATTATTTGTGCTCATTGAGTCTGTTTGAGAGAAGGAAAGGCTGGTGGCCTTTCAAGGATGTCAGTTGTGTTTTGAGAGAGTCTTAGCATGTGTTGAAAATGCCCTTTATGACAGTTGACAGTGTCTCTGCTAGGCAATTTGATACATTGTTGCTGCAAACAGGACATTTCCATGCAGATCTAGGATTTACTTTGCCAAGAATTGTTGATTCCTTTGGAGTTTTTGGAGGACATCGGCAATACAGATACGTTTTATGATTGCTGAGTTGTGCAGTGAAAATGAACTTTGAACTGTTTTGATCATGTAACTAGAGTTTTTTCTAAAGATTGAAGGATAGTTACATTACACATTTTATCCTAATGGAACAGGAAATGTTCTTAAAACACAACTATTAAACACAAGCTAGGCATATACATGATCTAAGTTAAGGTGTTCATACCATTAAGCAAAGAAATGTAAGTGGGAAAACATGTTCAGTGATAACAGACTCAGGGAGATCTGTGACAAAAATAAACACAAGGTTAAGGTATTGTCACCAACTGATCATGGACACTGTTAAGGGTCGCCTTTCTCCTCTCAATGTGGGTACATTCATCTCCTGAAAGGATCAGCAGGCTTGTGAGGGGGACACATACGTATGGAAAAAATGTGGTGAGGAACAAAGGGAGAGGCTTATTCCTTCAGGTTGGTTAATGGAGACGCTGCCCTGGATGGTGCTGGCACGGAGACTGTGGCAATACTCAAAGTTCAGCAACTGTTCCACCTAAGGAAAGAAAGTACAATCACTAGGGAAAGTACACTAGACACAGACAGATATCCTATCACAGCGTTAAGTTATGACGTACCCAGTGTGGCATGCAGACAGACTATAATTAGCCGCAGTCATAACTGGAATCCAGATCTAGAGCTGAAATGGGAAAGAATGTTATACTCAGCCCTGTTAAAGAGGAAGTCTGCAATTGAAATACTAATTCTGCACCTCTCAAACTGGAAGGTCTACTTCTATAGCCAGATTAAAAATGGCTGCTCTAGATAACCAATATGTCTTGCCCTGCAATCACTTGCCCTTTCTATGTGTGTCTGCATTGTTCATTGCCCTATCCTCCTCCCTCTCCAAGTTTAAAGTCTTCTGGGTCTTTTCTGTGCTATCATGTGTGGTGACATGATAGGTATTCAGAGTTCTTTTTCTGAATAACATTTTTTATTAAATTCCACAACACCAAACAAGTGGTACATTGTGCATATATCTAGATACAAGGCATCTAGCATTCAAGTTGGTGTTTATAATCAGTAACAAGATATCACATGGTCATACTCAATCAAAGATACTTTTCAAGTATCCTCAGATATTACATCTTAGGAGCTAACAATATCATCAGTATTATTCATTAAGTGACTCAGCTGACGGATAATCAAACATAATACATTGCAATGCACAGAGTCCAATAGGAAAAGCAGCAGTCACACATACACTGAAAGATTATGTAATATAGACATAAGAGCAATTTATTCAGGTTGCACATGCCCAGATATTGTATTTCATCCAATGGACTGAATAAGATCACTATTAACATTACTAGGTATTCATAGTTCTAAACATTTTTATACAGAGGCTTACATAGAGAGCAAATTGCTTACATAGAGCTATTGCTAAGGTAAATCCATTTACATTTACAGTTAGAAGTGGGACTGTCATGACAAGTCATTAAAACTATATCTTATTGCCTTTAGAACCACTATGACTTGCGGACCTCAGCGCCAAGCAGAAGTGATGAACCACAGTAGTGGAGTTCAGAGTCCCTATTTTCATTGGTGTTGTAGGAAATTGGGTTACTAGTTAAGAGGGCTGAAACCATACTAAAGCAGAACCACAATGCTTGTCATGGTGAAACACAAGAAACCCCCAATTATCCTGTACTTAACCGTCTGGTAGTTTGGCACAAAAGCTGTCAGGATTAGCTTTGTGTAAAGTATGTATGCAGCACACAAACAATAATGAAGTGAGAACACAGCACAAGAAAAATCCCACACCATTTTGAAAAATAGAGTAAAATGTAATAAATGATTTGGCAACAAAACAACAAAAGTTGAATCAGTAGAACCAGAGATATGCAATTTTATAGGTTTAACCCCTTAGCTGCCGACCCCCCTCCCAAGAGCTTAACCCTTTTGTGTCTATTTGGGGAAGTTTGCACTTTGGGCTCCATAACCTTTATCCCACCTAAGGTATCCATGCCAAATTTGCATCTTTTTTTTTCCAAACATCCGGAGGATTGTAAAGGTACCCAGAGTTTGTGGGTTCTCATGGGTGCTACTGAGAAAATAGGCAAACAATAGCAATATTTTATGTTTTCTTTCAGAAAAATAGGGAAAACGTGCTCTAGATAAAAGTGGCTATTTTCTTCCCTAAATGTCTAATTCACAAACGGTTGGCTGTACTATAGTCACCATCTTCCCAGATTTCAGGAACATTAAGAGCTGAATCCAGAAACCTAATTTTCTACCACAGTTTTGGCATTTTTCTAAGAGGTAGCCTATTTTCTCTATTTTTTGGGCTCTCAACCTGCGTCCAGTTTGTGGTGGAAACAAGTGTAAAACTCATGGGTGATACAGAAAAGCTATAGATTTCTGAAAAGTAGATACAATTCTGAATTCAGCAAGGGGTCATATGTGTAGATCCCTCAAGGTCTGTCAAAGGAAAATAACTGTTGAAATGAAGAAATATAAAAAATGAGTAAGAAAAAAATGGGCATTTGTGGCAACATTTTTATCTGTAATTTTTGTCATGCTGGCTGATTGACAAAAGCAATATAGCATTATGTCTGCTAGACCCTTCTAGTTGCAGAGATATATAGGGTTTGTAGGTTCTCCAAGAACCCAAGGTACCCAGAGCCAACAACTGAAATGCATCGTACAATGGTTTTTCATTGAGTGCCAAGTAAAAATGGTTATGAAGGAAACTTATGAATTTCTGAAATTGGCACAGGATATAGAGTTTAGGAGCAGTGACTATTTCTGCATCTCTGAATTTGTCAAGACCCATACTAGCGTATGATTTGGAGGGTATGTTTCAAAATGACATCTTTCTTATACAATGGCTTACGTTTGAATGGCACAAATGCAGCAAATTACAATAGGATATACCAAATGTTCTATTATTCTATGCTCCCACACACTTCTTAATAAAAATGGTATCTCACTTGTGTGGTTAGATCTATTGCTAGTGACAGGAAACGTCCCAAAACACAAGATGGGCTCATCACATTTTTACACCGATACCTGATCCTTTTTTTCCAATGTGGGTAGCTTGAGATTTTAGACCCTAGCTCAGCCGGCACCTAGGGAAGCCTAGCCAACTTGTACATTTTTTAAAACTAGACACCTAGGGGTATCTAGGTTGGGATGGCTTGTGTGTCTCTCACCAGGTTTTTAAATCAAGAATCCCTTGCAAGCCTCAAACTTTTACTAAAAACACAAATTTTCCTCATATTTCTGTAATGGAAAGTTCTAGAATTTGTGGGGAGCCAAAAACTTCCTTCCACCTAGCATTTCCCCAGGTCTCATGATAAAAATGATACCTCACTTGTGTGAGTAGATCTAGTATCTGCAACAGGAAATGTCCCAAAACGCATCATATTTTTCCACTGAAAATGAGTCCTTTTTTCCAAGTGTGGGTAGCTCGAGATTTTGGGCCCTAACTCACCCGGCATCTATGGAAACTTAGACAACCTGCTAATTTTTTTAAACTAGACCTCAGGGTATGCAGGGTGGGATGACTTGCGTGGGTCACGCCACTTTTTTTACACACAATCCCTTGCAAACCATAAACTTGGACTAAAAATACATGTTCCTCATATTTCTGTGATGGAAAATTCTGGAAGCTGTGGGGAGCCACAAACTTCCTTTCCTTGGCATTCCTCCAGGTCTCCGGATGAAAATGGTACCTCGCTTGTGTGCGTAGGCCTAGTGCCTGTGACAGGAAATGATCGAAAATGCAACATAGATGCATCATATTTTTCCACCAAAAACTGGACAGTTTTTTCCAAGGTAGCTCGAGATTTTGCACCCTAGCTCAGCCAGTACCTAGAGAAACCTATCCAACCTGTACATTTTTAAACCTAGACACCTAGAGGTATCCAGCGTGGGCTGACGTACGTGGCTCACACCATGTTATTTTACCCAGAATCTCTTCCAAACCTCAAACATTGACTAAAAAAACACATTTTCCTCACATTTCTGTGATGGAAAGTTCTGGAATCTGTAGGCAGTCAAAAATGTTCTACAACCCAGCATTTCTCCAAGTGTCCCCAGAAAAAAGGTGCCTCACTTGTGTGGGTGGGCCAAGTGCCCACATCAGAGAAGGGCCTAAAACTTATTTTGGCTATTATGATAACAATGGTGGGTGTAGTAATTAGTCCTGGGATCGGCAGCCATGTAGGGAAATCTATCAAACACAGATATTTCTGAATAGTAGATATTAAGGCGAGTTCAGGGAGGTATTGTTTGTGTGGATCCTCCAAAATTTTCTTACCCACAATACCTTCAAAGGTGAAACATTGAATGTCATTTGAGATGTCATGAGTGATGTCACTAACCACGTCATGAGTGATGTAATATGTGAGGTCATAAGCAGTGCATTACAGGAGTGCAAGATACAATTAGCTTAGGTAAATGTAACTGCTGAATTTTTTAGGTTTTGTATGATTAAATTCAGAATGTAACTATGACGTCCCTGTAACCTTTTGCTTTTTTAGTGAATTTGGAAAGTTTTTGAAATTTCATTTCCTAACTATAATGTCACTGTAACCTTAGTTTTTTCAGTCAATTTCTATGTTTTTTTAACGTATAGTAATTTTTATTACTATACCTTAATCCAACCACCGCTGCTCACAGCCAAAGGCCTTGCACTGCAACAGTTGGCCAAAGGGCATGGCCAACCCACTACAAGCACCCAACCATACACACTGAACGGCCTTCACCTATGCACAGCGGAGGATCCCTGAAAGACCTGGCCTGCGGCCAACCCTCCTACCCACCCAAACCTATACTTTGCATGGCGCTTTGGCTGTGCGTGGTGGGAGTTGGCCATGTTCTCTCTGAGTGTGAGAATAGTTGTGAGAGAGTGTATCTGGGAGTGAGAGTGCGTACATCAGTGTTTTAGTGAATGTGTCAGTGTATGCGCATGTCTGTGAGTGGGTGTATGATGGTTTCAGTGGATCTGTGAGTGAGTGTGTGTGAGTGGTGCTCCTTGGGGCATAGGAGAGATCGGAAATCTCAGAAAAATTTGCAGACCCATCCGCAGATTTTTCTGGTGTTTAAAAAAAATGCTTTTTAGCCCTGGCGGAGTACCTCAGGGACCCCTGCACCAGGGCGAAGGGGTTAGAGTGACTCTACCCTAACCCTTTTCTTTTTTTAGGGCATTTTTTTCTGGGACTCAACAGAAGCAGAGTAACAAGATGGCTACCAACACTTCCTTGTTAAAGTGCTGGCAGCCAACCAGAAATCAGCACGGGGACATTTGAATGTGCAAGGATACGCGAGAATACGCGTCTCTAAATATACATATTTTCTGGCCTTAAATTATTCCAAAACTACAGAACGGATTTACACAAAACCAAAAGAAGCATGATTTGCTGAACAGAATCTAGCTTTGTGTCAAAATTAGGTGTAATTCTGTTTAACTGTTCGGGCTGTAGGTGTATCTAAAGAACTGAAAATCCCCATAGACACAGAATAGAAAAAAAAGTGTTTTGGCACCCCCACTTTATTTCGGCCTCTCATAGATCACCCCGAAACTTTCAAGACAGCAGCTGAACTGACCAAATTAAGAGCTTTGAAAATTTCATGAAGATTCGTCAAGCGGTGTCAAAGTCATTGGCAAAACAAAAAATGCTCATTCAGTGGAAAAAATTGTTCTAACTATGACTACCTAGTGGCGACCGTCACTATGTAATATATATATATATATATATATATATATATATATATATATATATATATATACACATATATATATATATATTGATAGATAGATATATCTATTTATATACATATATACATATATATATATATATATATCTATATATATATATATATGTATATATATATAGAGAGAGAGAGATATATCTATATATATATATATATATATATATATATAATTATTTGGTTATCTGTTCATGTTGGACCGGTCCAAAGTCACAAGTTCAGTCTACACCACCCTGGTGTGTGTCTGGGGCCTGGCCTGGGCAAGGCAGGATCTTGTAAACAACAGAGATAAGTATTGGACCCAAATCCCCTGAAAAATAGATTACTTCTGGAACCAAGAGGAACCTCTGCCAAGGAGAAGACCTGGAGGAGGAGTACTGCCCCTTTGCCTGTGACTGTGGTTTGCTGGGTTTGCCTGTAGTAGCTGCTTCTGCCTGAGAGAGGACAAACACTGACATTTGAGTGACTTCACGCTGGTGAAGAATCTCCAAGGGTTTGAACTGAGCTTGCCTCTTGTTGTTGACGTCTCAAGGATATCAAAGGCTTCTCTCTGCCAGCACCTGGACTCTCTACTGAGACTCCTGCCCTGCCACCTGGTGCCCTAACCTGTCTCTGGGCCCCTGAAAGGTCAAGCTGATGTAAAAGGACAGAAATCCACACACAGACCACGATGCAGGGAAACTTCTGAGGCACCATCCGCAAAGCGGCTGATAAACGATGCGCTGCCGACCTCACGGCTAAAGTCGATGCTCCACCTGCATCGTGGCTGGGAGATCAATGCATCGTGGCTGGAGAAATGGCGTGCAACACCCGCCATCGGCTGCTGATAATAATGCAAGCCCCAAGCAACACAGCTTCCTGACACCGTGCAACCGGATTTCGACGAAACATCACTGGGCGTGAAAAATCAACGCAAAGTATGCCCAGACCTGAGGTCTCCATCTAGGAATCGACGCATCGCTCTCTCGTGAGAGAGAAGAAATGACGCACGCCAACCTGACCTGAGAAGGAATTACGCACAGTCTTGCTTGCCAGTGAGAAATGGTTGCATCGCTGGTCTTTTCTGATGCACACTCGCCTGTGCGGCTTTATTTTTTACACTAACCAGGTACTTTGTGTAACAACAGCATTCTCACTGTTTTCTAAGGATTAAGACTCTTATTATTTTTAATATTCATATCTTGACTTGTGTAAGTTGGATTTTTGTCATTCTGGTCTTGTTTGATTCAGATACATATTACCTATTTTTCTAAACTGGGTGGTGTACATTTTGTAGTGTTTCACTGTATTACTGTGTGTGTTGGTACAAATACTTCACACCTTGCTTCTGAAATGAAGTCTGCCTGCTTGTGCCAAGCTACCAAGGGGGTGAGCAGGAGTTAAGTAAGGGTGATTCTCCTTTACCCTGACTAGAGTGCGGATCCTTGCTGGGAGAGAAAAAAAAAAAAATTATCTCCCTCTATATAGATAGAGTCTCTCTCGCTATATTTATATATATATATGCCCCCCAGGGAAACTCTACATATATAAAAAAAAGACATTTAGCCCCCACAGGGTGTCAGCCCTGCACACAAGCGACACCCTGCTATTTTTTTTAATTTTTTTATTTTTCACTTTTAACCCCTGGGAGGTGATCGCGCCCCCTAGGGGGAAACCAACATATAAAATCCTGCACCCCAGGGGTGGGGTTTGGCCCACTTCCACGAAGGCCGACCCCTCTCCCAGATTAAATCCCTGGTGTCTAGTGAGGTTTCCTGGTCATGGATCACAGTGCGGTCGCGATCCAGGGCCTGAAAACCTTTTGAAGATGGCCTTGTTTGAAAGGGGAGATTCATCCCTTTCAAATGAGGCCTCCCCGAAAGGTGGGGAGACCATTTTGGCTTTTTTCCTACCACTGGAGTAGAGAGCAGCCTACCTTCTGTGTCTCTGCTCTGGTGGGGATAACATTGTGACATCAGTACGTGTCGCAGCGTGCTGACATCACAGATGGGCGGAGGGGGGTCAGGGAGAGATGGAGAAGCTGTTCTGCATCACACCCGGAGGGTTTAAAAAAAATTGCTAGGGTCTCTACACCAGAGAATGTTTCAAAGCCCTTCCTGTGGTGACGGCCACTGGCTGTCAGAAACATCAGAGAGGGTGTTAAATAAACATAGTTCTTAAAAGAACAAAGTTTCAACTGTGGTTATCTGTTTAAGTTGGACCAGTACAACGTCACAAGTTCAGTCCAACGTTGATGGAGCACAGGCTGGATAGAGGGACTAAGTTAATCCTGCTGAGAAATGTACCTTACGTCCCAGTTGCAGGGCTTTGAGCCATGCAGCTGCTGTCCTGAGAAGTGGTGTGAGGTCCTTGTCGAAGATGCGTTGCACAACAGTGACTTGATTGAGCTGTGAGGACTACGATGCTGGCTTGAATAGAGGCTGTGGGTTGCTGCATCAGTTCCAATGAAAGGCTGTGAGGTCTTCATAGAAGATGTGTTGTGCAGTGCTGGTTCTGATGACCTTTGCGGGCTGCAATGCAGACTTGCTTTGAGGCTGAGTCGCATTGCATTGGTTCCGATAAGGCTCTGCAAACAGCTGCATTGGGTTTGAGCCATGCTGCCTCAGTTTTTAATAGACCACAGCTGGGCTGGCAGAGCAGTTTTAGCCCCTATTCCAAGGGATCATGACTAGAGAGCCACCAATTAGGGGGTTACGACTCACACCAGGCAGAGTCACAGTGCAGGGTTCAAGATGGTTGGAGCCTTTTCTGTCTCTGGGGCTCTGGTCAGGAGGCCAGCTAACTAGACCTTGGGGTTACTCGGGCAGTGCTTGGTTCTGGGTGCATGTCCAGTCCTTCTCACTCTCGCAGGAAGGCAGCAGAGTAGCAGGGCAGCAGAGCAGTCCTTCTTGAAGCAGACATGGACAGCAGTCCTTCTTTTGAGTGTTTCACAAGTCCAGAACTATACAGAAGAGTTGGGTCTGAGGGTGCACTATTTATATCTGACACCCATTTTGAATTGAAAGAAACTTCTAGAGTCCTCCCCCTAAAAAGGAGTCTCAAATCTCTTATCTCTATGTCCAGGCCCCAACTTATCTGGGGGCGCAAAAGACTAGTGTGAATTTATTTTTGAGTGTGCTGAGGTAGAGTCTTTGTGATGCGCACGTTTTGTAGGTCACAGCTCCGACCCCTAATCAAGTCGGAGATGGCCCATCCTGCCAACACCTATTCCCCCTCTGTCTCACTGTCTGGAAGCAATATACAAGGTCATACTGCCAGCTACACCTACTTATGTGACTCAGGATACAAGCTGCAAGCATCAAATGATTTGGACAAGAAAACGCCAACTTTGTGACTTAAAATCCAACTTTACCATTATATAGGATTTTAACTTACAATTTTCTGGAGACCAAACTTGACTTTCCTAATTGGTCCCAATTCAAAGTTATCACTCAATAAATGCTATAATATAACCCAATGTTATCCTACGGGAGATATAAGAGTTTTTCACTACCAGGACAGCTAAAAGTTAAAAGTACATGTCAATCTTTTTAAATGCACAACACCCTGTCCTATGGGCTACTTATGTGACTTATATGTATTAAAAAGGAAAGTTTAGTCCTAGTGAAAGGTTTGTTTTGCCAAGTTGAAATGGCAGTTTAAAACTGCACACACAGGCTGCAATGAAAGGCTTCAGACATGTCCAAAGGGCTACTTGAAGTGGGTGGAACAATCAGTACTATATGTTCACTAGTAGCATTTAATTTGCAAGCCTAAGGTCCATGTAGTACCACTTTACTAGGATCTTACATTTAAATTAACTGGTCCAATTGGGTGTAAGACAATTTTGCCATGTTTAAGGGGGATAGCACAAGCACCTTAGCATTGATTAGCAGGGGTAATGTGCACAGAGTCCTAAAAGCCAATAAAAACTGATTCAGAAAAGAGGAGGCTGAAAGCAAAATGTTTGGGGATGTCCTTGCAGAGAGGACCATATCAACCAGGTTTTTAATTCCCCGTCTCTTGTTTCTGCCACTGCCTGTTGTTAGACCAGACAGCCTTAGGGTGGTCACCCCTAACTTTTTGCCTGCCTCCCTCCACTTTTTATACTGTTTTTGCAGGTTTACCACTGCTAACCAGTGCTAAAGTGCATATGCTCTCTCCCTTTAAACATGGTAACATTGGATCATACCCAAATGAACTATTTAATTTACTTATAAGTCCCTAGAAGAGTGCACTATATGTGCCCAGGGCCTGTAGATTAAATGCTACTAGTGGGCTTGCAGCAGTGGTTGTGCCACCCATTTAAGTAGCCCCTTAAACTTGCCTCAGGCCTGCCATTGCAAGGCCAGTGTGTGCAGCTCCACTGCCAATACGACTTGGCATTTAAAAGTACTTGCCAAGCCTAAAACGCCCCTTTTTCTACATATAAGTCACCCCTAAGGTGGGCCCTGGGTAAGCCCTGGGGCAGGTTACTGTGTAGGCAAGAGGCAGAACATGTACCTATGTAGTGTACATGTCCTGGTAGTGTAAAACTCCTACATTTCGTTTTTACACTGCTGTGAGGCCTGCTCCCTTCATAGGCTAACATTGGGGCTGCCCTCATACATTGTTTGAGTGGTAGCTGTTGATCTAAAAGGAGTAGGAAGGTCATATTTAGTATGGCCAGAATGATGATACAAAATCCTACTGACTGGTGAAGTGGATTTAATATTACTATTTTAGAAATGCCACTTTTAGAAAGGGAAATCCTTCTGTGCCTTACAATCCACATCTGGCTGGGTTTAGTTGACAGCTCCCTTGTGCATTCACTCAGACACACCCCAAACGCAGGATACTCAGCCTCACAGGTATACATCTACTTTTTGAAAGGGTCTTCCTTTGCTGGGAGGGTGAAGGGCCTGACACTTACTTGTCAAAGGACTGTAGCCTGGCCTCACACAAAGGACTGCCACACCCCTACTGGGACCCTGGCAGACAGGATTGAACTGGAAGGGGACCTTTTGCACTTCTAAACCACTCTTTGAAGTCTCCCCCACTTCAAAGGCATATTTGGGTATTTAAACAGGGCCTCTGCCCCTACCAACTCAGACACTTCCTGGAGAAGAAACCTGAACCAGAACCTGCATCCGGCCAAGAAGAACTGCCTAGCTGCCCAAAGGACTCACCTGTCTGCTTTCTGTGAAGGACTGCTGCCTTGCTGTTGCCCTGCTGCCTTGCTGCTCTCTGGCTGTGGTGAGAAGTGTCAGGGCTTGGATAGAGCTTGCCTCCTGTTCCCTGAAGTCTCAGGACCAAAAAGACTTCACCTCTACAAGAAGGACTCCTTGTGCGGTGAAATTCGACGCAGAGCCTGCCAGAAATGATGCACAACCTGCACTGCGGTGAAAAATTCACTACACGCCAAACTGGAATAACGCAGCCCGACTTTGCATCGAGAAGATCAACACAGCGGCAGCATAGCGACCGGAAATTCGACGCACAGCCCACCGGATCAACACACAGCCAAGCCAGAACAACGCAGCCTGACTTCCAGAGAGGAAGCCTACCGTGCGGTAGAAAATTGGACGCAACACCCACCAAATCTACGCAGTTCCTGTGACTTCGTCCTGCCAGCGCAAGAAATCCACACATCGTCCCTGGGGCATCGGAAAACCCAGTAACCTGAAGAGGATCCATGACCTAGTGCAAGAAATCAACGCAAAGCCATCCTTGCGTGAAAACTAAAGGACGCATTGCAGTGTGCGGCCAGAGAAATCAACGCACACCCCTTTGTTTCCACGCCTCCCCTCCTCTGCGGTTCCTTGCGGAGATTTTGCACACAAACCAGATACTTTGTGCTTGAAAGAGACTTTGATTGCTTTTAAAAGACTTAAGACACTTTGTATCACTTTTACAGTGATATCTCAACATATACTTATTGCATTTTAATTGTTTTTGACCTGCATTTATCCAGATAAATATTATATATTTTTCTAAACACTGTGTGGTGTATTCTGTGTTGTTGCATGATTTATTGCACAAATACTTTACACATTGCCTTCTAAGTTAAGCCTGACGGCTCAGTGCCAAGCTATCGAGGGTAGGCACAGGATAATTCGGATTGCGTGTGACTTACCCTGACTAGAGTGAGGGTCCTTGCTTGGACAGGGGGTAACCTGACTGCTGACCAAAGACCCCATTTCTAACACCCGTCATCTATATTTTTCTGTGGTCAATGATGGAGGTGGTGAGAGATGGAAGAGTACAAAGCTGCCATTGGATCTCTTAGTAAAGATTGCATATCCCATGCATTCATTAGCTAAACAAATGTATTCTGACAGTACTGTGTCTAAACTTTTAGAGTTCACAAATTCATTATGAAAGGTGAGTTTAATGAAGTCAGAGTAGAAGCTGCTATTTTCAGAAATAATTACAGTGAAACAAAAAGTAGGTAGTATGATAAAAATCTGAGACGAAACCACCACTCAAGTGCCTTTGCCCACAGATTCTAACAATGCTGGTTCATGGATGTTACCACCTCCTTTAAGGTACACTAAGGTTTTTGCACACCCTATTTGGTGATGACTCCATTCATACCTTTAGTATTTCCAGAATGGGTTTCTGGAAACCCTAATTTCTTAAACAGGATCAGGTATGGTTCCTGTGCAAATAATTTTCCTAATGATCAAACTCATATGGCTTTTGTTACGATATACTTAAGAAGAAATACAACATATTGGAGCCTTCCATTGATAGAGGGAATTGGTCCTTTAATTTATAATGGTTCTGACTTCATTGCCTTCAGATGCAGAAATTGGTTGACAGAAAATGACACACTCTTTTTTAAATAATTAGTTGTTAACCTGGAAACAGGGTCATCAAGTTCTGTTTATTTTGTTACCACACTAAGGGCCTCATTCTGAGTTTGCAGTCCCACAGTGGGACAGCCAAACCTGCGGGGAGGACACCACTACCATGGTGTTGGTGTCCCCATGAAGCGTATTACAATGTTCCCGCCGGGCTGACCGGTGCAAACATTGTAGTATGCAATTCCCGTCAGAGTGCCCAGCGGGAACAGTGTTACAATATTGGTCCCGGCTCACTTAAGGGAGCTGAGGCCAGTACCATACACTACAATACCCTCAGAATGAGCACTGTCTGCAAAGCAAACAGTGCAAATTCTGATGGTGCTGGGCAGGGAAGCCCCTGCACTGAACATGCCATGGGCATAAGC
This sequence comes from Pleurodeles waltl, assembly GCF_031143425.1. Taxonomy (NCBI): domain Eukaryota; kingdom Metazoa; phylum Chordata; class Amphibia; order Caudata; family Salamandridae; genus Pleurodeles; species Pleurodeles waltl. Next base: position 919,264,681 of record NC_090446.1, on the reverse strand, counting down.
AGTGCAGAGGCCCACCTGTGGCCCTGGCACTGGCTTTCCACCAGCCTTCTCATGGTGGGGACCCCACCATAAAAAGGCTGGCAGAAAGCTGAGTTGTAATCAGCCAGGTGGCGCTGAACTCAGCGCCATCCTGGCTGAGTACAACTCAGACTGCCATTGGGAACCATGTTACCGGCAGAGACAGTGGTCCCCTGTTGGGTCCGCCCGCCAGGGTTGTAATGTGGCGGTCAGACCGCCACAGTTGCGGTGGTCCGACCGTCACTCCGAGGCTGGTGGTTCTTGGACAGCCAGCCTCGTAATGAGACCCTTACGCCTGCGATATTTGAAATCAGTTGGGCAAATGAGAAAAGGGCATCCTTGTTTCTCCACTGCTGCAAATCAAAGTGAAGGCTGTCTCGACAAGTACTTAAGAGTTAGTGGTTCATTTGGATGATATCTTTTCTGGGCTCCATTTAGAAAAGATCGAAGTATTAATGGTTCAGCCAACGTTAAATGACAAGAGAGTAACAGAAACTTCTGAGTCTATGCAATTAGACAGTAAAAGAGGGCCATATCTAAATAAGAAAAAGGAATAAGGTGCATGATGTTTATTCTTGTATTGTGGAAGGCCAGGCCATTTTATGAATGACTGTAAAAATAAACCTAAGACCATTAAAATTCAAGAGTTGGCAATACTGCCCATTGAGGGACCCCATTCAAAGCCCCCATAAAACTCAACAACCTGACACATAACATAAAAAATATATTTTTGATTAGTAATTACAAAATGTAAAATGCTATTAAGAATGTTATTCATTTCCCAAAAAAGCAAAAACATTGTTTTAAAACACCCAAAATCCTATGAAACCTAACATTTCCAAAAATAAATATTAGTAAACATTAAAATATACATATTTAGAAGTGTAATTAAAATTATGAAAAATAATAAAACATTTTAATAATTAAAAAATAAAATCATTCATTTAAAACACTGACTATCCAAAAATGATTTTTAAAAACCCAGCAGCCAGAAAAAGTGACAGTTACACATTTAAAAAAAAAATGAAACATTTTAATAAAAATTAAAAAACAAATATAAGAAAGAAATTAAAAAATAAAGAACCAAAAACTTAAATTCATTAAATATTACTAAGAGAAAAACACATAAAATGATAATAAAAACCATGACAATAGCTTAATAGATTTTTAAATCTTCACAATTATTGATAGAAAAAAATGATAAACTTTACATCGCTATTTAAAACGTCAGTGGAATGGTACCCACAATATTATGACTTCAATTTGAAGAGCCATCGATATTCTGCATTCGATATTAAAAACCCTTACCAATTCAAAGAAAAAAGATCCAGTGACGGTTTGTAATAGCCATAAGTTTAACTGATGCCCGTTTTCTCCTTCCTCGTGAACTAAGATAGCCGTACAGCATAAACACACATAATGTAAGCAGTTGTGGCCCGCGGGAGTTACAGGGGGCGGGGTGGTGCATTGGGGGGGGGGAGATTAATAACAGTGCCGGGCTGGAGAGAGCACAGTGCACATGTGTGTTTGGCTGGCCTGGGATGGTCGAGCCGGCGCTCAGCCAAACACACATGCGCACTGAGGGGAGTGCACAGGGCACTCCCCTCACTGCTTGTCACTCCAAATGCCCCACCCCTTTAACAACGAAAGGATAATGAACTGAGTTTATTATCTTTTTGTTGTAAAAGGTTTGCTGCTTCTGCGGCTGGCGGGGGTGATGCTCCTCCTCCATAGCGGAGGAGCCACCACTGAATGTAAGAAACAACGGATAATTGATTACTCCACCCTTACCTTTCACTTTGTTCTACACTTTGGTGATTTCAAGTTCCATCCAAAACGAAAACCCAATTTTTGCAAACTAGTGAGTTAATTCCTTTGGAGATTGATCCTGTCATTTGTGTGCCACAACTGAGCATTCCAGATTCATTGCAAATAATGTACAAGTCTGTCTATTCTTAATTAACCTCTGTGAGAAATCAACATGTATCAACCTGAATTTCCATTCCCCGTAACCTTGTCCTTTTCCAAAAAGGTGGAAAAAGCAGACAGCTCCATAACAACAAGGATTGTTTCTTGAACAAAATAGAACAGTGCCCTTGATAAATGTATTAATTTGCTTTAGGGTACATGGACTCAATGTACAGGCTTAATAGTTTGATGCCTGAACTTTGATTACTTATTCCCAGGAATGGATAATGCCAGCATTCCATTCAGACCTGCTCCTCCAGGAGGTTCCAGTTTCTAGATCAAACATCAATAAAAGGTTATTATTATAGGTGAGCATCTGACATGCCAGTATCGGAGGAGTATTAACTTGTTTTCAAGACCGGGCCTCTTCCAAAATATAAGTAGGCCGTCTCACTTTTTCTATCATATTAACTGAGCAGAAAAAGAGGGATGCTGGAAACATCCAGGCATTTAAAGGCAGACACAATAGTTTTATCATTTATTCTTTTTTTATCATAAAGAAAGATAATGATACTTTTGGCCGTTCAACACCTTGAGACAACCTGGTTGTGGATGGCTCTATATAAATGTTATACTCATTGGAATATTGGGAAAGTAAGTATGTCTTGGTGTTACTGCGACTTTCAGCCAGCTTCCAAAAGTCGATGTAAAAGGCAGATAAAAATACAGCAGACAGTTTCAGAAACCATTTGTGTCTATAATTATCTTAACCCCTTGGCAGCCAAGGACCTAAACAGTTACGTCCTTGGCTGTGGGGCTGTGGGGCCAAGGACGTAACAGTTACATCCTTGGACTGGCTCACGGCCTTGCCTCGGTGCCCCCACTGCAGGGATGGAAGGGGAATCGCTTCCCTTTCCAAAACCCCCACCCCCTCGCTACCCCCCCCCCCCCCCCATGGTGTCTGATGATGTCGGTGCGCAATCGTGCGCTGACTTCATCAGAGTCCTGCCCCTGCTTTTGCATTTCTCCTCCGATCACGTGGAGGGGGCAGAGAAAGGCATCAAAGGAAAGGAAAGGCCTTTCCTTTCCTTTGATGTCTTTCTAAGCATTTCTGCTGCCTGATCGCAATGCGATCAGGCAGCAGCAATACCCACTAGACACCAGGGCCGCTCTCCAAAGGGCCAAATTATTTTTAGGCAATTTCGGCCCCCACTGGGGGCAGATCGGCCTAATACAGGCCTAATACAATTAGGCCGATCCGCCCCCAGGGGGAGCAGAAACCCCCTAGACACCTGGGATAAATCTTTTTTGTTTATTGTTTTTTTTTATATGTGGGGAGTGATCCCTTAGGCAAGGGTCGCTTCCCAGGGGGGCAAACTTACTTTTAGGCCATATTTGGCCAATCTGCCCCCAATGGGGGCAGAAACCACTAGACACCAGGGATTTTCATTTTTTATTTTATATTATTGAATGAGGGGAGCGGCCCCTTGGGCAGGCGGGACGGATCGGCCTATTAAACTTAGATTGATCTTCTCCCAGGGGGAGAAGAAACTCCTAGACACCAGGGATATATATTTTTTATGTTTACTTTTGTTTTTTATATATGGGGAGCGAGCCCTTAGGCAAAGGCCACACCCCTGGGGGGGCAAATTGTACTTAGGCCATTTCTGCAACCCTTGCGGGCAGACCGCCCTATTTTTATTAAGCCAAACTGAACCCAAGGGGGGCAGAAACCATTAGACACCAGGGATTTTTGTTGTTGTTGTTGTCAGTTTCACGTGAGGGGAGCGACCCCTTAGGCAAAGGTCGCTCCCCTGGGGGTGTAAATATGTTGTTGGCCATTTCTGCCCCCCTTGGGGGCAGATCGGCCTATTTTTGTTAGGCCAATCTGCCCCCCAGCGGGGGCAGAAACCACTAGGCATCAGGGATTTTTTTGCATCAATTTCACCTAAGGGGAGTGACCCCTTAGGTAAGGGTCACTCCCCATGGGGGAACATTACTGATGGACATATCTATTTTTGGAAGGCCCTTCGGCTCCCAAAGGGGGCAGAAAGCCCACCAGAGACGAGGGAAGATTTGTTTCTAAAATAAGAGGGTGGGGGTATGGTCATACCCCCACCCCAAATAAATGGTGCCAAAGTTGTTCTGCCCACTAGTGGGCAGATGGGACAATTGCCCCTGATCCACACCCCAGGGGGGGCAGAAAGTCTACTAGATGACAGGGAATTAAAACAATAATAGTGGGGGGGTGGCTACCAACCAGTATGGGTCTGATTGTGCCCCCACCCCCACCCCAACTGAAGGGGGTAACAGTCTTTCAGCTCTCCCCTGCACACTAAAACATCTTATCCTACGGCAAGCAAGAGGCCATTTGATTATTTTGGATTTTGGTTTTACATGTGGGCCATGAGAGCTTGGCTAACTCTCAAAATCATCCCACTTGGAATGGTGAGGGCTGGACTTTTTGGACTTTGGAACGCTGCCATGTAGAAAAATCCACAAGACCTAGACAAATCTGAAAACTAAACATCTGGGTGATTACAGGGTGGTGTGCTTCACATGCACCCCACACCATTTTCTTACCCACAATGCCCTGCAAACCTCCAACTTTGCTGGAAATCACACATTTTTCCAACATTTTTGTGATGGAACTTTCCGGAATCTGAAGGAATCTACAAAATTCCTACCACCCAGCATTCTCTCATCTATACCAATAAAATTTCTGCTGCACTTGTCAGCCTAAAAATGCTTTTTTTCAAAGTGCTCTTTTGGACCCGCTTAGGTTCCCCCTCAATTTCAACATGTGTTTGGATCTTCCCTGTCACAGGCACTTGGCCCACCTTCACAAGTGAGGTATCATTTTTACCAGGAGACTGAGGGGAATGTTGGGTGGTAGGAACTTTGTGCCGTTGCGGTGATCCCACACAGAAATGTGGGAAAAATTTGATTGTTTTAGCTAAATTTGAGGTTTGCTGAGGCTAAGGGGTAAGAAAACATTGGGAGATCCACGCAAGTCACACCTCCCTGGACTCCCTCGGTGTTGGACCTGGCTTTTTGACAGGGACATCCCCAAACTTTTTGCCTCCTTATTTTTTCTGACCTGTTGTTGTTGGCTTTTGACCTCTGGGCACTTTACCACTGCTAACCAGTGCTAAAGTGCATATGCTCTCTGTGTAAATTGTACTACTGATTGGTTTATCCATGATTGACTATTTAATTTACTTGTAAGTCCCTGGTAGAGTGCACTACATGTGCCTAGGGCAGGTAGATTAAATGCTACTAGTGGGCCTGCAGCACTGGTTGTGCCACCCACCTCAGTAGCCCCTTAACCCTGGCTCAGGCCTGCCATTGCAAGGCCTGTGTGTGCAGTTTCACTACCACTTCGACTTGGCATTTAAAAGTACTTGCCAAGCCTAGAACTCCCCTTTTTCTACATATAAGTCATCCCTAATGTGTGCCCTAGGTAACCCCTAGAGCAGGGTGCTGTGTAGGTAAAAGGCAGGACATGTACCTGTGTAGTTATATGTCCTGGTAGTGTAAAACTCCTAAATTCGTTTTTACACTACTGTGAGGCCTGCTCCCTTCATAGGCTAACATTGGGGCTGCCCTCATACACTGTTGAAGTGGCAGCTGCTGATCTGAAAGGAGCAGGAAGGTCATATTTAGTATGGCCAGAATGGTAATATAAAGTCCTGCTGACTGGTGAAGTCGGATTTAATATTACTATTCTAGAAATGCCACTTTTAGAAAGTGAGCATTTCTTTGCACTAAAATCTTGTTGTGCCCTTCAATCCACGTCTGGCTAGGTTTAGTTGACAGCTCCTTGTGCATTCACTCAGACACACCCCAAACACAGGGTACTCAGCCTCACTTGCACACATCTACATTTTGAATGGGTCTTCCTGGGCTGGGAGGGTGGAGGGCCTGCCCTCACACAAAGGACTGCCACATCCCCTACTGGGACTCTGGCAGACAGGATTGAACTGAAAGGGGGCTTGGTACATTTCTTAGACACTCTTTGAAGTCACCCCCACTTCAAAGGCACAACTTAGTATAAAACAGGGCTTCTGCCCTACCTCATCAGACACTTGCTGGAGAAGAAACCTGAACCAGAAACTACATCCTGCCAAGAAGAACTGCCTGGCTGCTCAAAGGACTCACCTGTCTGCTTTTCTACAAAGGACTGCTGCCTTGCTGTTGGCCTGCTGCCTTGCTGAACTCTTGCCTGGCTGTAAAAGTGCTCTCCAAGGGCTTGGATAGAGCTTGCCTCCTGTTCCCTGAAGTCTCAGGACCAAAAAGACTTCTCTCTTCCTCTTGGACGCTCCGTGCGCCGAACTTTTCGACGCACAGCTTGTTCAGCGGCAGGAAAAACGCCGCACACCGACGCTGATCAACGCGACGCCTTCAGGACGACCGAAACTTTGACGCACGGCCTCGCAAGGACAACGCCACCCGACTTCCCGGGAGAAATCGACGCGACGCCTGCCGTGAGATCGAAACTTTGATGCACGGCCTCGCAAGGACAACGCCGCCCGACTTCCCAGGAGAAATCGACGCAACGCCTGCCGTGAGATCAAAACTTTGACGCACAGCCTCGCAAGGACAACGCCGCCCGACTCCGCAGGAGAAATCGACGCGACGCCTGCCGTGAGATCAAAACTTTGACGCACGGCCTCGCAAGGACAACGCCGCCCGACTCCGCAGGAGAAATCGACGCGACGCCTGCCGTGAGATCGAAACTTCGACGCGCAGCCCCACAGAACGACGCGCAGCCGGAAAACAAGCAGGAAAATCCACGCACAGACCCGGGACATCTGGTAATCCCCGCGACCCACAGAAAGAGACTGTCCGCGCGCCGGAAAACGACGCACGACTTCCCCGCGTGGAAAATAACGACGCAAGTCCGTGTGTGCTGTGGAGAAATCGACGCACACACCCTTTTTTTCACGCACCTCTTCGTTTGTGGCCCTCTGAGGAGATTTTCCACCAGAAATCAGGTACTTTGTGTTTGAAAGAGACTTTGTTTACTTTCTAAAGACTTAAGACACTTTATATCACTTTTCAGTGATATCTTTACAAATTCGTACTGCAACTTTGATCGTTTTGACCTGAAGATACCCAGATAAATATTATATATTTTTCTAAACCCTGTGTGGTGTATTTTTGTGGTGTTATGCTATGGTGTTGTATGATTTATTGCACAAATGCTTTACACATTGTCTTCTAAGTTAAGCCTGACTGCTCGTGCCAAGCTACCGGAGGGTGAGCACAGGCTGATTTTGGATTGTGTGTGACTTACCCTGACTAGAGTGAGGGTTCTTGCTTGGACAGAGGGCAACCTGACTGCCAACCAAAAAACCCATTTCTAACATTGGTGATCAGCGGTGAGGATAGGACTTGTGTTTGTGCAGTGACATACAGTAGCTAAGTATTTCACTACCTACCCACAGTTGAAGGTCAACTTGATTTTTCATCTTTTTTGGCTTTTGGTTCTCTGATGTCCTCCTGGATATACTATTGATATTTTGGACTTTGGATTTTGGTTTTTGCTGATAAGATCTTATCAGAATGGGATTGTGTACCTACTCATTCTTTGTTCGTACTGACCACCTCACTAAGGCTGACCTAAGGAAGCTTTGCAGAAAATGGGGCCTTCCTGTAGCAAGGAGATCTACTAAGGCGGAGATGCTACATCACTACATAGTCTGGGGGGAGGAAAGATGGGCAGAGAGAGAGGCAGCAAGAAACCAAATGACTAAGTACCCCTCAGATGAGGAGGAGGACTACGCACATGAGGAGGAAGACTGCTCACATGAGGAGGAAGACTACTCAGATTTGGACAGTGACCCAGAAATAGATGAATGGCTCCGAGGTCAAAGGCGACAGGAGCAACAATTAGAGGAGTATCTTGCAGAGGTTGAGGCAAAAAGACTCTTAGCCCTGGAAGGAGAAAAGATTGCAGCTCAAGAGCTGAGCTGTAAAGAGCTGAAACTGGAGGCCGGAAGGGCTGAGTCCAGTTCAGATGGTGGCAGCAAAAATCTTGCATCTAGTACTGCTGAAGAAGGGCACAAGCCCAGAGATGTGGTGCCCAACTTGAGGAAGGGAGTTGACACACCCCAGGCGGTTCAAGGGTATGAGGTAGTTCCCGTTATGCACAGGGTCCCTGAGAAGGATTGGGGAACTGGCACAGGGAGTCATATTCCTACTGGGGGAGGGACACTTTACTGACTCTAGCAGAGAGTGACAGAGAAAAGGGTTCCCCCCTGGTGGACGTCCTGGATATAGAGTGTAGAGACATCCCAGAAGAGTATGGGTTGAATGTCAGGGACTGACAGATACTGTCTTACCAGTCTCAGGAGGGTGAGGTAGAGTGCTTTTCCAAGGTGGAGTTACTGGGTGGTTGGGTGAAGGGTACTGTGGTAAATACATGTGAAGGGCAGAATGATGTAATTGCTGGAGAGCATATGTCTGGTCCTTATTTTCCAGAGCTACGCCAACACCAGGTGGAGTGTGAGTTCTCTGACCCCAGGGAACTTACAATGGAGGCAGACTTCTGGGTGAGTACCAGAGAGTCTGAAGAGGCATTTGGGGGTGCTCCTGAAGGGAGTGGTCTAGGTGGTTCCCAACCGAGTGAGGTGGGAAAGGATTGTAGTGTCCCAGGTAGGTCCCAGATCCTAGAGGGTTCCATGAGGGAACACCAGGAGGGAAGCCTAGCCTGTACCGTAGGGCCACCTTTTGAGGGAAGCCCCGCAGTGTCAGAAGAACTTGGGGGGGTGACTGCAGCCAGCATCCCAACAGTTCTGGTGTCTGGCAGTACCCCTCCTAGTGAGGGGGTGCAGAAGTCCAGACATAGGGTTGAGAGGGGGTTGCAGACCCCAGTGGAGGACCTTGAGAGTCAGGGGCAGCTCTGAGAGCAGAGCCCCCCAGGAATGACCCAGGTGAAACCGTTTCTGGTTTGGGGGAAACCCAGACTCTGCCGGATGGGCAGAGGTCGGGAGACCTGCGCCAACCAGACTCTTGTGTGGCCCTTGGGGACGGTGTGTCCCTTGTGGGGGGTGAGAGTGCCCCCCAGGAAGTCCTGGCATGCCAGGCAAAGATTCAACCTCAGGGTGGTGACTCTGGGTTGGATACCCAGGTTCAGAGGTTAAACTCTGACCTGGTGGGAGGTAGATGTGCCTCCCAAGAAGTCCTGCTGTGCCAGGCAATTGTCCAACCTCAGGGTGTTGACTCTGGGTTGGATGACCAGGTTCAGAGGTTAAACTCTGACCTGGTGGGGGGTAGGTGTGCCGCCCAGAAAGTCCTGGCGTGCCAGGCAATTGCCCAACCTCAGGGTGGTGACCCTGGGTTGGGGAACCAGGCTCAGAGGTTAAACTCTGACCTGGTGGGAGGTAGGTGTGCCTCCCTGGAAGTCCTGGCCTGCCAGGCAATGGTTCAACCTCAGGGTGGTGACTCTGGGTTGGCTAACCAGGTTCAGGGAATAAACTCTGACCTGTTGGGGGGTAGGTGTGCCCCCCAGAAAGTCCTGGCGTGCCAGGCAATGGTTCAACCTCAGGGTGGTGACTCTGGGTTGGCTAACCAGGTTCCGGGGATAAACTCTGACCTGTTGGGGGGTAGGTGTGCCCCACAGAAAGTCCTGGTGTACCAGGCAGTTGTCCAACCTCAGAGTGCTGACTCTGGGTTGGATAACCGGGTTCAGAGGTTAAACTCTGACCTGGTGGGGGGTAGGTGTGCCCCCCAGAAAGTCCTGGCGTGCCAGGCAATTGTTCAACCTCAGGGTGGTGACCCTGGGTTGGAGAACCAGGGTCAGAGGTTAACCTCTGACCTGGTGGGAGGTAGGCGTGCCTCCCAGAAAGTCCTGGTGTGCCAGGCAATTGTCCAACCTCAGGGTGTTGACTCTGGGTTGGATGACCAGGTTCAGAGGTTAAACGCTGACCTGGTGGGGGGTATGTGTGCCCCCCAGAAAGTCCTGGCGTGCCAGGCAATTGCCCAACCTCAGGGTGGTGACCCTGGGTTGGGGAACCAGGCTCAGAGGTTAAACTCTGACCTGGTGGGGGGTAGGTGTGCCCCCCAGAAAGTCCTGGTGTGCCAAGCAATTGTTCAACCGCAGTGTGGTGACTTAGAGTTGAATGGCCAAGTTCAGAGGTTAAACTCTGACCTGGTGGAGGGTCAGTGTGCCCTCCAAGAAGTCCTGGCGTGCCAGGTAATTGTTCAACTTCAGGGTGGTGACTCTGAGTTGAATGGTCAGGTGCAGAGGTTAAACTCTGACCTGGTGGGGGGTAGGTGTGCCTCCCAGAAAGTCCTGGTTTGCCAGGCAGTGATCCAGTCTGAGGGTTTCCACCCCTGGGCTGGAAGACCAGGTTCAGGGTGTCCCCCCGGACCTGGAGGGAGGGGCTACTGATAACAGTGCCCCTACCATGTTGTCTTCTGAGGAGGCCACTCCTAGTTGGTGGGTGCTGGACCCCAGAAGGGAGGGCAGGGGGAGGGAAGCCTCACCCCGGGCCCTAGTCCAACCTGAAGGTACAGACCCCAGGTTGGAGGGCCAGTTGCAGGTTAACAGCCCTGCACTGGTGGAGGAATGGTACAGGGCGACTTCTGTAAGCACCCTGACCATGTTGGACTCTGGGGGTACCGCTCCTGGGGCCTGGCTCTCATCCCTGGCAGCTGTCAGTAATCACTGTGGCTTGGTGTCCAGGTGGACAGAGTTATCCCTGGGGAGGGGACAAGTGTCACACCCCGGGGGTAGAGTGGGCAACACCACTGTGTGGGTCATGGTGGTACTATCCTGCTCCTGGGATACATCTGTGAGCAAAGTAAGGTTAGGTGCTGCACAGATGGGATCCGCAGGTAAGGAGAAAGGTTCCCCATGGGTTGGCTTAGTGGGCCCTGAGAGTATGGACAGAGGGATCCAATTGGAGTCAGGAAGGCGAAGAACCGGAGCATGCCCCTGCTGTTGTGGGCCTGGGTCCTTGTTCTGTCGCCTCAAACAGGGAAGTACATCAGGATAGTGATTGTTCTCCCCTGGCTTTAGGCTGGTAGGGGGTCATGTTGGACCTGGCTTTTTGACAGGGACATCCCCAAACTTTTTGCCTCCTTCCTCCTATTTTTTCTGACCTGTTGTTGTTGGCTTTTGACCTCTGGGCACTTTACCACTGCTAACCAGTGCTAAAGTGCATATGCTCTCTGTGTAAATTGTACTACTGATTGGTTTATCCATGATTGACTATTTAATTTACTTGTAAGTCCCTGGTAGAGTGCACTACATGTGCCTAGGGCAGGTAGATTAAATGCTACTAGTGGGCCTGCAGCACTGGTTGTGCCACCCACCTCAGTAGCCCCTTAACCCTGGCTCAGGCCTGCCATTGCAAGGCCTGTGTGTGCAGTTTCACTACCACTTCGACTTGGCATTTAAAAGTACTTGCCAAGCCTAGAACTCCCCTTTTTCTACATATAAGTCATCCCTAATGTGTGCCCTAGGTAACCCCTAGAGCAGGGTGCTGTGTAGGTAAAAGGCAGGACATCTACCTGTGTAATTATATGTCCTGGTAGTGTAAAACTCCTAAATTCGATTTTACACTACTGTGAGGCCTGCTCCCTTCATAAGCTAACATTGGGGCTGCCCTCATACACTGTTGAAGTGGCAGCTGCTGATCTGAAAGGAGCAGGAAGGTCATATTTAGTATGGCCAGAATGGTAATATAAAGTCCTGCTGACTGGTGAAGTCGGATTTAATATTACTATTCTAGAAATGCCACTTTTAGAAAGTGAGCATTTCTTTGCACTAAAATCTTGTTGTGCCCTTCAATCCACGTCTGGCTAGTTTTAGTTGACAGCTCCTTGTGCATTCATTCAGACACACCCCAAACACAGGGTACTCAGCCTCACTTGCATACATCTGCATTTTGAATGGGTCTTCCTGGGCTGGGAGGGTGGAGGGCCTGCCCTCACACAAAGGACTGCCACACCACATCCTGCCAAGAAGAACTGCCTGGCTGCTCAAAGGACTCACCTGTCTGCTTTTCTACAAAGGACTGCTGCCTTGCTGTTGGCCTGCTGCCTTGCTGAACTCTTGCCTGGCTGTAAAAGTGCTCTCCAAGGGCTTGGATAGAGCTTGCCTCCTTTTCCCTGAAGTCTCAGGACCAAAAAGACTTCTCTCTTCCTCTTGGACGCTCCGTGCGCTGAACTTTTCGACGCACAGCTTGTTCCGCGGCAAGAAAAACGCCGCACACCGACGCTGATCAACGCGACGCCTTCGGGACGACCGAAACTTTGACGCACGGCCTCGCAAGGACAACGCCGCCCGACTTCCCGGGAGAAATCGACGCGACGCCTGCTGTGAGATCAAAACTTTGACGCACGGCCTCGCAAGGACAACGCCGCCTGACTTCCCAGGAGAAATCAACGCGACGCCTGCGTGAGATCAAAACTTTGACGCACGGCCTCGCAAGGACAACGCCGCCCGACTCCGCAGGAGAAATCGACGCGACGCCTGCCGTGAGATCAAAACTTTGACGCACAGCCTCGCAAGGACAACGCCGCCCGACTCCGCAGGAGAAATCGACGCGACGCCTGCCGTGAGATCGAAACTTCGACGCGCAGCCCCGCAGAACGACGCGCAGCCGGAAAACAAGCAGGAAAATCCATGCACAGACCCGGGACATCTGGTAATCCCCACGACCCACAGAAAGAGACTGTCCGCGCTCCGGAAAACGACGCACGACTTCCCTGCGTGGAAAATAACGACGCAAGTCCGTGTGTGCTGGGGAGAAATCGACGCACACACCCTTTTTTTTCACGCACCTCTTCCTTTGTGGCCCTCTGAGGAGATTTTCCAGCAGAAACCAGGTACTTTGTGTTTGAAAGAGACTTTGTTTACTTTCTAAAGACTTAAGACACTTTATATCACTTTTCAGTGATATCTTTACAAATTCATATTGCAACTTTGATCGTTTTGACCTGAAGATACCCAGATAAATATTATATATTTTTCTAAACCCTGTGTGGTGTATTTTTGTGGTGTTATGCTATGGTGTTGTATGATTTATTGCACAAATGCTTTACACATTGCCTTCTAAGTTAAGCCTGACTGCTCGTGCCAAGCTACCGGAGGGTGAGCACAGGCTGATTTTGGATTGTGTGTGACTTACCCTGACTAGAGTGAGGGTTCTTGCTTGGACAGAGGGCAACCTGACTGCCAACCAAAAACCCAATTTCTAACACTCGGGTGTCTAGTTTTCAGACAAGTCAGGGTTTGGTATGTTTCCCAGGATGGCTGCTGAGCCCAGGACCAAAAATGCAGGTCCCCCCTCCCTGCAACAACAGGTAGTTTTGTATTTGATCATTTTGATGTGTCCAGATTGTGTTTTGGGGCATTTCACTTCGTAGGCACTAGACCTACCCACACAAGTGAGGTACCATTTTTATCGGGAGACTTGGGGAAGGCTGGGTGGAAGGAAATTTGTAGCTCCTCTCAGATTCCAGAACTTTCTGTCACCGAAATGTGAAGAAAAGGTGTTTTTGGGCCAAATTTTGAGGTTTGCAAAGGATTCTGGGCAACAGAAACTGGTGAGAGCCCCACAAGTCACCCCATCTTGGATTTCCCTAGGTGTCTAGTTTTCACAAATGCACAGGTTGAGGAAGTTTCCTTAGGTGCCGGCTGAGCTAGAGGCCAAACTCCACAGCTAGGCACTTTCCAAAAAACAGCTCTGTTTTCTTTTGGAAAATGTGATGTGTTCACGTTGTGTTTTGGGGCATTTCCTGTTCCGGGCGCTAGGCCTACCTACACAAGTGAGGTACCATTTTTATTGGGAGACTTGGGGTAACGCTGGGTGGAAGAAAATTTGTGGCCCCTCTCAGATTCTCGAACTTTCTGTCACCGAAATGTGAGGAAAAAGACACCCATCTTGGATTCCCCTATGTGTCTAGTTTGTAAAAATGCACAGGTTTGGTAGGTTTCCATAGGTGCAGGCTCAGCTAGAGGCCAAAATCTACAGCTAAGCACTTTGCAAAAAACACGTCAGATTTAAATGAAAAAATTTGATGTGTCCATGTTGGGTTTCCTGTCCTTTCAAATGGAAGACAGTGTGTAAAAAAGTCATTTATTTGAGAAATGTCCTGTAATTCACATGTTAGTATGGGCACCCTGGAATTCAGAGATGTGCAAATAACCACTGCTTCTCAACACCATATCTCGTGCCCATATTGGAAATACAAAGGCTTTCTTGATACCCATTTCCCACTATTTATATTTCAGCAAATGAATTGCTGTATACCCGGTATACAGGGAGTGCAGGATTATTAGGCAAATTAGTATTTTGACCACATCATCCTCTTTATGCATGTTGTCTTACTCCAAGCTGTATAGGCTCGAAAGCCTACTACCAATTAAGCATATTAGGTGATGTGCATCTCTGTAATGAGAAGGGGTGTGGTCTAATGACATCAACACCCTATATCAGGTGTGCATAATTATTAGGCAACTTCCTTTCCTTTGGCAAAATGGGTCAAAAGAAGGACTTGACAGGCTCAGAAAAGTCAAAAATAGTGAGATATCTTGCAGAGGGATGCAGCACTCTTAAAATTGCAAAGCTTCTGAAGCGTGATCATCGAACAATCAAGCGTTTCATTCAAAATAGTCAACAGGGTCGCAAGAAGCGTGTGGAAAAACCAAGGCGCAAAATAACTGCCCATGAACTGAGAAAAGTCAAGCGTGCAGCTGCCACGATGCCACTTGCCACCAGTTTGGCCATATTTCAGAGCTGCAACATCACTGGAGTGCCCAAAAGCACAAGGTGTGCAATACTCAGAGACATGGCCAAGGTAAGAAAGGCTGAAAGACGACCACCACTGAACAAGACACACAAGCTGAAACGTCAAGACTGGGCCAAGAAATATCTCAAGACTGATTTTTCTAAGGTTTTATGGACTGATGAAATGAGAGTGAGTCTTGATGGGCCAGATGGATGGGCCCGTGGCTGGATTGGTAAAGGGCAGAGAGCTACAGTCCGACTCAGACGCCAGCAAGGTGGAGGTGGAGTACTGGTTTGGGCTGGTATCATCAAAGATGAGCTTGTGGGGCCTTTTCGGGTTGAGGATGGAGTCAAGCTCAACTCCCAGTCCTACTGCCAGTTCCTGGAAGACACCTTCTTCAAGCAGTGGTACAGGAAGAAGTCTGCATCCTTCAAGAAAAACATGATTTTCATGCAGGACAATGCTCCATCACACGCGTCCAAGTACTCCACAGCGTGGCTGGCAAGAAAGGGTTTAAAAGAAGGAAATCTAATGACATGGCCTCCTTGTTCACCTGATCTGAACCCCATTGAGAACCTGTGGTCCATCATCAAATGTGAGATTTACAAGGAGGGAAAACAGTACACCTCTCTGAACAGTGTCTGGGAGGCTGTGGTTGCTGCTGCACGCAATGTTGATGGTGAACAGATCAAAACACTGACAGAATCCATGGATGGCAGGCTTTTGAGTGTCCTTGCAAAGAAAGGTGGCTATATTGGTCACTGATTTGTTTTTGTTTTGTTTTTGAATGTCAGAAATGTATATTTGTGAATGTTGAGATGTTATATTGGTTTCACTGGTAATAATAAATAATTGAAATGGGTATATATTTGTTTTTTGTTAAGTTGCCTAATAATTATGCACAGTAATAGTCACCTGCACACACAGATATCCCCCTAACATAGCTAAAACTAAAAACAAACTAAAAACTACTTCCAAAAATATTCAGCTTTGATGTTAATGAGTTTTTTGGGTTCATTGAGAACATGGCTGTTGTTCAATAATAAAATTAATCCTCAAAAATACAACTTGCCTAATAATTCTGCACTCCCTGTACAATGAAAACCCATTCCAAGGTGCAGCTCATTTATTGGCTCTGGGTACCTAGGGTTCTTGATGAATCTACAAGCCTTATATATCCCCACAACCAGAAGGGTCCAGCAGACATAACGGTATATTGCTTTAAAAAATCTGACATTGCAGAAAAAAGTTACACAGTAAAATGTGGAGATAAATGGCAGTTTTTTTTACCTCAATTTCAATATTTTTTAATTTCCACTGTTATTTTCGGCAGGAAACCCTTGTAGGATCTACACAAATTAGCCCTTGCTGAATTCAGAATTGTATCTACTTTTCAGAACTGTTCAGCTTTCTGGGGTCCAGCATTGGTTTCACACCCATTTCTGTCACTAACTGGAAGGAGGCTGAAAAGCACAAAAAATAGTAAAAATTGGGTATGTCCCAGTAAAATGCCAAAATTGTGTTGAAAAATTGGGTTTTCGGATTCAAGTCTGCCTGTTCCTGAATACTGGGAAGATGGTGATTTTAGCACTGTAAACCCTTTGGTGATGCCATTTTCAGGGGAAAAAACACAACCCTTCTTCTGCAGCCCTTTTTCCCCATTTTGTTTTTAAAAAACGAAATTTTCGCTGTATTTTGGCTAATTTCTTGGTCTCCTTCAGGGGAACCCACAAAGTTTGGGTACCTCTAGAATCCCTAGGATGTTGGAAAAAAAGGACGCAAAATTGGTATGGGAACCTTATGTGGACAAAAAGTTATGAGGGCCTAAGCTCGAACTGCCCCAAACAGCTAAAAAAACAAGGCTTGGCATCTGAGGGTGAAAAGGTCTGGCAGCGAAGACGTTAATAGACGGGTTGTCAGTGAGTCAAGCGTTTGTATTCTTAAAGGAAATCATAGTACAGGGTCGACCCCAGCCCAACGCAAGAACAATAATGCACAACTTTTTAAATTAGTCTTTGAGCTCTCTAGCAATCAATTAGGCTAATTTGCAGCGTTCCGATTGGGCGATCAATTTCATTTTGAAGAGTACTGAAATGTGTGAGTGGCAGGAGGTCTTGTGTCTGGCAAGGGAACCAGGCGATTTACCTCTAAACACGCAAGAGAAATAGGATAAGAGTGGAGATGACAGATTTAATAACAGAATTCTCAGTTCCTGAGTGTAGGCAGTAATATAGGTGAAGTCTTGTCTTGCGCGCACGGAACAGCTACAGCACTACTGCAGCAGAGAGCATTTCCATGGCACAGAGGTAATATCTGCAGAAGAGGCGGCAGCTTAGCTGCAGGGCAAGCTTCACTCACACACAGAGCAGGTAGAGCCTGCGCAGCGGCTGGCAAACCGCTCTCTCACAGAATCAGACCATCACAGCCCTTGTGCAAGTTCTCCGTACATGGAGAACAGATGGCTGGGGCGTGGCTTCAGAGGGAGCGTGGGGTGTTACACCATCATAATAAATGCATTTTCTGGTAAATAGTTGGGTACAGGTGCTTCCAGTGGGGTATGGTGAGGTGTCTGTCGGATTTCACCAGGAATTGTTACATGCGCACATATAAAAATATACACACACACTGTCTCTGCTTTGAAAGTCTTCTAAAATGTTTGCTAATTGCTATTCTACAAAATATTGTTTTCTCTCAGTACCTACACCAATCTGCTCTCATCTCCCTTTTCTAATCATTGTCTCTTAAGTCCCCATGTTCCCTATTTGTCACATGTATAATATATTTTAACATTCTATTCCAGCGTGATTGTCGGAAAATATGAAGGTCGCATCCCCATCCCCCACAATCTTTCTGACCAAACTACGCCCCTGACAGATGCAGCGGTATTGAGAAACTGGTAGTGCAAGCTTAATTTGCTTATGAACTGTGTGCTACGGGTAGGAGACGTGGAAGCATCACTTCCACATAACTGTTAGGGCACACCCAAAGCCAGTTTAATGGCTTACTTGCACAGAAGTGGTAGAGCATGAGAAGAAGCCAATCAAACTTCACTCGAACACGTAATACATACAGCACTTGTAGCTGCTTAGTAGAAATGAAAGCTTCGCTCGCATAGTGAACAGGTGCAACCTAGAAAGAAGCAGACCTGGAGGTTCTTGTGTGGCAGCAGTAAATGCTTTACTCACACACAGCATGGACACCACTGCAAAGGCTCTAGACGTAGGGGAGCAAGGGGCACTGTAGCACCCCGAAAATACACAATGCTGAAGTTCAGGAGGTGAATGAGCAATAACAATGTAAATTATGTTTTTATCTTGTCACATCAGCTGCGCTTTCAAAGGCAGAGATTAAATGTCAGGCAATATCTTCTGACAAATTGATGGTTATTCTTGAACCATGAAGACTGAGGTTTACTTTTCTTTGTAAAGTGAGAGGATTTTGTTCAGTCAACTGCCTGACAATATTGCTGGGGTACAGGGTGTAAGAAAGGAAAGGCTGTAGGATGTAATTTTTCTAACAACTCACCAGTATCATCCGCTCCTATGTGCTTCAAGCGGTGTCATATGCCCACGACACCCAGATCCTTATGTCAATTTCTAAGAACACGGCAACTATCGCAGATAATTTCTGACATTGTATGCCAGCTGTAGCAGGATGGATGGAAAGGAGCTTCCTGAAGTTCAATGGGGAGAAAACTGAAGTGTTATTCTGTGGAACCCAAGCTTCCACTTGGAACAACAACTGGTGGCCGGACACTCTAGGCCCTTTGCCCGTTCCTGCAGAGAAGGCCAAAAATCTTGGGGTGATCTTGGACAGCGAGCTATCTCTGGATGGACAAGCCAATCGTACAGTTGCAACTTGTTTCTGGCTTATAAGAAGGGTGACGAAAATCTCCCCATTCATCCCGTCCTCTTCACAGAAACAGGTCGTCCTGGCACTGGTTGTTTATGCTATTGATTATTACAGTGCATTCTATCTGAACCCTAATACCAGCACCGCGGAAAAATTGCAGCTAACTCACAATGCACTACTACAGCTATCCTTGACATTCTCAGATGTCAGTCAATCTCTATGAGGCTACCTGAGCTTCATTGGCTTCCTCTTAAAAACACGTTTAAGGCCCTCTGTATGGTTCATAATGCACTTCATTAAGTTAGTCCAGTTGAAATCAGGGAGATATTCCACCAGTACATTCCAGGCAGAAATCTCCGCTCAGCTCATCTTTTAATTTGGTCACTCTGCCTGGAGTCCATAAGAAGAGATGGGATGGTAGAGCTTTTTCAGTCGCAGCAGGCAGACTGTGGAACTCACTTCCCTATTCTCTTACTTTGATCAAAGTGTATTTGCCCTTTAGAAAGACCCTAAGGACCTGGTTGTTTACTTTATAGGGAGCCCCTTAGCATTCTTGTACTGTGTTTAGGCCACTTTAGGGTTGAATCGGAACCCCATGACTACAGCGACTTGACGCCTTCAGGCATTTCTCGCTCTGTAAATCTTGATCAATTAAATCAAATCAAACAAACAGCAAAATTAAAACAACTGTAAATGAATTATACAATTCTTCTAAATATATCGGCAGTTAGGAAAGCACAAATTAAGCACATTTTTAATGCTGAACTGTGATGGGATTTTTTTTTAATAGGGTCAGACCAAATGAAGACATTTGACCTGTTGATGTGCAAATAGCAAATATTTGTTGAAATCCACCTTCCATACATTATTGTTTGTGCGCTATATAGTTTTACAAATCAAACTATATGTTTATGCAAATTTAGTGGACATTTCAATGAAAAATGGGCTGTTTGTAAATTACAGTGTGCTACCACAACATGCTTTAGTAATATATTTGCAATAGCGTACTCCAAAATGCACCATGAGCTGCAGTGGCGTAACAAACCTGAATGGAGCCACCTTGCAAAGAACATCTCGGTGGCACCCCTTTGCACTCACTTAGGCCAGGTGTTGTGCTGAGGGGACCCCCTAGAGCTCAGCCCCCTCCCAACACTGTGAGGGCTGAGAGGGCCTTTGTTACACCAATGACGAGCTGCATACTACACCCTTATCACTCTCTTGCTTGATGAGCATGATGCCTAAACTTTTCACAATCCCTATAACTTCAGTGATGTAACATTGATAACAGCACCCCTACTAGGAAATTTGTTCCAGCACCACTGCACCCCTAACTGCAAAAGTTCCAGCTTCACTTTCACTTTTCTGATCCAGTACAGTTGACAGTAGCTCAAGCTTCATTGCACAGAGCTGGTACAGCAGATGTGTGGCAGCAGTGAAACAGCATAGCTGTGTCTTTTCTGACAACTGGGGTTTGGTAATTGTATTCATCGCTTGAAGCCCATTTGAAGATTTGGATGACAGATGGATTACCGATTTATCTCCTAAAGTCCTATCTATAGCAGATGGTCATGTGTAACAAATTCCAAGATGGAAGCCTTGGAAGGATAGGTTTACATAATGTTACTAGGAACCATCATAATATAGCTTGCCCAAAACAAATATAGACCGCCCAACATACTACACTGACCCTACAACATATTGCCAAATGCATAAATAACCACTTCCCCCCTAAATAACATCAAACATAATTATACCTTAAAATGACCCAAGTGCAATCCTACTCTTTCAAATTGCAAATATTTAAAACAAGGCAGGCAGGCTGGGCAGATTAAACTAACAAGGCCAAGAAGGTTAGGACCTACCTGCAAGCAGCTTTACTAGTACCACCCAAGCACCCAAAACCAAAATATTAGTATGGCACCGCTACTGCTGCTGTCTGATGTCACAAAATGTGTAACTGACTGCAAAAAGATGGAATCAAAACATAGCACCCCATCGTCCTAGGTTAAATTTCTCCTACATCATGCCACCAGAAGGTGTTGAAAGAACTCTGCAAAAATATGCAAACAGTTGCACTACCTAGTCTCCCAGTCTCTTGCTGCCTCTGTATCATGTTCTTCAATGCACAAATGACTCCCAAAAAAATCTAACAAAACGTTGTCCCTCCTTCTCAGTCCCTGCATATGCCTGTATCACACCACATAAATCACTACACAAAAATGTAATAAAAATACTACCCCACACCACGAATGTATCATGCCACAAAATGCATCCTTGGCCCTGCCAGTCTCCCATACCGCCTACATCATGTCATCAAGCACATATGAGACGTAAAAAACAATGAATATGATATTTGGGGGATCCCACCCAACAAATATCGCCTTCTTTAGAACATTAAAAGCAAAAAATGACTTACATTTAAGGGTCACAGGTTTCCAGATGATATCTTGGAGAACACTTGTAAATTAAATTTTTTCAAGTGAAAATATTCACATCTATATTTTTCGCTTAAATATACCCACAACACCAGTGTATATGCACTCGCTTACTTTTCCAGTTTTTATTTCTCCATAGGAAATACATTTTTCGCTTCAGAGAAACATCTACCCCTAATTCCTCACTTATGTTTGGGAGGTTACATTCCCCTGCCCAGCCTGGGAAGAGGTTCATTCCTGTCAATGACCGGACTATTTCCAGGATGGGAGGTGGCCAGAAAGTAGTTTGTAAATACTCACAAACTCATATTATTTTCCCACTCCCTAGTATCCACTCCATACTCAGTTGCTCATCATGCTGTGAGTGAATCTATTCGCACAGAAGTGTTGTCGTGAGTAACTTTTTTTACTAGTGCAAAATCAACTTTTAAGAACTTAACTTAATTTACAAGAGGTTTATCCAATTAAACTCTTTGCCATGTAAAGACTTTGAGACAAATTTCACAAACTTCAGGGTGAGTGGAATAGGAAACCTCCCAGAATGCTGTGGATGGAAAGGATACTGTACACAACACCACACAGTATCAGCATGTGCAAGCTTCCTTAACAGCCACAACACATTTAGAAGTCACAGAACTCTACTCATACAAGAAACAGGTAAATGCCAGGCAGCATCTGTGTCATATTCTCTTTCATGAACACTAGAGGTACAGGATCGACATTCACAATTTAAGGTTCAAGCTCACACAGCATAGGCAACAGTTTTGCAAGATGGGCATCAGTACACTCTTTTAACACATGTATTAAGCAGAGGGCAGCAGGGCAAAGTCCGCTTACTAGAAGCTAAGAAACCGAGACAACAAGTGGGCAACATCCCTTACACACAAACACACAATACAGATACATTAGTCCAAGGGTTTAAACAATCCCACTTCACTTCCCTTTAATAAGAAAGAAAGAATGCATCGCCAAAATGGGTCAGATTAACCCCAACAAATACTCCTTCTAAAAAGCCCAAATATATTACTGTATGAAATTGGGTTACTTGTTGAAGGGGTAAACCTCTACTCAAACAGCAACCACAATATTCATCAGGGTGAGGCACAAGCAAACCCCAAATTAACTTGTGCTCAACCCTCTGTTAACTTGGCACAGAGCAGTCAGGCTTAACATAGGGGCAATGTGTAAAGAATATATGCAGCACTTCAAATAGTAATAAAGTGAAAATATGACACAAGAAAAATCCCACATTAGTTTAGAAAAATATGTATTTTAATAAATACATCAGGAGCAAAACAACAAAAATCCAATGAGTAGAACAAGAGACATGCAATTTTAAAGATTTGAGTGACAATAGTGCTGAAAAGCCCAAAGCGCCACTCACTGGTGTCTGGTTTTGCGAGACAGGTAGAAAGCCACAAGTTGCTATGGAGTGTGAGTCAAACACAGAGACTAGGTTAGTCCAGCCCAAAAGTTATCTTCTTAGTACAGTGCAAAGAGTCCCAGTGACGGTGGAGGGTACCATGAGGAGCAGGGAAGCATCACACGGTTGTAGATGTAGTGCGAACAACCGACCATGTGTCATAGACGAGCATCCCTTTAGCACAAAGATTCTGCTGTCATTACAAATGGTTGGGTCAGAACTTTGCGGGGGCCCTTCTTGCAAGCGGCCAATGATGTAGTGTGAAGGGTCTGGGTGAAAGAACTTCTCATTGGCGGGCTGTGAGAGTGGCAAAGTTTCAGTGCCAATGGGCTCGTTCACTGTCGCAAAGAGCCCACAATCTTCAGTTCAGCCTCTCTGAGAGCACACCATGGACCAGAACCTTAAGGCCACCACTCCGTGCTCAGGGGCTTGCTCCAGCTGGATCTGGGAGGTGGTTCTGTTATGTCCCTGTGGCTCTGAACAGGAGGCCAACAGACTAGCCCTTGGAGTCACTCTGGGCATCCTGGGTTCAAGTGTAGTACAGTCCCTCTGACTCAGGCAGGAAGGCAGCAGGTCACAGAGCAGCAATCCAACAAGGCAACAGTCAGTCCAGAAAGTCAGTAATCCAGCAAGGAAGCAGTACAGAAGAGTGACAGTACTTTCAGCAGTACACAGTCCTTCTTTCGAGCAGTCTCCACAGGTCCAGAAGTTATGTTAAAAGTTATGTTAAAAGGACTTGTATAGCACAAATAACACTGCCGAAGGACTGTCTCAGTGTTAAGGTGGAACTAGGAGGGTAGTAAATAACTCTTCAGAAAAGCCAGGTTTTCAGCAATTCTTTTGAACCTTCCAAAATCAGAGAAAGATCTAATATAAAGAGGAAGACTGTTCCAATGATAGTGAACTAGATAGGAAAATGAACAACCTCCATATCTGGAGGTTCAGGTATGGAGTGGATTTAAAAGAGCCTTATGCTTAGACCTCAGATTTCTGCTAGGACAATACCAGGAAAATTTAAATCATAGGTAGGAGGAGCTGTTCCCCTGGAGCGATTTGTGTGTAGGACATTGGAGTTCCAAAAAACTAAGCTTTCTGATTAGCAGCCAATGTAGTGCTATTAAGGTAGGCACAGAGGTGGAGTCAGACCACCAATATTCTGACCCGAATTTTTGCACTTTTCCAAACAGGAGAATTTCACTCTTTTCTCCATTTAGTTTCAGGCAGTTGAAGCTCATCCGAGCTGCTACATTTCTCATACAGTCAAGAACTCTAACTTTGGAAGTCTCAGATGCAGCATCTTCCCCGGCCTGGTACTGGCTGAATAGCTAGGCCACACAAGGAGCTGTAAATCAATTTTTATTTTTTTTATTTTGTACCTGTGGACCCCAACATTCTAAACCAAATTTCATACATTAGGTCACACTGATACAGAGTCCTCGGAGAGCCAGAAAGGTTCCTTTCTAAATCATGCAAGACACTACATCAGGATCTTGCTCAAAGGAAATTAACAATTGGGCAATTGGGTGTCATCCCCATAGGATATTATTTTGAAACCACATACCTTGACAATCTTTGCAAGCAGGGCCACATTACTTTTAGGTAGAGCTCAGAGAAGAACCTTAAGGACCCCCTTTATCAATAGTAACTGTTCTAGATTTGAAGGGGTGTATTGGGATCATTTGGGTTCTATTAGCCAGGAAGTCTTTAAGCCAAGCTGAGGCCTACCCATGTATGTCTATCTCGTACAGTCTCTAAATGAGAATGGAACGAGAGACCACATCGAAGGCAGCTGGCAAATCAAGTAATACCAGTATTGCCAGAATGCCTTCATCCAGTAGAATGCTGGTGGAATCAATAGCTGCAAGAAAGGTAATCTCTGTGCTGTGGAAAGTTCTGAAACCCAATTGTGAGGGGTCCGGTATGCAGTTGTCTTCTGAATATTTAAAGAATTGTATGTTAACTAGGCGTCCAAACCTTTAACAAGAAGGGGAAGGAGCAAAATGGACTGATAATGTGAGTGCTCATAGAGGGTTGGTATTTGTTTTTTTCAAGATGGGAATGGCAAAGACCACCTTCCTATTCTGTGGAAATTTCACTGAGTGCAAGGATAAATTAAGTAAATCTGTAATGTAGGGAGTTAACAGAGATGACAACAAAGAGACTATGTAAGTGCGACAGGGGTCAGATGGAGATCCAGATTTAACCTTCCCCAGCATATCTTGCACTTGTTCTTGAACGATAGTATCAAACTTTCAGAACACGGTTCGGGCATTTGATTGCACTAGATTATAGGTAACAGGTTCCCTGGCCTCTCTACCGATGATAAAAAACACTTATATAATCTGGAGCTCTTATCCTCAAAATAGTCAGCCATCAAGTCGAATAGCTCTTGCAAAACCGGTATTGCTAACTTGCAGGCAGCTGGTTTAGTCAATTAATTTCATCCAGTACTTAACCAAACGGCTAAAATCTTTTTGGGACCTGGGGAATATAGACTAGGACTCCTTTCCAAAATTCTATAGTTGGAATCTCCAGCTTAACACACACACACATCTCTAACCATTCTGAGAGGTATGTATCAATAATTGAGACCTTCAAAGTGCAATCTCCACCTCCCACTTTATGTTCTCTGTTCAATCTAACCATTTTGTATTTCTTTGGGAAGGTGATGGGGATACTAGGAAGGGCGTGGGGATGGAGCCATGTTTCCATAATGAAACAAAAATCGGGGTGGAGAGAGGACAGAAGAGCCATATTTTAAAAACATGTCTGGGGATGATCTAGTATTATACTATAGCCCTCTAATCATGGAAGATTTATCAAAACCCATTGATTGCTTCCATATAGATTATCAAAGCTTTCTTCTATAACTCAGTCCTGTTAAAAGTATGATTATCAATCAACACATCACTTTCAAACTCATCATATTTAATTCCTGGGCATGAAAAGCCACAACTTAATCAAGAAAATAGACCCTCCAAAGAAGATCTGATGCAATTAGTACAGGATTTCACTAAAACCTTGTCATAGGTGCCTTCCACCCAAACTTACATAATTCATTACCAGTATAACACTGCCTGTGCTTCCGGCTAGTGTACTGAGGAGTTGGTGTTTGGTCAAATATTTATAGCAAATACTTCCTTCAAAGAGGGAGAAGCTTCTAGAGCTTTCCCTTTGATGTACACAGGTTTCCTGCCTTTCCTGGTTCCAGAATAACTACAGGGGTTATGCAGCCCCTTGTGTGAGGGCAGGTCACATCCTATTCAAATGTGCACAGCTCCACCCTCCCATCCTGCCAGTGATGCCAATCCAGGCTCTCTATTGAGTGTTGGCTGTCTAGGACGAAAACAAAAATCCCAACTGTCAGCTACACCCAGTCATGAGACCCTGAGATTTGCTATAGGCACTAAATGCTAAGGCAGGATAATACCAACTTCCTAAAAGTGGCATTTTCAAAATTGTAATTTAAAGTCTGACTAAACTATAAAAGACGATTTTTATTACAATTTCAAGGACACCAATCTTGAAATAGTTACCTGTTCCCATTTGGATGTTACAGCTTACTAAATATAATACGTTAACTCCACTGTTAACCTATGGGTGAGGAGGGCCTTGCTGTAGTGAAAAATGAATTTAAGAGTTTTTTCACTACTAGGACATGTCAGATGTAAAAGTAAATTTCCAACGTTTTAAATACATTGTGCCCTGCCCTCTGGGCTGTTCAGGGCCCAACCTCAGGAGTAACTTATATACATTAAAAAGGAACGGAGGGCCTGGCAAAAGTTTAATTTGAGTGTATAAGTGATAGGATGCACACCCTCAATTAACATTGTGAATACCTCACTAATGCTCAATGGTAAAGCTTATAGTGTACATCCTTGATGCATGTTTTACCCAAGACATGTTGACCAAAAGCTGATTCCATAATGTTTTGAGATTAGAGCATTTTAGCACTGTCTACCAGTGGTAAAGTGCACAGAGCTCTAAAGCCAGCAAAAATGAAGTCAGCAATACAGGAGAGTTTAAGACAGGGAGTAAACCACGCCAAGGATGCCATGTCTAACAATTACAAGAGCACGATTTTAAATACCAAAGAATGAAACCGTGCAGGCAAAAGGGCGTAACAAAGCAGGGAAACCACCCTCACTGTGTTAAGATCTAGCAAATAATTCCGCTCTTTTAGGTATTTGCTGATGCCCTACAAAGCTTCCTTCTGTTGACATTTTGATTGCACTACTGTCATTTCAGGGTACCATCCCTATGACCAGGTGAAGGTTATACATTCTATATTATAAGGGTACTGGTCGAACAAACAGCAATATGTTAAGAGCATCAAACATTTATTTGCAAACGTTACCCTCCAATCAAAATATTTTCATTCTGAGCAAGCTTCAGCATTCTGTTTTAATGCATTTTTACCAGCAATACGTCCAAAAGCATGACTCATCAGCAGCAAATTACAAAATGCCATGTTACTGATGATTCCCTTAAATTATAGTAGTGGAGGTGAACGTGGGCGGCGGCGCCACCTGGGACCCTGTCATAATGAGGGCCATATTCTTTTTATCAGTGTGTATTGTTATTAATTGGTTAACTTGCATTTCAAATGTCCACCGACTGCATCTTTTCTTGCAAATGTTAAGCACCTGCACAACTCTGGAAACAGCCAATCTGCTGTGCCTGCCCACCAGCACAGTAGATGTCAACTTTAGGAGATGGTTGCAAAGTCTTTAATATCAGAGAACTCAATTGCACTGACCAGCCTGCTTTCCATCCTATGAAACATCTCTCAACAGTCTTGACCTGATGCTGGTTTGCAGGTTTTGCCAGTAGCAATTTATGAAAGAGGTGTTATAGCCTTCTGCTGGGCTGCTTGATAGATAAAAGCAATTAGTGTGACATCAATATTGATGTTTAAAACTAGTCTTTATGATCATCATTTGATCTTTGCCACTGTTATATTGAAAAATGTCCTTCGGCGAAGACTGATTTGTTCGAAAAAGTATGGGTGATGTTTAATTATTCGAGTAAATATTAAAATGAAGTTTAGATAGCCAAGCTCGATTCATCCATCCCCCCCCCCCCAAAAAAAAAATGAACTCTGGAAGTACTGGAATATTTTTAAAATGCCCTGTCAGAACATTTGGCATGTTTGTCGATTTATGTTCAAATTGACCAGTGAAATACATTATTTGGACCCATTTTTGCTCAAACAGTTTCTCAGGGGGTAAACCACTTGTAGCCCCCTCCTCCACCTGCTCACCCTTGAAGAAAGGCATGATTGCTTGCTTCAGTTGCTGCGGTCGGCTCTGGGCATTATCGTGCAAGCAGAGGGCGGCGCCAGTAGAGGAAATGAGAGGCCACAATTAGGGATGTGGTCGGCTGCCTCTAAAGGAACATTTTTGGAACCTGTTTTTTACCCACATCAACACCGCCATTCCATCCATCTCGCGCCCCTACTGCTCTCTGCTTATCGTTACTAACTGACTGTTTCGTCCTTTATTCAGTTTGCCACGTAGAGTTCGTCCCACGTCTTCTTTAAAACCCCTTAAAGGTGAGCGGCATTAATCCTAGCAGCACCTTGAACGTCTCCTGTGTTTTGCCCAGCTAATAAATGCTTCACCAATTCAATTAAAGCAAATGTGAAAGCGTTGGATCCCCTTTCGTTCTCTAATGAGTCATACGCAGTCATTACACCACTTCCCATTAAATTCAACAAGGTCAGCACATTCCCTGCATGTTTTTGTGCCTCCTGCATAATAAGGACAGGCAGGCGTGCCCTCTGGGGCGCAGTTCCTGTGCCATTTGCAGCCGTGTGGGCGTTGCAGAAGCCTCTGGCGTCAGACGGTCGTCATTCCGGCAAGGAGGCAGAAGAGGACAAACACGTTTTGGCTCCCTAAGCATTTAAGAGCAAAACAAGTAGCACTGAACAAAAATGAAACATAAATATCACCTGCAGACTGTATTAACCCCTTAGGTGCTGGCCCTTCACAGCTCTGACCCCCTGGGTTACTGCGAGCTTAGGCCCCAATAACTTTTTGTTCACATAAGCTATCCACACTAAATTTGCATCCTTTTTTCCCAACATCCTGGGAATTATAGAGGTACCCATAGTGTGTGGGTTCCCTTGGAGGAGACCAAGAAATTAGCCAAAATACAGCTAAAATGTGGGGCTTGGGGGAAAAATGGGAAAAGTGCTGCAGAAGAAAGCATCTATTTTTTCCCTGCAAATGGGATCAACGAAGGGTTTGCAGTGATAAAATCACAATCTTTCCATTTTTGTGGAACAGCAAGATTTGAATTAGAACACCAATTTTTCAACACAGGTTTGGCATTTTACTGGAACATACCCCATTTTTACTATTTTTTGTGCTTTCAGCCTCCTTCCAGTTAGTGACAGACATGGGTATGAAACCAATGGTGGATCCTGGACAGCTAAACATTTCTGAAAAGAAGACAAAATTCTAAAGTCAGCAAAGGGTAATTTGTGTTGGGCCTTCAAGGTTTTCCTATAGAAAGTAACAGTTGAAATAAAAAAATATTGAAATTGAGTCTATGCTTTCTTATGTAACTTTTTTCAGCTATGACAGATTTTTGAAAGCAATATACCATTACATCTGCTGAATCCTTCTGTTTTTGGGGCTATACAGGGCTTGTAGGTTAATCAAGAACCCAAGGTACCCAGAGCCAATATATGAACTGCACCTTGCAATGAACTTTCAAAGTATACCGGGTATACAGCAATTCATTAGGTAAAATATACACAGTGAAAAATAGGCATCAAGGAAACCTATGTATTTCCGAAATGGGCACAAAATATGGTGTTTAGAAGTAGTGGTTACTTGCATATCTATGAATTCGGGGGTCCCCATACTAGTGTTGAAGCCAATGTTAATTAGCGATATTAATGAGTGTTTATGCATTTTGAATAATAATAATAATATGTAGAGAAAATAATGTAGAAAAATAATATGCACGCTTGAAAATGTGCCTTCGGAGAGTGGCTACCAAGATTCACAAAATGTACTAATAATATGAATAACATGAATGAATTATAGACAATGTATTAAATAATGTAGTAGTATGTCATATTGAGATATATAAGTATGTTTTGCATTATATTTATAGAGTTAACTTAGCCGAAGTTGTGGCCTACTTTTGCCAGGCCTCATGCAGAAGCTGAATTACTAGCATGATGTAGAGAAGCTAATGTGCTGAACTGACCCTGAACTGCTTATTGTTTAATAAAAACTGCTCAGCAAAAATCCTATGCGTGAACTGACGGACAGGAGATGGCGGAACCATAATGTAACACGGACCGTGTAAAGCAGATGAGATGTACTTTCCAAGGACTCGAACAATGGAGACAATGACTGGAGAAGAAGATGGAGAATTTTTTGATACCTGACGAGCCGGATGATGAGAACATCGTACAGTGAACCAATCGACACCTTGAGGATCGTGTAATACTAGAATTCATAGATTTGAAGAACTGAAAGTATTGGGTAGCGTCATAACTGCTGACTAATTGACCAATTAGGAATTGGGGGATAGTGATGTTCCAAACTGTTTTCGCATGAAGTCCCACATGCTAATGCTAATTAGGGTTAGGTCGGGTTACTATTCTGAGACGCTGACATATATGGAGACAAATTATTGACGGACTGATTTGCTGAACTTTGCTACTCATGTTAACATATTCATCATTATTGACATATGTTGAGATATTAGAACGCATGTTTTCTCAAGTTCTGATTAGGTTATGTTATTGGTGGTCCAAATGAATTAATCTTGAGTTGATTTGAATAAAATTTGATATAACCTCATGATTTAGCATTTTAACTAATAGGGAATAAAATTACTAAAACGTATACTGAGTTGTGGTTATTCATGACTAGAGGTCATGGTGTGATTTTATTAACTGCTGATTAATGAATTCTTAATGGTTATTGATTCTTGTGATGCACATTGGTTACACCGTAGCTAGGATACTCCATGCGAATCAAAAGGTTTATCGACCTATACGCGTCCCCTTGTAAGTTTACTTACTAAGGACCAGGCGCGCTAGCACTAGCATGTGAATTACAGGGTACTTCTTAAAATGACATCTTTCTTACACTCTGTTTTACATTTGGAAGGCACAAATGTAGAGAAAGACAATTGACAATAGCACTTGTTCTATTCTGTGCTTCTCCAAGTCTACAGATAAAAATGGTACCTCACTTGTGTGGGTAGGCCTAGTGCCCGCGACAGGAAATGTCCCAAAACGCAACCTGTAAACATCACATTTTACCATTGAAAACTGAAGTGTTTTTTGGAAAGTGCCTAGCTGTGGATTTTGGGCTGTAGCTCAGCTGGCACTGAAAGAAACCTACGAAACCTGTACATTTTTAAAAACTAGACACCTAGGGGTATCCAGGATGGGGTGAATTGTAAGGCTCTCACTGGGTTCTGTCACCCAGATTCCTTTGCAAACCTCAATATTGGGCTAAAAAACACTTTTGCCTCACATTTTGGTACTGCAAAGTTCTGGAATCTGACGGGAGCCACAAACGTCCTTCCACCCAGCATTCCCGTAAGTCTCCTATAAAAATGGTACCTCACTTGTGCAGGTAGTCCCAAAACACAACATGGACACATCACATATTTCCACTGAAAACTGATGTGTTTTTTGGAAAGTACCTACCTGTGGATTTTGGCCTCTAGCTCAGCCGGCACCTAGGGAAACCTACCAAACCTGTATATTTTGGGAAAGTAGAAACGTTGGGAAATCTAGGATGGGGTTGACATGTTTGGTTCTCATTGGGTTCTGTCACCCAGACTCCTTTGCAAACCTCAAAATTGGGCCAAAAACACCTTTTCCTCAAATTTCAATGATGCAAAGTCCCGGAATCGGAGGGGAGTGTAGGAAGGTAGCCTCTTTCTAGCCTTGTTACCCCCACTTTTGGCCTGTTTGTGAGTATATGTCAGGGTGTTTCTACTGTCTCACTGGGATCCTGCTACCCAGGGCCCCAGTGCTCATAGTGGAAACCCTATGTTGTCAGTGTGTTTGATATCTGTCACTGGGATCCTGCTAGCCAGGACCACAGTGCTCATATGTTTGTGGCCTATATGTGTTCCCTATGTGGTGTCTAGCTGTATCACTGAGGCTCTCCTAACCAGAACCTCCGTGGTTATGCTCTCTCTGCTTTTAAAATTGTCACTGCAGGCTAGTGACTAATTTTACCAATTCTTATTGGCACACTGGAACACCCTTATAATTTCCTAGTATACGGTACCTAGGTACCCAGTGTACTGGGGTTCCAGGAGATCCCTATGGGCTGCAGCATTTCTTTTGCCACCCATAGGGAGCTCAGACAATTCATACACAGGACTGCCACTGCAGCCTGAGTGAAATAACGTCCACGTTATTTCACAGCCATTTTACACTGCACTTAAGTAACTTATAAGTCACCTATATGTCTAACCCTCACTTAGTGAAGATTAGGTGCAAAGTTACTTAGTGTGTGGGCACCCTGGCACTAGCCAAGGTGCCCCCACATTGTTCAGGGCAAATTCCCCGGACTTTGTGAGTGCGGGGACACCATTACACGTGTGCACTATGTATAGATCAATACCTATATGTAGCATCACCATGGTAACACCAAGCATGGCCATGTAACATGTCTCGGATCGTGGAATTGTCACCCCAATACCATTCTGGTATTGGGGGAAGAATTCCATGCATCCCCGGGTCTCCAGCATAGAGCCCAGGTACTGCCAAACTAATTTTCCGGGGTTTTCTCTGCAGCTGCCGCTGCTGCCAATGCACAGACAGGTTTCTGCCCCCCTGGGACCTGGGCAGCCCAGTCCCAGGAAGGCAGTACAAAGGATTTCCTCTGAGAGAGGATGTTACACCCTCTCCCTTTGGAAATAGGTGTGAAGGGCCTGAGAGGAGTAGCCTCTCCAGGCCTCTGGAAATGCTTTGAAGGGCACAGATGGTGCCCTCCTTGCATAAACCAGTCTACACCGGTTCCTGCTCTACTGTGAAACTAGACAAAGGAAAGGGGAGTGACCACTCCCTGACCAGCACCTCCCAGGGGAGGTGCCCAGAGCTCCTCCAGTGTGTCCCACACCTCTGCCATCTTGGATGCAGAGGGGTGAGGGCACAATGGACAGCTCTGAGTGGCCAGTGCCAGCAGGTGACGTCAGAGACCCCTCCTGATAGGTGCTTACCTTTCTCTGTAGCCATTCCTCCTCTGAGGGCTATTTAGGGTCTCTCCTGTGGGTATCTCACCAGATAACGAATGCAAGAGCTCACCAGAGTTCCTCTGCACTTCCCTCTTTGACTTCTGAAAGGATCGACCGCTGACTGCTCCAGGACGCCTGCAAAACCGCAACAAAGTAGCAAGAAGACTACCAGCAACATTGTAGCGCCTCATCCTGCCAGCTTTCTCGACTGTTTCCTGGTGGTGCATGCTCTGAGGGCTGTCTTCCTTCACCCTGCACTGGAAGCCAAGAAGAAATCTCCCGTGGGTCGACGGAATCTTCCCCCTACCAACGCAGGCACCAAACTTCTGCATCACTGGTCTTCTGGGTCCCCTTTCATCTTGACGGGCGTGGTCCCTGGAACACAGTAGCTGGATCCAAGTGTCCCCGACAGTCCAGTGGCCCTTCTATCCAAATTTGGTGGAGGTAGGTCCTTGCCTCCCCACGCCAGACAGTAATCCTGTGTACTGCGTGAACTGCAGCTGCTAGGGCTTCTGTGCACTTTTGCAAGACTTCCTTTGCGCACAGCCTAGCCCAGGTCCCCAGCACTCTGTCCTGCATTGCCCAACTCGCTGAGTTGGACTCCAACTTCGTGGGACCCTCTTTTGTTGTGCTGAGTTGACCGTCATCCTCAGATATTCTGAACGCCTGTTCAGGTGCTTCTGCGGGCGCTGCCTGCTTCTGCATGGGCTCTCTGTGTTGCTGAGCGCCCCCTCTATCTCCTTCTTCAAGGGGCGATCTCCTGGCCTTTCCTGGGCCCTGGCAGCACCCAAAATCTTCAACCATGACTCTTGCAGCTAGCAAGGCTTGTTTGTCGTCTTTCTGTGTGGAAATAACTCTGCATCCTCCAGCACGCCGTGGGACATCTTCTGACCAAAGGAGAAGTTCCTGGCCCCTTCAGTTGTTGCAGACTCTTCAGCTTCTTCCATCCGGAGGCAGCCCTTTGCACCTTCATCCGGGGTTTAGTGGGCTCCTGCCCCCACTGTACACTTGCATGACTCTTGTACTTGGTCCCCCTCCTTTACAGGTCCTCAGGTCCAGGAATACATCTTCAGTGCTTTACAGTCAGTTGTTGTTATTGCAGAATCCCCTATCTCGACTTTCCTGTCTTTCTGGGGTAGTAGGGTAACTTTTCTCCTACTTTTCAGGGTCTTGGGGTGGGGTATCTTGGACACCCTTAGTGTTTTCTTACACTCCCAGTGATCCTCTACACACTACACTAAGCCTGGGGTCCATTCGTGGTTCGCATTCCACTTTTGGAGTATATGGTTTTTGTTGCCCCTAGGCCTACTTTTCCCTATTGCATTCTATTGTGTTCTACAGTTACTTACCTAACTGTTTACTTACCTGATTTGGGTTGTGTGTGTATATTTTTGTGTATTTTACTTACCTCCTAAGGGAGTATATCCTCTGAGATACTTTTGGCATATTGTCACTAAAATAAAGTACCTTTATTTTTAGTAACTCTGAGTATTGTGTTTTCTTATGATATAGTGCTAAGTGATATAAGTGGTATAGTAGGAGCTTTGCATGTCTCCTAGTTCAGCCTAAGCTGCTCTGCTATAGCTACCTCTATCAGCCTAAGCTGCTAGAACACCTCTAATCTACTAATAAGGGATAACTGGACCTGGCACAAGGTGTAAGTACCACAAGGTACCAACTATAAGCCAGGCCAGCCTCCTACAGAGAGCCACAAACTTCCTTCTACCCAGCATTCCCCCACATCTTCTGAAAAAATTGGTACCTCACTTGTGTGGGTAAGCCAAGTGTCCAAGACAGAAAACACAATATGGACACATCACATTTGTCCCAGAAAAATGGATGTGTTTTCTGCAAAGTGTCTAGCTGTGGATTTTAGGAACTAGCCCAGCCGGCACATAGGTAAACCTAGCAAACCTATATATTTTTTATAAACTAGAAACCTAGGGGATCCAGAATAGGGTCACTTGTGAAGCTCTCACCAGGTTCTGTCACCAAGAATCCTTTGCAAACCTCAAAATGTAGCTAATAAACACTTATTCCACGCATTTTGGTGATGGAAAGTTCTGGAAT
This sequence comes from Pleurodeles waltl, assembly GCF_031143425.1. Taxonomy (NCBI): domain Eukaryota; kingdom Metazoa; phylum Chordata; class Amphibia; order Caudata; family Salamandridae; genus Pleurodeles; species Pleurodeles waltl. Next base: position 919,229,998 of record NC_090446.1, on the reverse strand, counting down.
CTGAGGGAAGACACAAACTTCCTTCCACCCAGCATTTCCCCGAGTTCTCTCAGATAAAAATGTTACCTCATTTGTGTGGATAGACCAAGTACCCGCAACAGGGAAGGTCCCAAAATGTTTTGTGGCGATAATGATAAGTAAGGTGAGTGTACTTATTAGTCCTGGGATCTGGAACCATTTAGGGAAACCTATCAAAGCCAGACATCTCTGTAAAGTAGATATCAAGGGGAGACCGGGGAGGTATCGCTTGTGAGGATTTCCCAAAGTAGAATGCCCTGCAGAGGTAAACCATTGAATAAAAACATAATTTTTCCCTGCATTTCTGTGATGCAAACTACAGGAATATGCAGGGATCCACAAACTGCTTACCACCCAGCCTTCCCCAGATTGTCCCGAAACAAACTCTATCCTACTGGTGTGCCTGGGCTTACTGCCAGTGACAGGATAGGATCACACAATGGTCAATGGTAGTTCTCCATGAGGGCTAATGTTGATCCTCAGGTGATTCACTTATGACGCAGGCACTAGGCACAGGCACCCAAGTGGGGTAGCATTTTTATCAGGACAAGTGGAGAAACACCAGATGGTAGCAATTCTATGGATCCTTGCATATTCCTGTAGTTTGCGTGACAGGAATGCAAGGAAAAACAGAGTTTTTATTCAATGTTTCACCTTTGCAGGGTATTCTGGGTATGAAGACAAGGGGGAATCCTCACAAGCCACACCTCCATAGACGCTCCTGGGTGTTTAGTTTTCAGAAATGTCTGGGTTTGGTAGGTTTCCCTAAATGGCCGCCGAACCCAGGACCCAAAACGCAGGTGCCCACCTGTTAGACTTGGCATCCTTGGCGTGGACTCCCCTAACTTTTTGCCTCTGTTTCCCTGATTGTTGATGTATGCTGGACTCTGTTTTGCTGTTTTTGTTACACTGCTATCCAGTGCTAAAGTGCAAGTGCTCCTATATAAAATCTATGTGTAATTGACTTTCCATGATTGGCATATTCAATTTACTAGTATGTCTCTAGTACAGTACACTAGAGGTGCCTAGGGCCTGTAAATCAAATGCTACTAGTGGAGCTGCAGCACTGGTTGTGCCACCGACATTAGCAGCCCTGTAAACATGGTCCCACCTGCCACTGCAGTGTCTATGAGTGCAATATGAAACTGCCAATTTGACCCACTTGCCATGCCTAAACCTTCCCTTTTCATAGCTTTAAGCCACCCCTAAGGTAGCCCCATGGGCAGGGTGCAGTTTATGTTAAAGGTGGGACATGTACTTATGTGTTTTACATGTCCTAAAAGTGAAATGCTGCCAAATGTAGTTTTCACTGTTGCAAGGCCTATCTCTCTCATAGGTTAACATGGGGTCTGCTTTTAAATATTAATAAAATGCAGGTTCCCTTAGGGAGCAGATGGAAATATATAGTTCAAGTCTCTGAGCTCACAATTTAAAAATGCATATTTTAGTGAAGTTGGTTTTAGATTGTGTGTTTGAAAATGCCACTTTTACAAAGTAGGAATTTTCTTGCTTAAACCATTCTGTGACTTTGCCTGTTTGTGGATTCCCTGTCTGGGTCAGTTTGACAGATGGGCTGTTTGCACCTCTCTCTAGACAGTGACACACAGGGAGATGGGGTGTAGCCTGCATATCCTGATGAGCCATCTGTGCTAGGAGGGAGGGGGGGAGTGGTAACTTACACCTGAAAGGCTGTGCCTGCCCTCACACAATGCTGTGTCCAACCGCCTGGTGTGTGTCTGGGGTATAAGAAGAGCCCCCAAAACCCCTGAAAATCAGATCACTTCTGTAATCAAGAGGAACCTCTGCCAAGGAGAAGAGCTGAAGAGCTGAGGAGAAGTGCTGCCCTGCCTGTGACTGTGCTTTGTGGAGCCTTTCTCCAGTTGCTGCTTCTGCCTGTAAAAGGGGACAAAGACTGGACTTGTGGTATATTCCTGCTTGAGAAGAACCTCCAAGAGCTTGGACTGAGCTTGCCTCCTGTTCTGAAGTCTCAGGGCCATCAAAGACTTCCCCTACCAGCACCTGGACTCTCTTCTGAGACTCCTGCCCTTACAAGTGGTGCCCTATCCAGTCCCCTGGGCCCTTGAAAGGAGAAGCTGGTGAAAATCTAAGAAAACCACTGGAGTGTGACAATCCTCGCAAGCCCGACATTGCTGCAGCCCCGCTGAAGTCCGCGACTCCCTGGAAGTTGCCACACCATGTTGTGATCGCCGGATATCGACTCCCCCCGGAAGTGCACAGATTCACTGCTTCGCACCGACACCACCTCACCTCCAGCACTCCGCAGCAAGGACCCAACGTCTCTTCATGACGCCTCCTCTCATTCGCCCCACAGCACCAGAACCGACGCCGCCACGGATCCAGCGACGCAGCAATCCCCGACTTCGCGCACCGGCTTGTTTTCATATTTTACTGAGGTACTGTACCTGGGGGTCTGCTTAGCTCCGTTCCCAGCCATTGGTGTCAGATTGTTGGGAATGGCTCCGTCACGACGCCGTGTTATCAACTCATCGAAGCATTTTGTATTTCTTATTGCTATTTTTGAGTTTAATCTTTAGAAATTCATAACTTGACTTGTGTATGTTGGATGCTTGTTGTTTTGGCCTTGATTTGTTTAGATACATATTGGCTATTTTTCTAAACCTGTGTTGTGTCATTTTGTGGTGTTTTACCTGAGTTACTGTGTGTGTTGTTACAAATACTTTACAACTGGTCTCTGAAGTTAAGCCCTACCTGCTTGTGCCAAGCTACCAAAGGGATGAGAGGGGGTTAACTGAGTGTGATTTTCCTGTACCCTGACTAGAGTGAGAGGTGTTGCTTGGACAGGGGATAACCTGAGTCCCTATTTCTAACACCACCTTACAAAACCAGGTTGTTTTGTGATAGATAATTTTAATGTCTCCAGAATACGATTTGAGTCTTCCTTTTTGTGGCCCTGTGCGAAGATAGAGATTATCCAAATAATGTGAGTCCTCCAGTAGGATTGCAAAGTGGGTTTCTGCACTAACCCCATTTTGAGCGCAAGACCCAAAGCTATTTTCAACTCCAGCAGCAAAGTGGGAGTCCACTGGCTGTAACCACTTTACATCCAGCGTTACCAGCAAAATATGGAATTTGTGGCTGAACTAAATTGGGGGGCTGCCAAGAGAGCACTCTCTATGCTTGCCGCCACATGCTCCTGCTCTCTGGTTCGGACTAACCCACTGTTGTCCCGCTGCACAGACTGTGCTTGCGAAGGGACAGCACCACTGTCCTCACCATCTCCCTCAAAATAACTGGAAGAGGTGTCGTTGGATGGGACTCCGCTGACTGAAAAATCGCTCCTGGATTCTACTCCATCGTCCTCTTCCTCAGATGCTATCTCAGTATCTGCTGTCTCAGTCTCTGATCCTGCCTCAGAGCTGTCCGCCATAACTCGAGTTACAGCTTCAGCAGCAGTCATCCAGCAAGATGCCATCTCTACTGCTGTCCCTCTAAAACATTAGCATTTGTAGGTGGCAGATATGGTGACAAAATTGTAAGTGTGTGTGATGTGTGCAACAGTACATGTCGGTCACATTACCTACGCTTCTTCCCTCCATCACCAGGTTCTCTGAAGACACTGACAAAAACAAAAAAGACACACTATTACTTCACCTTGCCACATACCAATCATCACAGTCTTTAACGCAGGTGACGCTCAGTGTGACAAGCTTTTTTGCCTCTCCCTCTCCCATCATCTCCTCCTTGGATTCCCTCACTACCACCCACAAAATTCCCCTTCATCTCTCCATAGAACCCCTTGCACATATATTTCATTTGTTTTAAAGCACAGGTAACGGCTGGCTTTACTAATCCACTCAGCAATTCACATAAATAAAATACAGATCTGTTCTTTGCAGCAGGCATATAAACCTTATGCGCTACTTTATGGCATCAAAATTGGCACTAGACAAAAGTCCGATCTATCTCTTTCTCTAGCAGGAACATATTCACAAGAGCTATTTTATGGCTACTTAAAAAAAAAATATATATATGGCCTATTGGCCTATACACATATATAGGGAGAGAGAGTCTCTTTTATATCACTTTTATATGTGTGTGTGTGGTTTCCAGGGGGGAGATCGCAGCCCCCAGGGAAACCACACATGGAATGACAAAAGTGACCTTTCGCTCTCTCTTTCTTTCTCTCTCTCTCTCTCTCTCTCTCTCTCTCTCTGTCTCTCTCGCTCTCTATATATAAAGACAGAGTCTCTCTCTTTCTATATATGTATATACATATATAAATATATATAGATTATTTATTAATAGTTGTGTGGTTTCCTTGAGGGGGCATTAATGCCGCCCCCCAGGGGGTCAGCCCTGCTCATGGGTGACCCCCTGTCAATTTCATTTTTTTAAATATTTTTTTTATTTTTAACCCCTGGGGGGCCACTCCCCATGGGTAAACACACTTATTATTATTATTAGTATTTTTTTTTTAATTTGGCTCAGGTTGGGGGGTGGCCCATTTTCTAAAGGGCCACCCCCCTGTCCCCCTGGTCAATATCTTTTTTTAAAGAAAATGTATATGTTTTAACCCCGGGGGGCTGGGGTGATTGCGCACCCTGTGGGGTGAACTAAGTTTATTTATTTTTTAATTGCCCCCCCCCCCCATGGGGAGCGGGGTTGGTCCATTTTCAAGGGGGCCGAACTCCCCAGATGACATCCCTGGTGTCTAGTCCTGGGCATGGATTGCAGTGCATCTGTGATCCATGCCGAGGAAACACTTGCAGAAAGGCCTTGTTTGAAAGGGGAGAATGTTCCTTTTCAAACAAAGCCATCCTGAAGGCTGGGGAGACGATTTGGGGCTGTTTTCCCCACCAGAGCAGAAAGGGGTCTTAGCTTGCTTCCTGCTCTGGTGGGGTAAGCAAACTGTGGTGTTGCATACCTCGCAGCACCTTGATGTCACAATGGGCGGGTAGCGGGCTCTTCCCGATGGGTATTAAATTAAAACAAACGTTTAAAAAAAAAACCCTCTCTGGTGTCAGCCTGGGATATAGCTCTACGGTGAAGTGTCAAGTTATTGCAGCCACATCTGCAATATTATGGCCAGTTCTATAAGACAAATCTGATACAAAGTTACAAATTCAGAATAATAAATCACTATTTTTAGTTTAATTTCTTTATTAGGTTTTAGGCCTGCCAATAAACAGCCCTAGCTTCTTAAACAATGATCATGCTGCATTCAATGATAGAAAACCTGTCTTCATCTTACTAAAGACGCCTTTCAGTTTATTCAAAAGACATAGGTGGTCATTACAACCCTGGCGGTCAGTGTTAAAGCAGCGGTAAGACCACCAACAGGCCGGCGGTAAAATAAATTGAATTACGACCGTGGTGGAAACCGCCAACATAGACAGCCACTTTAACACTCCGACCGCCATGGCGGTATAAAAAAAAAGCACGGCGGTCACCGCCAACAGACAGGGGGAGGACAATGTACCGCCCACAGAATTACAACCTACCAATCCGCCACCTTTTCCAGGGCAGATTCACCGCTAACAAAAACACAGCTGAAACAGGACTTCGAAGGGAAAACGCTCACCTCTGCACACCCCACGAGGAACCAGGACGCCATGGAACCAGAGCTCCACATTTTTCCAGCCCTTATCTTCTTGCTTCTCTACCAGGAGCACAAACGCCGGCAGCAAAGACCACGGTGAGTACTGCACCTACGACACAGGGGAGGGGGGAGGGAAAAAACAGTGACACACGCAGCACGCAACACCCCCACCCCCACCCTCACCCACGACAACACACACACTAATACAGCATGATACATTACAGTTACACCCCTCAACCCCCCCCCCCGGAAGAATGCAAAGACAAAAGGAAATGAGGTGAACGATTGTAATATAATCAAATTCAGTATTAAAAAAATATACATACACTATTTACAAATATAGACACCAATAATATTAGTCCAAGGTATTCCACCATTAAAGTCTGTGGACCACTGGGCACCAAATGCATGGGCGAGGCCCACAAAAGATACCCGAACAAGACGGAGAGAACACTGCAGTGGCATCAGATAGAAATAAAACAGGCACCTCAGGGGGAAGGGAAAGGGGGGGCACCTCAGCCGGTTGCGTGGACGACGCCAAATCCACGAGGGGGCCCCATGCCCACTGTTCAATCCTGGGGAGTGCAAAGCCACAGCCTCTCAAGTCTCTACAGTGGGTGGGTTGCCCACAGTTCAATCCTGGGGAGTGCATAGCCACAGTCTCTCAAGTCTCTACAGTGGGGGGTTTGCCCACTGTTCAATACTGGGGAGTGCAAAGCCACAGTCTCTCAAGTCTCTACAGTGGGTGGGTTGCCCACTGTTCAATCCTGGGGAGTGCAAAGCCACAGTCTCTCAAGTCTCTACAGTGGGTGGGTTGCCCACTGCTTCATCCTGGGGAGTGCAAAGCCACAGTCTCTCAAGTGGATAACATTTTCCACTGATTCTGGAGGGGGCCTTGTGCCCAGAGTGCTTCATCCTGCCAAGGACTGAGGTAGTGGATGTAAATCTCCACTGGTTCTGGAGGGGGCCTTGTGCCCAGAGTGCTTCATCCTGCCAAGGACTGAGGTAGTGGATGTCTTTCTCCACGGGTTCTGGAGGGCGCCTTGTGCCCAGAGAGCTTCATCTTGCCATGGACTGAGGTACTTGTTCTGGAGGGGGCCTTGTGCCCAGAGTGCTTCATCCTGCCAAGGACTGAGGTAGTGGACGTAACTCTCCACTGGTTCTGGAGGGGGCCTTGTGCCCAGAGTGCTTCATCCTGCCAAGGACTGAGGTAGTGGATGTCTTTCTCCACGGGTTCTGGAGGAGGCCTTGTGCCCAGAGTGCTTCATCCTGCCAAGGACTGAGGTAGTGGATGTAACTCTCCACTGGTTCGGGAGGGGGCCTTGTGCCCAGAGTGCTTCATCCTGCCAAGGACTGAGGTAGTAGATGTAAATCTCCACTGGTTCTGGATGGGGCCTTGTGCCCAGAGTGCTTCATCCTGCCAAGGACTGAGGTAGTGGATGTCTTTCTCCACTGGTTCTGGAGGGGGCCTTGTGCCCAGAGTGCTTCATCCTGCTCGTGGCGGCCTCAGTAACGTCAGAGCTTTTGGCGCTCATGGGCCTGCGGTGCTTGTTGCAGCGGTGTCCTTTGCAGCGGTGCTTGCTGCAGAAGTGTCCTTGGCAGCGGTGCTTGTGGCGGCAGTGTCCTTGGCAGCGGTGTTTGTGGCGGCGGTGTCTTTGGCAGCGGTGCTTGTGGCGGCGGTGTCCTTGGCAGCGGTGCTTGTGGTGGAGGTGTCTTTGGTAGTGGTTCAGCTGCTGGCGGTCCTGTCTGGGGCAGCAGGGCTGCTGCTGGCCGGCTCCTTGGCAGCGGGGCTGCTGCTGGCGGTCCTGTCTGGGCCAGTGGGGCTGATGGCGGTCGGCTCCTTGGCAGCGGGGCTGCTCCTGGCGGTCCTGTCTGGAGTGAACAGGTGTACAGAAACAGGAAGAGTTACCATTCAATGAATGTGCAGATGGTGTGTTTGGCAGACCAGTACATCTCCCATGTTAATGCCAAATTCCCTGGCTCAGTGCATGACACTTACATCCTGCGGAATAGCAGCCTCCCTTATGTGATGGGCCAACTCCAGAGGCACCGTGTGTGGCTACTAGGTGAGCACCTGGAACCAATTCAGTGGGAATAGTTGTCTGGGTCTGGGGATATCCCTAAGAGTCAGTGTGTGTCTAACAGTTGTCCCTCACCATTTGCAGGTGACTCTGGTTACCCCAACCTGTCATGGCTACTGACCCCAGTGAGGAATCCCAGGACAAGGGCAGAGGAACGCTACAATGAGGCCCATGGGAGAACTAGGAGGATTATAGAGCGGACCTTCGGCCTCCTGAAGGCCAGGTTCAGATGCCTTCATATGACAGGTGGTTCCCTATTCCACTCACCAAAGAAGGTGTGCCAGATCATCGTGGCCTGTTGTATGTTTCACAACTTGGCTTTGCGACGACAGGTGCCTTTTCTGCAGGAGGATGGTCCAGATGGAGGTGTTGTGGCAGCTGTGTAGCCTGTGGACAGTGAAGACGAGGAAGCAGAAAAGAGGACATCGACAACAGGAACTCTGTGATCCTGCAATCCTTCCAGTGAGACACAGGTAAGAAGACAAACCTGCCTACTACTTTAACACTACTACCTCTCTACTGTCTGTACTTTTCACCAAGTGTATGGTCACTGAGTTGTCACTTTCTCTTACGATTTCACAGATGTGGGTCCCACTGTGTGACATCTGCTTTGTTTCCTCATGGACTAGAGCTGTGTGACATAGGTATGTTGATATTACCATTGTAAGAGAATTTTGTCACTGTAATTGCTAATACACTCATTCGAAATCACAGACAGACTCCAGATTGTTTTGTGCTTTAAGGGTGTTTATTTAAGTGCTCAATATTGGAGGGGGTTGTTAAATGGTGAGGGGTGATGGTGGAGGAATGTCCATGGCAGAGTCCAAGCTATTAGTACCACAGGTGCATTGTCCAAAGGGGCATAGGAAGTGGAGCTGGGGCAGTTTAAGTATGGACAGGTTGACAAAGTGGGACAGAAGGATGACAATCAGGGTGGTCTCATTTCTTGGCGGGGGTCTTGGCATTATTCTCTGTCTTTGTCCTGGATCTCAGGGACCGTTTGTGGGGTGGTTCTCCATCTGCAGGGAGTGGGGTGCTGGTGTGGTGGTCCTGTGGCGGTGCCACCTGTCCACTAGCGCCGGCGGAGGTGGTGGGCAGTTCATAGTCCACGCTATTGTCAGGGGCCCCTTGTAATGCCACAGTGTCCGTCCTGGTGTTGAGGACTTCCTTCAGCACCCCTACAATGGTGCCCAGGGTGGAATTGATGGATCTGAGTTCCTCCCTGAAGCACAAATACTGTTCCTCCTGCAGCCGCTGGGTCTCCTGAAACTAGGCCAGTACCGTTGCCATTGTCTCCTGGGAATGGTGGTAGGCTCCCATGATGTTGGAGAGGGCCTTGTGGAGAGTGGGTTCCTTGGGCCTGTCCTCCCCCTGTCACACAGCAGCCCTCCCAGTTCCCCTGTTTCCCTGGGCCTCTGTCCCCTGAACGGTGTGACCACTGCCACTGCCCCCAGGTCCCTGTTGTTGTTGGGGTGGTGGGTTATCCTGGGCTCCCTGTAATGGTGGACACACTGCTGATTGACGTGTCCTGGGGACAGAGGTATGGGCCCGCTGGGTGGGTGCTGTGCTGGTGTTTCCAGAGAGGGGAAGCTCTGTAGTGGCCTGTGACTGTGTGATGGGAACCGACTGTCCCGAGGTCCTGGATGGGCCGGGCTGGTCGTCTAGATCCAGCTGGACATAGCTGCTGTCATCACTGAGGGCCTCTTCTGTTGGTGGAGTGGACATGTCTGGACCCTCCTGTCCGGTGACGTTGGGTAGGGGTCCTGCAGGGGTGTAAAAGCTTGATTATTGCATCTGTGTGTGGCATGGTGTGCAATGGGTGGGTGACCGTGTACCCTAGTGCTTGCATTCCTGTGTAGGACCTTGTGTGATAATGGTTTAGGGGGGTGTATGGGTATGTGCAGTGGCCATGCATTGGTGATGGGTGTCCATGCTTTGGTGTTGCATGCAGGGCTTGGTGTTGGGATGGGTGGTTTGTGATATTGGGACATTTGTGGGGAGTTGGAGTGATGGGGTGAGGGTGAGGGTGAGGATGGGGGTATGTGATAGCATGCAGGTAGGGTGGGGGATGTAATAGTTAAGATTTGACTTACCAGAGTCCATTACTCCAGCTACTCCTGCAAGGCCCTCAGGATGCAGAATAGCCAAGACTTGCTCCTCCCATGTTGTTAGTTGTGGGGGAGGAGGTGGGGTTCCACCGCCAGTCCTCTGAACCGCAAGGTGGTGTCTTGAGACTACGGAACGCACATTCCCCCGTAGGTCGTTCTACCTCTTCCTGATGTCATCTCTATTTCTTGGGTGTTGTCCCACTGCCTTGACCCTGTCCACTATTCTTCGCCATAGCTCCATCTTCCTAGCTATGGAGGTGTGCTGCACCTGTGATCCGAATAGCTGTGGCTCTACCCAGATGATTTCCTGCACCATGACCCTGAGCTCCTCCTCAGAGAACCTGGGGTGTCTTTGCCGTGCCATGGGGTGGTGTGGGTGATGTATGAGGTGGTGTGTGTTGTGATGTGTGGGGTGATATTTAGTGGTGTGTTGTGTGAGGTGCGTGGATGTTGTGTGAGTGATGGTGTTGTGTGCCTGTGGATGCTCATTTGTAGATGGTGGTGTCTCTCTCTGGCCTTGTGTCGCAATTGTGGTCATAAGGGTTTGTGGGTGATGTGGGTGTGTGTTTTATATTGTAGTAGGTGTGTGGGAGTGGTGTGTGTATGTGTCAGGTGTGTGTATTTCGAATTGTCCAATGTGGTTGTGTTTTGTAAATGTGTGTGTATTTTGAGCGCGGCGGTGTGTACCACCAATTGAAAGACCGCTACGTGGATTCGTGGGCTGTGATAGTGTGGGCGTATTCCTGTTGGTGTCGGTTTTGTTTTCGCCACTTTATCACTGACCTTTGGTGGCGGACTTGTGTGGGTGTCTCACTTTTTGGCGGATTCCGAGCAGTGGGTCATAATGACCGTTACGGAATTCCGCTGCCGCCGCGGTGCATTGGTGGTCTTCTGCACGGCGGTAAGCGGCTTTTACCGCCAATGTTGTAATGACCCCCCTAATTTTGTCTGGATAATAGTATACACTTTCCAGGAGCCAAAACCCTTCTAATATTTGACTTGCAGGTTTACTCCTCTTGTCAGAGGCCTTAACGAGATCACACATCCAGTGATATTCACTGTCAATTATGGGACATTGACTCCTTTTCCTGAATCCTCATCATCACCCTATTGCTAGGGAAGTAACACATTGGCTGATACAGTTGATAACTAATTGTCATGTGGGAGGTGTAGTAATGAACTTTAAAAGAAGAATGTTAGTTGCAAGTCAACTGTTGACCAAATACATATGTCTTTTGTGTTCATATCACCAGCTTCAAATTAAAAATGATTTTTCTCTCATGGAATGCAGCCCTATAGTTTTTTATTTTTAATAAGTTTAACTATCCCTCAATATCGGAATGAGTGGTTGCTACAGCAGTTGTTTCCTTTTTGGGTTATGTTCCAACATATATATTAGTGACAGTGGGTAACAAGGTAGATTATTGTCATAGCTACTACCATTAACTTTGTCATTGCATATCCAGTTTTAGCTATCTGCATTAGCTCATGTCATCAACATCAAGAACATACTAAGGGAGAGATTTTAAGTCTGCCCAATTCAGCCATTTGTTCACCTGAGGCAGCCCCCTTCAGCCATTATTTAAAGATAGTGCCATCCACATTTTGAATTAGCCTGGAGGAGCACTTGAGTCTCTCTGTTAGTTGTTGCTAATAGGTGTGTTAGACCGCTTGCCTACAAAGTGGCTCTCATTGAATGGTATGCACAGTGCTAAAAAAAAATCTATGCGCTGTAGTTTAGTAACATGCGTACTCCTACAAGACTTTCCACACATCTGGTAGCGCTGCAACAATGGAGATTTTGCACTTAATATTGTTTTGAACCTAAATGCACTTTTGCTCCTCAATGTGATTGTGTTCTTAAAGAATTCCACAGTCATCGTGATATTGCACTGGTGGTGATTTGCCATGTGATCTCAATAATCAAATTTGATCACATACTGTTTCATACGTTCTACACCTAATGTGAAATTTTAGTATGTTAGGAATTGTGCAGATAAATGTACTATCGCACTGTCACTGACTTTGCAACAAGAGTGATTTAGCACCAAATGTTTCTCAACACGCCTTTTTGTGTTGTAATTTACACCTAGATCTGATTTGTGCTCCCACAAATATTTTCAGATTGTTGTTGTTTCGCCTAATATGACTTTACAACAACATTAGTTTTTGCTGCTATATTATTTTGTGTTCCTAAATTTGTTTCAAAACACATTTTCATGGTGTCGGGGGGGGGGGAGTGATTTGTAATGTGAATTTGCACTTAAATGGGTGTTACTTTCTGAATGTGTTCTGGGTTTTTAAATGCTTTCCACAGTCCCGAGAACCTTCACCAAGTGATTTTGCACCTTAGTGAGCTTTTGCAACTAAACATGATTCTGTTCTTACTTGTGATATCACAATGCTGTTTTGTTTTGTACCAATGATGATTTTGCATCTAAATGTGATTATATACTTAAATGTGTTTACACCTATACTTGCTTTTTGCTCCTATATAAAAAGTGATGATCTACCTAATTGTGAGTTTGCAACTAATAGCGTTTTCCCACTAAAATGGGACATTACGATCCTGCTTAATTTGCATCAAGTGTAATTGTTCATCTAAAAGTTTCATTTAAATATATTTGAGGACGTAAATGTGATTGTACTCCTCTTTTGCAGGCTCTTGTTACAAGACTTAGGACTAAAAGTAAGGCTTGGTCATAGGAGGCACTGAGGGGCATATTTATACTCTGTTTGCGCCGGAATTGCGTTGTTTTTTTTTACGCAATTCCGACGCAAAACTAACTCCATATTTATACTTTGGCGTTAGACATGTCTAGCGCCAAAGTCCATGGAGTTTGTGTCATTTTTTAGGGTGGACACCTAGGGGCATATTTATACTCCGTTTGCGCCGAATTTGCGTCGTTTTTTTTCGACGCAAATTCGACGCAAAACTAACTCCATATTTATACTTTGGCGTTAGACGCGTCTAGCGCCAAAGTTCATGGAGTTAGCGTCATTTTTTTGCGTGAACACCTTCCTTGCGTTAATGATATGCAAGGTAGGCGTTCCCGTCTTAAAAAATGACTGCGATGCATATGCGTCGTATTTATACTCCCGGGCAAAAATGACGCCCGGGAGTGGGCGGGACTAAAAAACCTGCATTTGCGCCGGATTTTAGCGCCTGGGTCAGGGCAGGCGTTAAGGGACCTGTGGGCTCAGAATGAGCCCAGAGGTGCCCTCCCAAGCCCCCAGGGACACCCCGTGCCACCCTTGCCCACCCCAGGAGGACACCCAAGGATGGAGGGACCCATCCCAGGGAAGAAAAGGTAAGTTGTGGTAAGTATTTTTTTTAATTTTTTTTTTGGCATAGGGGGGCCTGATTTGTGCCCCCCTACATGCCACTATGCCCAATGACCATGCCCAGGGGACAGAAGTCCCCTGGGCATGGCCATTGGGCAAGGGGGCATGACTCCTGTCTTTGCTAAGACAGGAGTCATGTTAATGGCATCTGGGCGCCCAAAAAAAATGGCGCAAATCGGGTTAAGACGATTTTTTTGCCTCAGCCTGACTTGCCCCATTTTTGGACGCCCAAACGCCATTTTTCCCTACGCCGGCGCTGCCTGGTGTACGTGGTTTTTTTTCACGCACAACAGGCAGCGCCGGTCGGCTAACGCCGGCTAACGCCATTCAGTAAATACGGCGCCCGCATGGTGCTTCAGAATGGCGTTAGCCGGCGCTAATTTTTTTGGCGCAAAACTGCGTTAGCGCAGTTTTGCGTCAAAAAGTATAAATATGGGCCCTACTTTGCGTTAATGATATGCAAGGTAGGCGTTCCCGTCTAAAAAAGTGACTCCGAGGCATGTGCGCCGTATTTACACTCCCGGGCAAAAGTGTTGCCCGGGAGTGGGCGGGTCAAAAAAAATGACGTCCAGCCGCTTTTGCGTCGTTTTTTAGCGCCTGGTCAGGGCAGGTGTTAAGGGACCTGTGGGCTCGGAAGGAGCCCAGAGGTGCCCTCCCATGCCCCCAGGGACCCCCCCTGTCACCCTTGCCCACCCCAGGAGGACGCCTAAGGATGGAGGTACCCATCCCAGGGAACATAAGGTAAGTTCAGGTAAGTATTAATTTTTTTTTTTTTTTGTGGCATAGGGGTGCCTGATTTGTGCCCCCCTACATGCCACTATGCCCAATGACCATGCCCAGGGGACAGAAGTCCCCTGGGCATGGCCATTGGGCAAGGGGGCATGACTCCTGTCTTTGCTAAGACAGGAGTAATTTCAATGGGGGTTGGGAGTCGAAAAAAATGGCGCAAATCGGGTTGAGGCGAAAATTTTGCCTCAGCCTGACTTCCCCCATTTTTTGGCACCCAAGCTCCATATTCCCCCTACGCCGGCGCTGCCTGGTGTACGTCATTTTTTTTTACGCACACCAGGCAGCGCCGCCGGCTGACGTCATTGAATAAATACGGCGCCCGCATGGCCCTTCAGAATGGCGTTAGCCGGCGTTAGATTTTTTGACGCACGACTGCGTTGGCGCAATTGTGCGTCGAAAAGTATAAATATGGCCCTGAATGAGGCAGATTGCAGAGAGAGACAGCACGAATAGCATGTGCGCATTTGTACGTCTTTGTTTGCGAGTATTAGGACAATAAAGCTAAACATATTGGCTTTACCAGCATTTATGCAGGTTTTTTTTTTTTTTTTAAAGTTGCTTTTTAACACTTGTATACAGCAATAAGAATTTTTGTAGCTCTTTATGGGGATAGGAACTCGGTTATTTTCTATCAACCTGTATTTTTATGAACTAGTTCTTCACTAAATAGTTTTTCGAATTTTTGTGTTTTTGTATGAAAAATGGCACCAACTCAAAGTGCGTTAGCTGGGCTCTTTCTAACCAGTTCTATCGGTTCAAGAATTAATTGCGTAGAAACTGCCTTCTTTTGAAACTCTGGGCTCACTTTATTGAACCAAGGCGAAGAAACGCGGCGCAGAACTCGTACAGAGTGTTGTGAGGAATAGGGAATCAAGTGTGACCCAAACCGTCACATATAAATACAGATACACTATTGTTCAACAAAACATTGATACAAATTTAAACCAACACAATTGCTTAGTTACAATTATAACATTCGATCCGAATCAGTAAACCGGGCCTCAATTCTCAGAAAGTAGTCAGAGACTGGGGCTTACAGTTTTCCTCCTATATTTTGACGACCATCGAAACCACAATGAAGTGCACAATTCTGAGAAATCTGTGGTAGTCGCAGATTCTCAAGAATCGTTAAAGAATTTTTTCAAAAGTTAGGTGTTCTTCTATGTGTTACCATTTATGCATTTGTAAATGTGTGTGGATTAGATTTGTACAACGTGCAAACACATTTTAACACTATTTTTCTCTAGACACTAAGAGCCTGATTTATGAAAAGTTAGCTCCACATTTACGTCATTTTTTTGATGCAAAAGCGGTGCGAACTTACAAAACATACTCATATTTTGTAAGTTTGCACCGCTTTTGCATCAAAGGGTCAAAAAATGACATAACGGCGGTGCTAACTTTTCATAAATCAGGCCCTAGATGCCTGATTACGACTTTGGTGGTCCCACCACTGGACCGCCAAAGCCGTGGGGAGGACGCCACCGTCATACAGTTAGCAACACAAAAGGATGATGAATGGAGTGCTGAAACGTTTCAAACACTCACCCCAGTTACAGATCTGGGTCTAATCTATCATTCTTTTGCTCACCATGCCACCCCAGTATGGACCCAACCATATGCAAATCAGTCTTGCCCTGTTCCCCAAGGGAACTGTCCAGTCCAAACTGTCAGGCCAGGTCCTCCCTGGACCAAAAACAAGCATCCAGGGATCAGTTTTTGGGTATCACCACTCCTCAGCCAGGCTAGGTTGAATTCAGTGGCCCAGTTAGGAAGAGACCCACGTCTAGGGATACCCTGGCTACTTAGGGCAACTTTAGCAATACAAAAGAATGATGGACGGAGTGCTGAAACTTTGCAAACACTCACCCCCAGTCACAGATCTAGGTTTAATCCATTGTATTTTGCTCACCAATCCACCCAATTTGGACCCAACCATATGTAAATCAGTCTTGACGCTGTTCCTGATAGCGCGTCCAGTCCTTATAAAATACTTATACTTGGACACGCCGGAGGTCAGTGAACCTTTTGACCGGGTTGAGTTCTCCTCATCCAAAGAATTGTCGGATTCCTCAAATCAATAATCAATACTCAATTAATAATGAAACAACAAATTAGGATTCAATAGTGATCAGTAATTTGACACACCATGATCTTTCAGTCATGAATAACCACACCTGTTTATTAAAAGTTAATGAGTTTATTTCCCTATATTAACAAAGCTAACACAATGTAAGAAAGTCTCAAAATCAAATGATACACATATACGAACATTACTAGCTGTCCATAGCGATGGAAGAAACCCAATCTACGCAAGATTTGGATTATAATGCACTCAGTTATAGCAATGCAAATCACTAATAAGAGTAACTGAATTTGACTAATTGCATACATCGTCAGCATAACAAGATTTCAATTCAGCACGGTTCATCAAGTGAATACCTCAACTAACCTCTGATTAGCATTGGCATGTTGGGCTTCATGCAAAACGAATTTAGTCAACATAAATTTAGAAAACTTCTAGCTTAGGCTCTGTCAAAATTAAGCAGATGGTACCTAAGAAGGAAAACACAATGCATAATACATTTTATCCTTTTATAATTACCAATTACAATCAGCATTCAAGGTAAGTCTTCGTCCTTCAGGTACTGGTTTGATCAGCATGGGGCAGACTTCAAAGGGGCAAAGTTTAAGGCACGTTTTCCTTGCAGCAGCAAGGAAATGGGGGAACAAGAGTTATGGACTGGGCAGGGCAAGATAAAGTTAAAGTCTCTAGGGTGAGAATTCTTTAAAATCTCTCTCTCTCTGGGATAGAGAAAAAGCATCAAAGTGTCATCAAAATGGCTCCTTGAATCTGGCTTCAAAATGGCATCAAAGCAAATGGCTGGCTTCTCTTTGTCCGGTGGGTTTAAGTAAGGAAACGTTCCAAATTCTTCAGGGTCTTCCACTGGGGGGTCCATGGGGTGGTTTCTCTTTAACCAATGAATAGTGTCCTTCTCTTAATGTTCACCTATGCATAAGGTGTCCTTGGAGTTTTGGAACACAAGTAGCAACAACGTTGCCAATTAATTCGGCATCAGTGTCTTTATTGTCTGCACCTGAAGAAACTGACCTTGCTTCAAAGGGGATGAAACTTGCCTAGCACACAACTTTGAGATAAGTGCATTAGTCATTCTACTGGAAAAATACAGCTTTTAAAGTTTAAACACGTCTTTATTAATACAAGTGAAAACTACACAGTTAAAACTGAGACCAGGCAACTAGGCCAAGGCCTCTGCTAAATGTAAGCTAAGCGTATAACAGTTTTAACGAGTAAATCATAAAATACATCTGCAATTATGACGGATTACTACATTGTCGATTTTTTTATGATTAATTAAGCTAGTTTATAATAATGGCGATCTACTTCGTGGGCACATTTTCTACATACATTATTTTTCTTTGCTAAAATCACATTGTCTTATTCGATTTTGTTACATGATATATGAATATTTGTTAGTCTTTCCTTTTCTGCTTCATCAATCCCTCCTCTGATGACTAATTATGTCATCACATTAAATCTTCCACCACAAATTTTATTTCATTAAAATTCTGTTTTAGGAATTTGGCATTTCAGTCATCTCCCTTTTCCTCTTCACTCCCTTTGATTTTTCCCTGTATAATTTTACCATTTGCTTTTGTTCTTTCCTTTTAATTCTTCTCTTGTTTCTTGATTTCTGTGTTTTAATAGCTTTCCATATTCCCCAAATACCTATTAAGCAAATTAATATTATTAATATCCCTTTTACTATTTTCGGTAATATTCCATTCTAAATGTTGCTGAGCCAATTTCCCACGGAAGCAAATCCTTTTTCAACCTTTTCCCATACTCCTGGTTACTTCAATTCTTTCAAATCTGTACTATCGTTAGTTAAATTTGCAAGCATATTTCTAATTTGTTTACTGTTGCCTGGTATATATGAACAACAGTGACGTGCACTAAGCATTTTGCAAACGCCGCCATTCTTTGCTAAAAGAATGTCTAAAGCAAGCCGGTTTTGAAGAGTCATAGCTCTTTCTGCAGCAAGTTCAGTATCCATCAGGATCATTGCTCCTGAGAAATTTGTCAGCATGTTATCCACAATAGTAGATAACTTTCGTATTTTGATTGAATTCAATATAACTCCTACTGAGGGAATTATTGCTCCAAATATATCTCCTACCACACCAGTAGCTGTCTCCCTTTTCTGAATACGATGTAATTCAGACAGCTTTGGAAATTTCTTTAAGTTGTCTAGTTGATAAATCTTTGGAAATACTATTCCCAAATAACATCTCCCATACCATCCTTTTGGAAGACGATAATAGGCATTGAGTCCAAAAATATAATATACTCCTGGAGTAGCTGGATCTAGGCCATTTAACATGAACGTCCATTTACTCTGGAATAAAAACACGTGTTTACATTCACTCGTTCCTACAAAGATTGTGTCATAATATGATTTAGGCCTATATATACCAAGTTTCCCTATGTGTATTGCATCTAAAGCTATTTTCCCTTGTGTCTTTATTGCGGCAAAAGCATAGTTATCTACAGATGTCCTTTTGTGTAATTCTTTTTCTAATTTTTCCTTTACCATTTTCCTTCTATCTTCAGTGTGATCTAAAAAGCTTTTCTCTACGGGTGAAAGTAAGCATGTAAGATTTTCTTTATGAGCGTGAACTGTGGAAAACGGTGATAATGGTTCAAAGAAACCTCTAACTAATTTTATATAGTAATCTCTTGCTACTTTACTCAAGTACTCAATTATGGGGACATATGAAAATACGACATCATGATTGGAATAGAAGTATTGAATATACTCTTGACCATAAAATCTGGTTAGTAACAAACTACATGTTATTCCATACGTAAGAGGCATGCTATGATATGTCACCCCCTCTATTACTGAGGTAGGTATTTGTGTACATACATAACAATCTTTCGCATCCATTGTCTCAACATACTCATTCAGCAAGCGATAGAAGACATTAGAGGAGAGTTCTTTCTTGTCATGCAAATATTTTTTGTCTTGTCGAGTTTCTTCAAAGGAGTTAATTCAGTAGTAGTTTTAAAAGTAGAAGCATCATTCACATCTCTTTCATTCTCTCCATGCATTCCAAGAATTATTGCCAAAATTATTAGTACACATGCAATTATTAGACCTATACACATGTATTTACAATATTTCATTTTATGTCCTTGTGTAGTATTGTCTGTCATGATCTACATAGAATCAGAAAGCTGAAGATAGTTTATCAAATCAAATTTGCAGATATATATATAAAGGTTGAACGAGGTCAAAGTTCACACGGTTTTCTTTAGCAGCTTAGGGGGTCATTCTGACCCTGGCGGTCGGTGATAAAGCGGCGGCCAACCCGCCAACAGGCCGGCGGTAAAAAAAATGCAATTCTGACCCTGGCGGGAACCGCCAACACAGCCCGCTGCATTAACACTCCGACCGCCACGGCGGAACAAACAAACAGCGCGGCGGTCACCGCCAACAGCCAGGCGGCAGACAATGTACCGCCCACCCTATCACGACCCACCAATCCACCACCTTTTCCGGGGCGGGAGCACCGCCGATAAAAACACGGCGGAAACAGACATTTCCAATGGCAAACGCTCACCTCCTGACACTCCACGCGGAATCCGGACAGCATGGAACCCGAATTGAACATCATACCTGCTCTCGTCTACCTGCTCATCTACCACGAGTACGAACTCCGGCGCAGACGTTAACGGTGAGTACTGCACCTACGACACACAGGAGGGGGGAGGAAGAAAGGTTACGGGCATACACATATGCGACCCCACCACCGCCCCAATATGTACACACCAATGCAGAGCAGGAAGTCACAGTGACACCACACAAAGACCCTTTAAAAATACAATGACACAACCAAATTTGGAATAAATTTTCATTTACAAAAAAAGCACCTGGAAATAATTGAGCAACCGTGAAAAATATTTACAAAAACCAAAAAGATATACACATCAGTGTATCACTGAAGTAACAAGTCCTGCACATCCTACGAATCTAACATGTACGTGGGCCAAGGTTCTGCGAAACAAGGGCAAAGCCCACACACGAGACCTGAGTCCTTTGGAGAGAACACTGCAGGGGCATCCGATGTCAAAACTACAGGCACCTCAGGGGGAAGGGAAGGGGGGGCCACCACAGCCACATGAGTCCACGACGCCAGATCCACGAGGAGCCACCATGCCCACTGTACCATCCTGGGGAGTGCAAAGCCACAGTCTCTTAAGTCTCTGCAGTGGGTGGGTTGCCCACTGTACCATCCTGGGGAGTGCAAAGCCACAGTCTCTACAGTGGGTGGGTTGCCCACTGTACCATCCTGGGGAGTGCAAAGCCACAGTCTCTCAGGTGGATTACAGAGTCCACTGATCAAGGAGGAGGCATGGTGGGCACAGTGAACCATAAACAGTGCCTGAGACGGCGGGACCCAGCGGAGCGGTGCTTGACAGGAAGGGCCCAGCGGAGCGGTGCTTGAGACGGCGGGGCCCAGCGGAGCGGTGCTTGACAGGAAGGGCCCAGCGGAGCGGTGCTTGAGACGGCGGGGCCCAGCGGAGCGGTGCTTGACAGGAAGGGCCCAGCGGAGCGGTGCTTGAGACGGCGGGGCCCAGCGGAGCGGTGCTTGAGACGGCGGGGTCCTGTTCAGCGGTACCTGTCTTCACGGCGGGGCCCTGTTCAGCGGTACCTGTCTTCACAGCGGGGCCCTGTTCAGCGGTGCTCTTCTGCACGGCGGGCCCTGTTCAGCGGTACCTGTCTTAACGGCGGGACCCTGTTCAGCGGTACCTGTCTTCGCGGCGGGGCCCTCTTCAGCGGTGCTCTTCTGCACGGCGGGGCCCTGTTCAGCGGTACCTGTCTTCACGGCGGGGCCCTGTTCAGCGGTACCTGTCTGCACGGCGGGGCCCTGTTCAGCTGTACCTGTCTTCACGGCGGGGCCCTGTTCAGCGGTACCTGTCTGCACGGCGGGGCCCTGTTCAGCGGTACCTGTCTTCACGGCGGGGCCCTGTTCAGCGGTACCTGTCTTCACGGCGGGGCCCTCTTCAGTGGTGCTCTTCTGCACGGCGGGGCCCTGTTCAGCGGTACCTGTCTTCACGGCGGGGCCCTGTTCAGCGGTACCTGTCTTCACGGCGGGGCCCTCTTCAGCGGTGCTCTTCTGCACGGCGGGGCCCTGTTCAGCGGTACCTGTCTTCACGGCGGGGCCCTGTTCAGCGGTACCTGTGTTCACGGCGGGGCCCTCTTCAGCGGTGCTCTTCTGCACGGCGGGGCCCTGTTCAGCGGTACCTGTCTTCATGGCGGTGCCCTGTTCAGCGGTACCTGTCTTCACGGCGGGGCCCTGTTCAGCGGTACCTGTCTGCACGGCGGGGCCCTGTTCAGCGGTACCTGTCTTCACGCCGGGGCCCTGTTCAGCGGTACCTGTCTTCACGGCGGGGCCCTGTTCAGCGGTACCTGTCTTCACGGCGGGGCCCTCTTCAGCGGTGCTCTTCTGCACGGCGGGGCCCTGTTCAGCGGTACCTGTCTTCACGGCGGGGCCCTGTTCAGCGGTACCTGTCTTCACGGCGGGGCCCTCTTCAGCGGTGCTCTTCTGCACGGCGGGGCCCTGTTCAGCGGTACCTGTCTTCACGGCGGGGCCCTGTTCAGCGGTACCTGTCTTCACGGCGGGGCCCTGTTCAGCGGTACCTGTCTGCACGGCGGGGCCCTGTTCAGCGGTACCTGTCTTCACGACGGGGCCCTGTTCAGCGGTACCTGTCTTCACGGCGGGGCCCTGTTCAGCGGTGCTCTTCTGCACGGCGGGGCCCTGTTCAGCGGTACCTGTCTTCACGGCAGGGCCCTGTTCAGCGGTACCTGTCTGCACGGCGGGGCCCTGTTCAGCGATACCTGTCTTCACGGCGGGGACCTGTTCAGCGGTACCTGTCTTCACGGCGGGGCCTTCTTCAGCGGTGCTCTTCTGCACGGCGGGGCCCTGTTCAGCGGTACCTGTCTTCACGGCGGGGCCCTGTTCAGCGGTACCTGTCTTCACGGCGGGGCCCTGTTCAGCGGTACCTGTCTGCACGGCGGGGCCCTGTTCAGCGGTACCTGTCTTCACGGCGGGGCCCTGTTCAGCGGTACCTGTCTTCACGGCGGGGCCCTGTTCAGCGGTACCTGTCTGCACGGCGGGGCCCTGTTCAGCGGTACCTGTCTTCACGGCGGGGCCCTGTTCAGCGGTACCTGTCTGCACGGCGGGGCCCTCTTCAGCGGTGCTCTTCTGCACGGCGGGGCCCTCTTCAGCGGTGCTCTTCTGCACGGCGGGGCCCTGTTCAGCGGTACCTGTCTTCACGGCGGGGCCCTCTTCAGCGGTGCTCTTCTGCACGGCGGGGCCCTGTTCAGCGGTACCTGTCTTCACGGCGGGGCCCTGTTCAGCGGTACCTGTCTTCACGGTGGGGCCCTCTTCAGCGGTGCTCTTGCAGTATGTCAAGGGAGTCATTCCTGGCCTGGACACCCTGCTCAGTCGCCCTCCGACCGTGCTGTGTCAGGCCCCTTCAGGGAGTGAGTCCTGGGCCCTTTGGTGTCGTCCCTTGCAGCCGGGATGGGGCTTGTGGGGCCCTCCTGCTCCGCGCTCCTGGTGGTTGTCCTCTCCGCCCTGCTGTCCTTCCGCTCCTTAGATGGGGCTCTCGGGCCCTTGCCTCCCCTGGCTGCTGTGGCCGGTGAAGTGGCCGGAGTCACCTCCTTGGGGGCAGCCGTCTCTGTCCGCTCACGGCGGCCCTTCAATTTCCGGGTCCTCTTACCTGGGGGGGGCTGGCTGTCCCCTTGCTGCTCACCGAAGTGTTACTGCCGCCAAAGGGTGGACTCCACATGCCATGCACCACTTGCACTGTAGTAGTTGGGCTGGTGGTGGCTGAGGTGCCCTTGGGACTTTTCCCAGTTGGAGGGGGTGGGTCGGGGGAGGGAAAGAGGTCAAAAGTGGAGAGGTAATTTTTCTTGGGACCAAGGTAAGGGGTAGGAGTAGTGGTGAGAGAAGTGGAGGAAGAGGATGTGGTTGTATGAGAGCCAGGTGTGCTGTCCTTGGGTGCAGGTGACTGGGACGTAGGCTGTGGTGAGGTGGTTGGCTGTTGTTTGGGTGTCTGCCTGCGTTTATGTGTCTTGGAAGAGGGGGTGACAGACACAGTGGGAGAGGACACAGGGGACGTGTAAATGCCAGTGGGGGTGGTGACTGCAGGTGTGCGGACTGTAGTGGAGGGTTTGCTGGTGGTGGAAGAACTGGCTGATGTTGGGGTGCATGCAGGTGTGAGTGTAGACGTCACAGGGAGGGAGGAGGGAGACGAGGAGGACGGGGACACAGAGGTGGTAGTGACTGTTGATATGTCTGCATCTGTGTGTTGCTTGGGTGAATGCTTGTGTCTTCTGTGGTGCTTATGTTTGGATGAGCTGGCCTTGGGTGTTGAGGTGTGTGCAGGCTGGTCTGATGGTGTGGATGGGATAGGTTGAGGTACAGGAGACAGAGAAAGGGTGGAGGCAGATAGAAGAGGGAGACTGGAGACAGGGACAATGGCTGCCGTCAGTGCTGAGGCCAGAGCAGTGAACGCTCGTTGATGGGCAGCCTGACCCGAATGAATGCCCTCCAGGTAGGCATTGCTCCGATGCACCTCCCTTTCCACCCCCTGGATGGCATTCAGAAGGGTAGTCTGCCCAACAATGAGCGTCCTCACCAGGTCAATGAGCTCCGCACTGAGGGCAGCAGGGGTAACAGAGGCAGGGGCTGAGGTGCCTGGGGCGAAGGAGACGCGCGCCTTCCTGGCCGAGCGGCCACGGAGCGAAGACTGAGGGGCTGCTGGGAGGGCGGTGCTGGTGCGCTGGGTGGCGGCTGTACCTGTTGTTGCGGGGGGCACAGATGGTGCCGCCCCCGCTAGGGAGCTCCCAAACGAGGACGTGTCCGTGTCGCTGGTGTCTCCACCGGCCCCCGTTGTGGTGCTCCCCTCGCCCTCCGGATCACTGGTGCCCTCGGTGTCTGTGTCAGTGCCCACCGGGGCCTGGTGACCTGCAGCTCCCTCCTGCTCCGACGCCAAATCTCCTCCGCCTGATGATGCTAAAACACAAGAAGACAAAGATTTAGGGTGGGGGGAGAAATTAAACAAAGTTGAGTGCATGCCTTAGCAATACCCTTTGCGGAGAGGACAGACACAGGTGCCTCGTGCACTAAGTCGCGAACTTGGGGTACACTACTCAGTACTTCTGACTAGGCAAACAGGTCTAGGGACAACACACGCGCACATGGGTGATGCGGGAGCATGGGTAGCTGCACTTGGCACCCTACAGAGGTGGGGGGCGGGGGCACAGGGCCATGCCTAAGGGAGCGGACTACACTACAGAGAGCGCCCGGGCCTAATGTCACCCACAGCCCTCCTCCCCCACCCAGACGCCTCCAATGCGCATACAGATAGGAGAATGTGCGGATACTCACCCCCTTGTGTCTGCTGTGCTATCCTCAAGCGCCCATCCAAATTAGGGTAGGCCACCGCCAGGATCCGGGACATCAGGGGGGTCATGGTGCGACTGGCACCCCTCCTAGGTCGGGAGGCCATCCCCAGCAGTGTTTCTGCGGTCTTCCTCGTTCCGCGGCGGATGTCCTCCCACCTCTTGCGGCAGTGGGTGCCCCGTCTGTTGTGGACCCCCAAGTTCCGGACTTCCTCGGCGATGGCACGCCAAATATCGATTTTCTGGTGGGCGCTCACCTGTTTGACATGTACAGGGTGGGAAAGAGAAACCGTCACATATCTGCATGTTTGGAGTACATGCCCCCCCCCCCAACCTTGTCATGGTTCCCATTCTCTCATCTGTCGTGCGTTGCACTCCCCATTCCCTCCACACCCCACCAACTTACATCCCCCCCCTCCACACAGGCATAACCCATTCAATGTGCACTGAGTGTACTCACCTGTTGGTCTGGAGGACCGTAGAGTTGCGCATACTGGGGGAGGACCCCGTCCACGAGCTTCTCCAACTCTTCTGAACTGAAGGCGGGGGCCCTTTTACCAGTAGCAGCAGCCATTGTCACTTCCAGACCGAGTTGACAGCAGCACTTGCAGTATAGGTCCTCTCCTGTGGATGATCAGGTCTCGAATGATTGAGCTGATAGAAAATGGTGGTCACGCCCGCGGCGGTGTGTACCGCGGCGGTGCGTCCCGCGACCGCCGGCACACATCGTCATTGGCTCCTGAAACCCATAGGCTTCAATGTTAACCAATGCGTCTTCGCACAGCGGTCTTTGACCGCCTACCGCCACGGTGTGCCCCGCCAGCGCAGTGACCTCACATCCCATTGTCCCACTTCACAGGTCAGGCATCGGCCATTTCAAGGGCCCACATGGCTTAATTTCTAATGCGTCACACAGGCCTAGGCCTTGCAATGGCACACATACAAACATATCAAACCATAAATTTACCTGTACTGTGCAAGCTGTGTTGTACGTACCTGTGAGTGGATTGACTCTGTACTCCATATTCTCCTTCCTAGGCACCGTCCGCTGGGACTAGCGATGAGAAGGAGGAATCCTCGCGTGTACCGGCCGCTGGTGGACCTGTCGACAATGGAAGAACGCCATATAATACTACGATACCGACTTGACCGTGCCTCCATCCATGAACTGTGTGCCCAGCTGGAGCCAGCCCTGATGTCCCCCATCCGCCAACCCACAGGAATTCCCCCTCTGGTGCAGGTTCTGTCAGTCCTCCATTTCTTTGCAACTGGCTCATTCCAGACAACAGTGGCCATGTCATCTGGGATGTCTCAGCCTATGTTTTCCAAGATCTTATCCAGAGTGTTGTCTGCCCTGATGAAACTCATGCGGAGCTACATCATTTTCCCAGAGGAGGGTGATTTGCCTACAGTGAAAGCTGATTTCTATGCCCTTGGACACATCCCCAACATCATTGGTGCAATTGATGGGACCCATGTGGCTTTAGTCCCCCCAAATGACGATGAACAGGTGTACAGGAACAGGAAGAATTACCATTCAATGAATATCCAGGTGGTCTGTTTGGCTGACCAGTACATCTCCCATGTAAATGCCAAGTTCCCAGGGTCAGTGCATGACGCGTATGTTATGCGAAATAGCAGCATTCCCTATGTGATGGAACAGCTACAGAGACAACGTGTGTGGCTAATAGGTGACTCTGGTTACCCCAACCTTCCGTGGCTACTGACCCCAGTGAGGAATCCCCGGACAAGGGCAGAGGAACGGTACAATGAGGCCCATGGGCGTACTAGGAGGGTGATTGAGCGAACCTTTGGGCTCCTGAAGGCCAGATTTAGGTGCCTGCATATGACTGGTGGATCCCTAATGTACTCACCAAAGAAGGTGTGCCATATCATTGTGGCGTGCTGTATGCTTCACAACCTGGCTTTGCGACGCCAGGTGCCTTTCCTGCAGGAGCATGGTCCAGATGGTGGTGTTGTAGAAGCCGTGGAGCCTGTGGAGAGTGAAGAGGAGGAAGACTCTGAGGACGACACAGACAATAGGGACAGAGTGATACAACAGTATTTCCAGTAACACCCAGGTAAGATTCACCCACGCCATTTCACAATTGCTTATAGCCTCCTGCATCTGTACTTTCTGTAGTTCCCCACAGATGTTTTTCATTAATTTTTCCCTTTCCCTTCCCTTCTCAGTGCTGTCTGACTCAGTACCTGACTTCTGCTTGGTTCGCCCATGAAATACAGCGTATTGCCATTGGTATGTTGTCATGACTAATTGACAGAACAGAAATTGAACAGTAATATGTAATACATTTGTTAATAATACAGCATGACTCAAAACAGATTTGTGTGCAAAATGTGATTTATTTAAAGTGCTAGATATCGGTACATGTGATTCTAAGGGTGATGGGTGGGGGTGGAGGAATATCCATGGCAGAGTCCAGTTCTCAGTCTCACAGGTGCATTGTTCTTTTGCCTGTGGAAGGATGGAGCATAGGCAGTTCATGGTTGGACAGGGTGGCAATGTGGGACAGTGGGAAGACTTGAGGGGGTATGTCCTGCTGGCGGGGGTCTTGACATCCTACTCTGTCTTTTTTTTTGGTCTCAGGCTCCTCTTACGGGGTGGTTGTTCTTCAGCAGGAGGTGGGGTTCTGGGGGGCTGTCGAGGTGTTGGGACCTCCTGTCCACTAGCGCCGGCGGAGGTGGTAGGCTGTTCCTGGTCCGGCCTAGTGACAGGGGCCCTGTGTGGTGCACCATGGTCCCGCAACGCGTCCTCTATCCTGTGGAGGGCCAGGACGATGGTCCCCATTGCGGTCCCGATGATTCTCAGCTCCTCCCTGAACCCCATGTAGTGTTCTTCCTGCTGTGCCTGGATCTCAGTGAACCTGGCCAGTACCGTCGCCATCGTTTCTTGGGAGTGGTGGTATGCCCCCATGATGGTGGTGAGGGCCTCTTGGAGAGTGGGTTCCCTGGGCCTCTCCTCCCCCCCTGTCGCACAGCAGCCCTCCGAGCTGCCCGGTTTCCCCCGGCCTCTGTCCCCTGGACGGTGTGCCCGCTACCACTGCCCCCAGGTCCCTGTTGTTGTTGGGGTGTTGGGTTAGCCTGGGTGCCCTGTAGTGGCGGACACACCGCTGATTGAGCTGTCCTAGAGACAGAGGCATGGGCCCGCTGGGTGGGAGCTGTGCTGGTGTTGGCAGAGGGGGTCGGGTCTGGTGTGGCCTGTGGCTGCCTGAGGGGAACCGACTGCCCAGAGGTCCCTGATGGTCCGGGCTGGTCATCAGGTTCACTGTCGACAGAGCTGCTATCCTCAGTGTGGGCCTGTTCCGGTGGTGGGATGGACACTTCTGGACCCTCCTGGCTGGTGTGTTGTCGTTCGGGTCCTGCATGGGGTAAGAGAGTTTGGTTATTGTTTCTGTGTGTGCAATAGCGTGCGTGTTATGGGTGCCTTTGTCCCCCAGTGCAGGCATTCCCTTGAGGGAGGTGTTGTGAGGGTAGTTAGGGGTGGGGGGTTAGTGCAGTGGTCATGCTTAGGTGATGGGTGCCCATGATTTGTGTTGGCATGCAGGAGTTGGTGTTGGGATGGGTGGGTTGTGCTGGTGAGACATTGTCAGGGAGGATGTGTGCTGGGGGGTTGGGGGTGAGGGTGGGGGTGTGGGTTGGCATGCTGGTGGGGTGGGGGGGATATAGTAGTTGAGATTGGACTTACCAGAGTCCATTCCTCCGGCTACTCCTGCGAGGCCCTGAGGATGCAGGATGTTCAAGACGTCTTGCTCCCACGATGTGAATTCGGGAGGGGTGGGTGGGGGTCCGCTGCCAGTCTTCTGGACCGCGATGTTGTGCCTGGAGACCATCGATCGGACCTTTCCCCGTAGGTCGTTCCATCTTTTGCGTATGTCCTCCCTATTCCTGGGATGCTGTCCCACCGCGTTGACCCTGTCCACGATCCACTGCCATAGCTCCGCCTTCCTAGCTATACTGGTGTGCTGCACCTGCGAGCCCAAGAGCTGGGGTTCCACTCTTAGGATTTCCTCCACCATGACCCGGAGTTCTTGGTCCGAAAAGCGTGGGTGCCTTTGGGGTGCCATGGGGTGGTGTGGGTGTGGTGTGGGGTGGTGTATGTGATGATAAGTATGTTGGTGAGTGGTGCTTTGTGCTACTATGTGGTGTGTGTGATGGTGTAGTGTGCCTCAGTGTGTCTTGCTTTGGATTGTCTGCTGTGTCTCTCTCTCCTTCTCTCAGTAATTATGGTCGCAGGGGTTTGTGGGTGATGTGGGTGTGTGTTTTATAGTTGGTTGATTGTGTGGGAGTGGTGTGTGTATGTGTATCAGGTGTGTGTATTTCAAATTGTCCAATGTGGCTGTGTTTTGGTGATGTGTGTGTATTCTGACCGCGGCGGTGTGTACCGCCAATGGAATACCGCGTTTGAATGACCGCCGTGTGGATTCGTGGGTCGTAATGGCATGGGCGTATTTCTATTGGCGTGACGGTGGAGGTTTGGTCATCTCCAGTTTATCGCTGCCCGCTGATGTGGCGGCCTGCAGTGGAGGACGGAATTTTGGAGGTTTGGCCGTTGTGGGTCAGAATGACCGTGGCGGTTGACCGCGGCCGCGGCGGTGTTATGGCGGTCTTCTGACCGGCGGTAAGGGCCTTTTACCGCCGAGGTCAGAATGACCCCCTTAGTCTTTTATTGGTTTAGCAGCTTTGTCTCAAAATCGGTTTCAAAAGTCAATCAGGTTATCAATGTATTATTCGGTAATGATCATGAAATTCACTTTTCAAGTACCAAAGTGTCGTTCTGCTTCTTCGTTTTCAAGTCTAAGAGATAGAAATTCGTCTGACCAATCGTTAGTAGCTGTGTATGCCCATTCTGGATCCGAATATCTTCTGCTCGGTATTCTTTTCCTTTTCAATTTTGCATCTCCTTTCGATTCTCTTTCGCTTATGTCTTGTTCTTTGGCTGTGTCTTTTTCTTCATTCGATGTGGTTATTACGATAGACACTTCTTTTCTTTTCTCCTTCAATTTTGGCCATTTGTTTTCGTTCAATGTCTCTTTAGTATTTGATATGCTTTGTCTTCATTTCGCGTTGCTTTCACCGGATGGACCTGCAACCGGTTCTGGAAGAATTGGAACAATTTCACTTTGTTCTATCTTGTCTCCTTCACCTGGGAGGTCAGTCAGATCTTCTTCTTTTTCTGTATCGTCTGCTTCTGGGAAAGCCCTCCTCTTATCAGGCTCTCCTGCTTCTTCACCTGAGATAGGATCTTGGTCACCTCCTGAGGCTTCTTCTCTGTTGTCCTCAAAATGATCGACTTCGTCTTCCTCAGAGAATATCTCTTCTGTCTCAATTTCTTTGAGTTTGCTTTCAGGCTCTCTTCGTTCTGTCTCAGTGTCTGGTACTTTCCTGTTAGCTGTTGGTAATTTCAGTGTTTCAATTTCCTCTTCTGTGGGACAAGTCACCCTTTTTGTGTGACTGGCGTGAATCCAGTTGGGAACTCCTGCATACTTCACAGCGGTGGTAGTTGTCAGAATCACTTGGAAAGGTCCTTTCCAACGGGGTTCCAGACATGACTTCCTCACGTGCTTCTTTATCACAACCCAGTCACCTGCTTTCAGGGTGTGTCCTGGACCTTGGATCGGTGGCAAGGTGGTTGCCTCCACCTGGTGAGAAAAAGAGCGGACCACATCAGCCAGACCTTTGCAGTAGTCCAATACCATATCATCTGTAATATTTACAAGAGCATTTGCAGGAACTGCTGGAAGTCTCATGGCTCTGCCATTGAGAATTTCGTGTGGTGATAGTCCAGTTTTTCTATCAGGTGTGTTTCTCATTGACATTAACACCAAGGGCAACACGTCAGGCCATTTCAAGTTTGTGGATGCGCATATTTTTGCCATCCTTGATTTCAGCGTGCCATTCATTTGCTCCACTAGTCCTGATGCTTCAGGGCGGTAGCTACAATGCAATTTTTGTTCAATGTTCAGTGCTGCACACAGTAATTTGATTACTTCGTTACTGAAGTGACTTCCCCTATCTGATTCTAAAGAGATCGGAAATCCGAAACGTGGTATTAGTTCTCTCAAGAGTAGTTTTGCAACTGTGAGACTGTCATTTCTGCGTGTAGGGTATGCTTCAATCCAGTGACTAAAAATACACAAAATCACCAAAACACATATTTCAAGCCTGCATGCATAGGCATCTCAATGAAATCCATTTGCATCCTGCTGAATGGCCCACCTGCTCTTCCAATGTGGCTCAAATTTACACTGTTCCCTTCCCTGCGTTCATTTGTTGGCAAATGACGCAACGATGGCAAACTGCTTCAGCAACTTGGCAGAATTTGGGAATAAACCAATCAATTTTGAAATAATCTAATCATGGCATCTCTTCCAATGTGTGCTTGTCCATGATATAGCCTAGCTATTTAGGACAAGAGACTGTCTGGCAAAACTAATTTCCCTTCACTTGAAACCCACAAATCATCTGGTTTTTTTATGCATTGTAATTTACTCCATGAGAGTTTTTCATCCTTACTAACATTATTTTGTAGGAATTTCAATTCTTCTATTGTGTCTACAACTTTTAGAGCGAAGGCTTCACTTGGTTCAAGTTTTGGCTCATTTATCAAATTCCATTTGTCTCTGAGCAATATACAGTTCAATGCGCAAAACCTTGCGACTTGATCTGCATATCCATTTCCCAAAGAAACAAAGTCTTGTGATTTCGAGTGTGCACTGCATTTTACCACTGCTACTTCTCCTGGTAACTGGATAGCATGTAACAATTCTCTTATTCTTTCACCATATTTCACTGGTGATCCTGAAGAGGTCATAAAGCCTCTTTGTGACCACAATTGTCCAAAATCATACACTATTCGAAATCCGTACTGACTGTCAGTGTAAATGGTGACTTTCATTAATGCGGAAGGTTGGCAAGCTCTAGTAAGGGCTACTAGTTCCGCTACTTGTGCAGAGTAAACTCCTTGAAGCCAAGATGCTTCTAGAACACCAGTTATTGTACATACAGCATATCCTGCTTTCAATATTCCTAGTGCATCTCTTAAATATGAACCATCAACAAAAATTATCTGATCATTGTCTTCCAAACGTGTATCTTTGATATTAGGTCTTGGTTTTGTACAAAACTCAGTCGCTTGAAGACAATCGTGCTCGATATCATCAACGTTTTCAATTTCAACATTTTCACTGGGAAACAAAGTTGCTGGATTCAATGTAGTGCATCTTTTTAATTGCACATTAGGTGATCTCAAAATGATTGTCTCATACCTTGCAAGTCTAGCACCAGTCATGTGCTGTGTTCGGGAACATGTCAAAAGTATTTCTACTGAGTGAGGGACCATAACTGTTAAGGGATGTCCCATCACTATTCCTTCTCATTGATTCAGGCTCATACCAACTGCTGCTACAGCACGCAAGCATCCTGGTAAGGCTGCTGCGACTGGATCCAAAGTAGCTGAAAAATATGCTACTGGTCTGTTTACGCCACCATGAGCTTGAGTCAAGACAGACAAGGAACATGCATCACGTTCATGACAAAACAATATGAAAGGCTTTGTGTAAACAGGCATACCTAAAGCTGGAGCTCTGCACATGCATTCCTTTAATTCAATAAAGGCATCCATTTAATCTCTTTTCAACATTATTTCATCCTGCGCATCTTTCTGCGTCAGTTTCAGTAAAGGTTTGGCTAGTGTTGAGAAATTGGGAATCCATCGGCGACAGTAGCCCACCATTCCCAAAAACTTTCTCACCTCTTTTCTTGTTTTGGGAGGACTCATTTGAAGTACACTCGTTATTCTTTGTTTCATTATTTTTCTCGACCCTTTTTCTATTTGGTGACCCAAATATTTCACTTTCTTTTGGCAGAATTGCAATTTCGAATGAGACACTTTGGGCCTCATTCTGACTTTGGCGGGCGGCGGAGGCCGCCCGCCAAAGTACCGCCGTCAGAATACCGCTGCGCGGTCAAAAGACCGCCGCGGTAATTCTGAGTTTCCCGCTGGGCTGGCGGGCGACCGCCAGAAGGCCGCCTGCCAGCCCAGCGGGAAACCCCCTTTCCACGAGGATGCCGGCTCCGAATGGAGCCGGCGGAGTGGAAAGGGTGCGACGGGTGCAGTTGCACCCGTCGCGATTTTCAGTGTCTGCTATGCAGACACTGAAAATCTTGGTGGGGCCCCCAGGGGCCCCACGACACCCGTTACCGCCAACTAGGTTCTGGCGGTCAAAACCGCCAGAACCAGGCCGGCGGTAAGGGGGTCGGAATCCCCATGGCGGCGCTGCCTGCAGCGCCGCCATGGAGGATTCCTCAGGCCAGGGGAAAACCGGCGGGAAACCGCCGGTTTCCCTTTTCTGACCGCGGCTTTACCGCCGTGGTCAGAATTGGCCTGGATGCAGCGCCAGCCTGTTGGCGGTGCATCCGCGGTCCCCGGCCCTGGCGGTCCATGACCGCCAGGGTCGTAATGACCCCCTTTGTGTCCATTCCTTCCCAAATGATTCAGTAGGGCAATAGTGTCAACTGTACAGTCATTTTCTGTTTTGGATGCAATCAGTAAATTATCAATATACTGTACTAAGGTTAATTCAAAAGGTAATTCCAACGATTCCAGATTTTTCTTTAGAATCTGATTGAAAATTGATGGTGACTCCGAAAACCCTTGAGGAATTCGACACCAACTGTAGATTCTGTCCAGGGATTTGAAACAAAAGAGAAACTGGCTGTCCTCATGAAGAGGCACAGAAAAGAATGCTTGTGATAAATCGATGACTGAGAACCACTCTGCATCACAGGGAATTTCAAACATTATTACAGCTGGATTTGGTACTACGGGACAACATTTGACTATTATGTAATTTACTTTTCTCAAATCTTGAACAATTCGGACCTTTCCACTCAGTTTTATTAGTCCCATGATTAGTGAATTACATGGACTACTTAGTACTTCTTTCAGTACACCCTGTTCACAAATTCGTCAATGAGTTGGGCGATTTTCAAGAGCGTATCTTGTGGCAAATGGTATTGTGGAGTCTGTGGAAAATTTGCATTAGGTTTTACAGTCAATTTCACTGGTTCTACTCCTTTGATCAATCCTACATCTTTCCTTGTCAAATCCCACACTTCCTTCTCAACAGTTTCTTGTAAATCAGCTGGAATATCTGCTTCAGTGAACATAGGATAAAGAGTAATCAGAGGATACTCTTCATCGACAGTTTCCATTTCGTCTTCTTCTAAACTGTCCTCTTCTTCCTCATCACTGTTTGTCTGAATTTTAATTCCATTATGTGAGCACATAATCGAGCATCCTAATTTGCATAATAGATCTCTTCCTAATAGGGATATTGGACTTGAGTCACACACCACAAATTTATGTAACCCTTGGAAGTTACCAATCTTGACTTGCACGGCATCTGTAATTGGGTTTGTCAGATACCTGTTTGCTACTCCCACTACTTGAACTGTGCTCCCTGAAAGTGGCAAATTTGGTACTTCGATGCTTCTAACTGTAGAGCGTGTAGCTCCTGTGTCAACCAAAAATTAAACGCTGTGACTCATTACTCTTCCTTCCACATACGGTCCCTTTTGATCAACTTCCAAAGATGCTGCAAGCATACAATTTCCCTCCTCATCTGAACTTTCACTCTCCCATTCATTGTTTATTCCATTCTCACTCTGTAACGGGAATTGGTGCACTGTGTTACTTGGATTCATTCCTTGACCTGTAACCTGTTGAGGAAGCATTACTTGTTGCTGATTCATTGGTGCTAAGGGTACTTGCGTTTGCTGATTAGGTACCATAGGAAACTGCTGTTGCATTGGCTGTGATTGTACCATTTGTACACAGGGCATTTGCACCTGCTGTGGTTGTATGGGTTGTAGACCTTGCATTTGATTTACATTATTTTGGAAATTTGGGTTCTGACCTCTCATTTTTGGTCCTCTCATATTCTGAAATGTATTGACATCATTGTTTTGCTGACCTGCACCTTCCTGCACCAACATCGGGCACTCCCGTTTCCAATGTCCGACGATTCCGCACGTGTGACATTGCATGACTTTCTTCATTGCCTGTATACCATTAGGAATCACAACAGTATTTAAATCAGGACCATTATTTACAAAGCCTCCTCGGCCTCTGCCTCTCATCTGTGGCTGACACATAGCATTCCCCTGCTGTTGCTGCTTGCAAACCTGTCTGAGCTGCTCTAATCTGCATCACCATCACTTTTTCTTTCAACCTTTTCTGCTTTGTCTCAATCTCATCACTGCAGTATTTTGCATAGTTCAACACTTCATCGATCGATTTTGACTGCCAACAAATCAAATGCATTTTAATCATCTGGCTAATTTCGGGTCTCAATCCTTCCACAAATCTGAACACAAAATGGAGCATGTACTTTGCCTCAATCGTTTCCGTGCCACTGTAATTTTTAAATGCTTTCAACAATCTCTCATAGTATGCATGTATCGACTCCTTAACCTCCTGTGCTGTTCTGTCAATCTTCTGCCATCTACATTTTTCGACGCAACTTTTGTTTTCAAATACTCAATCACCTTATGGTATAAGCTCATTACCCTAGGCGACGGTGCACCTATGTCCCTATCTCTTTCTGGTTCACTTGTTGGCCAATCTACAGCCCTTTTAAATCTTCCCACAAATCTGCCGGAACTACAATTCCGAATAAAGTATTCAGGTCTTCCCAAAGGCATTTTGCGAGTTTCACAAATCTATCTGTTTGTTGATACCATTCGATCGGTTTCTCTCTTAACTTAGGGTAATCACCCGTAAAGGATTGAATATCACACCTGTGCCATGGTACATGGATACGTTTTCCCCCTGCTGTTTCTCTCATTGGTAACATGGCTATAAGATCATCATTCTGTTGTACTTTATCATTCCGATCTGGGGTACTTTCTTTCTTCTTATACTTTTTCTTAACCCACCTACTCTCCTACTTGTCTAAACATCTCCATACCTGCGCGTTTTGCAATATTTCTTTAAGGTGTGTTTTCATTCCTGCAGACCTCATGTGTTCAAAATCTTTTGTCTCAAAGTCTAACCTGTAACTTCTGCTCACATGCTTGGTTTTATTTATGTCTATTTTGTGTCTGTCTGCAATTTCTTGTAACCTCCTATGTATGCTGCTTACTTCTCTTGTAATTCTAGGGCAAATGTATCTCAGCTCTTCTTCCGTGTATGATTCTAACCTGTTCAAACCCATTGTTCCGTCTACGAGTTCACCTGCTTCCATGCCCAATCTTATTTGATTCAAATATTCTTCTCCTTTCCCCTTGGGTATACTCTGTGGGGAATTCAGACTGTTCAACCATTGTGTTATCTGTTGTGCGTTTAGTCCCATTAATGTAGCATCTATGTCTACTGCTACTGATGGTTTCTGTAATGTTTCTGTTTTTGAAGTACTATTAGTGGTGGACTTGACCTTACCACAGTTGACGGGACACAAATTGGAATTGGACTAAATTCCAACAAAGACCCAGATCTGTTTGACAGTGTTCCCACAGGAGTCGTTTCTTGGGTATTTTCTATGTATCTTCTTCCTGTCTCATTTTGTGTCATTACCCCTTGATCGCATACACTTGGCTCTGCCTGTATATATAATGGTACTGGCGGACCTACAGTGATAGGCAACGATATTGCGTCCGGATTCTGTCTGTTCCCCAAATTCTGTGGCACGTTAATTCCCACATTATGGTTCATCATTGCTGGCATGTCTAACTGTTTTTCTGCTGTTTGAATGTACTTTGGCACTTCTTGCATCTGCTTTTGAGGCATCAAAATTTGTGTTGATTCGGTTTGAATCCATGTCGGTCTTTGGTAACTCTGTCCTCCCTGCACCATTAAATTAGAAGTCATTTCCAAATTATGCTCATCATAATAGCGTCTTTGGACCTGTGGCTGATAATCATTAACAGGTTTCAGTTTAGTTATGTCAGGATATATTCTCTCAACTTGTGGTATTTCTGGTGTAAAAGGCATATCGGGACTAATTTGCCTCTGCAATATTCTCAAATTCGGGGCTACAGTACCCTGTATTGGTTCTGGAGGGGCAGTACTAGTGCTTGGGCCATTTTTGTTTTCCACATATGGTTGTGGACGGTCGTTTAGCAATTGCAGAATGAACTCCTCATCATCTGATTCGTCTGACCTTTTCGAGTTTCTCTTGTTTTCTCTATCTCTGGACTGACTCCTGTTTGTTTTATGGGTAGCTTTTTTTCCTTCCATCTCTGCTTCGTCAGAAATTGCTGGAAACAATTTGATTCCCTGCAATATATCTGATCTCCAAACCTTTTGAGTACTATCCCATCTAGCATCCGCTAGTGTCCTTTCCACTTTTCTCACTCTTATCTCAAATTTCTTTTGTAGTTGCCTTCTAGCCATTTGTTCCCAAATTGCTAATGCTTCAAACTGTGCTGGTCTTGGAGGTATTTTCATGTCATATAGCGCAAATCTAAAATTCTCCAAGATTCTTGGGTTAAACGTCCCATGGATGGGAGACGCTACACTTCCATGCTTTTCTGTTAATTTACACCATTGTTTTAACCAAAGACATGGTGTGACACCCTTTTCTTCAATTACGATGTAAGCTGGTGTACCCTCAGGCGGTGTTTCTTCTCCTACATTTGCTTTAATATATACATCTCCCCTCAAGGCACTCTTAAGTGCTTTGAAAAATTTCATCTTTCCGTCTTTTATTTTCTCAAAATGTAATCAATAAGTGACTTTAATTCCCAGAATACTCTTCGCTTGCCTTTCCCCACCAATTGCGCTTCACGGACTGCATCCAATCCGTGCGCGACCCTTCTCACCAACCAACCTATCCCAGCGCGGCTCCTAGTGACGTCACACTCACACACTGCGGCTGACAAAGTCTAGCAGCTTGTCCTCCTTTATTCAGCTTCACTCAAAACTAATTCTGCAATGAATCGCGAGCACTAATCAAAAGAAGAAAACAAACCTGTTGTTTACTACAGGAAGGTTAATACAATCGCTTCAGAAACCTTAGGGATTTTTCACTAGCCTCGGCAGTTATTCCATCTTTCTCGGTTTCCCACTTTCGCAAGCAAAATTTGACCTGCAAACTTTGCTCTCAACTGATCAATGAACTATTCTAGTGCACCTTAGAATTCGTCAAATCTCAAAGTCAAAATTTTTCTTTCATTCCTAAATATTCATACTGACTCGTTGACCACGCCCGATCAACCTATTAAACCGAACAGATTACAACATCAATCAAGTGTCTCATACACTTTTCAACATACTCCGGAGTCTCTTGACCTCGCAGGGCCCGTCTCAACATCAACAACCACATGGACAATTTTTCCTGCACAGAGCGCTACACACATACGAAGTTTGACGACTTTCCTACTCTCACACTTTGGAGTACCACTCCTCTAAAATTTTGATTGGAGTTCGTAACCCCCTAAAATCCTCTCAAACTTCACAATTCATCTGCGGCATAAGCTATGCAAGCGCGAAACCCTAACTTCACTCATACCGTCACTAGAAACGCCGAAAACATCCTCACACCTCCATTTCCTCCATTCGCAAGCTCCGAGATTCCGGGAAAGTCATTGGGGACTTAGGGCATCATCATCTCTCCAACTTGTTTTATTAAAGAAAGTTCTAACTTGAATCCGTCTATTGTTTGGATGGGGTCCCAAAGGGCCAAACCATCCTCTGCTACCATCTACTGATAGCGCGTCCAGTCCTTATAAAATACTTATACATGGACACGCCGGAGGTCGGTGAACCTTTTGACCAGGTTGAGTTCTCCTCATCCAAAGAATTGTCGGATTCCTCAAATCAATAATCAATACTCAATTAATAATGAAACAACAAATTAGGAATCAATAGTAATCAGTAATTTGACACACCATGACCTTTCAGTCATGAATAACCACACCTGTTTATTAAAAGTTAATGAGTTTATTTCCCTATATTAACAAAGCTAACACAATGTAGGTAAGTCTCAAAATCAAATGATACACATATACGAACATCACTAGCTGTCCATAGCGACGGAAGAAACGCAATCTACGCAAGATTTGGATTATAATGCATTCAGTTATAGCAATGCAAATCACTAATAAGAGTAACTGAATTTGACTAATTGCATACATCGGTCAGCATAACAAGATTTCAATTCAGCACGGTGCATCAAGTGAATACCTCAACTAACCTCTGATTAGCATTGGCATGTGGGGCTTCATGCAAAACAAATTTAGTCAACATAAATTTAGAAAACTTCTAGCTTAGTCTCTGTCAAAATTAAGCAGTTGGTACCTAGAAGGAAAACACAATGCATAATACATTTTATCCTTTTATAATTACCAATTACAATCAGCATTCAAGGTAAGTCTTCGTCTTTCAGGTACCGGTTCGATCAGCATGGGGCAGACTTCAAAGGGGCAAAGTTTAAGGCAAGTTTTCCTTGCAGCAGCAAGGAAATGGGGGAACAAGAGTTATGGACTGGGCAGGGCAAGATAAAGGTAAAGTTAAAGTCTCTAGGGTGAGAATTCTTTAAAATCTCTCTCTCTCTGGGATAGAGAAAAAGCATCAAAGTGTCATCAAAATGGCTCCTTGAATCTGGCTTCAAAATGGCATCCAAAAAAATGGCTGGCTTCTTGTTGTCCGGTGGGTTTAAGTAAGGAAACATTCCAAATTCTTCAGGGCCTTCCATTGGAGGGTCCATGGGGTGGTTTCTCTTTAACCAATGAATAGTGTCCTTCTCTTAATGTTCACCTACGCATAAGGTGTCCTTGGAGTTTTGGAACACAAGCAGGAACAAAGTTGCCAATTAATTCGGCATCAGTGTCTTTATTGTCTGCACCTGCAGAAACTAACCTTGCTTCAAAGGGGATGAAACTTGCCTAGCACGCAACTTAGAGATAAGTGCATTAGTCATTCTACTGGAAAAATAGAGCTTTTAATGTTTAAACACGTCTTTATTAATACAAGTGAAAACTACGCAGTTAAAATTGAGACCAGGCAACTAGGCCAAGGCCTCCGCAAAATTTAAGCTAAGCGTATAACAGTTTTAACGAGTAAATAATAAAATACATCTGCAATTATGACGGGTTACTACACTGGCGATTTTTTCATGATTAATTAAGCTCGTTTATAATAATGGCGATCTACTTCATGGGCACATTTTCTACATACATTATTTTTCTTTGCTAAAATCACATTGTCTTATACGATTTTGTTACATGATATATGAATATTTGTTAGTCTTTCCTTTTCTGCTTCATCATTCCCCATGGGAACAGTCCAGCCCAAACTACCAGGCCAGGTCCTGCCTGGTCTGGAAACAAGCATCCTGGGAACCAATTTCAAGGTATCACCCCTCCCCAGCCAGGCTAGCTTGAATCCAGTGGCATAGTGTGCAAGGGACCCACATCTGGGCATACCCTGCCCACTTAGTACATCTTTCGCAACACAAAAGATGGATGGATGGGGTGCTGAAACTTTTCAAACACTCACCCCAGTCACCTACAGAAGCTAAAATGACATATTTTCTGTAAATTCACACTATCTGTCTCAGCCATATCAGAAAGAAGTCTGACATTCTCACTAAAACTTGAACTTCCAACAGGAGCAGTAAGTGGATTCCCTTGTTTTCTACTGTAGCCTCCCAGAGTGTTCTAAAGAACAAACAGAGCACTAGCATTCTTAATTATGACATAATTGTGGCACACCTGAAGCCATCTTGATTGAATCAAACTGGCAAAACCTAAAACATTTAATTTAGAAAGAAACAAAATGAGGGGGTTCATTTTGACATAGAAATTATGGTTAGTGATGTAGAAAGAAAAATTAGGACACATTTTAAGTGAGTTCTCAATTATCTCCCTCTTCTATTTTATTAAAACATTCTGACATGCAGACTGAAACATGCACTTTCGACACCAGAAGTAGACTCCCAGTTAACTCTCTGGTGATCAGAAGCTTTACTTTAATGTCCTAATTCGCAACTAGAGTGCTAACATTCCAAATTTATGCCAAATGTGTGACACATTGTGACGATACTTTCAGTCAAAAATTAAAAGCATTTTCTACTGAGGATACTGCAGTAAATGAGGAGATTAGGGAGCTTCATAACAAATAAGTCTCCCCAGATGGCCACCATAGGAAAAAAAAGCCCAAATGGAGCCCAAGTGCAGCCCAATGACAGAAGTGATAAAAACACTTCATTGCGTTGTGTTTTTGAAGTTTTATGTATTGCAGACCTGACCCCAAGGTCCTACAGTCTTATATGAGCATTAGTAACATTACACAAAGACACATTCATTTTGGTTTGAGGCCTGGCGAGATTAAGTGATTTGCCCAGAATCACCGGATGTCGAGCTGATGCTGAAACTCAAAACTAGTTCCCCAATTGCACAGTCTACAGCTTTGGCCATAACGCCACATCCTCTCCCCTTAGTGAAACGTGATGAACTGGATAAAAAAACACAAAGATCGCAAATAATTTAAATGTGCCTTGTTACTATTTCAGAACTCTGACACCAGTTCTTCCTTTTAGTTTTTTAGAGCACTAACCATAATTTCTATGGAAAAAAGACCCTCTAATTTTTATAATTTCTAAAGGAAATGCTGTAGGTATAACAGTTTTACATCAAGATGACGTCAGGTGTGCCACACTTTTGTAATAAATATAACATGTTAACAACCTAGTTGTTCATTAGAATACTGTGGGGGGGGGCAGAGGTCAGGCGCTGGGATTTGGATAATTGAGGGCAGGGAGGAGGGTGCAAAGGCAAAAGATGACCATTACAGGCAGGTGGGAAGGGTAGTGGCACTGTAACGGACCATGGAGGGGAGGGAAAAAGGGGGCAGGGGCAGCAAACCAACCATGCAGGATAGACAAGAGAGGCAGTGGCACTACAACAGACCATTAAGGGCAGAAGGAAGGGGCAGTGACAGTGCAACCATACATCCCAACATACCTGATTCAGGCAGGAGACTCCTAATGTTTTTCAACCCAAAAGTGCTTTTTTATCTATCTCCTGCCTAAAATGTCCTCGTTTTCAATGTAAGTCAATGGGGAAAATCAAT
This sequence comes from Pleurodeles waltl, assembly GCF_031143425.1. Classification (NCBI taxonomy): domain Eukaryota; kingdom Metazoa; phylum Chordata; class Amphibia; order Caudata; family Salamandridae; genus Pleurodeles; species Pleurodeles waltl. The sequence goes on along the minus strand of NC_090446.1, from coordinate 919,188,479 downwards.
TCCCCAGGCTTTTTTTTTCAAAATCTTCCTCTAACCAAGTTCAAAATGTTGGCAAGTATGGTACATTGTATAACTGATTGCAGAAGGAATGCTGTAGGGACATGGACTTGGATAGCTGAGGGCATAAGGTGGATGGGCAGTGGCAAAAAACTGGCCTTACAGGGCAGGTGTCAGGGGTTGCAGCTGCACAATACACCACACAGGGCAATCAGGATTGCAGTGCAGCACAACAGACAATGGAACCAATAGGGAGAGGACAGGCCCATGTACATAGACATCAGAGAGCAGGGGGCAAAGAGGCAAGGGCAGAAAGCTGACCACATCAGACAGACAGGAGGGACAGTTGCAACATAACAGACCATAAAGGGCAGGAGGGAGGGGGCACGAGTACGACAATGGACCAAACAAGGCAGCAGGGAGGGAATGAGGGCCTGTACATGGAAAACAGATGGCAGGGGGAAATGGTAGGAGCAGCCTGCTGACCATGGAGGGCAGGAGGGATGGTCACTGGAAGCACAACAAACCTTGGAGGGCAACAATGAGACTATAATGCCATACATACAGGCAACATAGAGAAGGTGGGAGGAGGTCGGGGCAGCAAGCTGACCACAAAGGGCAGGTGGGAGGGGCTGGGCAGCACAGAAGACCATGCATGGCAAGCAGGAGGGGGAGTGGCAGCACAACAGCCATGGTGGGCAAGTGGGATCCGGCAGGGCATGCACAAAGTGCCATGGAGGACAGACAGGAGGAATAGGGGCTTGACACAGATAAGAGAGGCAGACAGAAGGGGCAGTTAAAGCACAACAGAGCATGACGGGCTAAAAGGAGTGGCGGCAAAATTATCCATGGCAGATAGGATGGAGTGGCTAGAGACATGGAACTTCGACAGGCAGGGTAGAGGTGCCAGGGGCAGGTGGCAGCCATCTGACCATGCTAGGTAGGTGGGGGGGGCAGTGGCAGCTCAACAGAACACTCAAAGTAAATAGGAGGAGCAGTGGCAGGTCTATGGAAAATGGTGGGCAAAATGGGAATAGAATGGAAATGCACAGAGACATAAGAGGGCAAGGGGATGAGGGCGAGGCAGCAAGCTAGGCACAGAGGCTAAGCAGGAGGGCAATGATGGGGCAATGAAGGGTAAGCAGAGTGGGCAGGGGCATCAAACTAAAGGGAGAGCAGTAGCAGCACATCAGACCGAGCAGTGCAGGAGGGAGGGGCTGATACATGGATTCAGAGAATAGAGGGTAAGGAGGAGGTGGATGGGGCACCAAGCTAACTGTTCAGGGCAGGCAGGAAGGGCAGTGGCAGAACAACAGCCACCCAGCACTGTAATGAGGGAGCAGGGGCATGAACTTGGAGAATGGATGACAAGGAGGAGTGGGGCAGGAGCAGCAAGCTTGGGTGAGAGGCAGCACAATGCCAGGCAATGCCCTGCTTCCAACACCCTCCCCCCCACCTGCATTGTGATGGGCAACTTACTTAATGTTAAAAAACCTGAGGAATTCACTGAAAAAAACAAAGGTCACAGGGACGCTCTAGTTAGGTTCTGAATTTACTCGTACAAAATCATAGAAATTAATCTATTATAGTTAGAGTTCTTTCAAGTAACTATAACTTATACCTTAAGGTAACTAAAACGTGTGCCCTTGCCATGCACAGTTTTTTCTAAGAAAAATTGACTACTAATGTTTCATTTATAGTTTTAAGGACGTTATAGAAGTTGTCATGACTGCTGTAATATCTAGGGTAATTACCAGTCCATGGCAAGGGTGCGAGTTATAGTTACCTTAGGCTGCAAGTTATAGTTACTTAAAAGAAATCTAACTATAACTCCTGAATTTCAATGGCTTTGTACAAATAAACTCAGAAACTAACTATAACGTCCCTGTAACCTATGTTTTTTAAAAACGTAAAGTAATTTTCATTGATATACGTTAGTCCAATCACCACTGTATGCGGCCTTTGGTCGTACGCAATGGCAGTTGGCCACAGAGCCTGGCCTCCGGCCAACACCAATAACAGCCCATCTCCATGATGTGCACAGCCTTCAGCCATGTGCGCAGCGGTGGATACCCACAGGGCCTGGCCTGTGGCCAGACAATGCAGCCCACCCCTATAACAACCCAGCCCCACACTGTGCACAGCTTTCAGCCATGCACAGCGGGGATTGACCACAGTGCCTGACCTGTGGATAGATACTGCGGCTAACCCCTATAACCACCCATTCCTGCGCTGCACACAGCCTTCAGCTGTATGCAACAGGGGTTGGCCGCAGGGCCTGTGGGGCCAGCCTCTATAAAAAAACATACCTGCACAGCCCCTCCCCCAGGTCAATCTTGGCCCGAGGACCCCTTCCCCCAGAGCCTGGCCTAAATGTTTAGGGGCTGATTACGACATTGGTGGTCAGACCAGCTGACCACCAATGCCACAGGGAAGACGCCACCATCATACAGGTAGTGTCCCCCTTACCCCATTACAATGTTCCCGCTGGGATGACTAGCAGGAACATTGTAATAGAGCATTCCTGTCAGTCAGTCCTGTGGGAACAGTGCTATGGTATGGGACTTGGCTCCCTTATGTGATGTCCTATACAGAGGGGTGCCGACAAGCACCCTCAGAATGTGCACTGTCTGCAAAACAGACAGAGGCGGTCATTACAACATTGGCGGTAAAAGCCGCTTACCGCCGTGCAGAAGACCGCCAACACACCGTTGTGGCCGCGGAATTCCACCACAGCTATTATGACCCACAGCACAGAATCCGCCAATATTCAGACACCCACACAAATCTGCCACACCAAAGGTCAGTGATAAACTGGCGAAAACAAAACCTCCACCGTCACGCCAACAGAAATACACCCACACTATCACGACCCACGAATCCACGCGGCGGTCTTTCAACCGTGGTATTCCTTTGGCGGTACACACCGCCGTGCTCAAAATACACACACATCTCCAAAACACCACCACATTGGACAATTCGAAATACACACACCTGATACACATACACACACCACTCCCACACACACAATACAATATAAAACACACACCCATATCACCCACAAACCCCTACGACCACAATTACTGAGAGAAGGCCAGAGAGAGACACCATCATCAACAATACTAGCATCCACAGGCACACAACACCATCACCCACATAACTTCCACGAACCTCACACAACACACCACTACATATCAGCACACTTCTCACCACACACACCACCCAAAACATCACCCACACCACCCCATGACACAGCAAAGACACCCCAGGTTCTTGGAGGACGAGCTCAGGGTCATGGTGGAGGAAATCGTCCGGGGAGAGCCACAGCTATTCGGATCACAGGTGCAGCACACCTCCATTGCAAGGAAGATGGAGCTATGGCGAAGAATAGTGGACAGGGTCAACGCAGTGGGACAACACCCAAGAAATCGGGATGACATCAGGAAGAGGTGGAACGACCTACGGGGGAAGGTGCGTTCCGTGGTCTCAAGACACCACCTTGCGGTTCAGCGGACTGGCGGCAGACCCCCACCTCCTCCCCCACAACTAACAACATGGGAGGAGCAGATCTTGGCGATTCTGCATCCTGAGGGCCTCGCAGGAGTAGGTGGAGGAATGGACTCTGGTAAGTCAAATCTTAACTATTACATCCCCCACCCTACCTGCATGCCATCACATACCCCCACCCTCACCCCATCACTCCAACTCCTCACAAATGTCCCAACATCACAAACCACCCATCCCAACACTAAGCCCTGCATGCAACAACAAACCATGGACACACATCACTAAAGCATGTCCACTGCACATACCCATACACCCCCCCTAAAACATCATCACACAAGGTCCCACACAGGAATGCAAGCACTGGGGTACACGGTCACCCACCCATTGCATACCATGCCACACACAGATGTAATAAACATCCTTTTATACCCCTGCAGGACCCCTACCCAACGTCACCGGACAGGAGGGTCCAGACATGTCCACACCACCAACAGAAGAGGCCCACAGTGATGACAGCACCTCTGTCCAACTGGATCTAGATGACCATCCCGGCCCATCGGGGACCTTGGGACAGTCGGTTCCCATCACACAGTCACAGGCCACTACAGAGCTTCCCCCCTCTGGAAACACCAGCACAGCACCCACCCAGCGGGCCCATACCTCCGTCCCCAGGACACGTCAATCAGCAGTGTGTCCACCACTACAGGGAACCCAGGCTAACCCACCACCCCAACAACAACAGGGACCTGGGGGCAATGGCAGTGGCCACACGGTCCAGGGGACGGAGGCCCAGGAACAAAAGGGAAATGGGAGGGCTGCTGTGCGACAGGGGGAGGACAGGCCAAGGGAACCCACTCTCCACGAGGCCCTCTCCAACATCATGGGAGCCTACCACCACTCCCAGGAGACGATGGCAACAGTACTGGCCAAGTTTCAGGAGACCCAGCGCCTGCAGGAGGAACAGTATTTGGGCTTCAGTGAGGAACTCAGAGCCATCAATTCCACCCTGGGCACCATCGTAGGGGTGCTGAAGGAAGTACTCAACACCAGGAGGGACACTGTGGCATTACAAGGGGCCCCTGACACTAACCTGGACGATGAACTGCCCACCACCTCCGCCGGCGCTAGTGGACAGGAGGCACCGCCACAGGACCACCACACCAGCACCCCACCCCCTGCAGAGGGAGAACCACCTTGCAAATGGTCCCTGAGATCCAGGACAAAGACAGAGAACGATGCCAAGCCCCCGCCAAGAAACAAGACCACCCTGAATGTCATCCTTCTGTCCCACTTTGTCACCCTGTCCATCCTTAAACTGCCCCAGCTCCACTTCCTATGCCCATTTGGGCAATGCACCTGTGAGACTAATAGACTGGACTCTGCCATGGATATTCCTCCACCATCAACCCTCACCATTTTGCTACCCCCTCCAATATTGAGCATTAACATAAACACCCTTAAAGCACAAAATAATCTGGAGTCAGTCTGTGATTTCAGAATAGTGTATTAGCAATTACTGTGGCAAAAAGCTCTTTCATTTGTAATGTCAACATACCTATGTCAGCTGTAGTCCATGATGAATCAAAGCAGAAGTCACACTGTGGGACACACATCTGTGAAATCGTAAGGGAAAGTGACAACTCAGTGACCATACACTGGGTGAAAACGACAGACAGTAGAGAGGTAGTAGTGATAAAGTACATGTAGTAGGCCGGTTTGTATTCTTACCTGTGTCTCACTGGAAATATTGCTGGATCACTGAGTCCCTGTTGTCCATGTCTTCTTCTTCTGCTTCCTCGTCTTCACTGTCCACAGGCTCCACAGCTGCAACAACACCGCCATCTGGACCATTCTCCTGCAGAAAAGGCACCTGTCGTCGCAAAGCTAAGTTGTGAAGCATACAGCAGGCCACGATGATCTGGCACACCTTCTTTGGTGAGTAGAATAGGGATCCATCTGTCATATGGAGGCACCTGAACCTGGCCTTCAGGAGGCCGAAGGTCCGCTCGATTATCTGCCGAGTACGCCCATATGCCTCATTGTAGCGTTCCACTGTCATTGTCCTGGGATTCCTCACTGGGGTCAGTAGCCATGACAGGTTGGGGTAACCAGAGTCACCTCCAAATGGCGAGGGACAACTGTTAGACACACACTAACCTGTAGGGATATCCCCAGACCCAGACAACCATTCCCACTGTCTTGCTTCCAGGTGCTCACCTAATAGCCACACACGGTGCCTCTGGAGTTAACCCATCACATAAGGGATGCTGCTATTCCGCAGGATGTAGGCGTCATGCACTGAGCCAGGGAACTTGGCATTCACATGGGAGATGTACTGGTATGCCAAACATACCATCTGTACATTCATGGAAAGGTAACTCTTCCGGTTTCTGTACACCTGTTCACTCCTGCGGGGGGACCAAAGCCACATGGGTCCCATCAGTGGCACCTATGATGTTGGGGATATGTCCCAGGGCATAGAAATCACCTTTCACTGTAGGCAAATCCTCCACCTGAGGGAAAACGATGTAGCTCCGCATGTGTTTCAGCAGGGCAGACAACACTCTGGACGACACGTTGGAAAACAGAGGCTGGGACATCCCTGATGCTATGGCCACTGTTGTTTGAAATGACCCACTTGCAAGGAAATGGAGCACTGACAGCACCTGCACTTGAGGGGGGATTCCTGTGGGATGGCGGATAGCTGACATCAGGTCTGGCTCCAGCTGGGTACACAGTTCCTGGATTGTGGCACGGTCAAGCCCGTAGGTGATGATCACATGTCTTTCCTCCATTGTCGACAGGTCCACCAACGGTCGGTACACCGGAGGATGCCGCCATCTCCTCACATGTCCCAGCGGACGGTGCCTATGAAGGACAACAGTGAGCACAGAGTCAACCAACTCAGAGGTACGTACCCACAGCTTACACAGAACACGAATCATAATCCAAAAAGTGGCCTGCATGTGTGTTGAGTCGAGGCCTAGGTATTTGTGACGCAGTTAAAAATGAAACCATGTGGGCCCCTGAAATGGCGGCTGCCTGGCCTGTAAATTGGGACAATGGGATGTGAGGTAACTGCGCTGGCGTTGTACACCGTCGTGGTAGGCGGTCGAAGACTGCGGCGCAATGCTGCATTGGTTAATATTGGATCCTATGGGTCCCAGGAACCAATGACGATGTACGCCGCCGGTGACGGTACGCACCGCCGCGGACGTGACCACCATTTTCTTTCTGTTCAATCACTCAATACCTTACCTTCGACAGGAGAGGACCTACACTGCAAGTGCTGCTGTGACCTCGGTCTGTAAGAGACAATGGCTCGTGCGTCTGGGGAAAGGGCCCCTGCCTTCACATCGGAGGAGTTGGAGAAACTCGTGGATGGGGTCCTCCCTCAGTACACGCTACTCTACGGTCCTCCAGACAAACAGGTAAGTACACTGGGAGCATGATGTATGGGCTATGCCTGTGTGGAGTGGGGTGGATGTAAGAAGGGGGGGGGGAGATTGCGACGTGCATGAAACGACGGTGAGTGCATGTGCCACATCGCAAGGGTAGGGATGGGGGCCAATGACTGTGACGGTGCAGTTGGTAATAAGTTTCTCTTCCCCCTGTACAATTCATTTAGGTCAGCACCCACCAGAAAAAAGATATTTGGCGCGCCATCGCGAAGGGGGGGTCTACCACAGACGGAACACCCACCGCCGGAAAAGATGGGAGGACCTTCGCCGCTGGAGCAAGAAGACGGCGGAGGCTCAGCTGGGGATGGCCTCCCAACGTGGGAGGGGTGCCCGTCGCACCATGACACCCCTGATGTTCAGGATCCTGGCGGTGGCGTACCTGGAGTTGGATGGGCGCTTGAGGGCATCACAGCAGCCACAAAGGGGTGAGTACACTCTCATCCTGCTGATTTTGCGTGCAGTGGAGGTGTCTGGGTGGGGGAGGTGGGCTGTGGGTTTCCCTAGGCCACGGCAAGTTCCGTAGGCAAGGTCCCTCCATAAGGAAGGCCATGTGGCACCCCACCCCACCTCTGTAGAGTGCCAAGTACACCTAGTCATGCCCCTGTCTCATCCATGTGTGCAGATGTCGTCCATAGCCTAGTAGGGCATTTCCCAGGAATTGAACAGTGGAGCCCAAGAGCGCGGCGTAGTGCAGGGGGCTTCTGTGTCTGTCGTGTCCGCCAACGGTAGCGGTATTGCATGCACTCAACATGTCTTTCTTCTGTTGTCCCCCCCCTTTTTGTGGTCTCCCTGTTCTTGTGTGCATTAGCATCATCAGGCGGAGGAGCAGTGGCACCGGAGCAGGAGGGAGCTGCATCCCACATGGCCATGGAGGGCCACACTACGGACTCGGATTTCACCAGTGGGACGAAGGGCGAGAGGAGCCCCACGGCGGGGACAGGAGCTGAGACCAGCGACACAGACTCATCCTCTGATGGGAGCTCCCTTGTGGTGGCGGCCCCATCTGTGTCCCCCCCATCTACAGCCGCCACCCCCCCTACCAGCACCGCCCTCCCAGCAGCCCCTCAGCCTTTGCCCCGTGCCCGCTCACCCAGGAGGGTAGGCATCACCTTCGCCCCAGGCACCTCAGCCCCTGCCCCAGTCACCCCTGCTGCCCTCAGTGAGGAGGCCATTGACCTCCTCAGGTCCCTCACTGTTGGGCAGTCTACCATTTTGAATGCCATCCAGAGTGTCGAAAGGCAGTTGCAACAAACCAATGCATTCCTGGAGGGCATTCATTTTGGTCAGGCGGCCCTTCAGCGAGCTTTTCAGACTCTGGCTTCAGCCCTGATGGCAGCCATTGTCCCTTTGTCTAGCCTCCCCCCTCCAACTTCCTCCACCCAGACCCAATCCCCTGTACCCCAGCTTATCACAAGCACACCTACAGACCAGCATGCACACACGTCAACACACAATGGAAGCTCAGGCAAACGTAAGCACCACACATCCCACAGGCACTCACGGAAGCATCACACACATGCAGACATAGCAACATCCACTGCCTCCACTGTGTCCCCCTCCTCCTCGTCTCCCTCCTCCCTCCCAGTCTCGTCTCCACTCACACCTGCATGCACTACATCTACAGCCACTACTGCCATCACCAGCACACACACCACCACACCCGCTCACGTGCAGTCACCACCCCCACTACCATTCACACGTCCCCTGTGTCCTCTCCCAGTGTGTCTGTGACGGCACCTCCCAAGATACACAAACGCAGACACACACCCACCCAACAGCCATCTACCTCACGACAGCCTCCAGCGCATGCACCTTCACCCAAAGTCAGCAAACGAACACCTCCTACAACCACAACCTCTTCCTCCACTCCCAAACCCCCTCCAGCTACCCGTCCCAGTGTCTCCAAAAAACCTTTCCTGTCCAACCTTGACCTCTTTCCCACACCTCCCCCACCCCATCCGTCTCCTAGGTCCCGAACTAGCACCTCAGCCACAACATCTCCGGGGCCAGTGGTGCCTGTAGTCACCGGAATCTGGAGTGCACCGGCCACCAGGGCAGCCAGTGTGGTACGGAGCCACAGCATGGACAGTCCCCCACCTGTCAAGCATCAAAAGTTGGCCAGTGCCCGGCGGGAAAGGGGGAAGACTCCAGCCACCAAAGCCGCTCCCAGGGGTCCCGGTGGGACTGTGGAGTCAGCTGCAACACCTTCCAAGGTGTGGAAGGGCCACAAGAAACCAGGAAAGTCTGGGAAGAGCAGCACGACGGAGGAGACCGCCATCATCCCCGTTGACCAGGAGGCCAAAGCCGTCATCCCCGCTGCCCAGGAGGCCACAGCCGTCATCCCCGCTGGCCAGGAGGCCACAGCCATCATCCCCGCTGCCCAGGAGGCCACAGCTGTCATCCCCACTGCCCAGGAGGCCACAGCCATCATCCCAGCTGGCCAGGAGGCCACCACCATCATCCCCGCTGGGCCAGAGAGGACTGCCAGCACAAGCCCCGCTGGGACAGAGAAGACCGCCAGCGCAAGCCCTGCTGGGACAGAGAGGACCGCCAGCACAAGCCCTGCTGGGCTAGAGAGGATCACCAGCACAAGCCCCGCTGGGCCAGAGAGGACCGCCAGCAGCTGAGTCACTGCAAAAGAGCAAGCCGCTCCAAGCACCGCTGAACAGGGCTCCGCCGCTCCAAGCACTGCTGAACAGGGCACCGCCGCTCCAAGCACCGCTGAACAGGGCACCGCCGCCTCAAGCACCGCTGGCCCATGAGCGCCAAGGGCACTGACGCTACTGAGTCCGTCACGAGCAGGATGAAGCACTCTGGGCACAAAGCCCCCTCCAGAACCAGTGGAGAGATACATCCACTACCTCTGTCCTTAGCAGGATGAAGTACTCTGGGCACAATGCCCCCTCCAGAACCAGTGGAGAGATACACCCACGACCACTGTACTTAGCAGGATAAAGCACTCTGGGCACAATGCCCCCTCCAGAACCAGTGGAGAGATACACCCACGACCTCTGTCCTTAGCAGGATGAAGCACTCTGGGCACAATGCCCCCTCCAGAACCAGTGGAGAGATACATCCACTACCTTTGTCCTTAGCAGGATGAAGCACTCTGGGCAAAATGCCCCCTCCAGAACCAGTGGAGACTGTTGTCCACTTGAGAGACTGTGGCTTTGCACTCCCCAGGATAAAGCAGTGGGCAACCCACCCACTGTATAGACTTGAGAGACTGTGGCTTTGCACTCCCCAGGATTGAACAGTGGGCAACCCGCCCACTGTATAGACTTGAGAGACTGTGGCTTTGCACTCCCCAGGATTGAACAGTGGCCAACCCACCCACTGTATAGACTTGAGAGACTGTGGCTTTGCACTCCCCAGGATTGAACAGTGGGCATGGGGCCCCCTCGTGGATTTGGCATTGTGCACTCAACCGGCTGAGGTGCCCCCCCTTCCCTCCCCCTGAGGTGCCTGTTTTCTTGCTCTCTGATACCCCTGCAGTGTCCTCTCCGTCATGGTCGGGGATCTTGTGTGGGTCTCGCCCATACCGTGTGGGCCCAGTGTTCCACGGACTTAATTGGAGCACTACCTGGACTACTATGCTTGGTCTATATGTTGTTTATGGTGTATTTATATATTTTTGCCTACTTGATTTGAATATATTACAATGGTTACACTCATGTTCTTTTGTCTTTGCATTCTTCCAGGGGGTTTGGAGGGTGTAATTATCATGTATTAATATGTATTAGTGTGTGTGTTGTAGTGGGTGAGGGTGGGGGTGGGGGTGTTGCGTGTGTGTGTCCCTGTTTTTTCCCTCCCCTCTCCCCTGTGTCGTAGGTGCAGTACTCACCGTGGTCTTCGCTGCCGGCATTCGTGCTCCTGGTAGAGGAGCAGGAAGACTGTCGCAGGGAGAATTTGGAGTTCCGGCTCCATGGTGTCCTGGTTCCTCGTGGGGTGTGTAGAGGTGAGCGTTTTCCCTTCGAAATCCTGTTTCCTCCGTGTTTTTATCCGCGGTGAATCCGCCCAGGAAAAGGTGGCGGATTGGTAGGTTGTGATACTGTGGGCGTTACTTTGTCTTCCGCCTGTCTGTTGGCGGAGTCTCCCAAGCTGTTTGTTTGTACTGCCATGGCGGTCAGAGTGTTAAAGTGGCTGTCTTTGTTGGCGGTTTCCGCCATGGTCGTAATTGCAAATTTTTTACCACCGGCCTGTTGGCGGTCTTACCGCCGCTTTAACACCGACCGCCAGGGTTGGAATGGCCACCAGAGCGCATTCCGATGGTGGTGGGCAAGGGACCGTCTGTGGTATGGGTAGTGCAGTGGCCTCCCCTGTTGCCCCCCGCATTCGCTTTCCACCAGCCTTTTCATGGCAGGGTCCCCACCATGACAAGGCTGGTGGAAAATGGGGCTGTAATCAGCCACGCAGTGCTGAGTTCATTGTCGCCATGGCTGGTTACAAGCCCAACCGCCATCACCCTATCAGGGTCTATGATCCTCATGGGGACGGCAATCTTCAGGTGGATCTACCCACCAAAGTTACAATTGGGCGGTCAGACCACCTGGAGTGCGCGGTCCGACTGTCAGTGCGTGTGTGGCGGTACGCAGAACGTCAAACTTGTAATGAGGCCCATCACTTTTTTAGTCGGGGGGAAAGCGTGGTCCTCTCTTCCCAGGCTGATCTCAGCCCTGAGGACCCAATGCCCAGAGGACTGGCTTAAATATGTATCTGTTTTAAGAGGAGGGGGCCATGCGGCCCCCTCCCTAGGCCGATCTTGGCCCCGAGGACCCCATCCCACGGGGTATGGGCCTCCCCCCTTAGGGCCGATCTCAGCCTTGGGGACCACATCCACAGCAATGTGACCTGGGTGCACCCCAGGGCACCCAGTCGCAATGTTGGGGACTGTGACAGGAGTATGAAGGCCCCCACAGACCCAGCTGGCTTCGTGTGTCCTTTCAGGAGCCAGCATTGCTGTCACAGAGAGGGAGCTACTAAAGCAGCTCCCTCTCTGTGACAGCAATTCTTTCCTCTGTTCACAGCGAGTAAGAGCTGTTTGAAAACTTTCCCTTGCTGTGAGCAGAGTGTTTGCTGTGACTTGGTGGCAGCTGTCAAAGCTGCCACCAAGCCACAGAAAACAGCTATGTCCCGGGGGTGGGCACCCTGGACATAGCAGGAGCCGGCCCTGCAGGGTGGTGGTTCCCACGGCCATCTGTGGCTCCTCCAGGGGGCTGTGCAGCCTCCCTCCCACCAAAAGAACCCTGGAAGTGTTGGTGGTCCTCGTGGCTGCAGGGATCTAAAATATACCCTCTTTCTATTTTTTTATATTTTCCCCTGGGAGGTGGTGCTCCCCAGGGCTGTGGGGAGATGGGGTGGCCCCCACATTATATTGATTTAAAGCACTGGGGAGGTGGTGGTCCCCGGGGCTGACTGGGGGCCGGGGCCTCCCCATTACAATTCTTTGAAGGCCCAGGGAGGTGGTGGTCGCCAGGTCTGTGAGGGTGGATGGGGACCGGAGTGCCCCCATATTTAAAATGTAAATGCCCTCGGGACCTGGCCCATGGGTATACAACCTGGAAATCAGGGAAAAGTGGATGCAAACCTAGATCTCATTTTTGTCCAAAGATGTCTGCTGGAAATAAAATCAACCTATTTCATGAAATAGTGGTAGAGATCAAATAGGTTTGCTCACAAAAGAAGACAGAATCTAACGTATGGGAAAAGGAAAGCCATAGTAGAGCTAAAAGAAGATCCGGAAGTAGTGATAAAGGCCTCTAACAAGGACAGAAAAATAGTGATCCAAGACTGCACTAAGTATGTCAGAAGCAGAAAAACAGCTATAAAAATAAATAGCATTATATGAGGATAAATGGAAATCCTATGAAGGCAACCACAATGGAATTGTGGAAATTACAGGAGTGGCATAACCTGGAGTTAATTGATATAGATGAGCATTTGTATTTGAAAACTCAGCATCTGATTTTACCAACTATCTATTTCTTACCTAGAATCTTCTAGGTCGTCCAATTGTGAGCTCAATAGACTCTCTACTAGGGAATAAATCTAGATTCATAGACACTTTCTTGTTCCAATATGTAACAGCATTACCATCTTATTTAATGGATTCAGTGGACTTTCTGAATAAGAAACAATGGTTTCCATGCAAGAGAATTATTTGAAGGCAACAAAAAATTTGACCTCTTTGTATACATCAATTCAAGACTGTGATGGCCTTACAACATGTAAGCACTTCTAGAGAGGGAGATCAGTGAATTCTATCGAGCACTCAAATAGGCTACTGGAAATGCTTGAATTTTGTCTGACTCACAATGTCTTCGTGTTTAATGTAACATATTACATGCAGGAGCAGGGAATAGGAATGGGGACATCTTTGCTCCCACATATATAAACCTTCTAATAGGATACCGGGAAGCAGAGGTGGCTTCGACTTATGTGAATCACAACATGTTGGATCAGGTAAGATTGTGAACACAGTTCATCAATTACCTATTGATCATCTGTGAGGGTTCAGCAATATTCACCATGAAGTGACCTCATGTAACAGCATACTACATGTTAACAGTCGACACCCTTAAGACCATGAAGTGGAGTGTCCTCTTTGGAGAGATGTTAAGATCAAAACAAAATTGTTCTGAAACCACAGAGTTTGAGGATCAAATCAAAGAAAGGAATATGTAGCTTGAATTAATGGTTTACCCCACTGATGTTCTCCATCGTGCAATGGGAAGAACCAGAGCCAAAACAAGAGAAGAACTATTGATAATTTTAAATAAAGAATCAAATGATGATAATGAGAATCATTTAGTCATGGAATATAATACCAAACACCTAGAATTGAAGAAGATAATCCAAAGAAATTGGAAAACGTTGTGACTAGATGAAGAGTTAAAGTAGATCCTCACTGAGCATCCAAGGATAGCATACAGGACACTTGCCTCCTTGGGATACATTATTGCAAACCCATATGCCCTCTGTAAAGCCATCACAACTGACTAAAACTGGAAGTGTGAAAAATGTAGGGCATGTGAACATGGAATAAACAAAACAGCATATGAATTATATGATAGAAGACATCAAAAGATTAAGGAGCATATTACTTGTGAAACAACTTATGTGATTTGTGTATTACAGCGCACCTGCAAAAAGAACTATGTGGGCAGAACAACAGAAAAAATGAAAACTCCAGTTTTTCCAACATTTGGAGATTTTACTCACCCGATAGCCAAATTCTTTGGGAAAGACACGAGGGAAATATAAAATAACTATGTTATCATGGCATTAAACACATCAAAATAGGAGAAAGACGTGGCAATGGAGAGTTAGTCAATAGGAGAATGGAATCAGGAATGATTATCTTGGGGGCGGAGCCAAGATGGCGCAGAGGACGGACGCTCCTTGATGAGCTCCGTAACGGCCTCCGCCAAAATATCCTTTACAACACATTTTTGCCCCTCCGGGACACACCAATCCGGAGAGAAGGACTCTCCCTCCCTCCCCCCTTCCTTGTGGGGGTCCCCGGCTGGAGTGCTGTGGAGCCACTGGTCCGTTCCTCCGAGGCCGTCAAGGAGACGCGGCGGGCCCAGATGTGGAGGCTTCCCCACCGCGAGAAAGGCGGTCGAGGGTGGGGAGCCCCTGGAGAGAGGAGCAGCTGGAATCGGACCCGGGCTCGCAGGTCCCCCTGCCTGGGTTCCCCGGAAGAGCCCGGTGAGTGGGAACTATCCTGCGGCCCGCGGTGAACGTGGAGAGAAGAGGCAGCGAGACGTGGTTCCCTCGACCTGCTGCCCTTGAAATCTGTCGCCAGGTGCAGGAGCTCGGGCGGTGGAGGAACGGAGAAGAGAGTACACCTTGGATGGTGGAAAGGATGGGGTGAGGGCCCGCGGACGGAGGGATCCACTTCGAGGGCCCCCCCGGGCTCTGGAGACGGGGCGACTGGCTAACCCCGGAAGAAACGCTGCTGGGGGCCGAGGCGATAGGGTGCGTTCGCTGTGCCCTCTCCTTAGACTGTGCGCTTGGAGGAGACGGGGGCATCGCGGCCCAAGAAAGAAAAGACGTCGGTGAGTTGGGCCCACACGACCGGTCTGTGAGGTGCAGGGAGATGGGGAAGATTACGCGCTGACCTGAGGCCGGTTGAGGGTGAGGAAAGAACTGAGAGAGAGGCCATCTCACACGGTGGAGCAGAGGGAGGAGAGACTTGACAGCAGGACTGTGCAGGTGAGCACCTGGCTTGCCCCAGAGACGGGGGGAGGTCAAAGAGGCCCCCCCTTTGTTGGTTCCTGCCTGCGGTTGGCGCAGTGGTCCACTGCCTGTCGTAGGGCCACTGAGAACTTGGAGATCCGAAGAGACTTGTTGACATCTCTCGAATGGCAAGAGATAAGGAGCCTAAACTTGCCTCAACAGGGCGAAATGGATAGATACACTAAGGTGGTGACCCCCCCTTGCGCCAGTGATGGATTCTGTATCAGCCCCGGACAATAATGCGCTCCTCTCAGCGATTCAAGCATCCAGGGGGGCTCTTGAGGAGCGAATGGGCTAGGTACATTCGGAGGTCTCCCTGCTCAGACAGGACCTCCGTAAAGTGGCAGAGCGAGTCACGTCTGCGGAGTCACGCATATCTGAAATGGAGGACACAGTCGGGGACCTATGGAAAGAGGTGTCAGAGATCAAAGTCATCAATAAGGACGTAATGTGGCGGCTGGAGGATGCTGAAAACCGAGCGCAATGCAATAATCTCCGCTTTGTGGGCTTTGCAGAGGGGCTCGAGGGGACTGACATGAATCGTTTTTTGGAGCAGTGGCTCATGAGAGTCCTCCCGCCCAAAACGTTCTCTGCCTGCTTTGTGATTGAACGTGCCCACAGGGCGCTGGGAGGGAGGCCTCCGCCTGGTGCGCCCCCTAGGTCTGTGATAGCCCATTTTCTGAATTATCAAGACCGATATATGATCCTAATGGAAGACCGCAAAATGGGGGAGGTCCGGTATGAAAACTCCAAGATCCTGGTCTTCCCTGACTACACTAGAGAAGTTCAGAAACAACGCCATAACTTTGACTCTGTGAAGGCCTGGCTTCGTAGTCTCCAGCTCCAGTACATGCTTCTCTTTCCTGTCAAGCTAAAGGTCCTTTTTTCAGTCTCCGGAGGAGGCCTGGGGGTGGATTGAGGAACGTCAGAGGGGGGAGTTGAGAGCCTGAGAAGGGACCCGAGAGAGGGAAGGTGCGAGACCTAAAGACTGGTCTTTCCCGATACGCAGAGGCAGGCGGAGACAAAGAATTGGTAAGGACACGCCATAGCGGCTTCCCAGACGAGCAGGAAGAGGAGAAGACACTACTGACTCAGAAGGAAATCGCAGCGCAGGAGCTCAGATGCGTAGTGGAAATGAAGCTATGGACTGGTTGACGTCTGGGGATCGACTCGACCTGGGGGGGGGAGTCCGCCACCCGCTACTGGAGGCTATTGACAATATGGAAGCAGAGAGAGAGGCCCGGAGATCCAGAAGTCCGGAGGGGTAGCTGAATGATTGGAGGCCGGAGGAGAGTGGAGAAACGGTATTGCTTTGCCCCCACCCCTTAGGAGGACTACGGCTCCCTTAAATCTAAGGGTGTTGTGAACACGTTCTACAAGTTTGTATTGTTGGAAGGGTAGGGTGAGGGGGGCTTCAGACCTCTTGACTCTTGTGGGGTAGGGATATGGAGAAGTACACTCACAGGGGCCACAGAGAGGTAGGGAGGGGGTGGGAGGGGTTTCTATTAAAAGAAGCTTATTTTCATTGTTACTGGTATGTTGTACGGCTAACCCACAGACACAAATAGTTGAGCATTATATGATTGGAGAGGTTGTTCCCCTATCCCCTCATTTAAGCTCCTGGAGGTCCGAGCGGTCATGGAGCTTTGTTACTATGATTTGCTGCTTAAAATGGCCCCCATGAGTGAAGCCAGGGTGATGCCCTCCGACAGTGAACAGGGCTTTGTTATCCTCTCCTGGAATGTAAATGGTCTGGGAGACAAGGTTAAGAGAGGACTAGTCTCCCAATATATCAAAAGACAGAAGCCAGACATAGTGCTCCTCCAGGAGACCCATCTCAAAGGTACGAAGTGTGCATTTCTAGGCAGGGGCCCCTATGTAGTGCTGGCACACGCGGGAAACATGTCTGGCTCCAGGGGGGTATCGACTTTGATCCGTCGCCCCCCCCCCTTTCGTGTCACTCGCCGATGGGAAGACCCTGATGGTCGATATGTAGGGGTGGAGGGGTTCTGGGGACGGAGAGATGATCTGCTGATGAGCGCACATGCCCCGCCGAGACTCCAGGGCCCCCTTCTAGAAAAGGTGGCAAAGATCCTACTGGGGTCCTCTTCTTCACTTCACATATTGGGAGGGGATTTTAATGATGTAATGGAAACAGGGGTGGATAGATCCGGGGTGGGAAGACCCCGGGCCTGGCTACCCCGCTGTATGAGTTTGCTGCAGCCTTGGGACTGTCGGATTTATGGAGACGGGTGCATCCAACGGAAAGAAAGTACTCATATTTCTCCGGGGCTCATAGGGTTTTCTCCCGCCTAGACTATATCTTTGCCCCGGCTGAAGAGGTAGGCAAAATACATCGAGCTGAATATCTGGCAAGGGGGCTGTCGGACCACTCCCCTTTGATGATGCGTCTAGGAAGGAGGCCAAAGGAGCGCAAGGGGTGGAGGCTGTGTGCTTGGGATCTGCAAGATCGCGAAGTGGTGAGAGGACTAAGAGTGGATACTGACCTGTACTTTGAAGAAAATGTGGGGTCAGTGGGATCTGCGTTGGTGTTGTGGGATGCCTACAAGACAGTACTCCGAGATAGTGCACAAAATCTAGTGGCTCAGAAAAGGCGAAGAGACAATGAACAGCTGAGTAACATGGAAGGTAAGCTCCTAGAAATAGAAGGAGCGGTGGTGCGGACGCCTACATCCTTGCCTCTTCGGCAACTAGAGTTGGTGAAAGTTGAGTATCAAGAGACAGCAGAGAAAGAGGCCAGGAATCGCCTGCAGGCGGTCCAATACAGGTTGTACAAGACTGGGGACAAAGCCGGGAAACTACTGGCCTGGCTTGGGAGGAAGGGAAGAGAGGCTAGATGGATTCAGGAGGTGGAGTCCCAAGATGGGACCAAGGTCTCCGCCGACAAAGATATCGCGGAGACATTTGCTTGTTATTACAGAGACTTCTACAGGGCAAGATCATTAGAAAGAGCCGACTGCACCACCGAATATCTGGACAGGATAGATATTCCTGTCTTAGACGTTGAGGGACGGGAAGGAATAGAGGGAGACATTACCCTAGATGGGATCTCGGCAGCACTGGCAAAGTTCCAGGCCCAAATGGGTTTTCGGCTTCCCATCTCTTAAATATGTTTTTGGAGGCTTGTGAGCAAGGAGTTCTCCCCCCTGACCTAAGGAGGGCTGAGATAGCAGTGATATATAAAGAGGGGAAACCCAAATGGAGGTGTGCATCATACAGACCGATATCCCTGCTAAACGTGGAGGTGAAGGTCTTGGCCACAGTGTTGGCAACCGAATGAAGGGTGTTATCTCTCAATTAGTTCACATGGACCAGACTGGCTTTATGCCGGAACGATCCACAAGACATAACCTGAGACGGGCACATGTGTGGCTGGCCACTACCATGGACCGTCCAGAACCTCACCTGTTCCGAGCCCTAGATGCAGAGAAGGCCTTTGATGTGGTGCATTGGCCCGTCCTAGAAGCTACTCTAACACGATTTGGTTTCGGTCCAAAATATAGAGGGTGGGTACGTCTGCTTTACTGCAGCCCAGTGCCGGCGGTGAGGGTAAATGGAGTCCTCTCCTCTGAATTCCCCATCGCACGGGGCACGAGACAAGGATGCCCACTGTCCCCCTTATTGTTTGCCCTTACTTTGGAATCCCTAGTGTGTAGGATCCGCACCTGCTCAAACTTCTATGGTTTTAGACAAAGAGAGGAGGAAGAGGTAGAGGAACATATTTCTTTATATGAGGACGATGTCCTCTTGTACATCACCCGCCCAGAGGTGACCCTCCTGAGGCTTTTTCTCCTGATTGAGGAATATGGGAGACACTCAGGATACTGTATTAATTGGGATAAATCGATTCTTTATGCACCACGAGGGGACACGCTGCTGCCCCCATGGCCGATGCGGTTGCAGTGCACAGAAGAGGGCTTCACATATCTCTGCATTTACGTGACACATGAAGCTAACAGATGCCATGGTCGTAACCTGGGGAGGGTGCTGAAGGAATGCAGGACGGACTTTGACAGATGGAAAACACTGCCTCTTACACTGATGGGACGGGTGGCAATGATTAAAATGATTCCTTTACCAAAGCTCCTATATGTTTTACAAAACACATACTATCAGATCCTCCCAAGCCTGTTCAGGGCCATAGAACGTGATATGCTGCTCTTTTTCTGGGAGGGGAAACATCCACAAATAGCTCTTAAGACTCTGCAACGCAATCAATACGTAGGGGGATTGTCCTTGCTGGATATAGAGGCATACTACTGGGCAGCACACCTAGTCAATATTAACGATTGGTTATTCGCATCGGAGGACCACCCCTCCTTCCACCTGGAGTGGCTATAGTGGGCTGGGAGGTCGTGTAGGCAATTCTTATATGAGGGAAACAGGATCAGACATCTTCTTTCAGCTAAACAGGTGGCCTTGAAGGCTTGGACAAGAGCTAATAAGATGATGGGGTGGCATAGATGTCCCACTAAAGAGACCCCACTATGGGAGGGGGGCTGGCTGCGGGAAATTAAGAAATTACAGGGTTTCGAGTGCTGGGGCCGGATTGGCATTTCAAAAGTCAGGGACGTGATGGATAATGGGGACATTATGCCCTTTGAGTCCATTCAAATGGAGTATGCACTGAGCAGCACACAGCATTTCACTACACTCGCCTGAGACATGCATGGAAGGCGGAGGGTCTCCCAGGAGAGGGAATACCAGAGTACGCCCCTTTAGAGGGCAGACTATTAATGGGTGAGATAGATGCTAAGGTGACATCCCTAATATATAAGACCATAAACAATAACATGCCAAATACACTGGTAAACCTGCGTAATAAAT
Organism: Pleurodeles waltl; assembly: GCF_031143425.1. NCBI lineage: Eukaryota > Metazoa > Chordata > Amphibia > Caudata > Salamandridae > Pleurodeles > Pleurodeles waltl. The sequence goes on along the minus strand of NC_090446.1, from coordinate 919,168,425 downwards.
GGGAGGCAGAACTTGGAACGATGGAAGACATAGACTGGGAGGCGGCACTGATGTTCCCCAGAGATGTGGCGATTAGGTCACGACTCAGGCTAATACAGTTTAAAATTCTACATAGGGTATACTATGACTCATAAAGACTACATTTGATGGGGAGGACGAGACACCCGGATTGCATTAGAGGTTGTGGTAATGTTGGATCCTTTTTTCACGTTTTGTGGGAATGCCCCAAGATTAAGGAGTTTTGGAGTAAGGTGATGGGAGAGCTGGCGGGAGTGCTGTCGGGGCAGATTCCCCTAGATCCCAAGTACATTCTACTAGGAATACCTAATGATATAGACTTGCCCCGGAGAAAGCTTACATTGTGCGGACTGGGATTGATGGTAGCAAAAAGGGACATAGCCCGCCTTTGGGGCTCAGAGAAATGCCCTTCGATGAGGGTATGGAGGAGAGGAATGGACGGGTTCATAATGGGGGAAAAAATGACATACATGAATAGAGGATGCCCGTGGAAGTTCCAAAGGATATGGGGAGCTTGGATGATGTACTATTCCCTGGATACTATGGGCAATTATGGACTCATGGGGGATGAGGGAGATACTCCTTTGCACACCGCAACAGGAGAGACCTCAGAGACAAATGAGGGTGCTAAAAGAACTGAACTCAGGGACTGCTCAACGTGCTGATGGGTGCTGTATGGGGTTTTGGGGTGGAGAGGGAGGGTTGGGGATGTTTGACATACTTTTTTTGGTCTGGACGCATTGCAAAGAGATTTACAAGTAATGTCTATCTGGATATGCTATGTCTCTGTTAAAACTCAAATAAAAAAATGTAATGTACATAAAAAAAAGAATGATTATCTTAGTGGTAACAGAAGTCCCTCTTGGAGATAGGTTAGACACTGAATTATATATTTACTCATGGGGACATTAGAGGTTTTGTACCAAACTCAGCACTTTAGAATCCAAAATAAGAAATTTATAAAGGCATAAGATATTGTGAGTAATGTAGTCACTTAGCACTTTTTATTCATGTACTTTGGGAGCATTTTGCCCGATATGCTCTATGTTGGGCTGCCACGCCAGAATGAATGCCCTCCAGGTATGCATTTGTTTGCTGCAAATGCCTCTCGACACCCTGGATGGCATTCAAAATTGTTGATTGCCCAACAGTGAGGGATCTCAGGAGGTCAATAGCCTCCTCACTGAGGGCAGCAGGGCTGACTGGGGCATGGGCTGAGGTGCCTGGGGCGAAGGAGATGCCCACCCTCATGGGTGAGGGGGCACGGGAAACTTGATGAGGGGCTGCTGGGAGGGCGGTGCTGGTAGGGGGGGCTGGTGGCTATACCTGTTGATGCGGTGGACATAGAGGTGCCCGCCACCGCAAGGGAGCTCCCATCAGAGGAGGAGTCGCTGTCGCTGGTGTCTGCTCCTGTCCCTGTCGTGGAGCTCCCCTCACCCTCCGTCCCACTGGTGCCTTTGGACTCCGTTACTTCACCCTCCAGGGCCATGTGGGATGCAGCTCCCTCCTGCTCCGGTGCCACTGCTCCCCCGCCAGATGATGCTAATGCACACAAGGACAGGGTGACAAAACAAAAAGGGGGGAAAGACAGAAGAGACACATGGTAAATGCCTGCAACACCACTACCGTTGGCGGACACAACACACAGGGAGCAGCCCCATGCACTAAGCCATGCACTGACAGGGTAGGGGAAAAGCACATGCCCATAGGGGACTCTGTCGAAAACCATTTTATGCACAGCTGGAAGCCCTAGGAGCCTGACTGGGTGTAGAGGGCAAATACCACCTTTGGGGTTGGACTGGAAATGATGCTGAAAATCAATGGATGTACCTTTGCGCATCTGCCCTGGCCTAGGGGAACTCACAGCCCATCTCCCCCACCCAGACACCTCATAAAGCACGCAGAGTCAGCTGAATGAGAGTATACTCACCCCCTTGTGGCTGCTGTGATGCCCTCAAGCGCCCATCTAACTCAGGATATGCCACCGCCAAGATCTGGAACATCAGGGGGGTCATGGTGCGACGGGCACCCCTTCCGCGTTGGGAGGTCATCCCCAGCTGGGCCTTCGATGTCTTCTTGGTCCAGCGGCAAAGGTCCTCCCATCTTTTCCGGCAGTGGGTGCTCCATCTATGGTAGACCCCCAGGGTCCGCACTTCCTTGGCGATAGCACACCAAATACCCTTCTTCTGGTGGGCACTGACCTAGAGGAAGTAAAAATGGATGTTACTCCTCCGTACGTTTCTTCTCACACATTGGCCACAAACCTCCCACCCTGGCCAAGAAATACATACACACACCATCCTCACTTGCTGGCCTGCCCCCCGTCTCTTCCATCCACGACACTCCATACAATCATGTGCCGTCCACCATGCACACAGTTTACTCACCTGTCTGACTGAAGGACCATACAGTTGCGTGTACTGGGGGAGGACCCCATCAACTAGTCTGTCCAACTCCTCCGAAGTGAAGGCAGGGGCCCTTTCCCCAGACACTCTAGCCATTGTCGCTTCCAGATACAGGTCACAGCAGCACTTGCAGTGTACGCCCTCTCCTGTTGAAGGTCAGGTATCAAGTGAGTGAACAGATAGAAAATGGCAGTCACGTCCGCGGCGGTGCATACCGTCACCGCCGGCGTACATCGTCATTGGCTCCTGAACCCATAGGGCCCAATGATAACCAATGATGTCTTGCGCCGCAGTCTTCGACCGCCTACCGTGACGGTGTTCAACGCCAGCGCAGTTACCTCATTTCCCCTTGTCCCACATTACAGGTCAGGCAGCCGCCATTTCAGGGGGCCACATGGCAGGCTAAATAACTGCGTCACACCTATTTAGGCCAGGAATACGGACAGACAAAGGCACATAGAGAAAATTTAACATTTGTGCTAAACAGCCTTGTGAAACCTATGTGTTGTATGACCTTCTGCTCACCGTTCTCCTCCATAGGGCATGTCCGCTGGGGCAGGTGATGAGATGGCGGCATCCTCCGGTGTACAGACCCCTGGTGGACCTGTCGACAATGGAAGACAGACACATAATTATCACTTACAGACTTGATCGTGCAACAGTCCAGGAACTGTGTGCAGAGTTGGAACCTGACCTGATGTCAGCTATCCACCATCCCACAGGAATACCCCCTCTAGTGCAGGTCCTGTCAGTACTCCATTTCCTGGCCAGTGTGTCTTTTCAAACAACAGTAGCCATGGCATCAGGGATGTCCCAGCCAATGTTCTCTAATTTGTTGTCCAGAGTGTTATCTGCCCTGCTGAAACACATGCGCAGCTACATCATTTTCCCTCAGGTGGAGGATCTGCCCACAGTGAAAGATGACTTTTATGCCCTGGGACTTATCCCCAACATCATTGGTGCCATTGGTGGTACACATGTGGCATTTTCCCCCCGCAGGAATGAACAGGTGTACAGAAACCGGAAAAGCTACCATTCAATGAATCTGCAGATGGTGTGTTTGGCAGACCAGTACATCTCCCACGTGAATGCCAAGTATCCAGGCTCAGTGCATGACGCTTACATTTTGAGGAATAGCAGCATCCCTTATGTGATGAGGCAACTCCAGAGGCACCGTGTGTGGCTAAAAGGTGAGCCTAAAGTCCCCACACAGTTTAATTTGCTGTCTGGGTATGGGAGATTCCCTAATGTTTGGAGTATGTCTAACAGTTGTCCCTCGATATTTGCAGGTGACTCTGGTTACCCCAACCTGTCATGGCTACTGACCCCAGTGAGGAATTCCAGGACAAGGGCAGAGGAACGCTACAATGAGGCACATGGGTGAACTAGGAGGATAATAGAGCGCACCTTCGGCCTCCTAAAGGCCAGAATCTGGTGCCTCCATCTGACAGGTGGTTCCCCCTACTACTCACTCAAGAAGGTGTGCCAGATAATCGTGGCATGCTGTATGTTACACAACCTGGCTTTGCGACGCCAGGTGCCTTTTCTGCAGGAGGATGGGCCTGATGGTGGTCTTGTGGCAGCTGAGGAGCCTGTGGACAGTGAAGAAGAGGAGGCAAAAGAAGATGTAGACAACCAAAAGAACATCACCATGCAATACTTCCAGTGAGACACAGGTAAGAGGATGGAACTGCTTCCAACATCTCATACTATTGTAGGACCTAGCATAAATCGGACTTTTTACCCTGACTTGTCACTTTGGCTCTCCATTTCACAGATCTGGGCCCCACTTTGTGCCTTCTGCTATGTTTATTGCTGGCCTACAGCTGTGTAACATTGGTATGTGAACAAGTACATTGACATTGCTATATTTCAGAGATGTTGCAATTACACATTTGTGAAAGCACAGACTGATTCCAGATTGTTTTATGATTCAAGGGTGTTTATTTCTGTGCTAATAAGTGGAAGGGTGTGTGCAATCGGCTGGGGTGATGGTGGAGGATTGTCCATGGCAGAATCCAGTCTCTTGGTCCCCCAGGTGCATTGTCCCATGAGGCGTAGGAAGGGGAGCAATGGCAGTTTAAAGTGGACAGGGTGACAAAGTGGGACAGAAGGGTGACATGCAGGAGGGTCTTATTTCCTGGCGGGGTCTTGGCAATGTTCTCTGTCTTGTTCCTGGATCTCAGGAACCGTTTGTGGGGTGGTTCTCCTTCTGCAGGGGGTGGGTTGCTGGTGGCCTGTTGGTCCTTTAGTGGTGCCTCCTGTCCACTAGCGCCGGCGGAGGTGAAGAGCTGTTCATCGTCCAGGCTAGTGCCATGGGCCCGTTTGTGTCCCACTGTGTCCCTCATGGTGTTGACAAGGTCTGCCAGCACCCCTGCAATGGTGACATGGGTGTTGTTGATGAACTTCAAGTCCTCCCTGATCCGAAGGTAGTGTTTCTCCTGCAGCCGCTGGGTCTCCTGAAACTTGGCTAATACCGTGCCCATGGTCTCCTGGGAATGGAGATGTGCTCCCATGATGTTGGAGAGTGCCTCGTGGACAGTGGGTTCCCTGGGCCTGTCCTCCCCCTGTCGCACAGCAGTCCTCCCAGCTTCCCTGTTATCCTGTTCCTCTGTCCCCTGAACCGTGTGCCCACTGCTACTGACCCCAGGTCCCTGATTTTCTTGGTTTGGTGGGTTTGCCTGGGTTCCCTGTAGTGGTGGACACACTGCTGATTGTCGTGTCCTGGGGACAGAGAGATGGGCCCGCTGGGTGGGTTCTGTGGTGGTGTTTCCTGAGGGGGGAGGCTCTGTGGTGGCTTGTGACAGTGGCAGGGGAACCGACTGTCCAGAGGTCCTGATGGGCCGGGCTGGTCATCTTGATCCAGGCGTGCAGAGCTGCTGTCATCACTGTGGGCCTCTTCTGTGGGGGGACTGGATATATCTGGCACCTCCTGTCCGGTGACGTTGGGTATGGGTCCTGTTGGGGTTCAAATGCATAGTTTTAGTATCTGTGTATGCCATCCTGTGCATTGGGTGAGGTACCCTCTACTCCTGTGCTTGCATCATTGTGTTTGCCCTTTTGTGATAGTTGGTTTGGGGTCTGTGTGGGTATCTGTACTGGACATGCTTTGGTGATGGTGGTCCATGCATAGGTGTTGCAAGCAGGGCCTTGGTATTGGGATGTGTGGGTTGTGATAGTGGGACATTTGCGAGATGATGGAGTGATGGGAGTGAGGGTGAGGGTGGGGGTATGTGATGGCATGCAGGTGGGGTGGGGGATATAGTAGTAAATATATGACTTACCAGAGTCCAGTCCTCCTGCTACTCCTGCAAGGCCCTCAGGATGCAGTATTGCCAAGGCTTGCTCCTCCCATGTTGTTAGTTGTGGGGGAGGAGGTGGGGGTCCACCGCCAGTACTCTGTACAGCAATCTGGTGTCTCGATTCCACTGAACGCACCTTCCCCCGTAGGTCGTTCCACCTCTTCCTGATGTCATCCCGTGTTCTTGGATGCTGTCCCACTTCGTTGACCCTGTTGACGATTCTCCGCCATAGCTCTATCTTCCTAGCAATGGAGGTGTACTGCACCTGTGATCCGAAAATGACCCTGATGATTTCCTCCACCATGACCCTGAGCTCCTCCTCTGAAAACCTGGGGTGTCTTTGAGGTGTCATGATGTGGTGTGGGTGATGTGTGAGGTGCTGTCTGTTGTGATGTGTGGGGGGATGTGTTGCTGTGTGTTGTTTGAGGTGCGTGGATGTTGTATGAGTGATGGTGTTGTGTGCCTGTGGATGCTGTTGTTGTGTTTGCTAATCTCTCTCTCTGGGCTTCTCCAAAATTGTTCTTTGTAAGGATTTGTGGGTGTGTGTTTTATAGTGTTGTGGGTGTGTGGGTGTGGTGTGTGTATGTGTGTGAGGTGTGTGTATTTTAAATTGTCCAATGAGGTTGTGTTTTATAAATGTGTGTGTATTTTGAGCTCAGCAGTGTGTACCGCCAATGGATTACTGCAGTTGAATGACCGACGCGTTGATTTGTGGGTCGTGATAGTGTGGGCGTATTCTTGTTGGTGTGACGGTGTAGGTTTTGGTATCGCCAGTTTATCACTGACCTTTGGTGTGGCGGAGTTGTGTAGGTGTCTGTATTGTGGCGGATTCCGAGATGTGGGTCGTAATACCTGGAGCGGAATTCCGTCGCCGCAACAGTGTGTTGGCGGTCTTCAGCACGGCGGAAAGCAGGATTTACCGCCAGGGTTGTAATGAGGGCCAAGTCTCTGTCTTCCCATGTCTATTTCATGGCCTATATGTGATCTCATAGCGGACTCTATAAATAGAAGGAGATCACCTTGCATGACCAGGGTTCATACATTTCGTGGATTTTAAGTAACCTATGTTCTTGTGATCAGTCAAAATAGCGATACGATGTTTAGCACCCTTCAAATATTGTCTCAAAGTGGGCCAATACCTCCATAAAAGAAAGGAGTTCATAAAATTTAAGATCATGAAAAGTATGTTAATGAATACACCACCCTTTTATCTGGATACATTTGTGAGAGGATGGCTCCAATGGTATATAGAGAGTTGTCCTTCTCATCAATGAATGGCAACTCCCAGTGTGAGTCGGTCATTAATGATCTCTCTAGAGTAAGTTGTAGGGTTATTGAGAAAAGTGTTAGTGGGAAAGCAGCAGGACCAGATGGAGTCCTGGTTCATAAGTATGAATATGTGCCAGATTTATGGGCTCCTATTTTGATTCAAGTATTGAATGCTGCCATTAATGGATATGTTCAGAGAACCTGGGCAGAATCATTGGTAACTCTGATTTTTAAAATGGGCTCTAAGAATGATCCCAAATGCTACTGCCCCATTTCCCTCCTAGACTCTTCCATTAAGATCTTGGGTAGAATGATCCTTGAAAGTTTAGAACAATGGCCTGAGGATAATAGGGACCTCACAGAAACACAATATGGATTCAGGAGGGGTATGGGAACAATAGAATAATGTGTTAATTTAGCTCTCCTTATAAGGAAATATATGAGGGCTAATTTTTGCCATATAAACCTATATTTTGTTAACCTATCCATGCTTTTGATTTGGTAAATCGTTCAATCCTGTGGCAAACTTTGTCCTTGATGGGTGCACCATCAGTAATAGTGTCATTTGTATACCAGTTATACCGGAATTTGTCAGGCAGCATGTGCTATGGGCTCAATGGGGAGTGCTCTCCCAGTTTAACATTCGGAAAGGAGCAGGCATGGGTGTGTATTGGCATCCTTCTCGTTTTCTTCGTAAACTGTGTGGACAGTTGGCTCCAGGTAGTGGCTGCCAAATCTCCATGAGGGGAAGGAAGGGCAGTCCCTATTGACCTCTATGCTGATGATGCTGTCCTTTTGTCATGGACTGTATATGGCCTGCAAAGACTGATGGATCACTTCACTGCTTCATGGAGGGCAGGGATCTTTAAAAAAAACTGAAGAAATCCTACATGAGGATCTGTGGAAAGGGAGCTTGTGAATCACGTGTTCTTTACATCAATGGCACAGCAATCGAAATGGCCACTTCATTTTCCGACTTGGGTATTCTCTTTAGCTCTAATGGTTCCTGGAAAAAGCATACAGAAAATAACATGGTAAAGATGATACATGCCTACTTAAACTCTCTTATAATTCAAACTTCACAACTTTCATCCAGAATCAGTTATTCCTCATAAACAAGTACTACAACAGATTGTACAAAAAATATGATTTTAATACATATCTCTAACAAATAAAAAATATATACTCATTTGTCTCTCTGTATTCAGCATATAGGTTTCATTGAAACAGTTGAGAACATAAATCCCACATCGATTGAATATAAAACAACTTACAAGAAACAGGAATCACAGTTTTATGAAAACACATTTAAAAAAATCTTCTTCACGAAACCTTTATGCTGAATACAGAGAGAAAAGTAAATCAATATTTCTATATGTGTTATTAAAATCAAATGTGTTTTTTCACAATCTGTTGTGGTACTAGTTTGTGAAGAATAAGTGATTCTGGATGAAAGTTGTAGGGTTGTGAAGTTTGAATTATCACAGAGTTTGAGTTGGCTTGTATATTGTTCCCTAGGAGTATTCCATCTAATTTGCTGTTTAGTGGCACCCTGTCCCATTTGTAAGTGGGTACACTTTCGTTATAGCAAAAGCAAAAGATGAAACATGCCTGTGAGGGTATTTGCGGGTTTGCCACAAAGCTAGGTTGCAAACCAATTCGGGAGATGGTCTCAATATGTAGACCACATGTGCACTTGCAGCTTCTTATGGATTTGAGTAATGGGGTTTTACAGAATCTACTACTTTACAAATGCAAGAGAATGTATTTCTTCGGCGACTGCTTGCCACATCAGCCTATATTTTACATAGGGCATTGAGCATGCAAAATTTGGACGATCTACTAGCAATAAAGGCTATCCATTTGCGGCATTCAATTTGGAGCAAACAATAGACCAAGTTCACAAAAGCAATTATAAGGGATTGTTTAAAACTAGGCAATGCATTGCGTATCCTATGGCTGTTGTATATCTCTCAACAGATTGCCCAGTTCAATGGTCCTCCAATATTGAATGAACCTGATAGAATAATGCACTTTAGTAAAAGGGGATTAAAATAAAATGTTACTTCTTAAATAGGAGTCTGATGCTAGCTCTGACAAAAATATTGTTAAACCCTCAGATGTAAGATACCTCTCTACGGCATCTTACGGTATCTTACACTCACATCTAATACCCAACATCGTTTCGTGCTGACACGTCTATGATTAGGTACAGCTCATGCTTTGGTAGCCTTTCCAAAATGAACAACGACAAGAGGCAGCTGTTAAATGGCCATGTGATGGAAGATCCACTAAAAAGCAGCAATGCTTTTTATCTTATTTTGTAGTTTCTATACTGGAATTAGGACATTAAATTTAAAACCATTGCTTTTATCTTATAATATTGGAAATTACAATGAAGCTTATTTACATGTATCTTCTTGGGAGGATCCAAACGTGTTTTAGAGTTGCCCCCTTTATATGGAAAACCATCCTAATCATATGTCTTAAGCTCTTTTTTGGCATCATATATGACTCGCTGATGGGCCAAAAATTGATTTTACCTACACTTTGGAATTGTCACCCCATTTTAGGGTAGTAGCCTGGTAGACTAGCCAAGATATTCTATTTTTATGTAGCTACTAACCTAGAATGGAGGATAACAGTGCTACAGTGATTGATTCTGAAAGTCAGGTTTCAGCAAGTTTATCACTTTACTTTAACACAGCTGACCCTATTTAGAGGTTTTTCTTTTATGGATTATAGTGGTTAATCTGTGGGGTTTCTTTTAACTCTAAGGGTGTCATTACGAGTTTGGCAGAGGCGATTACTCCATCAGAAATGTGATGGATATCCCGTCCGCCATGTTAAAAGTTCCATTGGATATAATGGAACCTGTAATACAGCGGATGGGATATCCGTCACATTTGTGATGGAGTAATCCCCTCTTCAAAACTCGTAATAAGGCCCTAAGTTTAATTTGAAAGTTATGGGGCAATCATAGCATGGCAATTTCATTAGTTGTTGCTAGTTTCTAACATGGCTTGTTTTAATGCACTTAGGGCCAGATGTAGCAATCTACAATTTTGCGACTTGCAAATTGCGAGTCAGACCGACTCGCAATTTGCAACTCGCAAAATTGTATGCAGAAAGGTGTCTCAGACACCTTCTGTGACTCGCTATGGGGTCGCAAAGACCCACCTCATGAATATTAATGAGGTGGGTCGCATTTTGCGACCCCATAGCGAGTCCATGCACTCACAGGGATGGTGGCCTGCTGGAGACAGCAGACCTCCATGTCTGTGACTGCTTTTTTAACAAAGCAGTTTTTTTTTCTTTTTGCAGCCCGTTTTCCTTAAAGGAAAACGAGTTGCAAAAAGAAAAACTTCCAAAACCATTTGGTTTCGTTTTTTTCAGATTAGGCAGTGGTCCATAGGACCACTGCCTGCTCTGAAAAAAACATTTTTTCAGCATTCACAAAGGGGAAGGGGTCCCATGGGGAACCCGTTCCCTTTTGAAAATGAGTTACCACCCACTTCAAGTGGGTGGTAACTGCGAGTTGGTTTGCGACCGCATTCGCGGTCACAAAGCAACTCAGCATGGCGATGCGGTCGCAAACAGGAAGGCAACACCCCTTCCTATTTGCGAGTCGCATCCTCAAATTGCGAGTCGGTACTGACTCGCAATTTGAGGTTGTGCATCGCGTTCGGCCTTTTGCATGCCGCAAACTGCGTTTTTCGCAGTTTGCGACATGCAAAAGGCTTCCTACATCTGGCCCTAAGTCGCATAGGTACTTTGTGACCATATGGTACCAATCTAAACTTATTACATCATATTAGCAGTTTACAGTGAGTTGCCTGGCCTTATAGTTGGCCATTGTACGTCCACGCTGCTACATATCTTTGTTACAGTTGATGAGTTTTGAAATCTCGTATGAGTGGTGACATTCTGATTTTACAGTCAGTAAATTATTTTAGTTTATATTCTATATTTTATATATTATACTTTATTTCTTGCTATGTTTGTAAATCTCTAAATCTCATCAATCCTGAGTTTTGAAATATTCTAACACATTGTGATAAACTTTGCATTCATTGTTAGCGTACTACATCAGATGTAACGTCGAAATGACAAGGTATTTTTTTTAATGAGTTGTGGGAATTGTTATTTGTACTTTTATGGTTTTATATCAAAACTGTATAAAGATTTACACTCAAATCAAATGGCAAATCACTATTCAAGCATTTTCAAATAGGAGTTGTGGTGAATGCCTTCAATCACTACTGTCCCTTGTTCAGCATCCAATTGAAATGATGGTACTCTTTTTTTGGGCGAGAATGGATGTAGGCCATCCTACTGCTGAAAATCCGTGTACAAAATGTTGGTGGAAATTGGCAAAACTAAGAAACTGTTGCATCACTTTCATTGACTTGAGACATGCACACTCTTGAACAGCTTTGACCTTATTTTGGTCTGTATGAAGGCCGTAATTTCATATCTATCAGAAAACTACTACTGAGACTTCAAAGATGGCTTCCACTTTGGCAAACAAAGAGTTTTCATAACCTTTTGAGTGCTTATCAGACACGTTTTTTGTATTCTTCCAATGACTCAAAGATGACCAAAATATCATCCAGATAAATAACCATACCCAAAATAGCTATACAAATGTCATTGTAAAATATCAAAATACTGCAGGTGAATTTCACCGACCAAAAAGCAATACTATATATTCTAAATGTCCATAATGTGTATTGTATGCTGTCTTCCAATAGTCATCTTGATGGATATATGCACTGTTAATGTGCAATTTAAAACATATTTTGGCAGCCTTTATCCAGTCTAATAGAACTGAGATGAGTGGCAAACAATACCTATTATGAACCTTGGTGGCAATACGTTAAGCTCTTCGAAGTGAATAAACGAACAGTCCTCTCTCATCGTTTTGAAATGAAAAGAATGTGGGCACCTGTCTATGACACAGAACAATGTATGATTCTTTTCTGTAGAGTTTCTTGCAGATGGTTGCTAAGCACTTCGTCCTCTTTCACTGTGAGTGAATAAATTCAGCCATAGAGGATACTGGCACTAACTATGAGATTAATCAGATAATCAAGGCTGGTGTGGAGGTAACAGATCAGCCTCTTTCCTGCAAAAACGCCTTCAAATTCCTTCCATTATTCTGGTAGCTGAGCAGGAGTGCATTCTATTTGCAGAGTGCAACATGTTAGTTCAAGAGTGTAGCCTAATCTATTGTTAAAAAACTGTAGAGTTCCACAGTCTGAGAGGAAAAAGTGATGGTCTGTTTCCTCTCATTGATCTGTGGGTTATATTTACAAAGCCATCGGGTCTGAAGCGCAGCGGTAAATGTGGGAGAATCAGTGGGTGATAGACAGTTAACCATTCCTGTGTCCGGTGTACCTGCAGTACTATTAGGCCTGGCATTTGGTATAATACTACCTGAGAATTGCTCAGAATAACCACCGTAAAATTTGGCTAAGCTTTTCCAGTTAGTATGAACACTCTTGTTGAACTACTTCAAGGTAATCTTGTATTTTATTTAGCACGTGTGCCATAATCTGCAGAAGATTGACCTCTTCGGTATCTGGCAATCTGTCACAATCTTGGATATATCAAATAACAGATAGCAAAGCCAATTCCTCCTTCTCCCCTTGTAGGGTTGTCCACTTCCTGTAAAGACTGCAGGAAAGGGAAGGAAACATCACTACAGTTGAAGAAGTTGTGGAATGAGTGTGTGAGAGAGAGAGAGAAATACTCTCTTCAGCAGGCTGGATAGTAGAAGACTTGGATTGGACTCGGGAATACAGGAACAAGCATAATGCAAAGTTCCTAAAATTCCACAAGTTACACTAATGTAATTTAAATTGTGTGCAGGCCTAGCTGAAACCAGTCTGAAATTTCTTCTTCTCCTGTTCAGAGGGTAACAGTTTTGGCAATTCTGTCAACAGCATATCTTGTGAGGAGAGGCTAAGGATATTTAGTTATGGCTTGTCCCTGTCTGCAATGGCATATCACATTAAACAACTGTCTTCTGGATTACAGTCCAGATTAATTTCCAGTAAATGAGTTGATTTTTTATGCTGTATAATTTAGTTTAAAAAATTAGGTGGGATATGCTTAGATGTGAGACACAAGCTTGCCATGCAATGGGAAACAATCTACACCTCACTGATGGGCTAAGCAAGCCTCAAACTGATCAGTGGTTGCTTGTTTTCCCATGTCATAACAGTATAGGCTGGATCATCCTTTGTGGGGTACGGTCAAGGTTGATTTGCATATGGTTGGCCCCTGTCTATAATGGCACTAACAATCTTAGAAAGAATGGACTTGAATTTGACCCACTAAAAATCATTAGCTGATTGTAGTTAAAACATTTCATTCATCAATTTTTGCTGCATAATGATTCCCCCCTAAGTATGAAGAGTATATTTAGACATGGGTCATGAGCTCACTTTGCATTTGGATTCAAGTTGCACCTATCAAGTGAGACCCAAAAAGGATGAACCCAGTCAAGGATATCTAGTGTTCCTATTCTGAGAGTTACGTGCAGGCCAGTTGGATTTTGACGTTACTTGTGTGACAAGGTCAAGACCTATTTGCATATGGTTGGTTCCATGTCTGTATTCGTCCGGACAGGTTAAAAACGAATTGTCTGGATTGTGGCCCACAGTAATTACCAGTATCTAACATTAATTTGAACATTCTATCCACCACCTTTTGTGCTTTTTATGTCAACCAGCTTATGTAGCAGTGGTATGCTAATAAAAGTGTTTTGAGTTTGCTGTGGCAAAAGACACAATCTGCGGAACTGCTATGACTAGTCTGTGGCACACATCAGCTAAACCAATAACTAGTAATGGGCCTCAGTAATAATTGGTGCACTGAGAAAGACCTTTTCATGTTTTAAAAGGCAGGGCACATTCAACCAGCAGCCAGTAGCTGAAGATGGACTAAAACACAGGAATTTTGCAACGTAAGGGAGAAAAAATGGTTCAATGGAAGGTCACCTGGGGGATGCCCAGGAACCTGGAGGGCCAGAAACTGACTGGCCGGAAGCGGTCAGACAAGTGAGGTGGCGCTGAAAGGAGAGAGTGTGAGAAAGGTGGCAGGTGAGTACTAGAAGGGGGGAAGAAAAGTAGGGCAAGTACCACAACCAACTGATGGATGCTGGGAGAGTCACATTAGGGGGGTAAACAAGGGGCCCTGAACGGGGATTCAATAGACCATGGTGGTCATTACAACCCTAGCGGACGGTGATAAAGCGGCGGTAAAACCGCCAACAGGCCGGCGGAAACAAATTTGCTATTACGACCGTGGCGGAAACCGCCAACAAAGACATCCACTTTAACACTCCGACTGCCACGGCGGTACAAACAAACAGCTTGGCGGTCACTGCCAACAGACAGGCGGAGGACAATGTAACGACCACGCTATTATGACAGGTCAATCCGCCACCTTTTCCGGGTCGGATTCACCGCGGATAAAAACACGGCGGAAACAGGAATACCGAAGGAAAAACGCTCACCTCTACACACCCCACGAGGAACGAGGACGCCATGGATCCGGAACTCCAAATTCTACCTGCAATAGTCTTCCTGCTCCTCTACTAGGAGCACGAATGCCGGTGGCGAAGACCACGGTGAGTACTGCACCTACGACACAGGGGAGGGGGGATGGAAAAAACAGGGACACACACACGCAACACCCCCACCCTCACCCACTACAACACACACACTAATGCATATCAATACATCACAGTTACACCCCCAAACCTCCTGGAAGAATGCAAAGACAATAGAAAATGAGTGTAACCATTGTAATATATTAAAAGCAAGTAGGCAGAAATATATATATACACCATGTACAAAATATATACCAAGCATAGTAGTCCAGGTAGTGCTCTAATAAAGTCCGTGGAACACTGGGACCACACGGTATGGGCGAGGCCCACACAAGATCCCCGACCATGACGGAGAGAACACTGCAGGGGCATCAGAGAGCAACTAAACAGGCACCTCAGGGGGAGGGAAAGGGGGGGCACCTCAGCCGGTTGAATGCACGACGCCAAATCCATGAGGGGGCCACATGCCCACTGTTCCATCCTGGGGAGTGCAAAGCCACAGTTTCTCAAGTGTCTACAGTGGGTGGTTTGCCCACTGTTCCATCCCGGGGAGTGCAAAGCCACAGTCTCTCAAGTCTCTACAGTGGGTGGTTTGCCCACTGTTCAAACCTGGGGAGTGCAAAGCCACAGTCTCTCAAGTCTCTACAGTGGGTGGGTTGCTCACTGTTCAATCCTGGGGAGTGCAAAGCCACAGTCTCTCAAGTCTCTACAGTGGGTGGTTTGCCCACTGTTCAATGCTGGGGAGTGCAAAGCCACAGTCTCTCAAGTCTCTACAGTGGGTGGTTTGCCCACTGTTCAATCCTGGGGAGTGCAAAGCCACAGTCTCTCAAGTCTCTACAGTGGGTGGTTTGCTCACTGTTCAATCCTGGGGAGTGCAAAGCCACAGTCTCTCAAGTGGATGACAGTCTCCACTGGTTCTGGAGGGGGCATGGTGCCCAGAATGCTTCATCCTGCTAAGGACAGAGGTAGTGGATGCCCTTCTCCACTGGTTCTGGTGGGGGCTTTGTGCCCAGAGTGCTTCATCCTGCTAAGGACAGAGGTAGTGGATGTGATACTCCACTGGTTCTGGAGGGGGCTCTGTGCCCAGAGTGCTTCATCCTGCTAAGGACAGAGGTAGTGGATGCCTTTCTCCACTGCTTCTGGAGGGGGCTTTGTGCCCAGAGTGCTTAATCCTGCCAAAGACAGAGGTAGTGGATGACTTTCTCCACTGGTTGTGGAGGGGGCTTTGCGCCCAGAGTGCTTCATCCTGCTAAGGACAGAGGTGGTGGACGTCTTTCTCCACTGGTTCTGGAGGAGGCTTTGTGCCCAGAGTGCTTCATCCTGCCAAGGACAGAGGTAGTGGATGGCAATATCCACTGGTTCGGGAGGGGGCTTTGTGCCCAGAGTGCATCATTCACCCCGTGACGGACTCAGTTGCGTCAGTGCCCTTGCCACTCATGGGCCAGCGGTGCTTGAGACGGCGGTGCCCTGTTCAGCGGTGCTTGAGACAGCAGTGCCCTGTGCAGCGGTGCTTTAGACGGCGGTGCCCTGTGCAGCGGTGCTTGAGACGGCGGTGCCCTGTTCAGCGGTGCTTGAGACGGCGGTGCCCTGTTCAGCGGTGCTTGAGAAGGCGGAGCCCTGTGCAGCAGTGCTTGAGACAGCGGTGCCCTGTTCAGCGGTGCTTGAGACGGCGGGCCCTGTGCAGCGGTGCTTGAGGCGGCGGTCTCCATTGCAGGGACTCAGATGCTGGCAGTCCTTCATGGCCCAGCGGGGCTTTTGCTGGTGGTCCTTCATGGCCCAGCGGGGCTTGTGCTGGCGGTCCTTCATGGCCCAGCGGGGCTTGTGCTGGCGGTCCTTCTTGTCCCAGCGGGGCTTTTGCTGGCGGTCCTTCATGGCCCAGCGGGGCTTGTGCTGGCGGTCCTTCATGGCCCAGAGGGGCTTGTGCTGGCGGTCCTTCTTGGCCCAGCGGGGCTTGTGCTGGTGGTCCTTCATGGCCCAGCGGGGCTTGTGCTGGCGGTCCTTCTTGGCCCCGCGGGCCTTTTGCTGGCGGTCCTTCATGGCCCAGCGGGGCTTTTGCTGGCAGTCCTTCATGGCCCAGCTGGGCTTGTGCTGGCGGTCCTTCATGGCCCAGCGGGGCTTGTGCTGGCGGTCCTTCTTGGCCCAGCGGGGCTTTTGCTGGCGGTCCTTCATGGCCCAGCGGGGCTTGTGCTGGCGGTCCTTCATGGCCCAGCGGGGCTTGTGTTGGGGGTGGCCTCCTGGGCAGGTGGGCTTGTGCTGGCAGTGGCCTCCTGGGCAGGTGGGCTGGTGCTGGCGGTCCTGTCCTGGGCAGGTGGGCTGGTGCTGGCGGTCCTGTCCTGGGCAGGTGGGCTGGTGCTGGCGGTCCTGTCCTGGGCAGCTGGGCTGCTGCCGGCGGTCCTGTCCTGGGCAGGTGGGCTTGTGCTGGCGGCGGCCTCCTGGGCAGGTGGGCTGGTGCTGGCGGTGGCCTCCTGGGCTGGTGGGCTGGTGCTGGCGGTCCTGTCCTGGGCAGCTGGGCTGGTGCTGGAGGTAGCCTCCTGGGCAGCGGGGATGATGGCGTCCTCTCCACCGTGCTGCTCTTCCCAGACTTGCCAGGTTTCTTGTGGCCCTTCCCCACCTTGGAAGGTGTCACAGCTGACTCCACACTCCCACCGGGAAAGCTGGGAGCGGCTTTGGTGGCTGGAGTCTTCCCCCTCTCCCACCGGGCACTGGCCAACTTCTGATGCTTCACAGGTGGGGGACTGTCTGTGCTGTGGCTCCGTGCCACACTGGCTGCCCTGGTGGCAGGTGCACTCCAGATTCCGGTGACTACAGGCACCACTGGTCCCGGAGATGTTGTGGCTGAGGTGCTAGTTCGGGACCTAGGAGTCAGACGGGGTGGGGGAGCTGTGGGAAAGAGATCAAGGTTGGACAGGAAAAGTTTTTTTGACACACTGGGACGGGTAGCTGGAGGGGGTTTGGGAGTGGAGGAAGAGGTTGTGGTTGTAGGAGGTGTTCGTTTGCTTACTTTGAGTGAAGGTGCATGCGCTGGAGGCTGTCGTGAGGTGGATGGCTGTTGGGTGGGTGTGTGCCTGCGTTTGTGTATCTTCGGAAAGGGCATCACAGACACACTGGGAGAGGACACAGGGGACGTGTGAATGGTAGTAGGGGGTGGTGACTGCACGTGAGCGGGGTGTGGTGGTGGGTGTGCTGGAGAGGGAAGTAGTGGCTGTAGAGGTAGTGCATGCAGGTGTGAGTGTAGACGAGACTGGGAGGGAGGAGGGAGACGAGGAGGAGGGGGACACAATGGAGGCAGTGGATGTTGGTGTGTCTGCATGTGTGTGATGCTTGCGTGAGTGCCTGTGGGATGTGTGGTGCTTATGTTTGCCTGAGCTTCCCTTGTGTGTTGACGTGTGTGCATGCTGGTCTGTAGGGGTGCTTGGGATAGGCTGAGGTACAGGGGATTGGGTCGGGGTGGAGGAAGTTGGAGGGGGGAGGCTAGACACAGGGACAATGGCTGCCATCAAGGTGGGGGACGACAGAAGATAGACATGTTGAGTGCATGCACTACTGCTACCGTTGGCGGACACGACAGACACACAAGCCCCCTGCACTACGCCGCGCTCTTGGGCTCCACTGTTCAATTCCTGGGAAATGGCCTACAAGGCTATGGACGACATCTGCACACATAGATGACACAGGGGCATGACTAGGTGTACTTGGCACTCTACAGAGGTGGGGTGGGGTGCCACATGGGCTGCCTTATGGAGGGACCTTGCCTAAGGAACTCGCCCTGGCCTAGGGAAACCCACAGCCCACCTCCCCCACCCAGACCCCTCCATTGCGCGCAAAGTCAGCAGAATGAGAGTGTACTCACCCCCTTGTTGCTGCTGTGATGCCCTCAAGCGCCCATCCAACTCCGGGTATGCCACAGCCAGGATCCTGAACATCAGGGGGGTCATGGTGCGACGGGCACCCCTCCCACGTTGTGAGGCCATCCCCAGCTGAGCCTCCGCCGTCTTCTTGCTCCAGCGGCGAATGTCCTCCCATCTTTTCCAGCAGTGGGTGCTCCGTCTGTGGTAGACCCCCAGGGTCCAGACGTCCTTGGCGATGGCACGCCAAATATGTTTTTTCTGGTGGGCGCTGACCTACATGAAATGTACAGGGGAAAGAGTAAGTTCTTACCAACTGCACCGTCAAAGTGATTGGCCCCCATCCCTACCCTTGCCATGTGGCACATGCATTCACCATCGTTTCATGCACGCCACACTCTCCCCCCTTCTTTCTTACATCCAGCCCTCTCCACACAGGCATAGCCCATACATCATGCTCCCTGTGTACTTACCTGTTTGTCTGGAGGACCGTAGAGTAGCATGTACTGGGGGAGGACCCCATCCACGAGTTTCTCCAACTCCTCCAATGTGAAGGCAGGGGCCCTTTCCCCAGACACTCGAGCCATTGCCTCTTCCAGACTGAGGTCACAGCAGCACTTGCAGTGTAGGTCCTCTCCTGTCGAAGATCAGGTATCGAGTGATTGAACAGAAAGAAAATGGCGGTCACATCCGCGGCGGAGCGTACCGTCACCATCAGCGTACATCGTCCTTGGCTCCTGGGACCCATAGGGTCCAATGATAACCAATGCAGCATTGCGCCGAGGTCTTCGACCGCCTACCGCGATGGTGTACAACGACAGCGCAGTTACCTCACATCCCATTGTCCCACTTTAGAGGTCAGGCAGCCGCCATTTCAGGGGCCCACATGGCTTCATTTTCAACTGCGTCACACATACCTAGGCCTAGACTCAACACACATACAGGCCACTTTTTGTGTATGAATGGTGTTCTGTGTAAACTGTGGGTACGTACCTCTGAGTAGTTTAACTCTGTGCTCGCTGTTGTCCTTCATAGGCACCGTCCGCTGGGACATGTGAGGAGATGGCGGCATCCTCCGGTGTACCGACCGTTGGTGGACCTGTCGACAATGGAGGAAAGACATGTGATTATCACATACAGGCTTGACCGTGCCACAATCCAGGAACTGTGTACCCAGCTGGAGCCAGACCTGATGTCAGCTATCTGCCATCCCACAGGAATCCCCCCTCAAGTGCAGGTGCTGTCAGTGCTCCATTTCCTTGCAAGTGGGTCATTTCAAACAACAGTGGCCATAGCATCAGGGATGTCCCAGCCTATGTTTTCCAACGTGTTGCCCAGAGTGTTGTCTGCCCTTCTGAAACACATGAGCTACATCGTTTTCCCTCAGGTGGAGGATTTGCCTACAGTGAAAGGTGATTTCTGTGCCCTGGGACATATCCCCAACATCATAGGTGCTACTGATGGGACCCATGTGGCTTTGGTACCCCCCACAGGAGTGAACAGGTGTACAGAAACCGGAAGAGTCATCATTCGATGAATGTAGAGATGGTATGTTTGGCAGACCAGTACATCTCCCATGTGAATGCCATGTTCCCTGGCTCAGTGCATGACGCTTACATCCTGCGGAATAGCAGCATCCCTTATGTGATGGGTCAACTCCAGAGGCACCGTGTGTGGCTATTAGGTGAGCACCTGGAAGCAAGACAGTGGGAATGGTTGTCTGGGTCTGGGGATATCCCTACAGGTCAGTGCGTGTCTAACAGTTGTCCCTCGCCATTTGCAGGTGACTCTGGTTACCCCAACCTGTCCTGGCTACTGACCCCAGTGAGGAATCCCAGGACAAGGGCAGAGGACCGCTACAATGAGGCCCATGGGCGAACTAGGAGGGTGATTGAGCGGACCTTCGGCCTCCTGAAGGCCAGGTTCCGGTGCCTCCATATGACAGGTGGATCCCTATTCTACTCACCAAAGAAGGTGTGCCAGATCATCGTGGCCTGCTGTATGCTTCACAACTTGGCTTTGCGACGACAGGTGCCTTTTCTGCAGGAGGATGGTCCAGATGGCGGTGTTGTGGCAGCTGTGGAGCCTGTGGACAGTGAAGACGAGGAAGCAGAGGAAGAAGACATGAACAACAGGGACTCAGTGATCCAGCAATATTTCCAATGAGACACAGGTAAGAGTACAGACCTGCCTACTACATGTACTTATACAGTACTACCTCTCTACTGTCTGTCGTTTTCACCCAGTGTATGGTCACTGAGTTGTCACTTTCCCTTACGATTTCACAGATGTGGGTCCCACTGTGTGACATCTGCTTAGATTCCTCATGGACTAGAGCTGTGTGACATAGGTATGTTCACATTACAATTGAAAGAGCTAATACACTATTTCGAAATCACAGACAGACTCCAGATTGTTTTGTGCTTTAAGGGTGTTTATATAAGTGCTCTGTATTGGAGGGGGTAGTAAAATGGTGAGGGGTGATGGCAGAGGAATGTCCATGGCAGAGTCCAGTCTATTAGTCTCACAGGTGCATTGCCCATATGGTTATAGGAAGTGGAGTAGGGGCAGTTTAAGTATGGACAGGGTGACAAAGTGGGACAGTAGGATGACAATCAGGGTGGTCTCATTTCTTGGCTGGGGTCTTGGCATTGTGCTCTGTCTTGTTCCTGGATCTCAGGGACCGCTTGCGGGGTGGTTCTCCCTCTGCAGGGGGTGGGGTGCTGGTGTGGTGGTCCTGTGGCGGGGTGTCCTGTCCACTAGCGCCGGCAGAGGTGGTGGGCAGTTCATCGTCCATGCTAGTGTCAGGGGTCCCTTGTAGTGCCACAGTGTCCCTCCTGGTGTTGAGTACTTCCTTCAGCACCCCTACGATGGTGTCCAGGGTGGAGCTGATGGTTCTGAGTTCCTCACTGAAGCCCATATACTGTTCCTCCTGCAGGCGCTGTAAGCTCTGTAGTGGCCTGTGACTGTGTGATGGGAACCAACTGTCCCGAGGTCCCCGATGGGTCGGGCTGGTCATCTAGATCCAGCTGGACAGAGCTGTTGTCATCACTGTGGGCCTCTTCTGTTGGTGGTGTGGACATGTGTGGACCCTCCTGTCCGCTGATTTTGGGTAGGGGTCCTGCAGGGGTATAAAAGGATGTTTATTACATCTGAGTGTGGCATGGTGTGCCATAGGGTGGTGTAGGTGATGTGTGGGGTGGAGTGTGGGGTGATAAGTGTGGTGATATGTAGTGGGGTGTTGTGTGAGGTGCGTGGAAGTTCTGTGGGTGATGGTGTTGTGTGCCTGTGGATGCTGTTGTTCTTGTTGGTGCTGTCTCTCTCTGGCTTTCGTTCGTGATTTGTTGTCGTAAGGGTTTGTGGGTGATGTGGGTGTGTGTTTTAAATTGTATCGGGTGTGTGGGAGTGTTGTGTGTATGTGTATCAGGTGTGTGTATTTTGATTTGTCCAATGTGGCAGTGTTTTGTAAATGTGTGTGTATTTTGAGCGTGGCGGTGTGTACCGCCAATGGAATACCGCGGTTGAAAGACCGCCGCGTGGATTCGTGGGTCGTGATAGTGTGGGCGTATTTCTGTTGGCGTGACAGTGGAGGTTTTATTTTCACCAGTTTATCACTGACGTTTGGTGTGGCGGACTTGTGTGGGTGTTTAGATTTTGGCGGATTCCGAACTGTGGGTCATAATAGCTGTAGGAAAGTACCATCTTGCCTGGCATGTTACCCCCATATTTCACTGTATATATGTTGTTTTAGTCTATGTGTCACTGGGACCCTGCCAGGCAGGGCCCAGTGCTCATAAGTATGTGCCCTGTATGTGTTCCCTGTGTGATGCCTAACTGTCTCACTGAGGCTTTGCTAACCAAAACCTCAGTAGTTATGCTCTCTCTCTCTGCTTTCCAAATTTATCACTAACAGGCTAGTGACTAAATTTACCAATTCACATTGGCATACAGGTACACCCATCTAATTCCCTAGTATATGGTACTGAGGTACCCAGGGTATTGGGGTTCCAGGAGATCCCTATGGGCTGCAGCATTTCTTTTGCTACCCATAGGGAGCTCTGACAATTCTTACACAGGCCTGCCAGTGCAGCCTGAGTGAAATAACGTCCACGTTATTTCACAGCCATTTACCATTGCACTTAAGTAACTTATAAGTCACCTATATGTCTAACCTTCACCTGGTGAAGGTTGGGTGCAAAGTTACTTAGTGTGTGGGCACCCTGGCACTAGCCAAGGTGCCCCCACATCGTTCAGGGCAAATTCCCCGGACTTTGTGAGTGCGGGGACACCATAACACACGTGCACTGTACATAGGTCACTACCTATGTGCAGCTTCACAATGGTAACTCCGAACATGGCCATGTAACATGTCTAAAAATTCCATGATCCCCCGGGTCTCTAGCACAGAACCCGGGTACTGCCAAAACTGCCTTTAGGGGGTCTCCACTGCAGCTGCTGCTGCTGCCAACCCCTCAGACAGCTTTCTGCCCTCCTGGGCTCCAGGCAGCCCTGGCCCAGGAAGGCAGAACAAAGGATTTCCTCTGAGAGAGGGTGTAACACCCTCTCCCTTTGGAAATAGGTGTGAAGGCTGGGGAGGAGTAGCCTCCCCAGCCTCTGGAAATGCTTTGATGGGCACAGATGGTGCCCATCTCTGCATAAGCCAGTCTACACCGGTTCAGGGATCCCCCAGCCCTGCTCTGGCGCGAAACTGGACAAAGGAAAGGGGAGTGACCACTCCCCTGACCTGCACCTCCCAGGGGAGGTGCCCAGAGATCCTCCAGTGTGTCCCAGACCTCTGCCATCTTGGAAACAGAGGTGTCTGTGCCACACTGGACTGCTCTGAGTGGCCAGTGCCAGCAGGGGACATCAGAGGCTCCTTCTGATAGGCTCTAACCTCTCTTGGTAGCCAATCCTCCTTTTCTGGCTATTTAGGGTCTCTGCTTTGGGGATCTCACCAGATAACGAATGCAAGAGCTCACCAGAGTTCCTCTGCATCTCCCTCTTCACCTTCTGCCAAAGGATCGACCGCTGACTGCTCAGGACGCCTGCAAAACCGCAACAAAGTAGCAAGACGACTACTAGCAACCTTGTATCGCTTCATCCTGCCGGCTTTCTCGACTGTTTCCAGGTGGTGCATGCTCTGGGGGTAGCCTGCCTCCTCTCTGCACCAGGAGCTCTGAAGAAATCTCCCATGGGTCGATGGAATCTTTCCCCTGCAACCGCAGGCAACAAAAGACTGCATCACCGGTCCTCTGGGTCCCCTCTCAGTACGACGAGCGTGGTCCCTGGAACTCAGCAACTCTGTCCAAGTGACTCACACAGTCCAGTGACTCTTCAGTCCAAGTTCGGTGGAGGTAAGTCCTTGCTTCCTCACGCTAGACTGCATTGCTGGGTACTGCGTGATTTGCAGCTGCTCCGGCTCCTGTGCACTCTTCCAGGATTTCCTTCGTGCACAGCCAAGCCTGGGTCCCCGACACTCTATACTGCAGTGCACAACCTTCTGAGTTGTCCTCTGGCGTCGTGGGACTCCCTTTTGTGACTTCGGGTGGACTCTAGTTCACATTTATTCTAAGTGCCTGTTCAGGTACTTCTGCGGGTGCTGCCTGCTTCTGTGAGGGCTCCCTTCGTTGCAGGGCGTCCCCTCTGTCTCCTCATCCAAGTGGCGACATCCTGGTCCCTCCTGAGCCACATCAGCATCCAAAAACCCTAACCACGACCCTTGCAGCTAGCAAGGCTTGTTTGCGGTCTTTCTGCGTGGGAACACCTCTGCAAACTTCTTCACGACGTGGGACATCCATCCTCGAAAGGAGAAGTTCCTAGTCCTCTTCTTTCTTGCAGAACTCCAAGCTTCTTCCAACCGGTGGCAGCTTCCTTGCACCCTCAGCTGGCATTTCCTGGGCTCCTGCCCACTCTCAACACTGTCGCAAGTATTGGACTTGGTCCCCTTGTCTTACAGGTACTCAGGTCTGGAAATCCACTGTTGTTGCATTGCTGGTGTTTGTTCTTCCTGCAGAATCCCCCTATCACGACTTCTGTGCTCTCTGGGGGTAGTAGGTGCACTTTACAGGGTCTTGGGGTGGGCTATTTTTCTATCCCTCACTGTTTTCTTACAGTCCCAGCGACCCTCTACAAGTTCACATAGGTTTGGGGTCCATTTGTGGTTCGCATTCCACTTTTGGAGTATATGGTTTGTGTTGCCCCTATACCTATGTGCTCCCATTGCAATCTACTGTAACTTTACATTGCTTGCATTACTTCCTGTTGCTATTACCTGCATAATTTTGGTTTGTGTACATATATCTTGTGTATCTAACTTATCCTCATACTGAGGGTACTCACTGATATACTTTTGGCATATTGTCATAAAAATAAAGTACCTTTATTTTTAGTAATTCTGTGTATTGTGTTTTCTTATGATATTGTGCATATGACACCAGTGGTATAGTAGGAGCTTTACATGTCTCATAGTTCAGCCTAAGCTGCTTTGCCATAGCTACCTTCTATCAGCCTAAGCTGCTAGAAACACCTCTTCTACACTAATAAGGGATAACTGGACCTGGCACAAGGTGTAAGTACCTCTGGTACCCACTACAAGCCAGGCCAGCCTCCTACAATAGCTGTGGCGGAATTGCGCGGCGGTGTGTTGGCGGTCTTCTGCACGGCGGTAAGCAGCTTTTACCGCCAATGTTGTAATGAGGGCCCATGTGTCCAAACCTGTGGTCTGAGTATGAGATGGATGCCAACATCTGAAGGAGTAGGGCTGTCTTCTTACATAACATCATTAGTGGTCCTCTGATCAGTGGCTGGAATATCAAGTGTAGGAGGAGTAGAAGCAGCTAAGATGGTGGTGGGAACTGGTCCATGATAGAGTTTAATGGGGGCCACTGCTACAGGTGGGATATGAGGTGGTGGGCCTATGGAACCAGAAAAAAGTGTACAACAATTTGACCTCCTGCACCTCGTCTCACCACCCCTCAAACAATAACGAATCACCTGACTCCTAACAGATCTCAATAATGCTGTTCAAACAGGGGAGGGGGAAAGGGGAAAGATGGTGAAGGCAAAGCACAGCAGTTAACTACAGAATTATACGTTGCAGAGTAGGTGCATCCATTCAGTCATGGATACAAGCATGTTAACGACTTGAGGGGTGATTTCAATTTATCTTTAGTGTGGGAAGTTTTTCCAGACTGTGGTCAGGCAAGTTGAGATCATTTCTGGGTAAATGAGTCCCAGCGTTTCAGCTCTTCTTGTGTAGATGTGTCCACGTGGACCACGTCCTGGTGGCTTGTAGAAAGAGGGGCAGCCGTGTCCTTATCATGATGGTATTGTTGAAATTGTCTAAGAACGATTCCAGTTCCCATGAGTTGTGAGATTCAGATGTTCTGCTTTGGAAGGTGATGGTTGCCAGTTTCAATAGGTCAGGAATTGCTTCTGCTTGGTGTTGGTGGGTGCTGAAAAATCCACTACCAGCAGAGGTTCAGTGTTCCACAATCAATAAAGGCAGTCTTTCAGCTTCTTGAAGGATTTGTCTTGTGTATTGGTGCTTCACACAGCACACCAAAAGGTGTTGGGCGGTAGTCTTCGGACAGTCAACTGGAGTGAAGTCTATGGTCCCTTTGAAATTCAAGAGGGGGTGAGAAAGTTACAATCAGAAGGGTGGGGATCAGCGCACCCAGGAATTAAAGCATATCATCATTCACAGCTTTTTCCAGGAGAACTGTGATCCGTATGCTGTCCTGGCGACTTCGGGCTAGGTCAATGATCTTCTGCCAGAGATACCCTATGTCCTGTTCCCAGCTTGGTGTGTCACCCAGGTGGGATTCAGTCTCCACCAGCCATCCTTCCATTGTAGCTAGTCAATTTTGAAAGGTATTGATGTCACTCTGCAAAGATTGTAACTTTAGAATGGTGGCGGTAGCTGTCGAGGTCAACTGTGCGATGGACCCCTTGATGTCAGCCAGTTCATTCAGAAACATCTCCAGGGCTGTCTCTGGCATAGCCAGGGTTGAAGTTGCATCAAGGTCACTGCTTTTGCCTGTGAGGTGTTTGCCACAGCTTCTGGGAAAGAGAGTTAGCAAGTATGCTTTGATTTCAACATGGAAAAAGTGGCAAGGGATGAGAATCCCTAAGAACCTGAGTATGGAGGTGTGTAGTGCAGGCAGAGCATTGCCATCCTTACTAGACGCACGTGTGGTCTCCAGGAGTATCGCCTTGCCTAAGTGAGGTTCAATAGTGCTGGGACTTCACCCCCAGCTCTACCGTGGGACAGATTTATTGTGTTGGTAGGTGAGGGGGTACAAGGCCAGCAGCTGGGTGATGGAGTAAACCCACAAAAGCTTAAAGCCTAGTCCCATTCAGGAGGTAAGAGTTGTATAGTGCCTTCATTGTCCTTTCAGCAGTTGCAGGTGGTGCATTGTGCAGGGGAAGAGGTGAACCCCTATAGAGGCAGGTGAGAATGTCCATATGTGGATGAGGTGGACCCTGGGCCGTGGCACAAATAGAAGAGGCAGTGGGTCTCAACGAGTGCTGTGGGGATCTCAGGGCATTTGAGACGTCGCTCAGCAGTCACAGGGGAAAGCCTGTGCTGTGCAGTGATACCAGTTCTGCTGCCACTTTGTGGATCAAGCAGTGTAGTGGTGGGTCAGATGCCTTTGACACAGGGCATATATGTAGGTGGGCAGCATACAGTCCTCTTGAGAGCTAGGGGAGTGCAGGCATCCTATTCTGCGCCTAGCTCTACCCCCAGCAATCATGTTTAACGATTAGAGTTGAAACATTCACAAAAGCTCCATACAACTGTAGGTGAGTAGCCTCTAGTAAACTGAAGTAGTTACCGCACCCAGTAAATACCATTACCCAGTGGTAAGGTAATTACCAGGTGTGGTAAATACCATCTAGTTTATGTTTTCAACTTGCAAATGAGGCAAACAGCTGATTTGCTACTCAACACGTCAAATCATGAAAGTTTCACTTTTTTTCTTTCTGTTTTCCTACAATAAACCTTGGCGGGTTTGACCAGCTGGAATCTATCACTGGAAAACTGTGAGAGTGTGCTGATCAAATTCCTAGTTATTCTAATCCTTGTGTTAATCGCTGATTGCAGAGGGATCAGATTTTATCCCTGAACTTGTATCAAGGACCTTTGACTTTCTACACATCTTGGAATTGCTAGCCCATGAATGTTTAGGAGAGGAAGAGGTACATAAGCAAAGTGTGTGGCTCTCAAAAGGCATCAGAATAAAGTCTTCTAGAGTAACACAACAGTGGAGACTAGTTGTAACGGGTTTTCCATTGGTTTTCTGAAAAAAACAAATTGTAGGAACTTGGTAGTGAGTGTTGACGCCAACCTTTCCTCACTTTGAGCTTGTACCCTTAGGAAGAATTTGCCAGTGGAGAGAGAGAGGACTCTTTTTTCATCATCAAAGATTGGTCTTGCCCCTGGGAATCACAAATGTATCTTGCACTAGAAAGGTAGGAGCACTATCTACAGACTTGAGAGTACTCCGAAGGACTGGAAGCGACTCTGTCTATAGTGAAGACACAAGCTATGGACACCTCACAGGAATCCAATGACCGGTAGGAGCTGTGAAGTGTCGCAGTCCAACCAAGATGGCTGAGCCCTGACCGGCCTCTCTATCTAACTGGAGGTGGTAGGAGTTAGGAGTCGGACCGTGCTATAGTCAACTACAAGGGCAATTCACTATGCCAATATGAGCCTTGAGCAAATATGTGTGTATATAAATACATGGCTAAAAAGTGACTCATTTACATCATTCTCAATTCTGTATGTGATATTATTATGTTGATATTATTATGACAAAGAGATTTGTCCAAGTATTATTTATTTTGTTGTGAAACAATCTAGTAACATGAGTATTTTATTAATGACAACAAAAATACATTTTATGTTGAGTTATTCATTATGTGCTCAAAAGTGATCACACTGTAAAAACTGTGCTACAAAGAAGTAGTGTGTACATATCAAATATAGTTGATCATAGAACAACACTAGAGACCAGCCACTTTGAGATAGGTTACTTAGTCACATAATTAATATGAATTAGCCTTCCAGTTCTGGTCATATATGTGTAGATGGAGTTTTGACCGTATAAAACAATTTGGAAGGTCATCATCAGGAGTCTGCAGATTGTGAGCCCAAAAATGCCTGCAGAGAATAGATAAATGAAGAGGCAATGGTTAGGATAACTGGAAGGGCAACCAGTCAAAAGTAGTCCAAAAAATATGAGAACAGGAGTATTATAGACTAACTGAGACCAAGTTGCCACTGGGGCACCAACTGAATCGAGATGAACAAGTGAAGGCACAGTGTTAGGAGATTACGGGCTAATGAAATATAAACACGTACAGCAAGGAATATGTGGTGCAAGAAAGTGCAAGACTGAATGAAACAGGGGAAAACCAAGAGTGGTCACATAATGTCCACAGGCCTTGGTTAGTGATGGACTAAGACAATATAAATAAAAAAAGGAGGTTTAATAAAATAGTCCACATAACATCTCTGAAAAGGGAAAATATGACTTACCAATATTTAAGAAAAAGCTTACTGAATAGCAAAGCCCTAGTAGGGGGTGGCAGTGGAACAGTCACAGTCAGTTCGTGGACAAACTAAGAACAGCGGCACCAATTGTAGACTAAATATGGCACTGCACGGCCAGTGCAATCTACTGGGGGCAGATGGACGGAAAAGAAACTGGAAAAGAATTTGGAAAAGTCAGCCCTACTGACTAATTACTGTGGTACAACAAATTACAATAAAAGTGGTTGTGGGGAGAAAACAAATGAGGGGAAAAAATATGTTTTAGGAAATGATTTATCACACTTTAATCTGAATCTCAAAGAAATTAAAAAAACAAAGATGAAGAAAGACTAATGGAGGCCAATTAAAAGTGAGGAGTATAACCAATCCATTATGGCATGCAAGAAATTATTTCACAAATGAGAAATTATCCATGTTTCCGTAGATCTCATAATTATGATGTGGCCTGTAACTGCTGTTCCTGGGTGCATTGCAATTAAGAGATCGTGATGAGAGACATAGGGCCTCATTATGATGTCGTAGTTGGACTCTTGCTATAGGCAAGACTGCTGGTTTAAGGATGACAGTACTTATGTTTGTAGGCGACTATGCCCATCCTATGACAAAACACAACTGTCATCCCAACCCTTCGGCTCCCAAGCAGCACGTCACCTAAACCCCAAACGGTTAGAGGTGATTTGTGGCAGCCTTTACGCATGGACTCAAAAGCGTGACATCTCAGGGAGTGTTGTGGTTAAACGGAGATTACCCCTTTCTCACTTTAACAACATGTCTCAATCAAACACTGGAAATGAAGAAGATGCAGTAAAGTTTCAATAATATTTATTTCATCAAAACTGCAATCTGCATGGGCTGCAATGATTAAGATAATGAACAGGGCAAGAAACAGGATTGTAAAGACAAAAGTCATTAACACAAAGACCCCCCACAATCTTGCAATATCACTCAATATCATGAAGTGTGCGATATGTCCTAATACCCTTGTCTGTAGGCCTAACCTCTAACCAAGAAGAGAGCTAGGTATGTTAAACCTCAATCTGCCAATACCCATGACCATGTCCATGAGAAAAGCCCCCAACCCTCGCTACCTTGGAATGAGGTCTCTAGCTCAGACTCCACAGGAACACGAAGACCTGGTCAGTGTCAGTGTCAAGGAGATGTGCCGCAGCGATGGCATCTGGTCGGAATCCCTCTGCCTATATGATATAGTGAAGAGTATATATACAGATCTGCCTGGACCCCTGACGTGGGTTAGTTCGCAAACAATAGATAACAAGGCGTGCTTGGGACGGTAATTATTATAAACAATTCCGTCGAAAGCGTGAAGAGGGAAAGTACTTAACGCGGACACCTTCAGTTTGTTTGTATTTGTCGCCTGATCTTGATGCCTTAGCGCGGTGGCACTGATAAGGAAAATCAAAACATGGGCCTACGTCAAAACAAGGCAGCCATCTTAAAAGAAATAATTAAATAAATGTGCTAAAACAGAGAAGGCTAAGTAGGGTAAAAGTCACTAGGTGACGGGGCACGAGCCTGCAAACCAACGGCCAAGCTAACTCCTTTATCCCTATTAAAACAAACTAGGATTCACCACACCCTCCCCATTCCCGTAACAAGTATGACGCCGTATCCGGATGCCACCGAGGGCGAAATAAATCCCAAACGCTAAAATGCTCTGGACTAAAAGCGAAAAGCATAAAAACAAGCTAAAAATGTTTTATTTAAAAAATGTCTTCCTGGCAGCAGCTGGGGAAGGCTCCTTGGTCTTCCTGGCAAAAGCTGGGGCAGTGAAATGAGCGACGGTGTGCTGCTGCACCCGCCACACTGCCACATTGGCGTCGGCTCCATTAGGAGCCAGCGTCAATGTAAAGGCCCTGTTTCCCGCTGGGCCGGCGGGCGGAAACATTGTTTCCGCCCGCCGGCCCAGCAGGAAAATCATAATAGGGCCGGCGGGGGCCTCACTGCACTGGCAGTGAAGTGGCACTAAAGAGTTTGGCGGGTGGCAGTGCCACCCGCCAAACTTATAATGACCCCCATAGTGGTTATTTAAGTTGGTATTGGTGACCTTGGATCTATTCTGCGTCTGTATTGGCTTGTCCAATTTTTTTTAATACTTTTGGTTATTTGACCAATTTAAAACAAGTTTCAGGGGCATGTGATGTAATAAATTGCAGAAACAGACTTACTGGGTTTTCACATGAGCCGAGTTTCTATGGCCTAAGATCCTTCAGGAACTAGTCAAAGATACAGCATCTTCACCAGACAACATCTGCCACATCCCTCACTTCAGTGTCATTTTGCAAGCTTAAGAGAGGTACTAGGGAGCAACTGTGAGGAATCTGAAGACATAGCACTCACTACTAACACTCTAAGCCAAACCCTCACTTAGAGAAAGTTCTATGCACTGAAACAACCTGAGCAGTTGCACCTGTGCAGCTAGTCCATGGACATCAAAGATTCTTTATTCACCCTCACTGACTAGCACCCATTTAAAGGAACATCCTCAAAGAGAACTAAACATTAACAAATTCAATTTATAGTCATTTTGCGAACTTCTACCTCTATAGATATTCTTCAGACCTAATGACAAACTTTAATTCAACAGTAAACCACCTAAGTTTCATTTTGATTTCTGTCCCTGATAAGGCCCCAATAGAAAATTAAAATAATAATACTAATCACTAACATAAGAATGGATTGCTAGGTCCAGAAACTGTTGTTGCTTAAACGTTTAAAAGCATGCTCTGAACTTTATGTAAACGGTGCTGCATGATTTGCAGTACTTGCTAGGCTGGCACATATTTTTATTAAATGTTAATTTTATAACCCCTTCTTGACTGGAAAAATGCTACAAACTTGTCTTAAAACAATAGAAACAGTATTACTGATACCCCCACCTACTAAACTGCTTTGGTATGCACTAACGTGTATTTAGAAAATAACAACTGTTTGTGTGATTGGAACTTTAACATTACATGAATAAGGCATATTCAGTTTAAATTGCTCCATCGCACTTATTATACCAGGGCCTGCCTTCACCACATAGGGCTCCTGGTCACCAGCGCTTGCTTAAGCTGTGGGGATACATCATGACATTTAATTCATATGTTTTAGCACTGCTCTGCTGTCGCCAGTTGCTGGGAGAAGGTGCTGGAACAGCTGGAGGCGGTCTTGAGTTTGGATATTCCAAGGTATCCCAAATTGATCCTTCTGCATGTCACCAACGAGCTGGGAGGCATGCGATATAAAACAACTCTCTTGTGGTTAGGATTGGTGCTGACAAAGAGGGATATCGCCAAGGCATGGAATGTGGCAAACGCCCCCTCAGTTGAGGGTTGGGCCTGAGGTATGGATTTCTGCATGGGGATGGGGAAGCCCATGTATGTGGCAAAGTGATGCCCCCAAAAGTATTTTAAAATATGGACTGGCTGGGCGGAGGCACAGGGGATATAACTGGATCCAATTTCACATAGCCTATGGACACTTCATAACTAATGTGGGGTACCCATGGACATTGGAAATGAGGAGGCATCACTGCCCAAACAGGGAAAAGGGGAAACATTCGTATTGTAAGTATTGTCTTTCTCAAAGTCTGTTCCAGAGGCACGTCTTGTACAGATACTGATTCTTAATGCTGCAATGTCTATTGATGTTTGTTTTGACAGTGGAGGGCCTTGGAGCCCTGATGTAACCGAACCAGAAAAAATAACAAAAAGTTTTATTTAAAAAAAAACATTACTTGAATAATGGGAATTGAGAAGGCATTACACATATGTAGGTAAAATTGTTCTTGCAGAGGAGACGGAATGCATGAGAAAGGAAGTACAAGTATCCAATCCCTGCTGCTTGTCAAGAGAATCATTGTTTAATTCTGCAACATCTCAAGAAATCTTTGTTAATAAAAGTATCATTCAAAATAATTATAAAAGTGTCCCAGGGAAAGAGCAGAGGGGAATGCAAGAGTATAGAGAGCGAGAAATGGGCACAGTGTCATTAGCCACTACTTTTTCTGCCACTACTGCTGCCGAAGCCGACAGCCACAGGTAATTAGAGAGCATTATACAACAGCATGCTCTGAACCTTTTTGTAAACGGTGCTGCATGATTTGCAGTGCTTGCTAGGCTGGCACAATAGCTGAGCTATAGAAAGATTGATACAATATTCTAGAGTAACCACATTGAGTTGACTGCATTAGCTAAGGAGAGTAGGTTTGAGTGTGGAGAATTTTGTGGGAACTGTATGGCTACGGAGCTATTAGATACAACAAAGTTATCAATTGTGCTGCAGATAATGTATTAGGGCTGAGAGAAAGAGAGTTGATAAATTGTTTTAGAACAGTGTGTTCGCCGGAAGCACATGAGCTAGATAACTGTGAGAATTTTAGTTATTGTAACAAACTGAACATTCTAACTTTCCCAGACTATGAAACATTATTATTGCTTACCATAGTTTTTGTAAGACAGAGGTTGTCAGAGTAGGGACAAATTTAGGACACACTTCATGCGTATTTCTGTAACCGTATGCTTGATTAATAAAATTATAATAATTCATTTAGAATAAATACTTCAAAACTACTAAAACTCTCTTTGTTGGATCTAGAAATCTGACATATTAAATATTTTTATATTTTGAAAATTATTGATTGCAGCTTACTAAATTTCTTACAGACACTCTCAGATAAAAATCCATACTGATGGTCCTTGACAAAGAGTAACTAATAGCAGGGAAAAGTATAATTAATTAATTAACTGTAATGGTGTATTTTGTGTGGGAGCTGTGCAACCAACAACCCTATTTTATTCATATCACAGATTTATAACTACAAAATTAGTAATATCTAAAACAGATAACAATTACATTTACAATAATGTATCTTCATTCTCCATTACCTTTACGCCTTAGCAAGCCTACCTCACAGGAGCCAGAAGTACCTTGAGAAAATGTTGGAACTACAATGCCTGTGAATAATTCAGTCCAGGTGCAGTTGGAGTTCAGCTATTGGGGTTCAATCAATACTTTTTTCCTGACATGTAGTGCGTCAGTGACTTCACCACCATATGGCAGGGATTTTATTATGAGTTAAGTACCTCTGCATATATATCATCTTAATTAAACAACGGTGTTGACCTGGGTGTGCTTTCTGGAATTCATCATAAAGCTCTAAATACAATGGGTTGTGATGCACACATTTCCCACTTGCTCTGAACAGTTGGCAACCATGAGGTGACTGGCGTGGGAGCAGGGTGGAGGGAAGGGTATGAGCAGGATAGGAGAGGGAGGAGGTTGTTTGGAAGGGAGGAGCATTAAATGCTACCCTCGTGGCTTTCAATGAGGGTGTGTGGATGTCGAGGACCAGGGCGGAAGTGCACTGCAGCAAATATACAAAGTCATTTTCCTGGCCAGGTTTTCCTATCAGTAACATTGGATCTGCTGTTTCCTCACCCAGGAAATCAAGTTGCAGGAACACCTGCCTATTTACAATTGAGTAAAGTAAAGTGGAATGACCTCTCAATCTGGGCCTATAGGGTTGTATTCCTCAAGCAACTCTCAGTTTGGCACACTGAACTATATTACTCCCAGTACTCATGAGAGACCATTTTAAGGAGCGTTAATGGAAAAAAAAGCTAAGATGGCTAAACAGAGGGAACGGGAAATAATATGCACACCAAATGGCATAACTTCCTTTCTCAAAAACATAACTAAAGCTATAAATATTCCTGTAATAATGTGTTTACATCTGTTTCTGTGGGAGTGTGTGTGCTCACTTTCGCACAGTATTCGGAAGGTGACAATCCTGTAGACACACGTCTTGACATGCAATGCTGTGGATTGGTTACTCTGTAGTAAAATACTCCTAAAGAAACAGAGGGGGCTTGGCACACTAAGGTACAGCCTTCATAAGTAGTGGCCTGTATTTGGCTCAGGATGTTGTCATATTCCTATACTGATGCTGTGAATTAGAACACCGTTCTCCAGTATTCATAGGGATACAGTTCTCATCACTGTTGGGTATAATACTTGTATAAATATTGACTATTTAGTACAATATTTTGGGAAAAGGAAAAGGCGTGAAGACAACAAGACAATAATAAAGGGAAAAGGAAGTAATACAGGGTGAGAGAGTTATGTTTGAGGAAAATTAGTGGTTAAAGAGGACAGTGATTATGTTCCAGAGAACAGAAAGGAGACTGAAAAAGTGAGGCAGTATTAAGGAGGAGAAGCAGTTACTTACAGTGGACAAGGGAAAAGGGCTGTCTGCTTTAGCTAAAAGTGGGTAGACGAAAGTATGTGGATGACAGTATCTACTCCGGCTTCATCGCTGACATACTCCTCTGATGACCCAATGGAGGACGGCTGTTGGAAGTTAGGCATTTGACCTTCCACCCTATTTAGAGTGGGATGCTTGTTTTTTTCACTGTTAGGTAAAACCACGCTGTAAGAGAGAAACAAAACTAATACCCCCAGACCACCATGAAAGAAATCTCCAAAGGTGTGGGGGCCATTAGTTGTACATCTTTCAATGACAAACTCCCATTTTGGGTGCTTGTTTTCGAAAAATGCAACCCATTGTAAAAGTTTAAGAGTGCTGCCATGTTTGATGGACTCCTTTGTCAAACTTTTAAAACATTGACAGAAACTGCCATGATGGTGGTTCCTGCCAGTGTTAGGAGCTGTACTCGGAGTCGGTGGACAACTCCAGCTTTGGTCGGCAAAGGGCCATTGGAATGGTGGGGGCAAAGCCCTCCACCATCCAGACAGAATACCCTCCACTCATCAAATACAAGATCATCACAGTGGCTTGATTACAAATGATAAAGCATGTTAAGGGACAAATAAAGCACAGAAAGCTGAAATAGAACATAGATTACAAATTACAAGGACTATATATTGATCAGGAGTGAGCTGGTTAAGGACATTGGAAGGAAAGGAGTATGTGGAGGAATAGAGAGAATAGCTCAAGTAAAGCATAGACTAACAGGGGAAATTAGAGTTTGATGAAAGTGGGGAATCCACCACAAATCAAGGATCAATTTTCCACCAAACTCACAGATGTCCTGCCACATTTAGAGGTCAGCGAAGAACTAGGCTTTGCTAATAGAGCTTCAGTTCTAAGCAAGAAGAAACCTTTGGCATTTGATGACTCATCCACCACGAGGCTGTTAGTTATTGTACTTCAGTAGGTCCACCATATTTAGCGCAGTTCTTCTGCAATACATGTTTAACATTCAGGACCACCAGTAAAGATCTGATGGTACTAAAAAACGAAACAACAGAGACACATCCTTCACTCTAGCAGAGAACATGCCTGGACAATTGAATTTTTGATTTGCAGTAATAATGCTCTGCCTTAGGGATTTGACTTAAACATTGGGTTGTTAGTTGACTGGGGTGTAATTCTTAGTCAAACAAAAACCACAATCCTAGCCAGGGTAAGTGTGAGGCAAATCCTAAATTAACCTTTGCTCACCCTCTGGTAGCTTAGCACAGATCAGCCAGGCTTAACTTAGAGGCAGTGTTTAAAGTATTTGTGCAACACTTCAAATAGTAAAACCCCACACAAAATGACCATACCAGTTTAGAATAAAAGTACAATTTAAAAAATAAAACAAGACCAAAATAACAAAAATTCAATAGGTAGAATTTGAGTTATGAATGTATACAGATTAAACTATAAAACAGCACTTAAAAGCAAGAAGAGCCAAGCAAATAATGGTTGCGCCGGACTGGGACAAAGTCAAAAGTTCAGGCCGACCACGTTAGAGTGTGAGACGGCTACAGGGACCAAATTAGGCCCACTGAACATAAGTACCTTAAATCCTGGTTATAGAGCATTGTGTTGGACCTGAACCATGCTGTTGAGGAGATGCATCAATTTTCTCCATTCAATCAGGAAGATGCATTGGTGTGTCCCATACAGTGATGGTGATACATCAGTGCCGAGATGCGGTGGAGTTCCGGTGTGCATTCCAGCTGCGTTCACGTCGAGGTGATAGGTCGAATCCGAAGAGCGCAGAGGCTGAGATGAGGAGCATCATTGTTGAGTCTGTTGTCAACAAATAGGCAGGGACTTTGAGCTGAAGAAAGTGCTGCAGTGTCGGTTTCGAGGGCAGTTCTGACCATGCAACAGTGGCAATGTGTAAGTTCTGGCCACACAAAGGCAGAGATGCATCAGTTCCACCCACACAGCAGAGGATGTGTCAGTCTGCAGGAGCAAGTACCTGAGGTCCACTTCCAAGGGTTCAGGACTCGGGTGGTACCACTTGGCAGGACAGACTCATGGATGGCAGAGTCCAGGTGTAGGAGAAGGGTGGTTGGAAGTCTGTTATGTCCCTGAGACTTCAGATCATAAGGCCAGCCGACTAGCCCTTGGAGTCACTCTGGGTTCAGATGATGCAGGTTCAGTCTTTCCCACCTGGACAGGGGAACAGTGGTCAGCAGGCCATTGCAGCAAGGCAGGAGTCCAGCAAAGCAGCAGTCCAGTTGAGTGCCAGTCCTTCCGCAGCACAGCTGTTTTTCTTCCTGGCAGAGTATTCACAGGTCCAGAAGTGTACTGAGTTGGTAGTGTCAGAGGTCCAGTACGTATAACCAGTTGGGCATTTGATGTGGGGAAAACTTAAAAGTCAGGCCTTTCAAGTGTGGAGAGGTTATGCCCTTCCTGCCCTGACTCCAGACTCACTACAGGGGGTTATGCAGCCCTTTTTGTGGGGGACAGAACACAGCCTATTCAGGTGTGAGGCTATGCGAGCTCCTCCCTCCCATCCTGCTAGGATGGCCCATCAAGACCCATCAAGTCACACCTAAGCTCCCACTGTGTGTGACTGTCTAGGGAGAATACACACAGCCGATCTGTCACCCACCTCAGACAAGTGATCAGAGACAGGTACCAGGCACCAAGTGGCTTAATTAAAGAAAATGCCAACTTTCTCAAAAGTGGCATTATCAGAATTACAATTTACAATCCAACTTTATCATAAATTGTGATTTTAAATTGTGGTTCCAGAGACACCAAACTCGAAAAGGTAATATTTTCCAAATTGCAAATTACACTTATAAGATGCAATAAGGTAATCCCAATGTTATCCTGTGGGCGAGATAGGCCTTGCTGTAGTGAAAAACGACTTTGGGAGTTTTTTAATACCAGAACATGTAAAACCTAAAGGTGGATGTCTTGCCTTTTAAATTACACCGTGCCCTCTGGGATGTACAGGGTTTACCTTAGGGGTGACACATGTATAAAAAGGGAAGGCGTGAACCTGGCAAAAGGGTTACTTTTTTTCCAGGCGGACATAGTAGTGTACAATTGCACATACAAGCTCTGTAATGGCAGGCCTCGGACATGGTTAAAGGGCTACTTAAGTTGGTGGCACAATTGGTGCTACAGGTCCAAAAGTAGCATTTAATTTACAGGCCCTGGGCACATGTTGGGCACTTTACTAGGGACTTAGAAGTAAATTAAGTATGCCAATTGGGGATAAGTCAATGTTACTATGTTTAGGGGAAACAGCACACATACTTTAGCACCTGTTAGCCAGCAAAAACAGTGTCAGAAAAGTGGAGGTAGGCAAATAGTTGGGGGAAGACCACCCTAAGGCTTTCAGGTCTAACAGTTTGTTTCTGCAAAAAATAAATGTCAACTGCCCTGCCATGCATAATGGCCTGTCAAAATTTTGGGTTTGCTTATAGATCTTTCAACACAGTGAAAGAAACACTTTCAGCAAAACTATGTCTGTGGTGTTGGCAGACATATCTAAGTATGGAAGATTGCCCATCATCTTCTAGATGACCCAGAAATTACAAATCAGAGGTAGCTGGGGCAGATGAATGAAAAACTGAAGAAAGTTATGGTTAAGAAGTTGGAGTAGGTTACAGAGAAATAGGTTAAGACAGATTGGAATCAATTTAACACAGCGAGAAAGTGTATTTAAGAGTGAAAGATGTACATGAAAGAGTGGGAGAGGAAGGTGAGAAATAAGAGAGAAAGCAGGGATTATGAGCTGAGAAACTATAGAAAAGACACTGTAGCACTAGAAGTGGGCATGCAGGAGGAATGAGCTTGCCAAGAGGGGGTGAGAAGACAGTCTGGCATTATGTAAGCCAAGAAAGTGCTGTAGGAGCTCAATTATAGCAATGTGTCTTACTCAAGACTAAAGCCATCCAGACTAACTGCTCTCTTTTGGATCCTTCTCTTCCTCTGCCTCGTGCTTGGATGTCTGGGGATAGATTAGCATGTACTGGCAAAGCAGGGGTAGGAAATGCATTCCCACTTTATCTTGATGATGTTCTTTTATTCTGAAATATTCCATTTGCAAATCATGTAACTGCCAGATATCCTGGAGCTCACAGCATCTTCTACAGTACACATTTCTGAACGGTGATGTATAAAGGAGAATGTAAAGCTGCAGCTGTTGCCATATTGAAGTCTAAAGTCAGGATACATTCAAATTATGTCCGGTTGTTCAGTGTCATCTGAGTGACTGTGAATTATCTGGTTCTAGAGTGTGTCCCTGCACTCTACAACCATCAACAGATTGCACAAGTCTTTGTGTATCACATACACACTATTGTAATGCCTTACGACTCTTGTGACAAAAGCAGAAAAGCTCTTTGAATTGTGTGAGGGTTCAAGACACTCAGCCCAGCTGCTTCATGAAGTCTCTAAATACAGTTGCATTGGCCGAGACCTCAAGAATATCCAGTTGCTCCCAGTGAAACCACACATCACAATAAAACATCTATGTAGTTACAACTATCACGTGAATATGATGGTCAATGAGTGCCTTGCCACTTCGCAGTCCAAAAGGTAAACCACTCCAAAATGCATGGCCAAGCTTTTCAGTTTGGGGGTCCTCTCTTTAGAATGCTTTGACTGTACACTAAAAAGACACAAGGCCAGATGTACGAATATATCGATGCAAAATACTCCTTGCAACTGTGACCAGTATATTTGTGAACAGGTAAAGTGTTTTAAGAACCGACCCATGTTTCAATAGGATGGTTCTCAAAAATCCAAATTGTATTTGGTCAAAATCCATCCTACCTCATGAATATTATTGAGCTAAATTGCAAATTGTAACTCACTATGGTTAAATGCCATCGATCAGCAGACCACCACGTCTGTGCTTTAAAAAAAAGTGTGGGTAATTTTTTATTAAAGAATAACAGGCTACCTCTGAAAAGAAAAGCTAACTTTTTCTTTGTCTTAGAGTTTGCAGTGATCCCGTGTGCCACTTCCTACTGCCAAACAAACTTTTTCTAGAATTCACAAATGGGAAGGGGTCCCCAGGAGATCACTTTTCATTTGCAAATGGGTTATCTTCCTAACTTGGAGGTCAGTAACTTTTCAATGGTCTAAGGCAGGTATTTTGGTGTGAAACCACTGATACAAATGGATAGCAATCGCTATTTGGAAGGGGCAACTACAACACGCCTCTTCCTTATGGCGATTCCTTATCCATTTCTTAACCGATTTTATGAGTTGCTAATATCGTTGTTTTGATTGCAAATCCCAAATCGGGCGTTTGCAGCTAAAAAAAAAACTTAGTACATCTGGCCCAGAATTCCTTAAGTAGCGTTATAGTCCCTGTAAAAACGAACTTCAAATAATAACCAACAACATAAATCTTCTGCTTACTTTTTATTCAAGTACTTTTTGATAAAACCACTTTGTATTTAAGCTGTATCCCACCACTGCTTCATATGTGCGTTTATTGGTTACAGTTCTCTGATGCCTATCGAGGAATCTTGGATCACATGGGACTGATAGGTAGATTCCCCAACAAGCACCTAATTTTAAGGAGTTTTAGGGAAAAACTCCTTCTTTGTCTCTAATTTTTATCTATTGTAATTTATGTAGTTCCACAAAGAATTTTAGTACCCTATTTTTACATGCTTCTTAAAATTGAGAAAAAAAAAGATGTCTGGAACACATCACAGAACAAAGTGACATGTTGAAGAATGGCACATATGTTAATGTGATGTTACACTGGAAGAGCTTTTTGCAGAGCGAGTCAACGGGGTTGTAAAATGACAACCAGAAGCCAGCCCCGTGCCTCCAGAATGTAGTATGCCTGGTTCAGCTTCAGGTGCAACTTAAGCTGTGCCTGAAACATTCAGACAAGTGTGGGAAAATGCCACTTACATTCAAGCCTGTGTCCTGTAGAGCCACAGCAGAGTCAATTTTAAGGAAGGCACGTGCATTTACATTCTCAATGGGCTATTGCAGTCAGTCATTTCATATGGATCAATTATG
Organism: Pleurodeles waltl; assembly: GCF_031143425.1. Lineage (NCBI taxonomy): Eukaryota > Metazoa > Chordata > Amphibia > Caudata > Salamandridae > Pleurodeles > Pleurodeles waltl. Next base: position 919,127,154 of record NC_090446.1, on the reverse strand, counting down.
CGACGGGGAGCTAAATTATGTGATACTATTATTACATTATTTGTGTCATTTTATACGCTAACCATGTCTGGGCAAACGTTTCACATCATTACTATCAGATTAATAGCAATAAGTAAATGAAGGGTGACCAGTCAACCCTTGCAACGAGCCTTCCACGGTCCGGCAGGATATGTCACAGGATTTTTCACAACTTTTGATCCGTTAAGTTAGAATCATTTTTTGATGAAAATGTGGCAAATCCATATTTATTTTGAAAACATTGTGGCCGCAGAATCACATACTTCCAGTGGCCCTGGTCAAATGTCAACTTGACCTCTGTCACACAATCTTATTCTCAGTTTTTTTGTGTTTAGTTTCATACATTATTCCTCACAAACCATCTGATTGTGGCGCTTCTGTGATGCTTCTTTCAAAGGACTGAATGAGCATTTGGTCTGCAGGACTCGCAGGAAATATAATTTAGCAACAAGTTGTGGATCTCAGAACCAGGAAAACAAAGCTCATTTGCTCGCTGCACAACTTTGCAAATCACGTGTCTCAGATTTCATAACCCCCTCCCCCCACACACTCACAAAATATGTCCCCTATAATAGCATTCAAATTTGGTTAGTAGTGCCACTGTACACAAACATGCATTCATAAAGATACGAGTCAGTCATCCTCAAGAGCAGTGTGACAATCTTGTGAGGCTGTGGAATAAAACGTTCAAGACTATGGCCCTCATTATGACATTGGCGGTAAATCCAGCTTACCGCCATGCCGACTGCTGCCAATATAACACCGCTGTGGTGGATAACTGCCAAGCATATTATAACACACACATACCAGTCCGTCACTATACAGCCACACACACAAGTCCGCCAGCACAAAGGAGAATGATAAACTGGGGTAACAAAACCCACAACGTTATGCCAACAGAACTACGCCTACAGCATTATGACACACAACTCACTGCGGCGGACATTCAATGGCGGTAAACCATTGGGGGTACATACCGCTGCGCTCAAAATACACACACTCAAACAAAACAACACCACATTGGACAATTCAAACTACAAACACCTGACACACATACACACACCACATCCACACACCCACACCACTATAAATCACCCACCCACAATACCCACAACCCTTTACAACTAGAAAGAATTGCCACCAGAGAGAGATAGCAAGAGCACACACACAACCAGAGCCACATAACATCAATACCTATACACCATCCACGCAGCTTACATCACACACCCCAACACATCACCCCACACACCCTCACCCACATCACTCATACTACACCCATGGCACCACAACGACAACCCAGATTATCAGAGGAGGAGCTGAGGGTCATGGTGGAGGAAATCATCCGGGTAGATCCGCAGCTATTTGGAGCACAGGTGCAGCGGACCTCCATTGCTAGGAAGATGGAGCTATGGCGGAGAATCGTAAACAGGGTAAATGCCGTGGGACAGCACCCCAGAACGAGGGAAGACATCAGGAAGAGGTGGAACGACCTACGGGGAAGGTACGTTCCACAGCAGCAAGACACCAACTAGCTGTACAGAGGACTGGCGGTGGACCTCCGCCTCCTCCCCCACAACTAACAACGTGGGAGGTGCAAGTCTTGGCAATCATGCATCCTGAGGGCTTGGCAGGAGTAGGAGGCGGACTGGACTATGGTAAGTCAAATCTCTATTACTATCACCCCCCCTGCCTGCATGACTCCACACCTCCCACATACCCCACCATCACAATCCACTCATCCCAATACCAAGCCATGCATGTAACACCAATGCATGGACACCACTCACAGACCTGCATGGACACCTATCACCACTGCATGCACACTGGAGAGAATCACCTAGCCCACCAAATAGCTACTCACTCAAAGGCAAATCTGCCAGGGCAACAACAACCATAGAGGGCAACACACCCATGCACATGATGTCACACGCAGAAACATTAACACTGCATTCACACCCCCACAGGTACCCCAGTCAATGTCACCGGAGAAGAGGTGCCAGCAACATCCAGTCTCCCCCCACAGAAGAGGCCCACAGTGATGACTGCAGCTCTGCGCGCCTGGATCTAGATGACCAACCTGGCCCATCAGGGATCTCCGGACAGTTGGTTACCCAGGCACACTCTCACACCACCACAGAGCCTTTCCCCTCAGGAAACACCACCACATCACCCACCCAGCGGGCCGATACCTCTGTCCCCAGGACACGTCAATCAGCAGTGTGTCCCCAACTACAGGGACCCCAGGCCACCCCACAAACACCAGACAATCAGGGACCTGGGTCAGTGGCAGTGGGCACACGGTTCAGGGGACAGAGGCACTAGACAACAGGGAAGCTGGGAGGACTGCTGTGCGACATGGGGATGAACGGCCCAGGGAACCAACTCTCCAGGAGGCACTCACTGATATCCTGGGAGCATACCACCATTCCCAAGATACACTGGGCTAGATACTGGACACGTTTCAGGAGAACATGCCGCTGCAGGAGGGACAGTACCTGGGGATCAGGGAGGACTTGAAGGGCATCAACACCACCCTGGTCTCCATTGCAGGGGTGGAGGCAGACTTGGCCAACACTATGAGGGAGGTAGTGGCACCACACCGGGCCTCTGCCACTAGCCAAACCGATGAACATCCCTCCACCTCCGCTGCCACCAGTGGACAGGAGGCCCCACCACAGGAACAACAGGCAAACATTCCCTGTGATCCAGTCAGAAGCCAGAGACTATTGCCAAGACCCCCGCCGGGAAATAAGACTCTCCTGATTGTCACCCTTGTCTCCCATTCTGTCACCCTGTCCACCTTGAACTGCCATTGCTCCCCTTCCCATACCCCCTTGGACAATGCACTTGTGATACAAATAGACTGGACTCCACCCTGGACTTTTCTTCATCATCCCCCCAGCCCATTACACATCCCCCTCTACCTCGTAGTACTTAAACTTGAAAAAAAAGTATGGTGTATGTCAAATGATTTGAGTATGTATTCGTTTAACTAGGTTTAAACATTGAAAATCAACTGCACAGAAATGTATACATAGTAATGACCTGTAGTTGGCTGCAGTCAACACACCAGGAGCGATAGTGCGGCACAAATATCTGCAAATAGAGATGCCAAAGGCTACAGTGAGTGGCCATAGAAGTGGGAAAATCAGCCTGCCAGTGACAATGTCAAACAAAAAACTGTCAATTAAATGTGAAGTTACACTGTCTTACCTATGTGTCATTGGAAGTATTGATGAATTATTGCACTTCTGTTGTCCTCACCCTCCTCATCTTTACTGTCCACAGGGTCCACTGCTGCCACACGGCCATCTCCAGCCTCATCCTCATGCAGAAAAGGCACCTGGCGAGGTAAGGCAAGGTTGTGCAACATAAAGCATGCCACGATGATCTGGCAGACCTTCTCGGGTGAGTAGTACAGGGATCCACCTGTTAGATGGAGGCAATGAAACCTGACCTTCCGGAGGCCAAAGGTCCTCTCTATAATTCTTCTTGCTCGCCCATGTGCCTCACTGTAACGTTCCTCAGCCCTTGTCCTGGGATTCCTCACAGGGGTCAGTAGCCATGACAGGTTGGGGTAACCAGAGTCACCTGCAAATATCGAGGGACAACTGTTAGCCACACATCAACCCTTAGGGCATACACCAACATCCACAGGGTGGGAATCAGGGCTCACCTATTAGCCACATCGTGTGCCTCTGGAGTTGAGCCATCACATATGGGATGCTGCTATTCCTCAGGATAAAGGCATCATGCACAGACCCAGGATATTTTGCATTGATGTGGGAGATGTACTGGTCTGCCAGGCACACCATCTGCCAGGCACACCATCTGCACATTCATCGAGTGAAAGCTCTTTTGATTTCTGAACACCTGTTCATATCGCCGGGGAGGGGGGGACAAATGCTATATGTGTACCATCAATTGCCCCAATAATGTTGGAAATATGTCCCATTGCATAGAAATCAGCTTTCACTGTGGCCAAATCCTCCACCTGGGGGAAAACGATGTAGCTGCGCATGTGTTTAATCAGGGCAGACAACACTCTGGTCAGCACTATTGAGAACATTGGCTGAGACATTCCTGCTGCCAAGCCCACTGTCACTTGGAAGGAGCCAGTTGCCAGGAAATGGAGTACTGATAGCACTTGCACAAGAGGGGGGATCCGGGTGGGGTGACGGATAGCAGAGATTAGGTCAGGCTCCAATTGGGCACACAGCTCTGTGATTGTGGCCCTGTCCAGTCTATAGGTGAGGATAATGTGCCTGTCCTCCATTTTTGCTAAGTCCACAAGGAGTCTGTACACTGGGGTATGTCTCCATCTCCTATTCATCCGCAGCGGTTGCAATCTATGGGGCAAAATGGTGAGCAGCTGGTCAGTATCTCTTATTTCCAACCACTACACTTCAATGCATGTCGTGATTGTAACAGTATTTTGTTGGAGAGGTCCAAATGGTGCATATGTGTACTGTGACGGAGTTAGGAGCCATGGCCTGCACCCCTCCTGAAATGGCGTCCGCCTGTCCTGTTTGGAGGGACAGGTGGAAATGAGGTAATTCCGCTCACGTTGTGCGCCATTGCGGGAGGTGGTCGAAAACCGATGTGCAACTCCTCATTGGTTAACATTGGGCCCTATGGGGTACAGTGGCCAATGGTGATGTACGCCGGTGGGAAAGGCATGCACTGCCATGGACGTCACCGCCATTTTCTGTTCACTCACTTGCTACCTGACCTTCAACAGGAGAGGGTCTACACTGCAAGTGCTGCTGTGACCTGTGTCTGGAACTGACCATGGCTCGTGTCACTGGGGAAAGGGCCCCTGCCTTCACCTCAGCGGAGTTGGAGTGACTGGTGGATGGGACGTGAATGCATGGAGTGCTGTGTGTGAAGGCCTCATGGGGGGGGTGGATGGGCCCTGGGAATCGTGCTGCATGTATGGTGGGCCATGTGTGTGGTAATGGGGATGGGAAGGGGCATGGTTGGCCGTGAATGTAACAGGCAGGACGGTCAGACTAATATCTTTCCCTGTGTCCATTTCCCTGCAGGTCAGCAACCATCAGAAAAAGGGAATATGGCATGCCATTGCAAAAGCCGTGCGGACCCTGGGGGTCTACGGCAGGCGGAGCACCCACTGTCGCAAACGGTGGGAGGGCTTGAGATGCTGGGCACGGAAGATGGCGGAGTCCCAGCTAGGGGTGGCCTCCCAACGAGGAAGGGGTGCCCGTCGAACCCTGACCCCTGATGGCCCGCATACTGCCGGTGGCCTATCCGGAGACGGATGGGCACTTGTGGGCATTACAGCAGCAACAAGGGGTTGAGTACAGTGCCCCAATATACAACTTGAGCCTGGTGTGGTGGTATCCATGTAGGGGATGTGGGCCTGTGGGTGCCCCTAGGCCAGGCCTGACATTGCAGAGTATGTCCCATTTTGGGCAGGGTTCTGATGTAAAACCTCCAACCAAGCTAATAGGCATCCACTACTAGGCAGGGGTCAGTGGGTCTCAGATATGCTGCAATTGGCATTAGGTGTCCCTATCCATGGGCGGGTGACTAGCATTGTGACTGGTAGTGCATTGCCTAGTGAGGACTGCACTCTGCATGACTGCACCTGCTGCACAATGAGGAATTACAGCTATAAGGACTTTGCCTGGCTTCCAGAAGTGGAGGAGTAGATTCCCTGAAAGCAACCAGTTAAAAGAGCTTCACCTGCATCATCCCCAAAAAGAGAAGCCCAGCTGACCAACTTCAGCCGGACTATTGAGGATTTGACAGTTGCATTCTGGGAAACATAGTTCCAACATCTTAAGGCCCATCTCGGAGCTTCTAGTCCCTTGGGTTGGTGGTGTGGATGACTGGAAATTCAAAAGAGGACTTTTGAAAGGAGATCCAAAAGTTTGGACCAACTTTTGGAAAAAAGCTCCATAAGGTGACCAATCCATCAACGGGAGTCAAGCTATCGATGTCGAATTGCGACCCGATCTGAAATTCCGGTTCCTCTCACTGAAGCTCCGGAGCTTTTCCGCTTCGACAAGACTTCCATGAGTTGACTGGGAGCCCATGCTGACCCAAGCCGATGACGTTGCATCAAATCTCAGCCTGACGGAGTGCCTCACCTGACGACGAGAAAAAGCTCTAGAAAAATAAATAAGTCTGGAGGTAAAACTTTAACCAAGGCATCTCACTCAGTGTATCCGAGTTGGGCTGCATTATGGTCAGCCTTGCTAGCGCGGCTGGTCCTTAGTAAGTAAACTTACAAGGGGACGCGTATACGCGATGAACCTTTTGATTTGCATGGAGTATCCTAGCTATGATGTGACCAATGTACATCAATAATCAATACACAAATCAAATACCCACTAAGAGAAACATTAATCATCACTGAAAAGTGCCAACATTTCATGAATAACCACAACTCAATTATACATTTTATCAATTTTATTTCCCTATTAGTTACAATACTAATTCATGAGGTTAATTCAAACTTTATTCAATCAAACCAGAATTAATTAATTAGTGACCACCAATAACATAAGCTAACCAGAAATTGAGAAAACATGCATTCTAATGCTTCAGCATAAGCCAGTAACGATGAATATGTTAACATGAGTAGCAGAGTTCAGCAAATCAGTCCATCAATCATTTGTCACCGTATATGTCAGCATCTCAGATCAGGAACCCTACCTAACCCTGATTAGCATTAGCATGTAGGGTTTCATGCAAAAACAGTTTAGAAGATGAATTTGGAAAAACATCTAACTAGGAGAAAACTATAAAACAGCGCAGTTGGTTCTAGAAAGAAAAGGCAAAAAAAGTAAATCAGTCACATTGTCATAGCTACCTATCCACAGTATGGATAAGCAACAAAGTCAGTCTTCGTCTTCAGGTCATCAATCGATCAGCATCACATCAGGCTCTCAAGAGCTTGTGCCCAATGACAGAATCTCAAATCTCTTAGTCTCTCTCTGGACATCTGCACCTAACACCTCTCCATCAGTTCTCTTTCTAGATCTGAAGTTTTCCCCCTTTGTCACAACATTATATTAAAGTTGCCCAGTCCATCCCCTAATTTCTAGTCTCTCCAGTATCACAAGTGAAGACACCAGAGACCTCACATCACAACCAACATCCACTATCTCCCAGAGATCTCCTTTTTTTTTTAGAACTGGAGAGATACCGCAAGGGACAGGAACAACCACGCAGAAGAGAGGAAGCATACGGAAGGCCACCAGGAGAGGGAAAAACAGGAAATGTAGACATAGAAAAGAAACAAGAGGGGGGGTCACTACGACCTGCAGTCAGAAACATTGACTCACTACTCGTCACCCCTAGCGGATAGGCACAATGAAATTTATATTGTTAACTTATCCAAAGTTATTTTGAATACACAACAAATAAACATTCTTAGAAAAGGCCTGGGTTTTGTTCCTACTTCTTTACCTGAATTCACACAACTACATGTAAGTCTTTTCAAATGTGTACACAAATTAAAATTGTTTAAATATTTTCAGGGTATAGACAACCCTGTCGAATCAGCCACCTCTCTTTGCACCACATCACGTTCAATGTCTATCAAAGACATCAAAGATGTTCAAACTTTACTATCTATAAAACACACCGCAGGTTGCCTTCCATCACTTACTGAGGTAATGGCGGATCTCGAAGTAGTATCAGATATGGGGGCACCTAGTGGTTTAAAAACTGCCTCCAAATTTACACCCACTTTACCGTCTAACAACGTGATTAATGTTTTCCATAAACGAGTTACTGCTGATTTATATCGTTTGGAAGACCAATGCCATACAGGTCATAGCACCATTAAGCATAACATCACTAAAGAAGAAAGACAGGCATTACACTCACTGACACAATTGCAGGACATCATCATTAAGGAAGCAGGTAAAGGGGGCAACGTTGCCCTGATGAACAAACCTGACTACTTCAAAGCGATAGATCGACAACTTCAAGGCGTCGGTGCCTATCAGAAACTAGGTCACAACCCCATGGGGGAAGTCAATATGTGCGTACAACAAAATTTACAATTCTGGCATGATAATGATCTCATTACAGACATGGAGCACCAATACATCTACAACCCTGCGCCTACATCACCCTGTATCTATATAGTACCAAAAATACACAAGACAGGTGTGTTTCCCCCTGGTAGACGCATAATTTCTGGAATAGGCTCACCTACTGAGAAATTATCTGAGTACATCGACATCTTTCTACAATCATTTGTACATAACTTACTCTCATACATCAAAGACACAAAGGATCTTCTTTGAAAGATAAATGATTTTGAATGGACGGAGGACCACCTACTAGTAACTTTGGATGTCGCCTCACTTTATTCCAGCATTCCCAGGACAGAAGGACTGGTTGCTATTCAAAACTTTTAAGACACAAGTGAGGCCACATTACTAGAACATTCTAACATGCTGATGGATTGCATTTGCACTGTTCTGGATAATAACATTTTCCTACATAACAGCAGTTGGTATCGCCAGATGCAAGCGGTAGCCATGGGGGGCACATTTTCACCATCTTTTGCCAATCTATACATGGGGTACTTTGAGAAAATGCATGTCTGGAAAAATTGCCCACCTGAACTGACACAACACATTTTGTATTGGGGCAGATACATTGATGACATCATACTTTTCTGGTCTGGGGATACACATTCCCTTAAATTTTTCTTCCAACATCTTAACTCAAACATAAACAACATTAATTTTTCTCATGATTTCAGCACATCAGCAGTTCATTTCCTGGATTTAACACTGTATATAAAAAATAATACAGTCTGCTCCAAGCTTTTCAAGAAACCCACGGCTTGCAATGCACGCTTACATGCCAGCAGCTCCCATCCAAACTCACAGATTAGAGCCATTCCCTTTGGGGAAAGCACAAGAATTAGACGGAATTGCAGTGAGGATGATGTCTTTCTGAAGGAACTCCACTACATGGAACAACATTTTAAACAGAGAGGATACCACCCCAACACTCTCCAACAGGCTAGCAATAGGATCAAGAAAATGAAACGAGTGGATCTCCTCACCACACCTCAAAAAGATAGGACTCACAAAAAACTGTCTCTTATTATGACACACAACGCTCTGAGTACTCAGATACATAGAATTGTGCAGAAACATTGGTCCTTCCTCTTAGCTGATAATATTCTACACAAGGGCCTAACTAAAGTACCCAACATTACATATAGTAGAGGTCGCACATTACGAGATCTTCTCTGCCACAGCTTCATACCACCAGAAATTAACAATACGTAGCTACCTAAACCCCCACACGGTTCTTACAAATGCGGCCATTGTAATATTTGCTGCTATATCAAGGACAAATTACTGGATTTTCAGTACAACACACCTGTTACGCATAGAATCTGTAAGTTCATCAACTGTAACACTAACTTCGTGGTATACTGTATTATATGCATATGTGGGCACATCTATGTGGGGTGCACCATCAGACCACTAAAAGAGAGGATTCAAGAACACATTAGGGTCATCCGTTCCAACAATATGAACTACCCTTTTGAAACACACTTCAATAGTACCCATGGACTACAAGAAATCTTGGGCATTACTGTACATGGAATCGACACAGTTAGCAATCTACGTGAGGGGGTAATAAGACCTCGATTCTAAGGCGTCTCGAAAGCAGCTGGATCATCAAACTTAGGGCTGTGGAGGAGGGCCTTAACATCGAGAAGGACTTACATGTATTTCTATGATTCGCCATACATGCCCACAATACTGTATCTCTTATCCAGTATGCTTTGATAATCAACCCATATTGGATATCTCTTATGTCGACCGTTTTAATATGTTGTTGCGCGGTATGATACAAGAGAATATCCATACATGCTGTATACATTTTATGAGTTTGGTCTCTGTATGACATATCACAACTGTATCAATAGAACTCCGCTCACTTTTTGCTCCTACTGTTCTGACAGTCACCTCTCCATATTGCTTGTAGATAATTGCTTCAAGGTCATTTTGTTAACCAACCTATGCTGTTCTCTTTATGTGACGACCATCAATATATTGTTGTGTTGCATGATATAATACAATATCTATACACCTCTCTAGTTTTTATATTTGTATAACATAGTATAACTGTACCATCAATACTCTATTCACTTCATGCTCTTGTTGTTTTCTATGGTCATTTCTCCTGAAGTCTTGTACTAATTCACTTCACATAATCACCACAATGTCTGTTTCCAGCACTGTTTATTAATATCACATGGCCCATGGCCGGTATACCAAATGTGTTAACCGAAACCTAGCCTTTCCAATATGGCGCCCACAGCCTATCTTTCTACTTGCTCCTTTTAGGGTCGAGCATGCTTTGCATGCGCTTGCGCATGCGTATCGCAGCAAGACGCTTTAGGGTTTAGAAAAGGGCTCGGAGCCCTGTCGACTTCACGTCAGTGTTTTTCATTGGTTCGTGGGCTTACCTAATAAAATCTGCTTGCTTTCATTAGCCGAAGGCATGCATATGTAATGCCTTTTCCGGTGGCTAGCCCTCCTCGAGCGCATCAACCAAGTACAGAAAACATGCGAGGTTCGCTGTTTTCTGTCCTGCTCGTGGACTACTTTTTCTCTAATTTACTAGCGTGATTTCGCTTGGCAGAAGTTGAGCGCTTTACATAGTTAATTGCACTTTTTCGGGTTATGTACATAAAGCTGTTTTGCCGATAGGTGAAAAGTCGGGTTAGGAGTTTACAACGCTATCAGCTCTAACATGAGCAAACGCGAGACCCGTTGCATTGTAAATGCTTGTTTTACTTACTGTCCCTTTTCTGTTTCTTGAGACCTTTAATAGGATGGCCTGGTTAGCTTTATGCAATACCTTTACTCGTACTTTCTTGTCGCTTGGACCAACTTTCCTTATGGTAGGCGTCCTTAATTTACGATCTCCTCTGAGATTGAAATTAATTTTTTAAACATACTGGCTTACCGCGTTTTGGTGTTGTGGTTTATTTTTCTGTGCACTGGAGATGCTTGACATGTTTTTATTCTGTCCCGCATGGTTTCTACTTAGCTTTTTATAGTGTTAGACATGCCGCCACATACTTTCCATTTCCCGACCGGCAGCATTTCAAATTTATTTTTACTCTTTACTTCGCTACCACTGTTATAGCCTTTAACTTGTTTGTACTTCCGGACACCATAACAATTGGGCTTCGGTTTGTTTATTCAATTTGGTTTTAGTATAAAGTTGTTTGCCGAAAATGTATTATTTTCAACAAATTATAGACAACTCTGTCCTTCAAACAATGTTTGTTTAATGATAAAAAAATCTATTATTATTTTCCAGCTCATCTTTTGGCTTATCATGGCCCTTCTCTCCACCTGACCTCATATCCATGACTTCAGAGACTCTTTGCTCGGAATTTAACTATCACCACTACATCGGTACATGGTATATTCTTTACCAGACTTACTACATGAACGTCTTTGGACTCTTGAAAATTATCCAGCTTTTCCCATTAGAACTACCCACATCTACAATTTTGGTATGTCCCCTTTTTTTATCCCAATGGCATGACTCACATGATTCTTTCACTGGGTCTTATTGTCTGTTTCACATTCTGGCATGCTGTAGACATTAATAAACAGATCAGCTGTTTATTTCCATATTGGTTTTTCATTTTTCCATCCCTCATATTAAGGATCCCACTCACCTTCACTCTCTTGTCTTCTACGATTCACAATATGTATACTATTCTCCACCCTGATTTCCAAGGATCACGGTGTTTGTTTTATCTTTTACTTTCACTCGCTTTTACATCTCCTCCCTCTTTATGAGGCACCTACATTTTAATATAACACATTTTTTCCTTCTCATACTATTTTCTCTATTTTCCTATGGCTCCCTCATCTTTCTTCTTTTCCTATCCATATCTCTCTTCTAAACCTTTGCTTGAGGTTGTTAATCTCTTGTCAATATATAATACCATATTTTGATTGTACTATTCTGTGCCCATGATTCTTGATCTACAGCCTTGAAAAAGTCCTTATGACGAAACACGTGTGGGATGTTTGCAGAATGTACTTTTTCCACGAAGAATAAAATCTCTTCAACCTCTACATTGTGTTCGGACTTTGGACTCTTCTTTCCACTTTGGAATTGATTTTCGGACTACCTTTGGTGTGCCCTTGTATTCTTTGATGTTGCTCTAGCACAATTGTTTTTTGATCAGTGCACTAACAACCGTGGTGGTTGGGTGTTCTACTAGTTTGGCACCCACAACAATTCTACTGTAACTTGAATCTACTTGTCATACATCTGAATGCAGATGTGCGAACACAAAGCATTGACTACCAATTTTTGTTTTGTCATCTCCTAATTCCTAATTGGTCAATTAGTCACCATATATGACGCTACCCAATACATTCAGCTCCTCAAATCTATGAATTCTAATATTACGCCGCTCTCAGGGTGTCGATTGGTCCACTGTACAATGTCCTCATCACCCGGCTCGTTAGGTATCAAAAATGTTGCATCTTCTTCTTTAGTCAGTGTCTCTATTGTTTTAGTCCTGGGAAAGTACATCTCTTCTGCTTTTCACCGGTTTTGATACATCTGTAGTTCCATCATCTCCTGTCCGTCGGTTCATCGCAGAAAATTCTAGCTAAGCAGACTTTATTAACATGAGCAGTTCAGGGTCAGTTCAGTACATTAGCTTCTCTACATTGCATGGTTAATCAGCTTCTGCATGAGGCCTGGCAAAACTAGGCCACAACTTCGGCTAAGTTAACTTCTATAATATAATGCAAAACATATGTTATATATCTCAATATGACATATTACTACATTATTATTTTGTATTTTCAACATTTCACATATTTTTAGTCATTTTTAGGATAATTTGTGAATCTTGGTAGCCACTCTCCGTGGGCACATTTTCAAACGTGCACATTATTTCTCAACATTATTCCCCTCTATTTCTTCTTATTATTATTCAAAATAAATAAACACTCATTAATAATAGTAATTAGCATATCTGCTTCAGAAGCCTCAAATTGTAACTTGGTCCCAGTCAAGCATGACTAGATGTCCCCGGTTGGTGCTATTGTTTTTTAGGCAGTAGAAAGCAAATTTTTACATTTAATCTTTAAAGGTTCATATATCCGGTTCCCACATTAGAATTTTTGTTGTTATGGTGTGATTTTAAAGATAGATAAAAATATTTCCTATTTTTATAAATTGGTATTGGATTGCTATTGTGTGTTGTGTCTTACTTATTTAAAGTATAGGCGTTTTTAAATGTTTTATACACCTGTCTCCCAAATTACATATGCCTGCCCGTTGCCAGCTATCGGGGGATGAGCTTACTGAGACCTTGACTGGACCGCATCTTCTGATCATCGCCTCATTACTTGTGGTGAGTACCTACCAACATCTACTAATGAACCACCTTCTAAAATGCTCAGGTTCTTATTCACAGTTCTGGGCAGCAGTGGCTCTTAAATGTCACCCTGTTGGCATGTGTGAACTTTCCAGAGTCTCTGCTCCTATCAGGAAGTGGGTCTGCACTTCCTTGTTATTGATTCAGCTCTCTGCCACCCATGACAGGGGTTTATGGGTGATTTGAAGTCTTGTGTGTGACTGCTCAGGTCTCCTTTCACAGGTATGGTTGGGGATTGTTCTAAAGCAGCACCTTAAGGCAGCCAGCAACAGAGAGACACTGGTTTACTGAACATGCTCTCTGTAATGCTCTGACTCGCAACTGTGACTCAGTAAGTGTCAACAGGTCTTCACATTTATTACTCAGATGTAGCTCCTCAAACTGCAGTTAATATTCCCAGTTTGCTGCAGCCAGCCAACTTCCCAATGCCAATCAGGCTGCTTGCAGTATTCAAGGATTTGAAAGCTAGCCAATGAATTGTAATCTATCTACACCCTTTTCATAGAGTGCCATGGAGCATCTGCAGTTGATTTGGAATGGATTTGAGGTGTATCATACTCCCAGTCTAAACAGGAAAAACTTAAAAAGAAGCCATGATGGGCAGGGTGCACCACAAGAGTAGGGACATCACCTTTGTATAACATACACACAGAGCAATGCCCCATGGCACAATCAAACCCACAATATGATATGCAGGGCACAAGTCAGGGGTACAAGCAATGGGTGGCATACACCCACTTTTTTCACAGGGTAGACACTCCATCCAAGAAGTCAGGCACCAGTGAAATATGCTTAACTTGTCCAAGAATAATCTTCCAGCACCGGGACACATTTAGCAGCGCCTGCACACTTTATGAACGTTGTCTGCTGTTCTTTCCAATCAGCAATGTACAGACAGGAAGGAAGTGTTTGTATTTTAGATTCCATCTGGGCCCAAAACAAAGGTTGAATGTAAGGGGCCATCAGCAACTCATTTTGTTCACATGTACCTGGCTGGGAGCTGTTGTAGCATATTCCTTCTCAGAATTATGCTTTGGGTGAGGTTGATAGATCTTTTCACCCAGTGTAAGAGTAATTCTCAAAACAAGACCACAGAGAAACAAAATCATGATAGGTTGTCCAAACCTCCTAAAGAAGTACAAACTAACAATAGAAAGACTAGACATTCGATGACCACTACACATAATAGCAATAGGAAAATAGGAAAAGGATGAAACAAACACTGTCTAATTCTGTTTATTTAACAGTTCTAACTCTCCAATTTAGTAACCTGGCAAAGGATAACCTAAGAATTAGCAAGTCTATATTAATGTGTTCTGGGTCAAACACATATAGGCCAAAAGCACAAAAAGGACAAACAGAATTTGAAGAAGGGAAGGTGTCAGCATTTGAGAAGCTTGATCAAGAGTCTTCTTCTCTGGGTCAGGGGGAAAATCTCTAAGTCTCAATAAGGCATCTCAAAGAGGCATGGGTAGAGAGGAATATACCTCTTAGAGTCCAAGGGGTTCAGCAAAAGGTGAAGAGTATAAAAGTCTGCTGTGACTCCAACTGGAGAACGGTATATTAAAGTTCATAGGGCAAGATGATACGTCCATCCATCACCCCACATGACGTAAAAGGTGTAATTGTTCAATTTAAAAGCAGTCATACAACATAGACTGAAACATCAGTGAAAGTCTCCAGGTTCACTATGAGAAAAGACTTCCATCTTAGGTCATCCGTGCAGCTTGAAACATTTCTATATATAGTTAATTCCAGATTTCCTGAATTTACTGTGCTCAAGGTTAGTTTCTCAAGCTTACTTTGAGTAAAACAACAGGATAGCAATTTCCAAGCTAGCATTCTCATGAGAAGGAAGTCTGAAATGAAAGTTCACATTAGCAACAATGACTAAACATTTTCTGCACAGTCAGGAAACAGGGCCTCACAGGCCTCACGTAGACTAAGAAAAGTTCATTAACACAACACATTTGTGTATGCAATTAATACACATATAACATTCAAAATTATAATTTCAATATTAATAACCTTTGTAAATGTTCATTAGTACAGTAAATTCAAAACAAAATTACTCTGTTAGCACATGTATATAACTATGGTGCAGAACTACATTCTCTGCATTTGAATGTTACTTTTAAAATACTTCTTTCATGAAATTAATCAAGCAAATTAAATAATCAAACATGAAGTGTAAAATCTATACAACATCACTTTCTCTAATGACCTACAGTGAATGCACAGACAATATGGCTTTCAGGTGTATCCCTTTACAACAAAACTATTAGTACTTGGATTAACAAATGTATAGATTGTTATGTATAATTACTGTGACATTAGGGGCAGTAGTAAGATGTCTGCTACATCAGAGCTATGAGAAGCCTCAACCTAGATGCCAATGCAATAGAGGGAAATAAAGGCACACAGCTTGTATCACTTCACAAGTACTTTTGAGTTTGTTCAATTCCTGTATGTTAGAGGTATCCATGCACTGTACGAATGTCTGATGTACTGCCTATACATAAATAACAATTTAAATACTACTTTTTTATCTAATTCTTTTTAAGTACTACTGATCCCAAAGTAGGATGTCAGAGCATTGACACACACATTATACATTGACAATAATTCATACAAGTGCATAAATCAATGTACAGGATGCGTTGCATAATAAAATAAAGGTCACAGGGTGTAAGAGTCAAATATCACTCTTCATAGCTCAATGTGCTAGATTAGAATGATTGCAATTTATTAACTGCAAATAACAAAAGGATCTCTGTACAGTAACCCATTTCCCGATCTACATAAAATAAAAACTCTGTCTTCTGCACTGTTACAGATGTGCTTTGCAGGAGACACATTAACCCTTTACACTATTTGGATCAAAACTGTGACTAGACATAACACAGATCTATCCTGTAAATGCATTATGCATTAACTGCAATAACTATCTTATAATTAATATTATTCCCCAAGACTTACTGGCTATATGAAGATCTCTGCAGCAGGTGCCTTAATCCCATAACATATTTTAAAATGCAGCCTTTGCAACCAATTAAGCCAGAACAAATTTACTGTCACATTTCTCCTGGAAAGTTTTTTTTTAAATAAATGGATAAGTTGACAGTCAGACTGTTTTTCATGACTTCACCCTCTGTAACTCCATCTCCTTTTCATTGCCATACCCCTGACCTGACCTCTGGCCTGATTTAAGGCCGGGTTTCACTCTACACGCCGCGCAGTTCCTCCTGTCTGCCTCCGTGCCCCCGACCCTGCCATCGCTGCTGCTGCGAGTTCGAGGCCCTCCACTACCCACAGGCACTCGCCTGCGCCTCATCCTTGGTGTCTAGTGGTTGCCATAAGTATTGTGTGTCTGTCCTGTAATCTGTCTTTTGTTCTTTGTGCCGTTTTTCCTCTTTTTTGTGCCTTTTTCTGCTCTCTCACTTTCTTTTTGTGCCTTTTCCTCGTCTTTTTACCTTTTTCACAGATTTTTCTCTTTTTGGCCCCTTGCACTCTCCCCGTTCCCGCAGCTGTGTCCCCTGTGGCCCCGCCCCCCTCTTGCCCCCATTTGCCCACCGCTCCCCTCCTCCTGCCTCCCAGCTGCTCCTCCCTCCCACCTCCCCTTCTTAATGGTGGCTGCTTCGTGGCCGGGCCGAGGCAAGCCCGTCTGTGCCCGCCCGTGCCTGGACCGTGCCCAGCACCAGTCCCTCTGGCCCACGCCCTCTAGATGCCGTTACACGGCCGAAGAACTCCACGCTCTTAACCCTGGCCGCCTCACCTCCTGCGTCCAGGCCTTCCCGAGACACACCCATGGACCCTTCTCCTGCCGGATGTGCAACTTCACCTGCACCCAAGCCACCAAGCACCACAACAGCTCCACCCATAACAATCACCTCAGCTGCGTCCTCCTCAACACCTGCTCCGTCCTCAAGCACGCCGTTGAACTCTGGGACCTTCTCACGTCAACCTCCCCAGACATCGCCTTCCTCACCAAAACCTGGAAGAACCCCTCCTCGGAACCCGACATCACCATAGCCAACGCTGAAGACTGCAAGATAACCCACAGAGACCGCACCAACAAAACGGGAGGAGGAATCGCAATAGTCCACATGAGCACCATCAGGATCTCAACCAACACCCATGACACCATTGATGCAGCCGAACACTTGCACTTACAGATCTACGTCAATGCCAACACCACCCTGAGAGGAACCCTTGTCTACAGACCCCATGCCCCCGTCCACAGTTCTGCGACGCCATCACTGACACAATCAGTGCCCACGCCCTCGCCTCTACGGACTACATGGTCCTCGGAGACCTGAATTTTCACCTATAGAACACCAACGACAGCAACTCCTCAGCCTTAATAGACAACCTCGCCAACCTCGGTCTCAAACAACTCGTCACAAAGCCCACCCACTCAGCCAGCCACACACTTGATCCCATCTTCTCCGCCAGCAGCCACATCACCTTCTCCCATACCAGCGAACTCCACTGGACCGACCACTGCTGTGTCCACTTCTCCTTCCGGAAACCCACCCCTCACCACCACCCGCAACAGATCCCTTGCCACAGCTGGAACAAGATATAGAAGGACCAGCTGATCTCAACCCTCGCCCTGCCACCCAACACCAGCAACCCCAACACCGCCACCATCACCCTCAAACAATGGCTAGACGACTGCACCAACACCCTCGCTCCACTCAGGAAACCACCCAACACCCGCACCAGCAAGAAAGCACCCTAGTTCACCTCCGACCCTCAGGCCTCCAAGCGGGAGTGCCAGAAAATCAAGAAAATATGGTGCCATGAACGAACGGAGAACAACCACTCCGCCCTCAAGACAGCCATATATAAGCATCACCAGCTCAGTCGGATCACCAAAAGATCATTCTACAAAGAGCGAATCGACAACAACGCGCACAACAACAAAGAGCTCTTCTGCATCATTAAAGAGCTCGCCAACCCCTAGTCCTGCTCCATTGACCCCCCCTCGCAAGACCTCTGTGACTCTCTCGCCACCTTTTTCCACCGCAAGATCACAGACATCCACAGCAGCTTCACCTCCCCGATCCCCACGATCTCCACAGCCAACACCAACCCCAACCAGACCAACCTCCTGAGTGCCTGGACCCACACCAACGACGAGGACACCACCAAGACCATAAGCACCATCCACTCCGGATCACCCGCCGACCCCTGCCCTAACTATCTCTTCAACAAAGCCAGCCAAATCATCACCTGCCAACTCCGTACTATCATCAACAGCTCATTCGCTCATGGAAAAACGCCGGAGTCAACGCCCTGCTCAAAAAACCCAAGGCAGACTCCGAAGACCTCAAGAATTACAGGCCTATCTCACTCCTCCCCTTCCGAGTGAAGGTCATCGAGAAGATAGTCAACAGCCAACTATCCTGCTTCCTGGAGGACAACAGTTTGCTCGACATCTCCCAATCCGGCTTAAGCAAGAACCACAGCACCGAGACTGCTCTCAGCGCATCTGCCGACGACATCAGGATCATGCTCGACAAAGGTGAAACCGTGGCCCTCATCCTCCTTGACCTATCGGCAGCCGTCGATACTGTCTGCCACCACACACTTTGCATACCTCCACAACGCCGGAATCCGCCACAAGGCCCTGGACTGGATCACATCCTTCCTCTCCGGCAGAACTCAGCGAGTCCGCCTCCCTCCGTTCCTGTTGAAAGCCACCAAGACCATCTGCGGAGTCCCCAAGGATCCTCTCTCAGCCCTACCCTTTTTAACGTCTACATGGCGCCGCTCGCCAACATCGTCCGATCCCACGGCCTCAACATCGTATCCTGCGCGGACGACACCCAACTGATCCTCTCACTCACGAAGAACCCCGCCACCACCAAGACCAATCTCCACAACAGACTTCGTGCCATCACCAACTGGATGGTGATAAGCCACCTCAAAATGAACTCGGATAAGACGGAGATCCTCATCCTCGGCTCCAACCGATCAGCATGGGACGACTCCTGGAGGCCTGCCACAATAGGAGCCGCTCCAACTCCCACCACCAATGCACGCAACCTCGGCTTCATACTGGACCCATCGCTCACCATGACCCAGCAAGTCAACTCCATCTCATCCTCATGTTTCAACACCCTCTGCATGCTTTGCAAGATCTCCAGATGGATCCCCATCGAAACAAGAAGAACGGTCACCCACGCCCTCGTCAGTAGCAGACTGGACTATGGCAACGCACTCTACGCTGGAACAACAGCTAAGCTCCAGAGGAAATTTTAGCGCATTCAGAACGCCTCCACACGCCTCATCTTTAACCTCCCTCGCCACGAACACATCTCAGCCCACCTCAGAGACCTTCACTGGCTGCCCGTCAGCAAGAGGATCATCTTCAAACTCCTGATCCACGCTCACAAGGCACTTCACGACGCAGGCTATGCCTACCTAAACGAGCGTCTCAGCTTCCACGTTCCCACCTGCCAGCTCTGCTCCGCCAACCTCGCCCTCGCCACCGTCCCTCGCATCCACTGTACCACAACTGGTGGCAGATCCTTCTCCCACCTCGCTGCCAAAACCTGGAACTCCCGCCCCGTCAACATACATCTGACCCAGGACTTCCTGACCTTCAGGAAACATCTCAAGACCTGGCTATTCGAGCAGTAGCAACCCCATCCGAGCCCCCCATTCCTCTAGTACCTTGAGACCCTTCCGGGTGAGTAGCGTGCTTAACAAGTGATTGATTGATTGATTGACCCTCAATTCATGGGTTCCCAGAGTAATGTTTTTACAATTCCAGCACTGACATAGGGATCACACGCAGAACAATAGCAAGGCTGGAAAAATGTTTCAAGCTTCCCTCGGGTCTGCCCTGTGATTTTTCTCTGCATACCCAGTGGCAGACACCTGGAAAAAATCAACAGCAAACATCATCCCCATTTGCGCTGTTTATTTCTTCAAGTAGTCACAGGCTTAAGTACTCATCAGCTTAATTTATTAAATGTTGTAATGCACTCAATTGTACTCTTAATACACCTGCTAAACAGATGTGTGAGGTCTTAAGATCTGATGTCCCTTCTTGTGAAGTCACTTCCTGTGAGGTAATGGTGCCACTTCCTGTCATGCCATGTGTGATGTCACGTGCTGTGGTGTCACTTACATATTGCCTAACTTGGTTAGTCCCACAACTTCCTTCTTACGACTTGTGTCCTGGCAACATAGTATGCCAAAACTCAAAGTAAGAGTAGAGAGCCGACTGTTAAAGCCAGTTGCTCAACGTTATATGAAGGAATTGCCAGAAATTGTCCATGGAGTGCTGCAGGCAGACTGTATGCCAAAATACAATAATTTATTTGCCAATAGCCAATACCGTGACAGTTATGGCACAGAAGGAGAAACCCTTCAAGATTATTTGCAGGTAACTAAGTTTTGAAGTCTGGCT
Organism: Pleurodeles waltl; assembly: GCF_031143425.1. Lineage (NCBI taxonomy): Eukaryota > Metazoa > Chordata > Amphibia > Caudata > Salamandridae > Pleurodeles > Pleurodeles waltl. The sequence continues at coordinate 919,106,272 of NC_090446.1, read as the reverse complement.
TTTCTGAATGGTAGCTAGAACTCTCTACAGAAGTACTCAAGTTGATGTACAGATAGCCCCTTTGTTTACAGGCTAGTCAGACATGCTATAAAAAATTGCAGTACTTGCAGTGAAAATTTGGAAAAAAGATCCATTTTCTTTTGTGTTACTATGTGCAATTATTTGACTGTTTCTTGTGAGTGTCAGTATTTATGAGTGCATCAGGCATTAAGTGCAAATGTTTAGGTTTAAACAGCAATAACAATGTACACATTTATTGACTGCAATTGATAATCAAGTAAACAACAAGCTGAACTCTTTTTTTATTTTGCCACAGTGAGGGAGTGCTTTCAGACAAATCAAAATATCGAGTGAAGCTTATAGAATTTCAACATCATTTCCTACTAAACATACCTCGGGTGATAGGACATGTGTAACTAGGGGCCAGACAGATGATCAAACCTTTTTAGCGGTCACAAACGGTCCCATTCACAAATTCGGGCCATTTGAGACTGCTAAAAACCTGCCTGGTATGTTCCAAATGCAAATTGCGATCCTGTTATCAAATTAGGAATGAGCGTATTTAGGGTGTCCCTTTGTAATCGCAATGGTATGATTGAATGTTTTGCGACTAAAATGAGGTAGCAAAACATTTGCAGGTTACCACCAACTGCAAGTTGGTGGTAACCCATTTGCAAACAGGAAGGGGTCCCCTTTGTGAATGTCTGTAGAAGCATTTTTTAAAGAGCAGGCAGTGGTCCCACGGACCACTGCCTGCTCAAACAAAAAATGAAAGGAAAACTTTTTATTTTATTTTTTTAAACGCATCCCGTATTTCTTTAAGGAAAATTGGTTGCATTTAAAAAAAAAGGTTGCTTTATTTAAAAGCAATCACAGACCTGGTGGTCTGCTGACCTCAGCACGCCCCCATCCGTGTGATGTTTTGCGATTCCCAGTGGGTCACAAAGTATACCTCATGAATATTAATAAGATAGGTCTATTTGCGACCCACTGGGAATCGCAAATATAGCTCAGTGTAGTTTTGAACATTTGGAATTGCGATTTCCTAATTGTGATTCACACTGTATCCCAATTAGAAAATCCCACTTCCAAACGCACGATCATCTGGCCCATAGTGGGCATTATGAACATATTGACAAAGATCTCAGAGGACTACAACCCTTCCCAATCTGCAACATTCATCCCTAGGTCTTCTATGAGGTGGAGTCCTCCCTGATTATAGAATTACATTGGCCAGAGAAGCAGGTTACGACAGGCCTTCCTGTGCCCCACCTACTTACCCCACTTGACCTATTGTTGACATCAGTGTTTCTTTGAATCAGACCACATTTCAAAAGAAATGAAAGACATTTCAACCAAATTCTCGGATTGCATGTCTGGGTTGCTCTGAGAGCATTGTCAGTCCACCTCCAATTTCTATGTAATAAACACACCCCAGGTGGACAATTTTGAAAGATTTGAGTACTTAACTGCTGTCAATCGGATCCATATTTGAACGACCACTTGTCAGTGAATGCCGAGACTGTAGGCAAAGGGGCATTTCAGCTGCAAAGGTTCCTATACTCTTAGTAGATTTGATCACTTCTAGCTTGAGTCTCAGTAGCAAGGATCACTCCTATCAGGAGATGAGTCAGCCGCCTATCCTGGTTAAACCATGTTGGTGGTGCTACTCACTTAACCATCTGCTTCTGTCCCTAAAATAGAGCATTGAATAGATAAGTTTCTTACCTCTGTAGCCTCAGTGTCACTGTGAATATGTTGGAAAGCAGCCACCCAGTTTACCTGCGAACCTAGGATACAGGAGGCAGGCCTAGAATAAAAACCAACGTTAAAAAACGAAAGTGACAGGGCCAAATATTGTAGAAGGGTCTATGAATGCCATGAAAATGAAGCTTAGATTGTATTGGCACACATTCATTACCCATACTAGCTCCTTTATATATGACTCAGACTGGGAGTAATGTCAGAGGAAATCTATTGGAATCAATCTTGGATGGGTAACAAAATCGGCCATAATGGAATGGATAGTATAAAAGATTGTCATTGCCTCACACTAAGCCAGAGGAAGACAACCTGGAGAATCAGCAGGGCTAAGGAGAACTCCTTTGTTAGGCCTTCATTGTCCTATTTCTATATAGTACTGGCTGTTGACCTGCCTCGTGCTATATACAAACAGAAGCAATACAACTAGGCCTGGGTGAAATCGAAATGACACCAGTTTAATTTTAAAAAAATCAGAAATTTTGATTTACTTTTGTAACATTAAATTCCTAAAATTACACTACTTCATTTAATTCTGCACCATTCACAGTACAGATTTAAAGCGAACACACTACTTTTTTAAGCGCAAGATGCATCCTTGTGTCAAAAACTGACAATAGGACACATTTTGGGGGTCATTCCGACTCCCGCCGGCGGCGGTAAGCGCACGCCCGGCGGGAGCCGCCGAATGACCACACTGCGGTCAAATGACCACGGCGGCAATTCTGGCTTTCCCGCTGGGCTGGCGGGCGACCGCCAGAAGGCCGCCCGCCGGCCCAGCGGGAAAGCGCCTTCAACGAGGAAGCCGGCTCCGAATGGCGCCGAGTTGAAGGCGTGCGACGGGTGCAGTGGCACCCGTCGCGATTTTCAGTGTCTGCTTGCAGCGCCTCCGTGGAGGATTCCCTGGGGCAGCGGGAAACCGGCGGGACACCGCCGGTTTCCCGTTTCTGACCGCGGCTGTACCGCCGGGGTCAGAATGCCCATGGAAGCACCGCCAGCCTGTTGGCGGTGCTTCCGCGGTCGTTGGCCCTGGCGGTCGGTGACCGCCAGGGTCAGAATAACCCCCTTTGTGTTAAATTATAGTGCAAAATCTCCCATGATTACGCAAAGGCAAATCATGTACATTTTTCACAATCCTGCAGAATACCCAAACCCCCTTACAACCTCATACTCTGTATGGTACTGTGGTAGGGATGCAAGTGTCAGCTGCATTTGAAGCAACACTGCCATAGTCAGCACATGGAGCAACAACTTTAGGACCCGCCTTAACAAGTAACATCTAGTGGAACATACAAGTTTCAGTTCTCCATATCGCCACGGGAAAAGTTGTCACAAATTTGACACAAGGAGTTTGTAAGTCGCACTGCCACAATGATAGTCACCAGTCTTCTCTTTTCATTTGGAGTAATCAGTTTAAGAAACTTTTCAACTAGTTTACTTGACCTTGCGCTTCCTCCTTTGGAACACTATTGAAACACCCCCTTTTGTTTTTTACGAAGGCCATAACATAAAAATGGCTTGCTTTCCTCTGGATCCTGGTTGATTTTTTTTCTACTTACGTTTTAATAAATTCTTCTATTTAATTGAATGCAGTTGCCTAGATGCTCATTATTGTTTTCCTCTCGCTTAATTGAATTGCGTTTTTAAGTAATTGCAACGCTTCATCACTTTAGAGAAGCCCTGTTTCTAGGCCTGCTACTTGAATGTGAGTACGGTCCTATGTGACAGATTCTGCTCTACCCAGTGTAAGGCCTTGCCTTTCTTTGCTTAGTTACCTCCCCCACTGCCTCGTAGTGTTTTTCTGATTTGGCTTTTTTCCTGCTTTTCTGCTTTTTCTAGAAGATACAGGTCACCTTTTATATGGCAGTACTGCATAAGGAGGCACTGGCTAATGGAAGCCCTTTCTTCCAGCAATCAAATTGATATATTAAGGAGGGATTGTTTTATTCACCCCTGGACAATTATTACTTAACCCTTTAACCGCCATGGACGTAATGGTTACGTCCGTGGCTGCGCCTCTCAGACGCTACAGATGTAACCATTACGTACAGGTACCCGCCCTCGGGGGAAGCGCTAGCGCTCTCCCCGGGGACCACCCCCCTAACCCTCCAGGGACAGAAGGAAGGGGAATCACTTCCCCTTCCACTCCCGACACCCCCAGTGACGTATGATGACATCAGCACGCTGTCGCGTGCTGACCTCATCAGAAGTCACCTCCCTTAACGCTGGAAGCATGATTCCATTGTGCAATGCGGAAGAGAAATGCTTAGCCAGGGGTGGCAGAAACCACTAGACACCAGGGATTTTCTTTTTTATTATACATATGCATAAGGGGAGCGGCCCCCTGGGAAAGGGCCGCTCCCAAGGGGGCCAAATTATTTATAGGACATTTATACCCCCGGGGGGGGCAGAAAATCCCTAAACAACAGGGATAATTTTTTTTTGTTTATTTTATTTTTTTTTATATGTGGGGAGCGACCCCTTAGGCAAGGGTCGCTCACTGGGGGGCAAAATATTTTAGGCCTTTTCTGCCCCAACGGGGGCAGATCGGCCTAATATAATTAGGCTGATCTGCCCCCGTGGGGGCAGAAACCTCTAAACACCAAGGATATATATATTTTTTTATTTACTTTGTGTTTTTATGTATGGGGAGCGACCCATTAGGCAAGGGTCGCTCCCCTGTGGGGCACATTGTATTTAGGCCATTTCTGCCCCCGTGGGGGCAGATTGGCCTATTTTTGCTAGGCCAATCTGCCCCCAAGGGGGACAGAAACCAATAGACACCAGGGATTAGTGTGTGTGTATGTGTGTGTTTTGTTTTGGGGGCAGCCCCTTGGGCAAGGGTCACTCCCCATGGGGGCACATTACTGTTGGTCATATCTGCCCCCCGTGGGGGCAGATTGGCCTATTTTTGGAAGGCCCATCTGCCCCCAAACAGGGCAGAAAGCCCACCAGAGACCAGGGAAGATTTATTTTCAAAATAAGAGGGTGGGGGTATGGCCATACCCCCAACCGAAATAAATGGGGGCAAAGTTGTTCTGCCCACCAGTGGGCAGATTGGGCAACTACCCCCGATCCACACCCCGCGGGGGCAGAAAGTCTACTAGATGCCAGGGAATTTAAAATATATATAAAAAAATAGTGGGGTAGTGGGTAATAACTAGTATGGGCCTGTTTAAGCCTCCACCCCGACTGAAGGGGGTAACAGTCTTTCAGCTCTCCCCCGATACACTAAAACATCTTATCCCACGGCAAGCAAGAGGACATTTGATTAGTTTGGGGTTTGGTTTTACATTTGGGCCACAAGAGCTTGGTAACTCTCAAAATTGTCCCACTTGGAATGGTGAGGGCTGCACTTTTTTTACTTTGGGACGCTTCCATGTAGAAAAGTCCACAAGACCTAGACACATCTGAAAACTAAACATCTGGTTGATTCTAGGGTGGTGTGCTTCACATGCACCCCGCATAATTTTCTTACTCACAATGCCCTGCAAACCTCCAACTTTGCTGGAAATCACACATTTTCCCATTTTTGTGATGGAACCTTCCGGATTCTGCAGGAATCAACAAAATTCCTACCACCCAACATTGCCTTATCCATAACGATAAAAATTCTGCTCCACTTGTCAGCCTAAAAATGTTTTTTTTCAAACTGTCCTTTTTGACCCGCTTTGGTTCCCCCTCAATTTCAACAAGTGAGGTATCATTTTTACAGGGAGACTGAGTGGAACGCTGGGTGGTAGGAAATTTGTCCTGGTGTGGTGATCCCACACAGAAATGTGGGAAAATGTTGATTTTTTTTTAGTTAAATTTGAGGTTTGCTGAGGATTCTGGGTAAGAAAACATTGGGGGATCAACGCAAGACAAACCTTCCTGGACTCCCTCGAGTGTCTAGTTTTCAGAAATGTCTGGGTTGGGTAGGTTTCCCTAGATGGCTGCTGAGCACAGGACCAAAAACGCAGGTGCCCCCGCAAAAACAGGTAGTTTTGTATTCAATAATTTTGAAGTGTCCAGATAGTGTTTTGGGGCATTTCCTGTCGCGAGCACTAGGCCTACCCACACAAGTGAGGTACCATTTTTATCAGCAGACTTGGGGGAACGCTGAGTGGAAGGAAATTTGTGGCTCCTCTCAGATTCCAGAACTTTCTGTTACCGAAATGTGAGGAAAAAGTGTTTGTTTGGCCAAATTTTGAGGTTTGCAATGGATTCTGGGTAACACAACCTGGCGAGAGCGCCACACATCACCCCATCTTGGATTCCCCTAGGTGTCTAGTTTTCACAAATGTGCAGGTTTGGTAGGTTTCCCTAAGTGCCGGCTGAGCTAGACGCCAAAATCTACAGCTAGGCACTTTCTAAAAAATATGTCAGATTTCAATGTAAAAATGTGATGTGTCTATGTTGCGTTTTCTGTCGCGAGTATTAGGCCTACCCACGCAAGTGAGGTACCATTTTTATCAGAAGACTTGGGGAAACACAGAATAACAAAATAAGTCTTATTGCCCCTTGTCTTTCTCTACATTTTTTTCCTTCCAAATGTAAGACAGTGTGTAAAAAAGACATCTAGTTGAGAAATGCCCTCTAATTCATATGCTAGTATAGGCTCCCCGGAATTCAGAGATGTGCAAATAACCACTGCTTCTCATTACCTTATCTTGTGCCCATTTTGGAAATACAAAGGTTTTCTTGATACCTATTTCTCACTCTTTATATTTCAGCAAATGAATTGCTGTATACCCGGTATAGAATGAAAACCCATAAACCCATTGTAAGGTGCAGCTCATTAATTGGCTCTGGGTACCTAGGGTTCTTGATGAACAAGGCCTGTATATCCCCGCAACCAGAAGAGTCCAGCAGATGTAACGTATATTGCTTTTAAAAATCTGACATCGCAGGAAAAAGTTACAGAGTAAAACGTGGAGAAAAATAGCTGTTTTTTTCACCTCAAGTTCAATATTTTATTATTTCAGCTGTTATTTTTTGTAGGAAACCCTTGTAGGATCTACACAAATTACCCCTTGCTGAATTCAGAATTTTGTCTACTTTTCAGAAATATTTAGCTTTCTGGGATCCAGTATTGGTTTTACACCCATTTCTGTCACTAACTGGAAGGAGGCTGAAAGCACAAAAAATAGAAATGGGGTATGTCCCAGTAAAATGCCAAAATTGTGTTGAAAATGGGGTTTTCTGATTCAAGTCTGCCTGTTCCTGAAAGCTGAACAAACCCTTTGTTGATGCCATTTTCAGGGAAAAAACCATAAGCCTTCTTCTGTAGCCCTTTTTTCTCATTTTTTTGAAAAAAACACAATTTTTGCTGTATTTTGGCTAATTTCTTGGTCTTCTTCAGGGGAACCCACAAAGTCTGGATACCTCTAGAATACCTAGGATGTTTGAAAAAAGGACACAAATTTGGTGTGGGTAGCTTATGTGGACAAAAAGTTATGAGGGACTAAGCGCAAACTGCCCCAAACACCCAAAAGAATGCTTGGCACCTGAGGGGGAAAAGTCCTGGCTGCAACGGGGTTAAAGAGGTCTTTATTCCCAATTGGAACTTTCAGTGCTTATGTTGGTAACTTGCTGCTAGGCCCATGCCCAATTCATCTGCACTAATACAGTACCAATGTCTGGTCAAAGGAAGCAGAATTAATTCAATTTGTGTATATTTTTGATTGATGGTGACTCTTTGTAATGGGTGGATTGAATGTCGAAATTATGAAATGATTGAACATTTGACATTACATCTGGATTCATGACAGATTCGAGGAGAAAAACATCTGCTCACTTAGGGGGTGATTCTAACCCCGGCGGTCTTAGACCGCCGGGGCCAGGGTCGGCGGGAGCACCGCCGACAGACCGGCGGTGCCCCGCAGGGCATTCTGACTGCGGCGCTTCGGCCGCGGTCAGTGCAGGAAAACCGGCGGCCTCCCGCCGGTTTTCCGCTGCCCCTTGGAATCCTCCAAGGCGGCGCAGCTTGCTGCGCCGCCGAGGGGATTCCGACCCCCCCTACCGCCATCCAGTTCCCGGCGGTCCGCCCGCCGGGAACCGGATGGCGGTAGGGGGGTCGCGGGGCCCCTGGGGGCCCCTGCAGTGCCCATGCCACTGGCATGGGCACTGCAGGGGCCCCCGTAAGAGGGCCCCTAAATGTATTTCACTGTCTGCTGCGCAGACAGTGAAATACGTGACGGGTGCAACTGCACCCGTCGCACAGCTTCCACTCCGCCGGCTCGATTCCGAGCCGGCTTCATCGTGGAAGCCTCTTTCCCGCTGGGCTGGCGGGCGGCCTGAAGGCGGCCGCCCGCCAGCCCAGCGGGAATGTCAGAATTACCGCTGCGGTCTTTCGACCGCGGAACGGTAACCTGACGGCGGGACTTTGGCGGGCGGCCTCCGCCGCCCGCCAAGGTCAGGATGAGGGCCTTAGTTTCTCCAAAGATTAAGTCAATAACAAATGAGGCTTGATTATGACAAGGGTCCATTGAGTAATTACATCGTTCACTACCTTGAAGAATCTAACAAAGCTTATATTGGTTGGTGAAATGCACCAGTGATTGGCTAATAGAATTAAAACTGTGTCTGCTGGCATGATAATGGGAAACTTGATAAACTTGATAAACATGTGGCCTGTGATAAACATGTGGCCTCTATATTTACATAATTTTCAATATATGTTTTACCTGCTCCCAAGATGGCAGACCCACTGTTGCCAGTAAAGACTTCAGGGGGGTAGAAACATGCTCCTTCTCTGCACTAAAAGTCCAGGTAGGACTGAAGCAAGCTAACTGTAAAGCAGGGAATCCACATAAATGATACCAATGGCCCAATATTTAGGTAGGACAAGTATTGATGCCAGGTATTAGAGGAACTGAGCAAATGGCTTAAATAAAAACATGGAAGTTACAACCAATCGTCAAAGTAACCTTAAAATAACCTTTCCTTGGAAACTTCCATGAACAAACTAAATGTCAGTCACTGCTTGCTTCCATAATGGACTAGTTAACCTCGAGATATCCACGAGGTAAAGTTTTGAATGTTGGGATGGAATGCTGTGACTAATATCCCTTTAGAAATACCAAAATCCAAATCATCCTGAACCCTTAGCAGACTGAAGAGACACCCCTCCTTCTCAATTCTTGTGTAGTTTATTTAGTTTGAAAGACACATCATTGTCTGATATTATTCCAGAGTTCTCAAACAATACCGAGACCCAAGATCCCACAAATGACCAATTTCCGATGCTGTAAAAACAGAGTAAGCTAACAATTAACGAATGACCAATATCAAGGCTGATGAGTTCATGAGCAAAACAACCTGTTGCTGATGACTAGGTTGAGCTAAGTTGACAAAATGTGTGTGTTTCGCACTGACAGATGACGTTTTTGGTCATGAATCGCGTTTTACAGCGAGGACACAAAAGAACAAATCTTCATGAAAAAATGGTGTCACAATTAGTCCTTACCCAGTGAGGACTTCAGGCATAATAGTCAGAACTTCAAAACACACTAAAAACTGAAGCCAGAGACGCCTTTAAAAAGGTTCTACTTCACGTGAAGAGCTACAGGGAGAGCTACTCTGTGTAAACAGAGAGACTGCCTGCAGCTGCAAGTCATCCCTAATATGGGTGGTAAAAACAGATCTTTTTTCCCTGGGACAACTGTCTACTGAGCCAAAAGTGGCAGAAATCAACTAGTTTATCACCTGGCAAATCCATGAGCGTTGTTCTGCCAGATCCGCATTGCATTCTGGCAATTATGTCTTGCAAATTGGGTATTGGTTAACATTAGGTCAAAACGACTGACTATTCACTCATTCTGAATACATTTGGTGAATCTATCTAAAAATCGCAACAAAACTTGAAACGTTAGTTTTTTAAGAAATGAACTAGCTTTCACATTCCTGAGATGGTGCTTGCAAAATAGCGGTTGTTTTATGTACTGGGCAAAATGGACTCTCCCAGGTTTGCTTTTAAAAAAGAAAATCAAAATCAGCCATCGCTTACTCCAGGTGCACTTAGATTTTCTAGACCGATATGCAAATACACATCTTGTAAGGGAGAAGATTGCCTGCATCCTTGCACTTGGTGTTGCCTGAGTTTGATTAACACATACCGTACAACCAGAACTACTGGCAATGGCTGAAAAAACACTTTACATTCAGTTGCATAGAAATGCTCACTTTACAAAAAAATTAAAGCGAGGGTGGAAACGCATGGGAAGCGTGCAAAGAGGTTTATGTCTAAAAAACTGTATATCGGTTTCGAGAGGGCGCCACTCAAAAAGGCCTGTTGCTTTTGCAATTCCTATTACTGCTCTCGTTTTCTACACGTCCTTAGTTTACTTCCAGTGCTTAATTTGTGCTTGTTGTTTCCGGTGCTGAGCATCGGTACTTATTTTTTAGGGCCGGCGCTAATTCTTCTGCCTCGAGCATTTGGGGCGAGCAAAAGGGACATATGGGGAAGACGGAGGAAGAGAAAAACGAAAAAGCGTCAGAATGGGAGAGAGCAGAAATCTGCAGGAGTGAGCTGAAGGGGCAGGGAGAGGTTGTAAATGGATTGAAGAGGCCCGAGACAGCTTCGAGATTAGGCTGCTTCATTATTTCGTGCCCGCACATTTAATTGCAGCAGCTGCGTGTTTCAGATGAGAACTCTGAGCACCGGCACGTTTTTATTTACAAATTAAGCACTGTTTACTTCTCTTTCTTTTCTTCTCCTGAACGGTTTCCCTCCTAAATTGCTCTTCGCCCTAGTCTCCCTTCTTTATTTAGGCTATCAACCGGTCATTCACATTCTTCTCCTTGGTCTGGTCTCTCCAATCTGAAATAAGATATCATACATTAAGCATTTCCTAATTAGTTTTGCCAGATAAACTGTTCAATTGGAGCCGTTTCTAATAACGTTATGATTACTTTTGTTTCACTGACAATTTTCTTAAACACCAATTTGCTATCTATGTGTCCTATTTTAATTACTTCCATGTTTTATCGTTTTTTGTTCTGTAGTGTATCGTTACTGTTCACAATGTAACGCATTGTAATGCCAGTTTGGCTCATGTGAAACCGCAAGATCAAAATTGGGTCACACGGCCCAGAAGAATTTACACACAGATTGTGCATATACTGCTGGGCAGAGACTATCTTCTGATGAACAGGATCTGGCCTGTGGTCGCACATGTCTCTGAAGCCAATGCATCTCCCGGAAGTGCAGCTATGAAGCTCAAAGTGGTTGGAGAAAAAACAGGCGCCCTCTCAGTTTTTTTAATACTGCGGAATGTATGTGTTTTTAATGCTGAACGTACACAATTATGGTCTCCTCCACAGCTTAACCTACAGAAATACCTTAATAAGCTGCACAGTTTGCATGTTTATGATGTTCATGCAGATTCCACAATTTAAATATCCTCCAAGAGATTCATTCAGGGAACTGTTTTTCAAAAAGTGTTCATAAGGTACCTCATTCCTCTACTGCAGCACTCCCCTTGATTCTAACTACGGGGTCCACAAATACCTCTACCAATTTTCTCCAGATGATGCACCAGTGGCGGCCCGTCCTTTAGGGCGGAGGGGCCACGTCCCCCCACCTTTTGCCCCTCATGAAGAGTGTCTGTTACGCTGAACAAAGGTCAGCCTGACAGACACACTTCATGTTCAGGTCAGGCAGCCAGGAGTGAGACATGCGCGATTTGCGCAGACTCCTGGCTGCCTGAGCTGAACTTTGCTGGGCTGAGGAGATCACAGCTCCTATGGGCGTGACCTCCTCGGCCCAGCAAAGGTGCCTCGAGGCCCTCCCCTGGGTGACGAGGAAAGCGTCACCCATTGACACTCTCCCTGGGCACTTCAGTTTAAGCCCTGAAGCGCCCAGGGCGAGTGTCAATCAGTGACACTTCGTCACAGAGTGGGGTCAGCAGTCTCACTGACCCCATCCCACTCTGTGACGAGGCTGGGACTGCTGCCTTCCCTCATTGGCTGACCTAAGGTCAGCCAATGAGGGAAGGCAGCAGTCCCAACCCTCCTGGGACCTGGAGGCTAAAGGGAAGTGTGTGTGTGTGTGTGTATGTATGTGTGTTATGTTTTACATTGAATGTTTGGTGCGTGCGTGCATGTTTGAGTGTTATGAGTGTTGTTAATGGATGTGCGTGCGTGCGTGCGAGTGTGTGTGAAAGAATGAATGTGTGTGATCTTGTAAAATGAATGTTTGGTGCGTGCGTGCATGTTTGAATGGAATGAGTGTTGTTAATGGATGAGCGTGCGTGCATGTGTGTGTGAAAGAATGAGTCTGTGTGTGATCTTGTAAAATGAATGTTTGGTGCGTGCGTGCATGTTTGAATGGAATGAGTGTTGTTAATGGATGAGCATGCGTGCGTGTCTGTGTGTGAAAGAATGAGTCTGTGTGTGTGTGTTTGTGTGTGTGTGTGTGCCCCGCCCGCCCCCCTCCCAAAGCTGCCGGCCGCCACTGGCAGACACCACTAGTCCCTTAATGAGAGCTACAAAAAGCTCAGATATTGAGCCTCATTTCTGACCACACAGCTCTGTCAATGAATCGCAATCTTGCAGCATACCACAAGCTTTCGATAATGAGACTTACACACAGCTCTGTCAATGCACCTCAGTCATGCAGTTCAACTTGCTAGTCCATTCGTTTTTCACAGCAGTAGGTATTTGTAGATACACAACAATCCTCAGCTGCACAATCCTTTCTGGTGCAGTACTAGGATACAGAATCACAGAGTAGCTAGGTGCAAAATCACCAGTCCACAGCTGCAGAAACAAGCTGTTTGTTTACAAGCTTTGTCGATGCACATCAGTTCTAACCTGCAGCTCACCACCTACAAATACACTCTAGGAAATATTTACAATCCCCTAGAGCTGCCATAGTGTCATTTTTTTTACCGTAAGGCGGCGCTAAGGCGGCTTTTCTGCCATTCCAGATTTACAAAGTGGCGATATGCTTGCACTGGGTCACTTTGAAATCCCTAGCTCCACATTATGCCTGCGTCAGGCATAATGCATGCAAGGGGGTGTTCTGGAGCTGGGAGGCCTGAAAAAATGGCGCAGTGAAATTTACAAGATTTCACTATGCCATCTTTTCCATCATTTTTAACACCTACTCAGAGCAGGCATTAAAAGGACGCACCTTCTGTAGTCAATGGGACTCCCTGCGCTTTGCTGCACTAGCATCAACATTTTTTACGCTAATGTACCAAAGTGCCACAATAGCATCAAAAACGTTGACGCTATTGTGCTAACAACCATCATGGTGCGCCAGATCATATGTACGGCGCAACCATGGTGTTGTTAGGTGCCGTGGGGCTAAATGTGGGGCATCATCTATGATGCACCACTTTCTTGTAAATACGAACCCAAGTGCTTTGAAGGAAAATATAAAAGTGAAGTGCCTGTTTCGTACTGAGAAGAACTGGTCTCCGCCTTACAAACTAAATTACAGATGCTCAGTGCCTGACAGTGCGAGTCTATTTAAACACTGCATACTCTAGTAAGGCACAGACTTAAGTTCAGATAGTTCTGTCAAAGCCACTCACCCCTACATCTCCCTGTTTACACGTATTGGGCGAGCTCTTTTGCGGCGCTTGATGGAAGCCTCGCCAGGGAGCAGATGCAAATGGCAGAGCAGCAAAACTCTGCTTATATTTCTGTTCTGAAAATACCCGCCAATAGAAAGCGGCGGGGCGTCGAGGACTGAGCTCAAACAGCAGCAGGCCCCGACGCTGGGAACGCAGAACGCGGGAAATGAATTCCAGTTTCATTTCCCCTCCGTCCCCGCGGTGTAAATCAGAATGCTGCTGCTCCCGAGGCTTCACCGACAATTGCTGTCCCTTTGCCGCATAAGGCGCCCCGCGCCCCCAGCGTGGCCGGGTGACCTTGTGTGTTTTTCCTCTCCCCCTGCACATTTCATTACTCCTCAATCACCCCCACCGGGGCCGTTGAGACTCGCTCTTGAAAGGCAATTGACAAAGAACTTAATCAATTCCCCTAACTGCAAATGCAGTCACTGCTCACGGGACTGTGTCCGAAGCCCTGCGCCGGACGTGCGGAGAATCCCAAATGAGCGGCTATCGCGGCCTGACACCGGATGGACTGTAAAACGGCTCCGGGTGACATCGTAGGGCAGCGAAACTGTCGCCCATCCACCTCAGCACCCGTGAATCAATCCACGTGACCCGCCATTACTGCTTCCATCTTCACACACTGTCCTTTAAATGTGCAGGTACTGCCCGGCTCTAAATTCCTGCCCTTCTTAATTTTTAAAGTGAGAGTTCCTGCGCTTCTCATCAATGCAAATCATTTAATCAATACAAATTTGACTTTATATGTATGCAGAGTTGGAAATAAAAAATAAATAAAAAAAACATCTTACAAGCTATAAATCGAGGGTGAAGGTATGGCAGCAGAAAGAGTGCGGGGTCAGAAAAAACAGAGTTCAAAAGTAAGCTTATTTTTGTTTAAACAGTGCAGCAAACAAATTGTCAACAGAGACAATTGTGACAGCAAATCTGTTCTAGCCTACTTAAGTGGTCACAAAGAGGCTGCATTATAAAATATCTTACAGGGTTTGGACAACTGCTGTGACTGAAGCTACCATTTGAACAGTAGAGCGAGGGGAGACGTAAGATACCTCCTGCCCACCTTGGCCATGAAGCTTGTTCCTCATGACCACGTGGGTAAGAAAATAAATGGGAGTATGACCGCTGGGTGTGGTCAGAAGAGCATAGTAGGACCCACCAGCTGCACACACTGACAGGGGGAGCTCCTCCGCTGAGGAGTGTCGCCCCCCTGGATTTTCAAAAAAGGAAAAACAAAATGATAATAATTTACACTACGTTATTATCATTTTATTTTTCCTCGTAGTAAGGGGCGGGACTGGGCTAGAGGGACGGGGCCGGAGGAGGGCTATGCATCACAATGTGCACAGATCTGTTTTGCCGGCCTTGTTGGGCCGGTCAGACATGTGCACTTTGAATGTTCTCTACTCGCTTGTATTGAACAGTCGAGTAGAGAACATGCCCAAGCTCTCACTCTCAGTCCCAGCGGTGAAGCAGGCCGCTCAGACCAATCACAACGCTGCTGTCTTGTTGATGACAGCAGTGTTGTGATTGGCTAGGAGCCTGTATGCACCCAGGTACAGGAAGAGGATGGAGGGGAGACCAACACGTCTCCCCTGAAAGGTGTTTTAAAAAAAAAGTATTTATTTTTTAAACACCCCTAAGTCCCTTCGTGCCCCGTCCAGCCCCACCACCCTGTTAAGAGGCAGCTGCCACTGCACACTGAAACATATACTGTGTGTCCCGTATCTTAATTACTATGCAGCGTGCTGCATACGCCAGCCCTCTGACCTGCCCACAGCAATTTTTAGGGAAAAAAACGGTAAGATAATTCTGGTGCTTTGGGGACTTCCTGGAGAGATCTGGGTATTGTTTAATCACAGTTTTGACTCATAAAGTAGCAAAGATGGTTAATGTGTCAGCTGCAAAGCAATGATAGCACTGTGAGTTATGAACTGGCATCAAGGGGCTGCAGGCAAACTGCAAGGCCTGGTATTAAATACATATTGTTTTTTTCTTTTTTTTCTCAATCTATTGTTATTTTAAGGTTGCTAAGAATGGGCTATATAGGTAGTAATATAGTCTTGTTAGTACTGACAACCCCAACTACTGCATTTTGTTTTTTTATTTCTGACTTTTTGTTTCTCCCAAATTTTTTAACATATAGGCCCTTATTATGACATTGGTGGTAAGTGCCCCTTACTGCCATGCTGACTGCTGCCAACATACGTGACCGCGGCGGTATACCGCTATGCGTATTATGACCCACACATAGAAATCTGCCACTATACAGACACACACAGAAGTCCGCCACACCAAAGGTCAGTGATAAACTGGCGGTAGCAAAACCCACACCGTTACGCCAACAGAAATACACCCACAGCATTATGACCCACGAATCACCGTGGCGGACATTCAACCGCGGTAAACCATTGGCGGTACATACCGCTGCGCTCAAAATACACAACCACTAACAAAACAACATCACATTGGACAATTCAAACTACACACACCTGACACATATACACACACCACACCCACACAGCCACACCACTATAAAACACACACACACACTACCCACAACCCTTTACGACTAAAATAAATTGACAACTGATAGAGACACCAAGATCACCCACAGAACCAGAGCCACACAACACCATCACTCATACACCATCCACGAACCTTACAGCACACACCTCAACACATCACCCCACACACCCTCACACACACCACTCACACTACACCCATGGCACCACAAAGACACCTCAGGTTCTCAGAGGAGGAGCTAAGGGTCATGGTAGAAGAAATCATCCGGGTAGAGCCACACCGATTCGGATCACAGGGGCAGCAGACATCCATTGCTAGGAAGATGGAGCTATGGCGGCGAGTCCTGGACAGGGTCAACACCGTGGGACAGCACCCCAGAACAAGGGATGGCATCAGGAAGAGGTGGAACGACCTACGGGGGAAGGTGCATTCTGTGGTTGTAAGACTCCAGATAGCTGTACAGAGGACTGGCAGTGGACCCCCACCTCCTCCCCACAACTAACAACATGGGAGGAGCGAGTCTTGGCAATATTGCATCCTGAGGGCCTGGCAGGAGTAGCAGGAGGACTGGACTCTGGTAAGTCAAATCTTTACTACTTTCACAACCCCCCTACCTGCATGCCATCACAAACTCCCACCCCTACCCTCACCCCAATCACTCCACCACCTCACATATACCCCACCATCACTACCCACCCATCCCAATACCAAGTCCTGCATGCAACACCAATGCATGGACACCACTCACAGACCTGCATGGACCCCCATCACCACAGCATGCACACTAGTGACAATCACTTAGCCAACCAAATCACAACACACACAAGCCAAAGCTGCCTTGGTAATAACAACCGTAGAGGGGAACATACCCATGCACAAGATGTCACACGCAGTAACAATAACACTGCATTTACATCCACACAGGACCCCAACACAACGTCACCGGAGAGGAGGTGCCAGCAACATCCAGTCCCCCCCGGGACGCCCACAGTGATGACAGCAGCTCTGCATGCCTGGATCAGGATGACCAACCTGGCCCATCAGGGACCTCTGGACAGTCGGTGACCCAGCCACAGTCCCATACCACCACAGAGCCTCCTCCTCAGGAAACACCACCACAGCACCCACCCAGCAGGCCCATCCCTCTGTCCCCAGGACACGTCAAGTCCACCACTACAGGGACCCCAGGCAACCCCATAAACACAGGACGATCAGGGACCTGGGGTCAGTGCTAGTGGGCACACGTTCAGTGGACAGAGGCACAGGACAACAGGGAAGCTGGGAGGACTGCTGTGCGACAGGGGGAGGGTCGGCCCAGGGAACTCACTCTCCACGACGCACTCACCAACATCCTGGGAGCATACCACCATTCCCAGGAGACCATGGGCCAGATACTGGCCAAGTTGCAAGAAACCCAGCGGCTGCAGGAGGGACAATACCTGGGGATCAGAGAGGACCTGAAGGACATCCATACCACCCTTGTCACCATTGCAGGGGTGCTGGCAGACATGGACAACACCATGGCAGTGGCACACCACCAGGCCCTTGACGCTAGCCACACCGATGAACAGCCCTCCACCTCCGCTGCCGCTAGTGGACAGGAGGCCCGCCACAGGAACAACAGGCCACCAGCACCCCTCCCCCTGCAGAAGGAGGACCAACCAGCAAACTGTCCCTGCGATCCAGGTAGAAGCCAGAGACTATTGCCAAGACCCCCACCAGGAAATAAGACTCTTCTGATTGTCACTCCTGTGTCCCACTCTGTCACCCTGTCCACCTTGAACTGCCATTGCTCCCCTTCCTATGCCCCCTTGGACAATGTACCTGTGATACAAATAAACTGGACTCTATCCTGGACTTTCCTCCACCATCAACCCAGCCCATTTCACTACCCCCTCCACGGCTTAGCACTTAAATAAACACCCTTGGAACAAATACAAGTATGGAGTCTGTCAGTTGATTGAAATACGTATTTGTTTAACAAGCTGTTAACATTGTAATTCAAATGTACAGTTATAGATACATAGGTATGACTCGTAGTGGGCAGCAGTAAACACACCAGGCGCCAGAGTGGGGCACAGATATCTGAAAATAGAGTTACAGTAAGTGGCCATAGAAATAGAAAAATCGGGCTGCCATGTACAATGTCCAACACAAATCTGCAATGGAAGGTGAAGTTACAGTGTCTTACCTGTGTGTCACTGGAAGTACTGTTGAATTATGGTTATCTGTTGTCCACATCCTCTTTCTCTGCCTCCTCTTCGTCAAAGTCCACAGGCTCCGCCGCTGCCACACGACCATCTCCAGTCTCATCCTCCTGCAGAAAAGGCACCTGCCATCTCAAGGCCAGGTTGTGCAACATGCAACATGCATCGATGATCTGGCACACCTTCTTGGGTGAGTAGCACAGGGATCCACCTGTCAGCTGGAGGCACCGGAATCTGGCCTTCAGGATGCCAAAGGTGTGCTCAATGATCCTCCTTGTTCGCACATGTGCCTCATTGTAACGGTCCTCTGCCCTTGGCCTGGCATTCCTCACTGGGGTCAGTAGCCATGAGAGGTTGGGGTAACCAGAGTCACCTGTAAATATCAAGGGATACCTGTTAGCCAGACACTCACCCTTAGTGGCAACCCCACACCCATATCCCAACAGACACTGGGTGGGGACCAGGGGCTCACCAATTAGCCACACCCTGTGCCTCTACAGTTGAGACATCACATATGGAATGCTGCTATTCCTCAAAATAAAAGCATCTTCCACAGACCCAGGATACTTTGCATTGACATGGGAGATGTATTGGTCCACCAGGTATACTATCTGCACATTCAGAGAGTGAAAACTCTTTCGATTTCTGAACACCTGTTCATTTCTCCAGGGGGCGGGGGGGCAAAGGCAATATGTGCACCATCAATAGCACCAATGATGTTGGGGATATGTCCCATTGCATAGAAATCAGCCTTCACTGTGGCCAAATCCTCCACCTGGGGGAAAACGATGTAGCTGCGCATGTGTTTCATCAGGGCACACAACACTCTGGTCAGCACGTATGAGAACATAGGCTGTGACATCCCTGCTGCCATGGCCACTGTCACTTGGAAGGACCCACTTGCCAAGAGATGGAGCACTGACAGGACCTGCACAAGAGGGGGGATACCAGTGGGGTGGCAGATAGCTGAAATCAGGTCTTGCTCCAATTGGGCACACAGCTCATGGATTGTGGCCCTATCAAGTCTGTAGGTTAGGATAATGTGCCTGTCCTCCATTGTTGCCAGGTCCACCAGGGGTCTGTACACGGGGGTATGTCTCCATTTCCTATTCATCCTCAGCGGTTGAACTCTAGGTTGAAAAATGGTGAGCAGATGGTCATATTCAAACATATCCTCAGATTAATATGCCTTGCATTTTTTTTTACAGAAACAGTATGTGAACGTGTAGGTCCGTTGATGTGCCCATGTCTGCTGTGACGCAGTTAGGTGCCATGGCCTTTTCCCCCCTGAAATGGCGGCCGCCTGACCTGTGAGGAGGGACAATTGGAAATTAGGTAATTCCGCTGACGTTGTGCGCCGTTGCAGGAGGCGGTCGAAGACCGCCGTGCAACACATCATTGGTTATCATTGGGGCCTAAGGGTTCCAGTAGCCAATGGTGATGTATGCTGGAGGTGACAGTGTGCACTGCCATGGACGTGACCGCCATTTTCTATCTGTTCACTCACTGGCTACCTGACCTTCAATAGGAGAGGACCTACACTGCAAGTGCTGCTGTGACCTGGGTCTGGAAGCGACCATGGCTTGAGTGTCTGGGGAAAGGGCCCCTGCCTTCACTTCCGAGGAGATGGAAAGACTAGTGGATGAGGTCCTACCCCAGTACCCTTTACTTCATGGTCCTCCAGACAAACAGGTGAGTACACTGTGAGCACGATGCATGGGGCATGAATGTATGGAGTGCTGTGTGTGTAAGCCTCATGTGGGGGGGCTGAGGGCTCCTGGCCAGAGTGCTGCATGTTTGTTGGGCAATGTCTGTGCGTAAGGCGTTGGGAGGTATATGGTGGGCCATGAGTGTAACAGTCTGGACGGTATGACTAATACCTTTTCTTATGTATCTTTTTTCTGCAGGTCAGCGCCCATCCGAAAAAGAGTATTTGGCGTGCCATTGCCCAGGAGGTGCGGACCCTGGGGGTCTTTGACAGGCGAAGCACCCACTGTCGCAAACGGTGGGAGGACCTGCACCGCTGAGCAAGGAAGATGGTGGCGGAGTCCCAGCTGGGGATGGCCTCCCAACTAGGAAGGGGTGCCGTCGTACCCTGACCCCCCTGATGTTCTGCATCCTGGTGGTGGCCTATCCGGAGATGCATGGGCGCTTGAAGGCATCACAGCAGCCACAAGGGGGTGAGTACAGATTCAGAATCATGAAGGTGCAGGCGTTGAGGTGTAACCTGGGTGGGGGATGTGGGTCTGTGGGTGCCTCTAGGCCAGGACGAACATGGCAGGGTAGGTTCCATGATGGGCAGGCTCAGATGCACTCCAACCCCATTAATGCTAGTGGGCATCTACTACTGGGCAGGGTCCTGTGGGTTTCAGGTGTGCAGCTAATGGCGTTAGGCATTGTACCCCATGGCCTGGTGACTAACATTGTAACTGGTATTGCATGGCCTAGTGCATAGGGCTGTTGCCTGTGAGTTGTGTACACCAACGGTGGTGTGTTGCTGGCATTGACCAAGGGTATCCTCTGTCTCTTCCCCACCCTTTATGTTTTGTCGCCCTGTCCTTGTGTGCATTAGCAGCATCTGGCGGAGGAGCTGAGGCACGGGCGGTGGAGGGAGCTGCATCCCACATGGGCCTGGAGGCTGAATCCACCGACGGTGAGGGCACCAGTGGGACAGAGGGCAAGGGGAGACAGTAGGGTATAGTTCCGACAGCGACACCACCTCCAGTGGAAGCTCCCTGGTGGTGGCGGACACCTCTGTGGCCACCCCAACTACAGGTACAGCTGCTACCCCTGTACCAGCACCGCCTTCCCAGCAGCCCCTCATCGAGTTTCCCGTGCTCGCTCACCCAGGAGGGTGGGCATGTCCTTCGCCCCAGGCACCTCAGGCCCTGCCCCAGTCAGCCCTGCTGTCCTCAGTGAGGAGGCTATTGACCTCCTGAGATCCCTCTCTGTTGGGCAGTCAACCATACTGAATGCCATCCAGGGCCTATCAGGGCATTTGCAACAAACAAATGCATTCCTGGAGGGCATTCGCTCTGGCGTGGCAGCCCAACAGAGATAATTTCAGGCTCTGGCCAGCTCACTGATGGCAGCCATTGTCCCTTTCTCTAGCCTCCCATCTCCAGCTCCCTCTACCAAGTCCCATTCCCCTCAACCCCAGCCTATCCCAAGCACACCTTCAGACCAGCATGCGCCCAAATCAACACACAGAAGTGGCTCAGGAAAGCACAAGCAACACACATCATCCCACAGGCACTCACACAAACACCATCCAGATGCAGACACACCAACATCCAGTGCCTCCACTGTGCCCCCCTCCTCCTCCGCATCCATCTCCCTCCCAGTAGCGTCTCCACTCACACCTGCATGCACTACATCCTCATCCACTACCTCCACTACCTCCATCACCATCACGCCTATCACTACACGCCTCTCACTGGCAGTCACCATCCCCACTGCCATGCACACGTCCCCTGTGTCCCCTCCCACTGTGTCTGTGCCCCCTCCTCCCAAAGTACACAAAGGCAACCACTCAGACACCCAACAGCCATATACCTCACAACAGCATCCAGCCCATGTACCTTCACCCAAACACAGCAGATAGACATCTCCTACAACCACTCCCTCTTCCTCCACTCCCAAACCTTCACCCTCTTCCAGCCCCAGTGTTCCTAAAAGGCTTTTCCTCTCCCCCCTTGACCTATTCCCCACCCCTCCCTCCATCCTTCACTTCGGGCCAGGGTGGGCAGAACCCAGGCCAGCACCTCAGCCACCCAGTCCACTGCCACTTTAGTTTCTGCAGCTACTACATGAGAGAGCATGTGTGAGGCTCCAAGGAGGCACCCATCAGCACTGCCAGTGTGCCTGCACCACCTGCCAAGAGCAAGAAAGGACCGACAGCTAGCAAGGGCAGGAAGGGAACACCAGCCAGCAAGGGGAAGGAGGCACCACAAGCCAGCAAGGGGAAGGAGGCACCACCAGCCATCAAGGGCAGGAAGGGAACACCAGCTGACAGAAGCAAGGAGGCACCGCCATCTGCCAAGGGCAGGAAGGGGACAACAGCTGCCAAGGCCAATGTAAAAGGAACAGACGCCGCTGGCAGAATGGATCTGGTGCCTGGGGCTGGAGCAGCATCTGGGCAAACAACACCAGCCATGGCACTTCAGCCGTCCGAGACTGCAGGGGAAGGACTGGAGCCTCCCCCCACCACTGACAGCACCGCCGCCTGCACCGCCGCCAGCACCGCCGCCAGCACTGCCGCCTGCACCGCCAGCAGCACCACTGCCAGCAGCAGCAGCCCCAGTAGGCAGCCGTCTGAGGCTGCAGGGGAAGGGCTGGAGACTCCCACACCACTGACAACACCGCCACCTGCACTGCCAGCAGCACCACTGCCAGCAGCAGCAGCAGCCCCAGTGGGCAGCCATCCAAGGCTGCAGGGGAAGGGCTGGAGCCTCCCCCCACAACTGACAACACCGCCGCCAGCCCCGCCACTACCATCCACTGAGCAGCCGTCACCACCGGCGAGCAGTGTGTAGTCATGACTACATGGGCTGTAGTGCGTCCTGGCCCCTGCAACACCTGTAGATGTGACACCCAGGTGAGAGACTGTGACGTTGCACCATCCAGGATCAGTATCACAGGGCACCAAGCCCCCTCCAGAACCAGTGGAAGAAGGAATCCACTCACCCCCCTCCTTGCCAAGATGAAGCACACTGGGCACAAAGCCCCCTCCAGAACCAGTGGAAGAAGGAATCCACCCACCCCCTCCTAGCCAGGATGAAGCACACTGGACACAAGGCCCTCTCCAGAACCAGTGGGCAAACCACCCACTTGACAGACTGTGGCTTTGTACTCCCCAGGACCAAGCAGTGGGCAAACCACCCACTAGAGAGACTGTGGCCTTGCACTCCCCAGGACCAAGCAGAGGGCAAACCACCCACTGCAGAGACTGTGGCTTTGCACTCCCAAGGACCAAGTAGTGGGCAAACCACCCACTTGAGAGACTTTGGCTTTGCGCTCCCCAGGACATCGCAGAGGGCATGTAGCCCCCTCCAGGAGCAGTGGAGTTGTACCATCTTCCGGCTGAGGTGCCCCCCCATTCCTGTCCCCCTGAGGTGCCTGTGTGTTTTAGACCTGATGCCCCTGCAATGTTCTCTCTGTATTGAGGCAGGAGTCAAGTGTGGCCTTGGCCTATGTGTTATGGCCCTGTGGGCCATGGACGTTTTGGAGTGGGCATTGTCCCTCCATTTGTATATATTGTACATACTGTTTAGTGCTTTAAGGACGTAATTATCTACATTTTTAATATTACACTCACTTTAATCAATTCCTTTTGTCCTTGCGTTATTCCTGAGGGTTACGGGTGTGTATGTGATGTTGTTGCATCTGTTTGTGTTTATTGTGTTGGGGTGGGGGTGATTCGTGTGTGTGTCACTCTCTTCCACCCCCCTTGTGTGCTAGCTGCGGTACTCACCATAGTCGTCTTTGCCGCCGTTCGTGTTCCTGGTGTAGGCGGAGGTAGACAAGCATTGGAAATATCTGCAGTTCGGGCTCCGTGGTGTCGTAGTTCTTTCTTGAGTGTCGAGAGGTGAGTCGTTTCCCTTCTGTGTACTGTTTCCGCCGTGCTTTTGATGGTGTTGGTACTACCCGGAAAAGGTGGCAGATTGGTGTGTCATAATACAGTGGGCGGTACATTGTCTTCCGCCTGGCTGTTGGCGTTTACCGCCGCAGTGCTTGTTGCTATCGCTGCGGCGGTCGGAGTGTTAAAGTGGCTGTATGTGTTGGCGGTTTTCGCCGTGGTCAAAATTCCATTTTTCTTACCGCCAGCCTGTTGGCGGTATTACTGCTGCTTTATCACTGACCGCCAGGGTTGTAATAAGGGCCTTAGGGCCAGATGTAGCAAAGGGTTTTTCCCATTCTGTGTCAATGGGAAAATGTGTTCGTACATATGGCCTTAATGCCTAAACATATAGAAGATATGTGACCCCTACACCATATAGCCCTCATTCTATCATTTCAGATTTTCAATAAATTAATTTATACACTTGTATGATTTATTGTCTGTGAGTAAGATAAAATGCTTTGACACCCTACATTAGGATGAGTAGCGCTATAAAAGAATTGTGTAAAGAAATAAAATAGTAAGTGCTATTTACAAGGCTACTTCTGTAATTATAGGCACAGATACAGCTGCCATTCATACAGTAGTATGCATATCTCTTATATAGATTGGTTAAAGCAAGACAAAACCCAGACTGAAAATCATGATTTCTCTTAAGTTCTTAAGAAGTTTTAAACAAGCACACACATGCATGCATGCATGCATGCAAACCCACACACACCCCGTGGTGGTGTAGTTATAGCTAGGTTAGAGTTTTCATAGAAAGAGCATTTATTTCACTAGTAATTTTGAAGGAGGTTGACAAATTTGCATGAGACTTTCCAAAAGTTTTCAAGGTCTCAAAACATTAGGCCCTGGCTCAAACCTTAGTTGCTGGCTGCAAGTAGGCAGGCTTAACTTTGGAGACAGGCATGTAAAGCTTACAAATACACCAATACAGTAAATAAGTAAGACACAACACACAATACAAATCCCGCATCAATTTATACAAATAGGAAATATTTTTGTCTTTAAAATGACACCAAAATATAGGGAACTGTAGATATGATGTTTAAAGATGAAATAAGAAAATATGCTTTCTAGTGCTTAAAGCCCATAGGCCAACCGGGGACATCTGGGCACACTAAGCTGAGACCAAGTCACAATTTGAGGCCAACCGCATACACTGAGTTCGGAGGCCTCTGTAAAAGTTTTACCTGCAGACTTAGTTGTTTTTCTTGAAGTTTTTCTGTCGTCAGCGGGCGATGCTCCTTGTCAGGCCATGAATCTGATCCAACGTCATCGGCTTGATTCGCGGTTCTTTAGCTGCAGCTTGATTGTTATTGACGGATCAGTCACCTTAAGGCGCTTTTTCATAAAAGTTCTCTACATTTCTCAGAACTTCTGGATCTCCTTCTAGAAGTTGTCATTTGGGTCTCAAAGTGTCCAAAACACTAATCCAAGGGTCTAGCAGCACTTAGATTGTCATTGGATGTTTGGGATCACAGTTCCCACAATGAACCTGTCAAAATCCTTAAAAGTCCACTGGACACACTCCAGGCGGGGGCTTCTTGTTGAAGATGGTACAGGGAAGCTCTGTTAACCTGTTACTTTCAGGGAGTCCACTCCATAATCCTTTTAGAAGGAAGGCAAAATCCTCAGGGTTGTAGTTCACAATGTGCAGCAGGATCAGTCCTTCAGAGAGCAGTCCTTTGGGTGCTGACCAGGGTTCCAGCAGGGCAGTCATTCTCCTTGTAGTTTCAGGAAGTAGATCTGAGTTGCTATGTAGCTTTCACATATTTATTCAGTGGGCTGGGGGAATAAGTAGGGGTCACTCCTGTCCAATGAAATGCAGGGTGCCACTCAAAAGCATGCCAGCTTTCTCCAATGTGTGGCATATTCTTGTCCCACAAAGCACTGCACTTTTAAAATCAAGGTGGCGGATTTCTCTCGAGCAGAGTAAGACCTGGCTAAGCTAGCCTACTGGTGTGGCCCATTTCCATTAACTCTCCCCCTCCAGATCATCTGCAGCTTACATTCCTAGGCCTGCCATCAGGGTGAGGGAGTAGGCCTGGTTGGCATTCCTTTCTGTCCTGTTCTCTTGAAACCCAGTTTGATTTGTCAATCCTCCTTTCTGGCCTGTGCTCTGCAGCTGCAGAGCTCCCCCCACCAGAAAACCTCTGCTCTATGCAGGGGACTTGTCACCTCATCAAAACAGCCTGGCTAATACTGTTAAAGCTGACCAGTCAGGAGAGGCCATTAGCTGGCTGAATTTTGCTAGAATTTGGCTCACAGAAAAGTATTCTTATAACTTATTGTCTGTATTAGTTATGATACATATAACAGTGGCAAGTTATTGGATTTATCATTACCAATCGTGTGGGTCCTTGAATGACACATTCTGCAAAATAGTTTACAGATACATGACAACTAACCCCTTGGGGCACCTAGGGGAGACCTTAGGAGTTCCTTATATGTAAATACTAGGTAGATTATTACTTTGGAAGTACCATTAATTCCAAAGTCGAATTTGCACACATTTTATTTGTTAAAGACTGTCTTCAAGGCAGGGAGGCCTTTAAAAATGACAGCAGGCAACACAGCAGTGCACATTCCAGTACAGGAAATCTGTTGGGCCTCTAAACCTCTCTGCCCTATTATATACTAGGGATGTATAGATAGTTTGAATCCCCCTTACCCTATTATATATTATGGACTTACAGGGGTATGTCAATGTCCAATTGTAATTATACACTGTATCATATACCTATCTTTATCAGGCAATTGGCCTTGGGCCTGGTTAGCAGAGCCAAGTCAGAGTCAGTTACCACCAGTATAAGTCGGAACAAAATGAAGTGGGGTGACCAGGCTAAACTCACACTCTATAATACCATTGAAAACATAACCACAGCATTTGAAATTACACATCATTGATGAGTAGACTGCGCATGGCGAGGGCTTAAGTTATATATATGTTATGTATATGATATATGTATGTGTATATGTACCCCATCATATGAGATACCCAATCCAGAGATGTTAAAGGAATGGGCAGAAAACTCAGCTTTGAGCTCCAGACACATGCTTCAGATACTTACAAAATACGCATGGCAGGACCGGAAAACCCTATTAGGGGATTTTAAGACACTAAAAGATGATTTGGACTTACGTCCTGAGAAGGAAATGATATTGAAATTCATGGAGACCATGACTATCAGATTAAAGAAATATGAGGAGGAAATCAAAATTAAGAAACAACAAAAACTACATAGAGACATAGGGGACTATGAACGCGGAAGAATTCTGACTTTTAATAGGAAATATGATCATTTATATAAATCATACCCTGTTTGTCTCTCTATGGACGATAAACAATCCTCTTTGGAAACTGATGTGGAAAGTGCAAGAGATTCGGATACCCCTAGCTCCACTGAGAGTGAGAAATCTATGGAAGGAGTCACCAGTAAACCAGCAACTTTTTTAGACGAGTATCGCCTGCTGCGACGCGGCAGGCAAGTTTCCAAGAACCAGCATGGACAGAGCTCCGATTACAAAGGCAGGACATCAGGCCGAAGAGGAAGACGAGGCGGAATCAGAAGAGGCGAGAGAGAGTCAGAAACCGCAGTAAGAACAAATTTCGATATGGGGCAAGTGGGAAGAATAACAAGAAGCTCCAACAATCCAACATAATGGATGCAAATATGGTGAATAAAACTGTTGTAAATCTGTCCAACTTTGTGTTATCTGACAGTGACAAATTTACACTATGTTTAGGCCTCTCTTTCTGTCCTACAGAACGATTTAACTATGCTGAAACCAGGATTGATTTTTTCAAATTTATTAGAAAACTGAAATTGAGAAAATGGTTTAAACAAAAGAATTCACCCGATGTGAGGGTTTAAGGTCCCCAGAGGGATGTTTCCCATGATGTTCTTAATATTAGTGATGTGGACTCTCTGATTGCACTGTATGAACTGGAGAATAATGTTGCAGAGTCTATTACAACCAGGAATATCTATCAAATTCTTGCTGATTTAAATATCACATATGATGTGGCTGTTCCCACTGGCTTTAAACCTAGATCCACATTCTTTCCCATCATGAACCATGACAATATTGATACATTTTATGATTTGGTGGTTAAAGATTTGATCCAATTCCGACATAGAACATGGTTCAAATCCAAATGTAATTACAATTTAACTCAATCTCAAAAAGATTTCATTACAACTTTGGCAAATGATACAGAAACTATTGTCTGCCCTGCAGATAAGGGCGGCAATATAGTACTTATGGACAAACAAAAATACATTAAGGAAGTTATGTGTCAACTCAACAATGTACATTTTTATAAGGTCTCCACCAAAGAAAGTTATTCAGACAGTATTGTGGGGATCTGGCAGTTACTTATGGAATGGAAAGACAAAGGCTTATTACTGTGGGAAGAGTATTGTTTTCTCAAGAGAGATTTTCCCAAATTACCAGTGTTGTACATTCTTCCCAAGATTCATAAAAATAGAACTAATCCACCAGGAAGACCTATAGTATCCTCATGTGGCAGTGTATTAAAAAATGTCTCCAAATACGTCGATTACTTTTTGAGGGAATTTGTTGTCAATCTTCCATCTTATGTCCGTGATACCAAGGATTTCTTGGGTAAACTTGAAGGAATTGTTTGGGAAGATGATTTCATGTTACTAACTTTAGATGTTAATTCCCTGTATACTATTATCGACCATGATATGGGTATTGTAGCTTGCAGACATTTTCTAGATGCTAGATCACTGAAATACTTGGCCCACACTGACATGCTAATAGATATGATTAGATATTGTCTGACTAACAATTTATTTTTGTTCAATGGGGTCCTTTATCAGCAGATCCTCGGAACTGCTATGGGCACTTGCTTTGCTCCAAGTTTTGCCTGCCTGTTCTCAGGCTGGTGGGAAGAGAATATTTTCAAAGATGAAGAAAAATATCCAGAAACCAGTCAGGCTATTTTATGGCTAAGATATATTGATGATCTTTTCATCA
The DNA here is from genome assembly GCF_031143425.1 of Pleurodeles waltl. Taxonomy (NCBI): domain Eukaryota; kingdom Metazoa; phylum Chordata; class Amphibia; order Caudata; family Salamandridae; genus Pleurodeles; species Pleurodeles waltl. Next base: position 919,077,578 of record NC_090446.1, on the reverse strand, counting down.
TTTGGAAAGGTTCAGAGGAAGAAGCTTCTCATTTTGTGTGTAAACTAAACAACAATGATTTAAACATAAGACTGACGCACAAAATAAGTAGTCTATCTATTGAGTTTTTGGATACAATGATAAAGATTGATGGAAACAAGATCAATACTGAACTCTTTCGTAAATGCACAGCAGGGAATAGTTTATTACATGCCTCAAGTGGACACCCAGATAACCTTAAATGGAGTATCCCCTATGGAGAGCTGCTAAGAGCTAAAAGAGTTAGCAGCACAGATGAAGCTTTTGCAATTGAGCAAAAAGAAATGACCATGAGATTTAAACAGCGGGGATACCCTGATTGGGTTATTAAAAAAGCTATCGATAAAATCAAGGTAACAAAAAGAACTGATATTTTATTTGATAATATCCCCAAACAGAAGTTGGATGATAATGACGACACCAGACTGATTATGACTTTTAGTGATGATACAAAACAAATTAGTAACATCATTACAAAAAATTGGAAGATACTGAAAAGTGACCCCGTTATTGGGGATTCGATATCAAATAGACCTCAGATTACGTATAGAAAAGGACGAAGCTTACAGGATATGTTAAGATCTAATGATATCACTACTATATCTCAAATTAGAGAACATGGCCTACAAGTTTTTTTTCCCTACGGGCATTGTAAAGCATGCCGCAATAGTAGTATGCGTAAACAATATGCACTATGTAAACCTGGTAAAAACAGGTTAATCAGTCAGTTTATAACATGCAGTACTCCTTTTGTGATCTATATATTGGAATGTCCTTGTAAAAGATGGTACGTTGGAAGTACCAAACATAGTGTTAAAAAACGGATTCTGGAACACATGCGTGCTATAACTTCAGTAGACGATCACTACCCTGTAGCAAGGCATTTTAGAGAGAAACATAGCTCTGATTGGACCCAGTTATCCTATTTTGGTATTGAACATGTCCCCTCATCCCATAGAGGGGGTAATAGAGAACTAACATTGAGGAAGAAAGAGTCTAAATACATTTTAGATTTAGAGACTAAGACACCTAAAGGATTGAATACTGGGGAAGAATTGAATACCCATTTATATGATGATTGAAATACAACTATAATAGGGTATAACTTGGGTAATCGTGACTATTAGTGTATTTATTAAAAGATGCAAGTATTTAAATGAATATATCAACTTTTTTATATATCAAATATGTCAAGTTTCACTTGTTTCTCTTTTTTAGTGTTTGTGATATGTTTTTAGTAGTGTTGTAGGAGTTGATTAGACTGGGATAGTTATGATCACCTATTTAATATATGTATATGTTTCTTTCAGATTTAATGGGTCGGCTGAAATTAATACTGATGTCTGCTTGCCACCGCTCTCTTCGTATTGCACGTTATTGGGTGTTGACAGTGCAGGTTTTGAGATAAGAAAATATGATAAGAGTTTTATTATACTATTAGTCTGGTGTATTAATATTAATCATGTAAGAAGTGATATAAGGGTACTAGTACTGTAGTCATTGTGATTCAGAATATAATTATTCTAATTATCCTTCGCATTGTGTGAAATATAGTTCTCCGTCGGGCTTATAAATGATAACAGTTTATAATATTTTATGATAATATATTAGCCGGGTGTTCTATTTTTTGTCATTAAATTTCAAATTATTATTTTTCCTTCCACCGCTACATGATACTGCCTACATATCTATTTTATACAATCACAAGGTTATATAATTATCTATCTATATATTTATATATTTATATGTATTTATTTATTTATTTATATATTTGACCAATTGTGTGTATTGATATAGATTTCATTAGTTACTATACTCCAGATGTTATGTATGAATATACAAGATTGTACTTGTGGGCTCTTATCTCATACCTTGCATTTGTTGTTTGTCTCATCTCTATGTCTATGGGTGAATAGTATTTAGTAATGTTTGATTGGTGGTGAATACCACGTGACCAAGGCTGCTGTGTCAGCCGAAACGCGTTGTGCTTTGATTAAACTTGGCTTGCACTTGCCTTGAATCCTGAGTGTGCAAATTATACTTTTTTCCTTTTGTTTTGGTGATTTTATTACCGGCTTGCTCGTGCCGGTTTTTTGCACCACCCCTCTCGGGCCACATGAGCTCATTTCGAGCATCTGTTGTTTATTTGTTTGTTTATGTATATGTATATATATATATATATATATATATATATATATATATCGCAGTAGGTAGTTATAGTTAGGCCCATGTTTCCATAGGAAAAGCATTTTTGACTTGCTATATCTTTGGCGCAGTTTCACGGATCTTCACAAAATTTTCCAAAACAAAAGACAAGAGTGCCTGTGATGCCTGTTGTGCATAGAAAGTTTCAGGGTGATCCGTCAAGCCGAGACCAAGAAAAACAGGGGGGTGGGAGTAAAAAAAAGTGCATTTTCCACATTTATGCCCATAGGATTTGAACGTAACTACAGCCCGAACAGCTGGATGGAATTACACCAAAACTGGCAGAACGCTAAATTTTGATCCACAGATTGTGCTTTTTATTACTTGGTGTGAATCTGTTCAGTAGTTTCTGAGATATTAAAGGGAAAATAAATTTGTATATCTAGGGCCGCGGATTCTTTGAGATGTTTTCATGATAATTGCGGCAAATTCGTGAATGCGTGCGCAAACTGGAGTGCTGTTATTGGCTGGCCGCAACGTGAGCAGAAAGTTGTGGCTGCCATTTTAGATAACAGGACATGGTCCCCAGGGCTGCAATTAACATCAATGGGGGTGTAAGGGTCAGGGTAGAGCCCTGACCCTATATTTGGCATAAAGGTGTCTTTGAAGGACCAAATATGTTGAGAAACAGGTATTTTTTCCCATGCACGATATTTGTGAATTTGTTGCGAATGTCAGTGTGGCCCCCCCCATGTAATGTTGCAATGAATTTGTCAATATTGGCACCAAAAAAAAAATACATTCACAGACTAAGTCAGACACTAATTCATTCACTTAGAGACTCATGCACCCACTTATACACCCACTCAGAGACTCATGCACCCACTCAAACTCCCACTCAGAGACTCACACCCACTCACACACTCACTCAGACACTGATGCACTCACTCACAGACCGACTCAGAGACTCACGTATACAATCACAGACCCACTCAAACACTCATAAATCCACTCACAGACACACTCAGGCATGTGCTCCCACTCACAGACCCACTCAGACCCTCACGCATCCACTCACAGACCCACTCACTCAGACACTCACACCCTAATTCACAGACCCTGTCAGACACTCATGCATCCACTCACAGACCCATTGAGACACAAATGCACCCATTCATAGACCCACTCACATTCATGCACCCACTCACAGACCCACTCAGACACTTATGCACCCACTCACAGACCCACTCAGACACTAGCGCACCCACTCACAGACCCACTCAGACCCTCATGTACCTACTCACAGACCCATTCAAACACTCACACACCCATTCACAGACCTACTCAGACCCCCATACACCTATTCACAGACCAACTAAGACACTTCTGCACCCAATCCCAGACCCACTCAGGCACCTACTCACAGACTAATCATCCCACATATTATATCACTCACGCGCCTACTCACTGACTAATTACCCCACATATTACACATCTTTGATAACATCTATGATAATATAAATGTAACGTTTGCAGTAAAATTATTTAGCAGAATACTGTCCATGGCGGGGGCGCGAGTTATAGTTACCTTAGGGCACAAGTTAGAGTTACTTGAGCTAACTATAACTGCTGAATTTCTATGGTTTTGTGCAAGTAAATTCAGATCCTAACCATATGTGTGTGTGTGTGTGTGTGTGCGTGTGTGCGTGTGTGTGTGTGCCTATGTACATATATTTATATATACACATATACATATTTATGTATATGTATATATATATATATATATATATATAGCTGTGCTTCCTTCATGTATATTAAACATATATACACATTTATGTAAATCTTTTATTGTGCTTTGCAAAGGGTCCACACACACCCATACAGAATACTCTCTGGCAGACTCATGCACAACCCTGTAAATTAAGATAGGTTGTGTATTTTAGGGCATGTAAATTGATTCTGCCAGTAATGTGGCCTTTGTCATGTGTCACTGCAATCCTTTTAATATTACAGACTTATCTGGATTCCCTGGTTCATGATCCAGGTGATGGGAATGACAAAGATATTACTACTGACAGTGGAACCTCTATTATGATAGTGGGGGATGTTGATTATAGCACCTCAGAGATCAAGAATATCTGTTTTCAGCTCCCACTGCCTAAGGAGAGAACAGGAGATCGTACAGCTCAATTTGTCAATTCCAAAAATATAACATGGTACTTTTGACCCGAAGATATAGTTCATCCTCACTCTTTGGAGTAGACTCTATATAAAAAACTGTGGCCTATCTTTGAAGTAGACTTCACAAGTCCTTCCATAATGAAGTCCGTAGCATACTTAGTGCTGAGTGCCCCAGCCCTTCTTTACCAGGGAAAGTTGCCTTGACTTCGAATATTGACCCTAAATTATCTACCTTTCTAGGGAAATTTGAGAAAGATCTGAAAAAAATAATTGACAAATGGTGGAAAGCTTGCCAGGATAAGCTTCTAGATCTTTCTGGACCTCTTGCTAAGATTTTAGATCTAGCTTTTGAGGCAAAGGATAAAAATGGATCAAAAGGGTAAAAAATACACCCATTGACCCAGATATCTTAGCATAGCTGCGCTGAGCTGTGCTGTGCTATTTGCCTGCTATGCAACACAAATTGTTCTTTGTCCTTAGAATGTTGTAGTTCAGTTTTATTAAGACTAAATCCTAAACTTTCTGACTTAGTGACCAATGAGTCAGGCCCATCAGCAGATGGATTTTTGTTTGGTGAGCCCTTTGTCAATGAGGCAAAATTACTTAAAACACTCATGTCTCTTGATAAAGCTTAATTAGCCTTAATGTAATCTTCCAATCACACCTTTTCACCAGGGTTGGCAATGACAGGGGCCGCTCTTCCAGACCCTTTGCCTATACAGCTGCATCTTACAGAGGCAATTTGCGATGCCAAGCATGATAAATAGACTGGAGTCCCATTACTCCCCTCAAAAGCTGGAGGCTTTAAAGGCTGTTCCCAACACAGATGTTTCACGGCTCATCTGCAAATACAAATATTCAAGGTATTACTTTATACTTCTCTCAAGACCTGAGGGGGAGGCATATATGCAATTTAATTCATGTTTGGGAACGCATTTCTCAAGATGCATGGGTTCTTCAGACAGTCAAAGGTTTTAATCTAGTTTTTAGCTACACCCATCCAAACATCTCCCCTTAAAAACATATTTTTCACAGACCAACAGAAACTTCTAATAGACCAGGAGATTGCATCTCTACAAAAAAAGTGCTATCTCACTTGTCAACCCCATCTCCAAGGTTTCCTAAGAAACACCTTTGTCTGCAAAAAAAGAAGAAGCTCTTGCTTAGTGTTCAAACTGAACAACTTCAATGCCTGTATTCTTTAGAGGCATTTCAAAGTAGGAGAAATACACTTATTGAGCGATCTCTAAGACAAGTAGATTTCGTGGTCAGATTGGTCCTAAAAGATGCCTCTTGTCAGTTCTTTTTAGCTTATTGACATTTTCTCCAATTTCAATGGCGTAAAACCACACACAAATTTCTGACTCTTCCCTTTGGACTCTCTTCATCTCCTCTGTGCTTTACCAAGTTGCTTAAACCTGTTGCAGAATTTTTCAGAGCCAGAGGCATTTGGCTTATTGTTTATTTACACAACATTCTTCTGATGTCTTTGGACCCCCAAATTCTGAAACAACATCTACATCTTATCAAAGCTCTGTGAGAGGCTTTGTGCTTTACCATGAATTATCCTAAATCTGATCAAATTCCATCAGGCAAATTACGTTCCTGGGAACTGCAATAGACTCTCTCTTTTCCACCTTATCCCTCCCACCTCACAAATTCGACCTATAAAGGAAATTCACAAAGTCTTTGAAAAATATTCCCACAGTCTATGCTGGCTTGCCAGAATAGTAAGCCTCGTAGTCTCTTCCGTTTAGTCAATCTTTCCAGGCCCCCTACATTATCAGCTTAAAAGAGACTCAAAATAGCAAATTTGCAAAAAGACCTTTATTTACTCAGACCAATTGTAATTTACTTCAGAAGTCCAACAAAAATTACAGTGATGGGTAGATCACATGGGTACATAGAATGGGAGGGCCATTTTTGGCCTTGTTTCAGATATTGTGATAGAGTCAAACATGATTCACTTAGATTGGGGGGCGAGATGCTGAGATTTGTCAACAAAGGGAAGATGGCTCAAAGTTAAACTATAATTAGAAATCAAGTGCCTGAAGCTTTTAGCAGGTTTTTTCGCAATGCATTCTTTTCCCCTTTAAAGGACCAGCTGTTGTATTCTTTTGAAGATGGACAATATCTCAGCGATCCAATATGTCAGTTGCCAAGGGAGAACAAAGTCACATCTTCTAGTGAACATCGCCAAAGACCTTTGGCATTGTTGCAAACAAAATTGTGCAACAGACTGGAATTCTCGCTTCTTCAGGGATTCCAGCGAGTGGAAACTGAACTCATCTTAATTTTTCAAAATAATGACAAAATGGGGCCCATTTCATATGGACCTCTTTGCATCTCAACTGACTTTTCAGTTATACTCGATTTTTAGCTGGAAACTGCATCCTCTGGCGATGGATGCCTTTCCACAGAATTGGATGAGATTGAATTATGCCCTCCTGCCCTTCTCAGTGATCCTGAGAGTAGTCTCCATAGACAGAGCTCAGCTAATGGAATTAGTCTTGATTTCACCATGGTGGGGAACACAGTGTTGGTTCTCTGTACTTCTGGAACTCTCATGCGACTTTCCCGTTATCCTTCCTCATTTTCTAAATTTACTTTTGGATCTTCTGGACAACAATCATCCTATAGTAGCTCATCACAATTTGAGTTTAGTGGCATTGAGCCTTTCCAGATATGCTGGCAAAATCCAGGATTTACAGAATAGATGGTCTTGATGGTCCATGGAATGAAATCTAGATCCTGTGGCAGCATATATGACCTGTGTGTCAAATTTCCTACCTTGCGTAGCTTCTGAGGCCATCCTATAATTATTTTACTTGATTTTAGTGTTTTTTCTTAGCATGATGTTTTCTGTTTAGCCTCAGAACGAAAACAAGAATATTAAAGAAAATTGTAGTTTGCAAATTACAGTGGGACTTCGGAGCCAGAAGAGGCAAATATTTTCCTTAGTCATCCCCGCTTATTTGGTCACCTAAAGCCTGATGGACCATTGCTTATGGGCCTCATGGGACATGTAGTTCTCACTTTTTCATAGGCATTGTAGTTTTTAACCAACTTTATTTGAACTGTTATGTTACAGTTTTGCCATGGCTGCTGTTAACTGAAGTACAGAAGAGGCTGCATAATCCTCACCTCTGTGTCCTTGGTAGAATTGAACATTCTTGTTCATGTATGCTAAAACATTTTTGATTCCCCAGTTTTCTACTGTAACTTCACCACAGTGTTATAATGACAACTAGAGTGGTGAAATTCTGTATTTATGATAAAAGTGAAGCACACCTGAACAGCATCTTGATAGAATCAAAACTGTAAAACTGATAGAATTTTCTTTAGAAATTTACAAAATGAGGGTGTTCATAGAGATTATCATTCGGGCTCTAAAAAGCTAAAATGAGGACATATTTTCTGTGCGTATGGCAATAAAACATTCTGACATACATAGTGAAAGGTACTTTCAACACCAGCAGCACTCTGTCAATTAACTCCTGAGTAATCAACTGCAGCGCCAACACAGAATTCCAGTGAACAACTAGAGTAGTAACATGGTGTATTCACAGCAAAAGTGAGGCACTCCTAAATGCCATCTTGTTGAAAAAAAACAGTTTAATTTGAACCCTTTCCTGAGAAGTGGACTGAAGTAAATGAGCATTGAGTTGTTTATACAGGTAAGCTAGTGGGTTGAAAATGTGAGGGGAGCTATGGGGTTTTGGTAATTTGTTGCATAATATATTTCTAAAGGGTCTAATAATAGTTAAATAGAAAGGTCTGCATGACTACAGCATCCCCTTTTCACACTTGTTTACTCAGCTTGCCCACTTTCTCAGTTGCTTAACAGCTCTCAAACATTGGTTCCTGTGTCCTAAAAATTCGATTTTTTGTTTTTTTAAAGGCAGGGTGGTAGTACCCTGACCAAAGGGACTCCCTGGGGGAGGGGGGGGGGGGGTTCTGCAATCCTGTAGGTGTCCCATTGGAGCCAGCATTGCACCCTGAACTCCTGCTGGAGTTACATATGAGTGCTGGGGATGCACTGCCTCTTGCAAGATTCTTCCAGCATCTGAAATATTAATTTTTTTTGTAAAAAGGTGGTGGGGCCCATGTGTCTACTGTGGGTTGGTGTGAGCAGGCAAAGGCCAAGCACGGTGGTGAGTTGGCTGCTGCCAACCAAGGTAGCGCTCAGCAAAAGGCAGAGTTGTCCGTACGTATGGTCATAACATATTACTCTATGTTACGAAAACCCTAGAATGTCACGGTTTCAGGCAGGTCTTGTCAGGACTCTGGTAGGGACACTCCTTGAGTTCACAGAATATCGCCCACGGAGATAGTGTACTGAAGCCCAAGAGCAGCTAAAGGCATACACGGGGAAAGGGCGGCTATGGTAAGGCAGAGAAAACAGGAAAGTGAAGGCAGAGCAACTTTAGTGTGAACAGACAAGGAGCGGATCAGTAATGGACAAACACGCTGGGATTATCACTAAGGGGTTGTACACAGGGTAGGGCTCAGAACTTCCCACAGCAACAGGGAGCGTCAATGTCTCTGTGCAGATTACTCTTACAGATAGTCACCCCGCAAGCCCCATAGAAAGCAGGCAGCAGAATTTATTCTGTCTCTGGACCCTTAGGGCACAAACAAGGATTGTACTTACATATACAAGACTAGCCTTGTGGGTCCAGTTGGAAACACAGTGGCAATTCCTGGGAAACAGCAATAGCACACTGTCAATGTTAGGCACTAAAACCTACATACAAGACTAGACAAAGGATGGGGCTGGAATTGTCTCCTGGAAACCAGGAGCCAACCCCAGTGCAAAGGAAAACACTTATACACAGGTGAGGACTGATAGTACACTTATCAGACACGATAACCCCAAGAGAAAACAGAAACAGAAGGAACAAACTAGGAGGCAAAGGCAGGAACAGGGAACAGGCTCACACTGAAGCAAAGGCAGGAACAGGACTGGAAAAAAATGGAGCAAGTTCTGGGTGGAACAAGCAGGAACAAGACTGGGAAACAGAGAGCAGGCTCTGTCTGGAACAAGCAAGAACAGGACTGGAATACAGGGAGCTGGAACAAGCAGGAACAGGACTGGGAAACAGAGCAGGTTCAGGCTGAAACAAGGCAGGAATAGAACTAGAAAACAGGGAGCAGGCTCTGGCTGAAACAAGCAGTAGCAGGGCTGAGAAACAGGAAGCAGACTCTGGCAGGAACAAGCAGGAACAGGGCTGAGGAACAGAGAGCAGGTTCAGGATGAAGCAGAACAAGAACAGGACTGGAACACAATCCAAAAAGCGGTCTGGTACACAAAGGAATTGAACTCCAATGCATGACGAGGAGCTTCAGGATATGGCAGCTTATAAGCAGTTCCAGGTAGCAGCAAGCCCAGGGCGGAGTCACACGTCTGAGCTGCACAAGAGTGATCACAGGTGTGTGCAGTTCCGGTCTTACACAAGTCCTGGAGGAGAGAATCCAGAATAAAGGAACAACAGGACTTTTCCCATAGGAAGCAATGGACAGAAGATTACATGTCATACAAACTACCAGGCAGTGCATTATGGGACCTTAAGTCCATGGGAGCAGATGTAGTTCTTCCATAGCATGCCATATTGAAAAGGGAAGCAAACAGAAGTCAGAAAGGGACTCTGGGTGAGTGTTAATGATGATTCCTACGCTACAGATAGTCTGTTTGTAGCGCCCCCTAGAGATGGGATGGCATAGTCGTAACAGTATATCCCCCCCCACCATTCTGCTCAAGAAGAGAAAGCAATCCTTTGGCTGAAGAAAGTTGAAGAGAAAAAGCCACAGCAAGAAAATCCAACACCAACCTTGGTTGATAAGTTTACAGCCCTGCCACAGGTGAATCATCCAATGATCAAGGAATGTATTAATACCCATTTGGGCTCTGATGTCTTTCTCTTGATTATTCGATTGACATGGGAGGAGTGCATGCAGTTGGTTTTGGGTGAAGTGGATTCAGGAGCAAGGAGATCTGGAATGGAATTATAGGCGGTACTCTTTAGGACATTAGTTTTCTGTTCAGTACTTTCTTCTTTGGAGGAGATAATTAGCATATTAGTAACAGACAGGTCTGTAAAACCTTCCGACAAGCAGCATATGTCTGTTTCTGCATTGAATGTGGTCTGAGGCTTGCAAATCATAGAGACTTGGGAGACATGGGTAACTGGTGTTCTCAAGGTAAACATGAAAAGGTCAGAATTCTCTGTAGTTTTGGATGACTTCGGAGTATCAATTACAGGATCAACAAGAGTTTCCAAGTCTTTAGAAACTGGATTAACAACTGAAAATGTAGAAGTCCCACAAGCTAACTCTTTAGGGTGCTCTTCAGACAATACAGATTTCAGCATTGCAAGTGCTCTGTGGTATATTCATGGTATCAGAAATGGTTTCTACTACAGGTAGTTGATCTTCAGCTCTGTTAACACTAAAAGGTTGTTCTTTAGGGAAAAATAGAACTGGAATCCCTTCAGAAGTTGCCTTTGAATTGTTATCTACATTTTTAGTTCTAGCCTTAAAATTGATGATGGTGTCTTGCAATAAAACACTGAGTACCGTACTTATCATCAGATCTTTAAATGCAAGATTCAAATTCAAGTCTTTAGTTTTAGTGGGAGACTTTGCATACTTCAGTACTTGAGCTTCTGTTTCAGAGTGCTGGTTTTCAGGAGTCTTTAATTTCAGTGACACATCACATGGCATTGGCGTGGCCGGTTTAAAATCAAGATCAGACACTGGTAGATCAAAGATCTGTTCTTCACTAACTGTTGAGCTTAAGACAGGAAACACAGTGGCAGGGAACAGCAAGGCAGGATCAGTTGTTGAGGCTGCAACTGTGTCCATTTCTAGGAAAAGGCTATAATTTCTTATAACATGCTGTTCAGTTTCAGATTGCTGGCTTTTTTCCTTGTCTGAAATCTCCATGGTTTGCTTTGGCACAGAAGAGATCTTTAGACTTTCTGAGAAGTCCATCACATTCTTAGTAACTGCAGGTATTTAGTCACGGTCAGAAAAATGCATTAATTTACTTGAAACAGGAACTGTCTCTTCATTATCCGAAAATTCTATGATATTGTTTGAAAGGGGAGGAGTATCCCCACAATCTGAAATTTCTGGTGTGTACGTCATCTGAACAGTGCTATCTTCAGGTTTGTTCACCGCAGGACATGAACTACTGTCATCACTAGATTCAGATTCTTGAACACTGTTGCACAACTTGCCCTTTATCTCCAGTAAAGTCAGATATTGGTTTTTTATGGTGCAGCTATTTGAGTCTGCATCAGAACTCTCTTCTTCCTTTGGCTTTATTTGTTCTGGTAGAGGGGCTGAGAGACTTTCTTCTAATGACTCTGACTCATCCTTTGAATCAAGAGGTGTCTCATCTCCTGGGGATGTCAGAGAGTCATTCAACTGTGCAGGGATATTCTCTGGAGTACTACTAGCTTAGAGAGAGTCTGAAGAAGAGGCTGGTAGATTTTTAACTGGAGCTGTCTTTTGCCTGTAATTAATAGAAGGAACAATCTGATCTATAGTGGTCGTTGGAGAGGCAAATGAAGTAACAGAATTGTTAGAAATGGGGTCTTTGGTTGGCAGTCAGGTTACTCTCTGTCCAAGCAAGGACCCTCACTCTAGTCAGGGTAAGTCACACACAATCCAAATTATCCTGTGCCCACCCTTGGATAGCTTGGCACTGAACAGTCAGGCTTAACTCAGAAGGAAATGTGTAAAGTATTTGTGCAATAAATCATACAATACCACCATATGCACCACACAAATACACCACACAGTGTTTAGAAAAATATATAATATTTATCTGGATAAATGCAGGTCAATACGATCAAAGATGCAATAAGTAAATGTAGAGATAGCACTGAAAAGTAATATAAAGTGTCTTAAGTCTTTTAAAAGCAAAACAAAAGGGCTCATTACAACATTGGCGGTAAAAGCCGCTTGCCGCCGTGCAGAAGACCGCCAGTACACCGCTGCGGCCGCGGAATTCCGCCACAGCTATTATGACACACATCTCGGAATACGCCGAAACTCAGACACCCACACAAGTCCGCCACACCAAAGGTCAGTGATAAACTGGCGAAAACAAAACCTCCACCGTTACGCCAACAGAAACACGCCCATGCTATCACGACCCACGAATCCACGCGGCGGACTTTCAACTGCGGTAGTCCATTGGCGGTACACACCGCCGAGCTCAAAATACACACACATCTCCAAAACACCGCCACATTGGACAATTCAAAATACACACACCTGATACACATACAAACACCACTCCCACACACCAAACACAATATAAAACACACACCCACATCACCCACAAACCCCTACGACCAAAAAATTAGAGACGAAGGCGACAGAGAGATAGCACAGCAATAGGCAACTCCACCACACAGAGGCACACAACACCATCACCCACACAACATCCACGCACAAAATACCACACACCACTACACATCACCACACTCATCACCACATACACCCCACACACATCACCTACACCACCCCATGGCACGCCAAAGACACCCCAGGTTTTCAGAGGAGGAGCTCAGGGTCTTGGTGGAGGAAATCGTAAGGGTAGAGCCACAGCTATTTGGAGCACAGGTGCAGCACACCTCTATAGCTAGGAAGATGGAGCTATGGCGGAGAATCGTTGACAGGGTCAACGCAGTGGGACAGCACCCAAGAAATCGGGAGGACATCAGGAAGAGGTGGAACGACCTACGGGGGAAGGTGCGTTCAGTGGTCTCCAGGCACAACATCGCGATTCAGCGGACTGGCGGCTGACCCCCACCTCTTCCCCCACAACTAACAACATGGGAGGAGCAGGTCTTGACCATTATGCATCCAGAGGGCCTCGGAGGAGTCGGTGGAGGAATGGACACTGGTAAGTCTAATCTTAACTATCATATCCCCCACCCTACCTGCATGCTATCACACACCCCCACCCTCGCCCCCTCCCCTATCACTCCAACTCCTCACTAATGTACTAATAACACAAACCACACATCCCAACACCAAGCCTTGCATGACACAACAAAGCATGGACACCCATCACTAAAGCATGCCCACTGCACATACCCATAACAACCCCCCAACCATCATCACACAAGCCCCCACACAGGAATGCTAGCACAGGGGTACACACTCACCCACCCATTGCACATGATGACACACACAGATGCAATAATCATGCTTTTACACCCCTGCAGGGCCACTACCTAACCCCACCAGACAGGAGGGTCCAGACATCTCCACCCCACCCACAGAAGAGGCCCACAGTGATGACAGCAGCTCTGGCCACCTGGATCCAGATGACCAGCCCGGACCATCGTGTGCCTCGGGACAGTCGGTTCCCCTCGCACAGGCACAGCCCAACACTGACCTTCCACCCTCTGGTAACACCAGCGCAGCACCCACCCAGCGGGCCCATACCTCCGTACCCAGGACACGTCAATCAGCTGTGTGTCCACCACTACAGGGAACCCAGGATAACCCACCACCCCAACAACAACAGGGACCCGGGGGCAGTGGCAGTGGGCACACGGTCCAGGGGACGGAGGCACAGGAACACAGGGGAACTGGGAGGGCTGCTGTGCGACAGGGGGCGGACAGGCCCAGGGAACCCACTCTCCACGAGGCCCTCTCCTCCATCATGGGAGCCTACCACCACTCCCAGGAGACGATGGCTACGGTCCTGGCCAAGTTTCAGGAGACCCAGCGCATGCAGGACGAACAGTATTTGGGGTTCAGGGAGGAGCTCAGAACCATCAGCTCCGCCCTGGGCACCATCGTAGGGGTGCTGAAGGACATACAGAAGACCATGAGGGACACCGTGGCACTCCAAGGGGCCCCTGACACTAGCCTGGACGATGACCTGCCCACCACCTCCGCCGGCGCTAGTGGACAGGACGCCCCACAGGACCACCACACCAACACTCCACCCCCTGCAGACGGACAACCACCCCGCAAGCGGTGCCTGAGAACCAGGAACAGGTCAGAGCACGATGGCAAGACCCCCGCCAAGAAATGAGACCACCCTGATTGACATCCCATTGTCCCACTTTGTTATCCTGTCCAGATTGGAACTGCCCCAGCTCTACTTCCTATGCCCATATGGGCAGTGCACCTGTGAGACTAATAGACTGGACTCTGCCATGGTCATTCCTCCACCATCACCCATCACCATTTTGCCACCCCCTCCAATAATTAGCACTTCAATAAACACCCTTGAACCACAAAACAATCTGGAGTCAGTCTGTGATTTTGAAAATGTGTATTATCTATGACAATGACAAAATCCGTTCGAAAATGTAATGTCAACATACCTATGTAACACATCACAAGCCCATGAAGGATGCAAGCAGATGACACACGTTGGTAACCACACCTGTGAAACCGTAATGGAAATGTACCACTCAGTTAGCAAATACTGCTTCAAATTGACAGACAGGATAGAGGTAGAAGTGTGAAAGTAAATATATTAGTAAAAAAATTGTTCTCACCTGTGTGTCACTGGAAATATTGCTGTATGACAGAGTCCCTGTTATCAATGTCTTCTTCCTCTGCTTTCTCCTCATCACTGTCCACAGGCTCCACAGCTGCCACAACACCGTCATCTGGACCATCCTCCTGCAGAAAAGGCACCTGGCGTCGCAAAGCAAGATTGTGAAGCATACAGCAGGCGATGATGATCTGGCACACCTTCCTTGGTGAGTAGAATAGGGAACCACCTGTCATATGGATGCACATGAACCTGGCCTTCAGGAGGCCGAAGGTGCATTCGATCACCCTCCTAGTCCGCCCATGGGCCACATTGTAGCGTTCCTCTGCCCTGGTCCTGGGATTCCTCACTGGGGTCAATAGCCATGACAGGTTGGGGTAACCAGAGTCCCCTAATAGCCACACACGGTGCCTTTGGAGTTGACCCATCACATAAGGGATGCTGCTATTCCGCAGGATGTAGGCGTCATGCACTAAGCCAGGGAACATAGCATTTACCTGCGAGATGTACTGGTCTGCAAACATACCATCTGTACATTCATTGAATGATAACTCTTCCAGTTCCTGTACACCTGTTCACTCCTGTGGGGGGGGGACCAAAGCCACATGGGTCCCATCAATGGCACCTATGATGTTGGGGATGTGTCCCAGGGCAAAGAAGTCACCTTTCACTGTAGCCAAACCCTCCACCTGAGGGAAAACGATGTAGCTCCTCACGTGTTTCAGCAGGGCAGACAACACTCTGGACAATACGTTAGAAAACATAGGCTGGGACATCCCTGATGCCATGGCCACTGTTGTCTGAAATGACCCACTTGCTAGGAAATGGAGTACTGACAGCACCTGCACTTGAGGGGGGATACCTGTGGGATGACGGATTGGTGACATCAGATCTGGCTCCAACTGGGTACACAGTTCCTGGATTGTGGCACAGTCAAACCTGTAGGTGATGATTAAATGCCGCTCCTCCATTGTCAATAGGTCCACCAGCGGTCGGTACACCGGAGGATTCCGCCATCTCCTCACATGTCCCAGCTGACGGTGCCTAGGAAGGACAACAGCGACCACAGAGTCAACCAATTCTGAGGTATGTACCCACAGCTACACAGAACACGACACAAAATACAAAAATCTTCCTGTATGTGTGTTGAGTCCAGGCCTAGGTATGTGTGACGCAGTTGTAAATGAAGCCATGTGGGTCCCTGAAATGGCGGATGCCTGACCTCTAAAGTGGGACAATGGGATGTGAGGTAACTGTGCTGGCGTTGTACATCGTCGCGGTAGGCGGTCGAAGACCGCGGCACAATGCTGCATTGGTTAACATTGGACCCTATGGGTCCCAGGAGCCAATGACGAAGTGCGCCGGCGGTGATGATACGCACCGCCGTGGAAGTCACCACCACAGATGTGACCGCCATTTTCTATCTGTTCAATCACTCGATACCTGATCTTCGACAGGAGAGGACCTACACTGCAAGTGCTGCTGTGACCTCGGTCTGGAAGAGACAATGGCACGTGCGTCTGGGGAAAGGGCCCCTGCCTTCACTGCACAGGAGTTGGAGAAGCTCGTGGACGGGGTCCTCCCCCAGTACACGCTACTCTACGGTCCTCCAGACCAACAGGTGAGTACATAGGGTGCAAGTTGTATGGGCTATGCCTGGGTGGAGAGGGCTGGATGTAAGTAGGAAGGGGGCAGAGTTATGCGAGCATGAAGGACTGTGAATGCATGTGCCACACGGCAAGGGTAGGGATGTTGGCCACTCACTTCGACGGTGCAGTTGTTAATGACTTCTCTTCTTCCCCTGTACATTTCATGTAGGTCAGCGCCCACCAGAAGAAGGATATTTGGCGTGCCATCGCCAAGGAAGTCCGGACCCTGGGGGTCCACCAGAGACGGAGCACCCACTGCCGTAAAAGATGGGAGGACATACGCCGGCTGAGCAAGAAGACGGTGAAGGCTCAGCTGGGGATGGCCTCCCAACGTGGGAGGGGTGCCCGTCGCACCATGACCCCCCTGATGTTCCGGATCCTGGCGGTGGCCTACCCTGAGTTGGATGGGCGCATGAGGGCATCACAGCAGACACAAGGGGGTGAGTACACTCACATTCTCATGACTTTGCGCGCAGTGGAGGGGTCTGGGTGGGGGAGGAGGGCTGTGGGTTTCCCTAGGCCAGGGCGAGTTCCGTAGGCTATGCTCCTCCGTAATGCAGGGAATGTGCCACTCCACCCCACCTCTGTAGAGTGCCAAAAACAGGTATACATGCCCCTGTGTCATCTATGTGGGCAGATGACACTCATTGGCAAGTAGGCCATATACCAGGAACTGCATCTGTAGAGGCCAAGAGCACGGCGTAGTGCAGGGGGCAGCTGTGTCTATATTGTCCGCCAACGGTAGCGGTAAGCCATGCACTCAACCTGTCTTTCTTCTGTTTCCCCACCCCTTTTTGTGCTCTCCCTGTTCTTTTGTGCATCAGCATCATCAGGCGGAGGTACAGGGGCACCGGAGCATGAGGGGGCTGCGTCCCACATGGCCATGGAGGGCCACACCACGGACTCTGAATACACGAGTGGGACGGAGGGCGAGGGGAGCTTCACGGCGGTCAGCGGATCAGCAAACAGCGACACGGACTCGTCCTCCGATGGGAGCTCCCTTGTGGTGGCGGCACCATCTGTGCCCCCCACTTCTACAGGTACAGCCACCACCCCCCCTACCAGCACCGCCCTCCCAGCAGCCCCTCAGCCTTCGCCCCGTTCCCGCTCATCCAGGAGGGTGGGCATCACCTTCGCCCCAGGCACCTCAGCCCCTGCCCCTATCACCCCTGCTGCCCTCAGTGAGGAGGCCATTGACCTCCTCAGGTCACTCACTGTTGGGCAGTCTACCATTGTGAATGCCATCCAGGGTGTAGAAAGGGAGTTGCAACACACCAATGCATTCCTGGAGGGCATTCATTCTAGTCAGGCTGCCCATCATCGAACCCTGCAATCTCTGGCCTCAGCACTGATGGCAGCCATTGTCCCTGTGTCTAGCCTCCTCCCTCCAACTTCCTCCACCCAGACCCAATCCCCTGTACCTCAACCTATCCCAAGCACACCATCAGACCAGCCTGCACACACCTCAACACACAAGGGCAGCTCAGGCAAACATAGGCACCATACATCCCACAGGCACTCACACAAGCATCACCCACATACAGACACAGCAACATCCACTGCCTCCACTGTGTCCCCCTCCTCGTCGTCACCCTCCTCCCTCCCAGTCTCGTCTACACTCTCACCTGCATGCACTACCACAACAGCCACTAGGACTCGCACCAGAACACCCAGCACCACACCCCGCTCACCTGCACTCACCACCCCCACCATCATTTACACGTCCCCTGTGTCCTCTCCCAGTGTGTCTGTGACGCCCCCTCCCAAAGTACACAAACGCGGGCACACACACACCCAACATCCATCCACCTCACGACAGCCTCCAGAACATACACCTGCACCCAAATCACCAAAGGTTACACCTCCTACAACCACCTCCTCTTCCTCCACTCCCAGACCCCCTCCAGCTACCCATCCCAGTGTTCGTCAAAAACTTTTCCTGAGCAACCTGACCTCTGTCCCATCACCCCCCCCCCCTCCAATTCATAGGTCTCGTAGTAGCACCTCAGCCAAAAAGATTCCGGTACCAGTGGTGCCTGTTCGAGGTATGTGGAGTGCACCGGGCACCAGGGCAGCCAGTGTGACACGGAGCAAAAGCACTGTCAGTCCACCCCCTGTGAAGCACCAGAAGTTGGACAGTGCCCGACGGGAGAGGGGGACGACACTTGCCGGCAAAGCCGCCCACAAGGTTCCCGGGGGGAGTGTCGAGTCAGCTGTGACTCCTCCCAAGGTGGGGAAGGGGCAGAAGAAGTCTCCAAAGTCTGGGAAGAGCAGCACGGCGGAGAAGGCCGCCATCCTCCCCGCTGCCCAAGACGCCACCGCCAGCCCCATCGTCACTAGTCAGGAGACCACCGCCAGAGTTAGTGCCCAGGAGGGCAGCACTATCATCACTGGTCAGGAGACCACCGCCGGAGTCAGTGCCCAGGAGGGCAGCACTATCATCACTGGTCAAGAGACCACTGCCGGAGTCAGTGCCCAGGAGGGCAGCACTATCGTCACTGGTGAGGAGACCACCGCCGGAGTCAGTGCCCAGGAGGGCAGCACTATCGTCACTGGTCAGGAGACCACTGCCGGAGTCAGTGCCCAGGAGGGCAGCACTATCGTCACTGGTCAGGAGACCACCGCCAGAGTCAGTGCCCAGGAGGGCCCCGGCAGCCACAGCCCCGCTGGGCAATGAGGGACCGCCATGGCACACACCGCAGCACAGGTCAGAGACAGCTAAGTCAAGCACCGCTGAACAGGGCAAAGACCGCCATGGCAAGCACCGCTGAACAGGGCAAGCACCGCTGAACAGGGCAAAGACCGCCATGGCAAGCACTGCTGAACAGGGCAAAGACCGCCATGGCAAGCACCGCTGAACAGGGCAAGCACCGCTGAACAGGGCAAAGACCGCCATGGTAAGCACCGCTGAACAGGGCAAAGACCGCCATGGCAAGGACCGCTGAACAGGACAAGCACCACTGAACAGGGCAAGCACCGCTGAACAGGGCAAAGACCGCCATGGCAAGCACCGCTGAACAGGGCAAAGACCACCATGGCAAGGACCGCTGAACAGGGCAAGGACTGCTGAACAGGGCAAAGACCGCCATGGCAAGCACCGCTGAACAGGGCAAGCATCGCTGAACAGGGCAAAGAACGCCATGGCAAGCACTGCTGAACAGGGCAAAGACCGCCATGGCAAGGATCGCTGAACAGGGCAAGCACTGCCAACTCAAGCACCGCTAGCCCATGAGCGGCAGGGGCAGTGACGCAACAGGGACCGTCACGGGGTGAGTGATGCACTCTGGGCACCAGTCCCCCTCCAGACCCAGTGGAGACATGCATCCACTCCATCTATCCTTGGCAGGATGAAGCACTCTGGGCACCAGTCCCCCTCCAGAACCAGTGGAGACATGCATCCACTCCATCTATCCTTGGCAGGATGAAGCAATCTGGGCACCAGTCCCCCTTCAGAACCAGTGGAGACTGTTATCCACTTGAGAGACTGTGGCTTTGCACTCCCCAGGATGGTACAGTGGGCAAACCACACACTGTAAAGACTTGTGAGACTGTGGCTTTGCACTCCCCAGGATACAGCAGTGGGCAAACCACCCACTGAAAAGACTTGTGAGACTTTGGCTTTGCAGTCCCCAGGATGGTACAGTGGGCAAACCACCCACTGAAAAGACATGTGAGACTGTGGGTTTGCACTCCCCAGGATACAGCAGTGGGCAAACCACCCATTGAAAAGACTTGTGAGACTTTGGCTTTGCACTCCCCAGCATGGTACAGTGGGCAAACCACCCACTGAAAAGACTTGTGAGACTGTGGCTTTGCACACCCCAGGATGGTACAGTGGGCAAACCACCCACTGTAGAGACTTGTGAGACTGTGGCTTTGCACTCCCCAGGATACAGCAGTGGGCAAACCACCCATTGAAAAGACTTGTAAGACTTTGGCTTTGCACTCCCCAGGATGGTACAGTGGGCAAACCACCCACTGAAAAGACTTGTGAGACTGTGGCTTTGCACTCCCCAGGATGGTACAGTGGGCAAACCACCCACTGTAGAGACTTGTGAGACTGTGGCTTTGCACTCCCCAGGATACATCAATGGACATGGAGCCCCGTCGTGGATCTGGTGTGGTGCAGTCATCCGGCTGAGGTGCCCCCCCTTCACTTCCCCCTGAGGTGCCTGTTGTATTTCTATCTGATGCCCCTGCAGTGTTCTCTCCGTTCCAGGACAGGTATTGTGTGTGGGCCTCGCCCATGCATTATGGGCCCAGTGGTCCAGGGACATTGAAATGTGCATACCTGTACTACTAATCGTGATGTATATATTTTGAATGTGTATATATTGATGTATATATGATCTAACTGTTTTTTGATACATTACAATGGTTGAACTCATTTCCTTTTGTCTTAGCATTCTTCCAGGGGGGTTAGGGGTTGTTACTGTGATGTTTGGAAATGCATTGGTGTGTGTGTTGTAGTGGGTGACGGTCGGGTTGGGGGTGGGGGTGTTGCATGTGTGTGTCCGTGACTTTTGCCTCCCCCCTCCCCTATGTCGTAGGTGCAGTACTCACCGTTGTCTTCGGCGCCGCCGTTTCTGATGTTCGTTGAGGAGCAGGAAGACAAGCGCAGGGAGTATTTGGCGTTCTGGCTCCATGGTGCCCTCCTTCCTCCTGGAGTTTGTTCAGGTGAGCGTTTTCCCATTGAAATGTCTGTTTCCGCCATGTTTTTATCCACGGTGAATCCGCCCCGGAAAAGGTGGCGGATTGGCCTGTTGTAATACTGTGGGCGGTACTTTGTCTTCCGCCTGTCTGTTGGCGGTGACCGCCGCGCTGCTTGTCTGTACCGCCGTGGCGGTCAGAGTGTTAAAGTGGCTGTCTATGTTGGCGGTTTCCGCCACGGTCATAATTCCCTTTTTTTTTCTGCCGGCCTGTTTGCGGTCTTACTGCCGCTTTAACACCGTCCGCCAGGGTTGTAATGACCACCAAAGTCTCTTTCAAGCACAAAGAACCTGGTTGCGTGAAAAATCTCCGCAGAGGAGGAGAAGTGTGGAAACAAAGGGGTGTGCGTCAATTTCTAGAGCCTCACACAGTGATGCGTCATTTAGTTTCAACAAAGGGACGGCTGTGCGTCAGTTTCCGGTGCTCGGTCGTGGGTCCTCTTCAGGTTGCGGGGTTTTCAGACGCCCCGGGGACGGTGCGTGGATTTCCTGCGCTGGCAGGACCAAGTCACAGGAGCTGCGTCAATACGATGGGCATTGCGTCAAATTTTCTACTGCATGCAGGTGCTGCATTGATCCAGTGGGCGGTGCGTCGAATTTCCAGTCGATACGCTGATGCTGCGTAGATCTTCTCATTGGGAAGTTGGGCTGCGTCGTTCCGGTTCGACGTGCAGTGAAATTTTCACTGCGGTGCAGACTGTGAGTCGTTTCTGACAGGCAACGCATCGAATTTCACCGCACAAGGAGTCCTTCTTGAAGAGATTAAGGGGCTCATTCCTACATTGGAACCGCCGAATGACCGCACCGCGGTCAAAAGACCGCGGTGGCCATTCTGGCTTTCCCGCTAGGCCAGCGGGCGACCACCAGAAGGCCGCCCGCCGGCCCAGCGGGAAACCCCCTTCTACGAGGATGCCGGCTTCGAATGGAGTCGAAGGGGTGCGACGGGTGCAGTGGCACCCGTCGCGATTTTCAGTGTCTGCTTTACAGACACTGAAAATCTTAGTGGGGCCCTGTAAGGGGGCCCCTGCAGTGCCCCCAGGGGCCCCACGACACCCGTTACCGCCATCCGCCAGGAACAGGATGGCGGTAAGGGGGTCGGAATCCCCATGGTGGCGCTGCAAGCAGCGCCGCCATGGAGGATTCGCTGGGCCAGGGGTAAACCGGCGGGAAACCGCCGGTTGCCCTTTTCTGACCGCGGCTTTACCGCCGCGGTCAGAATGGCCAAGGAAGCACCGCCAGCCTGTTGGCGGTGCTTCCGTCATTTTAGCCCTGGTGGTCGCCGACCGCCAGGGTTAGAATGACCCCCTAAGTCTTTTTGGTCCTGAGACTTCAGGGAACAGGAGGCAAGCTCTATCCAAGCCCTTGGAGAGCACTTCTTCACCTCAGCCAGAAAGCAGCAAGGCAACAGTCCTTCACAAAAAGCAGTCAGGTGAGTCCTTTGGGCAGCCAGGCAGTTCTTCTTGGCAAGATGCAGGTTCTGGTTACAAGTTTCTTCTCCAGGAAGTGCCTTCGTTGTTAGGGGTAGAGGCCCTGTTTATATACCCAAATGTGCCTTTAAAATGGGGGAGACTTCAAAGAGTGGCTTAGAAGTGCACCAGGCCCCCTTTCAGTTCAGTCCTGTCTGCCAGGGTCCCAGTAAGGGGTGTGGCAGTCCTTTGTGTGAGAGCAGTCCCTCCATGCTCCCAGCCCATGAAGACCCATTCAAAATGCAGATGTATGCAAGTGAGGCTGAGTATCCTGTGTTTGGGGTGTGTCTGAGTGAATGCACAGGGAGCTGTCAACTAAACCCAGCCAGACCTGGATTGTAAGGCACAGAAAGGTTTAAGTGCAGAGAAATGCTCACTTTCTAAAAGTGGCATTTCTAAAATAGTAATATTAAATCTAACTTCACCAGTCAGCAGGATTTAATGTCACCATTCTGGCCATACTAAATATGACATTCCTACTCCTTTCAGATCAGCAGCTACCACTCAAACAATGTATAAGGGCAGCCCCAATGTTAGCGTATGAAGGGAGCAGGCCTCACAGTAGTGTAAAAACGAATTTAGGAGTTTTACACTACCAGGACATCTAAACTACATAGGTACATATCCTGCCGTTTGCCTACACAGCACCTTGCCCTATGGGTTACCTAGGGTATACCTTGGGGGTGTCTTATATGTAGAAAAAGGGGGGGAGTTTTAGGCTTGGAAAGTACTTTTAAATGCCAAGTCGAATTGGCAGTTAAACTGCACACACAGGCCTTGCAATGGCAGGCCTGGGACAAGGTTAAGGTGCTACTTAGGTGGGTGCACCATCAGTGCTGCAGATCGACTAGTTTTTCTTGAGAGTAAGTGTCTTGTGCATAGGTAGCAAAAGCACTTTCACTGTTACGAACATTCTCCCCAAAAATTCCTTATTTCTTTGTAATTCTTTTACAGACAGGGATTGGGGGTCATAATCACAGATATGATAATAGTTGAACATTGATGGATCAGCAAGCCATGCAAAGTAGTACTGAACTTGCAATCGTTAATTTTCCTTAACAAGTCTATCCTTTAAACTAAGGCCTTTTTTAGAGGTCGTCAGAGAATGTATAGGTTTAGAAAGGGGTGTCTTAAAATGACAGGAAAACATCTTAGGTCTGTGAGTGCCTTTACTGCCTGGGGAGCATGACATTTTTGATTCATGCATTCTGTCATGATTTTGGACGGGTCTTGTCAGGACTCTGGTAGGGACATCCCTTGAGTTCACAGAATATCTCCCAAGGAGGTAGTGTACCAAAGCAGAAGAGCAGCTAAAGGCATACACGGGGAAAGGACAGCTATGGCAAGGCAGAGAAAACAGGCAAATGAAGGCAGAGCAAACTTAGTGTGAATAAACAAGGAACGGATCAGTAATGGACAAACACGCTGGGATTATCAATAAGGGTGTACACAAGGTAGGGCTCAGAACTTTCCACAGCAACAGGGAACGCCAATGCCTCTGTGCAGATTACTCTTACAAATAGTCATCCCGCAAGCCCAATAGAAAGGAGGCAGCAGAAGTGATTCTGTCTCTGGACCCTTAAAGCACAAACAAGTATTTTACTTACATACACGAGAGTAGCCCTTGTGGATCCAGCTCTAAACACAGTGGCAATGCCTGGAAAACAGCAATAGCACACTGTCAATGTTAGGTGCTAAAGATTACATACAACACTAGAAAAAGGATTGGGGCTGGAATTGCCTCCTGGAAACCAGGAGCCAACCCCAGTACAAAGGAAAATACTTATACACAGGTGAGGACTGATAGTACACTTACCAGACACGATAACCCAAGGGAAAACAGAAACAGAAGGAACAAACTAGGAGGTAAAGGCAGGAACAGGGAACAAGCTCAGGCTTAAGCAAAGGCAGGAACAGGACTGGAAAAACAGAGAGCAGGCTTTGACTGGAACAAGCTAGAACAGGACTGGAATACAGGGAGCTGGAACAAGCAGGAACTGGACTGGGAAACAGAGAGCAGGTTCAGGCTGAAACAAGGCAGGAAAAGGACTGGAAAACAGGGAGCTGGCTCTGGCTGAAACAAGCAGTAACAGGGCTGAGAAACAGGGAGCAGACTCTGGCAGAAACAAGCAGGAACAGGGCTGAGGAACAGAGAACAGGTTCAGGATGAAGCAGAACAGGAACAGGACTGGAACACAATCCAACAAGGGGTCTGGTACACAAAGGAATCGAACTCCAATGCACGACAAGGGGCTTCAGGAAATGGCAGCTTATAAGCAGTTCCAGGCAGCAGCAAGCCCAGGGCAGAGTCACACGGCTGGGCTGCACAAGAGTGATCACAGGTGTGTACAGTTACGGTTTTACACAAGTCCTGGAGGAGAGAATCCAGTATAAAGGAACAACAGGACTTTTCCCATAGGGGGCAATGGACAGAAGATTATAGGTCTTACCGACTACCAGGCAGTGCATTATGGGACCTGAAGTCCATGGGAGCAAATCTAGTTCTTCTATAGCATGCCATATCAAACAGGGAAGCAAACAGAAGTCAGAAAGGGACTCTGGGTGAGTGTAAATGATGATTCCCAGGCTACAGCTAGTCCATTTGCAGCACCCCCGAGAGATGGGACGGCAGAGTCATAACAGTATATCCCCCCACCCCCACCATTCTGCTCAAGAAGAGAAAGCAATCCTTTCGCTGAAAAAAATTGAAGAGAAAAAACCACATCAAGACAATCCAACACCAACCTTGGTTGATAAGTTTACAGTCCTGCCACAGGTGAATCATCCAATGAGCAAGGCATGTATTAATACCCATATGGGCTCTGATGTCTTTCTCTTGATTGTTCAATTGACATGGGAGGAGATCTGGAATGGCATAATGGGCAGGACTCTTTAGGATATTTGTTTCCTGTTCAGTACTTTCTTCTTTGGAGGAGATAATTGGCATATTAGTAACAGCCAGGTCTGTAACACATTCCTAAAAGCAGGATATGTCTGTTTCTGCATTGATTGTGGTCTGAGGCTTGCAAAGCATAGAGACTAGGGAGACATGGGAAACTGGTATTCTCAAGGTAAACATGAAAAGGTCTGAATTCTCTTTAGTTTTGGATGACTGCGGAGTATCAATTACAGGATCAACAAGAGTTTCCAAGTCTTTAGAAACTGTCTTACCAACTGAAAATATGGAAGTCCCACAAGCTAACTCTTTAGGGTGATCTTCAGACAAGACTGAGATTTCAGCATTGCAAGTGCTCTGTGGTGTATTTATGGTATCAAAATTGGTTTCTTTGCAAAGCGTTTCTAATCCAGGTAGTTGATCTTCAGCTCTGTTAACACCGAAAGGTTGTTATTCAGGAAAAAAGAGAACTGGAATCCCGGGTTGCCTTTGCATTGTTATCTAACTTTTCAGTTCTAGTCTTTGAATTGATGATGGTTTCTTGCAATAAAACACTGAGTACCGTACTTATCATCAGATCTTCAAATACAAGATTAAAATTCAAGTCTTTAGTTTTTGTGGGAGACATTACATCCTTCAGTACTCGAGCTTCTGTTTCAGAGTGCTGGTTTTCAGTAGTCTTTAATTTCAGTGACACATCAGATGGCATTGGCGTGGCCGGTTTAAAATCAAGATCTGACATTGGTAGATCAAAGATCTGTTCTTCACTAACCGTTGAGCTTGAGACAGGAAACACAGTGGCAGGGAACAGCAAGGCAGGATCAGTGGTTGAGGCTGCAACTGTGCCCATTTCTAGGAGAAGGCTATCATTTCTTATGACATGCTGTTCAGTTTCAGATTGCTGGCTTTCTTCCTTGTCTGAAATCTCCATGGTTTGCTTTGGCACAGAAGAGATCTTTAGACTTTCTGAGAAGTCCATCACATTCTTAATAACTGCAGGAATTTCGTCACGGTCAGAAAAATTCATGAATTCACTTGAAAAAGCAACTGTCTCTTCATTATCTGAAAATTCTATGATATTGTTTGAAAGGGGAGGAGTATCCACACAATCTGAACTTTCTGGTGTGTGCGTAATTTGAACAGTGCTATCTGCAGGTTTGTTCACTGCAGGGCATGAACTACTGTCGTCACTAGATTCAGATTCTTGAACACTGTTGTACAACTTGCCCTTTATCTCCAGTAAAGTCATATATTGGTTTCTTATGGTGCAGCTATTTGAGTCTGCATCAGAACTCTCTTCTTCCTTTGGCTTTATTTGTTCTGGTAGAGGGTCTGAGACACTTTCTTCTGATGACTCTGATTCATCCTTTGAATCAAGAGGTGTCTCATCTCCCAGATATGTCAGAGAGTCATTCAACTGTGCAGGGATATTCTCTGGAGTACTACTAGCTGAGAGAGAGTCTGAAGAAGAGGCTGATAGATTTTTAACTTGAGCTGTCTTTTGACTGTAATTAATAGAAGGGACAATCTGATCTATAGTGGTCTTTGGAGAGGCAAATGAAGTAGCACAATGTTCTTTGAGCCAAAGCTGGTGATCACTTTCTTTTTTCAAGTTTTCAAATTGCCTTGCAGTAGTTTCCATCAGCTGCTTTGTTACTTCTTCTAACTTATAGATAGACAGAATGTCTGGTTCTGGCAACAGTGAAAAATGCATCGATAATAAGCGCCCACGTGCAAGATTCATAGAGTATGTAACAACATATTCATGGCATATCGAAAAGGGAAGCAAACAGAAGTCAGAAAGGGACTCTGAGTGAGTGTTAATGATGATTCCCAGGCTACAGATAGTCTGTTTACAGCGCCCCCAAGAGATGGAACGGCAGAGTCGTAACATAGAAATTCACTGAAAAATACAAAGGTTAAAGTGATGTTATAGTTAGATATGATAATAATAGCTTACTTTGCATTAAAAAAAACCTCATAAATGTATTGAAAAAACAGAGGTTAAAGTGACCTCATAGGTGAAGATGTCAGTCTAAACGTAATGATTCAAAATTTTTAAAAAAAAATTAAATTCAACAGTTATTGTTATTTGAAGTAACTAGTCAAGGCAGTCATGACATGTTCAATTTATCATTGTTACCATTACTGATGACATCTGTAGTAACATGATTGATGACAACACTGTGCATGGCAGGGGCCTGAGTTATAGTTACTTTAGGGCACAAGTTATAGTTACCTGAGATAACCATAACTGGTTAATTTCAGTGTTTAGTTTTTAGTTTAAAATTTATTTTTTTAACTTAGCCACCTACCATGATAAACTGATGGAGCCACGTGCAAAGATGAATTGTAAAACTGTGAAGAGTGGCGTGCTTATGCGTAAGCGCATACTGTCTTTATGATTAACCTTTCTAGGTGGCCCCATCTGTGTGCCCATTGTGTGCCCCCTAAAAAGTAATTTCTTGAGATGCCACTGGTTATTCTAAAAAAGTAAAATAAACCAGTTGTTAAAGAACCCTTCTATCGGCAATATAAATGTAAACCCCAGCAACCCCCAGAGATAACACTATGGACCTCATTGCGATTTCGGTAGACAGAAAAGCTGGTCTGCCGATGAGGAGGTTTGTTGCCATTGTGGCTGCCTCCCCTCTGGGCTCTTTATGAGTTTCCCGCTGGAAACCTCGGTTTCTGCCCTCTGGCCTCGCAGGAAATGGTCTACAGCATTGTCACCGACTCGTAATAAAGCTGGGCCACTGCTGTAGTGTGCAGAGTGCACCAGCACCCTCACAGTGTTCACTGTCTGAACAAAGCAACAGTGCTCGCCAGGGGGGGGCCTGCAGTGCCCATGCCAAGTGCATGGGTAGTGCAGGCCCCCCCCTAAGTTCCCTTGCACCGATTCTCTGCCAGCCTTTTCATGGTGGTGCTACCGCCATGAAATTGCTGGCGGAGAACGAATTCATAATCTCCAGGTCAGCGCTCCTTGCAACACTGCCCTGATCAATAAGGACTGCCATAACTGCCAGGACGACTAATCCTGGTGATCCGACGGCAACACGACCGCTGCAGTCATAATATGGTGCCCAGGACCGCCACATTGGCAGCGATCTGACCGCCACCGCAAAGCTGGCGGTCATGAGACCAGCAGGTTCGTAATGAGGGCCAATATATCTGTGATTCGTAAGGTGTTCCACCAAGCTTTGCGTAGAGTTACACATGGAGCACTGGAATAATATTCAATTATGGAGGTCACTGGAGTATTGTGTACAGTTACAAAGGCCATGTCTGCGGAAATGGTTCTAGCTCTGCAGGTGATAAGCAGTTTTTTTTCATTCACAAAGGCCTAAGCCTGATACATTGAGTCAAGTACTGGAGGAAATTTCTGAAATATTCTATCTGCAACAGAAAGCCAAATGTTGAGAATTGTGTGCAGTTCTAGAGACTAAATCTGGGGTTTGGTGCCCAATTCTAGAGAACACATCTGGAGTCATTCTGGAGTCATTCTGGAGGCCCAGTCCTCAGTATTGTATCCATTTCTGGGGGTTATGCATGCAGCAATTACTTTAGTTCTGGAGCATTATGCTGAATACCTTAGCGCAAGTTTCTTGAATTCTTGAACCCTTTTTGAAGGTCTAGAATTAATGTTCTCAGGCACATTT
Source organism: Pleurodeles waltl (assembly GCF_031143425.1). Lineage (NCBI taxonomy): Eukaryota > Metazoa > Chordata > Amphibia > Caudata > Salamandridae > Pleurodeles > Pleurodeles waltl. The sequence continues at coordinate 919,048,318 of NC_090446.1, read as the reverse complement.
AGAGCATTTTATTCACACACAGTGATTTCATCATTAGCCCAGTTCTAAATGCCAGATCCTCTGTTCTACATCATGTATCAAGTTACATCTGAACATTTCTGCCTTTACGGAGGGTATATGCAGAATATTTTATCAAGTTCTGAAGGTCACGTAAGGAGCATTATGTTCACTTCCAAAGGACACATTTGAATTTTGTTTCTGGTTATGGAGATCATATTTATAGAATCTATTTCTAATATATCTCTAGATAGATCTCTGCATTTATTTAACGCATGCCACAGCTATTTCAAATATGTTTGAGCTTTTGTAAACCCATTCATCCATCAATGAGGTGGACTCTTGTCTACAGTCTGATGAGATTATTCTATTACCCTTTTGTATGTGTAAAAATGGTGGTCGATGGTTTTGACCTTACCATGGAATTTGATTAATGTCCAATGGACGGTACTATTTAACAAAAAGGTATGAGTGAAGGATGAGTGGCTAGCTTAGCATGCATGAAGACATACCCCTTTCATCACTTGTGTTACAATTATCTTGCTTTTTTTTAAAAAAAATAATCACATGTGTGCAACTTTATTGAGCAGTGGAAACGTAGAGGATATTCATGTAATGAGTATTGTGAAGGAGAAAAAAGCAAATCTACAGATCTCACACTTAGGCTCATTTTGTACACCCATTGAAGTTTAATGTTGATTTTTCGATTGTCCACTTCATAGCTGATATACGTTCCAAACTGCAAGACGTTCTCCTTATAGGCTTATGAGCTGAGTGGCTGCTGACATGCACAAATGTTATGGCTAAGCTACTGCAACAAAAGTAAACACTGACTATCAAATATAAAACTATTTAGTTTACCAAGGCAAAAAATGGAGATCCACTCCAATTGTTTTTCTCAAATTCTCAGTCATTTAATACACATTAAGCCAAAACCAATCTTACTTGTCAAGTTTTAGTACCTAAAAATTAAAATTTGATGAAGTAAAAGACCATAAATCTAAATATGTCACTTTTTGAGGGGTTATACCTGATTTAAATCATCAGTGCACTATATAAAATATAATTTGCCTTGGTTCTTATAGAAGCCTTTAACATTTTTGAACAAATCAAAATGAATCACAGTTGTCATCATACTCTTTGCACTGCACTTGTAATGTGATTGTGGTCCAAAAGCTCCAATTTATTTAGTATTATTTTGTGTGATTACACTAGAAATCTCAATTACTCATTCATTTTCTTGTTTTTAAGCATTTGCTTATTTCAGTCTTATATTTACTAGACTCTGGCTTGCCTTATTTTATTTCTTTTTTTGCTCCTCCCACCTCCCCGAGTGAACCCATTATTTTTTTTTACATTACCCTGGTCAGAGCACAAGTCATAAGAAAAGGAGTGGAAGAACTAACCAAGTTAGGAAGTATGGAAGTGACATCATGGTGTGTGACATCACGGCTTGTGACATCACACTTGGCATCACAGGAAGTGGCATCACAACCCATGACTTTAAAGGAAGTGACATCGCAAGAAGTGACATCAGAACCTAAGACCTCACACAAGTTTAGCAGGACGATCATGATTACATTTCAGCTCATTGCAATATTTAACAAAAGAGATTTTGTGTTGGGTTGTGTCAAAAATGTGGCACACCACAAGGCAGAATTTGCGCCTCAACTTATACCTTTATTTGTTAAAACTGTGCCACAAACAAATTGGCAACAAGGAGAAACATGCTAGTAAATTTGTCCTGCTTAATTGGTCACAAAGTCTACATTTTAAAATATCTTATGGGGTTAAGGCATCTGCTTCATAGATCTCTGTGTGCCAACTGAATCTCGTGGAATACTATTAATAGTAAGACATCTCTGGAGGATAAGGTATTTGCCGGAGAGATCTGTGTTTTGTCTAGTCCCAGTTTTGAATCAAAGTAGCACAGGTGGTTAATATGTCTCCTGCAAAGCACATTATGTAACATGCATATGACAGATTTTTATTTTATGTAGGTGGGTTACTACTTTTAACACAGAGATCCTTTTGTTACTTGCAGTTCATAAATGTAATTCTTCTAATATGGCACACTGAGCTATGAAGGTCATGTGTCTCCTACACCTTGTAACCCTAACTGGTATGTAACACATGCTGCACGTTGATTTCTACACCTATGATTTATTGTCAATGTATAATGTGTATGTGTGATGTAAAGCGCTGTGACACCCTGAACTGGGGTGAGTAGCACCATAGAGCTATAAAAGAAATATAACAAAATTGTGGTATTTAAGATGTTATTTGTGTAAATACTGGGACAGGCCAACACATCTGACATTCTAACAGTAGATGCATATGTCTTATATACTGGGGCTGAACAAAGTCAAAACCATGCCTCTCTTAAATACCCGTGATGTGATAAGCTGTGTGCCTTTATTTCCCCTGCATTGCATTTAGATGTGAGGCTCTGATAGCTCCCCGCCAGGATACTCCAACAAAAGGAGGCCTGATGGCCCCTTTGCTTGGCTTTTGTTATGGGCACAGCTGGAATCAGATAAGCTTCATTCACGTCTGCATGTTGCTTCTGGGAATGAACGCAGACAATGTGCAGGCAGTGCAGACTGTGTCCTGGTGTCTGAAAACCACACCAGGACAAGTTTAGCATATTTCTGTGGGGACCAGCCTCTTAGCTGGGTAGACGGCGTCCACCTTGTGAAATAAAGTGGGTAGGCAGCACCTACCATTGTGTGCCCTGACTCTTGTCCTAAGGGTTATAGGGTCAATCCGGTTTATTGTTAAAATTCTTCAAGCAATGTCAGTGTTTCAAATCAGAGGAAGTTTTTACCACAGGGCAGCACTCCTTCAGGTCAAATAATTAACAAAGCACATGATGATATTTTAAACATTTTCAATGTGCCTTAAAGTCAATCTCGAAAACATAACAGCTTTATTGCACTTTAATAGCACTAATATAGTTTAGAAAATATTCACAAAATAGGAGCTGCATACATGTTCAATGTTTAATATGTGCACCTACTTGCAGGTGGTTGACATTGGCACTCATTTTTGGAGGTCAAGGACTCATTTCCATAATCAGACTAAGGGCCTTATTTAGATCCTGGCGGAGGGGGTTACTCTGTAGCAAACATGACACATATCCTGTCTACCATATTATGATCTCATTATAGCCTATGGGGATGGTAATACGGGGGACGGGAAGTCCCTCACCTTTGTAACAGATTATTCCTTATGCCAGGATCTAAGTCAGGCCCTTAGATCAAAACAAAACGAAAACAGGGAAAAGAAAAAATGTAGAAAGAAAGAAGGGAAAGCTAGGAAAACAATGATAAAGGAAGAAAACATAAATAAATAAATAATAAAGGACGAAATTGCAATTGCGAGATACAGGTACAGGAAGTGAAGGCTAATGGATGAAAGAGGTATGCAGTGGAATTAAATCTAGGCAGTGTTGGTCTACATCAACCACAGTGTTTACCAGTGGTCTACTCCTGAACAACTTTGGACACCAGCACTTATTTCTTTTACTAATTAGACAGTGACATTCATTACCGAAATTGTTTACAGTGACATATAAAATTACTTACTTCCATAAAACATAGGCCTTAAGTGCACCAAATAGTAAACTGTCCCTCATTGTTCTGCAATATGGATTGGGTAAATAGCGTGCTGGTTGGTTTCAGAGATCTAAAAGCTTACATGGGATGTTCACTGAATTCCAACACAGCAGAGATTTTTGTTGGCGAGCAAGAGCTCAACTGGTATTTGCACTTGTTAACTCATTTTAAATAATAAAAAAGTAAAGCAATTAATATATAGAAAGATCTAGGCCTTAGGTAAAAACCTATATTTTAAAAGCAAGTGGAAGCACTAGGCTGTCCCATTTACATGTATTAGTTTTAGTTTGCAGAATGCACATTTTACAGAAGCTGACCTAGGTTAAAAATGTGAACATTCAGTAAAACTGAGATGTTAGGGAATGCATGACTTAATGAAAAATGTTCGATTGTTCGATTGTGTTTAATTGTGGCCTTCCCATAAGCAGAACGTTTCTACACGGATATTAGCATAGTCAACTGAATTACATGAGAAACGTGTGTTTTAATAAAATGATGTAAAGGCCTAACCATGAACTGTAGTTTTCTTATCGTAGACAAATGGTGAGAACTCTCTTGAGTTTCTACAAAATGTTTCTCTTAATGTTTCATTCTAATGTTGATATTTGTAGACCATTGTTTTTGACTGCTTAGACAAGGGGAGCTTTCCTGTTCTCATGAAAACACTGCAAGCTGATTGAATGAGCAAATTGAAGATGGAACAAAATGTTTCAAATGTTTGATATGAAAGCTTATATAACTGCATGTTCCTAAAGTTGGGAGAGAAGCTACCCTTTTTGCTGCTTAGAGGCTGCTTTCCTATCTGCTTCTCAGAGTCTCTCTGAGAGACTCTTTCATTCCCCTGCCTGAATTTATGGTGCAGTGAGAGTCTATTGTGTTTCTTGAACTTCTCTTTATGGGAAGTTCTGCTTTGATCAATATTCAAGATTTGATACTGAAAGCTTCATGCTTTCACCTCTTGATTCTGGAACTCTTTACAGGGTCTAGCTGACTTCCTTCCTCACCCATCCCAAATCCTATTCTGAGATTTAGATTAGTGATTTTTCCTTTATGGAACATGCTCTATGCATTTGCTCTGATGTTATTTGACTGTATTGATTATTAATTGATTAAATACTGATTCAATAAAGATTTTAACTAATAAAAGGTTTCTAACAATGCTTTTGAACTCACACTAAACTCTCATCATTGACTCCAAAAAGATTTAAATTTAAACTGTGATGAATAATTTATTTGAGTCAAAGGTCTGCCAGTCTAGGGACGAGGGGTTACTGCTCTGATGAGATTGTAAATTTGACTTTGTAAACCAATATTTCACTTGTATCTCTGCGCTCCATCACACTCTCCTTGTACTTCAAAATGAAAACATGTGGGTGGGTAAAGAATAAGGTGGCACCATACTGGCCTTGAAGCCTGCAGACCTATCTGGTTCCAGAAAAGATATAAAACTCACCATCTAGTTGATCGCTACCTAGAACAGCAGCCAATTTTGCAGGACTCCACTGTTCTGTGCTGCACTGAGGTGTGCTGCACTGCACTGAGTGAGAGGGAGAGAGCAGAGCCGTTCCATAGCTACTAAGAAACTGCACTTCTGCTCTCTTCCATAGTGTTGGTGCACAACGAGGCTGTCCAGCACCATAGTGCAAAGGGGTCTGTGTGATGTCTACCATAGGGTTTCTACTGGAAGGTATCATTCCAGTGCAAAATACTATTCCTAAGCAAACTTTGAAAATGTTCCCACTTTGGATGGGTGTTGTACATTGCAGCACTCATATATTGTTGGAAAAGAAATAAAACATTTCTGCTTTTTAACGTCTGCTTGAAAGAGGTATCATGTTTTTTGCTCAAAGCCAGCTTGGTTTCAGTGGTGGTTCCAAAATCCACAATTGTTTCCAGCCACACGTGGGTGGCATAGTTACAAAATACTGATGTAACCCAGCTCCGCAAGCCATCTTGCAGCACTGAGCTGCACCATTAGGAAAGTGCTGGAATGCATTGTATTTACAGCAATACGATGCATCCCTGTACTTTCCCCAGGTCTAGCACAAGATTGGCAGCCTAGCCCAAACGCAGGCACCCTTGCACCAGGGTGCAAGGGTGCCTGCATTGCAGGGATGATTGTTTATGTGCAGGAAAGGACACCTTTCTGCACCTAAAGAATCATTAATGGTGTTTTCCTACTTCTGTTTGTACTGCAGAATGCAGCACACATAGAAAGAGGAAAAAACGAGGAGCAATTAGTATATTTCTCCTCGTTGCTCCACTTTTACAACACCCCTACGGTGACCTAGGAATTGGATGTATTCCCAGCCTTGTAAATCTGGGAATGTGTCAGATTCCATGGGTGTTGAAATACCCACAGCAACACCCATGGAATGCCCCCTTCATGCAGAGTAATGCGTGAAATAGGGCCATATTTACAAGGCCTTGAAAAGCCACGTAATTTGGCCTTAAGTGGCCTTGCAAATATGGGCTGGCAAACTGCACCACCAGAGTGTAAAAAAAGTGATGCTCAGGTGGCGCAATGCGCTTGTAAATTTACCCCAAGATGCGGGTGCATTCCACTTCAGACTGCACACTATGCTCTGACCACATTCCTCCTGCTTTCTATTACTTGCATGGGCTATCTGTAACCGCCAGGCTACACTTTAAGATCACATCCTTAAACTGTCTTGCAAGACAACTTTGAAAATGGGCAAATGTTCATTTTTTCCTTTATTTTGTTGTTGTGATTTATCTTATCTTCTTCGTATTACGTGACTTTGTGTTTTTTTGCTATATTTCAATAAAGTTTATTTGGAAAAAAAGGTTACATGCCAAACTTATTAGGCAGTTTAAGTTGGAACTCCAAGCTGTTTGGTTGAAATGATGAAGCGCTGTAGCGGCTGTTTAAGGTTGCGGAATAGGCCACAGCTTAGGTTCAAGATACCGTAGAAATAACAGCTCAAATTGGACTTTGGATTGTGTTTTGTAACCTACAACACCATATGCCAGATCGCATGGACTATGCTGAGCTCTTTCTTTTGAAGAAACCGACATAAAATGTCTCACTCCTCGGTTTTGTTCTTTTGAATGAATTGTTGCATTTCCGTACTTATTTACCCACTGAGTAATGTGTGTGCTCTGCTTTTTAAAGAATCTTCTGTCTCTTCATATGTTCCATTGAATTTACTCTTTTTGGGTGTTCTGCTGCACCATATGTATTTTTCTCGCAGTATAAAAAAATAAATAATTGAGAATAAAAACGTGATAATGCAGCAATAGGAGAGCCCTTAGCCTTCATTATCTCTCAGACATTTTCAGAATGTGTTTGTTACGAAGAAGCTTTTGCATGAACTGCGTTTCCGTGCAGTGAGGCACAAAAGTCTGGTGTCATCACAACAATAGTGCAGCAGGTGCATAGTCATCCACGTGATCTTTCAGAGATATGGGACTGTTGGTAAACTAGGTTTATCGCACTCTCGGTGTGTGTGCCCCAAGTCACTCACATTGCCTATATGCCAAAAGGTTCTTACACTACATGCACCCTGATCTCCTTACACTATTTGTCTATGGGCGTCACAGCCCTCATACTATTTATTCAGGTGCCCACAAGCCTTTCACATTATTTATCCACGTGTTCCAAATCCCTCATATAATCTTTATAAAGATGCCTAAAACTTTCTGCAGTTAGCGCTGGAATGGCCATGCAGGGAACCAAGGGAATGCTGTAGGCTGATGCATGAGGCTGCCTTCCTTCAGGCCTTCAGGTCTTGGTGCATGGTCCATCCAACCCTGAAAGTAACCATGAGAAAAAAGCTCACAGCCAAATCTCAGCCTCTCCCACTACTGACCAAGTGACTCCTTAACTTCACAGTGATGTTAAGCTAGGACGCACTAATCGTCCACAGGTCGTGTGTTAAGGTAATTTGAATCTATTCCAGTTCTTTCATATGTTGACGAACATTCTCTATAGAAGCAGCTTCAAAGACACAACCTGGCTGAAACACGTTTGTACTACGGGCAAAAACGTAGGTGTAGGTGCTGCTGCCAGAGTGGGTGTGGCAGCTTGCTTTCTATAGCATAGTTCTAGAACTGTAAAAGGGGACAGATCTCTGGGTGCAATCCCTTACCTGCTTTCTGTCCTATCCGATCTCACCAGCAGGAGGGATCAGGATGTGTTGTTGCATATGCAATGATCATACCCACCTCTGAATGAGCCCTAACAAGCCAGACCTAGACCCCCATTTGGCAAGGCAATGGTGATTTACATACTGGATTAGTAAAAGTAGTTTACAACAGTGAGGCCATAGAAATTACAAAATAGCACTGCTGGTTTAAAACCTTAATTCCATGTGGATATTGGAATAGCAATGGTGGTTTGAATATTGGGAATCTTGTGACTCTTTAAAACTCTATGATATTTTAGAAATGGTTGCTTGCCAGAATATCAAGCACAAATATATTGTGTGTTGACCTGGCCCTCTATGCAGGATCACCACAGATTTTTGCCTTTCTCTCTTGAACCCATTTTTGTTGGTATTTGGGCTCTGTGCACTTTACTCCTGCTAAATGGTGGTAAGGTTTTGTGCTCTCCCTTCCAAAAATGGGAACATTGCTATGCACCTAATTGGCACCTTTAATTTATGCATAAGTCACTAGTAAATGGTACTGCATGTACCAAAGGCCTGTAAAAATAAATGCTACACTCTTTGTGCCACCCACTAAAGTAGCACTGTAAAACATGTCTCAAGGCTGCTATTGCAGCCTGTAGTGCAGTATTAGCCTGCCATTTCAACCTGGCAACATAAATCTTTTGCCAAGCCTAAACCTTCATATTTAATACTTATATTTCCAACCTTAGAGAGGCTCTAAATGCTCTTAGGGCATGGTGCTTGGTATTTAAAAAGTAGGACATTCGTACTTACGTTTTCCATATCCTGGCAGTGAAAAATCCCCAAAGTTATTTTTCACTGTGGTAAGTCTTGCCTCCCATATGCGCACACTGTGTTACTTCTTTACATTTAACAAGTGATAACTTCAGTTTGGGAACAACTGGAAAAATACTTCTTCAAGTCATTTGCATTGTAATTTAAAAACCTCTTTAATGGTAAAGTCCGATTTTAAATTACTATTTTGAAAATGCCACTTTTAGCAAGTTGGCATTTTTTGCCCAAATCTGCCTTTCTGCCAGTGTCCAATGTCAATGGTACTCCTGTGGTGTGATGTGTTTTCCTTCCAGGCATGGAACAAAAGGGCCTTGTGTGTGGGGAATGGTGTTCCTATCCTGAGCAGGACGTCCTGGGTATTTTACCCAGACCCTTCCTGCCTTCAGAAAACGACTGCCCTGTCAGTGCCAAATGCAGCACACACTTGGGCCTGCCTGCCTTTTGTTTCTCTAGACTGATTGGAGCCAAACACAGCAGAAGGGGAAAAACTGACCAGCACCAGCTTTAGGGTTAGACAAATGTGGGTCCCCCACACACAAGCTGGCTGTGGGTGTAAAAGTGCCAAACCCAGAACTCTTCTTGAGATCACTCCTGGACCTGACAAGATTCAGAAAAAGGACTGCCTTCTTGTTTCAAGAAGGAAGATTTGGCCCTACTTACATTGAACCCAGGACCCCAGAACTGACTGCAAGAGTCAGTTCACTGACCTCCTGTGTGAGGTACAGGGACACAACAAGCATCCATTGACATTTCCTGCTTCCTATCTGGCTAGATCCAATTGAACCTGACCTGACCCCCTTTGCTGACATCTATGGGAGTGAGTCCTGAACCCCACATGGTACCCTGAAGGTCCTAAACCCTTGACTAGAGTCAGGATGTACTCCTTCCTGCTCAAATTAAAGTTTCATGAGATCTGATGCAGCACAGCACAGACTAATGCAGTGCCCCGTGTTGCAGCACCCCACAGCTCCCGATCAGCAGTTTCACTGGATCCAACACAGCATGGCACAGACCAACGTAGGACCTCACATCACAGCACCTCGCAGCTCCTGACTGGCTGCTTCATTGGCCCCAACACAGAGCTCTCCAACCGTGCACCAAGAACAAAAGGCACCACTACCAGCACACCACACCTTGTCCAGTTGTATTCGGTCCTCCATCGTATCTGGGGTGAACATTTGACTTTGTCCTAGTCTGGCACGACCAGATACTCGCAGTTGAGGCATTGCACCTTTTGGAGCTATTTTGCTCTTTACCCCTAAAAACTCATAATTCTGGTTCTACTGCTTGGAGTTTTGAGGTTTTGGTGTAATTTTAATTAGTAAACTATCCACTATTTTTCTACGTTTGTGTGGTGTTTTTCTTCTGTTGTGTTTTTACTTTATTGTTGTTTGAGAATTGCATAAACGCTTTCGACATTGCCTTTAAGTTTAATTGCTTTGTACCAGCCACCAGAGGGTTGAGCATAGGTTTAAATAGCGAGTTTTGTGGTTAACTTTGACAAGGGTTGTGATTATTATTTGAGGTTGGTTCTCACCCCCACCCCTACAACTAATCTCCAAATTTCTTACACTGTTCTACTAACATACTGCAGCCAGAATATCGACTATTAAAATGTTGTCTGGAGTTTTGTTATTCTTAACCCCACATGTATCTAGTTTTAAGATCTGTATTTCAACAAGGTACATATGAAGAACAGTATAGTAAGTCCATATTTACTATATACACTTAATTTCACAGTATATCTGCTTTTGATAATATGGGTAAAATATATTTGCAGATATTTCAAACTTTATATTCTGGCAATGTACTTTACAAACTGAGTTCAATGTGGTAACTGAAACGGCAGTAGATGTAGCATATTAAATTACTTTGCTGTCCAATGCGCAAGCCTGCATGATCAAGTAACAATGTGTAAATGCACCACTCCTGGCAACCTGAGCAATGGCCCAGGTCCTGGGCAACTGGTAAGCTCAGTCCACTTGAGCCTCTGTTACCACCACAGGCTGACATATTGAGAAGTTATCTTGTGTATGGTGGCAGCATCCTGTCATTTGATACAGTAGATTCTAATAGAATGTTATTATTTGGTATGTACATTTTGATGGGTGACTAATTGCCACAAGAAACATCAATGACTATTAAGTCTTGACACAGTATTTACACTTCATGGCATTTTCCATGGCATGGGAATTTTAGCTGTCATTCTCCGAGTGGTGTTCACTGCATCAAATAAAGACTGCTTATGCCCTTCTTAGTTGAAGAAAAGTAGGCAGTGATTGGTGGCATGCCCAACAGAAAGAACCCCTGGCTCATAAGAAGTATACTAGCCTCTTTGTCCAGCCACTGGAGAACATATACAGGGAGGCTGTTTGTTCCCAGTGTTGGTCATGGGATCTGTAGTAGTAATTCCTAAACCCGGAAGGGACCATGCGGAATGTGTCTCATGTCAGCCCATCTCCCTTATTAACACTTAATTAAAAATACCGGCAAAGGTCCTGGCCACAAGGCTAGCTGGGGTAATTTGAATGCTGATTCACTTTGACCAGAATGGCTTCATACTATTGTGGGGCACAGGAACTGTATCAGGTGACTTCATGTCACCCTTGCCTTCATTCATCATTCCCCCTGACCAGCAGCTTTGCTCATCTTAGACTTTGAGAAGGCATTTGATTCAGTCATATGGGGCCAGATGTATCAAAGCTTTTTGCATTCGCAAACGGTGCGAATGCCCGTTTGCGAACGCAAAAAGCCCTTTCAGAATGTATCAAAGGCATTCTGAATGCAATTTTAAGGAATCGCTAAAATTGCGATTCCTTAAAATTGCGACCCTGTTTAGATAGTCGCAAATTGCGACTCTCTAAATAAGAAATCGCAAATAAGGAATCCTTATTTGCGATTTCTAAAGCACATGTATGAAGCAATTCCTTAATGCTAATTGGGCATTAAGGAATCGCTATTACTACCAAGTTGAACTTGGTGGTTACCATGTGCAAATTTTAAAAACTCTTTTAAAATGCATTTTTAAAATTTACATGTAAAGCGAATATGCCCTTTTGGCATGTGTGCACCTTACATGTTGTTAAAATAAGTTTTGGGATGCAGCAGAGGGGGCCTTAGGCCCCCAGCACCCTAGAATTTGCATTTTCCAAAATTGCGAATTCCAGTTAGGAATTCACGATTTGGGACATGCAAAATATTCGCAAATATGGACCGACAGGCCCATAGATGCGAATGGGGGCCGGTATCGCAATTTGCGATTCGGTAATAGCATTTCCGATTTTTAAGAAATCGCTATTACCGAATCGCAAATATGATACATTGCATTTTGCAAATCAGAAATAGCGATTTCTTAAAAATCGCTATTTCCGGTTCGCACACAGCTTTTTTCATACATCTGGTCCATGGTCCTTCCAGTTCCAGGTTTTACATAAAATGAACTTTGGCCCAAGGTTTATTTCATTCATTAGGCTTCTCTAATCATTGCCATGGGCCTGGGTACACATCAATGGCACGCTTTCACAACCCTCAAGATAGCAAGGGAATGAGGCAAGGCTGTCCAACCTCCCCACTCCAGTTTGCCCTGACAGAAGAGCCCTTGGCAGCATGGATTCAGGGAAGAGCCCAGGTGTGGGAACTGGATTGGGAACATGATATGGAAGATCATGTATCTCTGTACATGGATGATGTCCTTCTATTTTTAGAGCACCTGCATCTATCCCTAGAATTTTCTAGATTCTTACAAAATACGGGGAAGCGTTGGGTCAGAGGCTTAATTGGCAGAAGTCGATGTTGGTCTCGATTGGGCTGACTGAGGAAGGATTCGGTCCCAGAAACCCAACCCTCCGGATGTCATCAAGCCCTTTCAGATACCTGGGCCTCTAGATCTCTCTGACTCAAGAGAATTACTGGAGTCTCAATATGGAACCAAAGATGTCTAAGCTCAAGCAGCAGCTGACGGCATGAGGTAAGCTTCCACTCTTGATTATGAAGAGAATAACCCTATATAAAATAATTTCTATCCATAGCTGCATTATATCTTGCACAATTATGCATTCTCCCTTCCTGCTTCAGCAATTTCTGAGCTAATCGTACATTCTATATGTGGGGAGAGGGTCACACAGGAACAGGGTTTGCGATGTGTTTTCAATCTTCATCGGATGAAGGTTTGGGGGTTCCTGAAATACAATGATACTACTGGAAAGCACACTTACTCCCTATAAATGACTGGTTCTAGACTGCAAGAGACAGTCTGACAATCTGACTTGAACTGCAGGAGATGTAGATTTGGGGATGTTGGCCTCCTGTATGGTGCTAAGCCACAGGAGGATCTTCTACCCGTCACTCAATTGATGATAAGCAGTTGGTACAGAGCATGTACACATACCTCATGGATGAAAAAGTTGACCCTTTGTGGATGGAAGGGTGTGGCTGCCCTCAGTTTCATGACTTCAGGAATTTGAACCCCAGGACAGAATAGAGATTTCGACTCGGGGGATGTGTGACTTGAATATGAAATTGTATGTTGAACTGGGGATGGAACATACCCTCCATAAATCACAATTGTTTGGGTTCCTTCAGCTATGTCATGCCCCAGGGAGGTATAAAGAGTCCTTCAGATGCATCCTGGCCAATACTCCTCTCGAAGTCAAATTGGCTTTTGGAGCTGTTAGAAGTGGGGTCTTTGGTTGACTGTCAGGTTACCCCCTGTTCAAGCAAGGACCCTCACTGTAGTCAGGGTAAAAGAGAATCACCCTCAGCTAACCCCTGCTTACCCCCTTGGTAGCTTGGCAGAGCAGTAGGCTTAACTTCTGAGTGCTAGGTGTAAAGTATTTGTACCAACACACACAGTAACTTAATGAAAACACTACAAAATGACACAACACAGGTTTAGAAAAATAGGAAATATTTATCTGAACAAAACAAGACCAAAACGACAAAAATCCACAATACACAAGTCTAGTTATTAATAAAAATGCAAAAAGAGTCTTTAAGTAGTTTTAAACACACACTAACGCTATTAGCGTGAAAAAGTACCTTGGGTGCGCAGAAATAACCCTTCACGGGCAAGTGTGCGTCAAAAAGGACTTGCGATGCGTCGATTCCACTCACGAGCGGGACCTTGCTTAGTTTCTCCTTCCATCGGGTCAGGTGCGTCGTTTCTTTTCTCCACAGGAGAGCGATGCGTCGATCTGGTCAGCACTCTTGGATCCGGGCAGGCCTTGCGTTGTTTTTGCACGCACAGTGGTACTTGCGTCGGAAATCCAGCCGCACGATGATCCGAAAATCACGCAGCACGGGTTGTGATCTACCAGCCTCCGTCAGCAATGATGTGCGTTGTTTCTCCTGCTCCGAGTGTCAATTCTTTGGTCACGTTTCCGGCGAGCGTCGATTTTCAGCTGCGGAGCCAGCGGCTCGTTGTTTTTTCAGCTGCAGATCAGAGTCACGTCGATCTTTTACCCGCATGGCACTTTGTGCGTGGATTTCCTCTTCTTTAGGTTGCCAGCTCGTCCTTTCAGGGTCCCAGGAACTGGATGGGCACCACAAGGCAGAGTAGGAGTCTCTACAGAGACTCCAGGTGCTGGCAGAGAGAAGTCTTTGCTGTCCCTGAGACTTCAAACAACAGGTGGCAAGCTCTAAATCAAGCCCTTGGAGAGTTCTTCTCAAAATGGAAGGCACACAAAATCCAGTCTTTGCCCTCTTACTCTGGCAGAAGCAGCAACTGCAGGATAGCTCCACAAAGCACAGGCAGGGCAGGTCTTCTTCCTCAGCTCTTCAGCTCTTCTCCGGGCAGAGGTTCCTCTTGTTTCCAGAATGGTTTCTAAAGTCTGTGGATTTGGGTGCCCTTCTTACACCCAATTTCTCCTTTGAAGTAGGCCTACATCAAAGTAAAGTCTCTCTTGAATGTGAAATCCTGCCTTGCCCAGGCCAGGCCCCAGACACTCTCCAGGGGGTTGGAGACTGCATTGTTTGAGGGCAGGCACAACCCTTTCAGGAGTGAGTTACCACTCCTCCCCTCCCTCCTAGCACAGATGGCTCATCAAGAAATGCAGACTACACCCCAGCTACCTTTGTGTCACTGTCTAGTGTCAGAGTCACAGAAGTGGTATAAGCAAGAAAATGCTCACTTTCTAAAAGTGGCATTTTCAAACACACAATCTTAAAATCAACTTTACTAAAAGATTTATTTGTAAATTGTGAGCTCAGAGACCCCAAACTCCACATGTCCATCCGCTCCCAAAGAGAATCTACACTTTAATGAGATTTAAAGGTAGCCCCCATGTTAACCTATGAGAGGGACATGCCTTGCAACAGTGAAAAACAAATTTAGCAATATTTCACTGTTAGGACATATAAAACACATTACTATAAGTCCTACCTTAACCATACACTGCACCCTGCTCTTGGGGCTACCTAGGGCCTACCTTAGGGGTGTCTGACATGTAAGAAAGGGGAAGGTTTAGGCCTGGCAAGTGGGTACACTTGCCAAGTCCAATTTACTGTTAAAACTGCACACACAGACATTGCAATGGCAGGTCTGAGGCATGATTACAGAGCTACTCATGTGAGTGGCACAACCAGTGCTGCAGGCCCACTAGTAACATTTGATTTACAGGCCCTGGGCCCCTCTAGTGTACTTTACTAGGGACTTACTAGTAAATCAAATATGCCAATCATGTATACACCAATTACATACAATTTACACAGAGAGCATATGCACTTTAGCACTGGCTTTCAGTGGTAAAGTGCTCAGAGTTCAAAAGCCAACAGCAACAGGTCAGACAAAATAGGAGGCAAAAAGATTGGGGATGACCCTGCATAAGCAAAAAAAGTCCAACAGGAGCGATAGAGAGCAAGGGCATCTCAGGACTTCACACAGCATGGGTCATCAGCACACCTGATTCACTTCTGCTACCGAGGGCGCGATGGGTGGCTAAAATAGAGGCAGTAGACAATGATGACTACTTGGAAGCAAAGATGGCAGCCAGGCAGTCTCCTCAAGGCTGCGCTTGGTACAGATTAAATATTTTCATTGCATTTACTATCACCCTGAGAAATTATATAAAATAAATAAATCTCCAACTGACATCCGCACCCATTGTAGGAGTGGGAACCTTGTTACACATTATTTGGGAATGCCTGCAGATTTGCAAGGTCAAGGGTTCACACCACTTTGCAACACATCTTGGGCTTCCCAATGGAACCCACATACCTGCAGGGACTTAATGGTTATCCACCAAGGATGAGATGGGACAAATGGGGACAACTTATTATACAATATTGACTGCTTGGTGACCAGAAAGAGAAACTGCTAAGCTCTGGGGCACAGCTGTGCCCCTGCTGCGACAGAGGGGCTCTGGGGATGGACTACTCTGCTCTGGCAGAGGCCACAGGTTAAAGAACCAGTATCTACCCTGGGAAACACAAAAAGGTATGGGGCAAACTGACGGATCATTTTTAAGAATTGTTTTCACAACCTGTATGACACTGCATTCCGTGATGTGTACTGTGCGATATTGTTGACTATCCTATCGCTAATATAAAGAGAATTTAAAAGTAGGCCTGATGCTAATGAAGGGGCTTGATCGGTAAATTGTCCTCTGTTTTTGTTTATTAAGGAAAACTAATACAAAGAAATTTAAAACAAAAAAGGACTGGTTCGTCTCTGAACCAATTATTTGTGTGCTCTATTTCATGTGTTTTGCCTGGAGTACACAATTTTTTGCAGGAATCTTATTTTTTAATTTAATTAACGTTTTTAATTAATTGTTTCAAAACTCTTAAAAAAGAAAATGACAAAATAATCATTTGATTTAATGTAACACCTGCACCAACTCCCCAAAACGGTTCCAATCATGTAAATGGGAGGTGCCATGAAAACAAATGTCAGCCAAATCAATGAGGAAAATTAAATGTGTATCGTGGGCAGGCCGCTCAAACTTTTAATGAGGCCGTTCGTGTTTAGGGCCAAGGGTCTGCAAAATGATGATGTAAAATGCACAGTCTGGCCCCTTTTCTTTCAAAGTTATCCTGATGATAGTATGCCTCAGACCACTTTAAGATCAGGCTTAGTTCGAAGTACAGCTATCAGGGGTGCTAAAAGTGCAATTGGCACTGGGGTCCAGGTAAATGAGGGTAATTGTGCCTCAAAAATACTTGAATTTTACTATCAGACTGTGGGGACATAGAAATATTGTCATAGCTTATAGTTTCCTTTTGACCTGCAGCACTCTTGCTATGCCACTGTGCCTGCTCACTGCAACTTGGATTTAGTAAGAAAGCATTTTGAAGGGCTTTTTTTGGCTCCCATCCGTCTTTCTCACAGTATGTGTGCCAAAGCACTTTACACCATCCAAGGGCCTGATTCCTCGCTCAGCACAGCTATGGGCTCTAGAATAGTAACTAGTCCAATGGCAGTACCATTAGATTTAACACATTTCAACAGCTGAGGGTGCATGCTTGTGTGTCCTATGCTACAGTGCTTAATTTGAGCCGGTGTTTGTCATTGGGAGTCACCATGCCTTGTTTTTGCCGACCGGCACTTATCGTTCCTCAGCGGACATTTTCCTAGAGCAAAAAAACAAAAATATACAAGGGGGAGAGAAAGAGAAATACTGAAAAACTGTCACACCAGGTGAAAGCAGGAACCTGCCAGATAAAGGTGCAGGGAGTGTCTGCTATTGGAGTACAGAGGCATGCTTTGATTTAAGACTATGCAGTCTTGGTATTCACGTTGACTTGTAATTGCACTGGCCCAGGTTTCTGAGCACAGGCTCGGGCATCAGCACTCACTCTTCTACAAAATAAGCGCAGCCCAAGCACCTACCATTCTATCCGTGTACCACAAGGCATGACACAATCCTCCGATGTGCAGTAAGCCTGAGCAATGGGAAGAAAGGTGTTGACAAGGAGAGGAAAGTACCCTACTCTTTCGCTTTCCCTGCATACGGGCCCAATGCTTAAGTTGTGCAAGAAATTTAATTGAGCTCAAGATATATTTTAACAACTATAACACTTACAGTGCAGGCCCAGGTGTCGGGCATTAATTCCAGCTGCTTCGCAGGAGCCAAATCCTGGAAGAAAATGCTTTATAACATCTGCAGAGCTATACTATTTGTCTAGGCAAGGCCTTATTTCAGATTGGTGGACTGGTTGCCTCGCTGAAAATAAGCTTTTGGTCGATCAGGGCTAGGAAAATCAACAGTGGCCCCCAATCACAGGTAGAAAACTCTCAAGTAAAAGTTCAAAACTCTTTGCTTTGCAGAATTGTGTTTTTTAGTTTTTCAAAAAGAAACCCCAGTATTTTGCTTTTCTCTTAATTGGTTGGTCTGCCATTTTGTGGGTGGAGGTGGGTCATCTGCTGGGATCAAATGAACTCATAAGTGTGCAGATCTTCGTAGTAAGCCTATTCTACCCTCCATTCACGTCAGTCTCCGTTTTGTTGAATCTTATGTGCCTTGAAACTTGTGTTTT
This sequence comes from Pleurodeles waltl, assembly GCF_031143425.1. NCBI lineage: Eukaryota > Metazoa > Chordata > Amphibia > Caudata > Salamandridae > Pleurodeles > Pleurodeles waltl. The sequence goes on along the minus strand of NC_090446.1, from coordinate 919,030,302 downwards.
AAAAGTCGCCTATTCTAATGCTTCTGCTTTTTACTGCGGTATTTGTGACGATGTTTATGGTGTAACAGTGTGACCACGTTATGTCATGTTATGTTGTGTTTTTATAGTACAGTGTTTGCTACCTACCACTTGGTACTTTATCAAATATCAGCAAAACTATTTTGCAGCACTGCACATCGTTGTGTCACCTTCCTCCAACCTTTTGGAATTTCTAGTCCTATCACCTGGTTTCATAGCCTAAAATACTTCACTCAAGCTTTGGCGATAGACAGCCTGACATGAAAATATACTGACACCATTTCTCAAGCCGCACACATTTATGCAGAGTAACCCACAAGAATCAAAACGTGTTTTATGGCCCGACAGAATCACTCACTCTTCGGCGTCGGTAAACTGACGTTCCGAAGCGGCAGCATTCGCATCTGGGTGGAAGCCTGTTGGATGTGAATTGTGACTGGGATCTGCGACAGACGACACAAATGTTCTTCTGAAGAGAAGGCCTAAGAGGCAAAAGAATACTGTAATTACTTAAGAAGCCATAATTTTCGTTACACCATGTCCAGGTCTTCCTTCTCACTGTTCTGAACGCCTCTGTTTATTTCTATTGCCATCTATCTCAGAAGACAAAAAGCTCACCATGTGGTCTGCTTCACAATAAAGAAAGGAAAAAATACAAGGTAAGGACTGTGTCCAGGGTGATTCAGAGAGCTGGTTATGAAGTTAGGGGAGGCACCTGACCAATGGCTTAAATATAAGAGCAGGAAGGCATCTAAATGGAGAAAAGCTGTGGCAGCACAAGTAGATGAATTTTTGTTGCTCGGCACACATTTACAGCCCCCTGCTCGCCCAAACACAGCACAACTTTTACTGCTGTTAGCCTCAATCTAGTTTTTCAGGTTTGTTGAACTTCAGTCGTCTTCCTAATTTTCCCTCAAAGAACAGGGCAAGCCTTAGCGGGAAAAACTGTGGGCTCAATAATTAAATACAAAGAGAAACTGAGTTTATGGAAGAGAATGTTTCTGCTTATAAGCCTGCACCTCAAAAATGCTGGCAGGTATGGGGCAGACTAAAGGCCTGACTATGATATTGGCAGATGGGATACTCCGTCACAAATGTGACGGATATCCCGTCCACCGCATTACATGTCCCATAGGATATAATGGAACTTGTAATACGGCGGACGGAACATCTGTCATATTTGTGATGGAGTATCGCATCCGCCAAGATCGCAACCAGGCCCTAAGTCTCATAGAAGACATAGGACTTCTAATTCCCACAGACCAAATTGTCTCTGAACTGAGCTGCACTGTGTTGTCGTTCCAAAGCAAACCTTAAAAGCCTTCCATAACTCAGCTCTGTCTGCTGACTGCAGAAGTGCCATCTTGAAAAAAACAGAATCATTCATTTTCAAGTTCACTGGCAGAGCCATGGACTCTACAACTGCAATATTTTTCTTATAGGAGAAGCCAGTTCTATTTTGCAAGGCAATGCACCAGTTAATTTAGGACGTGATTTAGAGTTTGGCACATAGGGTCTCCATCATAAATGTGACAGAGTACTTTGTCTGTCAAACTCTCGGTCCACCTGCCTCATTTAGGGAAGGGCGAACTGTAAGCTTTCCATCAACAGAGCCCTTCTTGATTCCATCAACCAAAAGTTTACTCCAATGGGCCATCGAAAGAAGGGCATTACCCCTTATCTTCAATATTTACGGTGGGTGATGTAATGTCTGTTTTTTCTTCCCTCACCGCCATGAAAAACCTAAAGGTGAGGGACAGAAAAAAAAAGTAAAAAACCCATTTGCTGGAGAGAAGCTTTCTGGATGTGGCAGTCAATAGCTTTTTTGTTTTTCAAAACATACTCACATTTTGGGAGTTTGTTTTTGAAAAACACAAAAAGTTAAAAGTTTGATGGCTGGTCATTGAAACCTATAGAGGCTATCCAACAAAATGTTTGTACCTTGAGGAAAACCACCTTGATGGAGGTTTCTATCACTGCATGAAGTGAGGTGGCCACCCTTGGTGCAGTGCATCACCTACGGTACCTGTCAGCTGGTGGGTGCACTGAGTGGAGATAAACTTTGACGAAGGAGGAGGTGGTGCAGCAAGGAAGCACGGCAAGGAGAAGAGAGGAAACGTTGGGCACCAGATGCCATGGACAGTGAAAGGAGCAGTGAGTAGCGGGGAGCAGGGCCTCCTACAGCAGGTGCCCAGAGGGGTATATGGTCCTACGGACACACGGACTACAGATTGTGTACAGCATTAAAAGACTTTGCAGTGTTGCAGCTCTTTTCCACCCCACCCTGCCCATTTCACTCTGATCAACTTAGCAGACCCCCGCTTGGATTCAGCGGGCAGTAGCGGCATCTTGTAGCAGCTGCGGTCACTGCAGCGATCACTGCCATGGTGACATAGATCAGCTGGTGGAATTTTGTCTGTCCTTGGCCGCACCTTTGGGGGTCGCAATTTGGAGGTATATGGAGACACTGTGGAGGTGTCTAAAGCCACTGGGAGAATCTGTAGGAAACTGCATAGGGGGTCAAGATATAGCGGAAATGGCGAGACAGTTGTGCATTAGGTGCCACTCTACAGGGTTGAGGGCCGCAGTGAGCTGAGGTGGCCTGACTAGGTGCAGGTGCGGCTTGCACCCCCTGACCTTCCCCCACTCTCTTATATACTCCCCCCCCTCCTTTTACTTCCCTTTCCCCTTGCTTAAGAGCTTTCTTATATATTATTAATCTGCACATTGTATACACTGAAGTTTGGACTAAGATCATCTAAAGGCTAGAAATGCTAGGAGCTCCTGAATTGCAAGGTGAAGGTAACTGTACAAGCTCTGTCGACCTGCAGGCCTCGGAGTCCACGAAGGGCCAAAGAAGCGGCTGGGGAGTGTGTGTCCCCATCTCCCATTGCATTTCACGCCTCTTTTTCTAGTCCTTTCCCCTCTTGTCTTTCCCGCTGTGTGCAGAGTGCCTGGTGTGCTGGTGCTTTGTGTGCTCTTTAGCTTTGGCCCCTGCTAGCGGTACGGTCACCCTCACACTGTGGTGGCTGGGTGAGTTGGGTTGGTTGAGGTGCTACAGTGGGGGGCCAGGCAGACTGTGTACTTATTGGCGTAGGTGTGGCACAGTTCCCACAGGGTAGGGGACATAGAAGAGGTTGAGATAGTGTCTGCTAGGGGGATCAGCTGGCGGCCCAGTTGCAGCTTGTGGGGATCAGTTGGCGATTGGAGGATGCTTGAAAACAACTGAGTGAAGCACGGTGAACTTTTGCTGCTATTGATGCTATTTGTAATTTTACACCTGCATCCACATCTGCATTCAGAATACGTTTTGACTCATACATCTGTTTGGCTCTGAAGCTGAATTATAGTCAAAGTATCTTTCTGGAAATTTCCTGATAGTATTATAGAATGACACTCAGGAGGCTACACTCTGTTCGTTTGATTGCTACATCCACCTCTTCTTCCAATAACCTCTTGAGGTTAAAAAAGTCCATTTGTTGAAGGAAGTTTCAGCTGTCCCACTTGAAGTCTCATCCTTCAAATTTGAGCTTCTTCACAATGAGTGGAGATCAGGAAGAAAAGAAGAGTTGGCAGTTTGTATGGATAAAACAGTGGCTGCAATTTTAGACTCTTCATTGCTAAATAGGGGCCTCCCTTTACCAGGAAGTTCAAACTGCTCAACATTTACATTCATCTTCTTTAGCTAAGTTGAGTTTGTTCCAAGAGTCCCCTGTTCAGTGGAAGTAGTTGAAGCAGTTGTAGCAGGGGATATAAACAGGGATATCGGGATGGATTCTGTGGATGGTGTAATATTGGGTCTTGCTTCCAAAAGTCATATTGAACTGTACTCTGCAAGTGACTTGCATGGTACTCAGGGCCTAGTTTTTAGTTCTATTCAGGTGGATCATTTGAATTTTCATCATGGGCAAGATGACTCACCAGCGCTAACACATGCCTCTCTTATGGAAAACTCTAATGGGTCTCATCTTGGACTGGAGGACTTTACTTTGCCTGACATTTATGTCTTTAATGATAAGAATTTGCAGAGGAAGGCACGTTTCATATCACCTGCTGATTCGGGGGGGGGGAGCCAGGTTCTGCCATGAATGCCTAGTCGTCCATCTTTGGCTGTTCTCTATAGCAGTGCACCTTCCTTGAGGGCCTCATCATCCATTTGAGTAAACTCACTGAATGGTGATTAGTTTTTATTTTCTGTGGCTCAAGGGTTTGGGCAGCTGTTTAATCTAGAGGGTAAGGGGTAGGTAGGGGAAACGCCTCATCCAAAACCATGTTTTGCTTGGTCCTCCCGCCTCCCGCCTCCTTTTCTCACCGTTCTCCTCTTTGTCTTTCCTCGCCGCTGCGTCCTCTGCGGCCCCTCCCGCCTCCCCCCTCCTTTTCTCACCGTTCTCCTCTTTGTCTTTCCCCGCCGCTGGCTCCCCTGCGGCCCCTCCCGCCTCCCCCTCCTTTTCTCACCGTTCTCCTCTTTGTCTTTCCCCGCCACTGCGTCTCCTGCGGCCCCTCCCGCCTCCCCCCTCCTTTTCTCACCGTTCTCCTCTTTGTCTTTCCCTGCCGCTGCGTCCCCTGCGGCCCCACCCCCCAGCCCTCTCATTGGACAGGCCCTCCCGCCTAACAGCTGCGAATCCCACCCTCCCCTCCTCTTATGGCAGCCGCGGTGCGGCTGCACCACTGACGCGCCGAAGGCGCGCCAAAGTAAAGCCCGTCTGAGCCCGTCCGCGCCTGGACCGCACCCAGTGCCAGAACCCTTGGCCCGCTCAGACACACCTACTCCCCCCTCACCCTCCACTCTCTCAACCCAGGCCCCCGCCCCACATGCACCACATCTAGCCCCACACACACTCATGGCCCCTTCACCTGCTACACCTGACACTTCTCCTGCTCGTCATCCCTCACACCACACACCAACCATAGTTACCCCACCTCCAACAAACACAACACCCCCAACACAAGACTCACCCACCCTGCCCCACCAACCAATCCCGCAGCACACCAGCCCACAACCAGAACACACCCTGCAACAACACCCTCACGCACCACACCAACGCCACCCACCACAACCACCTGAACTGCCTGCTCCTCAACATCCGCTCCTTTCACAAACATGCCAAAGAACTCTGGGACCTCATCACTTCACACTCACCTGACATTGCCTTCCTCACGGAAACCTGGACCAACCCCTCCTCAGAACCTGACATAGCCATAGCCATCAAAGTCACCACCAGCTCCCAAGACACTATCGGCAACACTGAACACATGCACTTCCTCATCCACATCAACAACAACTCCACCCTCAGAGGTACACTAATTTACAGACCACCCGGACCACGCCCCGCCTTCTGCGACACCATCGCCGACAGCATCAGCCCGTACGCCCTCACCTCCACAGACTACATCATCCTCAGTGATTTCAACTTTCACCTAGAAAACCCACACAACCACAACACCACCTCCCTCATAGACAACCTCAACAACCTCGGACTCAAACAACTGGTCACCGCACCCACCCACTCAGCAGGACACACATTGGACGCAATTTTCACCTCAAGCCAACATATAGCCTACACCCACACCACCGAACTCCTCTGGACTGACCACCGCTGCGTCCACTTCTCCTTCACCAAACCCCCCACACACTACCATCAACACAACACACCCTATGGCATGTTGGACAAGATCCCCACAGAACGACTAAACTCCCAACTGGCCCACAACCCCCCCCACACCAACGACCCCAACGCAAGAGCACACAACCTCCAAATGGATCACTACCTGCGCAGACACACTAGCACCCCTCAGAAAACACATCACCACCCGCTACATCAAGAACGCCCCCATTGTTCACCCCTGAACTCCAAGACTCCAAGCGCAAATGCCGCCAAGCTGAGAAAATATGGAGACTAGAACCCTCCTCAACCAACTTCTCCACCCTCAAAACCACTATTCGCACCCATCACCAACTCATACGCACTGCCAAAAGAGATCACTACAAGACACGCCTTGACAACAACTCCCAAAACAGCAAAGAACTCTTCACCATCATCAATGAACTTGCCAAACCCAAAGCCAGCAACATAGACCCCACACACACACAGCCCCTATGTGACGCCCTTTCCAACCACTTCCTCCACAAAATCCTGGACATCCACAACAGCTTCATATCACACACACCCACCTAACATACCCCTCACACACCCAACTCAACCCCCACCCAAGACCACCCCACCACACTATCCACATGGACCCCTACCACACACGAAGAAACCGAAAAAACCATGAACTCCATCCACTCCGGCTCCCCCTCCGGCCCCTGTCCACACTGCATCCACAACAAAGCTAGCCCTACCAACGCCCCCACACTCTACACCATAATCAACTCCTCTTTCGACTCCGCCACCTACCCAGACCCCTGGAAGCACGCGGAAATCACTGCTCTCCTAAAAAAAAAACAAGCCGACCCGGAGATCCTCTCCAACTACCGCCCCATCTCCCTCCTCCCTTTCCCCGCCAAGGTTGCAGAGAAATTAGTCAACACCCGCCTATCCCACTTCCTCACAGCAACCAACACCCTTGACCCCTCACAATCTGGGTTCCGCAAGAACCACAGCACAGAAACCGCCCTCATCGTATGCACTGACGACATTAGGACCAAAGTCGACAAAGGCGAGACCGTCGCACTCATCCTCCTAGACCTCTCCGCAGCTTTTGACACCGTCTGCCACCACACACTCCGCACACGCCTCCACAACATAGGAATCTGCCACAAAGCCTTAGACTGGCTCACCTCATTCCTCACCGACCGAACCCAGAGAGTCCGTCTTCCACCCTTCCACTCCAACACTACCAAGATCACCTGCGGAGTCCCCCAAGGGTCCTCCCTCAGCCCCACACTCTTCAACATCTACATGATCCCCCTAGCCAACATTCTCCGAGCACACGGAATCACTATCTTCTCCTATGCAGATGACACCCAACTCATCCGCTCCCTCACCCGCAACCCCACCACCGCCAAAACCAACCTACACGCTGCTCTCCTAGACACCGCCAGCTGGATGACCACTAACCACCTCAAGCTCAACTCAAACAAAACCGAAATCATCATCTTCGGCCCCAACAAAACCACATGGGACGACTCCTGGTGGCCCACTGCCCTAGGTCCCGCACCCACCCCCGCAACCCACGCACGCAACCTCGGCATCATCCTCGACCCCTCCCTCTCCATGACACAGCAAATCAATGCTCTAACCTCCTCCTGCTTCCACTCACTCCGCACTCTAAAAAAATCCTTCAAATGGATCCCCCCAGAAACCAGAAAGACAGTCACCAACGCACTCATCAGCAGCAGACTGGACTACGGCAACGCCCTCTACGCCGGCACCACACTCAAACTCAAACTCCAAAAAATCCAGAACACAGCCGCGCGCCTCGTCCTTGGCCTCCCCCGCCACGAACGAATCTCACCACACCTCAAATCACTTCACTGGCTCCCCATAGACAAGAGAATCACATTCAAGATCCTCACCCACGCACACAAATCCCTCCACAACACCGGCCCATCCTACCTCAATGAAAGGGTAAACTTCCACACTCCCACACGCAATCTCCGATCAGCCGACCTCGCCCTAGCCACAGTCCCCCACATCCAGCACACCACCACAGGAGGCAGGTCTTTCTCCTACCTCGCCCCCAAAACCTGGAACTCCCTCCCCACCGACCTTCGCAAAACCAAAGACCTACTGGTCTTCAGAAAAAACCTCAAGACTTGGCTGTTCGACCAGTGAGCCTCCCTGCCCCCCCCCCTTCCTGAGCTTCCTCCCCCCAGCACCTTGAGACCCTCACGGGTGAGTAGCGCGCTCTACAAATTTCTTTGATTGATTGATTGATTGCTTCGAAAAAAGTGTTATCCTCCATTTTAGCTTTATTGGAAAGATCAGTTTCTCATTTTGATCATGCATTGGAGGTATTGTCACCAATTCTTATGGGGATTCAGCACCTGGCCTCCCCTGGCCTCCCCTGATTCAAACTTAGTCCAGGGTCTAGAATCAACAGAGGTGAAGTTGCAGTCCTCTCAGTTTACTTCAGAGGCTAATGGTGGATTAAGAGACTTCAGTATCCAGATGGGCAGGCCTAGTTTGGTTAGGGCTTTTCCCCCTCCCTTGGGGGAAACAAATGGAGAAATCAGGGTCATCAGGAGGAGGATAAGGTGTTTTCCTTAGAATGTTTACCTCAGGGGTACAACCAGGACGAGCAAGGGGTCCCAAAACAAAGAAACTTCTACCTGTTATTCTGATTTTTAATAAAACAGCATCACTTTCTAATGGTGTTCCTTCCAGTCATGTTTGATCCTCTGCTGTTCTTCCCAAAGTATTCTCAAATTGGGACACCCAAGGGGTTGGGGGCACTGCTGGGAACTGCAGGTAAAGACCCTTCAATGGGAGGAAGAAGAAGAAAAAACAGATTATGAAACACAAACCAAACAAACTAAGGTTTGCAGTTGTTTCGGAGGAGTTGGTACCCCTGACCAGTCAATACATTTTGAAATATTGAATTAGGTCCCTCTAGATCTGTCGAAAAACTCTGAACTATTTATTAATGCTCCTCCTTACTTAGGTTTGGCCACTGATTTGGTAGTTTACTTCTAATGCATTAGAGATGTTTGGCCGTAAAGTTTTTGCTCAAGGAAAGGGGTCACCCTTCAATAATGGGGTTGTTATTCATGAACCCCAGGATGGTATGCTGAGGCTTGTCAAACTGATGGGGGGAATGGGGTGGTGAGTCATGGTCCTTGAGGGGTTGAAACAGGGCCCAGAGGCACCCAAGTGGAGGGGTGGAATCTCAAGATGACCTTATTAGTTTCCTCTTTGGGGTAATACAGACTCAGCATGCACTTAAGTCAGCCGGGACTCTCAATGGGGAGACTCAACCATTTTTCCATCTTCATTGGCCTCAGACTCTGGGTTGGGGACAAGGCCTGGTAATCATTCAAGTGGTACTGTAAAAGGGCTTTTTCCGATTGTATTGGAGTTTGCCTCTTTGTTTGATTGTGAATTTGGTCCCTTTAACAGAAAATGTATTTTACGTCTATTATTGGAAATTGAGGTCCTTAGATTGTTAACAAGTAAAGACATTGAAAATATCTATATAAACCCCTCTGCCCCTTGCTCAAGTGTGAGCGCAACATTTAGTTCCAGGATTATTGTAATGCTGATCTTAGAGAATGTGGATCATTTTCCAAAAAGAGGAAATTGATGTCTTTCTAGTTGAATCTACTAATGTGACTAATTAGTCCCATGTTGGGCCCTCAGGGTGCCTCATTGGATGTATAACAGAGGAAGGGGTCTCTTTATTTGAAGGACATCTCTATTTCGGTAGACAGAGGCATGGGGAAGAGAGTGATAAGTGTTGTTAAAGTGTTGTGAAAAAGGGGAATTCAGGTGCTTGGGATTGGGTGGTGGAAGACGAGTTATCAAGCTGGAGTTGGAGTTGGGTAGCTGGTACTTTGAGTGGGGCCAAAACATCACAAAGCTACCAGTGTGGGGGAGATAACCTTCCAGGTAAATTGGTATCTTAGAACATGGCAGGCCTAGGTCAGTCAAATTTGAAATTGAACTACTTAGCGTGGTTTATGCCTCTTACTATTTGTCTTCAAGGAACCTGGGGCTGTTCTGACTATAATCATGAGAATTATTTTGTTTATTCTTGAGCTGCAAAATCCTCTGTAAAAGGCCATGCTAGTGGGGGAATAGCTAATCTGCTCTGATAGTAATTAGAACCCAAAGGTACTTGTTCATTCTTCAAAACTTTGCTTCCGTCCACTAATATGAAGGGTGGGCATCATCTTTTTTTATCACAAATGTATATATTACCCCTGGTAATATTCACAATACTCTTGTTGATTCTATGCTTTCATTCATATGTAGCATCAGTATCCTCGAGGATTGTTCTCTGATTACTACCTCAGTTGACTTTAATGCTAAAGCCTCAAACTCTGCTTGTAGGACTTTTGGTAATATTTAAATGGATGAGACATTGTGTATTCCAGAGCCAGTTTTACCTGTAAAAACAAGATTAGATAAGCTGGCCTCTGTTTCTTGGAAAGTCTGAGATCCTATGAATTAATTTTTTTAAATGGTAGAATTCCGCGAAGATTCCCCCGCTTTTTATACCTTTCACTCCCCTCATAGTCATTCCTTAATTGATGACATGGTGGTGTCATATCAAAAGTTTGGAGTTTGTTCTCAACTGGAGATTTTGGGGACTGCGCAAGCAACCACAATGTATTGTCAGGGTCTTTAGATTTAGAGTTGAAGGTCCTTGATTCCTGGAATTCCGTAAAAGATAATATAGCTTATAATAAGTCCAATGAAAGTACCTTTTGGTCAAGGAAAAACATAAGAAGTCTGGGCCATAGAATTAAAATTGCATGTTTGGGTCCCTCTGGCCCTTTTTTGGAAAACCCTATTTGAAAGGTAGTTGATAATTTTGCTCTCTTTGGAGCGTAAGGCAAAAGCTCTAAATCCTTCAATAAGACCTCCTCGGCTGTAAAAGTGTGAATCTTGAAATAAACTTCCTTGTTAGGAAGCAATTTAAATCTCCTCCGAGTGTGAGGCAGAGGGAAATCAATCGCCTTAAGTGAAAAAGAACAATACTGAATGCGGGAGAACATAGAAAGGGGGAAGATAGGAAATGGATTAACTTGTTGGAAGCTGCCATCTCCTATAATTCGTGTAAATATTGGGCTTTGATTGCTAAATAGTGCGATTCCAGGATTACCGCTTAGACCATCCCGATATATTACGATGAGAGGGCTCAGTACATTTCGCAGCTATATGCCTGTAATTTAAGTGCTAGTGGCCAGTTTGTGTCTAGCGTGGTAGTTGATTTGATGGAACTATGTGGCCCACCATCTAGTAAGGAGACTGAAGGATTTATTAAGGGTGCTAGGACTTCAGGGGCCATGGTCCCTGACGAGCTTCCGATATCAGTAATTAGGCGCCTGCTTTTTATATCCACTGTTTCAGTATAGTTACCTGTGTGGTGACATTCCCTCATCTTGAAAGGGAGGCATCATTGTACCTTCATACGAAAAAGGACTGAAGAACTCCACTGACACACCTGGAAAATTGTTCACCAAAAGTACATTATTACATCTCAAGGAGTGGGCGTTTGGTAACTGTTGGACTTTTCATCCTTGGCGTGGTCTCCCTTTAGTTTTTGCCTCTGTTTCCCAGGTTGTTGATGTGTGCTGGACTCTCATTTTAGTGTTTTTGTTACTCTGGGCACTTAACCACTGCTAACCAGTGCTAAAGTGCAAGTGCTCCTTTAAAAAATGTGTATGTAATTGGTTTATCCATGATTGGCATATTTAATTTACTAGTAAGTCCCTAGTAAAGTGCACAAGAGGTGCCAGGGCCTTTAAATCAAATGCTACTAGCGGGCCTGCAGCACTGGTTGTGCCACCCACATAAGTAGCTCTGTAATCATGTCTCAGACCTGCCACTGCAATGTCTGTGTGTTCAGTTTTAACTGTAAATTCGACTTGGCAAGTATACCCACTTGCCAGGCCTAAACCATCCCTTTTCTTACATGTCAGACACCTCTAAGGTAGGCCCTAGGTAGCCCCAAGAGCAGGGTGCAGTGTATGGTTAAGGTAGGACATATAGTAATGTGTTTTATATGTCCTGACAGTGAAATATTGCTAAATTCATTTTTCACTGTTGCAAGGCCTGTCCCTCTCATAGGTTAACATGGGGGCTACCTTTAAATCTGATTAAAGTGTAGATTCCCTTTGGGAGTGGATGGACATGTGGAGTTTGGGGTCTCTGACCTCACAATTTAAAAATACATCTTTTAGTAAAGTTGATTTTAAGATTGTGTGTTTGAGAATGCCACTTTTAGAAAGTGAGCATTTTCTTGCTTATACCGTTTCGGTGACTCTGCCTGTTTGTGGATTCCCTGTCTGGGTCAGTTTGACAGTTGGGCTGGTTGCACCTCACACTAGACAGTGACACAAAGGGAGCTGAGGTGTAGTCTGCATTTCCTGATGAGCCATCTTTGCTAGGAAAGAGGGGAGGAGTGGTCACTCACACCTGAAAGGGCTATGCCTGCCCTCACACAATGCAGTCTCCATCCCCTGGAGAGTGTCTGGGGAATGGTCTGGGGAAGACAGGATTTCACATTCAAAAGAGACTTTACTTTGAAGTAGGCCTACATCAAAGGAGAAATTGGGTATAAGAAGGGCACCCAAAACCACAGACTTTAGAAATACTTCTGGAAACAAGAGGAACCTCTGCCTGGAGAGGAGCTAAAGAGCTGAGGAAGAAGAGCTGCCCTGCCTGTGCTTTGTGGAGCTATCCTGCAGTTGCTGCTTCTGCCAGAGTAAGAGGGCAAAGACTGGACTTTGTGTGCCTTCCATCTTGAGAAGAAATCTCCAAGGGCTTGATTTAGAGCTTGCCTCCTGTTGTTTGAAGTCTCAGAGACAGCAAAGACTTCTCTCTGCCAGCACCTGGAGTCTCTGGAGAGGCTCTTACTCTACCCTGTTGGGCCCATCAAGTTCCTGGGACCCTGAAAGGAGAAGCTGGCAGCCTAAAGTTAAGGAAATCCACACACAGAGCGCCATGCGGGGAAAAGTTTGATGCAACTCCGATCTGCGGCTGAAGAAATGACGTGCCGCCAGCTCCACAGCTGAAAATCGACGCTCGCTGGAAACGCGACCGAAGAATCGACGCACAGAGCAGGAGAAACGATGCGCAGCTGCGTGGTTTACGGATCATCGTGCGGCTGTATTTCAGACTAAAGTACCGCTGGGCGTGTAAAAAGAACGCAAGGCCTGCCTGGACCCGAGAGTGCTGACCGGATCGACGCGTCGCTCTCCTGCGGAGAGAAGAAACGACTCCCCCGACCCAGTGAAAGGAGAAACAACGCAAGGTCCCGTTCATGGGTAGAATCAACACATCGCAAGCCCTTTTTGACACGCACTCGCCCGTGCAGGGTTATTTTTGACGCACCCAAGGTATATTTTCACGCTAACAGTGTTAGTGTGTGTTTGAAACTACTTAAGGACTCTTTTTGATTTTGAATTGATAACTTGACTTGTGTATTGTGGATTTTTGTCGTTTTGGTCTCGTCTTGTTTAGATAAATATTTCCTATTTTTCTAAACTGGTGTTGTGTCATTTTGTAGTGTTTTCAATAAGTTTCTGTGTTTGTTGGTACAAATACTCTACACCTAGCACTCTGAAGTTAAGACCACTGCTCTGCCAAGCTACCAATGGGGTAAGCAGTGGTTAGCTGAGGGTGATTCTCTTTTACCCTGACTAGAGTGAGGGGTCCTTGTTTATACAGGGGTAACCTAACTGTCAACCAAAGACCCCATTTCTAACAGTAACATTCTTATTCCTGCTGAGCAGGCTGGTTTTCGTAAAAACAGTGGTAGTCTTGATAAAATCACCACTCTTCAAGCTTTAATTGAAAAGCAACCTTTGGCTATGGTCATTCCAGTGTATTCTCTTTCATTGTTTTATCCAGAACATTCGATAAGGTTGACCAAGGGATGCTGTGGAGGAAGTTATCTATACAAGGGAGGCCAGCTTACCTTTTGAGACTAATAACTGCTTTGCATTCTTCTACGTGGACGCAAGTCCTGTTGGTAGGGAACCAAAGCTTGTCAAGTAGAGTGGAGATGCATGATGATCTAAAGTAGGGGTTCCTGCTTTCCCTTCTACTTTTTTGCATTATATTTACAGCCTGCCTGGGGGAATTAGCGACAAATGGGGATTTGCTAAAACTAGGCCAAATTATGTTGGCTATCTGCTGTATGCAGATGACATGATTTTATTGGACTTAACCCCAAATGGGCCCCAAAAGGCATCACTGTGCATTGGAGAAATATGCTGAAGAACATTTTTTTTAAATAAATATATCAAAGAGTAAGGTTAAGATTTTTAGAACATCAGGTTGCAGAAGTAGGCAGAAATGTACTTGTTTTTTAAGGAAAGTTAAGTTGAAAGTGGTGCAGTTTTATTCTTACCTTGGTAGAAGTTTGACAAGTAACTGCCTAAATCAAGAGCACAAAAATGATTGTAATAGTAAGGCGCTATCTTAGGCCTCTGCTATTTACTGGTTGTAGAAGAGCTGTGGGCAAAGGCATTTTGCTCATGTACTTTCGATTTATATGGTAAAAACACCCTCTCCACTAAGTTATGTCGGTGAAGTGATGGATGAGCAGCACTGGTCCTTTTTTGAGAAAGTAGAAGGGTGTATATGGCACCAAATTTGTAATCTAAACTCTATGGTTTCTCCATCTGCCCTTTGACTTGAATTTGGGATACCTTCTACAACAGTGCTCGCTATGGCAGCTGTCCTGAGGTGGGGGAATAGTTTGTTGGGTAGTGAAATTGGTTTCATCCGAGCTGCACTCAAATTTGATGTTTTTAATAGTTTGAATGGAAGAAGTGCACTTTATTCTAATTACTTAAAAGTCCTGGAAATATTTGAGATTCCTTTTTACTTGGATTCCTTATTACGTGGACTCCTCTCTTCCAAAACTATTTAAAAAAAATGTGATTAAAAAATCTTGCACACTTTGAGCAGGAAGAGGGCTTTCTTGCATTGTTCGCAGTATGTAAGGAATGAGCTTGTAATAGAAACTAGGGGCCAGATGTAGCAAAGGGTTTTACCCATTCTGTGTCTATGGGAAAATGTGTTTGTACATATGGCCCTAGGATCTGTAAAAAAAAAAAAAAAAACTCTTATGGAATTTGCCACAGGGAGTAAGAAGAATTATTTTGCTATTGAAATTAAATTTGCTCCCCTTACTGGTTATTACAGGAACATGGGAAGGCATGCTGAAGGAAGAGAGGTTATGTGATCTTTGCCTATCTTATGTTCAAGATTTAAATCATGTGTTTTTTCTATGTCCAACCCTTCATTCTGCACCTTGTCACTTTCTGAGACCGATTTTTCTGAAATATAACACAACCTCAGCAGTTGCGTGTTGTTATTGTTTGTTCGCCCCACCAACTTAAATGGTTTGTGCAAAGACTTTTACATTTTTTAAGTTTTCTAAATGTGTTCTATCTCCGTATGCATGTAAGTATTTATTTTTGGTGATTTTTGTCTTTTGGTATCTCATTTGTATTGCAGATGACATCAATCATTGGTATGCTAATGTAACCTTTAAGATCAATTATATGTAATGTGTTAATGTAGGTTGCTCAACAAATACAATCGCACTACTGCACTTTATTTTGAGTGGGAGGAATAGCCTATTTCATGCTCATAGTTATTTGCACGACTGTCACTTTATTTACTCACCTGCACTTTTCAATCTTGTGTGGTTTAATATTGAGTGTATTGTTCATTGTATTGTGTTTTACCATTAAATGTAATTGCATGAATAGCATGCTTTTGCGCATTTGCACTACCTAGTTTTATTTTGCATTTATGATGGAGTACTGAATTTAGCACTGATATTGTGTATTTCATTTTAATAAGGCTCTGTAGGCATGGATAATGACATAATAAAAAAAGTGAATTCAATTGAATTGAGGTTTCTTTCAGCATGGAGAGATGGACTGGTGGGCATATTTCAAACTGGCAGATGGAAGATTGTCAGGGTGGTGGATTGTAATGCCCTCTGCCACCTAACAGATGGAGTACTGTCTGACAAAGTCTAAATCAGGCCCTTAGTTTTCATCAGGCTTTTAAATATCTCTACACTCCCCAGACGTATATGTTCTCTGCAACCAGAGACTCCACAGTTGAGATACACTTAATTATAGAAAGTGCGGTGTTCTAAAACTCTACTTGTGGTTTTTGAATACCAAACAGTTGTAAACTTCCATAAAAGTGTACCTTCAACTTTGAGAATCAGACCCTAACTTTATATAGGCCCTCATTCTGAAACCGCCAGGGCAGAGGGCCGCGGAAGCACCGCCAACAGGCTGGCGGTGCTTCATGGGCAATTCTGACCGCGGCGATAAAGCCGCGGTCAGAAAAGGGCAACCGGCGGTTTCCCGCCGGTTTACCCCTGGCCCAGGGAATCCTCCATGGCGGCGCTGCTTGCAGCACCGCCATGGGGATTCCGACCCCCTTCCCGCCAGCCTCTTCCTGGCGGTTTACACCGCCAGGAAGGGGCTGGCGGGAACGGGTGTCGTGGGGCCCCTGGGGGCCCCTGCACTGCCCATGCCACTGGCATGGGCAGTGCAGGGGCCCCCTAACAGGGCCCCATAATGATTTTCAGTGTCTGCTTTGCAGACACTGAAAATCGCGACGGGTGCAACTGCACCCGTCGCACCCCTGCAAATCCGCCGGCTCCATTCGGAGCCGGCTTCCTCTTTGTAGGGGCTTTCCCGCAGGGCCGGCGGGCGATCTTCTTGAGATCGCCCGCCGCCCGCCGGGGTCGGAATGACCCCCATAGTCTCCATACATGCCCTTTTGTAGCACTTACACTGAAAAACACAAGATTGCAGATTTGTGCAACATTTTACTTTGTGCGTTTGTGTGTGTGCCAAAATTTGTTTGCCCTAGTTTATTTTCCAATGACCATGGGACACAAGCAACCTCACGTTCGACACTAGCAGGTGTTTAATTTGCATTGCTTAACAGTGTTGGCCACATGCTGGACTATGTACCAATCTGTTTACCACTTCAGTACCCACCAGAGCCACACCAGAGTTCTAAGTAGACAGAATGAGTGCACAACGCATTACCTAGAGAACTTAGCTCCCCTCACTCAGAAATCCTTCAACCGCAGACCACATGCTTCTTGATACAGAAATACCTAGATTACAGGGAGAAAGCAACATGAAAACTATAATAGAAATGTTTGAGAAAAACACAAAATACAGAAAAGGTGATTTCCTCAAAGAAACCAAAGAAAATTCACGTGAACCTCATCCTTCATTCAAAGCGAACCACTAAAGGCATCAGACCAAGGAAGCACGTAACCATCGAAGAGCCCTCTACTGGACTGAAAAACATTGCTGGAATCCCATTAGCTACGCAGAAGTCACAAGCTTAGGGGCACATTTATACTTTCTTTCCGCTGAATTAACGTCATTTTTTTACCTAATCCAGCACAAACTTAACTCCATATTTATATTTTGACACTAGACACGTCTAGCGTCAAAATATTGGAGTTAAAGTCATTTTTTGGATGTGTGAAACCACCTTGCGTCAATGAGATGCAAGGTAGGCATTCCTGTCCCAAAAAATAATTCAAAGCCCATAACACCTTGTTTATCCTCCCGTGCAAAAATGGTGCCATTATTTAATGTCTGGGTCAGGGCAGGCATTAGGGGACCTGTGGGCCAATTTCCATGGTCAAACACCATGGAAAGAGCCCACAGGTGCCCACCCCAAGCCCCAGGAACACACCCACCCAAACCAGAGAGAGGCCAGAGGATGGGGGTACCCCGTCCCAGGTAAGTAGACATAAGTATTAAAAAAAAAGAAATTAAGTGCCCATTGGGGTCCCTGAAATGCCCCCCCTCCCCTGCATGGCACTCGGTGCAATGGCCATGCCCAGGGGACCCTTGTCCCCTGTGCTGGCCACTGGGGTGGTGGGCATAACTCCTGTGTTTTGTAAGACAGGACCCATGTGGTATGGATGGTTTTGCGTCAGGAAATTATGCTAGGCTGGTTAAAGGAATTTTTTCTGCCTCTGACCAGCCTAGCATCATTGTTTGGTTCAAAACCCCCTTCCCCCCATACTGCCACCCCCACCCGGCTAACGTCACTTTCCCAGACGTTAGCCCACCCTTTACGCTGGCTTGTGGGATTCCATAAATTTCGTGTCTGGCTGGCTCTCTGTCTGTAGTAATTCGCTAAACTCCAGATGTTGAGGGGATTGCAAAACCCGCAGAAATTATTTTTGTAGGCAGATGATATTCTCTTTACTACAAGGAACAAGTCATCCTAGATCCAAACCTAATGTCAGTCATTCAAAGTTTCTCATCCTTCACTTATTATGATGACAATTGGGGCAAGAGTGAGGTTTTTATCCCTCACAGTCGACCCTAAGGAGAGACCAGTCAGTGCATACCCATTCACATGCATCCCAAAATACCTGCAGTACTTTGGCTAATTTGGTCAATCTGGACTTGAAGGAAATGGTGCAGATGGTGTGAACCACTCGTACAGAAGCGCTTGGCTAACTTCTTAAAATGGTATTCTCTGAGATTATCTCTCTGATGGAGGGGCCAATAAAAAAAGATGAACGTTGCAGTCAGATGTAAATACAGGAAATGTATTCTATGATAAATACATTTGAATGAAATGGGTGAAGCTGGGGCTAAGGTGTCAGAATTGTACGCTGCAATCACATTCTAAAGCCTGCGCCTACCACACATCTACTAATACTGCTTAGATTCACACATTGATTGATGCATATTTGAAATTTATTAGGAAAGGCCAGGGCACGATCTGAGATTTGTGAGTGAGCCTGGTTCTTTGTAATCAGACCTGGCTCTACTTTACGATTGTGGTTCCCATTTTCAGACTTCCAATGTGGACAGGGAGCAACCCCATTTTTGGAGACACTCTATTTGTTGAAGGTCATCTACGTTCTGGTGGAAGTTCAATTGAATGCACCAAAGGCAAACCCATCTACACTGACTGATTGCTAGGGGCGTAGCTTGGTCTCTAAAATTAAGTGGGGGGAGAGCTTCAGCTTTCTCAACAATCATACTGGGATATAATGTTAAAATAGAATATACGACAAGCAGGACATATGAGAGGGGCTTAAGGGGCAGTGGAAATGGAGACGTATTCAGATTTGTAGGAGTACTAAGTGATAGAAAACACAGTATTTTGTCAAATAACCAACAGCTTTGAAGACTTTCGAAACAGAGAGGGAGACAGTGTACCTGCTTTGTTTTCTTTGGTTATGTAAAAATTCCTGGTGAAATCTGACAGACACCTCACCATACCCAACTGAAGCCCCTGTACCCAACTACCAGAAAATACATTTATCAGGGGGATGTAACACCCCAAACACCCCTCTGGAGCTACACCCCGCCTATTGCAGCATGAAAGAAGTCATTTGAAGAAGATAAGCCTTCTGAGAGAGGTACTGGACATAGCTAAAGACTTGACTCTACGGTTTCAGCATGTAAACGAAGCAAACTCATTATTAATTAGGTTGGATAAGGCAATCTCGGGGGTAGGCAGGTAAGGGAGCTGTGCATTTTAAAGCTGCTGTTATTAATGCATATTGAACGATTAGCAATTTAAAAAATATTTATGATTTGATTGAGAATAAGGACTTAGATGTACTATGTATCATAGAAACCTGGCTCAAGGAAGAAACTGTCATCATTAGGCCTGGGCGGAGTTGCGGACTTCTGCTACACGGAACTCTGCTAAGTGACCGAAAAACTCCACTGCGCTAAGTGAAGTTCCACAAGCAGCAGAGTGCGTTAGGTCACTCCGTTCGCCCTAATTTTTAATGCCAAAAAATCAGTGCTAACTGCACCACGTGCAGAGGAAGAGGGTGCTGCTTTTTTTCTGCCGCTCGAGTAGATTTTCTACTCGGGTAGCAACTTCCTCTACGCGAACGGAAATTTCTGAACGCGGGCAGCAGCAACCATCTGTAACCACCCTCGTTGAGAAAACGTGCTGGGAGGTGGTGATTTTCCTCATTCACGCTCGCCAACTTAATATTGGCGAGTGCGAACGAGCGAAAAACTCTGCTCTACTATTCAGAGTTTTTCAGAACTCCATGTCCTAAGCGGAGCGTGGGAAATTCTGCAAAGTCCACTCCACTTGCGGAGTTCACCGCCCACCCTAGTTCATCCTAATTTCTGAATAATCACAGCAAATAGGGACAGGGAGTGGGAAGGGGTATTAGCGTTCATTACGTTCTTTACTGATTTAGCCTATAATAACTGGCAGACTGTTACTGTCCATCCAGTAGTTATCCTAGTGGTCTCTGAAACACCGTGAGATCCAGGTGACAAAGCCTCCATAAACATGGAAAGTATTTTTATTGGGCAGCTGAACTTTCGATGATCTATGTGATAACATCTAAGAAAAATACAGAGACTCTGACAATGTTTAGTGTTGTGGTAAATAATGTAGGCCCTTATTTAGAACTGGATATATGTTTGAGATTATTTGCTGTGACACCTTAAGGTATGTTGTCTAGGAAGCATTTGAAGACCTTGGACTGACCATTTAGTTATGCCATTAAATTGATACCAGATAAAGGAAAAACAAGGGTAAATCGATCCCCCAAACTTCCTGCCAGTTCAGGAACTAGGAAGGGATAAATATTTCCATTGTAAGACAGAGAATGGAGAGTATTACTTGAAGGAGGTGAGAAACCACCTCAAATAATAATCACAGTTCTTGTCAGGGTGAACCGCAAAAGTTGCTAAACAAACCTGTGCTTAAACCCACTGGTAGCTTGGCACAAAGCAGCCAGGATTTACTTACAGGCAATTTGTAAAGTATTTATGGAGAATTCAAGCAATGAATAAGTAAAAACACAACACTAGAACAAGCCTA
Organism: Pleurodeles waltl; assembly: GCF_031143425.1. Classification (NCBI taxonomy): domain Eukaryota; kingdom Metazoa; phylum Chordata; class Amphibia; order Caudata; family Salamandridae; genus Pleurodeles; species Pleurodeles waltl. The sequence continues at coordinate 919,009,777 of NC_090446.1, read as the reverse complement.
AACCAATTTTGAAAAATTGAGTACATTGTAATAAATAAGATGACAGCAAAACAATAAAAATCGAATAAGTACAACTGGAGACATACATTTTTAATTTTTGAATTAAAGAAGCACAGAAAAGCAGAAAGCGCAAACTACAGCCATCTGTTCAAAGCGGGGTCAAAGCGAAAAGTTAAGGCCAACCAAGATGGAGCAGGGGTAAGATACAGGGACCAGGTTCATGCCAATGGAAAGTTAACCTTCAGACTTGAAAACGTTTATGGAGAAAAAGTGGTCATCAACGAGTCGTTAATGGGTCAATCTGTAAGATGGATCTGCTGCAGGGCTTGATGGTGGTGTGTTGCTGCAGAGCAGGGATGAAACACAGTCAACAATTGCAAAAAAGCTCCCAATGGGTGAAGTCTGAAGTCTGTGCCCAGGAAGGCCTTGACATCAAAGGGTTGCTGCTCAGTATTAGTCCTAATGAAACACTTTACATTCAGTCTTAGAAACTTTTCTGGAAATCAGATCTAATTCAATAGGAGGAAACTAGCCAGCTGAGGAAGAGACCTGATTCAACATCAATGGCTGCAGTTTTACCAGAGGCCCTGGTCTCTGACATTTCTCCAGGCAGAAAATTGGCAATACGTATCTAAGTCCACTTATTGCAGTTTGGGGTCAGAAGAAGTACACTCTAACATCAGCCAAGGGTAAAGGACCTGAGGTATACTGCTTGAGGGTTAGAGCTTACTCCAACAGAGGTCAGCAACAAGACATAGTTGGTACTGGACCACTGTGGTCACATCATGTGTCCTAGGTTCAAGGTAAGCAGGTCTAGTCTTCATTCTGGTACTTCAGACAGCAGGCCAGTCGTTCTTCTGATTCTTCACAGGTCCAGTAGTGATCCTGTGCACTCCACATGTATGCCCAGTAGCAGCCTGGGGGTGAGGGAAAATCCTAGCTGCTCACTAATCAATGGAGTTAAAGTACACAGGGGTGACCTTACCCACTTTGCAGGACTTCAAGTATTTTTCACTTCAAACCCACTACCTCTCTCTACCTAAATCCAACATGACAGGACCCTTCTTTCCTGGTCAGAACTCCTTGTGGCCCCCCAGAGATGTGGCCTGAGACAGAAAGCTGATTCAACTTCAATGGCTACAGTTTTGCAGGAGGCCCTGTTCTCCAGGCAGAAAATTGTCAAAACGTATCTAAGTCCACTTCTTGCAGTTTTGGGACAGAAGGAGTACACTCTAACATCAGCCAAGGGTAAAGGACCCGAGGTGCACTGCTTGGAGGTTATGTCTCACCCCAACAGAGACCAGCAACAGGGTCCATGGCAGATCCAGTTGGTACTGATCAGATGGGAAGTTGCAGGAAAAGGCCTCTGAAAGCTTGTTGTGTCCCTGTAGCTCAAAGATGAGGCCAGGCAACTGAGAAATGGAGTCACATCTGGGTTGCTAGGTTCAATGCAAGCAGGTCTAGCCTTCACTCTGGTACTTCAGACAGCAGAGCAGTCATTTTTCTGATTCATTACAGGTCCAGTAGTGGTCTGTGCAGTCAACATTTATGCCTAGTAGCCACCTGTATGTGGGGAAAACTCCTGGCTTGTCCCTAACCAGTGGAGTAAAAGTTCCCAGTCGTGACCCTATCCACTTTTGCAGCACTTCATGTGTGTTTCACTGCGAACACACTAACTCTCTCTACCTAAATCCAATATGACAGAACCCTTTTTACCCAGTCAAAACTCCTTGTGGCCACCCAGAGTTGTGGCTATGATAATTGGAAAAATGTACCTTGTGGTCACTCCAAACCAGTTCTGGACCAGCTTCCTGCTCCCTCTGAGTTTGGAGCAAAGCTGACTAGGAAAATAAATGGAGGGAGGCCTAAGGTTTAAGCTACAACTGCCAGTAGACATCCTTTGAATCTCAGGAAGGGGCATGGTACAGCCCCTCAGGCCACCCTCCTCAAGGAAGAAAAAAAACACCTTCCACACACAAGCTTTTTGTCCACTCTGGGAGCAATCCATATCTCACCAAAGGTGAGCCATTCAGCACTCAAGTGGCACTGGCAGAAAGGACAGACTTTCTGGCTTAGGTACAGAAATGACAACTTTCTAAAAGTGTAATCTTAAAAAAAAAGTCATATCAAATCTGGCTTGAGCATTAGGATGGATTTTAAATTACCACTACAATGAGTCCTTGAATCGTGTTTCTTACTGCTCACAAACTAAAATCATGCACTATAAGTTGTTATAGCTTAGCCCAGTGTTTTCCAATGGGAGAGCCGGCCTTGCCATGGTGAATAATGACTTTGAAGGTTTTTCACTGACAGGATCTTTAAAATATTAAATATACATGTCCTACTTTTTAAACACCATGCACTCTGCCTTATGGGCATTTAGGGCGTACCTTATTGAAAAAAGAAAGGTTTAGGCTCGGAAAAAAGTTTCTTGCCAGGTCAAAATGGCAGTTTTACACACACAACTACAGGCAGTCCTGGAAACATATTTTATAGTACTACTTTAGCGAACAACATGAGTGATGTAGCCCACAAGTAGTATTTCATTTACAGGCCCTTGGTACATGTTTTATAGTGCTACTTTAGTGGGTGGAACAATGAGTGCTGCGGTCTACCAGCAGAATTTATTTTAAAGCCCTGTGTCCATATAGTACCACATCCTAGGTTAAAAGTAGTAAATCTAATATGCCAACCATGTGTACACCAATTATAACAGGTTTGGAGAGATGAGCACAAGCACTTTACCACTGATTAGATAACGCTAATGTGCAAAGAGTCTTACAGCAAACAATAAAACAGAAGACAAAAATCTGGGGTGACTGTAGTAACAGGACATTTCAAACATGAATATAGATGATAAAGACCTACGAAGTAAGTCAAATAACCCAAATGCACTGCTTGATCGTTATAATCTCATATTGATTAAATGTGTGGAGGAAATGGCACTTCTAAGAACAAGCCATCAGAGGTTAAAAAACTAAGTAAGTTACTGATTACACAACAAGCTTACGCATTAGAGAAAAACTTGGACAGCTAAAGCACGCTGTTATTAGAATACAATTTTTATATCTATCAAAATAGCAAAAGCATTTTTAAACAGTAAACTGAACTGAATGAGACCTTGGGACAGAGTTTTGGGGAATACTCTGTGTCAAGATCTGATCAATTTGTCAACTTTTATAACTAGCACAAATAAGATTAAAACCTGTCTTTAACAATGCTAGAAACTACTAAATTACTTAAAAAATGATTGTCTTTAAACCTATCAATCAGAGCTTAATAGGGGATGAGAAATGCAAGCAATAAATTACCAGAAGTAAACCCTCAGGCTCTGGGAATCACATTCTACCAGTGCTATTGCACAAAGAAGTGGTGGTAGTCACTCACTGGAGGGTTGTATGCATTGTAATGCCTCTTTGAGCACAGTAATTGTCCCCGATTGCTGATTAAAAAAACCTACATTAGGCCACAATGCACTAGAAAATCTGGGAGCAGTCTCATAAATACCTTATCTGGCAAACCTTCTTGAAAAGGTAGTTTTTAACCAATGTATAAGCTTTGTTGAATCTTATAACCTTCTACACCAAATGCAAGCAAGTTTTCAGGCTGGACATGTGGTAACAGCTATCCTGGACGACCCTCGACAGCTAGCTAATAAAGATCTTTCCTGACCTCTCAACTGTGTTCAGCACCATAGATCATCTTGTGCTATTCAACTGGCTAGATGAAATGGGAATAGAAGGTACAGCCTTGAGCTGTTTTTTCATAAGGATAGAAAGATTATATTTCTGTGTTCCTTCAGGATATGTTTTATCACTGTGTTAGACCTGGCATCTTTGGCGTGGTCTCCCCTTAACTTAACTTTTTTGCCTTCAAACCTCCTGTTTTAGTGACTATGTTTTTGCTACCATTAGGACTCTGCACACTTTAACTCTGCTAACAGGTGCTAAACTGCTTGTGCTCTCTCCTGAAAACTTGTTAGAATTGGCTTATACCCAATAGGCATAATTAATTTACTGATACATCCTTAATAAGGTGCACTACCTGTGGCCAGGGGCTGTAAATTAAATGCTATAAGTAGGCCTGTAGCAGTGATTGTGCCATTCACTTTAATGTACCTTTAAACATGTCTCATGGCTGCCTTGCAGCCTGAGTGTTCCGTTTTAAACTGCCATGTCGACATAGCAAAATAAACATTTTGCCAGGTACAAACCTTCCTTTTTAATACATATAAGTCACCCCTTGGTAAGCACTGGATAACCCAGTGTGTAGTGTAAAATGTAATTAAAATTTGGACATGTACTTTCAGGTTTTACATGTCCTGGTAGTGAAAAACATCCAAATGACATAATTAATTTACTGGTAGTTCCCTAGTAAAGTGCACTACCTGTGCGCAGGACTATAAATGAAATGCTACTAGTGGGCCTGCAGCACTGATTGTGCCACCCACTTTAATGGCCCTTTAAACATGTCTGCCATTGCAGCCTGTGTGTTTCGTTTTAAACTGCCATGTTGACCTAGCAAAACAAACCTTTTGCCAGGCACAAAATTCCTTTTTAATAAATATAAATCAACCCTAGGGCAAGCCCTGGATAGCCAGGAGTGTAAGGTGAAATGTCTTTAAAATGTTGGACATGCACTTTCAAGTTTTCCATGTCCTGGTGGTGAAAACCCTTAAATTTGTCTTTCACTACTGCAAAGCCTACCTCTCCAGTAGGTAACACTGAAGTTACCTTATTACATCCAATAAGCTGTAACTTCCAAATGGGAATAGGTGACTGGTTTATTTTTGGTGCCTTTGTAATTGTGATAAAAAATACTCTCTTATGATAAAGTGGGATTTTAAATTACATTTTGAAAGTGCCACTTTAGTAAAGTTGTCATTTTCCTGCCTTAGCCATTTAATGCCTGAAGACTGTCTCCGGGTCATATGACTTGGTGTAGCTGACAGTTGGGTTTTGTGTATTCCTCCTAGATAGCCACACACAATAGAGAGCTTAAGTATGCTTGGATTGCCCATCCTGACAAGATGGGTGGACAGAGCTGGGCACAGCCCTACTTCAATGCAAAGGGATGCATACCCCCTGTAGATAGTCTGGAGCCAGGGCAGAGGACGGAGGCAACCTATGTACTTCAAAGAAGGCACCCAGTAAACCTTTTGGGCCTCAGACACCAACTCTTCAGTACACTTCTGGACCTGTGCAGACTCTGGCAGGAATAAGGACTGTTGTGCTGCTAAAAGGACTGTGACCTTGCTGGACTGCTGCCCTGATGGACTGCTGCCTTTTCTGGACTGCATCCTTGCTACCCTGCTGCCCTCCAACCTGAATCAGAGGGATTGGACCTGTACCTTAACCCAGGACTCTTAGAGTGACTCCAAAGGCTAGCCAGCACCCAGATCCAGCTGGAGCAATCCCCTGACCACAAAGCGGTGCCCCTCAGGTTCTGGAGCCTTGGTGTTGCCTCAGTGGAGCTGAATTAAAGTTTGTGGGCTCTTTGTGACCGCAAATGGGTATGTTGGTGCCAAAACTGTGTTGTTCGCACTGCCCGCCAATGTGAAGCTCCATCAACCCAACCTTTGGGGCTACAGCATCGAACGCTTGCAGGGAACACTACTGCAAAGCTCCGGCTTGGCCGTTCGCGTCGACAAAAGGATCTTCACGCTACGGTGACAACCATTACTGATGCCAGGCCTGCTTTTCGTGCTACCTCGATACCGTCCTTGATGCTTTCCTGGTTCTTGTTGCCCCCTCCATCGTGGACAGGACTGTTTGCGCTGGACTGAGACCAGATAGTCATGAGTGGCACTCTGGGCTTTTTGGAGATATTTGTACTTAAATCTTTAAAACTGCATAACTCTTGTTCTACTGATTGGATTTGTGTTGTTTTGGGGTTGATTTATTAATTACATGTTGCTCTATTTGTCTATATTGGTTTGCGATTTTTCTTTTGTTGTGTTTTCACTTTTTAACTGTTTGAAGTGCTGCATAAATACTTTCCACATTGACTCTCAGTTAAGCCTGACAGATCTGCGCCAAGCTACCAGAGGGCTGAGTACAGGTTAATTTGTGGTTTGCTTGTGCCTCACCCTGACAAGGATTGTGGTTGCTGCTTGAGTAAAGTTTGACTTCTGTCAACCTGTAACCCAATTTCTCACACAGCGCTATTGTTTGATGCATACTTCTGTTAGCACATCTATTTGTATCATTTTGTTTGACAACTTTTAGATATATAGATGACATGCAAATTCTTCTTACCATCGGCGGGTATCCCAGTGCTCAAGTCATACATTTCCACACTGGTACTGCAGAGAACCAACACTGAATGACAGCAAACCACCTTATGTTAAATGGCAATAAAACTGTGATTCTTTTTGAACTCTGACAAACCTCATTATGGAACCTAAACTTGTAACTGTCTACATTACTACAAAAGCACTCGCCTATGAGATTAGTAAAGAATCTTTGTATTATATTGAATTCTAATCTTACATTAAATGAACAGATTAACTCAGTGGTGCAAACCAGTTTCTTTCAACTGTGACTGATAAAACACATAATTTATCTTTCCTTGCATTAAAAAAGGCAGATTGAGGATGCATTTCTGTTATCCAGATTGTATTATTGTAATGCCATCTATCTCAAAAGCTCCAGCAAGGCTTATGTTAAGGATTAATACATGTGATTCAATCTCATAAGGGCTTTTGGGACTTCATTTTTACCACTGAATATAAGGGTCAAGTTTAAATCGCTATGTTTGCTACATAAAGTTATCTTCGATAAAAATAAAAAACAAAAATTGTCCAAAAGATTTTCTCGGTGTGAGCCTAAAAGAATTTTGTGCTCAATCAATGTGGTCTTGAGTAATGTACTGAAATTTAAAAGATCCACATTTGGTGCGCATTCTTTCTTGCTAGCTGAGCGTGAATGTCAATTAGAGGTCACCAGGGTTCACAATTGCGTAAAGGCGGGACCTCTTGTCGTCGCCCGAGGCCGTACATTTAGGATTTGCACACAATAAGATCTGGAGCACAGTAGGGACCCTGATGTGGCATGTTTGTACTAGCCTGCCTCTGCAGAAGTGTCTGCACCCAGTCCCGGATATTGGTGCTGCTCTGCTAAGGCTCCCACAGGTAGACCATCTCTACTTTACAGTAAAGTTGAAGCCCATTCTTGTACTTTTCAGTATCCTGCTGCAAGAAATTCCGTTAAAGTCAAGCTCTCAGTAAATACAGAGCTGGTTTTAAATGCCTTGGATTTAATGTTGACAAGTTTTACATGGACGTGGGATACCTGTTCTTCTCATGTTGCAAATTACATATCTCAAAATTGCACAACGATTGTGACACTTGCAGAAGTGTAGAACAGGAAAGTAGTGTAGAATGCACATTTGGGATTTATAGGGGCAAGGTCACTGATGACTGGCTTGAGTTTTAGGAAGGACATAAATAAAAGGATTTAGTTAGTACCGAAATCCACAATACCTTTTGTGAGTATACATTAGCATTTTCCTTTTAAGAGGAACATTTAAGCACATACATACACAAACATAGCACCTTTCACCTAAACACTTGCCTGTGATAGAGACTGGGGTCAACTCACTAATTCTGGGGTTCGATTAATCTTTTCTTCTCAGTTCTGAGGGGGGAAGAGTAACACATTTCATTTTCGTCAAACAATTTCTTTATAACTCAAGTGTCAAAACTGGAGTCAATTCATAGGGTTAAATGGGTTTATTACAGACTCAAAGGCAATGTTACTTAAATGAATTTCAAAACCTTAGTATAAACATATAATATCACTAAAGGAGAATTAAAGCATTGCACAGTGTTAAACCTAGTTCAGATATAGAAAACTACAACTTATTTTGTAACAGTGCAAAAAATCAAGAAAAGCATATGATTCTTGGTCACTAGAACCAAACTTTCAAGCCTAACCATTTAAGCTAAACTCTAACCATCCTAATACTAAATATATTTGAGAACGGTCTGCAAACAGAAATTCAGTAGAATATTTTGTTAAGAGAGGTGTGATGGCACGAGGCCACACAAAGTATGAGGTTCTATACCTTAGAAGGGTCTGTTCAGCTTTAAATATAGGAAAGGGTCTGAATCTCTGCTAACTAAACCCTCTTTAAATCAAAACTTCCCAGGATGATTAAATCACACTCAAAGCTTCTCGAATGAAACTCTAATTAAAAGTAATTGGAAGTTACAATTTCCAGCCCCTGAAGCATACCATCTTGATAGTCATGGTTCTCAGCAAATTCAAAAGAGTTATGACTGCCAAGCTTCCAGAAGACTCTGCTTTTAACCTTTACATAGTTTGTTCCAGGCTTTCTTATCTTTCATGCACAATGAGCTTCTTGACTCAGTCTCCGCTTCTAACACCTGGGTCTTGAAAGAAACATTTAAGAAAAAAACAACTCCACAATTAACATAAAATCGAAAAAGAAAATTATATGTTTGGCCTTCACCCCAGCCAAGTTAATAAAACATGAATATATTTTCAAATTACAGGAGTTTTAAATACTACTTATGAGAACATACCAGATGGGTATATGAAAAAGTTCTATTAAGGAATTAAATGTTACATAAAATGTGACCGCTATCTTGTGACCACCAGAAAATGATTACCCCTTTACATTCTTTTTCCCAGAGACGTAACAAGGTAAAGGAAATGTTGCACTGTATAACACTCCTTTATACAGTGCCTCGTTCCTGCTAGCAGTGCTTTAAGCAGGACAACTTTCAGATGGGCCCCTATGAGGCCCTATTTTCACATCCTTAACTTTGCAGGCAAAAACACTGTTTGACTGATTTCTCTGTAGTGAATTTAAGGAAATTAATGTTGAGATGCAGTTTATCTTCAGTTTTTACGTTTTACTTCACCTAACCTTGGCTTCACTAAACGTATTTGCTTTTTTCAGCTGCTATAGTTTTGTTCTTTCATGCAACACATGTCTTTTTCTAAAGTTCAGCCTTTGACCTAATTCATCTTCAAGTATATGGTGAGTGCTGTGGAGCAGATAATGATGGCAGTGCAAGCTTGTCACATACATTTCTTGGTCTCCAAGCAGATTGCAAAAAGCAATGGTCACATATGCGCCAACTGTAAATGGTGGAAAGTGTATAAAGAAGGTACAAAGTTGTATAAATATGGACACGCCAAAGGAAAATGAAATGTTGAGTCAACAGGTTAATAAGTTGGTTCTGGGCAGGGGGATGGTGAAGTGAAGTGATGAAAGTGAGTACCTGCAGAAGGGGAGACTAAGAAAATGGTGCTGAAGGGAAAAGAGTTGATGTCTGAGGTATGCAGCTGAAGGATATCTAAAGGAAGTGAGGACATAAAGGTTGAAAGTGTCTCACAGAGTGAGAGATTGCAGACCAAAATGGTGTACAGGAGAGAGTGAGAATGACTGAGGCACACCGAAGATCACTACCCCTTACTTGAAAATTTATGACACTTAATTAAGTGTCCTATTTTCAGAATTGAAACATTTTCAAGCCTAATCATTGTTGTTACTATTTTTTTTTTCTGCTTAGCAAAGCCAATAGGTCTAGCTTGTTTTATGCTTAGGTTTTTTTGTTGTCTTATGTATTTGAATGCAATGACAGAAAACTCACAAGCAGCCCCACATGCTGGCCAAGTCTCCTGGTTGGTGAAGTACAGGATTTTATTTCACATGTTATAAGTCATGCCCTTAATTATATGCTGCTAGGATCACTAACTAAGTTTATTCAGCCACTCTCCTCTTAGAGTCAACCTATATTTTTTATCCCTGCTGCCAATTAAGGCCTCTTGTGCACCGGCCTCTCCCATGTGCAGTGCAGTGCACATGGAACAGGCCAGTGCACAAGAGGCCTGGAAGCTTTTGATACCTACGGCCCTGGCCTGAATTCAGGCCAGGGCAGTAGGCAGGAAAAGAAGCTGCCATTTCATGCCTCTTGTGCACCGGCCTGCCCTGTGTGCAGTGCACACGGGATAGGCTGGTGCACTAGAGGCCTGAAACTGCAGCTTTCACTCTCTACGGCCCTTTCCTGAATGCGCCCGATCTTGGAAGTACTCAGCAGGGTCAGGCCTGGCTAATCAGATGCCTTCAGTTCTCATTGGCTCACAGAACCGCACCGCTGCAGAATTCCAGAGTTTTTAATCAACTCCATCGAATTCCATTAGACTGCAACTCCGTGAACTCCGCCCAGACCTACGTAATACTCACACATCCACACTGTTCAGTCTGGGCTCCTAACTACACTCGAAAATAAAATGTTTGATCAAGGGAGCTTGGGAAGAATTTGTTATTTGATTTTCTTAAATGGTTACTACTCTCAGGCTTGGCGATGTCTTTACAGTGCAGGGTTTGGCCCTAGGGATTGCTGTGCATAAGGGGACCTTTCTTTCTCGATCTCTCTTTCTGTCTATCTCTCTCTCCCTGCTCACCTCAGACTGCACTGAGCTCCGGAAGAGGAGCACACTGTCTGTTCGGCTCCACTAAAGTTGTGAAATGTCAAACCCCCGCAGGGCATAACTCCACACCAAATATATTTTTTTCTCCACTGCTCTGATCACTAGTGAGTGCTTTTACATCTTCATAACCATGTATTGATTTTGTTTAGGAATCAGTTTTAGCACGGAAGAAAATGTGCTTTTTGTGTGGTCTGTTGCTGGTTTGTAGTCTATCACACTGGGCACTGCTGTTCAGTGCTCAGTGTATATGTTCTGATCTCTAAAACTTATGGAAATCGCCAAATCCATGATTGGCTTATTTAACTTTCTATACAACAATAGCATATGGGGCATAAATACATTTATGGCATAAAATGTAAATGGTCACCTGTGGACTGCAGCACTTATTTTTCCATCCACTCATGGTACAAGGAAAACATGATTTCAGGCTTGCCATTGTATCCTGATGGCTGCAGTGTAAACTCTTTTTTAAAGGTAAAACCCACTGCCTTCTCTGAAAAAAATGAAAAGACAAATTTTCATTTTTGTTTTTGAAATGCAGCCCGTTTTCCTTTAAATTATTTAAAAGCAGTTATAGCAGGCCACCATCCCTGACAGTGTGGCAATTCCCAATGGAGTCACAAATTGCGATCTACCTCATGAATATGAATGAGGTAGGTAATTTGCGACCCCCATTGGGAATAGCAAATCGTGTGTAGTACACTGTTGTATATATGGTTTTGCGGCTCCCAATGTGCGACTTGCAAATGAGTCTCAAGTTGTGAGTCGCAAAACTTGGGGTCGTACATCTGGCCCATAGTCTCTACAGTGTCAAGGCCCTAAATTTTAATTCTGGTAGGCCTAGCTGTCCTCTGTAGAAAACCAAAGTACAGATTAAAATACTAATACTGTATCTTGGAAATGGGGAAAGCTAGAAAAATAATTAAGCTACCATTCTTAAAGTTATAAAAAATATGATTCCCGGGTAGAAAGTAACTTTTTTAAAGTCACCCTTTACCTGACTTAACTGTCCAAACGCTAGTTAGCATAAGCCTCTGCCAACTCCCAGTCTGTGCTCAAGCCTGGGAGTAGGTGTGAAAAAAGGTGTTAAATGCCTCCTATGTGCAATGACTCCTCTGAATGCCACAGAATATTCTGAATGGAGTTTGTGGGCATCCTGTTGACATCACTCTGTCAACTCCTACTTAACAAGTCATTTGAGCCACATGTAAAACTTAGGACACACTTGAAATGGAGAGAACAGAATTCCAGGGCACTTCTTATTTGTTCCCTATCTGGTTGCCAGAGGCTCCTGCTTTTGTCCTAACAGACTTCTGTCTTGGGTTTGTTGTGGTTTCAGTGCCTGCTTCAAACTGGATTTTAGTGTTAAATGTGTGTGGACAATAGGATTAACATAGTACACTACATAGTGCACTCCAATTTCACACCCCAAGCCTTAGAGCAGAGGTTTAGTGTGGGCAAAGACCTTCACCATCTTGGATTAGCCCATACACATTTCATTTAGTGACTGCAGTAAACCAATCAGGAACTACTGCAAAGGTGGGTAGGTCAGGGCATAGGAACCTTCACTCAATTGTTCATAGAAGAACTAGGAGTGTCTTATAGTGCCATCCACTCAAAACCTGACGAATCCTACAAAGCTGGATCTGCGCCAGCCTTCCTCAGAAAACTTCTGGACTTTCAAAAGGATACCAGGTGGATTGAAGAAGCCGCTCTTGGCATCTTTGTCCTCTGAGAAGGATATGAGGACGTTGTGCCACACACCACTTGAAATCAAATTAAAGAAAGATCTCCAAGGATCATAAGGCTTATCCACTGGGTAGGTCTAGGAACATAAAAAAAGCTGCAGAGGACCCATGAAGAATCCCAGGTAACCAGTGGGAACTAGACCTGGACTGGACTTCGCTGTTTCCCTCTGTCTGACCCCGTGAGAGTCTCTAAGTGCAGCCCAGGGGTCCCAAGGGTCTTAGAAGTGTACTCCTGTGGTTGTGTATGCACCATAAGATGTTTTGGAACTGTTTTAAAACTTTTATTCCAGAGATCTAAGGGGACAGACAGTGAAAAGTATCCAACTGGTATCTCAACTGTGTCAGCTTGAATTTCAGGTTTTTCCTGCATGAAGAAGAGTTTGTTTTTGCTCATAAAAAACAACAAAGTTCCTTCTCAGATTAGGACTTTGAATTTTTGTTTAACTTCCCCACTACCAGGCATGAGCATGGCCAATCTACTTTGAAGGGTGTGAAGATGTGGAAGTTCACTGGAATTCAACCCTGTAACTGCAGATGGAGCACATAGTTCTGCAGCAAGCACAAAACTCAATGAGCTATCTTTCAAACGGTGCATGCAAGACAAGCAACAATCGCTTTCTAGACAGAGTCTTTTCACCTTGAACCACATGCTGCATGACCACATCCTCCAGTAATAGCAGAAGCCAGTACCCTGTGCAGAATCTCCACATTAGCTTGTCAAATGTATGAATATGAAAAACGCAATTCTAAGCAGTGTTTGCCTCTTGATTTTGTACGAGCCAAGCAAACACATGCTGTCCAGTACTGTATCATATCTTCATCAAGACATCAAAATAGCATCTACTCAATAGCTACTCATTGCAGCAGCCTACTTGTGAACACCAGATACTATACCTTGCAGTGCTGTCCACTTCCTCTTGGATGGTGTGCTAGCCAAGCAACTACTTGTTCTTCCGTCTCTTATTACAATGACCTACCAGCATCATTACTGCAGTTATTCAAAGCAGAATCCAGTATCTAGTTATGAACTTAAATACAGGAATTTCCATTCATCCATTTGCTGTCATTCTCCATTGTTTCCTGATTACCATGCAATAATTTGCCATCCAGTCAATTGCCTATTGTATAAGTAGCAAAGGCACTGCCACTTGTCACACTACCCAGAAATGTATCCAAAGACATGCAAACAACAGCTCATGCTGCCAAGCATTGAAGACCTCATCTTGATTTCCTATTAATCAAGCAAAATGTGAAACATGTAATATACCTAGTCTTCTTTTTGTCGTGTAGACTGCTAAGGATACGTTCACCAACTATTCTTTGTCTAGCTGCTAATATCTTATTTCAATACTGGTAAACCATATGTGCTGCACTATAAGCCACTGTCTAGATTTCATAGTCTTCAAGTATCAACTTGCTCTTGGGTCAGTCTCTTCCTAGCAGAATGCCTAATCATAATCAGAACAGCACCTGCTCATGGCATCTGAACACTTGCCCTCTTTGTTTCCTTACAGTCACTCAGCATTTACTGCCCATTCAGTGCCATCTTCATTTGAAGGAAGTCAAACAGCAGCTTCATAGCAACTGTGGCTGTCAAACTCTTGATTTCCATAAAGTAAAATACTACATGTCAGCCACTGTTCTCTTCTCATGATTCATGCAGTATCAACATCACAGTAGGTATCTTCCATGTGAGTAGCATCTGCCTTTCAAACTCTCAGGTCAACTCTTTGCTACTGAATCTGGTGTCCTCCTTTTCTTAACACTTAGAAATACTGTCAGTACACTAATGGGGACCAAGCATACTACAGATGGACATATGTACTCTACCAGTGATGTGTACTTTTATCTGTAGAAGAAAATATTGAAGATGCAATGTTTACCCGCCTTGAGTAAGCAAGTAAACGTATGTTGAACATTATGTGCCCTTTGACCATCCATTATATAAAACATATTTGATAATGGTGATTTAAATTTGGCCTCCATATTGTCCAATGTTGTGCACCATTTGAAAGGTTCTAAAACCATGCTGTACTATCTCAAATGTGTATCTGAAGATACTGTCTGACACTAACAATGTATATGGAAGCCTTTTCAACAGGATTTGAGTAAAGTATATTTGTGGATAGTGTGTTTCATTTTTACTTGCTAAAGATTTTCCAGCCTCTTTGTGTGGTGCAAAAAAAACACAAAGGTCATGTGTCAGATGGCACCTGGTCAAAAGGCTCTGTCATACCACTTCCTGTGACGACATAGGGCCCGAAGGTAACATAATGTCTCTTCCTGTGATGTTGTCAGGTCAAAGGTCTTGTATTTCCTGTGGCATCACTGGAGGTGGGTTAAAGGGCATATGATGTCACTTCTGCTACACGTGGAATTTTGGTGAATCAACGCCCATGTAGTTGTGACCAAGTTGTGGAACAGTCTCCCTCTAGAATTAAGGAAGGATGCCGACTTTTTCAACTTTAGGAAGCAAATGAAGTCCTGGCTTTTCATAGATTAACTGCATAGCATTGCAGGATTAAAGATAGGGATTTCTGCTAGGGCCAAGGTACCCAACAGGGCATCACCTCCATCGGCTTGCATGAGACCATATTAAATATATGGCATTATTGGCTTTTTTTATCAATCTTATTGGACTATTTGTAATGGTGTATGCTATTCTATACAAATATCAATAAATAAAAGAAAAGTAAATTAATTAAAGCACTGAATGACACTACTTTCATGCATTTTTCATGTTGAGGTGTGTGGCCTATCATTTGACAGATATGTATAAATAAATACTCTCTGTATGGAAAGGGATTTTTGTTTTGAATAATGGCATGCAAAAAACACAAGGGTCTTCAATCTGGTCGTATACTTCACAACACAAAGGGGGTGAGCAATACTTAAGTTACTCATGGTGCACATGCATCAACATGCAGTGCCACCTATATGGAGAAACCCAAAAATCAGATTTGGGAGGCACATATTTTTATTGGGCAGGATGATCAATCAGGTGTCAAGGAAATGAAGGATTTAGGGCCATATGTACAAAAGCTTTTTCCCATAGACACAGAATGGGTAAAATCCTTTGGTACATCTGGCCTTCAGTTCCTTGGTATCTTCTCAAAATGTTTACTGAACTACAAATTGGATTTGGGAATCATAATTTCCAAAGATGGAGTTCAGTTCATCTATCACGCTGCTTACATTGAGCATTGCATCCCTCCTAATAAATGACTGTTGGTAATCTGGGCATATTTGAATATTTGAGGACAGTTTAGAGTGGTGGTCTCTGGTACATTTGATTCTATTTTAGTTTCTCTGACTTCTGCCCCCTGTGCTCCCCTAGTGGAATCGCTCAGGCTATAGTGGCAGGAGCGATATCACTGAAGTTTACTGATGATGAGTGATCTACTGCCCTGCTTCATTTTAAGAAGGATCAAAGAGAAGCACAATTGAAACATCGGGGCTGATTTAAAGTGTGGCAGAACTTTGCATATGTCCAATGAACAACTCTTAACATCACAGAAGTTCTTGTTAATGTAAAAGTCTGATGGCTCTGTAAAAAAAGACAGTTTTTCATTTTTCAAGACCAAACACCCAAAATGAGAGTTTGTTTTTGAAAAATGAAAACCTAATGACCCCTACATCATGGGAGCTGTCATTACCATTATTTTTTTTACTGTAAAACCTGGTGGTGATAGCAGAAAACATTCATATGATTGTCCACTCTATGTTGGGTGAGTGGTCGGATGGCTAACACTGGATATCCATATTCTGTTCAGCCGTCTGAGGAGTAAGCAACGGAGCCTGAGTAGGCTCTGTTTTTAACATACTTTCAGTCTGCCACCTCTAAATCGAACAGGTGATCAATGAGTTTGGGGGAGAGAATACTTTGTACCTCATTATAATATTGGCGGTAAAAACCGCCTACTGCCGTGGCAGCGGCTGCCAAAAGACCGTTGCTGCAGCTTCCACCCACCCGTCAAGTTATGACCATAGCCAGAATTCCACCAGAAGGATGGCGGAATTCCGTCTGCAGCCATGGCGGCGGATGGTGGTAAGTTGGCAGTAGACCGTTGCACACCGTATCATGACACATGATACGGCCTGGCGGTGTTCTGCTGGCAGACGCAGCTGCTGGCAGCAGCGCCCCATCCCGTCTCCTGCCGGAGGACCCCCTGAAATCAGGTAAGTCGGGTGCTCTGACAGGGGAGGGGATTGGGAGGTGTTGTGTGAGTGTGTGTGTGGGCGTGTGTGAATGTTTGTGTGTGCGTGAATGCGGGTGTGTTTTGCGTGTTGTATGTGTGTGCATGTATGGATGTGTGAGTGCGTGTATGTTGTGTGATGTGAATGCGTGTGTGCTTATATCTATTTCCGTGAGTGTGGATGTCTGTGAATGGATGTATGCATGCGTGGTGAATGTGGGTAAGAGTCTGTATATGAGTGTGTACAACGGTGCATGAAGGTGCGTGTATATTGAGGGGTGGGTCTGGAGTGGGAGCGGGCATGGCGGGGAAACCAGGGGAAGCGGAAGGGGGCAGAGAAGTCCCCTATCAGTGACAGGGAACGGATTCCCTGTCACTGATAGTGCCTACTGCCATGGTTTTGGTGGCGGTAAGGAGACCACGAAAACCATTGTGGTTGGTGGGGTGATAATCGTGCAGGCGGCCTAGTGACGGCTGCCTGGCTGGATACTGAAGTCTCCAGCACGGCGGATGTTTCTGCCATGGCAGACGGAGTGGTACATTGGCCTTTTCGCTTGAGCCAAACCGCCAATGTCATATTATGGGAAAAAGTACCGCCAGTCTGTTGGCAGTACTTTTCTCCATTTTAGCGCCGTCCGCCGGGGTCATAATGACCCCCTTTGTCCCTGTTGTGACAACCCATATCCTCCAAACTCTAAATCAACACCTAAGCTTCTTAAGACAGTGCATGAATGGAACTTGACCCTTCAAATATTTCAGCCAACCTGCCTGGGCCCTACTTAAACTGTTCAAAATGTGATATGCAGAATGTGATCAATTAAACATTTTATAGACATGCCCCATGTTCTAGTCCCAGAACCATGGAACACGAAGACTTCCTGTGGCTATGATTCCCAAAAGACAAGACAGCTGCTCTAGTCGATTTGATTGATGTCTCCAAAGTTGCAGACTTCACTTCTCCTTAGAGATGGTGGGTTGCAACATCTCTGCTCAAGCAAAGATATGCGTTTTAAGGCAGTGGATATCTGCGCTACCATTTCAGCAAAGAGCAGCTCAACTAGATCGGAATTATGGTAGGCCACTGGAGCTTAATGTGTAGGCTTAACAACCAATCTGCAACCTGTAATAAAATCTGGTGCCATAATTGTGGTCTAGCTTTATCGTACTGAACTTGTAAACTGGAGAGATGATAGCCTACATTCTCAGATGACAGCACCATATCTTTATCAAGCGTAAGCATACGACCTCTTGTATATTTTAAGTATAATTCTTCTGTGGGCTTCCAGCTATTTAGTTTATTAGTTTCAGTGTCATTTAAAAATGCTTGCTTGTTAGAGGTCAGTCATACCTTTGTCCCTCCTACTTCTGTGTGGGAGTAGGGACCAACTACTGTATAATTACGCTTTGTCCTGTTTATCTAGTCTATATGGGACTTTTTTGTTTGTTTGTTTCATGCTCCTGTCCAAGAAAGCTTCCCTTTTCATTTGCAGAGCATTCTTCCTGTTAGCTTGGTCACATTTGGTCTTTTTGGGCTCTCTGGACCCTCTCTCAGCTGCCTGGGTACCGTCCTTCGTTGGTTTGGATTTTCTTTACCAAGTGTGCTTGCCTGTGTGTCGAGAGCATGGGCGCAGGATCGCTTGTAATTGCTTATAGCCTAGGCACCCAGCTCTACCAGGGCTCTGCAATTCTTAGAGACAGTGCCTACTTCTGCTCCATACTGGGATCCCACTCGCAGCTCCCTCAGTGCACCTCAGTTCACACACTCCAAGCCCTCAGCCGTGCCAGGAACCCCACACATGCGGTGTGCCATAGCACCTCAGTTCTTGCAGTAAGTACACTCTGCTGCTCCAGTACTGGGACCTCGGGCGCAGCTCTATGAGTGCACTTCAATTCACACACTCCAAGCCCTCAGCTGTGCCCGTGCAAGGAGCCCCACACACGCTGTCTGCCAGAGCACCTCAGTACTTTCAGTCAGTACACTCTGATGCTACAGTACTAGTACCTCGGGCGCAGCTCTATCAGTGCACTGGAGTTCACACACTACAAGCCCTCAGCCTTCCAAGTGCCAAGAACACCACACACTCAGTTCCTGCAGTCAGTACACTCTGCTGCTCCAGTAATGGGACTTTAGGACCAGCTCCATCAGTGCACTTAGTTCTACCTCCACGAGGTCACTACCTTTCCTATACTGGAACCCACTTACATACAGTTCCATTACAGCAGCTCAATTCTAGTATTAAGTCCCACTGCCAAGACAATACTGGAGCCAAAAGAGCAAAACACAGCTCAGCCTGAGCACCTCAAGTCTGACATCCAACTCCACTGTTGATGGGAATCACCACAGCTCTGCCAGAATCCATTAATTCTAACATTCAGTGCGCATTTCTTCTCAGTACTAAGGCTCACTCACATGCCCTTCAGGAATCCTCACTTCTGTGGTTCAGAGACAATGCCACTCCCTTACTGGACCCCAGTCGCAGCTTCACCAGGGCACCTTCAATACTAGGTTCTACACATAGCTCTATTAAAACACCTCACTTCTGACCTTGTGTACCCGTTACTAGTCCAGTACTGCAGCCCACATACAACTCTGTCAGTGCACCTCAACCCTAATCTGCAGCGCCCCATTATTCGAATACCAGGAATTACACTGCACTCCGTTTCTCACTCCTCACCCATTGCCTTTCTGTTATTCCATCACTGGGCTGGGACACAGCTCTGTCTGTACCTATAATCCTGATCTGAAGCGGCACAATATTGCTGTATTGGGGTTCACATACAACTCTGCTAATGCCCCTTCTGCTGTTCTGCAGTGCCCCCTGCTGTTCCACACTCTGACTTCTGTTTGAGGACATGGGGGAGACAATTTAAGCTATTCTTAGCTGCCATCTTTATTTGGGAGGGTCTGTTTCACCTATCTCACTCTGTTCTTTCCTTTTCTCTGTTTACTCTCAATGTTTTCGTTCTCCCCCACTTTTCTCTTTCCATCTCTTAAAATCCACACATTAACAGTTTTGATCTTTCTTTTCAAATGTTTATTTCTACTCCTCTCCCTTTTTTTAATTTTCCCTCTTCCTCTTGCTACCTCTTCTTTCAAACTCACAAAAACTTGGTTATTTCCTTCCTTGTTTTGTTTCTTTTTTTTTCTTCATAAGGCGTTCATTCTTTTTTTCTCTTTCCTTAATTCTTTCTTTGTTTCTTTATTTGCTCTCTCCTTTGACTCGGAATGCATCCTTTCACTTTTTCTTAGATCTTTCTTCCTTCCTTTCTCTGGTGTTTTTCTTATCTTTATCTATCAATTCACATTTTACTATAAATCCCTCTTTTTCCTGTCTGTATGTGGAAGCCACAAGTTACTTGTTGGACCCCAAAGCATCAAAGTGGTTTTCCCATTCTGTGTCTGTAGGAAATGTGTCAGTACAGATATGCCCTGGTTCTTTCGCTGCTTGTTTCTCTCACCATCTCTCTTTTTTCTATAATGTTAATTTTTCTCTTTCTTTTCACTCTTCTTTCATTATTTTCTTCTCTTTATCTTTTGTTCGCTAGTTTCCTTCCCTTTTTTCTCACATGTTTGCTCTTTCTTCCCTTAGTTGTGTTTTCATTTTCTCATTCTTTCTTTCCCTTCTTTATTTTATTTCTTTGTGACCCCTTCTCTTGTTTCCTTTTGTCTGTTGTATTTCTTTCGCTTCTCCTTTTCTGCCCCATCCGCTTCCTCTCCTGAGGCCTAATTATCAATGGAGCAAAAGGTGCAGTAGCCCAGAGACCTATGAACTTTATTCAACTCTAATTACTACTGTATTTTTCTACCAAAATTGCAGTCAACCATTTTCCTTTCTTACTCCAAGGCCCATGACACCATTACAACACCATTTGTCCTCTCCATCTTTACTCCCAACTCCCTCTTTCCTTTCACCCTCCAATCTGTCGCAAATTATATTTTTGTTATGGTGTTTTGAGCATTACAATCTGATGCCAAAAGTTTATTTCTGATATAGGTTTATATGATAATTGTATATGTCTACTTGAAAATCATGACTAGCCACTTTCCTTTCTCCCTCTTTCTAGAACACATTACACATAAAGCCGTTTGCCCTCCCTGGCATCTTCCGTTTTCTTTGTCTGCTCTTTTAAGTACCCACTTGTTATGTATATGTGGTGACCATGTGGTTTGTGCAAACCTGTGCTATCATCAGGCTTCAACCGGTCTCAAATGTAGGAGGCTTGCCTGTATATGTACATTGCAAACATGTTATGGCATGATAGATTTTTGCCAAGTGAGACATGCTTTGTCACTCTCAATTAATGTTTTTAATTAAAAAAAATACAAAAAGTGTGAACATTTAAATCTCTCCAAAAAATACACCGACCTGGAAGAAACATCTCCTAATGGGTCTCCTTCCAACTTCCAACTTATTGATGTGTAAGCAGTGCACCATTTCAATATTAAACTATTGCAGGCCTGAAGGCTCCGTCCTCTCATCACAAAACACCTCAATACACTCCACTATAAAGTAATGCCTTCAAGCCATTTAACAAAACAACTTTTTAAATCTTTCTATGGAAAATATTAGACTGGGTGGATGCATTATGTCTACAACCGAATCCAAATAAGACAGTATGCTCACTCCTTTACTCCAGAGATCCTGCCTCTCACTTCAGAAAATACGTAAACATCGTCTCCTCTATTGACATTCCACCTTTACTAGTGCCATCCACCAAATCTCTCAGCTTCACCAGTTACCAAGCATGTCAATAACACTCAAAGGCTGCTTCCTAGAACGCCAACCTCTTAAGGTAAATAAAATCTACAAAACTTCTAATGACCTCAGGACAACAGTCAAATGCCTCCTTTTTCACACCTTGATGGAGGTAACGTTCTCTTAGCAGGACTCTAAAAATAAACAATTAAGCAATGGCACCTCCCAAGGACCTCCTCCACACCACTGCACGTCTGGTATCCAATGTGACAAGTTCCACCCACATCACCCCTATTCTCAAGGACCTACGTGGTTACCATTAGAGTCATGCATCAGATTTAAAATGGGATATTTACCTGGCAATACTATCTCCTCTGGACACCAGTCTTACCTAAATTATATACTGCAAGCCACAGGAAGCAAAAAATATGGCAAGGGGAAATCATTCCACATTTTAGAAATCACAAAAAACAACTAAAGCAAACCTTCCATGACTGGCCCTAAAATGCAAAACCAGATCCCAGAATGTATTAGACTCAGCCTGATATACCAGCAGAAAACTCAACTGTTCGAGCTTCACCTACTACATTCAAATGTTACCCCACTTCCTCTTCCTCATCCACATTGTATAGCTTTCTCTCAGTCGACAGTTGTAATTACTCGACCTCTACTGTCCCAATACTGTCATAGCTGTTCAAAAACAACACTGCTGTGTCTCTGTCATTTTACTCTTGCGTTATGTTGCTGTGTCTATCTCTTTTGTATTTAAAGTGATCCTCTGTCTTTGTGGCATGCTCTTCACTATGTACACGCCAAAATAAATAAACACATACATAAATGACTAAATGAATGAAGAAATTAATAAATAAAATGTAACAATAGAGAAATTGGATTTCCAGAAAATTCAGAGCAGAGAATGGGACCAAGGGTATTAGGTTCCAGGTGGGATGGATAAACTAAACATCTACAAGAGATTCGAAGCACAATCACCTCCATTGGTACTTATTTTGCATGTATATATAGCGCTGCCCGCATGTAGAACATGTTACGAGTCTCTACACAACTGAGGTTTTCCATCAAGGACATATCTGCATTCTTGGCAAGAAAGTGAAAGGGACTACACCATTACGTCTGAATGAGACATATGGGGAATCCCTGGTATCCTATGGACAAGAGCCGGCTTTTGGAAGTGGCTTGACAGAGAAATCAACATGTATCCATCTAAGCAAAGAGCAGTGAGAGAACCAAAAATGTTCTTTTAAAAGTATCCAATTTGTCCACCTTCCAAACCCTCATGGAGGTGGAGGGACCCACGCACTACACTCCAGTTGCTCTTAACCTGTGGTCCAGGGACTCCTGGGGGTCTGGGAAGCCTACTCAGGTGGTCCAAATGCTGAGAAAATTAAATATTACCAGATTTAAAAACTGTAAATAATTAAAGAGAAAAAACGTAAAACTGAAAAACTGACATTTTTAAAACGTTTTTCAAATGTGAAGAAATTTGAAACTGGAGGCTACAATTGAAGTGTGTATCCTCAGAGTGATTTGTGGGTGCAGTGCAAGTGCATCAAATAGAACATAGAATGGACAATAAGTGGCCTTAATTGAATTTGTTTGTAAATTAAATAAAATATTTCATAATCTGAGTATATATTTTATTAATTCTTTCTTTTTTCTGCATTTTTGGTATATGTTTTAGTTCACTGCTTCGGGGTCCCCTGCTTCCAGTAATGACTAAGTACGGGGCCCGGATTCCAATAATAATTCAGTTGGATTCCCCAGCTTCTAAAAATGCTTCAGTAGGGGGTCCCCAGGTTCCAGTAATGATTAAATCGGGGTCCATGGAAGTCAATAGGTTAAGAACCACTTCACTAGGGGATGGTATGAACGGACTCTCTAGGGCAGTTATTAGCTCCCAGTTTACCACTGGTGGAGGATGGCTCTATCAGGACATATGAGAGGACAACAAGAGTCGTGTGCTCTCGAGAGACAGACTGACCTACAGGGAAATCAGCGCATTTCCAAAAGGTGGATCGGTGCAGTTCACGTCAGGCAAACACGAGGCAGACTCTGCCACAGCGCTTCCACCCTTTAGTATTACTGGCGTGCCATTTAGTCCCCAGATTCCCCAGCAGGCATTTCCGCCTCTGGCACTCTTAATGCTAAATGGTTTAATAACATAAAGCTAACAGCTTCAGAGTATAAATAGACCCAGATTCTGCGTAATTTTCTCAGGGGAACAATAGCTCATCTTGGTTGTTAAGAGACACCAAGCGCCGATGTTAACCCTTGCATACACGCTTCACGGAGACACCGCCTGAAAGGGGAGGTCCGTGCCTTCGAATCTGCCCCATCTTCAGTCTCCAGGCTGGCTGACCCGAGAATACAGACTGCCCTAAGCACGTATTAAAACTAGGCAGCATCAACACACGGCCCTAGCCTGCAATATGCGCTTCAACCACAGCATGACGCGTCGCGGTTTTTGTAAGAGCGACAGATCTGGAACACGCTAACAGCTCCTCTTTTTAAAGGAGTTTTGATGAATTTGTCAGACTGCACAGTCAGAGATACCGTTTCGGTCCATGGAGACTGAGTTATCTTTGGGGTCTATTAGGGAAAATGAGTGAGGAAGTAGCTCGACTACTCCTCTGGAGCCAGTCAGAGCGCCGTGGCTTCACAGACGTTACCTGTGCTGAGGGGCAGGTGAGGACGTGCTCCTGTGGGTTACAGGGTACATCAGTGGAGCCCAGAAGAGTCAGAGGATGATGGAGAGACCCATGGGGTTATTTGTCGAGGTCTTTCACTGGATGAGGAAGACACTATAGGCCATATGTACGAACACATTTTCCCATAGACATAGAATGGGTAAAACCCTTTGCTACATCTGGCCCTTAGGCCCATATTTATACTTATTTTTAGCACCGCATTTGCGCCGCTTTTTGACGCAAAAGTGGCGCAAACTTACAAAACACAATTGTATTTCGTAAGTTTGCGCCGCTTTTGTGTAAAAAAATGGCACAATGCGGCGCTAAAAAGTATAAATATGGGCAAAGCGAACAAGAGGAAGGAAAATGATATTTTCAACCCCGTCTGTTTTCCGTTTTTGACTGGTCTGCATAGGAGTTTAACCCCACCGAAGTCTCTAGTCTGTACATTTGCGTTCAGTCATATATATCTGAGGTTCAACATTTCTAAAGATCAAACAAGGCAAGGCAAAATAATCTTCAAAACAGGCGGGCTTCGGTTCAATTGGTTTACCCTTCTAATATATGCACGGCGCACTGCTAATGCGAGTGAAGACTATCACAGGTCAGGCCTACTGATGGGTTCATAAAGATTTCATTTTTAATATCAGAATGCCTAATTAATTCAATTAGTGCATGTAAGCTATTAAAAGTGAACTAGAGATACGTGTTTTTCTGTCTTGGTCCTCGTTGTTTTCGGTCAGCGTTTTGTCTTTTATCAAACACGAGTGTGCACACAATGCCTTGAGGTTAGTGTATCTATGTCAAAGGTTTGATTTTGTTTTTTTTAACCCTAGCAAAGGTTTGTTCCGCTTGTGAAGTTCTAAATTCTTCCTGTCTTTCTGTTGCCTTGTTGAGTGTACACTATTTTTTGTCAATACATACAATTTTAACAGGTTAATTTTCACACTGATAGAGACCAGTGAAACTCTGTACAACTCCTGAACTATTATGCATGCTACTTGCATATTTAATCATAATTCAACGACAGAAAATGCATGCAGAAATGTTCTGCTCCAAGTTTGCGTTTTTCAAAGGAGACACTACGTATTTTCCTGGTTACACGTTGTGTGGAACTCAGAGCACTGCCGGACTGGAAACCCAAGGCATACCTGGCAACTTTTTCTGATCAGCCTCCCCGGGTAGGGGTGGGGAGCGTTACCTTTGTACGCACAGTGAGGTCTTAAATCTGTGTGTGTCTGCTGCAAAACCGGCCCCCAGTCACAAAACCGGCCCCCACTGCTCCAAAACCGCCCCCACCCTTCCAGCACACCGGGAAAACGCCTGATGCCCGCTACGGCCAGCCCCTCCCTGACTCGGAGTCATGTACTTCACCTTGTAAATACCGTTACAGCGAGGTAAGGCATAGGGGAGGTGCAGAAGATGCCTCCTATGACTTGTTTCTGCCCTGGGAACGAGACGGAGTTGTGTTATTTATTGCAACCAAATTGCATGTTTTGCCTCTTTTCCAGGCATTTTTCCAAGTGTATTTTACAAGAGTTTCCTGGCACCATATGCCAGAAGAAAACTGCAAGGGTGTGATAAAGATTCATCATTTTGACCCCTGTCCAAATTTTTGATTGTACAAGGATCTGGATTTACAGCCTTGCTTGTAATCAGACCCTGATATCTGCAAAGTACCTTTTGTACAAACATTTGTTTAGCACTGAATAATGACATATGCGACTTAAACTGCTGTTTAATGTCGCTATTTTTTATATGAATATATTAAAGCTAAAACTTTTCTAACTACACCAAGTCTAACATTTAACCATAGAGCTTGTGAAAGGTTGCTAATACATGGTAGCAAATTCACAGATAGTTAAAGACATACTTTCTTACAAATGTATTAAATCCTCTGGTAGCAAATATTTTGATAACATTTGAAAGGTATGCGCTACTTTTAGTAATACTAATATATCCTTACTTTATAAGCACGTATACAATGTTAGATAATATGTAGAATTCTAGAAGGTAACAGTGAATTATGGATAATATTTTTCGCTGAGGGGTTCTGAGGGACATCAAATAGATGAGAGTGAAGCTTGAGTTGACTATGATGTTATTCAAAACGTGAGGTGAAAAACATCCTCATAATATAATTTTTACCTATCTATAAATGTATGTTAATATGGCCCCAAAATCATCTTCCCCTGCTTTCAACTGTTATGCAGTGGCAGATGAGTGATGGGGGAGACATACATAACAGAGCCTCTACTCACTGTCCCAAATAAAAAAAAACAACTTTCCTGCAATAAATAACAAACCCGGCCACCTTCCCTTTCCTCCTTCCCCCTCCTGTGGCTGTGCTTTCTGCTTTTAGTCACAGCAGGCAATCAGGCTTCTTAGGAAGGCCTGCTAACTTGGTTGGAAGGCATCAATGACATCACAACAGTGGGTAACCAGTTTTGTTATCAACTGCTGCTATGTCATAGCATTGAGTTATGACATTTAGAAAATGACATGAAATAAACAATAGATGCTCTCTATGAGAGCCATGCATAACTATTCTGTTAGCCCCACCCTGACAATACAAAAACCAATGTTGGTTCTCCTTTAGTTTTCCATGAAATAAATGAATATGAGAACCATCTGCTGTTGAGTCCACATGAAAAATATTCAGTGTGCTTCACACAAATTATTTCACCGAGGGTAAGGCTACATCACACAGGGCAGGTAGACCAGGAAGCCTTTTTCTCACTAGAAACAGGTTGAATCGGGTAGCCTCATACACTGCATAGGGACCCTCCCTTTGCTCTTGTGAGGCCCCTTCAGATCTCTAGGAAATGTCAGGAGAATGAGAAGACAGAGACAAAAGGACCCCGCCCAAACATTGAACTCCCTTTCTTCTCAGAATTACATTAACCAACAAATTAAAGTTCCATGACACGAAAGCAGTTCTCACACGAATCAGGGGAAGTCACATTGTTGTAAAAGTATGAGAACATTGTGTTAGGTGTTGCTTATGATTGGTTCACTTTAGGTTCGAAACCCAGTTTATACTCCATATGGTACCTGACTGTAGTTCACACAAACCAGTTCCAGTCCAGGGTCTTAAATATTCTTTCTTATGTCTCAGAAAATAATAGGAAGCTTGTTCTCATCTATTAGTATCCTTAATACATTGACTGTGCTATCAGAGCTGGATCAGCCAGCGTAATAGGGGCGGCTCCTCCACGAGAGTGGAGGAGCGTCACCCTCCTAAAAAAAAAGCCCTACAGAACTGAAAAATAAAATGGTAATAAATCTTATTACCACTTTATTTTTCAGCACCCCTTCCTGAACAGAGTGTCAGGACGGGGCGGGGCAATTGCTGCTGAGTGGCAGCAAGGAGTTCTGCACTTTAGTTTAAAGTGTGCATGTCCCTTTGGCCTGTCGTCTTGCGACAGCCAACCTAACATACACACTTTAAACTTTTTTTAACCCAACGGTCTTAAGACAGCTGGGACAGAGAAAGCCAGGGATCCATCGCTGTAAGGAGCGCTGAAAGAGGCCACTCACTTCAATCCTGACACTTCCCTAATGCTGTTTAACAGCATTAGAGCAGACCCCGGATTGATTAGTGCAGTTTCCTGGGTCCCACGTTGGTGCTTCCAGGAGAGATGATGAGGACACCCTGAGGTAAGTACCGTTTTTTAAATTATAAATATTGTACACCCTGCACCCCCACTGTAAATACAAGCCAGACACCACTGCAGCATAACAATGAATCCTGAGACAAGATGAGGGATCCATGTACTGTGTTTGCACAGGGCCTACTATAAAATATCAATGTGATTGGAGTATTGTGCAACTTTTTAGCTGTGTGTGACATGGATAACATAATGGTTTGACAGGAGTGGATACTCCAATAAGTTGATTGCCTGCTTATGTTTATTTTGCCTTTGGTTGTGTTATAGGAGGAAAGAATGAGACTTCTTTGTTTCCACTGAACCTTTAATGTGTCTGGGATTTATTGTGCTGCCAATCAGTCTAAAATTCCTTGACACCAGACGCTGTCTAGCCTTCACCCACTGTACTCCCTTCATTTGAGCACAGATGAATCACTAATGCCAGTGATTACACTTTTCCAAAGTTTCACAGTTCAGGTAAACAAGAAGCACTAAAGCCAGTAGTTGTACTCTTTGAAAGTTACAGAGTTGTCCATCCTTCGGCTCAAATGTTGTTGAAGGTCAGCCACCTAGCTGCAGTCAGTGAAACTCTATCAAAGCAAATATTTGTGTCCAGTCTAGCCAACCTGTATGAACGCTCTAATGGCCACCAGAGGGACAGAAGTTAAGACTTTTACCACACTCGCAGAGAACTACCCTCCATATTTAGGCAATCCTCCTGCCTGGCTGGTATCTCTCTGCTGCTGACGGATTTTTATCATAAAGATACTTTTTATTGTTGTTTTTGATCATCTTCACATATTGGCTCCAGAGATCAATCCACGTCTCCCTCCCTTCTCATACACTTTCTCATAATACTGCTACCTCAGACCAATAACATCACTTACTGTCTATGCTTTCCATCTGCCCTCAGCAGTTGCTAACCATTCTATAATTTCCTACTGCAAAAGCAGTCACAAACTATAAGAATTTGCAGTATTATTTGAGAAGAGTGAGAATACACCTCATATATTAATCACAATTCTTGTCAGGGTGAACAACTAAAGTCACTAAATAAAAATGTGCTTAAACCTCTGGTAGATTAGCACAAAACAGTCAGGCTTAATATGGAGGCAATGTGTAAATTATTTTAAGCACTACTGAAATAGCAATACAGTAAAATACCAAACCGTAGAACTGGTGATATGAATGTTTAAGGTTTGAATTAAAAATAACCCAAAAAAGACGAAGTACCAACCACTGTTATCTGGTTTCACTAAACTGGGTCAAAGTCAAGGCCAACCGTGATGAAGTGAGGGTTTGATATAGGGACCAGGTGTGTTTTGGTGGAAAGTTAACCTTCTGACTTAGAACCTTTTATGGAAAAAAGTTGTTGTCTAAGAGTCGTTGGAAGGACAACCAGCAAGCTGGATCCGAAGTGGGGCTCGACGATGGGGGGATGATGAAGAGTAGGGACCCGGTGGGGTCAATTGGGTTATTGGTTGAGAGCGGTGAAACCCTACTTAAGCAGCAACCACAATTTCTGTCAGGGTGAAGTCACAAGCAACCCCAAACTAACCTGTGCATAAACCCTCTAGTAGCTTGGGACAAAGCAGTCAGGCTTAACTTAGAGGCACTCAGTAAAGTATTGCACAATACTTCAAACATTAATTAAGTTAAAAAACATCACACACGAAAGCTCCCATACAAATTTAGAAAACTAGAGTAAAATGTAATACATTTTGAAGATTTAGGTAAAGATAGTGCCTAGAAGCACAAGTCACCAACTGTGGTTATCTGGTCAAAGTAACAAGTTGAGGCCAACCATGATAGAGTGAGAGTCGGATACAGGGACATAGTTAGATCCACTGAACAAAGTACCTTAATTGGTTGCTGAGTGTTGTGAGACCACATGTCGAGGAGGCATCTTGCAGCGCTGGTTCTGGAGAAGCTGCAATGTGAGGTCCTGCATCATAGATGTGACACGCAGCCATTGATAGGGCTTGTGATGTGAGGTCCTGCATTAGTGTCGAGGATGCCGTTGACAAAGGCTTGCAATGCGAAGTCCTGCATCGAGCAGTGGTAGTTCTGATGAAGAGCTGCAACCGGATGTGTAGCACTGCATCATTTCTGCCCAAGAGACCACAGCATGGCTGGCAGAACACCTTAAAACTCACTTTCAATGGTCCAGGACTGGAACGACACTACTTGGCTGGCAAGACTCACACCAAACAGAGTCAATTTGCTGGGTTTAGGGAGGTGTGAGCCTTTTCTGCTAATGAGCTCTGATTAGGAGGCAAGCCAACTAGCCCTTGGAGTCACTCCAGTGATTCAGGGTTCAAGATGCAGATCCAGTATTTTTCACTCAGGCTGCAGGGTAGTAGAGCAGAAGGGCAGCAAATTAGCAGTCCATCTTACAGCAGAGCAGCACAATAGCCCTTCTAAGTCATCCACAGGTCCGCAGGTGTACTGAAGAGTTGGGTCTGGGGTTGCAATATTTATACCTGGTGCCAGCTTTAAAGGAGGAGAAGGTTCTGTCTGTTTCCATCCCAAGAGGTGTTAGGAATTTCCTGCCTCTATGCCCTGGCCGCGATTTGTCTTAGGGGCACAAAATACTAGTGTGAAACCCTTGTGAGTGTACTGAGGCAAAGCCTTTGTGATGTGCAAGTTTGGTAGGTGA
This sequence comes from Pleurodeles waltl, assembly GCF_031143425.1. Lineage (NCBI taxonomy): Eukaryota > Metazoa > Chordata > Amphibia > Caudata > Salamandridae > Pleurodeles > Pleurodeles waltl. The sequence goes on along the minus strand of NC_090446.1, from coordinate 918,979,656 downwards.
CAGCTCCTGCTCCCTATCAAGTCAAAGATGGCCCATCCTGCAACACCTATTCCTCCTTTGTCTCACTGTCTGTAAGCAATACACAAACACAAACTGTCAGCTACACCTAGCCATGTGATCCAGGATACAGACTGGAGCTGTCCCATGGTTAGGAAACAAATGCCAACTTCTTTAAAGTGGCATTTTCAGAATTGTGACTTAAAATCTAACTGTACCATTAAAGAGGGTTGTAGATTATATTTCTGTAGACACCAAACTCAAGATTTCTACCTGCTCTCAATTAAAAGTTATCACTTATAAATGTAATAAAGTAACCCAATGTTATCCTGCAGGAGAGGTGGGCATTGCAGTAGTGAAAAACAAATTTAAGAGTTTTTCACTACCAGAACATGTAAAACTCATAAGTACACGTCCAACTTTTTGAAAACACTGCAGTCAAGGGCTGTTTAGGACCTACCCTAAGTGTGATGTATATGCATTGTAAGTATTAAAAAGGAAGAATTAAATCTGTCAAAAGGTTAATTTTGCTACGTTAAAATGGCAGTTTAAAACTGCACATCCAGTGTGGGGGAGTCAGGCCTGGAGAAATGTTTTACAATTTTACTTTAGTGAGTGGCACAATGGGTGCTGCAGCCCACCAGTAGCATATCATTTATTGGCTTTGGGTACAGACACGAGGGACTTATAAGTAAATTAAACATGCCCATTAATATTTAGGCCAATTTTACCTTACCAGGTTAAAAACAAGAACACACGCATTTTACCATTGGTTAGTATGAGTAAAGCATACAGAGTTTTATGGCCAAAATGTATTCAACAAAAGAAAGCAAAAATCTGGGGGAATTCCACACAAAATATGATCAGTTCCAACATAAAGTAATTGTGCACGCCATTGTGAAATACAAGGAGGCAGGCTTCTGTTTGTCATTACTTTTTTCCTTGGGACGTGGAATGTATGCAGTGAGATTTGAAAGGGTAATTATGAGTTAAAGTGCACAGTGCATCAACAGTGCATTGCAAATTCTGCCTATGAATCTGAAATGTTAGTGTCACTGGCTTTGCAAATGCAAATCTGTTTCAGCAAGTGTGCCCTAGCTGAGATGCAAGGGAAGAATGACAGAGAGATAGATAGACGTGCAGTTGGAGAGATGGAAGGAGACAGAGAGTGAAGATCCCTGGGGACAGAGTGGAAAAGAAGGAACCGTGGATGTAAAGAATGAGGAAGGAAGATATGAGGAGAGAGGGAGATGTTTTAATCCAAGGAAGAGCAGGGGGTGGATGAAAAAGAACAAAGTAGTCAGGTGGCCCAGCGGAGATGGGATGGTAAAGGTACAATGGGAGAAGAGTGGAAGATGATGAAGTAAAGGAGGGTCCTACTGAGGAGGAGGTGGGACCAAAGAGGAATGGGAAATAATGCAGCTTAAAATGCATTAGGAAAATGTCACAGTTGGAAAATGAGCAAAAGCAAAGGACAAAATTAGAGGAAACAAGAATCATTGTAAAAGATTGTAGAATGGCAAGCAGGGGGCAGAGGCAATACACCATTGATTGCATTAATGGGTCTTTTATAAATTGGCACCCAGATAACTTAGCCTCAGCCCATTGATGAAGACCCTCTCATATAGCTGGGATCTCTAGGCCTTCAGTTCATATGGTAGGGAGGTAGATTACTGAAGTCAGAGCAAAATGGAGAAAGGATCCACTTTTTTTTGGCCTTGCTCATTTTGTTTTGTTTTTTTCTAAAATAAAGTCTCAAAGCAAAGGGTTGTTTCAGGCAATCAAAAAAAACAATAGCCCTAAGGCCAGCTAGGGTTCTCTCTGCACGCCATGGCCATTGGTTCATTTCCCTGCCCGTAACCCCATCTGTCGCAAAATGGTCCTGGGCAGGGAAATCCTATGACAATCTCCCAGCCCTCAGGAAGTCAGGGCTCTCACCACTGTGACCCAGCAGTCCTGTGGCAAACAAAGGGTTGTGTCAACCATTTCTAGTGGGGTAGAAATCTCAGGCTACTGCTGCAGAAACATGGTGATTCCCTGACCTCTAAAATTGGGCCATTCAGTGAGTGATGTCACAATAGATCTCAAAATCCTAGATGACATCATCAAACAAGCATTCAGGCATGCCTGTTGTTGCTTGTTTGTGCTGCAGGACTGGTCAACGAGAACCATTTTTCATCTACAATGGATGGTCCCTTTAGTGGGGCTGGAAAACAGCGAGGTTGGTGGATGGGCATCTCCCATTTTTTGCCATGTGCCTTGTATGTTCCAACCTCTAAATGAGCCCCTTGCATGATTAAATCAAGTAGTTGGGTAATGGGGTAAAACAGAAGAAAGTGGTACAGTGACCTTAGGAGAATGGGCTACAGGGGAAGTGAAAGTCTGAGACTAATCTTCCCCTGTGGAATTTTGCCAGGAGAGCAAGATCATACAGTGGATAGGTAGGTTTGGGAGAAATGTGCAGGTTTTAGCTTAGTTATAAAGGGGTCAGGAGAGGCGTGTTTGGCCTCTTCCTGACTCCTGAGCACCACTAGCGAGAGGGAAGTAAAAAAAAGAAAAAAAGGTCCACCCACCCACCCTGCAAATTTTGGGCTGGGGATTAGATTTACAATGGTTTCCAGTATAGGACAGATTGCACGGGAGTAGGTGGTATTATGGGAGGTGGAGAGTCACATGCGGGTGGATCCACCCCTCAGGGAGGGGTGACGGGAGCACAGGCAAAGGAAGACAGTACGTAGGATCTCTTCAAACATGTTAAAGAGTTTTCATTGGAGGATTTTTGGGAGCGGAAGTGAAAGAGAGATTGGAGATTGGAAGGAGGTCAGTGAGTAAAAGGGGGAAGGAATGATGCAAGGAATGGGGCATTCTAGTGAAAATTTGAGGAGAAACAAGAAGTGTTTGGTGAAAAGGGGAATGGCAATTTACAAATGTTTTCATGTTATCTAAATGTTATGTTGTAGGGGATTAAGGGCCAGATGTAGCAAATAATAAATTTGCGAGTTGCAAAGTGCGAGTCCATGCGACTCGCAATTTGCAACTCGCAAATTGGTATGCAATACGGTGTCTCAGACACCGACTGCGACTCGCTATGGGGTTGCAATGACCCACCTCATCAATATTCACGAGGTGGGTCGCAAATTGCGGCCCCATAGCGAGTTTAGGCACTCGCAAACATGGAGGCCTGCTGTCGTCAGCAGACCTCCATGTTCGTGACTGCTTTCAATAAAGCAGTTTTTTTTTTTTTAAGTGTAGCCCGTTTTCCTTAAAGGAAAACGAGCTGCACTTAAAAAAAAAAATGAAACCTTTAGTTTTTTTTTTTTTTCAGGGCAGGTAGTGGTCCCTTGGACCACTACCTACCCTGAAGAAATTGTTTTGGGTCCATTCACAAAGTGGAAGGGGTCCCATGGGGACCCCTTCCAATTTGCGAGTGGGTTACCATCCACTTGAAGTGGATGGTAACTGCGACACCATTTGCAACCGCGTAGGCGGTCGCAAATGGTATTGCATACCACGCAGAATCGCAAATAGGAAGGGAACACCCCTTCCTATTTGCGATTCTGAAATGCATATTGCGAGTCGGTCCCGACTCGCAATATGCATTTCTGCATAGCAAAGAGGCATTTGCGCCTCGCAAACAGCGATTTTCGCCGTTTGCGAGGCGCAAATCCTTTGCTACATCTGTCCCTAAATGTTTTTGCAACCCTGTCGTAATAAATGGGCTTTTACGCTAAATGATGAAATGGCGTGTGATTATTACACAATGGCTCACCCCCAAGTTAATAGAAGAGTGTTAGAAATGGGGTCTTTGGTTGACAGTCAGGTTACCCCCTGTTCAAGCTAGGACCCTCACTCTAGTCAGGGTCAAAGAGAATCACCCTCAGCTAACCCCTGCTTACCCCCTTGGTAGCTTGGCAGAGCAGTAGGCTTAACTTCAGAGTGCTAGGTGTAAAGTATTTGTACCATCACACACAGTAACTTAATGAAAACACTACAAAATGACACAACACAGGTTTAGAAATATAGGAAATATTTATCTAAACAAAACAAGACCAAAACGACAAAAATCCACAATACACAAGTCAGGGTATGAATTTTTAAAGATTAAGTTAAAAAATAGCGCTTAGAACCACAAAATGCTTCCATGAAGTATTAACACGGCATCGTGACGGAGTCGTTCACAACAATCCGACACCAACGGCGCCGGCCACGCAGTCACGCAGACCCCCAGGTACAGTAACTTGGTGAAGAATGAAAACAAGCCGATGCGCGAAGTCGGGGATCGCAGCATATGTGCGAAACATTGAATCTGCGCACTTCGAGCGGTGTCGGTCACAACGTGGTGTGGCGACTTCCACGGAGTCACGGACTTCGGCGGGGCTGCAGCGGTGTCAGGCCTGATAAGGTCGTCGCGTTCCAGCAAACATCACGGACTCGGTTGCAGGCGGCATCACCGGATTCAGCAGTGGCGTCAGTCAGGAGTCATCCAAAGTGGATTTCCTTGAATTTTCACCAGCTTTTCCTTTCAAGGGCACTGGGACTGGATAGGGCACCACTTGTCAGGGCAGGAGTCTCATCAGAGAGTCCAGGTGCTGGTAAGGGAAGCCTTTGATGGACCTGAGACTTCAGAACAGGGGCAAGCCCAGTCCAAGCCCTTGGAGAGTCCTTCTCAAGCAAGAATATACCACAAGGTCCAGCCTTTGTCCCCTTGCACAGGCAGAAGCAGCAACTGCAGGATAGCTCCATAAAGCACAGTCACAGGCAGGGCAGCTCTTCTTCATCAGCTCTTCAGCTCATCTCCAGGCAGAGGTTCCTCTTGTTTCCAGAAGTGTTCTAACGTCTGTGGTTTTGGGTGCCCTTCTTATACCCAATTTCTCCTTTGAAGTAGGCCTACTTCAAAGTAAAGTCTCTTTTGAATGTGAAATCTTGTCTTGCCCAGTCCAGGCCCCAGACACTCACCAGGGGATTGGAGACTGCATTGTGTGAGGGTAGGCACAGCCCTTTCAGGTGTGAGTGACCACTCCTCCCCTCCCTCCTAGCACAGATGGTTCATCAGGATATGCAGGCTACACCCCAGCTCCCTTTGTGTCACTGTCTAGTGTGAGGTGCAACAAGTCCAACTGTCAAACGGCCCCAGACGGGAAATCCACAAACAGGCAGAGTCACAGAAATGGTATAAGTAAGAAAATACCTACTTTCTAAAAGTGGCATTTTCAAACACACAATCTTAAAATCAACTTTACCAAAAATATGTATTTTTAAATTGTGAGCTCATAGACCCCAAACTCCACATGTACATCCGCTCCCAAAGAGAATCTACACTTTAATCAGATTTAAAGGTAGCCCCCATGTTAACCTATGAGAGGCATAGTGAAAAACAAATTTAGCAATATTTCACTGTCAGGACACATAAAACACATTTCGGTATGTCCTACCTTAACCATACAGTACACCCTGCCCTTGGGCTACCTAGGGCCTACCTTAGTGGTGTCTGACATGTAAGAAAAGGGAAGGTTTAGGCCTGGCAAGTGGGTACACTTGCCAAGTCAAAGTTACAGTTAAAACTGCACACACAGACACTGCAATGGCATGTCTGAGACATGATTACAGAGCTACTTATGTGGGTGGCACAACCATTGCTGCAGACCCATTAGCAGCATTTGATTTACAGGCCCTGGCACCTCTAATGCACTTTACTATGGACTTACTAGTAAACCAAATATGCCAATCATGGATAAGCCAATTACATACACATTTTGTAAAAGAGCACTTGCACTTTAGCACTGGTTAGCAGTGGTAAAGTGCCCAGAGAAACAAAAGCAGCAAAATCAGAGTCCAGCACACATCAACAACCTGGGGAACAGAGGCAAAAAGTTAAGGGAGACCACGCCAAGGATGAAAAGTCTAACACGTGTCCCCCACAGCTGAAAGTGGGGAGCAACTACCCAACCTCATGGGAGTTCTCATCAGTAAGGCGGAAGAACCTGGACAGACCATCAGCATTGGCGTGTTCTGTACCAGGACGGTGTTCCATCGTAAAGTCCAGCACTTGTAGGGAAATGGACCACCTCAACAGTTTAGGATTCTCACCCCTCATCTGCATTAACCATCTAAGGGGCCTGTGGTCGGTCTGAACTCGAAAGTGAGTCCCAAACAAGTAGGGTCTTAGCTTCTTCAGTGCCCAGACCACAGCAAACACTTCACGTTCTATGGCACTCCACCTACGTTCCCTGGGTAGTAATCTCCTGCTAATGAAGGCTACAGGTTGATCTAGGCCCTCTTCATTAACCCCTTCTGTGCCGTGGACGTAATGGTTACATCCACCGGCACAGTGCTCCTGTGCCGAAGACGTAACCGTTACATCCTCGGCACTGAGCTCAGAGGGAGCGCTAGCGCTCCCTTTGTGGGCTTAAAAGGCAGGGATGGAAGGAGAAGCCCTTCCCATTCCACCCCGACCCTCACGATCCCCCCAGTGACGTCTGATGATGTCAGCACGCATTTGCGCACTGACCTCATCAGAGGCCACTTCCCCATCGCGCTGGAAGCACAGCTTCCAGTGCGATCGTGTGATGTGGGCTTGAGAGGCTTCAAAGGGAAGGAAAGGAATTTCCTTCCCTTTGAAGTCTCTCAGAGCATTTCAGAAGCCAGATCATAAAGCGATCCGGCTTCTGAAATGCCCACTAGACACCAGCGATTTATTTCATTTTTAGAAATTGGCATAAGGGGAGCGACCCCTTGGGCAAGGGTCGCTCCCCAGGGGGGCCAGAAAAGGCCTTGAAAAAAATTGTTGTTATTAGGCCAATTTTCCCCCGGGGGGGGGAGGGCAGAAACCACTAGGCACCAGGGATCTTTTTTTTTTTTTTTTTTTTTTTTTTAGAGTTCGGGAGCGACCCTTTAGGCAAGGGTCGCTCCCCTAGGGGGGGCACATTTTATTTAGGCCATTTCTGCCCCACTTGGGGGCAGATCAGCCGATTTTTATGAGGCCAGTCTGCCCCCAAGGGGGGCAGAAACCACTAGACACCAGAGAGTTTTTCTGTTATGGCGAATTCACGGAAGGGAAGCGACCCCTTAGGCAAGGGTCGCTCCGGGGGGGGGGCAAATTTATTTAGGCCATTTCTGCCCCCCTGGGAGCAGATCAGCCTATTGTTATTAGGTCGATCCGCCCTGGGGGCGGGGAGGCAGAAACCTCTAGGGGACTGGGATCATTTTATTTTTGTTTTGTTTTTTAGAGGTGGGGAGCGACCCCTTAGGCAAGGGTCACTCCCCTGGGCGGCAAGTTGTACTTAGACCATTTCTGCCCCCGTTGGGGGCAGATCGGCCGATTTTTGTTAGGCCAATAGGCACCGGGGATTTTTTTTTGCACCAATTTCACGCAAGGGGAGCGACCCCTTAGGCAAGGGGAGCGACCCCTTAGGCAAGGGTCGCTCCGGGGGGGGAGGCAGAATTTATTTTAGCCCATTTCAGCCCCCCCCGGGGGCAAATCGGCCTATTGTTATTAGGCTGATCTGCCACCAGGGGGGCAGAAACCTCTAGGCACCAGGGATCAATGTCTTTTTTTTTTTTCTTTTTTTTTTTTGGAGGTGGGGAGCGACCCCTTAGGCAAGTGTTGCTCCCTTGGGGGGGCACATTTATTTTTGGCCATTCTGCTCCCCTTGGGGGCAGATCGGCGTATTTCTATTAGGCCGATCTGCCCCCAGGGGGGCAGAAACCACTTAGGCACCAGGGATTGGTGTGTGTATGGGTGTGTTTTCTTTAGGGGGGCAGTCCCTAGGGTAAGGGTCACTCCCCAGGGGGGCACATTACTGTTGGCCATATTTTTGGAAGGCCCATCTGCCCCCAAGGGGGGTGGGGGGGGCAGAAAGCCCACCAGAGACCAGGGAAGTTTTTTTTTTTTCTCCAAAATAAGAGGGTGGGGGTATAGCCATACGCCCACCCCAAATAACTGGGGCCAAAGTTGTTCTGCCCACCAGTGGACAGATAGGGCAATTACCCCTGATCCACCCCCCGGGGGCAGAAAGTCTACTAGATGCCAGGGAATTTTTTTTTAAAAAAACAATGCTGGGTGGGAGGAAATTTATGGCTCCTCTCAGATTCCAGAACTTTCTGTCACCAAAATGAGCGGAAAAAGGTTTTTTTGGCCAAATTTTGAGGTTTGCAAAGGATTCTGGGTAGCAGAACCTGGTCAGATCCCCACAAGTCACCCCATCTTGGATTCCCCTAGTTGTCTAGTTTTCAAAACTGCACAGGTTTGCTAGGTTTCCCTAGGTGCCGGCTGAGCTAGAGGCCAAAATCCATAGCTAGGACCTTTGCAAAAAACAGCTCTGTTTTCTTTGTAAAAATGTGATGTGTCCACGTTGTGTTTTGGGGCATTTCCTGTCGCGGGCGCTAGGCCTACCCCCACAAGTGAGGTATCATTTTTATCAAGAGACTTGGGGGAACGCTGGGTGTAATTAAATTTGTGCCTCCTCTCTGATTCCACAACTTTCTGTCACCGAAATGAGAGGAAAAAGTGTTTTTTGGGCCAAATTTTGAGGTTTGCAAAGGATTCTGGGAAACAGAATCTTGTCAGATCCCCACAAGTCATCCCATCTTGGATTCCCGTTGGTGTCTAGTTTTCAAAAGTGCACAGGTTTTCTAGGTTTCCCTAGGTGCCGGCTGGGCTAGAGGCCAAAATCCACAGCTAGGCACTTTGCAAAAAACGGCTCTGTTTTCTTTGTGAAAATGTGATGTGTCCACATTGTTTTTTGGGGCATTTCCTGTCGCGGGCGCTAGGCCTACCCCCACAAGTGAGGTACCATTTTTATCTGGAGACTTGGGGGAACACTGGGTGGATGGAAATTTGTGGTTCCTCTCTGATTCCAGAAGTTTATGTCGCCGAAATGAGAGGAAAACTTGTTTTTTGGGCCAAATTTTAAGGTTTGCAAAGGATTCTGGGTAACAGAACCTGGTCAGAGCCCAACAAGTCACCCCATCTTGGATTCCCCTAGGTGTCTAGGTTTTAAAACTGCGCAGGTTTTCTAGGTTTCCCTAGGTGCCGTCTGAGCTAGAGGCCAAAATCCACAGCTACGCACTTTGCAAAAAACAGCTCTGTTTTCTTTGTAAAAATGTGATGTGTCCACGTTGTGTTTTGGGGCATTTCCTGTCGCAGGCGCTAAGCCTACCCACACAAGTGTGGTACCATTTTCATCAGGAGACTTGAGGGAACACAGAATAGCAAAACAAGTGTTATTGCCCCTTGTCTTTCTCTACATTGTTTCCTTCCAAATCTAAGACAGTGTATAAAAAAGACATCTATTTGAGAAATGCCCTGTAATTCACATGCTAGTATGGGCACCTCGAAATTCAGAGATGTGCAAATAACCACTGTTTCTCAACAGCTTATCTTGTGGCCATTTTGGAAATACAAATGTTTTCTTGCTACCTATTTTTCACTTTTTATATTTCAGCAAATGAATTACTTTATAACCGGTTTAGAATGAAAACTCATTGCAAGGTGCAGCTCATTTATTGGCACTGGGTACCTAGGGTTCTTGATGAACCTACAAGCCCTATATATCCCCACAACCAGAAGAGCCCTGCTTAAGTAATGGTATAATGCTTTAAAAAATCTGACATCGCAGGAAAAAGTTACAGAGTAAAACGTGGAGAAAAATGGCTGTTTTTTCACCTCAATTTCAATATTCTTTTATTTCAGCTGTTATTTTCTGTAGGAAACACTTGTAGGATCTCCACAAATGACCTCTTGCTGATTTCAAAATGTTGTCTACTTTTCAGAAATGTTTAGCTTTCTGGGATCCAGCCTTGGTTTCTCACCTATTTCTATCACTAACTGGAATGAGGCTGAAAGCAAAAAAAATAGCAAAAATAGGGTATGTCCCAGTAAAATGTCAAAATTGTGTTGAAAAATGGGGTTTTCTAATTCAAGTCTGCCTGTTTCTGAAAGATGGGAAGATGGTGATTTTACCACCGCAAACCCTTTGTTGATGCCATTTTTAGTGAAAAAACTGTGAGCCTTCTTCTGCAGCCCTTATTTCCCATTTAAAAAAAAAAAATCTTCTCTGTAGTTTGGCTAATTTCTTGGTCTCCCTCAGGGGAACCCACAAAGTCTGGGTACCTCTAGAATCCATAGGATGTTGGAAAAAAAGGACGCAAATTTGGCATGGGTAGCTTATGTGTTGAAAAAGTTATGAGGGCCTATGGACAAACTACCCCAAATAGCCAAAAAATGGCTCGGCACGGGAGGGGAAAAGCCCTGGCAGCGAAGGGGTTAAGCTTTGAGAGTACTGCTCCAATACCATGCTCTGAGGCGTCTGTTTGCACAACAAACTCCTTGAAGTAGTCAGGTGCCTTCAGCACAGGTGCTGTGCACATGGCAGCCTTCAGGGCATCAAAAGTGTTCTGGCAAGCCTCTGTCGAGATCACTTTCCTGGGTTGCTTCTTAGAAGTCAACTCAGTTAAGGGGGTAACAATGGTACCAAATCCCTTAACAAACCTCCTGTAGTATCCTGTAAGACCTAAAAAGGCTCTCACTTCAGTCTGGGTCTTGGGAGGCTCCCAAGCTAGAATTGTGTCAATCTTAGGCTGTAGGGGTGCCAGCTGGCCACTCTCCACCTGGTGTCCTAAGTACACCACAAAACCCTGCCCCATCTAGCACTTGCTCACCTTAATAGTGAGACCTGCCTTCTGCAGGGCCTCTAACACTCTCCAGAGGTGTTGCAGGTGTTCTTCCCATGTGGAACTAAACACAGCACTGTCATCCAGGTAGGCGGCACTGAACTCATCCAGTCCTGCCAACACCTGGTTGACCAACCTCTGAAAGGTGGCAGGGGCATTCTTCATCCCAAATGGCATCACTTTATATTGAAAGTGTCCATCTGGGGTAGAGAATGCTGACCTCTCTTTGGCCCCCTCAGTTAAGGCAATCTGCCAGTACCCAGATGTTAAATCAAACGTACTGAGGTACTTGGCAGCTCCCAACCGGTCAATGAGCTCATCAGCTCAGGGAATGGGGTGCGCGTCAGTCTTGCTGACTGCATTGATTCCCCGGTAGTCCACACAAACCTGAGTTCTGGAGTGGCACCAGGTGCAGTAGCCTTTGGGACAAATACCACTGGGCTGGCCCAAGGACTGCTGGAGTGCTCAATAACCCCCAGGCCAAGCATTTTGGATACCTCATCCTTAATGCATGCCCTGACCCTGTCAGTGACCCTGTAAACCTTCTGTTTAATGGGTGTACTGTCCCCAGTGTCCACATCATGTGTGCACAAGTGTGTAACTCCTGGGATCTGGGAACACAGTGAGGAAAACTGTCCCAACACGTGGTGACAGTCACCTTGCTGCTCCTCAGTCAGGGAGGGAGAGAGGATCACTCCCTCCACTGACCCATCTTTTTCTCCTGCAGACAGGAGGTCAGGAAGAGGCTCACTCTTCTCCTGTACCCCATCATCTGTCACTGGGAGCATGGACAGTTCAGTCCGCTCAAAGTGTTTGAGGCGTTGACATGCAGGACCCTTAAAGAGTTCCTTGGAGACCCATTTTTTTCTCCTGCAGCCAGGAGGTCAGGATGAGGCTCACTCTCCTCCTCTACCCCATCATCTGTCACAAGGAGCATGGACAGTTCAGTCCACTCAAAGTGAGGTATGAGACGGTTGACATGCAGGACCCTTAAAGGGTTCCTTGGAGACCGCAAGTCCACCAGGTAGGTGACTTCAGTCTTGCATTCCACCACCTAAAATGGCCCAGTCCACTTATCCTGGAGCACCCTAGGCTCACTGGTGCCATCACCCACACTTTTTGTCCAGACTGAAACTTGACCAGAGTGGCATTCTGGTCATACCAGCGTTTCATGTCCTCCTAGCTTGCTTCCAGCTTCTCCTGAGCGAGACTCCTGAAGCGGGCAGTCTGGTTTCTCAGAGCCAGCATGTAACTGAATACATCCTGGGGGGGTTTACTAGGAGCTTTCTCCAAAGCTTCCTTAACCAGACTCAAAGTTCCCCTCACAGGGTGGCCATAAATCAGCTCAAAGGGACTAAACCCAAGTCCCTTTTGAGGCATCTCCCTGTAGGCGAACAAAAGGCATGGCAAGATAATGTCCCACTTCCGCCTCAAAGGCTCTGACAGGCCCATGATCATGCCTTTTAAGGTACGGTTGAATCTCTCAATCAGACCATTACTTTGGGGGTGGTAAGGGGTGGTGAACTTGTAGGTTACCCCACACTCCTTCCACAGAGACTTCATATACATGGATATGAAGTTGGTACCCCTATCAGATACCACTTCCTTGGGGAACCCCATATGGGTAAAAACCCTGATCAAAGCACGACCCACCACAGGGGAAGTGATTGATCTCAAAGGAATGGCTTCTAGGCACCGGGTGGCATGGTCCACCAAGACCAGGATGAACCTGTTGCCCATAGGTGTCTTGTGATACAGAGACCCCATAATGTCAATGCCTAATCTCTCAAAGGGAATACTGACAACAGGCGAAGGCTGGAGGGGAGCCTTACATTTCCTCCCGCTCTTGCCATTTGCCTGGCAAGTCTGAAAAGACCTGCAATGTGCATCTGAGTGGCTGCGCATTAGGGGCCAGTAAAAGTGGGTGACAAGCCTCTCAAAGGTCTTGTCCTGCCCCAAATGTCTAGATAAAGGCACATCATGAGCCAACCCCAGTATGAAGGCCCTGAAGCATTGGGGTACCACCAGCACACAGGCTGACCCAAGCTCAGAAACCTTAGGCTTGCTATACAGGAGGTCATCCTCCCAATAGATCAGGTGTGATCCTGGCTCCTTGCCAGCCGCCTGGTCTGCAGCCTGCTGCTGCAAACCCTCCTAAGTAGGGCATGTCTTCTGTGCTGCACAGAATGCTTCCCTGGTGGGTCCCTCTTCTTGCTGCCATTGCGACATCTCAGGGACCTCCCCCAGTTCAGCCACCTGTTCCCATGTAGGCTCCGGGGCGTCACCCTCAGGCTCCGCCTCCTCCCGGACTGTGGGAACTTCTGGGGCCGGTTCCCCACACCCCCTGCCCTTCCTCTTCTTGGTGGTCCCCTGGGCCACTGTTTCAGGCTCCAGGGGCTCTTGATTACCCTGACAGGCTGCCATTGACCGAGTGTATACGCATACCCACCCAGGCAGACCCAACATGTCCAAGTGAGACCTGTGTTCCACCTCCTTCCAAGGGGAATCTTCCAGGTCATTGCCTAGCAAACAATCAACAGGCAGCTACCTTCAAGGAACCTGAGACCCCCCCCATTCAAAGGGAACCTGCGCCACTCTGCACAGACGCTCTGAGTTGTCCACTGCAACTACTTGGTGAAGTACCCAGGGATCTATCTGCTCTTCAGACACCAGCTGACTCCTCACTGTAGTCAAAGTGGCTCCTGTGTCTCTCAGAGCCTCCACCCTCTGTCCATTAATGGTCACCCACTGCCTGTACTTCTTAGTGTTTTCAGGCACTAGGGTTCTCTGGGCCATCTCACTGTCCCCTAGTGAGACAAGGGTCATCTCAGCTGGTTCCCACCTACCTGAAACCAACTCCTCCCCGAGCGCTACACTGGCCAAACCCTGGGAGGGTGCACCAGTGGGTGCCGGTGTACTTTTGGGGCATTTGGGGTCCCCCCTCACATGACCCACCTGGTCACATGCATAGCACTTACGTTGGGACCACCTGCCACTGGCTTCTCTTTGGAGAACCATGGCTTCTTTTCACTGGGGAGTTTGGAATCCTTACCCTGGGAATCAGTTCACTCCCCCTGTTTACCCTTACCCCCCCTTTCTTCTGAGAGGGACCCTGCCCACCCTTGACATGGTTTCCCCCATACCTCTTCTGGACCCTGGTGCTCTCCCAGTGGACCGCTTCCTGCGCAAGCTTCCTGGGGTCAGTCAGCTTGCTGTCAATCAGGTGCTGGCGCAGCTCTGGAAAACATAAACTGTACAAGTGCTCCCCAGCAATCAGATTGTAAAGCCCCTTATACGTAGTTACCTTACTGCCCTTCACCCAATCATCCAGTGACCTGCAATAAGAATCAACACATTCCAAACATGTTTGGGATTCCTTCTTCTTGTACGATCTAAACTTATCATTGCACTGCTCAGGGGTAAGACCATACCTTGCAAGCAAGGCATCCTTCATGCTAGAGTAGGTGAGATTCTGAGCATTCCCTAAGGCTTCAAACAAAAGGAGGGGATAGGAGGATTAATGGTCCAGTGTATATCCTCCAAAGAACCTAATAATAGAATATGATACACTGTTCCAAAGGAATAGGGAGAAGGAGTAAAAGAGTCCTGATCATCAGGAGCAAGAGTCCTCACACACCATGCTCAGTGTCATGCTTCATCATCGGACAGCTCCTCGTCAGACCGGCGCTGCAATGTCTGACGGGCTCCCCCCAAAGGGGGGCTCTTTGCCGGAGATCTCTTGTTTTGCCGATGATGCCGCGGAGCCAAGTATGGGTCCGTGGGGAAAGAAAACACAAGAGTAAAGGATAAAATTGGCTCAGGACCCTCACTAATTATTTTATTCTTTGATGTTGGGAAATGGCCAAGATTAAAAAATGGCAAGGGAGTGAAAGTCGAGATAATGCTCAAACACTCACACAAGACAATCGAATAAAGGAAGTCGGTAATTATCCAAAATTCCTTAATATGCGGTCGACATGTTTCGCGTCTTCTTATGGTCCCAAAAGGATCCTATGACGCTTCTTCAGGACCTATTAAATAATTGGACTTCTTCAATTGAAACCAAGGTGAAAAGAAAATATATATAGACTCCTGCAATCTATCGTTCACAGTCAAGACGTCATCAGTCACTTACTAGGATGAAACAGGACAGAGGTTAAAATTGTATAATCTCTTCGTTGAACATGAAAGAGTAGTTCCATCAAGTCAATGATAAAATAGTGACAAATATTGGTTGGGCTTTCCATCTCCACTAGAGAAAGGGCTCCATGGGATCACGTAGGCCTGTTGCCCGATTCACAACAAATCTGGTCAAGGTAAACAGAGATACATAACAAGGAGAACACAAAAGTGAGTAAAAAAGTAAACAACAAAGTGTCTGTTGCTAAATAGTAAACCAAACCATTCGTACGGTACCTGAAAACAAGTAAGACGTACTTTAAAATGCAAGTCAGATGAAAAAAAGGCTACATAATATGTTCTAATATGCGCAGAGAAACAGCATTCACATAATCACGGAGTAAACAATGGTAGAGACAATTACCCCGGGTTCTAGATGCATGTACGTGTACTCCGTATCGCAGTCACATTCAGACAAATGCTCAAAAATAGTGAGATGTGTCCTCGAGAGGCCCTGGTCATATAACAGGGATCAATATGTCAGAGCTATTGTAAAGCGTAACGCTAAGGGCTCGGTGTTTAAACGCATACTCGGTCCCTCCCTCTTGTTGCCAAAGTCAGCCGAGCGGTTAAGCAGACAGATTCAGAGTAACTATCAGTTAAAGGATCACTTTTAAAAGCGTGCCGACGAAAGAGACACACGTCCCCCCTATGGGACCGATATCTCGTAGTCAAAAAGACGGCATTATGTCCAGGGTTATTTATCAAGACGCGGAGGCACTTACTTGTATATGTGTCGGTGTCCTAACGCAGCACCTACCCTCAGGCTCCGTTCCCGAATGAGGACGAAGCCGGGTGCTCAAGGGGCATAAATAGTACGCGTGCAGAGCGCGCGGAAGTCAATTATTCAATTCGTTGCCTAGCATCACCTCCCTCCACACAAGACGAGATCAGGACAGTAAAAATAGAAGAGGGGGCTTCCAAATACGTCACTAGGTCAGAAGATACATGGCGGCCATCTTAGGCTAGTATGAATGTAAAGAAAATAAGTGTTTAATCCACTCTAGGACAGCATAAAAAACTTCAAAAAACCCCCATCTGAGACAGTGACATGATCATAGCTAATTCAATCCCGTAATGAGCACTCGTTTCAATAATCCAAAGTGTTAGAAACTGATGTGGGGGATGTTACCACCGTAGCCCATATTGTCATAATCATAAGAGAAAAATTGTATACATTTTTCGGCCAAAAGCGGATGGTAGGTAAACCGACAGTTATCTACATTGAAAGGTTGAACCAGGGTATATCATCATTCAACCCTTGGCGATGGGTGTTAAGTCTGTACACCCAGCGCTGTTCAAGTTCAAAGAGTGGGCGAGTACCTTTTGAGGTACTAGTCTGTAATACAACCCACCACATATCATCTGGTGTGTGGTTGGACTCAATGAAATGGATGCTAAGTTTAGTTGTGACTCTACCGCAGCGAATGTTGCTGCAGTGTTCATTTATTCTTACTTTCACAGCTCGTGTAGTCATCCCTACATATCGCAGATTACATGGGCAGGTGATCAGATAAATACAATTGCGAGTATTTGTCACGCCGCGGCCGCCGCGGCTTCGAGTCGCCGCAGCGCGGCATTCCCTTCATGCCGCGGTCTGTGTGCAGGCCTCGGGGGAAGCCGCGGCTTGTGTACAGACCGCGGGGAAAGCCGCGAGTTCGTTCAGGGGTCGCGGCACTCGCCGTGCCCCCTTCTTTTGTCTCTATTGGAAAGACAAACGCGGCGGGAGAAAGAACTCGAGTTAGGTCTTGATCATGTCACGCACAGCGCATTAATGCGCTTTACATTTCTTACAGCATGTACTTTGGGCACTTACCGATGTCTCCAGGCAAAAGCCGAACCCTTGCACATGGTGATGTTTTTATGCCTGCCTTTTCCTTTCCCAGCATGCTGCCCACTTCCTCTCTTCCCAGCATGCATTGTTTTTCTTTGTTTGGACGCATGTACCTGATTCACTATTATACTCTTTTCCACAATCCAAGATGGTGGTGTTTCTACTTCCTGTTTCCTACTTCCTGCCTAGAGGTATATAAGGTGAATCCAGCTGCTTGTTCATTGCGTTGCAACACTCCTTGGTGGTAGTCACGCTCTGACTGGTTTCTTCCTGCGAATCCAGTATTTTCCTGACCTGTCTTCGTTTCCAGTCTTCCTGCACTCCGGATCTTCATCTCTAACGCCTTGGTGTCCTCCTTTTGTTTCAGGGAGTTCCCGTTGGAGGTTTTTTACCCTACTGGGGTTTTTCCTATGGGACTCCTTCTGGAGGGCACGGACTGTAGTGGCTTGCTATTGCCAAACAGCACCGTGGCTACCGGAAGGGGTCGCCCCTACCTCGGCCAGAGCAGAACCTGCCGGAACCGGGGTCGTTCCCCAACTCTTCTCAACTTTGACGGTAAGCCCATTGAAAACCATGACAGATTGCAACGCCCACAAATCCAGTTGCAGTCCGGAACCATGGATAATCCAGTGGCAAATACGGAACCTACGAGCCAGACCCTGCTTATAACGATACAACAACAGGCTCAAGAACTCCAACAGCTACGTACTGAAAATGCCATCTATCGACAAGCCTTTGCATCCAGGACCACAGATGTACCCTCAGTAGCTGCCACTACACCCCATTTCTCCGGGGATCCTAACAGATTAAAAGAATTCCTGGATGCCTTAACGGTTTATTTTGCCTTTCGCCCCTCGCAATTCGTTCAAGACAAAACCAAGGTGGGGTATTTGATTAGCGCCTTATCGGGCCAGCATTGGCTTGGGCCACTCCTTTAGTGACAAGAAATGATCCTTGCCTATCTAATTATTCCACCTGTATCACTGCTTTTAAACAGATGTTTGAACGCCCTGGAGTCGAGACATCTGCAGAAGAAGCTCTTTGCGAAATCCAACAAGGGAATCAAGATGTATTACAATACATCACCCGTTTCAGACAATGAGCAGCAGAAACATCCTGGGTGGAACGTACTTTGGTGACACTGTTCCGTAGAGGACTCAGAGAGGACATTAAGGACGAATTGGTGCACTCTGCTAGAATAGAGAACCTTAAAGGATTGATGGATCAGACTCTGACAATAGAATATCGGTTGAACGAACGAAGAATGGAGAAAAAGAAGAGTCGTTTGCCATCTCACTCAGTGATGTCTCGCACCTTCTCTCATCGTACCGAGGAAGTACGTCCTGAACCTAAGGGGAATACCGAGGAAGAGCCAATGCAAATTGACACGGCTCGAGGACCTTTATCAGCTAGTGAAAGAGAACATAGACGAAGAAAGGGGCTTTGTCTATATTGTGGTACAGCTGGTCACCTCATTCGCACCTGCCCCATTCGTCCAACCAAACCCTTGGGAAACGCCAACTCCCATCCTCAGTGAGAAGGGTGAGGACGGGATATCGTGAAATACCTTCCATTTGTTCTTCCAGAGAGGAAGGAACTGCTCTTTTTCTTTTACCAGTTATCCTTCATTTAACTGATGGCCGGGAAGAAAGAACCTTGGCCTTATTGGACTGCGGAGCCAGTGGCATCTATTTAGATGAAGCCTGGGCCAAGAAACGACAGATAGCACAAATACCTAAGGAAGTACCAGAACAGGTACACACAGTGGATGGATCACTCTTGGCCTCAGGACCCGTACAATATACCACCCCTACCTTCTGTCTACAGTTTGGGAAACACCAGGAAAATCTTTCATTTGATTTAATTTCATCACCACACCACGTCATGATCCTGGGAATTCCATGGCTCACACGGCACAACCCTTATATCAACTGGGAAACAAGAACTATTTCCTTATCCTCTCACTTTTGCCAACACCACTGCTATCCCGCAGGGGATTATTGGTCTCTAAAAAGTCTCTTAGCAGCACCCCCTAAAGTGGGATGCTCTATTAACGTCCTACAGGGAGTTCCCAGGCATTATCAGGAATATGCCGATGTATTCCAGAAGCCAGAAAAACCTGAACTGCCACACCATAGAGAATACGATTGCGCCATCCCTTTAGAACCAGATACAGAGGTTCCTTTCAGGCGAATGTACTCTCTCACAGAACCGGAGAAGCAGATTCTTAAAGAATACCTTGATGAGAACCTACAAAGCGGGTTGATTACTCCCTCTTCTTCACCTGCAGGGGCTCCTCTCTTTTTTGTGCCTAAGAAAACTAAAGATTTGCGTCCCTGTATTGATTTCAGAGGATTAAACAAGATCACTATTAAAGATCGGTACCCGCTACCCCTCATAAAGGACATCCTAGAAGCAGTCAGAGGGGCAAAGAGATTCACCAAACTGGATCTTCGAGGAGCCTACCATCTTCTAAGAATTAAAGAGGGTGATGAGTGGAAAACCGCTTTTAGAACACCCTTTGGTCACTATGAATATAGAGTAATGCCATTCGGACTCACCAATGCCCCTTCCATTTTTCAAAGGTTCATGGATTCTATCTTTTCTGATCTTTTGCAACAAACAGTAGTGGTGTATCTCGACGACATTTTAATCTTTTCTGTGCATCCAGAGGAACACTCTAAGCATGTTCGCCAAGTTTTAGAGAGACTCCGACAACACCATTTATTCTGTAAACCTGAAAAGTGCGAGTTTGATCAGTCGGAAGTAAAATACTTGGGGTATTGCATAAACCAAACTGGAGTAGCCATGAATTCAGACAAGGTGCAAGCTATATTGAATTGGCCATCTCCTTCTTCCATCAAGGAGACTCAGTGTTTTTTGGGATTAGCCAACTTCTATCGCCAATTCATAGCAGACTTTGCCTAGAGAACCAGCTACATTACTCAAACCCTTAAAAAAGAACATCTAAAGAAAGGCTTTTGTTGGACACAAGACGCAGAGTCGGCCTTTCAGGATTTAAAGAAAGCCTTTATTCAAGCCCCTATTCTACGACACCCAGACACCAGCAAACAGTTCATTGTTGTGGCAGACGCCTCAGAAAGAGCCATTGGGGCTGCCTTAATGCAAAGACAAGACGATGATGATTTAGAACACCCTGTATTCTACCTGTCACACATTTTATCCGATTCTGAGCGGAACTATTCCGTGTTAGAACGTGAATTACTCGCCTTAAAAACCGCTTGCACAGAATGGAGACACTTTTTGATGGGCTCAAAAGAACCTTTTTAAGCCCGGACAGACCACAGAAATCTACAGTGCTTAAGAAACTTTCAGTGTCAAAATAGCCGACAGGCTCGATGGGCTTTCTTTTTCAGCCAATATGACTTCTATATCACTTACATCCCTGGTTCTCAGAACATCCTGGCGGATGCCTTGTCCCGACGTTACCCTGAGTGTAACGATTCTACTGTACAGAACTTATTTGACGATAACAAGATCATTGGGGTGGTACAGACTTTTTTAGACCAAGTCAAGTCCGAATATGCCAGTCTAGAAGAGACAGAGCTGAATAAGTTGCGTCCACAACTGCATATAGATCAAGGCTATTATTATCATGATAAGGCCCTATTCTTACCCACTAAAACAGTACAGACTGAAGCCTTACGTATGTGCCATGATTCCCCTATCACGGGTCATCGAGGAATGAGAGCTACTCAAGAACTTCTGCTTCGCTCCTTCTGGTGGCCAACACTCAAGACAGATATTGAGGAATATGTATCATCTTGCCCTATATGTGCTCAAGCCAAGACACCCCGTACCAAACCGGTAGGATTACTCCGCCCACTACCAGTTCCCCCAGGCCCATGGCACACTATCTCCACAGATTTCATGTGCGCATTACCCTCTTAAATGGGAAATCACGTAATAATGGTAACCGTAGACTCCTTCACCAAAATGGCTCACTTCACGGCCTTAAGAAAGTTACCAACGGCAAAAGAATTGGGTCAAATCTTTACACAAGAGATCTTTCGGCTTCATGGATTACCTCAGGTCATTATATCGGATAGGGGTCCTCAATATATCTCCCGATTCTGGAATCAATTCTGTAAGACATTGGGAATCAAAGTGGCCTTATCATCTGGTTTCCACCCTCAAACCAATGGACAGACGGAACGACTCAATCAAGGTCTCGAACAATACTTACATAGCTTCTGCAATGCTCCGCAGAGTAATTGGGCTACCTATTTACCGCTTGCAGAATTCTCCTATAACAACTCCATACACAGCGCCTCGAAGGTCTCTCCCTTCTATGGCTCCTACGGTTTCCATCCCAAGGCCTTTCCATCTCCCCTGAGAGAAAATTCCAATCTTCCTGCCATCTCCTCCTATGTCCGACAGCTACGAGGTATCCAACGTGTTATCCAGTCCAACCTTGTGGCCACTAAGTCCCGCATGAAAAGGATAGCGGATAGGAGACGCTGTGCGGCTCCTCAATATCAGGTCCAGGATAAAGTCTGGCTCTCCTCTAGATTCCTACCTCTCCGACTCACTCAGAACAAATTCAAACCCCGCTTTTATGGCCCCTTCCTAATTCTCAAAAAGATTAACCCAGTGTCTGTGTGTCTTCGCCTGCCTCGGACGTGGAAGATTCACCCTGTATTCCATGTCTCTCAACTTAAACCTTACCTTCCTGATCCTTTTCACAGACAATTTTCCTGTCCCCCTCCTCTGTTGGTTGATAATGTGCCCGAGTACGAGGTCCAGGAAATCTGTGACTCTCGGCTTTTCCATGGGCGCCTCCAGTATCTTATTCATTGGAAAGGTTACCCTATGAGTGAGTGTTCCTGGGAGGATGCCCCTTCAGTTCATGCCCCTCTTTTGGTCCGTCGCTTTTTTCGACTCTTCCCTCACAAACCTGGGGCCTCGGGGGGGGGCATACTGTCACGCCGCGGCCGCCGCAGCTCCTACGGCAGCCGCGGGCTCGAGTCGCCGCAGCGCGGCATTCCCTTCATGCCGCGGTCTGTGTGCAGACCTCGGGGGAAGCCGCGGCTTGTGTACAGACCGCGGGGAAAGCCGCGAGTTCGTTCAGGGGTCGCGGCACTCGCCGCGCCCCCTTCTTTTGTCTCTATTGGAAAGACAAACGCGGCGGCAGAAAGACCTCGAGTTAGGTCTTGATCCTGTCGCGCACAGCGCATTAATGCGCTTTACATTTCTTACAGCATGTACTTTGGGCACTTACCGATGTCTCCAGGCAAAAGCCGAACCCTTGCACATGGTGATGTTTTTATGCCTGCCTTTTCCTTTCCCAGCATGCTGCCCACTTCCTCTCTTCCCAGCATGCATTGTTTTTCTTTGTTTGGACGCATGTACCTGATTCACTATTATACTCTTTTCCCCAATCCAAGATGGTGGTGTTTCTACTTCCTGTTTCCTACTTCCTGCCTAGAGGTATATAAGGGGAATCCAGCTACTTGTTCATTGCGTTGCAACACTCCTTGGTGGTAGTCACGCTCTGACTGGTTTCTTCCTGCGAATCCAGTATTTTCCTGACCTGTCTTCGTTTCCAGTCTTCCTGCACTCCGGATCTTCATCTCTAACGCCTTGGTGTCCTCCTTTTGTTTCAGGGAGTTCCCGTTGGAGGTTTTTTACCCTACTGGGGTTTTTCCTCTGAGACTCCTTCTGGAGGGCACGGACTGTAGTGGCTTGCTATTGCCAAACAGCACCGTGGCTACCGGAAGGGGTCGCCCCAACCTCGGCCAGAGCAGAACCTGCCGGAACCGGGGTCGTTCCCCAACTCTTCTCAACTTCGACGGTAAGCCCATTGAAAACCGTGACAGTATTGCAATTAGTATGTTTCATCAATCGCCACGTTAGTATGGGTTCTAAATCTAGGGTGTCTGTCCGTTTAGTGGGCAAAAGTGCTGCCCATCGAGGTGCCGCGGATTTGGTGGAAAAGTTTCTCCTCGAACTGGAAAAAATTCCTTGTCATGGCTAAGCTGGCACAGTGCATGATGAAATGAACAGGGGTAGTTGACTCTAATCTAGCTGACAAAAGGGCTGCCTCAACTACCTCCAGTGTAGCTGCCTGTGGGATGTTGGTATATAGAGCCTCAACATCTAGAGAGAAAGTCT
Source organism: Pleurodeles waltl (assembly GCF_031143425.1). NCBI lineage: Eukaryota > Metazoa > Chordata > Amphibia > Caudata > Salamandridae > Pleurodeles > Pleurodeles waltl. The sequence goes on along the minus strand of NC_090446.1, from coordinate 918,956,840 downwards.
ACCCTTATATTAAGGAGGATTACACGATGGATACACCATCTATATCATCAGATGAAACTTTTCCACCAAATCCGCGGCACCTCGATGGGCAGCACTTTTGCCCCTAGTCTAGCATGTATGTACATGTATGATTTTGAGAAGCGCTTCATTCTGCCAGAGACTAATCCTTTTTTTGACAACATTAAACTATGGCGTCGATATATAGACGACATTTTAGTTATCTGGCATGGTTCTATCTCAGTAGTTGACTCCTTCACGACCTGGATAAATGGTCTGGATCCCTTTCTGAACTTTACATCTTCTGTCTCCACTATTGAGATTCCTTTCTTAGACTTATTGATCAGCATTGAGGAAGGTAAACTGAAGACTAGAACCTATCATAAAGTGACTGATCGGAATAGCTTATTATTATATGACAGCCATCACCCTAAGGCATTGAGAGACAATTTACCGTACGGGCAGTTCTTGAGTCTCCGTTGGAATTGTAGTGATCTTAAGCTATTCAATACCCAAGCTACTGATCTCCAGACAAAACTACATGACCGCCACTATCCTGATAAAGTCATAAGCACGGCCTACAAACGAGCCAAATATAGTGACAGAGATTCACTATTACAGTTGACTCCCAGATCCACGGAAACCAAATTGACGTGTGTTTCTACCTTCACACCATTCTCTAATACAGTCAAAAAGATTATTAACAAGAGATGGTCTGTTCTCTGCAGTGGAGGCGAGAGCATTCCTAAACCTGTTTTTGCTTTTAAGAGGACCTCTAACATTAAATATATGTTAGTACACACTCGACCGAGACCCATTATGACTTCGACCAGCCAAAGGTCTCTATGGGATCTTCCCCCAGTCAAGGGTCATTTTCCATGTGGAAATTGCAATGTTTGCTCACTCACTAAATGGACAGACACCCTAGATTTAGAACCCATACTAACGTGGCGATTGATGAAACATACTAATTGCAATACTCGCAATTGTATTTATCTGATCACCTGCCCATGTAATCTGCGATATGTAGGGATGTCTACACAAGCTGTGAAAGTAAGAATAAATGAACACCGCAGCAACATTCGCTGCGGTAGAGTCACAACTAAACTTAGCATCCATTTTATTGAGTCCAACCACACACCAGATGATATGTGGTGGGTTGTATTACAGACTAGTACCTCAAAAGGTACTTGCCCACTCTTTGAACTTGAACAGCGCTGGGTGTACAGACTTAACACCCATCGCCAAGGGTTGAATGATGATATACCCTGGTTCAACCTTTCAATGTAGATAACTGTTGGTTTACCTACCATCCGCTTTTGGCCGAAAAATGTATACAATTTTTCTCTTATGATTATGACAATATGGGCTACGGTGGTAACATCCCCCACATCAGTTTTTAACACTTTGGATTATTGAAACGAGTGCTCATTACGGGATTGAATTAGCTATGATCATGTCACCGTCTCAGATGGTTTTTTTTTGAAGTTTTTTATGCTGTCCTAGAGTGGATTAAACACTTATTTTCTTTACATTCATACTAGCCTAAGATGGCCGCCATGTATCTCCTGACCTAGTGACGTATTTGGAAGCCCCCTCTTCTATTTTTACTGTCCTGATCTCGTCTTGTGTGGAGGGAGGTGATGCTAGGCAACAAATTGAATAATTGACTTCCGCGCGCTCTGCACGCGTACTATTTATGCCCCTTGAGCACCCGGCTTCGTCCTCATTCGGGAAGGGAGCCTGAGGGTAGGTGCTGCGTTAGGACACCGATACATATACAAGTAAGTGCCTCCACGTCTTGATAAATAACCCTGGACATAATGCCGTCTTTTTCACTACGAGATATCGGTCCCATAGGGGGGACGCGTGTCTCTTTCGTCGGCACACTTTTAAAAGTGATCCTTTAACTGATAGTTACTCTGAATCTGTCTGCTTAACCGCTCGGCTGACTTTGGCAACAAGAGGGAGGGACCGAGTATGCGTTTAAACACCGAGCCCTTAGCGTTACGCTTTACAATAGCTCTGACATATTGATCCCTGTTATATGACCAGGGCCTCTCGAGGACACATCTCACTATTTTTGAGCATTTGCCTGAATGTGACTGCGATACGGAGTACACGCACATGCATCTAGAACCTGGGGTAATTGTCTCTACCATTGTTTACTCCGTGATTATGTGAATGCTGTTTCTCTGCACATATTAGAACATATTATGTAGCCTTTTTTTCATCTGACTTGCATTTTAAAGTACGTCTTACTTGTTTTCAGGTACCGTACGAATGGTTTGGTTTACTATTTAGCAACAGACACTTTGTTGTTTACTTTTTTACTCACTTTTGTGTTCTCCTTGTTATGTATCTCTGTTTACCTTGACCAGATTTGTTGTGAATCGGGCAACAGGCCTACGTGATCCCATGGAGCCCTTTCTCTAGTGGAGATGGTAAGCCCAACCAATATACTATCAGTATGGGTTGCTATCTTCCACTCCATCACGTTGTGTTGCACAGTTTGTCACTATTTTATTATTGACTTTATCGAACTACTCTTTCATGTTCAACGAAGAGATTATACAATTTTAACCTCTGTTCTTTTTGTATTCAGGGTGACTGATAGGAAAAAGCCAGTCCTGTTTCATCCTAGTAAGTGACTGATGACGTCTTGACTGTGAACGATAGATTGCAGGAGTCTATATATATTTTCTTTTCACCTTGGTTTCAATTGAAGAAGTCCAATTATTTAATAGGTCCTGAAGAAGCGTCATAGGATCCTTTTGGGACCATAAGAAGACGCGAAACATGTCGACCGCATATTAAGGAATTTCGGATAATTACCGACTTCCTTTATTCGATTGTCTTGTGTGAGTGTTTGAGCATTATCTCGACTTTCACTCCCTTGCCATTTTTTAATCTTGGCCATTTCCCAACATCAAAGAATAAAATAATTAGTGAGGGTCCTGAGCCAATTTTTTCCTTTACTCTTGTGTTTTCTTTCCCCACGGACCCATACTTGGCTCCGCGGCATCATCGGCAAAACAAAAGATCTCCGGCAAAGAGCCCCCCTTAGGGGGGGAGCCCGTCAGACATTGCAGCGCCGGTCTGACGAGGAGCTGTCCGATGATGAAGCATGACACCAAGTATGGTGTGTGAGGACTCTTGCTCCTGATGATCAGGACTCTTTTACTCCTTCTCCCTATTCCTTTGGAACAGTGTATCACATTCCCTAAGGCTGTCAGTGTATCCCTCCCCTCTACCTCAAAGTGCTTCCACAGACCCCCCCTCCAATGAGCTTCAGGGACCAGATTCAAATGGAGAGCAGATTCATACCCCTTGAACCACAAGTATATGCCGTCCTCCCTTTTATAATCCTTCACAAGATCTTTAGGAATGTGCACCATCCTTTCAGGCTGCACTGTGATGTGGCTGCCACCATCCCTACTACACTAGCTCTTCTGATCCAGCTCTCTTAAGCTACACTCACGAGCCAACAAAATCTTTTTCTCTTCTAGGGCCACCCTCATTTTCTCCAACTCCATCTGGTGCTCCCTCTCTCCTGTCTGTCCAGCAATTCTTCAGGGGTCAGACCCTTAGATGAGAGACTGCTACCTGCCCTGGAGACCCTCTCCTGGACATAACAGGCTCACCCACAATACCATTGTGTATGGACTGCACTTCCTCCTCCTCATTTTCCTTATCCTCTGTGTGCCCTCCAGTGCTCTTGGCTGTCACTGAGGCCCTCAGCGCCTTTAGCAGCTCCTCCTTCTTTGATGAGCTCTTAATGGGACAGTCAAAGCTTTTACAGAACTCTTTTAACTGATCCTTGATATAGCTATCCAATTTCTCCAGGTCAAAAGTAGCTCCAACTGATGCATCTCTAAATTGGGACATGATAAAAAGTTTTTAAAAAGTGCAAAGTTCCAAAAAGCAGAAATTTCCCAAATGAAGTTCAGAAGTCAATCAAAGGTTACCACGAACATTGATGTAGGGAAAAATCCAAACATAAAAGAAAAATCAAAGATAACCAAACAAGCAGTATGTGGTTACGTAGTGGTCTGCACTCAAAACAGTAGTGTACACTTAATTACTGTATGTCAAGTACAAATACAAGTCCAAATCCCAACCGCTGATCACCAATGTTAGAAATGGGGTCTTTGGTTGACTGTCAGGTTACCCCCTGTTCAAGCAAGGACCCTGACTCTAGTCAGGGTAAAAGAGAATCGCCCTCAGCTAACCCCTGCTTACCCACTTGGTAGCTTGGCAGAGCAGTAGGCTTAACTTCAGAGTGCTGGGTGTAAAGTATTTGTACCAACACACACAGTAACTTAATAAAAACACTACAAAATGACACAACACAGGTTTAAAAAAATAGGAAATATTTATCTAAACAAAACAAGACCAAAACGACAAAATCCACAACCACAAGTCAAGTTATGAATTTTTAAAGATTAAATTAAAAAATAGCACTTAGAAACACAAAATGCTTAGATGAGATGTTAACACAGCGTCGTGACGGAGTCGTTCCTAACAATCCGACACAAACGGCGCCGGCCACGGAGTCACGCAGACCCCCAGGTACAGTACCTTGGTGAAGAATGAAAACAAGCTGATGCACGAAGTCGGGAATCGTGGCGTCTGTGCGAAACGTTGAATCCGCGCACTTCGGGTGGCGTCGGTCACAACGTGGTGCGGGGACTTCCACGGAGATGCGGATTTCGGCGGGGCTGCAGCGGCGTCAGGCCTGCGAAGGTCGTCACGTTCCAGCAAAGATCACGGAGTCGATTGCAGGCGGCGTCACCGGATTCAGCAGCGGTGTCGGTCTGGAGTCATCCGAAGTCGATTTCCTTGAATTTTCACCAGCTTTTCCTTTCAAGGGCCCTGGGAATGGATAGGGCACCACTTGTCAGGGCAGGAGTCTCAGCAGAGAGTCCAGGTACTGGTAAAGGAAGTCTTTGATGGCCCTGAGACCTCAGAACAGGGGGCAAGCTCAGTCCAAGCCCTTGGAGAGTCCTTCTCAAGCAAGAATATTCCACAAAGTCCAGTCTTTGTCCCCTTGCACAGGCAGAAGCAGCAACTGCAGGATAGCTCCACAAAGCACAGTCACAGGCAGGGCAGCTCTTCTTCCTCAGCTCTTCAGCTCTTCTCCAGGCAGAGGTTCCTCTTGTTTCCAGAAGTGTTCTAAAGTCTGTGGTTTTTGGTGCCCTTCTAATACCCAATTTCTCCTTTGAAGTAGGCCTACTTCAAAGTAAAGTCTCTTTTGAATGTGAAATCCTGTCTTGCCCAGGCCAGGCCCCAGACACTCACCAGGGGGTTGGAGACTGCATTGTGTGAGAGCAGGCACAGCCGTTTCAGGTGTTAGTGGCCAATCCTCCCCTCCCTCCTAGCACAGATGGCTCATCAGGATATGCAGGCTACCCCCCAACCACCTTTGTGTCACTGTCTAGTGTGAGGTGCAACCAGCCCAACTGTCAAACTGACGCAGACTGCGAATCCACAAACAGGCAGAGTCACAGAAATGGTATAAGCAAGAAAATGCCCACTTTCTAAAAGTGGCATTTTCAAACACACAATCTTAAAATCAACTTTACTAAAAGATGTATTTTTAAATTGTGAGCTCAGAGACCCCAAACTCCACATATCCATCCGCCCCCAAAGGGAATCTACACTTTAATCAGATTTAAAGGTACCACCCATGTTAACCTATGACAGGGACAGTGAAAACAAAGTTTGCAATATTTCACTGTCAGGACATATAAAACACATTTCTTTATGTCCTACCTTAACCATACACTGCACCCTGCCCATGGGCTACCTAGGGCCTACCTTAGGGGTGTCTGATATGTAAGAAAAGGGAAGGTTTAGGCCTGGTAAGTGGGTATACTTGCCAAGTCAAATTTACAGTTACACACATTGCAATGGCAGGTCTGAGACATGATTACAGTGCTACTCGTGTGGGTGGCACAACCAGTGATGCAGGCCCACTAGTAGCATTTGATTTACAGGCCCTGGCACCTCTAGTGCACTTTACTAGGGACTTACTAGTAAACCAAATATGCCAGTCATGGATAAGCCAATTACATGCACATTTTGTAAAGGAGCACTTGCAGTTTAGAACTGGTTAGCAGTGGTAAAGTGCCCAGAGTAGCAAAAACAGCAAAATCAAAGTCCAGTACATATCAACAACCTGGGGAACAGAGGCAAAAATTTAAGGGAGACCACGCCAAGGATGAAAAGTCTAACAAAGAGATAGAAAGTGAAATGTCCTGTCAGGGCCAGCTTTTGACATGGGTGTGCTTTGCACAGGCCCACGGTGCCAATCCTCAGAATGTCGTACAGAGCTGATTGCATTAATGTCTTGCAAGCAGCAGCATTCCTCTCAGTTGGCTCCAGTGGTTCAGATTAAACTGTTTTTTATCAATTGTTTTTACTTACCACAGGTGACATTTTTAACTTCCTGTTTACCCTCTTTCTCCCCGCCCATCACTCTCTCACCTCTGCCACCCATGCACCAACAACTTAACCCCTTCCCCACCATGGACGTAATGAGGCGCCATGGACAAAACCGTTACATCCATTAGCCTCCCTCTCCACTCCCATGGGCAGGGATGGAACAGGAATCGTTTCCCCTTCCACCTCCGGCCACCCACCCCTGTGACGTCTAATGACATCAGTGCGCAATCACGATCATTTCTCTTTCATTCCCAGGGCTAGGGGAGGCACAGAAATGGTCACTAGACACCAGGGATGTTTTGTTTATTTTTTTGTCGTATGATTTATGCATAAGGGGAGCAACCCCTTAGGCAAGGGACGCTCCCCAAGGGGAATATATTATTAGGCCTTTTCTGCCCCCCCGGGGGCAGATCGGCCTAATTTAATTAGGACGATCTGCCCACGGGGGGCAGAAGCCAATAGACGCCAGGGAATTTTCTTTTTCTTTACGTTAGGAGTTAAGGGGAGCGACCCTTCGAGCAAGGGTTGCTCCCCTGGGGGCAATATTTTATTAGGACATTTCTGCTCCCGGGGGCAGAAGCCGCTAGATGCCAGGGAGTTTGTTTTTTTACGTTAAGAATCAGGAGAAGCCACCCCTTGAACAAGGGTCACTCCCCTGGCAGGCAATTGTTATTAGGCCATTTCTTCCCCCTCAGGGGCAGATGGGCCTATTTTAATTAGGCCAATCTGTGTAGGAAAGTACCATATTGCCTGGCATGTTACCCCCATTTTTACTTGTGTGTCAGTTTGCTTTTCCCTGTGTCACTGGGATCCTGATAGCCAGGATCCCAGTGCTCATAGTTTTGGCCTAAATGTGTTCCCTCTGTGGTGCCTAACTGTGTCACTGAGGCTCTGCTAACCAGAACCTCAGTGCTTATGCTCTCTCTGCTTTAAAAATTGTCACTGCAGGCTAGTGACCATTTTCACCAATTCTGATTGGCACACTGGAACACCCTTATAATTCCCTAGTATATGGTACCAAGGTACCCAGGGTATTGGGGTACAGGGAGATCCCTATGGGCTGCAGCATTTCTTTTGCCTCTCATAGGGAGCTCAGACCAATATTACACAGGACTGCTGCTGCAGCCTGAGTGAAATAACGTCCACGTTATTTCACAGTCATTTTACACTGCACTTAAGTAACTTATAAGTCACCTATATGTCTAACCCTCACCTAGTGAAGGTTAAGTGCAAAGTTACTAAGTGTGAGGGCATCCTGGCACTAGCCAAGGTGCCCCCACATTGTTCAGGGCAATTTCCCCGGACTTTGTGAGTGCGGGGACACCATTACACGCGTGCACTACATATAGGTCAATACCTATATGTAGCTTCACAATGGTAACTCCGAATACGGCCATGTAACATGTCTAAGATCATGCAATTGTCCCCCCATGCCAAATCTGGTATTGGGGTGCCAATCCCATGCATCCCCGGGGCTCCAGCATGGACCCCGGGTACTGCCAAACTAGCTCTCTGGGGTTTTCACGGCAGCCCAGTCCCAGGAAGGCAGAACAAAGAATTTCCTCTGAGAGAGGGTGTTACACCCTCTCCCTTTGGAAATAGGTGTTAAGGACTGGGGAGGAGTAGCCTCCCCCAGCCTCTGGAAATGTTTGAAGGGCACAGATGGTGCCCTCCTTGCATAAGCCAGTCTACACCGGTTCAGGGATCCCCCAGCCCCTGCTCTGGTGCGAAACCGGACAAAGGAATGGGGAGTGACCACTCCCCTGTCCATCACCACCCCAGGGGTGGTGCCCAGAGCTCCTCAAGTGTGTCCCAGACCTCTGCCATCTTGAATGCAGAGGTGTAAGGGCACAATGGAGGCCTCTGAGTGGCCAGTGCCAGCAGGTGATGTCAGAGACCCCTCCTGACAGGTGCTTACCTGGTTAGGTGGCCAATGCTCCTCTGAGGGCTTTTTAGGGTCTCTACTGTGGGATTCTCGTCAGATAACGAATGCAAGAGCTCACCAGAGTTCCTCTGCATTTACCTCTTCGGCTTCTGCCAAGGATTGACCTCTGACTGCTCCAGGACGCCTGCAAAACCGCAACAAAGTAGCAAGACAACTACCAGCAACATTGTAGGGCCTTATCCTGCCGGCTTTCTCGACTGTTTCCTGGTGGTGCATGCTCTGAGGGCTGTCTGCCTTCACCCTGCACTGGAAGCCAAGAAGAAATATCCTGTGGGTCGATGGAATCTTCCCCCTGCTAACGCAGGCACCAAACTTCTGCTTCACCAGTCCTCTGGTTCACCTCTCATCTCAACGAGCGTGGTCCCTGGAACACAGGAGCTGGATCCAAATCACCTCAACAGTCCAGTGGTCCTTCTGTCCAAATTTGGTGGAGGTAAGTCCTTGCCTCCCCCCATCAGACAGTAATCCTGTGTACTGCGTGAACTGCAGCTGCTAGGGCTTCTGTGCACTTTTGCAAGGAATCCTTCGTGCACAGCATAGCCCAGGTCTCCAGCACTCTGTCCTGCATTGTTCAACTTGCTGAGTTGACCACCGACTTCGTGGGACCCTCTTTTGTAGTGTTGAGACGACTGCCATGCTCAGATTTGTTGAACACCTGTTCAAGTGCTTCTGTGGGTGCTTCCTGCTTCTGCGTGGGCTCTCTGTGCTACTGAGCGCCCCCTCTGTCTCCTCCTCCAAGGGGCAGCCTCTTGGTCCTTCCTGGGCCCGGGCAGCACCCTTTTCTTCAACCACGACTCTTGCAGCTAGCAAGGCTTGTTTGTGGTCTTTATGCGTGAAAACAACTCTGCATCCCCCAGCACGACATGGGACATCTTCTGTGTAAAGGAGAAGTTCCTGGCATCTTGCGTTGTTGCAGAACCTTCAGCTTCTTCCACCCGGAGGCAGCCCTTTTGCACCTTCATCCGGGGTTTAGTGGGCTCCTGCCCCCCACCCCGGACACTTGCGTGACTCTTGGACTTGGTCCCCTTCCTTTACAGGTCCTCAGGTCCAGGAATCCATCTTCAGTGCTTTGCAGTCAGTTGTTGCCTTTGCAGAATCTCCTATCATGACTTTAATGTGTTTCTGGGGAAGTAGGTTAACCTTACTCCTACTTTTCAGGGTCTTGGGGTGGGGTATCTTGGACACCCTTAGTGTTTTCTTACACTCCCAGCGACCCTCTACACACTACACTAGGCCTGGGGTCCATTCGTGGTTTGCATTCCACTTTTAGAGTATATGGTCTGTGTTGCCCCAGGCCTATTGCATCCTATTGTATTCTACAGTGTTTGCACTACTTTTCTAACTGTATACTTACCTGATTTTGGTTTGTGGGTATATTTTGTGTATTTTACTTACCTCCTAAGGGAGTATATCCTCTGAGATATTTCTGACACATTGTCACTAAAATAAAGTACCTTTATTTTTAGTAACTCTGAGTATTGTGTTTCTTATGATATAGTGCTATATGACGTAAGTGGTATAGTAGGTGTTTTCCATGTCTCCTAGTTCAGCCTAAGCTGCTCTGCTATAGCTACCTCTACCAGCCTAAGCTGCTAGAACACTACTTATCTACTAATAAGGGATAACTGGACCTGGCACAAGGTGTAGTTACCATCAGGTACCCACTATAAGCCAGGCCAGCCTCCTACAATCTGCCCCCAAGGGAGGCAGAAACCACTAGACACCAGGGATTTTAATTTTTTATGTCAGTTTCACACAAGGTGAGCGAGCCCTTAGGCAAGGGTCGCTCCCCTGGGGGGCAAATTTATCTTAGGCCATCTCTGCCCCCCCCCGGGGGGGGGGGCAAAACCACTTAGGCAACAGGGATTGGTGTGTGTGAATGTGTGTGTTTTATTTGGGGGGGGGCAGCCCCTTGGGCAAGGGTCGCTCCCCATGGGGGCACATTACTGTTGGCCATATCCGCCCCCCTTGGGGGCAGATCAACCTATTTTTGGAAGGCACATCTGCCCAAAGGGGGTCAGAAAGCCCACCAGAGACCAGGGAAGATATATTTTTTTTTAAAGAGGGAGGGGTATGGCCATACCCTCACCTCAAATAAATCGGGCCAAATTTGTTCTGCCCACCAGTGGGCAGATGGGGCAATTACCCCCGATCCACTCCCCAGGGGGGGCAGAAAGCCTACTAGATGCCATGGAATAAAAAAAAAATAGTGGCGTGGTGCCTACCAACCAGTATGGGGGTGGTTATGCCCCTACCCCAACTGAAGGGGTGAGAGTGTTTCACCTCCCCCCTCCGCACACTAAAACATCTTCTCCAACAGCAAGCAAGAGGCCATTTGATTATTTTCGGGTTTGGTTTTACATTTGGGCCATGAGAACTTGTCTAACTCTCAAAATCGTCCCATTTGGAATGGTGAGGGCTGCACTTTTTGGACTTTGGGACGCTGACATGTAGAAAAATCCACAAGACCTAGAAACATCTGGAAACTAAACATCTGGATGAGTCCAGGATGATGTGCTTCACATGCACCCCACACAATTTTCTTACCCACAATGCCCTGCAAACCTCCAACTTTGCTGGAAATCACACATTTTCCACACATTTTTGTGATGGAACCTTCCGGAATCTGCAGGAGTCCACAAAATTCCTACCACCCAGCATTGTCGCATTCATACCAATAAAAATTCTGCCCCACTTGTCAGCCAAAAAATGTTTTTTTTCAGACTGCTCTTTTGGACCCGCTTTGGTTCCCCCTCAATTTTGACATGTTTTTGGCTCTTCCCTGTCACAGGCACTTGCCCCACCTACACAAGTGAGGTATCATTTTTACAAGGAGACTGAGGGGAAGGTTGGGTGGTAGGAAATTTGTGCTGGTGTGGTGATCCCACACAGAAATGTGGGAAAATGTGATTTCTTAGCTAAATTTGAGGTTTGATGAGGGCTCTGGGTAAGAAAACACTTGGGGATCCACGCAAAGCCACACCTCCCTGGACTCCCTAGAGTTTTCAGAAATATTTGGGTTTGGTAGGTTTGCCTATATGGCTGTTGAGCCCAGGACCAAAAACGCAGATGCCCCCGCATAAATAGGTAGTTTTGTATTTGATAATTTTGATGTGTTCACATAGTGTTTTGGGGCATTTCCTTTCACTGCACTAGGCCTACCCACACAAGTGAGGTACCATTTTTATTGGAAGACTTGGAAGAATGCTGGGTGGGAGGAAATTTGTGGCTCCTCTCAGATTCCAGAACTTTCTATCACCGAAATGTGAGAAAAAAGTGATTTTTTGGCCACATTTTGGGGTTTGCAAAGGATTCTGGATAACAGAACCTGAAGAAAGCCCCAATGTCATCCAAAACTGGATTCCCCTATGTGTCTAGTTTTAAAAAATGCACAGGTTTGGTAAGTTTCCCTAGGTTCCGGCTGAGCTAGAGGCCAAAATTCACAGCTATGCACTTAGCAATAAACACCTCAGATTTCAGTGTAAAAATGTGATGTGTCCATGTTGCATTTCCTGTCGCAGGAACTAGGCCTACCCACACAAGTGAGGTACCATTTTTATGAGGAGATTTGGGGAAAAACAGAATAGAAGAAGTGTTATTGCCCCTTATCTTTCTCAACATTTTTTCCTTCCAAATGTAAGACAGTGTGTAAAAAAGACGTCTATTTGAGAAATGCACTGTAATTCACATGCTAATATGGGGACCCCGGAATTCAGAGATGTGCAAATAACCACTGCTTCTCAACACTGTATCTCGTGACCATTTTTGAAATAGAAAGGTTTTCTTGATACCTATTTTTCACTCTTTATATTTCAGCAAATGAATTGCTGTATACCCGGTATAGAATGAAAACTCACTGCAAGGTGCAGCTCATTTATTGGCTCTGGGTACCTAGAGTTCTTGACAAACCTACAATCCCTATACAGCCCCGCAACCAGAAGAGTCCAGCAGATGTAACGGTATATTGCTTTAAAAATTCTGACATAACAGGAAAAAGTTACAGAGTAAAACGTGGAGAAAAATGGCAGTTTTTTTACCTCAATTTCAATATTTTTGTTTATGTCAGCTGTTATTTTCTGTAGGAAAACCTTGTAGGATCTCCACAAATGACCCCTTGGTGAATTCAGAATTTTCTCTACTTTTCAGAAATGCTTGGCTTTCTAGGATCCAGCATTATTTACATACCCATTTCTGTCACTAACTGGAAGGAGGCTGAAAGCACTAAAAATAGTAAAAATGGGGTATGTCCCAGTAAAATGCCAAAATTGTGTTGACAAATATGTTTTTCTGATTCAAGTCTGCCTGTTCCTGAAAGCTGGGAAGATGGTGATTTTACCACCACAAACCCTTTGTTGATGCCATTTCTAGGGAAAAAAACACAAGCCTTCTTCTGCAGCCCTTTTTGCTCATAAAAAAAAAAAACGAAATTTTCACTGTACTTTGGATGATTTCTTGGTTTCCTTCAGGGGAACCCACAAACTGTGGGTACCTCTAGAACCCCTACGATGTTGGGGAAAAAAAGGATGCAAATTTGGCGTGTGTAACTTATGTGGACAAAAAGTTATGAGTCCTAAGCGCGAACTGCCCCAAATAGCCCAAAAAAGGCATGGCACCTGAGGGGGGAAAGGCCTGGAAGCGAAGGGGTTAATCGGACCCAACAACAACTTGTTGCAAGTTTTTTGGTGCTAAGCTGTGAGAAAATAAGAGGGGGGAGTGTTGAGATTTTGTGTTCAGAGGCCAGTCACTGCTTTGATGTAATCACCCCAAAACTGACCTGTGAACACAAAATCCCCGCCCCCCCCACAAACAAATCCTGCTGCTTCATTTTGTCCACCAATGCAAGGGCTCCAAATATAATTTTGCCAAGGGTGCTATCCGAGCAAGGGCCAGCTCTGTGTCCAGTCATCCTCACTTCAACTTCTGAGCAGAGTGTCCATTGCAACGGACCTCGGATCCCTCACGAGACACGTTCAAAGCTATGGCCATTAGTGAAGAGTAATCCCTGGTAGGCTGCACGGCTGCTCCTCCATTATGGCGGAGGAGAGTCTGCCCCCCTGATGACAGCCAGCAGAGGGAAACGTGAAAAATAAAATGATAATAAAAGCATTTATTATCATTTTATTTTTCTTACTGGTGCTAGTGCCAGCCGAGTCTAGAGCGGGGCTATTTTGAAAGAAGGGGACGGAGCAGTGCGCTTGTCAGTCTGACCGGCTGGGTAAGGTCAGCCAAACCTATATGTGCCACCTAGCTATCCTGAACAGCAGGGTGGAGGACAGGCAGAGGATCCCAGGCCCTGAGCGAGAGTTTAACCAGCCTGGTCAGGCCAATCACAGCACAGCTCTCATGCTGGTAAACAGTATTACCAGCATGAGAGCAGTGTTGTGATTGGCGTCCATGAATCGGGAGTCAGGTCGGAGCAGATGAAGACTCAGATGGCGGCAGGTAAGTACTTCTTTCTTTCTTTTTTTATTTGCTCCCACTCCTCCCAACACCGCCCTCACCCACGCACGCCAATACCTGACCGCGTCCCCCTGCCCTCCCACTCACCCCAGCCCCCCCTCCCATCACTTATCAGCAATAGTAGTGAGAGAGCGTTGCTTATATAATCTATGTTAACATGAAATGTTTATGAATTAATGTGTGATGCTGCCGCATTGAAACTATAATAGTAGTAATTTTGCTTAAACGTGCGCTTGAATTATGACCACGAAGAGTGGCCACCAATGTATACGCAAACTAATAATGATAATTAAAATGTTTTACTACGTTTAAATAAGTTTATACTAACATTTGTGTTATTAAAACTGTATTGAAAACCTCATAGGCCTTAATTTAGCATGAGCTGCAGCTTAGCTGCTTGGCTCTCATATTAAATGCATTTTTCTATTTTTCAGTGTGCTGACTCACAAAGGGCCATGACCCTGTTTATTCTTTTTCTTTGACTTGGAAGATGAATGTAACCATGTAGATCCGTTTCCCACTGCTTCTCATCGTCTTGAAAAATAAATATTAAAATAAATTGAAACAGTGTAGATTAATATAATGTACAAAGTCATTCAAACAGGTGAAGACAATGGAACTGCTGGCCAAAAGATGTACAAAGAATTACAAAGGGATGAAGTCACACCGGACATGCCACCTCTGAAGACGTCAATTACAAAGACCAATCAAAGACTTGTAAAATAATATGGGGTGAAGATTAGGATTACCTAATGTACTCTATGATAGGTTAAAGATAGTGGGGTATAGCAAATGTCCAATAGAATTTTAGGGGAATGTACAATGAAAAAGGGATAAAAACCCATGTCACAGAGAGGTCATTTAGGCGGGTTAGGGAATGCTATTGATTTTATCCGGAAACTCTGTCACTCTGTTTGATGACTTGAGATTTTTATTAAGACCATCCTTGCCCTTAGTTTGTCCATTTACACTTTACCTCCTTATGAGGGAAGTGCCCTTTTGCCCCAGAGCTGAGTCCTGACTGATGGCGATTTGACTGATGTCCTGAAGACGAAGACTGAACCTGTGCGCTGACCTAATCCTTGGAGGGTAATTATGACAATGCATTTGTAATTTGTCTGTTTGCTTTTCCTTTCTAGGTACCAACTGCTTGCTTTTGACAGAGACCATAGCTAGATGTTTTCTAAATTGGTGTTCTAAATTGTTTTGCATGAAGCCTGTTGTAATGTTATTGTAGAGCGCGCGAGCTCGGGAGGGGCGCGTGAGCTCTGGAGGAGCGCGAGCTCTTGACGGTTCCGATGCCGGGTTGCCACGGAGACGAGTCCGTGTTGCAGCGGCAGTTACGGGGAGCCGGCAAGAGGGAAGCGCTGATCCTTGTCATTGAAATAAACTCTACATCTATCAACTTCGGCTTAACTTGGTTATATTACTACATTTTGGCGACGAGTTGCTGGCTCTGGAAATCAGTGGCAAGGCATCAGCAGATGTGAACTACGCGTGTTGTAGCTCTTTGACGGCGTTGCTCTCATTTTAAAGGTAACAAAGGCTGCGTTCATTACCTGTGCAGGTTACTGAAGATATCTCGACTGCCTCGAACGAGAACTAATTTTAGAGGGAAGTACCCAGTGAAGTATTTCTCTAGTGAAAGGATTAAAGGATTATAAAAGGAAAATTCAGAGAGATATTAGAAGAAAGTAATAAGGAGGAGATTTGAAAGTCGTGAATGCGATTAAAGGTGCAAACTGTACATTGATCTAAGAAATATGGATATGCCAACAATCACAGCACCTCCTCCATTCTTGTCAATACCAGGGCGGCCAGCAATAGAGTGGGAGGAATGGCTGGACATTTTTGATAATTACTTAGAAGCCTTGGATGGACAAAGATTCCGCCCTAGTAGGAAAAAAGCTATTTTATTAAATGCTTTAGGAAAAGAAGGTCAACACATTTATAAATACCTGCCAGATTTACAACTTCAGGGTGATGAAGTAGAAGTGGATGTGTACGCAGATGCCAGGAAAAAATTAGATTTAAGATTTGCTAAGGCTCAAAATGTTGTGATGAGGCGACACAAATTTTATACTCAACCTCAAAGAGATGGAGAATCGATAGATGATTTTATATCTAGGTTGAGAGAGTTAGCGGTCAAGTGTCAATTTGGTCAGATGGAGGATGAAATGATTCGTGATCAATTGATCGTCCAATGTAGAAGCAGGAAGATACAAGAGAGGTTATGGGCAGCAAGGAATCCTACTTTGAAGGATGCAGTTGACTTGGCCAAAGTTGTGGAAGAATCGGAATATTGTATGAGAGCAATGGAGAAACGGGAGACAAAGGATGAGGTAGCAGCTATAAGCAAGCAACAGGACAGTTTTTCAAGCAAAGTCAGAATTGGCAACAGTAAACCTATAAGAGAAGCAGAGAGTAAAAGATGTAACAAATGTGGAAGTTTCAATCACACGTCAGAAGCAAAGTTTTGTTTTGCTATTGGGAAGGAGTGTAGGAAGTGTGGGCTCAGGGGTCACTTTGCAAGAATGTGTCAGGGTTTGAGGAGAAATAAGAACGTGGCAACACTCTTGCAAGAAGAGGTGGATGATAGCCTGTGTGAGACAAATATAAGTTCAGACAGAATATTGGCTGTTGGGGATGAAGGATGGAAAAAACAAAGACCCAAGGCACAATTTGTGATTCGAGGAAAACCAGTTCAGTTGATGGTGGATTCCGGATCCTTATATACCATTATTCCAAGAAGTTTGTTCACTTCTGAATGGCCACAAGTAAGATTATTGCCTAGAGATATAAGTCCTGGGGGATATCAAGGCGAGAAGATAGATCTTATTGGTTATATGATGGCTGATATCAAATTTGGAGGAAGAAACACTAAAGGAAAAGTGTATGTAGCTGAATCGGGTCCACCAATCCTGGGATGGATTCATCAATATGATCTTCATATCATCATCAATCCTCGAGCTAAAACACAAATATTAGTTGTAGAGGAAGTAACATTACAAGATATTCTCAGAGAGGCGAATGATGTTTTTCGAGAGGAAATGGGGCAACTAAAGGGGTATTGTCACAAAATTAACCTCAAAGACGGTGCAATTCCTGTACGACATAAAGTCAGGAGAATACCAATATTAGCTAGAGGACAGGTCAAAGACTTGATAAGAGAAATGCTGTTTTATGGAGTCATTGAGCCTGTTGAGGCATCAAATTGGGTATCTCCAGTTGTGATAACGAGGAAGTCTGATGGAAAGCTTCGTTTTTGTGTTGATTTGAGAAGCTTGAATCAGAATGTGGTGATGGACAGTTTTCCTCTACCTAACATCAATGAACTTGTTTTGATGCTGAAAGGGGGAACGTTTTTTTCAAAATTGGACTTGAAGCATGCTTATCATCAAGTAAAATTACATCCTGAGTCAAAAATCTTGACAACATTTATCACAATGGAGGGCACGTTTCAGTTTACCAGAATGCCTTTTGGTTTGTGCTCAGCCGCAAGTGTCTTTCAGAGAGTGATGAATGACTTACTCAAAGAAATTCCGAATGTCATATACTTTCAGGATGACATACTAATTCTTGGAGATACAGTGGAAAATCATAATTTGACTCTGAGACTGGTTCTAGATAAAATTTTAAAATCAGGCTTAACACTGAGAAAAGAGAAGTGCATATTTTTAGCCAAGGAAGTGGAATATCTGGGTCACACATTGTCGCAAGATGGAGTGAAGCCAAAGAGAGATTTATTGAGAGCCATCAAATTGGCACCATGTCCTGTGAATAATGACCAGTTAAAATCGTTTTTGGGATTAGTAGAGTACTACTCCAAGTTCGTGGAGAATTTTGCTTCGAAGACGGAGGATCTTAAAAAATTACTGAGAAAAGGTGTGGTTTTTGATTGGGGCACAGCACAAGAACGGTGTTTTGAATCAATCAAGAAGGAAATTTGTGAAGCTGACATTCTGGTGCCTTTTGATGGGGAAAAAGAATCGATTATTACAGTAGATGCTAGCGCCACAGGTATTGGTGCAATTTTATCACAAAAACAGGGTTCAAAGGAAAGTACAATTGCGTTTGCATCACGTTCTTTGACACCGACAGAGCGCAACTACTCGGTAATAGAGAAGGAGGCATTAGCTGCGACTTGGAGCATGGAACATTTCAGAATGTACATTTGGGGAAAACGATTCAAGTTGCGAACCGATCACAAACCTTTGGTGAAGGTGTTGACCCCAGGTGGAGCTGAAAAAGTTTCTTCTAGACTGATAAGATTGGCTGCGAGGTCTCAGGAGTACAATTATACTGTAGAGTATATACCGGGATGGAGAAATGTACAAGCTGACTGTCTTTCACGCCTATCACAAGACTGGGAAATGTTGGATGAAGAGCATGGTAGTATTCAAGCGTGTGAGGATCTAGTTGCAAGTGTCGGAGATGTAGTGCAATGGTCATCGGGAGCATTAAGTAAAGAGGAATGGTGTCAGGCTATGGCATGTGATGAGGAGATGAGGGAAGTGATCAATATGATTGTGAGTGGTAGACGTAGAGAGAGTACACTGCCAAAAAACTTATGGACGTATGGTAAGATATTAGATGAACTCTCATGTGTGGGTGAACATATTGTTGTTCGTGGTGAAAAGTTTGTTCCTCCTGTAAGTGTGAGGAGGAAAATTTTTAATATTGCACATGAGGGACATTTAGGGCAAACGTTGATGAAGAGGAGACTCAGAGAAAATTTTTGGCGGCCAGGGATGGATGATGACATTGTACACTGGGTGGAGAGATGTGATGTGTGTGTATGCAGTGAAAAGAGTCTGAAAGTAGGCAAACAATCCTTGATGGGTCACATTGAGGATCCTGGTCAAGCATGGCATATGGTATGTGGAGACTTCATTCGTCCTTTAGGTGGAGTAAAACACACGTCTAGGTTTGCATTTGTTTTGATAGATGTTCATTCGAAATGGATTAAAGTGAAATTTATGTCAGAGATAACCACAGCATCCACAGTAAGAGTTTTGTCTGAAATATTTAAGGAAGAAGGATGCCCGGTATGTTTGGTGACGGATAATGGTACGCAACTTACTTCTCATGAAATGAGAAAGTTTTTATTATTGATGGGTGTTAAACATTCAAGAACTGCATTATGTAATCCGCAAGGAAATGGAATGGTGGAAAGAGCCAACAGGATGGTTAAGGGGGCTATACAACAAGCACAGACTAGTGGCATGGATGTAGAAGGTATGGTTGCGGATGTAGTGTGGGCATATCGCACCACTGTTAATGGTGTTACTGGATGTTCACCGTTTTTTATGATGCGGGGTAGAAGGCCGAATTCTAAATTGACTCCGTTTTGGTTGAGAGAACTTGCTAGCAATAATATAGGAATATTTGAGAGTGAGAATAAATTTGAGAATTCTGCAGATGGTGGAAAAAATAAGAGCTTGTCCGGGTGATTGGGTGAAGGTCAAGTCTGGGAGAATTGTTAGAGGGTTGAATAAATTCCAAGGGCCGTTTCAAGTCAAGGAAGTTCATCCTTTGTATGTGATTTTGAGCAATGGTGAGAGATGGAATCTCAGGAGAGTGGCAAAGTGTAATTATACAAAAAATATGAGTGCAGAAGATAAGATTAGTGAGGGATGCAGTGGATGTATGTTCGATGATTTTGTAATGAAACCTGTTGCACAGTATTCAAGTGGTACAAGTGATGTGCTGCCTGGTTGTATGAAGGATGGTGGGAAACAAGAGTTTAGTGAATTCAGGAATGAAGTTGTGAGGGAGAGACCACATAGAGTTAAGAAAGCACCAGCGTATTTGGCTGATTATATAAAGTTAAAAAAAAATGTATTCTATTTTATTTTCAAGTATGGTTAAGGTAGTATCTGTGTTTCAGTGAGTTACTGTTTATGTTGTTAATTCATTAAGTTTTAATATTCAATATTGTAATAATTCAGCTTAAACAATGAAAGGAAGAAGATATGTTGTAATGTTATTGTAGAGCGCGCAAGCTCGGGAGGGGCGCGTGAGCTCTGGAGGAGCGCGAGCTCTTGACGGTTCCGATGCCGGGTTGCCACGGAGACGAGTCCATGTTGCAGCGGCAGTTACAGGGAGCCGGCAAGAGGGAGCGCTGATCCTTGTCATTGAAATAAACTCTACATCTATCAACTTCGGCTTAACTTGGTTATATTACTACAAAGCCCAACATGCGAATGCTAATCAGTGGTTAGGACAGGGGTTCATCAAAGTGACGCAAATAGACAAACGACCGAGACTATGCTTTGTTGAAACTGACGCAGTATTGACACTCTGCTCAACTTGATCTATGTTCACGCTGTGTTATGTTCTGATGTTTGTGATTCTCGCTTTAATGAAATCTTATCAAAATTGCCATATCGTGACTATGCTATTATGTTTCTTGGTATTGAGATTAACGCACTTGCTCTCAGATTGTGATTAATAGGGAATAAAACTCATAAAATTCTACTAAACTGGTGTGGTTATTCATGACTGAAAGGTCATGGTAGTGTCATCAAAATGATTAATGACTTTGAATAAAGTGAAATGCATTGTTGTGATAAATATTGATGACATTATTGATGTATTGATTGATATATTGATTAGCTATCTCGTCCTACGGTGCCTCTCAACTGGTCAAAAGATTCATTGGCCTAAAACGAGTCCTGATGTGTAATAAAATATCATAAAGGGACATGTTAACAGTTCTGGTAGCAGAGGATGGTTTAGCCCTTTGGGGCCCTAGGACGGAGAATCATTGTTTAAATCGCTTTTCTAAGATAATGCAAATTGGAGGTATGATGTGTTTCTAAATTCACCATGACTTTCCCGGGATCTCAGAGCCTGCCTAAGTGAGTTGGGAATGTTCTCGGCGTCATAGCGTGTGTGGTATAGGGTTTTGCACTTGCTCAGCCTATGCCTTTTTGCAGGAGATTGTGAAATCTGTGTGTATTTAGGCCAGGTAAATGCTGTTTTAGAAGGAGTGGGCGTACTCCGCAGTATGAGAGTAGGGAAGTAGGCGTACTTCATATGAGTGTGGCATTTTGTGCTCAAAAATATCCACGTGGTTGGTTGTTCAGGTACGGACCCGTCGTGGTCTAAGACTCCGGAGTATATTGACAAGTGTAGGAGACACTTGGGTTTGTGTTGTAATCTGTGCGGTTTAATAGGTCAATCGGGCGTTGTTGACAAGTTGAGTTAGAGTCAAATTGTATGTGTGAAACCTTCGATGGAGATTTGGCAAGTTCTAAAGTGCACTAGGACGAACCATTGACAAGTCGAGAGTAGGATTTGCGGGTCGAATTCTGCTTGCGTATGTGGGAATTGAGAAGGAGAAAGTAGCGGCCGAGGCTTCAAGTTAAATCGCTGGAAAATTCTGAAGCGAATGTGTTACCCTTCCTGTAGTAAACCGGCAGATTTGTGTTGTTGTTAAGGTGCTCGCAGTCAAATTTTGCATTAGTTTGGTGTGAATCCAGTAAGGGGCGGACGAGCCGCAAGACTTTGTTAGCTGCAGTGTGTGAGTGTGACGTCAGTGGTGCCGCGCTGAGATAGGTCAGCTGTCGAGAGGGGTCACGCACGGATTGGCTGCCGTCCATGAGAGGCAATAGGTTGAGAAAGGTGGGTGAAGAGTGTCCTGGGAACTAAAGTCACTTCTGATTAAATACAAATAAGAGAAAACGCAAAGATGAATTTTGTCAAAGCTTTTAAGGGTGCTCTGAAAGGAGATGAATACATTATGGCGAGTGAAGGGGAGCCTACACCGCCTGAGGGTACTCCACCTTACATAGTTATGGAGGAGAAAGGTGTCGCGCCTTGTTTATGGATAAAACAGTGGCGCAAATTAACAGAGAAAGAGGGATGTTTAGCGTTCCCAGAACATGGGACGTTCAATACGAGGGTGCTAGAGAATTTGAGGTGGATGTTAAGCGTACAGAAACCACCTCCGAGGCCAGCTCAGTATGAGGCTTTAGCGATTTGGGATCTAATGGCTCTTAAACAGAGACAAGAGAAATTCCAAAGAAGAATAAAAAAGGGCAGAAAAGACGCATGCAGAAGCTAGGTGGGATAATGAGAGCAAGATGTGGAGACGGGGAATAGTTGACGGGTTGAAATTGTTCCCAGCAATAACACAGGGAGAAGAGACGCAGGGAAAGAAAGCCACCTGTAAAACAGACAAAGACTCTAGTAAGCCTAAGGAAACACAGAGACCTTGGGAAGAGGAAGATGATTCAGACCATGAAGAATTCATGGATTGGATATTACATGATCGCCCGCCACCTTATGCGGCAAGCGATAATGTCCCGAGTACTAGCACGGGTCCTGGGAACTAGACGCAGGAGAAGGGAGTTACTGATACGGCACAGACTAGTGATACGGCTTCGATCAGAATGGTGTCAGTGTACCAACTGCGCCAGACATGCAGATACAGTTGCAACCTCCACCGCAGATACAGAGAATCTATCCAGACGTCCCAGTGCTAGAGCCTACTACGAACCTGATAGTGCCGCCAGACCCGATATATACAAAATCGAGGTTAGTGCAGATTGAGCCAACTCCACAATTGCTGCCCCAGCCGCAACCACAACTGATACCAGGATATAACCCAGTAGCAGGTTCTCCATTAATACCTGCCCCGGCTTCAGAGGATAATTTTGGAGCAGCAGCTCCAAGAAGCTTGGGACCAGGTTAGACACCTGCCGCAATATCGTTACCAATTACTGTTGGTCCACCGGTACCATTGTATGCACAAGGTAAAACTGGTGTACGTGATCAGGGAGCAATAACCCAGGATCTAATGGGAGGGGAATTCACAGGGACTCCTCGATCAATATCACCAAGATCACAACTGAGCACCTCAAGTCTCTGATAAGCCTTAGTCCGATTGGGGCTCCTGTCGAGGCGATAAGACAAGTAGGGTCAAGCGTGTTAGCCCCTCAGACAATGAGTGTGGAAAAATCACAGACTCCAATAATGCAGACAAGAAATATCTCAATACAAGGTTTTTCTGTGCAGCAACTAAACAAGTGGTTGGGAAATAATAAACCTTCACCACTTGCTGCAATAGCGGCAGAGAAAGATGATTACCTACATTTTGTGAGACTGGGGGGGGAAGCTGCTGAACTAGTAAAAGGAACAATGGGGGTGAACAGATTAGAGTCATACACAGAAGCAGACTTGAGATACCTGTGCCCTAAGATTACTAAAGAGGTAGGCAAGGTACATCAGAGATTAGCAAACCTGGCAGACAAGTACAACATTGATATTGAGAACACTAAACATTTGAAAAGAAGTTACAGGTTAGGCTTTGAGCATATGAGGTCTGCCGGAATGAAAGCGCATCTAAAAGAAATACTGCAGAGTGCGCAAATTTGGGGAGCATTAGAAAAGTGGGAAGGCAGATGGGCAAAGAAAAGAGATAAGGAGAAAGGTGACAGTCCGGGGTCAAGTCAGGCTAAAGCTTCACCCGATACGGAATCAGTTAAAATACTACCAATGAGAGAAACAGCTGGTGGAGTTTTAATTCATGTGCCGTGGTCCAGAGGAGACATCCTATTGTTTACAAATGATTATCCCAGATTGAGGGAGAAACCGATCGAGTGGTATCAACAAACAGATTTGTGAAGCTTGCAAAGTGTCTCTGGGAAGACTTGGATACCCTGTTTGAGATCATTGTTCCGCCTGATTTGTGCCTCGAGTGCAAGAGAGGGGTAGACTGGCCGACGAAGGAGCCGGCAAGGGATAAGCTAACTGGAGCACCCTCTGAGGAGGTGATGAAGTACTATCATAAGGTGATTGAGTTTTTGAAGCAGAAAGTGTCGCCGAAGGTGACTGATTGGCAGAAAATCGACCGGACCTTGCAGGCGGTTAAAGAATCAATTCATGCTTATTATGAGAGATTGTTGAAGGCATTCAAACATTACAGTGGTACTGAGACCATTGAGCCAGAAGGTATGAACCATCTTGTGTTCAGGTTTGTTGAAGGGCTAAGACCAGAAGTTAGTCAGATTTGTTGATTTGTTGGCAAGCGAAGCCGATTGATGAGGTGTTGCAGTATGCAAAATACTGTAGTGATGAAATTGAGCTGAAGCATAAAAAGTTAAAGGAGAAAGTGATGCGGATAAGGGCAGCGCAGGCTGGTATGCAGGGAAATGGAGTTCAACAGATCATACAACAGCAACCACAAGTGAATGGTGTGTTTCAGGCACAACCGAGAAGTCGAGGTTGAGGTTTTGCGAACCGCGGTCCAGACTTGAATACTGTTGTGGTTCAAAATGATACACAAGGGATGAAAAGGATGTCACCATGTCACGCGTGCAGGGGCGTGGGGCATTGGAAGCAGGAATACCCGAATGTGGTGCAGGATGGTGTCGTTCAACAAAGCACTAATGTTGGTACATTGCAAAATATGAGAGGTCCAAAGTTGAGAAATCAAATCCCGAACTTCCAAAATAACATGGTTCAGATGCAAGGGTTACAGCCCATGCAGCAAATGCAGATGCCGCGCGTTCAACCAGCGCAAATGCAGCAAGTACAACAGCAGGTTCCCATGGTACCTAGACATCAAATGCGATTACCAATGGCTCCGATGGGACAGCAGCAGGTGATGCTTCCTCAGCAGGTCACAGGTCAGGTGATGAGTCAAAATAATACAGTACAGCAATTCCCATTGCGTGGTAAAGATGGAATGAATGAAGAGTGGTCGGATGACAGCTCAGATAGCGAAGAGTGCAGGCTTGCTGCGTCCCTAGAGGTAGATCAGAGGGGACCCTATGTAGAGGGAAAGGTAATGGGTCACAAAGTTTCATTATTGGTTGATACCGGAGCTACACACTCTAGAGTCAGAAGTGCAGAGGTTCCGAAATTGCCACTTTCGGGGCATACCACAAGGGTGGTCGGAGTAGCAAACCAGTACCTGACAAATCTGATTACAGATCCAGTGCAAGTTAAGATCGGCAACTTCCAGGGACTGCATACGTTTTTAGTCTGTGATTCGAGTCCAGTATCCTTACTGGGAAGAGACTTACTGTGCAAGACAAAATGTTAGATTACCTGTTCCAATGATGGAATCGAAGTGCAGACAAACAGTGATGATGAAGGGGATGATGGTCAGTTCTCAGAGTTAGAGACAGGAACTGCAAATGAAGATTATCCTTTGATTACATTATTCCCGATGCTTACAGTAATCGACTTACCTGCTGAATTACAAGGGACAGTGACAGTGAAAGTGTGGGATTTGACAGGAAAAGAAATGGGCTTGATAAAAGGAGTGGAACCAGTTAAGGTACAGGTAAAGCCAAATGCAGTGTTTCCCCAGGTGCCGCAATATCACATGGCACAAGACGTTCTTATCCAAGTAGCCCAAATAATTGCAGACTTTGTGAAACAGGGAGTCCTGAAGGAAGTGTTGAGCAGCCCATGTAATTCACTGATAATGGGTCTGAAGAAGCCTTGTGGGAAAGTTCGAATTGTGCAGGACTTGAGAAAAATAAACGAGATTGTGGTAAAATGTTGCCCCATAGTACCCAATCCAGCAGTGATTATGTTTCAAGTCCCGTGTGATGCTGAATGGTTCACTGTTGTAGACCTGTCACAAGCCTTCTTTTTGATACCTCTTCGCGAGGACAGCCAATTTTTATTCAGTTTCAAATTCCTGGACAAGGTGTACAGTTGGTGCAGAATTCCTCAAGGGTTTTCTGAATCGCCGTCCATCTTCAATCAGATATTGAAAAAGGACCTAGAATCCTTAGTACTGCCTTTTAACTCGACTCTAGTGCAGTACATTGATGACTTACTGATTGCATCCAGGACAAGAGATGACTGTAGGTATGACACAATTGCCTTACTAAATCTTTTAGGAAAAAATTGACATAAAGGGGGTCATTCTGACCCCGGCCGGCGGCGGTAGCCGCCGGCCTGGCTGGGACCGCCAGAAGACCGTACCGCGGTCAAAAGACCGCGGCGGTCATTCTGGGTTTCCCACTGGGCTGGCGGGCGACCGCCAAAAGGCCGCCCGCCAGCCCAGCGGGAAACACCCTTCCACGATGAAGCCGGCTCCGAATGGAGCCGGCGGAGTGGAAGGTGTGCGACGGGTGCAGTAGCACCCGTCGCGAATTTCAGTGTCTGCTGAGCAGACACTGAAATTCAAAGTGGGGCCCTCTTACTGGGGCCCCTGCAGTGCCCCCCAACAACAAAGAGATATGTCAGGATGTTTTTGGGAATGGTGGGCTACTGCCGCCAGTGGATACCCAACTTCTCGATTATCTCAAAACCATTGATAAAGTTGACAGGCAAAGAGATCAAGGATGAGCCGTATACCATAGCTTTATCCAAGGAAGAGCTTGAGTCATTCATGGAATTGAGAGAGTGCATGTGCAGAGCACCAGCTTTGGGTATGCCTGATTACACGAAGCCTTATCTACTGTTTTGTCATGAACGTGATGCTTGTTCTTTGTCTGTCTTAACACAGGTCCATGGAGGTGCAAACCGTCCTGTAGCATATTTTTCAGCCACCTTGGACCCCGTCGCAGCAGCCTTACGGGGTTGTTTGCGCGCAGTTGCAGCAGTTGGTCAGAGCCTCACGCAGTGTGAAGGCATAGTAATGGGATATCCCCTAACAGTAATGGTTCCGCATTCAGTTGAAATTTTGTTGACTCGAACCAAAACTCAGCACATGACAAATGCTCGTCTTACCAAATATGAGACAATTATACTGGGGTCGCCAAATGTTTCGTTGAAACGATGTACTGTGTTGAACCCGGCAACTCTACTTCCTGCTGAGAATACTGAGGTTAATAATGAAGAGGAAGTGGAGCGTGATTGTCTTGAGGTAACAGAACTATGTACCAAACCACGACCTGATATTCAAGATGCACAGTTAAAAGAAAATGACTGCATTATGTTTGTTGATGGATCTTGTTTGAGAGACTCAGTCAAAATGCTGAGAGCTGGTTACGCTGTATGTACCATAGCTGGTATCATTGAAGCTTCCTGGCTCGAGAGAGTGTATTCTGCACAAGTTGCAGAGCTAATTGCCCTTACTAAGGCATGCCACGCAGCTGAAAATCTGAGAGTCACTATCTATACTGACAGCAGGTACGGATTTGGAATTGTACATGATTTTGGCCAATTGTGGTCACAGAGAGGTTTCATGACCTCCTCTGGTTCTTCTTTGAAAAATGGTGAACAAATCAAGGATTTGTTACATACAATTCAGTTACCTCTTGAAATTGCTGTGGTGAAATGCAATGCTCACGTTAAGTAACAAGACTTTGTATCCATGGGAAATGGCTATGCAGATCAAGTCGCAAGGTTTTGAGCATTAACTGTATATCGTTTAAGGATCAGTGGGAATTGATGCCGCAAACTGAAAATGACACATGCTTGAACCTTGCATTAAGGGTGGTCGATACACTAGATGAGTTAAAGACACTACAGGGTCGTGCTAGCAAAGAGGAAAAACGCTCCTGGCAAAGAATGCAATGTGTTCAGAGGGCTGACGACTTGTGGGTCTCAGAGGAGGGGAAATTAGTTTTGCCAAATAGCCTTCTGTCACAATTTTCTAGTCTCTATCACGGACAGGCTCATCTTGGAAGAGATGCAGTGATCAGGTCATTCAAAATCGATTGGTTTAACCCAAAGTTTAGACATGCCGCAGAGGTAACCTGTCACAGGTGCATCATCTGTCAACAGATGAATGCCGGAAAAGGGACTGTGGTAACACTGAGCCACATTGGGAGAGCTGGCGGTCCATTTAGCAAGATGCAAATGGAAACGCCTGTTTGCGGAGGATTGAAATACGTGTTGGTGATTGTGTGTGTTTTCAGCCATTGGATTGAAGCTTACCCCACACGTAGAAATGACAGTCTCACAGTTGCAAAGCTGCTGCTTAGGGAACTAATATCCAGGTTGGGGTTTCCGGTCTCTATAGAATCAGATAGGGGCAGACACTTCGACAATGAGGTGATTAAGCTCTTGTGTGCCGCACTAAACATTGAACAGAAGCTGCATTGTAGCTACCGTCCCGAAGCATCAGGACTAGTAAAGCAAATTAATGGTACCTTGAAGTCGAGAATGGCAAAGATGTGCGCAGCTACCAATATGAAATGGCCAGATGCATTACTCTTAGTGCTGATGTCAATGAGGAACACCCCTGATAAGAAGACAGGACTATCACCACACGAGATCCTAATGGGTAGAGCCATGAGACTGCCTGCAGTACCTGCGAATGCTCTAGTGAATATCACGGATGATATGGTGTTGGACAACTGCAAAGGCTTGGCTGATGTGATTCGCTCTTTCTCTCACCAGGTAGAAGCTAACACATTGCCAACGATCGGGGATCCAGGTCACACCCTACAAGCCGGTGACTGGGTGGTTGTCAAGAAGCACGTGAGAAAGTCGTGTTTGGAGCCGCGCTGGAAGGGGCCATATCAAGTAATATTGACAACAACCACTGCTGTGAAATGTGCAGGCGCTCCAAATTGGATACATGCCAGTCACACGAAGAAGGTAACGTGTCCAACTGATGAGGAACTTGAAGTTTCCGGCACAACAGTTCCAGAAAGAGAAGTCTCAGGGCCAGAAAACAGCCAAGAGGGAACTGAGACTGCAGGAGAGCCCACTGAGAACAGCCTAGTCCCTCAAACAGTGAACGAGTTCGAGAGAGGTGACAGTGTGCCTATCTCAGTAGAGGCAGCAGGAGAACTAAATCAAGGAGAAGTTCTCCCAGAAGTAGACGGATACGGGTTAGAACTTGAACCCGTTACAGATCCAGAAGAAGAAGAAGAAGAAGGGGAAATAATAGAAAGAGACCACTGTACTCCGGCATCCCCTGAGCCAGTTGCAGGTCCATCAAGAGAAAACACCATAGTACAAGAGGAGGGTGCTGTTCAGCGTCCTGAAAGAACAGGCAGAATGAAGACGCATACAGGAGATAACTGGCCAGAGAAACAGGCTGCAAGAGAAAATAATGTACCAGGCGAAACAATAACAGAAGAGACTGATACATCCTGAGTAGAGGATCTGAGTGAAGGAGAATTGCAAGATGAACGCAGGTTGAAAAGAAAGAGAACCGCAAACAGAAGATACGCAGGTCCTGAGTGGGCATATGCAACGACATCTGAATGGCAACAAGAATTCTTAGCGTTCTGTTTTGATCGAGAAGTGCCAGGCCAATACTATCGGTACTTGAAGTGACTCAAAGAAAGAGACTTTGTTACAAAGAAAACTGAAAACTTATGAAAAGAGACTTATAAATTACCAGATGAGACACTGATAACCTGATTTGACTTCGAGAACCCGATTATGACAAGCTGCTAACCTGATTTGAGAAAATGGATCCTGGAGTGATTAAAACGCTGTAAATACACGCAGAGAGAAAAATACTTTTTGCATCAAGAAAAAAAAAAAAAAAAAAAAAAAGGTCTCATATCTTCCTCAAGTTGATTATTATTCTGCTATCTGATTCTTTACAGACATGGCTTATAATAGAGGTAGTAACAAGAAGGGTAAGGTGTGTGGTTGGTTGAGTCTTATATTAGGTATTGTGTGTGCAATAATAATTGTGGGAGTGATTGTGGGAATGCCGTGGTTGGATAAGAAAGTGACTAACAATGCTTCAAAACCTGAGACTACAACACTAACACCGTGGGAAAAGTTTGAGCAGGATGCAAAGCACTTGCATGAGGGAACTAATTCAAAGGAGGAACTTTCTACTAATGTCTGCGAAAAACTGTTATGTGTGTACAAAGATTCCTTCATCAGTGCAAGAAGGGGTCACCTATCATAGCTTGCCGTTAACTTATGGGATAAGCTGTCGCTTACTATTAACAAGATTCTATAATCAAGAGCATGTGCAATACTTTTATTCAAATCTGGATGTTGTGTTTCCTTTTGTGCCTGTGATTGAGTTTCTGAACAAGTTAGCTAAGGAGCATAGTATAAAATTAGTTAGAGGTTTCTTTGAACCCACCCTTACATTTGGGACAGCTTATGCACACCGCAACAATCTGACCTGCTTATTGACACCTGTAGAGAAAAGCTTCTTAGATCACACTGATGACAGACGCAAAGCATTGAAGGAAAGATTAGAAAAGGGGCTAGAAAAACGCACATATGCAAATGATTATGCTTACACCGCAATCAAGACGCAAGGCAAATTAGCTATAGATGCATTACATGTAGGGAGGATTTGTATATATAGGCCAAAATCTGAGCAAGACACTTTATTTGTGGGAACGAGTGAATGCAGACATGTGTTTTTGTTTCAGAGTAAATGGACATTCATGTTAAATAGACAGGATCCAGCGATCCCTGGGATCTATTACATCTGTGGACTTAATGCTTATTACCGTCTCCCTAAGGGATGATATGGGACATGTTATTTGGGAATAGTTTTCGCAAAGATTTACCAGATTGATGACTTAAAGCAAATACCTAAAACGTCTGAATTACAACACACTAGACAAAAACGAGAGACAGTGGCTGCTGTCGTTGGTGACATATTTGGAGCCATAATTCCTTCAGTAGGGGTTATCTTAAACTCCATAAAGATTCAAAAGTTTTCTACTGTTGTGGATAACATGCTGACAAATTTTACAGGGGCTATACTCCTGATGGATACTGAACTTGCTGCAGAAAGAGCTATGACTCTTCAAAATCGGCTTGCTTTAGACATTCTTTTAGCAAAGAGTGGGGGAGTCTGCAAGATGCTCAACGAGCGTCATTGTTGCTCATATATACCTGACAATAGTAAAAAGATTAGAGGTATGCTTACTAACCTAACTAGAGATAGTGCAGATTTGAAGGAACCTGGAGTGTGGGAGAAATTTGGAAAGGGAATTGCCAGAGTAGGGAGTTGGTTTAGCAATATTTGGAATGGGATACTTGCAAATATTTTAGGGGGTCTATTAATTGTTTTGGCCTGTCTATTAGGATTATGGGGAGCATGGAAAATTAATGATAAAATTAAAAGAAATTGGACAAAGAGAACCAGGAAAAATGAAGAATGTGAAAGGGAGAAAATGTTCAACGAAATTTGGGAAAGTTCACATAAGGGACAAGATGTTGAAATGTGCATGATGCGTAAAGTGAAAAATTAAGTGAAAGGTCGAAAGAGAGAGGTTTGTGTGATGACGAACGTCATCAGAGGAGGGACTGAGAGAGCGTAGCTTATATAATCTATGTTAACATAAAATGTTTATGAATTAATGTGTGATGCTGCCGCATTGAAACTATAATGGTAGTAATTTTGCTGAAACGTGCGCTTGAATTATGACCACGAAGAGTGGCCACTAATGTATACACAAACTAATAATGATAATCAAAATGTTTTACTACGTTTAAATAAGTTTATACTAACATTTGCGTTATTAAAACTGTATTGAAAACCTCACAGGCCTTAAGTTAGCATGAGCTGCAGCTTAGCTGCTTGGCTCTCATATTAAATGCATTTTTCTATTTTTCAGTGTGCTGACTCACAAAGGGCCATGACCATGTTTATTCTTTTTCTTCGACTTGGAAGATGAATGTAACCATGTAGATCCGTTTCCCACTGCTTCTCATCGTCTTGAAAAATAAATGTTAAAATAAATTGAAACAGTGTAGATTAATATAATGTACAAGGTCATTCAAACCGGTGAAGACAATGGAACTGCTGGCCAAAAGATGTACAAAGAATTACAAAGGGATGAAGTCACACCGGACGTGCCACCTCTGAAGACGTCAATTACGAAGACCAATCAAAGACTTGTAAAATAATATGGGGTGAAGATTAGGATTACCTAATGTACTCTATGATAGGTTAAAGATGGTGGGGTATAGCAAATGTCCAATAGAAATTTAGGGGAATGTACAACGAAAAAGGGATAAAAACCCATGTCACAGAGAGGTCATTTAGGCGGGTTAGGGAATGCTATTGATTTTATCCAGAAACTCTGTCACTCTGTTTGATGACTTGAGATTTTTATTAAGACCATCCTTGCCCTTAGTTTGTCCATTTACACTTTACCTCCTTATGAGGGAAGTGCCCTTTTTCCCCAGAGCTGAGTCCTGGCTGATGGCGATTTGACTGATGTCCTGAAGACGAAGACTGAACCTGTGCGCTGACCTAATCCTTGGAGGGTAATTATGACAATGCATTTGTAATTTGTCTGTTTGCTTTTCCTTTCTAGGTACCAACTGCTTGCTTTTGACAGAGACCATAGCTAGATGTTTTCCAAATTGGTGTTCTAAATTGTTTTGCATGAAGCCCAACATGCGAATGCTAATCAGTGGTTAGGACAGGGGTTCATCAAAGTGACGCAAATAGACAAACGACCGAGACTATGCTTTGTTGAAACTGACGCAATATTGACACTCTGCTAAACTTGATCTATGTTCACGCCGTGTTATGTTCTGATGTTTGTGATTCTCGCTTTAATGAAATCTTATCAAAATTGCCATATCGTGACTATGCTATTATGTTTCTTGGTATTGAGATTAACGCACTTGCTATTAGATTGTGATTAATGGGGAATAAAACTCATAAAATTCTACTAAACTGGTGTGGTTATTCACGACTGAAAGGTCATGGTAGCGTCATCGAACTGATTAATGACTTTGAATAAAGTGAAATGCATTGTCGTGATAAATATTGATGACATTATTGATGTATTGATTGATATATTGATTAGCTATCTCGTCCTACGGTGTCTCTCAACTGGATCAAAAGATTCATTGGCCTAAAACGAGTCCTGATGCGTAATAAAATATCATAAAGGGACGCGTTAACAGTTCCCCCCTGCATTCAGCCTGCATGTCTTCGTTTCTAACCTTTCTGAGTACTAACCTCTATTTTTCATCTTTTCTTACTAATCAAAAATCAAAGTGGAGGCGATAAATGTTAATCCAATAAAATCCAAGAGCTATTGTGCTAAAGTCATTCTCCTCGGCTCTCGTAATGCTCGTGTTTAGAGAAGGAATGATTGGGCAGTGCAGCAAATTGCATTTCTCTCCCATAAATAACACAGACACATTATTGTGTGATATGGCTCCTGTCAGGTTCTTAGCTAATGCGGTATGATATGAGGAAGACATGATTGGAGCCGCATTGCGCTAGAGAAAAAGCTATTCAGGGCCCCTTCTTGCAAGCAAATGAGAGTTTCTGTTCTACTCTTAGGCCCGGGTCTAGAAATGCCTTTTGTAGGCAATTGGTATTTCCGAGCCTGGAGACACTTGGCATAAAGGCGCTGTGTAAACGTAATGCATTTTTACTTATGCACAGGGCGCTCTGCAGTGCTACCTCTATAGTCCTGCTCCACTTCAGGTAGAGGGATGGCATCTTTAACTCTGCCGGAGAGGATGCCATTTTTTAGGAGAAGTGAAGTCGAGGCAACTCTGTCAAAGAAAATGGTGTTTTGGTTAGAACTTAAAGGGACTGTTTCTTCTCCCAAATCCACAGGGAAACAAGGACTGATTACACCAATAGTTCTAGCATTGGCAGGCACCCTTTTGACTTTATCAATGAGTGTTATGCTTTGTCTTGTTGTCAGGGCCTGTTAAAAATGGGGTCTTTGGTTGACAGTCAGGTTACCCGCTGTTCAAGCAAGGACCCTGACTCTAGTCAGGGTTAAAGAGCATCACCCTCAGCTAACCCCTGCTTACCCCCTTGGTAGCTTGGCAGAGCAGTAGGCTTAACTTCAGAGTGCTAGGTGTAAAGTATTTGTGCCAACACACACAGTAACTTAATGAAAACACTACAAAATGACACAACACCAGTTTAGAAAAATAGGAAATATTTATCTAAACAAAACAAGACCAAAACGACAAAAATCCGACATACACAAGTCATGTTATGAACTTTTAAAGATGAAACTAAAAAATAGCGCTTAGAAACACAAAATGCTTCGATGAGGTGTTAACACGGCGTCGTGACGGAGTCGCTCCCAACAAGCCGACACCAGCGGCGCCGGACACGGAGTCACGTAGACCCCCAAGTACAGTACCTTTGGTGAAGATTGAAAACAAGTCGATGCACGAAGTCGGAGATCGCTGTGTCTGTGCGAAACGTTGAATCCGCTCACTTCGAGCTGCGTCGGTCACGACGTGGTGTGGCGACTTCCACGGAGTGGCGGGCTTCAGCTGAGCTGCAGCGGCGTTGTGCCTGCGAAGGCCTTCGCATTTTCAGTGAAGATCACGGAGTCGGTTGCAGACGGCGTCACCGGATTCAGCAGCGGCGTCGGTCCGAAGTCGATTTCCTTGGATTTCCACCAGCTTTCCTTTCAAGTGCCCAGGGACTGTATAGGGCACCACTTGTCAGAGCAGGAGTCTCTCCAGAGACTCCAGGTGCTGGCAGAGAGAAGTCTTTGCTGTCCCTGAGACTTCAAACAACAGGAGGCAAGCTCTAAATCAAGCCCTTGGAGATTTCTTCACAAGATGGAAGGCACACAAAGTCCAGTCTTTGCCCTCTTACTCTGGCAGAAGTAGCAACTGTAGGATAGCTCCACAAAGCACAGTCACAGGCAGGGCAGCACTTCTCCTCAGCTCTTCAGCTCTTCTCCAGGCAGAGGTTCCTCTTGTTTCCAGAAGTGTTCTAAAGTCTGTGGTTTTGGGTGCCCTTCTTATACCCAATTTCTCCTTTGAAGTAGGCCTACTTCAAAGTAAAGTCTCTTTTGAATGTGAAATCCTGCCTTTCCCAGGCCAGGCCCCAGACACTCACCAGGGGGTCGGAGACTGCATTGTGTGAGGGCAGGCACAGCCCTTCCAGGTGTAAGTGACCACTCCCCCCTCCCTCCTAGCACAGATGGTTCATCAGGAAATGCAGACTACACCCCAGCTCCCTTTGTGTCATGGTCTAGTGTGAGGTGCAACCAGCCCAACTGTCAAACTGATCCAGACAGGGAATCCACAAACAGGCAGAGTCACAGAAATGGTATAGGCAAGAAAATGCTCACTTTCTAAAAGTGGCATTTTTAAACACACAATCTTAAAATCAACTTTACTAAAAGATGTATTTTTAAATTATGAGGTCAGAGACCCCAAACTCCACATGTCCATCCACTCCCAAAGGGAATCTGCCCTTTAATCATTTTTAAAGGTAGCCCCCATGTTAACCTATGAGAGGGGCAGGTTTTGCAACAGTGAAAAATGAATTTAGCAATATTTCACTGTCAGGACATATAAAACACATTACTATATGTCCTACCTTAACCATACACTGCACCCTGCCCTTGGGGCTATCTAGGGCCTACCTTAGGGGTGCCTGACATGTATGAAAATGGAAGGTTTAGGCCTGGCAAGTGGGTACACTTGCCAAGTCGAATTTACAGTTAAAACTGCACATACAGACACTGTAATGGCAGGTCTGAGACATGATTACAGAGCTACTTATGTGCGTGGCACAACCAGTGCTGCAGTCCCACTGGTAGCATTTGATTTACAGGCCCTGGCACCTCTAGTGCACCTTACTAGGGACTTACTAGTAAATCAAATATGCCAATCATGGATAAACCAATCAACCATACAATTTACACAGAGAGCATATGCACTTTAGCACTGGTTAGCAGTGGTAAAATGGTCAGAGTTCAAAAGCCAACAGCAACAGGTCAGACAAAATAGAAGGCAGGAGGCAAAAAGATGGGGGATGACCCTGCATAAGCAAAAACAGTACAACAGGGCCATTGGTACTAGTGCACTGCTCACTGTGTGCCAAGTGCTCTTCTCTTTGAGTCTGAACTCTCCAGGGCAAGAATAGTTAATCAATCAGGACTGACTATAAGGTAAAGATGATGTATGAAACAAACTAGCAACACACAGTATATCACTGTCCTGCCAAAGCGGTTGAATAAGTCTACACAGAGACAGGCCACAGTCACTTGAAAAGTCTTGCACTGCAGCTCCAGAGGCTGGCACAGCCTTACCTCAAAACCTTCATTTCTTGCACCGCATCTTCCCTCTGCTGTGCTGCGCCACTGCATGGCACACACTCTCATGCCCATTGCTTGTACTACAGCTCCTACGTCTGGCGCACGTTCCCCTGCCAGTTGCTTGTGCTGCTGCACACACTGTCCAATGCATCATAGTAGATAGTTGATGATGAGAGGCTCCATCGCCATAATCTGCTCCCAGCAGGCACAGTAGACAGAGAGGTGTTGAGACAAGTAGCTGTGCTGTTGGGTGACTATGACTCAGCCATCCAGGGCCACTTTGCATCCTGCCCATCCCGCTTTTGTCTCTTAAACAGTGAAAACGAAGGCAGACGGAGACCACTTATCCAGTAACGCCCTCAACCATCTACCCACACAGTAATGCTTCACTCCTTCATGTGTTTATGCACTCATGCATCCATGTCGCTAATCATGATTGCCTGGTGTAATTGATGCTCATTACAGTCTGAGGCCACTGAAGCTCCATGTCACTGACAAGGAACCAGCCTGGGATTGCTTGTTTTCCCCTTAAAAGAGACATACCTGACAGTTCAAGCTGGACTGTTCAGATTGGAGCTATGTTAAACTTGATTTGCAACAGGGTACTTATTGTGTGAGTGCACAGTGGGGAAAATGATGGATCGGAATGTGACCCAGAGTAATTATCAATTAGGTTATTTTAAGCATTCCACCCATCACCTTGTTGTTTTCCACTATCCTTAATGCACGACCAAGTCCATTGATGCACTTTAAGGCCTGGGTCATTGATGTGGGTCCACAGATGCCTCGGCTCATTGGAGTTCATTACTGTTGCTGAATGTAGTGTGTCCTCACAGAAAACTCTATTCATATTCCACATGTTCTCTAAGCATTCCAAAAGTAAGCACAATTACAAAGCAAACAACCATGGGAGAGTTATGGTCACAGTTACATGGGATTGCATGAATTTACCTTCGAGGACATTAGCTACCCATCGCAAAGGTATTGGTAAAAAGATTTTTTCACACACCACAAATTAGTTGTCACCGACCATTAGTCTACCAATTGCATAATTAGGGGACAGGGATAATCCTCGACTATGGATAAAACCACGCAATGTGTATAGCTCAGTTCCAGCATACGTTAGCATTTTGCTGGGGTAGCAGCAAAACATTGAGGTCACTGAGCATAAAATTCATACTGCAAACTACATAAAGGGTAAGGAGGAAGAATGTCACACTAAACCACACAAGACACTATCACTCCAACAGTATACTTCCTGATCAATAACACTCGATGTCCTTGGTGCAAAAACCAATTTGCAATATTTGGTGACCATTCTTTTACCTGGCTACCCTAGAGTAGAGCTCGATGGGTTCCACGCATCACGTAAATTTATTGGGTCGCATTCTCCTTGTATAAATGTGCATGTTGTGAAATTAAAGCTCTGAATATTTGTAATTCTTGACTTCCAGGATATGCATGAGAGAGGCTGTGCATTTCACCACTTGAGGCTCATTCTTCCTGTACCCTGGTGTTGTGGTACAGGTTAATAAGTTTTCTCCTGAGCTTAGGAGGACAAAATCCTTTTATTCCATTTCATAGGGAGTAAGATTGTGTGCCCTCTGGCTTTGGTACCAGAATCCAAATATTGAAAAGCAGTTACCCGGGTTGGAAAATCAGGGTGAAAATCTGAGACTCTAGATTTTCCCTGAATGACTTCCACACAAACTTTTTTTAGGGAATTATAACTGTTAATTGTGGGTCGAACCCACGCCGAGGTTACAAAAACTGAATAAATACCAGACTCGAGAACATGTACATGGGAATGCTACATCCATCTACTTTCCATTTGGGACTTGCATACTGTTGATAATCAGAACGTGGACTCAGACTTCTGTGGCCCATGCTCTTCCCAGATAGGACAAAGGGGCTCATTCTGAGCCCGGCGGGCGGCGGGAGCCGCCCGCCTAGAGGGAGCCGCCAAATGACCGCACCGCGGTCAAAAGACCGCGGCGGCCATTCAGACATTTCCTCTGGGCCGGCGGGCGCTCTCCAAAAGAGCGCCCGCCGGCCCAGAGGAAATGCCCCTGCAACGAGGAGCCGGCGTAGTTGCAGGGGTGCGACGGGTGCAGTTTGCACCCGTCGCGTATTTCAGTGTCTGCATTGCAGACACTGAAATACACAGTGGGGCCCTCTTACGGGGGCCCCTGCAGTGCCCATGCCATTGGCATGGGCACTGCAGGGGCCCCCAGGGGCCCCACGGCACCCCCTACCGCCATCCTGTTCCTGGCGGGCGAACCGCCAGGAACAGGATGGCGGTAGGGGGTGTCAGAATCCCCCATGGCGGCGCAGCAAGCTGCGCCGCCATGGGGGATTCCAAGGGCAGCGGAAAACCGGCGGGAGACCGCCGGT
This sequence comes from Pleurodeles waltl, assembly GCF_031143425.1. Lineage (NCBI taxonomy): Eukaryota > Metazoa > Chordata > Amphibia > Caudata > Salamandridae > Pleurodeles > Pleurodeles waltl. Next base: position 918,918,683 of record NC_090446.1, on the reverse strand, counting down.
TTTCCTTGTCTGACCGCGGCCGAACCGCCGCGGTCAGAATGCCCTGCGGGGCACCGCCGGTCTGTCGGCGGTGCTCCCGCTGACCCTGGCCCCGGCGGTCTGAGACCGCCGGGGTCAGAATGACCCCCAAAGTCTAGCTCAGTGATTTCTGATTATGTCTCTGCCTACTGAAGAAGATACCCAAGGACCAAGGAATAAGTCAAAGTGTCTAGTACATATTGCCTGTTGTACCTCAGCGACTATGGATGCTGCTTCACCAAAAAGGACAAGTGATAGTGAAGGAATTGACCCCAGAAGGATGGCCTGGGACCCATCCTCATCTTATTAGACTATAAAAGGACTGGAAATATATAATGGAGCTCTGGTTACCAAGCAGTGACATTCCTCGCGTGTTTTGATTGCTCCAAATTCCATAACATCAGGAGTCTTGTTCATCGTTTCTAAAAGAACCCCAAGCCTGTAGGCGCAGACAAGTGGAACTAATTTTCAACTACCACAGTGACTCCTGAAATTTTGGCTTTTGGATATTCCCTTGACGTCTTTACGTTTCATACCTATCTCCCAAGACCCCGTACCATGAAGTACAGGCAAAATTGTGGCAACTGGCCCATTCTAAGATACTGGCCTGTTAAGAACCAGTACCATTGTCAATGTTTCACAATTGTGAGTACTTTAAACATTGTTGAGAGGTCCTGTAAGAAGCCATTCTCGAAACCCTTTGTGATTTTACCATTTGTGGATGGAAAATATATTTTTTTCTTAGTGCTCCGTGGTAGGAGCTATCTTGACATTAACACCAAGACAGTTGTCCTTGACTGGGCTGCTCTTGCTATTATAGGCAACCCTTGATTCAAACCAAGAGTAAGTAATGATGAAACCCAGAAGTCTTAAGCCTACTGAGCTCCAGCACCACTAGCAGAACAACGAGTAACAGTTTTTTCACTATAAAAAGGCCTTGATTACACTGGGTGACATACTTTCTCAGCCAATAGGCCTGCACTCTTTGGTATTTCACCCTTGTTCACTGTGTAGACTGTGTAATTTATTTTATTTTTCCATACATGTCACATTGACATATATTTTTTCATGAGACATACTTCTGATTTGACATTCATGCTTGTTGCCTGTGATACATATATAGATATAATGTATCTAATCCGACAGCTCTAAATTCTAAAATAAATCTTGACTACTCAACCATAGCTAGCACTGATGAATCAAAAATGTTAAAATGGTGCAATTTAGGCATTGTAAGCAAATGTATGCAGGGCCTTGAGACAGCGTGAAACAATTGGTAGTGGGCAGTATGTGTAGGTAGAGCAAGAAAACGTTCAGTAGTTGGTTTTTATAGATTCAAAAGAATTGACACACCTACCCAAAAATTGCTGCAAATAAATGCACGCAACATTCCTTTCTATTGTTTCATTCTTTCATATGATATGTATGACAAACTAGGCCTAGGCGGAAATCCGCAGGGTTAAAAAAAAAACTCCACGGTGGGCTGAAGACTGCTCGTCCACCCAATTACACTGCTTTTTCAGGCCAGTAGCACATTCTGCACTGAAAAAATCAGAGCAACTAGCACCAAGTGGTGCACAGGAGCACAACCATTTTTTTTTTTTTGCTTCTGTCTTTCCTTGCTGGCTGCATCCAATCCTCTCGATCCCAATCAACCTTCATCCCCTACATTTTCATACTTAGGCCCTCATTTCAACTACCGCCAGGGTTAAAGTTGCGTTCCTACCGCCAACAGGCTGGCGGTACGAAATGCCATATTCTGCCCGCGGCAGTCACTCCGCCGGGTCCAGCGGTTTACTGCCATGGATGTCCCAGCGGTTTACCACCATAGATGTCCCGGCGGTTTACCGCCATGGATGTCCCGGCGGTCGCAATCCGCAATCTTGCAGTGCTGCCCCGGGGATTTTGACTCCCCTCACCGCCAACCTGTCCATGGTGGTAGACACCGCCATGGAAAGGCTGGCGGTAAGGGGACTCGCTGCCGGTAAGGGGACCCATGCACTTAGCATGGGCAGTGCAGGGGCCCCAGGCACAGCCCCATCGTGATTTCCACTGTCTGCTTAGCAGAAAGTGGAAAGCACGACGGGTGCTGCTGCACCCGCCGCACCGCCACATTGCCTCCGGCTCCATTAGGAGCCGCCTGCAATGTTACGGCCCACATCCCCGCTGGGCTGATGGGGGGAAACTCTGTTTCCACCCGCCGGCCCAGCGGGGATGTTGTAATTGGTGTAATTGGGCTGGCGGGTTAGCGGCCGCATAGGCGGCCGTTAGGCGGTTCAACTTTGGCGGGCGGCGGAAATGAGGGCCTTAGTTTGTTTTTCTGTCATTGTTCTTTTGGCTATTTTTAGGTTTATTTTAAGTTTTGGAAACTTTTTTGTACTTTCGTTTTTTCCTGGCCTTTCCTGTCTGTCCTCTTTCTGTTTCACTCCAGTCCCAGTCTTTCCTGTTCCACTTCCTTCTTTCCTTCCTCATCTACGCTACTCTATGGTAGAAGTATACTGCACGGGCAGGGGTGTGGCCAACTCCATCTTTGATGAGGAGGAGGTGGCAGCTCTCATTTTTTAGGTGCAGTGCCAGTTCCCCTGCATGGTAGCAGCAGGTTGAAGGCTTGGGTAGGGGTATGCCCTGAGGGACCGTCAGGCAAATGTGGCAGTGTGTACACCACAGCACTGGGATCAGGACCACCCAACAGCAGCTGACGCATCGCTGGGCAAATGTCCTTCACGGGGAGCAGGACATGCTCAGGCTGTTGGGTGTTAACCTTGTAGGGATTGGTGAGTGAATAATATTTTTGTTTTCTAAAAAATTCTTTTTTTTTTCAGGTAGATTGATCACAGGTAAGCTAAGTTAAGTAATGGTTCTATCTATCTATCTATCTATCTATCTATCTATCTATCTATCTATCTATCTATCTATCTATCTATCTCTCTCTCTCTCTCTCTATATATATATATATATATATATATATTCACTGAAAGAAACAAAGGTTACAGGGACGTTATAGTTAGGAAATAGAATTTTTAAAAAAACATAGAAATTCACTTAAAAAACTAATGTTAATGGAACGTTATAGTTAGATACTGAATTTACTCGTACAAAACCATAGTTATTCAGCAGTTATAGTTAGTTATTTAAAATAACTATAACTCGCGCCCTAAGGTAACTATAACTCGCCCCCACCGTGCACAGTTTTTTCTTAAATTATTTGACTGCTAGTATATCAGTTATATTTTTATGATGTTATAGAAGTTGTCATGGGTGCTGTAATATCTGGAGTAATTAGCAGTGCTCCCCTCGTTAAAATTCTTTGTGCCCCGGGGAGGTGGTGGTGTGGCCCCCCACCTCAAATTACTATAAAGCCCTGGGAAGGTGATGGTCCCTTGGGCTGCGGGGGCCAGGTGGCCCCCCCACACACATAGGGGGTCATTCTAACCCTGGCAGTCGGTGATAAAGCGGCGGCCAACCCGCCAACAGGCAGGTGGTCCAAAAAATGCAATTCTGACCCTGGCGGGAACCGCCAACACAGCTCGCCACTTTAACACTCCGACCGCCACGGCGGGACTGACAAACAGCGCGGCGGTCACCGCCAACAGGCAGGCGGCAGACAATGTACCGCCCACCCTATCACAACTCACCAATCCGCCACCTTTTCCGGGGCAGGAGCCCCGCCGATAAAAACACGGCGGAAACAGACTACGAACGGGAAAACGCTCACCTAGACACACTCCACGAGGAAGGAGGACAGCATGGAGCCCGAATTACACATCCTACCGGCTATTGTCTACCTGCTCATCTACCAGGAGTACGAACGCCGGCGCAGACGACAACGGTGAGTACTGCACCTACGACACAGGGGAGGGGGGAGGAGGAAAGCTTACGTGCACACACATACGCGATACACCCACCCCCCCAACCTACCCCCCCAATACCTACACACCAATGCAGAGCAACAAGTCAGAGTGACACCCCCCAAACCCCCAGGAAAAATGCAAAGACATAATTAAAATGAAGTTTAAAATTTATGTATAAAATAGGTTCATTGAAGTCATGGTAAATATGCCATATGAAATATACAAAAGAAATAATGAACATAGTGCAAAGTATAAACATAGTCAATAAGTCCTGCACAGTCCGTTAAATATCCATACTCCGTGGGCCAATGTGTACAAACACATGGGCAAAGCCCACACAGGAGACCGGATACCATTGGAGAGAACACTGCAGGGGTATCAGATGATAAAACAACAGGCACCTCAGGGGGAAGGGAAAGGGGGACACCTCAGCCACATGAGTCCACGACGCCAGATCCACGAGGGGCCTCCATGCCCACTGTACCATCCTGGGGAGTGCAAAGCCACAGTCCATCAGATGGATAACCGACTCCACTGGTATTGGAGGAGGCATGGTGCCCAGAGTGCTTCGTGAACACCTGCTCGACACAGAACCGGCACTGTCAATGGACCAGCGGTGCTTGAGACGGCGGTGCCCAGCGGAGCGGTGCTTGAGACGGCGGTGCCCAGCGGAGCGGTGCTTGAGAGGAAGGCCCCAGCGGAGCGGTGCTTGAGATGAAGGGCCCAGCGGAGCAGTGCTTGACAGTAAGGGCCCAGCGGAGCGGTGCTTGAGATGAAGGGCCCAGCGGAGCGGTGCTTGAGATGGCGGTGCCCAGCGGAGCGGTGCTTGAGAGGAAGGCCCCAGCGGAGCGGTGCTTGAGATGAAGGCCCCAGCGGAGCGGTGCTTGAGATGAAGGGCCCAGCGGAGCGGTGCTTGACAGTAAGGGCCCAGCGGAGCGGTGCTTGAGATGAAGGGCCCAGCGGAGTGGTGCTTGAGACGGCGGTGCCCAGCGGAGCGGTGCTTGAGAGGAAGGCCCCAGCGGAGCGGTGCTTGAGATGAAGGCCCCAGCGGAGCAGTGCTTGAGATGAAGGGCCCAGCGGAGCGGTGCTTGAGATGAAGGGCCCAGCGGAGCGGTGCTTGACAGTAAGGGCCCAGCGGAGCGGTGCTTGAGATGAAGGGCCCAGCGGAGCGGTGCTTGAGACGGCGGTGCCCAGCGGAGCGGTGCTTGAGAGGAAGGCCCCAGCGGAGCGGTGCTTGAGATGAAGGGCCCAGCGGAGCGGTGCTTGAGATGAAGGGCCCAGCAGAGCGGTGCTTGAGATGAAGGGCCCAGCGGAGCGGTGCTTGAGATGAAGGGCCCAGCGGAGCGGTGCTTGAGATGAAGGGCCCAGCGGAGCGGTGCTCTTCACGGCGGGGCCCTATTCAGCGGTGTCTGTCTTGGCGGGGCCCTGTTCAGCGGTGCCTGTCTTGGCGGGGCCCTCTTCAGCGGTGCTCTTCACGGCGGGGCCCTGTTCAGCGGTGCCTGTCTTGGCGGGGCCCTCTTCAGCGGTGCTCTTCACGGCGGGGCCCTGTTCAGCGGTGCTCTTCACGGCAGGGCCCTGTTCAGCGGTGCCTGTCTTGGCGGGGCCCTCTTCAGCGGTGCCCTTCACGGCAGGGCCCTGTTCAGTGGTGCCTGTCTTGGCGGGGCCCTCTTCAGCGGTGCCTGTCTTGGCGGGGCCCTCTTCAGCAGTGCTCTTCCCGCGGGGCCCTGTTCAGCGGTGCCTGTCTTGGCGGGGCCCTCTTCAGCGGTGCTCTTCACGGCGGGGCCCTGTTCAGCGGTGCTTGTCCTGTCTTTCAAGGGAGCCAGACCTGGCCAAGACTCCCCGCTTAGTCGCCCTCCGACCTTGCGGTAGCGGGGCCCTCCTGTGATGGAGTCTTGGGCCCGTGGGTGTCGCCCGTCACACCCGGTATGGGGCTGGTGGGGCCCTCCTGGTGCGCTCGGCTGCTGCATGTCTTCTCCGCCCTGCTGCCCTTGCCCTCCTTCACTGCAGCTCTCTGGCCCTTGCCTCCCTTAGATGATGTGGCAGGTGACGTGGCAAGGCACCTCTCCTTGGTGGCAGCCGTCTCAGGCTTTTCGCGCTGGCCCTTAATTTATCTTGTCCTCTTCCCAGGGGGTGGGCTGGCTGTCCCCTTGCTGCTGGCCGATGTTCCTTCCCTAGGAGGTGGTGGACTCCAATAGCCCTGCACTATGGTGATACTAGATGCAGGGCTTGTGGTGGCTGAGGTGCTCTTTGGACTCTTACCAGATGGAGGGGGTGGGTCAGGTGATGCAAAGAGGTTAATTTTGGAGAGGAAAAGTTTTTTAGGAGCAATGGGAAGGGTAGGTGCAGTGGGTATGGGAGTGGAGGAAGAGGATGTGGTTGTAGGAGAGTCAAGTGTGCTGTCTTTGGGTGCAGGTGCTTGGGCTGGAGGCTGTCGTGAGGTGGATGGCTGTTGGGTGGGTGGCTGCCTGCGTTTGTGTGGTTTGGAAGAGGGGGTGACAGACACAGTGGGAGAGGACACAGGGGACGTGTAAATGGCAGTGGGGGTGGTGACTGCATGTGTGCTGACTGTAATGGAGGGTGTGCTGGTGATGGAAGTACTGGCTGATGGTGGTGTGCATGCAGGTGTGAGTGGAGATGTCACAGGGAGGGAGGAGGGAGACGAGGAGGAGGGGGACACAGAGGTGGTAGTGACTGTTGGCATGTCTGCATCTGGATGTTGTTTGTGTGAATGCTTGTGGGATCTGTGGTGCTTATGTCTGGATGAGCTGCCCTTGGGTGTTGAGGTGTGTGCAGGCTGGTCTGATGGTGTGGATGGGATAGGCTGAGGAACAGGAGACTGGGACTGGGTGGAGGGAGTTAGAAGAGGGAGGCTGGAGACAGGGACAATGGCTGCCGTCAGTTCTGAGGCCAGAGCGTTGAACGATCGCTGATGGGCAGCCTGACCCGAATGAATGCCCTCCAGGTATGCATTGCTCCGATGCACCTCCCTTTCTACACCCTGGATGCCATTCAAAAGGGTAGACTGCCCAACAATGATGGTCTGGAGGAGGTCAATGACCTCCTCACTGAGGGCAGCAGGGGTAACTGGGGCAGGGCCTGAGGTGCCTGGGGCGAAGGAGATGCCCACCTTCCTGGGTGAGCGGGCACGGAGCGAAGGCTGAGGGGCTGCTGGGAGGGCGGGGCTGGTGCGCTGGGTGGCGGCTGTACCTGTTGTGGCGGTGGGCACGGATATTGCCGCCACCGCAAGGGAGCTCCCTTCCAAGGACGTGTCGGTGTCGCTGACGTCTCCACGGGTCCCCGTTGTGGAGCTCCCCTCGCCCTCCGTCTCACTGGTGAACTCGGAGTCGGTTGCATGGCCCTCCGGGGCCATGTGAGATGCAGCTCCCTCGTGCGCCGATGCCACTTCTCCTCCGCCTGATGATGCTAATGCACACATGCACAGGAAGAAAAAGAAAATGGGTGGGGGGGAGAAATGAAGACAGGTTGAGTGCATGCATTGGCAACACCGTTGGCGGAGAGGACAGACACAGAAGCCCCCTGCACTACGCTGTGCAATCGGGGTACACTACTCAGTTCTTGTGACTAGGCCTACAGGTCTATGGACGACAAATGCACACATGGGTGATGCAGGACCATGGATAGCTGTACTTGGCACCCTACAGAGGTGGGGGGCGGGGGCACAGGGCCATGCCTAACGGAGGGGACTAGCCTAGAGAAAGCGCCCTGGCCTTGAGTTACCCACAGCCCTCCTCCCCAACCCAGACACCTCCACTGCGCGCAAAGATAGCAGAATGTGCTGATACTCACCCCCTTGTGTCTGCTGTGATGTCCTCACGCGCCCATCCAAATCGGGGTAGGCCACCGCCAGGATCCGGGACATCAGGGGGGTCAATTGGCGGCTGGCACCCCTCCTACGTTGAGAGGCCATCCCCAGCAGAGACTCGGCGGTCTTTCTGCTCCCGCGGCGGATGTCCTCCCACCTCTTTCGGCAGTGGGTGCCCCGTCTGTTGTGGACCCCCAGGGCCCGGACGTCCTTGGCGATGGCACGCCAAATGTCATTCTTCTGATGGGTGCTGACCTATTTGACATGTACAGGGTGGGAAAGGAAATATCATCACTTTTCTGCATGGTAGATGTGAGTGGCCCCCCCTCCCCAAACTTGCCATGTGGCACATGTTCCCATCTGTCGTGCGTTGCACTCCTCATTCGCTCCCCTCCCCACTATCTTACATACACCCCACTCAACACAGGCATAGCCCATTCAGCGTGCACCCTGTGTACTAACCTGTTGGTCTGGAGGGCCGTAGAGTAGCGCATACTGGGGGAGGACCCCATCAACAAGTTTCTCCAATTCTTCGGAAGTGAAGGCAGGGGCCCTTTCCCCAGTCGCAGCAGCCATTGTATCTCCCAGACCGAGGTCACAGCAGCACTTGCAGTATAGGTCCTCTCCTGTGGATGATCAGGTCTTGAGTGATTAATCAGATAGAAAATGGCAGTCACGCTCGCGGCGGTGCGTACCGCGGCGGTGCGTACCACGACCGCCGGCGCACATCGTCATTGGCTCATGAAACCCATAGGGTGCAATGTTAACCAATGCGGCTTCGCACCGCGGTCTTCGACCGCCTACCGCCACGGTGTGCCACGCCAGCGCAGTGACCTCACATCCCACTGTCACACTTCACAGGTCAGGCAGCCGCCATTTCAAGGGCCCACATGGCATGATTTCTACTGCGTCACACTGGCCTAGGCCTTGCATTGCCACTCATACAAGCCGTTCCATGCATAGCGATTTGTGTACTGTGCAAGCTGTGTGAACGAACCTGTGGGTTGCTTGACTCTGTGCTCCATGTTGTCCTTCCTAGGCACCGTCCGCTGGGACTTGCGAGGAGAAGGATGAATCCTCCTGTGTACCGACCGCTGGTGGACCTGTCGACAATGGAAGAACGACATATCATACTTACATACCGGCTTGACAGAGCAACTATACATGAACTGTGTGCCCAGCTGGAGCCAGACCTGATGTCCAGACCTGATTCCCCCTCTGGTGCAGGTTCTGTCAGTACTCCATTTTTTGGCAAGTGGGTCGTTTCAGACAACAGTGGCCATATCATCTGGGATGTCTCAGCCTATGTTTTCTAAGGTTTTATCCAGAGTGTTGTCTGCCCTGATGAAATACATGCGGAGCTACATTATTTTCCCTGAGGTGGGCGAATTGGCTACAGTGAAGGGTGATTTCTATGCCCTTGGACATATCCCCAACATCATTGGGGCCATTGATGGGACCCATGTGGCTTTGGTTCCCCCCAAAGACAGTGAGCAGGTGTACCGAAACAGAAAAAGTTATCATTCGATGAATGTCCAGGTGGTCTGTTTGGCTGACCAGTACATCTCCCATGTAAATGCCAAGTTCCCTGGGTCAGTGCATGACGCGTATGTCATGCGAAATAGCAGCATCCCTTATGTGATGGAACAGCTACAGAGACACCGTGTGTGGCTAATTGGTGACTCTGGTTACCCCAACCTGTCGTGGCTACTGACCCCAGTGAGGAATCCCCGACCAGGGCAGAGGAACGGTACAATGAGGCCCATGGGTGAACTAGGAGGATCATAGAAAGGACCTTCGGGTCCTGAAGGCCAGGTTTAGGTGCCTGCATATGACAGGGCGATCCCTCATGTACTCACCAAAGAAGGTGTGCTAGATAATCGTGGCCTGCTGTATGCTTCACAATCTTGCATTGCGATGCCAGGTGCCTTTTCTGCAGGAGGATGGTCCAGATGGTGGTGTTGTAGCAGCTGTGGAGCCTGTGGAGAGTGAAGAGGAGGAAGACGACGGGGACGACACGGACAACAGGGATACAGTCATACAACAATACTTTCAGTAGCACACAGGTAAGAAACAGCCACCCCAATTTACATTTACTTAAGGCCTCATGCGTCTCCACTGTCTGTGTTTCCCCCCAGTTCCTGTTAACTGATTTGTGACTTGCCCTTCCCTTTTCAGAGCTGTATGACCCACTGCCTGACTTCAGCTTTGTTTGCCCATGGACTAAAGCTTTTTGAAATTGGTATGTTGTCATCACAAAGTAACTGGACATTATTGAACCGTTATGTGTAATACATTTGTTAAGAATACAAGCAGACTCCTGTTTATTTAAGTGGAATAAGTGATTTATTTTAAGTGCGAGATATAGGTAAATGATTGGGAAGCGGGGATGGGTGGGGGTGGAGTAATGTCCATGGCAGAGTCCAGTTCTCAGGTGCATTGTCCATATGCCTTTGGAAGGATGGAGCAGGGGCAGTTCAAGGTTGGACAGGGTGACAATGTGGGTCAGTGGGATGACATCAGGGGGTATCTTAGGCTGGCAGGGGTCTTGCAATCCTACTCTGTCTTCTTGTGAGATCTCAGGTTCCGCTTGCGGGGTGGTTCTTCTTCTGCAGGAGGTGGGGTTCTGGTGGCCTGTCGTTGTGTGGGGGCCTCCTGTCCACTGGCGCCGGCGGAGGAGGTAGGCTGTTCCTGGCCTGGGCTAGTGACAGGGGCCCTTTGGGGTGCCACATGGTCTCGCAATGTGGTGACGATCTGGGTAAGGGCCAGGACGATGGTCCCCATTGCGGAACCGATATTCCTCAGTTCCTCCCTGAACCCCATGTACCGTTCCTCCTGCAGTTCCTGGATCTCCTGGAACCGGGCCAGTACCGTTGCCATCGTCTCCTGGGAGCGGTGGTATGCTCCCATGATGGAGGAGAGGGCCTCTTGGAGAGTCGGTTCCCCGGGCCTGTCCCCCCCTGTCGCACAGCAGCCCTCCCAGTTCCCCTGTGTTCCTGGGCCTCTGTCCCCTGGCCGGTGTGCCCACTACCACTGCCCCCAGGTCCCTGTTGTTGTTGGGGTGGTGGGTCAACCTGGGTGCCCTGTAGTGGTGGACACACCGCTGATTTACGTGCCCTGGAGACAGAGGCATGGGCCCGCTGGGTGGGAGCTGTGCTGGTGTTCCCGGAGGGGGTTGGGTCTGCTGTAGCCTGTGGCTGTCTGTGGGGAACCGACTGTCCAGAGGTCCCCGATGGGCCGGGTTGGTTGTCTGGCTCCAGGGAGACAGAGCTGCTGTCATCGCTGGGGGCCTCTTCTGGGGGTGGGATGGACATCTCTGGACCCCCCGTGGCGGTGTGGTGGCGTTCGGGTCCTGCAGGGGTATAAAGGTATGGTTATTGCTTCTGTGTGTGGGATTTCGTGTGATGGGTGGGTGTCCATGTACCCATGTGCAGGCAATTCCTTGTGGGGGCTTTTGTGAGGGTGGCTTGTGGGGGTGAGGTGTGTGTGCAGTGGGCATGCTTTGGTGATGGGTGTCCATGCTTTGGGGTTGCATGCAGGGCTTGGTGTTGGGATGGGTGGGTTGTGATGGTGAGGCTTTTGCTAGGGGTTGGTGTGATGGGGGAGGGGGTGAGGGTGGGGGTATGATTTGGCATTCAGGTGGGGTGGGGGTGGGAAGCAGTAGTGAAGATTTGCCTTACCAGAGTCCATTCCTCCGCCTACTCCTGCGAGGCCCTCAGGATGCAGGATGTGCAAGACTTCCTCCTCCCACGCGGTAAATTCTGGGGGAGTAGGTGGGGGTCCACCGCCAGTCTTCTGCACCGCTATGTTGTGCCTTGATACCATGGAACGCACCTTCCCCTGTAGGTCGTTCCATCTCTTCCTGATGTCCTCCCGATTGCGTGGATGCTGTCCCACCGCGTTAACCCTGTCCACTATCCTTTGCCATAGCTCCATCTTCCTGGCAATTGTGGTGTGCTGCACCTGTTCCCCGAAGAGCTGGGGCTCTACACGGACTATTTCCTCCACCATGACCCTGAGTTCGGCGTCACTGAACCTGGGGTGTCTTTGGGGTGCCATGGGGTGGTGTGGTTGAGGTGTGGGGTGGCGTTTGTGGTGATGAGTGTGGTGCGTGTGGTGGTGTGTGGTGTTTGGTGCGTGGATTCTGTGTGGGTGATGGTGTTGTGTGCCTCTGTGTTGTGGGATTCTCGATTCTGTGCTCTGTCTCTAGCCTTCGTCAATGATTTCGGGTCGTAGGGGCTTGTAGGTGATGTGGGTGTGTGTTTTATATTGTGTTGGGTGTGTGGGAGTGGTGTTAGTATGTGTATCAGGTGTGTGTATTTCGAACTGACCAATGTGGCTGAGTTTTCTATGGGTGTGTGTATTTTGACTGCGGCGGTGTGTACCGCCAATGGAATACCGCATTTGAAAGACCGCCGCGTGGATTTGTGGGTCGGAATGGTATGGGCGTATTTCTGTTGGCGTGACGGTGGAGGTTTGGTCAGTGCCATTTTTTCGCTGACCTTTGGTGTGGCGGATTATTGAGGATGTCGGGTTTTCGGCGGTTTGGCAGTTGCGGGTCAGAATGACCGTGGCGGTTTACCGCGGCGGTGTTATGGCGGCCTTCTGGCCGGCGGTAAGCGCCATTTACCGCCGAGGTCAGAATGACCCCCATAGTGTTTTTAGGCCCGGGACTCAGGGCTGCATGGGAAACAGGTGGCCCCCGCAATAAAATTAACGATGGCCCCGGGACTTGGCCCACCCGGGGGCTTGAGTATTGAGAAGCACAGGAGCCCGTGCTTTGTTTGAAAAAAAAGTTGCTGCAGATTTCCAACCCCATTGTGAATTTGTGACAACATTTTTTTAAAAGTGCTTTTTAGCCCTGTTGGGGGTTCCTCTAAAACCCCACCACCAGAGCTAAGGGGTCAGGGTGTCATTACCCTGGCCCCTTTTCCTTTTATTTACCTTTTTTCTGGGACTCGGCTGAAGCTGAGTTCCAAGATGGCTACCAACACTTCCTTGTTGAAGTAAGGCAGCCAATCAGATCTCAGCACGAGATCGGAAGGGGTTGTAAATCCTTTGCGGTCCTATACATTCAAATTTGGACTATCTTTAATTTCTCTAAAACCACTGAACCAATTTAGTCCAAAAAGCAGAAGGGCACTTTCTGGACCAAGATCTACATTTCTGCCAAATTTGGTGTAATTCCGTCCAGTGGTTCTTGTGCTATCGCTGTTCAAAATCCCCATGGATTGAAGAAGAAACTCTTCTTTTTTGACCCCCCCTTTTTCTCAGCCCCCGCTTGATGAATCGCCCCAAAACTTTCCAGACAGCAGCTGACGTGATTGTTGAATGTTTTGGGAAAATTTCATGAAAATTCATCAAAGGTGCCAAAGATATAGGCATGTAAAAAACTGCTTTTTCTATAGAAACTGGGTCTTAACTATTACTACCTAGTATATATATATATATATATATATATGTGTGTGTGTGTGTGTGCATGTGTGTGTGTATATATATATATATATATACATATATATATATATATATATTTATACCACTACTACTCAATCCAAATAAAGGGGGCCCGGCCCTTAAAGACATGGAGTAATTAGCTGTGCATGGCAAAGGTGTGAGTTATAGTTACCTTAGGGAACTAGTTCTAATTACTTGAAAGAACTCTAACTATAACTGCTGAATGCTGAATTACTCCACTTAGTATGTCATTGATGAGATCTTGTATGGCATCTCTGATATCACTGCAATGTTTGTAATAACATTATTGGTAAGAAAACTGTGCCTGGCAAGGGTATGAGTTATAGTTACCTTAGGGCACGAGTTATAGTGACTAGAAAGAACTCTAACTATAACTGCTGAATTTCTATGCTTTTGCACAAGTAAATTCTGAAAATTCAGAACCCAACTATAGTGTCCCTGTAACCTTTTTTCAGTGAATATAAGGTTACAGGGATGTTACAATTAGGTCCTGAATTTACTCACACAAAACCAGAGAAATTCATTATTTAGAGTAACTGTAACTTGCGGCCTGCCATGCAAAGTTTTTTCTTCAATATTTTAACTGCTCATTTTTAATTGATATTTTTATTGACGTTATAGAAGTTGTCATGAATATCTGGGGTAATTAACAGTGCAATGCGAAGGCGCGAGTCATAGTTACCTTAGGCCATGAGTTATAGTTACTTGAAATAACTCTAACTATAACTGCTGAGTTTCTCTGGTTTTGTGGGAGTAAGTTCAGAACCTATCTGTAACATCCCTGTAACCATTAGTTTTTAAAATAAATTTCTATGTTTTTTTTATTTCTATTTCCTAACAATAACGACTGTGTAACCTTTGTTTTTTCAGTGAATTTCTATGTTTTTTTCAACATAAAGTCATTTTCATTCGTATGCGTTAATTCAACCAACGTTGCGCATGGGTGGTGACCCTTCTGTTCTAGTGATCACCACTGTGCCAAAACGCTTTCCTCTGGGCCTTTCCCCATTTCTGTCTAGCAAGGCATTATGGGGCTCTCACTCAAAAAGTGTGGATACGTAATTAACAGCTCTCCCACTGCCCTAGGGAGAGCTGCGGTGGAGCCATTCACATTAGGGAGCGTCCTTCAGCAATGTTGGAGAGCAGCTTGGCGAGCTCACCCCGGATGCTCTCACCAGCACCTCACCCTCCCAGTACCTTCACGTGCTGATGCGGGAGCCAGCTGTTCATTTAGAGTATGCCCGCAGAACATATGGTTCTGCAGTCGGGCTGGCTGCACAAGGATTGGGTGGCCCGGGATGAGGTCCGGGCCCCTCTCATCCCCTGACTTAGCTGCATTGTGGAGCCCCAGGATAGGGTCCAGGGCCCCCTTCTCCATCTTCACGGGGGAGCACGATGGTGCTCCCTGGCTTTGAATTTTTGTGTGACCCCAGAATGGGGTCTGGGGCACCTCTTTTCATCTTTGCAGGGGGAGCAACAGCATCCCCTGACTTTGCTTCCTTGTGGGCCCCAGGATGGGGTCGAGGGCCCCACTTACCATCTTCACAGAGGGGCTTGACAGCGTTCCCCAACTTGGCTTTTTTGTGGGTCACAGGGATGGGGTCCAGGGCTCCTCCTTTCACCTTCGAGGGAGCGCAACGGCGCTCCCTCAATACAGTATATTTGCCGCGGATGCATGACGGCGCTCCCTGGCTCCATTGTTCTTTGGAGGCCATGGCCCACCCTACGGGCAACACTGGAATTGGTGGCGGAGCCCACGCGCTCCGCTTCCGGTCCTCCCGGAGGGTCAAGGGTCACGTACTCTCCCTCTGGGATATCTTGGGCCCCCGTGAACCAATTGTGCAGATCTTCTACTAATTTGCTCCTGGTGGCAAGCCCTAGCCACCTAGAGCATTTTCCTTAGGCCTTCAGGCTTAGAAGGTTACCAATTCGGAAGGGAACCAGTCCCACTGACTCCCTGAACCAGTCTTTCATCTGGGTGCCTTCCTTTCTTCTGGGCAGCGCTCTCCTTGTGCCAGAGCCCAGTCTTTTCCCCAACCGGTCCTCAGAGGTTGTAAGGGGACTAGCTTACCTGGTCCTGGGGTGTGCCCCACCTGGTATGGAGTCATTCAGGGGTAGAGTCCTTGCCCCAGTGGGCAGTCAGGGGGTTCTTCTTTCCAGATGTCCATGACTTGCGTCTTCAGTCCCAGTGTTCTGCAGAGAAGCACAGCCCAGAGAGAGAGCCCTCCCCTGTGCAAGACCTTTTAAGGGGGCGGGAGTGTCCAGCAGGGCTGCGCCTCTGGCCTATCCGGATGTACTACATCACTTCCCCTCCATCCCACCCTTTCCTGCACAGTCTTCTGGGACAGCTCAAAATGGCATCATCTAGGAGTCAGATGCCACATGTGTCTGAGACCCAGCCCCTCCTCCCTGACATTCCTGTCAGGGCCTCTCCTAGCTATTCCTCCAAGGAGCCCTTCCTCGCTGAGGGGCCTGGGGCAGGCCCAGTTACTGTCACAGAATGACAGCTGGCTGATTGATGCAAGGCCCTGCTCCTACAGCTGGACAGAGATGAGTCCAAGAAAGATGACATTCGTCAATGACCCATAAGCTGTGCAAATATGCTTTTATAGTGTACTGCATTATTCTTTTAATACAAGTTACAGTGTACATTGGGTGACTCTGGTGTCAGTGGACCGAGGGGGAACTGAAGTTGCGCCCTAGGCCACAAATGATAACACTCATGACATCTTTGATAACATCACTAATAATATCAATGTAATATTTGCAGTAAAATATTTGAGGAACAAACTGTGCATGGCGGGAGCACGAATTATTGTTACCGTAGGGCAGGAGTTATAGTTACTTGAGATAACTGTAACTATAACAGGTGACTTTCTATGGTTTGGTACAATTAAAATGTGAGGCTAACTATAACGTCCCTGTAACCTTTAGTTTTTTAAGTGCATTTCTATGTTTTTTAAATTCTATTTCCTAACTATAACTTCCCTCTTTTTTGTTTGATGTACATATATATATATATATATATATATATATATATATATATATATATATATGTATATATCACCTACCGGTAGTCGCCAGTAGGTAGGAAAAACGTTTTTTGTTGTGCCAAATAACTTTGGCGTCGTGTGATGAATTTTCACGAAATTTCCAAAACTAGTTTGACACTCATTTCAGCTATTGTCTTGAAAGTTTTGGGGTGATTCACCAAGCAGGGGCAGAGAAATAGGGGGGTCAAAAATGCATTTTCCCCATGCAGTTTCCCATAGGGATTTTGAACATGACTTCCACAAGAACTGCTGAACAGAATTACACCAGTTTTGGCACAAAGTTAGATCTTGGTCCAGAAAGAGTGATTTTTTATAATTTGGTGTAAATCTGTTCAGAAAGACAGGCCATGCATGCCCTCGTCACCACCCTCCTCGACTATGGCAATGATCTTGTTCTGTGCGAGCCACTCACCTGAATTCCAGTCGTTCTGATGGGATGTTGACAATTCCCCAATCCCGGTGAGAATAAATGTAACCGCGATGAAGAGTAGTTGCCCTCTCACTAGTTCGCAAGGGGTAAAGGGTTGGGACGGGAAAAATAGAAAATACCAGCTCCTGCTTCGTGGACAGCAGAATTGGACTGCGTGTTGTGTGGGGATTCAGGACTTCTGATTTCTCAAAATACTGGGTTCTTGGATTTTAGGATTCTGGCCTGTAAAAGAATTACTTCATTAATAGATTCGACTTGCATAAGCTATTGCAGAATTATATGTTGCATAATGTCAGCTATTGTTGACACAGTGTATTCTTTTTATATGTTTTTTAAGGCTGAACAAATCTCATCCTCCTTGTACAACAATTTCACAGAGTCTCTGAAGCAATGTCCAAACTCAAAAACAATCAGCTCCACTAAAGGGCTTCTCTGTGTTCTAGTGTAATCTCTTTCCAATAATAGTTTTGATAAACGCCCTATTTCCAATCTCCCAATTCCCAGGGGAGTGCTTGTTACAGAAAATATGTCTTTCCTTAATGTCTGTGCAGCGGTATCTTAGAATCCCACCCAAATGATAAATCACGCTAGATCTCGGTGTCATAAATTATTTAAAAGACAGAGCTCTGTTTTGTTGAACTGATTTTAGTGCAACATGCATTAAGCAATCAATCTTTCTTTATCATGAAGTGAAGAATCTTGCTTGAAAACTTCGGAATAACCCAAAGTGGGTTTTTTCACCTTTTGTATTTTCTCTCTTTTACAGGAAATATACGGAATCGTCACCAGAAGACGGAAGATTAGATCTGGGACTCTGCAGGAAGCCGACCAGAGGGCAAGGATCACTGGAACTCAACTGTAGGTCGTCCAGAGGACAAGAAATGCTTGAACTCGACTGGAGGCAGACTGGAGGACAAGGAACTTGACTTGCACTTGAACTTAGCTGGAGGCAGGCTGAAGGACAAGAAACTTGAATGAAGATAGGTGAACAGAGCAATAGGTACAAATCCGCCAAGCAAGCCCTTAGACTCCTAAGCATCCCTAAATAATCATTTGTGCACATGTGCCTTTTGGCAGTTGATTGCTTGTTAAGGAGATGAGCAATTATCCTCCTGATCGTGGCACATGTTCAATACAGATCACATTGTGAAGAGCACATGTTTTGGCAGTTACAGCTGGAGCAGGTTGAAAGGCAGTTGGTTGCTTCTTAAGGAAATGAGAAATTATCCTCCTGATTGTGGCACATGTTCAATACCAATCACATTATGAAGTGCACATGTTTTAGCAGTTACAGTTGGCAGAGTTTAGCAGGTGGGATACAATGTGTATAATCAACAAGCATTGGTTATTTTAAATGAGACATTTCACAATCATTGGTTATTGCAAACTTGATATTCAAGGATGTAAAGAATATACCCAAATAAGTCTGAATGTCGCAAGCAACAGCATTTTTACTATAATCGGGCTCATGGATGTGCTAGTGTACCCACAGCTCTCTATGCCGGAATTTCCACCCACCTCCTTAAAAGACTCTAGACCAGTGGTCTCCAAACGTTTTAATGCACGCCCCCCCCAGTTGAAAAATAGAACTCATTGGGCCCCCCTCAGAATTTTTCATAATTATTATAGAAAGATGTCAATGTTTAAATATGTCTAGACCTATTTAAACATTGCAGTTAAGTGCTGTTATATATTTTTTAAATGCAAAAACATGCTTCTGCTTAAAACAAAGGCCTATTATCTGTACATTGCTTCTTTTGGCCATAGTCTGGGACCCCCCCTGAGATCACTTGAGGCCCCCCTAGGGGGGCCCGCCTCCCAGTTTGAAGACCTCTGCTCTAGACCATAAAGAACACCGCAGCCAGACTCATCCTGAACCCCCCAAATGGACCAGTGTCAACCCCCCCACCTCAGAAACCTCCATTGGCTACGGATCTAGAACAGATGCCAGATCAAGACCCTCACCTACAAAGCTCTCCACAACCAAGGACCTTCCTACATTGACCATCGACTAAGCTTCCAGTTCTCCTCAAGATACCTGTGCTCTGCCTCGCTCATCCTCACACACACCTCCTACATCAATTGCAGCCACAGTAGGGAACGCTCCTTTTCCTACATTGCAGCCAAGATCAGCAACAACCTGCCCCTCCACCTATAAACTGCACTCTTCCTGGTGGACTTCTGAAGGAAACTCAAGACTTGGCTTTCCAATGGAGACATGGTACCCCCAGTACCCAGATATCCTTAGGGTTAACAGTGCTGTGCTATAGAAATTCTGATTGATTGTTAGGTTTGAAAAATAGAAATTAAAGAGGCGTGCACCCATATCGGTCGGAAAATAATGATTTTTAAACCAAAAATGATGCTGTATAAATGCCTAATACGGCGGTGCATCTGCATACTTCTCGTAATGTTTGTCTTGGGTGCCTGACTGAACCGGTCCGGTAAGGCACGTATGAGTGTTATAGACCTTTTGTCTTTTGTGAAGGAGAAGAGAAGGCTTGTGGATTCTAAAACAGTAATGGTATTTTAGAGTCAAAGTGGACAGAATGTAAACTTCAACCTGAAAGATCAACGTCACCAGCTGTCATATCATTTAGCCAAGTGCATCTATCATGTGATGATGTGACTGACATTCACATGTCTGTCTCACGTTATAGCCCCCAACCACAACCACATAAAAGATGAGTTTGACATTTGAGCTAGCACACTACTCTGCATTTCCCAAATCAACACACCTCTCTCCAGTCCACAGAGCTGTGTAGGCCCATTAGAGTCATCATCATGTAGGTTTCCCTTTGAAGTAAATAACTTCCTTCTTTTGGTTGTTGAGCTGGTCCCGCTTTGAGTCCTAAATCCGAGTAACAAATCAGTTCGACTCCTGACCCAAATGAGATTGAGAGACATAGACCTGTAGGGCAGCGTTGTTAATGAACAAAACGAGCAAAGGATTTTGAGCATTTAGTTTGAGTAGATTTGTATTTGTTAATTAAACTGGTGGTCTGGACTCTGAGGAACCAAAAAAAAAGTACAGCAAAAAGTAGAGCATGCAAGCAAATCCAGCTAAGTGTAAAACAGCCAATCACCTTCAGGATAAAACAATCACCCATCAGCCCCCAAACACTGCAAATGATCAAAATCAAGTTTACAAATTAGTTGAATACCCTCACTGTCTGCCACCCCATGAATCATCATCACCCGCACTCACTCAATATTATATCACTCATGGTGCAATAGTTAGTTACCTGTTCCAATCCAAGCACGGTCATACACTATAGTTGGATTGTATCTCCTCTTTTCCCATGAAATCGACATGGCAATCTTATAAATTAATGATCTTACTTGGGCAGAACTGCGAGGGAATGAAACAAAAGAAGGATAGTCATGGGACAGAAGCAGGCATTGTCTCCAGTGTCCGTGAAGGAAATGGGGAGGCTTTTTCACTGCACACTGGTCTAACTCCAATCTGGCCATACATATGAAAATGGTTGGCCTGCATAAGTCAGACACAAAATAAATGTTCCTCTAGCTACCTCCATTTTTTTGGTTTTCTTGGCAAAGCAGTTCAATACGGTAATCTCAAAATTCCATGGTGACCTACTCTGTCAGAGAAGTAGAGTTTGTCCTCAAACTCAAGGGGTCGCCCAGAAGTTGTTCAGCTAGTGCACTTGAGTCTGACCAATCACCCTCATCCTCCTTGTCTTGTGGTTATTCAGGAACAGTGTAACTGTGTTCATGTTAATCATGGTCAATCTCTCCACGTTTTGATAAGAGAACTGGTCCTTCTAACTGTGACAACTGCACACAGCAGACACACTGGCTACTGGACACGTCAGATACTTTATTTCCAGCCTGCTGAACTCTGGCCATTGGTGCATTTTCCCATACTAAAATACCAATGGGTTTGGTCAATGTAGACCACTTTTGGTTTATCCAGATAGTCCTGGACCATCCTCTGAATGGTCATTGGTGCTGCCACTTGCTCAGCCACTGTTGCCATCGCCTCTGCACTTGAAAAGGCCCTGCCACCTGAAACCAAGCCATTTCAAAGTTTGGGTTCAGTTCTTTTGTTCCTGGTGTTGTTGCTGGTGTTGTTGCTGGTGCAGTTGATGGTGTTGCTCGTGTTGGCTGCTGTGAGACAACAGCACTGCTCTCTCTGGAGGCTGAAGGTTATACACCAGAACTTCTGGCTGAACCCTAACTTCCAGCTGTTGCTCTTCCAGGTCTCTCACATGCTCAACAATCCACATCTTGTATAGTGAAACATCCCCTTCTGAAAAAGGAATTAAAGTTGCCAATATGTTTTGTACTGTGGATCAAATGCTGTGGCATAGATGTACTCTTTTGCACCATGATCTCTCGTTACAGCCTTGGGTTAACAGCCAAGCAAAGGATTAACCAACTCATGCACTTCTTTATTGCTTTTCTCAATGTCAAACCTTTTCAACACATTTTTTATCTGCTCCTGTAGCTGATCCAACAATGGGATAGTTTGGCTCATCATACTGTCCTCCTAGCTGACTTCCTGTGTGAAAACCTCAAAAGAAAGTAGCATTTGTGTTGGGCATTTGACTAGGGTCCATTTGTCCACCTCCATGGTCATTCTTCACCCAGTCGCATCTCCTCCTCTTTCAAAGACATAGTCAGTGATCTATCTGTACTGCTCAAACAGATGTTGCACTGTGTAGTAAGTTGAGATCCAACATGTTGGCACCATCTGTGTGAGGGCATTAACCGGTACTCTATTAGCACAGTGAATGGTCTGCAACTGCTTCCGCACTTTAAAAGAATTACTAAATTGAATGTAGATTCTTCTGCAGGTGGTCAGTATGTTGCTGACTATGTTTTCCTTTTTGAGAAAGCCCTGCACAATCAGGATAGTGTTATGCGCCAAAGGACCCTGAAATATCTACCATATGCCATGGCCTTGACTATATTACTGCAATTGTCCATGACAATAAATCCAATTTTGAGAACTCTAGGCCATAGTCATTCAAACACCTTGCTGTTGAAGTCTTCCAGGATGTTTGCAACTGTATGGGATTTCGCTACTGTTGCATGCACTTAACACTCTTAAAGGTTTCTTAATTTCTGAGACATGCAGCTAGCTGTTGTCTAACACCCACAAAATAAATACAGTGTGCAGTGATACACATGTAATCAGTTCCTTGACAACTGGTCTGCATGTCTGTCATCAGGTGGATAGTGTATCTACAGAATTCTCAGCAAAATCCTCACACAGAGACTATTACTGCTCCTCCCACAACTGACTAATAAAGATCAATGTGGATTTAAACCCCCTTCGGAGTACATCTCGGAATATCTGCCGGCTGTACCAGGTGATGGAGGCAGCACAATCTGCTTTTCTGAGAGCAGTATTTTATTCCCTGGACCTGCAGCAGGCTTGCAAATCAATAGAATGGGAATATCTTTTCATGGTACTCAGGAAATTCAACCTATCTACTGTCTATATCAGATGGGTTAAGATACTATATGCTTGCTCCAAGGCCAGAGCGAAAAAAAGTGAACATATCTCACCACCTTACCCGATATCCAGGGGCACGCAGTAGGACTGCCCGCCATCCCTATTGCTATTTGCTCTAGCAATGGCACAAAAGCTGATAAGAGGGGAGCGAATGGGGTATACCCAAAGGGTGCCCGACGCACATACTGTCCCTGTACATGAACGATTTGCTACTATATGTGCATGCCATGAGCAGGGACCTCGAGCAAACAGGAAACATTCTCAGGCAATTCAGTGCAATTTCTGGCCTGAAAGTTAAACACTCAAAAGCACAAGCATTTTCATTTCGAGGTGGATTTGCCTCCACCAATTTAGTATCCTTGGATGCACTCGAGATCCCTGTGGCCCAACAAACATTTAGGTATCTGGGAATACAGATATTTCGCTCCCACACTGATCTGCTAGAGGGCAATCTACATAAGGTGATAATGTCCTTGAGAGCACAGATTAAATTCTTGACCTCTTTACCTCTGTCAGTGGCCGAATGCTTACTGGCCAGGATGGTGATGCTCCCCAGATTACTGTATTACTTAGTAAACCTCCCAATGCCGTATACCGCAGTCAATCTTCAAAACACTGAATACCCTATTAACGGAATTAATATGGGGCACAGGACGTCGCCACATTAGTATCCAAAAACTACAGTTGCCAATGGATGAGGGGGGATGGGGACCCCCGATTTCCAAACACATTGCCTCGTAGCACAACTGCAGTGGCTTGCTTATTGGCTGGCGGGTATCCGTCTACTGGGGATAAACTACACACAGGCCCGCTTGAATAGCGGGGAATTACAGTCGCAGCTGCTACTCAGGAAACCCACACACACACAGCAGCTACCTCTGTTATTACACAATGTGCTGTGTTATTGGCATGTGGCACTCTGACTAACCAGGCCCACAACACCATATGCCCCTAACATTCCCCTGTGCGGCATTCCCACCCCATCTGCCATTTTATCCACATCCCGGCTAAGTCACTGGGAGGAGAATGGAGTATCCATCCTGGGGGATCTCTTTGAGGAGGGTCACCTTATACCTCATCGTGAGTTTATAGCCCAGACCTAGTTACCGGGTACTCTATTCCCAACACATGCCATTATATTTCACTTCATACGCTAACAGTGGACTCGAAAAGGAGGATGAACCCCAGGTGCGAGCCCTGGCACAGGCACTTTACGATATTGGATTGGGGAGGCATTTAGTTAAATGGCTGTATAAAGCACAGCACACGCATTCCTGCACTTCACTAACTCCACTCTAGGAAAAATGGGAAACAGGTCTGGCACACTCATTACATGATAAGAAATTTAAATTACTTATGGAACACGCATCCCACATACCACGCAATTCACAATTTAAATTGATCAAATTTGCAATCTTTCAAAGAGCCTACCTGACTCCTCAAAAGGTACACTCTCTTTTCCCAACTACAAAAGTCATCATGCCCCCAATGCCATGTGGAGGAGGCCGATCTCCTCCATATGTTGTGGGCCTGTCCATCCTTGACACCCTACTGAGGAAAAATTGAACACACTCCGTGAGATCACTGAGTCCTCACACTGGAACCTGACAGAACACTGCATACTGGATCTTTACCCAAGGCATAGTAAATTTGTAGTGGTGCCTAGATTTGTTTACCTGGCATTAATACTAGCTAATTGACTAATTATAATCCGCTGGAAATCCCCGACTCCATTGGAATTGACATGAAAAGTAGATCTGCTCTGTTTGAGGGAGGCAGAGGGTGCCGCTTTACATAGGGAAGAATATAGGGGACTATGGAAACACCCCATATCAGCAGAATGGGAGATGTTGTTAGAGCACCTCCGAAACCAAGGGAGAGATGAGAGCTAGAGGGCACGGGGTTGGCTGTGGCAGGCTGAGCCGAGCGCCCAGGCCAAACAGTTTGCAAACCTCTCCCATCCTCTACATCATTCCAATTTGAGACCGAAGGGCGGGTTGGGTCAGTGGGGACCCCTTCCTCCCTGCAATCCAGTGCTAAAACTGTCACTGGAATACATCGAGCAGAGTGCAGGTTTAAAGCTAGTTGGGGGGTGGGGGAGTGTAGGAGCCTTGCCTGGTTTGTAGTGGGTACCAGAGGTACTTACACCTTGTGCCAGGTCCAGTTATCCCTTATTAGTGTAGAAGAGGTGTTTCTAGCAGCTTAGGCTGATAGAAGGTAGCTATGGCAAAGCAGCTTAGGCTGAACTAGGAGACATGTAAAGCTCCTACTATACCACTGGTGTCATATGCACAATATCATAAGAAAACACAATACACAGATAAACTAAAAATAAAGGTACTTTATTTTTATGACAATATGCCAAAAGTATCTCAGTGAGTACCCTCAGTATGAGGATAAGTTATATACACAAGATATATGTACACAAACCAAAATTATGCAGATAATAGCAAAAGGAAGTAATTCAAGCAATGTAAAATTACAGTAGATTGCAACAGGAGCACATAGGTATAGGGGCAACACAAACCATATACTCCAAAAGTGGAATGTGAACCACGAATGGACCCCAAACCTATGTGAGCTTGTAGAGGATCTCTGGGACTGTAAGAAAACAGTGAGGGTTAGAAAAATAGCCCACCCCAAGACCCTGAAAGGTAGGTGTAAAGTGCACCTATAAACCCCAGAGAGCACAGAAGTCATGATAGGGTGATCCTGCAGGAAGAACAAACACCAGAAATGCAACAACAGTGGATTTCTGGACCTGAGTACCTGTAAGACAAGGGGACCAAGTCCAAGAGTTGTGACAGTGTCGAGAGTGGGCAGGAGCCCAGGAAATGCCAGCTGAGGGTGCAAGGAAGCTGCCACCTGTTGGAAGAAGCTTGGTGTTCTGCAAGAACGAAGAGGACTAGGAACTTCCCCTTTGGAGGATGGATATCCCACGTCGTGAAGAAGCTTGCAGATGTATTCCCACGCAGAAAGACCGCAAACAAGCCTTGCTAGCTGCAAGGGTTGTGGTTAGGGTTTTTGGATGCTGCTGTGGCCCAGGAGGGACCAGGATGTCGCCACTTGGATGAGGAGACAGAGAGGGGGCCCAGCAAGTCAGGGAGCCCTCACAGAAGCAGGCAGCACCCACAGAAGTACCTGAACAGGCACTTAGAAGAAAAGTGAACCAGAGTCCACCCGAAGTCACAAAAGTGAGTCCCACGCCGCCGAAGGACAACTCAGAAAGTTGTGCACTGCAGGTTAGAGTGTCGGGGACCCATGCTTGGCTGTGCACGAAGGAAATCCTGGAAGAATGCACAGGAGCCGGAGCAGCTGCAAATCACGCGGTACCCAGCAATGCAGTCTAGCGTGGGGAGGCAAGGACTTACCTCCACCAAACTTGGACTGAAGAGTCACTGGACTGTGGGAATCTCTTGGACAGAGTTGCTGAGTTCCAGGGAACACGCTCGTCGTGCTGAGAGGGGACCCAGAGGACTGGTGACGCAGTCTTTTGTTGCTCGCAGTTGCATGGGGAAGGTTCCGTCGACCCACGGGAGATTTCTTCAGAGCTCCTGGTGCAGAGAGGAGGCAGGCTACCCCCAGAGCATGCACCACCTGGAAACAGTCGAGAAAGCCGGCAGGATGAAGCGATACAAGGTTGCTAGTAGTCATCTTGCTACTTTGTTGCGGTTTTGCAGGCGTCCTGAGCAGTCAGCGGTCGATCCTTTGGCAGAAGGTGAAGAGGGAGATGCAGAGGAACTCTGGTGAGCTCTTGCATTCGTTATCTGGTGAGATCCCCAAAGCAGAGACCCTAAATAGCCAGAAAAGGAGGTTTGGCTACCTAGGAAGGAGGATTGGCTACCAAGAGAGGTAAGAGCCTATCAGAAGGAGCCTCTGACATCACCTGCTGGCACTGGTCACTCAGAGCAGTCCAGTGTGCCACAAACACCTCTGATTCCAAGATGGCAGAGGTCTGGGACACACTGGAGGAGCTCTGGGCACCTCCCCTGGGAGGTGCAGGTCAGGGGAGTGGTCACTCCCCTTTCCTTTGTCCAGTTTCGCGCCAGAGCAGGGTTGGGGGATCCCTAAACCGGTGTAGACTGGCTTATGCAGAGATGGGCACTATCTGTGCCCATCAAAGCATTTCCAGAGGCTGGGGAAGGCTACTCCTCCCCAGCCTTCACACCTATTTCCAAAGGGAGAGGGTGTAATACCCTCTCTCAGAGGAAATCCTTTGTTCTGCCTTCCTGGTCCAGGGCTGCCTGGACCCCAGGGGGGCAGAAACCTGTCTGAGGGGTTGGCAGCAGCAGCAGCTGCAGTGCAAACCCTGAAAAGGAAGTTTGGCAGTACCTTGGTTCTGTGCTAGAGACCCGGGGGATCATGGAATTGTTCCCCCAATGCCAGAATGGCATTGGGGTGACAATTCCATGATCTTAGACATGTTACATGGCCATGTTCGGAGTTACCATTGTGACGCTGTACATAGGTAGTGACCTATGTACAGTGCACGCGTGTAATGGTATCCCCGCACTCACAAAGTCTGGGGAATTTGCCCTGAACGATGTGGGGGCACCTTGGCTAGTGCCAGGGTGCCCTCACACTAAGTAACTTTGCACCCAACCGTCACCAGGTGAAGGTTAGACATATAGGTGACTTATAAGTTACTTAAGTGCAGTGCTAAATGGCTGTAAAATAACGTGGACGTTATTTCACTCAGGCTGCACTGGCAGGCCTGTGTAAGAATTGTCAGAGCTCCCTATGGGTGGCAAAAGAAATGCTGCAGCCCATAGGGATCTCCTGAAACCCTAATACCCTGGGTACCTCAGTACCATATACTAGGGAATTATATGGGTGTACCAGTATGCCAATGTGAATTGGTAAATTTAGTCACTAGCCTGTTAGTGACAAATTTGGAAAGCAGAGAGAGCATAACCACTGAGGTTCTGGTTAGCAGAGCCTCAGTGAGACAGTTAGGCATCACACAGGGAACACATATAGGCCACAAACGTTTGAGCACTGGGGTCCTGGCTAGCAGGGTCCCAGTGACACATAACAAACATACTGACAACATGGGGTTTTCACTATGAGCACTGGGCCCTGGCTATCAGGATCCCAGTGAGACAGCGAAAACACCCTGACATATACTCACAAACAGGCCAAAAGTGGGGGTAACAAGGCTAGAAAGAGGCTACTTTCTCACAGGGAGGGAGAGTTAACTGCCATATTTTAAATTGGTAATAAGTCCATGGAGAGGCCCACATGCCTGTGAAAGGCATGCACCATTCTTCAATACATATATAAATAACCTAAACACTGTCATACATTGCTGATGGGTTGATCATATATCACTGTGAATTTAACTATAATGGCACTGTTGTTGAATTGTGAGGTCTCCTTGTTTGTGATTGATTGTTTCTCTATAAAATCTAACTCTGTTTTAAAAACAAATCAGGTGGATAGTGTGATGAGCTGCAAAGCTTGTCATACTAATTGCAGCATAATATGTTCGAGCACCGGAATAGCAACTCTGGCAAAATAGGTCCGACTGGGAACCTTCCATTTCAGGCAGATGGCTGCCACTCTTTCCCCAAAAGAAAAAGGGAAGAGGACCAGCAATAACATATTAGCCAGTTTCCCGGTGTATAAACGTGCCATTGAGTGATTGAATTCGTAGGACCCCTCCTGCCTAAACATGCCCATAATAGCATCATGTATTTTTTTCTTTTGCGGTGCCACTGATTCAGGCGACTTCTGGAGAGGACCAGGAGGTGGTAGACTCAATGTACATCTTGGGGTAGTCGTCACTGATTCAGTGGTGTCTCCATCTGAGTCTTCTGCCATTTCGAGGTTACTGATGATGCTGGTGCACTGCTGGGAACAAGGCTGCTTTGTATGAAGCTGTCACCCACTTCTTCCTCATCACCTCCCAAGGTGATCAGAACTGATGCAGGTCTCAGTGGGGCCCTTACAACTATGGAAGCTGCGGGTGATGCTGGAATCTGTGCCACTTCCCTCTGAGCAGGTTGAAAAGGGGGGGTAATGTTGGTGTTATCTGAGCCAGCTTCCTTGACAATGACTGGCTCCTCCTTCTTCCCTTCCCATGGCACTCTTGGACCAGCCAAGGTCCAATCTATGTCCAGATCATCAGAAGGGGATCTTAGAGAAGATGGTGGGGTACCTTTCTTTTCCTTGCTGGAGATCGGGAAGCCAATGATTTAAGAAGAGGTACATCTTGATTAGCAGGAAGCTCAACCTCCTGGTCTGCTCCTACTTCAGGAATAATTATTGCTGCCTCTGGCTCCTGTTGTCCACTTGGCTCAGTTTCCTTCGATGAATGGGTACTAGTTTGTGGCAGAGGCAACACCAATTCAGACTCACTGCTCATCGCCATGATTGCAGTGGCTGCTTTGCTGAGAGACATAGCCTTGGGTTTAGGTTGGGGTGGTGCCATCACTGGTGTGGGAGTGCTGCTCTGAGCTTGTTGCCCGGAGGACAGTGAGGCAGGCCCACCATGTTTCCTGAAAAAGGTGGAGGGTAGTACACTGGGGGTGGGAGGGTGCTTCTTCTCCTCACTGACCACTTTCTTGGCAAGAACATCTTTCATTGGAGTGATCTTCAAGCTATGTCATTTCACACTTTGCTGCACAAGCAGAAACAGAGATGTCACATGCGGTGGTCACATCACTTTGCTCCAGAGTTCTGTTTAGCAGTACTGTGGGTGATGTATTTTGTGCACCTAAAAGCAAACAAACAAGAAAAGCATTTAGTGAAAAGTGGCATTTTTGCAGATTTGAATTATTCAAATTACAGACAATGCAATTTAGTGAGGTTATCCAAATAGTTAACAACAATAGTGTATCATCTATCAATTTCAATCCACACCACAAAAATATATTTCAAATAAGGATAACAACATAGAGATGTAACTGGTTGCTTCATGCGCATCTAAGGGGAGACACCAGCGGCAGGCGGGCAGTGCAGGGGAAAATGGAGAATCCTTAAAAAATTTATGCTGCTGTGCGGAGGGGTGGAGGGGCGGAATAATCCTTAAAAAATGAATGCTGGTGTGAGCCTACAGCGGGTGGGGAGGTGGAGGGTAAAATGGAACAATCCTTAAAAATTAATGCTGGTGTGCCCCTATGGCAGGCAAGAGGTGCAGGGAAAAATTGAATAATTCTTAAAAATGAATGCTTGGTATGCACCTATGGCAGGCAGGGTGTGTGGGGAAAATGACAATAGCCTTAAAAATATGAATGCTGATGTGCGTCTGTGGCCTAAGAGAAGAAGTCCTATGGCAGGCAAGAGATGGTGGAAAAAGTAACAAATAATTGCTGGTGTATCACTAGGGACTATGAGAAATCCATTGGGAGGCAAGGAGGTGCAAGGAAAATTGAAAAATGCATAGAATATTATAAACATTGTTCATACATATACTACAGTGATCCTCAAGCATATTAAACTGATATCAGGGAAAACAGGTAAAAAAAATTACAATAGCCTACACTTCTTGGTAACTTCCTGTTGAAAAAAAAATAAAAAAATAAAAAAAGGCTTTTTACACAAAAAACAACTTGAACTGTCCATTGAAGTAGAATTTTAACTTGAAAATGTATTTTCAAGTTGATTGACCTCATTCTCAAGTTAAAAATCTGCTCAAGAAGTAGAGACGGGACCGCTTGAGGTCGCTGGCATCACAAAACAGTACCAGAAGGCTACGTGGCGATGGGACGCCTTGCTAGCAGGCGGGGAAATCTTGTTTGTGCTTGCAAGCGCAGGATAAAAGAGCCTTGTGTGCGATAACGGAGCCTTGTGTACACCAACAGAAAATAATTCTGCCAAACACCGGACATCAGAATTACACAGAAACTCTGTATTGTACATGTACCGCCGACTTACCTGAATTCCACCAACTCTGCGAGCAGACTTAATTTTTCCGCCAGGGCCTATTACAAATGCAACTGAACAGTGTTTCACTCTGGTGTTTGTTGTCAGAAGCTTATTCAAGGCTCATAAATAAGTTTGGTAGTATAAATGCAAACACGGTTTATAGGATTACGTCAATTGAGCAGTGACCTACATTTCTTGCAGCGGCATACTGACATCAGAACCTGTCTCTAAAAAAAAATTGTGTATGTTTACTTATGTGGAAAATATCCACTCCCACCTACTTTACATATTTTAATTTATTGATTTATTTGCTACACTCTATCTGTTCGGGGGCTTAAAGATATAAGGGTTCACCATGTCTTAGCTACGTGACAGTGTTTCTATCTTCAGCCATACCGCCATTCAGTCAGTAACATCTATTCTCTGGAAGAGTGAAGGTATATAAGAGTGACAATAACTGCCAAGCAGCTAATACTTTTTCAGTGGAAAGTAAGTTTTAAGACAAAGCGAACTATTTAAACTCAAAGACATGCAGATTTCGGAAGATATACATGCTAAATGAATGGCATCCATGTTCATAGGCGGAAAACGTCAGGGGAGTAACTCACTATATTTTCTACTTAGGGGTGGAGCTTACAGTCTGCTGGTCATTAGTACCAATGTCCATTACTGTGGCCAAGAAGTGATAGAGGTGATTTCGTCTCAGAAAGAATGTTGGATGCAGCAGAAAGTTCTGAGCAGATGATGCATTTCTGTGGAACAGGACTCAGTAGTAGTGGTTGACCCGTGAAACATCATTCTACAAAGGAAGTGAATCAACCTTAGCAAAGATGGGGATCCATAAAACTGTCTTCAGTAGAGTAGGTCATTCTGGGAAATGACCCACAACAGCACTGGTTGATGCACAAAACTGTCCCCACGAGAGGGGGTGCTCCCATAGGGCACTGCTGACCGATTTATAGACAGACAAACTCACAAGCTACTATGCTCCCTTCAACTCGCTGGCCTTCCTTGTATTATGATTTTCGTTCGTTTGCATATGCAGACAGAAATTGTCAGGACATCTGACTTCAAGCTCAGCTAGTCCGATAAGTTCCTCTCCTGTTGTTTCACCTATGACTCCATTTCTCCATTGCTTATCCTACAATTAATGAGAGGATCTTTGATCGAACGGCTTCACTTCTGACTGGAAATCTGGAACTTCGAATTGTAATCGATGCTGTGTCACTTTTCCACAGTGTGAGATCTTGAACAAATCTCAACACTTTGATTTGCCTGTGATACTTTAGCTGTCAAAACTGAAAGCGCTTGAAAATGAGTTAAAATGAAAAAGCAATGCTAGGCCTAGGTAAAACACTAAGGGCCAGATTTACAAGGCCCTTGTGCCTCCTTGTGCCACATTAGCGTAATTTTCTTTACGCTAATGTGACCCAACGAGGCACAAATTTACGAAGTGCTACATTATGCCTGCATCAGGCATAATGTATGCAAGGGGGGCATTCCGGTGTTAGGAGACCTGCAAAAAAGCTGCAAAGAAATCTACAAGATTTCATTGCGCAATTTGTGGTGTAATTTTTAACGCTTGCTCAAAGCAGGCGCTGAAAGGACGCACTTGTGAAATCAATGGGCCTCCTTGCACTTTGCGGCACTAGTGTCAGAAGTTTTGACACTAGTGCAGCAAAACGCCACAATAGCGTCAAAACATTTGACACTTTTGCCCTAACGTGGGCCATGGTGTGCCGTATTGTAAATACAGCACACCCATGGTGTCGGGGAGCCCAAGAATTCTGGCGCATCAGTGCTGATGCGCCAGTTTCATGTAAACCTGGGCCTAAGCATTTACATGCCCGGTTCCCATCGCCTTATAAAATACAGACTTATTTAACCTCCTAACAGATGGACGTGTTCTGTGCCCCAAAGAGGACGCTACTACTCATGACTGTAGAAATGCATCAATGACATTCACCCACAGCGTGTACTTTAACGGGGACTCTGACTGCATTAGCATCGTCCTTCCTGCAGTCGTCCAGCAGTTTGGACACCTGGCAGAGCGTGCCCTGTCTGATTAACACAGTGATCAGATATGCTGAACATCACTCACCCTTCTGTGATACACGCTTCCGCCTGATGGTTCACGACTCGCCTATTTATTTTCTACTGCCCGCGCCTCTGATCCTCTTGCGACCCTCCCCACCAACACCATCGCCCTATCCTCTGATTTATTTCATTAGAGCATAGATTAGTATTTCTCCCTCCCCCAGGATCTGTGGGCACGATGCCAGCCAGACTACCATATCTGTGTCATTTACTTCTCTTTCTTCTGTGGCAGACACTGCTGGTCCATTCTCTCGGTGTGCTAATTTGTGTTAATTCAATAGTGCGGCCACAAACCCAGCTGTGAACATAAGACTGATCCAGGGAAGCTTGTCTGTACCAGCCAGGGTGCCAACGCAGCTTCTTTTATGGGGCAGTTGAGGGACCTGGTAAAGAGCTGAAATAGAATAATCTCCTGCTGGTTCGCAGAAAGATTTCGTGGGGCAACACGAGTTCCCCCTTCGAGCCACAAGCAAAGCCATCCAGAGGAAATTATTTCAGGATAGCCCGAACAAGTTCATAATTGCTTACACTGGCTGACTGCAAAGATTGACAGAGAGTGAGGAATCCAGCCTGAAAGAACACTTAACTATTGTCCTTAATTCAAGGTGATCTCATCGTAGTGGGAGCAGGTGTAGTGTCCTGGCAATAAAAAGGGCCCGGCGCACGAGCCCAGGGCCAGTTACACCCACCAAGAAACCGTGTCAGTATTGTCTCATTTTAGGAGCATGGGGGCCTAGGGCCCCAACACTACATTGGCGACGAGGATGTCTGCCCCACGCGTGAGCCGGCTGTAGCTGTTGCGCTGCGAGGAGGGAAATGCATAAAGTGTTCCCTTACCTTACATCTGTAAAGCACCTCACCGCAGCTCCCACCTGCCACAAATCCCGAAAGGCAGAACGCAGCCGAGAACACCGCCGACACCCTGCCTGGCATGAGGTGAGCCCTGTGGATGCCAGTGTGGCACCACCACGGCAGGAGAAATCTGAAAGGGGGTAAAGACTGCTGCGTGCTGTCCCCGCTCTCCCGCTGGGATAAGGGAGACCGAGCAGCAGAGTGAAAAGGAACGTAACTCTCAGGCTACCGCCATAAAGTCACAGCACGGTGGACCGCAGCACTGCCAAGACGGCTGCGGCCGTGAAAAGAGGAGCGCGACGGTGCTGACATGCACCAGCCAAGTGAAGCGCCTAGAGCTACCCCCCAGCAACACGGGTCGCAGCATCAGGGAAGGCTGCCACGGCCGGGACCAAGTGCCGGGATGGTGCTGCTGCGCACCGAAAGCACACTGGAAAATGCCCAAGGCGCCCGCCCCATCCCTTCCCAGTAACACGGCCTTCAGCGTTAAGGGAGGCTGCCGTGGCCACGGAAGGCAAAGATGCTGCCGTACACCCAGAAAACCCAGAAAACAATAGCCGGGGCTGGCCGCCCCCGCCCCCACCCCCAAGAAGGTAATGCAGCCTGCTAAAAGTAAAAAGAAGTGCCCAGGGCCGCCTCCCCCTTTACAGAGCAGCGTGCAATTTTGCCTGCCTCTGCCCACTAGGCTAATGTTTGCTCAAAGAAAGAAGCAAAGTGCCCAGAGCCGCCTTCCTGCTGCCGCGTGGTCAAAGAGCATATCAGTGCACACACGCACCGAAAACAGACTGAAATACAAGGTGCAGACGCACCAAGGGCAAGGAAAATTGCCCAGGGCCACGCCCCCACCTCCGAGAAAGGAACAAAGAATTGAGGTGCTGACACGCACCTAGAGAAAACAGTGCCCGGGGCCCCCAAACCCCCCACTGAACTTCGAGCTGCCTGCCTCTCTCAACGAGGCTGTGCAAGAAAAAAAAAAAGAAAAAAAAAATTTACAAAAAAAAAAGAAGACATAATGGTGGAAAAGCACCCGCAAAATTGGAGAGAGCACCCAAGAGCGTGACGTAACGCACGGGACAAGAGGCCGTGCCAGCCGGCCTTTCTGCAACGCAAGATGGCCACCGTTGGCCCATCACACAGGAGGTCATCAGAAGCGACCGACCCTGCAAAGCACACCAAGACTTCAAGCAGGACCCAGTGCTGAGAAGGCACTGCCTTAAGGCGCAAGCACTGCGCCCTCCAGTGAAGAGGAAGCAGAAAAGACAGTGACCCGCCGTCACTGCCCTGCAACGGGCCAAAGACTAACCAAGGAGTGTCCTCCCCCACACTGCCTCAAGACGGAGTCAGCAGCAACTCACAACAGGCAAGAGGAGAGTCGCACACCCTGAGTGGCACGACGCCACCACTGCAACACGGGGATGAGCCCCTAGTCCTTCGACAGGACAGGACCTTCGAAAGGTCCACACAAAAGGAAGACAAGTGGCCAGACGCCACAACAAAGGAGAAGAAAGCATGGCGCAGCACCACGCTATGAAGAAGGAAGAAAGGAGATTGTGTGACATCATCTGTCACACTGCAACACCTGACGACCACAGAAGAACAAGAACGGAAGATCAACAGGGTGGAGAGATGGAGGACTCCCACAACAAAGGAAGAGTGCACCCACAGACAAGACAGCCACCGGGGTGCGATGACGTCACTGGAGACAGCTCAGCGGAAGTGCCAAATGTAAGACGCCATGCACGAACCGCGTACTTGCCCCACACGTCAAAGGTGACCATCCAAGCCACCTGTCATCGGCTGCTTGAAGCAGATGGCACCACTGCTAGCATCGGCACATGAGCAAAAGAAAGACTGCACTCGCTATGATGAAGTTACTCCAATCACCCTTACTCCAGCAACATCACTTGTCGTCCAGGTCTCCAAATGGCAAACATCATCATTGCCATGTGCATCACGGTACCCATCAAAGGAGCAGTTAAACGACCAGACTGGAGTCTTACACCTCTGCTTTAATGCTCTGAAGAACCAGTCAACCAATGACCACCTGCTCACCCTGCCTGTATCCTGCTCTCGGTGGCAAGAGCAAAGTCGTGACCTAGACCCATCTACCCCTGTAATTGCATGAGCGACCAAGAAGTGGCTCCTAGGAGGTCTTGCAGCTGCCCTATGTGGCACACAAGCAGCCCCAGCGCAGACCACAAGAAGTCCCGTGACAACCCAGACAAGTGGCCTCTCAAGCTTGAGAGAGGACTGGACATTGCCCCTCGGTGAAGTCAAAGAGACAAACAGGGCTGTGCAATGGAGACTCCCAACAGGTCACAGCACACCAAGACTGTCTTCAGTGAATTAACATGACACCAACTAGACACCCTCCTGGCAACGTGATAGACAATTGCCCTGAGACCGTCTGAAAGCCCGCATGCACCTCATCCATGTCGGCAAGCGCCCTGACCACGGAACAGCCACCCTTGTGGTTGCACGAATGATTTGACCATGGCTCCTGTCGGAGAGCCTGTAGCGGCCGGCAGATGGCCCACACGCAGCCCAGCACAGTCCATGCTAATCCTGTGGCAAACCCATCGAAAAGGCCTTGAGGAAGTTCCAGAGTGAAGAGTCCACAAACGAGAGGTGGTCTGGAAGCAGCACTGCCATCAGAGTGTCAGGATGTACAAAGGTTTCAGAGGAGGACTTCACGCCATTATAGATGTCATCCGTCTTCGAGGGATTGGCCTTCGTGAAGCCAGGATGTCTCGGCAAGCAGATTCACAGTGGACTCCACCAATGCTCGTGATGCACCCAATTCGAATGACACCCCCAATTCGAATGATACACCCTATTCGAACAAATTGAACTGTAAACACCACCAGCCTTGCCACGAGTGCCCACAGGACTGAACCACAGCGCATCAGTGAACACTTAACCAACCATCTGACTGTCAGAGTCTGGACTTCTTCCACACAGTGTTCGTGCCCGGCTGTGACTTGTTAAATCATGAACTCGTGTAGAAGGATCCGTGTGCTCCCAGCTGCACCTGCCCACTGCAATCCTGCGGCCTGCCTTCTCGA
The DNA here is from genome assembly GCF_031143425.1 of Pleurodeles waltl. Classification (NCBI taxonomy): domain Eukaryota; kingdom Metazoa; phylum Chordata; class Amphibia; order Caudata; family Salamandridae; genus Pleurodeles; species Pleurodeles waltl. Next base: position 918,882,665 of record NC_090446.1, on the reverse strand, counting down.
GGCCGAGAGACTGATGGTGGTGTTTTTGTTACTGTGTTTTTCTCTTCCAGGATGGACTTTGTTTTTGTTCCTCAAAGTTTTGGAGGAATGTAGTGTCCTGCTGGACACGTTCTAGTGTTTGGCCAGCCTCTCTGCTGAGGGCTGGCCTCCCACATGCACCCCACACCCACCCAACACAGGCGTCACCGGTCAGGTGACCCTGGCAATAAAAAGGGCCGGGCGCACGTGCCCAGGGCCAGTTACATCCACCAAGATACCGTGTCAGTATCGTCTCATTTTAGTATCATGGGGGCTTAGGGCCCCAACACTACACAGGTATTGGCTATTGACTACAAAAATGTTTTTTTAAATGTACAAAGCCCAAATTACAATTTGGTAACTTGTTAGGGAGTCGCAATTTGGGTTTTGTGATTCAGTATTTGGAAGTGGTGCGTTCAGGACGCCCCATCCTAATACCGCATCAGGATGGTATGTACAAATGTTTTGAGACTGAAATGTGGTCGCAAAACATTTACACTTTACCACCATCTCAAAGTTGATGGTAACTAATTAGCAAATCAGAAATGGTCCCCCAGAGACTCCTTCCCCTATGAAAATGGTTCAAAAAATATTTGTTAAGAGCAGGTAGTGGTCCCAGGAACCACTGCCTATTCGTAAAGAATGAAACTTCAAAGTTACATTTTTTTATTTTTAAAACGCATCCCATTTTCCTTTAAGGAAAATAGACAGTGTTTAAAAAATAATGCTTTATTTAAAAGCGATCACAAACACAGTGGTCTGCTGACCCCAGCAGGCCACCATCACCATGCTGGCTGTGATTTATAATGGGTCACAAATTGTGACCTACCTCATTAATATTCGTGAGGTAGGTCAATTTGCCACCCACTGCGAATCACAAATTAAACTCAAAAAAGTTCCATACATTTGAAATAGCGATTTCCTAATTATGATTTGTAGGAAATCTGAATTAGGAAAGCACTATTTCAAATCTTCATTCATGTTACCCATAGATGCCATGCTCCTCTTCCTTTATGTCACTTTTAACACAGTCAAGACATGTTAGCCAACAGCACACTGGATGGTGGAACTAGTAGCCATGTGCATATTATGTGAAATGCAAGGATGGAAGGCTCAGAATGCAAAGTAACTTTTGATAATAGTAACAAAAGGTCAGCACATGAAGAGTGCCAGAGGGGTAACATCACTGTTGCAGGGTCTGAAATTCACAACAAGCACAAACCACCTTGATAGATCTCAAAGAAAATGCATTCCTATCAAAATAATCCCTGTCCCCAAAATTGAAACAAACATTGACATAGCCAACAGGATGTGCTGTACAATAGTGCATGTACCTCATCAACTATAGGCAGATATAGGTTCACAGAAAGCTTCTACAAAAGCAGCTTGTACAGTAAGCAACACAAATCAGAATGCCACAACTTCATAAGGTACATCTGACTGACTTGAAATAAACCCTAAATATGTCAAATCTGGACAAGATGAAATGAGATATGTTACATAGACATTTACATTTCTCAAAGGTCTTCATTCTGTGTAAGGTTTGGAAAGGTGCAAGACTCGCAGCTTTGTGTATTTTTAACATTTTTCAAGCGTACTAAACTGCAATAAATAATTGTGAAAGCTAAATAGAATTTAAATGTCATTTTACAAGGGGAAGGACCTTGTTGTGTGTGGGTTCTTAGTGCGTTCTTCAGAACGCAAGCGGTCTGAGTATTCCGGAGATGACAGTTGAATCTGTTTCTCCGGAGTGGCTGGAGGATAGGTCGCGCTTACGAATAAAGTTGTGTTTTGACTTACCTTTGCTGTGGACCCGACCGTCCTTACTTACTTCAGTTTGGCGACGAGGGACTTGGCGCGACCTAGGTCAGCCTTACATCCAGTTCCTGCTTTTTGTTGTTGTGGTCCCGATCCTGTTCCTGCCGCTGGTTCCTGCTGCCAGCGGCGGTGATCTTTATCTGTTCATGTGACAGCTGGTCGCTAAAGCCGGCAAGGTGTTTTCCTGGTTTTTGCGGCGTGTGCCAGAGAGGAACGGAGCGGAGAGCCGAGGGATCAACACCGACGCGTCGCATGTGCCAGAGAGGAGCGGAGCTGAGCAGAGAGCTGGCGGATCAACACCGACGCGTCACCTTTCATTTTGTTTGGTTGCCCCGGCAGCGTGTGTTTACATGTACATTTACGGGCGTCTTTGGAGCCGGCGCAGCAATCGGGTGTCACCGGCACTTCATGTGCAGGAGCGCGAGTTTTCCTCCGACAAGTACAGGCGCCTTGGGAGCCTGCGCAGCAACCTGGTAAAATCGGAGCTTCTTGTGCAAGAAGCGGATTTCTGGGGTGGCACCCCAGAAGTATTTATGCCTTTGATTGCATCAATTCGTTTCATTGGAAGAGGGAGAGTTTGGAGGCGGTCATAGGAGCAGTGTGGTGAAGAGTATTTTTCTGCTCTGAGTATATCGTTTCTTTAGAGACAGACTGCTACTTTGAGATTGCTGGCTGGCTAAGGAGCACTTCAAAAAGAGACAAGAAAAAGAAAAAGATACTGTGAGAACTTTGTACTGTCTCTTATAATGTGCATGTAATTGCCGTATTGTGAAAAGTGAAACATTTAATAGCAGATAGACACTGTGAGAGTTGTGTATTCTGCTACAGTTCATCTGTTCACTGTATTGCATTGTTCATTCTGTTTTTAGTATTTGTTTGGGTATTGTTGTGATGGCTTCTCACTCCAATATTTCTCCACCACCTTTATTTCTACCTGTTCCAGGCATGCCAATTCTTCCTTGGGAGGATTGGATAGAAATGCTTGAGAATTATATTGTTGCCTTGGATGGTCAGGGTTACTCACCTCAAAGAAAAAAAGCTATCCCTTTGAGTACTTTGGGGTGTGAGGGCCAGAGGATTTTTAAATATCTTCCTCCTTATATGGGGCCCAATGGTCAACCTATGGATGATGTTTATAAAGAAGCGATTAAAAGGTTGGAGAACAGGTTCGCAAAAGAGACTAATTTAGTTTTAGCTAGGTACAAATTTTATACTCAACCTCAAGATCATCATGAGTCTATTGATGATTTGGTGTCGCGGTTGAGGGAATTGTCTGTTAAGTGCAGGTTTGGCACCATGACGGATGAGCTAATACGAGATCAACTCATTGCAAGAAGCAATTGACTTGGCAAAAGTGATGGAGGAATCGAAACACTGTATTAAGGAATTGGAAAGGAAAGAGAAAACTGTGGAAGTTATGGCCTTATCAAATGATTCTACAATATTACGGCCAGAAATTGGAACTACACCAAAGAAAGGCGTGTTTGTCACTAGTAAGGGGAGGGAGTGCTTTAGGTGTGGTAGTACTTCGCACTTAGGGGACTCCAAGAAATGTTTTGCTGTCAATAAGGAGTGTCGTAAGTGTGGTCGCAGAGCACATTATGCCTGTGTATGCAGAGAAAATAACCGTTGTACTAAAGAATCTAGATCAAGCATAAATTTGGTTGAGGAATGCTGTGAATCTCCTTGTGAGGACAGGGTACTTGTAGTTGGAAATGATGCCACCATGAGAGTGAGTGGGAGTGATCATCGATGCTCTAGGCCTACAGCTTCTTTCTTAATTGGGGAAGTTCAGCTAAACCTCATGGTGGACTCTGGTTCGTTGTACACCATAATCCCTGAGAGCCTTTTTAAGCGTTTTTGGTGGAAGGGAGAGTTGTTACCAAAAGACATATCCCCGGGTGGGAACCAAGGGCTGGAAATTCATTTGTTGGGTTATATGTTGAAGGAAATTCATTTTGGAGGAAGGAAAGTTCTTGGAAAAATCGATGTGTCTGTTGAGGGCCCACCTATATTGGGTTGGATGCATCAATATGATCTCAACATTGTCATCAGTCCCAGAGCGCCCAATCAAGTTTTGTTGGTGGATAACATACATTTGGAAGACATTTTGGAGGGGGCTGGGGACGTATTTAAGAAAGAATTAGGATGTTTAAAAGGTTATGTGCATAAGATAGTGTTGAGAGAGGATGCTCACCCTATTCAGCATACAGTTTGCAAGATACCATTTGTGGTAAGAGAGGAAGTCAAGAAAGTGATTAATAACATGTTGGTGGAGGGTACCATTGAACCCATTGAAGTTTCTCCATGGATTTCTCCGGTTGTTATTACGCGGAAATCGGATGGGAAGATGAGGTTGTGTGTAGACTTGAGGTCTGTGAATCAGAACATTGTGGTTGATACCTACCCTTTACCCAATATAAATGAGTTGTTATCTGCGGTCAAAAATGGTAGGTTTTTCTCAAAATTAGCTTTGAGGAGTGCTTATCATCAGATTAGACTTCATCCAGATTCTAAGCATGTCACTGCATTTGTCACTCCGGAAGGTACTTTCCAATTTACTCGTATGCCTTTTGGTCTGGCTTCCGCAGCGAGTGTGTTTCAGCGATTGATGGATCAGATGTTTGGTAGTCTGAAGGATGTATTATTTTTTCAAGATGATATACTTGTGATGGGTGAAACAGTTGATGAGCACAATGTCACACTCAGAAAAGTACTCAAGATCAGTGGAGAATCTGGTTTAAGTTTGAATAAGGAAAAATGTATTTTTTTGGTTGAGGAAATTGACTACCTTGGGTATTCTATTGCTAAAGGGAGCATTAAACCAAAGAAAAGTCTTTTAGAGGCCATCAAATTTGCACCTGCACCAGCTGACAAAGACCAATTGAGGTCCTTTTCAAGACTGGTGGAGTACTACTCCAAGTTTGTAAATAAATTTGCAAGCAAGACTGAGAGTTTAACCTCTTGGGTGCCTTGGACGAGATGATCTCGTCCAAGGCTACAGTTCCCCTGTGCCTTGGACGAGATCATCTCGTCCTAGGCACAGGGGAACTTGGGGGCGCGCTAGCGCGCCCCCCGTGCACCCCCCCTCCCCCCAGGCGGGGACGGAAGGGGAAGACCTTCCCCTTCCACCCCCGCCCCCGCCCCCCCCACGGCAATCCGATGACGTCAGCGCGCGCACAGCGCGCTGACGTCATCTAGTGTTGCAGGGCGCGCTGGAAGCCATTTGCTTCCAGCGCGTCTACCGAGGAGGACCCAAAAGGTGAGTCCTCTTCGTTTTTGGGGGTCGGGGGTGGTGGAAACAGACACGGGGGGAAAGGAAAGGGTTTTTCCTTTCCCCCGGTGCCTGTTTTCATTAGATTTCTGCTCCACGTGGAGCAGGAATCTCCACTAGCCACCAGGGATTTATTTTTTTCAATATTTTGGGGGCGACCCCTTGGGCAAGGGTCGCCCCCCCCCGGGGGCAAATATTTTTAGTATTTCGCCCCCCTGGGGGCAGATCCGCCTGTTTTTCGCGGATCTGCCCCCAGGGGGGGGCGAAAACCACTAGACACCAGGGATAGTGTTATTTTGCCATTATTTTGGGGGCGACCCCTTGGGCAAGGGTCGCCCCCCCCGGGGGCAATTTTTTTTTGTATTTCGCCCCCCCCCTGGGGGCAGATCTGCCGATTTTTCGGCGGATCTGCCCCCAGGGGGGGGCGAAAACCACTAGACACCAGGGAAAATGTATTATATTTATTATTTTGGGGGCGACCCCTTGGGCAAGGGTCGCCCTCCCCCGGGGGCATTTTTTTATTGTATTTCGCCCCCCCCCCTGGGGGCAGATCTGCCGATTTTTCGGCGGATCTGCCCCCAGGGGGGGGCGAAAACCACTAGACACCAGGGATATAGTATTTTATGTTTATTTTGGGGACGACCCCCTTGGGCAAGGGTCGCCCCACCCCGGGGGCAATTTTTTTTTGTATTTAGCCCCCCCCCCCTGGGGCAGATCCGCTGAATTTTCGGCGGATCTCCCCCCGGGGGGGGCGAAAACCACTAGACACCAGGGATTTTATATTTTGTGTATATTTTGGGGGCGACCCCTTGGGCCAGGGTGGCCCCCCCGGGGAATTTTTATTTGTATTTAGCCCCCCCCCCCGGGGGGCAGATCCGCTGATTTTTTGGCAGATCTGCCCCCGAGGGGGGTTGAAAACCACTAGACACCAGGGATTTTTTTTTATTGTAAAGTTTTTTTTGGGGGGCGACCCTTTGGGCAAGGGGCGTCCCACTGGGGGACACATTTTTTAGTATTTGCCCCCCCCCCCCCCGGGGGCAGATTGCCAATTTTTGGGCTGATCTGCCGCCGGGGGGGGGGCGGGGGGTCAAAATCCACTAGACACCAGGGATTTTGTTTTTGTTGTTTATTTTGAGGGCAACCCCTTGGGCAAGGGTCTCTCCCCTGGGGATTTTTTTTTTTCTGTTTCGGCCCCCCGATGGCAGACCAGTCATTTTTTGGACGATCTGGCCCCGGGGGGGTGGAAGCACACTAGGCGCCAGGGATTGTGTGGTGTGTGTGTAATTTTGTAGGCCCATCTGCCCCCAAGGAGGGCAGAAACCACCAATACGGCAGGGATTTTTTTGTTTTGTGCTGGGGGTGCCCCCTTTGGGAAGGGTTGCCCCCTAAAAGGGGGCACAGAGGTGTTGCCCATTTCGGCTAATTTTTTTACGCCCATCTACCCCCGAGGGGGGGCAGGATCCACTTAGGTACCAGGGACAACTTCTAAGTTCTTGGTGGTGGGGTGTTTGTCAACAGGCAAAGTATTTGTATTTGTGATTATAACAATTTATTTCTTCTTTTTCTTCTAGTTCAACGCTTTTGCTTCCTTTGCTGTGGATCTTAGCGGTTTTGGCAGTAGTTGTCCAGTGGTTTGCATAGCTGCATGTTTTAGGTAAGTGAAAGCAATTTACTCCAAAGGAGTATTGTTGACATGCATGAATGACATGTTTGTAGGTGGTGTACTAAATGCAGTATTGTGTGTTTGACATTGTCCTTAGATTTGAGCACAGTGATGTTTGTGTTGTCATATGTCTAATTTGCTTTTTTCTTTTTTCTTTTTAGTGGGATATCATTGGTGATTGCTGTGTCTGTGCAGAGTAGTTGCTTGGTGAGTAGCTATTTCAGGCAACTGAGTGGTACAGTTTTTTGTAGTACATAACTCTTTGTGATAAAGCTACACTTTGTTTATTACTTATTTTAGTGCTAGTTGTTGTTGGCAATCCATTTGTTGTTAGGATCATGGCTAGCCGCAAAGTGACCGCTCAGCAGGTTGTTCGCATGCTCTTTGAGTCGTCTTCAGACCATGATTACGACACTGACTCTGCATCTGAGGCAGAGGAGGAAGCAGGAGATTCTGGAAGTGAGTTTTCTGTCCAAGAGTATTCTTCTGATGAGGAAGCTACTCTCAGTGCAGATGAAGGGCCTGAGTTAGAGGAGGACATTGATGTGCCAAGAGTGCAGCAGCCTGGGGCTGAAGGGTTTCCCATTAGAAGACCTGACACCTGGATTGCCCCAAACATGGAGCAGCCACAGTTACCTGCATTTACTAGTCTCCCAGGGTGTAGAGTTAATACGGAAAACTTTCTGCCTGTCCATTTCTTTCACTTGTTTATGGACGATGTATTTTTGGAAGAGATTGTGGAGCAGACAAATGTGTATGCAGAGCAATATTTGCGGGACAACGCTGCCAGACTTAAGCCTCAGTCTAGAGCTACTCATTGGGTTCCCACATATCTGGAAGAGATGAAAAGGTTTTTAGGTTTGTCTTTTTTGATGGGGTTGATCAGGAAGCCGTCACTGGCTTCTTATTGGTCTACTAGTCCCTTGATGGCAACTGCTATATTTCCTGCAACTATGACACGTAATCGGTATTTGCTTCTTCTTCGTATGCTGCATTTTGTAGACAATGCTTTAGCCTTGCCACGAGATCACCCTGATTGTGACCGCCTTTTTAAGATTAGGCCTGTCCTTGATCATTTTGTGGATCGTTTTTCAGAGGTCTATGTTCCAGGCAAAGAGATAAGTGTGGACGAGTCTTTGGTCCTTTTCAAGGGGCGTTTAGTTTTTAAGCAGTACATCCCTAGTAAGAGGGCACGGTATGGGATTAAATTGTATCTGCTGTCAGAAAGCAGTACAGGATATGTTTATAATTTCCGGGTCTACACTGGTAGGGATTCCAGTATTGACCCTCCTGGTTGTCCGGCCACTTTTGGAGTTAGCGAAAAAATTGTGTGGGAACTTGCTAGACGGCTGTTTAACAAAGGTCACCATTTGTACGTAGATAATTTCTACACTGGAGTGCAGTTGTTCAAGGAGTTGTTTAGGGTGGACACTGTTGCTTGTGGCACAATCCGTTCTAACCGCAAAGGCTATCCAAGGGAGCTTGTCTGTAAAAAACTTGAGAGGGGACAGTGCAGTGCCTTGCGGAATAATGAGCTGTTAGCTATGAAATTTTCAGACAGGAGGGATGTGTACATGCTATCGACCATCCATGATGAGAGTACTTCCCCTGTGGCTGTTTGGGGTCAGGTTGCGGAAGTGCGCAAACCTGCGTGCATTTTGGACTACAATAGGCACATGGGTGGTGTTGATAGAGTAGATCAGAGGTTGGAACCTTACACTGCTCTTCGTAAGTCGTATGTGTGGTATAAAAAGTTGGCCCTACATTTATTTCATTTGGCAACTTTTAATGCCTTTATTGTATACAAGGATTGTTCACCTGAGTCAAGGATGACTTTTGTTAATTTTCAGGAGTCGGTGATAGAAAGCCTTATTGTGGTGGAACCGGCAAGAGTTCCTAGAGTAGAAGTGGTGGAGGATGTGGCTAGATTGAAAGATCGGCACTTTCCAGATCACATTCCTCCCACTCCCAAAAAAGACATGCCCACAAAGAAATGTAGAGTATGTGCCCGGAGATCAATCCGGAGGGAGAGCCGGATGTACTGCCCCGAATGCCCTTCAAAGCCTGGGCTGTGTGTGCCCAGCTGTTTTAGAAGTCACCACACAAGGAAAAACTTTTGGGAAATACCGTGAGCGTAAGCTGTCTGTTTTATATTTTCATATGTTTCACGGTTGGCATCTGTCGTGTATTTAGTTTGAGGTTTTGTGTTTGTAGTTTTGTGCCTATTTTATAATTAGTAGTTTATTTGTTGTTTATAAATAAAAAAAAGTGATTGCGGTGTGCGTGGGGTGGCGCTTGGCTGGCGGTGTGCGTGGGGTGGCGCTTGGCTGGCGGTGTGCGTGGGGTGGCGCTTGGCTGCCGGTGTGCGTGGGGTGGCGCTTGGCTGGCGGTGTGCGTGGGGTGGCGCTTGGCTGGCGGTGTGCGTGGGGTGGCACTTGGCTGGCGGTGCCAGCCAAACGGCAGTCCACACTCCCATCAGCTGGTGTGATTCTTGTATCAGGCATGTGGCGTATGTAAGTGATGGGCCCTTGAGTGGCGCGGTCTGTCGATGTGAGTGTTGTAATGTGCTGGGCCCGTGGCTGGCGGTGTGAATGGTCTTGTGCGTGTCATGTATGAAAGGTGTGTGAATGGACTGTAAAGCGGTTGGTGCCTTGTCGCGGCTTTACAGCTCACGAGCTGTGAGTCATTGGTTCACTTTTTTGCCTTTCAGTTATTAGCAGTGCATTTCATTTTTGTGAAATCTCTTGTTAATAAAATTTGATCCACTGAACCATCACTCACCCTCGTGCCAAATCCAACCAGTATGTGTTGTAAAAAATGACAAAACCTGCTCCGCTGTAATCAGGCGTCGCAGCACACCTGTGACACGCTAGGTGCCTCGGGTGGGACCCCGATGATGAAGCATGCCACCAACTTGGTTGGTGGGTGAGGGGTCTTCTTCACATAACCTAAGTGTTTCTTTTCACTATTTTAGTGTTTGACACATCACGGATGTATGTGCACACATCAAAATGATATATTGCAAAAATACCTATCCCTTCTATCTCTTCAGGTTTTGGGCCTTATTCTGTTGCAGGCACCTGGCCCACCCACACAAGTGAGGTATCATTTTTATCAGGAGACTTGGGGGAATGCTGGGTGGAAGGAAATTTGTGGCTCCTCTCAGATTCCAGAACTTTCTGCCACAGAAATGAGAGGAAAAAGTGTTTTTTTGGCCAAATTTTGAGGTTTGCAAAGGATTCTGGGTAACAGAACCTGGTCCGAGCCCCGCAAGTCACCCCTCCTTGGATTCCCCTAGGTCTCTAGTTTTCAGAAATGCACAGGTTTGGTAGGTTTCCCTAGGTGCCCGCTGAGCTACAGGCCAAAATCCACAGGTAGGCACTGTTTTCTTCCAAAATTTTGGTTGTGTCCACGTTGCGCTTTGGGGCGTTTCCTGTCGCGGGCGCTAGGCCTACCCACGCAAGTGAGGTATCATTTTTATCGGGAGACGTGGGGGAACGCTGGGTGGAAGGAAATTTGTGGCTCCTCTCAGATTCCAGAACTTTCTGCCACAGAAATGTGAGGAACATGTGTTTTTTTAGCCAAATTTTGAGGTTTGCAAAGGATTCTGGGTAACAGAACCTGGTCCGAGCCCTGCAAGTCACCCCTCCTTGGATTCCCCTAGGTCTCTAGTTTTCAGAAATGCACAGGTTTGGTAGGTTTCCCTAGGTGGCGGCTGAGCTAGAGGCCAAAATCTACAGGTAGTCACTTTGCTAAAAACAGCTCTGTTTTCTGTGATATGTCCACGTTGTGTTTTGGGGCATATCCTGTCGCGGGCGCTAGGCCTACCCACACAAGTGAGGTATCATTTTTATCGGGAGACGTGGGGGAACGCTGGGTGGAAGGAAATTTGTGGATCCTCTCAGATTCCAGAACTTTCTGCCACAGAAATGTGAGGAACATGTGTTTTTTTAGCCAAATTTTGAGGTTTGCAAAGGATTCTGGGTAACAGAACCTGGTCCGAGCCCCGCAAGTCACCCCTCCTTGGATTCCCCTAGGTCTCTAGTTTTCAGAAATGCACAGGTTTGGTAGGTTTCCCTAGGTGGCGGCTGAGCTAGAGGCCAAAATCTACAGGTAGTCACTTTGCTAAAAACAGCTCTGTTTTCTGTGATATGTCCACGTTGTGTTTTGGGGCATATCCTGTCGCGGGCGCTAGGCCTACCCACACAAGTGAGGTATCATTTTTATCGGGAGACGTGGGGGAACGCTGGGTGGAAGGAAATTTGTGGCTCCTCTCAGATTCCAGAACTTTCTGCCACAGAAATGTGAGGAACATGTGTTTTTTTAGCCAAATTTTGAGGTTTGCAAAGGATTCTGGGTAACAGAACCTGGTCCGAGCCACACAAGTCACCCCTCCTTGGATTCCCCTAGGTCTCTAGTTTTCAGAAATGCACAGGTTTGGTAGGTTTCCCTAGGTGGCGGCTGAGCTAGAGGCCAAAATCTACAGGTAGTCACTTTGCTAAAAACAGCTCTGTTTTCTGTGATATGTCCACGTTGTGTTTTGGGGCATATCCTGTCGCGGGCGCTAGGCCTACCCACACAAGTGAGGTATCATTTTTATCGGGAGACGTGGGGGAACGCTGGGTGGAAGGAAATTTGTGGCTCCTCTCAGATTCCAGAACTTTCTGCCACAGAAATGTGAGGAACATGTGTTTTTTTAGCCAAATTTTGAGGTTTGCAAAGGATTCTGGGTAACAGAACCTGGTCCGAGCCACCCAAGTCACCCCTCCTTGGATTCCCCTAGGTCTCTAGTTTTCAGAAATGCACAGGTTTGGTAGGTTTCCCTAGGTGGCGGCTGAGCTAGAGGCCAAAATCTACAGGTAGTCACTTTGCTAAAAACAGCTCTGTTTTCTGTGATATGTCCATGTTGTGTTTTGGGGCATATCCTGTCGCGGGCGCTAGGCCTACCCACACAAGTGAGGTATCATTTTTATCGGGAGACGTGGGGGAACGCTGGGTGGAAGGAAATTTGTGGCTCCTCTCAGATTCCAGAACTTTCTGCCACAGAAATGTGAGGAACATGTGTTTTTTTAGCCAAATTTTGAGGTTTGCAAAGGATTCTGGGTAACAGAACCTGGTCCGAGCCACACAAGTCACCCCTCCTTGGATTCCCCTAGGTCTCTAGTTTTCAGAAATGCACAGGTTTGGTAGGTTTCCCTAGGTGGCGGCTGAGCTAGAGGCCAAAATCTACAGGTAGTCACTTTGCTAAAAACAGCTCTGTTTTCTGTGATGTGTCCAGGTTGTGTTTTGGGGCATATCCTGTCGCGGGCGCTAGGCCTACCCACACAAGTGAGGTATCATTTTTATCGGGAGACATGGGGGAACGCTGGGTGGAAGGAAATTTGTGGCTCCTCTCAGATTCCAGAACTTTCTGCCACAGAAATGTGAGGAACATGTGTTTTTTTAGCCAAATTTTGAGGTTTGCAAAGGATTCTGGGTAACAGAACCTGGTCCGAGCCACACAAGTCACCCCTCCTTGGATTCCCCTAGGTCTCTAGTTTTCAGAAATGCACAGGTTTGGTAGGTTTCCCTAGGTGGCGGCTGAGCTAGATGCCAAAATCTACAGGTAGTCACTTTGCTAAAAACAGCTCTGTTTTCTGTGATATGTCCACGTTGTGTTTTGGGGCATATCCTGTTGCGGGCGCTAGGCCTACCCACACAAGTGAGGTATAATTTTTATCGGGAGACGTGGGGGAACGCTGGGTGGAAGGAAATTTGTGGCTCCTCTCAGATTCCAGAACTTTCTGCCACAGAAATGTGAGGAACATGTGTTTTTTTAGCCAAATTTTGAGGTTTGCAAAGGATTCTGGGTAACAGAACCTGGTCCGAGCCACACAAGTCACCCCTCCTTGGATTCCCCTAGGTCTCTAGTTTTCAGAAATGCATAGGTTTGGTAGGTTTCCCTAGGTGGCGGCTGAGCTAGAGGCCAAAATCTACAGGTAGTCACTTTGCTAAAAACAGCTCTGTTTTCTGTGATATGTCCACGTTGTGTTTTGGGGCATATCCTGTCGCGGGCGCTAGGCCTACCCACACAAGTGAGGTATAATTTTTATCGGGAGACGTGGGGGAACGCTGGGTGGAAGGAAATTTGTGGCTCCTCTCAGATTCCAGAGCTTTCTGCCACAGAAATGTGAGAAACATGTGTTTTTTTAGCCAAATTTTGAGGTTTGCAAAGGATTCTGGGTAACAGAACCTGGTCCGAGCCACACAAGTCACCCCTCCTTGGATTCCCCTAGGTCTCTAGTTTTCAGAAATGCATAGGTTTGGTAGGTTTCCCTAGGTGGCGGCTGAGCTAGAGGCCAAAATCTACAGGTAGTCACTTTGCTAAAAACAGCTCTGTTTTCTGTGTTATGTCCACGTTGTGTTTTGGGGCATATCCTGTCGCGGGCGCTAGGCCTACCCACACAAGTGAGGTATCATTTTTATCGGGAGACGTGGGGGAACGCTGGGTGGAAGGAAACTTGTGGCTCCTCTCAGATTCCAGAACTTTCTGCCACAGAAATGTGAGGAACATTTGTTTTTTTAGCCAAATTTTGAGGTTTGCAAAGGATTCTGGGTAACAGAACCTGGTCCGAGCCCCGCAAGTCACCCTTCCTTGGATCCCCCTAGGTCTCTAGTTTTCAGAAATGCACAGGTTTGGTAGGTTTCCCTAGGTGGCGGCTGAGCTAGAGGCCAAAATCTACAGGTAGTCACTTTGCTAAAAACAGCTCTGTTTTCTGTGATATGTCCACGTTGTGTTTTGGGGCATATCCTGTCGCGGGCGCTAGGCCTACCCACACAAGTGAGGTATCATTTTTATCGGGAGACGTGGGGGAACGCTAGGTGGAAGGAAATTTGTGGCTCCTCTCAGATTCCAGAACTTTCTGCCACAGAAATGTGAGGAACATGTGTTTTTTTAGCCAAATTTTGAGGTTTGCAAAGGATTCTGGGTAACCGAACCTGGTCCGAGCCACACAAGTCACCCCTCCTTGGATTCCCCTAGGTCTCTAGTTTTCAGAAATGCACAGGTTTGGTAGGTTTCCCTAGGTGGCGGCTGAGCTAGAGGCCAAAATCTACAGGTAGTCACTTTGCTAAAAACAGCTCTGTTTTCTGTGATGTGTCCAGGTTGTGTTTTGGGGCATATCCTGTCGCGGGCGCTAGGCCTACCCACACAAGTGAGGTATAATTTTTATCGGGAGACGTGGGGGAACGCTGGGTGGAAGGAAATTTGTGGCTCCTCTCAGATTCCAGAACTTTCTGCCACAGAAATGTGAGGAACATGTGTTTTTTTAGCCAAATTTTGAGGTTTGCAAAGGATTCTGGGTAACAGAACCTGGTCCGAGCCACACAAGTCACCCCTCCTTGGATTCCCCTAGGTCTCTAGTTTTCAGAAATGCACAGGTTTGGTAGGTTTCCCTAGGTGGCGGCTGAGCTAGAGGCCAAAATCTACAGGTAGTCACTTTGCTAAAAACAGCTCTGTTTTCTGTGATATGTACACGTTGTGTTTTGGGGCATATCCTGTCGCGGGCGCTAGGCCTACCCACACAAGTGAGGTATCATTTTTATCGGGAGACGTGGGGGAACGCTGGGTGGAAGGAAATTTGTGGCTCCTCTCAGATTCCAGAGCTTTCTGCCACAGAAATGTGAGGAACATGTGTTTTTTTAGCCAAATTTTGAGGTTTGCAAAGGATTCTGGGTAACAGAACCTGGTCCGAGCCACACAAGTCACCCCTCCTTGGATTCCCCTAGGTCTCTAGTTTTCAGAAATGCATAGGTTTGGTAGGTTTCCCTAGGTGGCGGCTGAGCTAGAGGCCAAAATCTACAGGTAGTCACTTTGCTAAAAACAGCTCTGTTTTCTGTGTTATGTCCACGTTGTGTTTTGGGGCATATCCTGTCGCGGGCGCTAGGCCTACCCACACAAGTGAGGTATCATTTTTATCGGGAGACGTGGGGGAACGCTGGGTGGAAGGAAACTTGTGGCTCCTCTCAGATTCCAGAACTTTCTGCCACAGAAATGTGAGGAACATGTGTTTTTTTAGCCAAATTTTGAGGTTTGCAAAGGATTCTGGGTAACAGAACCTGGTCCGAGCCCCGCAAGTCACCCTTCCTTGGATCCCCCTAGGTCTCTAGTTTTCAGAAATGCACAGGTTTGGTAGGTTTCCCTAGGTGGCGGCTGAGCTAGAGGCCAAAATCTACAGGTAGTCACTTTGCTAAAAACAGCTCTGTTTTCTGTGATATGTCCACGTTGTGTTTTGGGGCATATCCTGTCGCGGGCGCTAGGCCTACCCACACAAGTGAGGTATCATTTTTATCGGGAGACGTGGGGGAACGCTAGGTGGAAGGAAATTTGTGGCTCCTCTCAGATTCCAGAACATTCTGCCACAGAAATGTGAGGAACATGTGTTTTTTTAGCCAAATTTTGAGGTTTGCAAAGGATTCTGGGTAACCGAACCTGGTCCGAGCCACACAAGTTACCCCTCCTTGGATTCCCCTAGGTCTCTAGTTTTCAGAAATGCACAGGTTTGGTAGGTTTCCCTAGGTGGCGGCTGAGCTAGAGGCCAAAATCTACAGGTAGTCACTTTGCTAAAAACAGCTCTGTTTTCTGTGATATGTCCACGTTGTGTTTTGGGGCATATCCTGTCGCGGGCGCTAGGCCTACCCACACAAGTGAGGTATCATTTTTATCGGGAGACGTGGGGGAACGCTAGGTGGAAGGAAATTTGTGGCTCCTCTCAGATTCCAGAACATTCTGCCACAGAAATGTGAGGAACATGTGTTTTTTTAGCCAAATTTTGAGGTTTGCAAAGGATTCTGGGTAACCGAACCTGGTCCGAGCCACACAAGTTACCCCTCCTTGGATTCCCCTAGGTCTCTAGTTTTCAGAAATGCACAGGTTTGGTAGGTTTCCCTAGGTGGCGGCTGAGCTAGAGGCCAAAATCTACAGGTAGTCACTTTGCTAAAAACAGCTCTGTTTTCTGTGATGTGTCCAGGTTGTGTTTTGGGGCATATCCTGTCGCGGGCGCTAGGCCTACCCACACAAGTGAGGTATCATTTTTATCGGGAGACGTGGGGGAATGCTGGGTGGAAGGAAATTTGTCGCTCCTCTCAGATTCCAGAACTTTCTGCCACAGAAATGTGAGGAACATGTGTTTTTTTAGCCAAATTTTGAGGTTTGCAAAGGATTCTGGGTAACAGAACCTGGTCCGAGCCACACAAGTCACCCCTCCTTGGATTCCCCTAGGTCTCTAGTTTTCAGAAATGCACAGGTTTGGTAGGTTTCCCTAGGTGGCGGCTGAGCTAGAGGCCAAAATCTACAGGTAGTCACTTTGCTAAAAACAGCTCTGTTTTCTGTGATGTGTCCACGTTGTGTTTTGGGGCATATCCTGTCGCGGGCGCTAGGCCTACCCACACAAGTGAGGTATCATTTTTATCGGGAGACTTGGGGGAACATAGAATAGCAAAACAAGTGTTATTGCCCCTTGTCTTTCTCTACATTTATTCCTTCCAAATATAGGGGTGTGTGTAAAAAAGACATCTATTTGAGAAATTCCATGTAATTCACGTGCTACTATGGTCACCCCGGAATTCAGAGATGTGCAAATAACCACTGCTCCTCAACACCTTATCTTGTGCCCTTTTTGGAAATGCAAAGGTTTTCTTGATAGCTATTTTTTACTCCTTATATTTCAGCAAATGAATTACTGTATACCCGGTATAGAATGAAAACGCACTGCAGGGTGCAGCTCATTTATTGGCTCTGGGTTCCTCGGGTTCTTGATGAACCTACAAACCCTATATATCCCCGCAACCAGAGGAGTCTAGCAGACGTAACGGTATATTGCTTTCGATAATCTGACATTGCAGGGAAAAGTTACAGAGTAAAAAGTAGAGAAAAATTGATGTTTTTTTCACCTCAATTTCAATATTTTTCTTTTTCAGCTGTTATTTTCTGTAGGAAACCCTTGTAGGATCTACACAAATGACCCCTTGCTGAATTCAGAATTTTATCTACTTTTCAGAAATGTTTAGGTTTCTGGGATCCAGCATTGGTTTCATGACCATTCCTGTCACTGACTGGAAGGAGGCTGAAAGCACAAAAAATTGCACAAATGGGGCATGCCCCAGTAAAATGCCAAAATTGTGTTGAAAAATTGGGTTTTCGGATTCAAGTCTGCCTGTTCCTGAAAGCTGGGAAGCTGCTGAGTTTAGCACCGCAGACCGTTTGTTGATGCCATTTTCAGGGGAAAAACCACAAGCCTTCTTCTGCAGCCCCTTTTTCAAATTTTTTTGAAAAAAACGAAATTTTCACTGTATTTTGGCCAATTTCTTGGCCTCCTTCAGGGGAACCCACAAAGTCTGGGTACCTTTAGAATCCCTAGGATGTTGGAAAAAAAGGACGCAAATTTGGCTTGGTTAGCTTATGTGGACAAAAAGTTATGAGGGCCTAAGCGCGAACTGCCCCAAATAGGCAAAAAAAGGCCTGGCACAGGAGGGGGAAAAGGCCTGGCAGCGAAGGGGTTAAGGAAGTTGTTGAGGAAGGGGAGTAAGTTTTGTTGGTCTGATGAACAGGTGAGTTGCTTTAATCGAATTAAGGATGAGATTTGTGATGCAGGTATTTTGACAGCTTTTGATATTAATTTACGCTCTATCTTGACTGTGGATGGCAGTGGTACTGGTTTAGGAGCAGTATTATCACAAGTACATGGAAAACAAGAGAAGACAGTCGCGTTTGCTTCTCGTACGTTGACACAGATGGAGCGAAACTATTCTGTCATTGAGCGTGAGGCTTTAGCGGCTGTCTGGGGCACAGAATATTTCAGAACGTATTTGTGGGGGTTAGAGTTTACTTTGAGGAGTGATCACAAACCCTTATTAAGAATATTATCTGCTGGTGGTGCGGGGAAGGGGTCAGCCAGGTCAGCTAGACTATCTGCAAGATTACAGGAGTATCTGTATCGTGTTGAGTATGTTCAGGGTTGGAAAAATGTTCAGGCTGATTGTCTGTCCAAGTTGTCCCTTGACTGGGAAAAGGTAGGCGCTCAGTCGGTAAAGTCTAGTGATACGGATGATGCCGTGGCTTCTATCTGTGATGTTGTTGAATGGGGTTTAGGTACATTTACACTGGAGGAATGGAAGAATGAGATGGCAGCTGATGATTGTCTTAAATGCGTTTTTAAACTAGTCTCTTTAGGGATTCGAAGGGAGAGTACCCTTCTGTTGTTTGTTAGGCCTTTTTTGGATGTGTTGGATGAACTGTCGTGTTGTGGGGACAGCGTATTGATGCGGGGGAACGTTTTGTTCCACCGGTTGGGTTGAGGTTTAAGTTATTTTCCTTAGCTCATGAGGGTCATTTGGGTCAGGGGATGACAAGCAGGAGACTGAAAGAGAATTTTTGGTGGCCAGGATTGGATGGACATGTTAAGTGTTGGGTGGAACAGTGTAGACTATGCAAAGAGAGTGAGAAGAGGTTGAAAGTAGGAGTTGGCAGGGTGGAAGGACATATTGAAGATCCGGGGAAACCTTGGCACACAATTTGTTTAGATTTCATTGGTCCGCTATTGGAAGTTCCGTTTCAAATGCGTTTCGCAATAGTAGTTGTGGATGTACACTCAAGATGGTTAGTGGTTAGGTTTGTACGTGATGTCACTACAACCACAACCATAAAAGTTTTAGAGGATATTTTCATGGAGGAAGGCATCCCCAGGGTCCTTATCACAGACAATGGCACTCAATTAACTTCGAATGAGATGTGTTTGTTTTTGAAGAATTGTGGAGTGCGACACACCAGGACGTCCCTATACTACCCACAGGGTAATGGAATTGTTGAGAGAATTAACAGATTAATCAAAGGAACAGTACAGTTAGCTTTGGTTAATCATTGTAGTGTGCAGAAAATTATAATTGATGTGGTACGAGCATACCGCTCCACGATTCATTGTGCTACTGGCGTGTCTCCTTTCCGAGTGATGAGAGGGAGACCGATGGGGTCGAAATTAAGTCCTTCTTGGCTTCAAGAGTGGGTTGCATCTGGTGGTGACAAGACGGGTGTGCCCTCTCAACATGAAAATGGATTGATGGTGGGAGACTGGGTCAAAGTCAAGTCAGGTAGAGTAAGGGCAGGTGTTTCAAAATTTAGAGGCCCTTTTTGTGTGAAGAAGGTGGGAAAATTTCAAGTTGAGATTGAAGGAGGAGAGAAGTGGAATGTGAGGAATGTGGCCCTGTATCAGAGGGGTGGAAAGTGTGTTTCAAGTCAGGTGGAGGGTGAATGTTCTAGCTCCTTCTTTTGGAGTGATGAAGGGGGATCTACTACTGGTGTAAGTCACGGTACTGATCCTGATGCTGGAAGGAGCGATGAAGGAGGATCTACTTCTGGTGTAAGTCACAGTACTGATCCTGAAGCTGGAGAGAGCAAATCACAAGGTACCAGTGCAACTCAAGAGAGAGAGAATTCTCAAACAAAAGGAGTTGTTCGTGAACAATTGATGAGGACTCACAAGTGTCCTAGTTATTTTAAGGACTATATTTTGAAGTAATTATGCCTCACAAATGTTTTAATTATTTGAAAGACTGTGTTATGAGGTGACAACTTGTTCCCTGTTTTAAGTTTTTAGTTTTATGTTAGTTATTTTCTTTATTACATTGTTGTAATTTTAGCATTTTTTCTATTGGTTGCTTTATGTGAAGGCAAGAGGATATGTTGTGTGTGGGTTCTTAGTGCGTTCCTCAGAATGCAAGCGGTCTGAGCATTCCGGAGATGACAGTTGAATCTGTTTCTCCGGAGTGGCTGGACGCTAGGTCGCGCTTACGAATAAAGTTGTGTTTTGACTTACCTTTGCTGTGGACCCGACCGTCCTTACTTACTTCAGACCTCCAAAGAATTTCACTGTAAAGGTGTGACAAATGTTGGATAGCATAATTACATTTGCTCAAAAGCACCAGTTAAAACAACATAGAATTTACTTAAACACAGACAATGGCATACAACCCTGAAACCTATAGACTGGTGCTATACAAAAGCAAACCTTCCTTACATATACCCACAAAGGACAGGTAGCATGGCTAGAGGATTGTTGGTTGTAATATTTGCCCATTGTTGGCTTGTGCCCTTTCTGAGGATGCTCTTTCTGTCTCCAGGGAAGGAGTTGGTCAGGTAGAAGCCCTGGCACTAAGACGGTGCCAGTGAGAGGCGAGTTAACAATTTGCATCTAGGATCCTATTCTGTGTTGCCATCTCTGTTTGATGCCTCTGATTTGGCTGTTGGAGAAGACTCAATTGTCTAGGATTACAAATATTCTCCTCCCTTTCACATGTCGCAGATTCCTTGCAGAGCCTTCTCAAAGAGGCATCATTTAGACTGCTTGAACCAGCATTCAAGTTTCTGAGTAGTGAATGCAAAAAGCATATGAACCTGCTATGTGCACTAGACAGAGAAAATATTTACTTGCTGGCGGAGTGTTTGGCATTACCATAGGTACAAATAAAAGTTAGTCTTTAATGACATGAAGCAGTTAAGAGGCTTCCAAATGTAAATATGCACTAGAAACCCAAATCATCTCTTTGATGCGACGCACATTTCTCAACATGTGTGCTGCACTTTTCAGTGACCAGAAATTGTAGACATCACTAACATACACTGAAGGATAAAGTATCAGCATTTTCACAGAGCGTATTGTTACAAATGACAAGGCAGTAGGTGGGATGGAGTGGCAGTATTAATAGATTTGTCAAACAGTAATGATGGGTAAGTGACATTGGGCACACTTGAATAAGACATTCGGGGACACTCTGTAGGGTAGTGTGTGAATCATTGAACAAGGGCATTTAGAAAAGTAAGGGCATTTGCAAGCACATTGGGGCATGTGTTTGACCAAAACATGATAATCCAGAACCCCCACCTAAAATCTACTATCACCCTGTCTCCATGCCTACAGCTTTCGTGTTGCTTCCTTAAGCACTCCCTTTCTATCTCATCTCCCTCTATCTCATAATGCCTCCTCTGCCTCGCTTGCCCTTTGCCTCACTGCCTCTATTTACTTCAGCATCCTACAAATACATTTGCTGGTCTTCCATAAAGACTTTCTTTTCTTTATCTTTCTCTCACTATTTCGTTCATTCTGCCTTCTGTATCTCTGCTGCTACTCATTCTATTTTTGTCTTCCTCCCTCAAACCCACACTTTCTTATAGAACCCCTTCTTTCAGACTTCTCCCAACTTCTCACTCTTTTTCTTTCATCTCTTTCACTAGCACCCTTCCCCTATGTATCCCTATTATCTGAATACCCTGTGCAAGATCATGAATATCCTGTTGATTTTCATCTAGGTGTAGTGGAAGACTGCATTAGTTCTAGAGTACAGGTAACCAACGTCACGTTGAATATAACAGAAGTTTTTGTGAGGAGAGTTGCAGGCAGTGGACACAATTCTCCTAAGCAAGCCTTTTTTCAGTATCCAGTGTGGGTGTCTGTTGGAGATGCGCCTTTCTGCAGGGTTATAACCAAACTTTTTTGTTTTTCTCCTCCTATTTTTCTGACCCTCTTTTTTTCTGGCTTTAGGACTCTGGGCACTTTAACACTGCTGAACAGTGCTAAAGTGCATGTGCTCTCTCCCCTAAAACTTGGTATATTTGGCTTACACCTGTTTGGCTTATTTAATTCACTTGTAAGTCCCTTGTAAAGTGCTATACCATGTACCCAGGGCCTGTAAATTAAATTTAACTAGTGGGCCTGCAGCGCTGATTGTGCCACCCACAGCAGTATCCTTTCAAACCTGTCTCAGGCCTGTTTCTGCAGGGCCAGCATTGGCAACCTACTGCCACATTGACTTGGCAAGGCAAACTATACCTAAGTCATCCCTAAGGTAGGCCCTAGATAGCCATATGGACAGGGTGCTGTATAAGTAAATGGTAGGACATATATTTTTATATGTACATGTGCTAGTAGTGACAAACTGCCTATTTCGTTTGTCACTACTGTAAGTGCTGCTCCCCTCAAAGGTTTGCATTGGGAATTCCCTTATATATGTCTTTGGTATGTTTGGAATGGTAGTGAGAAATCATGCTTACTTGTGTAGGTGGATTTTACATTACTATTTTCGAAATGCCACATTTGGAAAATGGGCCTTTCTCTGTGCTTATAACTCCAGTGCTTTGTAGCCTGACTCAAGTACAAATATGGGGCAGGCTGACAGTTTCACTTGGTGCATACATTCCAGATAGGCATCACACAGGAGGGGCTGAGTGGTACAGAAGAGGTATCTGCATACTGAGAGTCATCCTGGGCTGGGGAGCGGGAGGGTCGTTCAAACCTTACATGTGAATAGGATGTGTCCTGCCTTAATACAATGAGTTTATTAGTCCCTACTGATGTCTGGAGACAGGGCTGAGTTGAAAGGGTGCTGTGCTTCACTTGCAAAGGGTCTTTTGAAGTTACTCCCTGAACAAGGGCAACTTTTGAGTATAAGAACAAGGGCTCTAGTCCCATGATTTTTACTAGAGCATTTTTAGAACTGGGACTGAACCTCTGCCAGAAGGACTGCTGGAATGCAAAAAGGACTAATCTAGACTGCTCATCTGTGGTTGCCCTGCAGCCTTCTGCCGGGTGGCATAAAGAACTCCCTGAATTGTTCTTCTGAATATTGCTCAGCTGCCAGCTGCTCACTGAGTGTGAGGGGTCCCTAGTTTCTATTGGACCAGGAGGAGCCATCATTTTGGAGAACTTGCTTTGTTGTGCTGACCTGTTATTGGCTACATTGCTGGAGGGACTGCCATTCTGCCAAGTGACTATGTTGGCATGCCTGCCTATCACTTTTTGTGCCCTCAGTGCTCTCCAAGAAGTACTGCTCTACACTCCCTGTCTGTGCATTATTAGAGTGTGGTGAGTGCTTTTCAAGTTCTAATGCACGAAGAGCGCTATCCACTTCTTTCCAACACATTGTAAGCGTTTTTAAAGGTTCACCTCGTACTGATCTCTAGCATGTAGTGTGCACTTTTATCCTTCAGCATGTGGTGAGCGCTGTCTTATTGCACTCCAATTCAAAGTTGATCATCGCGTGCTGTGGTGCTACCCAAACAGTTGTAGAGTGAGTGCTCCAGGATTGTGGTGCAGTGTGTCTCAGCTGTGCGTAGTTCTCCCCCAGCAACACGGTCCCTGAGACGAGGGGATGTACCTACGAGAGGGTCTGAATGTGTCCCCTGGGCTGGAATGGAGTATTGGAGGAAGGGTGCGGATGGCTCCCTCATAGCATGATGAAGGTTACCTTTTGTGGCTGAGAACGGCACTTAGGCACAGCCTCCTTCCTCAGGAGACCTACCTGACATTCATCACAAGCTCTTTCACCGGAGCCTGGGATTCAGGAATTGGACCTGTGAGGTCTGCGCATTCACAGGGCCCCACCAGGATCCGCCAGCGTGTGTTGAGGATTTTTTTTTTTCTTGAAGTGAGCATATCATGGTCTTCCCCCCACCGGAGAATGCTAGCAGTTGGGTGCCTCAGGCAGAGAGGAGTGGCATCTCTTCACTTAAAGAAGCCTGCACCACACGCTGGACGGCAGCTGTTCTTGAAGGTTTGGATGCAGGAGGGGGGTGCTCAACAATATCCCCCCTCTGGATTCTGAGGATTGGGCATCCCCATGTCACATACCTATATTTATAAAGATGGTGTGAGACCTCAAAGGAGGCCCCAATTTTGTTGACCCTGGGAATTCCCTAGAAATTACTGTTACAACTTTAATAGGCAAGCAGGGGCACCTGCAGCCTACAAGCTCTGCCGGATTACCGTACTATACCTCATAGGTGTGCAGGTGTGCTGAGGCATATCTCTTTACAATGATTTATATTCTTGATGCGTGCTGTCCCTTACCTGCTGCAATACCATGCCCAGTATAGAAGAAACACAGGTGCGCTGTGACCTATGAGCTTATGTTGACAATTGGTGATTCATGATTTTTCCTTAATCAAGTTGCCTTTCTTACACTAATGTGGTGGGGTATGTACTAGATTTCTATATCCTGATGCAATTCATGACCAAGGTGTTACTGATCTTGTGTTACTGATTTGTTTTACATCATTAGAATACTGAGCCCTGTTATATGGGCTTGAATGTTATGTACAGTATTTATGATTCATGTAGTTCCGGTCTGTTGGTTTATATATATATAAGAACATATTTTTTTATATAACCATGGGTGGAGACTCTTTTGTGGTGTATATATTGTGTCACTGGTGTGAGTGTGTTGCACAAACACTTTACACATGACCTCTGAGGATAAGCCTGACTGCTCTGTGCCAAGGTACCAGGGGGTGAGGGCAGGTTATCCTTGGTGTGTAATTACTCGCCCTGACTAGAGTGGTGGGTTCTGCCTTGCTGAGGTGCATACCCTAGCCAAACAGAAACCCCATTGCTAACAGTGAGGTATGGCAATATAAACTGCTTGAGAGGCGTGGACTTGTAAATTACAACATTCCTTTGTTTGAAGATTAGGCAAACATGATATCTGAAGAAAAAACAGCTAGTATTGTGTATCTAGTATGGCAGGAGAATTGTGTGTTTCTCATTTTTTCATCTTTAAGTATATAAAACCGCAAAGATGTTGCTTTTAAAAACAAATTGAGCTATGTAGTCTTTTCTTGTGAAAACGTGGTGTTGGGTTCAGCTGTCGCTGTTAGGGGAGTCAGATTCAACTATTTTCACCTCTTTATTAAACAGAAGTGTTCAATACAGTATCACATAGCTGGTAGAGACTTAACGAAGACACACGGATTATCCAGCAGTTTTGATCAGTGTAGGCATAAATCCAATTCTGCAGTCATAACTGTTGGCACAGAGAAGAACAAGCTTAGGGCCTGATTACGAGGCTGGCATTTCTAGGACTGCAAGCCTCGCGGTGACGGTCAGACCACCATAACTGTGGCGGTCTGACTGCGTCATTATGACCCTGGCAGGAAGACCCACCAGGGGTATGGCCGTCCCCCTCGGTAACATGGTTCTTGACATGGTGACGGCAGTCGGAGTTGTAACCAGCCAGGGCAGCACTGAACTAAGCACCGCATGGCTGATTGCAACCCCACTTTTCACTAGCCTTTTTACGACAGGGTCTCCTCCATGAAAAGGCTGGCCGAAAGCCAGTGATAGGGGCCGCAGGGGCCTCCCTGCCCAGCACCATTAGAATGTCTGGGCATTCTGATGGTGCTGGTTTGCTATGGCATTGGGCTCAGCTCCCTTAAAGGAGCCCAGGCCAATATTGTAGCACTTTTCCTGCCGGTCAGCCAAGCGGAAATGAATATTACAGTGCTTTGTTTACGGGAACCGCATAGTGTAGTGACTTTCAAACCAAATCGGTCATATTTAATTTATGACATTATAACAGTCATTCTGAGATAAATAGCTACCCTACTGGTCAAGAGTATCCTTTTAAAAGTATGACATCCCCTCCTGATAAGTCATCATACAATTCCAAAGTGTGTCTGTGTCCCTTTTTCTTTAAAGGTAGAACAGTCTGCAGAAAAGTGCCAGTGTGTCAAAAGTGAAACATTCTCCTGTTAAAAGCATGACCTCCCTGCTAAGAAACGTCAGCGCTATCCCATTATAAATCAACTCTGCAAACTCCCCTACTATATATCAACTCTGCAAAACTGTGTTGTGAGTGCTGCATTACGCCTTATCAGTCCTACCGAGATGTACCTCTTTATCATCTCTTTATATATTGAATCTATATTCAATAGGAACTTGGATGGTGTAAAAATGTCTGTATGTGCATAGCAGATTATTTACATATCTGCTAGCGTACATCAAGCGTACCTGTGTATATGATTGTTTGTCATCTATTAAACATTTAGGTCAGTAATTTCAAAGGACCACATAAGAGCGATTTATGTCACATTAAACAAAAAAGCAAACTTCAATTTGAAAAGTCAATAAATACAATTCAAAAGCACAGTAATGTGTTTTCATAGATTTCAGATTACAGTATAGAAAAATCACTAAAAGTTAGCCTGCGGTGTGCAGAGATTTGAGAAGCCAATTACAATACCGTTGCTTTAAGATTCAGATGCCTGGTGACAACTCCCACTATATTCGGTCCAAGGAACGGTCCAAGAGTTATCTAGATATTAAAATATTATTGAATGATGGTTAGTTCTGTATAGCAGCAATTCGGTGAAATGGAAGGGAAGGTCGGGTTACTTCAGATTCCCACTAGTGAAATTTATGGTACTTTCAGACCTGTGCAGCAGGCACATTAGCCAAACAAACTATCTTAGCAGTACTGAAACCCGTTTTTTACAAACAAAGTAAATATCTCTGGAACAGTCTATTAACCCACCAGGCAATATTGCACAACAGTACCAAAGGCTGTAAATTGCAACAGTGTTAGTCAAAAGTAAGTCATACCTGACTTGTGAAGGATTTTGGCCCAGCCCAAAAAGCTAATCAGAGGACTGTGCCATATGGGAATCCGGAGATTTCCTGACTGACAATCTGAAAGGTTGGTAGGGTTTGGATAGTGATAAGAATTAGGAATGGGAAAAGTTATGAAAATTAATGGCGTAGTACCAACATAGCTCAGTGTCCACAGTTGTGCAATCTTTTTTCACTTCATACCCTTGTTTGTCATAATCTAAGGCCCATATTTATACTTTTTTTAGCGCCGCATTAGCGCCGCTTTTTGACGCAAAAACGGTGCAAACTTACAAAATACAATTGTATTTTGCAAGTTTGCACCGCTTTTGCGTAAAAAAATGACGCAAATGCGGCGCTAAAAAAGTATAAATATGGGCCTAGGTGAGCGTGGAGTTCAAAGTATATTCATTCTGTTCTTGGCCTCTCAGCCGTGGCTGCCAACTAGTGCTGGTATTGCATGATTAAGAGTAGAGCACCCATTTTGCGGGGTATTACAGTCCTTGATGATATGTACTCATTATGTCCAATTAAAACTGTATTTGCCAATGTTTGTAAAACTGGGAATGAATTTGTAATTATACCAGCACAGTTTGGAAGTGCTGGTAATTTTCCATTGAAAAAATAGCAGCCCAGTTGTTAGCTTTTCCCTTTTGTCATCAGTGTGATCATTCCTATTGAAGAATGTAAAGCAGAGGGGGTGAGAAATTAGCTTCTCTGACACTGCTTAATAAATATATACATTCTCAGTTATCAATGGAGTGGCTAACACTAGTACACTTCGAAAAACTCCACGCGCCTGATTCACAAAGCTGTTGGTGAATATAAGTTCATAACACATGTACAAATGACTTGATTTACTTGTACAAGGTATTCACAAATTGTGAACTTGAACTTGTAAATCCAGTTATTTACGCATAATATCACTCCAGGATGCTAATGTACTGAAAGTGAGTAAATCCCACAACAGGGGAATGAAACTAGAGTTTTAGGGCTGTGATGTTTGGAATGTTTTGAGCTCACAAGTTTTTGAACCTTTGTGAATTCTTTCCACCTTATTTACATTCTGAAAATGGTTGAAGATTTACTCCTGTGAAGTGCACAAGAAAATCAATTTTAAAAGTGGAAATGGGCCTGAACCATCTCCAAAACTGGAGAGAATTAGGGGAAGTCGTTTCTCCATGGGGAAAAATCTTTTCTCTGTGAATGAAAAAGCAACAAGCAAAAGGCAATTGCAATACAAGGTGTTCATTATAAAAAAAGCAGACTGAGTTTTTCTGTTGTGACTTTATTAATTTAACTAGTTACCATTTAGTGAAAAGATAACAAATACAAAATCTAGTGGTGTCATAGGTTGCTGGTGGGGTTGATGACCTGTCACCAATTGTCCTGCCACCCGTCCCGCCTCCTTGTATTTCGCCATCAGCGACAGACGCTGCTGCCTCAGCCTGGGAACAATGTTGTTGTTCCTGTTTACATTTCACAATTAACTTACTCTTGCATTCCCTAAGAGTATTTGCATTTTCCAGGAAGATGTGTTTCTGCACATTTTTCTGCAACATGATACTTATGTATATTGTGTAGTGTGAACAGAGTCACTCCTATTTGGCTGTGTGAACCCAGGTTGTGCATGGGCCACAACTCAGAGCTATGGAGTTCAGGCTGAACACAATGCAAAGTTCTCACAGAGCCTTAACTGACATACAGTGTTATAAAGGGGTTTGAAATACATGCTCATTCAATTTTTAGCCTCTCTGTAGAGCAGTCCTGACTGTGTCCATCTAGTTTTGCTGTTGCCACCTGGGCAAGGTTTTATTTTTTAATCTCTACTGCCATTTGGGCTGTCTTGCCTGTCTTGTGCAAGACCCCAATGGTGTTGTTCTTGGACAAAAACAGATAGATAGGATTGGTGGCTTCCAGAGATCTCTGGCTTTCACCACAAGGTGTCATAGCTCTCCGTGAAGGAGATTCCTCTCCCTCTGAGACCGGGATGTCTTTTGTTTGACGTGGGCCTGCACTGAGAACGCGTCACATAGAGGTGGTTCCAAACATTCTTCTGAGGTGATGTGAGTCTTTGTGATGCCTTCAATCCAAGCAGCAACAGCAACGCATTGGTTTTGCTAAGCATTGGACCAAGCACGAGAGAAGATGTGTCAGTTTCACTGGATCCACAGAGGCTGGCAAGCATCTTAGGATCACTTCCAAGAGTCCAGGACTGGGGTGGTACCACTTGACAAGGTAGACTCACAAAGGGCAGAATCCAGGTGCAGGTACAAGGTTGTTAGAAGCCTGTTTTGTCTCTGAGGATTCAGATCAGGAAGCCAGCCAACTAGCCATTGGAGTCACTCTGGTGTTCTGGGTTTCAAGAGATGAAGGTCCAGTTCTTTCCATTCAAGGAAGAGGGCAGCAGGCAGCAGGTCAGCACGGTGGGGCAGCAGTCCTTCAGAGCAGCAATCCAGCAGAGTGGATGTCCTTTCAGTAGCACAGCAGTCTTTCTAACTGCAAAGTAGCCACAGGACCAGACGTGTACTGAAGGGTTGGTGTCTGAGGTCTAGTATTTATACCCAGTTGTGCTTTGAAGTGGAGAGAAACTTATAGAAGCATGCCTTTGAAGTGCCCAGGTGTCCGATCTTCCTGAGACTTGCTCCTGACTAATTACAGGGAGTATGTATCTCTTTGTCTAGCAGCAGGACACCGTTTATTCAAGTGTAAGTGTGGTCCCTCCCATCCTGCCAGTGATGGCCCACCCAGGCACATCTAAGCTCCCTATTGTGTGTGGCTTTCAGGAGGAGGAACAAAGCCCTACTTTCAACTGCACTCAGTCATGTGACCCAGAGACAGGTTTCAGGCACCAAATGGCTAAGGAAGGAAAATGCCAACTTTCTAAATGTGGAATTTCAAAAGCTGTAATTCAAATTCTGACTTCACCATGAATTAGGAGTTTTCATTACAATTTCTAAGACACCAAACATGAACTGGGTTCCTGCTCCCATTTGGAAGTTTATTAAATGTAATAAAGTAATTGCAATATTACCCTATGGGAGAAGTAGGCTTTGCAGTAGTGAAAAATGAATTTAGGTGTTTTCACTACCAGGACAAGTAGACCATGCCCAAAGTTTTAAATACACTGCCCCCTGCCCCCTGGGCTGTCTAAAGCCTACCATAGGGGGAACTTATATGTATTAAAAGGAAGGTTTGGGCCTGGAAAACATTTATTTTAGCAGGTCAAAATACCCACACAAATTCAATGGCATGCCTTAGACATGTTGAAAGTGCTACTTAAGTGGGTGGCACAATCAGTGCTCCAGAACCACAGTAGCATTTAACTTACAGACCCTGGGCACAGATAGTGCCACTTTCTTTGGGGTTTACAAGTAAATTAAACATGCCAAATGGGTATAAGCCAATTCTACCATGTTTAAAGGAGTGAGCACAAGCACTTTAGCACTGGGTATCAGTGGTAAAGTGTGCAGAGTCCTAAAGGCAACAAAAATGGGTTCAGAAAACAGGAGGCAGAAGGCATTCATTTTGGGAATGATTCTGCAGAGAGAGCCAAGTCAAATAGTTATTAAGAAACTCTGTCACCTTCCTGGATAATAGGTGAGGCATAACATTGATACTGGCTGACTGGGCTCTCAAATACCCCTGCAGATATGGTCCTGTCCAGTGGGTAGAACATCCTGGAGCAAGAAATTATGGTGGCCTACCCTGAAAAGAAGTGCCCAGAGGTTCACACTATAAATACACTGGGCATCACAAAAGAGACTTTACACAAGGTGTATGTAAATAAAGTTTGTATTTAACACACACATTAATTACCACAACATGAACATCATGTAAATCTGGAAATAAATCACATTTAGAAATATCACTATACTGGGCCCAACTGTGCTAAAACAACATTAGCAGTATGTACACATGAGAAAAATAATATTTTCCCTCCCAGCACCCTCATGCGGTGCCAACACACTGTCAGTACGAGACCCACTCTAGCATTTTCCCCATTTCAAATGTCACACAATTCTATGATGCACCGCAGATCACAAAAATAGCAGCAATGTGTAAATACCAAGAACAGCAGCACTTTTAGATAGTTCTGTTGCCTATGCCACACAGGTGCGGGGGAGGTTCACTCTGGGACACATGCTGTTCACAGTGGTGCCAAGCCAGATGAGCCAATATACAGATAGTTACGAAATCCGCACATCCTTGGTAGGAGGCACAACCTCTGGGGAGCCATGACTTGAGTCGCCTTGGGCAGTCTCAGTTGCACATGAAGAGTTACCAAATCCTAACCTCCCTGTAGTGAGGCACAACGACTTGAGTTGCACCTGATAATTCTGACCCACAGGAAAAACTACCAATGCTGAATGTCCTTGGAATGAGGCATCGCGTCTGGTGCGCAATGACTGGAGTCCCACCAGAAAATACCAGATACACAAAAAGTTACCAACGCTGTACCTTAGTGGAATGAGGCACAACGTCTGGTGCATGATGATGTGGATTGCACCAGAAAAATCTGGTCACACATACAGAGACGCATGTTCAGCAGTGCCGCATGAGATAGAGTGTAACACTGCTCCAAGTGTGCCCCCAACGCCAAGGGTCGCAACCAGTGAATCAGACACCACACACAATGAGCAGGCAGCCGGGTGTCACACAAGAGAAATGCGGCACGCTTGACAAAGACGGGCAACGTGGGGTCCTGCAACCAGTGAATCTGCTCACTACCAACCAGACACTTATGTGTGTTGTGGCCCCACAATGAAGGGCCACACTCCTTGAATGCCAGCAGTGCTTTGAAAGCTCTGCACCAAGCAGATCTGGTATTCAGGTGCTATACATAGTTCCACACCCTCACCGCTGCTGCCGGGTGACATCCGGCAGACGCTATAGGCACTTATGAGAGCACCGCTCTCCTGATGACACAGGTAGAAGGTGTAAATCCCTCGCAGGTCTTTGATGTCCCTGAGACCTCCACGGAGAATGAGAAGGCAAGTCAACAAACCCTTGGAAAGCATACTTCAGCGTGCCACACAGCAGCAACCAGTTTGCCCATGCCAACACAATGCAGGAAGGGTGTGCGGTCCCTTCCTAGAGCAGAAATTACTCCTTGAGCACAACAGATGCTTCTGGCCTTATGCACCTGGTTTCTGTAAGTGTATCTGTACTTTGCTGCAGTGGGGCAACAGTAGTTATACTGTAATGTGCCTTTGAAGTTGGGGGAGGTTGCAAGGGATCCCCTTTGAACCCCAGATGTCTCCCCTAAATTTCAGTCCTATCTGCCATGGGGTTGTGGAATGTAGATCTTAATCTTTAGTGAGGCCATGATCTGGCTTGGAGAGGCTAAGTGTCAGAACCTCTCCCTCCAATCTATCCAGCCAGGCCCTCAAATGGCAGAGGTCTTTATTCCATTTAGGTGCCCATGTTTTATAGCTCTCGCTGGGGAATGCACAGATGTGCTCCTCTATCCTCCAGAGTAGAGTCAAGTCATATTCAATCAATCAACCAGGATTTTTAAAGTGCGGCTAATCACCTTATAAGGTATCCAGGCACTTGTTTGTCCCGGAGGCCTATTCGAACAGCCAAGTCTTGAGGGCCATCCGGATTTCCGGAAGTGAGGTGATGGTCCAGAGGTGTATGGGCAGGCTATTACAGGTTCTTGCTACAATGTGAGAGAAGGAGCATCCTCCACTTCTGCTTCAGTAGATGCGAGGAGTATGGGAAAGTGAAAGGGAGGCAGAGCATAGTCTTCTCGACGGTTGGTTGCAGTTTAGGTGGTGGTTAATGTATGTGGGTCCTGTGTAGAGCCTTGTGTGCATGGGTCAGCAGCTTGAATTGGCATCTGTTCTGTATTGGGTGCTGTTTGAGTTGCCCTAGGTGGGGTGTGATGTTGGTTCATCAGGGAAGGTTGAGTATGAGTCTGGCTGTGGTGTTCTGTGTGGCCTGAAGTCTCTGTAGGAGGGTGTGATTCGATTCCTATGTAGAAGATGTTGCTGCAGTTCAGTCAGCTGGTAATGAGGGCCTGTGTCAGTGTGTCTCGTGTGTAGGGGTAGCCACTTGAAGATCTTGCATAGCATGCGCGAAGTGAGGAAGCAGATGGAGGAGACAGTGTTGATCTGTGAATTTATGGTGAGCTTGTTCTCAATGATGATTCCGAGGTTTCTGCTGTGGTGGAAGGGAGTGGGTGCTGGTTTTAGGTCTGATGGCCGCCAGGAGTCGTTCCATGTGTTGCTGCCGTTGTCAAAGATCAATACTTCCATCTTGTCTGTGTTCAGCTGCAGGCAGTTGTTCTTCATCTAGTCAGCGATGCTTGTTATTTCATCTGTGGAAGCTGGTTCTGGTGGTGGAGGGGTCGTCAGTGAGAGGATGAGTTGGGTGTCGTCTGAGTAGGAACTTATGTTGAGACTGTGGGGTCTGAGGATGTTGGCAAGCAGGGTCATGTATGCATTGAAGAGCATGGGGCTGAGGGATGAGCCCTGAGGAACACTGCAGGTTCAGAAGTGAAAGGTGGGAGGTGGATCCTCTGGGTTCTTCCAATGAGGAAGGAGGTGATCCATCTGAGCATGTCTCATTGGATGCCAATGTGGTGGAGACTTTTGATCAGCATGTGGTGGGATACGGTGTTGAAGGTTGCCAAGAGGTTGAGGAGGATCAAAGCTGCTGTTTCTCCTTGGTTGAGGAGGATTCAGATGTCATCAGTGGCTGTGATCAGGGCAATTTCAGTGATGTGATGGCTGTGGAAGCTGGATTGGGAGACATCGAGTAGCTGGTTCTGCTCCTGGTATCTCATGAGTTGCTTGTTGATTATCTTTTCCAGTACCTTCACTGACACTGGGAGCAGGGAGGTTGATTGGTAGTTTTGGGTTCTCTTGGGTTGGCGGATGATTTTTTGAGTAGTGATCTGACTTCTGTGTGTTTCCAGGCATCATGAAATGTTGTGGTCGTAATAGAGGTGTTGAGCAGGGTGGTGAGTTTCTGGTCGATCCTTTGGTTTCCAAGATTGGAGATGTGTTGTGGGCATGGGTCTGTGGGAGCTCCTGAGTGGATGGATTTCATGGTGTAGGTGATGTCCTGGTTGGAGAGGATGTTCAGTATGTGGTTCTTGCTGATTACGGAGGTGTCATACCTTGTGAAGAAGTCCATAGGTCCATAGGTGTGGGTTGGGGTTCAAAGTTTCTCTATATGGTTGCGATCTTATCTTGGCTCCTGTGAGGGTGTGATCTTGTTTTCGCTAGCAGTCGGGTTGGAGAATTCCGTAGCAATGTTGAAAAGTTCCTTGGTGTTGTTGGAGCTGGTTTCAATGCATGCAGGAAGAGCTGTCTTCTTTGGTGCCCTCAGCAGTCAGTGGTAGAGGTTGAGGGAGGTGTAGAAGGCTGCTCTGATGGAGGTGTCCTTTCTGGAGCACCATCTCCTCTCTAGCTGTCTGCTGTCTTGCTTCACTGTTCTGAGTTCTTGGGTGTATGAGTTAGCCTTTTTGGAGGGTTTTCCCTGGATGTTGCTCTTGATGGGTACAAGGCTGTTTGCGCAATTGGTAATCCAGGCTTTGATGTTTTTCACTCCCTGTTCAAGGTAGGTGGTGGTAGCCGTTGAGGGAGTCATCCAGCTGGTCTCTGAGATTTTGTTCCACCTTCGGTGGGGGGGCACTGGTCATCTTGGGGGTGGAGGTGTGGAGGTTGGAGATGCTAAAGTGGACGATGGAGTGATCAGTCCATGTGAGTTCAGTGACATGGCTATATTTGACACTGTTGCTGAAGGTGAAAATGGGGTCCAGTGTCTGTCCTGCAGGGTATGTAGGGTCATGGATGATGCTGATCAAGCTGAGACTGCTCATAGTGTTGAGGAGATGTGCAGTGTTGTTGTTGTTGTTGGGGTTGTTGATGTGGAAACGTAGGTCACCAAGGAAGATGTAGTCCTTGGAGTCTGAGGCTAGAGGTGCAATGAAGTCTGTGATGGTGTTGCAGAAGTTACGTGGCCTGTGGGTCGGTATGCGAGGGTGCCTGTGATGTTGTTTGTGGTGTCTTTTGGTTAGGGCTGGTATGTGGGCTAGTGTGTGTGTTGCGGCAGGTGAAGTGGCAGTGGGTGCAGGTTAAAGGTCCTAACGTAGAGCGTGGTTCAGCGAGGTGTCAGTGTTTGTTGCAGATTCTGGGGTCGAGGGTGTAGAACTCAGCGATGGTGATGGTGTATCTTCTGTGGAGGGAGGGCCAGGGGTCAAGGTGCTGAGTGCAGTCCAGGTGCTGATGGCCACAGAAGTGCTTTCATTTGGAGCATAGAGCGCCCTCTGTGAGCATCTGATGTGCAGTCAATCTGCGACCTGCATTAAGTAGGTCCTGGGGTGGGCGGGGATTTGGTTGGCAGGAAGAACAGTGAGCGGGAAAACCCAGTCGGGAAAACCCCGGCAGGAAAAGCCCATGCACCTGCGGTGTCGCTGGATCAGTCTGGAACAAGCAAGAACTGGAAGCCACAGACAAGTGTCAGGCTTGTTGTCCAGGTGCCAAAGGCACAAAAAGTGTTTTAAGCAAGAGAAATGTCTACTTTCTAGAAAGTATAATTATTGACAAAACCACCTTTACCAATGATAGTAAACAACATGGCGCTGCTCTGCTGCAATCCACTGTTGCAGCTAGGAGTAATTGTAACACCTTTCAATGGGCAGAGCAGCTCTCCTATGCAGTGAAAACACACATGGTTGTTCTTTGCACTCTGGGAATACGTGCTCTTATGCATATACAAGCCTGCATTAGCAGGCTGGACACATGTTTAAAAGCACCAAAAGTGCAAGTGCACACACAGGCCTGCTAAGTCAGGCCAGTTACATGTTTAAAGCACCATAGGTGCTAGTGGGCGCACCTAGGCCAAAGCCATGCACTTTCACACTGTACTTACAGTGGGAAGTGCCCAGGGTCCCTTGGCCACTAGGGGAGAATCAGCAAAACCTACCGGAAAAAGCAAAAAGGTTTGGGAAAACACCACCTCAGTGTGTCAGGTCTAACAGCTGGCATCATATCAAGTGACAAAAGAAAATATATTAATCATAAAAAAACATCACACATGCATAGGTATAGTTATCCAACCAAAATCACTTAAAACTATGCAATTGTTTCATATTGCCAAAGGATTTCTGCAAGTTCATACTCCTCTCTCAATACTCCCAATAGGGTCCACTGTCACATGAAAGCATCATCTCTGTCTAATTATTAGATAAAAAGCTCCATGGCTAATTGATGACACTGCCTACTTCTGATAATATCATCATCATCATCAACACACACTTGTTTTGCCTCCTGTTATGGCTTCTGGATTTCGTGAGTTCTTTTCACACCTTCTCGTGGTTTGCTAACTCCTAAGATTTTAAGGCACAAACACATTGTGATTCATCAGTGAGCTCCAAGAGATACTTTCAAGTTATTTTTTGTAAAGGCAAAGTCATGTTTTCCATCCAGTAGAATGTAAACAGCAAACAAACAAAACATTTTGTTACCGAACACATCATGGAAAAATGTAAGTTATCACCGGCCTACTATTCAGAAATATCCTGTTGGCCCAGGATGATAGGCCGGTATGTAATTTTAAAGCCCAGTACAGTGTGAAGAGCAACCAGGCAGATAACACACTCAAGTCATTGCTATATTAGTTTATGCATAACCTTTTATCTGTCTATGTGAAAGGTAAAAAATCCTCTTCTAAAAAGGTCACATTGTTCCAGTTCTGCACCATGCCTCACGCAGTGCAACAGGTGCATCGCTTAGGAGTCCTGGAGGATGTATGCAGTTATGAACACAAAAGCAGTTTTAAAAGACTCAGAATTAACAGAGTTCTTCTCAGACCCTTCTGCTAGTGAGACCTCTTCAGAATCAAGGGCTGTTCATCGTTCTTGAGCTCTCACCACTTATGTCCAAATAAACGAAGCCAGGCTCCCAGAGGTGTTCTCTTTCAATGAACCTGCCTTAAAACTCATCATCTACTGATAAAAGGGGAGATTCACTTGAAGATCAAGGGCCAGATGTATCAAACTATTTTGCATTCGCAAACGGTGTGAATCACAGATTTTGGCCGTTTGAGGATGCAAAAACGTGGTCTGCGATTCATGAAAGGCATTCGCAGGCCAAAAACAAGGAATCGCAAAATTAGCTATTTTTAGCGAAGCAACATGGTTTTGCGTCTCGCATTTTGCGTCTCGCAATTTGTGACATGAAATACCGAATCGCTATTAGCATTTTGCAAATTGCGAGTCGGAATAGCGACTCGCAATTACAGATTCGGTATTTCACGTCGGAAATTGCGAGACGCAAAATGCGACACGCAAAACCATGTTGCAATTCGATGCATCAAAAATTAGCAAATTGCGAATTTTCGCAGAATGGCCTTTTGCACATGCAAATTACCACGGAGTGAAACCAGTTGGTAACCAGGTGCAACCTATATAAAGAGGCCCAGAATGCCTCAGACTCTTTTCCACAATGGCTGCACTCTACGTCATGGCGAGGAGAATGAGGATCTTGGCAGGTTTGAGGAGAGCAAGGAGGAGACAGTAGCGCATTTTCAGAGTGCGCAATACCCTTTTTGACCAGACTGAGGAGGAAATATATGAGAAGTACAGGTTGAACTCAGCCATGATACTTGACCTGATAGCTGAGCTACAACCCATACTGCAGCGCACAACACATAGGACTAATAGCATACCCAACCATGTGCAGGTATTATGCTCCCTACACCTACTTGCCTCTGGGAGCTATCAAGGGGTCATAGCAGCAGCTGGAGGAGTATCACAGAGTGCCCTCTCTAGATTTTTCAATGCTTTTCTAAACACCATGCTGAGTAGGATACACCAGTACATCAGATTCCCCCACACCCCACAGGAAATACAGCAGACAAAAATAGATTTCTACCAGATAGCACAGTTCCCCCACGTCCTAGGTGCCATAGATGGGACACATGTTGCAATCGGTCCACCAGCAGCCACAGAGTATGTGCACCGCAACCATAAATACCAACATTCAATGAACATACAGGTGATATGCAATGCCTCCTACATCATAACTGATCTCATCGCCAGGTACCCAGGGAGCACACATGATTCGTACATCTTTCGCTTCAGCGGAATTCACACAAGACTGCTAGCTGGGGAATTTGGTGAAGGATATCTACTAGGTATTTTCCCTCTGTACACTGGTGCATTGATGGCAGTGTGACGTCAGATGGCTCAGCTACTCATTATACCCTCTGTTCCTTCCAGGAGACAGTGCCTACCCAGTGCGCACCTACATGATGACGCCCTATCTAAATCCTGCAACACCAGCAGAGCTGAGATACAATTCAGCACACAGGGCAACCCGCAATGTGGTAGAGCGCACCTTTGGCCTGCTGAAGAGTCGCTTCCGGTGCATCCACAAAAGTGGAGGGGCACTACAGTACAGCCCGGACACGACCTGTAGAATAGTGGCCACATGTGCGATCTTGCACAATATAGCTACCACCAGGGGCATACCTGTGGAAATATCAGATCCAGACTCAGATGAGGATGATGATCCCATACCACCCCTACAGCCAGCAGACAGGACCAGTGCAGCAGAGGGCAGGCAAAGGTATGCTGACCTCACGTACAACCATTTCAGATGAAAGTAATGACAACACAACCTCACTGACATGTGTTCTGGTAGTTAGCACCTTCATTGCCTTGACTTCAGGTAACATACGTGTCACTAGGAAAAAAAAGAAACACATGTGTCATAAATGAGCCATTTACAGTGTCTCACTATTGTCTTCATAGTTTACTGTAAATCAACATGTGCAGTCAGTCCCCTGTGGCCATCAAAGTCACTTTTTACGGCCATGCACTCGAGTGCTCAGTGGCCTCGCTGGCACCTCTTGTATCTGCCTCAGTGGCAGTGCTGTGCCTGGATCCGTCGTGGGCACTGCAAGGCTGCTGAGGCTAGATGACTCCTCAGTTTCCCCTAGTCCAAGTTCACTGGGTGTAGCACTGCGATTAGCCAGCATAGTATCCAGGACGTTTGTAATCTGGACCAGTCCCTGGGCTACATCCCGACTGCTGTGTGCTGCCTCCACCTGTGCGGCCACAGCACGCCGTGATATGAGATCAGTAGATGCCACAAGGCGATTGACTGACCGACAAAAGCCACTAAACATCCCCATAAATCGCCTTTCATTCCTGCGGTGGATGACTCTCTCATGCCTGATCTCTGTACAGAGTTCCTTCACTGCATTGGTCAGTTCCCTGGTGTTCTCCGCAGTTGTAAGCTGTCCCTCATGCAGCTTGCAAATGGTTGTATTAAGGCACTCCAACTGCTTCTGCAGCCCCCCCCATGTTGGCATTGTGTGCCTGCATCTGCCTGTGCATTGCCCTCATGTTCTTGTTTTGCAGGCGCTGCACTTTAAGCATTGATGACTCCAGGCCACTGAAGAATGATGGGCCCTCACCTACTTTCACGTGCTGTGTGCCTACATCGTGAGGCCTCCTGCTCGGTGTTGAGTGTCGCTGGTGCAGGGACTGCTGCCTTACAGTGGATCTGGCTTCTGGGTATGGAGTGTGGCCTTCATCCCGCATGTCATGTGAGTCCAGGCTCAAATCGGGGAGAGGTACAACCCTTGCCCGGCACCTGATTGGCGCAATACTCACTGACTCGCTGGTGTTGGAGTCTGATGGAGGCTGTGTTTCAGCATCACCCACAATGGCACATTCTGCTGCTGCTGGGCCTGGGCCATCTGCAACGACAATGTGCAGCATGTCATTTATGCATGTATCACCAAATGTTGCACAATGGTGATAAATGTACAGTTACATCGTATCACTATGTAGTGGATGTTGTGTTCTTCTGGGTGTCGCTCCACTTAATTAAGTTCTACGTGCTACTTTTAGCTCTGGGTTGTGGACTACCACTCCCATAAGGCATTGTTGTGCCGCTTCTAAGATGTGGAATGAGCTACTTATCACAATGCTTTGCACTAATTGCTAATTCCTAAGGGGCATTTCTACATACACATATGGGGTTACATTTCATTATTGCACTTACCTTTACTGGTGCTGGGTGTGCCGGACGTGTCTATGTCAGTGACCCCACTGACAGCTTCTGGGAGCAGTGTCGACTCCACCAGGTCTTCCATGGGGGTGGAGGGTGTCTGGGTGGATGGTCTGCCTCCTGTGCTCCTTGCCTCCTGTAGTCTGCTGGCCACCCTCTCCTTGGCACGGGAACGCAGGTCATACCACCTCTTTCTTATCTCCTCCACTGAGCGCTGCGCAACCCCCACTGCGCAGATTTGGTCTGTATGTCAGCCCAGAGTTTGCGCTTCTCACTCTCTGGGACCTGGAGTGAGCTCTTCCCAAAAAGCCGGTCATAGCTCCTCACCAACTCCTCAGTGAGCACCTCCAGTTCCTGCTCACTGAACTTCAGTTTTCTCTTCCTCTCTCCTTTCTCCTTCCCATTTGCAGCATTGTCCATGGTGATGTAAAGTCTTGGCTTGCTCACAGACTTGCTCCCTGGGGCTGGGATGTGCCTCTCTCACTGCTCCTTTGGGTGTGGTACCTGGAAACAGCCTGGGCTGACTCCCTTCCTGCTTATGATGTCATCAGGCTGTGCCATGTGTGCGTTTTAGCAAATTGCGATTTTCAAATACCGATTCGCAATTTTCTTTTGCGATTCAGTATTGGGCCTCGCAAATTGCATTAGCGAATTTTAAGTAATCGCTATTTCCAAATCGTAATTTTGTTACATTGCATTTTGCGACTCAGAAATAGCGATTTCTTAAAAATCGCTATTTGCGATTCGCAAAGGTTTTTTTTCACACATCTGACCCCTAACCTCGAGAACCCAAAATCCCAAATATGATCTTCTGAAGTTGACCCTGAAATAGTATAGGTTAACTTAGGGCCAGACGTCCTATCATTTGTAATAACGATTTCCAAATTGTGTTTTTCTCCTATTAGCAATAAGATCACTTTTCTCATGCATGAAACTTTTTATTTTTTAATTACAATGTCCTAGTGGGTTTAAATCATCTTACCTCATAAATATTAATGAGGTATGTTGAGTTTGCAACCCAATTAGAAAAGATAGCCATCACAGCAATCATGGCCTGCTTCCATCAGCAGACTACTTTGTCTGTGATTGCTTTTAAATAAAGCAATCTCTTTCTTGAAATGCAAGCCATTTTCCTTGAGTGGGCAGTGGTCCTAAAAAACATATTTTTTATCATTCTGAAAGGAGAAAGGGTCACATGGCGACTGCTTCCCATTTCTGATTGGGTTGTCACCTATTTTGAATTGCTGGCAAAATATTAATATTTTGCACCAGAATTCTGTTGTGAAACATTAATACATACCACTGCGATTCAGTATTTGGAAGGGACGCCATGAATACGCTCCTTCCAAATACTGAAAGGCAAACCCAAATTGCAATTCTGTAGAATTGCATTGTGAGGTTTGTACATAGAAAAAGCATTTTTGTGGTCACATGTAGCCTAACTCCGGACCTCAAAAATGCCTTTTACACCCGGCCATTAGTCATTAAGCGTTCATGCCAAGAAAAAGCCTTTTATAATTTATTCTCTTCTCTTAAAGTCAAAACCTGACCCCCTTCTTGTTGAGACTAAATGCCTCAAGTTGAGCCCCTTGAAAGAAAATGATATTTTATGTGTGGATTTGCAAGTGTAAATCACGTAGTGAACAAGGCAAAGTCTCTTGTGATGAGTCCTGAATCGAGTGGAAACTAGTCTATGATCTTAGCTGGCTTTTTAAGAAACTTTCACATTTTTGACAGTGCTAAAGACAGATAGAACAGGAGTCTCCTTCAAAACAGAGGAAGTTCCAAGATATTGCCACAGTAAGGCTGAGGAAATAAATGAGTGTCGAGGATAAACCTTGGAGAATCTGGTAGCAACTGAATAAAATGACTAGATTACAGAATCACAAAGGTAGTTTTTAGATGCAGCCCAGGGGACGCCTCGACCTTCAACAGAATTAGTGACATCACAAAATAACAGATGGGGAATATCATTTCAAAAGAGGGGTATTAGAGACAGAGATACATTTGTTCATGCCTCCCTCTCCCACAGGGTCATGAAAGAGTTTAACACTTTTTCCTATTCAATAACATTGTTAGACTTTTCATCCTTGGGTGGTCTCTCTCAACTTTTTGCCTCTGTTTCCCAGGTTGTTGATGTGTGCTGGACTCTGTTTTTACTGTTTTTGTTACTCTGGACACTTTACCACTGCCAACCAGTGCTTAAGTGCAAGTGCTCCTTCACAAAATGTGTATGTAATTGGCTTATCCATGATTGGCATATTTGATGTACTAGTAAGCCCCTAGTAAAGTGCACTAGAGGTGCCCAGGGCTGTAAATCAAATGCTACTAGTGGGCCTGCAGCACTGGTTGTGCCACTCACCTAGGCAGCTCTGTAATCATGTCTCAGATCTGCCACTGCAATGTCTGTGTGTGTGCAGTTTTAACTGTAAATCCGACTTGGCAAGTGTACCCAATTGCCAGGCCAAACCTTCCCTTTTCTTACATGAAAGACACCTCTAAGGTAGGCCCTAGGTAGCCCCAAGTCCAGGGTGCAGTGAATGTTAAGGTAGGACATATAGTAAATGTGTTTTATATGTCCTGACAGTAAAATATTGCTAAATTCGTTTTTCGTTGTTGCAAGGCATGTTCCTCTCATAGGTTAACATTGGGGTTACTTTTAAATATGATTAAAGTGTAGATTCCCTTTAGGAGGGGATGGACATGTGGAGTTTGGGGTCTATGAGTTCACAATTTAAAAATACATCTTTTAGTAAAGTTGATTTTAAGATTGTGTGTTCGAAAATGCCACTTTTAGAAAGTGAGTTTTTTCCTGCTTATACCATTTCGGTGACTCTGCCTGTTTGTGGATTCCCTGTAAGGGTCAGTTTGACAGTTGGGCTGGTTGCACCTCACACTAGACAGTGACACAAAGGGAGCTGGGGTGTAGTCTGCATTTCCTGCTGAGCCATCTGTGCTATGGGGGAGGGGAGGAGTGGTCACTCACACCTGAAAGGGCTGTGCCTGCCCTCACACAATGCAGTCTCCAACCCCCTGGTGAGTGTCTAGGGCCTGGCCTGGGCAAGGCAGGATTTCACATTCTAGAGAGACTTTGCTTTGAAGTAGGCCTACTTCAAAGGAGAAATTGGGTATAGGAAGGGCACCCAAAACCACAGACTTTAGAACACTTCTGGAAACCAAGAGGAATCTCTGCCTGGAGAAGAGCTGAAGAGCTGGGGAAGAAGAGCTGCCCTGCCTGTGATTGTGCTTTGTGGAGCTATCCTGAAGTTGCTACTTCTGCCAGAGTAAGAGGGCAAAGACTGTGCTTTGTGTGCCTTCCATCTTGTGAAGATCTCCAAGGGCTTGATTTAGAGCCTGCCTCCTGTGGTTTGAAGTCTCAGGGACAGCAAAGACCTCTCTCTGCCAGCACCTGGAGTCTCTGGAGAGACTCCTACTCTGCCAAGTGGTGCCCATCCAGTTCCTGGGACCCTGAAAGGAGAAGATGGCAGCCCAAGAGTGAGAAATGCATGCACAGAATGCCGTGTGGGGAAAAGATCAACGCAACTCCAATCTGTGGCTGAAAAATCAACGTGCTGCCGGCTTTGTGGCTGAAAATCGATGCTCGCCTGCAACGCTACCTGAAGATCGACGCCCAGGGCTGGAGAAATGACGCACAGCATCGCTGACGTAGGCTGGTGAGATGGCAACCCGCGCTGCGTGGTTTTTGGATCATCGTGCTGCTGGATTTCTGACGCAAACACTGCTGGTCATGTAAAAACTACGCAAGGCCTGCCTG
Source organism: Pleurodeles waltl (assembly GCF_031143425.1). Lineage (NCBI taxonomy): Eukaryota > Metazoa > Chordata > Amphibia > Caudata > Salamandridae > Pleurodeles > Pleurodeles waltl. The sequence goes on along the minus strand of NC_090446.1, from coordinate 918,839,671 downwards.
GACCCGAGAGTACTGACTAGATCTACGCATCGCTCTCCTGTGGAGAGAAGAAACAACGCACACCGACCCGACTAAAGGAGAAACGATGTAAGGTCTCACTCGTGAGTGAAATCAACGCATTGCAAGACCTTTTTGACACACACTCGCCCGTGCGGGATTATTTTTGAAGCACCCAAGGTACATTTTCACGCTAACATCATTAGCGTTGTGTTTAAAATTACATGAAGACTCTTTTTGCATTTTCAGTGATAACCTGACATGTGTATTGTGGATTTTTGTCGTTTTGGTCTTGTTTTGTTTAGATAAATATTTCCTAGTTTTCTAAACCTGTGTTGTGTCATTTTGTAGTGTTTTCATTAAGTTACTGTGTGTGTTGGTACAAATACTTTACACCTAGCACCCTGAAGTTAAGCCTACTGCTCGTGCTAAGCTACCAAGTGGGTAAGCAGGGGTTAGCTGAGGGTGATTCTCTTTTACCCTGACTAGAGAGAGGGTCCTTGCTTGGACAGGGGATAACCTGACTGCCAACCAAAGACCCCATTTCTAACAATCATGAACAGCATTGTTTCACTAGCCCTATCGATTTTGTAGAATAAGAGTAGGGTCTAAAGGGTTGGAAACGGGAGGGCAGATAATGATATGGGGTTAAAATGTGTTAGGGAATGGATGGTGCACAAATTCAAGTCATAGAAAGCAGTAGCAGCATTTGAAGGAAGAGAGGGGAGGTAGGGTATATTCAGGAGTACAGTGGAGAAAACTAAAGGGGATATTTACAAGCCCCTAGTGCCACCTTGCGCCACCCTGTCATCATTTTATTTACGCTGATGCTGCAATAAGGAGGCCTTTCTCCCGCTCTGTATTTACAAATTGGCGCAATATTTGCATTGCACCGCTTTGCACAACCTTGCATTACAATATGCCTGTGCCAGTCATAATGTATGCGGGGGGCGTTCCAATGCAGGGAGGCCTGAAAAAATGGAACAGTGACATTTACAACATTTTCATTGCACCATTTATTCCATCTCTCTTTAATGCCTGCGCAGAGCAGGAGTTAAAATGATGCACCCATTTTAATCAATGGGCCTCCCTGTGCTTTGCTGCACTAGCGTCAACATTTTTGATGCTAGTGCAGCAAAGCGCCACAATAGTGCCAAACATTTGGCACTATTGTTCTAACGACTGTTATGGTGCACCATATTGTAAAAACGGCACAACCATGGTGTCGCTAGTTGTGGAAGGGGGGACGCATGAAAAGTGGCGCATCAGGACCGATGAGCCACTTTCTTATAAATATGCCCCAAGGTCTGAAAAATTTCTAACAGGGATAGTCAGGAACATAGAAAGGAGATGTTAAAACAGAGAAGAGGGATTAAAGAGATGTAAAGAGAGGCAACAGGCATAAAAGAGAATGGGGAGGAAGAAAGGTAGTGCGTATAGGAGAGCTGAGAGGGGAGGGATAAAAGAGAAGTACAGCTAGTAAATTCCTGCAATCACAGAAGAGTTAGGCAACACACATGACTTGGGAGTTGTTCAATCTGCCTTCTGGTGCCCCCAAATATTTCATTGCCTCCTATTGTCTCTCGAATGTGCCACCTCTATAGGCTAGTAGATTCTAAAGGCCTCATTTAGAGACTAGAGAAAACTAAAGATTCTTCCATTCCTGGAAAAACTTTAAAGGGTCAATTTCCAAACACATTTGCCAATTAGTATTAAAGCAGTACTACTCAATGTACTCTAAAAAAGCCTTTGTGACCAGAAATGTCCAATTCATTATTGGTAAAAGTGCAACAAAATATACATGAATATTCCCTGAACATTCACAGTAAAGATGTTTTTGTGACAATTCACAAAGACATTTATGAGTACGTAAAGCAGTACTAATGAAGTACTACTTTGCGTACTCATATTTCATTTCTGAATTGTTCAATTATGAGTAAGTAAAGCAGTCCTAAAAAAAGTACTACTTTGGGTACTCATAATTTCCTTTCTGATTTGCTCCCCCTCCCCAATTAGGGAGTAAAATCCACCTCATTAACTTCTAACACAGTACTATCTGTAAAATGGAGGAATTTAAGCTGGTGGTTTCTACTCCTTATTTATAGTTTTTTTTCAGAAAATGGATGTTCAGTTTCCTGCAAAGTCTAAATGAGGCCCTCATTCCTAGACATACTGCAGAGTGCATGTGTTGCTCCACTGTCTGCAGGGTGGTCAAAGGATAGGGTGCTGCAGAGAGGACTAGCTGAAGAGAAAAGCTCCAGCGTAGAGTCAATAAAAGGTTGAGAGGGAATGAAGGGCAAGGGAACAGCAGTTAAAGTTCCAAGAAGATGCTAACTGGGGACCCTTAACAGGAATAGATTAATTTACTTTTCATATTTTCATGTCACTGGGGACAGAAGACAGAAGATACTTCATGTATTTATTTATTAATTAATTAAATTATATATTTATTAATTCATTCATTATTTCAATTATTTATTTATTTGCGGTTTTAAATAGCTTTAACTCTGCCGAAGACATTACACAAGGTTACAACTATTTGGTGAACAGATTGTTTGGCTCTTTCCAGGCAGCTTACTTTGATTTTAGGACATATGCTGAGAATGCTGTGAGGCAGTAGATGGGGAATAATAATAATAATATCCAACAGACAAGGAAGGGTTTTTGTTTTGCATAATTAAATACATTGTTCATCTATCACAGAAATCTAATTCAGTGCAAAATTTGAAATCATATTAGGTCTGCATTTGCTGCTGAAATAGGAATACAATTTTGGAGAAGTATTTAAATGGGTCATTCTGGTCACACAAGCATGCAAAACAAAATGGCTGCCTCCTGTTAGCTGTCCTAGATGTCCGCTTTATCGACTATCTTTCTGAATAATTCAGGCTATCTTTTCTCCATTGTTTTTATGTTTTGTTGGTGATTATCACCCGCTCCTCACTAGCATACATTCGCTGGTGGATTTCCTTGTGTTTTTCTCTGTGCGGTTCGTTCTGAGCACCTAACCAGTCTCTCCCTCATATTACTGCCAAAGTTCTTATCAGGAGGGTGGAGCTGCTCCAAAGAAAGGGCGTGGCCGAGGCCTAGACCACTCCCACAGCTGGTTGAAGCTGCTGCATCTTCTGCTATTGCAGTGACTTTCTCTTATTCCTTTCGCCATCATTTTTTTTCTATTTTCTTGACTTTTTGCAGTATTTTAATAACATGAAAGGGAAAATGTGCATGTCAATAACAACAAACGCAAACAAACAACTTCTCCTCCCCCAGTCAAGTCAGAAATTATGGATATTAATGAACCTTCTTCATCCACATTATTGGAAGAGTTACAAGCTGTTCATTCTGATACAGATAATATTGCATCAAAAATAATAGTATTCCTAAAAATATGGCAAGTCTCTCTATTAAAGTTTCTGACAACACAATAAGAATTCAGGATAACAAATCAAAAATTGACAGTATTATGCCCATCAGAGCAAAAGTTGTTCCAATGATTAATCTTTTACTAGATTTGGAAAACAGCAATCAGCAGCATAATGTGCATATTTTTAATTTGGCAGAAGACGTAGAAGGAAATGACTGTAGGCTCTGCCTGGAAAACGTATTACCTGGACGTCTGCATTTAAAGTTCTCAGAAAAATTTGAAATTGATTAGGCACACAGAATTTCTTTGCATCGTAATCTAAGTCATACCAAACCTTGCCAAATAATCTTAAAGTATTGTGGATTTATAGATCTGTCTAGAAGAGATCGTGTCAGCCATTAAATCTCTGCAACCGCTTAAATCCCCTAGTCCTGATGTTATCCCAGCGGAATTCTATAAAAAACTTTCTTCTCACCTTCTTTCTCATCTACTCAAACTATTTACTCACTTTAGTATGTCATGATCGACTTCTGGATTCCTTTACTGAAGCCTTGATTATTGTTCTACCAAAACCCAAAAAAGATCCTACCAAATTTACAAACTTTCATCCTATATATTTACTTAATCATGAATGTAATCTTTATGCAACAATTCTAGCAACTAGATTAGCCTCTATTCCTGATACTGTTATTTTTGTTGATCAATCTGGTTTCATGAAACTTAGACACTCTGTTCATAATACTAGATTATTATTGTTGTGATCGAAGACAGCCCATCCTTTTCTTTTCCCGCCAGAGCCCTAGCACTTGATGCTGAAAAAGTTTGTGATAATGTCCAGTGGATTTATTTATTTTGTGTCTTATCTGCATTGAATTGTGGCAGTTTGTTCATTAGCATGATGTCAACACTCTGTTCGGGTCCATCTGCCAGACGTTTCATTAAAGGACAAATCACTATTATTTTTTATCTTTTTAGAGGCACTAGACAAGGATGTCCCTTACATCCATTGCTTTTTATCCTTACTATCAAACCTTTGCTTACTGCCAACAGAAATTCTATTGAAATAGAAGGCCTTAATATTAATGATGTTACTATAAAAACTTCAGCCTATGCTGATGATGTTCTGTTATAAGTAAACCTGACTCCTCCATTCCTCCTCTGCTAAAGCTTATTCATATTTACTCTCAGGTTTCAGGATACACTTTAATACTAATAAAATTGATTTTTTTCTTTTTTTTTCTTTTGAATGTTCACTGTACCCCAGATATGCTTTCCATCAAGGATATAATATGGCAAAAGGAAAAACTTAAATATCTTGGTACCCTATTTTCTCACACTATTAAACAATCAATTATTTTGAATTGTGAATACATTGTTAAGTATATTAAAGATACATTTCATATGTAGTCTGCCTTACATCTATCTTGGTGGGGGGAAATTGAATCTATAAAAACGGTTAGTGCTCCAAAAACTGCTAAATTTAATGGAAGTTTTTGCTTGCCGGATTTTCTTTAATATCATTCAGCTTTTATTTTAAAATAAGGCTTCTTTTAAGTTCAGTCATACAGATCTATCTAAATTACATTTGTGGCTTCTGATTGAACAGGGACTGGTATCAGCCTTCTCTTTACCTGTATTATTAATTATGTCTAATCATACCACCTTACTAAAATCATCAACCATTCTTAAATTTATAAAACTAATATTTCAGGACGTAGACTCTCTTTTTCAATCTCCTATTTCAAGTACCTCAAATCTGTAATTATGGTATAACCCAATAATAAAACGTGCTCAAACCTCTAAATGTTGGCAATTTTGGATAAAAGCTGGTATTTTTTACTCAAAAGAAATATATCATAATAATACTTTTTAAACTTTAAATAAATTGCAACAACAATTTCTTTAACCTTCCTTGGACAGTTTCAAATATTAACTTTGTTGTAATTTCTTCCTTAATTCTTTTCCTAACAATTTACCCCAGAATGCAACCTCATATGCTAATATAAAGTTTTATTTAAAAAATCGAACAATTTTGCACGGTATAATATTAACTATTCTTTTATTTTTTAGAACAAGGAGCTACTCATATCTGTTTCGCATGATTTATTGAAGAACGTATGGATGAGTAGTATATCTGGTTGGCTTCCTGTTACATTATACCAAACCCATTCATTTATACTATTTAATTGTTTATGGCCTCCTTTAAAGTTATACAACTCAAAGGCTTTAGATTCTCCAAATTGCTGGCATTGCAATCTGAGTCCTGCTTCTCTAAGGCATATGCTGTATGATTACAGTATGTTTTCTATATTTTGGAAGGGCGTTTGGGATATTTTACAAACATTTTAAAAATTTCTGTTAATCTTTCCTTTGATATTTGTCTTTGTAAATCTATTTCATTACTCACAAATATATCTGATTTAAATAACAAACTATTACACTTCCTGGTATCTGCTGCCTTAAAATCAATTACTACTAATTGGGAAAATGCTTCATTATTATCAATCCATTCATGGTGGCCATTGATAATTTTTACTACACGAGGAGCTAATTTATCTCTTTTGGGTGTTGTACATAATACATCTACTAATCACATATTTTAGAAACCGATTGAAGATTATATAGCATTATATAAATAGAAATAAGTTTTACTAATATGATGCATAACCTGTTAATATGTTGTTTTATTTATATTTGTTTTTTTCACCCCTTTTATTTGAAATATCACATAGCAATTTTTATTGTGTAAGTAAATTTATCATATTGTTACTGTTTTCCAATTTTGTATATACCTTATTCAGTGCTCATGTTTGTATGGTCTATCATCCTAGTATAAAATTCAATTAAAAAAAAATAACACTTAAATATGCCATTCTGGATGTGTTTTGTTTTGTTTTGTGATTTACAGAATTTTAATATGAAATCCGCCTGCCTGCAATAAATAATATCAGATTGTCTCATTCCAGCTATCATTCTGCAAATCTCCAAAAGGTTTTGACAGGTACATTGAATAATAAACACTCTTGTTTGGTAATAGAGCTGCTTTGTTAGTTTTTCTTAGGAAGCATTGCAGTTTAACAGCAAAGTTACACACTTCAGAGCCAAGAGATCTAGTTTCACCCCCAGCTTCCTGACTTTGTGAAATAACATGATCCTGGGCAAAACACTTTTATCTTGCTCCAAGCTGTGTGATATTTGAGGAGTAATTATCATACAAAAGAATAAGAATAATAGCCTTTCTCTAGCTGATACCTTTCACAAACTTAATTGTTCTACTGCCTTTCCAACTGCAAAGTTTTTGTCTTGGAATGTGGCGGGTATTAATAGTAAACTAGCTGAAATTGATTAGGGGGTGTACATTGATAATTTCAACATATGCATGTTCCAGGAAACATGGGCTGTTCATAGTATGCATAGGCAGGGGTTTTGCTCTTTTTAAAAAAAAAGCCATGCCGTCTCCTGCTGGTAGAGCAGCAGGGGGCCTCAGTACTTGGGTAAAAATGACAGAGGTGGGTGGAGTAAAGGAGCTATATGTAGATTCCCCTGAAATCTTGGCTATAGTTATACAGCCAAATCCGGGTCCCACTGTTTTGTGTATAAATATCTACAATAGACCAGGCGCTCCCATTCAGCGGTCTGCCACCATAGAGCTTTTGAATACTATAATATTGGACCTTGGCTCAAAGTATCACATTATCATAGCCGGGGACTTTGATGCACCAATTGAGCCCAATCCTGCATGCATTGAGGCCACGCAGACTGAAGATGAAATATGGAACATCCCTCCCTACTCATCCCAGACAAATTTACCCAAAGTTGGCACTAGGGTCCTGCAGATAACAGACCTTATGATACTCCATGGTCTCTGTCCCGGCAATGGTTGCTTCCCTGCTGATAGCCCTGTCAGACCAACCTTTTTTAGTGGGCCATATAGCAGCACCCTGGATTTTGTTCTCTTTGATTTAAGGATCTGGCACCACATAAAATATGTGAAAGTGGGCAACCAGTATACTAGTGACCATGCTCCTCTTCTCATCGCATATGATAGACAATTTTTATTAGGAGCTGTGCCTTTGATTTTGTATCTACTGGTGTCCTGAAGATGTCTAGCAACAAGCGTGCGGTGAGATCGGACTCTTTCCAGAATTCCTACAAACTATGGGGCAAACTATGTGCTATAGTTTCCAGCCATCAGCTTTTTGACGACCATCTCACACTCACCCCACTTGAGGTTATGTCTCTTCACTTGGATCTTTTTGTCACTCTTAAAAACTTGTTTTCTAAATCTGTTAGGGCATCAGCCCATTTACCTTCCCACCCTAACAACAAGTGGTTTGGTAAGAGATGCAGAGAGTCTAAGAGTTTCCTGATAGAAGGCCTAAGATCAAAAGATAGAGAAGAAATTGCCAATGCGAGACAAAACTATGTCTCCACATGCAAGCTGTGTAAAGTTGAATATGAAGATGTGTTATGGAGAGAACTGGCCCAGGCCGCTAGGGCACCTGACCCCAAACGCTTTTGGTTTCTGATCCCTCAAAGCGATCAAAATCAAGTATCTAAGCCAGAGTGCTATATTTCCCCTGAAGTCTGGCTTACCCACTTTAGGGAATTGTATGACTCCCCATCTGACTGTGATCTTGTAAGCTCTGGGGAAATGACATCTTCATATCTGGCAGCGACTACTTTGCTACCTTTTTCATTAAAAGAAACGGAGCTCGCCGTCATTGCCCAAAACCAGGGAAGGCTCCAGGGCCAGATGGTATCCCCTCGGACATGTACAAAGCAGATTTGAATAATTGGAGTCCGTATGTAAATAGGATCTCTAATGCTATTTTGACAAATAGATCTTACCCCGGGTCATGGAAAGCAGAAATTATTGTGCCTATACATAAGAAGGGGGAGAGGGGCATACCAGGGAATTACAGAACTATCAGCCTCTTAGATAACTTACAAAAATGTTTTGGTACCAGCTACTATGTAGGCTGAAAAAATGGATAGATGATAATCAAGTACTCAGCCATTTCCAGGCAGGGTTTAGAGATAAAGTTAGTACAATCGACCAGGTTTTCCGTTTTCTTTCCATTAAATGGAAAACAGTAGACATGGACTTATGCCACCTTTTCGTGGCATTTGTAGATCTGAAATCTGCCTTCGATCTTGTTCCACGCCAAAAGTTATGGGAAGTTATGAGTAGTGTAGGGGTTCCCTGTCCCATGTTAAATATAATTAGAGATCTTTATACTGGCAATTGTGCTAGAATCTGATGGGGCCCGAAAGGTGAGCTAACATCGGAGTTCCCCATAAATCGTGGCGGGAGACAGGGCTGTGTACTTGCTCCTACATTATTTCTTTTATTCATCAACACATGCATCCCTTATCTTCTGGAATGTTCTAGCGAAGCCCCCAGATTGGGAGGGCAAAAGATCCCATGCCTGCTATTTGCAGACGACACCTTGTTAATATCACAAACGGCTACTGGCCTCTCTAATTTACTTAGGAGATTTCTGGCCTTTTGTAAAGATCTTGGCCTAGAAATTAACCCAACAAAAACCAAATACATGGTGTTTGGGGATACAAAGCAAAAGATGAGGAGACCCATTTGTCTGGAGGGTGTTACATTTGAAAGAGTGGGTACCTTCGATTATCTAGGATTACAATTTGAAGATTCACACAAATGGCATGCTCATCTCCAGAAATCAGCAATGTGTTTGAAACAAAGGGCTGGCAGCATTGTGAGATTTGCAGTAAGATCCCCCAGATTTGCCATGACTCCCGCTCTTGAAATATATAAATCTCAAGCAAGAGGGGGGCCCTATATGGAGCTGAGCTGTGGGGCCATCACAACCTGGAGGATTTGGTAAGGGTGGAAAATTATTTTTTCAAGATGTTGCTAAGAGTTCCATCTAGCACTCCCTCCTTGCCAATCCAAATGGATTTAAATCTCCTTCCAATTAGCCAGATTGCCGCCCTAAGGCCATTGTTGTTTTGGATTCGACTTTGGTCATTAGACTCTCTCATCCCATATAGACTTGGGCTGATTAACCTGGTGAGCACCAACTCTACTACAAAAATCAAGTGATGCACTTATGTAGAGCAGACCTTTTCTTCTCTTTGTTTGGGGAACTATTGGAATGACCCTTTTTCTATTGCAAAAAATGCTATCCAGATATTGAAGGATGCATTTTGGCTTAATGCCCAAACCTCACACTTGGTAGAAGTTTTTCCTTCCACTATGACTGGCAGTTTCCTACAAATTAAATGCCACTACGAGTTTGAGCACTTTATGGATCCATTACTTTCTCCACTTGCACGAGCTATGTATATCAGATTTAGAATAGGGTCCCTTCCTTTGCGTACCCTAACTTATAAATGGTCTAACACAATTAACAAGACCAAGGCATGTCCAATGGGTTGCGAGAATGAAGAATCTCTGATCCACGTCCTCTTTCAATGTCCTGCATATTCCAAACAGAGAGCTCGCTGGATCATTCCTTTATGTAAATGTATGGGCTTTAGGAATTGTTTACCGGCCTTGAGGATATTTAAATCGGATCCATCTGTGCTATTGGCGTGTTCTTTGGCAAACTTTCTTGAATCTATTTGGTATTTTAGACTTGGAATTTTAAAAGACAAAATTTAGACATAGTCATTAGCAATAGGCCACGCAGTTTTATAGTTGTATAATGTAATGTGTAACTAGTATTATTTCCTAGACAATGCACAATTAATATTGCATGCCTTCACTATATTTGTATATTCATGTAAACTTCCAGGCACTTTACTTCGTTTTTTCAAGTTTTAGGATTTTAGAGTATTATCTCAAATTTTAATGATTTTGGGGGTCATTCTGACCCTGACGGTAGGTGATAAAGCCGCGGCCAACCCGCCAACAGGCTGGCGGTCCAAAAAATGGAATTCTGACCCTGGCGGGAACCGCCACGGCGGGACAGACAAACAGCGCGGCGGTCACCGCCAACAGGCAGGCGGCAGACAATGTACCGCCCACCCTATCACAACTCACCAACCCGCCACCTTTTCCGGGGCGGGAGCCCCGCCGATAAAAACACGGCGGAAACAGACTACGAACGGGAAAACGCTCACCTATATACACTCCACGAGGACGGAGGACAGCATGGAGCCCGAATTGAACATCCTACCTGCTCTCGTCTACCTGCTCATCTACCACGAGTACGAACTCCGGCGCAGACGACAACGGTGAGTACCGCACCTACGACACAGGGGAGGGGGGGAGGAGGAAGGGTTACGGGCACACACATACGCATTACACCCACCCCCCAACTATCTACACACCAATGGAGAGCACCAAGTCAAAGTGACCCCACCCAAACCCCCCGGAATAACGAAAAGATATGATTAAAGTGAGAAACTAAATTTATGTAAAAAATAGGTTCATTGAAGTCATGGTAAAATAGGAAAATGAAACACAAAAATCCAAGTGTAAACATTGCGTAACCGATAAATAGAGGCAATAAGTCCAGCACAGTCACTGAAATTGCAAATGTCCGTGGGCCAAAGTGTATCAACACATGGGCAAAGCCCACACAGGAGACCTGAGTCCGTTGGAGAGAACACTGCAGGGGCATCAGATGATAAAACTACAGGCACCTCAGGGGGAAGGGAAGGGGGGGCACCACAGCCACATGAGTCCACGACGCCAGATCCAAGAAGGGGCCACCATGCCCACTGTTCAATCCTGGGGAGTGCAAAGCCTCAGTCTCTCAAGTCTCTACAGTGGGTGGCTTGCCCACTGTCATATCCTGGGGAGTGCAAAGCCACAGTCTCTCAAGTCTCTACAGTGGGTGGCTTGCCCACTGGCATATCCTGGGGAGTGCAAAGCCACAGTCTCTCAAGTCTCACAAGTGGGTGGCTTGCCCACTGTCACATCCTGGGGAGTGCAAAGCCACAGTCTCTCAAGTCTCTACAGTGGGTGGCTTGCCTACTGTCATATCCTGGGGAGTGCAAAGCCACAGTCCATCAAGTGGATAACAGTCTCCACAGGCAATGGAGGAGGCAGGGTGGCCCGAGTGCAGCGTGAACATTAGCACGACACAGAACCGGCACTGTCATTGGGCCAGCGGTGCTTGAGACGGCGGGGCCCAGCGGAGCGGTGCTTGACAGGAAGGGGCCCAGCGGAGCGGTGCTTGAGATGAAGGGCCCAGCGGAGCGGTGCTTGAGATGAAGGGCCCAGCGGAGCAGTGCTTGACAGGAAGGGCCCAGCGGAGCGGTGCTTGACAGGAAGGGGCCCAGCGGAGCGGTGCTTGAGATGAAGGGCCCAGCGGAGCGGTGCTTGAGATGAAGGGCCCAGCGGAGCGGTGCTTGACAGGAAGGGGCCCAGCGGAGCGGTGCTTGAGATGAAGGTCCCAGCGGAGCGGTGCTTGAAATGGCGGGGCCCAGCGGAGCGGTGCTTGAGATGAAGGGCCAAGCGGAGCGGTGCTTGAGATGGCGGGGCCCAGCGGAGCGGTGCTTGACAGGAAGGGCCCAGCGGAGCGGTGCTTGAGACGGCGGGGCCCAGCGGAGCGGTGCTTGACAGGAAGGGGCCCAGCGGAGCGGTGCTTGAGATGAAGGGCCCAGCGGAGCAGTGCTTGAGACGGCGGGGCCCAGCGGAGCGGTGCTTGAGATGAAGGGCCCAGCGGAGCGGTGCTTGAGACGGCGGGGCCCAGCGGAGCGGTGCTTGACAGGAAGGGCCCAGCGGAGCGGTGCTTGAGATGAAGGGCCCCTGTTCAGCGGTGCTCCTCCCAGCGGTGCCCTGTTCAGCAGTGCCTTTCTGCACGGCGGGCCCTGTTCAGCGGTGCCTTTCTGCACGGCGGGGCCCTGTTCAGCGGTGCCTTTCTGGACGGCGGGGTCCTGTTCAGCGGTGCCTTTCTGCAAGGCGGGGCCCTCTTCAGCGGTGCCTTTCTGGACGGCGGGGCCCTGTTCAGCGGTGCCTTTCTGGACGGCGGGGTCCTGTTCAGCGGTGCCTTTCTGCACGGCGGGGCCCTCTTCAGCGGTGCCTTTCTGGACGGCGGGGCCCTGTTCAGCGGTGCCTTTCTGCACGGCGGGCCCTGTTCAGCGGTGCCTTTCTGGACGGCGGGGCCCTGTTCAGCGGTACCTTTCTGGACGGCGGGACCCTGTTCAGCGGTGCCTTTCTGGACGGCGGGGCCCTGTTCAACGGTGCCTTTCTGGACGGCGGGCCCTGTTCAGCTGTGCCTTTCTGCACGGCGGGGCCCTGTTCAGCTGTGCCTTTCTGGACGGCGGGGCCCTGTTCAGCAGTGCCTTTCTGGACGGCGGGGCCCTGTTCAGCGGTGCTAGTTCTGTAAGTCAAGGGAGTCAGACCTGGCCACGACTCCCTGCTCAGTCGCCCTCCGACCGTGCAGTTGCTGGACCCTTCGGTGACGGTGTGCTGGGCCCTTGGGTGTCCTCCCTCACACCCGGGATGGGGCTTGTGGGGCCCTCCTGGTCCGCACTCCTGCTGGCTGACTTCTCCGCCCTGCTGCCCTTGCCCTCCTTAGATGTGGCTCTCTGGCCCTTGCCTCCCCTGGATGTTGTGGCAGGTGAAGTGGCAGAACTTTGGTCCTTGGGGGCAGCCGTGTCAGTCGTCCCGCGGCGTCCCCTTACTTTAAGGGTCCTCTTTCCAGGGGGGGGGCTGGCTGTCCCCTTGCTGCTGACCGATGTATCACTGCTGGCAAAGGGGGGACTCCAAAAGCCATGCACTACGGTGACCCTTGAAGCCGGGCTGGTGGTGGCTGAGGCGCTCTTGGGACTCTTAGCAGATGGAGGGGGGGGGTCAGGTGAGGGAAAGAGGTCAAGAGTGGAGAGGTAAACTTTTTTAGGACCAGGGTAAAGGGTAGGTGTAGTGGTTATGGGAGTGGAGGAAGAGGAGGTGGTTGTAGGAGAGTCAGGTGTGCTGTCCTTGGGTGAAGGTGCATGGGCTGGAGGCTGTCGTGAGGTGCTTGGCTGTTGGGTGGGTGGCTGCCTGCGTTTGTGTGTCTTGGAAGAGGGGGTGACAGACACAGTGGGAGAGGACACAGGGGACGTGTAAATGGCAGTGGGGGTGGTGACTGCACGTGTGCGGACTGTACTGGAGGGTGTGCTGGTGATGGAAGTACTGGCTGTTGGTGATGTGCATGCAGGTGTGAGTAGAGACGTCACAGGGAGGGAGGAGGGAGACGAGGAGGTGGGGGACACAGAGGTGGTAGTGGCTGTTGGCATGTCTGCATCTGGGTGTTGCTTGGGTGAATGTTTGTGTGATCTGTGGTGCTTATGTCTGGATGAGCTGCCCTTGGGTGTTGAGGTGTGTGCAGGCTGGTCTGATGGTGTGGGTGGGATAGGCAGAGGAACAGGAGACAGAGACAGGCTGGAGGCAGTTAGAAGAGGGAGGCTGGAAACAGGGACAATGGCTGCCGTCAGTGCTGAGGCCAGAGCATTGAACGATCGTTGATGGGCAGCCTGACCCGAATGAATGCCCTCCAGGTATGCATTGCTACGATGCACCTCCCTCTCTACCCCCTGGATGGCATTCAAAAGGGTAGACTGCCCAACAATGATGGTCTGTAGGAGGTCAATGACCTCCTCACTGAGGGCAGCAGGGGTAACAGGGGCAGGGCCTGAGGTGCCTGGGGCGAAGGAGACGCCCGCCTTCTTGGGCGAGCGGGCACGGAGCGAAGGCTGAGGGGCTGCTGGGAGGGCGGAGCTGGTGCGCAGGGTGGCGGCTGTACCTGTAGAGGCGGGGGGGCACGGATGTTGCCGCCACCGCTAGGGAGCTCCCATCCGAGGACGTGTCGGTGTCGCTGGTGTCACCACGGCTCCCCGTTGTGAAGCTCCCCTCGCCCTCCGTATCACTGGTGGCCTCGGTGTCTGTGCCATGGCCCACCGGGGCCTTGTGAGTTGCAGCTCCCTCGTGCTCCGGTGCCAATTCTCCTCCGCCTGATGATGCTAATGCACACATGCACAAGAAGATAAAGAAAAAGGGTGGGGGGAGACATAAAAACAGGTTGGGTGCATGCATTGTCAACACCGGAGAGGACAGACACAGGAGCCTCATGCACTAAGCCGCGCAATCGGGGTACACTACTCAGTACTTGTGACTAGGCCAACAGGTCTAGGGACAACAAACGCGCACATGGGTGATGCAGGACCATGGATAGCTGTACTTGTCACCCTACAGAGGTGGGGGGGGGGCACAGGGACATGGCTAAAGGAGAGGACTACACTATAGAAAGCGCCCTGGCCTAATGTCACCCACAGCCCTCTTCACCCACCCAGGCACCTCCACTGCGCGTAAAGATAGCTGAATGTGCTGGTACTCACCCCCTTGTGTCTGCTGTGATGTCCTCACGCGCCCATCCAAATCGGGGTAGGCCACCGCCAGGATCCTGGACATCAGGGGGGTCAGGGTACGACTGGCACCCCTCCTAGGTTGGGAGTCCATCCCCAGCAGTGACTCGGCGGTCTTCCTGGTCCCGCGGCGGATGTCCTCCCACCTCTTGCGGCAGTGGGTGCCCCGCCTGTTGTGGACCCCCAGGGCCCGGACTTCCTTGGCGATGGCACGCCAAATGTCGACTTTCTGATGGGCGCTGACCTATTTGACATGTACAGGGTGGAAATTGAAATATCATCAATTTTCCGCATGATGGAGGCAAATGGCCCCCCCTCCCCAACCTTGCCATGTGGCACATGCTCTCATCTGTCGTGCCTTGCACTCGTCATTGTCTCCCCACCCCACCATCTTACATCCACCATACACAACCCAGGCATAGCCCATTCAACGTGCACACAGTTTACTTACCTGTTGGTCTGGAGGACCGTAGAGTTGCGCATACTGGGGCAGGACCCCATCCACAAGTTTCTCCAACTCTTCTGTAGTGAAGGCAGGGGCCCTTTCCCCAGTCGCAGCAGCCAATGTATCTCCCAGACTGTGGTCACAGCAGCACTTGCAGTATAGGTCCTCTCCTGTGGATGATCAGGTCTCGAGTGATTAACCAGATAGAAAATGGCGGTCACGTCCGCGGCGGCGCGTACCGCCGCGGTGCGTTCCGCGACCGCCGGCGCAGCTAGTCATTGGCTCGTGAAACCCATAGGGTTCGATGTTAACCAATGCGGCTTTGCGCCGCGGTCTTCGACCGCCTACCGCCACAGCGTGTCACACCAGCGCATTGACCTCACATCCCACTGTCACACTTCTCAGGTCAGGCAACCGCCATTTCAAGGGCCCACATGGCTTAATTACTACTGCGTCACACAGGCCTAGGCCTTGCATTGCCACTCATACAAGCCATTCAATGCATTGAGAATAGTGTACTGTGCAAGCTGTAGTTACGTACCTGTGGGTTGCTTGACTCTGTGCTCCATGTTGTCCTTCCTAGGCACCGTCCGCTGGGACTTGCGAGGAGAAGGATGAATCCTCCCGTGTACCGACCGCTGGTGGACCTGTCGATAATGGAGGAACGTCATATAATACTTCGCTACCGACTTGACCGAGCCACTATACATGAACTGTGTGCCCAGCTGGAGCCAGCACTGATGTCCCCCATCTGCCAACCCACAGGAATTCCCCCTCTGGTGCAGGTTCTGTCAGTCCTCCATTTTTTGGCAAGTGGGTCTTTTCAGACAACAGTGGCCATGTCATCAGGGATGTCTCAGCCTATGTTTTCTAAGATTTTGTCCAGAGTGTTGTCTGCCCTGACGAAATACATGCGGAGCTACATTATTTTCCCTGAGGAGGGTGATTTGGCCACTGTGAAGGGTGACTTCTATGCCCTTGGACATATCCCCAACATCATTGGTGCCATTGATGGGACCCATGTGGCCTTAGTACCCCCAAAAGACGATGAGCAGGTGTACAGAAACAGGAAAAGTTACCATTCGATGAATGTCCAGGTGGTCTGTTTGGTTGACCAGTACATCTCCCATGTAAATGCCAAGTTCCCTGGGTCAGTGCATGACGCGTATGTTATGCGAAATAGCAGCATCCCTTATGTGATGGAACAGCTACAGAGACACCGTGTGTGGCTAATTGGTGACTCTGGTTACCCCAACCTGCTGTGGCTACTGACCCCAGTGAGGAATCCCCGGACCAGGGCAGAGGAACGGTACAATGAGGCCCATGGGCGATCTAGGAGGATCATAGAAAGGACCTTCGGCCTCCTGAAGGCCAGGTTTAGGTGCCTGCATATGACAGGGGGATCCCTAATGTACTCACCCAAGAAGGTGTGCCAGATCATCGTGGCCTGCTGTATGCTTCACAATCTTGCATTGCGACGCCAGGTGCCTTTTCTGCAGGAGGATGGTCCAGATGGTGGTGTTGTAGCAGCTGTGGAGCCTGTGGAGAGTGAAGAGGAGGAAGACGACGGGGACGACACGGACAACAGGGACACAGTCATACAACAGTATTTTCAGGAGCACCCAGGTAAGAATCCCCCACGCCATTTTACATTTACTTCTGGCCTCCTGCATCTCTACTTTCTTTGTTTCCCCCCAGTTCCTTTCAACTGAATTGTGACTTTCCCTTGCCTTTTCAGAGCTGTATGACCCACTGCGTGACTTCTGGTTTGTTCGCCCATGGAGTAAAGCACATTGACATTGGTATGTTGTCATCACAATGTAACTGAACAATTTTGAACCGTTAAGTGTAATACATTTGTTAAGAATACAAGCAGACTCCTGAGTGTTTTAAGTGCAATTAGTGATTTATTTAAAGTGCTACATATAGGTCCATGATAGTAAAACGGTGATGGGTGGGGGTGGAGTGATGTCCATGGCAGAGTCCAGTTCTTGGTCGCACAGGTGCATTGTCCATATGCCTGTGGAAGGATGGAGCAGGGGCAGTTCAAGGTTGGACAGGGTGACGATGTGGAACAGTGGAATGACATCCGGGGGGATCTTAGGCTGGCGGGGTCTTGGCATCCTACTCTGTCTTCCTTTGAGATCTCAGGTTCCTCTTGCGGGGTGGTTGATCTTCAGCAGGAGGTGGGGTCCTGGTGGCCCGTCGTTGTGTGGGGACCTCCTGTCCACTAGCGCCGGCGGAGGTGGTAGGCTGTTCCTGGTCCGGGCTGGTGACAGGGGCCCTTTGGGGTGCCACATGGTCCCGCAATGTGGTGACTATTAGGTTCAGGGCCAGGACGATGTTCCTGAGCTCCTCTCTGTACCCCATGTACCGTTCCTCCTGCTGTGCCTGGATCTCCTGGAACCTGGCCAGTACCGTCGCCATCGTCTCCTGGGAGCGGTGGTATGCCTCCATGATGGTGGTGAGGGCCTCTTGGAGAGTCGGTTCCCTGGGCCTGTCCTCCCCCCCCCTGTCGCACTGCAGCCCTCCCAGTTGCCCTGTTTCCCCGGGCCTCTGTCCCCTGGACGGTGTGCCCACTACCACTGCCCCCAGGTCCCTGTTGTTGTTGGGGTGTTGGGTCAGCCTGGGTGCCCTGTAGTGGCGGACACACCGCTGATTGACCTGTCCTGGAGACAGAGGCATGGGCCCGCTGAGTGGGAGCTGTGCTGATATTCCCAGAGGGGGTTAGGTCTGCTGTGGCCTGTGTCTGTGTGTGGGGAACCGACTGTCCAGAGGTCCCCGATGGTCCGGGCTGGTCGTCAGGTTCTAGGTCGACAGAGCTGCTGTCCTCACTGGGGGCCTGTTCTGGGGGTGGGATGGACATATCTGGACCCTCCTGGCCGGTGTGTTGGCGTTCGGGCCCTGCAGGGGTGAAAGAGTATGGTTATTGCTTCTGTGTGTTCCATGGCGTGCGATTTGTGGGTGCCCTTGTCCCCCAGTGCTGGCATTCCCTTGCAGCAGGAGTTGTGAGGGTGGTTTGTGGGGGGGATGGGTATGTGCAGTGGTCATGCATAGGTGATGGGTGTCCATGGTTTGTGTTGGCATTCAGGGTTTGGTTTTGGGTTGGGTGGGTTGTGCTGGTGAGACATTGGCAGGGAGGATGTGTGCTGGGGGGTTGGGGGTGAGGGTGTGGGTTGGCATGCTGGTGGTTGAGGGGGGGGGAGTAGTTGAGACTAGACTTACCAGAGTCCATTCCTCCGCCTAGTCCAGCGAGGCCCGCAGGATGCAGGATGTTTAACACCTCTTGCTCCCATGCTGTGAATTCGGGAGGGGTGGGTGGTGGTCCGCCGCCAGTCTTCTGCACAGCGATGTTGTGTCTTGAGACCATCGACCGTACCTTCCCCCGTAGGTCGTTCCAGCGCTTTCTGATGTCTTCCCGGTTTCTGGGATGCTGTCCCACAGCGTTGACCCTGTCGACGATCCTCTGCCATAGCTCTGCCTTCCTGGCTATTGTGGTGTGTTGCACCTGTGTGCCGAAGAGCTGGGGCTCTACCCTTATAATTTCCTCCACCATGACCCTGAGTTTTTGGTCCGAAAACCTGGGGTGTCTTTGGGGTGCCATGGGGTGGTGTGGATGAGGTGTGGGGTGGTGTTTGTGGTGATGTGAGTGGTGGTGTGTGGTGATGTGTGCGTAGATGTGGTGTGGTTGATGATGTTGGGTTCCTGTGTGTGTTGGGGTTTTCGATTGCTGTTCTCTCTATCTCTCTCTCTCTATCGCCTTCTCTCCGATTTCCAACTAGTGGGGGTTTGTGGGTGATGTGGGTGTGTGTTTTATAGTTGCTTGGATGTGTGGGGGTGGTGTTTGTATGTGTATCAGGTGTGTGTATTTCAAATTGTCCAATGTGGCTGTGTTTTGGAGCTGGGTGTGTATTTTGAGTGCGGCGGTGTGTACCGCCAATGGAATACCGCGGTTGAATGACCGCCGCGTGGATTCGTGGGTCGTAATGGCATGGGCGTGTTTGTGTTGGCGTGACGGTGGAGGTTTGGTCAGCTCCAGTTTATCGCTGCCCGCTGATGAGGCGGCCTTCCGTGGATGTCGGGTTTTTGGCGGCTTGGCAGTTGTGGGTCAGAATGACCGTGGCGGTTTACCGCGGCCGCGGCGGTAGAATGGCGGTCTTCTGACCGGCGGTAAGAGCCTTTTACCGCCGAGGTCAGAATGACCCCCTTTATGTCTCATTTTTATCTTTTTAATTGTTTTGTATTGTGCTTTTATGGTATATTTCTACCGAAATAAAGCGGATGATGATGATGATGATGAATAAGAATAAGGGCAGCGTCCATCATTGTTTGCCACACCAATCATAACATGTTTTCCCTTTCTAGAAACCACTTTCACCTCCATAAAAGTTGCCATGTTTATCAGCATGAAATTTATCTCAGAAAAACTGTACGGGCACGGTAGCTCAAATTTCTCATCTGTTTGCAAACTGTTTGCACATAGATTGGAATTCAATGCATAACTTGAGGCTTTTTTCTGTTACCCTGTCTCAGTTCAGTTACGTTCTAGAAGAAAATGTTTTGATTGATGTTAACACAATACAAACCTCTTGACTCTCCCTTAGGTGAAGGCTCAGTTCCCCTCACAATGACCCCTCACTCTCAGATATACAATGAGCCCATTTGAACTGAAACTTTGCTTTGAGAAGCATCAGCGGTTTGATGTGCGCTAGCTGCGTGTGTGCATCTTCGATGTAGTTTAGATAGTATTCATTTGTGTCCACATCCTGCGACAGAAGGGCAATGTGCACAGCAAATATCCATTGCAACAGTACATGCTGAGTACCACTGAGCTGTGCCAGCCTTACTGGACTTCACTTCATCTCCATCATTGGCCCTGGTTCTTTCCATCCAAATCCCTAGGCTCTAACATGTTGACCCAACCAACTGTTCAACGCTGGCTGCTCCATTGAGCCTGAATGATCTAGCTGAGAAGAGGGGGATGAAGAAGGCTTTGAAGAGAGGAGGGGACCTGTGCTTAACAAGGTCAGAAGAGAGAGCCAGTAATGATTAAAGAGGATGTGAGGGAGGAGTGGTGTTTAAAGATGAGGGGAATGGAAAAGGGGAGGTATAAAGAGAACAAGGGATCTACGAGGCTGGCCGTCCTGGGCATTGGGTGTTTCCCCTGGAGGCTGGAAGGGTGGGGGCCACTTTTAACATTGGGGTGCGAGTTTTGTAGCAGTGCAGCAGTTTTAAAAGCACTGCAGAGTTCCTTGTAGATCCTTAGAGCGCGATGGTGAGGAAATCACTGAAGAGCCATGATAAAGATTGCCGTATACAGGTGCTCTGTAAGGTCATCATTTACTATGCTTTAAAAACAAATACAATTGAATATATAAGGAAATTCTGTTGTAGAATGTACTGTTTTTGTCATTTTTTCCAAATTTTCTTAAGCTCCGTTGTAGTGGTCAGGCTCACTCGGTATGTACCCTATGGGGGATGGTCTGGAAAAAATTGCCAGGGCTGCTTTGGGGTACCCAGTCCGGCCCTGGGGATTGCTACTGTTTAAAGAGGAGAGAGTAGGCATCGAAGAGCTTAACTGAACTGCCTGTGCTACATACTAGTCTCTGTAGGCATCTGGCTTGTGACACAACCACACGAGGGAGCCAGATTATTAGAAATGACCTTGCACATGTCCTTGATAGCAGAGGAGCACCTGAATGGCCAAATGTCTATTTGTGAAATATTATGTGAAAATCCTGTCACCTCACATTGGAGAAAGGGAGCAGGCTTTAAAAGATGGGAGGTAGGCGAATATAGGAGCCGGAGATGGGAGACTTAAGAGTCTCTACCAACCCTCGCAGGCACACTCCAGGAGCACAAATCACTAGATGAACAGCCTTATTTCTGCCGCTTCAGAAGGAATTAATTTGTTAATAAAAGGTTTTTTTCAGGTCTGGGGTTGATTAATGACACTGTAGTGCGTGCGTGGTACAGGCCTCCTCTGCTCACATTTCCAAAGCTTCATGCTTCCTCTAGTTCCACAGCATCTAAAACAAAGCAGGTAAAGCAACCATGGCTATGTCAATCGCTCGGTATTAATAAAGAGAGGCTGACGAGAAGGTAGCTCGCCTGCCGCGTATGCTCTGGAGATACATCCAAAAGACATTCAGACAAATCGGTGTTAGCTCGAGGTAGAAAATGAGGATATTTTCTGACTCGCCTGTGGGTAACCCAGTACCTTTGTCAACAGTTCAGTGCCTCTAGAAATCAGGTACTGCTTCACGTGACTGACTTTATCAAACGATATCTACCTATCCGAGGCCTTATCTGTCGATCTTGAGACCGTAAGTCTCTGCAGAAGGTGTTGCAAAATCAGGCTTTCTAGTAAAAGATCCCCCACACTTACATTTAATTCTTGACTTAACTGCCTCTTTCGGCTCCATGCCAAGGTCCCAGGGTTAATTGGTGACGCTCTAAGAAAACATTGCCAGGAAACAAAAACAGTATCGTTACAACTCTACCCACGAAAGAAAGCAACACACATTTAGGATAGAAAGCGAATTTAGTATTGCTTTTCTGCTCTTTTATTGAGGCATCGAGAATGGTGGCAAGGCCTTCCTCAATGGGTACCAGACACCATTCAGGCCCACTGTAAAAGCTTCTGGCATGCCACAGCACATCCCTTCCAGGAACTGAAGAAATCTGACTGACTCGCTCCCTTCCTATGGAACTCATATGGAACTCCTTAACCTCCTCTTTCCTGTACACACCATCTTCAAGACCAGCTTCACAGTTTACCAAGCCATGACAACCTGCACTCCCATCTCTCTAGCTGACAAGCTCACCAACTCCAGTGAGTCTCTGCACACCCACCTCCAAGACTCCATCAGACTATAGGCAAAGAAGTGTTAAAACAAAACAAACAAAGAAACAAACGTTCTCCTTCTATGTACCCAGGATTTGGAAGGACATGCTTGTATCTAGCTGGGCCAACCAAACCCTGCTCCAATTTAACAAAGTGCTGATGAGACACCTCTTTAAAAAGCACTACATCACAAAGCAGTTACAATCCATTTTACTCCCACGACCCAGCCACATTTTCAGTATTTGTTTGGATGTTGCCACTTATAGTGCTCTCCTGTCTTTTGCCTAGATTTCCATATGGTCAAAGGCCATGCAGGGTGAATGCAGGGCTTAGCATGTGGCCAGGTACATGGCCTCATCCCCTCTGGATGGCCAACCCCCACCATGCACATCCTTTAGCCATGCACTGCGTAGGGTTGGGTACAGGACCGGATCTGTGGCTAGACCCTTAGCCCAACTGCCAATGGATGCTAAATCCTATGCAATGCATGGCCTTCAGCGGGCATCTAACCCCCCTTGCTGGCCAACACCCAAGGTCGTGCAACGTCCCAAGGCCCCCACTCTTTTTTCTTTTGTAATGCTGCAGTACTGTAGTAGTTCCACAAACGTTCTGAGTCTTGTCTCATAAAATGGTTGCCACAATGTGTGCTTCAGTTTGCAGCCAGCCAATCGTATTGTGTGTATAGAACTCGCAGTACCACAGTGCTCCATGGTAGTATCACAAAGATACCACATCACTATATATATATGCGCATACAATTTGAACCTCAGTTTCTCAAAAACTACTGAATGGCTTTACACCAACTCACAAAAAGCATGCTTTCTTGATCAAGAGCTAGTGCTCTGCCAAATGTGTAATTTCATTCAGCTGTTTTGGTTGTATCACTGTTCAATTTTCTAATGGGCAATAGCACAGGGAAAATGCATTTTGCCCCACCTTCCTTTTCTCAAACCCACTTAATTGATCACCCCAAAACTTTCCAGGAAGGAGCTAAGTTGGCTTGACCTTTTCTGTTAAAAGCTATTTCTATTTATCCCTCCTTACATCCATCTCACTACTACTGTCAGCTCTTTCAAATGTCTCACTTCTACTGTTTACTCTTTCCTTAGACGGTGCAAAAGAAAATCCACCATTGTTAGTTTTAGAGGTGATGTGATAATCCCTTTTTTATTTTTTTTAAACACCTTTTTATTGTTTTCTGCACATCAAACAACAGCAATTACAGTTTGTCACAGTAGAATTTAATTGATCTAATATAACATAAAATGTAAATAACAATAACAACTTAGGTCTAATCCCATTACCAGTGTTCGTGTTTTGCAGCGCGCAGCTAAATCACATGTTATAGCTAGTATCATACTTAGCAGTTGACGGAAACCATCCTGTATTTTACATCCTATTCGTATGTGAGTCGGGGCACAAACCGGAGTATCGACTGTTTATGTGTGTATGCACCAATTGTATATTTTACTTCCATGTCAGGTATCCATGTTCTGTTATATGTGGTCTGTTCACTGTCTACTTTTTCGAGTTACTACCAGGTTTCATGGTGGGCGCTCATCATTTTTAACCTCCAATTTGGCGACAAATGTTTCCCAGGCATCACACCCAGTGTGCTTCTGACCTTCATCTAATAACTTGCGTAGAACCTGATATTCTGTGGTGCCCAGCGCAATGTTAAGGCACGCCACGTTTTCAGATCCGGTGCTTTAGGGGCTTTCCAGTTCATAGCAATCAACCTTTTATACATTATAAAAGCTAGGTCTGCAAACCTATGTATGTACTTGTGCTTTTTATCCCTTTTCCTGACTCCCAGTAAACAGGAGCCGGGATCCGGCGTGAGTATAAGGTCTGTGATATCTGAAATATCAGCCACCACCCCCGCCATTCCATTTCCAGGCGTCCGCACTCCCAGACCATATGATAAAAGTTGACTGATGGGGAGCTACAGCGAGGGCAATGGAAGTCTGCCCCAGGAAACATGCGCTTCAGCCGCGCAGGTGAGAGGTATGTTTGATGTGTGTAATTAAATTGAGTATATCGAAACCTAGGGTTTCTTGACACACTGCAGGTGTGATTTAGGGCCTGGGACCATTCTTCAGCTGTCAATTGGTTCAGTAAAACAGTGTTCCATCGAGTTCTAACGTTTTCTAATCCATTTGAGGGAATGTGTTTAAGACTTTATACGTATTTGTTATGACTTTGTTTTGATTGTCGTATGACAGAATATGATGCATCGCTGGGGAAGTAATAGGTTCCTGGTCCCCCGTTGTCCACGCCTTCTTGATTAAATGGCATATAGAATGATATGCTATAAATTGTCCCGTTCCCACTGAGGTGAGGTCGCTTATAGATTCAAACAACATTAGCTTTCCTTCCTCGAAACAGTCTCCCACCGTTAGTATGCCCGCCTCTGCCCAAGCTGCAGCGGAATACATGCCAGCTATGTTCCCCCTTCCTGGGATTTGTCACAGTGGGATGAGGGGGGAGTATGGAATCCCCGTTCAATCCTTTTGAATGTACCTTGTCCAGCATTCGTGTGCAGCTATCATTAATGGGTTACCGGCTGACCCTTTAGCCAAGGTATTTGACAGCCATGTGAACAGTGGCTTGCCATGTAGCTGTTTCATGATCCATGTAGATTCAGCCGACTCAGGTCTGTGTATCCAGTTTAGAATCCACTGCAGCTGTGCAGAGGCAAAGTACAATTCAAAGTTTGGGGCTCCTAGTCCGCCCTCACTTAGTGGGCGCTGTGGTGTGGCAAGAGCCACTAGAGTCCTACTCCCCCATATAAGTCTCAGTAGCGCTCCGTTTAGTTCATGGAAGAAACTTTTAGGCACTATGACCGGCAATGCCGCAAAAAAGTATAGAAGTCGGGGAGTATTAACATATTCGCTATTGCCACTCTGCCTAGTGGCAATAGTGGCAGTGCACACCAGAAACGTAGAGACCCCTTTATAGAGTTCAGTGCGCGCCCAAAGTTGCCATCCATCAGGTTGCCAGGCTTGTGGTATATATGAACTCCCAGGTACTTGAAGGTGTCAAAGCACCATTTCAAGCTCCCTTCTTGTACTGATTCCCTGTTCTCAGTGGGCCATTCGGCCAGTGGGAACACACACGACTTATCCCAGTTCACCTTCAATCCCAATATCCTTCCATATTCCTCTAATAGGGATATCACCAACGGTATGGTTTCATTTCCCCTTCTCACGTATATCAGGGCATCATCCGCATATAGCGAAACTATATGGCGAGTTCCTGCACTAAGCACTCCCCAACGCTCCCCCTCCGCGTGCAACCTAGTTGCCAGTGGTTCCATCGCTATGGCAAACAATAAAGGAAATAGTGGGCAACCCTGCCTAGTGCCCCTTTCAATAGGGAAGCTGTCTGATATGATGCCTCCTGTCTTCACTCTGGCCCTGGGTTCTGCATATAATGTCTGCACCCAGTCAATATAGCTAGGTCCGAACCCCATACTTTGCATCGTTGCGAATAGGTAGTCCCACCCCAGTGTGTCGAATGCTTTCTCAATGTCCAGTGACATTGCCACATTTTCATGTGCCTCTGGTGGAGTATCCCCTATTATACTCAGCAGTCTGCGAATATTCAAGAATGTGTTGTGTTTTGGAATGAAGCCATTCTGGTCTTCATGTACTAAGGTGTGTATTATGGGAGTTTATCTGTTTGCCAGGATTTTACCCAGTATTTTGCAGTCTAGGTTTAGTAGCAAGAGTGGTCTGTATGACTTAACATCTGTAAGATCGCGGCCCTGTTTAGGCAGGACCACTATTAATGCTTCTCGCTGCGAGTATGGGAGTAATTTATGAGACCATGCCTCTTTGAACACCTCCAGCAAATGTGATTTCAAATATTTGGAATAAATATTATAATAGTCTATTGGAAAGCCATCCATTCGGGCGCTTTATTTCTAGACATCTGTGCCATGGCCGCTTCTAGCTCTTCCATTGTCAGGGAAGCCTCTAATGTCTCTTTATCTGCTTGTGACAATTGTGTTAAGTTCTCTCCCCTTAGAAAGGTCCCCAATTGCTGGACAGTGCATGGTGCCCGTCCCTTATATAAGCCTGTGTAGTACTCCTCAAACGCTTTGTTGATTGCTTCCTGACTGGTGGCCATGGTTCCATCTACCTGTCGTATAGCCCCTATAGGAGCTTGCTGGCGATCCTCTTGGAGTAGCCATGCCAGCAGTCTCCCAGATCTATCTCCTTCTGTCTGTAATCGCATTACATAATAATTGTGGTCGTGGCGGCGGAGTCTTAAATCTGCCTCCTTATATTTTAAGCGTATGTTCCCAAGTTCTGCCTGCGATGCCCCATTATGTGCCACTGCGACATCCAGCTTTCTCATCTCCTTTTCCAATGTGGTGACTTCAACATGTAGTGAGCGCCTGACCCCCCAGCTGGCAGACAGACAATGCCCCCGAACAATGACTTTGTGTGCTTCCCACTCCGTTGCTCTTGTATCTGTGGAGCCCTTGTTAATTTCCCAGTAATTTCTTATCGTTGTATTTAATTCCTCCCTGAAAGCCTGGTCTAGGAGAGCCTCCCCCTGCAGGCGCCAAGTAGGGATCGCAGATCGTCTCCTTCCCCATCGCAGCGTTAACCGAAGTGGGGAGTGATCAGATAACGTTTTGGCTAGGTATTCCGCGTCCTTAACTAGTGAGCATATTTCGTGGGTGCCCCACATAATGTCTATCCTAGTGTGCACTTTGTGGGGTATGGAATAAAACAAATATTCTCGTTGTGTTGGGTGGCTCGTGCACCAGAGATCATGTAGTCTCAAGTCCCCTGCCCATGTCAGCAGTGGACCGGTAGCGTCGCTGTGTGGTAGTCCTCTCGGGGGCGAGATAGAACGATCAAGTGTCATGTCCGGTGTGCTATTGAAATCCCCTCCCCACACAGCTGGTGCCTCTGGGTTGACTAGCAAGGCCGGTGACAGGGTACGCAAGAATTTAGGCAATGCACTATTAGGGGCGTAAATCCCTATTAACGTGAGTTGTCTGCCATACAGCTGCCCCTCCAGTACCACATATCTGCCCCCTGATCTAGTCTGTGTGTGTGTTGAACGTACGGTACCCCCTGGGCTATCCACACCAATACCCCCCTGGCGTAGGCTGAGTATGATGTGCCTATAATCTGTCCTCCCCAGCGCCCCCTTAATACTTTCAGATCGGCCTCTAGTAAGTGTGTCTCTTGCAGGATGGCAATGCGTATCCCTTGGCGCTTAAGGCAGGCGTGCACACGATATCTTTTACCCTGCGTCGCCATTCCGTGCACATTCCACATAATTATATTGTATTCATGCATGACGTGGTTTGAAATCTGCACCATGTGCTTTTGTACCATCTTTGTTCATGTACCCTGGATTGAACCGCCAGCACACCCTCCATTATTTTACGCCGTTCCTTACTTGTAACATTAACTGATAGCTGCACCAATCTGTTTCGTTGTTTGAAAAGACCTAAAAAACATAAATATCTGCTATCCCCCTTGTCCCCCACCCCATCTATCCCCCTACAGCCATGCTGAACTTGAATAAACAAAATACACATCACACTTCTAATAGAAAAAAGCTGTATCCATCCGGATACCTTCTGGGGAGGCATAATAGCAATAGGAGGTGACCCTTATAAGGGGCCCCCACCATTGGCCAAGTAAAAGAAAATAAAAAAAGAATGTACATACGTCAGCGCCCCCGGGACACGCCGGCCCTAACAACATCTCATGTGCAGTGATATATCTTACTCAGCCATCAATTGAACGAGACAGCCAGCTGTTACTTATATGCAAAGGACGTGTCCCACTTGTGCTGTCCGGACCTTCCGCACCATTGTTCCGTGGTAGTACCGTGGTGACCGATGAGGGATAAGATCCCTTCACCCCAACCCCTTCCTGCGATCACAGTGCATCCGCTGATCTGGGTGTTAACTTCGGACCTCTTAGCGCCTCTAGTATCGTCGAGTTGGAGCTAGCTAAGTCCAAGTCTGTGTGGTCAACTGCATTAGTGCGCAGTGCACCGAAGGAGTTTTGTGTGTGCAAGGTCGTCTCTTGCAGTACCTTTGCTCTCTCTGCCGCCGCTTGTTTTACGGAGGGTTGTGATTTAGAGCATTTCCTGGTTTTCCTTCGTTCTGGTGGTGTGATCCATTCACCGCCATCTCCCGTGCCCTCCCGGGGCACTGCCAGCCCCTTGGCATGCAACCATGTCCACGCGTCTTCCGGAGTGGGAAAAATATGCATTTTATCCTCTGAAATCACTCGTAATTTAGCAGGGAACATCAGGGCATGCTTGATGTTATGTTCCCAAAGTCGTTGTTTAATTTTCAGAAAGGAGTTACGTTGTCTCTGTACTTCTTGAGTGAAGTCAGGGTAGTCAGTGATAGATGAGCCCTTATGCTGGATAGGGCCTTTGTTCCGAAAGTGTTGCAGTATTGCGTCTCTGTCCCTGTAATTCAGAAATCTGGCTATTAGTTGCCTAGGCTGCATCCATGGAACTGGCTGTCTCCCTGGTACTCTGTGTGCTCTTTCCACTGAGCAAAACTTTGACAGGGTACCCAGTATTACTTCATTGATTAACCATTGTTCCAAAAATAGTTCTGAGTTTCTGATCTTTCGGGAAACCCCAAGAAGCGGACATTATTGCGCCAGGATCTGCCCTCCGCCTCTTCTGTCCGGCGCCATAGGACCTTCACCTCGGATTCCAAGTGACTAATCTGTTTTTGATTTTCTAGTGCTAGTTGGTTGAGCCCGCTCAGTGTATCTTCCACTGTGCCAACTCTATCCGTCAAATTACGATGATCCAGTCTTAACAGATTAAGATCCTGGGACACTGTATCAATTCTGTTCTCTAGTGAGGATTTGGAATCCATTATCGCCTGCAGGATTTTCTCAAATTGAGTTGAGTGAGCTTGCAGCGTAGACTCCAGGGACGACAGGCTGGGCGTTGTTTGCTGTTCACCTGATGTTATCCCGAGCGTGGACCGCTCCTGGGCTTTGGCTGCCTTGGATTTCCCTGCCATGATAGCTGTTTTGCGATGCTCCGCTGTATTTAGTTGAGTGTTTCACTATGAATAATGCACATTGATTTCCATAGGGGGCCTGTTTCTTCGGGTCGACGTAGGGTCACTCCCTGTGCGGGTCTTCCGGGTGCCCAGTAAGAAAAGTCACTGTGATTTTGGGAAGTTCCTGCTGCAACAGTGTTCCTGCTGAACTTTGCCGCCCTCGCTCTGTTCGCCCTAGGCAGCAGCGGCTACCAGAGCAGAGGCTAACAACACCGACAGGCTGCTCGCTCGTGTACTTAATTCAACACTTGCCAAGACCCAACCGACTGTCTCCTGCAGCCCGACACTCCACCCCTGAACCTGGACCCCCGGATCAATACTTGCATATTAAGGGGTGTGTTGAATAAGGGTCCTCGGCCCCACTGACTCTCTGCTGGTCTCCTTCACCCTCCCGCACTCCAAGAAGGGGGGGGGGCTTCTGTGTGATCACAGTGTGGACCAACTGTGATTATCCTAGACCCCAAGAGCCATCATGTATAGGCACCCCTTCAACCCAGGCAAGGGCCGGCACCTCTCCTCAACGGGCTGCTGAGCTTCACTCACGTGGGGGTCCCTCCTGATATCCTTGGCCATCCCCTGCGTTCCAGGTGTTCATAAAAGGGCCTCCAAGGTCCGCTAAGCCGAGGCCGACTCTTTAATAGTGCCGCGCGGCTCCTCCAGGAGCGTCGTGCGGCATCTGCGCAATGGGGGGGGGAAGAGGAGGAAGCGAGAGACCAGAGGGTGGCTGGCAAAGCAGTGTCGGCCCCCCCACTTACCCCTTCTGCCCACTCACCGCACCCCGCCGTGTCTTGTTGGGCCCGATCGGCCCCGGTGCCGCTGTGCGGATAGCCCCGCCCTCGACTCCTTCTCGCTACGGAGAGCCAGGGATCCTCCGTCGGAGAGGCCGCGCGCGTCCCGCAAGCCACCGGGAGCCGCTCACCTCTCGCAGAGTCTTCTACAGGACGCCGCTAGAACCCCGGAGCTCAGGGGGGCAGCGCCCGACCCCCAGAAGAGTCTTCGGAGGTGCCGACCAGGATTTTTGGTGGGCCCGAGATGGAGCCTACATATCAGGCATCCGTCGCGGCCACCATCTTGGCCACTCCCCCCTTGGTAATCCCTTTCAACGTCTCCACCATGATTCTGTCTCCTCGTCTTTTGACCAACACAATATCTCCTTGTACTTTTGCTATATTCCTTTTACTTCACCACTTCCCCCTTCCACTTTCTAGGAGTGATTAGCAACTTGAATAATCCTGATCTCAGGGAAAAATTTAGGACCCAAGTTATTGGATGGTCTTCTGATGCTATCACGCTCCCCCACACACAACTCCACCTCATCATATCTGACCTTAGTTTTATCTTTCCACTTTATTTCTCACATGTTCCAGGCTAGGAATGTCACTGTCTGCTTTTGATTCTTTCACAACCCATTTAGGCAATAACTCATTGATTGAATGCCTTCCCTTCAATAACACAAATGGGGTTACCCCCACAGTAGAGTGAGGAGTATTGTGATAACACCAAAATCTTTCAGTGGCAGCTTCCTGTACCTGCACCCTAGTGGAAATTGCCAACTGCATAGTCTCCTGTATGCGGTTTACCCTTTCCACCATCCCATTTCATGGAGGATTGTAAAGTGCAGTAGTATAATGTTAAATCCCCAGTCGTTCCAGAAACTCTACCATTTGGTGACTTACAAATTGGACAGCATAGTCTTTGACCAGAAATGCCGGAATCCCCTCCAATCAAGCTACATTTTTTTTAAAAATCAATCACGTTGGCAGTGTTAGGTTCCCTCATAAACTTATAAGAAACCCAGTTAAAGTGGTACTCTACCACAACCAACACAAATCTCTTCCCATCATTGAGTCCTCCGATAGGTTCAATAAAATTCAGACTTAGATTTTCCCATGGATATTTAGGATATACCACCAAACAAAGTGGGGTGTTAGGGGTGAGAATGGAATTCTCCACCTGATGACACTTCTCCTAATTTCCAATCATCATCTCAACATCACTATCCATTCCTAGTCACCAATAGTACAAACGTAATCTTTTCCAAGTTCCTGTCACACTGGCGTGCCCTTTATGTGCCAGTTTAAACAATCTCACTCTCAATTCACCTGTGGGAATTAACACTGTAAATCTCATTATCAGATATTCCTCAACATTCAACCCCTCTCACTTTCTTAAACAGCCTCAATTCACTAGCGATCTGACCTTCCGTGGGCCACCCCTGCATGATATACCTCTTGAGTGTCTTTTGACAATGATCACTATCCACTTTCTCATCCCAACACTCATGTGATACCAAATCCTCAGGTATTGTTATACCACCTACCAAACCAATGACTCTCTCTTTCCTCAGCATCCACCTCACTGCAATCATGTGACAGAGTAAAACTAGACAAAATTTCTCCCACCCGGAATGTGTTTCATCCTGAAATTGAATTCATATCATTTGGATAGCAAATAAGTAAGTCTTGGGCTGGCATTTCCCATACCTTTGTCACTCCACATAAATACCAACTGTTTATAATCAGTAACTAACACAAATTCTTTTCCTCCTAAATATGAGGGAAAACTGTAAGCACCCCATACAAAAGCCAAAGCTTCCTTTCGATGGTAACATAATTTTTATCAGCATCAGACAATCTCTAGGAAGCAAAAGTTATGGTTTTCCCCTTGCCATCTACCATTTGACTGAGCACTGCACCAATACCCAAATTACTTGCATCTACTGTTACTATTGAAAGTGAATCACCTTTATAAGGTTGTAAAGCTGATGCTTCGATGATCAAGATTTTCAGCGTGTTAAAAGCCTCCCTTTGTTCTTGTTTCCATAGAAATGTAGAATTACTCCTCAACTATTTTCTTAATGGCTCACTTTGCAACACAAAACTTTGTACAAAACGAGAATAATATTCGCACAATCCAAGGAACGATCTCAATTGGTCTTTTTCTGTACAATGGGAACATTTGTCTATTGCCATAATGAGATCTCCCTTTGGTTTTATCCATTGCAAAGATTACTTGTGTCCCAGGTATTCTGCCTCCTCCATCATGAATTTGTATTTTTGTTCTTTCACAGTATTGCTGTTATCCTCAAGAATGCCCAAGACTTTATCAAGCCTGTCTAAATGTGATCACACTGAGTTTGCGCAAATCAAAATATCCTCCTTTTATGTTATCACATCACTCTTCTCCCCCAGCGGTTGATACATTAATGTTTGAAATACAGAAGCTGCAGAGGCTAAAGCAAATGGCATCCGTAGAAAATGAAACACTCTGAATGGTATAATAAATGCTGTTAAACCATGGGAGTCCTTACTAAGCTCAACCTGATGGTAGGCAACTCTGAGGTCGATAGTAGAGAAAATTCTGGTGCCTCTTTGTTGTGTCAGATATAGGAGGCATCAATTGCAATTAATGTACTGGCTCAATGACACCCACTGAGCATAACTTATGCAGATGTTCTTTCAGCCTGCCTCTGATACTTAATGGGACCTTCTGCACTTTGTGGACTACAAGGATTACATTTCTTTTCAGGATACTTTTATTCTCAAAACCCCTGACCATTACTAATCTGTCCTCAAAAACCACCCAATGTTTCATAATGACATATTCTAAAGACTCCACTCCCTCTTACACCTTCTCTACCAAAGAACTAGAATGTTCTGTACCTGGTCTCAGAACCATCCCAAACTTGCCCTGGTCTCTCCACCCCAAGATATGATATCCTTTCTTTGCCACATATACTTTGGTGTGGATTAATCTGTCCATGTAACTAATAACCTCCATGAAGTAACCAGTCATATCAATCTCCTGCCCTCCCGATGCTAATGGATTAATTTTCCGGAGGCAGGAGATTGACTCCACCCCATTTCTTTAGGAGGAGTTTGTCTGAAATGATTGTAATGGGTGACCCTGAGTCAAGTGTGACTTTGGTATCAACCTTGTCAATCCTTATATCGAACACAGGGTTTCCTCCTACCTTCGCATCCTGAGAGGAGATAGCCAACATATTAACCGATAATACACATCTTTCACTAATGTCAATGTAATTTGTGATGCACACAGAATTGTCTACCTCCTGAGTGTCCACCAGCATTACGTTAGAAAAGTGTTTACACACCTGTGCAAAATTGCCAACTTTTTTGCACTTTGAACAGGAGCTGCCAAGCGCAGGACAATTGTTGGCACTGGCAACATGAAATTTTGAACCACACCTAAAACATGATATATTCTTATCCAATTTTTTAAACTCTAATTTACTGTTTGATGTTGGTTTAGGCCTATACAACAGCGCATTTATGCTTTTTATTGGAGAAATTTTTGTTTTAGTCAGTTCTTTAGAGGCTACAACAAATATATTGATACCTCTGGCTATTTCTAGTGTTTCTGCTAAAGTAAGGTTCCTCCAACATAAAGGGGGTCATTACAACATTGCCGGTAAAAGCCGCTTACCGCCGTGCAGAAGACCGCCAACACACCGCCGCGGCTGCGGAATTCCGCCACGGTCATTATGACCCACAGCTCGGAATCCGCCAAAATTTAGACACCCACACAAGTCCACCACACCAAAGGTCAGTGATAAACTGGCGAAAACAAAACCTCCACCGTCACGCCAACAGGAATAAGCCCACACTATCACGACCCACGAATCCACGCGGCGGTCTTTCAACCGCGGTATTCCATTGGCGGTACACACTGCTGCGCTCAAAATACACACACATTTACAAAACACTACCACATTGGACAATTTCAAATACACACACCTGATACACATACACACACCACTCCCACACACCCAATACAATATAAACCCCTTCTACCAAAAATTCTGAAAGAAGGCCAGAGAGAGACACCACAATCTACAAACAAGCATCCACAGGCACTCAACACCATCACCCACATAACATCCACGCACCTCATACAACATACCACTAAATATCACCCCACACATCACAACACACACCAACCCACACATCACCCACACCACCCCATGGCACGGCAAAGACACCCCAGGTTTTCTGAGGAAGAGCTCAGGGTCATGGTGGAGGAAATCATCCGGGTAGAGCCACAGCTATTCAGAGCACAGATGCAGCACACCTCCTTAGCTACGAAGTTGGAGCTATGGCAAAGAATCGTGGACAGTGTCAACGTAGTGGGACAGCACCCAAGAAATAGGGATGACATCAGGAAGAGGTGGAAGGACCTACGGGGGAAGGTGCATTCCGTGGTCTCAAGACACCACCTTGCGGTTCAGAGGACTGGCGGCGGACCCTCACCTCCTCCCCCACAACTAACAACATGGGAGGAGCAAGTCTTGGCTATTCTGCATCCTGAGGGCCTCGCAGGAGTAGCTGGAGGAATGGACTCTGGGAAGTCAAATCTTTACTATTACATCCCCCACCCTACCTGCATGCCATCACATACCCCCACCCTCGCCCTCACCCCCATCACTCCAACTCCTCACAAATGTCCCAATATCACAAACCACCCATCCCAACACCAAGCCCTACATGCAACAACAATCACCAAAGCATGGCCACTGCACATACCCATACACCCCCTAAACCATCATCACACAAGGTCCCACACAGGAATGCAAGCACTGGGGTACACAGTCACCCACCCATTGCACACCATGGCACACACAGATGCAATAATCATGCTTTTACACCCCTGCAGGACCCCTACCGAACATCACCGGACAGGAGGGTCCAGACATGTCCATACCACCAACAGAAGAGGCCCACAGTGATGACAGCAGCTCTGTCCAACTGGATCTAGACGACCAGCCCAGCCCATCTGGGACCTCGGGACAGTCGGTTCCCCTGACACAGTCCCAGGCCACCACAGAGCTTGCCCCTTCTGGAAACACCAGCACAACACCCACCCAACGGGCCCATACCTCTGTCCCCAGGACACGTCAATCAGCATTGTGTCCACCACTACAGGGAACCCAGGCTAACCCACCACCCCAACAACAACAGGGACCTGGGGGCAGTGGGCACACGGTTCAGGGGACAGAGGCCCAGGGAAACAGGGGAACTGGGAGGGCTGCTGTGTGACAGGGGGAGGACAGGCCCAAGGAACCCACTCTCCATGAGGCCCTCTCCAACATCATGGGAGTCTACCATCATTCCCAGGAGATGATGGCAACGGTACTGGCCAAGTTTCAGGAGACCCAGCGGCTGCAGGAGGAACAGTATTTGGGGTTCAGGGAGGAACTCAAACCCATCAATTCCACCCTGGGCACCATCGTAGGGGTGCTGAAGGAAGTCCTCAACACCAGGAGGGACACTGTGGCACAACAAGGAGCCCCTGACACTAGCCTGGACGATTAACTGCCCATCACCTCCGCCGGCGCTAGTGGACAGGAGGCACTGCCACAGGACCACCACACCAGCACCCCACCCCCTGCAGATGGAGAACCACCCCACAAACGGTCCCTGAGATCCAGGACAAAGACAGAGAATGATGCCAAGACCCCCGCCAAGAAATTAGACCACCCTGATTGTCATCCTTTTGTCCCACCTTGTCACCCTGTCCATCCTCAAACTGCCCCAGCTCCACTTCCTATGCCCCTTTGGACAATGCACCTGTGAGACTAATAGCTTGGACTCTGCCATGGACATTCCTCCACCATCACCCCTCACCATTTTACAACCCCCTCCAATATTGAGCACTTAAAAAAACACCCTTAAAGCACAAAACAATCTGGAGTCTGTCTGTGATTTCAAATTAGTGTATTAGCAATTACAGTGACAAAATGATCTTTCAAATGTAATGTCAACATACCTATGTCACACAGCTCTAGTCCATGAGGAAACAAAGCAGATGTCACACAGTGGGACCCACATCTGTGAAATCGTAAGGGAAAGTGAAAACTCAGTGACCATACACTGGGTGAAAAGGACAGACAGTAGAGAGGTACTAGTGTTAAAGTACATGTAGCAGGCAGGTTTGTCTTCTTACCTGTGTCTCACTGGAAGTATTGCAGGATCACTGAGTTCCTGTTGTCGATGTCCTCTTCTTCTGCTTCCTCGTCTTCACTGTCCACAGGGTCCACAGCTGCCACAAGACCTCCATCTGGACCATCCTCCTGCAGAAAAGGCACCTGTCGTCACAAAGCCAAGTTGTGAAGCATACAGCAGGCCACGATGATCTGGCACACCTTCTTTGGTGAGTAGAATAGGGAACCACCTGTCACATGTAGGCACCGGAACCTGGCCTTCAGGAGGCCGAAGGTCCGCTCTATAGTCCTCCTAGTTCGCCCATGGGCCTCATTGTTGCATTCCTCTGCCCTTTTCCTGGGATTCCTCACTGGGGTCAGTAGCCATGACAGGTTGGGGTAACCAGAGTCACCTGCAAATGGCAAGGGACAACTGTTAGACACACACTAACTCTTAGGGATATCCCCAGACAACTATTCCCACTGATTTAGTTCCAGGTGCTCACCTAATATCCACACACGGTGCCTCTGGAGTTGCCCCATCACATAAGGGATGCTGCTATTCCGCAGGATGTAAGCGTCATGCACTGAGCTAGGGAATTTGGCATTAACATGGGAGATGTACTGGTCTGCCAAACACACCATCTGCACATTCATCGAATGGTAACTCTTCCGATTTCTGTACACCTGTTCACTCCTGCGGGGGGGACCAAGGCCACATGTGTCCCCTCAATGGCACCTATGATGTTGGGGATATGTCCCAGGGCATAGAAGTCACCTTTCACTGTAGGCAAATCCTCCACCTGAGGGAAAACGATGTAGCTCTGCATGTGTTTCAGCAGGGCAGACGACACTCTGGACAACACGTTGGAAAACATAGGCTGGGACATCCCTGATGCTATGGTCATTGTTGTTTGAAATGACCCACTTGCAAGGAAATGGAGTACTGACAGCACCTGCACTTGAGGGGGGATTCCTGTGGGATGGCGGATAGCTGACATAAGGCCTGGCTCCAACTGGGCACACCGGTTCCAGGATTGTGGCACGATCAAGCCTGTAGGTGATGATCACATGTCTTTCCTCCATTGTCGACAGGTCCACCAGCGGTCTGTACACCGGAGGATGCCGCCATCTCCTCACATGCCCCAGCGGACGGTGCCGATGGAGGAGAACAGCGATCACAGAGTCAACCAACTCTGGGGAACGTAAACACAGCTTACTCAGAAAACTATTCATAAAACAAAATTTGCCTGTATGAGTGTTGAGCCAAGGCGTAGGTATGTGTGACGCAGTTAAAAATAAAGCCATGTGGGCCCCTGAAATGGCGGCTGCCTGACCTGTAAAGTGGGACGATGGGATATGAGGTAACTGCGCTGGCGTTGTACACCGTTGCGGTAGGCGGTTGAACACCGTGGCGCAATTCTGCATTGGTTAACATTGGACCCTATGGGTCCCAGGAGCCAATGACGATGTACGCCGGTGGTGACGGTACACACCGCCGTGGACGTGACCGCCATTTTCTATCTGTTCAATCACTCGATACCTGATCTTCGACAGGAGAGGACCTACACTTTAAGTGCTGCTGTGACCTCAGTCTGGAAGAGACAATGGCTCGTGCGTCTGGGGAAAGGGCCCCTGCCTTCAGCACGGAGGAGTTGGAGAAACTCGTGGATGGGGTCCTCCCCCAGTACACGCTACTCTACGGTCCTCCAGACAAACAGGTAAGTACACTGGGAGCATGCTGTACGGGCAATGCCTGTGTGGAGTGGTGTGGATGAAAGATAAGGGGGGGAGAATGAGGCGTGCATGAAACGACGGTGAGTGCATGTGCCACATGGCAAGGGTAGGGATGCGGGCCAATGACTGTGACGGTGCAGTTGGTAATAACTTCTCTTTTTCCCCTGTACAATTACTGTAGGTCAGCGCCCACAAGAAGAAGGATATTTGGCGTGCCATCGCCAAGGACGTCCGGACCCTGGGGGTCTACCACAGACGGAGCACCCACTGCCGGAAAAGATGGGAGGACATTCACCGCTGGAGCAAGAAGACGGCGGAGGCCCAGCTGGGGATGGCCTCCCAACTTGGGAGGGGTGCCCGTCGCACCATGACCCCCCTGATGTTCAGGATCCTGGCGGTGGCGTACCCGGAGTTGGATGGGCGCTTGAGGGCATCACAGCAGCAACAAGGGGGTGAGTACACTCTCATTCAGCTGATTCAGCGTGCATTGTAGGTGTCTGGGTGGGGAAGGTGGGCTATGGGTTCCCATAGGCCAGGGCGAGTTTACTAGTTAAGTCCCCTTTTTCAGGCAGACCCTGTGGCACCCCACCGCACCTGGGAACAGTGCCAACTACACCTAGTCAGGCTCCTGTGACATCCATGTGTGCAGAAATCGGCCATAGCCTTGTAAGCCATGTCCCAGGGATTGAATAGTGAACCCCAAGTGCGCGGCGTAGTGCAGGGGGCTTCTGTGTCTGTCGTGTCCGCCAATGGTAGCGGTATTGCATGCACTCAACATGTCTTTCTTCTGTCTCCCCCCCCTTTTTGTGGTCTCCCTGTACTTGTGTGCATTAGCATCATCAGGCGGAGGAGCAGTGGCACCGGAGCAGGAGGGAGCTGCATCCCACATAGCCCTGGAGGGCGAGACTACGGACTCGGAATTCACCAGTGGGATGGAGGGCGAGGGGAGCTCCACGGCGGGGACAGGAGCTGACACCAGCGATACGGACTCCTCCTCTGATGGGAGCTCCCTTGCGGTGGCAGGCCCATCTGTGCCCCGCATCTACAGGTACAGCCGCCACCCCCCCCTCCAGCACCACCCTCCCAGCAGCCCCTCAGCCTTTGCCCCGTGCCGGCTCACCCAGGAGGGTGGGCATCACC
This sequence comes from Pleurodeles waltl, assembly GCF_031143425.1. Taxonomy (NCBI): domain Eukaryota; kingdom Metazoa; phylum Chordata; class Amphibia; order Caudata; family Salamandridae; genus Pleurodeles; species Pleurodeles waltl. The sequence goes on along the minus strand of NC_090446.1, from coordinate 918,800,792 downwards.
TTCGCCCCAGGCACCTCAGCCCCCACCCCTGTCACACCTGCTGCCCTCAGTGAGGAGGCCATTGACTTCCTCAGGTCCCTCACTGTTGGGCAGTCTACCATTTTGAATGCCATCCAGGGTGTTGCAACAAACCAATGCATTCCTGGAGGGCATTAATTCTGGTCAGACAGCCCTTCAGCAAGCTTTTCAGACTCTGGCCTCAGCTCTGATGGCAGCCATTGCCCCTGTCTCTAACCTCCCCCCTCCAACTTCCTCCACCCAGACCCACATCCCTGTACCTCAGCCTATCCCAAGCACACCATCAGACCAGCATGCACACACCTCAGCACACAAAGGAAGCTCAGGCAAACATAAGCACCACACATCCCACAGGCACTCACGCAAGCATCAGACACATGCAGACATACCATCATCCAGTGCCTCCACTGTGTCCCCCTCATCCCTCCCTGTCTCGTCTCCACTCACACCTGCATGCACTACATCTTCAGCCACTACATCCATCACCAGCACACCCACCACCACACCCCTCTCAAATGCAGTCACCACCCCCACTACCATTCACACATCCCCTGGGTCCTCTCCCAGTGTGTCTGTGAGGCCACCTCCCAAGGTACACAAACGCAGCCACACACCCACCCAACAACAGCCATCCACCTCACAACAGCCTCCAGCCCATGCACCTTCACCCAAAGTCAGCAAACATACACCTCCTACGACCACTACCTCTTCCTCCACTCCCAAACCCCCTCCATCTACCGTCCCAGTGTTCCTAAGAAACTTTGCCTGTCCACCCTTGACCTCTTTCCCTCACCTCCCCCACCCCGTCAGTCTCCTAGGGCCCGACTCTCCAGGTACCCAGGAGGCGACCGGCAGCAGCCACACTGCCCCAGACAGGACCGCCAGCAGCAGCCCCGTTGCCCAGGAGGCGACCGCCAGCAGCCACACTGCCCCAGACAGGACCGCCAGCAGCAGCCCCGCTGCCCAGGAGGCGACCGCCAGCAGCCACACTGCCCCAGACAGGACCGCCAGCAGCAGCCCCATTGCCCAGGAGGCGACCGCCAGCAGCCCCACTGCCCCAGACAGGACCGCCAGCAGCTGAACCGCTGCCAAGGACACCGCCGCCACAAGCACCGCTGCCAAGGTCACCGCCGCCACAAGCACCGCTGCCAAAGACACCGCCGCCACAAGCACCGCTGCCAAGAACACCGCCGCCAAAAGCACTGCTGCCAAGGACACTGCCGCCACAAGAACCGCAGGCCCATGAGCGCCAAAAGCTCTGACGCTACTGAGACCGCCACGAGCAGGTTGAAGCACTCTGGGCACAAAGCCCCCTCCAGAACCAGTGGAGATTGACATCCACTACCTCAGTCCTTGGCAGGATGAAGCACTCTGGGCACAAAGCCCCCTCCAGAAACAGTGGAGTATCACATCCACTACCTCAGTCCTTGGCAGGATGAAGCACTCTGGGCACAAAGCCCCCTCCAGAACCAGTGGAGACTGTTATCCACTACCTCTGTCCTTGGCAGGATGAAGCACTCTGGGCACAAAGCCCCCTCCAGAACCAGTGGGGATTGTCATCCACTACCTCAGTCCTTGGCAGGATGAAGCACTCTGGGCACAAAGCCCCCTCCAGAACCAGTGGATTATCACATCCACCACCTCAGTCCTTGGCAGGATGAAGCACTCTGGGCACAAAGCCCCCTCCAGAACCAGTGGATTATCACATCCACCACCTCAGTCCTTGGCAGGATGAAGCACTCTGGGCACAAAGCCCCATCCAGAACCAGTGGAGACTGTTATCCACTACCTCTGTCCTTGGCAGGATGAAGCACTCTGGGCACAAAGCCCCCTCCAGAACCAGTGGAGATTGACATCCACTACCTCAGTCCTTGGCAGAATGAAGCACTCTGGGCGCAAAGACCCCTCCAGAACCAGTGGAGTATCACATCCACTACCTCAGTCCTTGGCAGGATGAAGCACTCTGGGCACAAAGCCCCATCCAGAACCAGTGGAGACTGTTATCCACTACCTCAGTCCTTGGCAGGATGAAGCACTCTGGGCACAAGGCCCCCTCCAGAACCAGTGGAGATTGACATTCACTTGAGAGACTGTGGCTTTGCACTCCCCAGGATAAAGCAGTGGGCAAACCACCCACTGTAGAGACTTGAGAGACTGTGGCTTTGCACTCCCCAGGATATAGCAGTGGGCAAACCACCCACTGTAGAGACTTCAGAGACTGTGGCTTTGCACTCCCCAGGATTGAACAGTGGGCAACCCACCCACTGTAGAGACTTGAGAGACTGTGGGCCTCCTTCTGACCCTGGCGGTCCTAAACCGCCAGGGCCACGGGCAACGGAAGCACCGCCAACAGGCTGGCGGTGCTTCAGTGCCCATTCTGACCGCGGCGGTAAAGCCGCGGTCAGAAAAGGGGATCCAGCGGTTTCCCGCTGGATTTCCCCTGGCTGGGCTGAATCTCCATGGCGGCGCTGCAAGCAGCGCCGCCATGGAGATTCTGACCCCCTTCCCGCCACCCTGTTTCTGTCGGTTTTTACCGCCAGGAACATGATGGCGGGAACGGGTGTCGTGGGGCCCCTGGGGGCCCCCTAACAGGGCCCCAGCATGATTTTTCACTGTCTGCTTAGCAGACAGTGAAAATCGCGATGGGTGCAACTGCACCCGTCGCACCCCTGCAACACCGCCGGCTCCATTCGGAGCCGGCTTCTATGTTGCAGGGCCTTTCCCGCTGGGCCGGCGGGCGCTCCTTTGGCGGGCGCCCGCCGGCCCAGTGGGAAAGCCAGAATGGCCTCCGCGGTCTTTTGACCGCGGAGCGGCCAAATGGCGGTGACCGCATGGCGAGCGGCCAAATGGCGGTGACCGCATGGCGGGCGGCGGTAGGTCAGAATGACCGCCTGTGTCTTTGCACTCCCCAGGATATGGCAGTGGGCAAACCACCCACTGTAGAGACTTGAGAGACTGTGGCTTTGCACTCCCCAGGATTGAACAGTGGGCATGGGACCCCCTCGTGGATTTGGCGTTGTGCACTCAACCGGCTGAGGTGCCCACCCTTCCCCCTGAGGTGCCTGTTTTATTTCTATCTGATGCCCCTGCAGTGTTCTCTCCATCTTGTTCGGGTATCTTGTGTGGGCCTCGCCCATGCCTTTTGGGCCCAGTGATCCACTGACTATGATGGTGGACTCCCTTGGACCTGTGTTCTTGGTGTATTTAATTGTATATAGTATAAATGTATATATTTGTGAATATTTTGGATGGATGTAATTGAATATATCACAATTGTTTTGATTCATTTCCTTTTGTCCTTGCATTCTTCCAGAGGGGGGTTGGGGGGTGTAACTGTGATGTATCATGATGTATTAGCGTGTGTGTTGTAGTGGGTGAGGGTGGGGGTGTTGCGTGTGTGTGTCACTGTTTTTTCCCTCCCCCCTCCCCTGTGTCGTAGGTGCAGTACTCACCGTGGTCTTCGCCTCCGGCGTTCGTGCTCCTGGTAGAGGAGCAGGAAGATAAAGGCTGGAAAAATCTGGAGCTCTGGTTCCATGGCGTCCTGGTTCTTCGTTGGGTGTGCAGAGGTGAGCGTTTTCCCTTCGAAGTCCTGTTTCCTCTGTGTTTTTGTTCGCAGTGAATCAGCCCCGGAAAAGATGGCGGATTGGTGGGTTGTAATTCTGTGGGCGGTACATTGTCCTCCGCCTGTCTGTTGGCGGTGACCGCCGCTGTGTTTGTTTGTACTGCTGTGGAAGTCGTAGTTTTAAAGTGGCTGTCTATGTTGGCGGTTTCCGCCACGTCGTAATTCAATTTTTTTTACCGCCGGCCTGTTGCCGGTCTTACTGCCGTTTAACACCGACCGCCAGGGTTGTAATGACCACCAAAGTTCTTTCTTGAATGTTCGTGTCATAACACTTTACTACAATCAGATCTCTTACACATTGCTCAATAGGCCCAACAAATTTGAATGAGGAAGCTAATATCGTCAACTCTGTTAGAACATTGTCTATGGTTTCATGCTGGTATTGTTTATGTGCGAAAAACCTGTGTCTTTCTTCAATCATACTCGGGTCTTCCTTAAAGTGATTTTCAAGTCTTTTTACAACCTCAGTGAACTCACACAATTGATCACATGACGATGAACTTAAGTGTGGTTGGTGATCCAAAATCCTTTGACCCTCCACCTCTAAACAATTGTATTATGTTGCTTTTTTCCTTGCAGCCAAGAAGCCCACCCCCATCAAATGCTACTAAGTAACTGTTGAAGGATCTATACCACTGATGTCACTTGGCTCTGGGGGCTTCAGGTTCAGATAGCAAGGCAGCCGTTATATTTGCAGTTTGCACTCAAAGACAAACTTGCAAATATCATCATAATGTTGAATAAATGAAAGTAATGTGGTTACATATACTCAAAAGCGGTCAAAATTTGTTTACCGTTTTTCTTGATGTACATATACAGCATTGTTAGAAATGGGGTCTTTGGTTGACAGTCACGTTACCCCCTGTTCAAGCAAGGACCCTCACTCTAGTCAGGGTAAAAGAGAATCACCCTCAGCTAACCCCTGCTTACCCCCTTGGTAGCTTGGCAGAGCAGTAGGCTTAATTCAGAGTGCTAGGTGTAAAGTATTTGTACCATCACACACAGTAACCTAATGAAAACACTACAAAATGACACAACACCAGTTTAGAAAACTAGGAAATATTTATCTAAACAAACAAGACCAAAACGGCAAAAATCCGACATAGACAAGTCAAGTTATGAATTTTTAAAGATTAAACTAAAAAATAGCGCTTAGAAACACAAAATGCTTCGACGAGGTGTTAACACGGCGTCGTGACTGAGTCGCTCCCAACAAGCCGACACCAGCGGCGCCGGGCACAGAGTCGTGTAGACCCTCAAGTACAGTACCTTTGGTGAAGAGTGAAAACAAGTCGATGCGCAAAGTCGGAGATCACGGCGTCTGTGCGAAATGTTGAATCTGCGCACTTCGTGCGGCGTCGGTCACAACATGGTGTGGCGACTTCCACGGAGTTGCAGACTTCAGCAGGGCTGCAGCAGCATCGGTCCTGCGAAGGTCGTCGCGTTCCAGCGAAGATCACGGAGTCGGTTGCAGGCGGCTTCACTGGATTCAGCAGTGGCGTCGGTCCGAAGTCGTCCGAAGTCGACTTCCTTGGATTTCCACCAGCTTTCCTTTCAAGGGCCCAGGGTCTGGATAGGGCACCACTTGTCAGAGCAGGAGTCTCTCCAGAGACTCCAGGTGATGGCAAAGAGAAGTCTTTGCTGTCCCTGAGACCTCAAACAACAAGAGGCAAGTTCTAAATCAAGCCCTTGGAGATATCTTCACAAGATAGAAATCACAGAAAGTCCAGTCTTTGCCCTCTTACTCTGGCAGAAGCAGCAACTGCAGGATAGCTCCACAAAGCAGTCACAGGCAGGGCTGCACTTCTCCTCAGCTCTTCAGCTCTTCTCCAGGCAGAGGTTCCTCTTGATGTCCAGAAGTGATCTAAAGTCTGTGGTTTTGGGTGCCCTTCTTATACCCAATTTCTCCTTTGAAGTAGGCCTACTTCAAAGTAAAGTCTCTTTTGAATGTGAAATCCTGTCTTCCCCAGCCCAGCCCAACTGTCAAACTGACCCAGACAGGGAATCCACAAACAGGCAGAGTCACAGAAATGGTATAAGCAAGAAAATGCTCACTTTCTAAAAGTGGCATTTTCAAACACACAATCTTAAAATCAACTTTACTAAAAGAAGTATTTTTAAATAGTGAGCTCAGAGACCCCAAACTCCACATGTCCATCCGCTCCCAAAGGGAATCTACACTTTAATCAGATTTAAAGGTAGCCCCTATGTTAACCTATGAGAGGGACAGGCCTTGCAACAGTGAAAAACGAATTTAGCAATATCTCATTGTTAGGACATATAAAACACATTACTATATGTCCTACATTAAACATACACTACACCCTGCCATTGGGGCTGCCTAGGGCATACCTTAGAGGTGCCTGACATGTAAGAAAAGGGAAAGTTTAGGCCTGGCAAGTGGGTACACTTGCCAAGTCGAATTTACAGTTAAAACTGCACACACAGACACTGCAGTGGCAGGTCTGAGACATGATTACAGAGCTACTTATGTGGGTGGCACAACCAGTGCTGCAGGCCCACTAGCAGCATTTGATTTACAGGCCCTGGCACCTCTAGTGCACTTTAATAGGGACTTACTAGTAAATCAAATATGCCAATCATGGATAAACCAATTACAAACAATTTACACAGAGAGCATATGCACTTTAGCACTGGTTAGCAGTGGTAAAGTGCTCAGAGTTCAAAAGGCAACAGCAACAGGTCAGAAAAAATAGGAGGCAGGAGGCAAAAAGAATGGGGATGACCCTGCAGAAGCAAAAAAGTCCAACAAGCATGCATACATACTTTGTAATTGTTGTAATGTATCAAATGCTTCCATAACTTGTAACACAGCTGTTAAAATAGGTGCCCCTCCTATAATGCCACGGATGTTAAAATACATGCCGCTGTGAAAATGATAAACACATAACTACACCCTGAAACAGACTTAAAGAAAATCCCTTTTATGGTGTGCGTGGCACAGCGCCTTTAATGTCACTCAAGATGAATCCTTTCTCCTTTCTCAGTGTGTGCGTCACCGCACCTTGAATGGAATCCAGAAGATCTCTTTTGGTGTGCCACTCAAAATTAATTCTTTCTCCTTTCCTGATGTGCGCATCACTGTGCCTTTAATAAAATCCGAAAGAAGATCCCTTTAAGGTGTGCTTGTCATCGCACCTTTCATGAATTCAAGATTAAATATATGGCCGATATATCATTCAAGGTGCGGTGACGCACACACTGAGAAAGGAGAAAGGATTAATCTTGAGTGACATTAAAGGCGCTGTGCCATTTTTATCAGAGGACGTGGGGAATGCTGGGTGGAAGGATGTTGGTGGATCTCTGAAGCTTCTAGAACTTTCCATCACAGAAATGTGAGCTACAGTGTTTTGTAAGTAAAGGTTTGAGGTTTGCAAGGGATTCTGTGCAAAAAGACATTGTGACAGCCTCAAAGGTCAGTCCACCCTGCATACTCCTAGGTGTCTAGTTTTCAAAATTATACAGGTTGGCTAGGTTTCCCTATGGGCTAGCTGAGCTAGGGTCCAAAATCTAGATCTACCCACTTTGGAAAAAGAGGGCCAGTTTTGGGTGGAAAATGTGCTGCATCTATGTTGAATTTTGGGCTGTTTCCCATTGCAGGCACTAGGTAAACCCCCACAAGTGAGGCACCATTTTTATTGGTAGAATTGTGAGAGCACTGAATAGTAGAAAAGTTGGTATTACCAATTGTATTTCACTGCATTTGTGCCTTTCGAATGTAAACTAATGTATAAGAAAGATGACATTTTGAGAAATACCCTCCAAATCATACACTAGGACGAGTACCCACAAATTTAGAAATGTAGAAATAACCAATGCTCCTAAATGCTATATCTTGTGCTCATTTAAAAAAAAGAAAAGGTTTTCTTGATACCCATTTTTCACTCTGCCTAGTTTGCTATAAGAATTGGACTATACTCAGTGAAAACCTATTGTACGGTGCTCAGTTGTTTGCTCAGGGAACCTTGGGTTCTTGGAGAACCTACAAACCCTAAATATCTTTGCAAACAGAGGCATCGGATGGATGTAATGGTATATTGCTTTTATCAATCTGCCATTGTGACAAAAAGGTATATATGAAAATGTCACAAATGCCTGTTTTTTCCTCCTTATTTATATTATTTGTTTATTTCAACAGTTATTTTCCTTGGGAAACCTCAAAAAATCTGCACATATGGCCCTTTGTTAAATTTGGAATTTTTTCTAGTTTTCAGAAACGTATAGCTTTTCTGAATCACACATAGGTTTCACACTGGTTCCCACATCAAACTGGAAGTAGATTGAGAGCACAAAAATAGGGAAAATAGGCTACCTCTTACAAAAATGCCAAAACGCTGGTACAAAATTAGATTTTTTGATTCGGCTCTGCATGTTGCTGCATGTTGCTGAAAGCTGGGATAATGGTGTCTTTAGTATAGTAAACCATTTATGGATGCAATTTTTAGGGAAAAAACAGACACTTTTAACTGGAGCACTTTTTCCTTATTAAAAATTTGCTATATTTGCCTCTTTTCTGGGGCCCCTCCAAGGGAATCTACAAACCTTGGGTATCTTAAGAATCCCCAGGATGTTGGAAAAAAAAGACGCAAATTTGGCGTAGGTACCTTATATAGAAAAAAAAGTTATGCAGTCCTAAGGGTGAACTGCCCCAAATAGCCAAAAAAGGGGTCAGCACTAGGGAGGGTCGAAATCCCTTCAGTGAAGGGGCTAAAATTAATAAGAGTTTGTCAGGAGGTTCTTACCAAGACTTACACAGGGGCAGAATGAAGACTGTTCCTAATGCCCCTCCCAGGACCTCTCCGTCCTCCAAATTCACTGGACAACAGGAGCACCATAAGGGGGGAAAGGTAATGGGGAGACGAGAAGAGACAGCCTAGTCTTCTTTGGTTCCTTCTCTTGTCTTAATAACTCTATCTTCTGTGTTTGAAGACACTTATATGTCTACTAACATTTTTGTCCTTGCGGGAGTTAATAAACTTTAAAAGAACACAAACATGCATTACACTTTCTTCCTAACCTTTCAATAGATTTCTATCTTACACTAATTTATATGCCAATCAGTTGTATTCTTCTACATATCCCAAGTGATGAAGGCAATTGCTCCTCTTCTAGTATATGTTCTTCTTTTCCGTAGTATTCATAATTTCTATCACTAAGGTTGAATTATAATGACCAATCCAACAACCTTCTACATCTTTTCTGAACTTATAGTCTTTCTCATTGATATAATCGTACAGACATCAATTGATCAATTCTCAATGTTTTTGCTTTCAGGTCATACTTGCACTCACCCAAGGTAAATTGGAGAGAAGGTGGTAGAAAATCACGATTCCTTTGCTTCCACAGGTGAGTGTTCGATTCTTTCTTGTTATTTTCATTTTTTCCTAAAACCTTGGGCCTCATTATGAGTTTGGCAGTCTTTTGGCAAGACCAGCGCGGTGGTGGCTGCTAAAAGACCGCCATGTTGGCTGTAATCTGACAGCTGTATTACAACTCACATTGTGAAGACAGACAAAAAACAACCAAAATTCCAAAACCGCAAGGAAACTGGAGGATGGAAAAGAGGCAGTCCCACCACCAGCACTGCCAGTCTGACAAAATTCCACCCACCAGATTACGAGCCACAGTTCACCATAGCCGTTCTTCTATGGCAGAAAACCATTGGCGGTGTGAACTGCAGCGGTCAGAATTCAAATCTGTAAGAACACCACAACACATTGGATATTTTGAATACCCAAACCTGACACACATCCACGCACCCAACACACTTACTTACTGCATTATATAACACACCCCTACACAACCCACAATCCTTTGCAAACATAACGCCATTCAGATACTCCTAAAAGCCAATAATATAGATATACCACTTTTACACTATAGGTACACATACACATCTCACTCAGCACAAACCCCACATTAACACAACTATCACAATACGCACATCACTAGCACACACTATCCGCAAAGACCGCCTCAAACTCACATTGCAGCACCCACACCTCACCAATTATCTAACACTACACAACAGCCCCACACACCGTCTACACAACCACTACCATGTCACCACAAAAACACCCATGTTTCACTGATGATGAGTTGAGGGCCTTGGTGGATGAGATTGTCAGGGTACAGCCACACCTGTTTGGAGCACAAGTCCAACAAACATCTATTGCCAGGAAAATGGAGTTGTGGCAAAGGATAGTCGACAGAGTCAATTCCCTAGGCAGTCATCCATGCACAAGGGACAACATCAGGAAGAGGTGGAACGACCTATGTGGGAAGGTCTGTTTCATGGCATCCAGGCACCAGATAGCCATGCAGAAGACTGGCATTGGGCCCCCACCTCCTCCCCCACAGTTCGCAGCATGGGAGGCAGAGGTCTTGGACATACTGCATGCTGAGGGCCTGATAGGAATACCTGGGGGATTGGAGTCTGGTAACTACCCACAGCATTTATGTCACACAATTGACTAGTCCTACAGGCTTCCCCACCACCCAAATCCTCCCTATTTAACTACTGTAGCCACTACACCTCTCACCTAATCACCTAAAGCCCCTCTCTGCCATACCACCTCCTCACTCAGCCCAACTGCCCTCACAGCCCTTAGAAATGCCACGTTAACTGCATGCTGATCAGATCACTACGGTTTCCAGAATGCACTAACCCATCATTGTGAAAACCTGGATTGTGCACATCACATCACAAGTCATGCACGTATAACTAATTTACTAGCTACACCATCTAGATTGTTCTAGCGAGGACCAGCATATGGCAATGACAGCAATGCAATGGCACACTCACAATAGCAACCAAAGCAAAGCACACCTACAGCTGAATGACCATTCACAATGGCCACAGATCAAATACCCCAAACCAGAAATAGACAGACCTGGGTTGGAAAGTGAGATGGCAGAGTTGATGCACATGCACAACATCTAGTTACAGGACAATATCCTCTGCATACTCCTTTACTGTGTTCCCACTATGACACCATGGTGCATTGCGCAGGTTTAATGTGTGACATCTAGCAAACCTGACTAGTCACTAGGTAACAGAGCCGAACAGTCATGTCATACATGAGACATAATCAGATTGCATCTGCACGAAACCTGTACCCAACTAGTATGACATCGCTCAACATGGAGTAAGGAAAACCAGTAAAAACACAAAAAGGAGTACGGGGTTCTTTTATTACAACGAGGGACGGATCTATGGTGCATCAGTTGTGCCACCAGATCCCTCGTGGTCCTCTAATGGAGGCGGGGTATGAGTAAGCTGTGGTACTGCAGAAGGTCTGGAGAACAGGGGGGAATTTCCTTTACGGACTAGGTGGTCTCACACACTATATAGTGTCATGCTTCATCATATGACCATCTAGCCCCACCCAGGTAGGACAGTGCCACCTGGGCGGACTCAACCTCACTGTTAAAAGAACAGGAGGGAGTGCGTAAATGAATTCTGGAGGGATCCAGCTAATCTAAGGAATAAAAACGCCTAGACAGATACCTGTATAGGTATTTAATAAAAGGTTCTGTTTGGTGTGGTTACAAATGGAGATTGGGACACCTCTGTGAGAACAAAGACTCACAGGGTCACCTATCTAGGAAGTGGAAGCCGACATGTTTCTGCCCTCAGAAATGAGCTCTGGAAAGTCTCAGGGCATTCATCAGGGTGAAGGATCCCTATTACTCACGCTAAGAGTATGAGAAAAACACAGTATGGTGAGTAAAAAATTAGAAGGGGCCTACCTTGCCAGGAAACTACCTGGAGGGGGCCTATAGGAAATAAAACAGACCGACAATGAGAGTAGCATTGTGACACAGCACTGCACAGCAAACCACAGCACACGTGAGGCAGATATTCATGCAACAAACAGAATTACTGAGTGCAAAATACAATCATCACATATAATTTATGGACAAAAATCACATCTAAGTAGTGGACTGTATTACTAGGACGGTATGTAGGAAGTTCTTACCCTGTCCCTAGAGGCTACTGGCCTCTGGTGTCCAGGAGAGGGAGTGCCCCCTTATAGTCAGACACTAAGGTTCAAAAGAAGCGGGAAGAGGAGAACATAAAGATAAAAACCAAAACATAGAAACCAAAAATGGAATGACCTTCCTCTGGGGTTCAAAGGCGAGGCCCAGTAGTGGAAGACCACCTGCTAGGTTTCATAAAACAAAAGTGCCTGTCCCAGAAAAGAAGGGGGGAGATGAAAGAACAAAAGAAAAAGAAAAGATCAGAAAAAAGGAAAAAAGAAAAAGGAAAAAAGAAGAAAAAAGAAAAAATAAAGAAGAAAAAAGAAAAGAAATAAGACAAAAAGGGGAAAAGAGAAAGAAAGGAGAGGAAACAGGAGAGAAACAGGTAAAGGAAGAAAAGAGAAAGAGAAAAGAATGAGAAAGCAGGAAGCGCACTAAAATCTTACCTGTGTTGTCCAGGTGTTGCCGAATCACTCACTGCATCAAAGGAGGCGCTCACTGTGCGCCTAAACCGTCCTCTCCCTAGACCGCTTGGATAAAGTGGTCTGGGAGAGATGGGTTAATATAGTGTTAATTGCCAAGGTAGATTGTAAACAGGTGGAGAAAATCACCGCCGCAGCCCGTGGTCCGATCGATAATTGGATGTGGGGCCCAGAAGAGGAGCTTCGGTTAGGGTCGGCCGGTTCGTTGTCTTTGCGATTCCGTGGGGGCCTACGCCAGGGAGTGACGTAGGCCCCGCGGGAGACGCCGGGAAACGTAGTTCCCCGGCGTCCACGGGGATCGCCGGGGAATGGATCTGCCCGGCGGCCCGCAGGCTTGAAAAGTGAAAAAACGAAAAAAGGAAGGATTGGGCCCTTATAGCGTGGAAATGTACACTTGATTGGCTCATACTAATCATAAAAACAGCAACTAGGTTATCTGAGGCCCTTCTAATTCAGATCAAAACTAGTGAAAATAATTTGAAGTCAGGAGTGAGCATTCTCTCCTTTAAAAAGAAACTGGAGGAGGTGAATAGGAATATGAACGAATACAAAGAATATCTCACCCAGCAAAAGATAGCAAAATTTCAAAAAGATCTGAACCGTTTCTCCCTCGAAAAAGTGTACCCCTACACCAAACCCGATTAAGTAGCCAAAACCACCAATAACACGTCTGATACATCATCAGGTAGCAACACTAGTTCAGACAATGACAGCGAGTCCTCAGGGAATACACGGCAACGCCAATGGAACTACCCACCAATGCTACCCCGCTGCCCCCCTGTATTTCAACCAACAATGGGGATGGCCCAATCAATATGGGCCCCCCCAAGCAATACCAAGCACCCTTCTTGCAGCACCCTGTCCAATGGTCCTTCCCCGATCCACCACCTCCTTTTTTAGACAGATGCCACAGGAGGGGAAAAGGGAGAAGGAAAGAGGTGCAGTGGCGCCCAGAAGAGGACACCACAGAGAACCTAACGCTCAGAGAAGCCACCCCAGGGACAAGCAAGACGCAATAAATGATGATTCAGACAAGAAGATCAACATCATGAACTTGAGCAACCGGACATGGAGCGAACTCGAAACCCAAGCATTAAATAAAGGTTTAAATTTTGTACCTACACCACAAATTGATCTGTTCAAAACCAGAACAGAACTAGCGGGCTTGTTCCGCAAGATTCCCCTTAAAGCCTTCTTTCTTGGTAAAGAATTTGAGGCACCTTAGCAGAACACAGGACTGCGTCCTAAGTCCGTCTTCTGTCCATCAGCAGGGCAAATGCCGCCTGAGGTTTTGGCATACGAGAAGTCAGTGTCCCTTAAGATCAATGGACTCACTAAGACATCAAACAGTGTATTTCACAACATGAGTAAGAAGGAGCTCAAGGCCCTGACATGTCTGACATCCGACCCCAGCATCATTATAAAACCAGCCGACAAAGGCGGAGCAACGGTGATTCTACCACAAAAGATGTACAGAGAAGAGTGTGAGCGGCTTTTGGGTAACATTAAACATTATAAACGCCTTGCCTGGGTCCCCACTCCTGATATCCAAGAAGAGATTTCCTTCCTGGTGGCTAAAGGTATGGAGAACAACTGGCTCACTGAACACAAGGCAGCTTTTCTAATACAGACCAACCCTAAGATCCCTTACTTCTACATCCTGCCTAAGGTACACAAAGAAAAGATTCCCCCTCCAGGCAGACCTATAGTATCCGGGATCGGCTCAGCATTAGAGCCCTTGTCTAAGTTTGTGGATTTCTTTTTACAACCATTAGTGAAAAGAATCCCTACCTACCTCAAGGATACCACCAATGTTGTGCTACTACTGGAATCAACATCTTTTGACAAGACTAAAGAACTCCTGATTACTCTAGATGTGGAATCTCTATATACTAACATCCCCCAGGAGGCCACACTGGAAGTGATCAGTAATCTGTTAGAAGCAAATATGAGTGAATCTAAAACCCCACCCGAATTCATACTGGACCTCGCGCATCTTGCACTCACGAGGAACTATTTCAAATTCGAAGAAAGTTTCTTCTTACAAACACAAGGTACATCTATGGGCAGCACATTTGCCCCAAGTCTGGCATGCCTCTATGTCGACAATTTCGAGAGACGTGTGGTCCTTCACGATGACAACCCGTACCGAGACCAGATAAAACTCTGGAAGCGGTACATAGACGACATCCTGCTGGTCTGGACGGGAAATAAGGAAGAGGCCCTGGCTTTTTCTGTCTGGCTCAATGGGGCTAACCCCTTCCTTTCCTTCACCATGACCATAGGTGGAAACAAACTATCTTTCCTTGACCTTCTCACCTATGAACACGAAGGTGGCTTGGCTACAGAGGTTTACTATAAACCAACGGACCGCAACAATCTGCTACAATACCAGAGTTTTCATCCACGAGCTCTGAAGGATAATCTTCCAGTGGGACAATTCCTACAACTGAGACGGAACTGCTCGACTATAGCGGATTACCGCAAACATGCTGACAAACTAGCCACTAAATTACAAGCAAAGGATTATCCCACACACCTGGTCAACAGGGCTCGCAAGAGAGCACGCAACAACAATAGTGACCAGTTGCTGCAGCTCCGGGCAGTGAAACCAGACCTAGAGAAGATCGTGTGTGTCACCACCTTTAGCCCTTTATCCAATAGGATTCAGAAGATCATTAAAGAGGACTGGAAGATCCTCACATCAGGTGGTTTACCATTCCAGCAGCCACTACATGCTTATAAGAGAGCATCCAACATATGTGACCTAGTGGTCCACACAAGACCTAAAGAAAAACCCCATCCCAGACAGACTACGCTCTGGCATCTCCCACCCCCAGCAGGCCACTACCCTTGTGGCAATTGCAGCATGTGCCGCCTAACCCTTAAATCTACCACTATTAGCCTAGACCTCAGAACCCCATGGGTACAAAAATCGCTCACGAACTGCAATAGCAAGAATGTGGTTTACTTGATCAAATGTCCCTGCCAACTCAAATACGTGGGGATGACCACCAGAAAGGTCAGTACTAGAATCTGTGAACACAGGAGCACGATCGGTGTAAACGCGATGCCACCAAATTGACCAGTCACTTCCTTCTGAAGAACCACTCTCCGGATGACATGTCCTGGACGGTCCTCGAGCAGCTGCCCCCCACAACCCTCAACATGTCACAGAAACTGTTTCGGGCTGAACAACGCTGGGTGTGGAGGTTGCACACAGACACTGCTGGTCTAAACGATGAAATACCCTGGTTCTCTCTTCACAATTAGGCCCTCTGCTATTTGCCTACTGAACCAAGTTGGTCTTTCTGCCATCCCTGTCTTCTCCCTCTGTTCTGGTCCTCCACGCCTTTTCTTGTTCCCTCCACATCCACTTCTTCTGCCCCTTTTACCCCCTTTCCTTTCCCCTCTCTCCCCCACCCTACCCCTCCCTCTCCCTCCTCTCCGCCCCCTTTATTTTTCTCCCCCTCCTTCTTGCCCTGCCCTACCTCCCCCATTGTGTCTTCCATTCTCCTTCACCTATTTATCCTGGCTCTTTCTTCTCCACCCTCCTCTTTTTTCTCCCCCTTCTTTCTTTCCCTTGTTTCTTCCCCTCTAGCCCCCCCTAAACAACTCCCCCCCAACCGCCCCCACTCTTTCCCTCTTTCTTTCTTTCCCCCCAGCCCCTCCCTCCTCCCCCGCCCCTTCTTATTTCTCATTTCTCTCATTCCCCTCTTTCCGTCTTTCCTTTTCCAAGTTTTCGTACCCTCCTTGCCCCCCTCCTACTTCCCAGCCCCCTCCTCCATCTGCCCTTTCTGATGCCTTCCTCCGTCTTTTGTCCTCCTTTCTCTTTCCCTTTTCATTTCCCCTTCTTTAGTTTTTTTGTTTTTTCACTTTTCAAGCCCGCGGGCCGCCGGGCAGATCCATTCCCCGGCAATCCCCGTGGACGCCGTGAAACTACGTTTCCCGGCATCTCCCGTGGGGCCTACGTCACTTCCTGGCGTAGGCCCCCACGGAATCGCAAAGACAACGAACCGGCCGACCCTATCGGAAGCTCCTCTTCCGGGCCCCACTTCCAATTATCGATCGGACCACGGGCTGCGGCGGTGATTTTCTCCACCTGTTTACAATCTACCTTGGCGATTAACACTATATTAACCCTTTGGGTTTCGAGTTCGCTCAATGTCCGGTTGCTCAAGTTCATGATGTTGATCTTCTTGTCTGAATCATCATTTATTGCGTCTTGCTTGTCCCTGGGGTGGCTTCTCTGAGTGTTAGGTTCTCCGTGGTGTCCTCTTTTGGGCGCCACTGCACCTCTTTCCTTCTCCCTTTTCCCCTCCTGTGGCCTCTGTCTAAAAAAGGAGGTGGTGGATCGGGGAAGGACCATTGGGCAGGGTGCTGCAGGAAGGGTGCTTGGTATTGCGTGGGGGGCCCATATTGATTGAGCCATCCCCATTGTTGTTTGAAATATGGGGGCAGAGGGGTAGCATTGGTGGGTAGTTCCATCTCCCCCGGCGTTGCCCGCGCCGCCCACGGCATTGCCGTGTATTCCCTGAGGACTCGCTGTCATTGTCTGAACTAGTGTTGCTACCTGACGATGTATCAGATGTGTTATTGGTGGTGTTGGCTACGTAATCGGGTTTGGTGTAGGGGTACACTTTTTCGAGGGAGAAACGGTTCAGATCTTTTTGGAATTTTGCTATCTTTTGCTGGGTGAGATATTCTTTGTATTCGTTCATATTCCTATTCACCTCCTCCAGTTTCTTTTTAAAGGAGAGAATGCTCACTCCTGACTTCAAATTATTTTCACTAGTTTTGATCTGAATTAGAAGGGCCTCAGATAACCTAGTTTCTGTTTTTATGATTAGTATGAGCCAATCACGTGTACAATTCCACGCTATAAGGGCCCAATCCTTCCTTTTTTCGTTTTTTCACTTTTCAAGCCCGCGGGCCGCCGGGCAGATCCATTCCCCGGCGATCCCCGTGGATCCCGGGGAACTACGTTTCCCGGCGTCTCCCGCTGGGCCTACGTCACTTCCTGGCATAGGCCCCCACGGAATCGCAAAGACAACAAACCGGCCGACCCTAACGGAAGCTCCTCTTCCAGGCCCCACGTCCAATTATCGATCGGACCACGGGCTGCGGCGGTGATTTTCTCCACCTGTTTACAATCTACCTTGGCGATTAACACTATATTAACCCGTCTCTCCCAGACCACTTTATCCAAGCGGTCTAGGGAGAGGACGGTTTAGGCGCACAGTGAGCTTCATCTTGGACCCTCTTCTCACCATGACCAAGCAAGTCAACGCCGTGTCCTCCGCCTGCTTCCTCACTCTCCGCATGCTCCGTAAGATCTTCCGCTGGTTCCCCGCCGACACCAGAAAAACCGTGACCCACGCCCTCGTCACGAGCCGCCTGGACTACGGCAACACCCTCTACGCCGGGACCACAGCCAAACTCCAAAACCGCCTGCAACGCATCCAAAACGCCTCGGCCCGCCTCATCCTCGACGTACCCCGCAACAGCCACATCTCCGCACACCTGAGACACCTGCATTGGCTCCCAGTCAGCAAAAGGATCACCTTCCGTCTTCTCACCCACGCACACAAAGCCCTCCACAACAAGGGACCGGAATACCTCAACAGACGCCTCAGCTTCTACGTCCCCACCCGCCCCCTCCGCTCCGCTGGCCTCGCACTTGCTGCCGTCCCTCGCACCCGCCGCTCCACGGCGGGTGGGAGATCTTTCTCCTTCCTGGCGGCCAAGACCTGGAACTCCCTCCCCACCAGCCTCAGGACCACCCAGGACCACTCCGCTTTCCGGAGACTCCTAAAGACTTGGCTGTTCGAGCAGCGATAACCCCCCCTTTCCCCCCTAGCGCCTTGAGACCCGCACGGGTGAGTAGCGCGCTTTATAAATGTTAATGATTTGATTTGATTTGATCCTCTGATGCAGTGAGTGATTTGGCAACACCTGGACAACACAGATAAGATTTTAGTGCGCTTCCTGCTTTCTCATTCTTTTCTCTTTCTCTTTTCTCCCTTTACCTGTTTCTCTCCTGTTTCCTCTCCTTTCTTTCTCTTTTCCCCTTTTTTTCTTATTTCTTTTCTTTTTTCTTCTTTCTTTTTTCCTTTTTCTTCTTTTTTCCTTTTTCTTTTTTCCTTTTTTCTGATCTTTTCTTTTTCTTTTGTTCTTTCATCTCCCCCCTTCTTCTCTGGGACAGGCACTTTTGTTTTATGAAACCTAGCAGGTGGTCTTCCACTACTGGGCCTCGCCTTTGAACCCCAGAGGCAGGTCATTCCCTTTTTAGTTTCTATGTTTTGTTTTTTATCTTTATGTTCTCCTCTTCCCGCTTCTTTTGAACCTTAGTGTCTGACTATAAGGGGACACTCCCTCTCCTGGACACCAGAGGCCAGTACCCTCTAGGGACAGGGTAAGAACTTCCTACATACCATCCTAGTAATACTGTCCACTACTTAGATGTGATTTTTGTCCATAAATTATATGTGATGAATGTATTTTGCACTCAGTAATTCTGTTTGTTGCATGATTATCTGCCTCACATGTGCTGTGGTTTGCTGTGCAGTGCTGTGTCACAATGCTACTCTCATTGTCGGTCTGTTTTATTTCCTATAGGCCCCCTCCAGGTAGTTTCCTGGCAAGGTAGGCCCCTTCAAATTTTTTACTCACCATACTGTGTTTGTCTCATACTCTTAGCGTGAGTAATAGGGATCCTTCGCCCTGATGAATGCCCTGAGACTTTCCAGAGCTCATTTCTGAGGGCAGAAACATGTCGGCTTCCACTTCCTAGATAGGTGACCCTGAGAGTCTTTGTTCTCACGGAGGTGTCCCAATCTCCATTTTTAACCACACCAAACAGAACCTTTTATTAAATACTTATACAGGTATCTGTCTAGGCGTTTTTATTCCTTAGATTAGCTGGATCCCTCTATTTCCAGAACCAGAATTCATTTACGCACTCCCTCCTGTTCTTTTAACAGTGAGGTTGAGTCCGCCCAGGTGGCACTGTCCTACCTGGGTGGGACTAGGTGGTCATATAATGAAACATGACACTATATAGTGTGTGAGACCACCTAGACCGTTACGGAAATTCCCCCCTGTTCTCCAGACCCTCTGCCGTACCACAGCTTACTGATACCCCGCCTCCATTAGAGGACCACGAGGGATCTGGTGGCACAACTGATGCACCATAGATCCGTCCCTCGTTGTAATAAAAGAACCCCGTACTCCTTTTTGTGTTTTTGCAGTTATTTTGGGAGCTGAGTACGGTTGTGTTCTCTTTTCCCCCCCTCTCTCCCACATGCTCTCTTGTTGTGTATTGGTAAGGAAAACCAGTCACAGAGTTATATGTACAACTAAGGTATGCTGTGCAGCATCTGTCAATGTCATTGCCGGGAATCAATTTAAGCCACTGTCTGCATCTCACAAAAAAGCTATCAAACACACATTCTAACCTGAACTCTGTGTCTCACTACCTCCACAGGTAACCTTGCCATTGCCACCATGAATAGGATACCTGAGACTGTCAGTCCCCCTCAGGATGAAGGCACAAGTGAGGACAACTCTCTTGGATGTCTGGACACTGACGAACAACCTGGCCCATCTGGGACACCTGGTCAGTCAATGACTCTCAGACTGACCCTGCCCACATCAACTCCTCCTAATGCTGTTGCATCAACATCAAAGGCAACCATTCACTCCCAAACCTATGTCCCAAGGACTGTTCAATCAATTGTGTGTCCCTCAGTACAGGGACCTGAGTCTAACTTTGGCCCCCACTGACAATGATGGATCTCTAACCACCGTGAGGCACAGGCACATGGGAGTAGGGGGCGTGGAGGGATGCTGTGGGCCAGAGGATGGGGCCTCAAAGGGACACAACTGACCAGGAAACTATCTCCCAAGTCTTGGGAGCTTACTTAACTCCCCTTGACAGTGTCGCATAGGCACTCATTATTCTAATGTGACTACTGGATTTTGAGCTGCAGAATCGCCCGCGTTGTGGGAGACTGAGTCTGACCCACTGCAGGTGACACCTGTCGCTCCAATCCGGGTTTTGCTCCGGGCAACTAACAGTGCCTCATCCCTACCCGAGGGCAGGGATGACTGGGCAGCCGAGCGCATGACATAATTAGTTTCTCAGGGAAGCGGTGGTCACTTGGGTCTCATCTGTTTCTCTCAGTTACCTTAGTCTCATTTATAAAATGACAAAAAGAGGCAGTATATGTTTCAATAATGATTTTAATAAAATGACTGCATCTTAGATAGCAAAGCATGAGCTGCAATAACCAGGATGACACAGCATGACAGTATTAAAATTGTGATGAGGAGAGTGAAGCATAAAAATAATGCTATCATATTGTCACTAAGCTCAATAGACTAACTCCTCGCTAGGCTATGATAGAGCACAACGTGTTAAGCTCCAATTCTGCCCTTCAGGTTCCCCTGGGAAGACAACATCCAGCATACCTGAGCAAAGGCCTGTGGTCTGCGTTAGCATCTGTAGTGACGCATTCGGCAATCAGCATACAGTCGTGGTTTTCTGGCTGGAATCTCCCTCTCATGTTTAAGGGACAGGGAATTGTTTTTATAACAACACAGCTGATGTTCTGAGAAAATGTCCCTACGTAAGGATTTGTGATTTCTACGAATGTCGGAGACTAAACTTATACCACGTTCACCGGCAATGTAGCGTGCTGTAGCCTTGGAAGAAGCACAGAGTGAGCAAGAATGTCTTGTTTGAGAACATAATGCTGCCCTAGGCAAAAACAGTTAGATAAACAGAAAATAAAACAAGACCGTAAAAGTGGCTTTTGTAATAATAAAATAAAGCCAAATAAAATATATCTAGGCTAGAGTGCACAGGGGCTTCACATTTGAAGTAGCAATGTGAGGCCAAATTTCAGCTACCTCTTTTATCTTAGTGGGGGGAAAAAGTACGTTACCGCAGCATGTAACAATCTTAGAGACCAAAACAACATCAACTATTCCGGTTCGCATCCCACAACAGTCTTCACCATTGAGGAGGACATAGCTGCTGTTTGAAAGCACCTGGAATGTAGGTCTAATCAAGGGGACCGGAACTCCCTTCAGATAACAAGCTAAATTAGCTGCAGACGCGTTACACGCCCCATGCAAGGACAGATGTTTACAAACCATCGAATGGCTGACTGAAGTCTTGCATTCACTACCGCTAAGAAAGACTTCTTTCATGCCACTGAGACATTTGTTCGACAAGGGTAGCTCCCATACCTCATGGATGTAACTATATCCCAGCCTTTCATATCTGCCTACCAGAATATGTTTTAAACAGGAGGTGAAATGAAGTGTAGAAATAGGCAGATTAATGACCCCGTGTATTAGCCACTCAGCAGATGGTATTTCAGCCACAGTAAAAGGCAACTTTTCTAATTTCTCGATGTTTAGCATGACATAAGTACCTTCTGTCTTAGCCATTAGTTGTTGTTGTCACGTTAAATTAAAGGAAGAAAATATTTACCTTGCGCTGACATGTTGACAGGGAACGCGACCCGCCTTCAGGGTTTGAAGTGTCCAACCTAACTGCATAATGGACCTTAGCTGACTGTCCACGGTGTAAGGAAGACATATCTGTTTGTATAATGTCTATAACAGAAGAGACGATGTTATTTAAAGTGTATATTCGGTCGGACAGGGAATTAGTCCCACTATCCACAACAGCTAATGCCTTTTTTATATTTTCCTGGTCTATTTGCCTTAATCGGGCAGCTGCTTCTTGTTGGGAAAGCTTCCAAATTTCATTATATACTTCATAGAAGAAACACTTTCTGCAGTGTTTTCTGGGGCCTAACAGGAAATCCTGTAAGTCAGTATTATTAGACAGGAGACTGAGATGTTCTCAAACCGCATCTAGTGAGGAAGTTTTTGACCATTGGTGGCACAGTTTCCCTACACTGTATGTTGTAACTATACCCGGATGATATATAGCGAGGGTCCGGCCTATTAGTTCTAAAAAAAAAACGAGGAGTTGATAAAACGTTGGTGACACCCATGGGTATGTACTGGCCACAATAACCACCCGCCAGGAAGTGTCAGTGAAACATTAAATATGCCATTCTGGACCCATTCGTCGAGCTGATATTCAGTTGCATTTGTATATTTTTGCCAATTATAAAAAATTTCAGGGGCAGGTATACTGGCCGTGTTCAATTCTTTGATCTTTGCTAAGCATAGACAACTTATTTGTTGTACTGTTTCATTTAAGAATATAATTTGTACAGGTATCAGGCATGCTCTGAATAATGCTTCCTTCCCCCTTATTTGCCAGTGTCTAGTTCCCCACACACTTTTTAAGTCACTCGACTTCAGCCAATATTCATAGCCTTCTATAGTCAACCGGGAAACAAAGGATTCCGAATATATGAATTTCGTATTTGTCAATAATATGTGTATGTTTTTAGTAGGTGTCAATTTAAAATATTACGACTCAGCATTTTTAACATCATGCCCAGAAAAATATGTAAACTTTTCAGAATATGTTTTGGATCTCCCTTGTAGTGGAGTCGGACAATGTTCCCATTGTGTATAATTGAAAACAGTTTTGGGGCTGCTTGCTCTGTGTATAAAATGGTGCCCATAATAATTATAGCAAAACATATCACAATAATTTTCTTTAGATTGATAAACATCTTCGTTTTCAAATACAGTATATAACTGCAATTCCGTCATCATAGAATCAACTGTTTTCACATCCCAGTCATCAGAGACAATGCCTGGTATTATTATATAATTCATGGAAAGTTTGAACACATATGGGTGGTCATTACAACCCTGGCGGTCGGTGTTAAAGCGGCGGTAAGACCGCCAACAGGCCGGCGGTAAAAAAAATGGAATTACAACCGTGGCGGAAACCGCCAACATAGACAGCCACTTTAACACTCCGACCACCACGGCGGTACAAACAAACAGCTTGGTGGTCACCGCCAACAGACAGGCGGAGGACAATGTACCGCTCATAGAATTACAACCCACCAATCAGCCACCTTTTCCGGGGCGGATTCACCGCGAACAAAAACACACACGGAAACAGGACTTTGAAGGGAAAAATCTCACCTCTACACACCCCACGAAGAATCAGGACGCCATGGAACCAGAGCTCCAGATTTTTCCAGCCTTTATCTTCCTGCTCCTCTACCAGGAGCACGAACTCCGGCGGCGAAGACCACGGTGAGTACTGCACCTACGACACAGGGGAGGGGGAGGGAAAAAACAGTGACACACACACGCAATACGCAACACCCCGCCCCCACCCTCACCCACGACAACACACACACCAATACATCATGATACATCACAGTTACACCCCCCAACCCCCAACCCCCTCCGGAAGAATGCAAGGACAAAAGGAAATGAGTCGAATTATTGTGATATATTCAAAAACATGATTCGAAAATATTTACAAATATATACATTTTTACTATATACAATTAAATACACCAAGAACACAAGTCCAAGGTATTCCACCATCATAGTCCGCGGATCACTGGGCCCAAAAGGCATGGGCGAGGCCCACACAAGATACCCGAACAAGACGGAGAGAACACTGCAGGGGCATCAGAGAGAAACAAAACAGGCACCTCAGGGGGAAGGGAAGGGGGGGCACCTCAGCCAGTTGAGTGCACAATGCAAAATCCACGAGGGGGCCCCATGCCCACTGTTCAATCCTGGGGAGTGCAAAGCCACAGTCTCTTAAGTCTCTACAGTGGGTGGTTTGCCCACTGCTATATCCTGGGGAGTGCAAAGCCACAGTCTCTCAAGTCTCTACAGTGGGTGGTTTGCCCACTGTTCAATCCTGGGGAGTGCAAAGCCACAGTCTCACAAGTCTCTACAGTGGGTGGTTTGCCCACTGTTCAATCCTGGGGAGTGCAAAGCCACAGTCTCACAAGTCTCTACAGTGGGTGGTTTGCCCACTGTTCAAACCTGGGGAGTGCAAAGCCATAGTCTCTCAAGTCTCTACAGTGGGTGGTTTGCCCACTGTTCAATCCTGGGGAGTGCAAAGCCACAGTCTCTCAAGTGGATAACAGTCTCCACTGGTTCTGGTTGGAGGGGGCTTTGTGCCCAGAGTGCTTCATCCTGCCAAGGACTGAGGTAGTGGATAACAGTCTCCACTGGTTCTGGAGGGGGCTTAGTGCCCAGAGTGCTTCATCCTGCCAAGGACTGAGGCAGTGGATGCTTTTCTCTACTGGTTCTGGAGGGGGATTTGTGCCCAGAGTGCTTCAGCCCGCCAAGGACTGAGGTAGTGGATAACAGTCTCCACTGGTTCTGGAGGGGGCTTTGTGCCCATAGTGCTTCATCCTGCCAAGGACTGAGGTAGTGGATGCTTTTCTCAACTGGATCTGGAGGGGGCTTTGTGCCCAGAGTGCTTCATCCTGCCAAGGACTGAGGTAGTGGATAACAGTCTCCACTGGTTCTGGAGGGGGCTTTGTGCCCAGAGTGCTTCATCCTGCCAAGGACTGAGGTAGTGGATGTGATACTCCACTGGTTCTGGAGGGGGCTTTGTGCCCAGAGTGCTTCATCCTGCCAAGGACTGAGGTAGTGGATAACAGTCTCAACTGGTTCTGGAGGGGGCTTTGTGCCCAGAGTGCTTCATCCTGCCAAGGACTGAGGTAGTGGATGCTTTTCTCCACTGGTTCTGTAGGGGGCTTTGTGCCCAGAGTGCTTCATCCTGCCAAGGACTGAGGTAGTGGACAACAGTCTCCACTGGTTCTGGAGGGGGCTTTGTGCCCAGAGTGCTTCATCCTGCAAAGGACTGAGGTAGTGGATGTGATACTCCACTGGTTCTGGAGGGGGCTTTGTGCCCAGAGTGCTTCATCCTGCCAAGTACTGAGGTAGTGGATAACAATCTCCAATGGTTCTGGAGGGGGCTTTGTGCCCAGAGTGTTTAATCCTGCCAAGGACTGAGGTAGTGGATAACAGTCTCCACTGGTTCTGGAGGGGGCTTTGTGCCCAGAGTGCTTCATCCTGCCAAGGACTGAGGTAGTGGATGCTTTTCTCCACTGGTTCTGGAGGGGGCTTTGTGCCCAGAGTGCTTCATCCTGCTCGTGCCGGCCTCAGTAGCGTCAGAGCTTTTGGCGCTCATGGTCCTGCGGCGCTTGTAGCGGTGGTGTCCTTGGCAGGGGTGCTTGTGGTGGCGGTGTCCTTGGCAGCGGTGCTTGTGGCGGCGGAGTCTTTGGCAGCGGTGCTTGTGGCGGCGGTGGCCTTGTGGCGGCAGTGTCCTTGGCAGCGGTGCTTGTGGCAGCGGTGTCCTTGGCAGCGGTGCTTGTGGCGGCGGTGTCCTTGGCAGCGGTGCTTGTGGCGGCGGAGTCTTTGGCAGTGGTGCTTGTGGCGGCAGTGTCTTTGGCAGCGGTTCAGCTGCTGGCGGTCCTGTCTGTGGCAGTGGGGCTGCTGGCGGTCACCTCCTGGGCAGCGGGGCTGCTGCTCGCGGTCCTGCCTGGGGCAGCGGGGCTGCTGGCAGTCGCCTCCTGGGCAGCGGGGCTGCTGCTCGCGGTCCTGCCTGGGGCAGCGGGGCTGCTGGCGGTCGCCTCCTGGGCAGCGGGGCTGCTGCTGGCGGTCCTGTCTGGGGCAGCGGGGCTGCTGGCGGTCAACTCCTGCGCAGCGGGGCTGCTGCTGGCGGTCATGTCTGTGGCAGCGGGCTGCTGGCGGTCGCCTCGCCTCCTGGGCAGCGGGGAAGCTGCTAGCGGTCATGTCTGGGGCAGCGGGGCTTCTGGCGGTCGCCTCCTGGGCAGCGGGGCTACTGATGGCGGTCCTGTCTGGGGCAGCGGGGCTGCTGGCGGTCGTCTCCTGGGCAGCGGGGCTGCTGCTGGCGGTCATGTCTGGGGCAGCGGGGCTGCTGGCGGTCGCCTCCTGGGCAGCGGGGCTGCTGCTGGCGGTCATATCTGTGGCAGCGGGGCTTCTGGCGGTCGCCTCCTGGGCAGCGGGGCTGCTGCTGGCGGTCATGTCTGGGGCAGTGGGGCTGCTGGCGGTCGCCTCCTGGGCAGTGGGCTGCTGCTGGTGGTCCTGTCTGGGGCAGTGGGGCTGCTGGCGGTCGTATCCTGGGCAGCGGGGCTGATGGCGGTCTTCTCCGCCGTGCTGATCTTCCCAGACTTGCCGGTTTTCTTGTGCCCCTTCCCCAACTTGGAAGGAGTTGCAGCTGACTCCACAATCCCAACTGTACCCCTGGGAGCGGCTTTGGTGGCTGGTGTCTTCCCCCTCTCCGGCCGGGCACTGGCCAACTTTTGATGCTTGACAGGTGGGGGACTGTCCGTGCTGTGGCTCCTTGCCACACTGGCTGCCCTGCTGCACTCCAGAATCCGGAGACTACTGGCACCACTGGTCCCGCCGATGTGGCTGAGGTGCTAGGTTGGGACCTGGAGAGTCGGACCCTAGGAGACTGACGGGGTGGGGGAGGTGAGGGAAAGAGGTCAAGGGTGGACAGGAAAAGTTTCTTAGGAACACTGGGACGGGTAGATGAGGGGGTTTGGGAGTGGAGGAAGAGGTAGTGGTCGTAGGAGGTGTACGTTTGGTGACTTTGGGTGAAGGTGCATGGGCTGGAGGCTGTCATGAAGTGGATGGCTGTTGGGTGGGTGTGTGGCTGCGTTTGTGCACCTTGGGCGGTGGGCTCACAGACACACTGGGAGAGGACACAGGGGATGTGTGAATGGTAGTGGGGGTGGTGACTGCACGTGAGCGGGGTGTGGTGGTGGGTGTGCTGGTGAGGGACGTAGTGGCTGAAGATGTAGTGCATGCAGGTGTGTGTGGAGACGAGACTGGGAGGGAGGAGGGAGACGAGGAGGTGGGGGACACAGTGGAGGCAGTGGCTGTTGGTATGTCTGCATGTGTCTGATGCTTGCGTGAGTGCTTGTGGGATGTGTGGTGCTTATGTTTGCCTGAGCTTCCTTTGTGTGTTGAGGTGTGTGCATGCTGGTCTGATGGTGTGCTTGGGATAGGCTGAGGTAAAGGGGTGTGGGTCTGGGTGGAGGAAGTTGGAGGGGGGAGGCTAGAGACAGGGACAATGGCTGCCATCAGTGCTGAGGCCAGAGTCTGAAAAGCCTGCTGAAGGGCTGCCTGACCAGAATGAATGCCCTCCAGGAATGCATTGGTTTGTTGCAACTGCCTCTCTACACCCTGGATGGCATTCAAAATGGTAGATTGCCCAACAGTGAGGGACCTGAGGAGGTCAATGGCCTCCTCACTGAGGGCAGCAGGGGTGACAGGGGCAGGGCCTGAGGTGCCTGTGGCGAAGGTGATGCCCACCCTCCTGGGTGAGCGGGCACAGGGCAAAGGCTGAGGGGCTGCTGGGAGGGTGGTGCTGGGGGGGGTGGCGGCTGAACCTGTAGATGCGGGGGGCACAGATGGGCCCACCACCGCAAGGGAGCTCCCATCAGAGGAGGAGTCCGTATTGCTGGTGTCAGCTCCTGTCCCCGCCGTGGAGCTCCCCTCGCCCTCCATCCCACTGTTGAATTCGGAGTCCGTAGTCTTGCCCTCCAGGGCCATGTGGGATGCAGCTCCCTCCTGCCCCGGTGCCACTGCTCCTCCGCCTGATGATGCTAATGCACACAAGTACAGGGAGACCACAAAAAGGGGGGGGAGACAGAAGAAAGACATGTTGAGCGCATGCAATACCGCTACCGCTGGCGGACACGACAGACACAGAAGCCCCCTGCACTACGCCGCGCACTTGGGGTTCACTATTCAATCCCTGGGACATGGCTTACAAGACTATGGCCGATTTCTGCACACATGGATGACACAGGAGCCTGACTAGGTGTAGTTGGCACTGAACCCAGGTGGGGTGGGGTGACACAGGGTCTGCCTGAAAAAGGGGACTTCACTAGCAAACTCGCCCTGGCCTAGGGGAGCCCACAGCCAACCTCCCCCACCCAGACACCTATAATGCGCGCTGAATCAGCTGAATGAGAGTGTACTCACCCCCTTGTTGCTGCTGTGCTGCCCTCAAGCGCCCATCCAACTCCTGGTACGCCACCGCCAGGATCCTGAACATCAGGGGGGTCATGGTGCGACGGGCACCCCTTTCACGTTGGGAGTCCATCCCCAGCTGGGCCTCCGCCGTCTTCTTGCTCCAGAGGCGAATGTCCTCCCATCTTTTCTGGCAGTGGGTGCTCCGTCTGTGGTAGACCCCCAGCGTCCGGACGTCCTTGGCGATGGCGATAACCAATGCAGAATTGCGCCACGGTCTTCGACCGCCTACCGCGACGGTGTACAACGCCAGCGCTGTTACCTCATATCCCATTGTCCCACTTTACAGGTCAGGCAGCCGCCATTTCAGGGGCCCACATGGCTTTATTTTTTACTGCGTCACACATACCTAGGCCTTGTCTCAACACTCATACAGGCAAATTTCGGGTTATTTATAGTTTTCTGAGTGAGCTGCGTGTACGTACCTCAGAGTTGGTTGACTCTGTGCTGGCTGTTCTCTTCCATAGGCACCGTCCGCTGGGGCATGTGCGGAGATTGCGGCATCCTCCGGTGTACAGACCGCTGGTGGACCTGTCAACAATGGAGGAAAGTCATGTGATCATCACCTACAGGCTTGATCGTGCCACAATCCTGGAACTGTGTGCCCAGTTGGAGCCAGACCTGATGTCAGCCATCCGCCATCCCACAGGAATCCCCCCTCAAGTGCAGGTGCTGTCAGTACTCCACTTCCTTGCAAGTGGGTCATTTCAAACAACAGTGGCCATAGCATCAGGGATGTCCCAGCCTATGTTTTCCAACGTGTTGTCCAGAGTGTTGCCTGCCCTGCTGAAACACCTGCGGAGGTACATCGTTTTACCTCAGGTGGAGGATTTGCCTACAGTGAAAGGTGACTTCTATGCCCTGGGACATATCCCCAACATCATAGGGGCCATTGATGGGACCTATGTGGCCTTGCCCCCCCCGCAGGAGTGAACAGGTGTACAGAAACCGGAAGAGTTACCATTCGATGAATGTGCAGATGGTGTGTTTGGCAGACCAGTACATCTCCCATGTTAATGCCAAATTCCCTGGCTCAGTGCATGATGCTTACATCCTGTGGAATAGCAGCATCCCTTATGTGATGGGGCAACTCCAGAGGCACCGTGTGTGGCTATTAGGTGAGCACCTGGAACCAAATCAGTGGGAATAGTTGTCTGGGTCTGGGTATATCCCTAAGAGTTATTGTGTGTCTAACAGTTGTCCCTCGCCATTACCAGGTGACTCTGGTTACCCCAGCCTGTCATGGCTACTGACCCCAGGGAGGAATCCCAGGACAAGGGCAGAGGAACGCTACAATGAGGCCCATGGGCAAACTAGGAAAATTATAGAGCGGACCATCGGCCTCCTGAAGGCCAGGTTCCGGTGCCTACATATGACAGGTGGTTCTGCAGGAGGATGGTCCAGATGGAGGTGTTGTGGCAGCTGTGGAGCCTGTGGACAGTGAAGACGAGGAAGCAGAAGAAGAGGACATCGACAACAGGAACTCGGTGATCCTGCAATACTTCCAGTGAGACACAGGTAAGAAGACAAACCTGCCTGCTACATGTACTTTAACACTACTACCTCTCTACTGTCTGTCCTTTTCACCCAGTGCATGGTCACTGAGTTGTCACTTTCCCTTACCATTTCACAGATGTGGGTCCCACTGTGTGACATCTGCTTTGTTTCCTCATGGACTAGAGCTGTGTGACATAGGTATGTTGACATTATATTTGAAAGAGCATTTTAGCACTGTAATTGCTAATACACTAATTCGAAATCACAGACAGACTCCAGATAGTTTTGTGCTTTAAGGGTGTTTATTTTAGTGCTCAATATTGGAGGGGGTTGTAAAATGGTGAGGGGTGATGGTGGAGGAATGTCCATGGCAGAGTCCAGTCTATTAGTTTCACAGGTGCATTGTCCAAAGGGGCATAGGAAGTGGAGCTGGGGCAGTTTGAGGATGGACAGGGTGACAAGGTGGGACAAAAGGATGCTAATCAGGGTGGTCTCATTTCTTGGCAGGGGTCTTGGCATCGTTCTCTGTCTTTGTCCTGGATCTCGGGGACCTTTTGCGGGTGGTTCTCCATCTGCAGGGGTTGGGGTGCTGGTGTGGCGGTCCTGTGGCGGTGCCTCCTGTCCACTAGCGCCGGCGGAGGTGGTGGGTAGTTCATCATCCAGGCTAGTGTCAGGGGCCCCTTGTTGTACCACAGTGTCCCTCCTGGTGTTGAGGACTTCCTTCAGCACCCCTACGATGGTGCCCAGGGTAGAATTGATGGATTTGAGTTCCTCCCTGAAGCCCAAATACTGTTCTTCCTGCAGCAGCTGAGTCTCCTGAAACTTGGCCAGTACCGTTGCCATCGTCTCCTGGGAATGATGGTAGGCTCCCATGATGTTGGAGAGGGCCTCGTGGAGAGTGGGTTCCCTGGGCCTGTCCTCCCCCTGCCGCACAGCAGCCCTCCCAGTTCCCCTGTTTCCCTGGTCCCCTGAACCGTGTGCCCACTGCCACTGCCCCCAGGTCCCTGTTGTTGGTCGGGTGGTGGGTTCGCCTGGGTTCCCTGTAGTGGTGGACACACTGCTGATTGACGTGTCCTGGGGACAGAGGTATGGGCCCGCTGGGTGGGTGCTGTGCTGGTGATTCCAGAGGGGGCAAGCTCTGTGGTGGCCTGTGCCAGTGTGAGGGGAACCGACTGTCCCGAGGTCCCAGATGAGCCGGAATGGTCGTCTAGATCCAGTTGGACAGAGCTGCTGTCATCACTGTGGGCCTCTTCTGTTGGTGGTATGGACATGTCTGGACCCTCCTGTCCGGTGACGTTGGGTAGGGGTCCTGCAGGGGTGTAAAAGCATGATTATTGCATCTGTGTGTGCCATGGTGTGCAATGGGTGGGTGACCATCTACCCCAGTGCTTGCATTCCTGTGTGGGACCTTGTGTGATGATGGTTTAGGGGGGTGTATGGGTATGTGCAGTGGCCATGCTTTGGTGATGGGTGTCCATGCTTTGGTGTTGCATGCAGGGCTTGGTGTTGGGATGGGTGGTTTGTGATATTGGGACATTTGTGAGGAGTTGGAGTGATGGGGGTGAGGGCGAGGGTGGGGGTATGTGATAGCATGCAGGTAGGGTGGGGGATGTAATAGTTAAGATTTGACTTACCAGAGTCCATTCCTCCAGCTACTCCTGCGAGGCCCGCAGGATGCAGAAGAGCCAAGACTTGCTCCTCCCATGTTGTTAGTTGTGGGGGAGGAGGTGGGGGTCCGCCGCCAGTCCTCTGAACCGCAAGGTGGTGTCTTGAGACCACTGAACGCACCTTCCCCCATAGGTCGTTACACCTCTTCCTGATGTCATCCCTATTTCTTGGGTGTTGTCCCACTGCGTTGACCCTGTCCACTATTCTTCGCCATAGCTCCATCTTCCTAGCTATGGAGGTGTGCTGCACCTGTGATCCGAATAGCTCTGGCTCTACCGGGATGATTTCCTCCACCATGACCCTGAGCTCCTCCTCAGAGAACCTGGGGTGTCTTTGCCGTGCCATGGGGTGGTGTGGGTGATGTGTGGGGTTGTGTGTGTTGTGGTGTGTGGGGTGATATTTAGTGGTGTGTTGTGTGAGGTGCGTGGATGTTGTGTAAGTGAGGGTGTTGAGTGCCTGTGGATGCTTGTTTGTAGATTGTGGTGTCTGTCTCTGGCCTTCTTTCACATTTGTGGTAGTAGGGGTTTGTGTGTGATGTGGGTGTGTGTTTTATATTGTATTGGGTGTGTGGGAGTGGTGTGTGTATGTGTATCAAGTGTGTGTATTTTGATTTGTCCAATGTGGTAGTGTTTTGTAAATGTGTGTGTATTTTGAGCGCGGCGGTGTGTACCGCCAATGGAATACCACGGTTGAAAGACCGCTGCGTGGATTCGTGGGTCGTGATAGTGTGGGCGTATTCCTGTTGGCGTGATGGTGGAGGTTTTGTTTTTGCCAGTTTATCACTGACCTTTGGTGTGGCGGACTTGTGTGGGTGTCTAAATTTTGGCGGATTCCGAGCTGTGGGTCATAATGACCGTGGCGGAATTCCGCGGCCGCAGCGGTGTGTTGGCGGTCTTCTGCACGGCGGTTAGCGGCTTTTACCGACAATGTTGTAATGACCCCCGTGGGACTCTATATATCAAATGTTACTTTATCCCAAACAATCCCATCAGGAATTGGTATCGCAGAAATGTTCACAAAAGACAAGTCTCTTCGGATCTTGGGTGATGAAAAATGTGGTTTTAGGACCTCATCCACCAGTTCAACTGTTGATTTTTCAGGAAGAAAATGACCATGTATTAACAAAAAGAAAGTGATGACAAAACCAATCCAAAGTAGGAAAGCTATTACAGTCAAGGAAAGCCACAGATAGTTCCATGGAAAAATAAAGTATGTTATTTTAAGCCAGTTCATTAGCTTACGTGTTCTTGACAGTTCAGGTGTTGAAGAGACAAATGAGTCCAAGACATCATCATTGATGTCAGCAAAATATCCAGAAGCAGTTTGTGCAAAAACTGGAGCTGTGTTAGTTGGTGGAGTTGGTGTTTCGAATCGATCAACTATTTCTGTATTATTTGATGTTAGTGGAACCAATGGAAGATAATTTTCCACCCTCCCCAAGCTCGGAGTGGTGTTGGTGTTGCTACTCACAACTTGTGGAGGAACGTCCTGATCAGTAGTGAGAGGGATTCAGGAACTACTGGTTGTTCCTATTGGTCTGTTGTGAAGGATCGGCCACATGGTGTAGTTTGACATTGTCGATGAAGAAAAAAATGATATTCTTTAGCACCTGCCAACAGCGGTAGAATTACAGTTCTGGTACTGTGTATCCCCAAGACTGGGACTGTTGCTCGATCCCTGACTCTAGGAATCCAGCCGGTAGATGTTACAGGTGCATCCTTAATTCCTACGGAGGCAGTACTGGCAGAAGAGTTGTCATCACGGAACTATTGTAGTTCCTGTAAGACAGTGACATGTTCATTTATCTCAAAAGGTGTTTCTGCCGCGTCCACGCCAGGACCATCAAGATCTGGAACATACATTTGAGTTCCGAGGGGGCACTCATCTGAAGTACGACACCCCAAGGACCTTCTAGGCAGATTGTTAAGTGCTCTCTGAACTCCATACAGGTGACTAAGCCATCTACAACCTGTACCTAAGACTCTGGCTGTTAAGGATTGCTTTAAATCACGATTTAATCGATCCACAACACTATTTCCCTCGGGATGAAATTGAGACAAGGTCTGGAGTTGGCCCCCCAATGAAGCCATGGTGTCCCTGAATGCCCTTGAGGCAAAAGCAGGGCCCTGGTCCGAGTGGAAAGCCGCAACTGCATAGGTTCTGATAAAGATCCGCAAATCTTTAATAACAGTCTGAGCTTCAGCCGAGCGTTGTGGCCACACCCATAGAAACCTGGAGGAACAGTCAACAGTGACCAAAATATACTTGTATGCACTGTCCGGTGTTAGGGGACCGCAATGGTCCAAGTACACACATTGTAAAGATTTATTTGAAATAAAGAGGGGTGTCTGCATGGGCGTTTGGCAGTGGAAACTTTAATTTGTTGGCAGATATCACAACAAAGGACATACTGCTTGGTCTCTTTGTAGACACCTTGCCACCAATAGCGGGCTTGCAAGATTGATATTGTAGCCGCCACACCAGCATGGGCATATACTACCCCTTCATGCGCTGCTTTAATCAATTGTGGTCTTACATCTCTGTTGGGAATATCTCACACAGCTACGCCTGGTATCTTAACTTCAGCATTCAGGAACACTCCCATTCGGTAGGAATATTTGTCAGGAACAGCTTTTGGATAGTGCGTACCATCAGCCGTAGCTTTCACTGCAGCCCATATACCTGCAGCAACAGCAGCCACAGCCACTGCTGACTTTGCGGCTTCATCAGCCAGTGTATTCCCAGCAACGTGTATTCCAATGCGCTGGTGTCCAAGTGTATGAACAACATGGACATTTAGTAGCGTTTCCTTTAGATCTGCTACTTTCCCCCACAGGAGTCTGTGTTTAATGGTGTTGCCTTTAGAATCTCTGAACCAATTCTGGCGCCAGTAATGCAGGTACTTATTGAAGGACTGGATACAATAATACGAATCCCAAACAATCAGTGTATGCTGTGCAGGCTCCATACGTTCCAGTGCCATCACCAGAGCCTTGAGCTCTGATTATTGTGCTGTGCAATCCCCTAGGGCTTGCGTAAATGTATAGAGTGGACAGAGCTTATTGTCCTCCATATAGCCGCTTACGACTGCGCAGGCAGCAAAGTATTGATGCTTTGTGCCAATTGCAGGCTGTGCAGAGCCATCGGTGTACATGACTCTGTGATATTGCTCTATAGGCAAAGTGTCTGCGTATTGCAAAAATTCTTGAGTTTGTAGCTTTGGGTCAAAGATTTAGGGCCTCATTCCAACCCTGGCGGTCTATGACCGCCAGGGTGGAGAATGCCGGAAGCACCGCCAACAGGCTGGCGGTGCTTCATATGGCATTCTGACCGTGGCTGTAAAGCCGCGGTCTCCCAGCCGGGTCCGGCAGTTTCCCGCCGGATTTCCCCCGGCTGAGGGAATCCTCCATGGCGGCGCTGCAATGGGGATTCTGACCCCCTTCCCGCCAGCCTGTTTCTGGCGGTTTTCACCGCCAGAAACAGGATGGCGGGAACGGGTGTCGTGGGGCCCCTGGGGGCCCCTGCACTGCCCATGCCACTGGCATGGGCAGTGCAGGGGCCCCCTAACAGGGCCCCAGCAGGAAAATCGCAACATGTGCCACTGCACCCATCGCACCCCTGCAACTCCGCCGGCTCCGTTCGGAGCCGGCTTCCTTGTTGCAGGGTCTTTCCCGCTGGGCCGGCGGGCGCCCTTTTGGCAGTCGCCCGCCGGCCCATCGGGAAAGTCGGAATGACCCCCGCGGTCTCTTGACCGCGGAGCGGTCTTCCGACGGGGAGGCCGCCCGCCAAAGTCGGAATGACCCCCTTAATCTACATCAGTGGCTGTCAAAGACGTGGCCCACTGTATCCAACGTGGATGTAATGCTTTAGCGTTTGGGACGCTTGCTTTTGTAACAGCCTCTAGGGCTGGAATTGGAGAAATGACAATGATTTGTTTTCCCTGGGCTAGAGGTCTTTCTTTAATGACAGCCAAAGCGTTGTTCTGCTACTGAGTACAAATGTGATTTGTAAGCTATCAGGATGGTCTCACCCTCATTAAATGTTACATAAGTGAAACCAATGGCCCCAGCAATTACTCTGGTGACCAAGTGTATTTTGTTGTCCCTTGTGTGTAGGTGTTGCGCTGCAAGCATGTTTGTCTGCAGTTCCATAAGTATTTGTGTGTGTTCGACTGTCCAAAATTTACTTGAAATTCAGGACGTATGAAGTCATATAAGGGTTTAATGCGTGATGCATCATCTGGAATGTAGGTTCTGCCAAAAGTTAGAAAACCCAATAGAGATTGGAGTTTTTTTATTGTGTTTGGAGGTTGTAGTTGTGCACATTTTTTAAAGAATTGTGGCGCTAGTCTCTTTTCTTCACTTGATAGCTCAAATCTCAGGAACAGGACGCTGAGAAAGGCAATTTTTTTTGGGAAGTTGAATTTGTAGTCAAATTCAGCAAATCCGACAACAATGCAGGCTACCTGTCTTAAATGTTGTAGTAATTCATCATCCGTAAGATAAATATCATCTACATAGGACAATGCTTCAGGGTCAATCTCGTGCAGTATTGCAGTGACACGAGCTGCGAACAGTCCTGGGCTGTTCTTACCCCTCTGAGGTAAACAACAGAATTGTTTCTGGGACCCGAGTGCACTGAAACTTGTTAAGTCTCTACTCTCAGGCGCTATATTCTGGCAGAAAAAAACATGGGAAATATCCAGTGTTGTTTTGTATTTTGTACGCACTATATTGTTCATCAGTTCTGTACTATGTGAATTTTTGTATAGCATATGTGCGTGTATGACTATTAAAGTGTCTGTAGTCTAAGACTATTCTGTATGAATGGTCCGGTTTAGCTACTGGAAATAAAGTATTATTCATTGGGGAGACACAGGGTTCAATTATGCCCTGGTACTCTAGTTGTGTGAGTATTTTTCTCACAGGTGCTTTTGCTTCATGTTTTATTGGGTACTGAGGTTGAGGTTCATTTTTAATGGGAATTACATGGTAGGGGGATTCTTTATCCCATCCTACATGATTGCGATATGACGCAGGTGCCTGTGCCAAAGTCCAATCAATGCCACAGGATTAAGCGAGTTCCTCCGGAACAAGGGGCGAAAAAGAACGTTTAATAACATCTTCTCCATATGGGCACGTACGGACAAATTCAGGAGGCCAATCTTGTTCGGCCAATAAAACATCATATAAGTTTATTACGCGATCCCAAAAGTTCGCGTCCATTATGCGTTCAATGTCTCCTTCTAAATGTAGCGTTACTTTATACACCCTATCACACATTGAAACACGCATGTCCGTAGTTTCTACTTGTAGAAAGTCATCAGTTGCTTCCACCTCCAGATGCTCTAGAAGACTCCGACTAACTATTATGACCTCTGCCGCGCAATCTAGCTGTGCTAGTGCCCACTTCCTGTTCTTCAAGAGGACCTTCTTCTTGAGCGGCATGTCGTACTGTGACTGCTGCCACCTTTTTCTTTTTAAATTGGGGTTTTTGTTGGCGAGGTTTATCTTCCTTTTTAATCGAAACCTCTGATGAGCATTGTGATTCCTGTCTTGGTTTCACGTACTCTGTTCTTCACTCTGATCGCCCACCTCTCTCACTTTGTTTTTCCGATGAGTCCTGAAAGGAAAGAGATTGGCGTGTATCAGTATATTGATATCTATCAGGCGTCTTTATATTATCTCTATTTCTGAGATTATATCTATTCTGTGGGGTCTCCATTCGTGGAGATTCTCCCCTTTCTTTTTTAGGTGTTTTTCGTTTTTTAGCCAAGCGTTTCTTATTACCCTCAGGAGCTTGCTTCCAAAAATCTTTGTTAGATTTGCCCTGAAATTGTGTTTTATTTGGTATGGCCCCTAGACTATGTCAACCAATGCTAGACAATGCAGGCCTGTAGTCTGCGTTAGCATCCGTAGTGAAGCATTCGGCAATCAGCATACAGTTGTGGTTCTATGGCTGGAATCTCCCTCTCATGTGTAAGGGACAGGGAAGTGATTTTATAACAACAAAGCTGATGTTCTGAGAAAATGTCCCTAAGTAAGGATGTGTGTTTTCTATGAATGTCGGAGACTAAACTTATACCACGTTCACCGGCAATGTACCGTGCTGTAGCCTTGGAAGAACCACAGAGTGAGCAAGAATGTCTTCTTGGAGAACATAGTGCTGGCCTAGGCAAAAACAGTTAGATACACAGAAAATAAAACAAGACCGTAAAAGTGGCTTTTGTAACAATAAAATAAAGCCGAATAAAATATATGTAGGTTAGAGCGCACAGCGGCTTGCCCTAGTGCGTTAAAATAATGTGCATGGAGCTATTGCTAAAATGGCTACACAACACCCTCCCCTTGTCGGTTGAAGGTGGTTCAAAGCCTAAAGACATATCAAATTGCTACTAAAAAGCTCAACCTAAGATATACATGTAAAAATTAATGTCAATTATGACAAGTCGAAGGGACACGTGAGCATATAAAAGGACAATTTAAAACGTAAACATGTGGCATAAAAAGACCGAATTTTCAAGAGTCAAAGTTATTTTTGAAAAGTTCCAATCGATTCTGGGACCATAGAGGACAGAAAATCTTCCACTTTGGCAGGTGTTAAAGTTGAAAAGGCATTGCCGAGAAAGACCAAGGAGCATTTGTCTTCCATAGCCTCGGCCAAGGCGGCATGCCGCGGTGTACCCAAAGATGAGTCAAGACCCACATCCTCGAGGAAGGGCAACTCATAAGTAGCTTCCCACAGCAAACGCAACCTCAACACGCATGTCTGGTAATGAGCCCTCAGCGAGAACATCAACAGATCAGCGTCCAATGAAAGCAAGCACTGCGTAGAAAGACAGACTTCCAGTGCATGTTCAGAAGCGCACCAGAGGCACCGAAACACGGACTGCACACAATGTAAAACCGGTCTGAAAGACAGAGACCAGTAACACTCCAATTGCTCCAGAAGTGTTGCTCCAAAATACTGCATCATGCATTCACGACACAGCTGCGCTGATGGGAGCGCTTTCATTCCTTCTTGTTGCGGCGGGACAGCCATTGCGCATAAAAAATAAAAACAGCAGAATGCCCACAATTATAGCCAAAGTTATTGGAAATCCCTCGAAAATACGGGAGAAAATTGAATGAATGGCTGATGGTATCAAAGCGAATATGGAAGAGAAGGTGTGAACGAAACTAGAACCAACAGCCTTAAAAAAGTTTGAGATTCCAGTTGTACAGGACGCATTAAATATTTGTCCCACGAGTTCACCAAAGTGTCTCGGAAAGTTGGTACTTAAAAGGGACTGTATCTCTGCTGACGACCTTGCCACCTGAAGTGCGCAGGTCTTGCGTGAAGATGTAAGAGCCACATGTTTTTGAAACAATAAAGCCTTGAGTCCGCTCAACTTGTCAAAATTCACATTTGAAGTAGCAATGTGAGGCCAAATGTCAGCTACCTCTTTTATCTTAGTGGGGGGAAAGTACGTTCCAGCAGCATGTAACAATCTTAGAGCCTGAAACAACATAAACTATTCTGGCTCACATCCCACAACAGTCTTCACCATTGAGGAGGACATAGCTGCCGTTTGAAAGCACCTGCAACGTAGGTCTAATCAAGGGGACCGGAACTCCCTTCAGATAACAAGCTAAATTTGCTGCAGACGTGTTACACGCCCCATGCAAGGACAGCTGTTTATAAACCATCGAATGGCTGACTGAAGTCTTGCATTCACTACCGCTAAGAAATACTTCTTTCATGCCACTGAGACATTTGTTCGAGAAGGGTAGCTCCCATACCTCATGGATGCAACTATCTCCCAGCTTTTCATATCTGCGTACCGGAATGTGATTTAAACAGGAGGTGAAATGAAGCGTAGAAATAGGCAGATTAATGACCCCGTGTATTAGCCACTCAGCAGATGGTATTTCAGCCACAGAAAAAGGCAACTTTTCAAATTTTTCGATGTTTAGCATGACATAAGTAACTTCTTTCTTAGCCATTAGTTGTTGTTGTCACGTTAAATTAAAGGAAGAAAATATTTCCTTTGCGCTGACATGTTGCTAGGGAACGTGACCCGCCTTCAGTGTTTGAAGTGTCCAACCCAACTGCACAATGGACATTAGCTGACTTTGTCCACGGTGTAAGGAAGACATATCTGTTTGTATAATGTCTATAGCAGAAGAGACAATGTTATTTAAAGTGTATATCCGGTCGGACTAGGTATTAATCCCATTATCCACAACAGCTAATGCCTTTTTTATATTTTCTTGGTCTATTTGCCTTAATCGGGCAACTGCTTCTTGTTGGGAAAGCTTCTAAATTTCATTATATACTTCATATAAGAAACACTTTCTGCAGTGTTTTCTGGGGCCTAACAGGAAATCCTGTAAGTCAGCATTATTAGACAGGAGACTGAGGTGTTCTCTAACCGTATCTAGTGAGGAAGTTTTTGACCATTGCTGGCACAGTTTCCCTACACTGTATGTTGTAACTATACCCGCATGTTCGGATGATATATAGCGAGGGTCCAGCCTATTAGTTCTAAAACCCCCCGAGGAGTTGATAAAACGTTGGTGACACCCATTGGTATCTACTGGCCACAATAACCACCCTCCAGGACATGTCAGTGAAACATTAAATGTACCACTCTGACCCATTCGTCGAGGTGATCTTCAGTTGCATTTGCATATTTTTGCCAATTACAACATTTTTCAGGGGCCTAGACAACTTGTTTGTTGTACTGTTTCATTTAAGCATATCATTTGTACAGGTATCAGGCATGCTCTGAATAAAGCTTCCGTCCCCCTCATTTGCCAATGACTAGTTCCCCACACACTTTTTAAGTCAATCGACTTGAACCAATATTCATAGCCTTCTATAGTCAACTGGGAAACAAAGGATTCCGAATATATGAATTTCGTATTTGTCAATAATATGTGTATGTTTTTAGTAGGTGTCAATTTAAAATATTACGACTCAGCATTTTTAACATCATGCCCAGAAAAATATGTAAACTTTTCAGAATATGTTTTGGATCTCCCTTGTAGTGGAGTCGGACAATGTTCCCATTGTGTATAATTGAAAACAGTTTTGGGGCTGCTTGCTCTGTGTATAAAATGGTGCCCATATTAATTATAGCAAAACATACCACCATAATTTTCTTTAGATTGATAAACATCTTCGTTTTCAAATACAGTATAATACTGCAATTCCGTCATCATAGAATCAACTGTTTTCACATCGCAATCATCAGAGACAATGCCTGGTATTATTATATAATTCATGGAAAGTTTGAATACATATGGTATTTAAATAACCTCCGTGGGACCGTATATATCAAATGTTACTTTATCCCAAACAATCCCATCAGGAATTGGTATCGCGGAAATGTTCACAAAAGACAAGTCTCTTCGGATCTTGTGTGATGAAAAATGTGGTTTTAGGACCTCATCCCCCAGTTCAACTGTTGATTTTCCAGGAAGAAAATGACCATGTATTAACAAAAAGAAAGTGATGACAAAACCAATCCAAAGTAGGAAAGCTATGACAGTCATGGAAAGCCACAGATAGTTCCATGAAAAAATAAAGTATGTTATTTTAAGCCAGTTCATTAGCTTACGTGTTCTTGACAGTTCAGGTGTTGAAGAGGCAAATGAGTCCAAGACGTCATCATTGATGTCAGCAAAATATCCAGAAGCAGTTTGTGCAAAAACTGGAGCTGTATTAGTTGCTGGAGTTGGTGTTTCTCGTGCTGGCACAGAATAAATAGCACCATCTGTTTGTGTTGAAGCTGTATCGAATCGATCAACTATTTCTGTATTATTTGATGTTAGTGGAACCAATGCAAGATCATTTTCCACCCTTCCCAAGCTCGGAGAGGTGTCGGTGTTGCTACTCACAACTTGTAGAGGAATGTCCTGACAAGAGTGAGAGGGATTCGGGAACTACTGGTTGTTCCTCTTGGTCTGCTGTGAAGGATCGGCCACATGGTGTAGTTTGACATTGTCGATGGAGACAAAACGATATTCTTGAGCACCTGCCAACGGTGGTAGAATTACAGTTCTGGTACTGTGTATCCCCAAGACTGGGACTCGTGCTCGATCCCTGACTCTAGGAATCCAGCCGGTAGATGTTACAGGTACATCCTTAATTCCTACGGAGGCAGTACTGGCAGAAGAGTTGTCATCACGGAACTGTTGTAATTCCTTTAAGACAGTGACATGCTCATTTATGTCAAAAGGTGTTTCTGCGGCCTCCACGCCAGGACCATCAAGATCTGGAACATACATCTGAGTTCCGAACAGGAAATCATATGAAGTACGACACCCCAAGGACCTTCTGGGCAGATTGGTAAGTGCTCTCTGAACTCCATACATGTGATTAAGCCATCTACAACCTGTACCTAAGACTCTAGCTGTTAAGGATTGCTTTAAATCACAGTTTAATCGCTCCATGACACTATTTCCCCGGGATGAAACGGAGACGAGTGCTGCAGTTGGACCCCCAATGAAGCCATGGTGTCCCTGAATGCCCTAGAGGCAAAAGCTGGTCCCTGGTCCGAGTGGTAAGCCGCAACTACATATGTACAGATAAAGACGCGCAAATCTTTAATAACAGTCCGAGCGTCAGGTGAGTGTTGTGGCCACACCCATAGAAATCTGGAGCAACAGTCAACAGTGACCAAAATATACTTGTATGCACTGTCCGGTGTTAGGGGACCGCAATGGTCCAAGTACACACATTGTAAAGATTTATTTGAAATCAAGAGGGGTGTCTGCGGCGGGCGTTTGGCAGTGGAAACCTTCATTTGTTGGCAGACACCTACGCCTGGTATCTTAACTTCAGTGTTCAGGAACCCTCCCATTCAGTAGGAATATTTGTCAGGAAATGCTTTTGGATAGGGCGTACCATCAGCCGTAGCTTTCACGGCAGCCCATATAACTGCAACAACAGCAACCACAGCAACTGCTGACGTTTGCGGCTTCATCAGCCAGTGTATTCCCAGCAATGTGTATTCCAATGCGCTGCTGTCCAAATGTATGTACAACATGGACATTTAGTAGCGTTTCCTTTAGATCTGCTACTTTCCCCCACAGGAGTCTGTGTTTAATGGTGTTGCCTTTAGAATCTCTTAACCCATTCTGGCGCCAGTAATGCAGGTACTCATTGAAGGACTGGACAGAATAATACGAATCCCAAACAATCAGTGTATGCTGTGCAGGCTCCGTATGTTCCAGTGCCATCACCAGAGCCTTGAGCTCTGCTAATTGTGCTGTGCAATCCCAGAGGGCTTGTGTAAATGTATGGAATGGACAAACTTATTGTCCTCCATATAACCGCTTACGACTGCGCAGGCAGCAGAGTATTGATGCTTTGTGCCAATTGCAGGCTGTGTAGAGCCATCGGTGTACATGACTCTGTGATATTGTTCGATAGGCAAAGTGTCTGCTGGAATTGGATATTCTAGCTCATATTGCAAATATTCTTGAGTTTGTAGCTTTGGGTCAAAGATGTAGTCTACATCAGTGGCTGTCAAAGACGTGGCCCACTGTATCCAACGTGGATGTAATGCTTTAGCGTTTGGGACGCTTGCTTTTGTAACAGCCTCTAGGGCTGGAATTGGAGAAACGACAATGATTTGTTTTCCCTGGGCTAGAGGTCTTTCTTTAATGACAGCCAAAGCGTTGTTCTGCTATTGAGTACAAATGTGATTTGTAAGCTATCAGGACGGTCTCACCCTCATTAAATGTTACATAAGTAAAACCAATGGCCCCAGCAATTACTCTGATGACCAAGTGTGTTTTGTTGTCCCTCG
This sequence comes from Pleurodeles waltl, assembly GCF_031143425.1. Taxonomy (NCBI): domain Eukaryota; kingdom Metazoa; phylum Chordata; class Amphibia; order Caudata; family Salamandridae; genus Pleurodeles; species Pleurodeles waltl. Next base: position 918,757,705 of record NC_090446.1, on the reverse strand, counting down.
TGTGTAGGTGAAAGCATGTCTGTCTGCAGTTCCATAAGTATTTGTGTGTGTTCGACTGTCCAAAATGTACTTGAAACGTCAGGACGTATTAAGTCATATGAGGGTTTAATGCGTGATGCATCATCTGGAATGTAAGTTCTGCCAAAAATTAGAAAACCAAATAGAGATTGGAGTTTTTTTATTGTGTTTGGAGGTTGTAGTTGTGCGAATTTTTTTAGAAATTGTGGCGCTAGGCTCTTTCCTTCACTTGATAGCTCATATCCCAGGAACAGGATGCTGAGAAAGGCAATTTGTTTTTTTAAGTTGAATTTGTAGTCAAATTCAGCAAATCTGACAACAATGCGGGCTACCTGTCTTAAATGCTGTAGTAATTCATCATCCCTAAGATAAATATCATCTACATAGGACAATGCTTCACGGTCAATCTCGTGCAGAATTGCAGTGAGACGAGCTGCGAACAGTCCTGGGCTGTTCTTATACCCCTGAGATAAACAACAGAATTTTTTCTGGGAGCCTAGTACACTGAAACTTGTTAAGTCTCTAATCTCAGGCACTATATTCTGGCAGAACAAAACATGTGAACTATCCAGTGTTATTTTGTATGCACTATATTGTTCATTAGTGCTGTACTATGTCAATTTTGTATAGCATATGTGCGTGTATGACTATTTAAGTGTCTGTTGTCTAAGACTATTCTGTATGAATGGTCGGGTTTAGCTACTGGAAATAAAGGGTTATTCATTGGGGAGACACAGGGTTCAATTACGCCCTGGTACTCTAGTTGTGTGAGTATTTCTCTCACAGGTGCTTTTGCTTCATGTTTTATTGGGTACTGAGGTTGACGTTCATTTTTAATGGGAATTACATGGTAGGGGGATTCTTTATCCCATCCTACATGATTGTGATATAACGAAGGTGCCTGTGCCAAAGCCCAATCAATGCTACAGGATTCAGCAAGTTCCTCTGGAACAAGGGGTTAAAAGGAACGTTTAATAACATCTTCTCCATATGGGCAGGTACCGACAAATTCAGGAGGCCAATCTTGTTCCCCCAATAAAACATCATATATGTTTATTACCCGATCCCAAAAGATTACACTTATTATGCGTTCAATGTCTCCTTCTAAATATAGCGTTACTTTATACACCCTATCAGGCATGGAGACACGCATGTCAGCAGTTTCTACTTGTAGAAAGTCATCAGTTGCTTTCACCGCCAGATGCTCTAGAAGACTCCGGTGAACTATTATGACCTCTGCCGCGCAATCTAGCTGTGCTAGTGCCCACTTCCTGTTCTTCAAGAGGACCTTCTTCTTGAGCGGCATGTCGTATTGCGACTGCTGCCACCTTTTTCTTTTTAAATTGGGGTTTTTGTTGGAGAGGTTTCTCTTCCTTTTTAATCAAAACCTCTGATAAGCAGTGTGATTCCTGCCTCGATTTCACATACTCTATTCTTCACTCTGATTGCCGACCTCTCTCACTTCGTTTTTCCGATGAGTCCTGAAAGGAACTAGATTGGCGTGTATTCGTATATTGATATCTATCAGGCGTCTTTTTATTATCTCTATTTCTGAGATTGTATCTATTCTGTGGGGTCTCCGTACGCGGAGATTCTCCCCTTTCTTTTTTAGGTGTTTGTCGTTTTTTATTTAAACGTTTCTTATTACCCTCAGGAGCTTCCTTGGAAAAATCTTTATTAGATTTGCCCTGAAATTGTGGTTTATTTGGTCTGGCCCCTAGACTATCTCGACCAATGTTAGACTAGGTCTCTGCGATAATCTTGGGCAACTCGCGTTTCTGTTGCTGTTAAGGAACATCACAGAGCTGCATGCGTACTGCTAATGCTTCCCCTTTAAGATTACTTAAAATAATTGAGGATACCGTGGCAAAATTTCCTATTAGTTGCATCCCCAAATCCAGGGCCGGGGCAGCCCCGCATTCATCTTGAATTTGCTTCATCACTTCCGGCAAATTGGCAAGTGTCGGTGTACCGTGTGTGGTTGTATAAAGCGAGGCAAATACCGTGCCCCAGGTATTACAGATATCTACTGTAGGGACCATCCCAAATGGCAAGCACATCGTTAGAATTCTATGTTTATCCTGAGGTCCCGTATGGGGAAATACTGCTTCCAGCGCATTTATTTTTTGTGCTAACCAAAACAGAGTTTCCTCTTGTTTGGCGGGTACTTTACCTATGATCGAATGTACAGTTGCAGGGTTTATACCTGATGTCACTGCATGTGGTTGTGCTGGAGCAGCACGTGCTGGGTTTGTATTTAATGTTTGCATCACAAACTGTAGTAATCGTCTATATGTCGCTGTTAGTTCAGTATAGAAGCGACGAACCTCAGCTGCTTTTAAAGTCGCTACCACAGGGTGTGGTGTATAGGTGGCCAATAAAGGCCAGGTAGGACCATCATTACTTAGAGGACCTAACCTTACTGGTAATATTGTGTGGGGTAGGGTGCCATCAAGCCAATTATTATGTTCTTGATAAGATAAAGGTATTTCTAAATATGCATATGCCCTGTACTGTCCAGGTATGTTTGCAAGTGTATAGTGATGAAATGTGTTTGTGTTCCAATCAACTGCTGGAAATGTGACCCAAGAATAGAAAAGTTCTGTTCTATAAGCTGGATGGGCATCCACCACAAATGTGACTGGACCCCCTGGGTCGTTAGGCCATTAGCTAATAATTGTGCAGTCAGAGGTTGTCTCATATTGACTGCTATTGCTACCTGCTGCGGATTTGCCATCCTAAATAGAAGCTATGTTCAGAGAAGGCACACCAAATAAGGTTTTCCTTTTAGAGTTCAAGCTTGAACAACCTCCAGCACCAGGTAGGATAACCTACTTAGCTGGGGCAGAAACCCTCGGTACCACGGATGTCTCCGTATACAGTACTGGGGAATCATTGTATGTAATGAGACAGAGATACTCAGGAGGACCTGAAAATTAGAGCCTGACCAAACGTTGGCGGCGCCATGTTGCGTAGGCTCTCATTATTCTAATAAGACTACTGGATTTTGAGCGGCAGAATTGCCTGCGGCGTGGGAGACTGAGTCTGACCCACTGCAGGTGACACCTGTTGCTCCAATCCGGGTTTTGCTCCGGCCAACTAGCCTCATCGCGACCCGAGGGCAGGGATGACTGGGCAGCCGAGCACATGACATAATTATTTCTCAGGGAAGCGGTGGTCACTCAGGTCTCATCCGTTTCTCTCAGTTACCTTAGTCTCATATATAGAATGACAAACAGAGGCAGTATCTGTTTCAATAATGATTTTAATAAAACAACTTTATCTTAGATAGCAAAGCATGAGCTGCAATAACCAGGAAGACACAGCATCACAGTATTAAAATTGTGACGAGGAGACTGAAGCATAAAAATAACGCTATCATATTGTCACTAAGGTCAATAGACTAACTCCTACCTAGGCTATGATAGAATACAGTGTGTTAAGCTCTAATTCTGCCCTTCAGGTTCTCCTGGAAAGACATCATCCCCCATACCTGAGCAAAGGCCTGTGGTCTGCGTTAGCATCTGTAGCGAAGTATTCGGCAATCAGCATACAGTTTTGGTTCTCTGGCTGGAATCTCCCTCTAACGTGTAAGGGACCGGGAAGTGTTTTTATAACAACACAGCTGATGTTCTGAGAAAATGTCCCTACGTAGAGATGTGTGTTTTCTACGAATGTCGGAGACTAAACTTATACCACGTTCACTGGTGATGTACCGTGCTGTAGCCTTGGAAGAAGCACAGAGTGAGCAAGAATGTCTTGTTTGAGAACAGAGTGCTGGCCTAAGCAAAAACAGTTAGATAAACAGAAAATAAAACAAGACCATAAAAGTGGCTATTGTAACAATAAAATAAAGCCAAATAAAATATATATAGGTTAGAGTGCACAGTGGCTTGTCCTAGTGTGTTAAAATAACGTGCATGGTGCTAGAGCTAAAATGGCTACACAACAACAGGATGGGCCAAATTATCACCATGTTGGGGGAAAATCAAAGGCTGCAGAGGGAACACCAGCAGGAAGTCATGCAGCAGTGGCAGGCACAAAATGCTCACATGGCTACCATTGCAGGGGTGCTGAGGGACATCAATACCGCCCTTATTGGTTTCTCCACACTCCATGAGGCCCCTTCCACTAGCAATGTTACATCTGCCCCTTCTACATCTGTGGCAGCTTCTGGAATTGAGGACCTCCCAAGGGAACCTCATGCCTCAAAAACCCTTCCCTCTGTAGCTGAAGAACACCCTCCTCCTCGCAAACATGGACATCCTCCCAGACATCCAGCTGGAGCAGATGCCAAGACCAAACTCACTGCCAGGAAGTGAACCTCTCCTGATTTGACACCCTTGTGTGCCACAGATACACCCTGTTTACTGTTCAGAAACTTAACTCCATTTTCCCATGTTACAAGGACACTGGACTTGTGTAACCAACTGGTGTAGCAGATACCTTGATGAATACATCAACCATGACTTCACTCATCACTTGTATTTTCATTTATGCACTTTAATTGTAACTAATAGTATTTTGATATGCACAGTAAATCACAATTAAACACAGCTACTGTGTATGTGTCCTTTATAATACATTTACAATAATCAAGCTTGCCAACTATGGTCTGGTCATGCCACCCTGTATAGAACAGCCAGTGTAATGGTCATCAGACAGAGGCCCCATCAGCAAGAGACACATTGCAACAGGAATGTCACAGGGCAGATGTCAGAGAGGTTTGAATCCAGGTCAACACAATTGTATAATCAGTATTCCAATCTGCAAATATAACATGACAGAGAGTACCATCAGGATGTAAGACATGGTGTCATACAATGCACATATACAGGTTATAGAAGTCATGCTCATGGTAAATTACCTACAAAGCATGGGTACACAGATGGGTCTTCTATATCACCAGGAAGAGGTTCTTCACAAACCATACCATAGCTACAAATACACACATCCCATAGAACAAAGAACATGACAGAGGAACCCAGTACATAAAACAGACACTAACATAGGCCCCATACCTGTAGGATTGTCACTCACCTATGTCAGTATACAGTTACATGCACCTCAGACAGCAAAGTTAAAAATAAACACAGCTAGGTCCCGTGAACATCACAAAATACTCAACCCATTGTGAAGCAAGAGGCACTGATCCAAACTTCACACATGTGCCACAAACTTCACCTGACACGTTATATGCCATTTTACATTCTCCTCAACTCAACAGGTAGAGGAAAATAACTAAACATTTACCACCCCACTTGTAAGAAGGATAAACTATCAAGGTACCACCCCACTGAAACTAAACTCATTTTACCAGGTATCTGTCAGGTACACCTCTAATGTCTGTCAGCAATTACCAAAGGCTACTGACACTGAATACCTCAAGCCTAGGTTGTGGAGCCAAACAGGATATAGCTAAATCAGAGAGTGGAAGGAAGAAAGGATAGGAGAATGCATAAAACATACCTCAAAACTGAGAAGTCTTTACCACAAGTATATGTTAGCATTTGTTGTGACAATACATGAAAAAGAAGAACATTCTGTCCCGTACATATTACAATCTATGAGTTTGCATCCATAACTCACACATAGGCATTGGAGCTCATGACACCCCCAATGATGAAGCAAGAAAGGAGGTCTAACGGCAGCCATCTACTACAAGTTGTGGACATTCATCACAACAAAAGGTCCACTTCACATACCTGTCTGTCAGTTGAAGCACTGATTGATGAGAGTTGCCCTACAGTCACCTGCTCCTTGTTCCTCTGGCTCTTCATCACTTGCCATATCAGCATTTCCAGCCACTGGTCCAGCTGCCTCCCCATCCTTTGCTATCAATGGTATCTGACGTTTCAGGGCTAGATTGTGGAGTATGCAGCAGGCAACAATAAGTTGGCATACCTTGTGGGGCGAGTAGATGAGGGCTCCTCTAGATAGGCCCAGGCAACTGAATCTTGCTTCAGGAACCCAAATGTTGGCTTGAATATATGCCTTGTCTTCCCGTGGGCCTTATTGTAACGGATTTCCTCTGGTGTGGTTGGGTCCCTCACTGGTGTCAACAGCCAAGGGCAGCGTGGATAGCTTGAGTCACCTGTGAACACAATGGTTGAACAACTCAAAAATGTATGTGGGACTGACTATATTGTGATGACAGGAGACATAACTCACAAACACACACTACAATGGAAACTTACCAACCGGCCAGGCCCTATCTGTTTGGAGTCGTACCATTAGCTGTGGGACATTGCTATTCGTCATGATGTAGGAATTATGCACAGATCCTGGATACTTGTCTGTGACTTGTGAGATGTACTGGTCTGCCAGACACACCACCTGAACGTTAATTCAGTAGTAGTTCTTCCTGTTCCTATACACCTGTTCATTGGCACTGGGTGGGATGGGTGCCATCAATAGCCATCAATAGCTCCTACCACATAAAGAATGTGTCCCATCTCATAAAAGTCTGCCTTCACATAGGCAAAATCCACTGGTGGGGAAACCTGATGTAGCTGTCCAGGTGTCTCAACAACGCACACAGTAAATCCTTCAAAAGAAGACTGAACATGGGCTGAGACATCCCTGCTGTTAAAGCTACTATATTCTGAAAGGAGCCTGTGGCCAGGAAGTGCAGCACTGAAAAGACTTGAACGATGGGACATGTGCCATAGGGATTGTGAATGGCAGACATCAGATCTGGCTTCAACTGAGTACTAAGAACCATGATGGTATGACGATTAAGGCAATATGTCTGGATGACATGCCTTTCCTCCATGGTGTCCAGATCTACTAGTGGACGGTACACTGGTGGTTGTCTCACTATCCTCATGGCAAGATAACTATGTTGAGAGAAGTGAAAATACTATGAGTAATGCAGTATGCACACATCATGCACACTTTATCACCTCATATCTAACATCTGTAGGGAATGCCTTGCACATCTGATATATACAGTACAGCCCATAGATTTGCACCAATTTCACTCTCCTTGGTGCACATTGGCAACTATGACAATAGAATTGTACATATGATACTAATGTTAGAGTATGTGTGTGTAAGACTTAGCTGTCCTGCACTAATCACACATATGTTTTGTAGTCGATCAATATCTTCCCGTGGGCTATGAACCTCTGAGTAGCTGTTCATAGTTATCACCATATTTACTCACGCAACACAGCTTTTACTGCACATTTGTACAATATGTTACACGCACATGATGGCACTACATCCAGATATACAGCATTTGAGGGGAGTAAGTGAATGACGCAGATTAGTAAACACTTACAGCTATGAAATGTACCCAAAATTGGAAGCGCCTAACCTACTGGAATGGACAGGTGGAAGTGACCTAAGTCCGCCGGCAGCAGTCGTCATGGCAGTAGGCGGTCACAACCGCCTTGTAACTTGACGCTCTGTGTCCCTCCTCACATCCAGCCCTTCCACCTCCATCACCTCTCCTGCCCCTCCTGCAAGTACCCATACCTCTCCCCCCAGGAAGTCTCCCTCTCTCAAGAGTTCACAACCCTCCCCTAAGCCTTGACCTAAGTTCCCACTCCAAAACCCAAGCCGAAAAATCCTCCATCTGCCCCCAATCCCTGAGGTGCCTGCCGCACCCTTGATGACCCTTCATCTTTGTCTTGCTGTTATTTTCTTAGGGCAGTTTTGGTCTTGGATGATTTTGTTTGTGTGTGAGTAAGTTTTGTGTGAATGGTGGTTGTGCTACCAGTTGTATCTTATCAGCATGTGTGGTTGTGTGCACAGCATTTGTCCCTCTGTGATGGTTGTACATTATGTGATGGACATGAGTATGTTGGGGACATGTTGTTGTGTTGCTATTGGGTGGTGCTTGTGTTGAGATGTGTTATTTGCAATGTTGTGTGCCTTTGTGTGGTTGCACTGTGTGCGTGAGTGTGTGTGGAGATTGGTATGTCAGATCTGTTGTGATGTGTGTTTGTGGCGTATGACGTATGCCTCGTTGTTTGGATGTGTGATTGTGTGCGTTCGTTCTCTGATGTTGTTACGTTGTGTTGTGTGTATGATTTATCAAGTGGTGGTGTGTAATGTGTGTGCTTGACAATGCTTTGGTGGTGTTGTGGTTGTTTTGTAGTTGTGTCTTTTGGTGGTGTTGTGTGTTGTTGTGTGTGACTGTGCCGATGCTGTGTATCTAGGGGTTGTGTGTTTCAGCAGTGTGTGTGTGTTGGCCATAGTGTGGGTACTGTGTATGTGCGTGTGTGTATGTGGCTGTGTGTGAGTGTGCATGTCGGTGTGAGGTTACTTGTGTGTGTCACCCTTGTCACCCGTTTCCGATTAGTATGTTGTGAGTGTGTAGGTACTTAGAGATTTTTTAACAGCGACAGGTAAGTGTGTGTAGTCACGGTTGCTGTCGTTGTCACTGTTCCAATGTAATTGGGTGAGCAGGAGCATCAGGAAGATGTGTACTTCAACCTGGGATGACTCCTGGTGGTCCACATCTCTCAGCGTCCCACCTACTCCGACTGACCACGCCCGCAACCTAGGAATCATCCTCGACTCCTCCCTATCAATGACCGACAGGTAAATGCAGTCACCTCATCCTGCTGGCACACCCTCCACCAACTCTGCAAAATCTTCAAATGGATCCCGGATGACTGCCACAAGATAATCACCCATGCCCTAGTCACAAGCAAGTTCGGCTACGGCAATGCACTCTATGCCGGCACAACGACAAAGTACATCAGGAAACTGTAACTCATCCAAAATGCCACTTCCTGAACCTCCCCCACCAGGAACACATCTCCGAACACCTGAGACTCCTCCATTGGCTCCCAGTGGAGAAGCGAATCAACTTCAAACTACTCACCCACACCTACCAGGCCCTCCACAACATGGGACCGGCCTACCTGAATCGTAGCATCTCTTTCCATAACCCCGCCACACCCCTCCGATCTGCCCAGCAGGCACTAGTCACCATTCCACACATCCGGAAAACCACCGCTGGAGGAAGATCTTTTACCTACCTCGCAGCCGAGAGCGGAGACAACCTACCAACGCACCTCAGCCAAAGCTCATCACTCACCATCTTCAGGAAGAATCTCAAAACATGGCTCTTCGAATGAGGCCCAGACCCACCACCAGCGCCTTGAGAACCTCATGGGTGAGTAGTTGCGCTTTATAAAAACAGATTGATTGATTGATTGGTAGTTCTGGTTCCATGGCAGCTCCGGGCGGGTATGGCTTCCTGAAGGTAGTGTCTCCTTTTATACAGTTGGTTTCCGCCAGGGTTCCTTTGGTGGTGGGACCGCAGTGGAAACCTTGGTGGTGTGCAGCCTCGTAATATGTCCGACAGGAACATGGTCTCCACCGGCCTGCTGGTGGCTACCGTTCACCATGGCAGCCTGACCACACTGGCGGTGCCGGCAGTGAATTGGCTGTATTCGGTTGGGAATACCGCCATGATCATAATTTGGCGGTCTTCTCCGTCAGCCTGTTGGCAATACGACCGCCAACATGGCGGTCCTGAGTCTGCCAGACTCGTAATGACCCCTTTTGTGTTGAATCTCACTGTTACTTGTTTGAAAAACAATTGAGATTTTAAGTTGTTTCTTTTCATAAGACTCTAGTTTCATAGGCTACTTTTAACAAGAACTAGTCACTTAGCTCTCTCATATTTCTCAATGTGAAGGCTGCACTGCTACAAAGAAACACAGCTCTCAAATCTGTTAGTATCTTCCTCAGAGAGGCTCTAGATTCCTGACTCATAACAGGAAGGCTACTTCCTCACAGGAAGACTCTTCCCACAACACTCTTCAATTAACAAATTCAGAACCTGAGACACTATTTGCCTCCATATTAACCAATGACGTCTTGCCAGGAAAGGGGAAGAACACTGAGAGCTGAAATGATACCTATATTATAACGCCACTTCCCGAACAAACTTTCGCGACAAGGAAAATGAGGCAAGTTGCTCACAGGGAAAACTCCTTAGTGAAGGGCACACTTTAGAAACAGCACACACTGTACATTATATTCTTGGTTCAAACTCAAAACCATGAGAGTGGTGTCCAGGGATAGGCACATTAGCAACCATCTTTAAATTCCTCAACTTCCAAATAGCTCTCCAACTATTGGATCTGATTATTCTTTTGAGAAGATTACATTCACTGTTTTGGCTTTGGACCTTAGCACTTTGTGCTAGATCTTGATAGAGGCATAGCATAAAAATAGCTTTAACCTTTGTTTTTGCAGTCAATTTTATTTTATTTTTTTAAAACAAACAGATCTTTTTATCACACATAACTTTAATGTTACTTTAACTATCTTTTTGTGAATTTCTGTTTTTTTTAATGTAAAGTAATACTTAGGCCCTCATTACAAACATGGCAGTAATGACCGCCCTGCCTGCGGTCATTATCACAAACGGCATGGTGGTTCAGACTACCACATGATGAACACAGTAGTGAACTGGCTGAAAAGCAGCCAGTTCACTACTACCCACTGCCAGGCCAGATTTGACCGCCCGGCTGACGGTAAGCACTTTCGACCCGGCAGTGGAGGCCAGACCGGTGGTGGGATAATGATCCCATTTCCAGCAGGGATTTCCTGGCGGGAAACCCCGCCAGGTAATCCATGGCAGAAAGCATACAGGTGACAGGTATTCTCATCCCTGTCACCTGTATGTGAGACGCCAGAACCAACCCCTGAAAACTGACCCCCCATCCCTCCTCCACCCAATCTCCCTGTAGGCCCCCCCAAACTGCCCCTCACCATCCCCCACCTCAATACAGGTCCCCCCAAACACAATCCCGCATCTACATGCACCCATCTTCCTACAGGTCACACGCATTCATACACGCAGACACACAACCCCCCTTCACACACCCACATGCACACCCTCATGACCCCCTTCCCTCTCGGACAGCACTTACCTGTTCTGTGGCACTGCTCCGGGAGGGAACGGGCTCCTTGGATTCTGCTCCGCCGACATCGCCGCACCTCCATACACCACCACGCCTATGACTGCATCATTATAGGCGTGGCGGTGTCTGGACTGATGTGAGGGTGGAGCAGCATCCACCCCCGCCACCGACTGCCAGCATGGCATATGGTGGGCCTCCCCTCCATTAATGGCGGTGAGGCTCCATGCGTCAGAATATGACGGAATGCCTTCCGCTGCCGCTGGCGGTCTTCCGTTGAACGTTAGCATGGTCGGCGGCGGGCTATCCCGCCATGTTCATAATGAGGGCCTTAATTTACATAATTAAATATAACCCCTCACTATCCACCCAGCGTGTCCATCATACTATTTTTGGGGGCTGCGAGAGCAGCACCAAAGCACCTGCGGCCCCAGATTTGGTGCTTGCTCCCACTTGGTGGGAGATTTGAAAATGCTCACGCCAAGTAAGAGAAAAACACAGATTTCCCTGTCAGCGCATGTGCAGGCAGGTTAATCACAATGTCCCGGGGGTAGGCTCCACAGGACATAGCATCTGAGCTTGCCCTGAGGGACATTTATGGCTCAGGGAGGGGGATCATGTGGCTGTGCTTCATTCAAGTAACGGCCCCAGGAGTGGGCTCCCTAGGGTCTTTTCAGGCTTGAGGTGGGGGGCTGATCTGTCCTCCCATTTTCTTACATTTTGGCCCCAGAGCTGGGCTTCCTGGGGCCTCTTGAGGCTTGCGAAGGGGGGTGTCATGGTCCCCCTCTCCAGAAAAGTCCTTTTGGCCCCAGGGTAGTGTCCCTGGGGCCCCTTGAGGGAGGGAGGTTGCTTGACACCCGTCACTCTACAAACACAGTTTAGCCCTTGTGGTGGGCTCACCCGAGCCTTTGGGAGCTCAGAGAGGGGGACCGTACTGGCCTACCCCATTTTGGCAAATTGCAGCCCCTCGGACTGGGCTTCCCAGGTCCTCTGGAGGCACAAGGAGTGGGACCAAGCAACCCTCCCTCTTCTTCATGAAACCTGCCCAGGGGTTAGGCTGAGTGTTGGATACAGACAAGAGTATATGGTTGATTGTTGTGGATGTTCTGGAGTGTTTCTGGGCATTACCAGCAGGGACGTCCTAGGAGGCGGTTGTGGTTCTCTCCTATGGGAATAAACTGTGCAACTTGGATATCATGACACTGCAGCCTTGAGTGTTATTTACTTCACATTGTCACACTCCTCAATTTGGTGATGAGCGAGAGAGTTAATTGATCAAGTTGATTAGAGAGAGACCCATAGAAAACTGTTTCTTCTCTCGGGACCTTTGCTGGAATTCCACATAAATACATGGACAAGCTTAGAGTCTTCAAAGCATTGATGAGTTGAAGGCATTGTATTTACTTTAGCATTCTGCGGTTTGCCTAATATCGCCTATTTGCACTAACACATGAAATTTAAACTGCTTGACAGTTCAACAGTATTTGCCGCAAGCCTGTCTCTGGCTCATATATGAGCCAATTTTGTGCGCAACCAATATCCTTGTGGCCTCATTGCATCATCTCACGATCCACACCAATGTGTCACCCTCATTGCATCATTGCGTCGCACGCTGGAGTAATGCATAAGCGCAAGCACTCTGAATTAACGTCATCACATAGCCTACATGTGGTCATTTTAAATTTAGAAATCCAGTGCTTTTTAGGCTACTGTCATAACTATACCCATTTTTTTAGGATAGCTGTGTAATTCAGTGACAGTTCATCCGCTTCACTTTGGCTGCAAGAAAACAGTATACACTCAGGTATTTGGAATTTGCATTTTGTTTAAATCTTCATTTACCTTTTAAAGATAAAGGCTGATACTTTGGCTGTTGTTTATTTGTGACCTGCATTTGGAAATACATTTTACGAATATGACAAATTCAAACAATGTTGTGCATCTCAACCTTTTTTTGCAATTTCCTGGGAAACCACCAATGTTGTGGAAAAAATGGCTCTGATGTTGTGAGAAGTATATTGTTGCCATTGATGCCAACAAACTGGATCCAATTAGAAGTGCTGCTTTATTATTTAATCATCTTGGCGATGCTGGACAAGACATTCATGATAATTTGCCTCATTTTGTTCCACCTGCTGCAGAAGGGGTGACATGTGATGACTACACAGATGCAGTAGCTTGCTCGACCAAACAGTACTCTGATGAGCCATCTGTCACGTTGGAAAGACACACTTTCTTCAAAAGAATGCAAAAAATAGAAGAACCATTGAGGACTATTTAGCTGTTCTTGGGGTACTTGCATCTCAATGTGGATTTGGCAGTAATCCCAATGTTTATCTCAGAGATCAGTCTGTGATCAATTGGACCTCACGTAGATTTCAAGAAAGCATACTGAGCTGCATAAATTCCACTCTTAATTAGGTCATAGACATCGCTAAGAGCATAAAGAGATCTTTTAATTCACAAAAGCCATCTCTGAAGAAACTAGAGACAGTATACCTGTCATTTATTTATTCAGATGATGACACCAGTGTTTGTGTTGTATCTAGAAAGAACAAGCTCAATAGACCTCAGGGCAAAAAAGTCTAGCTATTGTTGTAGGTGTGGTACAAACATCACATAAGTAACAATCCTGCATGCCATTTACAAGGAAAAAAGTGTCATTTAGGTAAGAAAACATGGCATTTTCAAGTTGTTTGTCGTAGTGCGAACACTACAGTTAGCCAAATCACAACTGATGAAAAGGATCTGTGTGAGAGTATGAGCAATGTGTTAACTGTTGATGTGGGAATGGTACATACACATGAGAACTTGTTCAAAGGGCCCATCTGTGAAGTAGATATAGGTAATGTAGGTATGAATGTCATGGCTGATTCTGGTTCGCTGATCTCTATAATGTTGGAAGTTATATTTGAAAAATAATGGTTAAACAGGAAACTACATTCTACAGACATCAATCTAAAATCATTTGGAAAGTATGACATTATTATGAGAGGATACTTTCCAGGTATTCTGACATTTAGAGGTACATCAATCTACATGAAAATGTATGTTGCAGAAAAAGCGAGGGACATCTTGGGCTGACAAGATCAAGGTTAACTGGGCTTAAACCTAGATCTGATAAACCAGTGATGTTAGGTGTAATGCCTACTTTAAGTGTAGACACTAGTATGGATGCAAATATTGATATGTTATTAGACAGATATTCACAAATCTTTAGTGAAGCGATCGGCTTAGTTAAGGATTTTGAACACAGAGTTGTTCTAAAGAAGAATGTTACACTAGTGGTGCAAAATGTTCTATTAGTCCCTATTTCTGTTAGGCAGAAATTTAAGTCATTATGGATAACATGTGTAAACAGAAAATTACACATAAAGAATCGTCTGAGTTGCTTGCTGTAGCTGTGATTGTGAGGAAAAAATCTGGGGAGATCAGGTTGTGTGCAGATCTCAGATATCTCAACAAAAGCATAGTTCTGAACTGTCATCCTCTCCCACACATTCATGACATGTTAACAAATGTGGCTAATTGCAAGTATTTTTCAGCTATAGATCTGCAGTCTGCGTATCATCAAATTCCGTTAAATGAAGAATCGCACAGATTAACTACTTTTTGGACACCGTTTGGAGATTGCAAGTATTTGCAGATGTCTTTTGGTCCGGCATCCACAGCCAGCGTTTTTAAGCATTTAATAGGTATACTTTTTGGCAACAAAACAGGGATACAAGCTTTCCAAGATTAAATTGTGATTGATGCTGACAATGTGGAATCTCACAACAAAAGATTAAAAGAGGTTTTAAGTGCACTCAGGAAGTCTGGTATGACAATTAATAGACAGAAATGTGGATTTCTCACACAACAAGCGGATTATCTTGGTCATAAAATTTCAGGAGAGAGAATTAAACGTAAAATGTCATTGGTGAAAGTGATTACTGAAGCACTTATTCTGAAAGATTAAGACAGTTCAAGATCACTTTTAGGTCTTAGTGAGTACTACTCAAAGTTTATCTTTGAGTATGCTTTTGTGGTTCAACCATTGAGAGACTTACTAAAAAAAGAACAACATTTCTCTCTGGAATAAACAAGCTCAGGATGCAGTGAAATCTGATATTGTCAATGCACCTGCCATAAAACCATTTATGCATGGTTGTCAAAGTACCATCACAGTTAATACAAGTTCGTATAGACTTGGTTCTGTTCTCAACCAAAGTTTTAATGGCAAAGAAAACACTGTAACATTTGCAATTAGAGTACTGACAAAAGCTGAGTGAAAATTACAGCGCAATTGAACAGTAGGCACTGGCCTGTTCATGGGCTGCAGAGAAATATACAATGTACATGTGTGGCACATGTCTTGATTTGTTTATGGACCATACATAATGAGTTGACATGTTAAGTAATAGCTGTTCCAACAAACCTTCATCAAGGTTGAGAAGACTGCTATCACATTTGAAAGGATTCCATTTTGATGTTAAGTATATATCTGGAGGAAATAATGTGAGGGCAGACTTTCTATCAAGGTGACCTGTGGAAAATGTTCAGGAAGAAAATATGAGCCATGAGAATGATGAAGATGATTGTGTCATGACTGTCATGGATGCCACAGTTAAATTTCATATTGTTAGGAATGAGTGGAATGAAGGTTTTGAGAAAGAATAAACTGTGTGCAAAGTTGAAGAGTGTATTGTGAAAGGGTGCCCAAGAGACAATGGCCCTCATTATGTCATTGGCGGTAAAAACTGTCTACCGCCGCGGCGACAGCTGGCAAAACCATCGCCGCAGCTACCAGACATCCGCCATATTATGACCACAGCCGGATTTCCGCCAGAAGGATTGTGGAAATCTGGCTGTGGCCATGCTGGCGGATGGCGGTAAGGTAGCGCTGCTGCCACCAGCAGTGCCACGCCAGTAGACCACCGCCAGCCATATTATGACCCATAATACTGCCTGGCAGTGTTCTGCTGGCGGACACTGCTGATAGCAGCAGCGCCCCATCCTGTCTCCTGCCAGAGGACCCCCTGAAGACAGGTAAGTGGGTGCTCTAACAGGGGAGGGGGGTGCTGTGTGTGTGTGGGGGGGTGTGTGAATGTGTGTGCGTGCCTGTATGCGGGTGTGGGTTCCGTGTTGAATGTGTGTACATGTATGGAAGTGTGAGTGCATGTATGTTGTGTTCTGTGAATGCGTGTCTGCATGTATGTATAAAAGTGTGTGCAGATGTGTGTGTGAACGGATGTATGCATGCATGTATGAATGTGAGAATGGGTGTGTGTATGCGTGTGTGAAGGGGGCGTGAATGTAAGGGGGGTTGGAGAGGAAAGGGGGGTGGGCGGAATCTAGGGAGGGGGATGGGGTTGGGGAAGACCTCTATCAGTGACAGGGAACGGATTCCCTGTCACTGATAGTGCCTACCACGATGGTTTTCGTGCGGTAAGGGAGCCACGGAACCATGGCAGTAGGCGGGGTCATAATCCCGCAGGTGGTACAGTGACGGCCGCCAGGCTGGAGATTGATATCTCCAGCCCGACGGCCGTTACCGCTGTGGCGGTCAGTGTGGTACATTGGCGGTTTGGCTGCCAAACCGCCAATGTCATAATGTGGTGAAAAGTACCCCCAGCCTGTTGGCAGTACTTTCCACTATATTACCGCCGACCGCCAGGGTCATAATGAGGGCCAATATATTGTCTTCAGAATTAAGAGTTCTTTCCCAACTTTCATCTGAACTTTCCTTACTGAATGATATTGTTTTAAGACAAGATTGTTATGTGCCACCTTATGGGCTTCACCATAAAATTATTGGTCACGAGGGGCATTTGGGTATTTCTGCTGCTGTTCGTAGGATAAAAGAGCACTATTGGTGGCCTGGAATTGATTCACTTTAGAATATTTGTTGAAAAATGCAAGGGATGCTTATGTTCTGACAAATATTGGAAAAGGAGTGTCCCATCCCCTACTCCTGTGCCGTGGTCTGAAGGTCCCTGGGTGATAACCGGTTTAGATTATGCTGGACCATACATTTTATTTAAAACTGATTCAAAGTATTGAATTGTGGCTGTGGATTACTTCCTGAATGGATGTATCATGTGTTTTTAAAGTTAGCTAATACACACAATGTTGAAATATTCTTGGAAAAAATCATGTGCACTGAAAATACGCCAAACTCTATTGTAACAGAAAATGGATCACATTTCATATTGAATGAACTGCTGCAGTTTTGCAAGAAATATGATCTACAGCACATCCGATTTCCATTGTATATAGTGCTGCTTGTAATGGTCTGATGGACAGGGCCAATCGCTTTCCTAAGGAAGGCATAAAAGCTAACATTTCAAGAAACTTGAATGTAATTGAATATTTGAAAGACAACGTTTGGACTTACAGTAGTATGCCACACAGTACTACTGGTGTTGCACCTTTTATACTTTTGAGAGGCAGGAAATCAGATTCACATCTAAATGCCTCTTGGTTGGATAAGCGTACAGGTTGTGCTAGTGAATCATTTGACTTGATCAAGGTACACAAGAATGTGGAGAAAATTTGAAAGTCTTGTAAAGAGAATTTTGATTACACTAGGACTGTAAAGAATGTTGATGTGCAAGTAGATGATTGGTTTTTAATTAAAAAAACACTCACTGTAAGGAAAGACAAATCTAAGTTTAGCAAACCAGTTAAGGTAGTTAAGGTTATTGCAAGATGAATGTTTGTTGAATGAGGGTTCCATTGTGGAAATGAAAAAGGAGCAACCTCGCAGTTTATCTAAAAAAAAGCGAAGGTTTGGTTATGGCCGAGGATTCAGTTTGGCTTGATGATTCTTTTTTATTTAAGGAAAATGGTGGTGTTGATGGCAAGGTCAATGTGAATAAGGATTTGCAAGATACTTACAGAGCAAATCAAAGTGTAGAGGATGGTAGTATTGATCACTTACGGCATGTGATTGTGTGAGTCACAGTTTTGGGACTGAGAATGAAGTTGGTTTACAGAAAGGTTCAGAGGATACTGTCACGGTCTGCCTGTCGCTTCCCACCGTTGGCTGAAGAGCTTGAAGGAGCACCTGGTCTTCTGCTGGTTCTGGACTGACCAAGATAAGGGCGACCCTTTCTAGTAGCCACGATGCTGCTTGACTGAAAATGCCTAAGCAGACAGTACCCTCCAGGAGTCCCAGAGGAAAAAAAATAAAAATGTGGGAAAAAACTCTACACAGGAACTCCTGAAAAAAAGAAAAAAAGATAATGAGAAAAAAGGGAAAAAATTGAATAATCTCTACCAAGAGCAACAGGAATTGGAGAAAAACACGAAGAAACAGGAGCGAGGATCACCACCAAGCAGAAGTGTTTGCAACACAAGGAAGACCAGAACTGAAGGGCTTATATACCAGGAGACAGGAAGTGACAAACAGGAAGAAAGAGCGACACCATCTTGGATTGGGAAAGGCCGAATAGAAAAGAATAGGAAAAAAGTAGCAGTATAAAAGAAAAAAGGCATGCTGGGAAAAAGAACACCAAGAAGAAGACAACATGGATACCAGAACAAGGAAAGAAGCGAAGTGGAAAGAGAAGAAGAAAAAAGGAAGAGAGAAGAGGATTCCCCCCCAAGTAAGAAAGGAAAAATATCAGGGAAGCAGACTGGAATAGCAGTGCGACCGGGAGCACGAAATGTGCTTTCTGGGCCGTGCCACAAGAAAAGAAATACAGAAACACGGGCCGCGGCTATGCCGGTGCCCCGATACTCGGAGCGGCGGCCCGACCACGGTTTGAAAAAGGGACGCCGCGGTAAAGTGCGGCGTCACAGATACTGGTGAGAAGATTATGAAGGTTTAAAATGAATGCATGTGAGTAGTCCATGTCAAATTTAAAAATTATGTTAAATGTAATTGTTTTTAGAGTTTGGGATATGTGTTCTGTATTGCTGATTTAGGGACGATTTTTGGTTTGAGTTGCTTTCAGGGCTTGGGATATGTATATATTTCTCTATTGATGAAAATTCTAATTTTGTGTATTGCTAAAATTTCTACCTTTATGTGTTTTTTTAATGTTTGTTTTGTTTATTTTGTAGTTTACAGTAGTAATGTTTTCTTAGTTTTGTTGTTATAAGGGAGATGTTGGATATATACAAGAGTATATGGTGAAATGTTGTGGATGTCATCTGCTGTGGATGTTCTGGAGTGTTTCTGGACATTCACAGCAGAGACGTCCTAGGGAGTGGTTGTGGGTCTCTCCTATGGAATAAAATGTGCAACTTGGATATCATGACACTGCAGCCTGGAACGTTATTTACTTTGCATTGTCACACTCCACAATTGGGCATAAGGTATTTAAATTCAGCCCAGCCACCATTTATTTTTTACTCTTGCTGGATTGTGGCATTCTTTGCTGTTTTTTGCTCTTTTGTGGACCTGAAGGTCCATCGGGTTCCCTCCATGGGGCCTAGGAGATCAAGGTACCCTATCTTGCCTCACTACACTATTTTTTCCGAAGTACAGGACAGGGTACTAAGTCTGCGAGACCTGTAATGGCTGCCAGCAACATTCTCTCAAGTTGCTGACAGCCAATCAGAGTGCTCACTCTCATGGGAGTTTGACTCCCATAAGAGGAGATGGTCCAGGGGACATAAAGCTCCCTGGTCCAATCAGAACACTCTATTTTTAAATTGGCGCTCTGGCAAGAGTCCCTTGAGACTCTTGCAAGCCCAACTGTCCAGATATACAATTATTATTTACCCTTACTTTCTCAGAAACTACTTAACGATTTACCCCAAATCACAAAAGGCACAATCTGCGGACCAAAATCTAGCTTCCTGCCAATATGCTGTTTTTCCATTCAGCAGTTTTTGCTGTAGCCTTATCTAAAAGATCAATGGAAAATGCATGGAAAGTTTGTGGTTTACCTCCCCTTTTTTTCCAGTCCCTGCTTGATGGATCATTCAATACTTTCCAGGAAGGAACCAAGGTGGATAAGCCTTTTTGGGGAAAGTTTTGTGACAATTAGTCAAATGGGGCCAAAGATATTAGCTAACCAAAAACTGTTCTTTCTATGGAAAAGCAGACCTAACTATAACTACCTAGTGGTAGTTCCTGGTAAGGTCAGCCCCTGGTCATTTGGGTACCAAGAAGAAGTACCAGAGAGAATCAAAGGAAAAGATGTCCAATTTTCAGAATAGCTGAGGTCAGTCTACGAATCGCCTACGGTCCAAGAGGTGAAAGTTATAAAATAAGAGGATTAGTGTGGCTCTAAGTAGAGAGGGTAAGATCTCTTTATATGGGGGTAACCTCCTTTTGCACCAGGGGGTCCTCTTGGTCCAAGAGGAGTCGGTGTTGTCTATGAATTTGGCCTGCTTCACGATTTCAAGCTAGATTGGCAGAAATTGTCCTCTTCATCCATACAAACAAAACAGTGAGTGCAATTATCTCTAATTGGTGGAATTACAATTCTTAGAGTAACAACACTATTTGTTGGCCCACACCATAAATGTGAATGATGATATTGTACATATTATTAGTGATTCCCGTCCAGTAAAGATGTTCTTTGAAATCTATCCATATACTGTTGTTTTTTAATTTTTATGTTTTTTTTCATTTGGAACCAAGTATTCTCCTATCTTTTCATGACCTTTTTAAAGTCTTTTGTTCAGGGGCGGCTCCTTTGCAATGGCGAAGGAGCGCCGCCCCACTGGCTGAGCCAACAGCTGAAGAAAAACAATATTTTACTATTGCTTCATTTTTCAGCTGCTGGCTTAGCCAACATGTACAGAGAGGGGCAGGGCTGAGCCAAGGAGGGAGTAGAGGGGAGGGGAAGTGGAGTCCACCTAAGTGCGCATGTTAGTTTGGCCTGCCGTCCTAGGCTGGCCAAACTGATAGGCACACTTATGCTTCTTTAACCTGGCTGTGTTGGAGAACCTGCACAGACTCCCATCCACTGTTTGAGCAGCAGACCAAACTGCTCAGACCAATACTGCTGCTGCTCTCATGCAAAGTATAGCATGAGAGCAGCACCAGGATTGCGTGGAGGAACCTTTGCTGGTGTCCCAGGGACTGCTGGGACACCAACACCATCGAGGGAAGAGGAGTGAGGCAGCAGCAGCAAAGGTAAGGTTTTTTTTTATTATTATTTTATTTCCCCAGTAACTGCTCCTGTCCCCCTCCCACCCACCTCTCCCCTTGAGATTTGCAGCAAACTTTTGTTACCTCAAGAGTCTTGTAAATGCTGCAAAAAATGCAAATAACTAAAATAAACATTGTTGTGGATGAAGTTTCCTAAAAAGAATTCATAAAGAGTTTGTGAATAAGAATTATGATGTGACATTCTATCAGAAGCTGGTGTCTCACTTGACTAAAACTATTATTCCCTGCAATAGACAGTGAAGTAGAAGCACAGCTAACTGACAGGGTTGAGGAAGCTTCCAATATGTAAAGCTTTACAATGGTCAGATATCATACTTCTGACCCTTTTCCTTTGCAAATACACAGCATAACACAATCTCAAAACTAGGCCTACGTGGAATTTTAACTATACCAGAGTAAACAAAGTAATTTTTGTAATTTTCTATTATTCTTTTGATGGAAAATTTCTAAAAATTACACAGTTATGCCTATTTGTGTAAAGATATATAATATGGCACATAAATCCAACCACAGGAGAACAGGAACAACTAATTTAGGGGCATTGTTAAGAAAGTGACGCATCGGTTACGATGCGCCACCTTTCTTGGGCGCCACTGTCCCACCTAACGACACCATGGTTGCTCCGTATCTACAATACGGTGCACCATGACGGTCGTTAGAACAATAGCATCAAAAATGTTGATGCTATTGTGGAGCTTTTCTTCGCTAGTGTCGAAAATTATGATGCTAGTACAGCGCACAGGGAGACCCATTAATTAAAATGGGTGCGTCATTTTAATGCCTGCTCTGAGCATGTGTTAAAAATGATGGAAAAAATGGCGCAGTAAAATGTTGTAAATTTCACTGTGCCATTTTTTTAGGCCTTCCTGCGTCGGAACACCCCCCGTGCATAAATTATGCATGATGCAGGCATAATGTGGCGCAAGGGGTTGCAAAGTGATGCAATACAAGCACTGAACCACTTTGTAAATACGGTGCCGGGGAAAAGCCACTTAAACGCTGCCTTATCATAAAAAGAAAATGATGCAATGGTGGGGCAAGGTGGCTCTAGGGGCTTGTAACTATGCCCCTTAGTGAGCGCATGTGGCTGCTCCAGTTTGTGTTCTATTGCGTTTAGCCCTATTTCTGTAGCGAAAAAGGCATCCTCACGTCCATTTTGGATGCAACTGTACATTTTGCCTAAGTAAATGCTCCTATCATAATTCGGCGTAATCTCACGTTATTCTGATGTAGTTCTGTTTAATTAACCTACAGCAAATTATGCGAGTCTTATCCACCCTTATCAAAAAAGGCCTGGCCAGCTCTCTCCCACAGTCATGAAGGACTCATGTGTCCTCTTTTGTTGCTTGCTTAGGTCCAACATATTTTATGTTCACAACGCCCAAGTGCGATGTGTCTGAGAGCAAACCTGTATTTTACGATCCTGAAAATGAGAATAATCTCTGTAGCGAATGAACGGCTGGATTCCCCGGCAAAGCACCTCAGAGAACATTATGAATTGGGAGAATAATCGGGAATAAAAAGGGCACATCACTATGTCTAAGGAAAATATTAAATTAGCGATTAAGCAATTGGTTTTATTGGAAACACTGGAACACTCATGAGAAAGAACTCAATAAGGAAAGCAAAATCCACCGATCACTCGGCTAGTTGTGACCTTGGCTTGAAAATCCCCATTCTCCCCGACTTTGCGAACTCCAGCGTCGGAGAGTGCTGAAGGTTATGGAATGAAGGGGAAATCGTGATCGTTTGCTAATGATCAACCTTGTGGGTCCTTGGCTGGAAAAGTGAAAGAAGCATAGCCTAGAATGGAGCGCAGCTGAAATGGCCGATGACAGGCCCCGGTGTGCTCTCTTTTCTTCCAAGTGAGATACAATCTTCATTTGACAAGCACTGCGTTTGGGGCTATTTAGCCAACAATACCAGAAAAGGCGTGATGTCAAAAAACTAGCGGAGAGGAAATCATTTTCTAATTCCACGTCCAGCTCAGCCGCCTGCCTGCATTCCGTTGACAAAACAGCAAGATAACTGGAAGGTAATTTCAAAATCAACGCGATACAGATAGGCCTGCCACCAAAAGTATAGCAAACACAGGCAGTTACAGCTCAGGCCACTGGTGTCCTTGGAGTTAGGTCACGCGCCACTTGGTCTAAAGGCTGGAGAGTGTCGCTCACAAAGTGACGCATGCATATGGGCAAGGCAATGGGTAGGGCGTGCTTCAAAACACTCCTTAGGTCTCTCACAGATGAGTTAATCACGTCCTCCACTCCACCATCCCATCTTTTCCGAAATGCACGTAAAATGCACGCATAGCGATGGGAGGGAGTTCTATATTATTCTTTGACAATTAATGCCCCTTGTTCCCAACTCCTCTCTCCTTGCACACTTTTGGCATACATTTTCCCACTAGCCCCCTTCAACTCAGGATATTCAATGTTTTGCACAGTAGGGTTGCTCGCACTAGGGCCACTCTCCGCAGCTGCTGCATCGGTTGCGAGCAGTCACAGATCAGACAAGTCCCTGTCTTTATTATATTACATAGTGCTTTTTAGAAATGGGGTCTTTGGTTGACAGTCAGGTTACCCCCTGTTCAAGCAAGGACCCTCACTTTAGTCAGGGTAAAACAGAATGACCCTCAGCTAACCCCTACTTACCACCTTGGTAGCTTGGCAGAGCAGTAGGCTTAACTTCAGAGTGCTAGGTGTAAAGTACAGTATTTGTACCAAAACACACAGTAACTTAATGAAAACACTACAAAATGACACAACACAGGTTTAGAAAAACAGGAAATATTTATCTAAACAATACAAGACCAAAATGACAAAAATCTACAATACACAAGTCAAGTTATCAATTAAAAATCAAAAAGAGTCTTTAAGTAGTTTCAAACTCACACTAACACTGTTAGCGTAAAAAAGTTCCTTGGATGCGTCAAAAATAACCCCGCACAGGCGAATGGGCGTCAAAAAGGGCTTGCGATACGTCGATTCCACTCACGAGCAGGACCTTGCGTCGTTTCTCCTTTTGTTGGGTCAGGGTGCGTCGTTTCTTCTCTCTGCAGTAGAGCGATGCGTCGATCCGGTCAGCATTCTCAGGTCCGGGCAGGCCTTCCATTGTTTTTACATGCCCAGTGGTGATTGCGTCGGAAATCCAGCCGCATGATGATTAAAAAAACACGCAGCGCGGGTTTCGATCTCCGAGTTTCCGTCAGCGATGCTGCGTGTCATTTCTCCAGCTCTGTGCGTCGATTCTTTGGTCACGTTTCAGGCGAGTGTCGATTTTCAGCCGCAGAGCCGGTGGCGCACCATTTCTTCAGCCACAGATCGGAGTTGCATCGATCTTTTCCCCGCATGGCGCTCTGTGCGTGGATTTCTCACTCTTGGGCTGCCAGCTTCTCCTTTCAGGGTCCCAGAGACTGGATGGGCACCGCAGGGCAGAGTAGGGGTCTCTCCAGAGACTCCAGGTGCTGGCAGAGAGAAGTCTTTGCTGTCCCTGAGACTTCAAACAACAGGAGGCAAGCTCTAAATCAAGCACTTGGAGATTTCTTCTCAACATGGAAGGCACACAAAGTCCAGTCTTTGCCCTTTTACTCTGGCAGAAGCAGCAACTGCAGGATAGCTCCACAAAGCACATTCACAGACAGGGCATCTCTTCTTCCTCAGCTCTTCAGCTCTTCTCCAGGCAGAGGTTTCTCTTGTTTCCAGAAGTGTTTCTCAAGTCTGTGGTTTTGGGTGCCCTTCTTATACCCAATTTCTCCTTTGAAGTAGGCCTACTTAAAAGTAAAGTCTCTTTCGAATGTGAAATCCTGCCTTGCCCAGGCCAGGCCCCAGTCACTCACCAGGGGGTTGGAGACTGCATTGTGTGAGGGCAGGCACAGCCCTTTCAGGTGTGAGTGACCACTCCTCCCCTCCCTCCTAGCACAGATGGCTCATCAGGATATGCAGGCTCCACCCCAACTCCCTTTGTGTCACTGTCTAGTGTGAGGTGCAACCAGCCCAACTGTCAAACTGACCCAGACAGGGAATCCACAAACAGGCAGAGTCACAGAAATGGTATAAGCAAGAAAATGCCCACTTTCTAAAAGTGGCATTTTCAAACACACAATCTTAAAATCAACTTTACTAAAAGCTGTATTTTTAAATTGTGAGCTCAGAGACCCCAAACTCCACATGTCCACCCGCTCCCAAATGGAATCTACACTTTAATCAGATTTAAAGGTAGCCCCCATGTTAACCTATGAGAGGGACAGGCCTTACAACAGTGAAAAACAAATTTAGCAATATTTTACTGTCAGGACATATAAAACACATTACTATATGTCCTACCTTAACCATGCACTGCACCCTGCCCTTGGGGCTACCTAGGGCCTACCTTAGGGGTGTCTGACATGTAAGAAAAGGGAAGGTTTAGGCTTGGCAAGTGGATACGCTTGCCAAGTCGAATTTACAGTTAAAACTGCACACACAGACACTGCAGTGGCAGGTCTGAGACATGATTACAGAGCTACTTATGTGGGTGGCACAACCAATGCTGCAGGCCCACTAGTAGCATTTGATTTATAGGCCCTGGCATCTCTAGTGCACTTTACTAGGGACTTTCTAGTGAATCAAATATGCCAATTATGGATAAGCCAATTACATACACATTTTGTAAAGGAGCACTCGCACTTTAGCCCTGGTTAGCAGTGTTAAAGTGCCCAGAGTAACATAAACAGTAAAATCAGAGTCCAGCACACATCAACAACCTGGGTAACAGAGGCAAAAAGTTAAGGGAGACCACGCCAAGGATGAAAAGTCTAACAGTGCCCATGCCGCCTGACAACCACTTCAGGGAGCTTTCCTGG
The DNA here is from genome assembly GCF_031143425.1 of Pleurodeles waltl. Taxonomy (NCBI): domain Eukaryota; kingdom Metazoa; phylum Chordata; class Amphibia; order Caudata; family Salamandridae; genus Pleurodeles; species Pleurodeles waltl. The sequence continues at coordinate 918,731,838 of NC_090446.1, read as the reverse complement.
AAACAAGGCTAGTGGGTACTATTAATATTAACACATATGACAACACTGCGATCGACGGGTCACTGGGGTAATGGGGCTGCTGTCCACAAGCAGGAACAGAAAAGTATGTTGTTCTAAATAGCCCCATTTTAATATCAGTCTTATCCCATGCATAGGTGTCTCTCCCTCTGAACAGGTATCCACCCTAGGCGCTGATGTGTCTCCCTATACAAAGGCGTCCGACATATACAGGTATCTTACCCGATGCCTTGGTTTCCCACCCTATGCACAGGCATCCACCCTAGGTGCAGATGTTTCTCCCTATATAAAAATATCTTATCACATGCACTGGTGTCTCATAAAATACATAAATGTCCAACTTAGGAGCAGATGTATCTCTGTATGCATAGGTGCCTCGCCCCATGCACAGGTGTCTCTCCCTAGGCGGAGAGGTATCTCCCCATCAAAGTATATTTGCCCGACCCTTCCAAGTCTCTGGGTTACCTTGGCCTCTAACATGTAACCAGGACAATCACCTACCAACTTTGTTGCCCGGAAGGGTCCCGGTGTGTCGATATGGCTCTCTATGGCAGCGGGGACTCCAGCACTGTTATCCTTGCCCTAGGCTCTCAGCGCACTGACCCACAAGCCGCAGCGTTTGCTTCCTTCCAGCGTTGCTTCTGTTTTAATGTTCAAGCCATGCAGAATGCTCACCTCTGATTGGAGGTGAGAGTCTCATGTGATGGAAACAAAAGAAGGCTGTTTATTGGGTGAGAGGTGCACCAGTGAACTCCACTCTGCCGCCAGCTGGGGGAGTGTTTTTTTGCCGAACTCCGTGCTCCTCTTGGAGGGCTGAGAGCCCAAAACTCTGTGAACTCTGCCAGTGCAATGGAGTTCACCGCCCACACCTAGTGGGTTCATCAGAAAAGAGGCAAATGATTGAAGACGACATGACAAACTGATCCAAAGACATGCATTGGTTTTGACAAACTCTGTCCCAATGAAATTGGCAGCAAGAGAAAATGTAGTAGTAAAGCAGCACTCCCAGAAAAAACTGCTGGACGGAATTGGCACAAATTTAAAAATAGAGTTTTCTGATTGGCCCAGGGAGTATTTTCCCTTGGGCAATTTGGCTCCGGGGGTTGGGACCCTGGACCCATAAAGGCTCAGGGAGAGGGGTGCAGGGCCCCCTTCCCTTTTTTATTGTATTTGGCCCTGAGGGATTTGGTCCCTATGGCCTACTAAGCATCAGGGAGGGGGCTGCATGACCCCTCCCCTTAGATTTTGGCCCTGGGGATCGCTACCCTAGGTCCTAAGAAGGCTCAGGGAGAGGGATGCATGGCCATCTCTGCTGTTTAATTGTATTTGGCACCAGGGATGGAGTCCCTAGGGCCTTTTAAGACTTGGGGAGGGGGTATGCAGCAACTTTGGCATCTTTTGACAAATCTCCACAAAAGAGCACCACTTTTTGATTAGTTTGTGAATTGAAAATTTTGGAGTGATCTGTCAAGAGGGGATCGAGAAAGAAGAGGGGGTCCCACAATGCAAAATGACCATACATTTTCCATATACCTCTTTAGATGAGGCTACAGAAAAAAAACTGTTGAATGTAATTACAAAAAAAAAAATTGGTAGGAAGCTAGATCTTGGTCCGCAGAGTGTTTTTTTGTAACTTGGTGTAAATTTGTTCAGTAGTTTTTGAGAAATTAAGGTTAAAAATAATTGTATATCTGGATGATTGCGTCCTCGAGAGGCTTTCACTGGAGCACCAATTTAAAAGTAGAGCATTCTGATTGGCCCACTGAGCTTTATTTCCCCTGGGCAAACTTGCTCTTATGGTAGTCAGCACTCCTGATTGGCAGCCAGAAACATGAGAAAAATATTGCTGGCAGGCATTACAGGACTGGCGTACATTGGGGCATATTTAAAAGCCCTTAGAGCCATTCTAACACCACATTAGCATGATGTTTTTACACTAATGTGGCGTTAGAAGGCCAAAAACGTTGCACCATATTTACCAAGTGGCGCAATGATTGCATTGCGCCACTTTGTATCCCTTAGTGCCACATTATACCTGCACCAGGCATAATGTATGCAAAGGGGGTGTTCCCCCGTTGGGGGGGGCTGAAAAAATGTCGCAAAGAAATCTAACAGATTTCCTTGCGTCATTTTCTTTGGCACTTTTAATGCCTGCTCAGAGCAGACGTTAAAAGGGGGCATGCCATTGAATACAATGGGCCCCTATGCACGCTGCAGGAGTAGCGCCAAAATGTTGGTGCTACTCCTGCAGATCACATCAATAGCGTAAAAATAAATGGTGCTATTGCCCCCTACCCTGTACCATAGTGCACCATATTTTAAGTACAGTGCACACATGGTGGCGGTAGGGGGGCGCTAAAGGACACAAGAAAAGTGGCGCTGCGCTGTGTGCAGCGCCACTTTTCTTAAGTATGCCCCTTAGTCCCTTGTTCTGAACATGTTTTATAAAAATTATAAGGAGGACAGGTTAGGGATACCCTGACCCCCTATGCCCCATGTGAAGGACCCAGAGGGACCCTCACTGGGGCCAAATTCAGGAAAACTAAACAGCACCAATTGAAGTGATCCCATGGGACTTCCGTGGGGTCATTAAAAAAATGGTGTCCAGGGCAACTTTGTTTTAATAATGGGAGAGGGCATGTGGCCCTGACACCTAGTCTTTAGAGGGCCCCAGGGAGCCCATCTCCTAGAACAAGGGGGGCTACCCCTTCTTGAGCCAGGGCAGGCCCCAGGTGGCACACACCCCGGCTGAAATATTGCAAAATGGGTAGGGGGCCGCACACGGCCTGGGGAGTGCACCTCCAGGGCTGAAATTACTGTAACTGGGGAGGGGGCTGCACTGCCCCCCTCCTTGAACCATTAATGACCACAAGGAACCCATCTCCTGAGGCCGGCTCACATGCTATGTCCTAGGGATCCCACCCCAGGTCTTAGCAGTTTCCCTACACAGGCAGGAAAACCTGTGTTTGCTCCTGCTTGGTGGGAGCACTTTTTAATCTCCTGCCAAGTAGGAGCCAACACAAAGTATGCTCCCAGTCGGAGGGAGCTTTAAAAATGCTCCTGCAGGCTAGGAGAAGGCTTTTGATCTCTTTCCTTGCCTGTCCTGATTCGGGAATGGAAAGAAATAAAAATATTGCTTCTGCCTGGAGGGAGCACATTAGTAGGTGCCTCCTCCGGGCAGGAACAAAGCCAGCTTCCACTGAATGCATGGACCTGGGTGGAGCCACGGGGGCCTTGGGGTTCCCCTGCCCCCCCAAACGAGTATTTGCTGTAAATTCTTTCAATAGTTTTTGAGAAAATAAAGGAAATCCAAATTTGTACAGCTGTGATCACGAAGACTTTGCGACCAATGATGAGCCTGTGCAGGGAAATGCACAGCTCTGATTGGCTGCCAACCCTTCAAACCAGAAAATGTTGGCAGCCATCTTGGGGCTCAGCTTGATCCGAGTCCCAGAAAAAAAGGTGTAAAAAAAGACAAGGGGCCAGGGTAGAGTCACTCTGACCATTTAGCTCTGGTGCTGGGGGAATCCAGAGGGACCCCCCCCCCACCCTCACAAGGAAAAAAAGCATTTTTTTAAAAAAATGTTACTGTGAAAATACAGTGATGTTGCAAATTCAGAGTAAATGTTTAACAAAATATCAAGCACTGGCTCCCATGCTTCTTTTTTAAAAACCCTTGGGTGGGCCAAGTCCCGAGGGCATTGCTTTTTTAATAGGGGTGCCTCCTGGCCGTCCGCTAGCCGGGGACCACCACCTCCATGGGACGCCCTCCCCACAGCCCAGGGAATGACAACCTCCCTGAGGCATTTATGTAATATCGTGTGGGGGGAGGGGCAGGCGGCTCTGTGCCCTGGGTACCACCGCCATCCAGGGCAAAATGATTTGTTATGTGGGGGTAGGCCAACAGCCACCGGCAGCCCCGGGGACCTCCACCTCCCCAGGGCATTTAAATAATAAGCTGCGGGGGGTCTCTCACCACCCAGCCCCGGAGACCACTACCTCCCTCGGGCAGATAGTAAAAAGAATGTAAAGGGGGTCCATTTCAAACACCCAATCCCTGGGGACCGCCACCTTCCCGGGGCTATGCACACTTGAGGGGAGCCACACGGTCCCCCCGGAGGAGCCACTGATGAGCCTGGGGACTGCCAGCCCCCAGGGCCAGCTCCTGCTATGTCCAGGGGTGCCCACCCCTGAGACTTAGCTGTTTTCTGTGGCTTGGCTGAAGCTTTGACAGCTGCAACCAAGTCACAGCAAACATAACTCAGCTTTCTAACAGTGGGACCTGTCAAAAAGGTCCCACTGTTGGAAAGCGGAATTTTAATATGTCTTCCCTACATGCATGCAGGGAAGATAGATGAAAACATTGGTCCAGCAAACACGGAGCTGCTATTAAAAGCAGCTCCTTGCTTGCTAGAGCAATGCTGGCTCACGCAGGAGGCGGGAGCCGGCGGGGACCGTGAGGGAGGCCTTGAGGCTCCCTCCATAGTGCTACATAGCCAGTAAAGAGCAAAAGTATATATTTTTAAAACAGCAGGGAACGTGGGGGAGGCCTTGGGGATCCCCACACAGTCTCAGATAGCCTGTAAAGGGCAAGGAAAAAAAAAAAATTGTAACGTAATGGTGAAGGTCACAGACCCTCACACTGAGAGTTGAGGGTTGGACTCCAGGTGTATATGTAGTCATTTCCCTCCTTTAATTTCTTTTCAACCGCAAATGTTTAAGACTCATACTGAAAGATGGTTTTACTCTTTTTAATTGACAAATACATTTTTCTTTTCAATTTGTACAGAAATATCTTGTTCTAAGTATAGCAGCCATCAAAGCCTAAAAAATTCTCTTTCACTCTCCCTCTCACTCTCTTTCTCTCTCTTTTAATTTCTTTCTCCCACTCAAACACTCACTCAGATCCTTATGCACCTACTCACAGACCCACTCAGACACGCATGCACCACTCACAGACCCACTCAGACCCTTAAGCACCCACTCACAGCCGCAGTCAGAACATCACCTACCCACTCCCAGACCCACTCAGACACTGATGCACCCACTCACAGACCCACACAGACTCTCACACACCCACTCACAGACCCACTGACACCCTCATGCACCCACACACAGACCTGCACAGACACTGAAGCACCCACTAAGGCACTGACGCATGTACTCACACACCCAGTCTCGCAGCCACTCTCATCCATCCCAGATACACACTCTTACACCTATTCTCACACACAGAGAACTAGGCTGTGGCCAACTCCTGCTGCTCAGAGCCAAAGGGCTGTGTGCAGAGAAGGGTTCGGTGGTTACGGGGGTTGACTGCAGGGATTGGCTGAAGGCTAGGCCTTGCAGGCAACGGACAAAGGATGTGGATGGTGCAAGGTTAGGTGCTTATAAGGTATGGTCTCGGGCCCGGCCACAGCCCAGGCCGTGCGCGGCAGGGGAAGATTAACAAATAGTAATGAAGATTACTATACGTTAAAAAAATGTCAAAATTCACTAAGACAACAAAATTTACGGGGACAGCATAGTTAGGAAATAGAATTGAAAAAAACTGAGAAATTCACTGAAAAAAACAAAGGTTACAGGGATGTTATAATTAGGCTCATGTTTTAAACATATAAAACCATGGAAATTCACCTGTTATAGTTAGAGTTATCGCATGTAACTACAACTTGTGCACTGATACAGACCGACCCGCTAAACGGAATGACACCAAATTTGCCAGGAAGCTATATCTTTGTCCACAGGTCTTGCTTTTTGTGATTTGGTGTAAATCCATTTAGTAGATTCGGAATTATTTTAGTTTGAAAAATATAGATACATAGGGACGCGAATCTTTGCGGATCCACCCATGATGGAGCTGCAGATCTTGAGGAAAAGAACGGCCCCTACTGGCTGGCCACAACCTGGGAGAAAAATTGCGGCTACTATTTTCTTGTTGTTGCATCGTCTGGAGAGTGGGAAAAGAAGAGTGCAAAAATACTTAAGGGGTCAGTATACAGGTATCCTGACCCCATAGGACACATAGAAGGCTCCCTTGGGGATCCCTCATGGGTAAAAAATTGTCCAATTGTTTTTCGTCCGATCCATAGATCCACCTCAGGGCTCAGATTGGCTCCCCCTTATGGATCCACGGATCCAGAGAAAAAATGGAGAAAAAAAAAACACTGCATCCAACCCGCTTTGGTTTGGTTGCATGCAGAAAGGTTGGCCCCAGGGCCTGGCCTATGACTAGGCCATGCATGGCACTAATTTTATTAATGTGTGTGCTAACAAAACCATTAAAATTCACAAAAAAAATTAAAGGTTATAGGGACGTTACAGTTAGGTTCTGAATGTACTCACCCAAAACCATAGAAATTCAGCAATTATAGGTTTGGTTAACTCAAGTAAGCATAACCTGCACCCTAAGGGAACTATAACTTGTGCCCTTGCCAGGCACAGGTAATTACCCCACATTTTATATAACTGATGACACCATCTATGGCATCATTGATATTATCACTGCAACATTTGCAATAAAATTATTGATGAGAAAACTGTGTGTGGTGGGGCAATCAATGTTATGCGTATGCAGAGGGCCCATGTGGCCCCTGCACCCCAGGGATCTCCACCTCCCCAGGGCAATGCATGTTATGTGTAATGTATGTGAAGGCCACATGGCGACTGCACCCTCGGGACCACCACCTACCAAGGGCAAACACAGTATAAGGAGGGGGGCCATAACCCCCCATCCTGGAGTTATTTATGGGCCTGGGGACCACCACCCACCAGGGTCAGTTCCTGCTACCTGCTGAGGAGCCCACCCTCAGGAGGTAGCTGTTTGCTTATGCTTGGCGGGAGCTGACAGTTCCCACCAAGCAAAACCAAACACTCCGCTTTCAGCAAGCAGGAGCTATCAAATGGCCCCTCGCTTGCTGAAAGCAGAGTTTTTATCTCTTACCCTGCACAATACCAAGCAGGCACGGAATGAGATGAAAACATTGCTACTGCACGCAGGGAGCAGCTATTTAAAGCGGGAGGCTATTTGAGTTTGGGAGAAATTCCAGCTCCCTCAGGAGCCAGTGGGACCGCAGGGGCTTTGAGGCTCCTCCCACGGTCCCCATAGGTTTTCATGGGTGCCATGGAACCATTGTATATAAGGCTGGACCCCAGGGGATTGGGTCCCTGGGCCCGAAAGTAGCCAAGGGGGGGGATCCACATGATCCACCTTCCTTTAATGAAATAAGTATTTGGCCCCGGGGAGGTGGTGGACACAAGGGCCTGGGGGGTCCTTGTGGCCCCCAATTAAAATATTATTAGAATAGCCCTGGGAAATGGTAATCACTAAGGTCCGAGGGGACCTGCACAGACCCCCATATTTTTTTAAATGTAGCCCTGGGATGGTAATGGTCCCTGGAACAGAGCGGGCCTGTGAGGCCCCCCATATATTTATTTATGTTGTCCCAGGGAGGTAGTGGTCCCTGGGACCCAGATGCGGTGGGGTCTTGTTCCCACCCCTTTAAATATTACTAGAATACCCCTTGAAGTGGTGGCCTCTGGGGCACAGTGGGTCCACGCCCCCCCATATTTTTTAAAATGTAGCCCTGGGAAGGTGTGGTCCCCGAGCCATGGGGGTCAGTGCAGCCCCCCCATATATTTTTCTGGTGGTTCATGGGAGGTGGTGGACCAGGGGGGTCTGTGTGCCCCCCCCGGGATTTTTTTATCATATAGCCTCGGGAGGTGGTGAGTTTTTCTTATTGTCCTTCCATGCAAACATTGACAATTGTTGATCGTTTGTTTAATTTAGGTTTATATTTTAAGCTTTTATTTTTATTTGTATTTTATTTTATTTTACTTTTTTATTTAAGTTTTAATTTTTTTATTTTATTTTTATTTTGTTTAAATGTTTGTTTTTCATGCGTTTAATTTTTTATTTTTTTTATTCCTTCAATTTATTTAATTCTGCGTTTTGCCTTGAACCATCCATCCATGCATCATAGGCAAACTGCTGCTGTGCTACAGCATTAAGTTTCTTTAGGTGCATAAAAATTCCATTTCCTCCTGGACACCCTGGATGCAATGCACTGCGGACACAGCAGCATATATTTTTTTTAATGATTATTTTGTTTCCCTGGACCACCTTGTCACCATAGGTTTTTTAAGGATTATTCCATTTACCAATTTATTTTAATATGTAGGCCCGAAAAGGTGGTGGTCCCTAGGGGCCCGGCAGGCCCGTGCAGCCCCTAAACATATATATATTTACTGTTGACCCCTCTGAGCTCCAAAACCCTTTGACTGTGAGTGTCGTGGGGCAAGACCCTGGGGCCTACCCCTGCCACGCATGACGGAAGGCCGTGCATTGCACAGGGTTGGTGTGGTTAAATGGGAGGCTGGAAATTACTTTACGTTAAAAAAAACATAGAAATTCACTCAAAAAAACAAAAGGTTACAGGGAGATTATAGTTAGGAAATAGAATTTTAAAAACAAGGACATTATAATTAGGATCACATTTTAATCATACAAAACCACAGAAATTCACCTGTTATAGTTATTTCAGGTAACTATAACTTGTGCCCTAAGGTAAATATAACTGGCGCCGTGCCATGCACTGCTAATTACCCCAGATATTACAACACTCATGACATCTTTCCTAACACCATTAATAATATCACTGCAACATTTGTCGTAAAATTATTCATAAAAAAACTGTGCATCGCAGGGGGCGAGTTATAATTACCTTAGGGCACGAGACATAGTTACTTGAAATAACTAACCATAACAGGTGAATTTCTATGGTATTGTACATTTAAATGTGAGCCTAACTACAAGGTTCCTGTAGCCTTTGATTTTTTAAGTGAATATATTATATACATAACCCTAAATCATCTTTAGCTCTGTTACCTCTAGCAACTCCTGCACCCTAAAATCACCCTTACTTCTCTTTATCTCTAGCCACACCTTAACCCTAAAATCACCCTTACACCTTTTACCTCTACTCACTCATACACCCTTAAATTACCCTTACCTCTCTTTACCTCTAACCACCCTGTCACCATTGCCCCCTTTACCTCTACCCACCCTAAAATCACCCTTACTCCCATTTTGCCTTGAGCGTACATTAACACGTTTTTATAAATAGCATTAAAATAATGCTATTTCAAAAATAAATACTTACCCACTGAGTAATGTACCACATGGGAAAAGATGCTGGATAAAGTTCAGCAGCCACAAAAGTGACTTACCTGCATGATACTTACCTCTAGGGTAAACTCTGCAGGCTAACATTAAATATATTCCAGCACTGGTCAAACTGGTCCTGGTTGAGCTGTTTTTCGATGTCCTGATCCCCTGGTGCTAGATGTCTTGTTCCTTCGGGCACCTGTCCTGTCATACTTGTCTTCTTGGTGCTGTTCATTTTCATTTTTATGGCCCTTATCCTCTTGGCCCTGGCCCTCCTCGCCCTAATCCTATTGATGGTTTATGCCCTGCTTGTACCCCTGATAGCACAACCAACAGGGAAGGTCACTTTTATACTGCATGAATTCATGAAGTAAACAGAAGTTTACCTGGGAATTGAAGGATCAACCTGCCAGCAAGGTAGCTGGTTGCACACCTCCAGCTCCTTCTGCTGAAGAGTCCTTGAGATTTCTTTGAACTCAAACCAGAGAGAATATTTTCCATAACACTCCTTCACTGTACCCTTAATTATTGTTTTTTGCCATAACTGTGTGTGATGCTATTAAGTGTGTTTGACCAATGACTTTGTGTTTCACCATTGCGCATATTAGTTGCTCATTGTTCACCAGTAGCACATTACATGTTGTATTCAATTTAGTTGCCTATTGGCTTTAACATGACATTAGACATTATGGGGGTGATTCTGAGACTGGCGGGCGGCGGAGGCCGCCCGCCAGTCTTCCCCCGACAAAATACCGCTCCGCGGTCGCAAGACCGCTGAGGGTATTTTGAGATTTGCCCTGGGCTGGCGGGCGGCCGCCAAAAGGCCGCCCGCCAGCCCAGGGCAAATCTACCTTCCCACGAGGACGCCGGCTCCGAATGGAGCCGGCGTAGTGGGAAGGTGCGACGGGTGCAGTTGCACCCGTCGCGTATTTCAGTGTCTGCTTTGCAGACACTGAAATACTTTGTGGGGCCCTCTTACGGGGGCCCCTGCAGTGCCCATGCCATTGGCATGGGCACTGCAGGGGCCCCGCGGCACCCCCTACCGCCATCCTGTTCCTGGCGGGAGACCCGCCAGGAACAGGATGGCGGTAGGGGGTGTCAGAATCCCAATGGCGGCGGAGCGCGCTCCGCCGCCATGGAGGATTCTCCTGAGCAGCGCAAAGTCGGCGGGAGACCTCCGACTTTCCGTTTCTGACCGCGGCTGAACCGCCGCGGTCAGAATGCTCGACGGAGCACCGCCAGCCTGTTGGCGGTGCTCCCGTGGTCGGTGACCCTGGCGGTCACCGACCGCCAGGGTCAGAATGACCCCCTCTATTTGGTATTCAGTTTAGCTGCCTATTGGCTTTGACATGGCATTAGACATTATATTCTGCAGCAGATAAAAACCTCAGTGCTAAGGTTTGGGTTGAATCCCCAAATGACCCTCCAGAACCTGCAGAAATTATAACAAAGGGCCCCAAAAACGTCCTGCTGATTATAAAACAGGGAAAGGAAGAGGAAGGGCACATTTCAGATGACAAATGTTATTTGCAAGAAAAGTCATACTTTTTTCTTTTGCAGATCCTACCACGTCTCACCACTGACAATGAGTGTGCTGTGTGGTCTCCCTTCGGGTGTGTGCGTGTGGAGTCGGGGGAGGGACTGAACCCCCAACCTGAACCTGATTGAGTAAAGTACAAACCCCATGGATCCATTTTGCGTAACTGGCGCCTTCAGTTCAAGTTCAACATGTTTGATTACATTCTTCCACTGGAACTAAGCAACCTTAACAGTTAACTATCTGTGTTTTTTCGTATGGAACTCTGACTTTCGCTTACATTCCAGCAAACCTTTCAGGTGGACCGTGTACCTTTACATGAGTAGGACTCATGCTACATCCACTCGCTGTTTTAGAGACACTGTTCAATCAGTTATTATCCCAATCAGAGTATATAAGTTTCAGTCTTTTCTGTGTAGATGTATCTGATGTGAAAGGTTAGGAGATCAATCTATTGCTTTACAGTGATTGCTTTTATCATTCAAATCTGATTTGCTTATAATGTTTTGTTGTGTTGATGTTTTTGTTCTTTGTTTTTGTTTGAATTAAGAGGTATGTAAACAAAAATTCATTGGTCATAGGGTGGAATGTGATGCTATTAATTGTGTTTGACCAATGACTTTGTGTTTCACCATTGCGCATATTAGTTGCTCAATGTTCACCAGTAGCACATTACACGTTGTATTCAGTTTAGCTGCCTATTGGATTTAACATGACATTAGACATTACATTTGGTATTCAGTTTAGCTGCCTATTGGCTTTGACATGACATTAGACATTACATTCTGTATGCAGTTTAGCTGCCTATTGGCTTTAACATGGCATTAGCCATTACATTCTGTATTCAGTTTAGCTGCCTATTGGCTTTGACATGACATTAGACATCACATTTGGTATTTAGGTTAGCTGCCTATTGGCTTTAACGTGGAGTTAGACATTGCAGTTGAGACATTGCAGATGAGCTGTGTTTTCCAAGCTGTGTTTTTCCACATGATAGACCAAGCTGTGTTTTTCACACCAGACCCTAGCTGATAAGAGCACGTAGATTTTGTGTTTACCTCTCAATCCAGTCTGAGAACGAGTGAGGCGCGGAGAATTGGCCACTCTCCAAGTTTCTTCGGTTCTCACACTGAGTTTGCCTTTAAGGATGGCTCTGGACTGCAGCAGAGTTAGATTGAATCTATCTTGACTTCAGACAGGAACGGAGACGTCAGTTGCCTGTCTCCCGTTTGGGTAGAAAATCTCTTTCTCGCAGTTGAACGGAGTCATCAACTTGAAGCCCCAGAAAGATGAAGCTGAGTATAGGCCCTACAGTGATTTGCTTTGAAGTTATGCTATAATATAATCACATGTATTTGCTGTGCACATTGCAACTGAAAAGTACTTTGATATATTTTGCTTTCATTGCTGCGACTACTTTTGAGCGTGTGCTTCCAACCTACTAATTTCGTCTCTCAGGAACCTCGTGGTGAAGTAATAATAACAATAAATGTCGTCTTTAAACTCAGAAGTGCATTCCAGAGAGGTTCTGTAAGCTTGGTTATGAGATAAGAGCAGGAAAGCAGAACACTGTGGTATACACTTGTGGTCCAGCAGTGCAGGAGGCTGATGAGTCGTGCAGGAATTGTGGAAAGTGTTGCTACTTGTGGCAATTGGGGGTGTCTGAGATCCTCAACTCTTCAGAGCAACCAATACTTCTGCAGAAATGTACCACAACATCCTTCATTTGTAGTGCTAAAGTCAGTGTCTCCGGGAACTCAGAAAAAGATCCACTTGCAGGGGCCATTTGGAGAAGGTGACATAAACAAGAGCAGCAATGGAATTAGCCCCTCTGTTCCAAGCTTGCAGCTCCTCAGCTTCCTGTTACGGTAAGCGCTGGAAAATAGACAGTTGGGGGGCCATAGTGCCCCCTGAAGAAACCAGAGGCCACCAGGTTCTAATAGGAGAAAGAGGTGTGGTGGTGAGAAGGCTGGGTGCCCGACTATGCTTGTGTACAAGCTCAGCAGCAGCAACAACATAATGGTCTATGTGACTAAAGAGGTCCCAGGTTTCAGACCAGTGACAGCACTGATGTGCAGAGCCTGTGGGAGGCATGCATGTGACCACTTGCCCACCTGCAAAGGTTGTCTTCATGTAATGTTGATTTCTGGGAGACCATTATGGGATGCTACTTCTGCAGTAAAAATGACGGGCCAAGGGCAGTGCCACCTTGCAACTTATCAAACTGCTTTCCATTCTGTCGCGCAAACTGGGCATGTGCAGATAGTATGTTGTGCTGCTCATCTGCTTTGGCTTGTGCAGATGACAGATGGAAAGAAGGGCACACCATTTGGCTTGTGCAGTCAAGGGATATATCTTATGTTAGCGATGAAAGGCTAGAGCCAGCAGTGGCTCACTGATTGCCATGTCATCCCGAATGCTATGTTGGATGAGGCGTTGCTCTCTGCATTCCGATGAGTTTCGATGTCTGGGCCATATTAACATAAGTATTTTATCTTATGCATGATTTAGCCCAATCCTTCCTACAATTGCCACTTCGTTTTCCAATATGTGCTTCTAGTGGCATCTTCCTCGAATGACAGTCTTGCAAATTAATTGTTACAGGTGCTTCCTCAAAATAAGAGCCGACAAGAAAGCGTTCATTTTTTACAGCTACTGACCAGGAAAAATACTGATCAGCCATAAAGATGCTCATCAACAAAGGGGATGAGCCAAGGTCTTTCTCTGTATACTCAATTGTTTTTTGCATGTTTTTCATGACATGAATTCCTGCGTACAGCTAAAGCTATCACTAGCAAACAGTACAAATGGCCCAATAATCTATTCACATCACAGAATCAACCAGCCCATTCAGGAAGATACATGAGACAATCTGGCAATTCGGAGGCCCGAGGACTCCTTTGGTATCTCACACTCCCAACTGCTCTGTGACACCCTATAAACTAACTTGATCTATAAAATAACTGACATTGGTGCCTACATCTGAGAAAAAGTCTTTCCATGATATTATCACAGAACTTATGTCTTTACCAGGTTTGACATGAAATAAGCTCTCTTTTGTTCCATCGCTCACCTCACAGATGAATGATTCTATGATCTTTTAAAGCTGTGTGGCCTTATCCCTGGCAAGAACTGCTCAATTATTACATTTTGGAACATTTTTCTAGCAACATCTGCAGTAATAATAAACATTGTAAACACATTCCTTTTTAGCAGTTAGTACCCTCCCGCCCTTATCAAAGCCTACAAACTTCTGCTTGAGTAATCCAATACGCCCGGCATGCTACAAACCTATAGTCAAAGGATGCTTCCTTGTCATGATTGAGAATGCACCATGGAAAGAAGTATCACTGTTGTTTGAATGAAACCCCTTCATGTCCAATGCCAAGACAAACATTCATACTAGATGCATCATTGAGACCTCACTGATTAACATTTGGGACAACAGTGAGTCAATGATAGACCAGAATGAAGTGGATCTCTCCTAATACTCGATCTCTCAGCAGCATTTACAGTCAGCTTGACTTCTGCGATGATCAAACTACTTGAAAGTCACTGGTTTAGACTATAGCTCATTACTGGTTTAATAGAGTGCAAGTCATCACCCTTCTGCCTTAGACATTATTGCTATTCAACGTTGAGGCAGTAGTCACTTAGGGCCAGATGTAGCAAAAGGTTTCTCCCATTCTGTGTCAATGGGAAAATGTGTTCGTACATATGGCCCTTAATGTTTAACGATCACACCTTTGGATTTAAAAACTACTATAGCCATCTCCTGGACAATGTCAAGTCCTTCAAACTTCCCTCATCAGTTACATTATGGACTGCCAGATAATTATGAAGATTAAAATTTTAATGCGCTAAGCCCTCTGCTCCTGACTGATGTAAGCCTAAACCTGGATGAATGGCAACCACCTCAAACTCAAAGCAGTTAAAAAGGAAATCCGCGCCTGTTAGATTAGTCAACCATGAGAGATCGCGCGCCAGAGCAGCTAAGATGGCCGCTCGATAATGACGCTCCTGAGCTGCCGAGGACGTCTTTCTATCGGAGGGAGGCATTTTTGACAGCTGGCTGTTTCTTTTCCCAGAATTCGATGTTGGAACAAGCAGGGAGCAGTATGGTGAGCTTTTTCTTTTTTTTTAACTCTGGCATTTTACAGAGTTTAATATTTTCAAACTACTGCTCCCTTTCTGACAGGAATGTGGCCGCCATTTTAAGAGGATTTTTTTTTTTATTCCTAAAAAATATTTTATTTTTTGTCTTTTGGCTACTTTAATTAATGTGGAGAACTTAATACTTTTTTGACACTCTTGGATGCCAACCATGAAGCTGTTATAGTCATTTTATTCTGGATTTTCTACTATAATTTTCAATATTTGTCCTCTGAGGTGACTTAATCGATGTTGCAGGAACATTAACTAAACTATTGTATTAAATATACACTGTGTGGTTGAAATGGAAGCCCCTCACACTTCCAAAATATCTGTATCCTCTGTCTCTAACTCTAATGGTCGTAAAGACTCCAGAGGCCACAAAAGAGTTAAAAAAGACCCATCCTCTCCAATTAAGTCTCTATTGCCCCTCACATTGGATGACATTATGGATGAGCTCAAGCTAATAAAGTCTTTTGTTATTGAGGCAAATATTGCGTTACAGCGAATTGAGGAGAAATGGTCACATCTGGATTCTAGACTTTCTGAGGTGGAACAGAGGATCAGTGACATACAAGATACTACTACTAAAGTTGATAACTTGACTAAGGAAGTCGAACTACTTAAAAAACAGACAGAAGATTTAGAAAATCGCAATCAGCGAAATAATCTTCACATTTATGGCATTCCGGAAGGCTCAGAAGGCCAAGATTTGATAACATTCTTGCAACCTCATATTCCAAAGATTGTTGGTCTTCAGAATACTGCTGCTCTCAACATCCAGAGAGCCCATCGAATTGGTCCCTCTTCTCCATCAAAACCAAGAGGAATTATCGCCTACTTCCTACAGTACTCAGATTTAATGACTGTTTTGACTGCCGCCAAACAACGTAAACAAATGTTGTGGTCGGGCCAAAAAATTTTCTTTAGCAGGGTGTGGGCACGGCGACCGCCAAACGAAGGAAGGAATTTTTGGATCTCTGACCAGCCTTAAGATCTATGAATGCTAGATTTGGCCTTATTCACCCTTGCTTCTTTAGGGTCACCTTCAAGGGCAGAACAACTAATTTTGAAAAACCCTCTGATCTGAAACAGTTTATATATACAAAGGGGAGGCAATGGAACTCAGCAAGACTTGATTGGTTAATGTGAAATTCTTAAATTATTTATTTCTTCTTTACAGATATTGAAACCATTGAAATCTCAAGTTGAGAAAATCCCCTTTCCGATTGTGCCTATATTCCTGTCTATCTCGACATCATAGTGTTCTTTCCCTTGTTGGTAAGTCACGTCATCAGTTGTTCATATTGTAATGTATATATTCTGTTTCCTCGTCTCTCCTCTCTCTTGTTATTCAATCATTGTAGCTCCTTGGGGGTACTGTTGCTGATTGGCCTCATTTTCTTTTCTTGCTCCTCCCTTTCTCCCATGCAAAGAATTTTTCTTTTCTTTAAGACAATTATGACTGAAGCTTCTTGGCTTTTTGTCATCTTTTCTTTCTTTTATCAATGGGGTGCTTTTGCTACCCCTTTCTTTTTCTCTCTCTCTGTTTTTTTCTCTTTCTACTTTTCTCTCTTCCTTTATTATTTTTTACGTCCTACAATGCAAGATTGGCATCAACATGTAACCTCATTTAGATATATGTTCAGAAGTTTCCCTTCCACCTTCTTCTATGATTCACATGTTGTTTGTCTCTTTCGGTAAGGTTCTGTTGTCTAAATGTCTTCCACTAGTTAAATGATCAGTCTTCGTATTATCTCATGGAATTTAAGGGTTTACGTAATCCAGTTAAGAAACAAAGAGTGCTCCAACATCACTTTAAATTGAATTGTCAAGTTGCTCTTGTACAAGAAACCAATCTTAAGGAGCAGGATTTTAAAAGTTTGAATAGAAATTGGGTTGGTCATGTTTTTGGCTCCTCTGCAGCTCATAATAAGAATGGGGTAATAATATTGTTTCATAGATCTTTACAAATACAAGCTGTGGAGGGGGGGCGTGACCATGGAGCTGAACATGGCGCACGCTTAGTCGATTCGGCTCCGGAGGGGCCGACAACAAACTTTGGGCCGGACGCGATCCCTCATCGGGGGCGGACTTGGCGATCCGCACGAACGAGCGGAGCCGCTGGGACGCGGTCGCGGCGCCGGCGCGGACCTTCGGCGGAGTCGAGCCGCCCGGCGCTGACAGGAGACCTGCGGCCCTGCCACTCAACAGAAGCCGCGGCCCCTGGGGAAGACGCGGGCCGCGCCCAGAACCGGAAGTGGGAGAAAGGAACACCGACGGGGGTAATAAATAGCAAACAAATCAGCCGGAGAAAATACCTGCTGGTAACGGGCCAGCCTCTTCTTTTGGAGGCAAAGCCCGACGCCCTCCGGTTGCGGGGACCGCCGGTGCTGCTGCTACGTGCACCCAGAGAGCCCTCCGGGGTTGGCCAGCGAGGAGACAGCTTCATGCACACCCCTCCCAGGGGTGCATAACCGGCGTTGCCGTGGCTGCTGCCCGGAGGCCCTCTGACACTGACAACAGAATTCACTCTGTTTCAAGCAGCCTTAATTGAAATCTATTCATCCTTCGGGAGGCAGAATGGCATTGCATCTGCCCGCACCAATCAACACCGCCCATTGACGTGGAGAGCTGGGTACCCCTTTCACTGGGTGCGGGGCATCCACTTGCCAACATGGCCGCCACCGGCTCGGGGGTCTGCTGTACCCGCCTTTTAAATACATCACGGCTTGATCCATAAAGCCCAGCACTCCCGGATCGGCTCAAATGACTTTTTATGCAAAGGGTGGATGGGGCGTGACCATGGAGCTGAATATGGCGCACGCTTAGTCGTTCGGCACCGGAGGGACCGACAGCAAACTTTGTGCCGGACGAGCCAGACAGACTAAGACAGCTGAGGCCTAAGTCAGTGGATAAACCAGAAACAAGCAGCACAAGCGCTTAGACTACATACCGGGCCCACTAGGGCGCCTTCCTCTACCTGACCAATGCCCCCTAAGGGCAGACATAAGAACAAAGCCATGGACTCCATGACACCGCCGGGGGACAATGAGACGACCATACAGAACCAGTCACAAATCAAAGTGCAAGACACCCTAGACAAGATACTGGGAGCCATTGAGGACACCAAATCAACATTGCAGCGCAACATCAACCAAGTGGCGATAGAGGTGGGCCTCCTGAGAGCTGATCACCACAAATTAGCCGACAGAGTTAAGGAAACGGAAACAATACTGGCGGATGTCGTCCCAAAACAAAAAGATGTGACAGCAGAGGTGACCTCCTTGGCTGGCAGAGTGGCAAAGCTTGAACAGCGAGCTGAGGATGCAGAGGGTAGAAACAGGAGGAATAATGTGCGCGTGGTGGGCCTCCCCGAGGGGGCCGAGGGGACGAACATGGTGGAATTCCTGGA
The DNA here is from genome assembly GCF_031143425.1 of Pleurodeles waltl. Taxonomy (NCBI): domain Eukaryota; kingdom Metazoa; phylum Chordata; class Amphibia; order Caudata; family Salamandridae; genus Pleurodeles; species Pleurodeles waltl. Next base: position 918,713,550 of record NC_090446.1, on the reverse strand, counting down.
GAAATGGCTAAGCACGGTTGTCGCGCCGGGGTGCCTGACCCCCTTCTACTCACGGGAGCGAGCGCATCGTGTGCCGTCTAGACCACTGGCTCCTGGTAGGCCCCCGCGGGCTGTAATTGCTAAACTCCTGCATTATAGAGACAGAGACATCCTCTTACAGAAAACCAGGAAAACGGGCCCATTTAAGGTAGCCAATGGTGAAGTGACACTGTACCCTGACTTCACTTTGGAAGTCCAGAACAAGCGCGCCTCTTTCTTGGCGATTAAAAGAGCCTTGCGAGATGAGGGGATACAGTACTCGCTGCTCTATCCAGCAAGACTACGAGTGGTTGCGGAGGGAAAGACCACGTTCTTCCAAACCCCAGAGGAAGCATGGGAATGGCTCGAGAGACATGGGACACAGCCGGCGCGGCCTAAGCACGAAAACCATGGCGCAGGCGGGACCCGCCGGGCCCCGAGGGGGAAGAGGCCCAGAGATCGCCCACGACTGACGCCAACGCGGACACAGAGGGAAACTGGCAAGAGAGAGGCCCTAGAGGCGGCGACCAAGGTGGGTGGAGAGACGTCGCTCCGGGAGGGCTCTGAAGAAGAATCAGATGACACAGTGGTGTCCTCGCCCAGTGGCTCCGGGGGCTCGACTTACACACCGAGGGTGACCCCGCAAACCGCTGATGAACTCGCATAGTTTGAACCTGCACTGGCGCCGAGCGGCGAGACAAACTGAGTGGAAGAATGGCCCCTCCGGACCTGGCCACCCTCCCTGACTTGACTCTCGCCTGTCAGATTTGGCTGGCGAGTATTGCAGTGATGTGTTTGAACAAGTTGCAGTGTTGCATAATTTGTTGGGCAGCCTACAGTTCCGGAGGTGCCCTGGGGATGGGGAGTTGGGGTTTGCAGTTACGAGTTACATCGGCTATATGTGTGAAATGGATCGACCACAATGAATGTGCGGGCTTGCGGGGGGGTCGGTCAGGGTCCCGGGCGCGCCGAGCTTACACACAACAGGCTTTAAGAATGAGATGGCAGACTATAATATCATAACCTGGAATGTCAGGGGGATGGGTACTGCAGCCAAGAGACATAGAATTCTTTCCTTCCTAAAGAGAAGAGGGGTACAGATAGCTATGTTACAAGAGACCCATCTGGCACATGGAGAGGGAGAAAAGCTAAGGCGGAGATGGAGGGGACAGGTGTTTGCCACAGAATATTCAGCTTATGCAAGAGGCGTTCTGATTTGGATTAGGGCGGGGGTCCCCCTGACGGTTGATTCCTCCAACATAGATAAAGAGGGAAGGTTTGTCATACTGGAGGGGAAATTACAAGGGCTCCCGTTGATTCTGAGTTGTATATACGCCCCCAATCAGGACCAAACCTCATTTATGATGGGCCTATCTAGACACCTTACTCGTCAACACATGGGGGAAGTACTAACAGGAGGAGACTTTAACGCAGTGCTTGACATAGACATGGACAGGTCCACTGCAGGGAGCAACATCAACCAAGACAGCACAAAAACTAGTTGAGTGGCTAGGCACCTGGGGACTGGTGGATGTCTGGCAGCTGCGACACCCGACTATCAGGGACTACTCGTTTTACTCGGGCCTCCACCAGGTGCACACTAGAATCGACAGGATGGTCTGCACTGCGGGATTGGCTTGAGGTGTGACCCACTCTGAATACCTTGCTCGCACAATATCGGATCATAATCCTCTATTACTGACATTGAGGGTATCGCAGGACAGACCCCCCATACCATCATGGAGAATGACCCCTGCGGCGCTAGAAGACCAGGCATATAGGGAGGAGTTGCGATGTTACCTAACAGAACACATAGAAACTAATAAGGGATCCACCTCTATCAGAGCCATAGAATGGGAGACACTCAAAGTAGTGATGAGGGGTTACTGTCTCGGACAGTCAGTGGGGGTCAGACGCACACTAGAGAGAGAACTAAACGCACTGGAGAAGGTCATTCACGAGGGAGAGCTGAGACAGGGCCCTGCAGCGCAAGTGGATGAGGAGTATGACCGCGCACGCAGAGAGCACTCCCAAGTCGAAGAGCGGCTTAGATGCCATAGCATGCAAAGATACCTGACATCCCTACAGTCGGAAGAGGGGAGATCAGGTAAACTCCTGGCATGGCTGGTACGCCCGAACGGGGACAGCGACCCTATCACAAGCGTATTGGACAGAGGGGAAACACGCAGACTCAGCCCAAGTTCCATTAATGACGCATTCAGAGATTACTACACGCACTTGTACAGGAAGCCTACCGACTTGGGGACGGAATCTCTCGACAATTTCCTGACCCGGATCCCCCTACCGGTACTGAACTTAGAAGATAGGGACAGTCTAGGAGGACCAGTGACCACAGATGAGATAAACGAAGCAATAGCGCAGCTGGCCCCTGGGAAGACCCCTGGCACAGACTGTCTTCCTATGGACTTTTATAAAAAGTATAAATCCTTACTAGTCCCCAGATTGATGGAGATGTATATGGAGGTGGCACAGAGTGGAGAACTGCCACGCACACTGTGTGAGGCATTGGTAGTGCCACTCCCCAAAACAAATAGCAAGGAGGCATCAGTAGCGGACTTCCGCCCACTATCAATGCTAAATAGCGACTTTAAGATCCTCAGCAAAATCATGGCCAACCGGCTATTACCCCACATGCCCACTCTAATACATGATGACCAGAACGGTTTCATTCCTAGTCGCAGCACCTCCCTGAACCTTAGACGACTTTTCTCCATCTTACATATGCCCGACGAATTGAAGCCACCAACTGGGACCCTACTAGCGGTGGACTTCGAGAAGGCCTTCGACTCGATCAGATGGGACTACCTGAGGGCGGCAATGTTAAAAATGGGCCTTGGGGAGTGCTGGGTCAGATGGGTGGACCTGTTATACTCATCCCCAATAGCGAGGGTCAGGACGGGTAGGACAATCTCCAGTGCACAGGGGAACCAGACAGGGGTGCCCCCTATCCCCATTGTTGTTCGCCCTGGCGATAGAACCCCTAGCGGCCTGGGTACGTGGTGATGGAGCGGACAGGGGGATTGAGTGGGGACCAACGGAGCACATTATCTCACTATATGCAGATGATATATTGATCTATCTCAGAGATGGAGCGAGCGGTCTCCCTTGGGCCCTGGAGGTCCTAGAGGACTTTGGAGAGGTATCAGGATTACGACTTAACCGTGGCAAAACATATGTGTTCCCCTTGACGCCTGGTTATAGACGCCCGCAGTATGCCCAATGGACTTGAAATGGGCCCCACGGACCTTCAGGTACCTGGGGATTCAAATTTTCCACGAACTGGGAGACTTGAGAGAGAGTAACCTTGGAAAAGCGCTCCGATCCCTGCGGTCCTCAGTGGGGTTTTGGCGCTCTCTGAAACTGCCAGTGATGGCCAGAGTGGCACTGTCCAAGATGATCATGCTTCCCCGACTTCTCTACTATTTTGCCAATTTGCCACTGCTGATCCCCCAGGCATGGTTCAGTGACCTGAATGCGTTGCTCAGAGAACTAATATGGGACGATGGATGTAGACAAACTACACTCACGACTATCTGTAGACCACCCCATACAGGAGGATTGGGAGCCCCTGACTTCGAGGCATACTACCTGGCATCCCAACTACAGTGGGTATCCGGTTGGCTGGCGGGTAGGGGCCAACTGGATTTATGTACTGCCCAAGGAGTAACGGACAAAGCATGGATTGCGGCAAGCATGGCAAACAGGAAAATAACCCCCCACCGGAATAATATAATGATAAAAGTTGCGATGGCATGCTGGAAAAGATGCACGAAAAGGGTGGGAGTGGGCCCCCCATATTCTCCAGCTTTACCACTGTCGGTGCTTGCCCTGGAATCTGGGGGGAGGGGACCGGGAAATATGGGACTTGGCCCTTGGTTGACAGCTGGAATAGAAACAGCGAGAGGGCTCTTCAAGGAGGGTGCAATGAGGGCATTTACTGAACTAACGGAAGAGGGTGTTCCCCGGGGTCAATTTCTACTCTATGGGAAGCTAGTACACACTCTTAAAGTTCACTGGGACACAGTGAATGCGGAACCCGTCACTCACGGGGTCCTGCACTTATTGTTGACGATAGGGGGGGAATCACATCTGATCGCCAAAATATACCGGGCTCAAGTTGAGGCAGCCTTAGACCCTTTACAGTCTTTGAGAGGGCGATGGGAGAACACGATTGGGCGGGAACTGTCTGACTCAGAGTGGAACAGAGTACTGGCCTACCCCCGGGTGATCTCACGTAACACACGGTTAAGATACATCCAATACAATTATCTACACAGGACGTATCTCACACCCCACAGATTGTTCCGTATATACGGGGGGCCCCTGGGACATGCCCGAGATGCGGAGGAGGAGAGGCGGAATTTGACCACATGGTTTGGAGATGTCCAGTGATCCAATCTGGCTGGAGGGAAATATTGCCCCTCCTATCTGAACTAATCGGGTATAAGTTGAGACTTACCCCTGAGCTGTGCTTACTGGGCCTCAGACCAGCTGCGCTATGCGGAAAGGTGAGGGGACGCTTCCTGGACCTATCCCTGGCCCTTTACAAGAGACTAATCTCGAGGGGCTGGAAGACTGCAGGCCACCCTATGCTAACTGATTGGAAAAGGGATATTTCAGCTTGGTCAAGAGCTGAACTACAGGTCCTAAAAGCAGAAGAAGCCAGGGATACCCGCCGGGTTCCCATTGCCCCGGGATGGGAAGACTTAATGACGAATTGGGATGGTATAATCAAGAGGCTGGCAAACCTAGTAGGAGCAACAGGCGAAATCTAACCCACACTGGGAAAATAACTGAGTGGGGAAAATACATAAACAGACGCCCAGAACTGGTCCAAATCACAAATAGATCACACCGGGAGTAGGGATACGAAGACAATTGGCCCACTGACTCCCACTCCACCATTAGAAACAGCAATAGGCGTGAGTGACCTGCCGTCCCCGCTGCGCGCTGGTGCACCCTGGGTTAGCTCCCCCCTCCCAAAAGTTGATACACTATCGTACCTTAAACACTAACAACTACAAAATCCAATCACACAAAGCCGTAAAGTTGACCTCTTGGGGTCTTTATCTCCCTTCCTCCTTTCCCTACTTTCAATCATCCCAACATCAACGTCCTTTTAAGTTTTACACTCCCCCATCTTGTTTTCTCTTCCTTCCCTCCCTCTCCTACTCCCTCCTTATCCTTGTCTTTTCACCTTTCACACCCCCACCTCCCTCCCAAGTTATAAGTAAGAAGGGACTTAAGTTTAACATTTGACTGTTAGTTATACAAAAATTGTGAATTGAAACAAGAAATGCACCATAACAAGCAAAAGAACGCAATTTATTAAAACAAGAAGTAAAAAAGACAACAACATCAAAGCAACAAACAATGAACAAAAAGTAATGTATAATATAAAAGCGAAATGTTAACAAAGCATGTGTAACAAATGCGGAAGTGTAACATGAACAAGCATGTAATTGTAAAACAACAAAATGTTAATAAAAATATATTTAAAAAAAAAAATACAAGTTGTGGAGGAGACTAAGGATGATATAGGAAGATGGATTTTACTGACAGTTAAGATTAATGGTATGCTGTTTTCCATTTGCAATGTTTATGGTCCAACTGGAGTAGAGCCTCAATTTTGGGTTAATTTTTTTTCTTTATTATTATCTTGCAACTCTGAAAATCTTGTGGTAGGAGGTGATTGCAATCAACTTATGGATCCTTTTATAGATCGTTGCTCTCAAACTCGTTATATCCCTAATAAAATGCAAAAAACATTTTATCAAGCAAAGGTTTACGTGATGTATGGAGAATTGCTCACCCAGATGTATTAGAATTCACGTTTTATTCTCCAGTACATCACTCATATTCTAGAATAGATTATATATTTGCTACACAAAGTGTTATACAAACAGTTTCACATGCTGATATTGGGTCTATTCTTTTATCAGATCCTGCCCCAGTAATAATTGATATGAACCTTCCAGGAAATTCCTCCTTTTCTAATCGCTAGAGGTTTAATAACACTTTATTGTAAGATCATTTATTTATTGAACAATTTACAATGTTTTCTAAAGAATTTTTTTATGCACAATTTACCTTCTGATACTCAGATGAACTTTATATGGGATGCATTTAAAGCTACTGCTCGAGGCTTTATTATAGATAATGTTGCCATTAAAAAGAAAGAAAAATCTAAAGTTTCCTCTCAACTGCTCACACAACTAAAATGTCTTGAGCATGAATATTTCTCATCTAACAAACCAGACACCTTATCCAGGTTAATTGATGCTAAATTACAATACAATAAGCATTCCTTAGAAAGTGCATGTGGAACTCTACTCAAAATAAATTCCACATTTTACGGGGGGAAAAATAAAGCGGGTAAACTATTGGCAAATTCTTTAAAGATCAAAAAACAAAAGTCTAAAATTACTGTTATCACAGACACATTTGGAAATAGGCACACTACAGATTCAACAATTCTGGAATTCTTTCCCGACTATTATACCACATTATATACTCCCGAAAATACTCCTAATATGACTGAAGTAGATACCTTCTTCCACTCTATTCCTTCGAAACAAAAAGTAGATTTGTCACCATTAGACTCTGACCTATCTGAAACAGAAATTAAAAATGCCATTACCAAGCTTCCTAAAGATAAGGCTCCTGGCCCAGATGGCTTTTCAAAAGAATTTTACTCAACCTTTGCATCTATTTTAGTTCCAAAGCTATTAACACTTATACAATATTTCATATCAAAAGATCAAGCAAAGGGCACTTTTTCTGAAGCTATGTTGTGTTTGATTCCTAAAAAGGATAAGGATTTATCCAAATGCGGTAATTACAGACCTATATCCCTTACTAATGTCGATTGTAAGATCTTTGCAAAAGTCCTAGCCTTACGGATTAATCATTTTATCCCAGACTTAATAGACATTCATCAGTCAGGTTTTCTTGAGGGGCGATACATATCGGATAATTCTAGAACTTTTCTCAATAGTATCCATCTTGCCTCTAAGTCCAGGGATCCTATAGCTGCCATAACTCTAGATGCTGAAAAAGCCTTTGATCGAATTTGTTGGGATTTTATGTTTGGAGCATTAAAATGGCACGGTTTTAGTCCTCATATTAATAAACTTATTAGACTTTTATACTCTTCACCCTCTACATGAATTTTAGTCAATGGTAAACAATCCCATTACATCGCCCTGCACAGATGTACTAGACATGGTTGTTCTCTATCACCTCTGTTATTTAGATTAGCCCTTGAGCCCCTTCTAGAAAAAATACATAGGTCATCTGATTTTTATGGTTTTAAGCAGAAAGACACTGAGATTAAATTCACAGCTTGTGCTGATGATATTTTACTTTTTATCTCTAATCCTCACAAGACTATTCCAGAATTTTTTTAATTATTACAAGAATACTCAAGTGTCTCAGGTTATAAGCTTAATGTAGATAAATCAGAGGTTTTGCCATTAAATGCTTACTGTTTACCAGACATGTTTAAAGATACTGGGTTTACGTGGAACTCTAAGCATATCAAATGCCTGGGCATATCCTATTCCAACTCTCTTTAAGACACTATTCGAACTAATCTCAAAGAGGTAGAGTCAAGGATTGTGAAATTACTTGACAGATGGTATCCTCTTTATTTGACTTGGTGGGGAAGACTGGCCACAATTAAAATGATGTTGTTGCCCATTTTAAATTTTACATTTTTATTTTTCTATGCTCCCAGTTAAACTTCCTTCTAGTTTTTTAAAAACGATAAATGCATTATTTATGAAATTTTTATGGAACAAACATAAATCTTGTATATCTCTAGTTAAACTGCAGGAATCTAGAGATAATGGAGGTGTACATTTTCCATGCCTTAGAAGATATCACTCTGCATTTGTTTTAAAACAAGTATGGTTGTCCCTCTCTCCCACTTTTCATAAAGGGACCTCTCTATTGAGTCAATTGGAACGCTCACACATTACACCATTTACATTTAGAGATGCAGTTCGGCTTTCAAAACCTCCTAAATCTCTTTTCTCTCCTATAATAACTCATTCTATTTCTATTGCCAGGCCATTACTTCTTGCCTCTCACTCCTCATATGAGAACCTTAGGCAAACTCCTATATGGTACAATAATGATATTAAATTTCATAATAGAATTTTAGTATGGAAAGAGTGGATGCACAAAGGCATTATAACTTTAGATCATTTAATTCTAGATAATGCTGTACTTGAATTTCAAGATATTCAACGGACATTTCATATCTCCACTTATTGCACTATGCAATATCAAACTCTCTTTGCTATCCTCTATAACTTATTGTCTAAATCATTGGAAGCAACCTCTTCTACACAGCCTAATTCACAACCTTAGAATTTTTCCTCACAAGTCCCAGCGTCTTTTATATACAGAACCCTTACACATACCAGTCTTGTGAGACCAAAATCTAAAATAGAATTAGCATGGGAGCAGGATTTCAATCAAAACATTCCTATATCTACATGGAAAACAATATGGTCAAAACTCCATACAACATCCCGTTCAGCATCTACAACCCAAACATTATTTTACTTTTATAATAGGTTGTACTATACTCCTGTAGACCTTCATAAATTTAAACTAACTACAGATAGCAAGTGTTGGTCGTGCTCTAAAGAAAACTGTCATTATATGCACATGATTTTTGAGTGACCTGCAGTTCATACTTTTTGGGAACAAGTTTGGGATAAAGTTAATCAGATTTTCTCCATCAATGTACCTTTGAATTTATTACATGTTATTTTGGGTAGTACTTCATCTATTTGGTATTTCCAATCACTGCTTGGTAAATTGGCTGACTTGCTCATTGCTAGTGCACTGCAAATTATAACTTCTAATTGGAAAGATACTACGAAAATATCTGTTGTAACTTGGTGGAATCTGATCTGTTATAATCACAAAATGGATCGAGCAAATGCTAATACTACTCAACTGTTAATTAAAAGGGACATGCTTTGGCTTCCTCTCACCTCTCTCCTTTCGCAATACAAGACCTTTCATACTACTGTTAATACTTCATGGTTGCTTTATTGTAACTATGTGATTTTTAATTTGCATTGTTTTAATTTTTCTTTTCTTTCCCTCTTCTCTTTCTTTCCTTACGAAAACATAACAAAAATGCTATTATTCTACGGTACAATATTATAGTCTGGTTGTGTATACAAATTGTTTCTTATAGATATAATTATTTTTATGATTATGATTATTTTTTTTATAGTTTTTTCTTATGGTTACAATATATTTATTCTATTGTACCAGTGTATGCTAACTTATTCAATAAAGCATTATTAAACAAAAAAAAAAGATTAGTCAACCATGTTGCAAATAGTCAGAGGAACCTGTACTAGTACAGGATCTCTCACTCATAATGCTGATCAGATCCATAAAAAATAAGACAAGAGTAAATTCATGAAAAGTTTGTGAATCACACAACTCAGATACAGTTTGATACAAATCGAGGCAACAAGTACCAAGCACTGTAGGATGCTATTGCCAGAACCACTATGAAAAAATATTTAATACATTCCAGTAGTCATAAAAGTCCACAAGAACAGTCCAGATTGTGTTTCCCTACAACGAATGCTGTACATGTGTCATACATAGCAAATAAAAACAGACACTTCTCAGATTGGCATCAAAGAAGCAGAAAAACGATGTGAAGCATAAAAGCCAGACAGAGGAAGAAGAGGTCAAAGGTCAAGGCTCGCAACACAAGCGAAATGGGAGATGTCAAAGGAGTTCTTCAATGTGCCACTCCATGGAACGTTTCAAAATTTACTTTTATAATCGCAGCTCTATTGTTGCTTCATTTCCAAGCACAAACACCAAACTAGATCAATCTTTTAGTTTCTTAGCAACTCAAATGTGCAGCTGCTTTTACACATAAAACACACTAAACACCCGAACAATAGTCTGAAATGCACTCATCTCACAACAACAGTAGAAACGAAATGGCAGTGTTGTCTTGAGTAAGTGGACAAAATTGGGGCAAGACCACATGAGAGAAAGGAGTGGAAGTGGTGACACGGTGGGCGGGTTTTACTACTAATTCCACAAAATAATACCCCAAATCAGTAGGAGCTTCTTTCACAAGGCCACATTACTACATCAGCTTTTGGAACTTTAAAAAAACATTAACATGCCTGCCTTTTTGTCACTCGTAGACATAAGGTAATCAATCAATGTATTCACCTTCCAGCTGACGTGTTCTTATTGTTTTACAAATTCCAAACTTGTACCACATACATATTTTCCACAATTCTCCCAGCAGTCTAATCGGGGAGCTAGAATTCTGGCAACCATTAATCCATCTTTTAAGGTGTGGTCTTAAACCTTTTAGGATGGGCCCCTGAAGGGGTAGAGAGGGATGCACAGACAGGTACTAAGCTCTACCAAGAAGGGAGACAGCTTTATCCAACCATTCTACTGATTTAGCTAAAGGCCTGTTGCGTGTTTCCAATATACTCGGCAAAATGTGCTTTTAATTAGAATAGGGAACATCATTACGTTGTTTGAAATGTCAAAAGTTGTACCGGAGAACCTAAAATGTAACAATGAATTTCTATTCATTCAAAATTCTTGTACGATGCCACTCATTAATGAATTGTGTTTACTCAGCTCAATGAGGATCTGGCTTGCGTTTCTGTTATCTTTTTAGGTTGCAAAACATTATTTAATATTTCATGCTGATATTCAAAAGTATCATGCGCTCTGAAAAATGATGTTTTAATCACCTAGGGAAGGCAATTGTAGAGAAGGCAGTTGTAGAGAGAGATTGCAGAAGAGGGGAACAAATAGGCCCTCATTCCAAGTTTGGCGGGCGGCGGTTGCCGCCCGCCAAGCGGGAACCGCCAATTGGCCGCTCCGTGGTCAAAAGACCGCGGGGGCCATTCTGACTTTCCCGCTGGGCCGGCGGGCGCCCGCCAAGGGAGCGCCCGCCGGCCCAGCGGGAAAGGGCCTGCAACACAGAAGCCGGCTCCTAAGCAGACAGTGAAAAGCATACTGGGGCCCTGTTAGGGGGCCCCTGCACTGCCCATGCCAGTGGCATGGGCAGTGCAGGGGCCCCCAGGGGCCCCAGGGGCCCCAGGACACCCATTCCAGCCATCCTGTTTCTGGCAGTGAAAACCGCCAGAAACAGGCTGGCGGGAAGGGGGTCGGAATCCCCATGGCGGCGCTGCTTGCAGCGCCGCCATGGAGGATTAGCCAGCCGGGGCTAATCCGGCGGGAAACCGCCGGACCCGGTTTTCCGACCGCGGCTTTACAGCGGCGGTCAGAATGGGCAGGGAAGCACCGCCAGCCTGTTGGCGGTGCTTCCGTCACTCCGCCAGGGTTAGAATGAGCCCCATAGTGTGAAAAAGAAAGTTTCAAATCAGAGCTCCTGTTTATGTGCATACGTGTTTACCAAATTTCAGTCTGCATTTACCACATGTGTTTTTATCTCATCGTAATTGTACTCTCCCACATGTATTTTGTCTAGAAGAAAATTAAGCTGCAACAGATTTTTCACTTCCCATTAATGCAAAAGGAACAGCACACGATAAATTAACTGTGCACTCATCTGAAAAATTACCACTTGGGGTATAAGCAAAAGTTCAAATGACGGTCTTGACTGCCAGCATGGCATACCAATCAAAAGAAGTCCTGTGTCCCATTGTGTTCCACTTTTAAAGAGACACATTGTTTTTCAAATCTGTCTTTATGTGTAAATATATCCGACGACAGAGCACCTTATTTAAAATACATATTATGATGCTTTCGAGTCTTGCTTGGAAGAACTCTGCACCGACCTTCTCCTTCTTGACTTGATATATTGTATTACATTCGTCAGACTCCATTTCAAACTCCCACTCACATTCCATTACACAGAGCGTTCCCTTCACATCACACTTATTACCCTCAAATGCTTAAACACAACTTCACACTCCGCATCTTCAGCTTTAAACCTCGTGACATTTTGTACCAGCACCCATGAACGTCATTTCACGAAAATGTCAGCGGAAGTGACAACACACACCTTTTGACCTCCACTTTCACTCACACAAATACGTACACACACACACACAAATTCAGACTTAAATACACTCTCTAACATAAACACCCTCTCACCCACAAGCATGCACACAACATACAGTTAAAAGCATGTTTTACTTACCTCAGCTGCCATGCATGGACATATTCCAGCTAACTGTACTCCATTTTTATTACACTTATAGTGAATATTGCATTATTAATCACTATTAATGTAATTGAAAAAATGACAGAAAAATAGAGAGTGGAGCCCCAACTGACGTCCTTAAGGCCGAGCTACCCTTGTGATCCTGGCACTGAATTTGCCACCTCTGAGGCCAGGGGTCACAAAGGTAGTGCCAGGGGTAGCAAAGGGCAAGCCAGGGGTCGCAGCTGCAACCCCTGGTGACGCCTAAATGATTCCCATGCCAGCACTCTAGCCTTGCAAACAACATGCATATTATTCTTGCCCAAGATGAACTCCATCGTAAAAAAGAAGGCATGTAGCTTGGTGGCTCACCTGGATAAACTAGCAACAGTGCTCTTCTCCCACCAGGTGGCAGGATGTTGACAGGAGGTTTGAAGTCCACCCTGATGGTGAAATTCTACACCAAACAAAAGTTATGTAATGTTTGCTAGCCCACATGCATGCATGCTAAAAACTCCCTTTTAATCACAGGGTTGTTCCTTTCTGCTTCTCTCAACATTCTAGAACCATCTCTCTACAGTATCGTGGCATATAAACCCACATTACTGGCATCCACACAAATAACACACTCTTTAACTACTACAAATGGTTTCAAACGCAGGCCATACACAGTTTATTATTTTCACTTCTCAAAAGCTGCTTCTTGTTCACAACCCCACTCAAACCTTTCTTTTTTTAATAAACTAAGGTTTCATTTTCTGTGCAGAATGTTCCACACATGTAGAATTCGGTTAGCCACAGGAAAGATGGCAATCTTTAGAACTCAGAGCAGGAGCCCCCATTATAGTATTATTTTGGTCGGTCTCAGGTCTAATTCAATCAGCAGACATTGCTAGATCAAGGACCTCTACAGTATCATTGCAGAGTTGCTTTTGTCTAGTCTCGGAGGCAAACCTTTAACAGACAACACCATTAATAATTGCTTCAAAGTAATAGTCTCTTTGGGGTATAGTCCTTTGCTATACCAGGATGTTAACCTGAAAAGCTACAGCACAAACTGGTGTTACGTACTCGTCAGTTCCAAGAATGAAAAGACCAAAGCACCAGCCAATGTCGAAATTATTTCATGAATGTTGGCCAAAAGATGTTGGCCTACCCATATTGCTTCATTGAAAAATCACAAGTCTTTGCATAGATACAGTACCCCTGATAATTTCAATAATATTACAATGGGTAAAACGCAAGGTGCTCATTCGATTGGCTCTATATATTTTGTTGCACAGGTCGAGCAACATGTCCTCCAGTTTATAACCTTCTGTTTTGCTGTCACTACATAATTTTTATGATGTTTGATATCGTTATAGTTGTCTAACTCATTCTGAAACGCTGAACTAAACTCATGTTTAAACTCCTCCAATAATTCCAACCCTTTACCGTCTACTTACCCTTTTGCCGCAGAATAAATAAGTGGATCTATCCTTGGAATCAACTTATTGGCCAAATCCTCCTATTAAGGCTAATTATGAATCAGTTTCCCAGTATCTGAAACAAAAGATTTCCCATTGGAGCGCCTACCTTGGAATTGTACATTTGCCCATACAAAATGTGATATGTTCATTCTGTGGCCTGACTAGCCTCTTGGCTGGACGTCAGTAGTAATCAACTGTTGACCTGGCCTAACTCTCTTGAAGTAATCCTGCCCATGGATGGAATGCCATGCACACAAATCTACCATCATGCATATTTCTGCCCCATTGACCTTGATTAGGGTTATCCGCAGTTTGTTTCGTATCCTGCCATCTTTAACATCCTTAACACTACGGTAACTAAGAGACTCTACCCCTTTGCCATCCACCTGATGACCTATCAAATGCCCTCCTTCCAATTGCATACCTCAAAAAATTATTTTTTTCACACCCGTTGCTTGCTTCATCAATGACTAGGCATGCAATAAAATTTCTCAAATGGCCAGGAATTACACATTTAGCACTGGAAATGTTGTTGACTCTTCCACCCTTCAACCTGGTTGTGTTTCAAACTACTTTCTCCCTCTTTTTTCTTTACTACCGCATTTACCTCAGAAGGCCTAACCCTTATCATTTGAACAAGCTTCTCAGAAATTTCTATCCCCTTTGATATTTTGACAGCAGCATAAGCAGGCAACTCTGAACAAACTCATAGCCACCTCTGAGCTTCTTTGTATATGCTTAAATATAGACATATCTGCCAATAACCTCGGTGTGGCAATATATTTGTATATTTATTCACTTTTCTGTTCAACCTGTATTCAAAAATAGACCATTACCCACTTCACATTCTTCTCATAACAAAAACTCATCTGCTTCTTAGAGCTCTTGAATTAGTAGACTAACAGCAGTCGTACCTCTGATTGTGAGAAGGTATTTGGAGCCTTTCAGCCCTTCTAACTTTGTTATGGCTGAACAATCTCCTTTGGAAACTGCCACATTTACAATGAACACCACATACCAGTACTCACAATGCATTTTCTCTTTCCCTGTCCTTCTTTATGTTTTTTCATGGCTAACAAATTCTTCTTTCATTTGTTTTTTTCCTTCTTTCAACTTTTTTCTATTCAGCATCAGCTACAAGTGCCAGACAGTGCACATCTTTACTAACCGACCACTTCATAGATGTGCTTCCTTGTGCATACTTCCTCCTTGGAGTGTCCCAACATTACTATTGAAAACTTATAACAATCCACCCTTATGTAATGAATTACGTATGGCTGGGTTCCAACATATGACACTGTCTGCAGCAGCCTACTATTTATTTGCAATCGCTATCAAAGCAAGCTCAAACTGCTCAGACTTGCAAGGTTGGCCCCACTAAGTGCAATTCTTTGAGACCATGTTCCAATTGCAGGGTGGTAAGGAATAAAGACCTGGGTTCACAGATAACAGCTCTTCATTGTCAAAAGTTACACCCCCTAAAGAGAAAGCAGCCTGACCTGCTAACAACTTCAGTGTCACACTCCTAACCATTGTCACTGGAGCTTCCATACCTTGTACATTCCATCAGGAAATTCCACATCTCTGCTGCAGCCTGCTTTCCTATTATTCTATTATGGACTACCTACAGTGGCTAAACTCCTTAATTAGAGTCTACTAAAATGCCAGGTTGCCTGTGATAGAGATAACATTTTACTAATAAATTAGGGGCATAGATGTTAGCATATGAGAACTTAAAAACCTTAATTTAAAAGCCTAACAGAGAAATCAATATAAAATGTAAAAATGTGCATATTTGAATTTTGGTGTACCATGTGACCTCCATTCGTATTTGACATTGTGTTTTGCCATGAAAGACGTTGTGCATCTATATTCGAGTGAACTACTGACCTGAATTAAAATCAAAAGTATTATTCTTAGAAGAATATTAGAAATGAAGTATATTGATTATTAAACGAACATGAATTAATCATACTTATATTAATTAAATTAATGTATTAACATGAGTTACATGTGTGCAGAGAAATAAATGCACATTAAACTGTTTCTAATGTCATAAATAATCTTTGCAATTAACAAGTTGCTCTGCATATTTGATTCAAATTGTAAGGTGCACAATAGGATTTATGTGTATTAATTGCTTCAAATGTATTTAGGTTTTCTTAGCTAAGCTAGGCCTGAAAATTCAATTTGCCACAGTAAAGGAAAAGTACTGATTCATTCCGTTTACTCTGACCTGAATTAACTCCTAGGGTGCTGATGTGTTGGTGAATGTCCTTTTGTATTAAAGACCAAAACATGTTAAAACCAAGAACACATTTTGATGTTAACAAATGTAACAATATTCGTTCTAGCAGTCGAACAAGACAGGAAGCCTTATTAATTTCATATGAATTTAATATCCTGAGAACTGTGGGAAAGAATCATCCTGAGAACTGTGGGAAAGAATCCCGAAGTTGCAATTGACAAATAAATGTTATATTTTGGCGAAGCTGTATGAATTCATCAAGATGATTACGCATCTTCCCTGACAAAATCCAGAATAGGTGCAAACCTGAAGTGCGTCTAAAATTCTAATTGAACATATGTTAATATACGCAAGATGAGCACATCTGGAGGACCGATCAGAAACGTGTGGACATTATTATTTAGGGAGAGACTTTTGCAACTTTTAGTCAGTCAAGTAAAGTCGAAGCTTGCTGATGACTCTTGATGTGGGGCTGCTCTCTCTTCTCCTTAATGCTTATGATTCTTAGATGTCTTCTGGAGAATTCAAGTCATCCTTTCTAATTGCCCCTTTCCCTATACTGTTCAGTAAGAATACGCCCAATAAATTCTGAACTGCAGACCTGCCCTATGTATAGCTTGTGTTCTGCACTGTCCTGATGCTACTGTCTATTGATGCTGTGAAGCTGTGAATGATCTTTTTGACAAAACTTTCCTGTCTGCTGTCCCATGAGGAGAGTATAATCTATAATGTGGTTTCTCAGCTTAGATATTTACACCATTGTATTTTTATAGTGAGTTATCCTAGTTAGATGATTTTTCCGAATAATTTTTGTCTCTTCTTTTGTTTTACCCACATGTTTTAGTCTGTCACGCACATACAAGTCTAAATTCGTATTATGGATAAGGATGGCCCTGCCCTGAAACCTGATCATTATTAATTGAATTATGATGTTTCTCTGATGTCACCATCATCTGCTTTGAAATCTGATTTTAATGTGCATTTATTAGTCTTGTTAATTTGTGTTATTCTTTTGTAGTGCTTAATAATATTGATGTTAAGTAGATATAGGCCCTCATTATGACTTCAGCGATCTTTTTAGTAGACCGCCGAAGTCACACCCGCCATATGACCGCCAGTGTTGGTGGTCTTCAGGCTGCCATATTATGGCTGCTCTATGTCACTATTTGGTGGGGAAGCCACCAGCAGCCATACTGGCCGTCGGCGGTCTAGTGGAGCATGCTCGCTCATCACTGCTATGTGACCACAACACCGCCCTCCGTATTACAGCACTGTAGATGGTGTGGGGGTGTTGTGTTGGCGAGGCACTGGCGGCGGAGCAAGTGCCATGGACCCTGTTCCCACCTGGATGGCCACCGCGACTGCCAGGTAAGGTGATCGACCGACAGGGGAGGGGGGTGTTGAGTGTTGTGTTCGTGAATGGATGTGTGTGTGTGTGTGTGAATGGAGGGGGGGTGTTGTGTGTGTGTGCGTGTGTGTGCAAGTGTCTGTGTGCTTGTGTGAATGAGTGTATGCGGGGGGAGTATGTGTGCGTATATGTGGGGGTGTGGGGAGTGTCGTGGCCATGTGTGCATGTGTGTGTGGATGAGTGAGCGTGGATGTGTGTGTGTATGTTTGTATGTGTGGTGTGTGGGTGCTTGGATCGGGGCATGGGGTCAGTATGGTGATCAGGGGGCAGGGGGCAGTATGGCTATCGGGGGCAGTATGGGGATCGGGGTAGGGGGTGTCGCTGCTTGGGGTCGGGGCTACTACACGAACGGGGGTTGGGGAGTCCTGTTGTGGCGACAGGTATTAGTATTCCTGATGCCAGAATCCTTACCGCCAGGCATTTCATGGCGGGCTGCAGTCACAGAATTCCTGGTGGTAAGGATACTCATTATACCACAGGCGGTGTTAGGTGGACCACCGGGCAGTCTCACACTCCAGGCTGTACAGGTGGTGATCTGGCTGGGATGCAGCCAGTTCACTGCAGTGGTCATAATTTGGCGGTCCTGCACTGCCACGCTGTTGGCGGTCTAACTGCCACCACCGGCGTGGCGGGGCAGGACCACCTGTGTCATAATGACTCCCATAATCTCTTTAGACATTTCGGTCAGCTTAGAATTGTAATGTATGTTTATAACTTAGTTTTGCGCACCCTATCTCTAACATTCACTCTGTGGTTGTAATAAAACTTTGAGACTTTATTCAGTCTGGAGTTTTGATTTATGGTTAAATTGATCACGTTTTTTACATTTGTTTATGCTGCTCATGTTATTGATCTGTGTTAAATGAATCCAATTACCACAATCCTTACTGAGTCCAAAGATCCAGCTGAGTTCTAGTGTGGTGGGATCTATGAGATGGTTAGCTCCTCATGCCAAGGTGTGAGACAGTTACTGTTACAGGTCCTCATCTTCCTAGCATGTGGAGTAGTAGGAATCCTAGATCCCCTCACTGACAATGTAATACAAGATATCTACAATGTTGATGGGACGGGAGTTGTGTTCAGTAGAGGTACATGGGATGGTTGTGCAATGTTTATCCGCTTGAAAAGGTGATTTCACATAAGTTCCAAAAGCTCCTTGACAAACACAGAATTTGTACCTGGATAATTTCTTCAAACACACTATCATCTGACACTTTTCTTGCGTCAGGCATTGAATATACAATATTTTTTCTAAAATAATTATTTACCATGCCTATTCTCACAAACTGAACACATTTCTTTATGTATTTTATGTGATATGCCAGCCGAAAACCATCATTATATAGTATTCAAATATTTCATCCCTGTCACAAATGTCTGGTATACACAACTCTATAGTGACTTATCAGGTTGCATAGCTGTGAGTATTCCCAGGGTAGGAAGGTATCAATTTATTACAGTCATCAGCGGAAGAGCCCCAGGTGCCATCCTCAAACAAGACTTCTCTAATCCGTTTAGGACCTCTGGTGTTTTAGAGTGCTAGTGACCCTCAGTTAATTGAATACTACTGATGACACTGTCAGACATTATTTCTTAAAATCTGCTGTCAGCTGGTGGCAGTAGTAGTAGCGCTCTACTTTTGTCTCTGGAATACAAGTGGCAGACTTTGTTGGTCTGGTTTACCAGCACTGTTGCCTGCATGGCCTACTGTTGGATTTAGCCCTCCATGCGCGGTCATCCCAAGGCAAACATTTTGCCTTCACGTTCCTGTTTTCTGAAACAGTTTTGCTGGCTTTTAGGACTCTGTGCACTTTACCCCTGCTAACCAGGGCTAAAGTGCTTGTACTCTCTCATTTAAACATAGCAAATTTGGCTTATACTCAATTGACACATTAAAAGTCTGTGTAAGTCGCTAGTAAGTGATACTACAGGTACCCATGGCCTGCAGCATTGATAGTGCCACCCACTTAAGTAGCTTTTTGAAACTCATCCCAGGCTGCCCATTGCAGCACATGTGTGCAGTTGTAAACTGCCATTTTAACCTGGCCAAATAAACGTTTTGTCAGGCCCAAACCTTCCTTTTTAATGCATATAAGACACCTCTAGGGGAGGCCCCAAATAGCCCATAGGGTAGGGTATATTGTATTCAAAAAGTTGGACTTGTACGTTTAGGTTTTACAAATCTTGGTAGTGAAAAACTCTCAAATTTGTTTTTCGCTATTGCAAGGCCTACCTCTCGCATATGATAACATTGGGTTACCTTATTACATATAATAAGTGATAACATTTGACTGGGAGCAGGTAGGAAAGACATGCTTGGTGTCTGAGGAATTGTAACTTAAAACCCTCTTTAAGGGTGATGTCAGATTTTAAGTCACAAATCTGAAAATGCTACTTTTGTAAAGTTGGAAATTTTTGGCCTAATCGTTTGGTGCCTGCAGCCTGTTCCTGCAGTCACATGACTAGGTGTAGTTGTCAGTTGGCCTTTGTGTATTCCTCCTAGATAGCCACACAATAGACAGTCTGGGTGTTGGCAGAATGGGCCATCTCTGACAGGATCAGGGGCGGAGCTCTCACTTACCACATTTGTAATTCAGTGCAATTCAGTGGGGCTGCTTCAGCATACACACAAAGAAATTCACACTAGCCTATGTGTCCTCAGACAGATTAGGACCAGGGCAGGGAGGCCATAAATTCCAAACATCTCTGTAGGGTTAAACGCCAGGAAATTCTCCCTCTTCAAAGTCGGCATCAGCTTAAAAAAGGGGACCCTTAGGCCCACTCTTCAGCATTCTCCTGGACCTGTGGATACCACAGAAGGGCACTCTGCAGCTTGAGGGCTGTCCTGTTGCTAAGAAGGAAGTCTGGGCTTGTACCCTTCATTCCAAACTGAAGTGACTTCCAGGGTCAGCTGACTAACCTACTGTTAAAGCTACAGGGAAATAACTTCCAGAGGCCTCGGTGCACCTGTCTGCTGACCTGCTACCTGGACCTGCCTCAGACCTGCTGGCCTCTGCTGGAGTGAACTGCTGATCCCCAAGAAGTTCCACTCAGGACCTGGACCCTTGGTGTGGCATCAGATGTGCTCCTCCTTGAATGACAGGAGAAATCCTGATGTCTTGCACTTGTTCGCACCAAGATCTTGCCACCCATGAAAACTGCCAAGGCTAAGCGATAGAGAATTTGATTCTTCATGTTACAGCCACTGTTGATGATGACCGGCAACCTAAGTTCTACACTTCGCACTACAGCATCAACAGCCTTCTGTGACCACCAATGTGAATCTCTAGCAACAACCATACACGGTGCCCAATAGAATATTAGCAGTATATTGAAGATCATCCATACAGTGATGACCATCTGTAACGTTCTCCCTGCTCCTCACGGCCCCTTTCACTGAGATCAGAACTCTTCAAGCTAGACTTTAGAAGGTAACTTTCTTGGGGGACCAAATCTGGTCCCTGTGTCAGGCCAATACTCCATCGAGGTCAGACTGAACTTGTGACTTTCACCTAGTCTCCCATGACTAGATAACCATGAGTGGCACTTTGTGCTCTTAGGTGCTATATTTTCCTTAAATATTTAAGATTACATATCTCTGGCTTTACTCATTGGGTTTTTATTGTTTTGGTGTCAAATAATTTACTACATTTTACTCAATTATGCTAAATTGGTGTGGGAATTTTCTTGTGTTGTGTTTTCACCTTATTGCTGTTTGTGTGCTGCCTAAATACTTTACACATTGCTTCTAGGTTAAGCCTGCCTGTTGTTGTGTTAAGCTGCCAAACGTTAAACACAGGTTAATTTGGGTTTGTGTTTCACCCTGACAGCAATTATGGCTGCTGCTTGAGAGGGTTTTGCTCCCATTAACCAGTAACTCAATTTCCTACACCCATTGTTACCAGCTCTTTAAAATGTATGTAGACTTGGCTTTGGTTCTGCCCATAGGAGTGATTTTTTTCTCACTGGCTATTTGGCGTGTACTTCTGCATCCTATGGAATTCTTTAATTGCAATGCATAAGGTAGTATTATACATTTCAAAAGTGCACAGAATCATCAGACATTCTGTTTGTCACTATTGCACCGTATATCTTACTCTGCCTCTTTTTATGTTGTATTTGCACTGCTGCAGGCTTTTTTATGTTTTAGTCAGAGTAGCATTTTGCATGCTGGAGTGCTTCGTATTCAGTGATAAAGAAGCATGCCTTTAAGATGCTAGCACAGCCATGCACATATGCAGCTTGTACACTTTTCAACTTAAAGCCAGATCTAGTGGCATTGCCAATACATGCTACTTCAACTGTTTCCACCTCATACAATAACATGAGTCAAAAGGGCCCTGAATCAAGGCTGACAGATTCCAGGTGCATTATACATAGAACCGTCAATCAGGCACACTGCTTGAGACTCTGGCTCTGGCCAGTTCTGGGAATTGGGAGGGATTCTGTTGCTGAAGGTCTGAAGTGTCCCTGAGTTGTGACTTAGGCCAACTAGTCTCCCTCTGTCTTAGTGGGGCCATCCACCATTCACCAGGAGCTTATTTTAAATCATGCTGCCATTTAGCAGACACTCATCCAAATGGAACCAGCTGAGAATTGAGGAGGCCTCATTTCCAAGTGCTAAGTACTTCTCATTGTGAATCAGATCACACTTAATATATTGTTGTTTTGTGAATGTTCACATATGGAAGCTAGCCCACATCTAAGTGCTTTGTGAATGTGAACCGCTGCTCTTTGGGGCAAACTTAATAACAATTTGTGCCGGGTCTGCACCACAAAAGCGCTGCAAACTATTGAGTTGAGATTTATTTCTCAGCACAAAACTTTTTTTGTGCTAAAAAGTGGCCCATAAGTAATACAAAGTAGTGTTAGTGCTGCTTTACGTTACTTTATGTCAAAGAGGTACGCCATGCATGACACATGGGAATTCCCATTCCCCCTCATGGTGTTTGACGCAAAGCATTATCTACTAACATTTGTAGATAGAGCTTTGCACCAAACAGTAACATGCTTTTGATACTCGCATTCACTTGGAGAAATCTACACTGTAATTGGAGCACTGCACAACACACATGGAAAGTGGGAACAGTACTAAACTATGTCAAAGCACACTACTTTGTACTGCAAATGTACCCTTCCAGGATAAAACTTATGCTTGAAAGAACACAAGCAGTCTTGCACTATAGTGCAACGCTGTGTGCTTTTGAGCATGGCAGCCTAAAGTGAGCCAGCATAGGAAGAGACGAAAACAGAACCACATCTTGGTCTATATGGTGCTGTTCTCCTCTCTTGCTTGAATGCAATGCAGCACTGCAACTTTGGTTGCTGCACTCCATTATGTAAAAAGATAGTCAATCTGTCCTTTTGTTTGCATGTTGGTCTAAGGGGGAATCAAAGATTCTTAACTAGTTTTCTGAAGGCTGGTAGGATGAATTGTTTCTTTCTTGAAATGTGTACTGTGTGGTGTGGCCAAAAGGCCATGCCATTGAATAGTTTTTAGAAAATAAAGTGTTTGAGCGTGGCAAGGTCCTTGAAAGTTAGGGAACAGTTTGCTGCTTTTGCCCAGATTGAAAACAACATCACTATATATTTAAATACAATAAATGACTACTGTAGGAACATATTGTAACTATGCTCACCAGCTTATAACTATTTCACTAGATGTAAATACCTGCACAATGCATACAGGCATTGCTTTAAATGGCAGGTATTCACAGGTACTGATTGCCTGCATTTATTTAATTGTAAAGTGAAGGTACCTGCACTTCCCAGCACAAGTGCGGTACTTATAAATGAAGAGCACTGGCACTTTTCAGTGCAGGTGGGAGCCACTGGAAGCTCAAGTCACGTCTGGCTCTCGCTCAACTCGATGTCCTGTTGGATCTTCGAGCCCATGGCGAGCCGGGCTTTCACGCGGCTTCCGTCTGCCACCCTCCCTCCCCCTAGTGTATTTGTTTAACTAGATTATAATGTTCCACTGTACTAATGCGGACTACATAGTTCACTAATGATTCATGTTCGGAAAACGATGACTTTTAATAAGTGTTCTCAGTGCACTGCTATATTATAATATGCTAATCAAAATTATTCCACTTGTTAAAGAAATACACGTTTTTGAATTTCAAAGAGACTTTACCATATTTTACATAATGTTTGTGGTATGACTTACATAGCAAATATTTTCAGGGCTCGGCTCATGTGTGGGCTTTAAGAGCTGAGCCAGGCCCTCTGGCTCTGCACGTCCTGTTAATTTGTTAGCTCGTCCACTTGTAATTGTAATCCCTTGCACCACATTATGCCTGCGCCAGGCATAATGTATGCAATGCGGGTGTTCCAGTGCTAGGGGGGCTGTAAAAATGGCGCCAAGGAATCTATGAGATTCGTTTCCACCATTTTTATGGTCATTTATTAATGCCTGCTATGTGCAGGCCTTAAAAAGAGGCTCCCATTGTGTTCAACGGTCCTCTGGGTGCTTTGCAGGATTAGTGTCAAAAAATTTTACGCTAGCCCCGCAAAGCGCCGGACTAGCATAAAAAATTATGACGCTATTCCCCGACTGCCGCCATGGTGCGCCATATTTTGAATACGGCGCATACATGGTGGCATTAGGGGGGGTGCTAAGGAACGCAAGAAAAGTGGTGCTGCACTAGGTGCAGCGCCACTTTTCATAAATCTGGGCCTAAGTACCTACACTTCTATTGTTTCCCTTTAAAGCACTATGGGTATAGATGCATGTTCTGAAGGTGCAAAGGCTGCACCAGTTTCTAGTGACAACCCCCTGAAGGATGTGGGCCTATTGAACGTGACGCTGACTCTAGCTGTGAAGCAGGGTGGCCCTTTCTAACTCCGATGCCCGGACCGTATTGGTAAGGGATGCTTCGCGGGCGAATTCCATTCCAACGATCCACACTTCGCTGTCCCAGCTCCAGTAAAACATGAGATAATGAGACATAGACCTGATTGTCGACCCTTTTCTCTGACCAGACGCCCCATTGGAGCTACCGCCATCCTTTCTCTCAGCCAAATGAGACGTTTACTTGTACCTGGGCCCGGAAGAATTACGACAATGCACCCCATAATGATGGCTCACACGGAAGTTAACGATTAATATGTGTACTCACGCAGTTCTCAACCCAGGTTAACCACCATCACGAGTAACTGACAATCCTTTTTCTTGAATTATTAATTTAGATTCCCCCTCCACCCTTGGATCTGTGATGCTTTAGATTTCTCTCATTCTTGCTTCTTCCCTCTCTGGCACCACTACCTGACCTCGCCTTTTCTACCTGTCTCTCTATTCTGTTATTTGACTCCTGTCCCTCTAGCTCCCTCATCATCCTCGCTCGTGGCATTTCTTTTCCCTCTGTTTTGTCTCTCTACTCACTTTTTATCCTCTTTAATTGGAGCATTTCATTTATAAGAGCCAAATAAACGCCTTTAAAGTGCCAATTAAGGCTGTGGACTGTGTCGCGCCGGGCACTGTACCACAGAAATTCTGCAAGCACTACATTTAAAGCCCAGAAGGCATTAGTAAATGAAACCAGCTTTGTGCAAATACCAAGAGGAAGAAGAAACAGACAGACGAGGAAGCACGCAAAGACGGGCAAATATAAAATCTCTCGCTTTCACTCGCACACAAATCCACAGGGTTTAAACACACATCGACCCCACATACGGGAACACATGATACAGATATAGAGATGGAAAGTGTACACACAAAAACGCAGGTGAAAACATACGCGCACAATGGACAGATACAGTTGTTTCTCAGAGATAAACATAGTAACAAGCACAAATATATACTGAAACTCACAGTCCCACAAACACACTTGTACACAAACAAAATGGCAACCACAATAGCACAAATATAATCACACTAATTTACTGAGTGATACACACACAGGCAAGCATAATCAGCAACAAACAATTATACAAAGACAAGGATTGTTGATTTATGTAAGAAAGTCGAAGAATCACAGTTCCAATCATATAAAGTAACCCAAAGGTCACCACGATGGGTTGCAATCTGAGTTGCACCCTGCGCTTTAAATGGGCAGTTACAGTCTGGGACTGAGTACTGTAGCATCCTCCCTACCCAGGAAGCATGTAGGTGAAGCTCCGTGACAGACATCTTTATTCTTCAACATACTATTGGGCGCTCCGCACATTGCTTCATGACTTTTTAGAACTACACCTTAATACCTCCCACCCGATTATGTAATTCCTGTCTATATTCCACCCATGACCTCGATCCTAGATCATCCTCTTGTTAAATAAAAAGTAAAAACAATATTAGGTTAATATTGCCTTAATGAGCCGTTGAGGCTCTCACACTGGTCTGCCAGATCAGGTGGTATGAGGTAGTTGAAATGCACCGTCATCATGCATCGATGCCTTAGGCTCAGGTGTGCAATATGGACGTTCAGGAGGGATCGCCTCGCGTGAGATTTCAGGAGCTGATGAACATTGAGGTAGGTGTTGAAAGTGTGATGAGTCCTGTGTGATAGATTTTCAGGGACGATGCACCATCACCATCTGTCCCCTGCACGTCACGACCCTCAAAGGGTTAACAGCAAATGGGGTGTCGGTTTTATGCTTCTGTTTCTGTCTGACCAGTACCAAGTCCTGTTCATCAAAGACTGCTTTTTATTTGCACTTTTGCTGGTGACACAAAACTTATCGACATTAACCAATCGTTTCGAGATCCATTGTGGTAGTTTTATTCTGATGACTCTCCCACATAGAAAGGTGGCTGGGCTGTCACCAGTTGTGGAGTAAGGAGTTAATCAATAGGCACAAAGTGCTGGGCACCAGCCTTGATTCAGATTGATTCCCTCAATTGACAATTGCTGAATTACCCTCAAGAGGATGCCCATAAATCGTTCAACAACACCGTTGGCTTGGGGCCACAGGGGTGTACCCTTTTCATACTTAACACTGAGTCGATGAAGAAACTTCTTGAATTCTTTGCTGTTGAAAGACAGGCCAGTGTCAGATTTGAGAATAACGGGATGCCCCACTCTGCAAAGATCTCCTCAAGTCACTCCATGACTTATCATGTGTTGTCAATGATAAGTCTTTCACCAAAGGAAAACATGATTATCGAACAATGACTACCATGCGATGATATCCATTTTCCAGAGACCCAAAGAAATCAACTGCAACTCCCTCCCAGGCATGCGCAGGGAGATCATAATTTGTCACTGGATGCTGTGTCACCTTGGGGGATAAACAGTTACAAAGATGGCATGCTTTTAGCTCTCTCTCAACTCATTGGTCTATGTGAGGGAACCACACTCAGGGCCTCATTCTGACCTTGGCGGGCGGCGGAGGCCGCCCGCCAAAGTACCGCCGTCAGAATACCGCTGCGCGGTCAAAAGACCGCAGCGGTAATTCTGAGTTTCCCGCTGGGCTGGCGGGCGACCGCCAGAAGGCCGCCCGCCAGCCCAGCGGTAAACCCCCTTCCATGAGGATGCCGGCTCCGAATGGAGCCGGCGGAGTAGAAAGGGTGCGACGGGTGCAGTTGCACCCGTCGCGATTTTCAGTGTCTGCTATGCAGACACTGAAAATCTTGGTGGGACCCTGTTAGGGGGCCCCTGCAGTGCCCATGCCATTGGCATGGGCACTGCAGGGGCCCCCAGGGACCCCACGACACCCATTACCGCCAACCAGGTTCTGGCGGTCAAAACCGCCAGAACCAGGCTGGCGGTAAGGGGGTCGGAATCCACATGGCGGCGCTGCCTGCAGCGCCGCCATGGAGGATTCCTCAGGCCAGGGGAAAACCGGCGGGAAACCGCCGGTTTCCCTTTTCTGACCGCGGCTTTACCGCCGCGGTCAGAATAGGCCTGGATGCACCGCCAGCCTGTTGGCGGTGCATCCGCGGTCCCCGGCCCTGGCAGTCCATGACCGCCTAGGTCGTAATGACCCCCTCAGTCTCTTAGGGCTCTTGTGGTGGCTACAATGCCACAATGTCCTTCATGCCCGACCTTGATGACTTGCTGTCTCAGGCTCTTAGGTATGACACTTATTGAGCTTCTCAATATGATGCTCTCTTGAGTGATGGATAGCTCATCCTGTACAGTTTTGAATTTTTGGAATTCAGCATCATCAGTACAAGGTTGTACACTTGTCTACGAAGACTGAGTTGTAATGAGATCTTTGAGGGTGAGCATGTCTTTATCTGCCTTGGTAGCAACAATAATCTGTCCAGTGGATAGAGCTGCTGGCATGCCTGACCCCACAATGAAACTGAGATGTTCTTCAGCCTCTTTGGATGTCGATCTGTGGCAATTTAGCAGCACTTGTGAAATGTAATCTGCAGGGTTTTTGGCCTTCCCTGGCTTGTGTACAATTACGTAGTCATACTCTTCCCACCTCTTGATGAAAGGTGGCATCTTATCTTTTGGATTTCCAAAGATAGTGAGCAGAGCATGGTGGATAGTGATGATAGTGAAACATTTCCCATATAGAAACACATGAAAATGTTTGCAGGCCTGCACTATACTCATATTCTCCTTCTCCGGCTGAGAGTAGGCTTTCTGCCTCAGATGGGCTTCTAGTGGCATAGGCACAATGTGTCTTTGGGCATTTGGACAGCCATTGTGCTGAGCGAGTATTGCGCCAGCCCAACCAGGTTTGTATCTCCTGTGATCTCAGTATATAGCTTGGGGTCAAGACAGGCCATTACAGTTGCATTCTCAATCACGTTTTATTTCTTTGAAACTGATCACATTCAGGATACCACGGAAGCAGGATATTCTGTTTTGTTAAGTCTGTCAATGGGGCACTCACTGTGGCAAAATCATGAAGGTACCTTGATCAATAACTGACCGTACCTAAGAAGGATCGTAGCATGGTTGCCTCTTG
This sequence comes from Pleurodeles waltl, assembly GCF_031143425.1. Lineage (NCBI taxonomy): Eukaryota > Metazoa > Chordata > Amphibia > Caudata > Salamandridae > Pleurodeles > Pleurodeles waltl. Next base: position 918,685,324 of record NC_090446.1, on the reverse strand, counting down.
TGGGGGGCAGGTAGATGATAGTGCTTACCTTATCCAAGTTAGGAGTCATTCCCCCAAAGAGAATACGTGCCCAAAGAATTTAAGTTTGGTTTTGTGAAACTCACACTTTGCTGAATTCAGAGTGAGACCTGCAGCAGCAAGTAACTGGAACACCTGCATAAGAGCCTTGTCATCCTCCTTTTGTGTTATTCCAAATACCAGTTTGTCATCACTGTAATTGAACACATTCATAATAGGTTAAACAATTTGGTGAATAAAATCCTCAAATATCTCCACAGCCAAAGATACTCCAAAACTCTGCCTTTTGCCTCTCAACAAATCAATATGAGTCAAAAAAGTAGTAATGTACTTACAGTTCTCCTTCCAGCTTGAGGCATGATATCCTTTGTTCAGTGCAAGACTGGAGAAGATTTTAGCTTCGTTCAGCAGCATGATCATGTCCTATGTGGTGACCAGGATGTCTTTCTCTCTTGATTGCTTTGCTGGCCAGGGGCATATCAACACAAATCCACACCACACCTCCACTGTCCTTTTTTGGCACCACAAGTATGATCGAAACCCACAGCATCAGACCAGTGGAGCATTCAATGTTGTCATGTTTCAACAGTGTTTCTAGTTCTTTCTCAATGGCTGCTTGTAAGTGAAAAGTGACTCTGTTGTGACCTTGGGCAACAGGGCGAATGTCCTCATTAATATGAAGTTGCACTTTCATCTTTTTGAGTTTTCCTAGGTCATGAAACAACTGCAGGAACTGGCTCACAATTTCAGCTTTAGCATGGATGCTGTAGTTGAGAGATATCAAACCCAGGTCAGCAGCAGTGCCAAAGCTAAGTAAGCATGCACTAGATGAGTTCCTCAAAGGACAGGAATTGGTGCTTGCACAGATGCAATTTTGTGTTGCAAAGCTGCTATAGATGCGTACCGGTTGTGAAGCAGCCCACATGTATAGATTTATGTTTAATGGAGTAAGGCATTGCACAGGAAACAAGTTGTTGAACTTTTCTACCGGTATGATGTTAATCGACGTACCACTGGGCAACCTTTCACTTTTAATGCGATATTAGGACAATGTCCAAATTAATCTTGTTGCTTTCTTTTATGATTTTCTTTTGGCTTTTGATCTTCTTTGCAAGCAGCTAACCCTATATGTCCATATTGCTTCTTGGTCGATATCATCAGCACACATCCGTCTTCTTCTCTACTGCTTGATAATGTAGAAGAGCCTTTATACAATGAACTTGATGATGATCAACTGTGCTTGGTTTCTACTTGTCGTAAATGATGTTACCTTTTGGACTTGCGGGCATGGTGAGAATGCTTCTAGAACCTACGGTGGCCATTTTCCCTTTTCACTGTGATGCATTTGGTAACTCTTTCACTTTGCAGACCATTATGAAGTGGCTTTCTTTCCCACAGCCTCTGCACATCTGTCATATGGCTGGGCATTTATCTCATGGGGAAAGGGAAACCCACATCAGAAGTGTGACTTTTTCTTCTTTGGAGATGTTGACTTCTGTGCATCTGTTTTGTGCTTTTGCTTGTTTTTCATAATCAATGCTGATTCACTAGGCGCTGTTTCTGCTTCCATATCAGCAGTGAGTGTATCCGCTTGTTCTTATGCTATTGCAGCCATTAGCATTTTCTCCAAACTGAGTGGCTCTCTCAATATGCGTCTTCTGAAGAAATATGAAAGGCACCATCAATGACTCAGAGGTGTGTGGCTTCATCATCATTAAAGTTACAGAACTTACAGTGTTTGAATAGTGCATCAAGCTTGTTGACCTGCTTGGTTGAAGATGTATCTTTCATAGTCGATATTCAGCATTGGATTGAACATAGCATCCAATGCTTCCTTTTAATTTAGTATAATGTTGCATCATCTTGTAAGACTTTCTTCAGCACTTCTCCATCACCAGCAAGGTTTTTCAAGTATTTAATGATTTTCGAATTGTCTTCTTCTCTTAGCACTTAGCACTATGAAGTCATCGAACGTTTTGATACATGCAGTCCAGCTGGCTCGAATGTTCTGCTTCTTCACAGTCTCAAACAAAGGTGGTGGCTTCAAGAATGTAGCAGCATCATACTTTGTGCTTCCTTCATTCACCATAGAGAGTAACATGCTATTCAGGCAGCTTTCGTCTTGTATAGCAGGACTGTCAACCTCTCAATTCAACCCCTGTTGCTTGAGCGTGGTCGTCTCACCCAATTTTCAAGGTCATATAGTACTTTACTTACTTGTGCCACTAAGTAAGTTTCTGTTTTCGTACCTGATCGTCACTGCCTTTAATGTTTGCTTTGTATTGATGATGGCTATGTGTTAAAGTGCAGGGCATATTTCTTCTTTGAGCCTTACCAATAGGTTTTGGCGGGCTTTTCGAATAAGCTCCTCTGCAGGGCCTTCAAATTCTTCAGTGGCTGTGTATGGGCCGAAGTGGGGCTGTGACTCCACAAATGTCAATTGCAGACCGCCTTGCAAGTGGCACGCACAAGCAGTTTGCTGTAAGTTTGCAAAGTTTCAAGGAGAAAAGCTTTGTTTCTTCTGGAATGTATCCCCTATTCATTGCCAGTTGAAGCATCCTCCCCAGCTGGGCAGCATGTAAATGAACACACCACACATGGAGCTCTGTAACAGATGTCTTTATACTTCAACATCCTATCGCACACTTTACTCATTGCATCCTGACTTTTCATAACCACACCTTTACACCTCCCATCTGATTACGTAACTCCTGTCTAGCGTCTATTGAGGACCTCAAGGGCTTTAGCATGCATGACATCAAAGACACTACAAGAACCTGCGCTTCTTTAATTTGAAAGGGGCAGTACCTGCACTTTTCACCACTGGTACAATTCTTTTAATGGGAGAATACTGACACTTCTCAGAAGCAAGCAGGTACTCTGGAGAGTGAGTACCCACGCTTCTGTATTTCCATTCAAAGCACCGGGGGCACCCCACATATCTGGTAAACAAGGTGTCTATGTAAATATATTGATAGTATAGTTCCCTGAAGGTAGGAAAGCTGATACTAGTGCCAGGGGTATGCATGTAAGGTTGAAAGAATGCAAGATCCGCCCCTTTACAGGACATAAGTTAAGGGAAAACTGTCATCCAATAAAATACTTCTGGTCCACCTACATAAGCCAAGGAAGTTTGTATAACACCATACCATAGCAAGAGCTAAAAAAATTAAATGATGAACATTTGATGTGCAAAAAATATATAACATCACTATCTCATTAAGGGAAGCCTCAAAATAGGGGACGCTGCCACACAACAAGCTTCCCTTTGTGCAGTCTCTTTCTCTGAAATGTTTGCATGTATTTATTACATATTTGCTTATGCCAAGGCTGTTAAGATTTGATAAGTTCTGTTCTGTTGTCCAATATTAATCTACAGCAACAGGTGTTTTCCAGACAATGGTGCCCCCACAGATATGAAGAAAGGCCCTTGTATCATCTGCAGTGAATAAGAGACCTCTGCTCATTGATGCCCGGCTGCTTGGCCTGCTTAGGTATCGCTATAGACCATTGTCTGTGATAATTCTCTTGTTTTCCATTTATTACAAATGCTTAGAGTGAGTTTTAGGTGAGGAGTCCCTTGCTCATCATTGGATGGCTTTGTTTTCTAGCATAGGTCTGTGTTCGTAATCCAATAGCTTCCCTCCTTGTTCTGGTGTCTGCCCTGCACAGGGGCATTTCTGTCTCCTAGTGTTTTGATGGGGTGAGTTGTATTCTTTTACAGTTGACATCAGAACCTTGGCTTATAATAAATAAGGGACTGTTTCTCTGTCGCTCCCTCCTTCCCTTCCCCAACCTGCGCTCTTTATTTAATAGATTGCCTTTCCCCCAGCACTCACCTGTGCATGCTGTGCTGCCCCACCACTGGAATCTCTCGAGTTACCCTTGAATGTGCGGTACCCAACCTCTGCTATTCAGCAGGCTCCCACCCTTTCCTGCTAACTAAGATGTGGACGAAGTGGTTCCTCATCATCCCTATTCGCTCCACCATTGCAGCACGTGTTCTATTCGGTGAACACAAAAGAGAAAGTGGGTGATGAAATGCACAGACCCGGACTGAGAGAAAACCAAGGAGCAAGTGAATGAATCTCACCAGGAAGGCGAGATTGTTGTGCAATTTGGTAGCAACAAAGTGAAGTTAAAATCATCACTTCTTTGGATCTTCATGACTGTAGGTGAATGTCTGTCTACAGCTATTTCTTCCAACTGTCAAGACATATCTCAAATGTGACAAGATGGAAGCTACGTACTCATATAGGCTGATTTGCAGCCAGACCTGTTCCACAACAATTAAAGTTGCAAGACCACCTTGCAGTATCTATGGTGGGACTGTGTTTCTTTCTACTGACCAGGATACTTGGAACTGGGTCTCTCAAGGAAAGTTGCATAATCAAAGCCTCCTCAATACTGGGTCTAGATCATGGTGATGGCAATCACAACACCTTGACTGTCCAGTAAGAAATATGTTTTTTGAAAAGAAAAGACTCATTATAAACAATTTGAAAAATATTAAAAAGTGGGAAGAATGGTTATAGACTTCTGGTCATAACAGTGTAAACGCTCTGCTGAAAATAAATTTGTATGTGAGGTCCATGTTCTGCAAGTGCTGACCAGTTCTGATACATTTTCATGATTTTGCAGAACTCATCAATTCTCTTGGGAGTGATGGGAAGGAAAAATGTGAACGATTGTATCTAAGACTCCCAATAAGAAACAACAAGACAATATCAATGGTTCATAACCCTATGGGAGCAGTGATACTGGCCGGTCCCCATAGAATGCACAGCATGAGAGTAGGATCTGGGGGCATTGTCCAGCTGGGTGTTGTCCCATTAACCAGCCAGCACATTCAAGAGATTCACAAGTGGGAATCAATGACACTCTTCCATTATTCTGGTCCAAAACTGGTGATGCACCTGTGCTCATGACATGGTAGAGGGGCTTGGATATATAGTGCCTGGTGCATGGTATACACAGTAGCCAAGCAAAAATAGGTGAAGTGGAACATGCTCACCAGGAAGAGGTCTGAAAAAAATCATCACTGATGTTCATTGTCTCTGATGAGCGTTGTTTGTTGATCTGTTATTCACTATGGATGAGCTACTATGGCCTACTGGGGTTGGCAGAGTAGTTTATACGGAGGTAGATCTCCAGACAGCAGGGGGTGGGACAGCAGGACCTCGGCAGAGTTTCGGGCATCATCCTACTCAAGAGGCAATGGCCAACACTCATCTTCAGATGCCCAAGAAGGTAATACGACTGGACCAAATTGGTTTGTTGTGTGAGTTTGCTAGAAATGAGCTCCAGCTTTTATGCTCAGCACACTGCTAAGTGAATTCACAGCCATTTTGAATGTTGCGACGTGTCAATCAGCTCTGACTGGCTTTCTCCCTCTATGATGATACAAATGTATGTTTTAGCTGCCCCCAGACAGTCCAGAGAGGTGATGTGGTTGCTGGGAAGAGCATGTGTGTAAAGCTAACAGGGTTCTTTGATTGCCATGACATAAAGCCACTGGGCAGGACATATGCCAGTGAATCTGATGCTGTGGTATGTTTTTTGCATCAATCCTTTAGGGTAGAATGAGGGGGAAATGGGCTGATCCTTTTGTTTCTTTGGGCAGGCAACAATCCTCTATTACACATACACACACAGACAAACACGCACACATATATTACACACACACGCAGGTGCATGTACACACACATATGCAAAGAGGGGGTCTCAGGCACTCTAAGCGAGGGAAATAGGACTACTGTAATAAAGGCTCCGAATTTAATTTCCAAAATCCCGTAAGTCTCATTCCTGCTACAGCCAAAAAACATAATACATTTTGCCACCACCCACTAAACAAAATTAAAAGTATGGAGTGATGTACAAACTCGAGTGCATACAGTAGAGGAATATCTTTTAATATTTAACCTGATTCAGCAAAAACCAAAAGTGCCAAAAAGGGTATCTGGCGTTTGTTTTCGAAGGACTTCTGGGATTCTGGATCACTCAAACACAACGAAAAAATGCAAGTGTACTTCAGGGACTAAAGCAAAAAAAATTGCTGCATTGGGCAGGTGCAGAAAATTGTTGCACACGTTTTACGTTAAACAAGCCTGTCATCTGCACACCAAATACAAAGACTGGTGGCAAAATACAGGAGGCGACTGACCAGACGGAAGGGCAGGAACTGATGAGTGTAGGGGGCCGGATGAGGGGACAGCCCAAGCTATGTTTAGAACTATTGTTGTAACTGAAAATATCTTTCGTTTCTTCATTATTGGATGTTGGGAATTAATATGTCCTTATCCTGAGTAATTCGGTCTGCTTTGTGCATACATCATATTAGGTCCTAGGTTTTTTTACGAGCAATACTGTGTGTTAGCAAATAAAGCGACTCTTCAAAAGAGTTCATTTCTGATTGCGGACGCTTGCTTAGTTAAATAGAGGGCCGTTATTATTCCGAGAAACCTACACATTAAGCCACTGTTTGGACTGAGTATTTCATCAAGGAAACGGTGGCCTCTGTGCTTCAGTAAACGAGGCATACACTCCTGCTCCGTTTCTGTGATCCTGATCATATACACCATATATGGCCCTTAGGTTAGAAGGTAATACATTCCGCCTCCATCCTCGGAGCAAAGCACCTAGCCTTGTAACCCGTTTCACGAGACAGCACTGAATGGAATGGAATTTCCTTGTTAAAATCAAACATGCCCTAGATACAGATATCTTTTAATGGCCGCACAGATATTCCCAAAAGGATACACCGCAAGGTAAATCTTTCTTAGGTTCACTTTTGCTGCATACTCTTTCTTAAATCTCTCTCTATAATGGTCTGTCCTTGACTGTTTCCTCTGAAATTATGTCTCGCCTTTTATCTCACTCTCCTACTTTTAACCTCAGTTTTCCTCCCTCATATTTCGAGCCTTCTGTTTCCATTTTTTCCCTGGCTCTTAGGGGCTTGTCGTCTCTTGCTCTTTTGCACTGCACCTTGCCTGCGTCCCTGAAGGCATGCTTTCCGCCCTTTACAGAACCCTCATATGTTCTCCTCATTTCGTCTTGAGTAGAGTGACCAGATTTTAAAAAGCAAAAACCGAGACAGATCAGACATAAAAATAGGACTAAAGCCTATTTACTAAGTATTACTTGCCTTTGAGGCCTGTCCAGTATTTTGAGCAGCCTTGTAAATATGTGTGTGTAAAGTTATCTTAAGACTTGAGACTCAGTTCTCAGTCCTAAAAAGAATCACAAAAAAACTCAATAAAAGACATAAGGGGGCAGGATAGGGGCTTGGAGCCAAAAACATTATTTGTATATGTTGCCACAAACTTGCAGAGGATCCATGAAGCCCCAGCAATTTTTTTTGCCACAAGAGGACTTGCCTTTCAAAAATCTTTTGTTATCATTGGTAAATGCTTTACGTTTTCCCTCCTTGGGGCAGTTTTGTTACCCTCTTGGCCATTGAACCTGTTACATGGACAATTGCACATTTGCTGAAAAATTTGACTGCGAGTGAACTTCTTTTTCCTTTTGTGTCTCTCCTTCGTGCCCAAGCGGCTGCAGCACTTTGAATCAGCTTGCTTATGTCAACTGTTTTACTTTTTAATTTATGTGGCAAGAAAAGTCCAGTTAGGAATTTACAACGCTAATAGCTCTAACTCGAGCAAACGTGAGACCCATTGCATTGCAAATGCTTGTTACTAGGAGCGATGGCCTCAGAGGATGGCATCCTCGAAGTCTTTTTAAGGCTCAGGGAAGGGGCCACACATCCTCCATCCCCTTTTATTTTCATTTTTCCCTTGGGGATGGGGTCCCCGTGGCATAATTAGACTCAGAGAGGGAGGCCCTCCTTTCCTTAGCTACTACCTGTGGGCCCCCATGTTCCCTGACCCACCCCAGGGGTATTTTTTGAAAGACAAAAGAGCCAGGTGTGTCCATGAACGAGTGATAGGGATGGGCGTGCAGTGGAAGTGGTTAAAAGCTCATAAATAGATTACAACACGTCAGAGTGGTTGCGCGCTCAACCTAAAACATGTGAAAGGTGATAGTAATAGAACTAGGACTAGATGCTGCCCTGTACATGAACTAGAAGTATTATATTGACACATACCAAAGACCTTTGAGACAGTCTATGTGTAAGATAAAACACAGAAATACTGGTTTTGTAGAGATTTTGCCCTTTGAACCATTGCTGAAAACTTTGTATGGCCAATGGAAAACATTTTGTTAAGAAGAAAACGTTACGACATTCATGTGAATTACAAGCTTTTATTCGCAACGTTAAAATGACCCCGATAACAGGACATCTGAAGCTCATCTTTCTCTTAACTGTCTTTCTCCTCAACCTCCCTTCGAACTCCCGTTGCCTAGCGATGCTCGAGCCCACTGTAAACACGCACTGTGCGCGAGCATCGCAACACATCTTCCCCCTAACAAACAGAAAATACAACAAGAAGGAAAAAATTTAAAAAACAATTCCAAAAACAAAAACAATTTTACCCTCACAGAATAATAAATTCACATTCGTAGCATTACGCAAAACAAACATAATCCTGAAATTTGCTTGGTGTCCTGACTAAACGACCACACCTGCTTGTTTTCCTTGCAGGCACACCAAAATGATTGTTAATAGTAGGTACATTAGGCTGTACATTTGAGTTATAATCAGGATCATAGGAAGGCGTATACTTCCAATCATCTAACCAGTCAAATTTGCATACCTTGTGTTCTGGGCTGATAACTTTTCCTTCCTTCCCAACCAACCCAGAATTAACATTCCTACACATGGACAATGATGACATGTGCCAAACCTTACCATCACTTAATAATGCAGAATTACAAAAAATTCTATCTACTTTAAGGGGATCTGAAAATCGATTATTACCTTTTTTTATGAAACCTGGTTTCTTAACTCTCACCACATCACCAACTTTTATGACTTGTTCTTTACATTTGTGTTTTGCGTCATAGTACATTTTACTTTGCACTTGGGAACTTTTAATGTTGTGTTTAACTTGTTTAAGTGTCCAATCAGCCTTTTTATCCCCAGAACTCCAACCCACATTATCTTTCCCTGTGGGAATTCTCCCTTGCATCAACACAAATGGAGAATACCCTGTAGAAACACAAGGTGTCGTCCTGTATGACCATAAATTCCGCATTAATTCACATCTCCAATCCAAATTGTTGTAATTTGCCATTTGGATGATGCCCTTGATCACCCGATTGAATCTCTCCACAGCACCGTTCCCTGCCGGATGATATAAAGCCGTAGTATTATGTACAATACCTTTCCCCTGTACAAAATCTTTGAAAATGCGAGACATAAATTGAGGTCCATTGTCACTTACTATACACTTAGGTAAACCCTCTTTCAGAAACACCTTGTCCAGGAAGTGTACAACTGAATCCACATCAGCCCTATTAACAATCTCAACCTCTGGCCATTTTGAAAAATGATCAACCAAAACTAATAAATATTTTTGTTTATCATCGTACATTATTGGCCCTGCAATATCTATGCCTATCCTTTCCCAAGGTCCATCTGGACACGGAATAGGATGGAGAGGTGGTCTTAATGTTACCTGAGTCTTGTCAGACGAATTACATGCATAGCAATCTCTAACTTTCCTTTCAATGTCTGAGTCCAAACCTGGCCACCAATAAGTACACTTAATTTTGTATTTGGTTTTACCAATGCCAAGATGACCTTCGTGACATATATCAATAATCCTATTTCTTATAGATGTGGGGGGAATAACCCTGCCATTCCTAAAAATTAGACCACCTTCCAGAGAAAGTTCATGTCTCAGTTCCCAAAACACACGCATACTATGATCTAACAAATGTTTATTAGGCCATCCATTCTTGATATATCTGCTAACTACACCAAAGATGTAATCTTGAGTTTGAGCTTGTTCCCAGTCCTCTTTGGTAATACCTGGACAACCAGCCAACACATTGGCTACTGTAAAATTTTCAATATCAGTATCCTCATCACTCACAACAGGTAAAGGCATTCTGCTTAAAAAATCTGCCACCACATTTTTGACTCCCGGAACATATTGTACACTGTAATTGAAATCTAAAAGTCTAACAGACAAACGAGCTATACGTGGTGATGCAGAAATTAACCCTTTAGTTGTCAACACTTTAGTGAGCGGTTTGTGGTCACATCTTAACAACACATGAAAACCCCAAATGAACTGTCTGAAATGTTCCAAACCCCAAACACATGCAAGTGACTCACGCTCAATCACAGAATACCTTTCCTCAGTCGGTGTAATCGAACGCGAGGCAAAAGCTATGGTCCATTCAACTCCCTTTTCATCGATCTGGGATAACGTTGCACCTATGCCTTTAGAACTGGCATCCGTTTTGACAACATTTTGCAACATGGGGTCAAAACCATGAAGTGGTGGGGCATTAGCCACATCATTCTTTATTACCTCACATGCTTCATCACATGCCTCACTCCAAACAAACTTAACATTAGTTTTAAGAAGTTGACGCAGAATATATGTTTTTTCTGAGAAATTGTGTACGAATTTGGCATAAAATTCGGCCAATCCTAAGAAAGCTCGCAAATCATCTTTAGATTGAGGTCTTGGGGCATTTTTGACAGCATTAACTAATTCCAATTTGGGTTTAATACCAGCATCTGAAATTTCATGACCTAAATAATTAATTTTGTTAAATGCAAATCTGCATTTATCAATTTCTGCTGTCAAACCGTGTGTGCTCAGTCTATGCAAAACATTATCTAGATTACGATCATGTTCATTTCTGTCCTTCCCCATTATCAAAATGTCGTCCTGAAAAATCAGTACATCCTTTATGTCCGATAATACCTTGTGCATTAACCTCTGAAACATAGCTGCTGCAGAAGCCAACCCAAAAGGTACTCTTTTAAATCTGTAACAACCAAAAGGTGTCACAAAAGTTGTTAAACTTCTACTATCTGCATGTAAAGGCACCTGATGGTAAGCAGCTTTAAGATCAATACTAGAAAACCATCTGATACCTTTAGTGCGAGTTAACATTTAGTTTATTTTTGGCAAAGGAAATTGATCAATTAGAATACTCTCGTTAAGATCTCTGAGATCCACACAAAGTTTCAATTTGCCTTTTTTTTTTTTAACTACAACTAAAGGTGCGACCCATTCTGCGGATTCCACGGGTTCAATAATGCCGTCTGACTGAAGTTTTTTAAGTTCTTCTTCTACTTGGTCCCGCACAGAAACAGGTATGTTTCTGACTTTGTGAATACAAGGTGTGGCATTAGCTTTCATTTGTATTTTATGTTGGAAACCCTTTAGTTTTCCAATTTGGCCAGAAAAAACATTGGGGAATTTTTTTGCAATAATTCCTGAGAAATCTTCCGTATGTTGTATAATAGACACCGGTGTACTACTACTGGGGTTCAAAATAATACCCAGCTTTCCTTGGTCCTTCCAACCCAGTACGGACGGCCCAGAAACCGCTACATATACCTTGCAGTACGCTTGTTTGCGTTTAAATTCAATTAGCAAATTTCTGTAACCCACAATTCTAATAGGTTCACCCGTGAATGTTTTTGGAGAAATATCTGTTTTTTCAAAACAATTACCTAAGAATGGTTCAAAATATTGTTGCCAAATCTCCTCATTAAGAATAGTGTAGGGAGAACCAGAATCCGCAACAACCGAAATATCAATGCCAGCAATCGTAACATGGCATAAGGGTCTACTAATGTTGTTTTTGACATTCTGTACCTTATCATCAACATTCAGAATGCATAAATTAGAATCAGACTCCTCCGATGACCCGCTGTCACATTCTCTCACACACTTAACACTCGCGTCACCCCCACCAAATTTTCTTCTGCAACACACTTTAGCAAAATGTCCCAAAACACCACAGTTTGAGCACTTCTGATTCCGAGCCGGACATTTCCTATCATTTGCCAGATGAAATTTGCTGCCACATCTGAAACAACATCTTTTGTCTTTCAAGAATGAATTCTCTTTCTCCCCTTGATACGAATGGACTCTCTTAGACGATAATTCATTGTTTTTCTTGACTATGGCAATAGTAGCACTGTCTTCTAACTTCGAAAATGATTTTTCCTCACTGCGCAGAACAGCCTTTGCGCATCTTCCAGTGATTTCAGCGCTTTTGACCATGTCAATAACTTCTCGTAACGGTGCTTCCCCTCTAGACCAAAGTTTCTCTTGGATATGTGGATTGGCAGTGTGCATTATAATTTGGTCTCTAATGAGTTCGTCATGAAGATTACCAAACTTGCACGACAATGCCAAATTCTTGAGTGCAGCAACGTAATCATCAACAGATTCCTCAAATTGTTGCTTCCTATGATAAAATTTAAATCGGTCAACAGCTACGCACCCGGCAGGTCTAAAATACTCCGTAAGATCTTCAAGAGCATGACTAAAAACATCTCCTTGGTCAGGTGCTCTAATCTTTTTGTTAATACTGTTGTAAATTTTCAGACCCTTTGCACCTAAACAGTGTAAAAGAATTTTCTTCTTCTTTTCTGGAGTAAGTTCTTCTTCATCTTCAAAAGTAGAAATGTAATTTACAAAATATTCTCGCCACTCCTCCCATCTTAAAGTAGCTTCTCCCTCTTTTGGCAAGAATGGCTCAGGAGCGCTAAGATTCCATGCATTTCCAGAAGCCATGACCAAAAATTATGATGAAACAAACTTTACAACAAATATTTTCTTGGAACGGAGAAAATATTAATACATCCAGCCAAGTTCGCTAAGCAACTGCAAATCCTGTTTGAAAAATGACGAAATAATCAAAAAAATCAAACGTGCGCAAGCCTTGCGCACAAGAATAAGAGACTTGTTTGCTTGACAATGTCAGACAATTCCAAAACGCAAAATGCGGCGCGTAGACGTTTTCAGTCAGGTTTGCTTGGCACAAAACAACTGATAAACAAGGTATTAATCCTACCGCTGCAGCAATCCCCAAGTCCTGTTGAAAACAGCCGGAAAATATAGAGTCATACAACTTCCTTGAAATCCTGCCTCCAGCTGTGAAGAAATGTGCTTGCTGGACGTGTGGGTTCTTCGTCGGGGTCGCTCATACGCTCGTCGGCAATTTTGTTAAGAAGAAAACATTACGACATTCATGTGAATTACAAGCTTTTATTCGCAACGTTAAAACGACCCCGATAACAGGACATCCGAAGCTCGTCTTTCTCTTAACTGTCTTTCTCCTCAACCTCCCTTCGAACTCCCGTTGCCTAGCGATGCTCGAGCCCAGTGTAAACACGCACTGTGCGCGAGCATCGCAACACATTAGAGATCTAAAGTAAGTAGTTCAGTAAACTGATTTTCTTCCCACTCTAGTACTTTTAGTCATGCAATATAAAAAAGATATAACAGAACTACAAGTACCAGAAAGCAGAATATAAAAGCAGGACTGGGTAATCATCAATGTTTGTCTGTTAGGGAAAAGATGGGAATGCGGTATGGTGATGGACATCATGAAAATAATTATTTGATTTCCTACAATGTGGAGTTGAAAATAATCACGGATTGTCCTTTGTCTACAATTTAATGTAGCGTTCAAATTGGCAAATTGACAAATTGTCCTTTGTCTAAAATTTAACGTAGCGTTCAAATTGTCCAAATGTCTGATACGTCTCGATCAAAAATAGTGCAAAATAATGTTCTCATTAAATAATCCTTCTCACTCCGACTTGATGTGATAAAGCTCAAAGGAAGTCTTTAATAAAATCATGATTCTTCATCCAGTAAGCATATAAGATTTGGAATTTTATGGCAAGACATAATTAGTATATTGTCAAAATATATGATTAGTCTTACACCTATTTCTCTCAAATAACCTACTACCGGCCTTAACACCTTTGTGAAACACCATGGGGATGAAAGTCCAAATGATAGACATTAAAACTGGTACAATAGGCCTTTTCATCTGAATTGCAATACTCTTTGACTCTCTGGATGAATTGGAATTGTAAAATAAGTGTCCTTGAGATCTAATCTGATCAACCAATCCCCTTCCAGCTACATATCTCTTGATAGATGGATATCCTCTATCTTGAAATGATTGTAAGTCACAGACTGATTCATTATCTGGAGATTTATGACAGGTCTCCACCCTTTAGCCTTTTTCTCTACAAGAAATATGGTACGCACAAAACGTCTCATGTTGTTGTCCACTTCCACTATTGCATTCTTTTCTAACATCTGATTCCCTTCTCTCAATATCTCCTCTTCTAATTCCTCATGAATACACTACTCTCTTGGCTCTTTTGGCTGAATAGGCTCCTTCTCTAGTTCTACAAAATAACCTTTTACTGCAGAAATAGCCCATGGGTCATCTGTTAACTTTTCCAATTGTTCACTGAACAATTTCAATCTTCCTCCAACCCCTCCGTGGGTAGAACCAATACTTATCCTCATATTCACCTTGATTTGATGTTGAGCCTTGATCCCTGGCTCAAGATGATCTATTTCTTGGTGCTCTGCCTTTCTGAGAATAGAAATTGGTAGGCTGTCTGTAATAAATGCATCCTTGATAGGTAGCACCTTGTGCTTCAGGATAATGGGACTTGAAAAATCCTCGGCTTGGAGGTTGCCCTCTCCTCCCAGCCCTCCCATAAAAACTGTTCCTAGGGAACACTCTTCTCATTGATGACTGTGTGTTGTCCAGATTTGTGAAGGTCTAGACATACTTCCTGATATTCTTTACCATCCCTTCTCCAAACAGGAGACTTTTTGCCTCATCCCAGGACTCTTTGACACTTAAATCTGCTAATTTGTGGTTTATCCTCATCAGGATGGTCTTTCCCCTCTCGGCCAATAATACTGCATTAGCACTGCCAATTAAATGAATTGCCCTTTGGCACCAGCACCGCAGAAGATGTATATTAACATCTGTTCCCCTTATATAAACTTCTTCAACCTAATCGAAAATTTTCGCCACTGGGCCTAGGATGTCCAGAACCTTATCTTGGCAAGATTTCAATGACTTTTATAAACCTTCCCTTGGGTCCTTGCCTAACTTAAATAAATATGCTATAATTTCAGAGTCAATATTGGGGGTCATAGTCACTTTCTCATTGATATGGGTTGTGAACACTCTGCCCTTAGTACATTTCTCTTTTCCATGTCCAAAGACTTACACAGACACATTTTTATGTATTTCACCACATGGTCCAAAGGCCACCACTCTTTGCTTCAGGGATGCTTGATATCCTTCGGGTCAAATAATTTTTCCACAAGAATGTCTAAAACCATAGATCTATCCCTTTTCTTCCTTCTTAAGCCGTCCCCACAGTCATCATCTAGATCATCTTTGTAATCTAAATATAACACTTATTCGTCAAAACTTTGACATCCATCCTCTTGATCAAGTTCATACAGCTTGTCCCATTCCATTGCAGTGTTAAACTTCCCATCACGCTTGCCACTTTGGACAAATGATCTCTTTGAGCCGCTTAGGACTCCTCTCTCACTTGTAGTATGCTTTCTTTTGTACATACATTTACTCCCTGGACCTCTAATAGTCTCTTCTTCTCCATCAGAAATGGAGAAATACTCTTCTTCATCTTGATCCTTTATTCTACTCTGTAGAATTTATTTAATAGAATTTCTCACTGCTGGCTGCAATTCCTGTGTAACTAGTTTCCTGATCATTTCCTCCTGAGAAGGCTCAATCTTCTTCTCTGACATATTCACCTACTTCCCTCAATACAACTTGACAGATTGAAAACAAAATGCGGTGGCACATGACCAAACTAAACTGTTTTCAGTTTCTCAAATTTATAATCCTCCCCAAAATAACCTTTGATTCTTTAACTATATTTATTTACACTGCATGTTGTACCAGCACACAAGCAGTTGCTAGGCAACTATCAGCTGCGAGGGGGAGCATGAATGCTCATCACTTGCGATCTCTCCGCACAGCTAAAACTAGCCCTAACTCCTTTAAAAAGAGGTGGAATGCCGATTAGTAACACGTGATGCACTGGCCTAATTGAATATGGGCACATATAGCGTACACTAGCGTGGGTGGAGCAAAATGAGGGGATACGCACTTCTCCTTGCACGCGATCAACAAGTGTAGAAATACCGCATTTGAAGTAAATTAAATGCTGCGCACTTAGCGCGGCTCACTTTAAGGGTAATTTGTTACATTTACCTCACACAAAGGCTTTAACAAAATACATCAAAACCAAAAAAAAGTATTCCCTTACCAAAAAATAATTTCATCAAAATGAAAGAAAACATACTCTAAAAATAAATCAATGTTAACAAACGTTTAAACCCACAACTACGATATATACCAATACAAAATCAAACAATTATTTTCCTATAAACGTACATGTCTAAACAATTTTAAAAATCAATTAAATTAATATCAGTTCAAAGGAAGCTCCCAAGTAATGCTTACCTGCTAAGAAGCAGCAAACAAAAGAGGAAGAACATTGGACCGTGGGAGACATATATGGACTTGAGTGTTCTATCTATTTGTGATGTAATTATGAGATCTACTGTTGAAACCTTTAAGGTTTGCTGCGCTGCGCTGAAGTGGATGAATAAAAGGTTTATGCATAATGATAGCCTCCTGTCTTGCCATCAAATCAACTGACAGGCCGCTCTTGTTGGAAGTACATGTTTTACTGAAAATGCGAAATGTAGTGTTTTAAATACTATAATTGATTATTATTATATTGGCTGACGGTATTTTAGAAACTTTGCCATGCTAGGTGAAGGCAAGAAATAAAATGGAGAGCACTTTATATTGAAAAAAAAATAAAGCACTTTATGATAAAGTAAGGAATGGAGCTCTTTTAGAGCTGTATAGGGGAAAAATTGATTGGCATGTTGCACTTTATGAAACTTTAAGAACTTGAATTATGGAGGAAGTAAAAGAAAGAAGAGCCTGATTATTCTAAAATTGCATTGGTTGATGGTATTCTAGATAACCTCGCTACGCATAACAAGGCAAGAAATAAAACGTGGAGCATTCCAAATTGTGAAATTGCATTTAGGAGATCGCAAGGACCAGAGTCTAATCAGAACTGAATGTGGGATAATTTAAGTTGGCACGCAGCACTTTTAGGAATTGTAAGAACTTGAATTTTAATCAAATGAATTATGTAACTAGAGTTGGTTATAAGAATTAGAATGGTCTAAGAACTTTGTGTGCTAATGTAATATGTAATTGTAATTTTATTGTTTTTATACTTTTAAGGCTTATGCCAAATAAAATAAAACATTTTGACTGATACTGAAAATGTCTGACTTACTTATGCTCTCATTTTAGCTTCTGGAGCACCTTCCATGACCTCCATGGGAAAGTCATGAGAAAACAGTTTTCTCTTGAACATAATTCATGAAATCCCAGAAGGGTAAAATCACCTTGGAACACACTACAATACCTCCAATTAGTATGGTACCATTAACAAATGATTTATATTGCAACTACATTTTGTTATCACACTTTATACATTCTCCTTTTAGTGACCCTTAGAACCTGTCCTTCAGTACAATGCATTTCAATGAGGTACTACCATGTATATTGGTCCCAACAAGGCTCCCATCCCTTTCTGGTTCAAGTGCTGACAGCCAATCAGATTTCACCATGAGATCAATGCTTAGGCTCCACCCAGATACATATTTTTTTTTCCTTTAATTTCCCGAAACCAACTGAATGGATTTACACTAAATGACAAAAAGGACTCTTTCTGGACCAAGGGCTATCTTACTTCCAAATTTGGTGTAAATCCGTCCAGCAGTTCAGACTGCAGTTATGTCTAAGATCTCTATTGCAAATTTAAATGGGAAAAATACTTTTTTTGGACCACCCTTTTTTTCAGCCTCTGCTTGACGAATCACCCTGAAAATTTCCATGCACACCAAGATTTTTGGGCACACTTTTTCTTTCTGAAAAATGTTGTGAAGATTTGTCGAAAGGCGCCAAAGATATAACCAAGTCAAAAAGCACTTTTTCTATGGAAACTAGATTCTAACTGTAACTACCTATTGACGTATGCCAGTATTACATATATATATGGATATATATAAAGTTATAGTTAGGCTCACATTTTTAACTTACAAAACCTAAGAAATTCACCATTTATAGTTAGAGTCATCTCAATTAACTATAACTCGTGCCCTAAGATAACTATAACTTGCATGGGGGTGTGAGTGCTTTGATATCGGATATACTTAGAATGAGATCTTTCTATCCAAATTAAAATTAAAATAAAAATATTTTTTAAACATAATATATTTTTTTATTTAAAAAAATGCCAATGAGTCCAGCTGGACCTGAACCCCCAAAGCTCTGTGTGAAGGTCTGAGACGTCACACTGATCTTCGGGGGGTTTATGTTTTTTTAAAACTTTTTTTAGCCCTTTATGGAATTTCTAGCACCACGAGGGAGCCCTCAAGGGTTCCCCAGTGGTCCCTACATATGTTTTTTAATTTTATTTATTTATATAATAAAATGCTCTTACGGGCAACCTAGCACTGCAGGGGAAGTCTTAAGGCTTCCCCTTCAGTGCCATTGCTTCAGCAAGCATTGAACTGCTTTGACGCAGCTCCATGCTTTGACACACACATGCAGGGGACAGAGATAAAAGCTTTGCTGTTTGACAGCGGGACCTGCTTTTAAAGGTCCCGCTGTCAAACAGCAGAGTGTTTGCTGTGGCTTGGCTGTGGCTGGAGTACTGCAGCCAAGCCACAGCAAACAGCTATGTCCCGGGGGTGGTGGTCCCAAGGCCCATCAGTGGCTCCACTCCAACAAGGACTTAGCCCTGGGGAGGTGGAGGTCCCTGGGGTGTGGGGGACACGTAGGGATCACCTTTTTAAAAAAACATTTGCCCCAGGGCAGCAGGGGGCACGCGCCCCTACACATACATTGCTTTTTGCCCCAGGGTGGTGGTCCGCAGGGCCTCTCAGTCCCCCTACTCTAAATGGAGTGTAGTCCCAGGGGTGGTGGTCTCCAGGGCACAGGGGAGCGGCAGGCCCCGTTACATTAATTAAATTGATAGCCCCGGGGAGGTGGTGGTCACCAGAGCTGTCGGGGAGGCCATAGGGCCCATCCCACTTACTTAAAAACATTTTTGCCCTGGGCAGCGTGGGACTAGGGGCTCTTATTTGGACATTTGTCCCGGGGAAATGGTGGTCCCCTGGGCTTATTAAAGCCGAAGGAGGGGGACCCGTGTGTCCCCCTCAATGCGCCCCCTCCTCTATGATGCCCCCGGGACCTGGCCCACCTGGGAGAGTATTTAATAAAGTGCAGGAGACCTTGTTCATTTTTTTTTTTTAAACATCAGAAAAGTCCACGGATGGATGCACCAAGGCTAAGGGGTCAGGGTCACTCTACCGTGGCCCCTTTTCTTTTCTTTTTTGTCTTTTTTTTCTGGGACTCGGCTGAAGTCAAGTCCCAAGATGCATGCCAACACTTCCTTGCTGAAGTGTTTTGAGCCAATCAGATTTCAGCACAAGGACAGTTGGATCCGTGAAAGATCCGCATCCCTATATATCTATATTTTATGGCCTTAAATTTCTCCAAAACTACTGTTTGGATTCACACCAAATCACTAACAGCGTGATCTGCTAAATAAAATCTAGCTTTGTGCCAAATTTGGTGTAATTCCGTTTATTGGTTCGGGCTGTAGGTGTGTCTAAAGTTCCTACAGAAAAATGTATGGGAAAAACGTGTTTTGGGACCCCCCCCTTTTTCTCTGCCCAGCATGGCAGGTCTGCGTGCGGGGGACAGAGATGAAATGCTTCAGCAAGCATTGAGCTGCTGTCAAAGCAGCATCCTGCTTGCTGAAGCAATGGCAACACGGGGAGGCCTTAAGGCTTCCCCTGCGGTGCCAGATAGCCATAAAGGGCATTTTTTTTTTTTTAAGTATTAAAAAAAATAAGAATAATAATGTACATAAATAATAGGGACCACGGGGGAGGCCTTGAGGCTTCCCTCGCTGTCCCAGAAAGCCCATAAATGGCTTAAAAAACACAACCCCCAAAACTCAGTGTGAAGGTCACAGACCTTCACACTGAGAGTTGACGGTTTGGTTCTAGCTGGATTTATTTCCCCTTTTTTTTGTCTTTTTATGAAAAAAATATTATACTTTTTAAAAAATAACTATTTTTTTTAAATCCAACAAAAATATCTCATTCTAAGTATATGAGATATTAAACCCTAAAAAAAACTCTATCTCTATCACTCTCACTTTCCTTCTGTCTTTCTGTCTCTCTTTCAATCAATTTCTCCCACTCACACACCCACTCATGTACCCACTCACAGACCTGCACACACACTGACGCACCCACTAAAACACTGATGTACGCCCTCTCACACCCAGACAGACTATCTGACATCCACTCTCACCCCCGATACACCCGCTGCGGCCAACTCCAGCTGAGCAGGGCCAAAGGGTTGAGCACAGCGTGGGTTTGGGTGGTTAGGGGTGATTGCCTCAGGATATGGCTGCACGCCAGCTCTTGCAGGCAACCTATCCTGTGCATGAGTAAAGGACATGCACAATGCAAGGTTGGGTGCTTATAGGGGGTTGGCCAGTCCTGTGGCTTTCCGCCGCCATGCACGGCCAAAGACCTTGCACAGCGATGGTTGGATTATGTATAGTAATTCAAATTACTATACGTTAAAAAAAACATAGAAATTCACTAAAAAAACAAAGGTTACAAGGACATTATAGTTAGGAAATAGAATTTTTTTTAAACATAGAAATTCACTTAAAAAAAACAAAGGTTACAGGGATGTTATAGTTAGGCTCACATTTTAAACGTACCAAACCATAGAAAGTCACCAGTTATAGTTAGAGTTACCTCAAGTAACTATAACTCGTGCCCTAAGGTAACTATAACTCACACTCTCGCCATGCACAGTTTTTTCATCAAATTAGGGGTAATTAGCAGTGCATTGCGAGGGCGTTAGTTGTACTTACCTTAGGACAGAGGTGAATTTCTATGGTTTGGTATGTTCAAAATGTGAGCCTAAGGATAACTATAACGTTCCTGTAACCTTTGTTTTTTTAAGTGAAAAAAAATATATATATATACTGTATATATATATATATATATATATAAAAACATAGGAAAGTGCCATGAATTGCAAGCACCAAAGAACTCACACTTCAAAGCTCGGACAGATGCAAAAAGAGATTTAATGGCAAGCCGTTTTGATCTTAAATAGATCTTCCTCACAGCCTATACCAAAACAAAGTGCACCATCACTTTAAAAAAAGTGACAAGTCATACATAGAAGTAAAGAAAAGACTATAATACAGCCACAAATTCTTGAAAGAAAGATTCAATGTAGTATGTAAATCGAAGCCCACACAAAATTATGCATTAAATAAAAAATAATACTACAATGTGGTCAATTACCTAGTAGTAGATTAAATGCAAACAATCATAATTAATTATTGAGTATTAAATCAAAATTGGCCTAAATAGAGCATTCATCATTATTTGAAATAGTCCATCTCAGTCACTTATACATAATGCATAATTCCCACAGTTTGGTATACATGGCTTCTTCACCGAGTCCAGGCCACGTAGCCTTAAATCCCATAGTGTAGCTGAGAAAATGTCCAAGTAAAAGGAACCCAATAACCCACGATGTTTAAAAACAGTGCACAATCACATACAACAAAGCTGAACATAATACAAAATTGGGCACATGTACATTGTGCCTCAAAGATATACACACAAAAGTGAATACAAAAGTAAAAGAAAACATTGATACTGTGGTGTAGCCATTTTTAATATAGCCTTTGCATGTTTGCTTAAAGCATTAGGCCTTTGTGCACTTTGTTCGAGGATGCATTTTATTTAGCCTCGCACTGTTATTTTTCAATAACCAGTTTCACGGTCTTGCTTTATTTCTTCTATCACACTGTTTAGCTTACTTCAGCCCCGGAGTTCTCAAACAATACATTCTTGCTCGCTCTGTGCTTCAGTCAAGGATACATTCTGGCACATTGCCGATAGACGTGGTAGGAGTTTAGTCTTTAGGGTTCGTAGAAAGTACACATTCTTACGTAGGGACGTTTCTTAGAACACCGGCGTGTAAATTATAAAAACACTTCCTAGTCCTGGTACACGTAAGAGGGAGATTCCGACCAGGGAATCACAACTAGACGCTGACTGCCCTGTTGCAGATGCTGATCCAGATCACAGGCCTTTGCTCAGGTATGAGGGTTGATGTCCTCCTGAGGGAACCTGAAAGGCAGGCTTAGAGCTTAACATGCTGTGCTCAAAATAGAACTTAGAAGAGAGAACGTAATCTAGTAGCACTATGATAGCGTTATTCCTATGTTTCACTCTCCTCGTTACTATTTCAATCCTACTGTGTTGTATGGTTCTGGTTATTGCGGCTCACGCCTTGTTATCTAAAATGCAGTCGTTTTATTAAATCAATCTTTAAAACTCAAACTGCCTTTGTCATTTGTATATGAGACCACACTGGGTATGAGAGAACTGGTTGGGATCTGAGTGATCACGACTTCCCTGAGAAGCACTAAGATGTCATGCGCTCGGCTGTCCAATTATCTCTTCCCTCTGGGAGAGATGAGGCACTGCTAGTTAGCCGGAGCAAAACCGGATTGGGGGCGACAAGGGTCCTTCGCCGTGGGTTAGACTTAGTCCCCCACACTGTGAACGATCCTGCCACCCAAAAATCCAGTAGTCTCATTAGGATAATGAGAGCCTACGCGACATAGCGCCGCCAACGATTGGTCTGGCTCTAATTTTCGGGTCCACCAGTCTCTCTCGGTCTCATATATTATAATGATCCCTCAGTTCCTTTATTGGAGACGTCCATGGCACTGAGGATTTCCACCACCACGATATAGGTGATCCTAGATATAGCGGATGGTTGTTCAAGCTTGAACCTTAAAAGGAAAGACCCCGTTTTTGGTGTGCCTTCTCTGAACCATTGCTGTTTTTCTAATGGCGAATCCCCAGGTAATACAAATAGCTCTTAATATGAGACAACCGCTCACAGCGCATTTGCTTGCACATGGTCTTACGAACCAGGGGGGTCCAGTCACGTTTGTGGTGGCCGCCCATGCAGCCTATAGAACAGAACTTTTTTACTCTTGGGTCACATTTCCAGCAGTTGATGGGAACACAAATACATTTCACACATACACGATTGCAAACGCACCTGGCCAGTACAGGGCGTACGCATATTTAGAGATACCTCTATCTTATCAAGAGCATAATAATTGGCTTGATGGCGCCGTACCCCATACAATATTACCAGTAAGGTTAGGTCCACTGAGTAATGATGGTCCGACCTGGCCTTTATTGGCCACATACACACCACATCCTGCAGTTGCAAATATGCCAGTGGCTGAAGTTCTTCGTTTATATACAGACTTAACGGCTACATATAGACGCTTAGTACAATTTGTGATGCAGACACTAAACACAAACCCAGCGCGTGCTGCTCCAGCACAACAACATGCAGTAGCTCCAGGTATGAATCCGGCGACTGTACACTCTATCATGGGTAAGGTTTTAGCCATACTGAAAGAGACTCCATTTTGGCTGGCGCAAAAAATTAATACGCTGGAGGCGGTATTTCCCCATAAGGGACCTCAGGACAAACATAGAATATTAACTATGTGTTTACCATTTGGCATGGTTCCCACAGTGGAACATTGTAATACATGGGGCACGGTGTTTGCCGCGCTCTACACAACAGCACACGGAACACCGACATTGGCAAACTTACCGGAAGTGCTTAAACAGATTCAGGATGAATATGGGGCTGCCCCAGCCTTAGATTTGGGAATGCAACTGATGGGCAATTTTGCCACGGTTTCTTCAATAATATTAAGTAATCTTAAAGGGGAGTCAGTAGCACTAGCGGTATGCTTCTTCGAGACGTCCCGCAACTAAATCAGGAGCGGGAACTGCCTAAAATAATAGCAGAAATATATTCCAGTATCTGTCGAGATAGCCTACGGGCTAGACCACAGAAACCACAGTTTCAAGGGAAAATTAGTAAAGATAATACTAAACAGCAACCTGAGGGTAATAAAAAGCGCTGGGAGAAAAAACAACAGACACCTAAAAAAGAAAGGGGAGAATCTCCGAGAGCGGAGACCCCGCAGACTAGGTATAATCTCAGAAATAGGGATAGCTTGAAAACGCCTGATAGATATCAGTACACTTATACAAGCCAATCTCGTTCCTTTCAGGACTCATCGGAAAAGAGAAATGAGAGAGGTGGGCGGTCAGAGCGGAGAACAGAGTACGTGAAACCAAGACAGGAGTCACAACGCTCTTCAGAGGTTTCTGTCAAGAAGGAAGAGAAACCGATACAACAAAAACAACAGTTTGAAAAGAAAAAGGTGGCAGCAGTCTCAGTTAGACATGCCACACAGGAAGAGAGTTCTCTTGAAGAACAAGACATGGGCACTAGCACTGTTAGACAGTGCGGCAGAGGTCACAATAGTTCGCCTGAATCTTCTAGAGCATCTGGAGGTGAAAGCAACTGATGACTTCATACAAGATGAAACAGCAGATATGCGTGTCTCTGAACCCGATAGTGTATATACAGCGACTTTACAATTGGAAGGAGACATTGAACGCACTATAAACGCAATCTTTTGGGATCGTGTAGTCAAGATATATGACATTTTGCTGGCTGAACAGGATTGGCCGCCTGACTTTGTTCGCACATGCCCAGTTGGGGAGGAGGTTATTAAATCTTCGTTCTCACCACTTGTTCCAGGGGAACTCGCAGAGTCCTACAGCATCAAATGGGCTCTAGCACAAGCACCTGCCTTATATAAAAATCACGTAGGGTGGGATAGGGATTCTCCATATCATGTAATTCCGATTAAAGTTGAACCTCAGCCACAACCGCAATATCCAATAAAACATGAAGCAAGGGCACCGGTGAGAGAAATACTTACACAATTAGAATACCAGGGAGTAATTGAACCCTGTGTCTCGCTGATGAATAATCCCTTATTCCCTGTAGCTAAACCGGACCATTCATATAGAATAGTCTTAGACTACAGACATACGCATACATATGCTATACAAAATTCACAGAGCGCCGCACTAATGAACATTGTGCGGAAAAAGTACAAAACGACCTTAGATATCTCAAATGGTTTCTTCTGCCAGAATATAGCACCCGAAAGTAGGGACCTCACAAGTTTTAGTGCGTTGGGCTCCCAGAAAAAATTCTGTTGTTTGCCTCAGGGGTATAAGAATAGCCCAGGACTGTTTTCGGCTCGTGTGACTGAAATTTCACACAAGTTGGACCCTGAAGCATTGTCATATGTAGATGATATATATCTCACGGATGACGAGTTACTACAACATTTAAGACGAGTAGCCCGCATTGTTGTAGGGTTTGGCAAAATTGGCTACAAATTTAACTTCAAGAAATCAAAAATTACCTTCCTCAGTGTCATATTCCTGGGATATGAGCTGTAAAATGAAGGTAACAGCCTAGCACCACAATTTTTAGAAAAATGTGCACAATTGCAACCGCCTAATACGATTAAGAAACTCCAATCATTGTTGGGCTTTCTAAATTTTGGCAGAACATACATTCCTGATTATGCTACACGCATAAAACCATTATACAAATTAATACGTCCTGATTTTTCGAGCAAATTCTGGACAATTGAGCATACACATACTCTTCGGGAGTTGCAAGCAGATCTCCTAGCTGCAAAACATTTACATACACGGGACAATAAGACACATTTGGTCATCAGGGTAATAGCTGGGGCCATTGGGTTTACGTATGTCACCTTTAATGAAGGTGAGACAGTCCCGATAGGATACAAGTCTCACTTGTATTTGGCTGCTGAACAACGATTCGCACCAACAGAGAAAATTCTCAATGCTGTACAGATGGCTGTTATTAAAGAACGTCCTCTTGCCCACGGTAAACGCATTATAGTCGTTTCCCCCATTCCGGCCCTAGAGGCTGTTACGAAAGCGAGTGTTCCTAATGCGAAAGCATTGCACCCGCAATGGATCCAAAGGGCTACGTCTTTAACAGCCACTGATGTAGATTACATTTTTGACCCTAAGTTACAGACTCAGGAATTTTTGCAATATGAAATTGAATATCCAGTTCCCGCTGACACGTTGCCTATTGATCACTATCAAGTAGTCATGTACACTGATGGCTCTGCGCAACCGGCGGTGGGGACAAAACACCAATATTCAGCTGCATGTGCAGTAGTGAGCGGCCATATGGAGGGGGAGGAATTCTGCCCCCAACATACTTATACACAAACATTAGGGGACTGCACGGCACAATTGGCTGAGCTGAAAGCTCTATTGATGGCACCAGAAAATACGGATCCGACACAGTTTACACTCATTTTTTGTGATTCATATTATTGTGTCCAGACTTTTAATGAATACCTACATTACTGGCGATTGAATGGGTTCAGAGATTCAAAGGGCAACACCATAAAACACAGACTACTGTGGGGGAAGGTAGCAGATCTGAAGGAGACGCTACCCAAAGTCCATGTTGTACATACTCTTGGACACCAGTGCGTTGGAATACACGTTGCTGGGAATACTTTGGCTGATGAAGCCGCAAAGTCGTCAGTGCCAGTTGTCACTGTGGCCGCAGTTACTCGTTGGAGTTCCAAACCAGACACAGAGATTTTGGCTGCCATAAAAGCTACGGTTGATGGCACGCCTTATCCTAAAGGATTTCCTAATAAATATCAATACTTTATGGGAAGTATGCTGAATGCTGAGGTTAAAATTCCAGGCGTAGGCGTACGCGAGATCCCCAATAAAGTTGTAAGACCTCAATTGATTAATGCAGCGCATGAGGGGGTGGCATCTGCACATGCTGGCGTGGCAGCCACAATTTCGCTGTTACAAGCCCGTTATTAGTGGCCTGGTCTCTATAAGGAGACTAAGCAGTATGTCCTTTGTTGTGACATCTGTCAACAAATTAAAGTTTCAAAGGCTAAGTGCCTGCTGAAGACGCCCCTCTTAATATCAAACAGACCATTACAATGTGTGTACTTGGATCATTGTGGTCCACTAACACCGGACAGTGCATACAAATATATACTAGTCGCTGTTGATTCTTGCTCCAGATTTGTGTGGGTATGGCCACAGCGCTCGGCTGACGCTCGAACTGTTATTAAAGATTTGCGTGTCTTTGTCAGTACATATGCAGTTGCGGCGTTCCATTCGGACCAGGGCCCTGCTTTAGCCTCAAGGGCATTCAGGGACACCATGGCTTCGTTGGGGGTCCAGCTCCAATTTTCGTCTCCATTTCCTCCCGAGGGAAATTCTGTTGTGGAGCGTTTAAATCACAATTGAAATCAATCCTTAACGGCAAGAGTCTTAGGTACGGGTCGTAGTTGGCTAACCCACCTGTATGGAGTACAGAGAGCACTGAATAACCTGCCTAGAAGGTCCCTGGGGGGTCATACTTCATATGAGTGCCTGTTCGGAACACGAATGTTTGTTCCGGATCTAGATGGTCCTGGTGTGGAGGCGGCTGAAACGCCTTTTGACATAAATGATCGTGTCACTGTTTTGCAGGAATTACAACAGTTCCGTGAAGATAACTCTTCTAAAAGTGCTGTCTCCACAGGAATTAAGGATGTGCCAGTAACGCCTACTGGTTGGATTCCCAGGATTGGGGATCTTGTGCGTGAAAAGGTTGCAGTGAAAAAAGAATTTGGCCCTTCTTATCGAGCACCAGTCCCTTTGTTGGGGATACACGGAACAAGAACTGTTATTTTACCACCGTTGCCAGGTGCCAAAGAAAATCGCTTTGTTTCTATTGACAATGTCAAGTTACAACATGTGGCCGATTCTGCACAGCAGACCAAGAGGAACGTCCAGTAGTTCCTGAGTCCCTCTTACTACTGGAGAAGATGTTCCGCTCCAAGTTATTTATACCAACACTGTTGCCTCTCTGAGCTTGGGGAGGGTGGAAGATGATCTTGTGATAGTTCCACTGACGGCAAATAATTTGGAAACATTTGATCGAGTCACCATGACTGCTGATGTTGCAGGTGTTGTTATCTACAGTGTACCACCGCAAGAAACACCTACTCCTCCATTGAATACGGTGGCACCTTTTGCAAGAACTGCCTCTGGGTACTTTGCCAACAACGACGATGGTCTATCGGACTCATTTGCCTCTTCAACACCTGGCCCAGGTCCACGTAAGCTGATTTATTGGCTTAAAGATACGTATTTTGTTTTTCCTTGGAACTATCTGTGGATTTTATTGACTATGATAAAAAAAATTCTCTGGGTAGGGTTTGTCGTTACCTTTTTTCTGTTGATACATGGTCATTTTCTTCCTGAGAGATCAGCGGTTGAACAGGTGGAGGAGGTGTTGAAGCCACATTTTTCATCACATAAGGTTCGAAGAGACTTGTCCTTTGTGAACATTTATGCAGTGCCAATTCCGGATGGGATTGTGTGGGATAAAGTCATGTTTGATATATACGGTCCCACTGAGATAATTCAAATACCGTACGTTCTAAAGTATACTCAGATTCTTTTGTTTCCCGACTGTCAATTGAAGGCTATGAATATTGGTCAAAAAATGTTGATTTGAAAAGTGTTTGGGGAGCAAAACATTGGCAGACACAGGGTAGAGAAACATTGTTTAGAGCATGTCTCATTCCCGTCCAAATTTTTTGTTTTAATGAAACTGTGCAACAGACTGGCTGTTTGGGCTTAGCAACGATTAGAGAATTGAATATGCCTAGTATACCTGTCCCTACCAAAATGAAGGATTGGCAGAAATATATTAATGCCACTTTTAGTGAACTTACAGACTGGGTCCAGAATGGTACATTTAGCACTTCATTGTCACGTCCGGGCAGGTGGTTATTGTGGCCTGTAGACACCAATGGGTGTCATCAATGTTTTGTCACCTCCTCAGGGGGTTTCAGGACGAGTAGGGCAGACCCTCGATACATATCACCTGAACATGCTGAAATTATTACTACATATAGCGTGGGAAAATTGTGTCAACAATGGTTAAAATTGTCTACGCTAGATGCAGTTAAGACACATCTCACTCTCCTGTCTAATAACACTGACTTGCAAGATTTTTGTCAGGCCCGAAGACACCACATAGGAAACGTTTTTTGTCCGAAGTGTACAATGAAATATGGAAACTTTCCCAACAAGAGGCTGCGGCCCGGTTAAGGCAGATAGATCAGGAAAATTTGAAAAAGGCATTAGCTGTTGAGGATAATGGAATTCACACCCTGTCCGACCGAATATATACCATTGACAACATTGTTTCTTCTGCCATAGACATTATACGATCTGACATGTCTTCATTATATCATGGACAAAGTCAAACTAGGTCCATTATGCAGTTGGGTTGGACACTTCAGACACTGAAGGCGGGTAGCATTCCGTGGCAGCACATCAGAGCCAGGGAGATATTTTTTTTCCTTTAATTTGACACGTCAACAACAACTGATGGCTAAGAAGGAGGCGACTTATGCTATGCTTAACATTTAAAAATTGGAACGATTGCCTTTTACCTTGGCCGAGATTCCCTCAGCTGAGTGGTTAATACACGGGGTTATTAATCTGCCCATTTCTACACTACAATTCACTTCTTGTTTAAAACATGTTCCGGTGGGCAGATATGAAAAGCTGGGAGATAGTTATATACATGAGGTGTGGGAACTTCCCTTCTTGTACAAATGTCTTAATGGCATGAGAGAGGATTTTCTTAGCGGTAGTGAATGCAAGACTTCAGTCAGCCATTCGATGATTTGTAAGCAGCTGTCCTTACATGGGGCATGTAATGCCTCGGTTGCGAACTTGGCTTGCTATCTGAAGGGAGTTCCGGTCCCCTTGATTAAACGCACATTCCAAGTGCTTTCAAACGGCAGCTACGTCCTCCTCAATAGTGAAGACTGTTGTGGCATGCGGGACGGAATAGTTTACGTTGTTTCGGTCACCAAGGTCGTTACTTGCTGCGGGAATGTGTTGTTTCCACCCACTAAATTAAGGGAGGTAGCATATATCTGGCCTCACATTGCTACTTCCAAGGTGAATTTCGACAAGTTAAGTAGACTAAAGGCTTTATTGTTTCAAAAGCATGTGGCCCTTACATCTGCGCGCGAGACCTACGCACTTCAGATGGCAAGGTCATCAGCAGAAATACAGTCCCTGTTGAATACCAACTTTCCGAGCCACTTTGGTGAACTCGTGGGACGTATATTTAATGCGTCCAGCACAGCTGGATTGGCACATTTTTTCAAAGCCGTAGGTGTTGGTTTTGTTCATACCTTCTCTTCCATATTCGGTTTGATACCTTCGTCTATTCATTCAATTTTTGGAAGCATTTTTGGGGGATTTCCGATCACTTTGGCTTTATTAGCCGGCGTTTTGCTGTTGCTGTTGTTTTTCCGCAATGGCTGTCCCGCCGCAACAAGAATGAATGTGGGCACTCCCATCAGCGCAGCTGTGTGGTGAACGCATGATGCAGCACTTCGGAGCAACACTCCTGGAACATTTGGAGTGTGACTGGTCTCTGTCATTCAGGGCCTGACAAAAAATCTTGCAAGTCAGTGTTATTAGACCAGTTTTGGATTGTGTGCAGCCCGTGTTTCAATGCTGTTGGTGCTTGTTTGAACATGCACTAGACGTCTGTCTCTCACAGCAACGCCCCCAGTGGTTGATGCTGATCTGTTGATGTTCCCGATGAGGGCTCATTCCCAGACATGCGCGCTGTGGCTGCGTTTGCTTCGTGAGGCTGATTACGAAATACCCTTCCTGGAGGAAGTTGATATTATTTCGTTCACAGGCCCTGCACGGGATGCCGCCTTGGTTGGTTCTGAGGCTTTGGAACACACCTGCTCCTTAATAGTCTTTGGCGTGGATTTTCCGGTCTTGTCATCTGCCAAAGTGGAGAACCTCCTGCTTTCAATAACTACTGTTTGAATTGGATTTGGTCTAAATTGACACTGTTCCATGAATTTGGCTCTTGGCCGCATGCTTATTTTTCAAAATTGAGGATTAGTGTGCTTTGGTGTCCCGTTGACTTGTTGACATTCTATGGTTTTTAGTTAATAGATTTTTTTAACATAGGGCATTTTTAGGGCATTTTTTAAGCTTCGATTTAAACCACTTTCTACCGACAAGGGGAGGGTGTGGTGTAGCCATTTTTAATATAGCCTTTGCGCGTTTGCTTAAAGCATTAGGCCTTTGTGCACTTTGTTCGAGGATGCATTTTATTTAGCCTCGCACTGTTATTTTTCAATAACCAGTTTCACGGTCTTGTTTTATTTCTTCTATCACACTGTTTAGCTTACTTCAGCACCGGAGTTCTCAAACAATACATTCTTGCTCGCTCTGTGCTTCAGTCAAGGATACAAACTGGTACATTGCCGATAGACGTGGTAGGAGTTTAGTCTTTAGGGTTCGTAGAAAGTACACATTCTTACGTAGGGACGTTTCTTAGAACACCGGCGTGTTAATTATAAAAACACTTCCTAGTCCTGGTACACGTAAGAGGGAGATTCTGACCAGGGAAACCACAACTAGACGCTGAATGCCCTGTTGCAGATGCTGATCCAGATCACAGGCCTTTGCTCAGGTATGAGGGTTGATGTCCTCCCGAGGGAACCTGAAAGGCAGGCTTAGAGCTTAACATGCTGTGCTCAAAATAGAACTTAGAAGAGAGAACGTAATCTAGTAGCACTATGATAGCGTTATTCCTATGTTTCA
The DNA here is from genome assembly GCF_031143425.1 of Pleurodeles waltl. Classification (NCBI taxonomy): domain Eukaryota; kingdom Metazoa; phylum Chordata; class Amphibia; order Caudata; family Salamandridae; genus Pleurodeles; species Pleurodeles waltl. The sequence goes on along the minus strand of NC_090446.1, from coordinate 918,653,552 downwards.
CTCTCCTCGTTACTATTTCAATTCTACTGTGTTGTATGGTTCTGGTTATTGCGGCTCACGCCTTGTTATCTAAAATGCAGTCGTTTTATTAAATCAATCTTTAAAACTCAAACTGCCTTTGTCATTTGTATATGAGACCACACTGGGTATGAGAAAACTGGTTGGGATCTGAGTGACCATGACTTCCCTGAGAAGCACTAAGATGTCATGCGCTTGACTGCCCAATTATCTCTTCCCTCTGGGAGAGATGAGGCACTGCTAGTTAGCCGGATCAAAACCGGATTGGGGGTGACAAGGGTCCTTCGCCGTGGGTTAGACTTAGTCCCCCAAAACTGTGAACGATCCTGCCACCCAAAAATCCAGTAGTCTCATTAGGATAATGAGAGCCTACGCGACAATACAAACATATATATGGGAACACAGAGAGAGAAATTATATTACCAAATGTTCTTGGCTAGGAAAAGAGCCTCAACCTACATGAAGAGAAGGTTTTTCATTGAAATTGAGACCCAACGGGGCCTTACAATGGAAACAGACAATGTGCTCTGAGTCCATGAGCCGAAGTTTCTTTTCCCTGTAACCTCCTCTTGCTGTCAAGACTACCCTGTCAATGCCAAAGTAAGAGAATGTGTGTCAGGATTTTGAGAATGCATTTCCTTTCAATACCTCGCTGTTAGGAAACTTTGATCACAGATTTTGTCTGCCCTCAAATGTTCAAGAATATGCTTTTTAACAGAGAAAATGGTGTTCCTTAAATAAGGAAGGCCACACAGGCAAGTCAGAACATAGACACAAAAGTCGCTGCTAAATGTTATGAACTTATTGATTTTCCCCCATTTGCCATTGGATAATAAGTAGGTCTTAATGTTCCTACTCCTTCTGCACACTTTACAACTACCACACTTATAGAATCCATTTTGCTCCGATAACCATCCCTCATGCTTTGAGCAGGTACTGATGTTACTATGCACCAACATGTCTTTCACTGACCTCGATTTGCGGTAAGTAATCAATAGATATGGTGAAACTTTATGCCCAATAACGGGATCAGACTTGACCAAATGCAGTGTTTTGAGATCATTCTTTTGATTTTAGCTGACTCTGCAATAAAAGTGGTAATCAGCCTTACATTCTGATCATCCGTAGTAATCCTAGCTTTTTGGACAAAAAGATCCTTTCTCTCAAGGGTGCCTGCTCTCTCTGTGGCTGCCAACAACACCTTATGATGATAACAACTAGCTTGAAATCTATATAACATAGTTGTCTCTCTCTCTCTCTCTCTCTCCATATATATATAGATATATATATATATACATATATATATATATGTATTTATATATATGATAGATAGATAGATAATGCACTGACAGCTTTATGATATCATTGTATTAGTATGTAATATTTAGTATGTAATGCAGATATGTAGAGTGAACTATCACCCAGGAGGGTATTGTGTGTTGAGCAGGTGTGACTCTAGCAAAACTTGTGGTCAGGTGGGGCTACTAAAAATGCCATGTCTTCTGCCTCTTGCTGAATTCAAGAAGTGAGAGGGTCAAGCTCTTCTGTGTAGCAGCATGTTGTTCCACACTTTAGGAGCAATGTAGGAGAAACCTCAACTGCTGGATCTTATTTTCAGTGTGCCTGGAATGTGGGCAAGTGGAGTCCATACAAGTGGAGATATTGGGAAGGTTTGTGAAAGCAGATGTGATTGTTGAGCATTGTGTACTGCCTTGAAAGTGTGACTGAAGAGTTTAAATTGTGTTCTTTTGAATATGGGGAGCCGGTGGAGCTCCTTTGGGTGCAGTGTGATGTGAATGGGGCTTCAGGGGTTGAGACTGATTCTGGGTGATGAGTTCTGAATGGTCTGCAGCCTTTTAGTGAGTTTTATGCTTATTCCAGCATAGAGGGTGTTCCCATAGTTGAGTTTGCTTGTGACAAGGGTGTGTGTGTCGGTTTTTCACATGCTGATTGGGAGCCATTTGAAAGTCTTTCTCAGCATATTCAGGGTATTGGTTTGAGGCAGTGAATGCATTGTCAGGAATAAGGCTGTGCGCGGTCCAGGACCCGCCCTGACCTCTGCTTTGCGTCTTTGCGGCGCATCATATGCGCCGCTTGTCATCCCCGCTTGCTCCAGAAGTGGTCATCAGCGTTGCCTGCCCTGTGGTAAAGCTCATGTAGCTGCAGGGTCAGGACATTGGTGGACAAGAGGCACATATCAATACCATTCTATGAATGGACTACAACTCCCAAGTTTTTAGAGTCAGCGGCCATCTTGGGGTGTGGCTGGCCTATAAAGCCCAGCCACACCCAAGCACATTGCTCACTATTTTGAAGACTTCGGTGCAGTCGAACCTCGTGGGGAGTTCCTCTGAAGAAAGTAGATTTCCTGCATGGCAGAGTGGCAGCATGTCAGAGTATCCTTGTTTCCATGGCGAATTCATAGAACGAGTAGGTCGTACTCGTATCGGTAAGGTCTAGATGAGTCAAATCTTGAAGGGGGTTGTTTACTCCCAAAAGTAAAGCGCCCCTTAGCAAAACGAGCAAAATGCTTTAGACCAAAAGTAAAGCGCTCCTGGCACGACGATCAAAGCGCTTCAGGCCAAACGAGAGAAGGGCCCTTGGCACGACAATCAAAGCGCTTCAGGCCACACGAGTAAAGCACCCCTTAGCACAACAAGCAAAGAACTTCAGGCTAAACGAGTAAAGCGCCCTTGGCACGAAAATCAACGCCCTTCAGGCTAACAGAGTAAAGCGCCCTTGGCATGATAATCAAAGCGCTTCAGGCCACACGAGGAAAGCACCCTTGGCACAACAATCAAAGCGCTTCAGGCCACACGAGTAAAGCGCCCTTGGCACGACAATCAAATCGCTTCAGGCCACACGAGGAAAGCGCCCTTGGCACGACAATCAAAGCGCTTCAGGCCACACGAGTAAAGTGCCCTTGGCACGACAATCAAAGCCCTTCAGGCCACACGAGTAAAGTGCCCTTGGCACGACAATCAAAACGCTTCCGACAAAACTAGTAAATCGCCCCTTGACACAACCAGCAAAGCGCTTCATGCAAAACAAGTAGAAGCGTCCCTGGCATAATGAGTAAAGCGCTTCATGCATGACAATCAAAGCACTTCAAGTTCAATTAATAAAACTTTTCAGGCCTCAGTTGCAAATGTTAAAGCACTTGAGAAAAGCAAGCTGTAGTTTCATTGTTTTTTGGGAAGTACAATATGTGAGATACACATTTACATCTTTGTACATTTCTAGGCTGAGATCAAACGTTTATGTTCTGAAAGCATAATTGTTACATGGTTAATATTCAGAGTATGATCATAGTCCAAAGCTCTTGCCATCTTTAGGTACAGAGATTGCAGTTTGTTCTTGTTCCATCATTCAAAGAAGAGGCTATGCCCAGTTCACAAAGGGTCTCAATCCAATATCACGGAGACACCTTTGTTCCAGAGTCTATTGGTGAGTTTATACTGTTATAAAAGAGTATATGCATATTTGTCCTAACCATTTTCTTTTCAGATCTTTCTCCCTGCAGTTCCCTACCCAAATTCCCTTCCCCCCACCTGGCTTCATCAATACTCTGCGCTCTGATAGCTTTCTGAGTTGGTGACGCCGGGAGGTGAGCCTTTTGGTCAGCAGCGTGCAGATCCTGAGGAAAGGGCACTGTGACATGCATTGACTTGGGTCGTCATGTTAAGTTTGTTGTCAATGATGATCCCAAAGTTTGTGGTGTGGGTGGTGGGGTTGAGTGTCAGTCCAAGCTCTGTTGGTCAGCAGGTAGAGTTCCCCAGTGAGATGTTCTTCCTGAAGATCATAATTTTGGTCTTTTCGGTATTCAGCTTCAGACAGTCAGTCTTTATTCAGTGAGTGATTTTGGTCATGCAGGCATTGAACTTGATCCTGAGCATCTCGTCCTTGAGGGAAACAATGCATTGAATGCTGTCAGCACAAGAGAGAACAATGATGAAAATGTGAGAGCGGGTGATTCAAGCTACAGGGGATCATATATGTGTTGAAAAGGGTCAGGCTCAGGAAGAATCCTTGAGGAACTCCACAGATGAGGTTGCGGTCATCTGATAAGTATGGTCCCAGGCTGACTGACTGGGTCCTATCAATAAGGAAGGAGCAGATCCAAAATAGTGAGCATCCTTGAATTCCGATGTCATGTAGGCATTGGATGACAATAAGTGGGAAACTATATCAAAAGCTGTGGACAACTCCAGGAGGATGAGGGCTACTGTGTCTCCTCTGTCTACATTCATGTGGATGTCATCCATGGTGGCAATAAAGTCAGTTTTCATGCTATGGTTGGATCTGAAACCAGAATGAGTGCTGTCGAGGAGTTGGGTGTCACTGAAGTTTTCTATCAGGTGTTTGTTGTTGATTTTCTTTAAAACCATGGTCAGAAATGGTAAAAGCAAGATTGGTCTTAAGTTGGCAAGGTGTGAAGGGTTTGCTGAGGGTTTTGGAGTACAGTTGTGTGTTTCCAAGCATCTGGGATGCTCACATAAGAGGTGTAGGTATTCAAAATTGATGTGTGCTGGGGCTTATGGTTTGCAGTTCTCTGGAGTAGGTGTTGTGAGGGCAGGAGTCCAAGGGGGTCCCTAAGTGGATGGAATACATGGTGGCAGTAGTTTCTGGGGTGGCGGTAGCTTCTGGGGTGATGACTAGCCATGTGGATAGCATTGTTTCTTTGGGTAAGATCAGGAAGCATTTGGCATGGTCTTTCAGGTCCAGTTGTGGGTTGAGGTTTCTGTATATGGTGATAATTTTGCTACTAAAGAATTGAGAGAGATTATTGCAGAGGTCCTGCAACAAGGTGATCGACTTGGAGGAGCGTGCAGGTGAGATGAAATTCTTTACAACAGGATAAGTTTCTTTGCTTCTGTTGGTGCTGGCATTGATGTGGTCTGCAAGAGCAGTGTGTTCGGGGGTCTGGTCATTTGATGGTAGTGTCCCAGGGTGCCTGTACAGTCCTACCTGATTCTCCATTTGTGCTCTAGTTGTTTTCAGTGTCATTTCGTCAGTCTGAGTTCCTCCATGTACCAAATGGCTTTAGGTCTAGTTCCTGTTGTATTGTTGTGTTTGAGGGGGTGCAAGAGGCGATCTAAATGTTGAAATTCTCGAAGGCTTTGGGGCAGCTGTTGCTGTATTCCTGTCAGTACGTGTTGAAAGTGGTGTTCCAGTCCTTGTCAGTGATGCTATTTCATTTTCAGTGAGCTGGTCTGACAGTGGTGCATGTGCATTGGACCGTGTAAGGGATGCTACCTTTGACCAGGTGCGGTCTGTCCAGAAGACTAACGTGGGCTCATCAACTCAGATGTTGTCGAAAGCGGTGAAAATAAGGTCCAGTATGTGGGAGCTAGTGCTGATGCTGGGAAGTTACCTTATCTTCAATATTTGCTTTTGAGTTGGGGTCCATATGGTTTTCCAGGTGTAAGTTCACGTCTCTGAGTAGGATGTTCAGTCAAATCCTAGTGGTGCAAACAAGTCTTTGATGTTGTTGGTGAAGTTTGTGCTTGGTTCTGGTCATCTTTACACGAAGGTGCTGCTCAGGGTGAAGTTGGCTGTGATATGGAGCTAGAATGACGGTGTTCCATGTTCAAGGATGATATGTCTGTGGCGGTGGTGCAGCTATTGGTGTTCTTGTGGAAGACAGAGATTCTGTCTCAGGATTTGTGATATCTGTCTTGCCTAGTGATCTTGTAGATGGGGGAATAACTGTGGCAATATCAGGTGCCAATAGAGGGCTCAGCCAGGTTTCAATCAGAAGAATTAGTTCCTAATATTTGTAATGCAGCAGGCTCCAGATCTCTGTGGAGTGGTGAGTGAGCAGGTGTTGAGGAGCATATATGCAAGTTTGGAGTGTTGTATGAGTGGTTGCAGGACTGTGTGAGTATGAAAGAGTGGGGTATTGAGTGCTGTCAGTATAGGTGCAGTGAGTGTTGGATGTGGGCAAGTGCATGAAAACCTGCAGGAAGCACAGGAGAATGCTCCCTCAGTGTTGTGTGGTGCAGCGAGACAGTAGCATGTGGAGCAGTCAACTGAGTTGTGGGTGCGGACAGTTCAGCGGTGTAATAGAAGGACAGGGAGGACCGGGCATGGCATGGTCCAGGCATGAACAAACAGAAAGTGGCTTGACTTTTGCATGCTTCACCATCTGCACACATCCGCTATGCATCTGCCATTAAGTAGATCCTAGGAGGGGAGAGGAGTGATGTCACTTCTTGTGCAGATGGATGATGAGGAATCCAGTGATGTAACTTCCTTTGCAGTTGGCTGATAGAAAATCTAGTGATGTCACTTCCTGTGCAGATGGGTGCCAATGGGTGATAGAAATGAGTCATCTTGCTTTGCTTCTTGCTTTAGTTCTTCCCATCTAAATTACAGGCTACAACCTCTCATCTACCTTTCTTAACAGGCTTCTTGAAATGTATTGACAACCTGAAATCCTACTTTTTGTAAACAGCAAGAACCTTGGCTTTGATATCAATCCCTATTCTGACGCACCCCTTATTATGTCTGGGCATCACGAATCAAGAGAAGAAGCTGTCTTTTGTATTGTTTTATGTTTTTTTTCACTCAGTGCTATATTTAATAAGAATTGTGACACATCTGTACATGCTGTGGCTTAACTGGAGAACTAGAATTAGTGTGGACTGCAGGAAACAAGTAGGTGGTAATTTGACTGTACAGAATGGGTTACTTTTAAATTTACTATACCCCAAGTCTAACTTGCACTTGGCCCTCAATTATTTTCTGAATTATTTGGCACCTGTCCCTAAAAGGATGTCTTTGTAGATCTCCATCTATTGAAGTAGTGACACCAAAGAAAGCTTTTCTGGGGGGCGGGTTTAGTACAGGATGTGTTTGACACTTGTTACTGGGAAAAAATATGAATATAGAAAAATGTCATACATCTAAGAAGCACAAATTAATGGAGTGGTATAAAGCAACAGGGTGAATTGAGATGAGTCTCAACAGTCAAAATCTAGATAGCCCCAGCAGTGGCGATGTGAGAAATTGGGTAGTTAGTTGAGGGGGAGGTCAAACCCTACTCAAACAACATTCAAAATTACTGCCAGGGTAAACCACAAACAGTTACTACATTAGCCTGTGCTTACCCCTGTAGGAGGCTGGCCTGGCTTATAGTGGGTACCTTGTGGTACTTACACCTTGTGCCAGGTCCAGTTATCACTTATTAGTAGAATAGAGGTGTTCTAGCAGCTTAGGCTGATAGAGGTAGCTATAGCAGAGCAGCTTAGGCTGAACTAGGAGACATGCAAAGCTCCTACTATACCACTTATATCATATAGCACTATATCATAAGAAAACACAATACTCAGAGTTACTAAAAATAAAGGTACTTTATTTAAGTGACAATATGCCAAAAGTATCTCAGAGTATATACTCCCTTAGGAGGTAAGTAATATACACAAAATATATGCACACAAACCAAAATCAGGTAAGTAACAGTTAGAAAAGTAGTGCAAACAATGTAGAATCACAATAGAATGCAATAGGGAGAAATAGGCCTGGGACAACACAAACCATATACTCCAAAAGTGGAATGCGAACCACGAGTGGACCCCAGGTCTAGTGTAGTGTGTAGAGGGTCGCTGGGAGTGTATGAAAATACTGAGGGTGTCCAAGATACCCCACCCCAAGACCCTGAAAAGTAGGCATAAACTTACCCTACTACCCCAGAAAGAAAGTAAAGTCGAGATAGGGGATTCTGCAAGGACAACAACTGACTGCAAAACACTGAAGATGGATTCCTGGACCTGAGGACCTGTAAATGAAGGGGACCAAGTCCAAGAGTCACGCAAGTGTCCAGGGGGTGCAGGAGCCCACTAAACCCCGGATGAAGGTGCAAAAGGGCTGCCTCCAGGTGGAAGAAGCCAAAGATTCTGCAACAACGGAAGGTGCCAGGAACTTTTCCTTTGGTCAGACGATGTCCCACAGTGTGCTGGAGGATGCAGAGTTGTTTCCACGCAGAAAGACCACAAACAAGCCTTGCTAGCTGCAAGAGTCATGGTTAAGGATTTTGGGTGCTGCTAGGGCCCAGGAAGGACCAGGAGGTCATCCCTTAGAGGAGGAAACAGAGGGGGCGCTCTGCAACACAGAGAGCCCTCGCAGAAGCAGGCAGCACCCGCAGAAGCACCTGAACAGGCACTTAGAAGATCTGAGGACAGCGGTCGACTCAGAGTCACAAAAGAGGGTCCCAAGACATCGGAGTCCAACTCAGCGAGTTGGGCAATGCAGGACGGAGTGCTGGGGTCCTGGGCTAGGGTGTGCACAAAGGAAGTCTTGCAAAAGTGCACAGAAGCCCGAGCAGCTGCAGTTCACGCAGTACACAGGATTACTGTCTGGCGTAGGGAGGCAAGGACTTACCTCTACCAAATTTGGACAGAAGGGCCACTGGACTGTCGAAGACACTTAGACCCAGCTTCTGTGTTCCAGGGACCACGCTCGTCAGGATGAGAGGGGACCCAGAGGATCGGTGATGCAGAAGCTTGATGCCTGCGTTAGCAGGGGGAAGATTGCGTAGACCCACAGGAGATTTCTTCTTGGCTTCCAGTGCAGGGTGAAGGCAGACAGCCCTCAGAGCATGCACCACCAGGAAACAGTGGAGAAAGCCAGCAGGTTGAGGCGCTACAATGTTGCTGGTAGTCTTCTTGCTACTTTTCTGCGGTTATGCAGGCATCCTGGAGCAGTCAGAGGTCGATCCTTGGCAGAAGTCGAAGAGGGAAGTGCAGAGGAACTCTTGCATTTGTTATCTGGTGAGATACCCACAGGAGAGACCCTAAATAGCCCATAGAGAAGGATTGGCTACAGAGAAAGGTAAGCACCTATCAGGAAGGGTCTCTGACGTCACCTGCTGGCACTGGCCACTCCGAGCTGTCCATTGTGCCCTCACACCTCTGCATCCAAGATGGCAGAGGTCTGGGACACACTGGAGGAGCTCTGGGCACCTCCCCTGGGAGGTGCTGGTCAGGGGAGTGGTCACTCCCCTTTCCTTTGTCCAGTTTCACACCAGAGCAGGGCTGGGGGTATCCCTGAACTGGTGTAGACTGGCTTATGCAAAGAGGGCACCATCTGTGCCCTTCAAAGCATTTCCAGAGGCCAGGAGAGGCTACTCCTCCCAGGCCCTTCACACCTATTTCCAAAGGGAGAGGGTGTAACACCCTCTCTCAGAGATTATCCTTTGTTCTGCCTTGCTGGGTCCAGGCTGCCCAGGCCCCAGGGGGGCAGAAACCTGTCTGAGGGGTTGGCAGCAGCAGTAGCTGCAGTGGAGACCCCGGAAAGCTAGTTTGGCAGTACCCGGGCTCTATGCTGGAGTCCCGGGGATGCATGGAATTGTCCCCCCAATACCAGAATGGTACTGGGGTGACAATTACATGATCCTAGACATGTTACATGGCCATGTTCGGAGTTACCATTGTGACGCTACATATAGGTAGTGACCTACATGTAGTGCACACGTGTAATGGTGTCCCCGCACTCACAAAGTCCGGGAAATTTGCCCTGAACAATGTGGGGGCACCTTGGCTAGTGCCAGGGTGCCCACACACTAAGTAACTTTGCACCTAACCTTCACCAAGTGAGGGTTAGACACATAGGTGACTTATAAGTTCCTTAAGTGCGGTGTAAAATGGCTGTGAAATAACGTAGACTTTATTTCACTCAGGCTGCAGTGGCAGTTCTATGTAAGAATTGTCTGAGCTCCCTATGGGTGGAAAAAGAAATGCTGCATCCCATAGGGATCTCCTGGAACCCCAATACCCTGGGTACCTAGGTACCATATACTAGGGAATTATAAGGGTGTTCCAGTGTGCCAATCAGAATTGGTAAAATTAGTCACTAGCCTTCAGTGACAATTTTAAAAGCAGAGAGAGCATAAACACTGAGGTTCTGGTTAGCAGAGCCTCAGTGATACAGTTAGGCATCACACAGGGAACACATATAGGCCACAAACTTATGAGCACTGGGGTCCTGGCTAGTAGGATCCCAGTGACACATATCAAACACACTGACAAAATAGGGTTTTCACTATGAGCACTGGGCTCTGGCTAGCAGGATCCCAGTGAGACAGTAAAAACACCCTGACATATACTCACAAACAGGCCAAAAGTGGGGGTAACAAGGCTAGAAAGAGGCTACCTTCCTACAACCCCTCTGGTAGCTTTGCACAAAAGCAGTCACTCTTAACTTAGAGGACTATATTTAAAGTATTTATGAAGCACACAAACAGTGATAAGGCGAAAACACATCACATTAAAACTCCCACTTGAGAAAAACAGATTAAAATGGAATAAACTGTTAGAAATGGGGTCTTTGGTTGGCAGTCAGGTTACCCCCTGTCCAAGCAAGGACCCTCACTCTAGTCAGGGTAAGTCACACACAATTCAATTTATCCTGTGCCCACCCTCTGGTAGCTTGGCACTGAGCAGTCAGGCTTAACTTAGAAGGCAATGTGTAAAGTATTTGTGCAATAAATCATACAATAACACAATATAGAACCACAAAAATACACCACACAGTGTTTAGAAAAATATATAATATTTATCTGGGTATTTGCAGGTCAAACGATAAAAGATGCAATAAGAAATTGTAGAGATATCACTGAAAAGTGATATGAAGTGTCTTAAGTCTTTAAAAAGCAAACAAAGGGCCTGATTTTAACCTTGGCGGACGGCGGAGGCCGTCCGCCAAGGTTCCGCCGCCAAATGACCGCACCGCGGTCACAAGACCGCGGCGGCCATTCTAACATTTCCTCTGGGCCGACGGGCGCTCTCCAAAAGAGCGCCCGCCGGCCCAGAGGAAATGCCCCTGCAACGAGGACGCCGGCTCAGAATTGAGCCGGCGTAGTTGCAGGGGTGCGACGGGTGCAGGTTGCACCCATCGCGTATTTCAGTGTCTGCATGGCAGACACTGAAATACTTTGCGGGGCCCTCTTACGGGGGCCCCTGCCGTGCCCATGCCATTGGCATGGGCACGGCAGGGGCCCCCAGGGGCCCCGCGGCTCCCCCTACCGCCATCCTGTTCATGGCGGGTTTCCCGCCATGAACAGGATGGCGGTAGGGGCTGTCAGAATCCTCATGGCGGCGGAGCGCGCTCCGCCGCCATGAAGGATTCCCCCGAGCAGCGGTAAGTCGGCGGGAGCCCGCCGACTTGCCGCTTCTGACCGCGGCTGAACCGCCGCGGTCAGAATGCTCGTGGGAGCACCGCCAGCCTGTTGGCGGTGCTCCCGTGGTCGGTGGCCCTGGCGGCCACCGGCCGCCAGGGTCAGAATGACCCCCAAAGTCTCTTTCAAGCACAAAGTACCTGGTTTGGAGTGAAAAATCTCTGCAAAGGGCCGCAGAGGAGGAGATGCGTGGAAAAATGGTGTGTGCGTCGGTTTCGCCTCTTCACACACGGACTTGCGTCGTTATTTTTCATGGGGAAAGAGGTGCGTCGATTTCCGGCGCGCAGACAGGTCTACTCTGTGGGTCGCAGGGTTTTCAGACGCCCCGGGGTCTGTGCGTGGAATCCTGGGCTTGTCCGGCTGCGTGGAATGTTCTTCCTCACAGCAGGCGCTGCATTGATTTCCTCTCTGGAAGTCGGGTGGCGTTGTCCAGGCGGGCCGTGCGTCGAAGTTCTGGTTGCACCGCAGGCGTCGCGTTGATCTTTTCCTTGCGGGGTCGAGCGGCGTCTTTCCGGATCGGCATGCGTGAATTTTTAACCCCGGAGCAGACTGTGCGTCAAATTTTTCTCCACACAAGGAGTCCAGTTGAAAGATAGAAGTCTTTTTGGTCCTGAGACTTCAGGGAACAGGAGGCAAGCTCTATTCAAGCCCTTGGAGAGCACTTCTGCAGCAAGGCAAGAGTTCAGCAAGGCAGCAGGCCAACAGCAAGGCAGCAGTCCTTTGTAGAAAGCAGTCAGGTGAGTCCTTTGGGCAGTCAGGCAGTTCTTCTTGGCAGAATGCAGGTTCTGGTTCAGGTTTCTTCTCCAGCAAGTGTCTGAGGTGATAGGGCAGAGGCCCTGTTTTATTCCCAAATGTGCCTTTGAAGTGGGGGAGACTTCAAAGAGTGGCTTAGAAGTGCACCAGGTCCCCTTTCAGTTCAATCCTGTCTGCCAGGATCCCAGTAGGGAGTGTGGCAGTCCTTTGTGTCAGAGTAGGCCCTCCACCCTCCCAGCCCAGGAAGACCCATTCAAAATGTAGATGTATGCAAGTGAGGCTGAGTACCCTGTGTTTGGGGTGTGTCTGAGTGAATGCACAAGGAGCTGTCAACTAAACCCAGCCAGACGTGGATTGTAAGGCGCAGAAAGATTTAAGTGCAGAGAAATGCTCACTTTCTAAAAGTGGCATTTCTAGAATAGTAATATTAAATCCAACTTCACCAGTCAGCAGGATTTTGTATTACCATTCTGGCCATACTAAATATGACCTTCCTACTCCTTTCAGATCAGCAGCTACCACTTCAACAATGTATGAGGGCAGCCCCAATGTTAGCCTATGAAGGAAGCAGGCCTCACAGTAGTGTAAAAACGAATTTAGGAGTTTTACACTACCAGGACATGTAAACTACACAGGTACATGTCCTGCCTTTTACCCACACAACACCCTGCTCTAGGGGTTACCTAGGGCACACATTAGAGGTGACCTATATGTAGAAAAAGTGGAGTTTTAGGCTTGGCATGTACTTTTAAATGCCAAGTCGAAGTGGCAGTGAAACTGCACACACAGGCCTTGCAATGGCAGGCCTGAGACAAGGTTAAGGGGCTACTTTAGTGGGTGGCACAACCAGTGCTGCAGGCCCACTAGTAGCATTCAATCTACAGGCCCTAGGCACATATAGTGCACATTACTAGGGACTTAGAAGTAAATTAAATAGTCCAATTGGGTATGATCCAATGTTACCATGTTTAAAGGGAGAGAGCATATGCACTTTAGCACTGGTTAGCAGTGGTAAAGTGCGCAGAGTCTAAATGCCAGCAAAAACAGTGTCGAAAAAGTGGAGGGAAGCAGGCAAAAAGTTAGGGGTGACCACCCTAAGGCATGTCAGGTCTAACAAACTATTTGTCGCCAAAATGCCAAAAATCCAATCAGTAGAACCAGAGATATACAATTTGAAATTAAAAGATTTCAGGCAGCTATAGTGCCTAAAAGCACGAAGCACCACTTGCGGTTCTCTCATCATGCGAGACCGGGTTAAAGTCACAAGTTCAGGTCGACCATGATGTAGTGCAGGCCAGGTTAGTCCTGTTGAAAAAGTTAAAGTCTATCACAAAGAGTTGAATTCATGTGGAGGAGGCCTTGAGAAGCAGAGAGAGCATCGCAGACGGGAAGAGCAGATCGGGCATCGCTGACAATCATCACAGTAGAGCACAAATCCTGTCAGGTTTCACGGATGCCTGTTGCTAAAGATTCAGTTTGGTGATCACTGCAAGCTGTTGATGCTATAGCACGAAGTGCAGATCTTGGGTTGCCGGTTGGTGCTGGCAGTTGAGTAGCGCAAAGAGTCAGGTTCACTGGAGGTTTGTGTTGGCCGTCAGCACAGGTGGCAATACCTTGGTGCCTTTCGGCCTGTGCGTGGTCTCGAAGAGCGCAAAACATCAGGATTTCTACTTTTTTTCAAGGAGGAGCTCCACCGATGTCACACCATGTGTTCAGGACGAGGGAGGTACCTCTTTGGGATCAGTAACTCACTCAAGAAGACTCTGGTAGTACTCAGGCAGGGCCATTTGTGGGTCCAGGCAGGATTGGTCAGCAGTTTCAGCTGGGCAGTTGCAGGGGGGCCTTTGGAGCATGGTGTGTCCTTGTAGCTCATTACAGGAGGTCATCCAGCTAACCCTTGGAGTCACTTCAGCCTGAGGTGAGGAGTGTAGGTCAATCTTCCTTTTGACACAGCATGGCAGGTCTCAGGCAGGTCCATTTGCAAGTCCAGGCAGGTCCAGTGGAACAGGACAGCATGGCAGTCCTTCTACTGTAGTATCTACAGGTCCAGGTGTGTACTACAGAGTGGGTCCCAGAGTCCCCTTTTTATACCTAGTGCCCATTTTGAAGTGGCAGAAGCTTCCGGAGTTTCCCCATACAAAGTTGTCTGGAATTTCCTGCCTTCTTTCCCTGTTCCCAGTCTGTCTGGGGACACGATAGGCTAGTGTGAAGTCATCTGTGTGTGATCTGGGTGAGTGGATTTGAATTAAAAATATGGTAGGTGATAGCTCTACTCCCCTCATCCTACCAGAGAGGGCCCATCCTTCCAACATCCATACACTCTATTGTGATGCTATCTGGGGGGTATACACAAAGGCAAACTGCCACGTATATCTAGTCATGAGACTCAGGAACAGGTTATAGGTACCAAATGGTTGAGGCAAGAAAATTACAACTTTCTAAAACTGGCATTTTCAGATTTGTGACTTAAAATCCGACTTTACCATTGAAGAGGTTTTTACATTACAATTCCTCAGACACCAAACATGACATTCCCACCAACTCCTAAGCAAAAGTTATCACTTATTACATGTAATAAGGTAGCCCAGCGTTATCCTTTGGAAGAGGTAGACCTTACAATAGGGAAAAATACATTTGAGAATTTTTCATTACCAGGACATGTAAAACTTAAAATTATATGTTGAAATGTTAAGATACAATGCACCCTGCCCTGTAGACTGTTAAGAGCCTAACCGAGAAGTCCCTTATGTGTTTAAAACTGGGCATACAGGCTTCATGACTGAGTTTACCTGATTAATGAAGATATGTTATGATGGAAATTTACCCACAGACATCACACCCCTCCTACATTCAATATATTTTCCAAAAATAAATCCACCTAAGGTTCTAAATAGTGTTATGTTTATTCATTCATGTGCGCACAAAGCTACAAACATTGACTGACAAACAAAATCATGATGTTATGTTATTATTATGACTGTGCACAATTTGTGTATTTTCCATTCACATAATTCTGCAACATTTCTGAAAAGTTATGTGGAAATACTTGTAAATACATGGAAAGCAAAAATGTCATTTAGCTCTAAATATTTGAGTTCAAAACGCATTGTGTTATTTTTTTACGCAAATATGCATTTGTCATTAGAAAATTAGCACAAAAAACACAAGTGCCACGATCAAGAGCAATTCATGTTCTGCTGTTTATGTTGCTCCGGAGCACTCACAGTAAAATTTTACCATGGACAACCCCTAATTACACAAAGCAGCGAAATGGCATAATTTCAGGAATTTTGTATGACAAGTGTAATGTGAAATTCCCAGAATTTCACAAATTATGCGACATAATTTAGATTTCATGTAGGCCTAGGTTTTATCAATAATTTGCATAGAGCAAATCTTCCAGAAATTGAATTTGCATCAAAAAGCAGCACAAACAGTTGTTGGAAGGGAATTAAGAACTAGCACAAACACTTCCATTGACTACTTAAGGTATATTTAAAAAAACAGCATTTTTGCTGGACTTGTAGTGGCTAAGTAATGGCTGCAACTCATTCTCTGAACTAATTAAGGACAAGCTGACACTTTAAAAGTTTAAAAGAGGAACTTTCACTGGGACAATCACAACGCCTCTTCAAGGACTTTTAAATGAGCCTTATTGCTGCCAACACACCCTAATGTGTGGCACCGCTAGCCTGTCCTAGCTTTTTGAACAATTGCACTTTGCATGGTGACAGTTTTAAGCTCAAACTAGCAATATTAAAAGCAAAACTACAAGTCCCAAAATTCAAAGTATCGTTGGCTAAAAATTAAGGACTAGTCAGTAACACAGGATTTAGGGAATGGGGTGTTGATATTTCTATTCTAGATGGAGAACTGTTGAAAAATGAACAATTAAGAAGCCTTTAATTTTTAGACCCAAAGCATTTACTTTCCGTTTAATTTCAAAGTGTCTCATGACATACGACTTTGTGTGATGAAGTGCTGCTAATTATTTAAACAAGGAGGGCTACTTTGCTATTCCTTTCTGTCTTGTTTTTAAAATGGTGTAGTTCTAGCAAGTGAACGTCTTGCTGGGCTACAGGTGATGTTATATATCATCGGACCAGCAGAGCACCCTTTCTTCTCCTGAGGTTCTCGGCACCGTGGAGACAGAGGGAAGTAGAACATATTTCACTGTTCCCAGAGCCGACGTTCTACTGTGGCCTCGGACCCACGTGACGAGAGAAGCGCTCAGTCCAAAGTTAAGTTCGCTATCAAGACATTGTTATGGACAAAGAGCCTCGCACCTCCCCTAGGACGTTCCTCTCGAGGCTCGAGCCCATGGAATAACAACCCTCTTCCAAGTGCGCGGGCTTCTTCATTTCGGTTCATTTAATCGGCCCTGAATGTTATCGCAGCCCCGCACACCTTGCGCGCGTGAAGGATAGCTGCGCGGCCGCTGCACGAGCCTCATTAATCCCGTGCCCTTGAAAGCCCAGTTAATCTGCTCCCTGTTCCAAAGATACCATAAACTACGAGGCTTCATCACCCACACGCTCCAGCGCCACGAGCTGCATGTTCCGCTGACGTGGCCGGAATACCAAGGGGTGTCCATGCACAGAGGACCAGTATGGGCTTGTGTGGAAAGAATGGCCGTGTGGCGAACCTGTACTCTTTCCAAGATATTCAAATATCTGATGGAGGTTTACATGTTTTGTACCGAGTTTAAATACTCGAAAGTTAAACGACTAACTGTTATATTTTACGTCATATGTGCCACCATCAGTTGGTCCTAGTTTTGAAGTCAATCACATTTTTTCATGTTAGAACCTTAAAGGCCTAACTCAGAATATGAACGGCGAAACTGATAGTCCGAGGATGTGGGGCACTTGGCTTCATTGGTAACTGCGTTGAAACAGAGACAAAGGTACGGAACTTTGAATTTAGAGCACGCAGGGTTTGCTACGGTAGGTAAAACAAATATTCTTGCACTGAAGCAAAAATATGAATAAAAACTCAAATCGCTCTGTTTTTGCTGTTTTTTTCATAGTGTGAAAAATGAAAGGTGCATTTAACTTTGGTGCAAAGTCAATTTACTTTGATTCGTACATATTACAGGTGCAGCGTGTTTACTGCAAAATCAGTTTGCACTATTCCCTTTCAAAGAGTTTTCAAAATCCGGCACAAATGTGCGTGATCTCGCTGTTGCTTTAGATAAAGAACTTTGTTGCGGGTCTTGTGGGTTTTGAGGCTTGTTGAGACCCCGGCAATGCCGTGTAACTTTTACATGCGTATGAACGTTTTTGAAAGAAACTTCGCAAAATGTGATAAAGAAAATCTTCACAGCCTTCACTACCAATAAAGATAAGATAGCTGATCAACAAAGATTACATTCCGGGAATATAAAATATAATGTACAGCTCTGCTCATAAGAGGTTAAAGAAATCTTCTGCAAGCAGACATTTCTCTGTGTTAAAAAACACAGAGTGTGAATTCCTGAATTTGTATTTAGCCACTAACCAATAAAAACGTGTTAAGCTCACTGGAGCTCTTAACGTTGACTATTGCTGTAGATAAACCTAGGCACGTTTACTTTTCCTTTTCTACCTCAGGTTAGCTAGCACATCACTTCCTTCCCATACTCATATAGCACAGGCAAGTTCGGTCCTCCTTCTCGCCTAGCCCTCTTGCGTTCCCTTCATTGGTAAATTCAGCAATCCTTTTCTCATACCAGGCAAATATCTATATATATGTTAGAAATGGGGTCTTTGGTTGACAGTCAGGTTACCCCCTGTTCAAGCAAGGACCTCACTCTAGTCAGGGTAAAATAGAATCACCCTCAGCTAACCAATGCTAGCACCCTTGGTAGCTTGGCAGAGCAGTAGGCTTAACTTCAGAGTGCTAGGTGTAAAGTATTTGTACCAGCCAGTCCGGTCAGTACTCTCGGGTCTGGGCAGGCCTTGCGTTGTTTTTACACGCCAAGTGGTACTTGCATCGGAAATCCAGCCGCACGATGATTCAAAAACCACGCAGCGCGGGTTTTGTTCTCCGAGTCTACGCCAGCGATGCTGTATACCATTTCTCCTGCTCCGTGCGTCGATTCTTCGGTCACATTTCCGGCGAGCGTCGATTTTCAGCCGCAGAGCCGGCAGCACGTTGTTTCTTCAGCCACAGATCGGAGTCGCATCGATCTTTTTCCCGCACAATGCTCTGTGCGTGGGTTTCCTCCTTTTAGGCTGCCAGCTTCTCCTTTTAGGGTCCCAGGAACTGGATGAGCACCACAGGGCAGAGTAGGAGTCTCTCCAGAGATTCCAGGTGCTGGGAGAGAGAAGTTTTTGCTGTCCCTGAGACTTCAAACAACAGGAGGCAGGCTCTAAATCAAGCCCTTGGAGAGTTCTTCTCAAGATGGAAGGCACACAAAGTCCAGTCTTTGCCCTCTTACTCTGGCAGAAGCAGCAACTGCAGGATAGCTCCACAAAGCACTCACAGACAGGGCAGCTCTTCTTCCTCAGCTGTTCTCCAGGCAGAGGTTTCTCTTGTTTTCAGAAGTGTTTCTAAAGTCTGTGGTTTTGGGTGCCCTTCTTATACCCAATTTCTCCTTTGAAGTAGGCCTACTCCAAAGTAAAGTCTCCTTTGAATGTGAAATCCTGCCTTGCCCAGTCCAGGCCCCAGACACTCACCAGGGGGTTGGAGACTGCATTGTGTGAGGGCAGGCACAGACCTTTCAGGTGTGAGTGACCACTCCTCCCCTCCCTCCTAGCACAGATGGCTCATCAGGATATGCAGGCTACACCCCAGCTTCCTTTGTGCCACTGTCTAGTGCGAGGTGCAACCAGCCCAACTGTCAAACTGACCCAGACAGGGAATCCACAAACAGTCAGAGTCACAGAAATGGTATGATCAAGAAAATGCTCACTTTCTAAAAGTGGTATTTTCAAACATACAATCTTAAAATCAATTTTACTAAAAGATGTATTTTTAAATTGTGAGCTCAGAGACCCCAAACTCCACATGTCCATCCGCTCCCAAAGGGAATCTACACTTTAATCAGATTTAAATGTAGCCCCCATGTTAACCTATGAGAGGGACAGGTCTTGCAACAGCCTTGAAACAGGGAAAAACGAATTTATTACTCTTTCACTTTCAGGACATATAAAACACATTACTATATGTCCTACCTTAACCATACACTGCACCCTGCCCTTTGGGCTACCTAGAGCCTAGCTTAGGGGCGTCGTACATGTAAGAAAAGGGGAGGTTTAGGCCTGGCAAGTGGGTGAATTTACAGTTAAAACTGCACACACAGACACTGCAATGGCAGGTCTGAGACATGATTACAGAGCTACTTATGTGGGTGGCACAACCAGTGTTGCAGGCCCACTAGTAGCATTTGATTTATAGGCCCTGGCACCTCTAGTACACTTTACTAGAGACTTACTAGTAAATCAAATATGCCAATCATGGATAAGCCAATTACATACACATTTTGTAAAGGAGCACTTGTACTTTAGCACAGGTTAGCAGTGGTAAAGTGCCCAGAGTAACAAAAACAGTAAAATCAGAGTCCAGCACACATCAACAACCTGGGAAACAGAGGCAAAAAGTTAAGGAAGACCACAACAAGGATGAAAAGTCTAACAATCTATCTATCCATCTATCCATCTATCTATCTATCTATCTATCTATCTATCTATCTATCTATCCATCTATCTATCTATCTATCTATCTATCTATCTATCTATCTATCTATCTATCTATCTATCTATCTATCTATCTATATATTTAGATAGATAGATAGAGACATAGTAAAAAAAGCAAAGGTTACAGGGACGTTATAGTTAGGCTCATATTTCACATGTACAAAGCATAGAAATTCAACAGTTATAGTTCCCTGAGCTAACTATAACTTGCGCCCCCTCAATGCACTGCTTATGACCTCACATCTCAGCCTCGGGAACCCCATCCTTCAGGGCCCAAACTAATTACTATTTCTTTATTTGAGGAGGTGGGCTGCGTGGACCCCCTCTTCAAGGCCAATCTCAGCCTTGGGACACCATCCCTGGGGACCAGCCAGTTGACATGGGTGCCCCCCCCAGGTCACCCAGTCACAAACTTAGGGACTGCGGAGGCAGCCTAAATGCCCCCATGGATTCAGCCAGCTCCTCATTTCCTCCGGTTGGAACCAGTATTGCTGTCACAAAGAGGGAGCTCTCTGTGAGAACAGTGTTTCCTCTATTTCCCTGCCCGCATCTCCATTGACAGGGAAACAGAGGAAAGCTCCACTCACAGTGAGGGAGAGCTGTTTGACAGTTCTCCCTCACTGCAAGCAGAGTGCTTGCTGTAACTTGGTGGAAGCAGTGGGTTAAAAGTCTTAGGGAGGTGGCGGTCCCTGGGCTGAGGGAGGGCCGCACGCCCCGTGCATTCCATATCATTTGTGCCCTAGAGATGTGGCAGTTCCAGGGCTGCGGGCGTTGGTACTGGGTGAACCCCCTGCATTCTTTAAAATTAGTGCCCTGGGGAGTTGTCAGTCCTCATGGCTGCAAGGGAGCTGCGTGCCCCTCTGCATTCCATACAATTAGTGCTCCAGGGAGGTGGCAATCCTCAGGGCTGCAGGTGAGCCGCACAGCCCATGTGCATTATTTTGATGATGTGCCCCGGGGAGGTGGTGGTCCCTGGGATGCCAGGGGGGTTGGATGCCCCCGGGACTTGGCCCACCCCTGGGGCTTGTAAAGAACAAGCGTGGGAGTTTGCACTTGTGTTTTTCTTTAATTCTTCCCGAATTTGTGACGTCACCGTGAATTCGCGGGAAATTAAAAAAATATATTTATTTTTTTGCTCTGGTAGGGGGTCTGCTAAGGGATCAGGATGACTCTACCCTGGTCCCTTCTATTTTTTTTTTTAAAACTTTTTTGTGGGACTCAGCTGAAGTTGAGTCCCAAGATGGTTGGCAACACTTCCTAGTTTGAAGTGTTGGCAGCCAATCAGAGCTGTGCATTTCCCTTCAGGAACTCATTACTTTTCACAAAATCATCACAAAGGCCCTAGATTCACATTTTTTTTCTCCCTTTAATATGTCCAAAATTACTGGACAGATTTACACCAAATAAGCAAAAGCCTAATCTTCACACCGATAGCTAGCTTTCTGCCAAATTTGGTCTAATTCCATCCAGCAGTTCAGGCTGTAGTCGTGTTCAAAGGTCCTTTGGGAATTAACGTGTAAAAACACAATTTTTTTTACCCCCCCCCCTTTTTTCTCGGCCCGTACTTGACGAATCACCCCAAAAGTTTTCATGCGCAACAAGAATCACCGGGGCACTTTCTTTGGAAAAGTTTTATAAAGATTCTTTAAATGGTGCCTAAGATATAGGCAAGTAAAAAAATGCATTTTCCATGGAAACATGGTCATAACTATCTAGTGGGAATTGCCACTACGTTTTATATAAATACAACCAGCATCCCACGGTGCATGACTCAGATAGTCAAGGGTAAATAAATTGTAGGTATATTGTTATAAGTCAGACCTTTATGAGTAAACTTACAAGGAGACACGAATAGGTTGATGGACCTTTTGACTCACTTCGAGGTTTTCCCACCATATATCCCGTACGAATACAGATCAATATCCAATAACAATCAAAAACATTTGTAATCAATAGGAGTCAGTAATATTTACATACCATGACAGCAGTCATGAACAAACACACCTTTGTGTAAAAGTTAGAATGTTTATTTCCCTATATTAAAAATTCTAATGTTACATAACTTAATCTCAAAATGAAAGGATAAATATACAGAAACAACACTGGGTGACCAAAGCGGCGAAAGAATTGTAATCTAATCAATGCTTGAGCTACTACACATTCTCATGTTACAATACAAATTAATAGCAAGAATAACTGTGCAAATGATATTACATACATTTAGGTTCAGCAATGAAAAGACATCAGCTGTTGTTACAAGTAGCAAGCGTAATCAGTGAGAGCCCTAACTAACATCAGATTAGAATAGCATGTTTGGACTTCAAGCAAAAGAATTTAGTCAACACAAATTTAGAAAACACCAGCTATAGCTCTATAAAAATTAGCGGTCAGTACCTAGAAACAAAGGCAAATAGACATAGCAATCAATAACATGGTCAATATACCTCTCCTAAATTGGATCAAAAAGCTATGACAGTCTTCGTCATCAGGACATCAGTTCGGTCAGTACTACATCAGGATTCAGCATCAAAGTTTAGGAAAAACAATGTCTCTTTAAGCAATAAAGTTAAGCATTTCTCTTCTTGGGATCGTCAAGAAAATAATGGCAGTATGAAAAACAGAAAATGGGCAAATGGTGTCTTCCTATGAGTGCAGTCCGGCTAAGTTAGATTTCCTAAAACTACTTCTCATGACCCTATTGGTCAAAGATTTGCATGTTTGCATTTAGTCCAATGAAAATAAAACTTCAAATCTATACTTTTACTAATACATGGATCACATGATGATTGGCTCCTGTTCTTCCGTTCTCGTTATTTGCGCTCATCAGGTAACAATATTGTTGCAGCTTATACTCCAGTCAGTGAATTCATTGTCTTCTCCTGGGAAGGTCAGTCTTACACACATTACATTAAACATTGTTTCACTAGCAAATACATCATCTACAAGCAAGAAGTTCTCATGAGAAAGACTTCAGCTACAAGCATTTGGTCAGTACAGTGGCATCCATTTTATAAGTTGATTAAGAAATGCAGCTTGACATGAGGCTGTGCAACTAGGCCAAGACCTCGCTAAGTTGAGGCCTATAATTAATAAAGCAAATACATAATGCATAAACCTTAATATGACACACTACTGCATTAATCAAACATAAGCTCAATATTTCATATTAATAAGCTATTGATAAGTACACTTCGTGAACAATGGTGGCCACTCTGGTGGGCTCACCTTCAAATGCATGCATTATTTTTCTCAACGTCATTACATTTACAATGCAAATTCAACTCTCAAGATACATGAATAATCATTAATAATTTCATTAACAAGCTCAGCGTTAACAATCCCTTCTCTGATGACTAAATGTGTCATTACACTAACTTTTCCCACACAAATGTTTTTGTATCAGCTAAAATTCTGTCATCTCTATCCCCTCATATTTCTGTTCCCTTTTCGACTTTTTCCTAAACCAATTTTCTTTTTTTTCTTCCCTCCTCTGATTATTCTTTGTCTTCTTTAATTTAATCATCCTACACAATTTACATATTCCCCATGCTCCAATTAAGCAGATTACAACAGTCAATATCCCTTGTGTTATTTTCAATATTAATACTTTCCCAATGTTGCTGAACGAAATTTCCTACTGATGCAAATCCTTGCCAACATTTTCACAAATACCTTGTTCTTTCAACTCTTTCAAATCAGCACTTTCATTAGTCAGATTAGTAAGTAAGCTTCTAATTTATTTACTATTATCAGGATTAAATGAGCAGCAATACTGGGAATTAAGCATCTTACAAACTCTGACATCTTTTGCTAAAAGAATGTCTAACGGAAGGCGGTTCTGAAGAGTCATAGCTCTTTCCGCAGCTAATTCTCTGTCTATCAGGAGTATGGCTCCTGAAAAATTTGTCAGCATGTTATCCACAATAGTAGACAACTTTCAAATCTTTATCTCATTCAGAACAACTCCTATTGAAGGAATCATTGCTCCAAATATATCTCTCACTGTACCAGAAGGAGACTCCCTCCTTTGTCTAATGTGATGTAACTCAGTCAAAAAATTTCCTTAAGTCATCAAGTTGGAAAATCTTTGGGAAAACTATCCCCAAATAGCATGTCCCATGCCATCCTCTTGGAAGACGGTAATAGGCATTAGGTCCACAAATGTAATATATGCCAGGAATCGCTGGATCCTGTCCATTCAACATAAATGCCCATTTACTCTGAAACAAAAACACATGTCTACATTCACTCATTCCCTCACGTAATGAGTCAGTGCGAGACTTAGGTCTATATACACAAAGCTTTCCTACGTGTTGCGCATCTAAAGCTAATTTCCCTTGTGTTTTTATTGCACTAAATGCATAATCATTATTATAAGTCCTTTTCTCTAAGCCCTTTTCTAACTTCTCCTTCAATGCCTTTCTCCTGCCATCCGTGTGATCAAAAAAGCTCTTCTCTAAAGGTGTAAGCAAGCATGTTAGGTTGTTCCTTTGAGCATAAGCTGTGCCAAAAGTTAAGATAGGTTCAAAGAAACAGCTAACTAATACTATGTTATTATCCTTACCTACTCTACTCAGGTACCTAATTATGGGGACAAACGAAAACACCACTTCGTGGTTACAGTAGAAATACTGAATGTACTCCTGGTTATAGAATCTTGTTAGTAACAGACTACAACTTATCCCATAAGTAAGGGGCAAACTACGATAAGTAACTCCTTCTTTGAGTGATGAAAGAATCTGCCTACACACAAAACAATTCTTTGCATCCATCGTCTCAACATAATCACTTAACAAGCGATAGAAGGCATTAAAATAAAGTTCCCCTTGTGCATTACTGTAAGGAAATGCCTCCTTGGCATGGTTACCCCCTGACTTTTTTGCGTTTGGTGATGCTAAGTTTTGATTTGAAAAGTGTGCTGAGGCCTGCTAACCAGGCCCCAGCACCAGTGTTCTTTCCCTAACCTGTACTTTTGTTTCCACAATTGGCACACCCTGGCATCTAGGTAAGTCCCTTGTAACTGGTACCCCTGGTACCAAGGGCCCTGATGCCAGGGAAGGTCTCTAAGGGCTGCAGTATGTCTTATGCCACCCTGGGGACCCCTCAATCAGCACAGACACACTGCTTGCCAGCTTGTGTGTGCTAGTGGGGATAAAATGACTACGTCGACATGGCACTACCCTCAGGGTGCCATGCCAACCTCACACTGCCTACAGGTATAGATAAGTCACCCCTCTAGCAGGCCTTACAGCCCTAAGGCAGGGTGCACGATACCATAGGTGAGGGCATAAGTACATGAGCACTGTGCCCCTACAGTGTCTAAGCAAAACCTTAGACACAGTAAGTGCAGGGTAGCCATAAGAGTATATGGTCTGGGAGTCTGTCATGCACGAACTCCACAGCACCATAATGGCTACACTGAAAACTGTGAAGTTTCGTATCAAACTTCTCAGCACAATAAATGCACACTGATGCCAGTGTATATTTTATTGTAACATACACCCCAGAGGGCACCTTAGAGGTGCCCCCTGAAACCTTAACCGACTATCCGTGTAGGCTGACTAGTTTTAGCAGCCTGCTACACACCAGACATGTTGCTGGCCACATGGGGAGAGTGCCTTTGTCACTCTGTGGCTAGTAACAAAGCCTGTACTGGGTGGAGATGCTTATCACCTCCCCCTGCAGGAACTGTAACACCTGGCGGTCACCCCCTTTGTTACAGCACCCCAAGGCACTCCAGCTAGTGGAGTTGCCCGCCCCCTCCGGCCACGGCCCCACTTTTGGCGGCAAGGCCGGAGGAGATAATGAGAAAAACAAGGAGGAGTCACTGGCCAGGCAGGACAGCCCCTAAGGTGTCCTGAGCTGAGGTGACTCTAACTTTTAGAAATCCTCCATCTTGCAGATGGAGGATTCCCCCAATAGGATTAGGGATGTGCCCCCCTCCCCTCAGTGAGGAGGCACAAAGAGGGTGTAGCCACCCTAGGGCTAGTAGCCATTGGCTACCAACCCCCCAGACCTAAAAACACCCCTAAATTCAGTATTTAGGGGCTCCCCAGAACCTAGGAACTGAGATTCCTGCAACCTAAGAAGAAGAGGACTGCTGAACTGAAAACCTGCAGAGAAGACGGAGACACCAACTGTTTTGGCCCCAGCTCTACCGGCCTGTCTCCCCCCCTTCTAAAGACACTGCCCCAGCGACGCGTTCCCAGGGTCCGGCAACCTCTGAAGCCTCAGAGGACTACCCTGCATCTAGAAGGACCAAGAACTCCAGAGGACAGCGGCTCTGTTCACCAAAGACTGCAACTTTGAAACAAAGAAGCAACTTTGAAACAACACACGTTTCCCGCCGGAAGCGTGAGACTTTGCACTCTGCACCCGACGCCCCCGGCTCAACTTGTGGAGAACAATCACTTCAGGGAGGACTCCCCGGCGACTACGAGACCGTGAGTAGCCAGAGTTGACCCCCCCTGGGCCCCCACAGCGACGCCTGCAGAGGGAATCCCGAGGCTCCCCCTGACTGCGACTGCCTGCTTCAAAGACCCGACTCCTGGTAAAGACTCTGCACCCGCAGCCCCCAGGACCTGAAGGATCCGACCTCCAGTGCAGGAGCGACCCCCAGGTGGCCCTCTCCCTTGCCCAGGTTGTGGCTACCCTGAGGAGCCCCCCCCTTGCCTGGCTGCATCGCTGAAGAGACCCCTTGGTCTCCCATTGCTTTCTATTGAAAACCCGACGCTTGTTTGCACACTGCACCCAGCCGCCCCGTGCCGCTGAGGGTGTATTTTCTGTGTGGACTTGTGTCCCCCCGGTGCCCTACAAAACCCCCCTGGTCTTCCCTCTGAAGACACGGATACTTACCTGCTGGCAGACTGGAACCGGGGCACCCCCTTCTCCATTGAAGCCTATGCGTTTTGGGCACCACTTTGACCTCTGCACCAGTCCGGCCCTGAGCTGCTGGTGTGGTAACTTTGGGGTTGCTCTGAACCCCCAACGGTGGGCTACCTTGGACCCAAACTTGAACCCCGTAGGTGGTTTACTTACCTGCAAAATCTAAAAAAACGCTTACCTCCCCCAGGAACTGTTGAAAATTGCACTGTCTAGTTTTAAAATAGCTATATGTAATTTATGTGAAAACTGTATACGCTATTTTTCTAATTCAATGTTCCTAAAGTACCTACCTGAAATACCTTTCATTTGAAGTATTACTTGTAAATCTTGAACCTGTGGTTCTTAAAATAAACTAAGAAAAGATATTTTTCCATACAAAAACCTTTTGGCCTGGAATTGTCTCTGAGTGTGTGTTCCTCATGTATTGCCCGTGTGTATACAACAAATGCTTAACACTACCCTCTGATAAGCCTACTGCTCGACCACACTACCACAAAGTCAAGCATTAGAATTATCTCTTTTTGCCACTATCTTACCTCTAAGGAGAACCCTTGGACTCTGTGCATACTATTCCTCTCTTTGAAATAGTGCATACAGAGCCAACTTCCTACAATTACCTATGTGCAAATACTTCTCATCTAACCTAAACCTCTCTATTGCTGTTAATGCAGTGGTTGTCTCTAAGGCTGAAGTATGGATGGCTTTACTTTTATTAAGAACAGCTATGCCCACAATCAATTTCACAAACAATAACACACACACAATTGCCAAACCAATACTCCTGTATTTACACCACTTGTTCTTCCTACTCTGCTGGCTAACGTTACTCAAGATCTGTAAAGAATCAGAAAGTTGAAGAGAAAGATTTAGAAACTATGGTGTAAAAATTCAAAAACAAAACAAAAATCTTCTTTCAGCAGCTATTTCCAGCTCTCAGTCTCACTTCCGGGATCCTTTGTCAAAAATCGGTAAGCTCGTGGAAATCAGTGTAGCAGCTTTGTCAAATCAGGTCTCAAAAATCAAATCAGGTTATCAAAAGTCTTTTCCAGTTACTTTCAACAGTCTTTTTTTTTCTTTGCACTTTTTCTCAAACGGTCTCAACAGTTCAGTTCTTTACTTTCCTTCAAGTGCAAAAATATTAACCTGGAATGGCTCTATCAAAACAAAAAGACAAAAATACTTTCTGCCATTCACTTGTTGTTGCATACACCCGTTCAGGACCTGCATATCTTCGACTTGCTATTCTCTTAATTTTCAATCTTCGATCTCCATTCAATTCTCCTTCACTCAGGTCTTCTCTTCTTGTTGTATCTACTTCTTCCTTGATTGTTTTCACAACAACTGCTTCCGTTCTCTTTGCTTGTGACTCTGGCCACCTATCTCCTTTCAGTGGACTCTTGGTCAATGCTCTTTTCGGTGTTGAACTCAAAACTTGTTGTTGCTCTTCAGGATTTTATCTTGACTGACCTGCAACTGGTTCAGGAGGAGTCAGATCACATTGGCTTTGATTCGCCTCGACTCCTTCCCCCTCTGGGTTTGGCGTTTGCTCTGGTTGTCTCTCAAAATCATTTACTTCTGGGAGAGCCCTCATCTGAGTAGACTCTCCTGCTGCCTCAATTGAGATTGGCCTCACTGTCACTCTTCTTGAGGTCTTCTTTGTCTCTCACAGGAGTGACTGGACCCTCCTCAAAGTGCTCAGATCTGGTCTCAGTTCCTCTCTCTTCTCCTTCCGGCTCTGAGGCTTGTCTGGTCATTGTTGGTACTCTCAACAACTCCTCTTCATTGTCCAAAGGATGCCACCTTTTTTGTGTGGCTTGCATGGATCCAGTTCTGAACTCCAGCGCAATTCCCAGCTATGGTAGTAACCAGAAGTAGCTGGAAAGGGCCTTTCCAGTCAGGCTCCTAACACATCTTCCTCATGTGTTTCCGGACCACCACCCAGTCACCTGCCCTCAGTGGCAGTGTGGTGGCTTCCACCTGCTGAGAGAAAGAGCGAACCACATAAGCCAGACCATTGCAGTAGTCCAACACCATATAATCTGTAATGTTCACAAGCCCATTTGCAGGAACCGCTGGCAACCTCAATGCTCTGCCCATGAGGATTTCGTGCAGTGACAATCCTGTTTTCCTGTCGGGTGTGTTTCTCATTGTCATCAAAACTAAAGGCAGTGAGTTAAGCCTTTTCAGATTCATTGACGCACACATTTTCGCCATTCTTGATTGCAAGGTACCATTCATCTGTTCCACTAGTCCTGATGCTCCAGGGCGGTAACTACAATGGAACTTCTGCTCAATGTTCTATGTTGCACACAGTAATTTAATTACTTCATTGTGGAAGTGACTTCCCCTGTCTGAATCTAAAGAGATAGAAAACCCTAAATGTGAAATCAATTCCCTAAGCAGTATTTTAGCTACTATAAGGCTATCATTTCATTATGCAGGGTATGCTTCAATCCAATGACTAAAGATGCAGACAATCGCCAACACATATCTCAACCTCCACACACAGGCATCTCAATAAAATCCATTTGAATTCTGCTGAATGGACCTCCTGCTCTTCTAATGTGGCTCAAATTAACCACTATCCCTTTTCCCACGTTCATTTGCTAACAAATGATGCAACAATGGCAAATTGCTTCAGCAACTTGTGTAAAACTTTGATTGAACCAACTATCTTTAAACAGATGAATCATGGCATCCCTCCCAACATGTGCGCGACCATGATAAAATCTAGCCACTTGAGACAACAGACTATTTAGCAGAACCAATGGACCCTCTTCTGAAACCCACAATTCATCCTGTCTCTGTACACATTTCATTTTTCTCCATGAACATTTTTCCTCCCTGCCAACATTATTTTGCAATGTTTTCAATTCTTCTAATATATCTATTACATGCAATGCAAAACGTGGACATGTTTTATCTTATTCAGGTAACAGTTCCCACTTATCTTTGAACAATATACAGTTCAATGCGCAAAACCTTGCAACTTGATCAGCATATCCATTTCCCATTGACAAAAAATCTTGTACTTTCAGATGTGCACTGCATTTCACCATGGTCTTTTCAGGCATTTGGATAGCTTTCAACAATTCTTTAACTCTCTCATAATTTCTCACTGGTGAACCAGAAGAGGTCATGAAACCTCTCTGTGACCACAACTGGCCAAAGTCATGGACTATTCCAAATCCATACTGGCTATCGGTATAGATGGTAACTTTAAGTTGAGCAGAAACATGGCACGCTCTAGTAAGGGCGACAAGTTCCGCTACTTGTGCAAAGTATACTCTCCGAAGCCAAGACGCTTCCAGTATCCCAGAAATAATGCACACAGCATAACCTGCTCTCAATACTCCTGTACTGTCTCTTAAACAGAAGCCATCAACAAAGATAATTTGGTCATTTTCTTCCAATCGAGTGTCTCTAGTGTCAGGTCTCGGTTTTGTGCACAAATCAGTTGCTTCAAGACAATCATGCTCAATGTCTTCCACTTTTTCAATTTCAATATTTTAATTTGGAAGTAAAGTTGCCAGGTTAAGCACTGTACATCTTTTCAATGGCACATTTGGTGACCCTAAAATACTCTTCTCATAACGAGTCAACCTGACACCTGTCAGGTATTGGGTTTTTGTTTTTGGAAGTAGGATCTCAATAGAGTGAGGGACCATGATAGTTAGGGGGTGTCCCATCACAATGCCTTCACACTGTGTGAGGCTTTGTCCAACCACTGCAACTGCACGCAGACAACCTGGTAAAGCTGCTGTGACTGGGTCCAAAGGAGCTGGAAAATATGCTACTGTGCGGTTCACACCTCTATGGACCTGCATTAAGACAGATAATGAACATGCATAACGCTCATGACAAAACAATGTAAAAGAGTTGGTGTAGTCAGGCATACCAAAGCTGGAGCTTTGCACAGACTCTCTCTCAAATCGGGAAACACTTTCATATAAGCTTGATCTAACATTAGGGGATTGGTGATCTCTTTAAATGTCAGCTTCTGCAAAGGCTTGGAAATGACTGAAAAAATGGGAATCAATTGGTGGTAGCAGCCTACCATCCCTAAAAACATCCTGACATCTCTTTGTGTGGCTGGGGAACTCATTTACAATATGGCTGTGACCCTTTCTTTGGATATTTTCCTTGATCCCTTCTCAATCTGGTGACCCAAGTATTTCACCTCTTTCTGAAAGTACTGTAATTTAAGTGGTGACACTTTATGACCACTCTTTCCCAAATGGTTCATTAAGCCAATTGTGTCATACTTGCACTCACCCTTTGTTTTGGAAACAATCAATAAGTCATCAATGTACTGTATCAGTGTTTATTGGAAAGTCAATTCCAACGACTTCAGATTATTTTTCAAGATCTGATTAAATATGGAAGATGAGTCTGAAAACCCTTGAGGAATTCAACACCAACAGTAAACTCGGTCTACAAATTTAAAACAAAAGAGAAATTGGCTATCCTCATGAAGAGGCAAAGAAAAGAAGGTTTGGGACAAGTCTATGACAGTGAACCACTCAGCATCACATGGAATCTGAAACATTATCACAGCTAGATTTGGCACCACAGGGCAACATTTGATCACAATGTCATTTATTTTTTTCAAATCCTGGACAACCCAAACCTTCCTACATGGCTTTTTCAATCCCATTATCGGTGAATTACATGGGCTGCTCTACACTTCTTTCAAGACCCCTTGGTTTACAAATTCTGCAATTATGTGAGTAACCTTTGTAAGGATATCCTGTGGCATGTGAGAGTGAGGAATCTGGGAAAAAAATGCGTTCAGCTTTACAGGAACTAACTGGCTCAACTCCCTTTATCAGGCCAATCTCTTTTCCTGTCAGATGCCACACATTTTCTTCAACTGTTCCTTGTAAATCAGGAGGAAGCTCTTTTGCTGTGAATTCTGGAAATAAGTTAATCAGGGAGTACTCCTCACTTATGGTCTCACACTCTGTCTCTGGTACCGGGTCATCTTCATCATCACTATTCGTCTGTATCTCGAGTCCGTCATTTGAGCAAGTAATCGAGTACCTGGTTTTACACAGCAAGTCTCTTCCCAGTAGGGATATTGGAATTAAATCACAGACTACGAATTTGTGCAATCCTTGAAAGTTGCCAATTTTAACCTACACTGGTTCTGTAATTGGGTTGGTCAAATACTTATTTGCTACTCCTACAATCTGGACTGTTTTTTATGAAAGGGGCAAATTCGGAACTTCTTCAGATCTTACTGTAGAGTGTGTAGCTCCTGTGTCAACCAAGAAAGAAACCTTGTGACCCATTACCTTTCCCTTCACATGTGGGCCTTTCTGATCTCCTTCTTAGGAAGCTGCAAGCACACACTACTCTTCATCCGAACTCTTGCTCACCCAATCATCGTTTATTCCATTCCCACTGTGTAACGGGAATTGGTATACTGTGTTATTACTTTGATTGGACCTCTAAACTGTGACCTGCTGAGGAAGCATCACCTGCTGCTGTTCAGTTGGGGCTTGAGGTATTTTGATTTGCTGTCTAGGTAACCATTGAACCTGCTCCTGCATCGGCTGCGACTGTGTCATTTGTACATGTGGCATTTGTACACGTGGCATTTGTACCTACTGCATGGGCTGAAAACCTTTCATTTGATTCACACTATTCTGAAAATTTGGATTATGACCTGTCATTCTCTGTCCTCTCATGTTTTGGAATGAGTTGATGTCACCTGTTTGCTGAACAACACCTTCCTGTCCCAACATAGGACACTCCCGCTTCCAATGTCCAACCACTCTGCAAGCGTGACAAGGCAACAATTTCTTCATTCTCTGCACATCATTTTGAATCACTACAGTACCCAAGTCTGGACGATGATTTACATTACCAATTCCTAAGCAACCTCTACCTCTCATCTGATTTTGAAATACTACATTTCCTTGCTGTTGTTGCTGTAGAAAACTTCCCTGCATCCCTGTTTATGCAGCTTTAATCTGCATTACCATCGCCTTTTCTTTCAGTTTTCTCTGCTTCAACTCAGTCTCATCACTATAGTACTTTGCATTCTGCAAAACCTCATCAACCGGCTTTGCTTGCCAGCTAATCAAATGACTCTTAATCATCTGGCTAATTTCAGGTCTCAATCCTTCAACAAATCTGAAAACAAAATAAATCAGGTCTTTTGGCTCAATTGTCTTCATAACACTGTAATGATTGAACACCTGCAGCAATCTTTCATAATATGCATGCATTGACTCCTTAGCTTCCTGAGCTGTTCTATCTAATCTCTGCTAATTAATGTTTTTGGGTGAAATTCTTGTTTTAAAAAATTCAATCACTTTGTATTAATACTTCTTTACCTCAGGAGATGGCGCACCTGTAACCTGATCTCTCTCTGGTTCCTTTGTCGGCCAATACATACTCCTCTTACATTCCATCCACAAATCAGCTGGAACTACTACCTCTATTAGAGTGTCAAGTCTTACCACAAGCATTTTGCAAGTTTCACGAACCTGTCTGTCTGTTGATACCATTCCACTGGCTTCTCTCTCAACCTGGGATAATCATTTGTAAATGACAAAATGTAACTTCTGCTCCAAGGGACATGAACAAAATTTCCTCCTCGAATCTCTCTCATTGGTAGAATTTTTACCGGATCCTTACTTTGCTGCACATTTGCAGTAATCCCTTTTTCTCTTATCTCTTTTCTTTACCCATCTGTCTTCCCATCTGTCTAATGCTCCACAGGGATGGGCACTTTGAAGTACTGAAGTGTGCCTTCATTCCGGCAGATCTCATGTTTGTCTCAAAATCTAACTTGTACCTCCTTTTCAAATGTTTTGTTTTCTCTATTTCTATGCTGTACTTCTCTGCCGGGTCTGCTAGCTTTTGATGCACATTGTTCACTTCCTTCATAATTTTCGGGAACAGATATCTCAACTTTGCTTCTGTGTAGGACTCTAATCTGTTAACACACATAGTTGCTTCAATGAGCTCACCCGCTTTCATTCCCAGTGTGTAGTTCAAGTATTCATCTCCATTAGGAGCACTCTGCAGGGTATTCAGCTTGTCTAACTATTCAGTCAATTGCTGGGTAGTCAAACCCTGCAACAAAATGTTGCTGGCCTGGGCATGTGGTACTTGTTGCACCACTGTATTTGGGGTCTGCGGTGTCAATAATTTCAGGCCCTGACTAACATTCAACCCTATGACAGTATCCAGAGGAACTCCGAATGGACTAAGGGCTACCAATAATCTCGATCTGTCAAAAGTCTGTCCCACTGCAGTGACTACTCGGATATTTTCATTGAGTCTTCCCCTCATTGCATTCTGACTCAGAACTCCCTGTCCACTTGCACTGTTATTCTCTTGTGCAAACAAAGGTACAATTGGACCAATGGTGACAGGTACAGATTCAGCATCTGGGCTCGGTCTGACACTCAGGTTCTGTGGGAGTATACATCCCGTATTTTGGTTCATCAGTACAGACATATCTGACTGTGTCCCTGTTATTCAGATCAACAGTTTGGCCTGTACCAGACATTATAGAAAAGGTTTAAGGGACAGAAAAAGAAAGAAAAAGTTTCAGAACTTTTTAAAGAACAGAAAAAACTTTTAAAACTTTTTAAGAACTTTTTGAAAGTTTTAGAGGTACTTTTCAGCACTTAGCAAAGGAGTAAGAGAAGAAAAGCAAAACTTTTTGGTTAGGTGTACATACACTGAACTTGTTTTGTATATTTTTCTCTTATGAAAAGTACAAAATGAAAAAGTGGTAAGTAGTTGCAAGTACTTATCCCACCACTGCACAACCAATGTAGGAGGCTGGACTGGCTTGTAGTGGGTACCAAGAGGTACTTACACCTTGCACCAGGCCCAGGTATCCCTTATTAGTGTAAAGGGGTGTCTAGCAGCTTAGGCTGATAGAAAAGGTAGCTTAGCAGAGCAGCTTAGGCTGAACTAGGAGATGAGTGAAGCTCCTACAGTATCACTAGTGTCATATGCACAATATCATAAGAAAACACAATACACAGATATACTAAAAATAAAGGTACTTTATTTTTATGACAATATGCCAAAGTATCTCAGTGAGTACCCTCAGTATGAGGATAGCAAATATACACAAGATATATGTACACAATACCAAAATATGCAGTAATAGCAATAGAAAACAGTGCAAACAATGTATAGTCACAATAGAATGTAATGGGGGCACATAGGGAGAGGGGCAACACAAACCATATACTCTAGAAGTGGAATGCGAACCCCGAATGGACCCCAAACCTATGTGACCTTGTAGAGGGTCGCTGGGACTGTAAGAAAACCGTGAGGGTTAGAAAAATAGCCCACCCCAAGACCCTGAAAAGTGAGTGCAAAGTGCACCTAAGTTCCCCAAAGAGCACAGAAGTTGTGATAGGGGAATTCTGCCAGGAAGACAAACACCAGCAATGCAACAATGATGGATTTCCTGACAAGAGTACCTGTGGAACAATGGGACTAAGTCCAAGAGTCACGATCAAGTCGGGAGTGGGCAGATGCCCAGGAAATGCCAGCTGTGGGTGCAAAGAAGCTGCCACCGGATGGTAGAAGCTGTGGATTCTGCAAGAACGACAAGGGCTAGAAACTTCCCCTTTGAAGGATGGATGTCCCACGTCGTGAAGAGTCGTGCAAAGGTGTTTCCGTGCAGAAAGACCGCAAACAAGCCTTGCTAGCTGCAAGGGTCATGGTTAGGGTTTTTGGATGCTGCTGTGGTCCAAGAGGGACCAGGATGTCGCCAATTGCGTGAGCAGACAGAGGGGGCCTCCAGCAAGACAAAGAGCACACTCAGAAGCAAGCAGCACCCGCAGAAGTGCCGGAACAGGCACTATGAATTGAAGTGAACCGGAGCTCACCTGAAGTCACAAAGGAAGGTCCCACGACGCCGGAGGACAACTCAGGAGGTCGTGCACTGCAGGTTAGAGTGCCGGGGACCCAGGCTTGGCTGTGCACAAAGGAAATCCTGGAAGAGTGCACAGGAGCCGGAGTAGCTGCAAAACATGCGGCTCCCAGCAATGCAGTCTAGCGTGGGGAGGCAAGGACTTACCTCCACCAAACTTGGACTGAAGAGTCACTGGACTGTGGGAGTCACTTGGACAGAGTTGCTGAGTTCAAGGGACCTCGCTCGTCGTGCTGAGAGGAGACCCAGAGGACCGGTGATGCAGTTCTTTAGTGCCTGCGGTTGCAGGGGGAAGATTCCATCGACCCATGGGAGATTTCTTCGGAGCTTCTAGTGCAGAGAGGAGGCAGACTACCCCCATAGCATGCACCACCAGGAAAACAGTCGAGAAGGCGGCCGGACCAGTGTTACAAGGTCGCAGTAGTCATCTTTGCTACTTTGTTGCAGTTTTGCAGGCTTCCAGAGAAGTCAGCGGTCGATTCCTTGGCAGAAGGTGAAGAGAGAGATGCAGAGGAACTCTGATGAGCTCTTGCATTCGTTATCTAAAGAATTCCCCAAAGCAGAGACCCTAAATAGCCAGAAAAGGAGGTTTGGCTACTTAGGAGTGAGGATAGGCTAGCAACACCTGGAGGAGCCTATCAGAAGGAGTCTCTGACGTCACCTGCTGGCACTGGCCACTCAGAGCAGTCCATTGTGCCAGCAGCACCTCTGTTTCCAAGATGGCAGAGGTCTGGAGCACACTGGAGGAGCTCTGGGCACCTCCCAAGGGAGGTGCAGGTCAGGGGAGTGGTCACTCCCCTTTCCTTTGTCCAGTTTCGCGCCAGAGCAGGGCTGGGGGATCCCTGAACCGGTGTAGACTGGCTTATGCAGAAATGGGCACCATCTGTGCCCATGAAAGCATTTCCAGAGGCTGGGGGAGGCTACTCCTCCCCAGCCGTAACACCTTTTTCCAAAGGGAGAAGGTGTAACACCCTCTCTCTGAGGAAGTCCTTTGTTCTGCCTTCCTGGGCCAAGCCTGGCTGGACCCCAGGAGGGCAGAAACCTGTCTGAGGGGTTGGCAGCAGCAGCAGCTGCAGTGAAACCCCGGGAAAGGTAGTTTGGCAGTACCTGGGTCTGTGCTAGAGACTCGGGGGATCATGGAATTGTCTCCCCAATGCCAGAATGGCATTGGGGTGACAATTCCATGATCTTAGACATGTTACATGGCCATGTTCGGAGTTACCATTGTGACGCTATACATATGTCGTGACATATGTATAGTGCAAGCGTGTAATGGTGTCCCCGCACTCACAAAGTCCGGGGAATTTGCCCTGAACAATGTGGGAGCACCTTGGCTAGTGCCAGGGTGCCCACACACTAAGTAACGTAGCACCCAACCTTTACCAGGTAAAGGTTAGACATATAGGTGACTTATAAGTTACTTAAGTGCAGTGGTAAATGGCTGTGAAATAACGTGGACGTTATTTCACTCAGGCTGCAAGGGCAGGCCTGTGTAAGAATTGTCAGAGCTCCCTATGGGTGGCAAAAGAAATGCTGCAGCCCATAGGGATCTCCTGGAACCCCAATACCCTGGGTACCTCAGTACCATATACTAGGGAATTATAAGGGTGTTCCAGTATGCCAATGTAAATTGGTGAAATTGGTCACTAGCCTGTTATTGACAATTTGGAAAGAAATGAGAGAGCATAACCACTGGGGTTCTGGATAGCAGAGCCTCAGTGAGACAGTTAGTCATAACACAGGTAACACATACAGGGCACACTTATGAGCACTGGGGGCCTGGCTGCCAGGGTCCCAGTGACACATACAACTAAAACAACATATATACAGTGAAATATGGGGGTAACATGCCAGGCAAGATGGTACTTTCCTACAGCAATGTACACATCTCTCCTTAAAGCACTCTTTAAAAGTTTTGAAAAATGTAATCTTTTAAACCTTTGTGTTTCTCTAAATCAAATCAGGAAGTGACTTTGAATCCCAGAATTCTCTTCGCTCACCTTCTCAACCAATTGCGCTTCAAGGATGGCTGCCAATCTGTGCACAAACCTTTTCACTAACCAAGCTATCCCAGCACTGCTCCAGTGATGTCACACTCACACATACTGTGGCTGACAAAGTCTCCCGGCTTGTCCTCCCAAACTCAGATTCACACTAAACTAATGCAAAATTATTGCGGGCAGTAAACAAAATTAAAACCCAATTTGTCCTTTTACTACAGGTAAGGTAACACAATCTCTTCGGAAACTTTATGGATTTTCACTTACGGCATTTCGCTCTAACAGCTACTCCTTATTTCTCAGTTTCCCTGATTTGCAAGCAAAATTGGACCCGCAAATTTCAGTCTCAATTGATCAGTGGGTCTGTCCTGGTGCACATACGAATTGCCAGATATCAGTTGAAAATTCTTTCACACACTCTGACTTGTCGACCATGCCTGATCGACCTATTAAACCAGACAAATTACAACAAAAACCAAGCATCTTATACACTTTCCAATATAATCCGGAGTCTTAGACCACGCAGGGTCCGTATACCAACAACCACGAGGACAATTTTTTAGCACAAAGTGCCACACACATATGAAGTTCGACACTTCCCTACTCTCACACTTTGGAGTACGCACACTCCTTCTACAACTTTCTTTGGAGTACGTAGACTCCCTAACCCTCTCCAAAATTACAATTCACCAGTGATTTGCATAAGCTGTTCAAGCACAAAACCTACTTCATTCACACTGTCACTAGCATGCCGAGAACATCCTCAAACAACCACTGGCAAGCTCCAAGATTCTGGGAAAGTAATTTCAGGTACTTAGGGGCACATTTTCTTTCCCCAATTTCCACGAATTACTCTGCTCTCTATAGGAGACTAACCCTTCCTTATCCTACTACCAACTCTGGGGACATCTGTTATTTCTCTGTTATTGTCTCTGGGATCAAATACTCTACCACCTATCTCTGGACTGTATGAAGGGCTCTTAAGGAGACAACCTATGTACCGGGCCTCTATGATGGGCTCTTAAGGGGACAAACCATCAATCTGCTACCATCTCTGTTAGCACGTCGGACCTTTATAAGTAAACTTACAAGGAGACGAGAATAGGTCAACGGACCTTTTGACTCGCTTTGAGGTTTTCCCACTATATACCCCGTACCAATACAGATCAATATCCAATAACAATCAATGACATTTGCAATCAATAGGAGACAGTAATTGTCACACACCATGATTTAGCAGTCATGAATAACAAACACCTTTGTGTAAAAGTTAGAATGTTTATTTTCATATATTAACAATGCTAATGTTATGTAACTTAATCTCAAAATCAAATGATAAACATCCAGAAACATACAGAAACAACACTGGCTGACCAAAGTGGCGAAAGAATCTTAATCTAATCAAAGCTTGAGCTACTACACATTCTAAGGTTACAGTACAAATTAATAGCAAGAATAACTACACAAATGATATTATATACATTTTGGTTCAGCAAAGAAAAGACATCAACTGTTATTACAAGTAGCAAGAGTAATCAGTGAGAACCCTAACTAATATCAGATTAGAATAGCATATTTGGAAAAAATAATTTAGTCAACACAAATTTGGAAAACATTTATCTATGTCTGTATCAAAATTAGCAGTTGGTACCTAGAAACAAAAGCAAATAGACATAGCAATCAATAACATGGTCAGTATACCTCTCCTAAATTGGATCAGCAAGCTATGACAGTCTTCGTCATCAAGACATCAGTTGGGTCAGTATGACAACAGGATTCAGCATCAAATTTCCGGAAAAGCAATGTCTCTTTAAGCAATAAAGTTAGGCATGTCTCTTCTCAGGACGGTCAAGAAAGTAATGGTGATATGGCAAATGGAAAACGGGCAAATGGTGCCTTCCTCTCAGTTCAATCCAGCTAAATTAGGTTTCTTAAAACGACTTCCCATGACCCTATTGGTCAAAGAATCGCATGCTTCCATTTAGTCCAATGAAAATAAAACTTCAAATCTATACTTTTACTAATACATGGATCACATGTTGATGATTGGCTCCTTTTCTTCCGTTCTCGTCATTTGCGCTCACAAGGTAACAATACTGTTGCAAATTATACTCCAGTCAGTGAATTCATTGTCTTCTCCTGGGAAGGTCAGTCTTACACACATTACATTAAACATTGTTTCACTAGCAAGTAAATAATCTCCTAGCAAGGAGTTCTCATGAGAAAGACTTCAGCTACAAGCATTTGGTCAGCACAGTGGAAAATCACAATCTAATTCTTTAGGCATCCATTTTATAAGTTGATTAAGAAATGCAGCTTGACATGAGGCCATGCAACTAGGCTAAGACCTTGCTACATTAAGGCCTATAATTAATAAAACAAATACATAATTCATAAACCTTAATATGACATATTACTACATTAATCAAACATAAGCTTAACATTTCATATTAATAAATTATTGATAAGTACACTTTGTGAACAAAGGTGGCCACTCTGGTGGGCTCACCTTTAAATGCGTGAGTTATTTTTCTGTACGTCATTACATTTACTATGCAAATTCAACACTCAGGATACACTCAGGATTCAGGATACATGAATAATCATTACTAATTCCATTAACAAGCTCTGCGTTAAAAGGTGCTCTCTGCTACCTATCACATGCTGAGACTCACAGAAAGCCAGAGTCCCAGCTCTCGGTGTACACCTGTTACCATCCATCTCATTAGCAAAAATCACCTTGGATGCCCAGAGGATTTAGAACACAGATATAAACCTGAAAGTGCAAGAGTGCCTTGTGCAGTTGTCTGACATGCGAACACTGATTGATGCTGGCCATCACAAGCTTAGGTCACTTGTACGCAGCTATCTTTCCTCCACTTTCCTAGCCAGCTCAGCCTTTGTCGCGCCTTATCTAATGCAAGTGCTGCACCGTAGTTACCGCACCCGGGGAACTCCCCCCTTATCTTAAAAAAGAGCCCAGTCTTTGGCTGCTGTTTTTACCACGCAGAGAGCAATAGATATCAACCAGACAATGAACGAGGTTGCAGACCTACCACAGAGAGGAATCAAGGATTCTGCGCATTGGCTGCGAATGTTTGTTTGACATCAGACAAGGGACGCACGCGCCCAGTTACCAGCTGTGGATATTGATTTTGCTTTCAGCCGTTAGAAGAGCTCTGAAAATAAAAGGCTTGCTCGAGATGAGCGCTGATGGCCATCTGTGCAGAGCCGCACGGAGCACGGGCTCCCTGGTCCCAGCCCAGCTGCTCGGCGATCTGAAGGTCTCTGAGTCTTACACGCAACCGAAACAAGGCCCAGAAGACGGAGCCATGCACCCGCCGTGCAGGACGCACCATCTATACAGAGGAGCTTTCACTAAACAAGGACAAGGGAGGAAAAGCCGATCAGGAATCCTAGAACACATTTTTCTCTTTGCAAAGGCAAAAAGAGTCAAATACAGACACAATCATAAGAAAGCAGGAACAGAATAAAACAACGACATTCAAAGCATAGATTTGCTAACTTAATAGTAATAATGCAGTAGTGTGGCAAATCCAAAGTATTACTGTCAAAATACTGCCAATCTACAGCGTGACACATAGAAGGTCACAAGTCCTGATTATGTGAGGGAGCATCTCTTCCCTTCAATCTTTATTATTTTTGCCTGCTGTAATTCCTGATGTCGACATGTTAGGCAATGTACTTCTCAGGCTGTCATGGTGTTAGTTCTAGGAAGTGGATGAGTGACTTCCCTGTAGGGAGGCTGACTCATAGGTATCAGTCTATCTCTATGTTTGTTTATACACCCAACTGGTTGTAAAATTGGAAGGAGAGGTATCCTCCCATCCGCACAGTACATCTAAGAAGTCCTCCACCTAGAGTCAACATGTGTGTGTTGTAATATAACCATATTGCACAAATGTGGCTCCCTGCTTGGCTTAGTTTATTTTTCGTTTATTTTTTGACTCATCACAAAAATATGTCCTATATACAATGCTTCTCTCCTTGTACCCAACCACCTCCTGTTAGAAATGGGGTATGCACCTCAGCCAGGCAGAACGTACCCACTCTAGTCAAGGTAAGGGAGTTTCACGTCCAAGATAACCCCTGCTCACCCCCTTGGTAGCTTGGCACGAGCAGTCAGGCTTAACCTGGAGGCAATGTGTAAAGCGTTTGCACAACACACACACACATGTGACGCAATATCCCCACCACAAAGGAAACACAACACCATATTATGAAAATATACTGTATTGTACACAACGCAATTATCAGACCAAACATCACATATTAGTACTATCCTGCTACCTTAGCAGTTGTCAGAACGTTACACATTAGTTACTCTGCAGATTAGCAGTAGTCACACATAACAAACAGGTTACTCAGTATTCTGCAACATAATCAGTAGTCAGGAAACATGTTATCACATTAGAACGCTTGTCATAAGAATATCATAAAACGCCCATAGTAGGAACATTAGAAAACCTATGGCAAGTTAGGGAAACATATTAGCAAGTCATGCCCATAAAAGGAACATTTGCACACATGTATAAAACATCATAGAACAGGTAGGCAATATATAATGCAATAAAGTCTCTAATAAGAACTCCTGATATATATTGTCCCTTTGAAATACCTGGTAGATGATAGAGGCACCTCCAGTGTGAGAAAGTAGCCTCTTTCTAGCCTTGTTACCCACACTTTTGGCCTGTTTGTGAGTATATGTCAGGGTGTTTTCACTGTCTCACTGGGATCCTGCTAGCCAGGGCCCAGTGCTCATAGTGAAAACCCTATGTTGTCAGTGTGTTTGTTATGTGTCACTGGGACCCTGCTAGCCAGGACCCCAGTGCTCATACGTTTGTGGCCTATATGTATGTGTTCCCTGTGTGATGCCTAACTGTCTCACTGAGGCTCTGCTAACCAGAACCTCAGTGGTTATTCTCTCTCTGCTTTCCAAATTGTCATTAACAGGCTAGTGACCATTTTCACAAATTCACATTGGCATACTGGAACACCCTTATAATTCCCTAGTATATGGTACTGAGGTACCCAGGGTATTGGGGTTCCTGGAGATCCCTGTGGACTGCAGCATTTCTTTTGCCACCCATAGGGAGATCTGACTATTCTTACACAGGCCTGCCAGTGCAGCCTGAGTGAAATAACGTCCACGTTATTTCACAGCCATTTACCACTGCACTTAAGTAACTTATAAGTCACCTATATGTCTAACCTTCACCTGGTGAAGGTTGGGTGCAAAGTTACTTAGTGTGTGGGCACCCTGGCACTAGCCAAGGTGCCCCCACATTGTTCAGGGCAAATTCCCCAGACTTTGTGAGTGCGGGGACACCATTTCACACTGCACTATACATAGGTCACTACCTATGTATAGCGTCACAATGGTAACTCCCAACATGGCCATGTAACATGTCTAAGATCATGGAATTGTCACCCGAAATGGCATTGGGGATGACAATTCCATGATCCCCCGGGTCTCTAGCACAGAACCCTGCTACTGCCAAACTGCCTTTTCAGGGTTTGCACTGCAGCTGCTGCTGCTGCCAACCCCTCAGACAGGTTTCTGCCCCCCTGGGGTCCAGGCAGCCCTGGCCCAGGAAGGCAGAACAAAGGATTTCCTCTGAGTGGGGGTGTGACACCCTCTCCCTTTGGGAATAGGTGTGATGGCTGGGGAGGAGTAGCCTCCCCCAGCCTCTGAAAATGCTTTGATGGGCACAGATGCTGCCCATCTCTGCATAAGCCAGTCTACATCGGTTTAGGGATCCCCCAGCCCTGCTCTGGCACGAAACTGGACAAAGGAAAGGGGGGTGACCACTCCCCTGACCTGCACCTCCCAGGGGAGGTGCCCAGAGCTCCTCCAGTGTGCCCCAGACCTCTGCCATCTTGAAAACAGAGGTGTTGCTGGCACACTGGACTGCTCTGAGTGGCCAGTGCCAACAGGTGACGTCAGAGACTCCTCCTGATAGGCTCTTACCTTTCTTACTAGCCTATCCTCCTTCCTAGGTAGCCAAACCTCCTTTTCTGGCTATTTAGGGTCTCTGCTTTGAGGAATTCTTCAGATACCGAATGCAAGAGCTCACCAGAGTTCCTCTGCATCTCCCTCTTCACCTTCTGCCAAAGGATCAACCGCTGACTGCTCAGGACGCCTGCAAAACCGCAACAAAGTAGCAAAGACGACTACTGCAACCTTGTATCGCTTCATCCTGCAGGCTTTCTCGCCTGTTTCCTGGTGGTGCATGCTCTGGGGGTAGCCTGCCTCCTTCTTGCACCAGGAGCTCTGAAGAAATCTCCCGTGGGTCGACGGAATCTTCCCCCTGCAACCGCAGGCAACAAAAGACTGCATCACCGGTCCTCTGGGTCCCCTCTCAGCACGACGAGCGTGGTCCCTGGAACTCAGCAACTCTGTCCAAGTGACTCCCACAGTCCAGTGACTCTTCAGTCCAAGTTTGGTGGAGGTAAGTCCTTGCCTCCCCACACTAGACTGCATTGCTGGGTACCGCATGATTTGCAGCTGCTCCGGCTCCTGTGCACTCTTCCAGGATTTCCTTCGTGCACAGCCAAGCCTGGGTCCCAGACACTCTAACTTGCAGTGCACATCCTTCTGAGTTGTCCTCCGGCGTCGTGGGACTGCCTTTTCTGACTTCGGGTGGACTCCAGGTCACTCCTCTTCTAAGTGCCTGTTCCGGTACCTCTGCGGGTGCTGCCTGCTTCTGTGAGGGCTCCCTTACTTGCTGGGCGCCCCCTCTGTCTCCTCATCCAAGTGGCGACATCCTGGTCCCTCCTGGGCCACAGCAGCATCCAAAAACCCTAACCGCGACCCTTGCAGCTAGCAAGGCTTGTTTGTGGTCTTTCTGCATGGGAATACGTCTGCAAGCTTCTTCACGACGTGGGACATCCATCCTCCAAAGGGGAAGTTCCTAGTCCTCTTCGTTCTTGCAAAACACCAAGCTTCTTCCATCCGGTGGCAGCTTCCTTGCACCCTCAGCTGGCATTTCCTGGGCTCCTGCCCACTCTCGGCACTGTCGCAACTCTTGGACTTGGTCCCCTTCTCTTACAGGTACTCAGGTCTGGAAATCCACTGTTGTTGCTTTTCTGGTGTTGGTTTTCCTTGCAGAATCCCCCTATCCCGACTTCTGTGCTCTCTGGGGGTTGTAGGTGCACTTTACACCTACCTTACGGGGTTTTGGGGTGGGCTATTTTTCTAACCCTCACTGTTTTCTTACAGTCCCAGCGACCCTCTACAAGTTCACATAGGTTTGGGGTCCATTTGTGGGTCGCATTCCACTTTTGGAGTATATGG
The DNA here is from genome assembly GCF_031143425.1 of Pleurodeles waltl. Lineage (NCBI taxonomy): Eukaryota > Metazoa > Chordata > Amphibia > Caudata > Salamandridae > Pleurodeles > Pleurodeles waltl. The sequence goes on along the minus strand of NC_090446.1, from coordinate 918,608,806 downwards.
TTTGTGTTGCCCCTATACCTATGTGCTCCTATTGCAACCGATTGTAACTTTACACTGCTTGCATTACTTCCTTTTGCTATTACTGCATATTTTTGGTATTGTGTACAGATATCTTGTGTATATTTGGCATCCTCATACTGAGGGTACTCACTGAGATACTTTTGGCATATTGTCATAAAAATAAAGTACCTTTATTTTTAGTATATCTGTGTATTGTGTTTTCTTATGATATTGTGCATATGACACCAGTGGTATAGTAGGAGCTTTGCATGTCTCCTAGTTCAGCCTAAGCTGCTCTGCTATAGCTACCTTCTATCAGCCTAAGCTGCTAGAAACACCTCTTCTACACTAGTAAGGGATAACTGGACCTGGTACAGAGTGTAAGTACCCCTTGGTACCCACTACAAGCCAGGCCAGCCTCCTACATCCAGTGCCTAAGAAATGGAAACAAGGGGGCCCCCGGCGCTCCCTGCGCAAAACGGGGGCCTTGTGGTACTGTACAGGGAGAGGGGCAGCACGCACCCTCCCCGATCCTTACTGGGTCCCTCCTGGGGACTCATGATTGTTAAGGCCCCCTCCCAGGCCTCAACCGGCCCTCACGAGGGGGGGCAACGTCCTCTCAATACAGGGGAGAAGGGGGGCGTCACGCACCCCCTCCAACTTTGTTGCGGGCCCCTCCAGTGATCCCTGCGGGTCTCCCCCGGCCCTGTCCTGGCCCTCTGCTACGGGGGAAGACCTCGATTGTAGGGGCCGGCCCTCATGGGGGCCCTGAAGGCTCCGGGGCGCGGCGAGCCTTCGATGAGGCTGCTGCCACCCCGGGGGACAACTGAAGCCTTCCGCGGCTTCGCCAGACGAGGGAGAGGCGTCCTCCTCTCCCCTCGTCTCTCTCCGACAAGTCTCCGTCCCAAGGAAGGGCCTTCCGGTGCCCCAGGGGAGCTCTAACGAGCAGGCCTCGCCCCGGGGGCACCCATAGGAGCGCGTTTGCTCCTTAGTTACTGGAAACCGGATTCTCTCTGTGCCCCGGGGGCACTAGTCAGCGCCTTTCCCTCGCGCTGTATAAAAACAGCTTCCCCGGGTTGCGACGGTGATCTGCCTCAGAAAGAGCGCTTTCAAGCGCAAAAACAGGCACCAGGAGAAGCACTCCTTTTGTGCCCAGTGCCAATATTAGCAAAAGTACCTTCCAGGCATTTTTTCAGCCACAGAAGGAGCAATCCTCACCCTGTTGGTGGATGCAGGGGTCAGGGGCCACAGCACCCTGCCCCTGGGGAGCAGAATTTTTAAGGAAAGATCCTCAGGTGGAGGGCCCAGCAACAGGCCAGCACAAGGGAAAGACTGCAAGTGGCAAGTCCTTCACAGTGACCAGGCAGGTCACAGGTCAGCATAGCAGCAGCAGTCCATGGCGGTTCCTGGTGAGTCCCTTCAGCCTTTGGGGTCCAGTTCCAAGATGATTCCAAGAGTCTCCAAATTGTGGGGAAAATTCCCCTGTACTTATGGTCAGTTTTTACAGTGTTTTACAATGATAGGGAGAGGAGGTTCCAGCCAGTTACAACTGGTTCTGGGAGTGCCCCCTCTCTCCTTTCAGCACAGGCTCCAAACATCAGTGGGGGGTTAACGACCCTATTGTGTGAGGCAAGGGCACAGCCTTTACAAATTTAGGTGTGCCCCGCCTCTCCCTTCTCTCAGGCCAGGAAGACTATTCAGTATGCAGATGCACCTCTGTGACACCTCCACCCTCCCTGTTACAGGCTGTCTAAAAAGTATGCACAAAGCCCCAACTGTCACTCTGCCCAGATGTGGATTGGAGTCAAGCTGCAAAACACCAGAGTCATAAGCACAGATAAATGTGCACTTTCTAGAAGTGGCATTTCTGTGATAGTAATAAAAAATACACCCACACCAGTAAGCAGTACCCATCATCACCATCACAACCATACCAAACACGCCTATGCTACCCCTCATAAATCAGACAATACCCCTTACACATAAGGCAGGGCATTTATAATGCAATCCTATGAGAAGGCAGCACTCACAGCAGTGAGACACCAAGTTAGGCTGTTTGTCACTACCAGGAGAGGCCATGCAATATGGCACATGTCTTGCCTTTCTACATACATGGCACCCTGCCCATAGGGCTAGCTAGAGTGTACCTTAGGGGTGACTTACATGTAGTAAAAGGAGAGTTCTGGGCCTGGCAAGTAACTTTAGATGCCAGGTCCCTGTGGCAGAAAACTGCGCATACAGGCCCTGCGCTAGCAGGCCTGAGACAGGTTTGAAAGTCTACTTCAGTGGGTGGCGCAAGCAGCGCTGCAGGCCCACTAGTAGTATTTAATTTACAGGCCCTGGGTATAGAGATACCACTATACAATTGACTTATAGGTAAATTAAATATGCCAATTAGGTATAAGCCAATCATACCAACTTTAGATGGGAGACCACCTGCACTTTAGCACTGGTCAGCAGTGATAAAGTGCTCATAGTCCTAGAGCCAACAGCGAGAGGTCAGAAAAACCAGGAGGAAGGAGGCAAAAAGATTGGGGATGACCCTGCGTAAGGCAAAAAGTTCAACACCTCCCTTTACAACGAATGGAGCAGCAATGCCTAAACAAGGAGTGTGAAGTAATCAAGTATAAAAAGCGATAATTCTGAGTCAGATTTATTTCAATAAAACAGCACCGTAATAGTCTAAAGGCAGCAGCCGCAAGACCTCCAACTGCCAGTCTGAGAGCATTCATGACAGAAACTAGAGTTCAGCTGATGGTCCTACCTTATCGGCTAAGGAGGGACAATAAAAATAAGTAAAGAAGGAACATGGATGCAAATAAGAAGGAAGGGGGAGCACACTGGCATGGGAAGAAGGGACTGAAACATCGCACAGTAAGTGGCGTGGACATCACACATCTCCGTCGTGAGGAAAAGGAACCATTTTAAGTAGTCGCACAAACTTGTAATATTGGACTTCTAATGCATTTGCAAACATTTAATCTGCTGTCTGTAGGGCATTGTCTTAGTTGACTGAGTTTCTGGTGGTATCAACATTATCGTCCTGCACAATCTGTCCATGACCTTCATGGTTCTGGTGGGTTTTGTGAAAAGAGACACTTGCCCCCCAGAGCCACATCTTTCCTGCTTCCTAACCTAAGCCAACTCTCCTACTCTCCAGTTTGTCTTTCACACCATCAAACCGTCAGACCTCTCCTTCTACCTTTCTTGTTGTCTAATGCACGCTTTCTGAGACAGCTTCATTTGCACCTGCATGTCATTCCTCGGCAACATAAGCATAAGCGTGATACTTGGTTTTCTACCTATCCCGGAAATAACCAGCGATATGCCTGTTTTCAGCGTCTGTAAGCAGACATTATATACTTCTTTCCCAGGCATCCCATTCATCCACGCTAAATTCAGGCTTAAATATTGTATTTATTCTCTCCATCAGTTCATTGGTTCTGGGGCAATAGACAGCGGTCCTAAAATGTAATGCTTAAAATTAGTTGCCTGTAATGGCATTACTCTGTCTTACTCCCTCGCTTTATTTCATTACATGTGAGTTCTCTATTCCTCTCCAGACCCAATCAAATGCTAACACTTAAAATAAAAGTTTTCCCCCCCATACTGGAAGGGCAGGATGGAGAATGAATTAAAGTGAGGGAGTAGGATTCAAAGTATTTCCATTACCGCAAAGTAATTCAAGCATCACCCTTTCATCCCCACCTTGCTTTAACTCATTACACACAAGATGTACTAAGCTCACAAATTACCGACAACGGACCATTAATGCAGAACAAAAACATGCTTTATTTGAAATTCACTTCCCACCATTTCTTCATACAGATCACCCTGTAACCAAAAACATTAGCAATGCTATGAACTTCTGACAACCTAGAGTGCCTTGCAAAGGTAGATGTGTAAGGCCATGTCACTGCTCGACAGATTTCACTATGAGAAGCTTCCTGTAATTCAGCCACCATAGAACACATGCTACAAGTCAATCTGCCTTTTATTTTCCAAGGAGGAGGGTGTCCCTCCTCCTCATAGGCTTTACCAATCAAAGTTTTGATTCAACTACTCAAAGTTGCTGTTGCGGGTTTTTCTTCCTTCTTACCCGCTCCAAAATTCACACACAAGGACTCCACTTTTCCAAATTTCTACACTCTGTCCAGAAGAGCCTTTCTCATATTTAACACATGTAGTCAAAATTCCTCCTCCTCTATTGAAGAAGGATAAAAGGATGATAAAATCACCTCCTGCTGTTTGTGAGAAGAGGAATCAAGTTTCGGATTAAAGGAAGGTACCAGTGCCAAATCACCCAGTCCTGAAATGGCAAAGTCCTGAGTTCCTTCAACTATCTAGCAGAAGTGATAGCCCCCAGAAAGGAGGTTTTGAGAATCAGAAATTGCAAATCAACAACATTCAAAGGTACTAATTGAGATTTAGTCAAAGCTTCCAAAACTATGATCAAATCCCAAGGAGGAAAAGAATACAATGATTTAGAACAGATATTAGACAAATACTTTAGGAGCCTGGAAATCAACTTCTTGTCATCAACCAAATTCTTCAAGGACCTCTAAATGCCTGAATTGCCAGACATTGCACTCTTATCATAGCAGCTCCAACCCCAACCTTGATCCTTCCTGTAAAAACTCAATATTCATGATCTAGTCCACAGACTTAGGATCCAAACCTTTCCTGTCATACCATTGTGAGAAAGACACTGAGTGCCTGTTGTATGATTGGAAAATTAGGGGGAGATGGTTCCAGTGTATGTGGCCACTCCCAAGCCACCTTCATGACCATCAAAAGCGGAAGTCAAAAGGCCTGAGGTCAGCAAAGAGCAATCAAAATACATTTGCTCGCTCTCTCCTCACTTCCACCAGAAACTGCCTAATTAGGGGAAATAGAGGAAATGAATACAGCAAACTTCCGGCCATTGGCATGAGAGAGCACCCAATGCCCGAGCCTGCTTTTCCTTCACCCTTGCACAAAAGCTTTGGACCTTGGCTTTGACTCTTGAGGCAAAAACACGCATCACTGGCATACCCTAACAACGTTTCACCAGAGTGATTAGTGACTATCAAGAGAAAAGTCAAGAGAAAGTAGAATGTCCCTACTGAGCATATCTGCAGTTATATTGGACAGTCCATGAATATGAATTACTTTCAGAGCAATTTGAGCCCAAGAAAAGAGATTGTGTGCAATCTTGTTCGGAGCCCTGGAACTTGTCCCCTCCCCCTAGTTGTGTACATAGGCTTTGGTGGTAACCTTGTCCATCCGAACCAAGGTTGCATACCCACTAGTTCACTTTCAAAGCAGAACTCACCGCACTGCCTCAAACTCCCTCCGGTATGAGGATCTAAGCGCATCCCTGTGAGACCAGAGCCCCTCCACCTGCATAGATTCTCTCCATGCACCACAACCTTACAGACTGGCATCTGTTGTAACTACTAGGGGTTCTCGAGGACTCATACACACTCCTTTTTAGTAAAGTGTTCATGTCCATCCACCATGCCAGATCGTCTTACTTATTGAGACTTCAGAATTTAGTTCCTCCAAGTTTGGGGACTCAGATTCCAATGTACCAAAATCCAGGCAGCCAATTTGTAGAGATGCAATTAGGCCCCTGGAACCAGAAGGATCAAGGAGTTTAGACTTCCCTGAACTCACAACCACAACAACACCCCTGGATCTTTGTGTCTGAACAATTCCAAAATATTCCTTTGAAACTTGGCTATCATTTGAGGAGACTAGAGAGCCTTTCATCACAGAGCAAGAAACTGTCCCTCAATAAATGTCAGCTCTTGTACAGTTTTCACACGGGATTTTTCCCTGAACTTAAGAGAAACCTGTGAGTTTCCAAATCTTCCAACACTGCCTGTGTTAGACAATAGCATGCTTTCTGAAAAAGCCACGGCAAACCATAGCATGCCTTCTGTCAAAGCCTTGACCAACCAATCATTGAGGTAAGAAATGTAAAAAATTCCCTCCAAATGAAGAAGAGCCACAAGTGATGCCAAAACTTTGGTGAAGACCCTGGGACAAGGTCTGAGACTAAATGGAAGAACTCAAAATTGAGAGGGATCCTCCCCCAGTGTGAACCACAAAACATCACATGTACATGAAGATAAGCATACTTGGCCTTATCAACGGTAGAAATGATTGTGAAGTCACCATCTGAAAATGGAGGGTTCTTATCCGAAGGTTGACTCACTTCAGGACCAGGACAGGTCTGTAATCCCCTGAAGGCTTTTTGATCAAGGAAAGATTAAGCAAGTCCCTACTGTTGTTTTTTCCTGTGGTGTCCTCACAATCACCTTTTTCTTTAGAAATGCATTTACCCCTTTTAGGAGAATCATTTGTTTGGGACCTGGCATAGGATAATGAGTCACCTTGACTCATGGTTGTAGGGGTTTTTGCTTAAAGTCTATTACATGATGCTGATTATGCGCAACACACCAGGGGTCCATGACATCACTTCACCAGACACTGAGAAAATGATAAAATCACACCAACTGGTGCAGTTTTGAGAGACCTGTAGTTGTCAGGACCTTTTCTTCATTGGTCCTTTCTTTCCCAAATTCTTCCTGGAGGAAAATCCTCTTGTCTAGTATATTTGCTTACTCACTGCATAAGACTTAAAATCTCTGTGGGGAAGCAACCATATTGCATTTTACCAGAATCTTCATGAATATAACTTCCCTTCATATGGGAGGGTATGGTTTTGACCATTAAGTGCCTTAGAGATCATATGATCCAAATGCTGTCCAAAATGCATTTTCCCCTGGAATGGAAGTTTGATCAATGACTTTTTCTTGGCAGCCTCTGTTTTCCATTCGCCTATCAAGAGATTACATCTGCCTACAACCACAGCTCCCAAAGACATACAGATTACTTTAGCAATATCCAGAGAAATATCAATCAACTGCCTTGCCTGTTGATCCATACCTGCCAACAGCTCTGAACACATGAGACCATCCTGTATCACCAGTGCCAGTTGATCAAATTCTTTAATGTGCAACTTAGTTGTATATGATGCATACATGCTGGCATCCAGAGCCATATTCTCTGCTACAAATGCCTTCCTTAATCCTGAATCAAAATTTTTATCAGGGGAATCAGAAGGAGCACATTACACAAGATTAATAATGGTCTTGCCATATAAGGGGGGCAAAATTGCATCTACTTTGATAGTATGGGGAAGCACATCATCACCTTCCTACATACATAGCTTTTACAGGCATCATGGTGTTCCATATGTTCTCATTATCCTAATGAGACTACTTGATTTGGGTGACAGAATCACCTGTACTGCGGGGGACTGAGCCTGATCCCACACCATGTGACACCTGTCGGCCTAATCCAGGTTTGTTCCTGCTAACTAGCAGTGCCTCATTTCCACCCAAAAACAGGGATGATTTGGGCAACTGGGTGCATGACATACATGACTCCTCAGGGGAATCGTGGTCACTCAGGTCTCATCCGTTTCTCTCCGGTACATTAGTCTCATCTATGCAAGGAAAATCAGAGGCAGTTATAGTTCAATAAGGTTTTATTGAAGTAACTGCATCTTAGATATTAGAGCATGTATCACAATAACTAGGACGATGAAGCACAATAAGATTAAAATTGTGACAAGGAGAGTAAAACACAAGAATAACGCCACCATACTGTCACTAAGGTTTGTAAAGATAATTCCTACCTAAACTATGTTAGAGCATAGTATGTTAAGCTCTAATTCTGCCTTTCAGGTTCCCCCTGGGAAGATATCATCCCTCATACCTGAGCAAGAGGCCTGTAGTCTACATAAGCAGCTGTAGCAAAGCAATCAGCAACCAGCACACAGTCGTGGTCATCTGGCTGGAATCTCCCTCTAACATGCATGGGTCAAAGTAGTGTTTTTATTATAAAACATACAATGTTCCAAGAAAGGATCTCCATGTAAGAGTATATATGTTTCTATGAACATTGGAGAAAAAGTGTACCACTTTTGCCGGCACCCTATCTTACTGCAGCCTTGAGAGAAGCACAGAGTGAAAGAAATGTCTTGTTTAAGAATGCAGTGCTGACCTAGGCGAAGAACAGCTAGATAAAGAAAATAAAGCAAGACCACAAATGTGGCTAATGTTAAAATAATATAACGAAGCTAAAATAATGTGTATAAAACTATAGCTAAAATGGCTACATAACAATGGCACATTGACCATATCCACCTCCTTCCATTCTCCCATTATCATTTCTTGATTACACCATAAAATTGCATCACCATAGTGGAAGGTCTAACATATTGCGGAAACAGGATATCCCTGTCTTTCTCCAACTGAAAGAGTGTAAATCCCACATTATGTTGTACGTGAGAAAGAGTTTCCCACATTTCTTCTTTCTTAGTTATTTTCATGATGATGTGGAAAGTTTCTCTACATCTGAAGATGAGGAATTCCACACTTCCCATCTCTTAGAATGCCTGCCAATTCATTTATCTCGTGCTTAGGCTGAAGCTTGTGATACTTTTGAGAAATTGGGTTACTGATTGAGGGGGATGAAACCCTACTCAAGCAACAATGACAATCCTTGTCAGAGTGAATCCACAAGCAAACCCCAAATTAACCTGTGCTCAACCCTCTGGTAGCTTGGCACAAAGCAGTCAGGTTTAACTTGGAGGCAACATGTAAGGCATTCAATTATCTTGGCATCCAATTAAGTAGCCCTCTCAAACATTTGTTAAGCCTGCCGTTGCAACCTGTGTGCAGTTTTATAACTGACAATTCAACTTATCAAAATAAACTTTTTTTGCCAGGTCCAAACCTTCTTTTTCGATACATATAAGTCACCCCTAAGGAAGGCCCTAAACAGCTTATAAGACAGGGTGCAGGGTATTTAAAAACTTGTCCTGGTATTGAAAAACTCCCACATTTGTTTTTCACTACGGTGAGGCATGCCTCTCCCATATGATAATACTGAGTTACCTTATTACATTTCAAAAGTGCTAACATTTAATTAGAAACAGGTAGAATTGTCACGTTTGGTCTCAAAAGAACAGTCATTTAAAATCCTTTTTGTGGGAAAGTCAGATATTAAGTCACAATTCTGAAAATGCCGCTTTTAGAAAGTTGGCATTTTCTTGTCTTAACCGTTTGGTGCCTGCAGCCTGTGTCCTGGGTCACATGACTTTAAATAGAGTGACAGTTAGCCTTTGTGTTTTCCTCCTAGACAGGAAGACAAAGGGGGACTAGGAGTTGGCAGGATGGGCCTCCCTGACATGATTGAAAGGGTGGAGCTGTTCCCTGTCCCACTTACATTCCAAAGGGGCTGCCCAAAGATTTTCCTACCAGCCTATTGGCACTTTGACCTCTTGGAGCCTTGGCAAGGGAGGAATGAACATTCCAGACCTAGATGTAGGGGGAAGTCTAGAAGTTCTCCCACTTCAATGGCTGGTACCAAGTATATATATATTGGACACTCATACCAACTCTTCCGTTCACTCCAGTACCTATGAAGGACCCCCAGAAGAATTGCTTTGTACTTCAGAAGACTACCTCCTGCTACCAGAGGACTGTTCTGATGTTTGCAGCCTGCTTTATACTCTCAGAGGACTGCGCTGCTGCTTGAGACCTGCTTGATACATGCCTGCTGCTTGATCCCAGGGCTACCAGAGTGACTCCAAGGGCTAGTTAGCTTGAACCTACACCCAGACCAGGCCTGAAGTGAGCGGTGTCCGCTAAGTGGTGTTCACCAAGTCCTGGATTCTTAGAAGTGGTGCTAAAGGTGTCCAAACAGGCAAAAACAAAATTTGGGACTAAAATATTTACCACTAAAAAGTGCTTAAAAATCCAACTGGAGAGCAGGACCTGCCTGCTCATCAGTCCACCTGTGGTGCATCACCGGTGCGCTTGACTTCTTGGTAGCTGCCATTACAGTCTTCTTTGCAGCAGAAAATCCTGTTCAGCAGCTCCTCTTCAGAATAGTATCCGGCCTCATGGGGCCCTCATCCGCTACAGCCTGTAGCTTTGTCCCAATAGGGATTTTTGATTTCCAAAAAATGTCAAAGCCCGAAAAAAGAAATCTTCACTGTGACTTCGTTCTGTGGCTCCCCGACTATGACACCTCCGCCTCAGACAACACCAGCTGTCTTGCCCTACTGAACTTTACCTTCTCAGACATTTTTCTTCAAAATGTCTTCTAAGTCCAAAAGTAAGCCAACATGGCCTTTTAAATATGGACCCATTTCATGCACAACACTGTGGTGTGGAGGGGGTGTTCCATAGGTGTTGCTTGGGATGTTCCCATGCAACACTCATGGAACCCAAAGGAATCTGATGCATTCCCAGAGATACAAGTCTGGGAATGTGTCAGATCCCTACACTACCTCAGGGGTGGCGTATGAATGACACAACGGGGCAAAATAACTTTATTTCTCCCAGTTTGTCACCTCTTGTTATTGTTTTTGTGCAGGAAGGTGTCCCTTCATGCACAACAACAATCACCCCCACAACTCAGGCACGCTTGCACCAAGGGTGCAAGCTACCAGAGGGATGAGCACAGTTCAATTTAGTGACTTTTGTGGTTCAGCCTAGCAGAGACTGTGGTTGTGGCTTGAGAAGCTCTTTACTACGTCAATCAAAAACCCAATTTCCTACAGTGATACTTTCCCTATGAGAAGGCAAGAAGGACAACCAAGAAGAAAAATATGACTGCTAATAAGCACCCTGAAGAGCAAACCTTCCAGGGTCTCTCTCCTGTGAGATTACCAGAATTGAGAGACCCCCTGCATGATTAGAAAACCTCTACAACAAAAACAACTGACATGAAGGCATGTTTTGTTGTCTGATGCCCCCTGACCGTAGCCACTTGATGACAAACAGCTGCTAAACAGCTTAGTTATGAATGGAGACTTAAATATTGACTATGACTCTCAGGGACAAAGTACTCTTTTTTATCCCAGTGCCACTACCCCTGAGCACAAGCCAGCTATTGTTCAAAAGCTTCCTGGACTCCAAAGAAAATGTGGCAGTGATATATAGAAATAAAAGTACAGGTTGTTGCAACTGGAAGAAAAAGTAAAAAAGTAAAAAATTAGGAAGCATATGTCATCAATATCTCAACCACACATGAGAGGGAGATATTCCAGATATTTAAATTTCTTATACCCCACACTCATAGACTCATAGTATAGGGTTATTTGAGCACCAGTGTCAGTACCAGAGCCATCCATTGTGCTGAATGCTGATACAATAATAATAGAGATTTTAAAACCAAAACCATTCGGAGAAAACTCTGGTCTTTTTAAACCATGGATCTACCAATCAACACGTAAATTGTGACCTGGTGGCATAACCAAGGGCCCCAAGCCCCCATGGTGCGGGGGTGGGGCCCTGAGCTCCAGGGGGCCCTCAATGCACAGCATCCTGGCCAGAGAACTCCTGAATGAGTCTGGAAAGGGGACCCCTTCATGTACTGTGTAGGGGGGCCCTATAATTTCATTAAGCCACTGTTGTGACCAATTAGATTGTGCAAAGCACTGGAAGCTGGATGATGCTCCACTTGTGGCATTTTACTAACCTGTAGCCCGTTTTAGTAGTTAGTGTGTAAGTAAACTTGAGGAAAGTTAATAGTTATACAATCCCTCAGCCAAAGAATCACATTATTCTAATACTTTTTGCTGCAGTGTGCCCAGTTCACAGGTTTATCATAGAAAAATGAAATTAGAGCAGTGGTTAATTCTCTGTTTATTCTAATGCATTCCTGGAAGTCATTTACAGGCTATGGAAGAGCTTCATCAAGGTTTACTGGGATGCATTATTAAGGTTCATTCTGGGTACACTGTGATTTAGGGACAGATTAGCTGTCTGACAACCCTCTTTTCTTTCTGCCTCCAACCAAAGTGAATGATTTGCCTTGACAATAAAATCTTAAAACAAGCAAGGAAGCTGATACTGAATGTAGGAGGCTGGCCTGGCTTATAGTGGGTAGCTGATGGTATTTACACCTTGTGCCAGGTCCAGTTATCCCTTAGTGGTAGATTAGTAGTGTTCTAGCAGCTTAGGCTGCTAGAGGTAGCTATAGCAGAGCAGCTTAGGCTGCACTAGGAGACATGCAAATCTCCTACTATTCCACTTATATCACATAGCACTATATCATAAGAATCACAATTCTCAGAGTTACTAAAAATAAAGGTACTTTATTTTAGTGACAATGTGCCAAAAATATCTCAGAGGATATACTCCCTTAGGAGGTAGGTAAAATACACAAAATATACACACAGACCAAAATCAGGCAAGTAAACAGTTAGAAAAGTAGTGCAAACACCGTAGAATACAATAGGGGCAACACAAACCATATACTAAGAAAGGGGAATGCGAACCACTTAAGGACCCCAGACATAGTGTAGTGTGTAAAGGGTAGCTGGGAGTGTAAGAAAACACTAGGGGTGTCCAAGATACCCCACCCCAAGACCATGAAAAGTAGGAGTAAATTTGCCCTACTTCCCCAGAAACACACTAAAGTCGTGATAGGAGATTCTGCAAAGACAACAACTGACTGCGAAGTACTGAAGACGGATTCCTGGACCTGAGGACCTGTAAAGGAAGGGGACCAAGTCCATGATTCATGAAATTGTCTGGGGGGGCAGGAGCTCACTAAACCCTGGATGAAGGTGCAAAATGGCTGCCTCTGGGTGGAAGAAGCTGAAGATTCTGCAACAACGGAAGATGCCAGGAACTTCTCCTTTGCACAGAGGATGTCCCACGGTGTGCTGGAGGATGCAGAGTTGTTTTCACACAGAAAGACCGCAAACGAGCCTTGCTAGCTGCAAGGGTCACAGTTGAAGCAAATGGGTGCTGTCCGGGCCCAGGAAGGACAAGGAGGTTGCCCCTTGAAGGAGGAGGAGACAGAGGGGGCGCTCAGCAGCACAAAGAGCCCACGCAGAAGCAGGCAGCACCCGCAGAAGCACTTGAACAGGGATTCAAGAGAACTGAGCACGGCGGTCGTCTCAACACTACAAAGGAGGGTCCCACAAAGACGGTGGTCAACTCAGCGAGTTGAGCAATGCAGGACGGAGTGCCTGGGACCTGGGCTGTGCCGTGCACGTAGGATTCCTTACAAAAGTGCACAGAAGCCCTAACAGCTGCAGTTCATGCAGTACACAGGAATACTGTCTGGCGTGGGGAGGCAAGGACTTACCCCACCAAATTTGGACAGGTAGACTACTGGACTGTCGAGGTCACTTGGATCCAGCTCCTGTGTTCCAGGGACCACGCTCGTCAAGATAAGAGGGAACCCAGAGGACCGGTGATGCAGAAGTTTGGTGCCTGCGTTAGCAGGGGGAAGATTCCGTCGACCCACGGGATATTTCTTCTTGGCTTCCAGTGTAGGTTGAAGGCAGACAGCCCTCAGAGCATGCACCACCAGGAAACAGTTGGGAAAGCCGGCAGGATTAGGTGCTACAATGTTGCTGGTAGTCTTCTTGCTACTTTGTTGCAGTTTTGCAGGCGTCCTGGAGAAGTCAGCGGTCAATCCTTGGCAGAAGTCGACGATGGAGATGCAGAGGAACTCTGGTGAGCTCTTCCATTTGTTATCTGACAAGAAACCCACAGGAGAGACCCAAATAGCCCTTAGAGGAGGATTGGCCCCCTAACCAGGTAAGCACCTATCAGGAGGGGTCTCTGACATCACCTGCTGGCACTGGCCACTCAGAGGCCTCCATTGTGCCCTCACACTTCTGCATTCAAGATGGCAGAGGTCTGGGACACACTGGAGGAGCTCCAGGGGTGGTGATGGACAGGGGAGTGGTCACTCCCCTTTCCTTTGTCCAGTTTTGTGCCAGAGCAGGGGTTGGGGGATCCCTGAACTGGTGTAGACTGGCTTATGCAAGGAGGTCACCATCTGTACCTTTCAAAGCATTTCCAGAGGTAGGGGAGGCTACTCCTCCCCAGCCCTTAACACCTATATCCAAAGGGAGAGGGTGTAACCCCCTCTCTCAGAGGAAATTCTTTGTTCTGTCTTCCTGAGACTGGGCTGCCCAGACCCCAGGAGGGCAGAAGCCTGTCTGTGGGTTGCCTGCAGCGGTAGCTACAGTAAGAACCCCAGAGAGCTAGTTTGGCAGTACCCGGGGTCCATGCTGGAGCCCCGGGGATACATGGGATTAGCACCCCAATACCAGATTTGGCATGGGGGGACAATTCCATGATCTTAGACATGTTACATGGCCATATTCGAGTTACCGTTGTGAAGCTACATATAGGTATTGATCTATATGTAGCGCACGTGTGTGATGGTGTCCCCGCACTCACAAAGTCTGGGGAAATTGACCTGAACTATGTGGGGGCACCTTGGTTAGTGCCAGGGTGCCCTCACACTTGGTAACTTTGCACCTAACCTTCACTAAGTGAGGTTTAGACATATAGGTGACTTATAAGTTACTTAAGTGCAGTGTAAAATGGCTTTAAAATAACGTGGACATTATTTCACTCAGGCTGCAGTGGCAGTCCTGTGTGAGAATTGTCTGAGCTCCCATGGGTGGCAAAAGAAATGCTGCAGCCCATATGGATCTCCTGGAACCCCAATACCCTGGGTACCCTGGTACCATATACTAGGGAATTATAAGGGTGTTCCAGTGTGCCAATCAGAATTGTTAAAAATGGTCGCTAGCCTGCAGTGACAATTTTAAAAGCAGAGAGAGCATAAGCACTGAGGTTCTGGTTAGCAGAGCCACAGTGACCCAGTTAGGCACCACACAGGGAAAACATTCAGGCCACAAACTATGAGCACTGGGGTCCTGGCAAGCAGGATACCAGTGAGACAGGCAAAAACAAACTGACACACAAGTAAAAATGGGGGTAACATGCCAGGCAAGATGGTACTTTCCTACACTGACCTAAAACACACACTACAGTATGTCAATAAACACAAGGAAACCTATTCATAACATAATTACAGCCATAGTTCCAATAGATATTCCACACTAACATACCAACAAGAAGTTCTTGTTTCACATTCAGGAGAGTGGGTGGCAATTAACGTCCAGTCAGCGCTTTAAATTGGGCAAACAAAATGCAGTTTGGGGCCAGATGTAGCAAAGGTTTTTACCCATTCTGTGTCTATGGGAAAAAGTGTTCGTACATATGGACCCAAATGTGGAAGAATGAACCACACAATTATCAAATTTTTTAATGGTGTATAAACAATAATTTTACCCCCTTGTATAACTAACAAAAGTGTAATATTTCTAACCTGTACCCTTTTGGTTAATTATCAGAAGTTTGATATTTCCAAACTGCCTCTCATCTGTTCTAATTCTATCTAATCTGTCTTTTATCCTTTCTGTAGATGCCTCTTTGCAAAAACTCTTTGTTGGTTTCTCTCTTAAACTATATATGGGTAATCTCTTTAAATCAGGTCTTTCTTTCACTCTGCCTTGTGCCTTCTGTAGGAAACTGACCTCTTGTTTGCAGTACCCCACCTTTTTGCCTGATATCTGATGCTAGCATGACTGAGTGTGTGCTGGGATCCTGCTAACCAGGCCCCAGCACCAGTGTTCTTTCCCTAAACTGTACCATTGTTCCCTCAGTTTGCACACCTTTGGCACACAGATAAGTCCCTTGCAAAAGGCACCAGTGGTACCAACTGCCTTGTGGCCAGAGAGGGTCCTTAGGAGCTGCAGCATATATTGTGCCACCCTAAGGGATCCCTCACCAAACATGTGCATACTGCCATTGCAGCTTGTGTGTGCTGATGGGGAGAAAATGGTAAAGTCGACATGGCATCCCTCTCTAGGTCCCATGCCTACAAGCCACTGCCTATGGTATAGGTAAGTAACCCCTCTAAGATGCCTTACAACCCTAAGGCAGGGTGCAATATACCACAGGTGAGGGCATAGCTGCACGAGCAATATGCCCCTACAGTGTCTAAGTCCAAGTGCAGTGTGGCCATATTAAGTGAATGAGCTGGTAGTTGTCATTACAAACTCCACAGCTCCATGATGGCTTCACTGAAGACTGGGAAGTCTGGATCAAACTTGTCAGCACAATAAGCCCACACTGATGCCATAATTGGATTTATTGTAAAATGCACACAGATGGCATCTTAGAAATGCTCCCTGTATTTTACCCAACCCTCTAGTGCAGGGCTGATTGGTCTGTGTCAGCCTGCCACTAACAGACAAGATTCTGACCTCCTGGCGTGAGAGCCCTTGTGTTCTTTGGGGTGAGAAACAAAGCCTGCCCTTGCCCCGCAGGAACTGTAACACTTGGCAGTGAGGCTCAAAGGCTCAGACGGAGCTGTAAAACAGTGGAGATGTAAAACAAGGAGGAGTGACCAGTGTAGCTAGGACCACCCCTAAGGTTTTCAGAGCTGAAGTGACCCTCTCCTTGCAAAATCTTCCATTTTGGTTTTGAGGGAAGGGACCAAGGAATGCGCCCACCTGCCCAAAGGGAGTGGGCACAGGAAAGATATAGCCATTCTTAGGGACAGTAGCCATTGGCTCCTGCCCTCTGACCCCTGTAACACCCCTATAGCTAGTATTTAGGGGCACCACTGAACATTCCTCACCAGATTCCTGGTGACCTCAAGATCAAAGAAGAAAGAAGAAGAACAGCAAAGCTGACCCCAGCAGTGAAGACTCCAGATGACAACTGACTTGGCCCCAACCCTACCCGCCTGTCTGTAGCTGCAAGACTCCTGCTCCAATAAGGCAATGCATCTTGCAGGACCCAAGGACAGCAGCCCTGTCCAGATGAAACCTCCAAAAATTACTCCAGAGCCACCCCAGATCCACGTGCCCTGCCCACTCTGCACCCAATGCCCACAGCCTCAGTCCAGGTGGCCCATCGGTCCAGAGAAGGTCCCCAGGCGATTACGACCTCAAGTACGCCCTTGGTTGACCCCTTCTGGCCAACACAACAATGACAGTCTCCTGCCAGGGCCCCTCCTCGAGACAGGGCGTCAGCAGACGCTTCAGTTGAGCGGGACCCTCCGTGTTTGCTGCTTTATTCTGAAAGGTTCAGATAAACCTTGGCTTCCTGCACGGCTTTTATAGCGAGGACGTCAGTTTACTGAACGTACACGGCGTTTTAAAATAAATAGACCTACGCTGACTCAACAGTCTAAATGATCACTTCGAAAAGGCAAAGGAACGTCAAGGAGGAAACGGTTCTTGAATACTTCATTTGCATCCTAATGTTGGATATTATATATATTTTACTCAGACTCTGGACGGTTCTTAATGATACTGGTTATACATGTAGATATAATTTGAGTTAAGCCCTGATGAAGTCCGTGAGAGTACTGTTCTCATAGGACGAAACACGTGTTGGCTGTGGCTGTATGTGCTACATGGATACTGACTTCAATACTGTGTTTACTACATGAACATGGATGTCAAAGGACAATTCTGTGGTTACTATGATGAACTTTTTTGTTGAACAATAAATTGAGCTTGAAACTCTCCATGGTATTAATGCCATTATACATTACATATTGATATATTACTTACTTGGAATTATAGATTCATGGGTGCCCTGACAGCTGTGTTTTGTCATTGTGAGTTTCCCTGGAAACATTAGAGGAGTTAGGAAGATCCTCTTGCCAGGAGCACCATGTTAAAATTGGAATGTTAATGCTATTATATTGACTCACTGTGAGCGCCCATATCCTATGACTTGCTTCCTATGTGCTCTCAATCAACACAACAATGATGCCTGCAGCCTGAATCCTGAGGACCCATCTGACCGCGACCAGATCCAAAGATGATTCGACGCCCAAGGAGACCTTGGAGAATCTGACTGATGGTCGAGCAACATCCAGCAGGTGCCTCCCCCGCTTGTCCAGCCTTTGGTTTCCTGGAACCGGCCCCCTGGACCCAGACTGCAGCATCTTTTGTGACCCCCAGAATCCCCTATTGAAAAGCATTGGACGGCCAGCTCTGTGTTTGCACCTTGCACCCGGCTGCCCCTATGCCGCTGAGGGTGTGTGTTTAGTGTTTAGTGTATACCCCACCCCCACTGCTGACCTAAACTTTGACCTCTGCACCCCAGGTCAGCTCGTGTTGATGGTAGCGCAATTTTGGGGTCAGCCTAAACCTTGACCTGTCGACATCCTAACCCCAGAATACTGGAATCATGTTAACTGTGCTAACACGTTTACCCCCAGGACTCTATTGACTCCAATGAAAAATTGCAGTTTCAACTTTTGAAATTTGAATGTGTTACTTACTTGTAAATTGCTTCTTCTGCAAAAACCAAACAAATTACTTTTGCTACATATGCTGGATATCTATTTGCAACAGATACTTGATACCTAATTGCAACTGTACTTACCTGCAACAAAGATCTTCTGTTTCTTATAATCATGTAACAACACATATTTTTGCTGTATAAAAATAATTGGCCTGGAGTTAGTCCTTGAGTGTGTGCCTCATTTCTTGACTGTGTGTGTACAACAAATGCTTTGTACTACCCTCTGATAAGCATAACTGATCAACCACACTACCAAAAAAGAGAGCATTAGTATCATCTATTTTAGCCTCTGTTAATCCTCTGAGAAACCCCTGGACTCTGTACACTCCATACCTTACTTTGGTATAGTATTTACAGAGCCAGCTTCCTACACCCCCTTCCTCTCTATCTACCAGCCACTTTCACATCATTGCAGATCTCCTTTATAATGGATCTTTCAATGTTATTTTCTTTTAACCCTCTCTTTTTTATTGGTTCTGCTAATGCTGGAAACCTAAAAAAATAGAAGATCACACAGTCAACTATAAATTCACTTGAATCTCAATAAGCTAGGCCTACTTACAAGTCAAATTACATCAGAATAATTCACATAATTTGGGGAATTTCACATTATGCTTGTTAATGAAATTCCAGAAATTATACCTCATTATATGATTACACCTCTGTTCCCTGCAAAGTTAGAGTGAGGGGTGCAGGAACAACATGAACAACCAGAATATGAGTGGTAGTTGTTCACAATTGTATTTTCCATGCTCTTTTTTAGCACGGAATGCATCCTCAAAAATTGGCACAAAGAAA
Source organism: Pleurodeles waltl (assembly GCF_031143425.1). NCBI lineage: Eukaryota > Metazoa > Chordata > Amphibia > Caudata > Salamandridae > Pleurodeles > Pleurodeles waltl. Next base: position 918,589,790 of record NC_090446.1, on the reverse strand, counting down.
CTTAGGCCCAGATTTATACTAGCTTTGCGCTGAATTAGTATTATTCTTTTTTACAAGGTAAGTAGAGGTAAGTATTTTGCATTATTTTTTTAAATGCCATTGGGGGCCCTGAAGTGGGTCCACCCACATGGCACCAGGTGCAATGGCCATGCCAGGGGACCCTTGTCCCTGTGCTGGCCATTGGGGTGGTGGGCATGACGCCTGTCTTTTATAAGACAGGCGTCATGCGGTATGATAGGTTTTGCATCAAGAGATTAAGCTGGGCTGGTTAGTCATCATTTTTTACTCTAACCAGCCTAGCATCCTTTTTTGGTCCAAAACCCCCTCCTCCCAAACCGCCACCCCGACCTGGCTTATGTCATTTTCCTTGACGTTTTCCCACCATTTGTGCCGAATTGCGCCATTCCATAAATAATACGTCTGGCTGGTGTCTTGAAATGGCGCCAGCCAGTGGTAAACTTTTTCACACAAAGCTGCGTTAGCACAGTTTTGCATGAAAAAGTTTAAATAGGGCCTTCTTGTGATAAAATGTAGTGCAAAGTGCTGGATTTGCATTTTGCTTAGATACGTGCAATTTTGCATAATTTTCTAAAATTTCACATACTCCAGGCACAGTAAATTACACAAATTTTGCACACCACTACAATAAATAATCACCAGCCACTTTCTTGGGTCATATTTATATCTTTAAGACAATAATAGTTTAACTGTCTGTACATCAGACGTGTTTATAAAATTGTGCATTCAAAATAAAAAGATTTATCACCAGGAAATAGATTCACAGTACACTACTACTTGACTAAGGTTGCATGTTACAGACAGTCTAAAAAAGATGCCAGAAGGCTGATGCGGGTTGAACAGAAATTAATTAAAGTCTATGAAATGTATTGGCAAAATGCTTGAAGAAACTATTTATGAATTTTAGATTCACATGGCCATGCCTATTTATATGATTCAGATTAATGAAACTACAGATTATGGGGGGGTGGAGCATGGAGCCCGAGGAACATGGCGGCTCTATAGAGGAGGTCCTAGCAACACCTCCTGACTGAGGTCCACTCAGGGGCCTCTGCTGACTTCCCTGACTGCTGCAGAGACTGAGGAGTGTGACAGGACAGACATGAACATGCAAGCTTCCTGCTGAACTCTTGTGGATCAGGCACTGCCTCGCAGGCAGCTATAAAATAATCGCAGTAGCCCCACCCGGCAGAAGCCTCTAGAGCCGCTAGCAGTGAACCTGGATGGGCATGGTTGAGATTTTCGGACATGCCATGACTGTCCAGTGAGCACCTGGGGGGATTCAACCTCTCTCGCCTGCTGTTTGGTGAATCTTCAGCAACCCCCTCTTCACAGGTGGGCACACAAAGAGCAAATCTCTGCTCACCCCTGCACTGGGTGCTACAGGGTCCCCCTCTGAAACTGTAAATACCCCACATTTAACAAGTAGCGACTGGAATGGACCATTGTTTCACCACCTGGAGAACCATTACTCCAGCTGGAAACAATATTTACACTCTCTAACTGAAAAACGCCTGCCCAGTTCTCCCTAGTACCACTATTCACAGGGCACAAGTAACAGAAAAGGCTCCTCGGTAAGACTTTGGGTGCACACCCCACATGGACCTTCTCAGAACCAGGGTAGTGGGTCTTCTTCATTCTTTTGTTGTGATAAGTGCCTGCCTCAACCTCAACCATACTTCACAGAATTCCCACATGTTCCTTCTTTTTCTGTGGTGTGGAAATCTTCTGAACAGCTCTTTTTTACAGAGGCAGTCACAGGATTGCAATCCAAGGAGGGCAAAAACAATGACACCTAGCCTGACTCAACCTTAGGAGTCATCCTAAAAGAACCTTTAGCTCTTAAAACCACACTTACAGAAGCTGCAGATAACTCTTCTGACACTTTGACAGGCAATCAATCATTCCACTATGACCTCACCACCTTTAGCAAAAGGCTGACTAGCATGGAGACGAAGCTACATCACATGGACCAGAGACTGGCCTCATTCCCAGATTGGGAACAGGACCACTGGTACCTCCACAAATATCATTTTGTAACTGGAGGACCGTAATCACTGGAATATCCTCTTACTCGTCGATGTTCCAGAGAAATCAAAAGGTGTACTGAATGAACACAACCACTGTAGAAGACTGGCCATGCAATTCTTGTAGAAGTGAGATACAAATTCCAGAGGCCACTTAGAGCACTGCAACCACCTGAGAATTGGAATAAACCTCCAAATGACAACAGTACCCAAGGGGAAGAGGAAGTGGAGAAAACACAAAGATGGCATTCCAGGGTCCCTTCGATGGAACTGCTTCACTTCCCGACTCTAATGGTTCCTACAGTGTTCTAAGGATGTCATGTGTCTGAAAACAAGCACAACAGACTAATACATGAATCCCTCAGAATAGTATAGGGACCTGGGAACATTTGCTTCTTACTAGAGGTGGGCAGCAAACTCTGCTGTGCCGGTGGAGTTCTCAGATTTTTTGCTACTAGGCATTCAAAAAACTCCACCTACTGTCAGCGGGACAGAGTTTGATGGCACACTCACCCCTTAGTTATGCACAATCTGCTCCATTGGAAATGGATGGATAAGTGAGCCACAACAACAGAATCACTTCTACGTCGTTTCTCTAGCCCCGGGCGTCGATCTGCATGTCGCGTTGCAGGCGAGCGTCAATTTTCAGCCACCAGTGGTGTGTTGATTTTTCAGCTGCAGATCGGTGTCACGTCGATCTATTCCCCGCACGGCGGTCGGTGTGTGGATTTCTTACTCTTGGGCTGCCAGCTTCTCCTTTCAGGGTCCCAGGAACTGGATGGGCACCACTTGGCAGAGTAGGAGTCTCTCCAGAGACTCCAGGTACTGGCAGAGAGAAGTCTTTGCTGTCCCTGAGTCTTCAAACAACAGCAGACAAGCTCTAAATCAAGCCCTTGGAGAGTTCTTCACAAGAAGGAAGGCAACACAAAGTCCAGTCTTTCTCCTCTAACTCTGGCAGAAGCAGCAACTGCAGGATAGCTCAACAAAGCACAGTCAGAGGCAGGGCAGCTCTTCTTCCTCAGCTCTTCAGCTCTTCTCCAGGCAGAGGTTTCTCTTGGTTTCCAGAAGTGTTCTAAAGTCTGTAGTTTTGGGTGCCCTTCTTATACCCATTTTCTCCTTTGAAGTAGGCCTACTTCAAAGCAAAGTCTCTCTTGATTGTGAAATACTGCCTTGCCCAGGCCAGGCCCCAGACACTAACCAGGGGGTTCGAGACTGCATTGTGTGAGGGCGGGCAGAGCTCTTTCAGGTGTGAGTAACCATTCCTTCCCTCCATCTCTCCAAGCACAGATGGCTCATCAGGAAATGCAGACTACATTCCAGCTCCTTCTGTGTCACTGTCTAGTGAGAGGTGCAACCAGCCCAACTGTCAAACTGACCCAGACAGGGAATCCACAAACAGGCAGAGTCACAGGAATGGTATAAGCAAGAAAATGCTCATTTTCTAAAAGTGCCATTTCAGACATACAATCTTAAAATCAACTTTACTAAAAGATGTATTTTTAAATTGTGAGTTCAGAGACCCCAAACTCCACATGTCTATCCGCTTCCAAAGGGAATCTACACTTTAATCAGATTTGAAGGTAGCCCCCATGTTAACCTATGAGAGGGACAGGCCTTGCAACAGTGAAAAACAAATTTAGCAATATTTCACTGTCAGGACATATAAAACACCTCACTATATGTCCTACCTTAACCATACACTGCACCCTAACCTTGGAGCTACCTAGGGCCTACCTTAGGCGTGTCTTACATGCAAGAAAAGGGAAGGTTTAGTGGGTACACTTGCCAAGTCGAATTTACGGTTAAAAACTGCACACACAGACACTGCAGTGGCAGGTCTGAGACATGATTACAGAGCTACATATGTGGGTGGCACAACCAATGCTGCAGGCCCACTAGCAGCATTTGATTTACAGGCCATGGGCACCTCTAGTGCACTTTACTAGGGACTCATTAGTAAATCAAATATGCCAATCATGGATAAGCCAATTACACACACATTTGGTATAGGAGCACTTGCACTTTAGCACTGGTTAGCAGTGGTAAAGTGCCCAGAGTAACAAAAACAGCAAAAACAGAGTCCACCACACATAAACAACCTGGGAAACGGAGGCAAAAAGTTATGAGAGTCCATGCCAAGGATGAAAAAGTCTAACACTGCAGCACTGAGAAAAGCTCAGAGTGAAAGAAATGTCTTCTTTAAAAACGCAATGCAGACCTAGGCAAAGAACAGCTAGATAGAGAGAAATAAAACAAGACCGCAAATGTGGCTATTGTTAAAATGATAACCAAAGCTGAATAAAATATATCTAGGTTAAAGTGCACAGTGGCAGGTCTAGTTCGCTAAAATAACGTGTATGAAGCTATAACTAAAATGGCTACACAACAAAGTCAGTAACAAGACTGAACAGTGGAGCAAGTTATAGGAGGTTAGGACATTGAGGTATTAAAGAATAAATAAAAATAAACTCAAATACAGGCCCAACATTTTCTGGAGTGCAGCTTTTATGCAGCATAATGTTTACAGCTATGGACACGTTTTTTAAGATTAAAGTTGTTTCTATTATTGTTACAAGTTTACAACAGCAAGTTAAACATGAAAATATTATGCTATTTAGCTAGGCAGAAGGCTGACATTTATTTACTTCAGGAAATACATACAATGATAACATTTATCTTACATAAATAAGAAATTGGTGGGTCACATTCTTTCATCTCCAGGTATAGTAAAAAAGAATGGTGTGGCTAAATGTATTCTCTCGCAAATTTAAATGACAGATATTAGACAAGTGTTTAGATGCTGATGGGGGACTTTTAAATGCTACAATAAAAATAGATGGTACAATTCTGCAGTTATTCAATATTTATGGTCCAACAGCTGATGACCTGATCTTTTGGAACAATATTACTTCTGAAATTGTCAATTTAGGTAATGTTTCCCTTATTGTTGGAGGTGACCTTAACTTAATATGTGACTCCCTTCTAGATAGAGTTTCTTATATGTAATTTAAACCTCTCAAAGATTTTCATGCACTCAAAACCTTATTTAAAAATACCAAACTTGCTGATATCTACACTTTCCAGCACATAAAGGTTTTACTTTTTTCTCTTCTCCTCAAAACCTTTGTTCAGGAATTGTTTACTTATTATCATCAAGAAACCTAGGCCCTTATTTAGAGTTTGGCGGAGGGATTACTCCATCACGAACATCAAGGATATCCACAGGCTGCAATGGAATCTTAATACAGCAGATGGGATATCCATCATGTTTGTGATTGAATAACCCCTCTGCCAAGCTCTAACTCGGGGCCTTAGTTCCTTTAATATCTGATCCTTATATTGGAAACACTGATGTATATGACCATGCTTTGACATCTTACTATCTACGAGAGGATACCACACACAACTCTCACTCAAGATGGGGTATGAATGTTGGTATTGCTCTCAATTAAAACAATAAGGTTAAAATGTTGTTGGCGATTATTTCTCTCTCAATTCCAATGGTATGACATCTAAAATTACCTATTGTGATCCATTTACTGCTTTTATTAGAGATGGAAGAATTTCCATAATAGGACAAGAAAGTAAATCATTTCTGACTAAGATTTCTGATTTAGACCAGCAAATATGTAAATCAGAAAGCCTGTTTATTACATGTAACAATAAAACCCACAAAAATGAATCACAAAAACATTGTTATGAATATAACTATCTTTTGGGCAAAATAACTAGAATATGCAATTTTCAAATAATACTTAAATACTATTTCAATACTAATGGATCTGGGAAATTGCTTGCAAATTATCCCTGTATTAAAAAGGCAAGAATCAAATTCATGGAATTAATTGAAAAATACCACTATCCACTATTGACATTGTTAATTAATTTTTAGATGTGTTCTCTCCTCTGTACAGTATGTCTCCATCCGCAAATAACCACTTTATTGATTCATTTTTTAGTGTCTTTTAATCTCTCATTAATATCCCAATCTAAAATATCTGAATTGGACTTGCCCATTTCCAGTGAAGGAATCAAAATAGCCAATAAATCATTGAAAACATATAAATCTTCAGGAGGAGATGGTATTTTGACAGAATTTTATAAGACATTTTCTCTTCACCATACCCTCCGCTTTTTTGTTATTTATTAACTTTAGCATCACTGATATCAATTTGGGTTCTTTTACTGAATAATTGATTATTATATTTCCAAAGACAGATAAATATCATATTAAAGTCTCTAACTATTGCTCTATATCTTTAATTATCAAATACTGTAAAATGTATGCAAAAATTCTTGCCACTAGATTAACTTCCATTTTTTCAACTATCATTCATGTAGATCAAACAGGTTTTATGATAAATAGACATCCTGTTAAGAACACCAGATTTTCCAATTCTTTCCAGCTTTTTAGGGGCACTAGATAATGCTCCAACTTTCACCTTTACCTTTTATTACCCATCAAACCTTTACTTTCCATCATCAGAAATTCTAATGAAATTTATGGAATCATTATTAAAAAACATTACCATTAAAACCTTTGCTTATGCTGATGACGTTTTACTATTTATAAGCAACCCAGAAACCTCCATCTCTAATATTCTTTCTCTTATACATAAATACGCTCTTATTTCAGGGAATACTTTAAATGATAGTAAAACAGACTTTTTTTTCCTGTAAACATCCTCTCTACCACTGGTATGCTAAATGGTATTGATATTGTATGGAAAAATGAGAAAAAACAAATAGGTATTCAATTCTCACATTCTATTAAACATTCCATTACAATTAATTGTGCCTCCCACCATTCTAAAATAACAGATCAAAAACAGGCCTGCCCTTTTTCTGCTAGATTTATGAAGTGCATTTCTACCTAAAACAGGCTTCCCAATGCAGGCTCCTCATAAAAACATGTGTCAGACCAGATTGCTATCTGATGACCATGAGTTTTAGAAGATTTCTAGAAGCTGGAACAGGCAGGTTTTGAGCAGTTTGCGAAAGGCTGAAAGCAAATGACACACTCTCAGTGTCAGTGGCAGAACGTTCCTGAGCTCAGGGCCCAGATAGGAGACCACACAACCTCCTTGGTGGGATTTTCTGATTCTGGGAACCTCATCCAACTCGAGATGGCTTGAGCGCAACAAATGTGTGTGTGAATGCAAGGACATTAAAGATCTTAAGTACAAGGGCCCAGTGTTAGATAGTCATTTATGCATGTAGCATAAAGCTTTGAATTAAACACGCAGTTCAATTGGCAACCAGTGAAGATCAATAAGCATGCTGGGGTGAATTTAGGGGGGTGGAGCAAGAGTCCTGCAGAAGCATTTTGTACTATCTAGAAGTGTTTAAGAAACACTTTTGAAACAGCCAGGTAAAGGATATTCCCATAGTCCAGTCTGGAAATGACCAGAGCCTGGCCTACAGTTCTCTGGGCTGAAGTCAGAAGACAGACCAGGGTCTTCTTGAGCCATTTCAGGATGCCAAAGACAGTGGCTGCCACCTCAACCCCTTGGCTGTTTACTAAATAGTATTGCCCATGGTCATGGGCCACAAGTGAGGTCCCCAAAGGTTGGGGATATTGACCAACAGCGCTACCTCTGTCTTGTCCCTATTTATTTAAAGGGAGTTGGCATTCATCCAGGACGAAACTTGAGAGAGACAAAAGTTTAAAGCTGCTGCATTGTGATTATCCTTTGATGACAGGGATACCACACTTTGGGTGTCATCTGTGCATGAATAGTGGGGGCTACAGTTTTCAACTACCTCTACTAATGGTCTTACATACAGATGAAAGAGAAGTGGTACTAGGGTGGACCCTTGAGGCACCCCTCGAACCTAGAAAGTGAGTCTTTGACCTATGTTGATGTGTATGGACCTCAAAGGTAGGAATCTTAGCCAAGACAGGGCTGTGCCCTGCACTTCCATTTCCTCTCATCTTGGTAGAAGCATGGTCTGATTTACTGTGTCAAATGCAGCACTGAGATCTAAGAGGATCAGAATTGCAGTACCACCAGTATCTAACTGATGTCTCAGGTATTCCATAACACCTAGAAGGGCTGATTAGATGCTGTGGCCATCCCTCTAGCCTGATTGCGAAGAGTGAAATAGGCCATGAAGGGCCAGATGTACGTAGCATTTTGCATGGTGCAAACTGCGAAAATCGCAGTTTGCGCCATGCAAAATGCGCATCGCGATGCTCATTCACATTTTGCGAGTCGGTACCGACTCGCAAAATGTGAATGCGACTCGCAATTAGGAAGGGGAATCACACTGCGGTGCTAAATTGCTTTGTGACCGTGAACGCGGTCGCAAAGCAATTTGCAGTTACCACCAGTGTCACACTGGTGGTAACCCATTCGCAAAAGGAAAGGGGTCCCCATGGGACCCCTTCCCCTTTGTTAATGTTGCCAAAAATGTTTTTTCAGAACAGGCAGTGGTCCAATGGACCACAGCCTACTCTGAAAAAACGAAACCAAATGGTTTATGTATTTTTTTTGTATTGCAACTCGTTTTCCTTTAAGGAAAACGGGCTGCAATACAACAAAAAAACTGCTTTATTTAAAAAGCAGTCTCAGACATAGAGGTCTGCTGTCTCCAGCAGGCCACCATCCCTGTGAGTGCAGGGAATCGCTATGGGGCCCACCTCATTAATATTAATGAGGTGGGTCTTTGCGACCCCATAGCAATTCGCAGACGGTGTCAGAGAGTGTTTTAACTGTGAAAAACTACTTTAGGGCAGTTTTGAGCGAATGTTACTTTATCCGAGTAAAAAGAAACTCTGAAGGTGCAACAGTTTTATTGATAGACCTTTAAAGCTGACATACTTTTGTTTACCCTCATTACTATGGCCCTCACCATGACATTTTGGCGGTAAATCCCGCTTACCGCTGCGGTGACAGCCGCCAACATACCGACAGGGAGGCGAAAATACGTTCGCCAAATTATGACACACACACTACAATCCAATAGAATACTGCCACATACACAAATCCCCCAGCCCAAAGGTCAGTGCTTAAGTGGCAGTCCCAACATCCATACTGTTACACCAACAAAACAGCGTCCACCACATCATGACCCACAAATCACCATGGCGGACATTCAACTGCGGTAAACCATTGGTGTTACACACCAGTGCGCTCAGAATAGACACCCAAATACTAAACTACACAACATTGGTCAATACCAGAAAACCACACCTGACACTAATATACACATCACACCCACACACCCACAGCACTATAAAACACACACGCACATTACCCACAACCCTTTATGAATACAAATTATTGCCACTGACACCAAGACCACTGCAACAACTACACACACACACCACATACACCCATACATCCCTCATGCACCACACTTCACACTCCCAACCACAGTGCCCAACCACAGTACCCAACACCCACACATCTACACACAAAACACCCATGTCCCCACAAAGGCACCCCTGTTTCACCGGAGTTGCGGGTTGTGGTGGAGGAAATAGTCAGGGTAGAGCCTCAGCTGTTTGGAGCACAGGTACAGCACATATCCATTGCAAGGAAGATGGAGCTATGGCGGAGAATAGTGGACAGGGTAAACTCCATGGGACAGCATCCAAGAACAAGGGATGACATCAGGAAGAGGAGGAACGACCTATGGGAGAAGTTACGTTCCGTGGCAGCAAGGCACCAGCTCACCATCCAGAGGACTGGCGATGGATCCCCACCTCCTCCCCCACAGCTCACAGCATGGGAGGAGCAAGTCTTGGCAATCCTGCATCCTGAGGTACTCACTGGAGTAGCCAGAGGACTGGGCATTGGTGAGTCAACATTTACTACTTATCACCCCCATACCTGCATCCCATCTCACCCCCTCACCCTCACTCCCATCACTTCATTTCATCCCACACACTGCACCTACACATATGACTAACCCCAATGCCAAGCCCTCCATGCAATACCAATGCATGGACAGCCCTCCCAGCCCTGCATGGACACCCATCACAAAAGCATGCACAGCATAGGGGAACTAACAATCCCACAATACATCACCATACACAAACAAAGGTGGCAGGGCAACAGCAACGATAGAGGGGAAGCTAGGGATGTACAATATGTCACAGAGATGAAGCATAATACATCACTTGCATCCCCACAGGTGCCCCAGCCAATGTCAGCCGAGAGGAGGTGCCACAACAAACCAGTCCCCCAACAGAAGATGCCCCAAGTGATGACAGTAACTCTGGACATCTGGGTGAACTACGTGGCCCATGAGGGACTACTGGTCAGTCGGTCACCCCAGCCCACTCCCAGTCAACCACATAGCCTCCCCCATCAGTATCCAACACCACAGCACCCACCCAGCGTCCCCACACATCTGTCCCCAGGACACATCAATCAGCAGTGTGCCCACCTGTAGAGGGACCCCAGTCCACACCTCGCCCCCAAGTAAACCAGGGACCTGGGCCCAGTGGCAGTGGGCACACCGTTCAGGGGACACAGGGCAACAGGGACACTAGGAGGATCGGTGTGCACCAGGGGGAGGACAGGCCCAGGGAACTGACTCTCCAGGAGGCACTCACCAAGATCCTTGGGGCCTACCAACAATCCCAGGACACCATGGGCCAGATCCTTACCAACATGCAGGAGAACAAGAGGCTGCAGGAGGAACACCATCAGGAGATCAGGGAGGACTTTCAGGCTCTCAACACCACCATGATCTCCATCGCAGGGGTGCTGACAGACATGCCCAACATCATGAGGGAATCAACAGCACACCAGTGGGTCCCTACCACTAGCCAGTCTTTTGACCAGCCCTGCACTTCCGCTGCTGCTAGTGGACAGGAGGCCCTGCCACAGGACCAACAGGCCACCAGCACCCCTCCCCCTGCAGAAGGTGAACCACCCTGCAAATGTTCCCTCCGACCCAGACAGAAGTCAGAGACACTTGCCAAGACCAAGACCACCATCAGGAAATGAGACTCTCCTGATTGCCCCCTTGTGTCGCACCCTGTCACCTTGTCCACTCCGAACAGCCTTTGCTCCCCTTCCTATGACCCCTTGGACACTGGACCTGTGCTACAAACAGACTGGAACAATACCATAGACTTTCCTCTACCATCACCCCATCCCATTGCTCTTTTTCATCAATTATTTGCACTACAATAAACACCCTTGAACACAACTTGAGTGACACTGTTTTATGTGTTGAAAATGTGCATTTATGGGAACAGTCACATCTAGTGCAAATTATCTCAACAGTAAATGTAAATGTAAAAATGTAAATTAGCACTTGTATAGCGCACTACTCACCCGTTAGGGCCTCAAGGCGCTGTACTCATACCGCTATGGAACCCCTCCTGGCTTTTTCCCTGTGAGGCGCCCACTCCTGAGCACCCCCAGGGTGAAGCCAGGAATCCAAGCACTGTTGGGGCTGCTGTGGAGATTAAGCAAGCTATTGCCCAAAGTTGCAGAGTGGGACCCATGAATTAGATTAGGCACCGAGGCGAGAATTATCTGGTCAAGGGGAATTGAGCCCAAGACCTGCCGAAGCGGGACTTGAACTCTGGTCTTGAGCCAGATCTCTGCTTCAGGGTCTGCCGCTCTAACCATTGAGCCACACTTCTCCACTGTCACAGTGTGACAGCATACAAATAATGACCTGTAGCTGTCTGTAGTAAACACATCAGGACACTGTTGTCATATCACCAACATCTGTAAAATGACAAGCGATAGGTGACAGTAAGTTGAGATGCAAAAGAAGTGAATGCCTACATGCTACAGCCACACAGATAAATCAATAGTTAGAGTAATGGTGAGTTTGACTGTCTCACCTGTGTGCCATTGGAAGTATTGACGTTTAACTGATGTTCTGTTGTCCACATCCTCATTCTCTGCCTCCTCATCCTCACTGTCCTCAGGGTCCACTGCTGCCACAGGGTCATCTTGAGTCTCCTCTTACTCCTGCAGAAAAGGCACATGTTGTCTCAGAGCCAGATTGTGCAATATTCAGCATGCCACTACTATCTGGCAGACCTTCTCGGGTGAGTAGCACAGGGATCCAACTGTCAAATGCAGGCATCTTAAACCTGTCCTTCAGGAGGCCGAAGGTCGTTTCAATTATTCTCCTGGTTCGCCCATGTGCATCATTATAACGGTTCTCAGCCCCTGTCCTGGCATTCCTCACAGTGGTCAGGAGCCATGATAGGTTTGGGTAGCCAGAGTCACCTGCAAGAATTGAGGCACCAACATTAGCCTTACACAATGCTATGGGGATAACACCTGAAGGCATACAATAACATACAGTTGTTGGGGAACTCTGGCTCACCTATTAGCCACACCCTGTGCCTCTATAGGTGGGCCATCACATTTGGTTTGCTGCTCTTCCTCAGAGTGAAGGCATCATGCACCAACCCAGGATAGTTGGCAGTGACGTGGGAGATGTACTGGTCTTCCAGGCACACCATTTGCACATTGAGTGAGAGGAAACTCTTCTGATTCATGAACACCTGTTCATTCTGGCGGGAGGACGACAAACGGAATATGTGTACCGTCAATTGCCCCAATAATATTGGGTATCTATCCCATTGCATAGAATCCTGCCTTCACAGTGGCCAAATCTTCCACTTGGGGGAAAGCAATCTAGCTGCACATGTGTTTCACCAAGGCAGACAATACCCTTGCCAGCACGATTGAGAACATTGGCTGTGACATTCCTGCTGCCAAGCCCACTGTCACTTGGAAAGAACCAGTTGCCAGGAAATGGAGCACTGATAGGACCTGCACAAGAGGGGGAATCCCAGTGGGATGACGGATAGCTGATATCAGATCAGACTCCAATTGGGCACACAGCTCTATGATTGTGGCCCTGTCCAGTCTAAAGGTGAGTATTATGTGCCTGTCCTCCAGTGTTGCCAACTCCACAAGGGGTCTGTACATGGGGATTTGTCTCCTCCTCCTATTCATCTGCATTGGTATGTACCTAAGGGACACAAGAGTGAGTAGGCTGTCACGATTTAAATAATGGAACCACCACCTCAGTATGCATACAGCATTAATGTGATGGGACAGTGGGAATGGCAATATATGTGCAATTTTCTGCAATGATGAGGTTATGTAAGATCTGAATGTAGTCCACCAACATGAAATGGGGATCACCTGTCCTGTATCTAGGGACAGGTGAAAGTGAGGTAACTCCACCGATGTTGGGCGTAGTGGAGGAAGGCGGTCTTGCATCGCCGTGCAATTCCTCATTTGTTAATATGGGGCTCTATGGAGCACAATGGCCAATAGGGGTCAGCGGCGGAGGTGACGGTGTACACCGCCGTGGACGTGACTGGCATTTTCTGTCTATAACCTCACTTGATTCCTGACTTTCTACATGACAACACCTACACTGCATGTGCTGCTGTGACCTGTGTCTGGAACCACCCATGGCCTGTGTGACAGGGGAAAGTGCCCACGCCTTCACTTCGATAGAGTTGAAGCGCTTGGTGGATGGGGTCCTACCCCAGTATGGACAGCTTTATGGGCCTCCAGACCAAGAGGTGTGTACACCTTGGGCATGATGCATGTGGGAAGGTTGCATGGAGATGTGTGTGCTGGCATCGTGTCATTTGTGGGGTGGGTGTCTGGTAGTAGTGTACATGTGTGTGTCAATGGATTTGGAAACGGGATTTGTGGGCCATATGTGTGACAGGCTGGATTGTATGTGTAATGCTGTCCTCCTGTCCGTATTACCTCTGCAGGTCAGCACCCATCAAAAGAAAGGATTGTGATGTGCCATCCCCAAGGACATGCGGACCCTGGGGGTCTACAGCAGGCAGAGCACCCACTGCAGGAAACGGTGGGAGGACCTGAGACGCTGGTCACGGAAGACCGTGGAGGCCCAGCTAGGGATGGCCTCTCAACAAGGAAGGGGTGCCCTTCGGAACCTGACCCCCCCTGATGGCCAGCATACTTGTGGTGGCCTACCCAGAGCTGGATGGGCGCTTGAGGGCATCACAGCAGCCACAAGGGGGAGAATACAGTGGGCATTACTACAATAATTGTAGGAGGTATGGGATCCGGGTGGTGGGTGTGAGTTAGTGGGTGCCTCTTAATGCCAGGGCAGACATTGCAGCATGATCCAACTCAAAGGTAATGGTTTTATGGCAAATTCAGGTAACCTAGCTCGGTTGCATTCCATGTTAGTCAGGGCTTGGTGGGTTCCAGGAGAGGGGCAGTTGGCGGTGTTTGGCCCTCATCTTGCTGTGGCATATAGCCAATCGAATGCCAATGCAATGCATAGTGCTCAAGCCTGCTCCCTGTGTGTGATGGTGCTGTGTATGCCAACTGTGGTCTTGGTGCTGCACTTCACCCAGTGTTCCCCTTTCTCTCCCTACCTCCCCACCCTTTCTCCTTCTGTCATCCTGTTCATGTGTGCATTAGCATCATCTGGTAGAGGAGCAGGAGTACCAGTGGCATCACACAGGACCCAGGAGGCAGAGTCCACCGACGCTGAGGGAATCAGTGAGACAGAGGGCGAGGGAGCACCACGGCGGGGACAGGAGGTGACAGCACCGAATCTGATTCCTCCTCCGATGGAACCTCTGTGACCACCCCCAGCTGCAAGTACAGCCGCCACCCCCGTACTAGCACCTCCCTCCCAGTAGCCCCTCAGCGAGTTGCCCGTGCCTGCTCACCCAGGAGGGTGGGCATTTCTTTTTCCGCAGGCACCTCAGGCCCTGCCCCAGTGAGCCCTGCTGCCCTGAGTGAGAAGGCTATTAACCTCCTGAGATCCATCTCTGTAGGGCCGTCAACCATTGTGAATGCCATCCAAGGGCTGGCATTCGAGATGCAGCAATGCAATGCATTTCTGGCAGACATCCACAGTGGATTAACGGCCCAACAGAGATCAATTCAGGCTCTGGCCTCCTCTCTGATGGCAGCCATTGTCCCTTTTCCTACCGTCCCCCATCATCCAACTACCACTTCCCAGTCCCAGTCTCCTCAACCCCAACATATCCTATGCGCACATATAGATGAGCATGCAAACAACACATCACACAAGAGTGGCACAGTCAAACACAGGCACCACACTTAGTCCACAAGCACTCACACAAACAGTTAGTTGCACACACATCTACATCCACTGCCTCCACTGTCTCCCCTTCCTCCTCCTCCCTCACAGTCACATCAACACTCACACCTGCATGCACTGCTTTAACAGCCACCACCAGCATCACCACACCAAGCAGCACATACACCTCACTAGCAGACACCTACACAACATCCATCCACGCATTCCCCTGTGTCCTCTCCCACCCTGTCTGTCCCCCCACTCCTAAAGGACACAATCGCACGTACTCCTCCAACAACCACTCCCTCAACCTCCAATCCCATCCCTCCTCCTCTCTCATCCCACCCCACCATCCCTAAGAAGCTTTTCCTTGCCCAACTTGACATCTTCCATCCCCCCGTCCTGCTTGTAAGAGCAGGGTCCCAACGACCCAGCCCAGCAACTCAGCCAAATAGTCCACGGGGACAGTGGAGGCACCTCCTAGTTGTGGAGGCAAAACAGTGAAGGATCCCACTCCACCAGCCAGGAAAGAGAAGGATCCCACTCCACCAGCCAGGAAAGGGAAGGATCCCACTCCACCACCCAGGAAAAAGAAGGATCCCACTCAACCAGCCAGGAGGGTTAAGGTTCCCACTCAACCACCAATGACAGCAGTGGTTCCCACTCAACCACCAATGACAGAAGAGGTTCCCACTCAACCACTGTAGGAAAGTCCTCCTTTTTGCCCTGGTCACCCCCACACTTTTTGGACAGGTACTGGTTGTTACTGACTCTTGGCTGTGCCCTGGGTACTGCTTACCAGTCCCAGGGCCAGTGCTCTGTGTAAAGTGGATATGCAAATTAGGCTAATTATAATTGGCTAAGTCAACCAACCTATAAGTCCCTAGTATATGGTAGGGCATGTAGGTTTAGGGACCACAGCATAGGTAGAGACTGAGGTGCCCAGTGTCATTTTAAAGGCAGGCCTGCTTGCTGGCTGCTTTTAAATTAAAGTTATATACAAATTTGACTTTGGAATTAAAAGTAGTTCCAAAGTCTTAAACTCCCTATCTATTGTTGTTCATTGGATGGAAGACAGGGTGGGGCAACTGTCCAATCACAGGCAGGTCACCACCCTTTTAGATGACCACTTTCTGGGAAGTGTGGCAAAAATCAGTCCCGGGTGCAACATTCCTAAAAAATCCTAAATGGCAGAAATTGAATCTTAGAGGTTAGGTCTGGCTGAGTCCACCCACATGTGTTGCCAAGTTCCCTTAACACACCCCTTTCCACCCTTATCAAGGCAGTCTGGCCAAGCTGCCAGAAGCTGGCTGAAGTAAAGGAGGATAAAAAGGCCAAAAATGATCAGCAGAAACACTTATTTATTTCTTCAAGTGGTAGGGAAGAAACTCCAGCCATTCCTGCTCTACCCCTCCATCAACTGCCACGACACGCTCCAACATTCCAGGCAGTACAATTGTTGGAGCAGGGGCAGACATGACACAAATAAATAAAGAACGGAGGAAGAAAAGATACAATGGCATAAAGCATATAATACATTCTACATACAATAAACAATACCACACTGGCCAATCAGAGAAGGGCACTACAGAGCTGAAACTGGTAACTTTTAGGTAGAGTTCTAAAACTCTTTCCCTGAGTTAAGTATATTCATTTCAACAATGGCAAGTGATTGGATTTATTATAGCAAGATAACAAGAAGTTTGATAAGAAGCTTGAAAAATATAGCTCCTTTTGAG
The DNA here is from genome assembly GCF_031143425.1 of Pleurodeles waltl. Lineage (NCBI taxonomy): Eukaryota > Metazoa > Chordata > Amphibia > Caudata > Salamandridae > Pleurodeles > Pleurodeles waltl. Next base: position 918,572,962 of record NC_090446.1, on the reverse strand, counting down.
ACTTTCTTAATTAAGAATAAAGCCTCCACATCTTAGCCTTTGGAGCCCATTCATTACAATGGGTGAAACTAATGTAGCTATTTTTCCCTCACAAGGGTTTATAAATATTTTTTTTATTAAGTTCCTGCTTATAGTTACACTGCACCCATCCCTTGGGGCACCCAGGACACACCTCAGAAGTGACTTATATATACAAATAAAGTAGTTTAAGACTTTGGAAGTATTTTTAATCCAAAGTCGAATTTGGGTGTAACTTTAACTTAAAAGCAGCCAGCAAGGCAGCCCTGCCTTTAAAATTACCCTGGGCACCTCAGCAGTGCACTGCCTATGCTGGGGTCCCTAAACCTACATGCCCTACCATATACAATGGAATTATAGGTAGTTTGCTACAGCCAATTATAATTTGCCTTGTGAGAAAACAGGGCTGATTGCAGAGGCCCCCTAACTTTTTGCCCCCATTTTCCACTTTTTGCTGGTGTTTTCCTGACTCTGATGGTGCCCTGGGTACTGCTAACCAGTCCCAGGGCCTGTGCTCTGTGTAAAATCAATATGCAAATTAGGCTAATTATAATTGGCTAAGTTAACCTACCTATAAGTCCCTAGTATATGGTAGGGCATGTAGGTTTAGGGACCACAGCATAGGCAGTGCACCCATAGGTGCACTGCTGAGGTGCCCAGTGTCATTTTAAAGGCAGGCCTGCCTTGCTGGCTGCTTTTAAATTAAAGTTATATGCAAATTCGACTTTGGAATTAAAAGTAGTTCCAAAGTCTTAAACTACCTTATTTTTACATATAAGTCACCCCTAAGGTGTGCCCTATGTGCCCCTAGGGCTGGGTGCCATGTAACTACAAGCAGGGAGCTTATAAAAATAGTTTTATAAGCCCGGTAAGGTAAAAACAGCCACATTTGTTTTTTCCCTCATTGTAGTGAATGGCCTTCATAGGCTAGAATGGGGAGGCTTTATTTTAATTTTAAAAGTCCCCTTAAGTGACAGATACAAAGAGTTTGGTATCAAATTAATTGTTATAATAAATCCCACAACTTCCAGTTTAATATAACTTGTTCAGTTAAAGAGTTTAAAACTTTACCTGAAAAGTTGCCAACTTCAGCCCTGCATTGTTTTTGCTGCTGTGCTCTGATTGGCCAGCCTCTGGCAGCCTGGCCAGGCTGTCTTGATGAGGTGTGAAGTGGCCTGGCTTCACACAAAGAGATGTGCCTGTGGGAGGGGATCTTCCCTCAACAGATGGTGAGGCAGGAAGGGGGAGGGCTGCCAAACTGGTCTTCAAAGGCAGAAAAGGACATTTGGAGCAACCCAGCAACACCCCCACATCCTGCAACCCCAGACAACTAGGTGCCCCCTTGATTAGATTAGGAGAGGGCAGGAGAGGGGTGTGTTTATGATTTTTAGCCACACCAGTGGGTGGGCTCAGCCAGATGTAACCTCCAAAAATCACTTTCAGCCATGATGGATTTTTGAGGAATGTTGCCTCTTGGGATTTATTTTTGCCACACTTGGAACCTGCACTCTGAAGGACTGCACCAGCTGCACACTTGGGCTTCAACTGGTTCAAGGAGGGACTCCCTGTTTGCTACGGATGAAAAATTGCTAACCAGAGTCCCCTGCACCAACTCCTGAAGAAATCAACCAGCTGACCACTGTCCAGTGGCCAAAAAGGAGTTTGTGCCATGTGCATTCTGGGAGTTGTAGTCCACGCCCCCAAGGATCATCTCAGAGCTTCTGGAACCTTGGGGTGAGCTGTGGACCCCAAAAGAACCTTAAAGGAACATCTGGGAGAAGATCCAGGAGTTTGGAGGAGTTTGGAGAACTTTTGAAAAAAAGCTCCATAGAGGGACTGACCCACTGCGGCAACTGTAGCCGGCTTGCATCAACCGCGACCTGGCCTGATTTGAAGGTTTGTCCCGGTGAAGAAAATCTCCAAAAAAGAGACTAAGTCAGAACGTAGAAAGTTGACCGGGACCTCCCAGCCAGTGTATCCGAGGAGGGCTCCAAGGACGTCGGATCAAGATCCAGGTTTACCCCGGTCGATGGATTTTCACCTAAAAAAAATGACTTAGTCCGAAGGTAAAAATCTGCACCGAGGGCTCCTGTTACGCGTATCCGGAGAAGAGTTCCATGAGTCAGATTGGACTGGCAGGTTCGCCCCTCTTAGGAAAATCTTCAGAAAAAAAACTAAGTGTGAAGGTAAACGTTTGACCGGGGCCTCCCGCGGGCTGTAGCTGAGCCGGGCTCCATCGCGGTCGGCCTTAAACTTTGACTTTGCCCTGGTCGAGGTGTGACCAGATGACCAGATTAACGCTTTTTGTTCCTAGGCGCTAGAAAACAATAATTCTTTAAAAATTCATATCTACGGTTCCCCTTATCCGATTTTATTTGTTTGTATGTCATTTTAAAGATAAAAATATAATCTATTATTATAAATTGGTTTTGGATTTTTAAACTGTTTCCTGTGTTTTATTTAATTACTGTTTTGTGATACTTGAATGCTTTACACTCTGTCTCCTAAATTAAGCCTTGTCGCTCGTTGCCAAGCTACCAAGGGTTGAACTGGGTTTAATTTACTGAGACCTAACTGGACCTAAGTGGAGGTTAGTGGCCTATTGCTAAGTGTAGGTACCTACCTGCCCTTACCAATAACCCATTTTCCAACAACCACCAATGACAGTAATGGTTCCCACTCAACCACCAATGATAGAAGAGGTTCCCACTCAACCCCCAATGACAGTAATGGTTCCCACTCAAACACCAATGACAGTAATGGTTCCCACTCAACCACCAATGAAAGGCAAGAAGCCGTCACCTCCAGCTGAGAAACAGTAGCCCTCACCTCCAGCAGAGGCTGCCCAGGAGACAGCTCCCACAGCAGAGACACAGCAGCCCTCACCTTCAGCAGAGGCTGCCCAAGAGACACCTAACGAAGCAGAGACACAGCAGCCCCCACCTCCAGCAGAGGGCATGTAGGCCGCCCTCCAGGGACTGTAGTACTAGGAGCCCCCTCCAGAAGCAGTGGGCAAGTTCCCCACCTCAGAGACTGTGACCTTGCACTCTCCAGCAATTTGAAATGGGCATGGAGCCCCCTCCAGAACCAGTGGGCAAGTTCCCCACCTCAGAGACTGTGACCTTGCACTCCCCAGCAATTTGAAATGGGCATAGACTCCTCTCCAGAACCAGTGGGCATGTTCCCGACTTCAGCTTAGGTGCCCCCCACCCCCTTCTCCATGAGGTGCCTGTCAACTTCTGAGATGTTGCCCCTGCACAGTTTTGTGCGGAGTTAGTCAGGATCACGTTGGGGCTTGGACTGTGCCCTATGGCCATGTGGGCCTTATGTACTTTGGACTGGGCATTGGCCGTTTCTGGACAATTGTTCATATATCTTTGTTCTCCAATTAGTTCATATGGTGGCTGTTGCCATGCAATTACAATCTCAGTACTGCCGACCTGTAGTCCTTGTATTATTATGCCATGTGTCCTGTGCCATTGGTTTTCCTCTGCAGCTGGTTGTGTGTATGGTGTGTGTGTGTGTCTGGTGTGTGTTGTGCGTGTGTCACTCTCCTTTTCCTTCCTCCCTCCCTTGTCTGCTAGGCGGCTGTACTCACCGTCGTCGTCTTCATCGGGGTTGATGTTCCAGGTCGAGTCTGTCATAAAAGGGCATCGGGGAGACTTGAAGTTCCTGTTCCATGGCGGCATTAATCTTCTCTGTGTCTCTGTTGGTGAGTCTTTGGTCTTCTGTGATGAGTTTCCACCAGGCTTTTGATGGCGTTGGCACCACCCTGGAAATTGTGGTGGTTTGCTGTGTCATAATATGGTGGGCGGTACCTTGTGTTCTGCCTGGCTGTTGATGGCTACAGCCATGATGCGTGGTGTTAATGCCCAGGCGGTTGATGTGGTACATTGGCTGTCTATGGGAGTTATCACCGCCACAGTCTTCATTTGGCGGTAATTACCGCCAGCCTGTTGGCAGTATTACCGCCACTTTAACAGTCATCGCCATTGTCATATTGACTGCCTCTATATTTTGCGTCATGCTCTTTCCAAACGTTTGCATGCATTTTTTTTGTTTTAACACAGCGAGTTGTTATAGAATGTGGCCAGGTGAAGGGTTCTCTAGTGCTTCCTACTTGAGATAGGAATTACAGCATTAAGTGAGGATCTGAGCCATGAGACTATGATGAGTGTGTCAGATCCACTAACTTAATCAGCATAGGGTGGGTAGATTCTAGAATAGAAGTAAGAGCAGGGACATCGAGCTTTGACCAACTCCTGCCAGAGGAGACTGACTGACTCTTATGAGTCCAAAGCCCTGATTCGATGCATCTCTCATGTTGGGGAAAATTTAATCTGTTAAGATGGTCATTGCTCCCCAAATGTTTTATATTTTATCTGTGCCTCCAATACAATTACCTTTCACATTCTTTAAAAAAATTGGACACATACCTCAATTTATTTGGAATCTCAAACCCCCTCATTTAAGCTATGCTAAATGTAAATCTGCAAAAATGGATGGTGGGTTTGACTTACCAGGTTTTCATAAGTATCATAAAGCCTTTATTTTAAAACAAGATTAATTCTGGTTCAAACAAGTAGACCATACTAAAGTATCCAAATGGCTTTCTATTGGAGAAGGATTAGTCTCACCGTTTTCTTTACCTGCTTTATTATCTATTCCAATATTTTAGTAAATTCCTCTACCATTCTCAAATTGTACACAATTTCAATCACCCATTTCTGTTTCTACAGCATTTTCCCTATGCCATAACCCATTGATAAAATGTAATAATACCATCAAAATCTGGCAATCATGGATACATGTTGGTTTTTGTTATCTACATGATATTTGTGTCAGTGATACCTTTTTACCATTTTCAGAAATAAACATACATTTTCCTTACCTTCTGTTCTGCTCTGAATAGTGTTTTGGAAAAGGTAGCTAATCTCCATGTCTCCAATTCAACAATGTGTTATGATGCTGTTACTTCTTCCCGTCATGCTGTTTCCAGATTTTACACAACAATTGCATAACATAAATGAAGTCAATTTACTTCCTCGTAGTCATTTGTGGAATAACAAACTCTCCAAAACCTTCTCACTCAATATTTGGAGAACAATATGGTTAGCAAACATTTCTGATTGGCTTCCGGTTGCCTTAAATCAAACTAATTGCTTTATTCTGTTCAATTGTCTATGGACCCCTTATAAATTATTTAAAGCTAAACTTTTAGACTCTCCACTGTGATGACATTGTAAATTGATTGATGGTTCACTAAGATGTGTATTATTTGAATATAAATCATTCCACAATTTTGGAGAGAAGTATGGGACATTATAATGAAAATCTTATCATTTCTGATAATCTTTCTTACGTATGCTTATCTATAAATCTACTTCCTTATCCATTACACTATCTGATACATATGACATATTTTTTTTATTCTTTTATTCTTTCATCTCTCAAATTAATTATAACTAAAAGGAAAGATGCATTGGTCTTGTCAGTACACATCTGGTGGGCCTAAATTATTTTTACAAGACTAAGAACCTATTTCTCTCTTAAGAATGGTTTTACTAATCCTTTATTCTCTCATTTATTTTGGAAACCAGTTGATGAGTATATTGCATTATATTTATAATGTTTACTACTGATATCTTTTGACTGTTATTTTATATTCCCTTTGTTTCTTATACATTAAGTAGTTCCTTTATATTTAATTGTAATCTTATTTTCACATATTGATTCCTTCAATATCTATCTGTTGCTAGTACAATAAGAACTGAACTCATGTATTTTTTAATCTCCATTCTAATATGTCTCATTTCAGTATTTTTTTGTATTATCCTTTCAGTTTAAACTCAATAAGATATTTTGAACTTAAAAACAAATTATGCTATCTGCAGTTAGGTCTCCAGCTGGTGGTCTGTCATGTGTCCCACAACGTTCATGACATCCTGTAAATATTTGTGTAGAGAGAGACAGAACCAGGCCAGGTGATAAAATCTAGCAAACTCTTTGCAACGCAAACTTAGCATTTGAGTTGGGTCAGTTCTATACTGTCTCACTGGGGTTAAGTCTGACCGATGCAAGTATTTAAAATTAAGCAATTTGTGTTGGTAATTCAAAGATATGTGATTGGTTTGTGTTCAGCAATATGTCCGTCGTGCATCTGTCAAAGTCTTTCCTGTGTCTATGTCTCCTGCTCGTCTGGTCTGGTTCATGAGTTCAGTTCTATAATGCGACACAAAAATGTACAGTGTGGACACCCATCTTGTGGAGTCCGGTGATCTAAACAACTGGGTTAGTAGTGTAAATTCAGCAGGTTCCTCTGGGAACTGTGGTAAATTGACCTAACCTAGCAAATAATGTCAAACATTGTGGAGTTTTTTCTTGAACGGAATTGTTCCAATGTACAAAACCGCCGCTCATCTACATATAAATGACTGATTTCACCATTTTCTTTAGTGTCTTCTATACAGTGCGCTCTTCAGTAAGTATCAATATAGGATTATGTATAAACCTCGGAGATGGTGGATTAAAAACCTGCCTAATTTGCTGCACAAGGACCGCCATGCCCAACATACAACAGCAATAGTTTCACCTCTTTCTCTGTAAATAAGGAGTCCAGTGGGACACTCAGGTTGCACCCTTTGTGGGATGAGGTATGGAGCCTTCAGCACACTTGATCAGTGAGGTTTGTTCCACACATTTGAAACATAAATGGGATGGGCTTTTTCAGTACAGTCCTACTATGGCTTGGTCTCTTGCCTCACCAACTCATCTAAATAAGAACCTTGAGATCCTAGAATCTTCCTACCACCTGCGGAGCCCCACAGGGATCCATCCATTCTCTAAACAACTGTCATCTCTACAGCGAACCACCTGGATCTGTTGCACCAGATATGCTGATATTAGAATATTCTAATGATTTGCGTATGCATACTAATGAGAAAAATGACATCTGAAAACTAACAAATTAAAATAACGTGTAATGTGCAAAACGTGCCCACAGAAAGTGGTCATCAGCTGTGTTAACAGTACTAAAATAATGTGAAATTGTATGAAATATGTAATAATATGCCATAACTGATGATATATCCTATGTTTTATGATGCTTTGTATCCTAAACTTAGCCAAACTAAAGAGGCCTGGTCGGCGCTGGGCCTTGCTTGCTTAAACGTGGAGATGCAATGAGCAGCAGAGGACTGAAACTGGAGAAAAGGACCTTGAACTGTACAGAGTTCAGTTGAGCTCTGCTAGAATTTTCTGCAGTGTACCAGCGGACAGGAGGCGATCAGAACAAATTGATAAAATTATGTGTAGAGTAGACTAAGGGGGGTGATTCCGAGACTGGCGGGCGGCGGAGGCCGCCCGCCAGTCTACCCCCGACAAAATACCGCTCCGCGGTCGCAAGACCGCAGAGGGTATTTTGAGATTTGCCCTGGGCTGGCGGGCGGCCGCCAAAAGGCCACCCGCCAGCCCAGGGCAAATCTACCTTCCCACGAGGACGCCGGCTCCGAATGGAGCCGGCGTAGTGGGAAGGTGCGACGGGTGCTGTTGCACCCGTCGCGTATTTCAGTGTCTGCTTTGCAGACACTGAAATACTTTGTGGGGCCCTCTTACGGGGGCCCCTGCAGTGCCCATGCCATTGGCATGGGCACTGCAGGGGCCCCCAGGGGCCCCGCGGCACCCCCTACCGCCATCCTGTTCCTGGCAGGAGACCCGCCAGGAACAGGATGGCGGTAGGGGGTGTCAGAATCCCCATGGCTGCGGAGCGCGCTCCGCAGCCATGGAGGATTCACCCGAGCAGCGGAAAGTCGGCGGGAGACCGCCGACTTTCCGTTTCTGACCGCGGCTGATCCGCCGCGGTCAGAATGCTCGAGGGAGCACCGCCAGCCTGTTGGCGGTGCTCCCGTGGTCGGTGACCCTGGCGGTCACCGGCCGCCAGGGTCAGAATGACCCCCTAAATGTACTTTCCCACAATCTGAACAATAGAGGCACTGACTAAGAGACAGTGGGCAACAATTCTGTTACCTGAAGAGCCGGATGATGTTCTCATCTATAGAGGGACCAATCATATTAATGGAACTTGATGCTTGAACCAACGCAGACAAGTGGTAAACAAAACTATAGGTTAGAGTCATAACCCCTGATAAGGTTGACCAATTAGCAAATTGTGGGACGGACTGAGAGGCCCTAATAAAAAGTCATGGCACGAGAAGGGAAATCAGAGTGAAGAGGCGAAAGTTCATGATGTCAGGAGACGCTGTCCGAAGTGCTAAAACTTGGGCTTGCTCCCTGTGAGCCCAAGCCTTGCTGATGACTGATGACCTGGAGACAAAGACTGACTCGTTGTTGATCTATCTTGGATAGGTAGCTATAAATGATTGACTGACTGACCTACTTTCTAGGTACTAACTGTGCTGTTTAAAAATGTTTTTCTCTCTTAGTTAGATATTTTTCCAAAGTAATGATTTTTTACTAAATTGTTTTTCGCATGAAGACCCACATGCCGATGCTAATCTGAAGTAGGTAGGCTGACAAAAGGCAACAAAATGGTGACCTTGACTTTGTATGACTGACTCGCAATGCTGAATTAATCAATGTTTATGAATTTGCCAAACTTAGATTGATGTTGTTGTGCTAATTAATAAAATCTTGACGAATTAATATTCATGATGCTAATAAAGTTCAATTAACCATGAATTCTCGAAATAAAGATTTTGATTAGAATTGTAACTAATAGGGAATAAAATGGATGAACCTTTTTGAGAGTGATGGTGTTTCCTTATTAGACTAAGTTTTGGTGTTATATGTTTGGTTAGAATTATTGTTGATGTTTTCTCTATTCGCCACTTGGCTAGGATACTCTATGCGATCCAAAAGATTAATCAACCTATACAAGTCCCCTTGTAATTTACTTACTAAGGACAAGGCGCGCTAGCAGATCCAGACTAACCAACAATAGCATCAAGATTCATGAATATGCCAATCTCACAAAGCTTTGCTTCAAATTTCCTTTAAAAAGACATACAGTAACTCACAACCTGTTTTGATTCAACTCCAAACTGGAAATCCAACAACGAATACAAACATTACTCTTGATCGCAGTCTGAGATGTTCACCAATTGTCTTTCATATTTTGTTAATAGGTCAATATATTCCACACAGATTTTGGCGTTTTAAAAATGTGTGTGCCTGGGTACTTTTACTTATCAAAAGCGTGCATTGCTCCTTACAAAATGGCCTGGAAAACAATGTGCTTGTTTAGCATGAGTTCTGTCCTTGTTTGTGTTGATACAGAATAATAATTTACTACTTTATGTTTCTGAGATTGCCACATGCATTCTTTTTCCGTTTCGTACTTCTGAGGGATGACAAAAAGTTAGGTGAAAAAATCCTTCCTGCTGAGCGACCTTGCTAGTGGTCTGATTCCGATTTGATGGCGTTATGAATGTATTATTTGACTATGGTTACACGTGCTTTACGTTAAACATTGTTTTCGGCTGGATGTTGCTGCTTCTTCAACGCAGTTTTTGAGTGAGGGGGGCCCTTAACTGTTCCATAGAGATGCTATAGAAATAAAAATTTATATAAATACATTTCTAATTAGAAAGAGGTTGAGCGAGAGAAGATGCTGGTGGCTGTTCACAGTAGAAACCTGTGTCAAGCTGTCTCTTCTAAATGAACGTGAATTATATTCTCGATTGCATGCCCACTGTACAGCGATCTGTTGCTCTCTACGCTAGGTGTTCATTTTTAAATATCTACATCTATATAAACACAAACAGGTGTAGCACTACCCCTGTCCGCACACCCCTCTTTCATTCCTTCTAACATAATTCTGATCCACATCATACTCACTGCCCTTTCTCTGCCAATCAACTGCTGAGAGGTCAGACAATTGATTTGCATTTGTGAGATGCTGAAATCAAATTTGTCATCTCCCTGTCATCCCTATTCAAAGACCTTCCTTTAGAAGGATTGTCTTCTCTGTTATAAACTATCTTCCTCTTTCTTCAACCATTCTGTCGACATATCACGTCAGTGCCTTACTCTTGTGCACATGACTCACCTCATGATTCTCTCACACACACCAGCACTGGAACTGTCTCTGCCCTTTTACACACTTCAATCTCTTCTCACTTCTCTTTTCCACCACATCACCTGCTATGCTCTTCTCGGAGGATTTGCTTCCATTCCCCACCTGGTGTTTACAGGAGCTGATTGTTAGAATATCGCTTTCAGAAATATCGTCTGACATAAATATTGTCTCCTAAATGTCATTTGCAAAATTTCATCTCACGTGGTGTAGATTTCTTATTATAACTCCAAAGAGACCACATTTTTTGTAAATGTTTTTAAGTACTGTAAGAACTACAATATTGTCATGCCACACCATTACAGCACCATCTGAGGCCTTTCTCGATCCGGCCGTATCCAAACAATAGACTAACACTACTTCAGGAACTCCAGGAGACGATGCTCCTGGGTGTGCCCTCCTCCTCACTCACGGCTCAGACATCTACCTCTGAACGGAGTCACAAGCTATCTCAACTCTCCCTGCTGCTATCAGAACTCTTTTCTGCTTTGGCTATTTCTCCAGCTGTCAACATCCTCGCCATTGCTGCCCCTGATATCGCTTCTTCCCATGCACTGCAAAACTAATTACAATAAACTCAGGAGACAGGGATAACATGCACACCAGATGAACAGCCTCCTTCTCTGCTTGGCAGCCACTGTAATTATATTGAGCCCTCCTTTTGCCTTTTTAACTCGAGTGCGTGGTGACCCAAGTGTCCAAGCACCCTCCCCACGCACAGGGGACCAAAACTGAGGGTTCAGCAGCTGTTCTCCTCGTGTTGCCCTCATTTTGCGCGTGAACCTGCAAGGTGAAGTGCTGTTCGGCTAGGAGAAGTGTACAGATGGGTGATGCAGAAGGGAAGGTGCTCCATTTACTGGTTTCTCTGGATTTGTGCTAAACCAGCATCTGATGTGATGCAGTCCCAGAAGTTGGAACGCAGTGGGATCTGAATGTGGGGGGTCTCACGCTTCTTGAAAAGATAAACACCATCTAAAGAATCTAATCTGAAGCATCTCATTCAATCTAATCTAACTTAATCTAATCTAGTCTACACAAATGTAGTCCAATCTAACAAATATACTCCAATGACAATTTATCTAATGATAATCTAATTAAAAGATCCAGTCACACATTTTGAAGGATAATGAGTTTTCTTAGGTGTGTGCATCTACGCCTTGATGTTTATCCTCTAGTATTAGAAAGTGAGCGAACTGATTTACGTAGTGTAACTACACACCAAATCCTCTTAATGGACTAGTTCAGTGGAGCAATGTCTACATAAAGGACATAATACAAAGGCTTGAAGTAGGTGTCTCTAAATGGTTATATTTTTCAAATGCTAAGTTGCTTACACAGTACATGTCTATCCCAAATCAGCAGCCATACCACTGCAGGCAAATGAGGTAATGTGAGAGCTATACTTATTGAAGACTTAAGCTTGCGCACTGTCTAAGAAAATTCCAAGACTCATCTTGAAGAGATTTGGGCCAGATGTGTCAAGATATTTTGCATTCGCAAACAGTACAAATCGCAAAATCACGTTTCACGATGTATGAAAGGCATTGCAGTGCAATATTAGAGAATCACAATTTTTAGCGATTCCATAAAATTACGACTCCGATTAGGAAATCGCAAAAAGGTGATTCCTATTTGCGATTTCCTATGCGCATGTATTATGTATTTCCTAAATGGGAACTGGGCATTTAGGAATACAATTACCACCAAATCCAATTTGGTGGTAACCATGTGCAATTTTAAAAATGCATTTTTAAAAGTGCCATGTAGCGCACACATGTCCCTAGGGCAAATGTGCGATCTACAAGTGCACAATTTTTTTAGGAGGGTGCATCAAAGGGGGCCTTAGGCATCCAGCACCCTTGGATTTGCATTACCAAATTTGCAAATTCCTAAAAGGAATTTGCAAATTAGGAAATGCAAAACCATTCGCCCACTGGGATGAATGGAGTCTCATTCCCTAATTGTGATTTGCAATTCCCTAATTGAGTTTTCAAATTTTAAGAAATTGATAGTAGGGATTTTCTATTTTCTTACATACCATTTAGCATTTCTCAAATAGCAATTTCTTAAAATTCGCTATTTAGGAAATGCAAATCAGTGCTTTGATACATATGGCCCATAATCACTTAGGTGGGGGCATGTAGTGCTGCCAGTGACATAATAAGAATGTTATTGGCATTTATAAAACGGAGCAACATAAGGCCCTATCATCCCAGTTCAGTAGTAACATCACTATAAGTGGGATGCAATTGGCTCCCTCACAACCATGGGCCCTGGCACAACACTAAACTGGCTGCAGAAATGACATCAGTGTCCTTGTAAACAGTGAAAATTGTCTCCCATGGATAGGTAATAACGTTCTCTGTATTTGGATTTTCAGGTGAAATCAGGAAACTTAGTATAGATTGTAAATTGTATGATGTAACAAAGATCACTAACACCCATTCCAGTTTCCTGGAAAATATGTTTCCTTATGAATTTCCCATACATCCTGTACATTCGTTTTCAGTTCCAACGTGCACTTGCCATGAAATATTGCAAGATTGTTGGAAAATAATGAGCAAGGGCCTATTTTCACAAAAAGTGGAAAACAGCGAGTACTTGCAGACCAACAATCGGTATCTAAATGAGATAAAGGGCCAGATGTATCAAGCGTTTTATCATTCGCAAACGGTGCGAATGGCCGATTGAGAATGTAATACTGCCTTTTCCGATGTATGCAAGGCATTCGCAGTGCAATATTAAGGAATCACAAAAATATAGATTTTTTGCAAATGAGACATGAATTAGCGTGTTGCAAACAGCGTATCGCAAATTGCGACACAGATTAGCAAATCGCAGATAGCGATCCGCTAAATCGTGACGCTATTTGCGATACGCATATTGTGACACGCAAAAACAGATCCGCAATGCGATGCATCAAAAAATCGCAATTTGCGATTTTTCGCAGAATGGCCGTTTGCACATGCAATTTACCATGAACTGAAACTAGGTGGTAACCAGATGCAACCTATATAAAGAGGCCCATCATGCCTCAGCTCCTCGTCCACAATGGCTGCACTCAATGTCATGGTGAGGAGAATGAGGATCTGGGCAGGTTTGAGGAGAGAGAGGAGGAGACAGGAGCGCATATTTAGAGTGCACATCACCCTTTTTGACCACACTGAGGAGGAAATTTATGAAAAGTATAGGTTAAGCTCAGCCATGATACTTGACCTGATAGCAGAGCTACAACCCATGCTGCAGCGCACAACACACAGGACCAATATCATACCCACCCATGTGCAGGTATTATGCTCCCTACACCTACTAGCCTCAGGGAGCTATCAAGGGGTCATAGCAGCAGCTGGAGGGGTATCACAGAGTGCCCTCTCTAGATTTTTCAACGCATTTCTCAATGCCATGCTGAGCAGAATACAACTGTACACACGATTCCACAACACCCCACAGGCATTACAACAAACTAAAATGTATTTCTACCAGATAGCACAGTTCCCACATGTCCTAGGTGCCATCGATGGGACACATGTAGCAATCTGTCCACCATCGGCCAGCGAGTATCTTATCGCAACCGTAAAAACAATCATTCTATGAACATACAGGTGATATACAATGCCTCCTACATCATTATCAATCTCGTGGCCTGATACCCAGGGAGGACACATGACTCCTACATCTTTCGTCACAGCGGGATACACACCAGGCTGCTAGCTGGGGAGTTTGGTGAAGGATATCTACTACGTAATTTGATAGTTTAGAATAATGCATTGATGTAAGCGTGACGTCAGACAGCATATGTACTCATTTTACTCTCTGTGCTTTCAGGAGACAGTGCCTACGCTGTGCGCACCTATATGCTTACGCCCTACCTGAGCCCTGCAACTCCAGCAGAGAGGAGGTACAATGCTGCACATAGGGCAACCCACAAAGTGGTGGAGCGCACTTTTGGGCTGCTGAAGTGCAGCTTCAGGTGCATCCATAAGAGTGGAGGTGCACTACAGTACAGCCCAGAGACGACATGCAAAATTGTGGCAATATGTTCTATCTTGCACAACATAGCAGCCACCAGGGGCATACCAGTGGAACTTATGGAGCCAGACTCAGATGAGGATTATGATCCCTTACCATCCCTTCAACCAGCAGACAGGACCAATGCAGCAGAGGGCAGGCAAAGACATGCTGACATCACGTGCAACCATTTTTGATGTAAGTAATGACAAATCCACTTAAATTAAATGTATTTTTATGTAGTTAGCATCTTTATTACCTTGACTTCAGGTAACCAATGTGTCAATAGGACATAGCTATTCACAATGGGCAGACATGAACAATTAACAGTGTCACACTATTAGCATCATAGCATAACCGTTTTGCTGCATGTTTAGGTTGTCCCCTCTAGCCCTCAACCTCACTTCTTACGTCCACGCACTCCACTTGAGTGCTCAGTGTCCTGACTGGCACCTCTCGTCGCAGGTTCACATGCAGTACTGTGTCTGGTACTGCAACGTCTCGGATCAATTACAAGGACTGTCAGACTGCTGAGGCTAAAGGACTCCTCACTGTCCCCAACACCCAGTTTGCTGGTTGTGGCACTACGTGCTGTTTGCACGTACGTTGGTTATTTGCACCAATCCCTGTGCAATGTCCCGACTGCAATGTGCCATCTCCACCTGTGTGGCAATGGCACGCTGTGATATCAGGGCTGTTGAACTTGCGAGCCAATTGACGGATCTACAGAAGCTATCAAACCTTCCCAACTATTGGTGATGGTGCCTGCGCTGGCTGACGTGCTCCTGCCGTATCTCAGTGTTGAGTTCCCCAATTGCCTGTGTCAACTCCTTGGTGTTTTCAGCAGCTGTTTGCTGTCCCTCAATCAGAGTCTCCACCTGCTTGTGTAGTAATCCCATATTGCTATTGTGAGACACAAACTGTCTGTGCAGTGACTTCAATTGTTTGCATTGCAGGCGCTGCACCTTCAGCATGGAAGCTTCAAGGCCGCCAAAGATTGATGGGCCCACTCCTTCATCTGTGCACTGTCTGCCTGCATCGTGGTGCCTCCTGAGGGGAGTTGACTGGCGCTGGCGCTGGGACTGCTGTCTTCCTGTGGGACTAGCCTCTGGTGGTGGTGTGGGTGCGTGTTCTGGCATCTCATCTGAGTCCAGGTTATACTCTGGCTGTGATAACACCCTTGCCCTGCGTCTAGTCAGAACAATACTGTAGCACTACCCCACTTTTTCAGATCCTGCAGCTGCAGGAAGCGGGTCATCTCCAAGGACAATGTGCAGCATGTCAGTTCTAGCATTTTTCACAGATTTCCACAGTGTTGCTTTAAATGTACATTTAAATTGTGTCACCCTGAGTCGTTTGTGGTGTTTCTCTATGTGGCTGACCATTATCTTACCATTTATATTGTGCATTCACCTTAGGGTTGTGTACTACCACTCCCATAAGGCACAGTTGTGTTGTATGTAAGAATTGAGATGCACTACTTTTCACTGTGCATCAAGCTATTTTCTATTTCCTAAGGGGCCTTTGTACATGCACATGTGGGGATACACATAATTACTGGCCTTACCTTTGCTGGTGCTGGGTGTCCCTGAGGTGTCAATGCCAGTTACACCACTGACAGCTTCTGGAAGCAGTGTGGACTCCACCAGGTCTTCCATAGGTGTAGACTGTGTCTGGGGGGATGGTCCGCCTCCGGTTCCCCTTGCCTCCATAAGCCTGCTGGCCACCCTCTCTTTGACACGGGACCGCAAGTTGTACCATCGTTTGCGTATCTCCTCCACAGAGCGCTGCGCAACACCCACTGCACATATTTTTGTCTGGATGTCAGACCAGAGTCTCCGCTTCTCACTCTCAGGTACTTGGAGTGAGTTTTTGCCAAATAGTCTATCATCGTTCATAACAACCTTCTCAATGAGCACCTCCAATTCTGACTCACTGAATTTGAGCTTCCTCTTTCTGTCTCCCTTTTCCTTCCCCTTTCCAGCATTGGCCATGTTGCAGTTTGGTCCTGGCTTACTCACAATGCTGACTCCCTGGTGCTGGGCTATGTCTCTCTCCCTGCTCCTGTGGGTGTGGCTCCTGGAAACAGCATGGGCTGACTCACTTCCTGGTTCTGATGTCATCAGGCTGGTCCGGTTTGCTGTTTTCGCTATTTGCGATTTTCAATTACCGAATCGCAAATTCTTTTGCGATTCAGTATTTGCATCTCGCCAATTGCATTTGCAAATTTTAAGAAATTGCTTTTAGCGATTTTCAAGTATGATACATCACTTCTTAAAATGCAATTTCTTAAAAATCGCAATTTGAGAATCGCTAACTGGAATCTTGATACATCTGGCCCAAAGTTCATGTATTAAAAACTTCGGATATCCCTACTGAGAAAGTGTTTTTTCCAATTCACCTCCCCCATATTAACCTCCTCCTACCTGTCATCTTGGAGTGTGATTGGCACCACTCCTTCCAGGTCTCTTCACATCTACAGGGGGTACCTCAGTACTCCATTCACAAACCTTACATGCATATTCTTAGAAAGCCATGGCCATTTCACAGAGAATGTTTTGAAACCAAAGCTTTGAAACCATTATAACAAATTGAGAAAAGTTTCTTGTTAACTTTGGAAGTTTTAGCTTTAATACAGGACCTACACTTACCCACACTTGCGAACCTTATTCCTGGGGCCTTTAACTAAAATTAACCCGTGGAAAAAAATGTTGTTTGACAAATGGAATCTAATCCATTAAATACTTTGCAAAACGTCTTAGATAGGAAGACCCAATGAGATGGAATGTGCTGCGGGTGATATAGGAAGGCCTTGAAGTTGCTTTGCTCCCTGAACCCTGCTTATTTTGCACATTCAGGGACAGCGAGCAGTGCTGTGATATCGGTCTCAAGCTGCACTCTGGGATGCGCAATCGCTTCTCCTTCTAGCACTGTTTTCTCATTAACCATCCTCTCACTGCCAGATGACAATAATGGATTTAGCATTTCCAAGGGGACTCGGGGCTGCAAAGCTAAACCCTCTCTCTTTGGAAAATAATCTTCAGCGGCGTGTTTTTTTGTGCGCCTATTTGCGTTCTAAGTTGCTTTTCATGCATTTTCTCGATTCAAAGACACTGCTTATTTTTGCCTAGAAGCAAACGGAAGCAAGGCCAATCAATTATAAGATGACTGTGAAAAATACATGTGATCGTGGACAAAAATACCAATATTAAGCGACAGAACATTAATATAGCTTGAAGCGAGTCTGCGGCAAGCGTCTCAGTGGCTAAGCCTTTCTTCCTAGAAAAATAGTCTTTCATTCCAAAAACAGCTGTAAATGGGAAATTAAAAGGGGTATGCGGTAATACTGCAAAGGCTCACGTTAAATTCAGGTTAGATTAGTCGTTTGCTACCAGTAATGTTTTGAGTCTGAAGTACTGTTTATGCCCACTTTTCCCCAAAACTTTGTGGAAATTTTAAAATATACTGAAAAGGGCACATTGAGCCCTATTCTGAGTGTCTCGGGAAGCTCAAATTCGTGCACAAATTAGAATTTGCGCCCGATTCGAGATTACAAGTGGTGGAAAAAATACTGCACTTTTTTTTCACTCTGTATACATTTTGCCTAGTTACATGTAGCAGATTCAACATGGGAAACACAAAACATTCCCCCATTCATAGCTCAGAACAGAGAAAACGTGTTTTGACACTTTTTCCTCCATCCTGAGGTACAGAAAAACGAATCGTAAGGTAATACTGCAGATATTAAACACCACACCTGACTATATTGGTATTTACCATTTGTGGTATTGTTGGACCTGTCAGTCTTGGGGTGGTCTTACCCCAATCTTTTTTGCCTTTACCCTCCTATTTTTCTGAATTCCTTTCCGAATTCGTTTCTGCTGGCATTAGGACTCTATGCCCTCTTGTCAAGCCTTGAACTCCACTTTTACTACACACAAGTCACCCTTATGGTAGTCTTGAGGTAGGCGAAAGGGTGGGGGTTCATTGAAATTAAAACATTAGACATGCAGTTTTATCTTTCACATGTTCTGGTAATGAAAAAATCCTTAATTTGTTTTCCACTACTGTGAGGCCTACTTCTTCTATAGGATAATATTCGATCACCATATTACATGAAATAAGTATTAACTTTTGATTGGGAACAGCACCCATTTCTGAATCACATGACTGTGTGTAGTTGGCAGATGGACTTTGTTTATTCCTCCCAGACAGCCACACAATAGAGGGATTAGGGGTACATGAATGGAAAATCATTGGTGGGATGTGGGGGTGAGCTGGGAACACCCTCACTCACAACTGGGTGGGCTGTGCCCTGCCGTCACACAAAGGACTTATTACCACTGCATTGTTCATGTAATCAGCTTGGAGCCAGGGCAGGAAACCTCAAGCCCTTCAAAGGTAGTTCTCTAGAAACTTCTCCCACTTCAAAGAAGGCACTAGAGTCAAACATAGGATGATAAGACCCACTCTTCAGTTAAGATCCTGGACCTGCAGAACGACTATCAGAGGGTTGCCTGTTGCTGTGGCCTGCTCTGTGCTTCAGAATACTGCTTGAAGCACTATAAAGGACAAGCTTTGTTACCTGAAGCTTGCCTTGAGTGCTCAAAGGCCTGCCCTTCTGCTCTAGCCCTGTTCCACTGCTCGAACTCAGGGCTACCACAGTGACTTCAAGAGCTAGTTGACTGGCATCCTTGATCAGAACCTCAGGGACAGAAAAGGCCCCATCTTGAATCCACACCTGGACCCAGCCTGAGTAAGTCCTAATCCCCCAAGTGGAGACCCTCCAGTACTAGAACCTTGGTGGGGGTGTTAAAGTTGCCCAGGTAGCCAAAATCTAAAACTTGACACTTCAAAATAAGTTTGGCTGAAAAGTGCTCTGAGAACCTAGAGGTGACCGAGACCAACCTGCATGCTGATTTGTCCAAGGTGCATTGCCAGTCAGCCTGCTTTTTTGGCAGCTCTTACTGTGTTCTTTTCTGCAGTAACAAATCCTGTTCAATGGTCCTCGGCCACAGGGGTATCCGGCTTCATGGAACTCTTGTTGGCTACAGCCTCCAGCTTCGTCTCACTGGAGATTTTTACTACTAAAAAAGAGACTAAGTCCAAACATAGAAATTTTCCCTGCAACTTCGTCTAGCAATTCCCCAATAACGAAGCCTCCTCTTTGGACTCCACCTGCAGCCGTGGCCTGTTGAATTTCTACATTTTCAGAGACTCTTTCTTCAAATTTTGTTTAAGTCTGAAGGTAAGCACCGACCTGGCATATACCACTATTTGTATCCGACTTGCACTCCATCACGGTCGACCATATTTTTTAACATCGGCCTGGGTTTGCACGGCTAGATGTCCACAGTTGCTGCTTCAATCTTTTAGGCACTAGTTTTTACCTTAAACTTAAAAAAAATAACTCTGGTTCTACTATCTGGATTTTTGTTGTTTTGGCGTCAAATAATTTAATAACATTTTATCTATTTTTCTATATTGGTCTAGATTTTTTTCTGTATTGTGTTTTTTGCTTTATTAATGTAGATGTGCTGCATAAATGCTTTACAAGTTTCCTCTCAGTTAAGCCTGACTGCTTTTGTGTCAAGCTAATAGAGGGTTAAGCACAGGTTAAAATAATGACAGATGGTTCACCCTGACATGAATTGTGGAGGTTTCTTGAGCAGAGTTAACACCCCACTCAACCAAAAACCCAATATCTTACGGGTATTACCTGCTAAAATAATGAAAAACACAACAAATCTTTAATTTGGAAGCAGAGATGCTCTAGGAGAGCTTTATGGTCCCTTAACTGAGTGCTGGCACATATGACTGTGAGTGCTGGGATGGAGGTCTCTTTCCCGTGCAGACCTGCTTCACACTATTTGAAAGTAAGTTGCAAGCTGATCCCCACACCATTAATATTAATGTAGTAGTAATATTAATGTGATGGTCTGTTTGTGCCTCACTGTGAACAGATTAACTGCCCTGTGAATAATTTTAGAATCCCTTGCCCTGCAATGGATGAGACTGAGCAATGCAGCAAGAGCCTTTGTGCACCAGGCACCTCCCTGGGAAAGAGTAAATTTTTCCAATATTCAGACCCCATGACTTGTTGATATGTGTTCACCAGGGTTAGAAACCCAGGGCCCCCTCAATATCATTGAGTACCACAGATTACATTTTCAGTCAATCAACTCCATAAGCATAGGGCATTTATAAACCAGATAGCCGTGCAATATTAAAAAGCTGCAGTTTTAATTGACCCAAGAAATTCTATATCTACAAGGAGTAATCTTAGCTGGATGCCAACGCAAGCTTAAATATTAGAGACGTAACACGCATATGACTATACCTAATTTACATGAAATGTATCTCTGACGACCTTCATATTCTAACAAAAGATCTAGAGAGCTAGCCTGGTGCATGGAATGTGACTGCACAGATAGACATGCTATTGTGCAAAACATTTTATAATCCTCCACTCTACAATGAAGAAACTGAGGATGTAGGAGAACATGGGTCTTTTCTGTGCTGTCTCAAGTGTTACAAGTAGTGTGGCCAACTTTTAGGTGCTAGCTCCACATTTGCAAGGCCTCTTAAGTCCAAAAACATTACTTTAAAGTATGCAATCCATATACACATCATTGTGTTTCGAAATGGCTACAGCAGTGTTCAGTAAAGCACTGATTCTTTCTTTATTTGCAGTTTCATATAGCTCGAACTTGGCTCAAAGGCATAAGAGCGCTTTACATGACCACCACTTACATTACAAAAGGCAAGATCTTTTACAATCACATGGCAAGTTTATTGACTCAGTCTTGTAGCACTCTCATGTGATCATCATCACCATTTCATTCTTTTACAGTGCAGCTTAAATGATTACCAAGCTTGCAATCAAAAGTGTGGTAATGGAAATGTGTTGTGTACTCCAGAACGTCTCCAAATGTGATACAGTAGTGCCTCCTCTGAAACTCCTATCACCGTGACCACACAGATAACTTTAGAAAGTCAAAGGATCAATTCTTCACAAAGCTCGTTTGGGGTAGAAAATGTCCTTTTTTTCACAAAGCTCATTTTGGGGTAGAAAATGTCGCTTTGTATAATAATATTAAACGAGTGAACAAACTCACACATTTAAATCTTTAAATCCATATGAACAGTGCATTTCGAGAAACGTAGTGGGAGGGACATTGCTTCAGGGGGAGAGGTGTTTGGTATACTACACCACCCTTATAAATATGTTTTGTGATAAATAGTTGGGTGCAAGTGCTTTCAGATGGGTATGGTGATGTGCTCTCTCTCACACAGGGCCAGATGTACAAAGCTTTTTTCTGTGTCCAAATGACCCAATCTGCAGAATCGGGACGTTTGACCTCAGAAATAGCATTTTCCAATCTACAAATGCTATTTTACGATTCAGTAATCTATTTACTGAGTCACAAAATAGATTTCTGAATCGCAGTTAGGAAGGGAGTGCCAAGGGCGTCCATTCCTAATCGCGATTCACAGTGGTGTGTATGATTGTTTTGTGATCATGAATGTGGTTGTGTTAGATCTGGCAGGTCTTGGCATGGTTTCCCTGTACTTTGTGCTTCTGACCTCCTGTTTTTGGATCCTGTGATGTAATTTGATTTTGTTGGTTTTGATACTCTGGCCACCTTACCACTGCTAACCAGTGGTAAAATGCCAGTGCTCTCTGTCTAAGTGTATTGGTAATTGGCTTTTCCATGACTGGCATATTTGATTTACTAGTAAGACCCCAGTAAAGTGCATTAGGAGTGCCCAGGTCCTGTAAATCAAATACTACTAGTGGGCCTGCAGCGTTGATTGTGCCACCCACATGAGTAGCCCTGGAATCCTGTCTCAGACCTGCCACTGCAGTGTCTGTGTGTGCAGTTTTTAACTGCCAGTTCGACCTGGCAAATGTACTCCCTTGCCAGGTCCAAACCTTCCCTTTTACTACATGTAAGTCAGCCTCAAGATAGCCCCATGGGCAGGGTGCAGTGTATTAAAAACGTAGGACATGTACTGGTGTGTTTTACATGTTCTAATAGTGAAATACTGATAAATTAGTTTTTCACTATTGCAAGGCCGATCTCTCATAGGTTAACATGAGGGTTGTCTAGAACTACCTTGTAAGTATAATTTCCCATTGGGAGCAGATAGAGATTTGGAGTTTGGGTTTTCTGAACCCTTAATTTAAAAAATACATCTTTTACAGTTAGGTTGTTTGTGAATTCCCTCTAGACAGTGACACAAAGGGAGCTGAGGTGTGTCCTGCATTCCCTGATGAGTCTTCCTGGGCTAGATAGGGAGGGAGGAGATGACACCTGCACTTGGAAAGTCTATGTCTGTCCTCTCACAATACGGTCTCCAGCACCCCTAGTGTGTGCCTGGTGCAGGGCAAGGAAGAGGCAGTGTCTTGTGCACTACAAAGACTTTCCTTTGAAGTTGGCCTACCTCAAAGGCAGAAAAGGGCATAAGTATAGGACCCAAAACTCCAGGCTTTTAGATTACTTCTGGATCAAAAGGAACCTCTGCCAAGGAGAAGAGCTTGATGCTTGAGGAGGACCTACCACTCCGCCTGTTGCTTTGCTGTGCTGGCCTGCTGCTGCTTCTTATGCTTTAAGAGGGAAAGGACTGGACTTTGCTTTCTGAAATCCTGCTTATGAAGTTTCTCCAAGGGCTTTGACTGAGCTAGGCCCATGTTCTGAAGTCTCAGGGCCATCAAAGACTTCATCTGCCAGTACCTGGCTTCTCTTGCTGAGATCCCTACCCTACCAAGTAGTGCCACATCCACTCCCAGGGCCCGTGAAAGGAGAAGCTATTGAACCCAAGGTGAAAAACCATGCACCGGAGCCGAGTGGCAGAAAAATCGATGCAGTGCCTGCACAGCGACTGAAAAATCGATGCAGCGCCAGTGAAATTGACGCATCACCAACTCAGCACAGATTCATTGCTGCTGTGTGGACTAATTTTCCACTCATTGTTTCTTGGTGTCAAAATCTTCAACATCACTGCCCAGACCTGAGGCTGCTTGTCTGGAAACCGATGTATTGCTTACCTGGGGAAGAAAGAATCAACGGACAGCCTCACTTGCAATAAGGAATCAAAGCATTGCTTGCTTTTCCGATGCATAGTCACTTGTGCAGCATTAATTTAAACAATTACGGCTAATACCAATTTCAAATTGATGTTAACCCATTTGCAAATGGGAAGGGATCACCAAGGGACCCCTTTCCCTTTGTGAAAGGGAGCGCAAACATTTTTTTCAGAGCAGGCAGTGGTCCTCTTGACCACTGTCTACTTTGAAAAAATTAAACTGAAACCTTTAATTTTTATTTTTGAAATACATTGTTTTCCTTTAAGCAGCGGTAGCTGACCCAAATCTCAAGGAGGGGGTGAGCATGGGAGAGCCTGAGGAGGGATAAAAAAAATTAAATGAACTTACCTCTTCCCACCACCACTGTCTCCTGCCACCTCGCTTACCTCTCCTCTTCTTCTGGTGATCCAGAATTCACTGGGGCACTAGCACAGGCCCCCAGGCAATCCTTGCACATGCTTAACCTAGCATGAAAGCAGCGTCAGGAATGGAATGGTCTGAGTGGCTTGGATTGCTTAGACACAACCATGGGGGCTGTGCAGTTTCTCCAGCCCGGCTGTTCAACACAGCCGAGCTGGAGAAACCTATGTGCGCTTGTATGTTTGGCCAAACACACATGCTCACTTAGGTGCGCTCTCTCCTCACTCGCCCCTCACTGAACATGCTGCTGGCTGAGCCAGCATCTGAAATATAAAACAATAATTAAATATTGTTTTATCTTTCAGCTCCTGGCTTAGCGAGGGGGCGACTCTTGTTCGCCTTTGGCAGTAACATCCTTGTGAGCGCGGCCATTTCCAAATGGGTCGCAATTTGCAACCTGCCTCATGATTATTAATGGGGTGGGTCACTTGAGACCCATTTGGGAATAGCTAACAGTGTCTGAGACTCATAAATTGGAAGTCGCTAAGGCTCGCAATTTGTGGCCCTTAGTACCCTTACCAATCCGAATTCCTCTCCCTTTATGCTGCCCTTTAAGCGCCACTCATGCGCCCTGCTTGTCCGATAATGTATTTTAACCTTTTTTTTTTGCTGCAAAAAGTAATATAGTTCCTGACATGAAAAGTGAAAAACATATTCTTACAATGTTATCAAACGAAAAGTGCCCATCGAATGCAGCAGCCAGGGCAAAAACGAATAGAGTAATGCATTGCTTACATGTGCGTACATGTTCTCAACATCATACAATAACGTTCATTGCTTTGCGAGAGCACTTCAAACGGATACTTTATTCTAGAGGAATGGGAAGAGGAAGGAGGTTGGGCCTTGTGGGAAACCTATTTTGATGAAAACTAGAATTCAAGTTAAGGCCCCAAAAGTTATGTCTATTTATATTTGAAACACGACCATGCAGAAATATATTTATCGCTGTTTGAACAAAGAACCACATTTTGTCGTACACGTAACGTAATATAGAATGCTATTGTAAATGTTTACCTTTAAATGTTCACATTTTTTAAGGCTAGACACAGACCGATTTCTTCTTGTGTGCATATCAATCTGTTAAAATATATTTCCTTACATGTTGCAATACAAATGATTTAGTGCGTGTGCTTTCCAGCACAGGGAAGCAAAATAATGAAATCAAAAAACTAAATACAGACCAGGAGTGAAAAAATGAAATATCTGCAAACACCACTTCGTTTACATCGACATTGTATTCAATGAGGCACAATACTGATAATTATAAACACTGATTCTATCAGGTAAGCGCATCCTGTCCTAATAAAAATCTATTCCGAGCCTTTGCAATGAAAAGCTAAAAAAGCCCTTATTTGCCTTCCAAAATGATTATATTTTCATGTCATTACATTTCGATGATATAAAGCAACAGAAGAGCACAGTCCTGGTGAAGGAGATGTTGGATACATGTTTGAAAACGTACCCTGATACTTGCATTTAAATCTATATAATACAATTAATTATTTCATTTGAGCCCCAAATAACACCGTTTGACCAAATTCTGTAAACAATTGCATTGCTAAAGTTCAAAGCACCTCGACATATGTGCAAAATGTGCTACATTACTTGTTTTTCCAGGGCCCAGAATTTGCTTTTCTTTGCAGCACCATGTATTCAACCCTTCTGCATAACTGGACGGTCTATTGCCATACATTTCTTGTGGCCCTGTGTACAATAGATTAGGTTTCCTTCTTAGGACTGAAAACAGAAGGTATGATTTATGAAGTGGTGAGGAGTGGGAAAGGATGGAATGGAAGGGAAGAAAAGGGAGGGCGAGGGGGAGAGGGAAGAGAGGTGTGATGTAGATAGAAAGTGGAGCAATTGCTCCAGAGCAAGGGGCAGATGGCGTGATTTGCAGTTTGGTGGTGGGCTAGGAGACGGGTGAGGAGAGAGAAAGTACACAGGTAGCCACATTGTCTGACTTCCACAGAAAGGATTGATTTAATCATTCTAAACAAGGATATCATTGTTACAATATTATGTATATCTGTAAGTTATAGACATAGCCAACAGAACAGGAATTGTGCTACCTTTCAAACAAAACAAGGTTTGTGCAATTCCAAAAACATCTCAAACTAGAGGCAATGACACTTAAAAAGGAGAAGATTCTTCAATCATGTTGCCCGAAATTTAAACTATGTAACTCTACCCATCAAACTCATCTTCATTCTCCGTTAGATCAGAAAAGAGAAAAATCCACCTCCTCAGCAGATATGTTTGTCCAACTTGATTGAGATTTTCTAGACAACTTTAAAGAAAGTATGGATTATATTAAAGACACAATGAGGAGTATTTTCCTTACTACCTATCAGCAGCAAACAATACAATAGCAAACAATGCATCATTAACAAAGCTACTGTTCCCATGAGCAATGTAGTAAAAATAAACAGTATACCACAACAATAGAAACAGTAGTCAGTTCATAAAAATCACCTGCAGCTTATCCTGTGTCTCTTTTCCTTGAGAAATAATCTTCCCAAATTTCATGAGGTACACTTCTCTTTCAATTCTTTGCTCCCCTACTCCTCCTTTTAGACAACTCTTGTTAAAAAAATATCAAACATTTTAATCAGATGAGGTCAGAAAAAAATGAATACCTCAATATTTAAAACATGACAATGACGATATTTCATGCGATGTCTCTTTATAGTCAAACTTTCCTGTATCTTTGGCAATGCATATCACCGTTCCACTGTTCTGTCTTTTATTCTTTTTGTGGCTCCACCTCCTTTTTCTGAAGGGTGGGATATTGCTCGCCTTAGTGTAATAGATTCCAGATTTTGTATAATATCTATAAAATGTACATTCTATTGCAAGACACAGAGGGTCTTATTGTGCTACATTAAAGCTTATTCAGAACTGCAGACCCAACACTCAACTGCCTTTAAATAAACTCTTTAAAGACTGATGTCCCTGAGAAATCAGCTGCTCTCATTATGTCTTCCACCTGCGTACCTACCTGGAATGCATTTGAGTCCATGGTGCCTCTAACAAAATGTACTCCAAACAGAGAAACCTCTATTGCTGGCAGCTGAATAACCCACTTCACACACCTTGTTAGCATGGGAGATACCACTACTTGGAGTGGTGGTTTTAAAGAGATTAACAATTGCATTAATCCTTCTAGCCTTAAAATCTTATGGCCTGCTTAAGATATTGAGGACAAGTTACATTGTCACAACGGTGATGGATATCTCATTCGTTGAAATCTAAATCCCATTTTATCATATGGGATTTAGATTTCGGCAGACAGGATATCCATCACCATCATGACAGAGTAAGTCATCCACCAATATCTAAATTAGGCCTTTAGTTCTAAATTCATATTCCTTTAAATACTTAACTGCACAATTTTTGATTTGCAACCAATTCTAGTTCAGAAACCAACTTGGAGTTAGTATTCATTCTTTTGGAAATTATAGAAGTCACCCATCTGGCAAGAAAGACCTACCTACAATATCAAACGCCATCACATACAATACCCTTCAGCATGACACTAAACATCACAACATGACTAATGCACGTGACAATTCTTTAAATGCTAAATCTTTATTATTAAGCCATGGTAGCAAAGAATCAAAAATGTTGTTTACATTCCACAGTCATCCACATCATGGCTGAGGAAATAGTTGTAGTTTTTTACCCTTCACCTGTTTGTGCCCCATTTACATGTGTATGGATTGCAGAAATTGCAGTCCAGTGGCGTTACTTGTCCTATAATCCTTCCCCATTGTTCAGTGATAACAAAATTATATTGTGAACTGTCGATAAAGAAGTGGGATGCACATTCTGCTCCATTAACCAGCCTGACTAGCTAACCTGTGCTGAGTTGTAACTCTTGACAAGTAGTTTAGCCTGCTCAGAAACCCAAATGATATCCCATTCCTTCCTGAAACCTTTCAGAGCATCAACCCAAGAAGCTCTTGTCCTTATGAGCCTATTATCAAAGCTTCTGCAGGCCCTGCGTCTTGCACTGATAATTCCAAAATATCATCTGGTTAACATAACAGGGACCAGCACTATGGAGGGATTAGAGTCACTTCTGCTGACTGTCCCTTGACATGCACCACTGACATTGGAATCACCCAAAAAGTGGGGATGACTTAGTCCAGCTAATGATCACACTCTTGGAGAAATTTATATATTGCCATTGCTCCCGGTCTGGTCTTCAATTGAATTACTAGTCTTTTTGAGAATTGACTCTGAAGGACCCTAGATCTAGATGGCTTCGACCCCACCAATCCTGAATCCTCCCTACTATGGTGGGGTTAGGCATTTAATCACTATAGTCTGTGAATTAATGAGACTCCCAGTCCACTACCTCATTGCACACACCTTGAATATACTCTGCTAACACCAAGATCAGATGTTTCAGGCTAAAATTGTAAAATGACCTTTGCTAATTCTGTTAGGCTTCTGATTGATGTCCCCCTCAGGTGGTTGACTTTACATACTGATATGATATCTAGGAATGGGAAAGAATTTACGTGATTTCTTTCTGTATTAATCAAATCTTTCTCGTGGATAATTTCTGGACCCTTTGTGAATCAAGTCAACCATGAATGAATTGTGAAAGTGATAGAACTGAAAAAAGTTTTTTTTTTTTTTAAAGTGAAGTTAAATTCAAGATGGCCACCTGACAATGTTACAAAGATTGGCGTATCCCCTCATGTATTCTTCTGAAGTTGTGCAACATTGGACAGTGATTTGGCAGCCAATCCATTGGGACGGGATTAGGGTTACTAGGAGGCAATACATCAATCATAGTGGCCAAATTGTAAGTGTGTGAGGGTGTTATTTACCTATAAATGCTGGTTACCCAAGTGTGAATAAACCTTTGTGTTCACTGCTTGCTGATAACAGGTGGAATGAGTTCCCAATGCTGTTTGAGAAGACACCACTCCACTGGGTCATTTCATGAATTGGCAGTGATTTGTAAAGCAGATTTTGCTGCATATTAAGGCAGTTAAGGCAAAGCACTGGGTTGGTGCTTTATTTATGTGACGGTTTTTCATGCACTGCGACCTTATAGGTATTGAAGATTCTAAATTGAAGATAGATGGTGAACACCCTTTGTGGCTGGTGAGAATTGGATTACGTGTTCGAGGCTGAGCTAATCCAAACAACTTGAAAGGATCAGGAAATACCATGTGGAGTTCTGTGTTATTTGCTGATTGTTTAAAAAATATTCTTGCAAACAGTCTTGTGGCTTGGGGTGTGGTGATATCACTGCCTTGGGTGCTGAGAGGAACCGTAGTTCCCGCACACTGTGGATCACTACAATAGATTCATTGTGTTGGTAGCTATTATGAAACTTATTTTATGGAAATAATGTGAACGTTACTGTAGGGTGCAGAGTAGTGATCTCTTTTGAATAAAATATTTGATGTGGCCTACCATAGATGTGCTTATGAACCAAAGGGGAACCAAAAGAGTTCTCAATCTTGTGGTTGTTAGTGCAGGAGAACCTGTGTTTATGGTGTGGGTTGACAGTTTCAGTAACATTCGGCCCTCAATTTACCTAAGTCCCCTTGCTTCTCCTCAGATGGTGATCTTGTTCTTCTGTGCTTCAACCAGAGGGGCACATTCCAATAGGACTCTGTATCTTTCTCAGGTCCAAAGGAATGCTCAATTACATCTTCATCCACATAATTCTGTCACTCTCTGAGGAAGTGTCTGAATCCTCCCATTCATGACACCTTTTCCTACCTCCCATGGGAAATTATCCACAAGGTTCAGTGTTGCACTCTATAAAGAAAGCTTGCAGTTCATCAAAGGGGTCCATCATCTCAGAGCATTCTCTGTCTCTCTTTATTTAGTGGCCTCTTGCACTCTACTGAGCTAGTGAAAGAACTCATGTTCCTTTGCTTTTTCATAGGGCATTATTCTCTTGCATGTCCTTATTTCCAGAAACTTTACTTTTACTGCTCCATCTAGGTGTCTCCTAGAAAAGCTCTTGACCTGTGGCACTCTTTGTGGAAGTAGTTTCAGGTTTGCTTTCACTGGTTCCAATGCCTCTCACACTGCACACTGCACAGTTTAATCTACTAATGCACCTATTACACACTTGAAGCTACGAGCCAATGGAGAATCACATTCTTCTAATTCCCCGTCTTGGGACTCATAAAAGGGATCCTTCTCCTCAGCTGTATTTCCTGTTCTCTGTATCATTGAGCCACTCTCCTGCTATTAAATCTTATACTGCTGCCAAGCTAGGGGCGCCCTATATCCCTGATCACTAGAGAGTTTAGAAAGTCTTTAATGGAAGAAATGTGGTCTAGCCAATAAGCCCTGAAATTGTTGCAGTCTTGGGGTTATTTATTTTTTTGCCATTAACTACTAACCATGTAAGTTATTCTTTTTAGTGCTGCTGAAATCATTTGCCAACTTTACCCTATGAAATTTTGTAGGGCTTTCTATGTGGCCTTCTGCTACTCTTTTGCAGCAACCTTTAACTTACAGCACCTCTTCTTCCATTTGGCACAAATGACGGTACAATGCATGAGATGGGTCATACCTCAACTAATTCCAGGTCTCTTCCTGCAATTGGCTCCAAAAACAATGTGACTCAATAATTTCAAAGAGAGAGAGAGAAGCCTGTCATCTCATCCTCAGCGCTGTAGTGGGCACTTTGCCACGGGCTTATTCAACCAAGCTGCTTTCGACTGGTGGTCTATGAAGAGAAAAGTCAGCCAGATCTATGGAGCCAATTCAAAGCCTCCGTGATAGTGTGTGTGTATTATGCTGTCCCTCACTGAGAGATACCCTCAAGATCTCTCACTGAGAGACACTTTCAAGCCTGTACAACTCTATTTATCAATTGCACTTATCACACTGCCAGGTCTTTAAGCAAACCACAGCATAAAGTGGTACCAGAAATGTGCTCAAATTCTTTTGAAAACATCTACCCATCTATGCAAATGCTACAAATTTGTGACAGAGTATCCCATCCACCACACTCAATATCAGGCACTAAAACATTAAGACCTCAAGTAGCGAGACAATTGTTTAATCTCTTTAAACCCAACACAGCAAGAAGTGGCATCTCTAAAGCTAGCAAGGTGGGTAAAGTGGGTTATACAGGCTGTCTGGAATAGATATCTATCTGTTTGTAGCACATTGTTTTGGAGGCCGTTTGGCCTCGAAGACAATCCACGTGGGGACGCAACTGGAAGACATATTGCGAGCAGCTGACTGGTCAGTTGTCAGTTTATTTTCAAACCAGTTGAAAGTGTTGAATCCGCAATTCTGTATAAGATTTATTCAGCATAATAGGGGCCTCGATGTCTTGCAACAGAAAGGAGATTTGCTAGATGATATACAAAGTATGAGTTCCGTTCATCACTGGTGAATACTATTCCACCCTTCAGAAAAAGAAGACAAAAAAGAGGAATACCGGAATGTTTATGGCATATGCATTGTGAAAGATACAGGAAACTTTGGTTGTTAAGAAATATTGTCAAGAAACGTCATTGTCATGCGTTAAAGTTAGAGGTTTTTCTTTTTTTATGACCCCACCCAATTACATTGTTTGATGTTGGTGTCTGGAGATGTTCAAAAGAAGTAATAGTGGAGCAAGGAATTAAGGTAGAAGAGTCCTCAATGAAATTCGGGACGATGATTTTGCTATTTTTGTCGGATTTTTGCACCAAATAAAAGTGGCACAGGATAGGATGTCAGTCCTGACGACTGTTTCCTTTGTTTGTAGCCTGCTGTCTATATTTACTACAGTGGTCATAGGAGCTGTAGTTATTTTAGGAATGTATTGCTTACTTTGCTGCTGATAAGTAGTAAAGAAAGGGAAAGCATAATTTTCTTGCAACAGTCGTTATGGCCAACGGATATTGGCCGCTGCCATGGACTCTTACAGTTAACCTAGCCTAACTCCCACCGACAATTACAACGCTCTATGAACTATGACCCTGGACTCTGACATAAATGCTGTACTAAGATGTGTTAAGATGTCCCCAACCTCACTCCATTTTCCTGCACCTCTGTACATTTTCCTAAGAGGGATTCCTTGCAGCAGCCCTAACTCCTTAAACTATAAACTATACCTATTATTATTTTCGGTATCCTTTTTGTGCTGTTCTGTTGTTGTTGCACTCACCCCTTTCTATATAATGTACCATTGCCATTCAAAGTTAGTTACTCTCTTCATGAACTCTAGTTATTGCACACATAAATACTTCAAGTTCTAGACAATGTCAAGATTTCTTGAACAATATATGACTTCAGGACCTCTTTAGAAATACCATGATAGATGTCCATTATATACCTAAACACCAGTGAATAATTTGGCATCCTGAGGTGCTATGTTCTATGAAAGGCATTCATTACTAGAACAGAGAAAATTCTAGTGGAAAGTTAACACTTTGATGTATTAACTATTCTGTGTGACACCACAGCAGATCTCTGTTCACATCCATGGCATTTAATCCACCATCTGGACTGGAGCATCTCCAGGACCCATGGTTTCATTCAGTTGCCAAATACCTCGTTATACGTTGTAGTCCCATTCAGTAGTGGCTGCTGCCAGGAGGGAGGAGGGCAGCGCGTGGTGTGGGGGGAGGGCAAAAAAAACTTGCCTGCCACCTTGGTGTTCCACTGCCTCTGTAAAATCTTCTCTTCTTCCTCTCCTTCCTCCCCTCACCACCTAATCCAGCATAAGAGAAGCACCGGTATTGGCCTGAGTGGGCAGAAATGCCGCTAAGGGAGGGAGTGGGAGACTGCTTTTAGTCTCAAAGTTGCTGTGCAACACAGCTGGGTGGAGAGTTCTAAGTGCTCATTTCAGTTTGGCTGTCCTCAGACGGCTGGCTAAACTGATATGAACACTTAGTAAGGCACATACCACTCCTCCCTGTGCTTACACGCAGGATGCTGGCCCCACCCTACCCTAAGAAGTCAGAAAAATAAAGTGATAATAAAACACATTTATTATGACCTTATTTTTCTGCATTCAGCAGCGAGGCGACACTCTACCATAGCTGAAGGGTGGTCCCAGGTCCCACTAAGGATGCTTCAGCATTGCTCTAAAATGTTGGTTCCTCTGCCTCCAAGTATATTTAGGTATCTCATGCCAGCAACAGTAAAAAAATTCTCTTTTGCTTGCTTTCCTTTCCAGTTCCAGGTCTTCTTTTTGTCATTTTGCATTCATTTTGTCATCTTGCACACCTTTAATGTTGCCTAAACCTAGACCCTTGGAGACTCTCACATGTTTTACCTTGCTGTTAGAAATGGGGACTTTGGTTGGCAGTCAGGTTACCCGCTGTCCAATCAAGGACCCTCACTCTAGTCTGGGTAAAAGAGAATCACCCTCAGCTAACCCCCGCTCACCCCCTTGGTAGCTTGGCATGAGCAGGCAGGCTTAACTTCAGAGTGCTAGGTGTAAAGTATTTGTAGCAACACAAACAGTAACTTAATGAAAACACTACAAAATGACACAACACAGGTTTAGAAAAATAGAAAATATTTATCTAAACAAAACAAGACCAAAACAACAAACATCCACAATACACAAGTCAAGCTATCAATTTAGAACCAAAAAGAGTCTTCATGTAATTTTAAACACAACGCTAACGCTGTTAGCGTGGAAATGTACCTTGGTGAGTCAAAAATAACACAACACGGGCGAGTGTGCATCAAAAAGGGCTTGCGATGCGTGGATTTCACTCATGAGCAAGACCTTGCGTCGTTTATCCTTCATTCGAGTCAGCGTGCGTCGTTTTTTCTCTCTGCAGGAATGTGTTGCGCCGATTCGAACCGCACTCTTGGGTCCTGCAGGCCTTGCGTTGTTTTTGCATGCCCAGCGATGTTTGCGCCAGAAATCCTGCTGCACGATGATCCGAAAACCACGCAGCATGGGTTGCCATATCACCAGCCTCTGTCAGCAATGCTGTGCATCGTTTCTCCAGCCGCCGGCATCGATCTTCCAGTCGAGTTGCAGACGAGTGTCGATTTTCAGCCGCAAAGTCAGCGGCGCGTCGATTTTTCAGCCGCAGATCAGAGTCGTGTCTATCTTTTCCCCACACGGCGTTCGGTGCATGGGTTTCTCACTCTTTGGCTGCCAGCTTCTCCTTTCAGGGTCCCAGGAACTGGATGGGCACCACTTGGCAGAGTAGGAGTCTCAGCAGAGGCTCCAGGTGCTGGCAGAGAGAAGTATTTGCTGCCCCTGAGACTTCAAACAACAAGAGGCAAGCTCTAAATCAAGCCCTTGGAGAGTTCTTCACAAGAAGGAAGGCAACACAAAGTCCAGTCTTTGTCCTCTAGGACAGCCAGAATCAGCAACTGCAGGAGGGCTCCACAAAGCACAGTCACAGACAGGGCAGCTCTTCTTCCTTAGCTCTTCAGCTCTTCTCCAGGCAGAGGTTCCTCTTGGTTTCCAGAAGTGTTCTAAAGTCTGTGCTTTTGGGTTCCCTTCTTATACCCATTTTGCCCTTTGAAGTAGGCCTACTTCAAAGAAAAGTGTCTCTTGTTTGTGAAATCAGGGTAGAGACACAGCTATTCGGATCACTGGTGCAGCAGGCATCCATCGCTGGGAAGATAGAGCTATGGCGGAGAATCGTGGACAGGGTAAACGCCGTGGGACAGCACCCCAGAAAAAGGGATGACATCAAGAGAAGGTGGAACGACCTATGGGGGAAGGTGCGTACCGTGGTAGCAAGACACCAAATTGCAGTACAGAGGACCGGCGGTGGACCCTCACCTCCTCCCCCACAACTAACAGCATCGGAGAAGAAAGTCTTGGGAATCATGCATCCTGAGGGCCTGGAAGGAGTAGCAAGAGGACTGGACTCTGGTAAGTCAAATCTTTATTACTAACACCCCACTTACCTGCATGCTATCACCTACCACCACCCATACCATCACCCCCATTACTCCACCACCTCACAAACACCTCACCATCACAACCCACCCATCTCAATACCAAGCCCTGCATGTAAGACCAATGCACGGACCCCCATCAAAGACCTTCATGGACACCCATCACTAAAGCATGCACACTAGAGACAATCACTAAGCCCACCAAATAACTACTCACACAAGGCAAAGCTGACAGGGCAATAACAACCATAGAGGGCAACACACCCATGCACAAGATGCTTCACGCAGAAACAATAACACTGCATTTACATCCCCACAGGTCCCCCATCCAACGTCACCGGAAAGGAGGTGCAAGCAACATCCAGTCCCCTCCCAGAAGAGGCCCACAGTGATGACAGCGGCTCTATGCGCCTGGATCTGGATGACCGACCTGGCCCATCAGGGATCTCCGGACTATCGGTTACCCAGGCACAGTCCTATACCACCACAGAGCCTCCCTCCTCAGGAAACACCACCACAGCAGCCACCCAGCGGGCCCGTACCTCTGTTCCCAGGACACGTCAATCAGCAGTGTGTCCACCGCTACGGGGACCCCAGGCCATACAACAAACACAGGATGATCAGGGACCTGGGGTCAGTGGCAGTGGGCACACAGTTCAGGGGACACAGGCACAGGACAACAGGGAAGCTGGGAGAACTGCTGTGCGACAGGGGGAGGACAGGCCCAGGGAACTGAGTCTCCAGGAGGCACTTGCAAGGATCCTGGGAGCATACCACCATTCCCAGGAGACAATGGGGGAGATACTGACATGTTGTAAGAGACCCACCGGCTGCAGGAAGGACAGTACCTGGGGATCAGGGAGGACCTGAAGGACATCCACACTACCCTGGTCACCATTGCAGGGGTGCAGGGGGGCTGGCAGACATGGGCAACACCATGAGGGAGGCAGTGGCACACCAACAGGCCCCTGACACTAGCCACACTGAAGAACAACCCTCCACCTCCGCTGCCGCTAGTGGACAAGAGGCCCCGCCACAGGACCAACAGGCCACCAGCACCCCTCCACCTGCAGAAGGAGAACCACCCCGCAAACGGTCCCTGCGATCCAGGCAGAAGCCAGAGACTATTGCCAAGTCCCCCACCTGGAAATAAGACTCTCCTGAATGTCACCCTTATGTCCCACTCTGTCACCCTGTCCACCTTGAATTGCCATTACTCCCCTTCCTATTCTCCCTTGGACAATGCACCTGTGATACAAATAGACTGGACTCTAACCTGGACTTTCCTCCACCATCACCACAACCAAGTATGGAGTCTGTCAAATGATTGAACTATGTATTTCTTTAACAAGCTGTAAACATTGCAACTCAACTGTACAGTAGTGTGTACATAGGTATGACC
Organism: Pleurodeles waltl; assembly: GCF_031143425.1. Taxonomy (NCBI): domain Eukaryota; kingdom Metazoa; phylum Chordata; class Amphibia; order Caudata; family Salamandridae; genus Pleurodeles; species Pleurodeles waltl. The sequence goes on along the minus strand of NC_090446.1, from coordinate 918,537,067 downwards.
TGTAGTTGGCTGCAGTCAACACACCGGAAGCCAGAATGGGGCACAAATATCTGCAAACAGAGATGCCAAAGGTTACAGTGAGTGGCCATAGAAGTGGGAAAATCAGCCTGCCACTGACACTGTCAAACACAAAACTATCAAGGTAAAGTGAAGTTACCTGTGTCAGTGGAAGTATTGTCGTATTATTGCAGTTCTGTTGTCCTCATCCTCCTCATCTTCACTGTCCACAGGGTCCACTGCTGCCACACGGCATCTCCAGCCTAATCCTCCTGCAGAAAAGGCACCTGGCGTCTCAAGGCAAGGTTATGCAACATGCAGCATGCTACGATGATCTGGCAGACCTTCTTGGGTGAGTAGTACAGGGCTCCACCTGTTAGATGGAGGCAACAAAACCTGACCTTCAGGAGGCCAAAGGCCCTTTCGATAATCCTTCTTCTCCGCCCACGTGCCTCTGTCCTTGTCCTGGGATTTCTCACAGGGGTCAGTAGCCATGAGAGGTTGGAGTAACCAGAGTCACCTGCAAATATCGAGGGACAACTGTTAGCCACACACTTACCCTTAGGACCCACACCATACCCATACACCAACATCCACTGGGTGGGAAGCAGGGCTCACCTTCTAGCCACACCCTGCGCCTCTGGAGTTGTACCATCATATATGGGATGCTGCTATTCCTCAGGATACAGGCATCATGCACAGACCCAGGATACTTTGCATTGACATGGGAGATGTACTGGTTGGCCAAGCACACTATCTGCACATTCATCGAGTGAAAGCTCTTTCTATTCCTGAACACCTGTTCACTTCTCCAGGGTGGGGGGGGGGGACAAATGCAATATGTGTACCATCAATAGCCCCAATAATGTTGGGGATATGTCCCATTCCATAGCAGTTATCTTTCACTGTAGTCAAATCCTCCCTCTGGGGGGAAACGATGTAGCTGATCATGTGTTTTATCAGTGCAAACAACACTCTGGTCGGCATGTTTGCGAACATTGGCTGTGAAATTCCTGCTGCTAATCCCACTGTCACTTGGAAAGAACCAGTTGCCAAGAAATGGAGCACAGATAGGACTTGCACAAGAGGGGGGATCGCGGTGGGGTGATGGACAGCAGGTATCAGGTCAGGCTCCAATTGGGCACACAGCTCTGTAATTGTGGCCCTGTCAAGTCTGTAGGTGAGGATAATGTGTCTGTCCTCCATTGTTGCAAAGCCCACCAGGGGTCTGTACACGGGCGGATGTCTCCATCTCCTATTCATCCGCAGTGGTTGTAATCTAGGGGGCAAAACGGTGAGCAGCTGGTCAGTATACCATATTTCCAAACACTACACTGCATTGCATGTTGTGCTTTAACTGTATATTATTGTATAGGCCCAGATGATGCATATGTGTACTGTGATGCAGCTTGGTGCCATGGCCTGCCCCCCCTGAAATGGCGTCCGCCTGTCCTGAATGGAGGGACATGTGGAAATGAGTTAATTAAGCTGACATTGTGCGCTGTGGCGGGAGGCGATCGAGTACCGCCGTGCAACTACTCATTTGTTATTATTGGCCCCTATGGAGTACAGTGGCCAATGGTGATATACGCCGTCGGTGACGGTACTCACTGCTGCGGACGTGACCACCATTTTCTATCTGTTCACTCACTTGTTACCTGACCTTCAACAGGAGAGGACCTACACTGCAAGTGCTGCTGTGACCTGTTTCTGGAACCGACCATGGCTCGAGTCATTGGGGAAAGGGCCCCTGCCTTAACCTCTGCGGAGTTGGAGAGCCTGGTGGTGGACTCCTCCTACAACCAATTCCTCTTCCTCCACTCCCAAACCTTCACTCTTGTCCTGCCCCAATGCCCCTAAGAAGCATCCGTTGACCTCTTCCCTTCCCCCATCCTTCACGTTGGGCCAGGGTGGTCAGAACCCAGGCAAGCACCTCAGCCACACAGTCCATGGACACAGTAGTGTCCACAGCAACTGCAGGTGGGAGAGGATCCCGGGAACCAGCCAGCAGCACAGAATGTGTGCCAACACCAGGTGCATCACAGAAGGGCAAGTAGGCACCACCAGCTGAGAAAGCGAAGGGCAAGGAGGCACCACCAGCTGGGAAAGCGAAGGGCAAGGAGGCACCAGCAGCTGGGAAAGCGAAGGGAAGGCGGCACCACCAGCTGGAAAAGCGAAGGGCAAGGAGCAATCCCCGGCTGCTGACAGGAGGGGCAAGGAGCCTGCACCTGCAGGCAGGAAGGACAGGAGGCCTGGTGCTGGGACTCATTCTGAGTCCCCACCACCAACCATGGCAGTTCAGCTATCTGAGGCTGCAGGGTAAGGGCTGGAGCCTCCCCCCACCACTGCCAGCACCGCCACCAGCACCATCACCAGCACTACTGCCAGCATCAACAGTCCCAGTGGGCAGCCATCTGAGGCTGCAGGGAATGGGCTGGAGCCTCCCCCCACCACTGGCAGCATTGCCAACAGCACAACTGCCAGCAGCAGCAGCTCCAGTGGGCAGCCGTCCGAGGCTGCACAGGATGGGCCAGAGCCTCGCCCCACCACTCCCAGCCCCGACACCAGCCCCACCAGTGCCACCACTGAGCAGCCATCAATGCCAGCGGGCAGAGTGTAGTCCTGCCTCCATGGGCTGTGGTGTGTCCTTGCCTCTGCAAATCCTGTAGGTGTGACACCCAGGCGAGAGTCTGTGCCCTTGCACTCCCCAGGATCTGCTTCACAGGGCACAAACCCCCCTCCAGTACCAGTGGAAGAAGCCATCCACTCACCCCGTCCTTCCCAGGTTGAAGCACACTGGACACAAGGCCCCCTCCAGAACCAGTGGAAGAAGCCATCCACTCACCTCATCCTTCCCAGGATGAAGCACACTGGGCACAAGATCCCCTCCAGAACCAGTGCAGAAGCCATCCACTAGAGAGACTGTGGCTTTGCACTCCCCAGGACCAAGCAGTGGGCACACCACCCACTTGAGAGACTGTGGCTTTGCACTCCCCAGGACCAAGCAGTGGGCAAATCACCCACTTGAGAGACTGTGGCCTTGCACTCCCCAGGACCAAGCAGTGAGCAAACTACCTAATTGAGAGACTGTGGCTTTGCACTCCCCAGGACCAAGGAGTGTGCAAACCACCCACTTGAGAGACTGTGGCCTTGCACTCCCCAGGACCAAGCAGTGGGCAAACCACCCACTTGAGAGTCTGTGGCCTTGCATTCCCCAGGACATTTGACAGGGCATTTGCTCCCTCCAGGACCAGTGGCGTTGTACCATCTTCCGGCCGAGGTGCCCCCCCCATTCCCCGTCCCCCTGAGGTGCCTGTGTATTTTCAACCTGATGCCCCTGCAGTGTTCTCTCCGTGTTGTTGCAGGAGTGAGGTTGGACCTTGGCCTATGTGATGTGGCCCTGTGGCCCACAGACATTAAGGATTGGGCGGTGTCTCAACATTTGTAAATATGTATATACATTTGTATTTTGATGCACTTGTTCCTGTTATTTTACCGTATTACACTAAGGGGGTCATTCCGACCCTGGCGGTAAATACCGCCAGGGCCGGGGACCGCGTGAGCACCGCCAACAGGCTGGCGGTGCTCCCTTGGGCATTCTGACCGCGGCGGTTCGGCCGCGGTCAGAACAGGAAAACCGGCGGTCTCCCGCCGGTTTTCCGCTGCCCTGGGAATCCCCCATGGCGGCGCAGCTTGCTGTGCCGCCATGGGGGATTCCGACCCCCTCACCGCCATCCTGTTCCTGGCGGTTCCGCCCGCCAGGAACAGGATGGCGGTGAGGGGTGTCGTGGGGCCCCTGGGGGCCCCTTCATTGCCCATGCCAATGGCATGGGCACTGCAGGGGCCCCCGTAAGAGGGCCCCACTTTGTATTTCAGTGTCTGCATTGCAGACACTGAAATACGCGACGGGTGCCACTGCACCCGTCGCACATCCTCCAGTCCGCCGGCTCCATTCGGAGCCGGCATCCTCATGGAGGGCTGTTTCCCACTGGGCTGGCGGGCGGCCTTTTGGCGGTCGCCCGCCAGCCCAGTGGGAAACCCAGAATGACCGCCGCGGTCTTATGACCGCCGCGGTCTTTTGACCGCGGTACGGTCTTCTGGCGGTTCCCTCCAGGCGGGCGGCTCCTGCCGCCCGCCGGGGTCAGAATGACCCCCTAACTGTCTTAAATTCCTTTTGTCTCTGCATTATTCCTGAGGGGTACGGGATGTATATGTAATGTTACTGCATCTGGTTATGTGTATGGTGTTGGGGGTGTTGCATGTGTGTGTGTTACTCTCTTTTTCCTTCCTCCTTCCCTTGTGTGCTAGGCGGCTGTACTCACCGTGGTCGTCTTCGCCGGCGTTGGGGGTCATAGTGCAGAAAAAGGTAGACGAACATGGGAAAAATGTGCAACTCGGGTTCCATGGCATCTTGGTTGTTCCCTGATTCTCCAGAGGTGAGTCCTTTGACTTCTGTGTTGTGTTTCTGCCGTGCTTTTGATGTCGTTGGTACTGCCCCGGAAAAGGTGGCGGAGAGGTGTGTCATATTACTGTGGGCGGTAGATTGTCTTCTGCCTGGCTGTTGGCAGTTACTGCTGTGGTGCTTGTTGATACCGCCATGGCGGTCAATGTGTTAAAGTGGCTGTCTGTTTCTGCGGTGTCCGCCACGGTCATAATTTCATTTTTGTTACCGCCGGCCTGTTGGCGGTATTACCGCCGCTTTATCACTGACCGCCAGGGTTGTAATGAGGGCCTATATGTCCTACCTTAACCATACACTGCACCCTTCCCTTGGGGCTACCTAGGGCCTACCTTAGGGGTATGTTACACGTAAGAAAAGGAAAGGTTTAGGCCTGGCAAGTGGGTGCACTTGCCAAGTCGAATTTACAGTTTAAAACTCAACACAAAGACACTGCAGTGGCAGGTCCGAGACATGATTACAGGGCTACTTATGTGGGTGGCACAACCAGTGCTGCAGGCCCACTAGTAGCATTTGATTTACAGGCCCGGGCACCACTAGTGCACTGTACTAGGGACTTACTAGTAAATCAAATAGGCCAATCATGGATGAACCAATTACATACACATTTTGTAAAGGAGCACTTGCACTTTAGCACTGGTTAGCAGTGGTAAAGTGTCCATGGTAACAAAAACAGCGAAATCAGAGTACAGCACACTTCAACAACCTGGGAAACAGAGGCAAAAAGTTAAGGGAGACCATTCCAAGGATGAAAAGTCTAACACATGCCCCCCCCAGCTGAAAGTGGGGAGCAACTACCCAAACTCATTGGAGTTCTCATCACTAAGGTGGAAGAACCTGGACAGACCATCAGCACTGGCGTGTTCTGTACCAGGACGGTGTTCCACCGTAAAGTCCATCCCCTGTATGGAAATGGACCACCTCAACAGTTTTGGTTTCTCACCCCTCATCTGCATTAACCATCTGAGGGGCCTGTGTGGTCGGTCTGAATCCGGAAGTGAATCCCAAACAAGTAGGGTCTTAGCTTCATCAGCGCCCAGACCACAGCAAACGCTGCACGTTCTATGGCACTCCACCTATGTTCTCTGGGAAGTAACCTCCTGCTAATGAAGGCTACAGGTTGATCTAGGCCCTCTTCATTAAGCTGTGTGAATACTGCTCCAATACCATGCTCTGAGGCATCTGTTTGCACAACAAACTCCTTGGAGTAGTGAGGTACTTTCAGCACCTTCAGGGAATTAAAAGCGGCCTGGCAAGCCTCTGTCCAGATCACCTTCCTTGGTTGTTTCTTAGAGGTCAACTCAGTCAATGGGATCACAATGGTACCATACCCCTTGACAAACCTCCTGTAGTAGCCAGTGAGGCCTAAAAAGGCCCTCACCTCAGTCTGGGTCTTGGGAGGCTCCCAAACCTGAATGGTGTCAATTTTTGGCTGTAGGGGTGCCACCTGGCCACTTCCTACCAGGTGTCCCAAGTACACCACAGAACCCTGCCTTATTTGGCACTTGCTTGACATAATAGTGAGATCTGTCTTCCGCAGGACCTGTAACACTCTCCAGAGGTGTTGCAGATGTTCTTCCCATGTGGAACTAAACACAGCAATTTCATCCAGGTAGGCAGCACTGAACTCATCCAGCCCAGCCACCACCTGGTTGGCCAACCTCTGAAAGGGGGTAGGGGCATTCTTCACCCCAAATGGCATCACTTTACATTGAAAGTATCCATCTGGGGTAGAAAATGCTGACCTCTCCTTGGCCCCCTAAGTTAAGGCAATCTGCCAGTACCCCGACGTTAAGTCAAATGTACTGAGGCACTGGGCAGCTCCCAACCGGTCAATGAGCTCATCAGCTTGGGGGATGGGGTGTGCGTCAGTCTTACTGACCGCATTGAGTCACCGGTAGTCCACACAGAAACTGAGTTCTGGAGTGGCAAAAGGTGCAGCAGACTTTGGGACCAATACCACCAAGCTGGCCCAAGGACTGCTGGAATGCCCAATAACCCCTAGGGTTAACATTTTGGATACTTCATCCTTAATGCAAGCCCTGACCCTGTCAATCACCCTGTAAAGTTTCTGTTTAATGGGTGGATTGTCCCCAGTGTCCACATAATGTGTGCACAAATGTGTGACACCTGGGATCCGGGAAAACATTGAGGCAAATTGTCCCAACACCTGGTGAATGTCCCTCTGCTGCTCTTCAGTCAGGGAGGGGCAGAGGATCACTCCCTTCACAGACCCATCTTTCTCTCCTGCAGACAGGAGGTCAGGAAGAGGCTCACTCTCCGCCTCCACCTCATCATCTGTTGCAAGGAGCATGGACAGTTCAGTCCGCTCAAAGTGTGGCTTGAGGCGATTACCATGCAGGACCCTTACAGGGTTCCTTGGAGACAGCAAGTCTACCAGGGAGGTGACTTCAATCCTCAAATGGCCCAGTCCACTTGTCCTGGAGTGCCCTAGACTCCTCTGGTGCCATCAACCACACTTTTTGTCCAGGCTGAAACGCGACCAGGGTGGCATTCTGGTCATACCAGTGTTTTATGTCCTCTTGGATTGCTTCCAGGTTCTCCTGTGTGAGACTCCTGAAGCGGGCAGTCTGGTTTCTCAGAGCCAGCATGTAACCGAATACATCCTGGGTGGGGTTACTAGGAGATTTTTTGAAAGCCTCATTGACCAGACTTAAAGGTCCCCTCACAGGGTGGCCATAATTCAGCTCAAAGGGACTAAACCCAAGTCCCTTTTGAGGTGCCTCCCTGTAAGCGAACAGAAGGCATGGCAAGAGGACGTCCCAATTCCGCCTCAAGGTCTCTGACAGGACCATAATCATGCCTTTCAAGGTGCTGTTAAATCTCTCAACCAGACCATTACTTTGGGAGTGGTAAAGGGTGGTGAACTTGTAGGTTACCCCACACTCCTTCCACAGAGACTTCATATACGTGGATATGAAGTTGGCACCGCTGTCAGATACCACTTCCTTGGGGAACCCCATGCGGGTAAAAACCACCATCAAAGCACGACCCACCACAGGGGAAGTGATTGACCTCAGAGGAATGGCTTCTGGATACCTGGTGGCATGGTCCACCAAGACCAAGATTAACATGTTGCCCATGGCTGTCTTGGGATCCAGAGGCCCCACAATATCAATCAGTACCCTCTCAAAGGGAGTACTGACAACAGGTAAAGGTTGGAGGGGAGCCTTACATTTCCCCCCACTCTTGCCACTTGCCTGACAAGTTTGGCAAGACCTTCAAAGTGCATCTGAGTGCCTGCGCATTAGGGGCCAGTAAAAGTGGGTGAAAAGCCTCTCAAAGGTCTCATCCTGCCACAAATGTCCAGCTAAAGGCACATCATGAGCCAACCCCAGTAGGAAGGCCCTGATGCACTGGGGTACCGCCAGCACACGGGCTGACCCAGGCTCAGGAACCTTAGGGTCACTATACAAGAGGTCATACTCCCAATAGATCGGGTGTGATACTGGCTCCTTGCCAGCTGCCTGGTCTGCAGCCTGCTGCCGCAAACCCTCCAGAGTAGGGCATGTCCTCTGTGCTGCACAGAATGCTTCCCTGGTGGGCCCCTCTTCCTGCTGCCACAGCGACAGCTCAGGGACCTCCCGCATTTCAGCCACCTGTTCCCATGTAGGCTCCGGGGGGAGTCACCCTCAGGCTCCACCTCCTCCCGGACCGTGGGAACTTCTGGGGCCAGTTTCCTACACCCCTGCCGTTCCTCTTCACGGCGGTCCCCTGGGCCGCTGTTTCAGGCTCCAGGGGCTCTTGACCACCCTGACGGGCTGCCATTGACCGGGTGGCTACCCAACATCTCCAAGTGAGACCTGCGATCCACCTCCTTCCAAGGGGAATCCTCCAGGTCATTGCCTACCAAACAATCTACTGGCATGGTTGGACTCACAGCTACCTTCAAGGATCCTGGGACCCCCCCATTCAAAGGGAGCCTGTGCCTCTCTGCACAGGTGCTCTGAGGTGTCCACTGCAACTACTTGGTTAAGTACCCGGGGATCAATCTGCTCTTCAGACACCATCTGACTCCTCACTGTAGTTACACTGGCTCCTGTGTTTCTCAGAGCCTCCACCCTCTGTCCATTGATGGTCAGCCACTGCCTGTACTTTTTAGTGTTCTCAGGCACGAGGGTTCTCTGGAGCATCTCACTGTCCCCTAGTGAGACAAGGGTCATCTCAACTGGCTCCCACCCACCTGGAACCAACTCCTCCCCAAGTGCTACACTAGCCAAACCCTGGGGCTGCGCACCAGTGTGTGCCAATGTACTCTTGGGGCATTTGGGGTCCCCCTCACATGACCCACCTGGTCACATGCATAGCACGGACATGGGGGTCCCCCTGCCACTGGCTTCCCTTTGGAGAACCATGGCTTCTTTTCACTGGGGGGGGCTGGGAATCCTTACCCTGGGAATCGGTTTTGGGTCCTTTAGAGAACTCTCCCTGTTTACCCTTATCCCCCATTTCTTCTGAGAGGGACCCTGCCCACCCTTGACGTGGTCTCCCCCATACCTCTTCTGGACCCTGGTGCTCTCCCAGTGGTCCGCTTCCTGTGCAAACTTCCTGGGATCAGTCATTTTGCTGTCAATCAGGTGCTGGCACAGCTCTGGAAAACATAAACTGTATAAGTGCTCCCAGGCAATCAGATTGCAAAGCCCCTCATACGTAGTTACCTTACTGCCCTTCACCAACCATCCAGTGACCTGCAAAAAGAATCAACACATTCCAACCATGTTAGGGATTCCTTCTTCTTATAGGACCTACACTTATCCTTATTCTGCTCAGGAGTGAGACCATATCTTGTGAGTGGGGCATCTTTCATGATTGTGTAGGTGAGATTTTGAGCATCCCCCGAGGCTGTCAGTGTATCCCTCCCCTCTACCTCAAAGTGCTTCCACAGACCCAACCCCCAATCAGATTCAGGGACCAGATTCATGTGGAGACCAGACTCATACTCCTTGAACCACAAGTATATGTCATCCTCCCTCTTGTAATCCTTCACAAGATCTTTAGGAATGTGCACCCTCCTCTCAGGCTGCACTGTGATGTGTCTGCCACCATCCCTACTAGACTGACTTCTCTGATCCAGCTCCCTCAAGCTGAGCTCATCAGCCAACAACACCTTTGTCTCCTCTCTGGCCATCCTCATTTTCTCCAACTCCCTCTGGTGCTCCATATCTGCCTGTCTGTCCTGCAATTCTTCAGGGGTCAGACCCTTAGATGAGACACTGATACCTGCCCTGGAGACCATTGTGTATGGAATTCTCTTCCTCCTCCTCATCCTCCTCATCCTCTGTGTGCCCTTCAGTGATCTTGGCTGTCACTCGGGCCCTCTGCACCTTTTGCAGCCCCTCCTTCTTGGATGAGCTCCTAATTGGACTGTGAAAACTTTTACAGAACTGCTTCAACTGAGCCTTTATACAGCTCTCTAATTTCTCTAGGTCACAAGCAGCTCCAACTGATGCATCTCCAGATTGGGACATGATGAAATGTCAACAAAAGTGCAAAGTTCCAAAAGGCAGAAAAACAAGTTCCCAATGATGTTCAGAAGTAAATCAAAGATTACCACAAAAATGGATGTAGGGAAAAATCAAAGAAAAAGAGAAAAAACAAGAATCACAAGACAAGAAGTATGTGCTCACATAGTGGTCTGAACTCAAAACAGTAATGTACACTTAATCACTGTATGTCAAGTACAAATACAAGTCCAATCCCATCCGCTGATCACCAATGTTAGAAATGCTTTCTTTGGTTGGTAGTCAGGTTACCCACTGTCCAAGCAAGGACCCTCCCTCTAGTCAGGGTAAAAGAGAATCACCCTCAGCTAACCCCGCTCACCCCCATGGTAGTTTGGCACGAGAAGGCAGGCTCAACTTCAGAATGCTAGGTGTAAAGTATTTGTACCAACACACACAGTAACTTAATGAAAACACTTCAAAATGACACAACACAGGTTTACAAAAATAAAATATATTTATCTAAACAAAACAAGACCAAAACGCCAAAAATCCACAATACAGAAGTCAAGTTATCAATTAAAAACCAAAAAGAGTCTTCATGTAATTTTAAACTCAACGCTAACGCTGTTAGCATGGAAATGTACCTGGGTTTGTCAAAAATAACACTGCACTGGCGAGTTTGTGTCAAAAAGGACTTGTGATGCGTTGATTTCACTCACGAGTGAGACCTTGCGTCAAGACCTCCTTCAGTCGAGTCGGTGTGCCTCGTTTCTTCTTTCCGCAGGAGAGCGATGCATTGATTAGAACCACACTCTCGGATCCAGGCAGGCCTTGCGTCCTTTTTGCACGCCCAGCGATGTTTGCTTCAGAAATCCTGCTGCACAATGATACGAAAACCACGCAGTGGGGTTTGCAATCTCACCAGCCTTCGTCAGCGATGCTAGGTGTCATTTCTCGAGCCGCAGTCGTCGATCCTCCAGTCGCGTTGCAGGCGAGCATTGAATTTCAGCCGCGAAGCCAGCGGCGCGCTGATTTTTCAGCCACAGATCGGAGTTGCGTTGATCTTTTTTCTGCACAGCAGTCGGTGCGTCGATTTCTCACTCTTGGGCTGCCAGCTTCTCCTTTCAGGGTCCCAGGAACTGGATGGGCACCACAGTGCAGAGTAGGAGTCTCAGCAGAGGCTCCAGATGCTGGCAGAGAGAAGTCTTTGCTGTCCCTGAGACTTCAAACAACAGGAGGCAAGCTCTAAATCAAGCCCTTGGAGAGTTCTTCACAAGAAGGAAGGCAACACAAAGTCCAGTCTTTGTCCCCTAGCACAGGCAGAGGCAGCAACTGCATGAGGGCTCCACAAAACACAGTCACAGGCAGGGCAGCTCTTCTTCCTCCGCTCTTCAGCTCTTCTCCAGGCAGAGGTTTCTCCTCTGGAGGAGGAGCAGAGGCACCGGCGACGGAGGGAGCTGCATCCCACATGGCTCATGAGGCCGAATCCACTGAGGGCACCAGTGGGACGGAGGGCGAGAGGAATACCACGACGGGGACAGGAGCGACTCCTCCTCCGATGGAATCTCCCTGGTGGTGGCAGACACCTCTGAGCCCACCCCAACAACAGCTACAGCCGCCAACCCCCCACCAGCACCGTCTTCCCAGCAGCCACTCAGCATGTTTCCCATGCCCGCTCACCCAGGAGGGTGGGCATCTCCTTCTCCCCAGGCACCTCAGGCCCTGCTCCAGTCAGCCCTTCTGCCCTCAGTGAGGAGACTATTGACCTCCCAAGATCCCTTTCAGTTGGGCAGTCAACCATACAAAATGCCATCCAGGGTGTAGCAGGGCATTTGCAACAAACAAATGCATACTGAGAGGGCATTCACTCTGGTGTGGCGGCCCAACAGAGAGCATTTTAGGCTCTGGCCTCAGCACTGATGGCAGCCCTTGTCCCGGTGTCTAGCCTCCCCCTCCAACATCCTCTACCCAGACCCAATCCCCTCAACCCCAGCCTTTCCCAGGCACACCTTCAGACCAGCATTCACCCAAATCAACACACAAAGTGGCTCAGGCAAACATAAGCACCACACTTCATCTCATCAGCAGTCACACAAGCATCATACCCATGCAGACACACCAACATTCACTGCCTCCACTGTGTCCCACTCCTCCTCTTCGTCCACCACCCTCCCAGTATCATCTCCACTCACACCTGGATGCACTACATCTTCATCCACTACCTCCATCACCAGCACGCCCATCATAACACACCCCTCACTGGCAGTCACCACCCCCACAACCATGCACACGTTCCCTGTGTCCTCTCCCAGTGTGTCTGTGACCCCTCCTTCCAAAGTACACAAACGCAGGCACCCACCCACCCAACAGCCATCCACCTCACAACAGCATCCAGCCCATGCACCTTCACCCAAACTCAGCAGAAAGACACTTCCTACAACCACTCCCTCTTCCTCCACTCCCAAACCCTCTCCATCATCCCGCCCTAGTGTGTCTAAAAAACTTTTCCTGGCAAACATTGACCTGTTTCCTGCCCCTACCCCCGTCCTTCACCTCGGGCAAGGGTGTCCAGAACCCAGGCCAGCACCTCAGCCACCAAGTCGTCGTCCGCTGTGGTACCTGCAACTCACAGGGGCCTCAAGGGGGTACCCGTCAGGCCAGCCAGTGTTTCACTGACCCCTGCAAAGGACCATACCATACCTCCACCTGCCAAGCTGAAGAAGCGGACATCATGCACCAAGGGCAAGGATCATGACCCACCCAGCAAGACCGTCTCCAAAACTGCAGCTGCCAGAGCTGAGGTACCAACAGCAGCAGCCAAGGTGAAGAAGGGGCAGAAAAGCCAAGGCAAGACACCTCAGGCGTCGGAGCCTGCAGGTGGTGGCCTGGTGGCCACCATCAGAACCGACAGCCCCACCACCTGCACCACAGGCAGCACCGCCAGCATCCCCGCCGCAAGCACCGCCACCTGCACCGCCGCTGCCTTCACTACTGTCAGCAGCAGCATCCCCAGTGGCCAGCCATCAGAGGCTGCATGAGAAGGGCTGGTGCCTCCCTCCACCACTGGTAGCACTTCACCTGCACCACGGCTAGCACTGCCAGCATCCCCACCGCTAGCACTGCTGCAAGCATCGCCACCTGCCCCGCTGACAGTAGGACCACTAACAGCAACAGCAGCCCCAGTGTGCGTCCGTCCATCCGGGGCTGCAGGAGATGGGCTGGAGCCTCCCACCACCACTGGCAGCACCCCCACCAGCACCGCAACAGCCACCAGTTTGCAGCCTTTGTCGCCGCAGGATGGAGTCTGGCCCTGCCTCCATGGACTTTCCTACTACCTGACCCCTGCAAATCTCATGCCTCAGACATCCAGGTGAGAAAATGTGAACTGCCACACCCCATGTGCTGCATCACTGGGCACCAAGCCCCCTCCAGACCCACTGGAGAAAGGCATCCACTCACCCAATCCTTGGCAGGATGAAGCAGACTGGGCACAATGCCCCCTCCAGAAGTTGTGGAGAAAGGCATCCACTCACCCAATCCTTGGCAGGATGAAGCAGACTGGTCACAATGACACCTCCAGAACCTGTGGAGAAAGGCATCCACTCACCCAATCCTTGGCAGGATGAAGCAGCCTGTGCACCAAGCCCCCTTCAAAACCTGTAGAGACAGGCATCCACTTGAGAGACTGTGGCCTTGCATTCCCCAGGACCAAGCAGTGGGCAAACCACCCACTTGAGAGACTGTGGCTTTGCTCTCCCCAGGACCAAGCAGTGGGCAACCCACCCACTTGAGAGACATGAGAGACTGTGGCTTTGCACTCCCCAGGACCAAGCAGTGGGCAAACCACCCACTTGAGAGACTGTGGCTTTGCACTCCCCAGGACCACACAGTGGGCATGGAGCCCCCTTGAGGAGCAGTGGTGTTATTCCATCTTCCGGCTGATGTGCCCCCCCTTCTCCATCCCTCTGAGGTACCTGTGTGTTTTCTACCTGATGCCCCTGCAGTGTTCTCTCTGTATTGAGGCAGGAGTCAAGTGATTTTTGGTCCAGTGGGCCACGGACATTTGCAAAGGACAATGTATGACCCTATGTACATATTGTATATTTTTGAAAATACTGTTTTTTGAATTGTTACATATATCTGACTATTTCTAAAATATTACAGTTTAACTCAATTCCTTTTGTCCTTGCGTTCTTCCAGGGGGTTACGGGGTGTAAGTGTAATGTTGATGCATGTGTTTGTGTGTATGGTGTTGGGGTGAGGGTGGGGTTGGGGGTGTTGCGTGTATGTGTGTGTCACTCTCTTTTTCCTCCTCCTCTACCCTGTGTGCTAGGTGCAGTACTCACTGTGGTCGTCACTGCCGCCTTTGATATTCCTGGTGTATGAGGAGGTACACCATCATGGGGAGGACCTGTAACTCGGGCTCCATGGCATCCTGGTTCTTCCTTGGGTGAAGAGGTGAGTGGTTTCCTTTCCAAACACTGTTTCTGCTGTGCTTTTGATGGCGTTCGTACCGCCCCAGAAAAGCTGGTGGATTGGCGGGTTGTAATGGGTGGGCGGTACATTGTCTTCCGCCTGTATGTTGGCGGTGACCGCCGTGGTGTTGGTTGCTACCGCCGTGGAGGTCGGAGTGTTAAAGTGGCTGTCTATGATGGCGGTTTGCGCCGTGGTCGTGATCCCATTTTCTTACCGCCTGCCTGTTGGTGGTATTACCACCGCTTTAACACTGACCGCCAGGGTTGTAATGAGGGCCTATATGTCCTACCTTAACCATACACTTCACCCTGCCCTTTGGGCTGCCTACGGCCTACCTTAGGGGTGTCTTACATGTAAGAAAAGGGAAGGTTTGGGCCTGGCAAGTGGGTACACTTGCCGAGTCGAATTTACATTTTATAACTGCACACACAGACACTGCAGTGGCAGGTCTGAGACATGATTACAGGGTTACTTATGTGGGTGGCACAACCAGTGCTGCAGGCCCAGTAGCAGCTTTTGATTGACAGGCCCTAGGCACCTCTAGTGCACTGTACTGGAGACTTACTAGTAAATCAAATATGCCAATCATGAATGAACCAATTACATACACATTTTGAATAGGAGCACTTGCACTTTAGCACTGGTTAGGGATGGTAAAGTGCCCAGAGTAACAAAAACAGCAAAGTCAGAGTCCAGCACACATCAACAACCTGGGAAACAGAGGCAAAAAGTTAAGGGAGACCAATCAGTAGGGACATATTAAAGTCATTGGTATATGAGTATAATCATAGATTTGAAGATAGTTGAAGCCTGCCGTGGCATGGGTAACCTTTTTAATAATCATTGTTCCCCCTTCTTCCAAACAAACATAATTGTGGTACTGTCACCTTTTCACTGGGGTACCTGGAGATGTTCTGAGTAATGATCAACTTGACGATCGAAATAGCCACTCAATTGCCATCTTCTAGACTAATCGGAGCTGCCAGAGAAGTCTGGGGCTCTGCAGGGCCAGTAACATAAATATTCATATTTGTTCCCTAACTCATTTCAACAGCAGTGTCCGACCAAGCAAAGTATATATCGCCTCCAAGGGACCAGGAAAAAATATAGTGCCATCTCAATTAAGGTCATTTTTTGGAAGTACATTGCTGCCACTGCCTACATTCAACACTTAGCATTCCATGGAGCCTGGTTGACATGTAGCACTGACACCATTCTTCCTGTCTATAATAAGGATAGATGGGTCCGAGAAACGCTACTTATGTAAGTGGCATTCACATATTCAGGAGAATATGACAAGGGTTCATAGGGTGGCATATTGCTACATCACAAAAACCCGTCTCTGGGCAGCACCACCCCATCTGCTATCCTGTCTGTATCAGAAGAAGAGACACTTTTCCTTTACTTTAGTGGCTATTTCAGTTCTATCTGCAAGGAAATCACATTTGGCAGCACTTTCCACCATCAATCAATTAGCTGTTGAGCACGCATTGAGAAAGGTTTCTAGACCCGATGATGTCAAAAGGTTCCAAAAAAATCTGTAGATTGATGAAAAAGGAATAGTGCAAACAAAAGTTGCAGAATTAAAAGAGAAAGTTTGAAATGTTCAGTGTACAATAAAAGTCAAGACAGATAATAAAGAACTTTATTTACTCATTTCAGGGAATTGGCTCAACTATTTCTATAGAAACATAGGCCCTCATTATGACCTTGGCCGTCGGTGATAAAGTGGCGGTAATACCTCCAACAGCCCGGTGGTAATTACTGGCAAATTATGACCATGGCGGAAAGATCTCTGAAAGACAGCCAATTTACCACACTGACCGCCAGGGCGGAAACAACAGCCACCATGGCAGTAGCCGCTCTAGGCAGGCGGAAATCAATGTTCCACCCACCATTTTACAACAACACAACCTGCCACCTTTTCCAGGGCGGTACCAACGACATCAAAAGCATGGAGGAAACTGAGCTCAGAAGTGAAAGGACTCACCATTGGAGACACAGGAAAGAACCACACCGCCATGGAACACAAACTGCATGTATTTCCGATTATATTGTATGTTCTGCTCCACCACGAACACCAATGCTGGCGAAGACGACGACAGTGAGTACAGACGCCTAGCACACAAGGGAGTTGGGAGAAAAAAGAGAGTGACACACACACACGCACAACACACACACCATACACACAACCAGATGCACAATATAGCAAGTTAATCCCCTGAAATCAGCTGAATAATACAAGGACAAAACGAATTTACCAAAGTCATATCAACACAGTAAAAAAAAAAAAAGTTAGGCAATGTAACAGTTATTTACAAACGTACAGAACAAGGGACACTGCCCAGTTCTCAGTTCACGTGGGACTCATGGGCACAGGCCAAAGTCTAAGGCCCCACTTGTCACCTACATCAACACGGAGAGAATACAGCAGGGGCATCAGTTGGCAAATAGACAGGCACCTCAGGGGGCACCTCAGCCAGGAGCGGAAACAAGACCACTGGTTCTGGAGGGGACAACATGCCCTGTGCTTGGTCCTGGGGAGTGCAAGGCCACAGTCTCTGAAGTGGGGGCAACATGCCCTGTGCTAGGTCCTGGGGAGTGCAAGGCCACAGTTTCTGGAGTGAGTGACTTGCCCACTGGTTCTTTGGTGGGCAACATGACCTGTTCTTGGTCCTGGGGAGTGCAAGGCCACAGTCTCTGGAGTGGGTGACTTGCCCACTGGTTCTGGAGAGGGCAAGATGCCCTGTGCTTGGTCCTGGGGAGTGCAAGGCCACAGTCTCTCGAGTGGGTGTATACCCCACTAGTTCTGGAGTGGACAGGCCACACAGCAGCCCATAGAGGCAGGATTACATTGCGTCCACCAGCGCTGACGGCTGCACTGTGGTGGTGCTCGTGCTGGTGGTGAGAGGCTCCCGCACATCCCCTGCACCCTCGGATGGATGCACTGTAGTGGTGCTGTTGGTGGGGGAGGCTCCTGCACATCCCCTGCACCCTCGGATGGATGCACTGTGGTGGTGCTGGTGGTGGTGTTGGGAGGCTTCTGCACATCCCCAGCACCCTCAGATGGATGCACTGTGGTGGTGCTGATGGTGGGCGGAGGCTCCTGCACATCCTCTGTGCCCTCGGATGGATACACTGTGGTGGTGCTGGTGGTGGGGGGAGACTCCTGCACATCACCTGCACCCTCGGATGGATGCACAACCATGGTTGGTGATGGGGGCTCCGTGACAGCTGTTGGTGCAGGCTCCTGGCACTTCTTGCCTCCTGGTGCAGGCTCCTTGCCCTTTCGGGTGGCAGGTGCAGGCTCCTTGCCCTTGTTCCCACTTGGGGCAGGCTCCTTTCCCTTTCGGGTGGCAGGTGCAGGCTCCTTGCCCTTCTTGACTGCTGGGGCAGGCTCCTTGCCCTTTCGGGTGGCAGGTGCAGGCCCCTTGTCCTTCTTGCCTGCCAGTGCAGGCTCCTTCCCCTTTAGGCTGGCTGGTCCAGGCTCCTTCCCCTTCATTAAATGTGGCATGGATTCCTTTCCACCACGAGTAGGTGCGGATGGAACTGGGCCCGTGAACTCTGTGGCTGAGGTGCGTGGCTGGGTTTGTGATACCCTGGCCATACGTGCAGGACATGGGGGCGAGGGGTATGGAAGAGGTCAATGGTGGATAGGGAAAGTTTCTTAGGGACATTAGGGTGGGAAGAGGCAGAAGTAATTGGAGTGGAGGATGAGGGAGTGGTTGTTGGAGGTGTTTGTCTCCTGGATTTGGGTGCATGGGTTGTATGCTGTTGTGAGGTGGATGGCTGCTGGGTGCCTGAGTGCTTGCGTTTGTGTACTTTAGGAGGGGGGGACAGACACAGAGGGAGAGGACACAGGGGCGGTGTGCATGGCTGATGTGGAGGTGTCTGGCAGTGAGGTGTGTGTTGTGCTTGGTGTGGTGATGATGCTGATAGTGGATGATGTAGTGCATGCAGGTGTGAGTGTGGAAGTGGCTGGGAGGGAGGTTGTGGAGAAGGGGGAGACAGTGGAAATAGTGGATGTTGTAGTGTCTGCAAATTAATGTTTTTTGTGAGAGTAACTGTGGGATGAAGTGTGGTGGTTGTGTTTGCCTGTGCCACTCTTGGGTGTTGTCTTGTGTGCATGCTCGTCTGTATGTGTGCCTGGGATGGGTTGGGGCTGAGAAACACTCCAGCCTGTTACACATATGGCCCACCATACCCGTTCCCATCACCATTGGCACATACATAGCCCAGCACACAAGATACACACCCCAAAGAGGACATCCACCCACCACCCTTACACAAGGCCTACACACACATCACTCCATGCATTCATGCCACATGAATCGTGCCCACAGTGTACTCACCTTTTGGTCTGGAGGCCCACACAGCAGTCCGTATTGCGGTAGGACCCCATCCACCAGTCTCTCCAACTCCTCCAAAGTGAAGGCTGGGGCCCTTTCACTGGTCACACGGGCCAGGGTAGGTTCCAGACACAGGTCACAGCAGCACATGCAGTGTAGGTCCTCTCCTATGGAAGGTCAGGCAGCAAGTGAGGAATCAGATAGAAAATGGTACGTCCACAGCAGTGCATACCATCACAGCCGGCATAGGTCACCATTGGCCACTGTACCCCATAGGGGCCAATATGAACCAATGAGGAATTGCACGGCTGTTCCACAGCGCACAACGTCAGCAGAATTACCTCACTTCAACCTGTCCCTCCACGCAGGACAAGCGGACGCCATTTCAGAGGGGGGCAGCACTATGGATTCATGCTGCGTCACAGGAGAAATAGGCACAAAATGGACAAATCACACTGACTCATTACAAGTTTACAGATTGAAAACTCCTGTTGTGGCTCAAATGTTTATTTTGTGACAGCCTCCTCACTCTTGTGTTCCTTAGGTACCTACCGCTGCGGATGAATAGGTGATGGAGACATACCCCTGTCTACAGAGCCCTGGTGGAGTTGGCAACACTGGAGGACAGGCAGATTATCCTCACCTACAGACTGGACAGGGCCACAATCACAGAGCTGTGTGCCCAATTGGAGCCTGACCTGATATCTGCTATCCGTCACCCCACTGGGATCCCACCTCTTGTGCAAGCGCTATCAGTGCTCCATTTCCTGGCAACTGGTTCTTTCCAAGTGACAGTGGGCTTGGCAGAAGGAATGTCCAAGCCAATGTTCTCAAAAGTGCTGACAAGAGTTTTGTCTGCCCCGATAAAACACATGTGCAGCTACATTGTTTTCCCTCAGGTTGAGGATTTGGCCACAGTGAAGGCCGGGTTTTATGCAGTGGGACATATCCCCAACATTATTGGGGCGACTGATGGAACACATATTGCATTTGTCCCCCCCCCACCCCTACCCCCGGCAGAATGAACAGGTTGTCAGGAATCGTAAGAATTTCCACTCTATGAATGTGCAGATGGTGTGCTTGGCAGACCAATACATCTCCCACGCCAATGCTAAGTATCCTGGGTCAGTGCATGATACCTTTGTACTAAGGAATAGCAGTATCCCAAATGTGATGGCCCAACTAAAGAGACATAGGGTGTGGCTAATAGGTGAGCCCTGGTTCCCACCCAGTATATGTTGGTGTATGGATATAGAGAGGGACATATAGGATAGTGTGTGGCTAAATGTTGTCCCTCAATATTTGCAGATGACTCTGGTTACTCAAACCTATCATGGCTGCTGACCCGTGTGAGGAATGCCAGGACAAGGGCAGAAGAACGTTATAATGAGGCACATGGGCGAAGAAGAAGGATCATTGAAACTACCTTTGGCCTCCTGAAGGCCAGTTCCGGTGCCTCCATCCAACAGGTGGATCCCTGTGCTAATTACCCAAGGTCTGCCAGACAGTAGTGGCATGCTGTATGTTACACAACCTGGCCCTCAGACACCATGTCCCTTTTCTGCAGGAGGCGACTGGAGATGACAGTGTGGCAGCAGTAGACCCTGTAGACGGTGAGGATGAGGAGGCAGAGGATGAGGATGAGGACAACAGAACATCAGTTATTCGACAATACTTCTGATTACACACAGGTAGGACAGTGTAACCTTACATTTCAATGACTTTGGTTGTAATTTGTGTGACAATGGCATGCTGATATTTCCCACTTCTTTGCCCACATAGTGTTCCCTCTGCCAATTCATTTTGCAGATGTTGGTGAATTGACATATACTCCTGGTGTGATCACTACAGCCAGCTACAAGTCATTACTCTATGCTCATTCTGTCTATAGTTAAATTGCAATGTTTGTACCTGGTCCAATCAATACATATTTGATATACATGACATTCTTCAAATGGATTTTTTTTCAAAGGATGCTTATTGAAGTGCTAACATATAGGGGGCAAGAGCAATGGGATGGGGTGATGATGGAGGAAAGTCTAGGGCATAGTTCCAGTCTGTTTGTAGCACAGGTGCATTGTCCAAGGGGACATAGGCAGGGGAGCAATGGCAGTTCAAGGTGGACAGGGTGACTGAGTGGGACACAAGGGTGACAATCAGGAGAGTCTCATTTCCTGGCGGGGAACTTGGCAAGTGTCTCTAGCTTTTTTCTGGATCGCAGTGAACATTTGCAGGGTCGTTCACCTTCTGCAGGGGAATCGGTGCTGGTGGCCTGTGAGTCCTGTGGTAGGGCCTCCTGGCCACTAGCGGCAGCGAAAGTGGAAGGCTGTTCAGATGTCTGGCTAGTGGCAGGGGCCCGCTGGTGTGAGATTGCCTCCCTCATAATGTTGGCCATGTCTGCCAGCAACCCTGCTATGGAGATCAGGGTGTTGTTGATGGCCTTCAAGTTCTCCCTGATCCCCTGGTACTGTCCCTCCTGCAGCCGCCTGTTCTCCTGCTCGTTGTCCAGGATCTGGCCCATCGTGTCCAGGGAATTTTAATAGGCTCGCAGGATCTCAGGGAGTGCCTTCTGCAGAGTCGGTTCCCTGGGCCTGTCCTCCCCCTGGTGCACAGCAGTCCTCCCAGTTTCCCTCTTGGCCTGAGTCTCTGTCCCCTGAACCGTATGCCCACTGCCACTGACCCCAGGTCCCTGATTGTCTTGGGTGCGAGGTGTGGCCTGTGGTCCCTGTAGAGGTGGACACACTGCTGATTGACGTGTCCTGGGGACAGGGGTGTGGGTACACTGGGTGGGTGCTATTGTGTTGTTTCCAGATGGGGGAGGCTCTGTGGTGGTGTGTGACTGGGCCTGGGTAACCAGCTGTCCATTGGTCCCTGATGGGCCAGGTAGGTCATCCAGATCCTGAAGACTAGATTTGCTGTCATCACTGTGGGCCTCTTCAGTTGGGGGACGGGATAGTGCTGGCACCTCTTCTCCGCTGACATTAGCAGGGGTACCTGTGTGAATGTAAATGATGTGTTATGGTTAATGTGTCTGACATATTGTACTACTGTGGCTTTCCCTCTATGGTTGGATTTGCCCTGCCAGCTTTCATTTGTGTATGTTAGTGTATGGTGGGATTGTGAGTTCTCTCTGCTATGCATGCTTTAGTGATGAGGTCCGTGCAGGGCTGTCAGGGGTGTCCATGCATTGGTACAGCATGCAGGGCTTGGCATTGAGATGAGTGAGATGTGATGGTGGGGTGTGCAGGATGTACTGGAGTGATGGGGTGAGGGTGAGGGTATGTGATGGCATGCAGGTAGGGGGGTGATAATAGTAGAGAGTTGACTTACCAGAGTCCAGACCTCCTCCAACTCTGGCCAGGCCCTCAGGATGCAGTATTGCTGAGACTTGCTCCTCCCATGCTGTGAGTTGTGGTGGAGGAGGTGGGGATCCACCGCCAGTCCCCTGGATAGCAAGCTGGTGTCTTGTGCAATGGAACGTACCTTCCCCCGTAGGTCGCTCCACCTCTTCCTGATGTCATCCATATTTCTTGGGTGCTGTTCCACGGCGTTGACCCTGTCCATGATTCTCCGCCATAGCTCTATCTTCCTGGCTATTGATATCTGCTGCACCTGTGCTCCAAATAGATGTGGCTCTACCCTGATGATTTCCTCCACCATGACCCTTAGCTCCTCCTCTGTGAAACGGGGGTGTATTAGTGGTGCCATGGGTGTTATGTGAGGTGTGTTGGTGAGGGTGTGTTGGGTAATGTGTTGGTGTGTGTGATGTGGAGTGTGTGAGTGGTGTATAGGTGTGAGTAGTGTATGACTCTGGTTGTGTCAGTGGTCTTGGTGTCTCTCTGTTGGCAATGCTTTATAGTCGTAAAGGGTTGTGAGTATTGTGGGTGTGTGTTTTATAGTGGTGTGGGTGTGTGGGTGTGGTGTGTGGGTGTGGTGCGTGTATGGGTGTCAAGCGTGTGTTGTTAGAATTGTCCAATGTAGTGTTGTTTTGTCTGTGGGTGTTCATTCTGTGCGCAGCAGTATGTACCGTCAATGGTTTACCGCCGTTGAATGTCTGCCGTGTTGATTTGTGGGTCATAATGTGGTGAGCGTTGTTCTGTTGGCTTAACGGTGTGGGTTTTGTTACTGCCAGTTTATCACTGACCTTTGGTCCGGTGGATTTGTGTGTGTGGCTGAATTCTGTCAGATTGGGGTGTGTGTGTCAAAATATGGTGAACGGATATCCACCACAGCGGCGGTAAATTGGCAGCCATCAGCGTCGCAGTAAGTGGGATTTACCGGCAATGTCATAATGAGGGCCATAATCTTTAGTGGTTCTGGGAGCGGGGATATGAATATGTATTTTGACAAGGAACTGAACACTAATCTGAGATACTATGGGGGTGACACAATTGGTTTACCTACCCACTCATAGGGCAGGTCATGTACTAGGCCATATTTACGCCAGAAAGGAGCTTGTAGCGGAAGAGGTACTATTGTCTAAACACAAGTTAATTAATTTCCATCTACATAAGAAGGGTGTCTCTACTTCCTTGCTTCCACCGGACACTACATAGTTCAGGACCTGTATATTGTGCAGTTTAATTCCTAGATTGGAGGTGCCGACATTAGATATAGGGGGTCATTCTGACGTCGGCGGTAAAAGGCTCTTACCGCCGGTCAGAAGACCGCCATTCTACCGCCGCGGCCGCGGTAAACTGCCACGGTCATTCTGACCCACAACTGCCAAGCCGCCAAAAACCCGACATCCACGGAAGGCCGCCTCATCAGCGGGCAGCGATAAACTGGAGATGACCAAACCTCCACCGCCACGCCAACACAAACACGCCCATGCCATTACGACCCACGAATCCACGCGGCAGTCATTCAACCGCGGTATTCCATTGGCGGTACACACCGCCGCGGTCAAAATACACACCCAGCTCCAAAACACAGCCACATTGGACAATTTGAAATACACACACCTGATACACATACAAACACCACTCCCACACATCCAAGCAACTATAAAACACACACCCACATCACCCACAAACCCCCAGTAGTTGGAAATCGGAGAGAAGGCGATAGAGAGAGAGAGAGAGAGAGAGAGAGAGAGAGAGAGAGAGAACAGCAATCGAAAACCCCAACACACACAGGAACCCAACATCATCAACCACACCACATCTACGCACACATCACCACACACCACCACTCACATCACCACAAACACCACCCCACACCTCATCCACACCACCCCATGGCACCCCAAAGACACCCCAGGTTTTCGGACCAAGAACTCCGGGTCATGGTGGAGGAAATCATAAGGGTAGAGCCCCAGCTCATCGGCACACAGGTGCAACACACCACAATAGCCAGGAAGGCGGAGCTATGGCAGAGGATTGTCGACAGGGTCAACGCTGTGGGACAGCATCCCAGAAACCGGGAAGACATCCGAAAGCGCTGGAACGACCTACGGGGGAAGGTACGGTCGATGGTCTCAAGACACAACATCGCCGTGCAGAAGACTGGCGGCGGACCACCACCCACTCCTCCCGAATTCACAGCATGGGAGCAAGAGGTCTTCAACATCCTGCATCCTGCGGGCCTCGCTGGAGTAGGCGGAGGAATGGACTCTGGTAAGTCTAGTCTCAACTACTCCCACCCCCCAACCACCAGCATGCCAACCCACACCCTCACCCCCAACCCCCCAGCACACATCCTCCCTGCCAATGTCTCACCAGCACAACCCACCCAACCCAAAACCAAACCCTGAATGCCAACACAAATCATGGACACCCATCGCCTATGCATGACCACTGCACATACCCATCCCCCCCACAAACCACCCTCACAACTCCTGCCACAAGGGAATGCCAGCACTGGGGGACAAGGGCACCCACAAATCGCACACCATGGAACACACAGAAGCAATAACCATACTCTTTCACCCCTGCAGGGCCCGAACGCCAACACACCGGCCAGGAGGGTCCAGATATGTCCATCCCACCCCCAGAACAGGCCCCCAGTGAGGACAGCAGCTCTGTCGACCTGGAACCTGATGACCAGCCCAGACCATCCGGGACCTCCGGACAGTCGGTTCCCCACACACAGACACAGGCCACAGCAGACCTAACCCCCTCTGGGAATATCAGCACAGGTCCCACCCAGCGGGCCCATGCCTCTGTCTCCAGGACAGGTCAATCAGCGGTGTGTCCGCCACTACAGGGCACCCAGGCTGACCCAACACCCCAACAACAACAGGGACCTGGGGGCAGTGGTAGTGGGCACACCGTCCAGGGGACAGAGGCCCGGGGAAACAGGGAGGGCTGCAGTGTGACAGGGGGGGGAGGACAGGCCCAGGGAACCGACTCTCCAAGAGGCCCTCACCACCATCATGGGAGCATACCACCGCTCCCAGGAGACGATGGCGACGATACTGGCCAGGTTCCAGGAGATCCAGGCACAGTAGGAGGAACGGTACATGGGGTACAGAGAGGAGCTCAGGAACATCGTCCAGGCCCTGAACCTAATAGTCACCACATTGCGGGACCATGTGGCACCCCAAAGGGCCCCTGTCACCAGCCCGGACCAGGAACAGCCTACCACCTCCGCCGGCGCTAGTGGACAGGAGGCCCCCACACAACGACGGGCCACCAGAACCCCACCTCCTGCTGAAGATCAACCACCCCGCAAGAGGAGCCTGAGATCACAAAGGAAAACAGAGTAGGATGCCAAGACCCCCGCCAGCCTAAGATCCCCCCGGATGTCATTCCACTGTCCCACATCGTCACCCTGTCCAACCTTGAACTGCCCCTGCTCCATCCTTCCACAGGCATATGGACAATGCACCTGTGCGACTGCGAACTGGACTCTGCCATGGACATCACTCCACCCCCACCCATCACCGTTTTACTATCATGGACCTATATGTAGCACTTTAAATAAATCACTAATTGCACTTAAAACACTCAGGAGTCTGCTTGTATTCTTAACAAATGTATTACACATAACGGTTCAAAAATGTTCAGTTCCATTGTGATGACAACATACCAATGTCAATGTGCTTTACTCCATGGGCGAACAAACCAGAAGTCACGCAGTGGGTCATACAGCTCTGAAAAGGCAAGGGAAAGTCATAATTCAGTTGAAAGGAACTGGGGGGAAACACAGAAAGTAGAGATGCAGGAGGCCAGAAGTAAATGTAAAATGGCGTGGGGGATTCTTACCTGGGAGCTACTGAAAATACTGTTGTATGACTGTGTCCCTGTTGTCCGTGTCGTCCCCGTCGTCTTCCTCCTCTTCACTCTCCACAGGCTCCACAGCTGCTACGACACCACCATCTGGACCATCCTCCTGCAGAAAAGGCACCTGGCGTCGCAATGCAAGATTGTGAAGCATACAGCAGGCCACGATGATCTGGCACACCTTCTTGGGTGAGTACATTAGGGATCCCCCTGTCATATGCAGGCACCTAAACCTGGCCTTCAGGAGGCCGAAGGTCCTTTCTATGATCCTGCTAGATCACCCATGGGCCTCATTGTACCGTTCCTCTGCCCTGGTCCGGGGATTCCTCACTGGGGTCAGTAGCCACGGCAGGTTGGGGTAACCAGAGTCACCTATTAGCCACACACGGTGTCTCTGTAGCTGTTCCATCACATAAGGGATGCTGCTATTTCGCATAACATACGCGTCATGCACTGACCCAGGGAACTTGGCATTTACATGGGAGATGTACTGGTCAGCCAAACAGACCACCTGGACATTCATCGAATGGTAACTTTTCCTGTTTCTGTACACCTGCTTATCGTCTTTTGGGGGTACTAAGGCCACATGGGTCCCATCAATGGCACCAATGATGTTGGGGATATGTCCAAGGGAATAGAAGTCAGCCTTCACAGTGGCCAAATCACCCTCCTCAGGGAAAATAATGTAGCTCCGCATGTATTTCGTCAGGGCAGACAACACTCTGGACAAAATCTTAGAAAACATAGGCTGAGACATCCCTGATGACATGGCCACTGTTGTCTGAAAAGACCCACTTGCCAAAAAATGGAGGACTGACAGAACCTGCACCAGAGGGGGAATTCCTGTGGGTTGGCGGATGGGGGACATCAGTGCTGGCTCCAGCTGGGCACACAGTTCATGTATAGTGGCTCGGTCAAGTCGGTATCGAAGTATTATATGACGTTCCTCCATTGTCGACAGGTCCACCAGCGGTCGGTACACGGGAGGATTCATCCTTCTCCTCGCAAGTCCCAGCGGACGGTGCCTAGGAAGGACAACATGGAGCACAGAGTCAAGCAACCCACAGGTACGTAACTACAGCTTGCACAGTACACGATTCTCAATGCATTGAATGGCTTGTATGAGTGGCAATGCAAGGCGTAGGCCTGTGTGACGCAGTAGAAATCAGGCCATGTGGGCCCTTGAAATGGCGGCTGCCTGACCTGAGAAGTGTGACAGTGGGATGTGAGGTCAATGCGCTGGCGTGACACACCGTGGCGTTAGGCGGTCGAAGACCGCGGCGCCAAGCCGCATTGGTTAACATCGAACCCTATGGCTTTCACGAGCCAATGACTAGGTGCGCCGGCGGCCGCGGAACGCACCGCGGCGGTACGCACCGCCGCGGGCGTGACCGCCATTTTCTATCTGGTTAATCACTCGAGACCTGATCATCCACAGGAGAGGACCTATACTGCAAGTGCTGCTGTGACCTCGGTCTGGGAGATACAATGGCTGCTGCGACTGGGGAAAGGGCCCCTGCCTTCACTACAGAAGAGTTGGAGAAACTTGTGGATGGGGTCCTGCCACAGTATGCGCGACTCTACGGTCCTCCAGACCAACAGGTAAGTACAATGTGTGCACGTTGAATGGGCTATGCCTGGGTTGTGTATGGTGGATGTAAGATGGTGGGGTGGGGAGACAATGACGAGTGCAAGGCACGACAGATGAGAGCATGTGCCACATGGCAAGGTTGGGGAGGGGGGGCCAATCGCATCTATCATGCGGAAAATTGATGATATTTCAATTTCCACCCTGTACATGTCAAATAGGTCAGCGCCCATCAGAAAGTCGACATTTGGCGTGCCATCGCCAAGGAAGTCCGGAACCTGGGGGTCCACAACAGACGGGGCACCCACTGCCGCAAGAGGTGGGAGGACATCCGCCGCGGGACCAGGAAGACCGCAGAGTCACTGCTGGGGATGGCCTCCCAACCTAGGAAGCGTGCCAGTCGTACCCTGACCCCCCTGATGTCCCGGATCCTGGCGGTGGCCTACCCCGATTTGGATGGGCGCGTGAGGACATCACAGCAGACACAAGGGGGTGAGTACCAGCACATTCAGCTATCTTTACGCGCAGTGGAGGTGCCTGGGTGGGGGAAGAGGGCTGTGGGTGACATTAGGCCAGGGCGCTTTCTGTAGTGTAGTCCTCTGCTTTAGCCATGTCCCTGTGCCCCCGCCCCCCACCTCTGTAGGGTGACAAGTACAGCTATCCATGGTCCTGCATCACCCATGTGCGCGTTTGTTGTCCCTAGACCTGTTGGCCTAGTCACAAGTACTGAGTAGTGTACCCCGATTGCGCGGCTTAGTGCATGAGGCTCCTGTGTCTGTCCCCTCCGCCAACGGTGTTGACAATGCATGCACTCAACCTGTTTTTATGTCTCCCCCACCCTTTTTCTTTATCTTCTTGTGCATTAGCATCATCAGGCGGAGGAGAATTGGCACCGGAGCACGAGGGAGCTGCAACTCACAACTCACAAGGCCCCGGTGGGCCATGGCACAGACACCGAGGCCACCAGTGATACGGAGGGCGAGGGGAGCTTCACAAGGGGAGCCGTGGTGACACCAGCGACACCGACACGTCCTCGGATGGGAGCTCCCTAGCGGTGGCGGCAACATCCGTGCCCCCCCGCCTCTACAGGTACAGCCGCCACCCAGCGCACCAGCTCCGCCCTCCCAGTAGCCCCTCAGCCTTCGCTCCGTGCCCGCTCGCCCAAGAAGGCGGGCGTCTCTTTCGCCCCAGGCACCTCAGGCCCTGCCCCTGTTACCCCTGCTGCCCTCAGTGAGGAGGTCATTGACCTCCTACAAACCATCATTGTTGGGCAGTCTACCCTTTTGAATGCCATCCAGGGGGTAGAGAGGGAGGTGCATCGTAGCAATGCATACCTGGAGGGCATTCATTCGGGTCAGGCTGCCCATCAACGATCGTTCAATGCTCTGGCCTCAGCACTGACGGCAGCCATTGTCCCTGTTTCCAGCCTCCCTCTTCTAACTGCCTCCAGCCTGTCTCTGTCTCCTGTTCCTCTGCCTATCCCACCCACACCATCAGACCAGCCTGCACACACCTCAACACCCAAGGGCAGCTCATCCAGACATAAGCACCACAGATCACACAAACATTCACCCAAGCAACACCCAGATGCAGACATGCCAACAGCCACTACCACCTCTGTGTCCCCCACCTCCTCGTCTCCCTCCTCCCTCCCTGTGACGTCTCTACTCACACCTGCATGCACACCACCAACAGCCAGTACTTACATCACCAGCACACCCTCCAGTACAGTCCGCACACGTGCAGTCACCACCCCCACTGCCATTTACACGTCCCCTGTGTCCTCTCCCACTGTGTCTGTCACCCCCTCTTCCAAGACACACAAACGCAGGCAGCCACCCACCCAACAGCAAACCACCTCACGACAGCCTCCAGCCCATGCACCTTCACCCAAGGACAGCACACCTGACTCTCCTACAACCACCTCCTCTTCCTCCACTCCCATAACCACTACACCTACCCTTTACCCTGGTCCGAAAAAGGTTTACCTCTCCACTCTTGACCTCTTTCCCTCACCTGACCCCCCCCTCCATCTGCTAAGAGTCCCAAGAGCACCTCAGCCACCACCAGCCCGGCTTCAAGGGTCACCGTAGTGCATGGATTTTGGAGTCCCCCCTTTGCCAGCAGTGATACATCGGTCAGCAGCAAGGGGACAGCTAGCCCCCCCCCCCCTGGAAAGAGGACCCGTAAGGGGCCGCCGCGGGACGACTGACACGGCTGCCCCCAAGGACCAAAGTTCTGCCACTTCACCTGCCACAACATCCAGGGGAGGCAAGGGCCAGAGAGCCACATCGAAGGAGGGCAAGGGCAGCAGGGCGGAGAAGTCAGCCAGCAGAAGCGCGGACCAGGAGGGCCCCACAAGCCCCATCCCGGGTGTGAGGGAGGACACCCAAGGGCCCAGGACACCATCACCAAAGGGTCCAGCAACTGCACGGTCGGAGGGCGACTGAGCAGGGAGTCGTGGCCAGGTCTGACTCCCTTGACTTACAGAACAAGCACCGCTGAACAGGGCCCCGCCGTGCAGAAAGGCACAGCTGAACAGGGCCCCGCCGGGAGGAGCACCGCTGAACAGGGCCCCGCCGGGAGGAGCACCGCTGAACAGGGGCCCGCCGGGAGGAGCACCGCTGAACAGGGCCCCGCCGGGAGGAGCACCGCTGAACAGGGGCCCTTCATCTCAAGCACCGCTCCGCTGGGCCCCGCCGTCTCAAGCACCGCTCCGCTGGGCCCTTCATCTCAAGCACTGCTCCGCTGGGCCCTTCCTGTCAAGCACCGCTCCGCTGGGCCCTTCATCTCAAGCACCGCTCCGCTGGGCCCCGCCGTCTCAAGCACCTCTCCGCTGGGCCCTTCATCTCAAGCACCGCTCCGCTGGGCCCTTCATCTCAAGCACCGCTCCGCTGGGCCCTTCATCTCAAGCACCGCTCCGCTGGGCCCCGCCATCTCAAGCACCGCTCCGTTGGGCCCTTCATCTCAAGCACCGCTCCGCTGGGCCCCGCCGTCTCAAGCACCGCTCCGCTGGGCCCTTCATCTCAAGCACCGCTCCGCTGGGCCCTTCATCTCAAGCACCGCTCCGCTGGGCCCCGCCGTCTCAAGCACCGCTGGCCCAATGACAGTGCCGGTTCTGTGTCGTGCTACTGTTCACGCTGCACTCGGGCCACCCTGCCTCCTCCATTGCCTGTGGAGACTGTTATCCACTTGATGGACTGTGGCTTTGCACTCCCTGGGATATGACAGTGGGCAAACCACCCACTTGTGAGACTTGAGAGACTGTGGCTTTGCACTCCCCAGGATATGACAGTGGGCAAGCCACCCACTGTAGAGACTTGAGAGACTGAGGCTTTGCACTCCCCAGGATTGAACAGTGGGCATGGTGGCCCCTTCTTGGATCTGGCGTCGTGGACTCATGTGGCTGTGGTGCCCCCCTTTCCCTTCCCCCTGAGGTGCCTGTAGTTTTATCATCTGATGCCCCTGCAGTGTTCTCTCCAACGGACTCAGGTCTCCTGTGTGGGCTTTGCCCATGTGTTGATACACTTTGGCCCACGGACAGTTGAAATTTCAGTGACTGTGCTGGACTTATTGCCTCTATTTATCGGTTACGCAATGTTTACACTTGGATTTTTTTGATTCGTTTTCCTATTTTACCATGACTTCAATGAACCTATTTTATACATCAATTTAGTTTCTCACTTTAATTATATCTTTTCGTTATTCCGGGGGGTTTGGGTGGGGTCATTTTGACTTGATGCTCTGCATTGGTGTGTAGATAGTTGGGGGGTGGGTGTAATGTGTATGTGTGTGCCCGTAACCCTTCCACCTCCCCCCCTCCCCTGTGTCGTAGGTGCGGTACTCACCGTTGTCGTCTGCGCCGGAGTTCGTACTCGTGGTAGATGAGCAGGTAGACGAGAGCAGGTAGGATGTTCAATTCGGGCTCCATGCTGTCCTCCGTCCTCGTGGAGTGTATAGAGGTGAGCGTTTTCCCGTTCGTAGTCTGTTTCCGCCGTGTTTTTATCGGCGGTGCTCCCGCCCCGGAAAAGGTGGCGGGTTGGTGAGTTGTGATAGGGTGGGCGGTACATTGTCTGCCTGTTTGCGGTGACCGCCGCGCTGTTTGTGTGTCCCGCCGTGGCGGTCGGAGTGTTAAAGTGGCGGGCGCTGTTGGCGGTTCCCGCCAGGGTCAGAATTCCATTTTTTGGACCGTCAGCCTGTTGGCTGGTTGGCCGCCGCTTTATCACCGACCGCCAGGGTCAGAATGACCCCCATAGTTCTGCCTTTTAAAAGCAGAACCTCTTTCCGTAAACTACTGTCATCTTCATGGTGTACCTTAGTAGTAGAGTAAGTAAAAAGGAAATGCAGAAGAACGAAATGGCTACTATCCTGTAGTTGGTAGGGAGGCCTATAAGGCAGAATTTGAAACTTACAAGATGCTTGGAAAATTGTAAGGAAAACTAGTATCAAAACAAAATATTATCTGCTAATAATCCTACTAGACACCTTGGTTCAGTTTTTACTTCTCTAGTCAAAAACACCCACCTTCTCTGTTGGACTTGGCCCTTTCTGCAGGGTCATCTCTAAACTTTTTACCTTCACTCTTTCTATTTTTGCTGATTTCATTTTTGCTGTCATTAGGACTCTGTGCATTTTACCACTGCTAACCACTATTAAGGTGCTTATTCTCTCTCCTTAAAACATGGTAGAATTGGCTTATACTCAAGAGGCATTCTTACTTGTAAATTGGCAATTGGCAATTTACCTGTCTTTTCCTAGTAAAGTGGCCCTACCTGTGCCTAGGACCTGTAAATTAAAAGCTACTTATGGGCCAGCAGCGCTGATTGTGCTACCCATTTAAGTAGCCCTTTAAACATGCCTCACGCCTGCAGTGTGCAATTTTAAACTGCCATTTTGACAAGGCAAAATAAAACTTATGCCAGGCCTAAACCTTCTTTTTTAATACATATGGGTCACACCTTTGGTAGGCCCTGGATAGCCAAGAGGGCAGGATTCACTGTATTTAAAAAGTTGGACATGTACTTTTAAGCTTTACATGTTCTGGTAGTAAACAACTCTTACATTTGTTTTCCAATACTGCAATGTCTGTCTCTCTTATAGGCTAAAATTAGAATTACCTTATTACATCTTGTTAGAAATGGGGTCTTTGGTTGATAGTCAGGTCACCCCCTGTTCAAGCAAGGACCCTCACTCTAGTCAGGGTAAAAGAGAATCACCCTCAGCTAACCCCTGCTTACCCCCTTGGTAGCTTGGCAGAGCAGTAGGCTTAACTTTAGAGTGCTAGGTGTAAAGTATTTGTACCAACACACACAGGGGGTCATTCTGACCCTGGCGGCCGGTGACCGCCAGGGTCACTGACCACGGGAGCACCGCCAACAGGCTGGCGGTGCTCCCGAGGGTATTCTGACCGCGGCGGTTCAGCCGCGGTCAGAAAGGGTAAACCGGCGGTCTCCCGCCGGTTTACCGCTGCCCCATTGAATCCTCCATGGCGGCGGAGCGCTCTCCGCCGCCATGGGGATTCAGACACCCCCTACCGCCATCCTGTTCATGGCGGGAAACCCGCCATGAACAGGATGGTGGTAGGGGGTGCCGCGGGGCCCCTGGGGGCCCCTGCATTGCCCATGCCAATGGCATGGGCACTGCAGGGGCCCCCGTAAGAGGGCCCTGCAAAGTATTTCAGTGTCTGCTTTGCAGACACTGAAATTGTTACGACTCGGTCGTCCCATTTCCAGGGGGCGCTGTAAGGGGACTGTCAGAAGCCTGGGAATCACCTTGAACACCTATCTAGAGTCCCTTGCTGACTCCTGTTTTTTTCCCTTTTCTCCATGGTACACTTGTGTAGGACTACATTTGCTTCTTGGGACTGCAAATCCCATAATGCATAGCTTGGTAGTCAGGAAAACCCGGATTCTGTTTCCCATTGTTTTCAATGGGAGAAATCCAGTTGCTCCTTTTCACTGGATCCTCTCCTCCAGGACTTGCAAGTGTCCAAAACCACACACACCTGAAACCTCTCCTGTGCAGCCCAGCTTGGAACTGCTTATAAGCAGCCATTTCCTCAAGCTCCCCGTCGTGCATCGGACTTCAATTCCTTTGTGTTACAGACCCCTTGTCGGATGGTGTTCCAGTTTTGTTCCTGTTCTGTTCCAGCCTGATCCTTTTTCCTGTTTCTCTGCCCTGCTCCTGATTTTTCCAGCCAGAGTCTGCTCCCTATTTCTTAGCCTTGTACCTGTTTGTTTCTTCCAAAGCCTGCTCCCTGTTTCTCTGCCCTGCTCCTGCCTTGTTTCAGCCTGAACCTTCTCTCTGTTTCCCAGTCCTGTTTACTGCTCATTTCCTACTCCCTGTATTCCAGTCCTGTCCTTGCCTGTTCCAGCCAGAGCCTGTTCTCAGTTTCCCAGTCCTGTCTCTGTCTGTCCCAGACAGAAGTTTGCGCCCTGTTTTCAAGTCCTAGTCCCGCCTTTGCTTCAGCCTGAGCCTGTTCCTAGTTCTTGCCTCTGCCTCTTTGTTTGTTCCCTTCTGTTTCTGTTTCTTCTTGGTTCTTTGTGTCTTGTAAGTGTTCTATCAGTCTTCACCAGTGTATACGTGTCCTCCTGTGTACTGGGGTTGGCTCCTGGTTTCCAGGAGGCAATTCCAGCCCCCATCCTTGTCCAGTGTTATACGTTGTATTTCGTGCCTAACAGTGACAGTGTGCTATTGCTGTTTTCTCAGGAATCGCCACTGTGTTTCCAGCTGGACCCACAAGAGCGTGTCCTGTGTATGTAAGTACTATCCTTGTTTGTGCTCTAGGGTCCAGAGACAGAATCACTTCTGCTGCCTCCTTTCTATGGGGCTGGCAGGGTGACTATCTGTAAGAGCAAACTGCACAGAGGCATTGAGATTCCCTGTCACTGTGGGAGGTTCTGCGCCTTACTCTGTGTACAACCCCAGCGTGTTTGTCCACTGGTAATCTGTTTCCTGTTTGTTCGCACAAGGGTTGCTCTGCTTTTACTTTCCTGTTTCCTGTGCCTATCCATAGCTGTCCTTTCCGTGTATGCCTTTAGCTGCTCCTCTGCCCCAGTGTACTACCTCTTTAGGATATTCGGTGACCTCAAGGGGTGTCCCAACCAAAGTCCTGATCAGCCCCGCCCGAAACCGTGACAGAATGCACGACCCAAACATTTCAAGCTCCCCTGGCAGTAAAGGCACACACAAACCTAAAGGGCTTTCCTATCATGTTAAGACACCCCTTTCTAAGCCTATACATTCTCTGAAATCCTCTAAAAAAGACCTTAGTTTAAAATATAGACTTGTTAAAGAAAACCATAACTTGCAAGTTCAGTACTATACTGAGTGGCTTGCTAATCTTTCAATGATAGACTATTATGTTATTTGTGGCTATGACCCCCAGTCCCTGTCTGTAGAAGAATTACAAGGACGTAATGAGTTTTTGCAATATCTATTAGCTGAAGCCAGTAAGAATGTTCGTAACCGTGGAAGTGCTTTTGCTACCTCTGCACAAGACATTTACTCTCAAGAAAAGATGGTTAAATCCTCACCTCATGCTAGTGCATCCCAAATTCACTTCCAGGACTCTGTCAAAACAAAGAACCCTGACACTGTTCAAGAAGCCACACTAGGGATTCCCTTGTTTTCTGTTGAGTGCTTTAACCCATCTAGGCCAGTTTCTCAGAATTCAAAGTGCAGTGCTGACTCTTATAAAGACCTTTCAGTCCCTCAGTGCTTTCAAGTGAGCAGGATAGAACCTGTATCAAAGGGATCAGTAAAGACTGTGGGATTCCTTAGTTCAATTCAAAAAGCTTGTGCTCTTCCCAAACTGGATGATAATATACCAGTCTCAATCCCTAAAAGCTCTGCTAAACTCTTTTCTATTCTGAGTGGGTTTGATAACAATATGGACATACACACACTAAAAGAGCAGTTTTGGCAGATTAAAAGGCAGATATCAGACTTCTATGATGAATATGTTGTAACATACACAAGAAATCTTGCACATGGGCTCTTTTCATCAATGCATATTTCACTGTTGGCAGAACCAGACATTCTGTTTATCTGTAAGGTAGAAGAAGTAACAGAGCAGCTGATGGAAACTACTGCAAGGCAATTTGAAAACCTGAAAAAAGAAAATGATCACCAGCTTTCGCTTAAAGAACAGTATGCTACCTCATGTGCCTCTCCAAAGACTGCTATAAAGCAGATTTTCCCTGCTATGAATGAATGTCAAGAGACTGCTCCAGTTATAAATATATCAGCCTCTTCTTCAGACTCTCTCTCTGCTTGTAGGTTTCCAGAGAAAATTCCTGTACAGTTGACTGAATCTCTGACATCTCTGAGAGATTTTACACCTCTTGATTCAAAGGATGGATCAGAGTCTTCACAAGGAAGTGTCCCAGTCCCTCTATCAGAACAAATAAAGCCAAAGGAAGAAGCGAGTTCTGATGCAGACTCCAATAGCTTCACCTTAAGAAACCAAGATATGACTTTACTGGAGATTAATGGCAAGTTGTGCAACAGTGTTGAAGAATCTGAATCTAGTGATGACAGTGGTTCCTGCCTTGCCGTGAACAAACCTGCAGATAGTGCTGTTCAAATGGCGCACACACCAGAATTTTCAGATTGTGGGGATACGCCTGCTCTTTCAAACAATATCATAGAATTTTCAGATAATGAAGAGACAGTTCCTGTTTCAAGTGAATTCATGGATTTTTCTGACTGTGAAAAAATACCCGCAGTTACTAAGATTGTAATGGACTTCTCAGAAAGTTTAAAAATCTCTTCTGTGTCAAAGCAAACCGTGGAGATTTCAGAAAAGGAAGAAAGCCAGCAATCTGAAACTAAACAGCCTGTCATAAGAAATGAGCGCCTTCTCCTAGAACTGAACACAGTTGCAGCCTCAACCACTGATCCTGACCTGCTGATCCCTGCCAATGTGTATCCTGTTTTCAGCTCCACAATTAGTGAAGAACAGATCTCTGAGCTACCGGTATCTCATCTTGATGTAAAATCAGCCACACCAACGTCACCTGCTGTGTCCCTGAAATTAAAGACTCCTGAAACCCAGCAATCTGAAACCGAAGCTCAAGTACTGAAAGATATAATATGTCCCACTAAAACTAAAGACTTGAATTTGAATCTTGTATTCGAAGATCTGATGATAAGTACTGTTCTTAGTGTTTTATTGCAAGAAACCATCATCAATTCAAAGGCTAAAGCTGAAGCTTTAGATAACAATGTAGAGGCGATTTCTGAAGAGACTCCAGTTCTATTTCAATTCAAAGAACAACCTTTCAGTGTTAACAGAGCTGAAGATCAACTACCTGTAGTAGAAACGCCTTGCAAAGAAACCATTTCTGATACCACGAATACACCACAGAGCACTTGCAATGAAGAAATCTCAGTCTTGTCAGAAGATCACCCTAAAGAATTAGTTTGTGGAACTTCTACATTTTCATATGTTAATCCAGTCTCTAAAGACATGAAAACCCCTGTTGCTCCTGAATTTGATACTCCAATGTCATCCAAGATGAAAGACAATTCTGACTTTTTCATGTTTACCTTGAGAACACCAGTTACCCATGTCTCCCAAGTCTCTTTGCTTTGCAAGCCTCAGACCACAATCAATGTAAATACAGCTGCAGAAACAGACAAATCCTGCTTGTCAGAAGGTGTTACAGACCTAACAGTTACTAATACACCAATCAGCTCCTCCAAAGAAGACAGTACTGAACAGGGAACTAATGTCCTAAAGAATACTGCCCATAATGCCATTCCAGATCTCCTTGCTCCTGAATCCACTTCACCAGAAACCAACTCCATGCACTCCTCCCGTATCGATCGAACAATAAAGAGGAAAGACATCAGAGCCCATATCGGTATTAATACATGCTTTGCTCATTGGAATATTCACCTATGGCAGGACTGTAAACTTATCAACCAAGGTTGGTGTTGGATTTTCTTGCTTTGGCTTTTCCTCTTCAACTTTTTTCAGCCAAAGGATCGCCTTCTCTTCTTGAGCAGACTGGTGGGAGGGGGTATACTGTTACGACTCGGTCGTCCCATTTCCAGGGGGCGCTGTAAGGGGACTGTCAGAAGCCTGGGAATCACCTTGAACACCTATCTAGAGTCCCTTGCTGACTCCTGTTTTTTTCCCTTTTCTCCATGGTACACTTGTGTAGGACTACATTTGCTTCTTGGGACTGCAAATCCCATAATGCATAGCTTGGTAGTCAGGAAAACCCGGATTCTGTTTCCCATTGTTTTCAATGGGAGAAATCCAGTTGCTCCTTTTCACTGGATCCTCTCCTCCAGGACTTGCAAGTGTCCAAAACCACACACACCTGAAACCTCTCCTGTGCAGCCCAGCTTGGAACTGCTTATAAGCAGCCATTTCCTCAAGCTCCCCGTCGTGCATCGGACTTCAATTCCTTTGTGTTACAGACCCCTTGTCGGATGGTGTTCCAGTTTTGTTCCTGTTCTGTTCCAGCCTGATCCTTTTTCCTGTTTCTCTGCCCTGCTCCTGATTTTTCCAGCCAGAGTCTGCTCCCTATTTCTTAGCCTTGTACCTGTTTGTTTCTTCCAAAGCCTGCTCCCTGTTTCTCTGCCCTGCTCCTGCCTTGTTTCAGCCTGAACCTTCTCTCTGTTTCCCAGTCCTGTTTACTGCTCATTTCCTACTCCCTGTATTCCAGTCCTGTCCTTGCCTGTTCCAGCCAGAGCCTGTTCTCAGTTTCCCAGTCCTGTCTCTGTCTGTCCCAGACAGAAGTTTGCGCCCTGTTTTCAAGTCCTAGTCCCGCCTTTGCTTCAGCCTGAGCCTGTTCCTAGTTCTTGCCTCTGCCTCTTTGTTTGTTCCCTTCTGTTTCTGTTTCTTCTTGGTTCTTTGTGTCTGGTAAGTGTTCTATCAGTCTTCACCAGTGTATACGTGTCCTCCTGTGTACTGGGGTTGGCTCCTGGTTTCCAGGAGGCAATTCCAACCCCCATCCTTGTCCAGTGTTATACGTTGTATTTCGTGCCTAACAGTGACAGTGTGCTATTGCTGTTTTCTCAGGAATCGCCACTGTGTTTCCAGCTGGACCCACAAGAGCGTGTCCTGTGTATGTAAGTACTATCCTTGTTTGTGCTCTAGGGTCCAGAGACAGAATCACTTCTGCTGCCTCCTTTCTATGGGGCTGGCAGGGTGACTATCTGTAAGAGCAAACTGCACAGAGGCATTGAGATTCCCTGTCACTGTGGGAGGTTCTGCGCCTTACTCTGTGTACAACCCCAGCGTGTTTGTCCACTGGTAATCTGTTTCCTGTTTGTTCGCACAAGGGTTGCTCTGCTTTTACTTTCCTGTTTCCTGTGCCTATCCATAGCTGTCCTTTCCGTGTATGCCTTTAGCTGCTCCTCTGCCCCAGTGTACTACCTCTTTAGGATATTCGGTGACCTCAAGGGGTGTCCCAACCAAAGTCCTGATCAGCCCCGCCCGAAACCGTGACAGAAATACGCGACGGGTGCAACTGCACCCGTCGCACCCCTGCAACTACGCCGGCTCAATTCTGAGCCGGCGTCCTCGTTGCAGGGGCATTTCTGCTGGGCCGGCGGGCGCTCTTTCGGAGAGCGCCCGCCGGCCCAGCGGAAATGTTTAAATGGCCGCCGCGGTCTTTTGACGTCCGCCGTCCGCCAAGGTTAAAATCACCCCCACAGTAACTCAATGAAAACACTACAAAATGACACAACACCAGTTTAGAAAAATAGGAAATATTTACCTAAACAAAACAAGACCAAAATGACAAAATTCCACAACACACAAGTCAAGTTATCAATTAAAAATCAAAAAGAGTCCTTAAGTAGTTTCAGACACACATTCACGCTGTCAGCGTGAATAAGTACCTTGGGCGTGTCAAAAATAACCCCGCATGGACGAGTGCGTGTCAAAAAGGGTTGCAATGCGTTGATTCCACTCACGAGCAGGACATTGTGTCATTTCTACTTTCGCCGGGTCGGGGCACGTCGTTCCTTCTGTCCGCAGGAGAGCGATGCGTTGATCCGGTCAGCACTCTCGGGTCCGGGCAGGCCTTGCGCTGTTTTTCCATGCCCAGCAGTACTTGAGTCGGAATTCCAGCCGCACGATGATCTGAAAACGCAGCAGTGCGGGTTGTGATCTCCCAGCCTCCGTTGGCGATGCTGCGCGTCGTTTCTTCTGCTCCGTGCGTCGATTCTTCCGTCGCGTTTCCTGCGAGCGTCGTTTCTCTGCTGCGGAGCCGACGGCACGTTGTTTCTTCAGCAGCAGATTGGAGGTGCGTCAATCTTTTCCCCACACAGCGCTCTGTGCGTGGATTTCCTTGTCTTTAGGCTGCCAGCTTCTCCTTTCAGGGTCCCAGGAACTGGATGGGCACCACAAGGCAGAGTAGGAGTCTCTCCAGAGACTCCAGGTGCTGGCAGAGAGAAGTCTTTACTGTCCCTGAGACTTTAAACAACAGGAGGCAAGCTCTAAA
Organism: Pleurodeles waltl; assembly: GCF_031143425.1. Taxonomy (NCBI): domain Eukaryota; kingdom Metazoa; phylum Chordata; class Amphibia; order Caudata; family Salamandridae; genus Pleurodeles; species Pleurodeles waltl. Next base: position 918,497,040 of record NC_090446.1, on the reverse strand, counting down.
TCAAGCCCTTGGAGATTTCTTCTCAAGATGGAAGGCACACAAATTCTAGTCTTTGCCCTCCTACTCTGGCAGAAGCAGCAACTGCAGGATAGCTCCACAAACAACAGGATGCAAGCTCTAAATCAAGCCCTTGGAGATTTCTTCTCAAGATGGAAGGCACACAAATTCTAGTCTTTTCCCTCCTACTCTGGCAGAAGCAGCAACTGCAGGATAGCTCCACAAAGCATAGTCACTGGCAGGGCAGCTCTTCATCCTCAGCCCTTCAGCTCATCTCCAGGCAGAGGTTCCTCTTGTTTCCAGAAGTGTTTTCTAAAGTCTGTGGTTTTGGGTGCCCTTCTTATACCCAATTTCTCCTTTGAAGTAGGCCTACTTCAAAGCAAAGTCTCTTGTGAATGTGAAATCCTGCCTTGCCCAGGCCAGGCCCCAGACACTCACTAGGGGGTTGGAGACTGCATTGTGTGAGGGCATGCACAGCCCGTTCCCGTGTGAGTGACCACTCCTTCCCTCCCTCCTAGCACATATGGCTCATCAGGATATGCGGACTACACCCCAAATCCTTTTGTCTCACTGTCTAGTGTGAGGACAGGGAATCCACAAACAGGCAGAGTCACAGAAATGGTATAACCAAGAAAATGCTCACTTTCTAAAAGTGGCATTTTCAAACACACAATCTTAAAATCAACTTTACTAAAAGATGTATTTTTACATTGCGAGCTCAGAGACCCCAATCTCCACATGTCCATCCACTCCCAAAGGGAATCTACACTTTAATTATATTTAAAGGAAGTCCCTATGTTAGCCTATGAGAGGGACAGGCCTTGCAACAGTGAAAACTGAATTTAGCAATATTTCACTGTCAGGACATAAAAAACCACACTACTATGGCCCTCATTACAAACCTGGCGGTAACCATCCGGGTAGAGCCACAGCTATTCGGATCACAGGTGCAGCAGACAATCATTGCAAGGAAGATGGAGCTATGGCGGAGAATTGTCGACAGGGTCAATGCAGTGGGACAGCATCTAAGAACACGGGATGACATCAGGAAAAGGTGGAACGACCTATGGGGGAAGGTGTGTTCTGTGGTATCCAGACACCAGGTAGCAGTACAGACGACTGGCGGTGGAGCGCCCCAACAATTAACAACATGGGAGGAGCAAGTCTTGGCGATCATGCATCCTGAGGGCCTCGCAGGAGTAGCAGGAGGACTGGACTCTGGTAAGGCAAATCTTTATTACTATATCCCCCACCCTACCTGCATGCCATCACAAATTTCTACCCCTACCCTCACCCCCATCACTCCACTACCTCACATATACCACACTATCACAACCCACACATACCAATCCCAAGCACTGCATGTCACAACAATGCATGGACACCATCACAGACCTGCATGGACACCCATCACCAATGCATGTCCAGTAGAGAGACTCAGCCAGGGCACAGAATTACCACTCACACAAGGGCCAAGGTGATAATGCAAGCACAGGAGTAGAGGGAAACACACCCATTGCAAAGATGGCACACACAGATACAAAACCTATGCATTTACACCCCAACAGGACCCCTACCCAATGTCACCGGACAGGAGGTGCCAGCCATATCCAGTCCCCCCACAGAAGAGGCCCACAGTGACGACAACAGCTCTGCACGCCTGGATCAAGATGACCAGCCCGGCCCATCAAGGACCTCTGGACAGTCAGTTCCCCTTCCACACTCTCAAACAACCACTGAACCTCCCACTCAGGAAACACCATCACAGTACCCATCCAGCAGGCCCATGCCACTGTCCCCAGGACACATCAATCAGCAGTGTGTCCACCACTACAGGGACCCCAGGCAAACCCACTAACCCAGGATGATCAGGGACCTGGGGTCAGTGGCAGTGGGCACACGGTTCAGGGGAGAGAGGCACAGGACAACAGGGAAGCTGGGAGGACTGCTGTGTGACAGGGGGAGGACAGGCCCAGGGAACCCACTCTCACAAGGCACTCTCAAACATCATGGGAGCATACCATCATTCCCAGGAGACCATGGGCATGGTACTGGCCAAGTTGCAGGAGACCCAGCGGCTGCAGGAGGAACAGTACATGGGGATCAGGGAGGACTTGAAGTCCATTAACACCACCCTGGTCTCCATAGCAGGGGTGCTGGCAGATATGGCCAACACCATGAGGGAGATAGTGGCACACCTCCGGGCCACTGACACCAGCCCGAACGATGAACAGCCCTCCATGACTGCCGGTGGTAGTGGACAGAAGGTCCCTCCACAGGACCAACAGGCCACCAGCACCCCACCCCCTGAAGAAGGAGAACCACCCCGCAAACAGTCCCTGCGATCCAGGCACAAGACAGAGAACATTGCCAAGACCCCCACCAGGAAATAAGACTCTCCTGATTGTCACCCTTCTGTCCCACTATTTCACCCTGACCACCTAGAACTGCCATTGGCCCACTTCCGATGCCCCCTTCGACAATGCACCTGTGATCCAGCAGGCAGGTCGTTCCTTGTACCACCGCTCCGCGCCGCCTACACTTTGCCGGTTGTATCTTTCCCAGCCTCCGTCCGTTTTCTTTTCCTTAACCCCTGCCGCTGCGTCCCCGCTGCCCCTCTCCCCACCCCCACCTCCTCTCCGTCCATTTTCTTTTCCTTAACCACTGTCGCTGTGTCCCTGCGGCCCCTCCCCCGCCTCCTCTCTGCCCGTTTTCTTTTCCTTAACCCCTGCTGCTGCGTCCCCGCGGACCCTCCCCACCTCCTCTCTGTCCGTTTTCCCACCGCTGCTAATCCCTGCGGCCCCACCCCCCCAGCCTTCCCATTCGTCCACCCCCCTCCTCCCAGCTGCCACTCCTTCCCTCCTCCCCATTTATGGTAGCCGCGGCACGGTAAAAGGAGCAACCCTTTACCCTGCTTCCAGCAGGCAGGTTGCTCCTCGCGCCACCGCCTGGCGCCGCCTCCACTTTACCAGTTGTATCTTTCCCAGCCTCCGTCCATTTTCTTTTCCTTAACCCCTGCCGCTGCTTCCCCGCGGCCCCTCCCCCCACCTCCTCTCCGTCCGTTTTCTTTTCCTTAACCCCTGCTGCTGCATCCCCGCGACCCCTCCCCCTCCCTCACCTCCTCTTCATCCGTTTTCTTTTCCTTAACCCCTGCCGCTGCGTCCCCGCGGCCCCTCCTCCCACCTCCTCTCTGTCCGTTTTTTTTTTCTTAACCCCTGCTGCTGCGTCCCCACGGCCCCTCCCCACTCCCCACCTCCTCTCCATCTGTTTTCTTTTCCTTAACCCCTGCAGCTGCGTTCCAGCGGCCCCTCCCCCCTCCTCCCACCTCCTCTCCGTCCGTTTTCTTTTCCTTAACCCCTGCTGCTGCGTCCCCGCGGCCCCTCCCCACCTCCTCTCCGTCTGTTTTCCCCGCTGCTGCTGCTCCCTGCGGCACCACCCCCCCAGCTTTCCCATTCGCCCAGCCCTCCCTCCTCCCAGCTGCCACTCCCTCCTTCCTCCCCATTTATGGCAGCCGCAGCGCGGTAACAGGAGCAACCCTTGACCCTGCTTCCAGCAGGCAGGTCACTCCTCGCGCCACCGCCCCGCGCCGCCTCCACTTTGCCGGTTGTATCTTTCCCAGCCTCCGTCTGTTTTCTTTTCCTTAACCCCTGCCGCTGCGTCCCCGCGGTCCCTCCCCACTCCCCCCACCTCTTCTCCATCCGTTTTTCTTTTCCTTAACCTCTGCCGCTGCGTCCCCGCGGCCCCTCCCCCCGCCTCCTCTCCGTCCATTTTTCCCACCGCTGCTAATCCCTGTGGCCCCACCCCCCAGCTTTCCCATTCGCCCAGCCCTCCCTCCTCCCAGCTGCCACTCTCTCCCTCCTCCCCATTTATGGCAGCCGCGGCGCGGTAACAGGAGCAACCCTTGACCCTGCTTCCAGCAGGCAGGTTGCTCCTCGCGTCACCGCCCCGCGTCCCCTCCACTTTGCCGGTTGTATCTTCTTTCCCAGCCTCCGTCTGTTTTCTTTTCCTTAACCCCTGCCGCTGCTTCCCCGCGGCCCCTTCCCCCTCCCTCCACTTCCTCTCCGTCTGTTTTCTTTTCCTTAACCCCTGCTGCTGCGTCCCCACAGCCCCTCCCCCTCCCCACCTCCTCTCTGTCCGTTTTCTTTTCCTTAACCCCTGCTGCTGCGTCCCGGCGGCCCCTCCAACCTCCCCCACCTCCTCTCCGTCTGTTTTTCCCGCCGCTGCTAATCCCTTCACACCCACCACCCTAGCCTTCCCATTCACCCAGCACTCACTCCTCCTAGCTGCCACTCCCTCCCTCCTCCCCATTTATGGCAGCCACGCGCAGCGGGCGCGCCGCTGGTGCGCCGAAGGTGCACCAAAGGCAAGCTCGTCTGCGCCCGTCTGAGCCAAGACCACACACAGCGCCAGTCACCCTGGTCCCCTCAGACAAATTTACTCCCCCCCCACCCTCCACTCACTCAACCTAGGCCCTCACCCCACCTGCACCCTTTCCAGCCCCACACACACTCATGGCCCCTTCACCTGCTACACCTGACATTTCTCCTGCTCCTCATCCCTCACACCACACACCAACCATAGCGACCCCCCAACAACAAACACAACACCCCCAACGCAATACTCACTCGCTCTGCCCCCACCCCCACCAACCAGCCCCGCCGCACACCACCCCACAACCAGAACACACCCCGCAACAACACCCTGGTGCACCACACCAACACCACCCACCACAACCAACTCAACTGCCTGCTCCTCAACACCCGCTCCCTTTCCAAACATTCCATACAACTCTGGGACATCATCACATCACACTCAACTGACATCGCCTTCATCCCGGAAACCTGGACCAACCCCTCCTCGGAACCCGACATAGCCATCGCCACCCCCAAGGGATACAAACTCCAACGCAAAGACTGCCTCAACAGACCAGGTGGTGGCATCGCCATCCTACACAGGGACACCATCAAAGTCACCACCAGCTCCCAAGACACTATCAACAACACAGAACACATGCACTTCCTGATCCACATTAACAACAACTCCACCCTCAGAAGTACACTAATCTACAGACCACCAGGACCACGCCCCGCCTTCTGCGACACCATCGCCGACACCATCAGCTTGCATGCCCTCACCTCCACAGACTACATCCTCCTCGGTGATTTCAACTTTCACTTGGAGAACCTTCAAGACCACAACTCAACCTCCCTTATAGACAACCTCACCAACCTCGGACTCAAACAACTGGTCACCGCACCCACCCACTCAGCAGGACACACGCTTGATGCAATTTTCACCTCAAGCCAACACATAGCCTACACCCACACCCCTAAACTCCACTGGAATGACCACCACTGCGTCCACTTCTCCTTCACCAAACCCCCCCACACACCACCATCAACACACCACACCCTACCGCATGTGGGACAAGATCCCCACAGAACGCCTGAACTCCTAACTGGCTCACAACCTCCCCCCCACACTAACGACCCCAATGCAGGAGCACACAACCTCTCTAAATGGAACACTACCTGCACAGACACACTAGCCCCCCTCAGAAAACACATCGCCACCGGCAACATCAAGAACGCCCCATGGTTCACCCCCGAACTCCAAGACTCCAAGCGCAAATGCCGCCAAGCGGAGAAAATATGGCGACAAGAACCCTATACAACCAACTTCTCCACCCTCAAAACTACCATTCGCACCCATCACCAACTTATACGCACCACCAAAAGAGATCACTACAAGACACGCCTTGACAACAACTCCCAAAACAGCAAAGAACTCTTCACCATCATTAAAGAGCTAGCCAAACCCAAAGCCAGAAACATAGACCCCACACACACACTGCCCCTATGTGACGCCCTCTCCAACCACTTCCACCCAAAAATCCTGGACATCCATAACAGCTTCATACCACACACACCCACCACACACACCCCTCACTCACCCAACTCAACCCCCACCACCCTCACCACCTGGGCCCCCACCACACACGAAGAAACCAGAAAAAACATGAACTCCATCCACTCCGGATCCCCCTCCAACCCCTGTCCTCATCGCATCTACAACAAAGCCAGCCCAACCATCGCTCCCATACTCTGCGACATAATCAACTCCTCTTTCGACTCCGCCACCTACCAAGACACCTGGAAGCACGCAGAAATCACTGCTCTCCTAAATAAAACCAAAGCCGACCCGGAGGTCCTCTCCAACTATCGCCCCTTCTCCCTCCTTCCTTTCCCCACCAAGGTTGCCGAGAAACTAGTCAACGCCCGCCTATCCCACTTTCTCGAAGAAAACAACTCTCTTGGCCCCTCACAACCCGGGTTCCGCAAGAACCACAGCAAGGAAACCACCCTCATCACATGCACTGACGACATCAGGACCAAAGTCGACAAAGGCGAGACCGTCGCACTCATCCTCCTAGACCTCTCCGCAGCCTTTGACACTGTCTGCCACCACACACTCTGCACACGCCTCCACATCACAGGAATTTGCCACTAAGCCTTAAACTGGCTCACCTCCTTCCTCACCGACCGGACCCAAAAAGTCCGCATTCCACCTTTCCACTCCACCGCTACCAAGATCATCGCGGAGTCCCCCAACGGTCCTCCCTCAGCCCCACACTCTTCAACATTTACATGATCCCCCTAGCCAACATCCTCCGACCACACGGAATCACTATCCTCTCCTACGCAGACGACACCCATCTCATCCTCTCCCTCACCTGCAACCCCTCCTCTGCCAAAACCAACCTACACGCTGCTCTCCTCGACACCACCAACTGGATGACAACTAACCACCTCAAGCTTAACTCCAACAAAACCGACATCATCATCTTCGGCCCTAACAAAACCATATGGGACTACTCCTGGTGGCCCACGCCCTAGGCCCCGCACCCACCCCCGCAAACCACGCACGCAACCTCGGCATCATTCTGGACCCCTTCCTCTCCATGACACAGCAAATCAATGCACAAACCTCCTCCTGCTTCCACACACTCCGCACTCTAAAAAAATCCTTCAAATGGATTCCCCCAGAGATCAGGAAGACAGTCACCCATGCACTCATCAGCAGCAGACTAGACTACGGTAATGCCCTCTACGCCGGCACCACACTCAAACTCAAACACAAACTCCACAGATTCCAGAACACAGCTGCACGCCTCGTCCTTGGCCTCCCCTGCCACAAACGAATCTCACCACACCTCAAATCCCTTCACTGGCTCCCCATAGATAAGAGAATCACTTTCAAGATCCTCATCCATGCACACAAATCCCTCCACAACACCGGCCCGACCTACCTCAACGAAAGAGTGAACTTCCACACTCCCACCCGCAACCTCCGATCAGCCGACCTCGCACTAGCTACAGTCCCCTGCATCCAACGAACCACCACAGGAGGCAGGGTCTTCTCTAACCTCGCCCCCACAACCTGGAACTCCCTCCCCACCAACCTCTGCAAAACCAAAGACCTCCTACTCTTCAGAAAAAACCTCAAGACATGGCTGTTCGAACAGTAACCCTCCCCCCCCACAAGCACCTTGAGACCCTCACAGGTGAGTAGCTTGCTCTATAAATGTTTTTGATCGATTGATTGATCCAAAGAGACTGGACTTTACCATGGATATTCGTCCACCATCACCCCAGACCATTGCACATCCCCTCCACTTATTAGCACTCAAATAAACACCCTTGAATCACAAAACAATCTGGAGTCAGTTTGTACTTTCACAAATGTGTTATTACAACCTCTTTGACAAATATCAATGTTAATGTTCATTTGCACATACCAAAGTATGACAGTTGTTGGGCAGCAGTGAACATAGCAGAAGGCAGAATGTGGTACCCAGATCTGTGAAAAAGAAAGCCAAAGTGGACTGTCAGGGTCCACACACAGAGGTAAAAAGGCAGACTTATACAATGTCCTACAGTAGTCTGATATGACAGGAGCAGTGCCAGTCTCTTACCTGTGTCTCACTGGAAGTACTGCATGATGATGTTGTTTCGGTTGTCAATATCTTCTTCTGCTTCCTCTTCTTCACTGACCACAGGCTCCACAGCTGCCACAAGACCAACATCAGGCATCCTCATGCAGAAAAGGCACCTGGCGTCGCAAAGCCAGGTTGTGCAACACGCAGCATGCCACGATGATCTGGCACACCTTCTTCGGTGAGTAGTATAGGAAGCCACCTGTTAAATGGAGGCACCGTAATCTGGCCTTCAGGAGGCTGAAAGTCTGCTCTATAATCCTTCTAGTTCGCCCATGTGCCTAATTGTAGCGTTCCTCTGCCCTTGTCCTGGGATTCCTCACTGGGGTCAGTAGCCATGACAGGTTGGGGTAACCAGAGTCACCTGCAAATGTCAAGGGATACCTGTTAGACATACACCAACCCTTAGGGACTATCCCATACCCAGGCACCTACTCATACTGTGTGGGGACCTTGGGCTCACCTATTAGCCACACACGGTGCCTCTGGGGTTGCCCCATCACATAAGGGATGCTGCTATTCCTCAAAATGTAAGCGTCATGCACAGAACCAGGATACTTGGCATTCACATGAGAGATGTACTGGTCTGCCAAACACACCATCTGCACATTCATGGAATGGTAGCTTTTACGATTTCTGTACACCTGCTCATTCCTGCGGGGGGGGGACAAATGCCACAGGTGTACCATCAATGGCACCAATGATGTTGGGGATATGTCCCAGGGCATAGAAGTCACCTTTCACTGTGGGCAAATCCTCCACCTGGGGGAAAATGATGTAGCTGCGCATGTGTTTCAGCCGGGCAGACAAAACTCTGGTCAACACATTAGAGAACATTGGCTGTGACATCCCTGATGCCATGGCCACTGTTGTTTGAAAGGAACCACTGGCCAGGAAATGGAGCACTGATAGGACCTGCACTAAAGAGGGGATACCTGTGGGCTGGCGGATAGCTGACAACAGGTCAGGCTCCAATTGGGCACACAGTTCTTGGATTGTGGCACGATCAATTCTGTAGGTGATAATGATGTGTCTGTCTTCCATTTTCGACAGGTCCACCAGGGGTCTGTAAACCGGAGGATGATGCCATCTTATCATCTGCCCAGTGAATGTGCCCTATGGAGAAGAATGGTGAGCAGAGGGTCATGTACCACATAGGTTGCACAAGGGTGTTTAGCACTTTTGTGATTTAGTCGGTGTGTGGCGCTAATTGCCCGTATTCCTGCCCAAATGTGCTGTGACGCAGTTAGGTGCCCTGCCATGTGCCCCCCTGAAATGGCAGCTGCCTGACCTGTAAGGAGGGACAACGAGAAATGAGGTAACTGCGCTGGTGTTGTGCAGCGTTGCGATAGGCGGTCAAAGACCGTCGCACAATTCAGCATTGGTTATCATTGGGCCCTATGGGTTCCAGGAGCCAATGACGATGTACACTGGCGGTGACGGAACGCACCGCCGTGGACGTTACCGCCATTTTCTATCTCTTCACTTACTTGATACCTGTCCTTCAACAGGAGAGGACCTACACTGCAAGTGCTGCTGTGTCCTCCCCCAGTACACGCTACTCTACGGTCCTCCAGACAAACAGGTGAGTACACTGTGAGCATGATGGGTGGGAAATTAATTTATAGAGTGGTCTGGATGGAAGATACATGTTGGTGGGGGGGCTGTGGCCTGCATGTGAGGGTGGTCAGTGTATGTGTTTCAGGGCATGGGTGGAATCTGGTGGGCAATGAATAAGAAGAACCGGACGGTGGAGTAAGTTCCATTCTTACTTTACCTTTCCTCTAGGTCAGCGCCCACCAGAAGAAGGGTATTTGGCGTGCCATCGCCAAGGAAGTGCGGACCCTGGGGGTCTATCATAGACGGAGCACCCACTGCCGCAAGAGATGGGAGGACCTGCGCTGCTGGAGCAAGAAGACGGCGGAGGCCCAGCTGGGGATGGCCTCCCAATGTGGAACCGGTGCCCGTCGCACCATGACCCCCCTGATGTTCCGGATCCTGGCGGTGGCATATCCGGAGTTGGATGGGCACTTGAGGGCATCACAGCAGCCACAAGGGGGTAAGTACAGTCTCATTCAGCTGACTCTGCGCGCTTTACGAGGACAGTCTGGGTGGAGGATGTGGGCAGTGGGTCCCCCTAGGCCAGGGCAAACTTTCTAGGCTAGGTCCATTGTTAGGCAGGCTCTGTGCCACTACAAACCCAATAGTGGTAGTGGCCATCTAAAATTAGTCAGGCTCCTGTGGGTTCCAGGTGTGCAGCAAATGGGGTTAGGCATCGTCCTTCATGGGAAGCTGATTTTCCTAAGAACTGTTAGTGCATGGGCTAGTGCATAGGGCTGCTCCGTGTGTATTGTGTTCGCCAATGGTAGTGGTGTTGCTAGCATTGACCATGTGTCTCCTCTGTCTTCCCCCCCTTTTTGTTTTGTCACCCTGTCCTTGTGTGGATTAGCATCATGTGGTGGAGGAGCAGTGGCACTGGAGCAGGAGGGAGCTGCCACCCACATGGCCCAAGAGGGTGACTGTACGGAGTCTAAAGGCACCCGTGGGACGGAGGGCGAGGGGAGCTCCACGACGGGGACAGGAGGGGGCACTAGCGACAGCGACTCCTCCTCTGATGGGAGCTCCCTTGCGGTGGCGGGCACTTCTGTGCCCACCGCATCAACAGGTACAGCCGCCACCCCCCCCTGCCAGCACCGCCCTCCCAGCAGCCCCTCAGAGTGTTTCCCATGTCCGCTCACCCAGGAGGGTGGGCATCTCCTTCGCCCAAGGCACCTCAGACCCTGGCCCAGTCAGCCCTGCTGCCCTCAGTGAGGAGGCTATTGACCTCCTGAGATCCCTCACTGTTGGGCAGTCAACCATTTTGAATACCATCCAGGGTGTAGAGAGGCATTTGCAGCAAACAAGTGTATACCTGGAGGACATTCATTCTGGCGTGGTGGACCAACCGAAAGCATTTCAGGCTCTGGCCTCAGCACTGATGGCAGCCATTGTCCGTGTCCAGCCTCCCCCCTCCAACTTCCACTACCCCGACCCAATCCCCTCTACCTCAGCCTATCCCAAGCGCACCTTCAGATCAGCATGCACACACATTAACACACAAAAGTGTCTCAGGCAAACATAAGCACCACACATCCCACAGGCAATCACACAAACACTATACCCATGTAGACACACCAACATCCACTGCCTCCACTGTGTCCCCCTCCTCCACGTCCTCCACCTCCCTCTCAGTCTCGTCTCCAGTCACACCTGCATGCACTACATCCTCAGCCACTACCTCCATCACCAGCAGCCCATCACCACACACCACTCACGCGCAATCACCACCCCCACTACCATTCACACATCCCCTGTGTCCTCTCCCAGTGTGTCTGTGAGCCCTCCTCCCAAAGTACACAAATGCCGGCACACACCCACTCAACAGCCATCCACCTCACAACAGCCTCCAACCCATGCACCTTCACCCAAACTCAGGAGACGTACACCTCCTACAACCACTACCTCTTCCTCCACTCCCAAACCCCCTCCATCTTCCCATCCCAGTGTGTCTAAGAAACTTTTCCTGGCTAGCATTGACCTCTTCCCTACACCTCCCCCCCAGTCCTTCCCCTAGCGCCAGGTTGTTTAGAGCCCTGACTAGCACCTCAGCCACCAAATCCTCGTCCAGTGTGGTCCCTGGAAGTCTGGGAACATCGAAGGGGGCACCCATCAGGGCTGCCAGTGTGCCACCTAGTGAAGCCAAGGACCACCCTATTCTGCCACCTGCCAAGGTAAAGAAGGGGCCAGCATGCAGAAGAGAAAAGCCAAACCAACCACCCAGCAAGGCCTCTTCCAGAACCAAAGAAGACAGTGCCATGGTCTCAGCAGCAACTTCCAAGGTGGGGAAGGGACACAAGAGCAAAGGGAAGTCAGCTCGGGGCACAGAGCCTCCGGGTGAGGGACTGGTGTCACCCCTTCCGCAAGACAATCCAGCAACCTGTACTGCGGTGGGCACCGCCGCAACGACCGCCACCTGCACCGCCATCTGCACGGCAGCTGCCTCAACTACAGTCACCAGCATCATCCCCAGTGGGCAGCCTTCCGATGCGGCAGGAGACGGCCTGGTGTCTCCCTCCACGAGTGCAGACACCTGCAACACCGGCAGCATCTCCGCCGCAGCCTCCACCACCTGCCCCGCGACGTGCCCAACCAGTGCCACTACAGCGGACATCAGCAGCATCCCCAGTGGGCAGGCGTCCGAGCCTGCAGGAGACGTCCTGGACCCTGGACACACTCCACGAGGCACCACCAGCACTGGCATTTCCAGCAGTTTGCAGCCTTAGTCGTTGCAAGGAGGAGTGTGGCTCTGCCTCCATGGAGTATCATGCTAACTGTTACCGGTAAATCTTGTGGCTCAGCCACCCATGTGAGGGAATGGGGACTGCCACACCGCTGGTGCAGCATCACTGGGCACCATGCCCCCTCCAGAACCAGTGGAGAACAGCATCCACTACCCCAGTCCTTGGCAGGATAAAGCACTCTGGGCACCATGCCCCACAGAACCAGTGGAGAACAGCATTCACTACCCCAGTCCTTGGCAGGATGAAGCACTCTGTGCACCATGCCCCCTCCAGAACCAGTGGAGAACAGCATCCACTACCCCAGTCCTTAGCAGGATGAAGCACTCTGGGCTCCAGGCCCCCTCCAGACCCAGTGGAAGAAAGCATCCACTTGGGAGACTGTGGCTTTGCACTCCCCAGGACCAATCAGTGGGCAACCCACCCACTTGAGAGACTAGAGAGACTGTGGCTTTGCACTCCCCAGGAGCAAGCAGTGGGCAAACCACACAATTGAGAGACTTGAAAAACTGTGTCTTTGCACTCCACAGGACCAAGCAGTGGGCAAACCATCCACTTGAGAGACTGTGGCTTTGCACTCCCCAGGACCAAGCAGTGGGCATGGAGCCCCCTCAAGGAGCAGTGGCGTCATCCCATCATCCGACTGAGGTACCCCACTCCCCTTCCCCCTGAAGTGCCTGTGTTTTTTTCGAGCTGATGCCCCTGCAGTGTTCTCTCCGTTTTGAGGCAGGTATCGTGTGGGCTTCGCCCATGCTTTTTGGGACCACTGGTGCATGGACCTTTAATGGGACAGTGTACAGACCTGTGTGCTTGCTGTAAATATTTGTATATACTGATGATTTTAAGTTATCGTGGGCTACCTGATTGTTCGATTATTAGACTTGTTAAACTCATTTCATTTGGTCCTTGCCCTCTTCCCGGGGCGTGACGGGGTGTATCTGTGATGTAATTGGATGAGTGTGTGTGTATGTTGTTGTGGGTGGGGGTGTTGTGTGTTGCCTGTGTGTGTCACTCTCTTTGTCCTCCCCACCTCCCTTGTGTACTAGGTGCAGTACTCCCCGTCGTCGTCGCCGCCGCCGTCTTTGATGTTCCTGGTAGATGAGGAGGTAAACCAACATTGGTAACACCTGTAACTCGGGCTCCATGGCGTCCTGGTTCCTCGTTGGGTGTCGAGAGGTGAGTGGTTTCCATTCTGTGTACTGTTTCCACTGTGCTTTTGATGCCTTTGGTACCGCCCCCGAAAATCTGGCGGATTGGTGCCTTGTAATAGTGTGGGCGGTACATTGTCTTCCCTCTGGCTGTTGGCGGTTACCGCCGCAATGTTTGTTTCTACTGCCGTGGCCTTCGGAGTGTTAAAGTGGCTGCCTTTGTTGGTGGTTTCTGCCATGGTCGTGATTCCATTTTTTTTACCGCCGGCCTGTTGGCGGTATTACCACCGCTTTATCACCGACCGCCAGAGTTGTAATGAGGGCCTATATGTCAACATCAGGGCAGTGCGCGCTCTACGGGCGACTGGAATGCAAAAACCCAACACTCATGAGCTAAAGTAATTCATGCATTATGTTGCAATGCTGTTGTTTAACCTTTTACATTGCAGAGTTTAATCATGAAGACTTATATTCAAGGTGCTTGTAAATACTGTTAATTTGCAATGTATTGCTGCAGGCTTTCAGAGTGTGTCAGGGTGTGGTCCCTTTCCAGGGACTTCTAGAAGCTTTCTCTGCAGCATGACTGAGTGTGGTTTGTGGGCTGGGCAAGACTCTATATAAGGGAGCCAGCCCAGCTCCACGTGCTCACTATTCAGAGGTCCCGTGCAGAGCAGCAGCAATCTCCTGAGCTCCTGTTCTGGAGGCCTATCTTGATCTTCCAGGCCTTGCCCTTCATTGTATTGGTGATCATTGATCAGGGCGGTAAGACGGAGGTCGGCTGGGCCCCCGATCCCGTTTTCAAAGGTATTCGAGTTCTTGGGCCTAATTTTCATATTGGGAGATTTTTCCTTGTGCGTGTGAATGTGCTCTTGGTTTCTGGCATTACATGTTGATATTCGAATCAGCAAGATGGGCGATTCATTTTTGGCATTTGACTTTGAGATTCGGGTCGGCAACAGTGTGCGTGACCATTTCTAGACATTTGCACATTGGCATTCAAATGCGCAAGATGCGCGATTCATTCCTCGTGTTTAACTCTTGATACTCATTGTGCGCTACCATTTCTTGGCAGTTACATGGTGGCATTCAAATCGTCAAGACGCATGATTCATTCCTTGTTTTTAACTCTTGATACTCATTGTGCGCTACCATTTCTTGGCATTTACATGGTGGCACTCGAATCGTCAAGACGCGTGATTCATTTCCTTGCATTTAACTCTTGATACTCTTGATACTCATTGTGCGCAAACATTTCTTGCCATTTACATGGTGGCGTTCGAATCGGCAAGACGCGCAATTCATTTCCTTGCATTTAACTCTTGATACGCATTGTGCGCAAGCATTTCTTGGCATTTACATGGTGGCACTCGAATCGGCAAGACGCGCGATTCATTCCGTACATTTAATTCTTGATAATTATTGTGCGCAACCATTTCTTGGCATTTACATGGTGGCATTCGAATCTGCAAGACGCACAATTAATTCCTTGCAATTTAAACTTTGATCATTCATTCCTCGTGTTTAACTCTTGATACTCATTGTGCGCTACCATTTCTTGGCAGTTAAATGGTGGCATTCGAATCGGCAAGACGTGTGATTCCTTCCTTGTGTTTAACTCTTGATACTCATTGTGCGCTACCATTTCTTGGCATTTACATGGTGGCATTTGAATCAGCAAGATGCGCGATTCATTTCCTTGCATTTAACTCTTGATACTCTTGATATTCACTGTGCGCAACCATTTCTTGGCATTTACATGGTGGCGATCGAATCGGCAAGACGCGCAATTCATTTCCTTGCATTTAACTCTTGATGCACATTGTGCGCAAGCATTTCTTGGCATTTACATGGTGACACTCGAATCGGCAAGACGTGCGATTCACTCCGAACATTTAATTCTTGATAATTATTGTGCGCCACCATTTCTTGGCATTTACATGGTGGCATTCAAATCGGCAAGACGTGCAATTCATTCCTTGCAATTTAAACTTTGATAATTCATTCCTCGTGTTTAACTCTTGATACTCATTGTGCGCTACCATTTCTTGGAAGTTACATGGTGGCATTCAAATCGGCAAGACGCGTGATTCATTCCTTGTGTTTAACTCTTGATGCTCATTGTGCGCTACCATTTCTTGGCATTTACATGGTGGCATTCGAGTCGGCAAGACGCGCGATTCATTTACTTGCATTTAACTCTTGATACTCTTGATACTCATTGTGCGCAACCATTTCTTGCCATTTACATGGTGGCGTTCGAATCGGTAAGACGCGAGATTCATTTCCTTGCATTTAACTCTTGATAATTATTGTGCGCAACCATTTCTTGGCATTTACATGGTGGCATTCGAATCGGCAAGACGCGTGATTCATTCCTTGGAATTAAAACTTTGATAATCATTGTGCGCAACCATTTCTTGGAATTTGCATATGGCATTTGAATCGGCAAGACGCACAATGCATTCCCGCATTTAAAACTTGTTGTTTCAGATCGCTTGCAGTGTGCGCAATCATTTCATGGCATTTGCATATTCATGTTGAAATCAGCAGTGTGCGTGATTCATTTTTCTGCATTTAAAACTACATGTTTAAATTCTAGATGTTACATTATGGGGGTCATTCCGAAAGACCACGGGGGCCATTTCGACTTTCCCGCTGGGCCGGCGGGCGACCGCCAAAAGAGCGCCCTCCGGCCCAGCGGGAAAGGCCCTGCAACATTGAAGCCGGCTCCGAATGGAGCCGGCGGTGTTGCAGGGGTGCGACGGGTGCAGTTGCACCCGTCGCGATTTTCACTGTCTGCAAAGCAAACAGTGAAAATCCTGCTGGGGCCCTGTTAGGGGGCCCCTGCACTGCCCATGCCAGTGGCCCCACGACACCCGTTCCCGCCATCCTGTTTCCGGCGGTGAAAACCGCCAGAAACAGGCTGGCGGGAAGGGGGTCAGAATCCCCATGGCGGCGCTGCAAGCAGCGCCGCCATGGAGGATTCTCCCAGCCGGGGGATATCCGGCGGGAAACCGCCGGACCCGGCTGGGCGACCGCGGGTTTTACAGCCGCAGTCGGAATAGCAAAGGAAGCACCGCCAGCCTGTTGGCGGTGCTTCCGTGGTCGTCGACACTGGCGGTCGATGACCGCCAGGGTCAGAATGACCCCCTATATGTGCATAATAAGTCCTTAATACAAATCCTATTGTGTTCCAGGAAACATTCAGATTATTTTTGTGTCCTCATGCAAAAAGACCATGTTTGATTTTGAAAACATAATTCTAAAAGGTTCTTATATTCCTAGTCAATGTGTAACATTTCATGAAAAGGTTCATTGAGAAGTTGTATTAATCATTCTTGATTCCTTCCCAGGTAACCAGACGTCTTGAGGCCTAGTTATTAGTCCTTTCTTCCCAGGTAACCAGACGTCTTGAGGCCTAGTTATTAGTGCTTTCTTAAGTTATCCATGGTTACAGTATGACAATGCTTAGAATCATAGTCTAGTAAATGTCAATGTGATATAATCTTGATATTGTGTGTTTTAACCTTTTGTTTCCTACAGGTCTCCTTCCCAGCTGTTCCCATCCTAATCCCCTTTACCCTGCTTGGACTCTCTCAGGGGGTCATTCTGAGTTTGGCGGACGGCTGGAGCCGCCCGCCAAGCAGGAACCGTCAGAATACCGCTGCACGGTCAAAAGACCGCCGCGGTTATTCTGAGTTTCCCGCTGGGCGGGCGGGCGACCGCCAGAAGGCCGCCCGCCCGCCCAGCGGGAAACCCCTTCCCACGAGGATGCCGGCTCCGAATGGAGCCGGCGGAGTGGGAAGGGTGCGACGGGTGCAGTTGCACCCGTCGCGATTTTCATTGTCTGCTATGCAGACACTGAAAATCTTAGTGGGGCCCTGTTAGGGCCCTCAGGGGCCCTCAGGGGCCCCACGACACCCGTTACCGCCATCCTGTTCCTGGCGGTGAAAACCGCCAGGAACAGGATGGCGGTAAGGGGGTCGGAATCCCCATGGCAGCGCTGCTTGCAGCGCCGCCGTGGAGGATTCCCTAGGGCAGCGGGAAACCTGCGGGACACCGCCGGTTTCCCGTTTCTGACCGCGGCTGTACCGCCGTGGTCAGAATGCCCATGGGAGCACCGCCAGCCTGTTGGCGGTGCTCCCGTCATTTTAGCCCTGGCGGTCGTCGACCGCCAGGGCTATAATGACCCCCTCAGTCTCTGTGATTTACCTATCAGAGTCTTGGAGCTGTCTAGTGGTAGACATGTTGGGAACGTGCACAGACCCCGAAGATCTGGTCTCCCTGACACTATGGGGGTCATTACAACATTGGCGGTAAAAGCCGCTTACCGCCGTGCAGAAGACGGCCAACACACCACCGCAGCTGCGGAATTCCGCCACGGTCATTATGACCCACAGCTCGGAATCTGCCAAAATCCAGACACCCACACAAGTCCGCCACACCAAAGGTCAGTGATAAACTGGCGATAACAAAACCTCCACCGTCACACCAACAGGAATATGCCCACACTACCACG
Source organism: Pleurodeles waltl (assembly GCF_031143425.1). Taxonomy (NCBI): domain Eukaryota; kingdom Metazoa; phylum Chordata; class Amphibia; order Caudata; family Salamandridae; genus Pleurodeles; species Pleurodeles waltl. The sequence continues at coordinate 918,479,043 of NC_090446.1, read as the reverse complement.
ACCCACGAATCCACACGGCGGTCTTTCAACCGCGGTATTCCATTGGCGGTACACACCGCCGCGCTCAAAATACACACACATTTACAAAACACTACCACATTGGACAATTACAAATACACACACCTGATACACATACACACATCACTCCCACACATCCAATAAAATATAAAAGACACACCCACATTACCCACAAACCCTTACGTCAACAATTGCGACTGAAGGCCAGAGAGAGACACCACAATCTACAAACTAACATCCATGGGCACTCAACACCATCACTCATACAACATCCAAGCACCTCACACAACACACCTCTAAATATCACCCCACACATCACAACACACACCACCCCACACATCACCCACACCACCCCATGGCATCGCAAAGACACCCCAGGTTCTCTGAGGAGGAGCTCAGGGTCATGGTGGAGGAAATCATCCGGGTGGAACCACAGCTATTCGGATCACAGGTGCAGCACACCACCATAGCTATGAAGATGGAGCTATGGCGAAGAATCGTGGACAGGGTCAACGCAGTGGGACAGCACCCAAGAACTAGGGATGACATCAGGAAGAGGTGGAACGACCTACGGGGGAAGGTGCGTTCCGTGGTCTCAAGACACCACCTTGCGGTTCAGAGGACTGGAGGCGGACCCCCCCTCCTCCCCCACAACTAACAACATGGGAGGAGCAGGTCTTGGCTATACTGCATCCTGAGGGCCTCGCAGGAGTAGCAGGAGGAATGGACTCTGGTAAGTCAAACCTTAAACTACTTCATCCCCCACCCAACAGCATGCTATCACATACCCCCACCCTCGCCCTCCCCCCCTTCACTCCAACTCCTCACGTATGTCCCAATATCACAAACCACACATCCCAACCCAAGCACTGCATGTAACACCAAAGCATGGACACCCATCACCAAAGCATGGCCACTGCACATACCCATACACCCCCCTAAACCATTATCACACAAGGTCCTACATAGGAATGCAAGCACTGGGGTACAGGGTCACGCACCCATTGCACACCATGGCACACACAGATGCAATAATCATGCCTTTACACTCCTACAGGACCCCTACCCAACGTCACCGGATAGGAGGGTCCAGATATGTCCACTCCACCCACAGAAGAGGCCCACAGTGATGACAGCAGCTCTGTCCAACTGGATCTATATGACCAGCCTGGCCCATCTGGGACCTCGGGACAGTCGGTTCATCTCACACTGGCACAGGCTACTACAGAGCTTTCCCCCTCTGGAAACACCAGCACAGCACCCACCCAGCGGGCCTATACCTCTGTCCCCAGGACACGTCCATCAGCAGTGTGTCCACCACTACAGGGAGCCCAGGCTAACCCACCACCCCAACAAAACCAGGGACCTGGGGGCAGTAGTAGTGGGCACATGGTTCAGGGGACAGATGCCCAGGGAAACAGGGGAACTGGGAGGGCTGCTGTGCGACAAGGGGAGGACAGGCCCAGGAAAATCACTCTCCACGAGGCCCTCTCCAACATCATGGGAGCCTACCACCATTCCCAGGAGACGATGGCAACGGTACTGGCCAAGTTTCATGAGACCCAGCGGCTGCAGGAGGAACAGTATTTGGGGTTGAGGGAGGAACTCAAATCCATCAATTCCACCCTGGGAACCATTGTAGGGGTGCTGAAGGAACTCGTCAACACCAGGAGAGACACTGTGGCACAACAAGGGGCCCCTGACACTAGCCTGGACGATGAACTGCCCACCACCTCCGCCGGCGCTAGTGGACAGGAGGCACCGCCACAGGACCACCACACCAGCACCCCACCCCCTGCAGATGGAGAACCACCCCGCAAGCGGTCTCTGAGTTCCAGGACAAAGACAGAGAACAATGCCAAGACCCCGGCCCAGAAATGAGACCACCCTGATTGTCATCCTTCTGTCCCACTTTGTCACCCTGTCCATACTTAAACTGCCCCAGCTCCACTTCCTATGTCCCTTTGGACAATGCACCTGTGAGACTAATAGACTGGACTCTGCCATGGACATTACTCCACCATCACCCCTGATCATTTCACAACCCCCTCCACTATTTAGCACTTAAATACACACCCTTAAATCACAAAACAATCTGGAGTCAGCCTGTGCTTTCACAATTGTGTATTTGCAATAACTGAGGGAAATAGCAATGTCCATTCTATTGTCAACATACCTATGTCACACAGCTCTAGTCCATGTGGAAACAAAGCAGACGTTACACAGTGGGACCCACATCTTTGAAATCGAAAGGGAAAGTGACAACTTAGTGACCATACACTGGGTGAAAATGACAGACAGATGAGAGTTAGTAGAATTAAATCAGATGTAGCAGCCAGTGTTGTCTTCTTACCTGTGTCTCACTGGTAGTATTGCAGGATCACCGTGTTCCTGTTGTCTATGTCCTCTTCTTCTGCTTCCTCGTCTTCACTGTCCACAGGCTCCACAGCTGCCATAACACCTCCATCTGGACCATCCTCCCGCAGAAAAGGCACCTGTCGTCGCAAAGCCAAGTTGTGAAGCAGACAGCAGGCCACGATGATCTGGCACACCTTCTTTGGTGAGTAGAATAGGGAACCACCTGTCATATGGAGGCACCTGAACCTGGCCTTCAGGAGGCCAAAAGTCCGCTCTATAATCCTCCTAGTTCACCCATGGGCCTCATTGTAGCGTTCCTGTGCCCTTGTCCTGGGATTCCTCACTGGGGTCAGTAGCCATGAAAGGTTGGGGTAACCAGAGTCACCTGCAAATGTCGAGGGACAACAGTCAGACACACAAACTCATAGGGACATCCCCAGACCCAGACACCTAGTCACACTGTATTGGGTCCATGTCCTCACCTAATAGCCACACACGGTGCCTCTGGAGTTGCCCCATCACATAAGGGATGCTGCTATTCCGTAGAATATAAGCGTCATGCACTGAGCCAGGAAATTTGGCATTCACATGGGAGATGTACTGGTCTGCCAAACACACCATCTGCACATTCATAGAATGGTAACTCTTCCGGTTTCTGTACACCTGTTCACTCCTGTGTGTGGGGACCATGGCCACATGTGTCCCATCAATGGCACCTATGATGTTGGGGATATGTCCCAGGGCATAGAAATCACCTTTCACTGTATGCAAATCCTCCACCTGAGGGAAAACGATGTAGCACCGCATGTGTTTCAGCAGGGCAGACAACACTCTGGACAACACGTTGGAAAACATGTTGTGGGACATACCTTATGCTATGCCCACTGTAGTTTGAAAAGACCCACTTGCTAGGAAATGGAGTACTGACAGCACCTGCACTTGAGGGGGGATTCCTGTGGGATGGCGGATAGCTGACATTAGGTCTGGCTCCAACTGGGCACACAGTACCAGGATTGTGGTACGATCAAGTCTATAGGTGATGATCACATGTCGCTTCTCCATTGTCGACAGGTCCACCAGCGGTCTGTACACTGGAGGATGCCGCCATCTCCTCACATGCCCCAGCGAACGGTGCCTATGGAGGAGAACAGCGAGCAGAGAGTCAACAACTTCTAAAGTACGTAAACACAGCTTAATTGGAAAATATTAGCAAATCGACATATGCCTGTATTAGTGTTTAAGCAAGGCCTAGATATGTGTGACGCAGTCCAAAATAATGCCATGTGGCACCCTGAAATGGCGGCTGCCTGACCTGTAAAGTGGGACAAGGGGATATGAGGTAACTGCGCTGGCGATGTACACCGTCGCGGTAGGCAGTCGAAGACCGCAGCGCAATCCTGCATTGGTTAACATTGGACCCTATGGGTCCCAGGAGCCAATGACGATGTACGCCGGCGGTGACGGTACGCACCGCCGTGGACGTGACTGCCATTTTCTCTCTGTTCAATCACTTGATACCTGATCTTCGACAGGAGAGGACCTACACTGCAAGTGCTGCTGTGACCGCAGTCTGGAAGAGACAATGGCTCGTGTGTCTGGGGAAAGGGCCCCTGCCTTCAGCACGGAAGAGTTGGACAAACTAGTGGAAGGGGTCATCCCCCAGTACACACTAATCTACGGTCCTCCAGAGAAACAGGTAAGTACACTGTGATCATGCTGTATGGGCAATGCCTGTGTGGAGTGGTGTGGATGAAAGATGGAGGGGGGTGAGAATGAGGCGTGCATGAAACGACGGTGAGTGCATGTGCGACATGGCAAGGGTAGGGATGCGGGCCAATGACTGTGACAGCGCGGACGGTAATATCGTCTCTTTTTCCCCTGTACCATTCCTTTAGGTCAGCGCCCACCAGAAGAAGGACATTTGGCGTGCCATCGCCAAGGAAGTCCGGACCCTGGGGGTCTACCACAGACGGAGCACCCACTGCCGGAAAAGATGGGAGGACATTCGCCGCTGGAGCAAGAAGACGGTGGAGGCCCAGCTGGGGATGGCCTCCCAACGTGGGAGGGGTGCCCGTCGCACCATGACCCCATGATGTTCAGGATCCTGGTGGTGGCGTACCCGGAGTTGGATGGGCACTTGAGGGCATCACAGCAGCCACAAGGGCGTGAGTACACTCTCATTCTGCTGCTTCAGCGCGCATTGTAGGTGTCTGGGTGGGGGAGGTGGGCTGTGGGTTCCCCTAGGCCAGGGCGAGTTTAGTAGGCAAGGTCCCTTCTTAAGGCAGGCCCTGTGGCACCCTACCCCACCTGTGTACAGTGCCAACTACACCTAGTCAGGCTCCTGTGACATCCATGTGTTCAGCAAACGGGCATAGCCTTGTAACCCATGTCCCTGGGATTGATTAGGGAACTCCAAGTGAATGGCGTAGTGCAGGGGGCTTCTGTGTCTGTCGTGTCCGCCAACGGTAGCGGTATTGCATGTACTCAACATGTCGTTCTTCTGTCTCCCCCGCCCTTTTTGTGGTCTCCCTGTTCTTGGGTGCATCAGCATTATCAGGCGGAGGAGCAGTGGCACCTGAGCAGGAGGGAGCTGCATCCCGCATGGCCCTGGAGGGTGACACAACGGAGTCTGAATTCACCAGTGGGACAGAGGGTGAGGGGAGCTCCACGGCGGGGATGGGAGCTGAGACCAGCGATACGGACTACTCCTCTGATGGGAGCTCCCTTGCAGTGGCTGGCCCATCTGTGCCCCCGCATCTATAGGTACAGCCGCCACCCCCCCTACCAGCACTGCCCTCCCAGCAGCCCCTCAGCGTGTTTCCTGTGTCCGCTCACCCAGGATGGTGGGCATCTCCTTCGCCCCAGGCACCTCAGCCCCTGCCCCTGTCACCCCTGCTGCCCTCAGTGAGGGGGCCATTGACCTCCACAGGTCCCTCACCGTTGGGCAGTCTACCATTCTGAATGCCATCCAGGGTGTAGAGAGGCATTTGCAACAAACCAATGCATACCTGGAGGGCATTCATTCTAGTCAGGCAGCCCATCAGCAAGCTTTTCAGACTCTGGCCTCAGCACTGATGGCAGCCATTGTCCCTGTCTCTAGCCTCCCCCCCTCCAACTTCCTCCACCCAGACCCAAACCTCTGTACCTCAGCCTATCCCAAGCACACCATCAGACCAGCATGCACACACCTCAACACACAAGGGAAGCTCTGGCAAACATAAGCACCACACATCCCACAGGCACTGATGCAAGCATCATACACATGCAGACACACCAACATCCACTGCCTCCACTGTGCCCCCCTCCTCCACGTCTCCCTCCTCCCACCCTGTCTCGTCTCCACTCACATCTGCATGCACTACATCCTCAGCCACTACGTCCATAACCAGCACACCCACCACCACACCCCGCTCACGTGCAGTCACCCCCCACTACCATTCACACATCCCCTGTGTCCTCTACCAGTGTGTTTGTGAGCCCTCCTCCCAAACTACTCAAACGCAGCCACACACCTACCCAACAGCCATCCACCTCACAACCCATGCACCTTCACCCAAAGTCTGCAAACGTACACCTCCTACAACCACTACCTCTTCCTCCACTCCCAAACCCCTCCATCTACCCGTCCCAGTGTTCCCAAAAATCTTTTCGTGTCCAACCTTGACCTCTTCCCCTCACCTCCCCCACCCCTTCAGTCTCTTAGGGCCTGCCTCTCCAGGTCCCAAACCAGCACCTCAGCCACAACATCTGTGGAACCAGTGGTGCCAGTAGTAACCAGATTCTGGAGTGCGCCAGGCAGCAGGGCAGCCAGTGTGGCAAGGAGCCAGAGCATGGATAGTCCCCCACCTGTAAAGCACAAAAAGTTGGCCAGTGCCCGGCGGGAGAGAGGAAAGAAATCAGCCACCAAAGCCGCTCCCAGGGGTACAGTTGGGGGTGTGGAGACAGCTGCGCCACCATCCAAGCTGGGGAAGGGCCTCAGTAAAACCGGCAAGTCTGGGAAAGTCTGCACGGCGGACAAGACCGCCACCAGCACCGCTGCCAGGACTCTGCCACCACCAGCACCGCTGCCCAGGACACCACCGCTGCCCAGGACACCGCCGCCACCAGCACCGCTGCCCAGGACACCGTTGCCACCAGCACCACTGCCCAGGACACTGCCACCACCAGCACCGCAGGCCAGTTAGCGCCAAAGAGTCCGAAGCTACTGAGGCCGCCACGAGCTACATGAAGCACTCTGAGCACAATGCCCCCTCCAGAACCAGTGGAGTATCACATCCACTCACACAGTCCTTGGCAGGATGAAGCACTCTGGGCACAAAGCCCCCTCCAGAACCAGTGGAGAAAGACATCCACTACCTCAGTCCTTGGCAGGATGAAGCACTCTGGGCACAATGCCCCCTCCAGAACCAGTTGAGTATCACATCCACTCACACAGTCCTTGGCATGATGAAGCACTCTGGCCACAATGCCCCCTCCAGAAACCAGTGGAGAATGTTATCCATTTGAGAGACTGTGGCTTTGCACTCCCCAGGATTGAACAGTGGGCAAACCACCCACTGTAGAGACTTGAGTGACTGTGGCTTTGCACTCCCCAGGATTGAACAGTGGCCAAACCACCCACTGTAGTGACTTGAGAAACTGTGGCTTTGCACTCCCCAGGATTGAACAGTGGGCAAACCATCCACGGTAGAGACTTGAGAGACTATGGCTTTGTACTCCCCAGGATTGAAAGTGGGCATGGAGCCCCCTCGTGGATCTGGCATCGTGCACTCCTCCGGCAGAGGTGCCCCCCCCCTTTCATTCCCCCTGAGGTGCCTGTTTTATTTCTATCTGATGCCCCAGCAGTGTTCTCTCCGTCTTGTTCGGGTATTGAGTGTGTGCCTCGCCCATGCCTTTTGGGCCCAGTGGTCCACAGACTTGAATTCTTGGTGTACATATTTGTTTATAGTGTGAATATCTTTATATATGTATATATTTTTGATTACTGTCTGGATATATTACAATCATTCAACTCATTTCCTTTTTTCCTTGCATTCTTCCATGGGGGCTGGGGGGGTGTAACTGTAATGTATCATGATGTATTAGTGTGTGTGTTGTCGTGGGTGAGAGTGGGGATGGGAGTGTTGCGTGTGTGCGTCACTGTTTTTTCCCTCCCCGCCACCCTGTGTCATAGGTGCAGTACTCACTGTGGTCTTCGCTGCCGGTGTTCGTGCTCCTGGTAGAGGAGCAGGAAGATAAAGGCTGGTAGGATCTGAAGTTCCAGTTCCATGGCATCCTGGTTCCTCGTGGGATGTGTAGAGGTGAGCGTTTCCCCTTCCAAGACCTGTTTCGGCCGTGTTTTTGTTCACAGTGAATCCGCCCCGGAAAAGGTGGCGGATTGGCCTGTTGTAATTCTGTGGGAGGTACATTGTCCTCCGCCTGTCTGTTGGCGGTTACCGCCGCGGTGTTTGTTTGTACCGCCTTGGCGGTTGGAGTGTTAAAGTGGCTGTCTATGTTGGCGGTTTCCGCCACGGTCGTAATTCCATTTTTTTTTCCGCTGGCCTGTTGGCGGTTTTACTGCTGCTTTAACACTGACCGCCAGGGTTGTGATGACCACCTATATGTCCTACCTTAACCATACACTGCACCCTGCCCTCGGGCTACCTAGGGCCTACCTTAGGGGTGCCTTACATGTAAGAAAATGGAAGGTTTAGGCCTGGTGAGTGGGTACACTTGCCAAGTCAAATTTACAGTTAAAACTGCACACGTAGACACTGCAATGGCAGGTCTGAGATATGATTACATAGCTACTTATGTGGGTGGACCACCAGTGCTGCAGGCCCACTAGTAGCATTTGATTTACAGGCCCTGGCACCTCCAGTGGACTTTACTAGGGACTTACTAGTAAATCAAATATGCCAATCATGGATAAGCCAATTACATACACATTTTTTAAAGGAGCACTTGCACTTTAGCACTGGTTAGCAGTGGTAAAGTGCCCAGACTAACAAAAACAGCAAACTTAGAGTCCAGCACACATCAACAACTTGGGGAACAGAGGCAAAAAGTTAAGGGAGACCACACCAAGGATGAAAAGACTAACATGTGTCCCCCCCAGCTGAAAGAGGGGAGCAACTACCCATCCTCATAGGAGTTCTCATCACTAAGGCGGAAGAACACGGACAGACCATCAGCATTGGCGTGCTCTGTACCAGGACGGTGTTCCACCGCAAAGTCCATCCCCTGTAGGGAAATGAACCACCTTAACAGTTTTGGATTCTCACCCGTCATCTGCATTAACCATCTGAGGGGCTTGTGGTCGGTCTGAATCCGGAAGTGAGTCCCAAACAAGTAGGGTCTTAGCTTCTTCAGGGCCCAGACCACAGCAAACGTTTCACGTTCTATGGCACTCCACCTTCGTTCCCTGGGTAGTAACCTCCTGCTAAGGAATGCTACGGGTTGATCTATGCCCTCTTCATTAAGCTGTGCGAGTACTGCTCCAATACCATGTTCTGAGGTGTCTGTTTGCACAACAAACTCCTTGGAGTAGTCAGGTGCCTTCAGCACAGGTGCTGTGCACATTGCAGCCTTCAGGGCATCAAAAGCGTTCTGGCAAGCCTCTGTCCAGATCACTTTCCTGGGTTGCTTCTTAGAAGTCAACTTAGTTAAGGGGGTACCAATGGTACCACATCCCTTAACAAACCTCCTGTAATATCCTGTGAGACCTAAAAAGGCTCTCACTTCAGACTGGGTCTTGGGAGGCTCCCAAGACAGAATTGTGTCAATCTTAGGCTGTAGGGGTGCCACCTGGCCACTCCCCACCTGGTGTCCCAAGTACACCACAGAACCCTGCCCTATTTGGCACTTGCTCACCTTAATAGTGAGGCCTGTGTTCTGCAGGACCTCTAACACTCTCCAGAGGTGTTGCAGGTGTTCCTCCCATGTGGAACTAAACACAGCAGTGTCATCCAGGTAGGCGGCACTGAACTCATCCAGCCCAGCCAACACCTGGTTGACCAACCTCTGAAAGGTGGCAGGGGCATTCTTCATCCCAAATGGCATCACTTAAAATTGAAAGTGCCTATCTGGGGTAGAGAATGCTGACCTCTCCTTGGCCCCCTCAGTTAAGGCAATCTGCCAGTACCCAGATGTTAAATCAAACGTACTGAGGTACTTGGCAGCTCCCACCCGCTCTATGAGCTCATCAGCTCGGGGATGGGGTATGCGTCAGTCTTGCTGACCGCATTTAGCCCCCGGTAGTCCACACAGAACCTGAGTTCTGGAGTGGCACCAGGTGCACCAGCCTTTGGGACCAATACCACTGGGCTGGCCCAAGGACTGCTGGAATGCTCAATAAGCCTTATGGCAAGCATTTGGGCACCTCATCCTTAATGCACGGCATGACCCTGTCAGTCACCCTTTAAACCTTCTATTTAATCGGTGTACTGTCCCCAGTGTCCACATCATGTGTGCACAAGTATGTGACCCCTGGGATCAGGGAAAACAGTGAGGAAAACTGTCCCAATACGTGGCGACAGTCACCTTGCTGCTCCTCAGTCAGGGAGGGGGAGAGGATCACTCCCTCCACTGACCCATCTTTTTCTCCTGCAGACAGGAGGTCAGAAAGAGACTCGCTCTCCTCCTCTACCCCATCATCTGTCGCAAGGAGCATTGACAGCTCAGTCCGCTCAAAGTGTGGCTTGAGGAGGTTGACATGCAGGACCCTCAAAGGGTTCCTTGGAGACCGCAAGTCCACCAGGTAGGTGACTTCGCTCTTGCACTCCACCACCTCAAATGGCCCAGTCCACTTATCTTGGAGCCCCCTAAGCTCCATTGGTGCAATCACCCACACTTTTTGTCCAGGTTGAAACTCGACCAGAGTGGCATTCCGGTCATACCAGCGTTTCATGACCTCCTGGCTTGCTTCCAGATTCTCCTGAGCGAGACTCCTGAAGCGGGAAGTCTGGTTTCTTAGAGCCAGCATGTAACCGAATACATCCTGGGGGGGGGGCTTTACCAGGAGCTTTCTCCAAAGCTTCCTTAACCCGGACTCAAAGGTACCCTCACAGGGTGGCCATAAACCAGCTCAAAGGGACTAAACCCAAGTTCCTTTTGAGGCACCTTCCTGTAGGCAAGCAGAAGGCATGGCAAGAGGACGACCCACTTCCACCTCAAGGGCTCTGACAGGCCCACGATCATGCCTTTCAAAGTGCGGTTGAATCTCTCAAGCAGACCATTACTTTGGGGGTGGTAATGGGTGGTGAACTTGTAGGTTACCCCACACTCCTTCCACAAGGACTTCACATACATGGATATGAAGTTGGTACCCCTATCAGTTACCACTTCCTTGAGGAACGCCATGCGGGTATAAACCCCCATCAAAGCACGACCCACCACAGGGGAAGTGACTGATCTCAAAGGAATGGCTTCTGGGTACCGGGTAGTATGGTCCACCAAGACCAGGATAAACCTGTTGCCCGTGGCTGTCTTGTGATTCAGAGGCCCCACAATGTCAATGCCTACCCTCTCAATGGGGGTACTGATAACAGGCAAAGGTTGGAGGGGATCCTTACATTTCCTCCGAATCTTGCGACTTTCCATACAAGTCTGACAAGACCTGCAATTTCCATCTGAGTGCCCGCGCATTAGGGGTCAGTGAAAGTGGGTGACAAGCCTCTCAATGGTCGTGTCCTGCCCTAAATGTCCAGCTAAAGGCACATCATGAGCCAACCGCAGTAGGAAGGCCCTGAAGCACTGGGGTACCACCAGCACACGGGCTGACCCAGGCTCAGGAAACTTTGGCTCGTTATACAGGAGGTCATCCTCCCAATATATCAGGTGTGATCCTAGCTCTTTGCCAGCCGCCTGGTCTGCAGCCTGCTGCTGCAAACCGTCCAAAGTAGGGCATGTCTTCTGTGCTGCACAGAATGCTTCCCTGGTAGGCCCCCCTTCCTGCTGCCACTGTGACAGGTGAGGGACCTCCCCCAGTTCAGCCACCTGTTCCCCTGTAGGCTCGGGCATCACCCTCAGGCTCCGCCTCCTCCCGGACCGTGGGAACTTCTGAGGCTGGTTTCTGGCACCTCCTGCCCTGCTCTTCTTGGCGGTCCCCTGGGCCACTGTTTCAGGCTCCTGGGGCTCTTCATTACCCTGGCGGGCTGCCATTGACTGGGTGGATACGCATACCCACCCAGGCAGACCCAACATCTCCAAGTGAGACCTGTGTTCCACCTCCTTCCAAGGGGAATCTTCCAGGTCATTGCCAAGCAAACAATCAACAGGCATGGTTGGACTCACAGCTACCTTCAAGGAACCTGAGAACCCCCTCCCCCATTCAAAGGGAACCTTCACCACTCTGCACAGGTGCTCTGAGTTGTCCACTGCAACTATTTGGTGAAGTACCCGGGGATCAATCTGCTCTTCAGACACCAGCTGACTCCTCACTGCAGTCACACTGACTCCTGTGTCTCTCAGAGCCTCCACCCTCTGTCCATTAATGGTCACCCACTGCCTGTACTTCTTAGTGTTTTCAGGCACTATGGTTCTCTAAACCATCTCACTGTCCCCTAGTGAGACAAGGGTCATCTCAGCTGGTTCCCACCCACCTGAAACCAACTCCTCCCCAATCGCTACACTGACCAAACCCTGGGATGTCGCACCAGTGGGTGCCAGTGTACTTTTGATGCATTTGGGGTCCCCCCTCACATGACCTACCAGGTCACATGCATAGCACTTACGTGGGGGACCACCTGCCACTGGCTTCCCTTTAGAGAACCATGGCTTCTTTTCACTGGGGTGTTGGGAATCCTTACCCTGGGAATCAGTTTGGGGCTCTTTAGAGAACTCCCCCTGTTTACCCTTACTCCGCTTTCTTCTGAGAGGGACCCTGCCCACCCTTGGCGTGGTCTCCCCATACCTCTTTTGGACCCTGATGCTCTCCCAGCGGTCTGCTTACTGCGCAAGCTTCCTGGGGTCAGTCAGCTTGCTGTCAGTCAGGTGATGGCGCAGCTCTGAAAAACATAAACTGTACAAGTGCTCCCAAGCAATCAGATTGTAAAGCCCCTCATACGTAGTTACCTTACTGCCCTTCACCCAACCATCCAGTGACCTGCAATAAGAATCAACACATTCCAACCATGTTTGGGATTCCTTCTTCTTGTAGGACCTAAACTTATCCTTGAACTGCTCAGGGGTAAGACCATACCTTGTAAGCAAGGCATCCTTCATGCTGGAGTAGGCGAGATTCTGAGCATCCCCTAAGGCTGTCAGTGTATCCCTCCCCTCTACCTCAAAGTGCTTCCACAGACCCGCCCCCCAATGAGCTTCAGGGACCAGATTCATGTGGGGAGCAGACTCATACCCCTTGAACCACAAGTATATGTCATCCTCCCTCTTGTAATCTTTCACAAGGTCTTTAGGAATGTGCACCCTCCTCTCGGGCTGCACTGTAGGGTTGCTGCCACCATCCCTACTGGACTGGCTTCTATGATCCATCTCTCTCAAGCTAAGCTCATGATCCATCACTAACTTCCTCTCCTCAAGGGCTAGCCTTCTCTGCTCCAATTGGTACTCCCTTTCTGCCTGTCTGTCCTGTAACTCCTCAGGTGTCAGACCCTTAGATGAGACACTGCTACCTGCCCTGGAGACCTTCTCCCTGGACATAACAGGCCCACCCACAATACCATTGTGTACGGAACACTCTCCCTCCTTCTCATCATCTCCCTCATCCTCTGTGTGCCCTTCAGTGCTCTTGGCTGTCACCCAGGCTCTCAACACCTTTTGCAGCTCCTCCTTTCTGGATGAGCTCTTAGTGGGACAGTCAAAACATTTACAGAACTGCTTCAACTGAGTCTTGGTATAACTCTCCAATTGCTCAAGGTCAAAGTCAGCTCCAACTGATGCATCTCCAGCTTGGGACATGATGAGGATTCAAAAACAGTACAAAGTTTCAAAGGCAGAAAAACAAGTTCCCAAATGAAGTTTCAAAGAAAGTCAATGAAGGAATCAGCAAAAAAAGGAATTAGAACAAAAACAGTCCCAAAGAGAAAAAATAAAAATATCACCAAACAAGTAGTATGTGGTCACGTAGTGGTCTGCACTCAAAATAGTAGTGTACACTTAATCACTGTATGTCAAGTACAAATACAAGTCCAAATCCCAACCGCTGATCACCAATGTTAGAAATAGGGTCTTTGGTTGACAGTCAGGTTACCCCCTGTTCAAGCAAGTACCCTCACTCTAGTCAGGGTAAAAGAGAATCACCCTCAGATAACCCCTGCTTACTCCCTTGGTAGATTGGCAGAGCAGTAGGCTCAACTTCAGAGTGCTAGGTGTAAAGTATTTGTACCAACACACACAGTAACTCAATGAAAATACTACAAAATGACACAACACCAGTTTAGAAAAATAGGAAATATTTATCTAAACAAAACAAGACCAAAACGACAAAAATCCACAATACACAAGTCAAGATATCAGTTAAAAATCAAAAAGAGTCTTTAAGTACTTTCAAACACACACTAACGCCGTCAGTGTAAAAAAGTACCGTGGGTGCATCAAAAATAACCCCGCATGGATGAGTGCATGTCAAAAAGGGCTTGCGATGCGTTGATTCCACTCATGAGTGGGATCGTGCATCGTTTCTCCTTTCGCCGGGTCGGGCGCGTTGTTTCTTCTCTCCGCAGGAGAGCGATGCGTCGATCCGGTCTGCACTCTCGTGTCTGGGCAGGCCTTGCGTTGTTTTTTCACGCCCAGCAGTGCTTGAGTCGGAAATCCAGCTGTACGATGATCCTAAAACCCCGCAGAGCGGGTTGTGATCTCCCAGCCTCCATCAGCGATGCTGCACGCCGTTTCTCCAGCTCCGTGCGCCTATTCTTCGGTTGCATTTCCTGCGAACGTCTTTTCTCAGCTGCGGAGCCGGCGGCGCGTCGTTTCTTCAGCCGCAGATCAGAGTCGCATCGATTTTTTCCACGCACGGCCCTCTGTGCGTGGATTTCCTTGTCTTTAGGCTGCCAGCTTCTCCTTTCAGGGTCCCAGGAACTGGATGGGCACCACAGGGCACAGTAGGAGTCTCTCCAGAGACTCCAGGTGCTGGCAGAGAGAAGTCTAAATCAAGCCCGTAGAGAGTTCTTCTCAAGATGGAAGGCACACAAAGTCCAGTCTTTGCCCTCTTACTCTGGCAGAAGCAGCAACTGCAGGATAGCTCCACAAAGCACATTCACAGGCAGGGCAGCTCTTCTTCCTCAGCTCTTCTCCAGGCAGAGGTTCCTCCTGTATCCAGAAGTGTTTTCTAAAGTCTGTGGTTTTGGGTGCCCTTCTTATACCCAATTTCTCCTTTGAAGTAGGCCTACTTCAAAGCAAAGTCTCTTGTGAATGTGAAATCCTGCCTTGCCCAGGCCAGACCCCAGACACTCACCAGGGGGATGGAGACTGCATTGTGTGAGGGCAGGCAAACTCCTTTTCATCTCCCCTCAACCTTCCTTCCACCTTTTAGCAGGCCCCCTGAGTTCTTAGCCTTTGAAAAATTGGTACTCAAAGAGGCTTTTGAAATTGAACAACCGTTTGAATATGTTCCATATCATCTAGCCCGTTTTGAGAAACGAGCTCTGGAATCTCTTAGATCTAACCCCGATTTGGCGATAAAACTGGCTGACAAGGGTGGAGGCATTGCCATTATAAATTCTGATAAATACAGTGGGGAGATACAGTACCGAGACGACTTTTGAATACTGACCATTACTGGCTATGACATTCAGACCCCCCCCCTTCTGAAAATTCAAACTCTCATTAAGACAGTCACTGGCAAAGCCTTGGACATCATCCCTGAAAAAGCATATAATTTTCTTAATACCCCATATCCTTGCGCCCCAGTGATGTATGTATTACCAAAGGTACACAAAGACATGACTAACCCACCAGGATGCCCCATTGTGTCTGGTTGTAGTTCAGTTCTTGAACCACTAGGGAAATATATTAATGCCATCATAAAGTATTTTGTTCTATTTCCCTTTTTCCAGATACCTAAATCAAAGACAGCATGGATCTCATATGTCAAAATGAAGATCCATCTTTTAACCCCGACAGCTACTTAATGGTGGATTTAAACAAATGAATCACTGTACACCAATATCCCCCAATTGGAGGGCGTGGAGTCCGGGAGTTATTAAATTATCTCCTGAGTCCAGTATGAATTCAGACTGATTTCATATTGAATTGTTGGAATATACACTCACACAGAACTAATTTTTATAAGGGCAACTTTTATCTACAGAAGAAGGGGGTTTCTAAGGGACCATGCTTTGCTCCAAATGTTGCCATTTGTTATGTCTACAATCTAGAAAAGACTAAAATCCTTTCACATGACAATCCTCACCGCAACCAGATTCGTTTTTGGAAGTGCTTCATAGATTATATTTTTCTACTTTGGCTCAGGGTGCTGTAGACTCCTTGAGACTTTTTGTGGACTGATTTAATAACACAGAAACACACCTTAAATTCACCTCAGAGGCCTGCAACAATAATCTGCCCTTTTAGACCTCACACTTTAAATAATGGGTGATAAAATAGGGACGTCTCTATATAGATAACCTACCAAGAGGAACACATTGTTAGTCTACTCCAGTAATCATCCAAGAGGCCTATGAGATGGGTTTTCATATGGACAATTTCTCCATATACGAAGAAATTGCAAGTGGAAGAAAGACAATTTTTATGAAGGAGCTATAGTAGCTGACAAATTGATTTTGAGGGGATATCCACGCAGACTGGTCTCACAAGCTTTGAAACTCAAGCTTTGCCCAAGGGAAATTTTACTCATTCCCAATCAAAAAATTAGGAATGATTGTATACCTTTTGTTTCTACCTTTTGCCCTTCCAGTAATAAAATGAGTAAGGTCATCAAAAGAACTGGGAAATCTTGCATACCCAGCCACTCTTTAAAGAACCTCCATTGTTCTTTTGCAAACAAGGCTGTAATTTGGGGGACCACTCAGTACATGGAATAACTTTGACATCCAAAATCAACACCTCGCAATCCCCTTGGGGGCTTCCCAGATTGTGGGGCACTATAAATGCCAAAACTGTACTGTCTATCCCTTGATTTTTAACACAACAAATTATCATGTGGGCACCCAAGTCTTACCCCTGACACAATTCAGTAATTGTTGCATGACTAATATCACCTCTGCCATCTGTTGTCCTTGTAACCTATTGTACATTGGACAGACCACCCAAATGGTCAAGACACGTATCATTCAGCACAAAAGTTGCATGAGCTGCAAAATTGAAAATGCCCTGTTAGTATCTCATTTCATATTCATGAACCACATGGAGACTGACTTCCTTTGGTAGGTGAATGATCAGCCTGGTCTACCTGTACGAGGAGGAGACCTTGCCTAACTCTTACTATGGTGTGAATGTTGTGGGATAACTCGCTGTGATTCAGTCAGAAATGGCTTAAACACCCTTGATGAGTGGAACAGCATGAGCAATATTTAGCTCCGGCATTTCCTCCATCTCCACACATTTTTCCGTCAAGGATTAAACTCTCCTCTTATGCAGTATTCTGGTTTATTGATATTATCCCTTATTGGTATATTATGTGTCTGATTTAATTTGGATAATTTCTCCTTTTTATTATATCACTTACAATACAATTGATGAACAATTTGTGTACTCCTCAGTTGTCTCTTAAGATACTGCATAGGACACAGTAAAAAAAACAAAGGAACTAATCAGCTTCAAGAGCAGTGTCACATATATGTTAAAAACGTGGGACTGTGAAGAGGTTTGATGAAACATTTCCCATGGTGACTATTTGCTCTCTGTCCTCTAGCAAGGAGCTAAGGAGATTCCAGGCAGTGCCCTGAACACCAATCTCAACTAACCGCTCTTTCAGAATGCAGTGGCTCTCCTTATCAAAAGCCACGGATAGGTCTAATATGATCACCACAGCTTAGCCACTATTATCCAAAATATATCTGATTTCCTCTGCGACTGCAATAAGTGCTGTCTCTATGCCATGATCTTTCCTAAAACCAAACTGAGCGACATGTAAGATCTCTTGCTCACCTAGATAACCTGCTAAGGTGGAATTAACATGTCTTTCTAAGAGTTTGGCTAAGAATGGGAGCCTTGAGATTGGTCTATAATTTGTTTCTTCCTGGGAGTTAAGAGAGGATTTTTGAGTAGTGGTAGGATGGATGTCATTTTCCAATCCCTAGGGAATTAGCCCGGTTACAAGATGTTATTAAGGAGCATAGTAACCGGAGTTGCAATATTCTCGGCAACTTCTTGGAACAGTTTCACTGGGCATGGGTCCAAAGGTGATCCTGATTTCATAAGATTCATTAGTTCAACTACTCCCTCTACTGAGAGTGAAGTGAAATTCTCAAGTCTATGCTGACAATTTTCCATCAGGGCCACTGCAACATGAAGGTCCTCACTTATGGACTCGGACACATCCGGAGAATCCCCCATCTGGTCCCAATAAATGGTCTCTACTTTATTTCTGAAAACAATGGCTAAGTTTTCACATAGCTGTTGAGAAGGAGCTAGTGGTGTTGATAATTCCTGAATTGTATGAAACAGTTCTCTAGAGAATTGCTGGCCAACTGAATCTTATTTGTAAAGAAACATATTTTTTCCACTATGATTAATTCTTTATACTCTTTTATAAGGTTTTTATATTTAATCCTTTCATCAGCGGCATATTTAGTCCTCCAGACTTTTTCTTGTTGTCGGCATTTATTTTTCATAAGTTTAATCTTTGGAGACCAACACATGACGGATGCCCTTGATCTATGGGTTTTGAATTATTTCTTTATTGACTGCATCATTTATCCATTTTTTGAAACTAGGATTAGTTTTTAATTAATTTTCTTCCAAGACCTGTTCTGATGGCATATGTTGGAACCTCTTGGTTGCAGTTTGTTAAGTTTAGAACATAGGTGAAAATGAACTGCTGAATGATCAGACCATGGGACCTGAAGCATATCACCTATATATAAATCTGAATCGTTAATGAAATAGATGTGCTTCCACTTCCTGATGAGGTCAGATGTTTCAGCAGGGGGCACCAATTGCACATGTGTGCAATCCATTGCACATAGGACATGTAGGAATCCTGCACTGGCATAGAAGCCTTGCGTGGTGTACAGTTGTTGTTGCTGGGTCTTGGGTAAGTGGAGGAACTGGGGAGTGAATCAGATTATAACATCCAAGACCGAGGGTATGAATGAAGAAAATGATCCTTGTTTGATTCCTGCCACTCTCGTTGTTGTGCTCTGGAAGGAACCAGATGCCAGCATGTGAAGCACAGCCATTACTTTCGCATGTGTTGGGATGTTGGTGGGCCTTGCAGTTGGTGGCTGGAGAACTGGTCTAATCTTAAGGATAAATTCCATGATGGACTCCCTCTTGAGTCTGTAGATTTTTATGACCTCCTCCTCCCTGAGGTCAATGAGGGGTATGCGCTGCCGGAACACATGCTTCCTCCTTCTTCACTGCCTATGTGATTGTGGTGGTCTCCTTAAGACTCCGAGTTCCAGGATCACAAACTCCAAGCATGGTTGAGCTTGCCAAAGTGTTTTGTGATGGTCAGGTTTTCATACCACAGCCACTGAGTCAATTATCATGACTGGGTTTCTGATGCACAGCAATTCTGGTGCAGTTCAGGCTTTGTGATATGCTTACCAATGATGGATGACACATCGGCAAACCCAAAAATATGACTGTGTTACATTTACAACCCATTTTGTGGAGGAACACCTACATTGCATATAATATGTTGTACGTGGCGCAGCTGTTTTTTTGGGCACAGTTTTTGCAACATGCAAGCCTTAGAAAATGGCCCATTGGGGCAAATGCGCCATTTTATAAGTATGACGTACTGCTTGCGCCACTGCTTCATCACAATACATGGTGCAGTGCTGGCACACGTTTCTCATAAATCTGGCCCTTAGTGCCTGCAGCTTGTCTCTGGGTTATATGAGTGGGTGTAGCTTACAATTGACCTGTGTGTTTTCTTTCTGGACTGCCACATACAAGAGAGAGCTTAGGTGCGCCTGGATGGGCCATCACTTGCAGGAAAGGAGGGTGGACTGGGCACAGCTCTAATTACACTTGAATAGGCTGTGTCCTGTCTCAGCATACCCCCTGCAGTTAGTCTGTAGCCAGGACAGGGAAGGCAGGATGCCTGGGGCCTTCAAAAGGAAATCTCTAGAAACTTCTTCCACTTAAAAGGAATGTCCAGGTTTAAATATTGAACCCAAGACACCATACTTCCAGTACACTTTTGCACCTGTGTATACTCTGCAGGAAGAAGGACTGGTGTGCTGCTGGGAGGACAGCTACTCTGCTGGACTGCTGCCCTGAAGGTCACCTTCTTTTAGCATAAAACCTTCACACCATGTATGTTGTGACATGGGTCCTGGGAATCAATTCAAGTTTTCTGCAACAAAGACGTGAATTGTAGAGGGACAAGAAGGCAGTGCAGCTATGCAATGAGGGACCTATACAATAAGGAGGGTCAGTATACCTGAAAAAGTTATGTTGAGCAATGTGATAGGAAAGAGATGAGTGGAGCTGAGAGCAGAGCTGGAGTTAAAAGTCTTGTAGTAGCTACATGAGAGACTGTACATTGTGCACACAGGTAATAAAATGCCAAAATAAGGTGGGTTCTACCAAGAAATACTTATTTGAAGTGGCTCTTCTGAGGTGAAATCTGTGGCATTGAAACTGTAGAGGACTGTCCGACAACAGCATGAGTGGTGAGTTTCCTTTCATTTGCAATGAAAAGTATCTTCTTCTAAATGCCACATTAAGCTTTGCCTTGGTCTTGATGAACAGTTCTTAAAGGTAGTTAGGTTCCATCAGAGAGCTACACAGCTGTACATGACACTATTTATTCAGCACCATGATCATAGGAAAAGTTACTTGACCTGCAGCAGATGCTGTAAATTCTCCCTTTTGGAAACAATGCCCAAAGCAATCCCACTTCCGCTTTTCAGTTCTCCTCCTTGAACCAGTGGTGCAAAACAATCTATGCTAAAATAATATTTAATATTGGTTGTCTCAAGCAGTGGCATAAGTCGAGGGTAGATGGTGTCTATCTACTTTTTCATAGGGTAGATGCCATCTATGCTGCCAAGAGGCAGTGCCCCACAAAAATATGCTAAACATGTCCCCGTGTCATTTTAAGACATCGGGACACATTCAGCACCGTCTGCTTTCATTACGAGCAGCAATGTTCAGGCAGGGAGGAGGCTTATCAGATTCCCGCTGGGCCCATAACAAATGCCGAAGGTAATCGGAAGCCTCACACCTAGATGAAATGGAGGGGAAACAGAGGCACACACTTTATCACTTCACAGGTAGTTAAGAGAGGCACTCTTTTGAATTTATTCAGTTTCTTTATACCAGACATGTGCATGCAATGAAAGAATGTCACATGTTTAGGTCTGTCCCAGCATTTACACAAATGTATAGCACTGTGGCACTACTTCTCCAGATGCAGGGTGTCAGAGTGTTCTACATCACAGATACCGGGCACACAAATATCTCTGCAGCTGGTATCTAAACCCCATAAGATATTTTAAAATGCAGACTTTGCAACTAATTAAGTAGAACAGATTTACTGTCACATGTCTCCTTGTTGTCAATTTCTTTGTGGCAGGATTTTAAAAAATAAACATCTAAGTTGAGGTCCAGATTTTGTGTCAGGGTTGCATAATATTTTGGTACATCCCCGATGCAAAATCTCAATTTTTAAATATTGTAATACACTCAGATGTACTCATGATAGTCTTGCAAAACAAATGTGTGAGGTCTTAAGTCCTGATGTCACTTCTTGTGATCTCACTTCCTGTCAGGGCGTGATCTGTGGTGCATGTGCAATGCATGTGTGATTAATGCGCCATGATGTCACCCACAGAGATGTCACGCACTATGAAGTCACACTCCATGATGTTGCTTGCATACTGCCTAACTGGTTAGTCCCCCACTTCTTTTTTTAGGACTTGTGCACTGGTTGCAAGCACCACTTGAGTGGATGCGGTTCCCTTTGTCTTTGAATGTGGGACTACAAGCAGTGGCAAAAATGTTCGCACGTCTGCTATTAATGTCCATGTGCAGAAGGCCAGAGCAGAAGACAATTAACATAAAACGAACATAGTCCAACTTGTTACAGAGAAGCCAACCAGAGCAGTACTCATTGTCAAATGTCATGTGACCTAAAAACAGAGCGTCATCCTCGTTTTTGGCTGCTAAATTCCCAAAGGTGGGGATCCATATGCAGAGCAAAATCATCTGATCAGCATTCAACATGTAAACACGCCCCTTGCGGCAGGGATTGCCAGACACCCGGCATTATTGTTCGGAGCTCTGGATCCATCATAATAACGAGAAAGCATTAGTCTGGGCCTGCCAGCCCTGGAGAGCCGCTGTGCATATCCATCTCAGCACCCAGAGCCGGTGGAGCCTGTCAGAGTGTGTCAGATGGTCCCCAACACTCTTTGTCTGGATGTCACTGGCAGAGAAGGCTATCCACTGTAATTGTGCCACAGAGGAGACGCAGCACTTTGTCATTCCTGATCCCTTACTACCTCTTTATATCATCACTCTCTCTGCAAACCCCATGTTCACCCTTCCCTCCTGTGCTGGAAAAGCCATACTAGCTGCACAAAAGATGAGTTTCTATTCACTCCTACTGCTATTGTTGTACCTGTGCTGTGTGTGTGTGTGTGTGTGGGGGGGGGGGTTATGCGTGTTTGTGTGCATGCGGGTGTGCACATGTGCATGTATGTTTTTAACTGTGCGTTTAATGATTGTGTGCCCCATACCTGCCTGCGCTAAGCCCCCTCTGATGCATGAGAGGGACACAAACTGTTTCTGCCTTTGCTATGCTTGTTTTATATGAAGTAAACGGCCACTGCTTGTGCATGTGTCCTTCTTGACATACTTGCAGCATATCGTTGCTGTGAGTATCTGTGCTGTTTATGTGTGGTACAGCTGCTGGATGGTAGGGACTAAGGAGGTGATGATTGTATTCTTGGTGTCAGAGCTGTGCCCAGCTACCCAGTAGTGGCTCCCTGTAGTGGTCAGGCGAAATGTGGTAGATCGTGTGACCTTTGAACCTAACCATTGTGGATAGGGCATATGGCATTAGTTGTGTTGTTGTATATGCAAGGTGATTCCCACTTGACATTTGGGTATTACCGCAATGCACATAACTTGAGTAAGCTTCAGCAGTGTTTTCTGACATTTTTGCACCTTACTGGACCTCAATATGAGCAACAGGTCTAGTTTCTTACATTCTTCCAAAGTAGTCATGTGTTATGGTAGTCATAATGTGGTTGCCTATGAGAGCTAAAGTATTTCATATCTGTGGTGTTTCGTTTCTGACCTAGGGTATGACAGATCAGGGTTTCTTTGACTGATTGTTCCTCTATCGCTGCACGTGAGATGGCTTTATTCTCGACAACGTTATGTATAATGAACTGTAAAATGTTGTCCAATTGTAGTTGAATCTGGTCATTACTGGCCCGCTGTCACACTGAAAAGGCTCCTCATGTCTCTCTGTTGACCATTTCCCACTAAACACTATGGGGGTTATTCTAACTTTGGAGGAGTGTTAATCCGTCCCAAAAGTGACGGTAAAGTGACGGATATACCACCAGCCGTATTACGAGTTCCATAGGATATAATGGACTCGTAATACGGCTGGTGGTAAATCCGTCACTTTTCCGTCACTTTTGGGACGGATTAACACCTCCTCCAAAGTTAGAATAACCCCCTATCTCTAGAACTCACACACCCTCATTTCCCAGTTTATTGAACCCATGCCCCAAAACAACAATTTGGTCTGCTCCGGACACAGTAGTCCATGATCTTTCTTGTTGTGGGACTCGCTCAGTTCATAAAAGAGCTGACCACAATTTCTTTCAGACGAACAGATCATGGCCCAGATCTCTGGATATTTCTTGTCCTGGGATTACTGTCAGTATGTGCTAAAATAAAATCCAGATCCAGCAGGATTGATGACTTATTCCACACTATGTAGGGCAAACTGTGCACAATATGATAATACTACTTAGCAGTAGAACAGAAGAAAGGGAATGAGATAATAGAGAAAACAGAGATATTGTGATGTTGCCGCTATGACTTGTCACGCTACTGAGCATTAACACCTGTTTGGTCGTAGTGGAAATCTAAAGACAAGATTGCTATATTTTATACCCTACTTCTGTATAGCATCATCTAACACTTGATCCATTAAATAATAAATCTCCAGAATACCTCTAAGCCTGAGATTCTCTGGGATATTCATGGAAATCTGACATTACTGGGACTAAAACATAAATGTCATCGCCTCACTCCTTCCTATGATAAAAGCAGCTATCCGCGCTTTCAGGTTGTAATATATATTCAAGGTACCTTTCTGTAACATTATCGTAAATAGACATTCATTGGGATTATATAGGTCACACTGATATTAATGATTCGCTTTCCTAAGTCACATACCACTAACTTAAATACATTTGCGTCCATTCACTAAGGCATTTAGGAGCATGATGAGTATTATTACAGGACTGCTCTTTTAAATACTTTTACAAGATCTTGTGGATAGGCCCCAAAATATCTAAAATTAGAATAAAATGTGGATAGTTGGAGACTATTCGCATGCAGTTAGGAAAAATAGAAATTACTGTACCCCTTTTGCACTTTTACTAATAAGGAGTTGGACATTTCAGAGTCGATTCACAAAGACAAATAAGTGTATGTAAATGAGTATTCCTGAAATATTTCTTCCAGTACTCATACATGCATTTGTGATTGAGCCACAGTATGAGCATCGGGAAAATGTCAACAGTATTTAAAGGAGAGTGAGATCGTTCCAATGTCTTATATAGTTTTGTATTCTATTGTGCTGTAACAATTGATGTTTATACTCCTTCCAGACGTGTCTGGTATAGTATTTTCAACTATCCAAGATTTTTACCAAATATGTCTGCATTCCTAAAAAATAATTCTCTTCAATCAACTTCGACTTCAACCATGCTTCCAAACCAAAACAACTCCCAATATTTTCACACGCTCTGGTAACAAGGTCCTGGTTGCAGCAAAAAAATCTGTTTACTGCCTAGCAAGATTGTTCTGGACCACGAGGCAATTTGTACTTATTTTCTTTAAAAAGGCTGCCAGCATTGCCAAGCAATGCCAGATTTTTGTGTCTTCGTGGCAAATGTAGGTTTGTGAATTAGCCTATGTATAAAGCAAGCCTTCCCTTCGTTGTTACAAGCATAGCACATCTGAATTCCCCATACTGTGCTTGCGAGCCTGAAGAATGAGGAAAGGTAATTTTGTGCCACATATCATGAGAAAACCCCTCTTTAAGATTCACTCTGTTTACAGCAGAGGTGACCACCACTTCTCTGATAAGTCCTAGATCTCGCCTAGCCTTTCAGAGACAGAAGGCAGTGTCAGTCATTCATCCTTGATCATATTCCGCATGAAGACATTGCTCACTCTCCTCCTCTCCACCCATGTACACTTTAGTTCCCTGCACCATTTGTGGAAAAGTGAAATTTATAACTGGACAAAGTGCACTCTTCATATATTAGGGCCTGATTTACTGTTTGTCAAATGAAGTTTACTGACTCGGAATGGCATAGAATATTACTTTCACCATCCTGAGGGACCACCACATGCCAAATGTAGAATGAAAGGTTTTCTAGTGAGTGTGGTGTAGTAGTTTGTGCTGCTGACCCGGTGCATACGTTATTGTGGCAGGCTCCAGTGCTATTGAATGTGTTGCGCTGTCTATGGCGGGGGTGTCCAGAACAAGTAAATATGTGTTGCTGTCATGTGGTCAGTTGTTGTGAGTTTACCCTAGATGTGGTATTCTCAATGTATAGGGAGTGTAATAATGTTCCGAGCAGAAGACCTGCTGAGGTTTAGTTCCTAAGATGCCAGGCAGTTCTGTGCCTCTTGCCAGCTAATGGCCCAACAGATGTGTGGTTGTGGCTCAGCTAATTTCAGTTAGAATGAGGATTTGTTGTGACTATTATGGGTACTTGGCGGGTCCCTGTAAATGCTGGTTACTGCCTCCGTAATGGGCTCCTCCATATATAGAGAATGTCTGGTTAACGAGTCTATTGCTGTGGTTGGTTGTGATTTGCTATGATAGCGAAGGTGCTGCTTCATTTATTATGATGAACTCCAGAGTCAGTGAATTGGGCACTGTTGTGCTCCACTGCTTTGGAGTGTGTTAGTAACTGCGAACGGTTCAAAAAGCTGACGGTGTAAATCCAGATCTGGCAAGTATGGTGGGGGTTAAAGATTCGATGTTTGTCATGGATGTTGTTGTTGTGTGGATGGCTCCTGACGGTTTATGTATCTTTGACAAACCCCACTTACAAGGTCTCTCCTTGTTGCAGCTAAAAGCTACTTTAACTATCCTTCTCGACGTTTATCCTGACATGTCTAAGAACGTTCTTGATGATTTCCAGTACCAACATCAGTGTGCAATTTGTTCATGTTATTCAATAGCACAGTTGATACAGAGTAGTCCGAGTAGTCCATCATTCTCCCAAGACAAGTCTTGCAAGCAGAGCTCCACTCGGTTGAGCGTGGCTAAGTAATGTAACCTGGGTGACTCATCGGAGATGTCTTTATACACCCTCTGTCTAGAATTCTATGAACTGTACGTTGTCATTACTGTTAAAGTTGTCACTCTGTGTCATGTTGTCCAGTCTTTGATTCCTGTCATACAGTCATGACAGGGCAGTTCTTAGAATAACAGATATGTCATTATAAAACATCACATTGCTCCCCACACCATCTTAGAGGGGACATTCCAGCCAGCTTGCCGTCTCATCATCTCATGCTGCACGTCGTCGCAGTTTGTGCTGAAACCCTTTGGTTTGTCTTTGTATAGGTGGGAGGACTCCCAGCAGACTAACAGGCCTCTTTTTCACCTCTGAGCGCAGGTATGGGGATTGGGCTTCCTCCCCAGGAAAAAGGGGCAGATTAGAGCTACCACTGCTACTTGCTCTCAGGTAGCAACATAGTGTAGATAGGGATATTAGGGACACTATAGTGACAATATAGTGGGACTTGCTTGTGTTTCACTTTCCTGGTCACTTTTGTAATAACGCTGTGTTTCATTATTATCATAATCGCAATTCATGCCTTTTTACGTAGAATGTAGTTGCTTCAATAAAATATTCATTAAACAAAGATCCTGCTTCTGTTTGTCTTTGCATGTAAGAGACTGAGAGAAAGGGGTATGATCTATCCTACCACAACTTCCCTGAGGTGTCTGAGTGTCACACGATACGCTGCCACAAATCACTTCTACCTTTAGTACTGTGCAGAGTTCCCTAATGGCGTTTGTCATCTCCTTTGTGTTTTCTGCTGCTGTTTGCTGTCCCTCATACAGCTTGCACACGTTTTCATTCAGAGACTCCAACCGCTTGTGCAGTACTCCCATATTGTCATTGTGAGACACCAACTGCCTGTGTATTGACCTCATGTGTTTGCATTGCAGACTCTGCACTTTCAGCATGGAAGCCTTAAGGCTGCCAACGAGTGGTAGGCCCTCTCCTTCATCAGTGCACTGTCTGCCTGCATCGTAGTGCCTCCTGAAGGGAGTGGACTGATGCTGGGGCATGGACTGCTGTCTTCCTGTAAATCTAGCCTCTGGGGGTGGTGTGGGTACTTCATCCCGCATTTCATCTGAGTCCAGGTTATACTCTGGGAGAGGTAACACTCTTGCCCTGCGTCTAGTTGGTGCAATAATGAAGGACTCACTGGTGTTTGAGTCGGACTGGGGCTGTGTTTCGCTATCCCCCACATTTCCACCTTCTGCTGCGTCAGGGCCTGGAACATCTTCAATGACAATGTACAACATGTCATTTTTGAATATTTCACAAAATGTTGCATAACATAAATGTTGCATAGGAGTGTCTCCTGACCTGTTTTGGACAGGTAATACACTCCCCGCGTGCACAGCACCACCAAGCCGTGCCCGTGTCCCCCCCTCCATGCCTCGCTGCTTCTAGGGATCGAGGCCCTCCGGGACCCGATCCGCTAGAGTGTCTCTCTGGTTTTTCTCCTCTTTTTTCTGTCGGTCTTTCTCTGCTCTTTCTGCCTTCTTCAACCTTTTACTCTTTGCCTTTTTCAACCTTTAACTCTTTTGCCTCTTTTAACCTTTCTCTAACTTTTTCTAATCTTGGGCCTTTTTTGCCCTCTTTTACTTTTTGGCCTTTTTTCCCGCTCCTTTTCCCGCTCCCCCTGCCCCCGCACCCACATTCGCCCTCACCTCCCGCCTCCCAGCTGCTCCTCCCTCCCCCTCCCTTCTTAATGGCAGTCGCTGCGCGCTAAGGTGAGTGTCTCCTGACCTGTTTTGGCCAGGTAATACACTCCCGGCGCGCACAGCACCACCAAGCCGTGCCCATGTCTCCCCCTCCCTGCCCTCGCTGCTTCTAGGGATCGAGGCCCTCCAGGACCCGATCCACTAGAGTGTGTCTCTGGTTTTTCTCCTCTTTTTTCTGTCAGTCTTTCTCTGCTCTTTCTGCCTTCTTCAACCTTTTACTCTTTGCCTTTTTCAACCTTTTCCTCTTTTGCCTCTTTTAACCTTTCTCTAACTTTTTCTAATCTCGGGCCTTTTTTGCCCTCTTTTACTTTTTGCGCCTTTTTTCCCGCTCCCCCATCCTGGGTATGGACAGGAATGGACTGAGAATACAGCTAAGCTCTTGAAAATGGTTTAATACCAACGCCAACTTGCAGCGAGCGACCAAAAATAGCATGAAACCCACTGACTAGGACACTGCATTTAACTGCTGGAGGTTGTCCACTAAACAAGTTTTCGGAGCTGGCGGGTTCCAATGGTGCATATTACTGTACGGTTTTCCAATTACTGTTTACAAGGCAATATATTTTAACAAACTATTCTGAAGGGACACTTATTAAATAATGTCATGGTGCACTATCAACCTATTTATTATGGCAGTGTTGACTCCTGCCCCTTAAAACATCAGTGATGACTTGTGAAGTTTTAAAATGGTGGGGCACATACAGGTGGCCCGAATTGCATTGACCTCCAACCTCCTCCCGATCGTTCTGTAGATTCCCACCCAGGAAATTATCTTTTTAAAAAGGTGGAGTAAATATTCTTTTTGCAACACATGGTTCTGGGGAATAATCTAGCAAAAATAGACAGTACTAAACAACTTTCTGGTGCTCCTTTCCACAGGGAAGTTCGATCCTTTCCCAGAGTACTGGGTTAAATCCCAAAAACCTTTTCCTGCTCCCCCGCCCCCCCGGATCCCCCATTGGCCCTCATCTCCCGCCTCCCAGCTGCTCCTCCCTCCCCCCTCCCTTCTTAAAGGCGGTCGCTGCGCGACCGCGCAGCTGGCGCACCAGAGGCAAGCCCATCTGCGCCCGTACGCGCCTGGACCACGCCCAGCGCCAGAACCCCTGGACCTCGCAACAGCCACATCTCCAGCCTCTGCTACGACGCCGACACCCTCTGCCCACTCAATTCTGGCCGAGACACCACCTGCTTCCAGGCCACTCCGAAGAGCACACACGGACCTTTCTCCTGCCACAACTGCAGCTTCACCTGCGTCAGAACCCACAAATCTCCCAGGACCAAAACCAACTACCTCCGCTGCATACTCCTCAACACCCGCTCCGCACGCAAGCACGCCATCGAGCTCTGGGACCTGCTCGACTCCACCACCCCTGACGTAGCCTTCCTAACCGAAACCTGGTGGAATGACTCCTCAGCACTTGGCATCGCCATAGCCCTTCCAGACGGGTACAAGATCTCTCGCAGAGACCGCACCAAAAGAACCGGAGGAGGCATAACCATCATCCACAAGGCCACCCTCGAAGTCAAAACCCTCCTGGACGACTCCCTCAGCTCCGCCGAACTCCTGCACTTTCAAATCCACACCGACCCCCAACACCACCCTTAGAGGAACGCTCATCTATAGACCTCCTGGACCCAGGGCACCATTCAGCAATGCCATCGCCGACCTTGCCAGCCCCCACGCACTTGCCTCCACGGACTACATCCTACTCGGGGACCTAAACTTTCACCTCGAAAACAATAACAACATCAACTCCACCACCCTGATCGGCAACCTCGCCAACCTTGGCTTTAGACAGCTCGTCAACGCACCCACCCACCCAGCCGGTCACACTCTAGACCCCATCTTCTCCACAAGCGACCACGTCACCTTCAATCACACCACCGAACTCTACTGGACCGACCACCACTGCATCCATTTCACCTACAAAAAATAAACCGAACACCACCTCACCGAGCAACCACCCCGCCGACGCTGGGGCAAAGTCACCGAAGACCAGCTAACCAACGCACTAGCCCAGAAACCACCCACCAACCCCACCAACCCTGACACCGCCGCTCACAACCCAAGCTATGGATCAACGACTGCGCCAACCGCCTCACACCCCTCAAGAAACCCTCCAACAACCAAATCAACAATAAAGCCACCTGGTTCACCAACGACCTCCAAGCCTCCAAACGCAACTGCCGTAAACTCAAGCAAAAATGGCTCCTCGAACTCACACCTAACAACCACACAGCACTCAAGGACGCCACACGCAGCCATCACCAACTCATCAGGCTAGCAAAAAGATCCTCCTTCAAAACTCGCCTAGAAAACAACGCTCACGACTGCAAAGAACTTTTCAACATCGTAAAGGAGCTCTCCAGCCCAAGCGCCACCGTCAACGACATCACACCCTCCCAAGAACTATGCGACGCCGTAGCCACCGCATTCCACCGAAAGATCGCAGACATACACGACAGCTTCAACACCCCTCACACCTCGGACACACCTACCCCGCCCTCCACGAACTCCACCCGCTCCAGCCGCCTGATCCTCTGGACCAGCATCAACGACGACGAAATCCGCAAGACCATGAATTCCATCCACTCCGGATCACCATCAGACCCCTGCCCACTCCACATATTCAACAAAGCAGACGCAGCCATCGCACCACACCTACAGAAGGTCATCAACATCTCCTTCGAAACCGCAAGATTCCCGGAAAGCTGGAAACACACCGAAATCAACGCTCTACTCAAAAAAACAAAGGCGGACCCCAATGACCTAAAGAACTTAGGGCCCATCTCCCTGCTCCCATTCCCGGTGAAGGTCATTGATCAAATCGTCAACGCACAGCTCACCCGGCACCTCGAAGACAACAACATCCTCGACCCCTCCCAGTCCGGCTTCAGACGAAACCACAGCACCGAGACCGCCCTCCTCGCCGCCACAGACGACATCAGAAGCCATCGCGACAATGGAGAGACATCAGCCCTCATCCTCCTAGACCTGTTGGCCACCTTCGACACTGTCTGCCACCACACCCTGAAAATCCGCCTCCTCGAACCAGGGATCCAAGACCAGGCCCTCGACTGGACCACATCCTTCCTCTCCGGAAGAACCCAGAGAGTCCGCCTCCCCCGTTCCAATCCAAAGCCACCAACATCATCTGCGGCGTACCCCAGGGCTCATCCCTCAGCACTCCGCTGTTCAACAGCTGCATGGCCCCCCTCGCACAAGTGGCCCATCAACACAACCTCAACATCATCTCCTACGCCGACGACACCCAACTCATCCTCTTCCTCACCAAGGACCCACACACTGCCACAACCAACCTCCACGAGGGCTTGAAGGCCGTCGCCGACTGGATGAGAAGCAGCCGGCTGAAACTGAACTCGGACAAAACAGAGGTTTTCATCCTTGGGCCCACACCCTACGCTTGGGACGACTTGTGGTGGCCAGCCTCGCTGGGCACCCCACCGACACCAACCGACCACGCACGAAACCTCGGCTTCATCCTCGACTCATTCCTCTCCATGTCAAAACAAGTCAACGCCATCTCCTCTTCATGTTACAACACCCTCTGCATGCTTCACAGAATCTACAAATGGATCCCAACCGAAACAAGAAAAACAGTAACTCAGGCCCTCATCAGCAGCAGGCTCGACTACGGCAACGTACTCTACGGAGGCATCCCGTCCAAACACCTGTAACGCTTCCAAAACGTCTGCCCGACTCATCCTCAACATCCCTCGCCACAACCACATCACCCCCCACCTAAGAGACCTACACTGGCTCCCCGTCGACAAGAGGATCACCTTCAAGCTCCTCACCCACGCACACAAAGCACTTCACAACACCAGACCAACCTACCTGAACAGCAGACTCAACTTCTACACCCCCACCCGGCAACTCCGCTCCACCAACCTCGCCCTCGCCTCCATCCCCCGCATCGAGCGCAGATCCTCCAGCAGCAGATCTTTCTCTGACCTCGCCGCCAAGACCTGGAACACCCTACCGTCTGACCTAAGACAGACCCAGGACCTGCTCACCTTCAGAAGACACCTCAAGACCTGGCTCTTCGAACAGTAGCAGCACCCCCCCAGCGCCTTGATACCCTCACGGGTATGTGGTGCACTTTATAAATAGACTGATTGATTGATAGTATTAAATGTACACTAACATCGTATCACCATGAGTTGTATGTGTTGTTTCTCTATGTGGCAGAACACTATCTTGCTATTTATGTGGTAGTTGCACTTTAGGGGTGTTGACTACCACTCCCATAAGGCATTGTTGTGTTGTATGTAAGATGTGACATGGACTACTTATCACAGTGCATAGAGCTAATAGCTATTTTCTAGGGGGCATTTGTACATGCACATATGGGGAAACACGTCATTACTGCCCTTACCTTTGCTGGTGCTGGTTGTCCTTAAGGTGTCAACGTCAGTGACACCACTGACAGCTTGAGGAAGCAGTGTGAACCCCACCATGTCTTCCATTGGTGTGGACGGTGTCTGGTTGTGTGGCCCTCCTCTGGTACTCCTTGCCTCCTTTAGCCTGCTGGCTACCCTCTCTTTGGCACGGAAACACAAGTCGTTCTATCGCTTGTTTATCTCCTCAACAGAGAGCTGCGCAACAAACACTGAGCATATTTTGGTCTGAATGTCTGGCCACAGTTTCCTCTTCTCACTTTCAGGTACCTTGAGTGAGTTCTTCCCAAAAAGTTGGTTGTGGTTCCTGACAACCTCCTCAGTGAGCACCTCCAATTCCTGCTCACTGAATTTGAGCTTGCGCTTCCTGTCTTCTTTCTCCTTCACATTCCCATCAGTGGCCATGTTGCTGTTTGGTCCTGGCTGGATCACAAGGCTGCCTCCTTGGTGCTGGGCTGTGTCTCTCTGTCTGCTCCTGTAGGTGTGGCTCCTGGGAACAGCATGGGCTGACTCATTTCCTGGTTGTGATGTCATCAGCTTGTTCCGGTTTGCCGTTTTTGCAATTTGCGATTTTCATATACCGTTTCGCAATTTTTTTGCGATGCGGTATTTGCAACTCACAAATCTCATTTGTGAATTTTAAGAAATCGCTATTACCAACTCGCAATTTTGATACATCCTATTTTGCATTTCTTAAATAGCGATTTCTTAAAATTTGCTATTTAAGAAATGCTAACCAGGAGCTTGGTACATCTGGCCCTTAGTGTTGATTAGGAATTGATAAATGAATCTGTGAAGGTCAACATTCTATACATAGACCTATAGCGTAAAATCAAACGTTAATTGGAATTGATGTTTATAAGTTATGATTGGAGTGATGGTTGATTTGGTTATTAAGGTATCCAATTGGTGACTACTCTGGTCTGGGGAAATCACTGTGAATCTATATATATTGATTTAGGACATTGGGGATGCATTAATGGATGGATGTGAGTGAAAGAGTGAATTTCCGCACTTTGCAATCAAAGTGTGTTTAATTTAAAAGTGCAATTTTCTATGCCGAATTACAGTTGCATACTAAATACAACATTTGTGGTAGTTAATCATTTTTAGGTGTTATAATCTCACAAAGAAAGTGACATAAAATATTGACTTAGGTTAGCCTGACTATTCTTGCCATATTAAATGTTGACTTTAAATGTTAGGGTTAAGAGGCCTGTTTTCACATTAAACTGTTGTTTTGGACAAGAAGTTTTTCTCTTCCACTGTGCATGCTGCAACTTTAAAGAGGTTTTCTGTTAGTTAGTGTATAGCCATTTGTTATGTATTAGATAACTAATAGTGAGGTTATCACCGGGGCGAGAGGAGATGGCAGGAAAGACAACTCATGGGAAGAAATGTCTGAACCGTAAGACTTCATTGTGAAAACATGAGAAAGTAGGTAGTTTCCCTGCTCCCAGAGTTTGGTGAGGATTGATTGGTTGGTGGATATAGGAAATGCAATGTTTGTTACAAATACGCTCTGGTAGAATTATATGAGCATGTGTTCTTTAGCTTAGTCAGAGCAGGACTGGATATAAGAGACCCAACCGAGCCCTTCCTTTCTCACACAGGGGCAAGGTATGCCTTCTGATTTATAGCTGAGAATACTTTCCAGCTTTTAAAATTTGCCAATTGCTTAAGTGATAAGACTTCATGGCTATGCATTTTCATTCTCTCATTAGAACCCTTCATTTAGGTTTCTGAAATGAACACCTTACTTTGGGTATTTAAGAAATTGCCTTTTTATTGGTAAACCCCTATTAATTTAGATTAGGGATTTCTCTTATGGAACACACTAGCTGTATTTTCTCAATTTTATTTGTAATTCTTATTACTGTGGTATTTTATCTTGTTTTGAGATACCGACTAATGGATTATTTGAATCTGTAACAATGATGACTAAATATTAAAATTTGCTGAATGAATACATTGATTTGAATTAATTTATGAATAAAGAAAAGCCATTTTAACTCACACTAACTCTCTCTATTGGTTCTTGTGAAGTCCCTATTGTACCTGTTCTAATGTTTGATGTAAATGATTGCTACTTATCAACTCTTCTTGTCGATGAGTAAAGGTCCATACGACCAATGGGCGGTGTAATTTAATGATTATACTTGGCAACTGAGATACAAGAATCCCGGCTCTGGAATGGAGAACGTATAATGGATTCTAATAAATTGTTAAAAGGTCTTTTTATTAGAGATGC
The DNA here is from genome assembly GCF_031143425.1 of Pleurodeles waltl. Lineage (NCBI taxonomy): Eukaryota > Metazoa > Chordata > Amphibia > Caudata > Salamandridae > Pleurodeles > Pleurodeles waltl. Next base: position 918,444,643 of record NC_090446.1, on the reverse strand, counting down.
ATCAACACAAGATATTAAGATATCTGTATAGATTCAATAATCTTCATGATGAAGGACAAAAGTAAAGTGGACGAAACTGAGGAGTCCTAGCCGATGCTGATGTTGAAAGCGAAAAGCTACAGAAGAGGAATCTTTTACATATGTCTTAATATGTGGAAGTGAATATTGAGAAGCAGAATCCCCACATATTTCAATGGTCTGGCTCTTCCAAATTTGTAACTGGAATGAATGTTGAGCCTGCTTAGACAGTGTTTTAAATTATTTGTATGTGTTTGATGTATCTTTTGAATAAATTATTAATTTGAAAATGTGTTTCCACAATTAATTGATTCATATGATAGATCCATACTGTGATCATCATGTGATCCCAGAGTTCAAACTGAATTATAGAATGTGATGTCATGTTAGTTTGGTTATATTGTGGTGACTTCCGGACCAGGTGGCAGTAGGTCAGTGATTCGGCAGTGCTTGAAATGGAAATATAGAAGTGCGGGTTCTGACTCCCCTAGTGTACCTGATTTGCTAATGAAAAGTGCTGGTACTCTCCCATTAAATGAATTGCACCTCTGCTGAAAAGCGGAAGTAGTCACCCATTCAAGTCAAACAAGTGCAGCTAACTGACCGGCCCACTTAAAGTATTGATGTCACGCCTGCACAAGTAGTAAAGCTGCTGTTCTAGTTATATTGGGCTTCATAACATGTGAGTTTATATCTTCAAATATGGAGGTATGGTGCAGGCTCTTAATGTTCTACTATAGTTGTGGTGGTCTCCAGCCCCAGCGTGCGTGTTGCTGAGATGTAGGACGCTGCCAGTAAGAAAACCTTTAAGCTTCGTTAGTCATCTCCCCACGAACAGTGGGGCAGTCTCGCTTACTCCCACCCCCTAAGTCTGAGAGCAGATTTCAGCTAAAGTCTCAGGGAGCCCAAAGGGAATGGGATGCAGATAACACCCTTTGGCACACTCCATCTGGCTTTTATCATCATCATGTTCGTGCGTCTTAAAGGTGCACCAACATTAGGCATCATTATAGATACAATCATATTACCAGCCTGTAGCATCACACTAGGTAAGTCCTGGTGCAGTCTGCCTGACATACAGTATCTAGGCTGGCTCAGAAGGAGGCGGGAAGAGCAGTATATAGAACAAATTGAGTGAATTTCCTTTTGTTGGCAAATTAAAGACATATTAACAACAGAACCAGATCAACATGCAATGCACAAGCCTCTCACCAGAAAATAAAGCTGTATTGATCACGGTGCCGCATCATATCAAATCTAGACCTATGTACAAACATTGGCCTCGTTGCAGAAATTAGTAAAAAGTGTTAATCGCTTAGGAAGAAGTCTGAGCAGATGAACAGAAGGCTTGTAGCAGTACTGGGTCAATCAGACGAGGACACATGCAACGTTTGCAAGAAGGACGAAGTAACTGACCACGCTAAAGGGGTTCTATGGGAACTAATGGATTAAGGAAACAGAAAACAGAATTCAGAAAAAGAATAACGTTCCCAATGCGATAATAAAGGGAAAAAAGCTCAAAAGAGAATAGAGTACAAGTACAGTTGTATTAATATAATACCCAGAGCCATTAGATAGCATTGCTTCAGTTCACCCAATGCACTGTTAAAGAATGCGAATAACAAGATGAAGGAATTTACGGAGATCAAAGAGTTTGTGTGCTATGAAACACTACAGACATTTACCACTCCTGCATAAAACCCCAGAGAACCCCTCCCTCATCAGAGTTGAACCTGAATGTTTTTCCTCCACACTGGGGTACTGGGAAGTCAGTTTGCAGAGAAAAGTGAGGTCTCCAAAGTAGTGGCATAACAAAACTTGAGGGCCTTCCCTACAAAGTGCATGGAGGGCCCCCCTCCAGACTTGCCTAGGAGCTCTCAGGCCCACATACTGTGCTGCGGGGACCCCCTGGAGCTCCCCCCCCATTGCAGGGGCTGCGAGGACCTTTGTTACGCCACTGCTCCAAAGCCTCCTTGAATTTCTAGCTTGCTGGAGTACTCAACAGTTAGCCTACGGGACATGGTGTTTGTAGTGAAGACAACTCACAGTAGATGAGGTTAAAATGCAGTTTACTGGGAGGGCAAGCGTAGTTGTCTTCTTTGTGCAGTGGTCAGCCAATGGTCTATGACAACTATGACAATACATGTTAACGATACATGCCAACGCCACTCATCTCCGCCATTTAAAATTTTTAAAAGCTACAATGGAACAGGAAAAACATATATATATAATTATAATGTATTGAACTCGACTTGCATAGTTTTGAAATAAATTGACCCAAAAAATGTACAAATAAATGCAACATAACTTGACAGAATAAATGGTTAATGCAAATAAGTACCACACTACCCCATTACAAAATAGTTTAGCTTTGTAGGGAGTTCAACAGCCCTTCGTGATAAGGTCTAAGTGGATTTCATGGTAACATCAGTATTTTTCATCAATACTTTGGCAAACTTCAGTAGCACACTGTTGCTGTATGTTTGGATTTTACTATGCCTATGTGTTCTTCATGAATTATTCCTATAATTATTTGTCAGAACCTGTTAGGTAGTATTACTCTGTCACCTCTAAACAGGAACCCTAATTTAGATATTGACAGCTCCTTCTTAAGTTCCCAAAATTTCCTGCACTCTTCAATTACATGCATTTATTCGGCCAACCATGCCAAACATATTCCATTACAATTCCCAAATCCTTGTCTTTTTCATAACATGGCTCCCTTTCACTCTCTGAAATGGCACTGGTTTTGTAACTAACACTGGCCAAATGATAATCATCCCATTCACTAGTTATCCTTTCCTTCCATTGTAATGGGGATCTACTTAGACAGTCTGGTACTTTGTTTTTCCTGCCAGCCAAATACTCAACGTCATACCTATAGTCGAGAAGTCACAGTGACATTTTGGCTATGTAGGGGTGGCCTTAGCAAAACCATCTGTGGTTAGTACTTTGACTAATGTTTTGTGCTCGATGTGTAAAGTGAATCTCCCACCACAGAGAAACTGCTTAAACTTCTCTGTGGTTGGATCAGGGGCATTAAAGTATTGTTGTCTAGCAGTTCTGCTATTGAAACGCAGCCCCACTCTGCCTGACACTATCTACAATACTTTCCCTGTTGTACAGAATGAGTGATAAAAGCAGCATGTTCTAGGACCCTGTTCATAACACTCACTGTTGTCAGCCTCTCTCGTCTCCACAGAGCTCTATGTTTGGGTTCGAAGTGGCTGGCTATCCTTCATATCACACCACACTGCACAAATAAATGACATTTATTTGCACTGTCTGCGCCCCACTCGCATTCTCTGAGCTTCCCATGATCGCTCATCATCCGTGCTCCCTCCTGTGCGGATGGTCACATGCTCTGCAGCCGCACCACAAAGAATAGAGGGGTGCTGCTGTGGACGATAAACACAGCTTGCTCGTCACTCTGAGGGATGGGCGAAACTCTGCAGAATCACACACAGTTTCTATACAACTACGCAGAGTAGAAATCATGCACGCCGGACAAACTGTTTCCTTCCCCCTACAATTTAATGTCTTAAGCATCTTGTTGTTTCAGCGCTTTCCATGGAATTCTTAAACTAGGGATTTCTCAGGAGTGAGCGCTTGGGCGGTTGGGGCAACCAGTTGCGAGCTGGTGGCCACTTAGTGATCGCTGATCACAGTGACTGAAATAAACCATTCTACTCATATTCGGCATGATGTCTCCTTTTCAATGGCAAGGAGGAGGAGGGGTACCTGCAATGTCTCTAGTGGCTCCGTGGTATGTCAATGGAATTTAAATGACCTCCATCTTTCTGTGGCTCAGTGTGCGCCCAAACCTACAAGTGAGTTTCTGGACAGTTGTTGTTGGAGTACAAGTCGAGCGCATGCACTAGGGTGCTATTCTTGATTAAGGCCTGTTAAATTTTGTGAATTCAAGGAATCAGCACACATGTGCAACAGAGAGAATCACAGCTGCATTTATATAGTCATTCGGAGTCCATGACACAAGTGGAAGTTACAAAAGGCCATTCATATTGGATTCATGCCGTGAGTGGTGAAGAAAGAATACATACACTACCTGTCCTTAAGAAGTGAAGTTTAAAACTTTTAATACTTAGTACAAGGCTACTTGTGAGCAGTCCCGTAGATAATATATTCCTGGAAATTATTCCTAGTGTAAAGCACACTAAGGCCCTCATTATGAACATGGCGGTAAACACTGCACCGCAGGCAGTAACTACTGCCAACAGGGTGGCGATCTGGGCAGCCAAATAATGAAGCACATGAGAAACAGCCAGCGGGCCATCCATCCACCACCATTTTGGTAGTTCAGCCGACGGCGGCGGAGTCCGTCTTCAGCTCGGCAGAAAGGCTCTACCCGCCCACCACACTGCCATCAGTTCCTGGGCAGGAACCACCGCCACACAAAACTTGGCGGAAACCACTCACCAGAGGCACACAGAACACGCTGATGCCGAAATGGAGCGAGAGTTGGAAATAATCTCAGTTGGTACTCACCCCCTTGTGGCTGCTGTGCTGCCTTCAAGCACCCATCCAACTCCGGATAGGCCACTGCCAGAATGCGGGCCATTAGGGTGGTCAGGGTCCGATGGGCACCCCTCTCTCGTTGGGAGGCCGTCTCCAACTGGGCCTCTCCGGTCTTCCTGGCCCAGCGCCTCAGGTCCTCCCACCGCTTCCTGCAGTGGGTGCTCTGCCTGTTGTAGACCCCCAGCGTCTGCACTTCCTTGGGGATGGCTTGCTCCATTCCTTTCTTCTGATGGACGCTGACCTGCATGGGACACAGAGAGTAAAGAAACAGATGTCAGTGTGGGTGCCACATACACAAATGCCATGCCAGTTCAATCTCACATAGCCCATGGAGACATACATATAGACAATAGCCAAGCCAAAAACTGCCAGACACACTGCAGGTGAGCATTCACACAGCCAACAAAAATGCCTACAAGCATACGACACACTTACACACCTTTAAGGAGGACAAATAGCAACTCATCTGCTCCTCTGGTCGCCCATACAGCTTTGCATACAAGGGTAGGAACCCGTCTACCAGCTTCTCCAGCTCCTCTGTGACAAAGGCCAGGGCCCGTTCCCCTGTAGCACGTGCCACCTCAAGGACCAGAGTCACGACACAGCAGCACACACAGTGGAGTCCTTCCCTACTCGAGGTGCAGGAGTCAAGTGGCAAGGACATGGCAAAATGGCGGTAGATACCCTGGCAGTGTGCACAATCACTGCCGGTGGTGATCATGATTTGGCCCTGCTTCCCCATTGACAACAATGTTATCCAATGATCAGGTGCACGGTGGTGAACATCGCCTACCGCCATGATGACTAACACCACTGGAGTTAATTCACTTCCTACACTGCACTACCTGTAGGGCAGGGGGCTGCTATTTTGCATCCACCACGCCTTCATAGTCTGGCCGGGGGCCTAGACAATGGCTCCATTCCCTCTCCCCTTCGTCGAGTACTGTTATGATTACTGGTCCTCCTCATGGAATAATGGTGGGAAGTGTGTCTACACTGTGATGCTATAAAACATACACACCTCACCACACATTAGCCTGACAGGATTACACCGTTCTTTGCGTCTGTGACAATTGTGTCGCATGTAAAATATGAATAGAAATACCATGTTATGCAAGTGTATGTCCAAACTTAATGTGTCTCTCTTCCTCCCCCATAGGTACAGACCCATGTGGCGAGGGAGGGCCCCATCTGTTTACAGACCCCTGGTAGATCTGGCCACCATGGAGGACTGTCACATCATCATAAATTACTGCCTGAATCGAGCCACAATCCTGGAACTCTGTTCACAAATGGAGCCTGTTCTGATACAAGCTAATAGGAATCCCTATGTCATACCTAGAACTGTGCAGGTACTATCTTTGCTACATTGTTTGGCAACAGGCCCATTCCAAGTGACAGTGGGCATGGCAGCCGGTGTATTGCAGGCAATGTTCAGCCACATACTCTCTAATTTCCTGAATGTATTTGTGCAACACCTGCAAAGTTATGTCCAGTTTCCCCAAAGGGATGTTCTCACCACCATCAAATCAGGATTCTATTCTTTTGCAAATATCCCCCATGTGATAGGTGCCATTGATGGTACCCATGTAGCCCTCATACCTCCAAGAGTAAATGAAAAGGTGTTCAGGAATCATAAAAACTTTCACTCCATGAATATCCAATTGGTGTGTACTGCTGATCAATACATTTCTCATGTCAATGCAAGATTCCCAGGATCGGTCCATGATTCCTTTGTCCTGGGAAACAGTAGTGTGACACATATGATGGGACAACTACAGGGGGACAGAGCTTGGATCATAGGTGAGTGTGTATGACACTGTATTAGTGATATACCTGACTGGCAGGCTGTATGCAAATACAAAGTGTGTGTTTTAACCCTCTTTCACCCACTTTTCCAGGAGATTCTGGCTACCCAAATATGCAATGGCTCCTGACACCTGTGAGAAATCCCAGGACAGATGCAGAAATCCATTATAATGAGGCACATGATCGCACTAGGAGGGTGATAGAGCGGACCATAGGACTTCTGAAGGCAAGATTTTGTTGCCTGCATCTCTCTGGAGGACCTCTGTGCTATGTCCTTGACAAGGTGTGTCAGATAGTGGTGGCCTGCTGCATGCTGCACAACCTGGCTGTGAGGAAAACTATCTCACCTCCGGAAGAGGAGGATGCTGTCCAACCACCCTGCCACCTCAGAGGAGGATGAAAGTGATGAAGAAGAAGAGGGGGAAGACATCAACTCCAGAACCCAGCTAATCCGGCTATACTTCCAGTGACTCTCAGGTACATTTTCTATAATGCTAATGGCTTTACTGCATTGTTTCAGGGTGACGTATATACTAAGTACTGTCGTGTCCCTTACCAGTGATGAGGCAACTTTATGACTGAAGAAACAGGTGTGTGTTAAAGCAATGGAATGTGCAGTGTGACATAATTCAGACACTACAGTCTGTTACACCCCCTCCTGCAATAACAGCAGCATTATGATGGTAACTGTCTAATGCATACACATTCACATTTGATTGCTCACATTGAAGAAGGACAGATATCTTGTGTGTACAAGTGCATTTATTTGTAGATAATACATTCATGAGTGATGGGACAGTGGAAGGGAGTGGGCACATGGTGAACAATAAACTCAGGTACATTTGCACAGCTGTTGGTAGCACAGGGGCATAGTCCATAGGGCCATTGGAAGATGGTGAAATGGCAGTGGCATGTCAACAAGGTAGCTCACTGGCACATAAGAGAGACAGTTCAGGGCAGAGTCACTTCCTGATGGTGGGCTTGGTCTTGGCTTGTGTTTCAGTGGGATGTCTGGGTCTGAAGCCACATTTGCAAGGTGGAACCTGGGCTGCAGGGGAAGGGGTGCTGGTGTCCTGTGAGTACTCTGGCAGTGCCACCAGTCCAGTAGCTGCAGCAGATGTAGATGTCAGGGCAGTGTCCTGGCTAGCGGAAGGGGCCTGCAGGTGGGTGGAGGACTCAGGCTGGATGTTGGTTTGGTGCTGCAGCACCCCTGCAATGGAGGCAAGGCAGCATTGAGCTGTTTCCATTGCTCCATGGCCTCCTGGTGGTGTGCTACCTGCAGCCGCTGATTCTCCTCCAACATGGCCATGATCTGGCCCATCCTGTCATGGGAATGGTGGTATGCTCCTAGGACCTCAGCAATGACCTCCTGGGCAGCAGAATCCCTCCTTGGGCCACCCCCCTGGGCCACTGATACCCTCCAAACTGGCCCTAGCCCCCTGTGTCTGTGTCCTCTGCACAGGTCTGGCAGTCCCAATTGCACTGGGCCCTTCATCATCCTGCATGGTGGTGGGTGGAGACTCGGGCATCTGTACATGTGGGCAGACAGTCCGTGGCCTGGAGACACTGGTGTGGGGGTGTTGGGCCAGAGCTGATGGTGGTTGCTGAGTGGTAAGGGTGTCAGTGGTGTCCTGTGTGGGGTTTCTGGAGGGTGACTGTCCAGGACTGTGGAATGGCCCAGGGATTTCCTCTGTGTCCAGACATCCCTCTGCACTCTCCTGAGTGGGGCCTTCGTCTTCAAGTGGAGGACTGGCACTCCTTGACGTCTCCATCTGAGTGGCATGGGTGGTGGTGCCTGTGTGTGAGAGAATAGCGATGTGGGAGTCCTGCACTTTCTTGTCAACTGCAGCACTGGTGAGCAGTAATTGGTTGTTACATTCCCATGTAGTGGCATGCAGGGTCCCTTTGTGCTCTTTTTGATACATTTATTGAGGGGGGTGGTGCATTGTGGGTGTTGTAGTCCTCCTGACATTACATGCAATGGTTGGTGACTGTGCACAGGGGGCTGCATGGTGATTTGTATGGGGGATTGTGGGCATGCAGGAAGCATGGATATGAGTGTGTGGGTGTTGTGGGCTGAGTAGGGGATGGGGGCATGTTGGTAGTGAGAGGGATGGGGTGATACATGCATTACAGGTGTGGTGACTGTTAGGGTATTGTAGTTGACTTACCTGAGTCCAGTCCTCCAGGGAGTCTAGTGAGGCCCTCCGGGTGCAGGATAGCCAAGACCTTCTCCTCTCAGTTGATGTATTCGGGGGGAGGAGGTGAGGGACCACCGTCAGTCTTCTGTACGGCGATGTTGTGTTGTGATGCCATGGAATGCACCTTCCCCCGCAGGTCGTTCCATCTCTTCCTTATGTCATCTTTTGTGCATGGATGGTTTCTCACGGTGTTGACCTTGTTGACTATCCTCTGCCATAGTTCCATCTTCCTGGCCAAGGGTGTCTGCTGCACCTGTGCCCCGAATAGCTGTGGCTCGACCCTGAGTATTTCATCCACCATGGTCCTTAGCTCCCTGTCAGTGAAGCGGGGGTGTTCAGGCGGTGCCATGGTGTGTGTTGTGGGTAGTGTGCTGTAGGTGTGTTGATGAGAGTGCTGTTGTGTGGTTGGGTGTGTGGCTTGTGATGGTGTGTGTGCAATGTATGAGTTTTGGTTGTGGTTTTGTGTGTAACTTGTGTGATGGTTAGTTCAGTGTATTCGTGTTGTGGTGTCAATATTTGTCATGCTATTGGTATTGCAAAGGATTGTGGGGTGTGTATATGTGTGATTTATAGTGGTGTAGATGTGTGTTAGGTGTGTGCTTTTCACAGTTGCCAATCTGTGCATTTGTTGTTGGCGTTCTCATTGCTGGCCGTGGCAGTCGGTACCGCCAGTGGTCATTCAACATTCACTGTCTGCCGAGCTGATTTGTGCATCATTATTTGGTGGGCGGAGGATTTGTATACGTGGCGGGGGCAGGGTGAGGTATACTGCCATTCTGCCGTCGTTGGCCCTGGCACTGGGTAGAGGTTGCCAAATTTTTGGAGGTTTGTCTTTTTGGCAGCATTATACCGCGGTGTGCATTCCACCGCCACTGGCAGTATTTTGTTGGCTGTCAGCACAGTGGACGGCGGTGTTTACCACCATGTTCAATTTCCTAGTGTCATCTTGTCACAATCAGTTACTTCATTCCTATAAGATTTAATTATCAAGTGCCATCACCATTTTTGGCAATGCCTGGCAAACCACCTCTGTAGTGGACATTATGGAATGAATCATTTGAAGCATACCTGCATACAGTGGACTGTGACACATTCACCAATATAAAAGAAAGCCCTGTTGATACACATTATGGATCCTGAGAGCAGAGCAATTTTAAAAATGCTACCTTTACTTGAGATGAGAGTACAATCTTGTTAGACCCGACATCCCAGGTGTGGTTTTCACCTAACTTTTTGCCTTCAGACAAGTGGTTTTCTTCAAGCAGGAATGCAGCACTAGAAAGGTGCACGTTCCTGAAAAGATCACAAATGCAAGGTGAATCTTTGGATGATTTTGTGTCAACGCTCAGAACGTTGGCACTCACATGTGGTTATCATGATGTGTGTGATGAAATTGTTCATGACCAGTTAATTGAGAAGACATGCAGTAGAAAGATACAAGAACGGTTACTGTCTACAGACAATCAAAATTTGGAATCTGCAATTAAAATTTCTAAGGCTGTTGAAAATTCACATGCCTATTTCAAGGAGACATTGGGTCCCAATGGTGAGAATGTGTGCGGAGAGGTTACGAGCTGACAACACAAATTCTCAACCAAAAACTCCAAAGATTGGACAAATGGAAAGGGAATCAGAATGCTGCCAATATTTATCAGAGATACAAATGTGATATTGTATGTTTCAGGTGTGGTAAAAATCACACATCTGTGGCTAAGAACTGCCCAGCTTTATTCCAAACATGCTTCAGGTGCAACAAGAAAGGGCATGCATTATTCTAGAGTTTGTCGCATGTCATAGAACTCCCTGGTATCTAGTATTGGGGAAAGAGACTCTCAGGGTGAAGAAGATGACCATGATGTTGTCCTCAGTGTGACTAATCAAGAAAAACATGAAGTCGTATTTGAAGATGAGTCTGACAAGAATTTTGTTTTTAATATAAGGAGGAAACCTCCTAATTGTGCCATTCATCTAAGTGATGTTGTAATTCAAATGATGGCAGATTAGGGCTAGCTTTTCACCATTGTGGGTTCAGAGGTGTTTAAGAAAGCACAGTCCTCAGAATTGAGACCTTCTAATGTAAAACTATTTGCTTATGGGGTCACCAAGAATGAAGTTGAAGGGGAATATAATGGTCCACTAGAATTTGAGTACAAAATTGCAGATGTGACAATATCTGTCAATACACTTGGATCAAATCTGTTAAGATGAGATGATCAGGGTGATTTAATTTAGCTATTGGCTGGTAAATGTGAATGGTGCATGAATGTAACATCTAACATGCTCTGGATTCAAGACTTTTCTGATGTGATTAGTGACCAAATTTAGTGGCTTTCAGCACCAGATTGAGTTGAAATCCAATGTGACTCCTATGGTGCACAAGGTTTACAACGTACTATGATGTTTATGAGAGGCTCTTGAGATAGAATTAAACCATTTATGTGGGCTTGATATCATTGAGTCAATTGAAAGCTTGGGGTGATTGACACAAATTGTGAAGTGATTGGCACACAAACCAGCCCATACTTTAAGGGAATGTAAATCAGAACATCTAGGTTGATTGCAAAAATCTTCCCAACACTAACAAGATGCTGTGCACATTGAAAAGGGGTAAGACTTTCACTACCCTTGGTAGGTCCAACGACTATCACCACATTGTCCTAAATGAGGATTCCAGACACCTCACATCTTGTATTACTCCTGAGAGGCATTTTGTTATAAACAGATGCCTTTTGGCCTCACGTTATCCTCCTCAGTTTTTCAAAAGCTTATGAGGTTACTGTTTGAAGATCATGCAGGAGTTTTATACTTGCAAGATGATATATTGTTATTTGGTGAAAACAAGACAGAGCATGATGAGAGACTGGCTAAAGTGTTGTTGGTATTGAAAGAAAAATGTTCAACATTACGTGCAGACACATGTAAGTTTGAAGCCAGTGGTGTTGATTACTTATGCCATCACATCAGTGTTAATGGCATAGAGCCTAAGGAAAAGATTATTATGGATATTGAAAATGCACCATTTCCTACAAACAAGACACAGACAAAATCAGATCTGGGCTTAGTACAATCCTATTTTAAGTGTGTTCCACATTTTGCACGGAGACCTGCTCCATTGAGAGAGTTGACAAAGACAGGATGTGCATTTACATTGAGTGAGGAGTGCCAGCAGGCAATAGAAAGGATTAGAACAGATATTGTGAACACTATACCTTTGAAATCTTTTGATCCTAATGATATTAGCATTATCATAACCAAAGCCAATAAGAATGGTCTGGGGGCTGTATTACTTCAAATGAGGAAAAATGGAAGGGAATAAACAATCACACTTGCTTCTAGGGTGTTGTGAAAGTCTAGGCTGATATACTCTACTGTGGAGAAGGAGGCAATAGCTTTGTGGTGGGGCATTTTAGAAATTATATCCGGGGTATTCCTATTATTTTACATATGGGCCATAAACCATTGGTAGATTTATTTAGTACAAATAGAAGAGATAGGGCCACATCCAGAATTGCCAACTGGCAATATGAGTTACAGGAATATCATTACTGGGTAGAGTATGTGCCAGGGAGGAAAAATATAGTGCGGATTTTTATCCAGATTCCCATTGAGTGTTGAAGATGATGTTGTCAGTGATGAGGTTGTTGTGTGCACTACAGACAGAGTGCTGGTAATATCCAGTTGTGCAATTTCAGAACAGGAATGGAGGGATGCTTTGGATAAAGATGTTGTGTTGTCCCAGGTCAGAAACTGGATTGAAAATGGTTGGTTCAAGATACTAAAGATATAAGAACAGAATATATTCCCTCTATGCACATGACAAGAGTTTACAAGTGATGAAGGGTTAGTACGAACAATTAAACAGTTGGTGACATCAGCCAGTTTGAGAAAGATAGTACTTGAGATGGCCCATGAGGGGCATTTGGGCATGCATGCAATGAAACATAGCATTAGAGAGGGCTTTTGGAGGCCAGGAATTGATAAAGCAGTAGAGAAGTATGTGTGTGTGATTGTGAAGGTTGTGCTATTAGCAACAACAGCCATTACACTAAACCATCACCAAACCTTCTCCTTCCAATAGAAGTGGACATGTTTCCTTGATCCATGTTTGGCTTGGACATTTTTGGTCCTTTTTAAAGTTCTGGGAAAGGTACTAAATATGCTGTGATAATAATTGATTATGTGCGCAAATAGCCTGAGGTCGCATTTGTGAACAATAGTGAGAGACCCGCACAATTATTTACTTTTTACAAAATGTTTCAGCAGCGAAGGATATCCCACTGAGTTAGTTACAGATAACGGGACTCAACTCGATTCAGACATGAACTCATTTTTGGGTGATGATAGCACACTCAATATTTGTACATCTTTGTGCCATCCTAAAGGTAATGGATTAGTGGAACGATTTAATCAAACACTTAAGGATCAAATACAATTGGCACTTGTCAATTAGTTGAATTTGAAATGTGCCACGACTGAAATGTTATGGAGCATTCGTTCCACACCCAATGAGGCCCCACCTGTGTCTCTCCTTTTGTCTTAGTAGAGGACGTGTTCCAGGATCTAAGTTCAACAAAGACTGGATGGGACATGTCAATCATGATTCTTCTAAGTTGTGGAAGGTGGTAGATGTCAGGAAAAAGTTCATGGGCAGGTCTTGTGGTGAAACCAACAATGTAGTGGAAGTGAGAGAGGGTTGTTGGGTGTAGGTAAAGAAAGCAGGTCACTTGTCAAAGGATGAATCAAGATATTTTCCTCCAGTACTTGTGGTGTGTGTGATCATATGCTGTACGTACTAGTGATGATCATCTTTGGAACAAAGACAGACTAATTGTAATTCCAGATGACAAAGTGGATGTGGTACATAGACTAGGTGAGGTGGATGCTGATGAATGTGATGATGTGTCAATCTCTTGTCCGAGACATTTTTCTGATGCTAGGTGCTTGAGTGGTCAATTTGCTGATTTTATCAAAAAATAATCAAACTCTTGTGTAGTATCTTGTGTAGTATAAAGATGAATGATTAAAGTGACATGTGTGCAGAACATTTCTCTTTTCATTTGTACTGTTTATTTCATTGGTAATTTCATAAGCCATGTAGATTTGTTATTTTCTTTTTCTTTGCACTGTTTATTTCGTTAATGATTTCATAGGTCACATAGATCTGTTATCCATTTATGCTGTTACTAAAGTGTAATGCATTTCAATGCTGTTCATTATAAAGGGGTAGGATATATTGGGGGTCATTCCGACCCCGGCGGGCGGCGGGCGCTGCCCGCAGGGCGGAAACCGCCCAAACACGGCACCGCTGTCAAATGACCGCAGCGGTGATCACAACTTTCCCGCTGGGCCGGCGGGCGATCTCAAGCAGATCACCCGCCGGCCCAGCGGGAAAGCCCCAGCAAAGATGAAGCCGGCTCCGAATGGAGCCGGCGGATTTGCTGGGGTGCGACGTGTGCAGTGGCACCCGTCGTGATTTTCAGTGTCTGCTTTGCAGACACTGAAAATCTTAATGGGGCCCTGTTAGGGGGCCCCTGCAGTGCCCATGCCAGTGGCATGGGCACTGCAGGGGCCCCCAGGGGCCCCACGACACCCGTTCCCGCCAGCCTCTTCCTGGTGGTGTAAACCGCCAGGAACAGGCTGGCGGGAAGGGGGTCGGAATCCCCATAGCGGCGCTGCATGCAGCGCCGCCATGGAGGATTCCCTGGGGCAGGGGAAAACCGGCGGGAAACCGCCGGTTCCCCTTTTCTGACCGCGGCTTTACCGCCGCGGTCAGAATTGCCCCGGAAGCACCGCCAGCCTGTTAGCGGTGCTTCCTCTGCCCTCTGCCCTGGCGGTTACAAACCGCCAGGGTCAGAATGAGGGCCATTGTGTCAGCACCTTCCATGGCATTCGTGAACTAAGGTTCCACTGCAGGTACAAAGATATTTTGGTAGTTTGAGCAACCAGTAGGGAGCTGGTGGTCGCTTACCAATAGCTGGTCACAGTGACTAAAAAAATTAATCTACTCACCTCGCCGGCATCCCGTCTCTTTTTCACATCCTAGAGGTAAAAATATGTTAACAAAGGCTGAAGTAAGGTGTGGGAGCCTGGCATCTGGGTAAAGTACCACCATTAAGAGATGCTGGATTAGAAATAAGAGATTTTGACAGCCGGATGCACAAAAAAGGGTTGAAGAGAAACTTTCATAAGAGAAATAAAGGTCCTACATATTTCGATTAGATTGAATTCCCGATATTTAAGAATGATGCAACTAAATGTCTACTTGTGAGTGTAATTAGATGATTGTTCTTCAGATGTTACTTATTTGTCCCATAGAAACTTCATAACATAGCTATAGATTTTCACATACTTTTCTGGGGCCTTTCACCCCTCTCTATCACAACCAAAGACAGAGCTTGCTTGATCGATAAACATCTATTTTTAACAAATAAAATATGAAGTGTGAATCCTGGTCTGGGATTACTTTGGTAGGAAAACCGTCTAAGCAAAAAATGTGCTAAAGAAATAAAACTGCCATCTTTAGTGCAGATGAAATAGCCAGTGCTGGAGAAAAAATAGCCTTTTCAAAAAGAAGCTAGCGTGACCATTACTGCTTAACAACCTTTTGAGATCCGCATATCTACAATTAATTCTCTTGAGCAAACTTTGCTTATTAATGAAAGTAATTTCAATGTAGGAAAACACAGTATTTTTCTCAGGTCATATAGCAGTTTAGATAACATAGCAGTAACGTATGTAAGATAATTTTTTTAAGATCTTTTTTTTAATTACATTTTTCACTACATGGTCTTAATACTTACTAACAGAAGTGTGGCAAAGAAAATGCATTCTCATACAATAATACTCAGTTCTTAATACAGTTGAGAGTTGCATTCATACAAATTGAGATACGAAGGGGGAAACTATGGGGAGAACTAAGGAGTGAGGCTGCGGTCAGGTACAACACGCCCTGAGCAGTGTTTATGTGTGTGCAATAGAAATGCTGGTGAGGTGTGTGAGCCATGAGTAAAGAACAGGGATAAGTAAGGGATAAAGAAGGGGTGGCCAACAGACTGGTGGTACTATACATAGGTCCTCGGGGGAAAGAGTGGTCTGCGGCGGGGGAGAGTGCATCATTGGTGTGTTGTAGAAACTGCAACA
The DNA here is from genome assembly GCF_031143425.1 of Pleurodeles waltl. Taxonomy (NCBI): domain Eukaryota; kingdom Metazoa; phylum Chordata; class Amphibia; order Caudata; family Salamandridae; genus Pleurodeles; species Pleurodeles waltl. The sequence continues at coordinate 918,428,939 of NC_090446.1, read as the reverse complement.
TTAATGTGGCGCATTGCGGGGAGGTAGGGCGTTTGCGAATACCTTGTGATTCTTTAAAGTGGAGGGTGTCCTCCCCCGCTGCCCCTCACTTCCCAACCAACCATAGCCTGGCAGACAGGGAAGGCGGTGTCGGGGAGCACCACTGGTAGTGAATGTACGTCTGGCGAGTAGGAGCACTAAGGAGGCAAACTGATTACAGACTATGTATTGCTGATGGCATTTGAAAATGTCTAGGGAGCATGCTTCCTAGGTATGTAGGTCTGGGAGTTCAGCAACATTTTGTAGGGTTTCGTGGACTGCCTGCCAGAAAATGTGTGGATTTTAACAGGACCAAAGCACATGCTGAAGATCTGCGCTAGGGAGTTGGCAGCATGAGCACTGTGCTCCCGCAAGTGGTAAAATATGGTCTATTTGGGCTGGGGTGAGATATACTTAGTGCAACATATAGAAATCTAAATTTTTAAAACAAGCGTTCCGTGACACTTGTGGGAATTCCAGGGCAAAGGCCCACTCTTCATCTTGTAGCTGATACCCAAATTCTTCCTCGTAGGTATGGTGAAAAGGGTCTAGGGATGTTGCAGTCAGTGTGCGAATAGCCTTACAGAGCCAGGTAATAAGGTGCAGACTGGCCCCCATTGTTAGCATTACCTGCAGTACAGGATGAGGCACTGGCTCCGTTATTGTCACTTTACAAAGGATGCAGAACGAGTGAGTGAGTCGTCAGTGAGTGAAGAATTGTCCCCGGGGATGCTATATTCTGTTGTCAGCTGAGTAAAGAAGTTGACCATTATGAAAAAGGTCACCAGCCATGGTGAGCAGACGGGACGTCAAGTGGGTTGGTTCACTGCGGGTGTAATAGCCAGGAAACCTGGGACGACCATTGAGTGGGAGTGCAGGTGTGTGTGCAAGTGTGCGTGGGGAAATGCAGGCATGCACCACAATCACCAGTATGGGTGATGAGGGGGGGGGCTGGAGTTTTTGGGAGCGATAGACAATAAAGCACGGTGGAGGGCAGCCCTCCTTCAGTGTTACAGGTCTCTTCAACATGCCTGCCATCAGTCCATCCAGACAGCCACTGCAGTTGGGCTGCCAAGTAATAAGCTTCGAAGGATGGGGCTCCTAGCCTCCCCTGGTCTAGTGGGAGTTGAAGTTTATGGAGGGCCGCACAGTGCCTCCCCACATCCTAAATTAAGTCACTTTGCAGTGAATCAAGTTCTTGGAAGAAGGAGCGGGGGGACATATGGAGAGGTTAGTACAGTAGTACAGTAGATGGGGTAACACAATCATTTTCACGAGGGCTATTTTGCCTATTGGGGCCAGGGGGAGGGAGCGCCAGAAAAGCATTTGTGATGTATTACCCGCTAGAGTGAGTTGTAGGTTACCTTCAGATATGTCTGCTGGGGTATGATATAACTGGACAGCCAGGTAGCGGGTAGCAAGCTCCTGCCACTGCAGCGAAATGGTGCCAAGGTGTACAGGGACAGGTGGTAAAAGATTGTAGTGGGTAGATTGTGGATTTATCCCAGTTCACACGAAGCCCAGTGACTCTAGTGAATTTGTCTAAGGTCCTGCGGATTGAGGTAAGGTCTAGATTTATGTTGCATACATAGATGAGATCATCCTCGTATAATGACACTGCATGAGTTCTATCCTCCAGTGGTATCCCCTAAACCTCGTGCCAAAGCCTAAGTGCCGATGGTTCCATTGCCTGCGTGAAGAGCAGTGGGGAGAGGGGGCATCCCTGCCGTTTACCCCTACTCACCGGAAATGGGGCAGAGATACCTTTTCCAGGAGGATGTGGTATGTTGGATTTGTGTATCATGGTCATGTGTATGCGAGTAAACGCAGTCCTATTCCAGTGCTGGAAAGTATATGAAATAGGTAGGGCCTTGACAAGGAATCAAAAGCTTTTTCCAGGCCAGGATCAGGCAGGCTGTATGTGGGATTTGCCCTTGGACTTGGTCCTGGATATGGAACAATCATCAAATATTCTGGGAAGTACTACTGCCTGGCACAAAGCCATTTTGGTCAATGTGAATGCATTCTGTAAGTATTCTCACATAATGGTCCGCTAGTATCATGCCTAGAATTCTATAGTCTGACCCTAGGATAGCAATTGGTCAGTACGAGGATAGGTGAGTCAGGTTTCTACCGGGCTTTAGAATTGGGTTTAAGAGAGACTACTGGAGTGATGAGGGCAGCTCGGCAAGGTCTAGAGCTGATTCATATATAGGGCATAGTTTGGGAGCAAGTGTGGTGTGAAATGCATCATAGAACTCAAGGGGAAGACCATCAAGGCCAGGGGTTTTGCTACAGGCTAAGTCCTTGATTGCTTGTGTAACATCTTCAGTGGTTATCTGAGCGTCAAGGGCTTGTTGTGTAGCCATAGGAATATGGGGTGCCGTATTGTCCGCAAGAAACGCCTGGGGGTAATCCATAGGGTGATCTGGCAATGCTTTGTAAAGGGCTGAGTAGTAGGTGTAAAGAGGGTGTAGAATACCTTCTTGAGAGTAGACTGTGGCACCCGTTGGGTCAGAGTAGCTCACTAATCGGGGTCAGGGGGTATCTTGTTTGGTGTGCCATGCCTGTAACCAGCCCGTCTTGTCCACCTCCCGGTGCACCCTTCTGGTGAATGCAGTGAAATTGAAGTGGCTGAGACGCTCCAATAATTGTGTATACTTAGTCTTCCAGTATTCAATGGGGGTGTTTCACTGGGATTCTGTGCCGCTGCTTTGCTTAAGAGGGTTCTAAGCTTTTAAGGGGCCATTATTTCATTATCTAGCGCACCCTCACCACCTGTGGTACACAGTGTCTGCGAATAGTGTCCATAAGGGCATCCCATTCTACTAAGCTTGTTGAAGCTGTGTTATGGTTTTCTGTAAAGTAACATCGTATGCAAGTGCCATGCTCCACACAGAAGGCTGGGTCGTACAGATAGTCAGGCTGCAGTCACCAAGTGGGTACTGGCGGTTTGGCTGATGTCCGCTTTATATCTATGTAACGGGCATCATGGTCTGAGATCACGCAGCCCAAGTAATCTGCGTGTCAGAGGAGGGGGGTCAGTTAAGCTGAGTGTTAGAATCGGTCGATATGCACTTGCAAACGATGTGGTATAGATTAGAAGGAGTACAGTTTAATAGTTGGGTTATGTAGGTACCATGCATCTACTAAAGACCAATGTCTGGTCCAATTAGTAAAGCACGCAGTGTGGACATGCGGAGGGGAGCGCAGGGAGGGCGGATGAGATCTGTCTAGGTGAGGTCTAATGCACAGTTAAAATCTCCTCCGAGTATCCAGGAAAGGGTTGTTTTGTGGGCAAGAACAGTGGAGAGAGAGTCCCAAAAGCCCCTTTGATTGGTGTTGGAGGCGTATATATGCTGCAGAGTAGGAGGAGGCGGCTGTCAAGTCTGCCGTCCAAGAGCACATATGGGCCCCCTGATTCTATGGTGGAATTCAGAACTTGGTAGGGGATGCCTGGGTGAATCCACATCAAGGCTTCCTGGGCAGAAGCTGAGTAGGTGGTAGCATATATTTGTCCCCCCAGCACCTGTGCAGTCAATCTATCTTAGTGGCTGTGATATGAGTCTCTTGTAGGAGAACAATGTGTGCTTTTTGTCTCTTCACGTGGGAGTATATGGCATACCGTTTATGGGCTGTGTGCATACCCCTAACATTTAACATGAAGAGTCGCAATGAATCATGGGACGTCTGCATTTGGGGTTTTAATTAGTAGGGGCTGTGGTGGTATGAGTGTTCCAAGTACACTTGACGGGGACCCAACCTGTACCAGCACATGAGCTTTTTGGTCCATGTTGTATGTTGACCGCAATTTGGGAGGGTAACACAGGAAAAAGATGGGTGATTGAAACAGGGAGAGCCCATTGCAACTTTAATACGCCCAAACAGATCCATTCTTTGTACAAACTTTAAAGAATGTTGGGGGGTTGAACACCAGCGCGTTGGAGGTGTGCTGTAACACATTAAGGATGCCCTGCTGGTATTAGTTTGGTGACATGCGGGGCCCATGAATGGCGCCCGGAGGAGAAAATAGAAATGCGTAGTAGTGTGGTATTGATGGGCGTGAAGGGGAGCCCCAACAGGGGCATAACATAATCAACCATGTTACATTGCGCTCATATCAGAGTGTCTGTTGTTGGCATTGGGATTCCTGGGCGAGAATGAGGTCCTCATTGAGAGCCCTCTGACATGAGTGTGTCTTCATCTGAAGTGAATAGGTGGGGATCCCAATTATTTTCAGTGTTACTAATATGGGAAGAAGGTATGCTGACACCCATAGGTCACGCCTCCTATCCTCTATGGTTTGTTCCATGTTTGGAGACACTATCGCTGTTGCCCATTGTGTTCTTCCTGCTTTGGAGCGGCTACTTTTCTTGCGTTTGGGTTGTGATTTGGGTTGACAAGACTTGGCACTTTCTCACAGTGTTGACCCATACTGTTGCTCTATCTAGTCCCAGGCCTCCTTGGGATTACTGAAGATAAGGGTGGTGTCATTTACAATTATCTTGAGGCGTGCTGGGAATAAAAGCGAGTATTGGATTCCGTGCTGGCGTGGTCATGATTTGACATCTAGACAAGAAAATCTTTGTTGTTGAACTGCTTTTGTATAATCTGGGAAGAGCGCTACAGTGTGCTCGCTCAAGTGTGAAGAAAGGCGTGAATTCAGAGGTCAGGGTGAAGGATTTAAACCAATTCTCAAGGTATTGGATGGAATTGCGGCCCTCGGTTCCCTCCGGCAGGCCAACTATGCGGACATTACACCTTTGGGAGTGGCCCTCGACGTCATCAGTCCTGTCCTCCAGAAGACGGATCAGGTCTTGAAGCTCCTGTATGTTGCGTTGATTACCTTGTACTATGGGCTGGAGGGGGGCCATCTGTCGTTCACCTTAAACTACTCTATCAGTGAGTTTTTGATAGTCATCTCTAAGAAAACAAATATCTGTAGCCATAGCGCTCAGGCCCATCTCCAAGAAAACTCTGGAGTGCTGTGTGGCTGTGAGCACTTGGTCCAGTTTATCTGATTGTGGTGTTGCTAGAGTGGTGCCCTCCTGTCTGACTCCAGGTATGGCATCAGGCGTAGGTACAGGCACCTGGAGTTATAAGAACATCCCTCTCTTTCATGGTAATATGCACATAAACAAATAAACTAAAGATGATACTGTCAAAACAAAAATCTAATTTATTTATGCTGAGCAAAATTATATGACACTTTTAATACAAAAGGAAACTTAGCAATAAATACAAGATAAAAAAAAAGAAAACCTAAACAATAAATAACACAATCATAATAGACTAGAAGGAAAGTATGCCCTATGGGAGATATCATTTTGCTCAGCATAACTAAATTAGATTTTTGTTTTGATAGTATCATCTTTAGTTTATTTGTTTATGTGCATATTACCATGAAAGAGAGGGATGTTCTTATACCTCTGGTAAATTACCCTGATTTCTCGCTATATTGATTTGGGGGCCCTGCTTTCTACTTGGTATAGGCACCTGGGCCACAAATGACAATGAGGTGGTGACAGAGCAGAGTCTGTCCATGCTGGGGGTCACCAGGGAGGTCTGCCTCAGGGTCGTGAAGTCCAGGAGCCCAGTCACAATGTGACACAGGGTGAGGGAGGTGCAAGCCCGGCTTTGCTGGGTGGTAATCTCGTAGGGGTTTCAGTAGCCCATCTCCGCAGGCAAGGGAGGGCACCACAGGTACATGAGAAAAGTACTGAGTGGCAGGATTGGCCTCAGTCCGTGAGTAGGCCTGCACAATTTGTTGGCTCACCTGGTGTGTTCGAGACATGCAAATATCAGCGAGTGCAGCTCTCACAGTCTTGTGCAGGGCCCCCGGTCTCCAGGCTGCAACCCCCAAGGGGAGCCATGCCATGCAGACATCTGGCAGATGGGTCTCACGCAATACCTATCTGGACACCAGGTCCTCCAGCGACTCTTTGCAGCATAATGCGCTGTAGAGTAGTGGTGTCTCTGTCAGCTGTTAAAAGGGTGCCTCCCATTGAGTCCCACCACAGTCCTCAGAGAAGGTGCCAGCATGAGGGGGGACTGGATGGAAGAAAGATCCTCAGTTTGCACAATGCCCACTGGCCCGAGGCCACCTACGGAGGAAGATCCCACACCCCGCTGGCAATCACTGTTTCAGAAGGGCCCCTACCTCAGTCCGGCCACCACCCATCTGCCACAGATAAGAGCAGTGGCGTGAAGGCGGCAGTACTGTCGCTCCCCACTGTCTGGGTAAAGCAAAGGTTCAGAGGTTCAGCTGTGGTAGGTCAGCTCAGGGATCCCACGTAAGGCAGTCACCCTGAGCTCGGGAGCTCCAACAAGGCAGTTGAAGTTTAGGCAGCTGCTCGGCAGGCAGAGGCCCGGCGTGTGTCTCAAGCATCCCTCCCTGTCAGTGGGAGCGAGGCTGCAACCACCAGCTCAGGCCACCAGGCTCAGGTCTTCAGGCAGTGAGGCTGTCTAGGCCCAGAAGGCAGTAGGGGCCACAGCAGTCGCCGACCGGGACAGCGAAGATGCACCGGTGTAGTCAGGGGCATCAGCGGCCGTCCCCGCTCGTGGGATCCCAAGGGAGGCCATGCCATGTAAGCATCTGCGTAGTTGGCAGGCCCTGCATGGCGAAGCCGCAGTCTGCCCCGGCCCGTAGCAGAGTCGACCTCGCCTTGTGTCAGAGGGCAGCGAGAGTCCGGACAGCACAGCCGAGCAGCTCAGGAGTCGAGGAGCAAGTTTATATCTCCTGGGTGCCACTACAATGGGGTCCGCTAAAGGATTTTGTCTATTTTTGGGGCGGGCAGGATGGAGCTTTAGGAACTCGCTTCTGCCATCTTGGTTAGCTCAGCCACCATTTATGTGAGACTTCATATGTTTGCTACGGTCCTCGTTGTTAGGTCTCTAAGAACGCTGGGCCTCTAAGCCTCCTTGACGTTCTTATGTAGAAAAGCCTGGGCGATGGGCACATTCATGCCACAGTTCTCAGATCAGTTCAGGTTCAGTCTCTGGTTCCTTGTTGTTTTACTCCTTCATAGGAAATGATTGGCCAGTTTCTGTCAGAATTTAACAACATAAATAACGCCAGAGCTGTCAAGCGTGGTTACATTTTTTTAACACGTATGTGTAAGTAGGTGACCCAACACAATGTAGTTCAAGGTCAAAGGAGGCCAAGTGTAATAGTGCCTATGGGTTACTAAAAACTGAGCCCAGCCTGCCTGCAAAAGGGCTCAGTGAGTTAAGGCTCCCCCCTTATGTTTGCAGTGATCTTCAGATCATAAATTGTAATCCCAGGAAAGGAAGCTTCAGTCTTCCGTTCTTCCTAGGTCGGTAAATAGAATCGTAGTAATAATAGTAAGTACTGGTTATTTATAGCAAATAAAATGGAAGAGATCTGATATCATGGGCTATGTATACAACACTGAACTATTAATAACCACACTAAATATAGAATAATTGTTTGTGACTTTTCACAAATATGCAAGTGTCAATTAAAGTAAAATTAAAGTAGGATGAACGTCCAAACATCCCAATTTCTACTGGTTGCAGTTGAAATGTTGGCTTCAAGGAACAGAGGTATCCCTGCTACCTCATGGTTGTGTGTCTAGGGTCACCGCATGTTACTCGGACACATTTATCAGTTTGTATTCATCACGGTTGGAAAGCCTCCAAATCCACTGTGGTACTTCAGAACTGTAGTAGCCTCATATAGACTACAATATAACTAAAATAATGATAATGGTCATTTATTTGAAAGTCTTGGCCATTCTTTAATATTTTCAACATACATGGATTAGCACTGTACAAAGTTTACATTTTGCCAGCAAAGTTGGAAAATTCATCCTTTCTAAACGCAAACACTATTTAGAAACTGTAGTACATTTATTTCACAGCAAAGTATAGCTCGTCCAGCTCAGACCTCCTGGCACCTGATGCCCTAGATAGAAAGGGCTGTAGATCAGGCTGAAAGGAACTGGCTGCAAAGTGTATTTTGCTGCTTCTCAAGCTGCACTTAGCCATGAGTGGCAGGCAGAAATGGGGTAACAACTGCAAAGGCATCCATTCAATATGTGCCAAAAGTCCAGACCGTTCGAGGTGAAACTACTGGTGGGTGGGGTATTCAAACACGAACCATCTTTTGCACAACTGCCAGCATTCATTGGGGAGGGATACCAGGGGGATGAATCAGATGGTGAGGGTTATACGCAGCACAAATCACCCTTACAAATTCCAATTTAGGTTAAGCTTACTTATTTTCCATGGACATAGCTATGCAATAGTCCATAAATATATTCCGCTGCCACCTGACAAAGGGAAGGCTGTAGGGGTCAAAGGTCTTACTCTTTAAGGACAGGTTTTGGGGAAGTGCATGGAGCCCCTTTCACCAAACAGCAGCGTTGAGCCTTGCTTAGGAATCCTGCTTGGAAACACTTAAGCAAGTGTCTGGGTGGTCCGTTGCTTTCGGTGCCACCAGACATTGCAAAATAAGCACTTTTTGTGGGTGAGATGAAAGCAATATACGAATGGGACATATAACGCAAACAATCATGGTTTTTGATCCCTGAAAAAATAGCACAAGAGACAACCCGAGCCCTGATATTGGTAGGCACTTTGGGGCGCCAAGAGGACCGTGTTAAGCAACTGGACAATCACACTGTCAACTTAGTGCAAGTTGGTGTAATGCTTGTGGTATCGATATCCATATGTAAAGGCTGTTGAAAACCAAACTTTTCTCTTTGTGTAGATTTTCTATACCTAATTCCACATATGTCTAGCTATGTGAACATATATCTTCATTTAGATGTAAAGTTAGGAATACCAAAGCCCTCATTACAACCCTGGCGGTCGGTGATAAAGTGGCAGTAATATCGCCAACAGTCTGGCGGTAACAAAAATGGAATTATGACCACGGCGGAAACTGCTCAGACAGACACCCACTTTAACACGCCGACCGCCAGGGCGAAATCAACAAGCACCACAGTGGTAACCGCCAACAGCCAGGCGGAAGACAATGTTCCGCCCACTGTAGTATGACCGGGCAATCCGTCACCTTTTCGAGGCCGGTACCAACGACATCAAAACCCCGGCGGAAACTATTCACAGAAGGGAAACAACTCACCTCTGGAGACTCAGGGAACAACCAAAATGCCATGGAGGCCCAGCTGCATGTCTTCCCCATGCTTGTCTACCTTCTGCTCCATTACTAACACCAACGCCGGCGAAGACGACCACGTGAGTACTTCCGCCTAGCACACAAGGGGGGAGAAGAGAATGACACACACATGCAACATGCAACACCCCCACCCCCACACACACAAGCAGATGCAGCAACATAACATATTTACCCCGTACCCCTCAGGAATAATGCAAGGACAAAATGATTTGAAGAAAGTGAGTGTAATAAGATAAAATACTATAAATAAGTGCATCCAAATTCAAATGTATATTCATATTTACAAATGTAGGGACACTGCCCAGTCCTCAATGTCCGTGGGCCACAGGGCCACAACACATAGGCCAAGGCCCCACCTCACTCCTGCAACAACACGGAGAGAACACTGCAGGGGCATCAGTTCGAAAATAGACAGGCACCTCAGGGGGACAGGGAATGGGGGAGCACCTCAGCCAGAAGATAGTACAATGCCACTGGTCCTGAAGGGGGCTACATGCCCTGTGCGCTGTCCTGGGAAGTGCAAGGCCACAGTCTCTCAAGTGGGTGGTTTGCGCATTGCTTGTTCCTGGGGAGTGCCAAGCCACAGTCTCTCAAGTGGGTGGTTTGCCCACTGCTTGTTCCTGGGGAGTGCAAAGCCACAGTCTCTCAAGTGGGTGGTTTGCCCACTGCTTGTTCCTGGGGAGTGCAAAGCCACAGTCTCCCAAGTGGGTGGTATGCCCACTGTTTGGTCCTGGAGAGTGCAAGTATCAGTCTCTCAAGTGGGTGACTACTTCACTGGCTCTGGAGGGGGCATTGTGCCCACTGAGCTTCATCCTGGGAAGGATGGGGTGAGTGGATGGCTTCTTACACTGGTTCTGGAGGGGGCATTGTGCCCAGTGAGCTTCATCCCGGGGCGGATGGGGTGAGTGGATGGCTTCTTCCACTGGTTCTGGAGGGGGCATTGTGCCCAGTGAGCTTCATCCTGGGAAGGATGGGGTGAGTGGATGGCTTCTCCTCTGGTTCTGGAGGGGGCATTATCCCCAGTGAGCTTCATCCTGGGAAGGATGGGGTGAGTGGATGGCTTCTTCCACTGGCTCTGGAGGGGGCACTGTGCCCAGTGATGCAGATCTTGGGGAGTGCAAGGTCACAGTCTCTCACATGGGTATCACACCCACAGGATTTGCTGGTGCCAGAACAGCCCATGGACGCAGGACTACACATTGTCCAGCAGTGGTGACGGCTGCTCAGTGGTGCAGTGGTGCTGCTGCTGCTGGTATTGGTGGGGGGAGGCTCCAGCCCATCGCCTGCAGGCTCGGACAGCTGCCCACTGGGGCTGCTGCTGCTGGCAGTGGTGCTGGCGGCGGTGCTGGCAGTGGTGGGTGGAGGCTCCAGCCCATCCCCTGCAGCCTCGGATGGCTGCCCACTGGGGCTGCTGCTGCTGGCAGAGGTGCTGGTGGCGGTGCTGGCAGTGGTGGGGGGAGGCTCCAGCCCATCCCCTGCAGCCTCGGACGGCTGCCCACTGGGGCTGCTGCTGCTCGCAGTGGCACTGGCAGTGGTGCTGGTGGTGGTGCTGGCAGTGGTGGGGGAGGCTCCAGCCCTTCCCCTGCAGCCTCAGACAGCTGAACCACCATGGTAGGTGGTGGGGGCTCCGAATGAGTCCCAGCACCAGGCCTCTTGTCCTTCCTGCCTGCTGGTGCAGGCCGCTTGCCCTTCCAATCAGCAGCCGGGGATTGCTCCTTGCCCTTCCCTGTAGCAGCTGGGGGTGCCTCCTTGCCCTTCCTTGTAGCAGCTGGGGGTGCCTCCTTGCCCTTCCATGTAGCAGCTGGGAGTGCCTCCTTGCCCTTCTTTGTAGCAGCTGGGGGTGCCTCCTTGCCCTTTCTTGAAGCAGCTGGGGGTGCCTCCTTGCCCATCCTTGTAGCACCTGGTGCAGGCACCTTTTCAGTTTGGCTGCCTGGTGCCCAGTGTCCTCTCCCACCTGGAGTAGCTGTGGACACTACTGTGGTTGTGGACTGGGTGGCTGAGGTGCTCGCCTGGGTTCTGACCACCCTGGCCTGACATGAAGGACCGGGGGAAGGGATGGGGAATAGGTCAACGGTGGAGAGGCTTCTTAGGGACATTGGGCGGGAAGAGGGAGATGGTTTGGGAGTGGAGGAAGAGGCAGTGGTGGTAGGAGGTGTCAGTCTGCTGTGTTTGGGTGCAGGTGCATGGGCTGGATGCTGTTGTGAGGTGGATGGCTGTTGGGTGTCTGAGTGCTTGCGTTTTTGTACTTTGGGAGGGGCGTTACAGACACAGTGGGAGAGGACACAGGGGACTTGTGCATGGATGTGGGGTGGTAACTGCCAGTGAGGGGTCTGTAGTGATAGGCGTGCTGGTGATGGTGGTAGAGGATGAGGATGTAGTGCATGCAGGTGTGAGTGGAGACAAAACTGGGAAGGAGGTGGAAGACGAGGAGGGGGACACAGTGGAGGCAGTGCATGTTGGTATGTCTGATTCTGGATGATGTTTGTGTGAGTGCCTGTGGGATGATGTGTGGTGCCTCTGTTTGCCATGTCCACTCTTGTGTGTTGTCTTGTGTGCATTCTGGTCTGCATGTGTGCTTGGGATAGGTTGGGGTTGAGAGGAATGGGACTGGGTAGTGGAAGTTTGAGAGTGGAAACAGGGGCAATGGCTGCCATCATAGAGGAGGCCAGAGCCTGGATTGATCTATGTTGGGCCGCCATGCCAGTGTGAATGCTCTCCAGGAATGCATTTGTCTGTTGCATTTGGGCAGTCAGCCCCTGGATGGCATTCACAATGGTGGACTGCCCAACAGAGATGGATCTCAGGAGGTCAATAGCCTCCTCACTCAGGGGAAGGGCCGGAGGTGTCTGGGGCGAAGGAGATTCCCACCCTCCTAGGTGAGCAGGCTCAGGAAACACACTGAGGGGCTTCTGGGAGGGCTGTGCTGGTATGGGGGGTGGTGGCTGTACCTGTAGTTGGGGTGGGCACGGAGGTCTCCGCCACCACCAGGGAGCTTCCATCGGAGGTGGTATCACTATCCGAACTGTCTCCTCCTGTCTCCGCCATGGTGCTCCCCTCACCCTCCGTCCATCTGGTGCCATCACCATCAGTGGATTCGGCATACTGGGTCCTGTGGGATGCAGCTCCCTCCGTCACTGGTGCCTCTGCTCCTCCACCAAATGATGCTAATGCACAGAAGGACAGGGTGACAAAACAAAAAGGGGTGGAAGAGACGAAGGATATACTTGGTCAATGGCGGCAACAACACCACTGTTGGCGTACACGACACACACACACACAGGGAACAGCCCTACGCACTAGGCAATGCACTACCAGTCACATTGCTAGTCACAAGCCCATGGACAGGGACACTTAACGCCAATTGCAGCATACCTGAGACCCACAGACCCCTGCCAAGTAGTGGATGCCTACTAGCTTGGTTGGAGGAATTTTACATCAGAACCCTGCACAACATGGGACCTACCCTGCAATGTCAGGCCTGGGGGCCCCCACAGGCCCACATCCCCCACTCAGATACCACCCCACCACGGCCAAGTTGTATATTGGGGGACTGTACTCACCCTCTTGTGGCTGCTGTGATGCCCCCAAGTGCCCATCCAGCTCCGGATAGGCCACCGCCAGTATGCGGGCCATCAGGGGGGTCAGGGTTCGACGGGCACCCCTTCCTCGTTGGGTGGCCATCCCCAGCTGGGCCACCGCCGTCTTCCATGCCCAGCGTCTCAGGTGCTCCAACCGTTTCCGACAGTGGGTGCTCTGCCTGCCATAGAGGTGGTGGAGTGATGGGAGAGAGGATAAGGGTTGGGGTTTGTGATAGCATGCAGGTAGGGGAGTAAAAATTGTAAAGATTTAACTTACCAGAGTCCAGTCCTCCGCCTACTCCTGCTAGACCCTCAGGTTGCATGATTGCCACGACTTGCTCCTCCCATGTTGTTAGGTGTGGGGGAGGAGGTTGGGGTCCACCGCCAGTCCTCTGTACAGCTATTTGGTGTCTTGCTGCCACAGAACGCCCCTTCCCCCGTAGGTCGTTTCACCTCTTCCTGATGTCATCCCTTGCTCAGGGGTGCTGTCCCACGGCGTTGACCCTGTCCACGATTCTCCACCATAGCTCCATCTTCCTAGCAATGGATGTCTGCTGCACCTGTGATCCGAATAGCTCTGGCTCTACACAGATGATAGCCTCCACCATGACCTTTAGCTCCTCCTTTGAGAACCTGGGGTGTCATTGTGGTGCCATGGGTGTAGTGTGAGTGGTGTGGGTGAGGCTGTGTTGGGTGATATGTTGGGGTGTGTGATGTAAGGTGTGTGGATGGTGTATAGGTGATGGTGGTGTGTGGCTGTGGTCTTGTCTGTGGTCTTGCTATCTCTCTTGTGGCAATTGTTTGTAGTCGTAAAGGGTTGAGGGTAGCGAGGGAGTGTGTTTTATAGTGGTGTAGGTGTGTGGGTGTGGTGTGTGTATGTGTGTCAGGTGTGTGTAGTTTGAATTGTCCAATGTGGTGTTGTTTTGTACATGTGTGTGTATTTTGAGGGCAGCGGTATGTACCGCCAATGGTTTAGCGCCATTGAATGTCCGCCACGGTAATTCATGGGTCATAATGTTGTGGGCGTAGTTCTGTTAGCGCAACAGTGTGAGTTTGAATACCGCCGGTTTATCACCCACCTTTGGGCTGGCGGACTTGTGTGTGTGGCTGTATGATGACGGATTGCTATGTGTGTGTCATAATATGCTTGGCGGTTATCCGCCCCCGCAGCAGTATGTTGGCGGCCGTCGGCATGGTGGTAAGAGGTACTTACTGCCAATGTCATTATGAGGGCCTAAATGTATACTTCACTATATGCATCTATCATTCAACATTTTGCCCTTCAATATTCTGTCCTCAATATTGTTGTACCATAATATTTTGGGAGTTGATATTCGGTATTGTGATTCCTAGTACAGGGTAAGGCCTTCAATCATGAAGGAGATCTGGTTACCAACGTGAAAGGGCCGGAGCTGTGGTAGAGTGTCATGGAGACAAATGCAATAAAGGAAGCCAAACCTAGAAACAAATTCCACCTAGCCTTTTACTCGTTAAGCATTGCATCTACTATGGATATTGCACATGCTATTGATTACTGTTAGAAATGGGGTTTCTGGTTGGCTAGGGTATGCACCTCAGCCAGGCAGAACTTACCCACTCTAGTCAGGGCAAGGGAGTTACACGTCCAAGATAACCCCTGCTCACCCCCGTGGTAGCTTGGCACGAGCAGTCAGGCTTAACCCAGAGGCAATGTGTAAAGCGTTTGCACACACACACAACACATGTGACGCAATATCCCCACCACAAGGGAAACACAACACCAGATTATATGAAAATATACTGTAATATGCACAACACAATTATCAGACCAAACATCACATATCAGTACTATCCTGCTACCTTAGCAGTTGTCAGAATGTTCACATTAGTTACTCTGCAACTTCGCAGTAGTCACACATAACACACAGGTTACTCAGTATTCTGCAACATAAGCAGTAGTCATGAAAACACGTTATTACAGCACTTGTCATAAGAATATCATAAAATGCCCATAGAAGGAACATTGGAAAACATATGGCAAGTTAGAAAAACATATTAGCAAGCATGTCCATAAAAGGAACATTTGCATACACATAGGTAAAAACATCAAACGCAGGTAGGTAATATATGAATCAAACAAAAGTCTGTAGAAAGAACTTTGGATTGCAACTATATTGGTCCTTTAAACAGTACCTGGTTGGATGAAGGCACCTCCAGTGCCTAGAAGGCGAACAATGGGGCCCCCGGCGCTCCTATGCGCAAAACGGGGGCCTCCCTTATACTCTGGGGTCAGAGGAGGGCGACATGCACCTCCTCTCTTTTATAGACAGGCCCCTCTGGGGACTGGGATTACTGGGGGCCCCCCAGGGCCTCAACCAGCCCTCACAAGGGGGGCCAAAGCCAGCAAAAACAACTTAGGGCAAGAGGGGGGCACCACGCACCTCCCGGGACCTGCGATCTCTGGGGGCCTCCCCGGGCCTCCACTGGCCCTTCCACCAAGGGGGGGGCCCACAATAATGCCTGTTTTACCTAACAGCAGAAAAGGAGCGTCCTGCTCCTAACACAGAGGCTAGGGGTTAAGGGGGCACTCCCCGCGCCTTCCCCTGGTCCTGCCGTGAAGCCACAAGAAGATCAGACCCCTCCTGGGGCCTGAGCAGACACTGGCCTGCACCCGATGCGGTGCGCAAGTGTTCTTCCAGCTTCCCAGGCTGCTGCGGTGATCTTATTTAAAGGGGCACAATGCAGCAAGGAGCCTACGAGCTCCCAAGGCTCCATAAGCGCGCTGCAATCAGTGCTATGGCAGCCGCAACCACGGGGAAGCACCCCTTGTGGAGAAATGGAGGCAGGGGTCAGGGGCCACAGCACCCTGCCCCTGGGGAGCAGAATCTTAAGACAAGGTCCTCAGGTGGAGGGCCCAGCTACAGGCCAGCACAAGGGAAAGGCAGCAAGTGGCAATTCCTTCACAGTGACCAGGCAGGTCACAGGTCAGCACAGCAGCAGCAGTCCATGGCGGTTCCTGGTGAGTCCTTTCAGCCTTTGGTGTCCAGTTCCAAGATGATTCCAAGAGTCTCCAAATTGTGGGGAAAATTCCCCTGTACTTACAGTCAGTTTTACAGTGTTTTACAATGGTAGGGAGAGGAGGTTCCAGCAAGTTACAACTGGTTCTGGGAGTGCCCCCTCTCTCCTTTCAGCTCAGGCTCCAAACATCAGTGGGGGGTTAACGACCCTATTGTGTCAGGCCAGGGCACAGTCTTTACAAATGCAGGTGTGGCCCGCCTCTCCCTTCTCTCAGCCCAGGAAGACTATTCAGTATGCAGATGCACCTCTGTGACACCTCCACCCTCCCTGTGTACAGGCTGTCTGAAAAGTATGCACAAAGCCCAAACTGTCACTCTGCCCAGACGTGGATTGGAGTCAAGCTGCAAAACACCAGAGTCATAAGTACAGATAAATGCGCACTTTCTAGATGTGGCATTTCTGAGATAATAATAAAAAATACACCCACACCAGTAAGCAGTATTTATTATCACCATCACAACCATACCAAACACGCCTACGCTACCCCTCATAAATCAGACAATACCCCTTACACATAATGCAATCCTATGAGAAGGCAGCACTCACAGCAGTGAGACACCAAGTTAGGCTGTTTGTCACTACCAGGACAGGCCATGCAATAAGGCACATGTCCTGCCTTTCTACATACATGGCACCCTGCCCATAAGGCTAGCTAGGGCGTACCTTAGGGGTGACTTACATGTAGTAAAAGGGGAGTCCTGGGCCTGGCAAGTAAGTTTAGATGCCAGGTCCCTGTGGCAGAAAACTGCGCACACAGGCCCTGCGCTAGCAGGCCTTAGACAGGTTTAAAAGTCTACTTCAGTGGGTGGCGCAAGCAACGCTGCAGGCCCACTAGTAGTATTTAATTTACAGGCCCTGGGTATAGAGATACCACTGTACAAGGGACTTATAGGTAAATTAAATATGCCAATTATGTATAAGCCAATCATACCAACTTTAGATGGGAGAGCACCTGCACTTTAGCACTGGTCAGCAGTGATGAAGTGCTCAGAGTCCTAGAGCCAACAGCAAGAGGTCAGAAAAACCAGGAGGAAGGAGGCAAAAAGACTAGGGATGACCCTGCGTAAGGCAAAACGTCCAACACAACCCCCTACCAGACAGAAGCCAGGGGAGAACAATCAATACCTTGATGTACTTCCCTGATTGGGGCGATAGAACAAGGACCCAGGCCCACAACAGCAGGGGCATGTTCCAGTTCTACGCCTTCCTGACTCCACTTGGATCTCTCTGTTAATGCTTCCCAGGCAGCCTAGACCAACCCACGGGGTTCTCTAGCTGCCAATGGCCAGAACCAGGCCCCAGGCTATCTAGGGGCCTCTGGTCTCTGAAACCATAACGAGTGGGGGGCGGTAGCCCCAGGTACAAAGCAACCTGTCTCCACTCCATTTCCAATCCGTTCAGGGGCTCTACCCTGCCACTGATCCACCAACCTAGGGTCTGCACCCATAGGTTCTACAGGGGCTAGAGGCGAGGCTCTCCTCCCTCTACCCCTCCTTCTAGGATCCCGCCCTCCTCTCCTAGGAGGGGTATCACCAGAATACACACTTGCCAGGGTGCTGGGTACAGCAGCCCTGCACAACTCTCTCACCAGCCCAGGATCACTACCTGGCGACTGACCACCCAACCTAGGGACGACACCCTTGGGTTGCACCGGGGTCCGGGGCGGGCTTCCCCCTCCCTGAACCCCACTTCCAGAGTCCTGCATCTCCCCATCTCGGGAGAAGCCACCAGAAGTTTCACATGGGGGGTGAGCACACTAACCGCCCCCCCAACCAGGTCAGAGTTTACCCCCTGAACCTGTCTCTCTAGTCCAGGGACGACACCCTTAGACTGGACCATTGCCCAGCGAACCAGGACTTCCTTGGGAGCACACCTACCCCCTACCAGATCAGAGCTTACCCCCTGAATCTGGCAATCCAACCCAGAGTCACTACCCTGCGGTTGAACCACTGCCTGGCGCACCAGGACTTCCTTGGGCGTACACCTACTCCCCATCAGGTCAGAGTTTACCCTCTGAACCTGATCATCCAACCCAGAGTCACCACCCTGCGGTTGAATCATTGCCTGGCGCACCAGGACTTCCTGGGGGGCATACCTACCCCCCCCACCAGGGAAACACCTTCCCCAAGGGCCACACAAGAGTCTGGCTGGTGCAGGTCTCCTGACCTCTGCCCATCTGACAGAGTCTTGATCCCCCCCAGCCCAGAAATGGTCTCACCAAGGTCATTCCTGGGGGGCTCTGCTCTCAGAGCTGACCCCTGACCCTCCAGGTTCTCCACTGGGGCCCGCAGCCCCCTCTCAACCCTATGCCTGGATTTCCGCCTCCTCCGCTGTAGAGCGAGACTACCAGACACCAGGACCGGCGGAACGTAATCACCAGCCACCCGCCCAAGTCCTAATGACAAACTGGGATCCTTCTGAACAGCTGGCCCTACGGCACAGGCTAGGCTCACCTCCTGGAGTTCACTCATGGAACCCTCCAGGACCTGTGACTGGAGCTCGGGTACCCTATGCCTCAGCCCAACCCCATTCCCTCTCCTCTGAGACTGGACATGGGGTGCCTTACCCGCCCCAATACACTGGGACCTACCTGGGACACAAGCCTTTCCCACCACACCTGGTTTGGAAACACCTTGACCACTCTCATTAGGAACACTCCCTAATGCCACACCAGACCGTCTGGTACGCAACCAGAAGTATGCCTCCTTTGCAAGGTCCCTGGGGTCAGAGAGCTCACACACTGACAAGTGTTGGCGTAACTCTGAAAAACAACAACGAAGCAGGTGCTCTCTGACAATCAGATTAAACAGCCCTTCAAAATTGTTTACTGTGCTACCCTTCACCCATCCATCTAGTGCAATGCAGCAATCCTCCACAAACTCCTCCCAAGACTGGTGGGACAGTTTCTTACCACCCCTAAACCTTTTTCTGTATTCCTCAGGGGAAAAACCATACTTCACAATCAGTGCATTCTTTACAGCGGAGTACCCCTCCCTGTCACTCTCTTCTAGAGTCAGTAGGGCATCCCTCCACGCCAGAGGAATAAAGCTCACTAGGCCAGTTCCCCAATCCTTCTCAGGGATCCTGTGCTCTACCAGAGCCCTCTCATATTCCTTTAACCACTGACATATGTCACCCCCCTCTTGGAACCTAGGTACTAGATCTATGGGTATGTGAGGAACATCTTTGCTACAGCACTGTACATTTCTGCCACCACTGGACTCCACCTGCAGCGCTGGTGAGTCCAGAACCTTCAGACTGCGCTCTAGAGCGAGTCTTTCTCTGGCAAAGGCCCTCTCTGCCTCTGCCATTCTCTCCTGTACTAAGGCCTTCTCTACCTCAGCCCTTCTCTCCTCAACAGCTAGGCGCGCTAACTGCAACTTCAGGTCCCTCTCTTCCCGCCTATCTCTTAGCTCATAAGGCGTCAAGGAACGAGAGGTAGCCCTGCTTCTTACACTGGACCCAGCAAGGGACACCCTATCACTGGGGCCTTCCCTGGCAACTGGCGTCCCCAAATGGTCATTCTCACCCCCTTGATCAGTCTCTCTAAAACTCTCTAGGGATGAGGTCTGAGCGCCCTCCCATTGGGAACCCTCGCTACAGTCAGGATCCTCTGGGTACTCCCTAAGCACACTCCCTCCCTGGGTATATGTCACAAACCTTTCAAAGAAATTCAGAGATCTCCTGAGGTCCCCTTCTACAGGCAGCCCTCTCTCTCTCTACAGAACCCCTCTAATTCCTCCTGCGTGTAAAACGGCAGGTCCTCTAAATCAAAGGTAAGCCCCATCTTGAAAAGGTACAAATAACTCAACTGTGACAACCACAATACCAAAGCGTGAGAACTGAAAACACGAAAAATGACCAAAGAGAGAAAGTTAAGAGAAGCCAAACATGTGATGGTCTAAACGCAATCCTTGTAGTGAAATAATGAGTCACAATGGTATTGTGCAAGCGCAAGTCCCATCCTTACCGCTGACGGCCAATGTTAGAAATTTGGTTTCTGGTTGGCTAGGGTATGCACCTCAGCCAGGCAGAACTTACCCACTCTAGTCAGGGCAAGGGAGTTACACGTCCAAGATAACCCCTGCTCACCCCCTTGGTAGCTTGGCACGAGCAGTCAGGCTTAACCCGGAGGCAATGTGTAAAGCGTTTGCACAACACACACAACACATGCGACGCAATATCCCCACCACAAGGGAAACACAACCCCAGATTATATGAAAATATACTGTATTATACACAACGCAATTATCAGACCAAACATCACATATCAGTACTATCCTGCTACCTTAGCAGTTGTCAGAACGTTACACATTAGTTACTCTGCAACTTAGCAGTAGTCACACACAACACACAGGTTACTCAGTATTCTGCAACATAAGCAGTAGTCAGGAAAACACGTTATTACTGCACTTGTCATCAGAATATCATAAAATGCACATAGTAGGAACAATAGAAAACATATGGCAAGTTAGAAAAACATATTAGCAAGCATGTCCATAAAAGGAACATTTGCATACACATATGTAAAAACATCAAACGCAGGTAGGTAATATATGAATCAAACAAAAGTCTGTAGAAAGAACTTTGGATTGCAACTATATTGGTCCTTTAAACAGTACCTGGTTAGATGAAGGCACCTCCACTGCCTAGAAGGCGAACAATGGGGCCCCCGGCGCTCCTATGCGCAAAACGGGGGCCTCCCTTATACTCTGGGGTCAGAGGAGGGCGACATGCACCTCCTCTCTTTTATAGACAGGCCCCTCTGGGGACCGTGATTACTGGGGGCCCCCCAGGGCCTCAACTGACCCTCACAAGGGGGGCCAAAGCCAGCAAAAACAACTTAGGGCAGGAGGGGGGCACCACGCACCCCCTCCCGTTTAATGACAGGCCCCTCCCGGGACCCGCGATCTCTGGGGGCCTCCCTGGGCCTCCACTGGCCCTTCCACCAAGGGGGGGGCCCACAATAATGCCCGTTTTACCTAACAGCAGAAAAGGAGCGTCCTGCTCCTAACGCAGAGGAGGGGTTAAGGGGGCACTCCCTGCGCCTTCCCCTGGTCCTGCCGTGAAGCCACAAGAAGATCAGACCCCTCCTGGGGCCCGAGCAGACACTCGCCTGACCCGATGCGGTGCACGAGTGTTCTTCCAGCTTCCCAGGCTGCTGCGGTGATCTTATTTAAAGGGGCACAATGCAGCAAGGAGCCTATGAGCTCCCAAGGCTCCATAAGCACGCTGCAATCAGCGCTATGGCAGCCGCAACCACGGAGAAGCACCCCTTGTGAAGAAATGGATGCAGGGGTCAGGGGCCACAGCACCCTGCCCCTGGGGAGCAGAATCTTAAAACAAGGTCCTCAGGTGGAGGGCCCAGCTACAGGCCAGCACAAGGGAAAGGCAGCAAGTGGCAAGTCCTTCACAGTGACCAGGCAGGTCACAGGTCAGCACAGCAGCAGCAGTCCATGGCGGTTCCTGGTGAGTCCTTTCAGCCTTTGGTGTCCAGTTCCAAGATGATTCCAAGAGTCTCCAAATTGTGAGGAAAATTCCCCTGTACTTATAGTCAGTTCTTACAGTGTTTTACAATGGTAGGGAGAGGAGGTTCCAGCCAGTTACAACTGGTTCTGGGAGTGCCCCCTCTCTCCTTTCAGCACAGGCTCCAAACATCAGTGGGGGGTTAACGACCCTATTGTGTCAGGCCAGGGCACAGTCTTTACAAATGCAAGTGTGCCCCGCCTCTCCCTTCTCTCAGCCCAGGAAGACTATTCAGTATGCAGATGCACCTCTGTGACACCTCCACCCTCCCTGTGTACAGGCTGTCTGAAAAGTATGCACAAAGCCCAAACTGTCACTCTGCCCAGACGTGGATTGGAGTCAAGCTGCAAAACACCAGAGTCATAAGTACAGATAAATGCGCACTTTCTAGAAGTGGTATTTCTGTGATAGTAATAAAAAATACACCCACACCAGTAAGCAGTATTTATTATCACCATCACAACCATACCAAACACGCCTACGCTACCCCTCATAAATCAGACAATACCCCTTACACATAAGGCAGGGCATTTCTAATGCAATCCTATGAGAAGGCAGCACTCACAGCAGTGAGACACCAAGTTAGGCTGTTTGTCACTACCAGGACAGGCCATGCAATATGGCACATGTCCTGCCTTTCTACATACATGGCACCCTGCCCACAAGGCTAGCTAGGGCGTACCTTAGGGGTGACTTACATGTAGTAAAAGGGGAGTCCTGGGCCTGGCAAGTAAGTTTAGATGCCAGGTCCCTGTGACAGAAAACTGCGCACACAGACCCTGCGCTAGCAGGCCTGAGACAGGTTTAAAAGTCTACTTCAGTGGGTGGTGCAAGCAACGCTACAGGCCCACTAGTGGTATTTAATTTACAGGCCCTGGGTATAGAGATACCACTGTACAAGGGACTTATAGGTAAATTAAATATGCCAATTAGGTATAAGCCAATCATACCAACTTTAGATGGGAGAGCACCTGCACTTTAGCACTGGTCAGCAGTGATGAAGTGCTCAGAGTCCTAGAGCCAACAGCGAGAGGTCAGAAAAACCAGGAGGAAGGAGGCGAAAAGACTGGGGATGACCCTGCGTAAGGCAAAAAGTCCAACAATTACCCTGTATCTCTCCTTGGGGCTGGGTTTATTGTAGCTGTAGATGGCATTATTCATTGAACAACTCATTCATACCCCAATAGTTTTCATCACAAAAAAATAAACGTGTGTATCCATCTCACTGTAAAACAAAACAGAAATTCGATTAGGCCAGAGCGAAATTTCCATTACGATTACAGAATCTTGTGTAATTCTGGTAATTTTGCATTACAGTTTGTACGAAATTATAGAAATTGCTGAAGGGATGAGATGAATGGAGCAGAATCCCTATGCAGGACTAGGTTCATCCCACTGGAAGTTTTACCTTCTGACTTAGAACTCAGGACTGTGTGGCGCGACTCTGCAGGGCTCTGTATTGTACAATCTCACTCTGCATTGGACCCTATGAGCCTTCCAGGCAGGATCTGCATGCCTCTGTGGGGCTTTGCATCATTCAGTATCAGTTCTGGTGAAGCCTTGAGTGGGAAGCTAAATGGCTCTGCAGAGCTCTGGGTGGCTCAGTGTCGTAATTTGTTGGATTCGTTGAAGCTTTCAGTCGGGAGCTGAAGGTCTTTGCATTGCTCTGAGTTGGATCCGGAGAAGACATTGGTGAATACCTGTGCAGCACATCTCTACAGTGCTCTGCATTGCTCAGCATTGCTCAGCATTGCTCTGCGATTAATCCACTGAAACCTTCACTTATTTTGGGAGAAGTGTACTCTGACTCCAACTAAGGGTCCTCGTCCTTGAGGACAACACTCAGGCAGCTCAGTATTTCCTATCATAGAGGCCAGTAGAGGGTACCAGGTAAGGTCCAGTTGGTATGGTCAGCTGATAATCAGGAAAGGCCTCTGGTAGCTCATTGCGACCCTGTAGCTTGAACAGCAGGCCAGCCAACTGACCCTTGGAGTCCCTTCTGGGGTCCTGGGTTCAAGGCAAGCAGGTATAGTTTTCCTCCAGGCTTCAGACAGCAGGGCAGTCCTTCTTCCAAGTCTTCACAGGCCTATGCATGTTCTGATTTAAGGTTCTGAAGCTGATACTTTTATGCCCAGTGCCAGGCTGTGTGTGGGGGACACCCTTCGTCTAACTCTAAAACTGCTACTGACCAATTTGGCACTTTCTCCTGGGTTTGACTCCAGCCTGGCAAGAGTAAAAAGAACAAACTGGCCCGATGTAGGCTGCATGTGCAAGCTACAGGGTAAGCTTTTTCTGAAGTCAGAAAGGGTTGGGTACTGCCCACAGGCTACCCACTGAAGTATAATCAGGGCAGGGGCACAGTTCCTCTAAAGCTATCCTGAAAGGAAGACCGTCACTTCTCCATACTGAGGTCCTTTGTCCACTGTCTGGGATCAATATACATCACACCATAGAAAAGATATTAAAAGTCAGATGACACTGGATACTGACAGAAAGACACATTTTGCTTAGGCAGGAAAATGCCAGCTTTGTAGAAGTGTAATTTTCAAAATGATAACTTAAGATCCAACTAGACTATTCAATTGTATTTGAAATTCCTACTACAATAAGTCTGGGAATCATTATTTTAGCTAGTTCCAAACGGTGTTTATGCATGATAAGGTGTTATAATGTAACCCAGTGTTTTTTCTATGAGAGCCCGCCTTGCCACAGTGAAAATTGACTTGTAGTGTGTCACTGAGAAGACATGTAAACTTTAAATATACACGTCCGACTGTGCTGTATTTCAAAAGGAGGGCTTGTGTTTTACATGGTCTGACATTAAAAAGACCTTCAGAAAGGCTAGCAGCCCCACTGATGAGTACAGGGTTACATGTGAACAACTCAGATGTGCTAACTTCTGAGTGGGACTTCTAAAGTTGGTACTTCAAGGTATCAAAATAATAATTATATTAAACCCAGTTTAATGCCAAAGTCAAATTTAATGTAACGTTTAAGTAAATGACAACTTTAGAAGTTGCCATTCTGTTGCCACTTTTTCCAGTGACCATTTACGGTTGTAGCTACAAGACAGCTTTCTGCCCCCTGTGGGGAGGTGTGAACATCTCTCAGGAAGGAACACAAAGGGCCTGCTATTTGTAAGAGGTATTACCTCTCCCTGGAAGGAAGGCCACACAGGATATGAGTCTAAAATGCGAGCTTCAAAGAGGAAGCCACCTTTAAAGGAAAAATGGTGGATACACATGAGAGGGGCTGCTCTTTTGTGATGGCAGGAAGATTGGCATCAGGGACAGAGAAGGGAAAAGATTTGCCAAGCCAGTTTCCCGTGGGTGTTTAGCCCTCAGATAGCCACATCTCTAGGATGAGCTACCGAGCTTCACATATCAAGAGAGAAGTTTGCCATCTTTGGAGTGACCAGAATATTGCATACTGGGATAACTAGATGTCACACTTTGTGAGAATTCGTCATCTGGTGAAAGGGGCCTGGTAGCCATTGACTACAAGTAACCACAATCCCTGGGGGCAAGTTCAGGTCATAAAAGTGGCACACCTGGCACTCCAACCTCAGATCACACCTGCACCAGAGAGAGGACAAAAGAAGAACGGCCATGCAGTTCCCTGGACCCCACAAAGAAAGGCTGCAGCAAAGACTGCACTGCATCTACTGATCCTGTGGCTAGCAAAGAGAGGACTGTGCATGTGGTGCCCTGCTCCAGGAAAAGTCATACCGGAGCTCCAGACAGATGTGACTTCAAGAGTAAATTGTCTGACCTGCTGCTATGGCTCCAGGGCCACAAAAGCAGAGAAGCCTGCCTTTGAAACTTGGCAGTCACAATGATCACCCTTGACTGCTGAGTATTGATGCTCAAAATTTGCACAGAATTTGCTGGACCAGGGAGAGCCATCAGAGTACAGTTTGGTCACCCAAGATGGACATCAGCCTGAGTAAAAGAAGAGCACTAGTTTCACTGTAACAGGAGACCAGTAAACTAATAGCCACTGGTTTGGCTGGACTTTTTCTGGACATCGACTTCTGTGGCCAAAGTCATTGCACCTTGTTTGTGCACCAAAAGGTGGCTTTAGGAAGACAGTTGTCATGGGATCAGCATCCATATTATCCTTCTGTTTCTTGTAACCCTTGCATCATTACCACTCCATTGATTTCTTTGGTGGTGGCTTGCTTTAACTGTAAGGTAAGTGCCCTTTTAAGTCTTATTAGCCACTGTAACTTGTTCCCTCCCAGAGCTTCTTTACCTAGAGTGGGCTTGAGTTACGTTTTCAAACGTTTCAAGATAACCCCTAATGGAGTTTGTTCATTTTGCTGTCTAAGAATTCATAAACATAAGCGATAGTTTTATAAATGGGTGTTAGATTTTCTTAGTGGCATGTTTCTTTCTTATTCAGCTGTTTTTGGAACTTCTAAATGCTTAGCACTTACTTAGCACATGTTTCTTTGGCAAAGTCTGACTGCTTGAAATCACAGCTACTCAGGGTTGAGCTAATGTCTTGCAAACAAACCTGACTGGACCAAGACGGGTTTGCAAGTTTATTTCGCAGTGAGGTCACACAGCCACACCATTTAATAACCCGCTTTCCTCACAAGATCTATTTGCCTATGTTTCATACCAGAAAGAAAGCCTTTCACACAGTGCTTTGGTGATGGATGCTTTCCTCTATCGTGAAATGTTTTCTTTTGCCAAATATTTTTTATCCAGTTTTTTGTTATGAACAGTATATGCAGCAGGGCAGATTATTCATGGATACTGTACGAATAGAAACAATAACCCAGAAAGAAAATATGGTGTCACAGTTAAACAACAAGTAACTTTACATGCAAATGTCATCAGGTCTGACTAAGAAATGTACCAGGAGAGAATTGGTGGTGTCGACCAGGAGGTGCAGCATGCACCTCACCACAATGGCGCTAAAGGGGGGTGCAAACTAAAACCAGGGAGTGAAAGGGATACATACAGGAGTTGGCGATGCAGATATTTAGTGACAAGAGAGAGGTATGGCATGTATGTTTAGTAGTAGGCTATACCCATGGTTGGGCAAAGTTTGGAGGGCTGGGCAACTAGGTGGGAAAGTAGATGGGGTAAAGAAAGGGCGCTTGTCAGTGAGAGGGACTGTAGTTGTGGGGTAGCCTAGGCTACTAAATGAAGATGTGTGCATCCTCCTTTACCAATCCCCATTTGCACATTGCCCCTTACCAGGCCACCCCCGATGGTGCTGCCAGCGATCGCCATTGAAGTGTAAGTGTGCACTTGGCAAGGTGGAGTGCCAGCCCATGCATTGGATGCATACCTTATGTTTCTTCTGGTGCTTAAATATACCTAGGGCAGTTGCTTCCAACGTGCAGAGATCAGGCAGTCCTGTAATCTTCATTAGGGCGTCTTGTATTGTTTGCCAATAGCTTTGTAAACTCAGGCATGAACTTAGCATGTGTGTGAAATCTGCATCAAGTGTGTGACACGGGGGAGCCGACCTTCGCTTTCGGGAAATATTGGCTCAGTTGGGCAGGGGAAGGTACGTTCTGCGCAATATAAAGAAATTGATATTTTTAAATTAAGAGTTCCGGGAGACCTGTTGGGGATACTCTAGCGCATGTGTCCACTCCTTGTTGTGTAGTATTCTCCTGATGTCATCCTCCCAGGTATGTTAGAGTGCAATGAGTGGGATGTCCATGAGATCGCGAATGGCTTTAAACAGCCATGTTATCTGATGACAGCCATGATCCATGGTGAGTTTGGTTTGTAATACTGCATAGGGAATGACGTTTCTGATGTGCCCCAAAGGATGCAAAAGGTGAAGTGGAGTTGGTGGTAAGTAAGAAACTGTCTCGGTGGGAGGGCATAGTCTGTGGGCAGTTGATCAAAGGTGAGCGACTGGCCTTCCAAAAACTGGCCACCCGCCGTGATCAGCGGTTGGTCAGTCCAGGGTCTTAAATCTCTAGTTGTATAGTAGCCTGGAAAGTGGGGAAGGCCAATCAGGGGCATTGCTGGTACATATGATTGAATTCCACCCACAAAGTGGTGTATGGGGAGCATGCAGGAACATGTTACTGGCACTTGTAGTGGCCAGGGAGAGGAGGGCACAGCTCTTGGCAGGAGAGAGCCTCGAATTTTGGCTACTGATATAAACCCTTGTTCATCACTGGCCTCTCCCGTGTACTGTTGCACCATCCAGCACAAGAGCCATTGTAGCTGTGTAACCAGAAAGTATGCTTCGAATGAGAGGGGACTGAGCCCTTACTTACCCACATGAACCTGCAGTTTTTTGAGAGTGAAACAGCGACCCCCACTGCCCTAGAGAAGCGTACATAAAAGAGAATCTTTGTTTGCTAAAGACTAAAGAATGCCCTTGGAGGTATCACAGGTAAGTTCACAAAACAATATAAAAGACGAGGCAAGACAATCTTTTTAGCTAATGCAACTTTTGTAATTGGGTCAGAGGCAAGGGTTGCCAAAATCGTAATAGTGACCTGATGCTGGGTAGGGCCCTTCATAAGTATCCCTCATAGGGGTCAGATGGGGACTAATAGAGCCAGGACTCTAGGTAGAGGATCACCTCGTGACATCAGTGAAGCTGTGCATTGCCGAGAGGTATGACTCAGGCGGATGGTCAGGGCAAAGGGGATATATTGCCCACTTCGTCCAGTAAACCTGAAGTCCCACAGCTTCAGTGAAGGCAGCGAGGTTGTCGTGGAACAGGGAGAGATCTGGCATCACATCCTGGAGGTAAATTAGGTCATACGCATATAAAGATACAGTATGTGCTCTGTATTCAAGGGGTATGCCCCACTCTGGACCCTCTCTGCATAGTCGGATGGCAAGATGATGTCCCATTGCATTGCAAATAGCAGTATGGAGAGTGGGTATCCCTGCCAGGTCCCGTGTCCCATCGGAAAGGGGGCAGAGATAAAGCAGCCCAGATGAATCCTGAAGGAGGGCTTAGTATAAAGTAGTTTGGTACAGGCAAGCAGCCACTGCCCTATTCCCAAACAGGTTGATACCTGGAAGAGAAATTCCCTTGACAAAGTGTCAAATACCTTTTCCAGGTCCAGTATGAGACAGGCGGCCTGTGGGTAGTGGCCCTGGATTCAAACCTGGATGTGAGAAAGATGCAGTATATTTTGGGAAGTGCCTCGGCATGGGCAAACCTGTCGTAGTTTGACTCTTGCTCTAGGCAAGACTATGAGGGTCATTCTGACCCTGGCGGGCTGCGGGAGCCGCCCGCCTGGCGGGAACCGCCAAATGGCCGCTCCGCGGTCAGAAGACCGCGGATGCCATTCTGGCTTTCCCGCTGGGCCGGCAGGCGACCGCCAAAAGAGCGCCCGCCGGCCCAGCAGGAAAGGCCCTGCAACAAGGAAGCCGGTTCCGAATGGAGCCGGCGGAGTTGCAGGGGTGCGACGGGTGCAGTTGCACCCGTCGCGATTTTCACTGTCTGCCAAGCAGACAGTGAAAATCTTTAAGGGGCCCTGTTAGGGGGCCCCACGACACCCGTTCCCGCCATCCTGTTCCTGGCGGTAAAAACCGCCAGAAACAGGATGGCGGGAAGGGGGTCGGAATCTCCATCAGCGCCGCCATGGAGATTCAGCCCATGCAGGGGAAATCCGGCGGGAAACCGCCGGATCCCCTTTCTGACCGCGGCTTTACCGCCACGGTCAGAATGGGCTGGGAAGCACCGCCAGCCTGTTGGCGGTGCTTCCGTGGTCCCTGGCCCTGGCGGTCTTGGACCGCCACGGTCGGAATGAACCCCTATTTGTTTAAGGATGACAGTACTTTTGTTTGTAGGTAACCAGGCCAATCCTACAACAAGTCGCAACTGTCTTCCCAACCCTCCCGGCTTACAAGCAGTACCTCACCAAAAAGTACATCATGTGACAACCTCCATATCTCATTTATCTTTGATGCTGATAGTGACGCCTTGACAGAATGCCACTGATAACGTGAAACTAAAACATCTTCCTAAGTATAAAAATGGCAGCCATTTTGGAAGAATCAATTAAATAAAAGTGCTAAAACAGAGCAAGCTAAGTATGTTAAAAGTCACTGGGTGACAGAGGCACAGGCCTGCAAGCCAGAGGGCTTAGCTAACTCCTGATTCCCATTAACACTAAATACGATCCACTACACCCTCCCCATTGCCGGAGCAAGTATGACGCTATAATCATGATGCCAGAGAAAGTGAATGAACCCAAGCTAAAAATGCTCTGGACTAAAACAAGCTAAAATCATATTAAAATATAACTAAAATCTAATAAAAACTTGTTAAAAATAGCTCAAACAAACAAAGAGACATAGGCCCTCATTATGACCCTGGGGGTGACTGATAAAGTGGCGGTAATACCGCCAACAGGCTGGTGGTAATTACTGCCAAATTATGACCATGGTGGTGTTAACTCCCATAGACAGCCAATGTACCAAACCAACTGCCAGGGCAGAAACAACACTCACCACAGCGGTAGCAGTCAACAGCCAGGCGGAAGACAAAGTACTGCCCATCATATTTTGACTCTTCAATCCGCCACGTTTTCCGGGCCAGTACCAACGGCATCAAAAGCCTGGTGGAAACGCATCACAGAAGAGCAAAGACTCACCATCGGAGACACAGGGAAGAACAACGCCACCATGGAACTGGAACTGCAAGTCTTCCCGATGCTCATCTACTTCATGCTTTTCCTGGAACACCAACGCCGATGACGACGGTGAGCACAGCCGCCTAGCACACAAGGGAGGGAGGGAGGAAAACGAGAGTGACACACACACGCACAACGCACACCCGACACACACACCATACACACAACCAGCTGCAGATGAAAAACGATGGCATACGATATACCGCACAATAATGCGAAGACAACAAGAATGCAGTAATGAGAATGTATTGACAGAAATAGCTACTAAATAAACCAATTGTATGAGAAACAGATATATACAAATGTACACAAAGGGCCACTGCCCAGTCCAATGTACTAAGGGCTGACATGGCCACAGGGCACAGTCCAAGGCCCAACTCAAATCCTGACTTCATCCATATAGAACTCTGCAGGGGCATCAGTTTGCAAGTGGACAGGCACCTCAGGGGGATGAAGGGTGGGGGACACCTCAGCCGAAGTAGGGAACAAGCCCACTGGTTCTGAAGTGGCTCCATGCCAATTACTCTGTACTGGCGAGTGCAAGGCCACAGTCTCTGGAGTAGGTGTCTTACACACTGGTTCTGGAGGAGGCTCCATGCCCAATACTCTGTGTTGGGGAGTGCAAGGGCACAATCTCTCAGGTGAGGAACATGCCCACTGTTCCTGGAGGGGGCCTCTTGTACAGCAGTCCCTGGAAGGCAGCCTACATGGCTTCCACTGGTGGTGATAACTGCACTGTATCATCTGGAGGTGAGGGCTGCACAGTGTCAGCAGGTGGAGGTGCCTCCTGGGCAGCCACTGCTGGTGGTGAGGGCTGAACTGTGGTGGCAGGTGGAGGTGTCTCCTGGGCAGCCTCTGCTGGTGGTGAGGGCTGAACTGTGGTGACAGATGGAGGTGCCTCCTGGGCAGCCTCTCCTGGTGGTGAGGGATGCACTTTCTCAGGAGGCAGTGGGGCCCGTGACCATTGGTGGTGGTGGAGGTGTCACCCTGACATCCTCCGCTGGAGTCGAGGGCTTCTTCCCCTTCATGGCAGGAGGAGTGGGATCCTTACCCTTCCTGGCAGGGGTTGAGGGATTCTTCACCTTCATGGTAAGTTGTGCATGTTCCTTAGCCTTCCGGGCAGGAGTCGAGGGCTTCTTCCCCTTCATGGCAAGAGGTGCAGGCTCCTTCCCCTTCATGGCAGGAGGTGTGGGATCCTTAACCTTCCTGGATGGTGGAGTGGGATCCTTTACTGACTTTCCACCATGACTAGGTGCCAACGTGGACTGTTTGGCTGAGGTGCTGGGCTGGGTCATTGGGACCCTGCTCTTACGAGCAGGAGAGGGGGAGGAGGAGGGAAGAGGTCAAGTTGGGCAGGGAAAAGATTCTTAGGGACGGTGGGGCGGGAGGAAGGAGGAGGGATGGGAGTGGAGGTTGAGGGAGTAGTTGTAGGAGGTGTTTGTCTGCTGTATTTGGGTGCAGTGCATGGGCAGTGTGCTGATGTGAGGTGGATAACTGTTGGGTGTGTGAGTGCTTGTGTTTGTGTCCTTTAGGAGGAGGGACAGACAGGGTGGGAGAGGACACAGGGGACGCATGCATGGATGTTGTGGAGGTGTCTGCTAGTGAGGTGAGTGTGCTGATTGATGTGGTGATGCTGGTGGTGTATGTTGATGCAGTACATGCAGGTGTGAGTGTGGACGAGATTGTGAGGGAGGTGAGGAGGAGGTAGAGGAGGGGGAGACAGTGGAGGCAGTGGATGTGTTTGTGTCTGCAACTGTCTGGTGTTTGCTTGAGTGCTTGTGGGATGAAGTGTGGTGCCTGTGTTTGACTTTGCCACTCTTGGGGGCTGTCTTGTGTGCATGCTCGTCTGTATGTGTGCATGGGATGGGAGGGGGTTGAGGAGACTGGGACTGGGAAGTTGTAGTTGGAGGGGGGACGGTAGGAACAGGGACAATGGCTGCCATCAGAGAGGAGGCCAGAGCCTGGATCGATCTCTGGTGGGTCGCCAATCTACTGTGTTTGCCCTCCAGGAATGCATTGCATTGCTGCATCTGGGATGCCAGCCCCTGGATGGCATTCACAATGGTTGACTGCCGTACAGAGATGGATCTCATGAGGTCAATAGCATCCTCACCCAGGGCAGCAGGGCTCACTGGGGAAGGGCCTGAGGTGCCTGGGGTGAAGGAGATGCCCACCCTCCTGGGTGAGCGGGCACAGGAAACTCACTGAGGAGCTACTGGGAGGGTGGTGCTGGTACAGGGGGTGGCGGCTGTACCTGCAGCAGGGGTCTTCACAGAGATGTCCGCCACTACCAAAGAGCTTCCATCGGAGGAGGTATCTGAGTCAGTGTTGTCACCTCCTGTCTCCTCCGCGGTGCTCCCCTCGCCCTCCATCCCACTGGTTCCCTTGACATCAGTGGACTCTGCCTCCTGGGTCCTGTGGGATGCAGCTCCCTCTGTCGCCAGTGCCCCTGCTCCTCCACCAGACGATGCTAATTCTCACATGGACAGGATGACAGAAGAAAAAAGGGGTATGGAAAGAAAAAGGAAACACTGGGTCAATTACTGCACTAACACCACAGTTGGCATAACCAGCACAGTCTGAATCACGCTGCAATGTCTGGCCTGGCCTTAGGGGCACCCACTAACTCATATCGACCACCCGGATCCCATGACACCTGCCAATTATTTTAATAATGCCCACTCTACTCACCCCCTTGTGGTTGTTGTAATTTCCTCAAGTCCCCATCCAGCTCTGGGTAGGCCACTGCCAGTATGCAGGCCATCCGGGGGGTCAGGTTCCAATGGACACCCGTTCCTCATTGGGAAGCCATCCCCAGCTGGGCCTCTGCGGTCTTCCATGCCCAGCATCTCAGGTCCTCCCACCGTTTCCGACAGCGGGTGTTCCGCCTGCCATAGACCCCCAGGGTCTGCACATCCTTGGTGATGGCATGCCATAATCCCTTCTTTTGATGGGTGCTGACCTACAGAGGTAATACAGACAGCAGAACACCATTAACCATACAATCCAGCCTGTCACAGATATGAAGCACCAATCCCATTTCCGTCACCATTGGCACACAAATCAGCCGGCGCACACCATGTACACCACCACAAGACCTTCCCTCTCCCGATGACACAATGCTTGCACACACATCTCCATGCATCGTTCGCACATGCATCATGTCCAAGGTGTACTCACCTGTTGGTCTGGAGACCCTTACAGCAGTCTGTAATGGGGTAGGACCCCATCCACCAATCGCTCCAACTCCTCCAAAGTGAAGGCAGGGGCCCTTACCCCAGTCACACGGGCCATGGTAGCTTCTAGACACAGGTCACAGCAGCAGTGTCGGTGTTCTCTTGTTGAAGGTCAGGAAACAAGTGAGGAATCATATAGAAAATGGCGGTCAGGTCCTCAGCGGTGTACACTGTCACCCCCGGCGCTGATCCCCATTGGCCACTGTACTCCATAGAGCCCCAAATTATCCAATGAGGAATTGCACGGCGGTACAAGACCGCCTTCCACCACGACGCCCAACGTCGGCGGAGTTACCTCACT
Organism: Pleurodeles waltl; assembly: GCF_031143425.1. Classification (NCBI taxonomy): domain Eukaryota; kingdom Metazoa; phylum Chordata; class Amphibia; order Caudata; family Salamandridae; genus Pleurodeles; species Pleurodeles waltl. Next base: position 918,395,422 of record NC_090446.1, on the reverse strand, counting down.
TCTACCTGTCCCTACATACAGGACAGGCAGTCGCTATTTCATGGTGGCGGACAACGGTCATATCAACTTTAACTATGTCACAGCCTAGATTAGCACATACCTCGCCATTCCCACTGTCCCATCACATAAATGCACTATGTACACTGAAGTTGTGGTTCCATTGTTTAAATTGTGACAGCCTACTCACTCTTGTGTCCCTTAGATACCTACTGCTGCGGATAAATAGGAGGAGGAGACATACCCCGTGTACAGACCCCTTGTGGACTTGGCTACACTGGAGGACAGGCACATTATACTCACCTATAGACTGGACAGGGCCACAATCACTGAGATGTGTGCCCAATTGGAGCCAGAAGTGATATCCATCATCCCACTGAGATACCCCCTCTTGTACAAGTGCTATAAGTGCTCCATTTCCTGGCAACTGGTTCTTTCCAAGTGATAGTGGGCGTGGCAGCAGGAATGTCACAGCCAATGTTCTCAATCGTGCTGGCAAATGTTTTGTCTGCCCTGGTGAAACACATGTGCAGCTACATAGCTTTCTCCCAGGTGGAAGATTTGGTCACAGTGAAGGCCCAATTCTAGGCAATGGGATATATACCCATTATTATTGGGGCGAATGATGGAACACATGTTGCATTTGTCCCCCCCCCACCAGAATGAACAGATGTTCAGGAATCGGAGGAGTTTTGACTCACTGAATGTGCAAATGGTATGCCTGGTGGACCAGTACATCTCCCACATCAGTGCTAAGTATCCTGGGTTGGTTCATGATGCCTTTGTTCTGGGGAATAGTAGCAATCCAAATGTGATGGCCCAACTACAGAGGCACAGGGTTTGGCTAATAGGTGAGCCATGGTCCCCACCCACTGTATGTTAGTGTAGGCCTTCAGATGTCATCCCTACAGCATTGTGTGATGCTAAATGTTGTCCCTCAATACTTGTAGGTGACTCTGGCTACCCAAACCTATTGTGGGTGCTGACCCCTTTGAGGAATTACAGGACAGGGGCTGAGGAACGTTAAAATGAGGCACATGAGCGAACCAGAAGGATCATCGAGAGGACCTTCGGCCTCCTAAAGGCCAGGGCCAGGTGCCTCCATCTGACAGGTGGATCCCTGTGCTACTCACCCGGGAAGGTCTACCAGATAGTAGTGGCATGCTGCATGTTGCACAACCTGGCCCTCATATGGCATGTACTCTTTCTGCAGGAGGAAGAGACTGGAGATGCCCCTGTGGCAGCAGTAGACCCCGAGGACAGTAAGGATGAAGAGGCTGAGGATGCGAATGAGGACAACAGAACATCAGTTATCCATCAATACTTCCAATGACACACAGGTGAGAGAGTGCAACTGACCATTCCTGACTATTGATGCATTCTGTGTGGCTGTGGAAAGATGGCATTAACTTCCTTTGCAACTCAACTTATTGTCCCCTATGGCTTGTCAGTTTACAGATGTTGGTGATATAACAACTGTGTAGTGATGTGCTGAATACAGACAGCTACAGGTCATTATTTCTATGCTCTCACAGTGTTCAGATCATTTGCACTAGATGTGACTGTTTCCATAAATCCAAATTTTCAACACATAAGATACTAGTAGTCAAGTTGTGTTCAAGGGTGTTTATTGTAGTGCTATGAAATTGAGGGGAAAAGTGCAATGGAATGGGGTGATGATGAATGAAGGTCCGGGGTATTGTTTCAGTCTGTTTGTAGCACAGGTCCAGTGTCTAAATGGCCATAGGAAGGGGAGCACAGGCAGTTCAAAGTGGACAAGATGACTGTATGGGACACAAGGGGGACAATCAGGAGAATCTCATTTTCTGGTGGTGGTCTTGGAAGGTGTCTCTGGCTTCTGTTGGGGTCACAGGGAACGTTACGGGGTGGTTCACCTTCTGCAGGGGGAGGGGTGCTGGTGGCCTGTGGGTCCTGTGGTGGGGCCTCCTGCCCACTAGCTGCAGCGGAGGTGGGGGGCTGGTCAATGGACTGGCTAGTGGTAGGGCCCTCTGCTGTGCTGTTGCCTCCCTTATGATGTTGGCCATGTCTGCCAACACCCCTGCTATGGAGATCAAGGTGGTATTAATGGCCTGCAAGTCCTCCCTGATCCCCTGATACTGTCCCTTCTGCAGCTGCCTATTCTCCTGCACGTTGTCAAGGATCTGGCTCATCATGTCCTGGGAATGTTGGTAGGATCCCATGATCTCAGTGAGTGCCCCCTGGAGAGTCGGTTCCTGGGCCTGTCCTCCCGTTGGCACACAGTGGTCCTCCCAATGTCCCTGTTGACCTGTCTGTCTGTCCTCTTAATGGTGTGCCGACTGCCACTGACCCCATGTCCCTGATTGTCTTGGGTACGAGGTCTGTCTTGGGGTCCCTGTACAGGTGGGCACACTGCTGATTGACGTGTCCTGGGGACAGAGGTGTGGGTACGCTGGGTGGGTGCTGTGGTGTTGGATATTGATGGGGGCAGCTCAGAGGTTGACTGGGAGTGGGCTTGGGTGACCGACTGTCCATGTTACGACTCTGTTGTCCCATTTCTAGGGGGCGCTATAAGGGGACTGTCGGAAGCCTGGGAATCACCTTGAACACTTATCTAGAGTCCCTTGCTGACTCCCGTTTGTTTCTCTTTTCGTCATGGTATACTTTTGTAGTATTACATTTGCTTCCTGGAACTGCAAATCCCATAATGCACAACCTGGTAGTCAGGAAAGCCTGGATTCTGTTTTACATTGTTTTCTATGGGAGAAATCCAGTTGCTCCTTTTCACCGGATCCTCTCCTCCAGGACTTGCAAGTGTACTAGGGTCGAGAGACAGAATCACTTCTGCTGCCTCCTTTCTATGGGGCTGGCAGGGTGACTATCTGTAAGAGAAAACTGCACAGAGGCATCAACATTCCCTGTCACTGTGGGAAGTTCTGCGCCCTACTCTGTGTACAACCCCAGCGTGTTTGTCCATTAGTAATCCGTTTCCTGTTTGTTCACACAAGGGTTGCTCTACTTTTACTTCCCTGTTTCCTATGCCTGTCCATAGCTATCTTTTCCGTGTATGCCTTTAGCTGCTCTTCTGCCCCAGTACACTACCTCTTTGGGATATTCTGTGACCTCAAGGGGTGTCCCAACCAGAGTCCTGATCAGACCCACCCGAAACCATAACAGAATGCACAACCCAAAAATGTCAAGTTCCCCAGGCAGTAAAGGCACACACAGACCTAAGATGTTTTCCTATCATGTTAAGACACCCCTTTCTAAACCTATAAATTCTCTGAAAACCTCTAAAAAAGACCTCAATTTAAAGGATAGACTTTTTAAAGAAAACCATCACTTGCATGTTCAATACTACAGTGAGTGGCTTGCTAATCTTTCAATGATAGACTATTATGTTATTTGTGGCTATGACCCCTAGTCCCTGTCTGTAGAAGAATTACAAGGACGTAATGAGGTTTTGCAGTATCTATTAGCTGAAGCCAGTAAGAATGTTCTTAAGCGTGGAAGTGCTTTTGCTACCTCTGCACAAGACACTTACTCTCAAGAAAAACTGGTTAATTCCTTGCCTCATGCTAGTGCATCCCAAGTTCACTTCCAGGACTCTGCCATAACAAAGAACACTGATACTGTCCAAGAAGCCACACTAGGGATTCCCTTGTTTTCTGATGCGTGCTTCAGCCCATCTAGGTCAGTTTCTCGGAATTCAAAGTGCAGTGCTGACCCTTATAAAGACCTACCTATCCCTCTGAGCTTTCAAGTCAGCAGGCTAGATCCTGTATCTTCGGGATCAGAAAAGACTGTTGGATTCCTTAGTTCAACTCAAATGGCATGTGCTCTTCCCAAATTGGATGACAGTACATCAGTCTCAATTTCTGAGTGCTGTGCTGACTCTTGTGAAGACCTACCAGTCCCTCAGAGCTTTCAAGTCAGCAGAATAGACTGTGTATCAAAGGGATCAGTAAAGACTGTGGGATTCCTTAGTTTCACTCAAAAGCCGTGTGCTCTTCCCAAACTGGCTGATAATACACCAGAATCAAATCCCTAAAAGCTCTGCTAAACCCTTTTCTATTGTGAGTGGGTTTGATAACAATATGGACCTACCCACACTAAAAGAGCAGATCTGGCAGATTAAAAGGCAGATTTTGGACTTCTATGATGAATATGTTGTAACATACACTAGAAATCTTGCACGTGGGCTCTTTTCATCGATGCATATTTCACTGTTGCCAGAACCAAACATTGGGCCTGATTACAACTTTTGCGGAGGGGGTTAATCCGTCCCAAATGTGACAGATATCCCGCCCACTGTATTATGAGTTCCATAGGATATAATGGACTCGTAATACGGCAGGTGGGATATCCGTCACATTTGGGACGGATTAACCCCCTCCGCCAAAGTTGTAATCAGGCCCATTCTGTCTTTCTATAAGTTAGAAGAAGTAACAGAGCTGCTGATTGAAACTACTGCAAGGCAATTTGAAAACCTGAAAAAAGAAAATGATCACCAGCTTTGGCTTAAAGAACAGTATGCTACTTCATGTGCCTTTCCAAAGATTACTATAGAGCAGATTTTCCATGCTATTAGTGAATGCCAAAAGACAGCTCCAGTTCTAAATGTATCAGCCTCCTATTCAGACTCTCTCTCAGCTTGTAGTTCTCCAGAAACTGAATCTCTGACATCTCTGAGAGATTTGACACCTCTTGATTCAAAGAATGAATCAGAGTCTTCAGAAGGAAGAGTTTCAGCCCCTCCATCGGAACAAATAAAGCCAAAGGAAGAAGACAGTTCTGATGCAGACTCCAATAGCTGGACCTTAAGAAACCAAGATATGACTTTACTGGAGATTAATGACAAATTGTTCAACAGTGTTGACGAATCTGAATCTAATGATGACAGTGGTTCTTGCCCTGCGATAAATAAACCTTCAGATAGTGCTGTTCAAATGACGCACACACCAGAATTTTCAGCTTGTGGGGTTACTCCTGCCCTTTCAAATGATATCATAGAATTTTCAAATAATGAAGAGAGAGTTCCTGTTCCAAGTGAATTAATGGATTTTTCTGACCGTGAAGAAATACCTGCAGTTACTAAGAATATAATGGACTTCTCAGAAAGTCTAAAAATCTATTCTGTGCCAAAGCAAACTGTGGAGATTTCAGACAAGGAAGAAAGCCAGCGATCTGAAACTGAAAAGCATGTCATAAGAAATGATAGCCGTCTCCTAGAACAAGACACAGTTGCAGCCTCAACCACTGATCCTGACTTGCTGTTCCCTGCCACTGTGTTGCCTGTTTCCAGCTGAACGGTTAGTGAAGAGCAGATCTTTGATCAACCGGTATCTGATCTTGATGTAAAACCAGCCACACAAATGCCACCTCCTGTGTCTCTGAAATTAAAGACTCCTGAAAACCAGCCCTCTGAAACAGAAGTATTGAAGAAAGTAATGTCTCCCACCAAAATTAAAGACATAAACTTGAATTTTGTATTCAAAGATCTGATGATAATACTGTACTTTGAGTTTTATTGCAAGAAACCATCATCAATTCAAAGGCTAGAGCTGAAAATTTAGATAACAATGCAAGGGCGATTTCTGAAGAGACTTCAGTGCTATTTCTTTCCAAAGAACAACCTTTCAGTGGTAACAGAGTTGAAGATCAACTACCTGTAGTAGAAACGCTTTGCAAAGAGACCATTTCTGATACCACAAATACACCACAGAGCACTTGCAATGATGAAATCTCAGTCTTGTCTGTAGATCACCCTAAAGAATTAGCTTGTGGAACTTCTACATTTTCAGATGTTGATCCAATTTCGACTGACTTAAAGACTCTTGTTTATACTGAATTTGATACTCCGAAGACATCCAAAACTAACGAAAATTCAGACTTTTTCATGTTTACCTTGAGAACACCAGTTACCCATGTCTCACAAGTCTCTATGCTTTGCACGCCTCAGACCACAATCAATGAAAATACTGTCACAGAAACAGGCATACCCATTTGTGTCCATTGGCCATAGTAACCACCCGCCAGGACTGGAAAGTGAAGAGTTATATGTAATTGAATACTGATCTATGTCTAGTTGCACAGTGCAGGTAGTAATGTCCCCAACTGTCATAGCAGAACATTTCCCCATAATTCTTTGTGTTGGTATACACATAATCACTTTCAAATACAGCATAGTCCTTCATTTCAGTTAACATGGAAATAACTGTCTGGACAACCCAATCATCAGATACAACACCAGGTGTAATTACATCAGTCATAGAAATTTTGAAGACATATGGAATTTGAATGACCTCAGTAGGCCCGTATATATCAAATGAAACTTTATCCCACACAATCCTATCAGGAATCAGTACTGCTGAAATGTTCACTAGGGACAAGACTCTTCGGACCTTAAATAAGGAAAGATATGGAGTTAAGACATAATCCACAGGCTCAACAGAGGAGCGTTCAGGAAGGTAATGACCATTTATAATCAGGAAGAAAACAGTCACAAAACCAATCCATAGAAAAAATGCAAGCAATGTCAGTAATAACCACAGATAGTTCTATGGATACATTAAATAGTTATTTTTAAGCCATATATACAGCTCACGTGTCTTAAACAGTTTCAGTAGCAGGATCGGATGAAATTGAAGAAAATCATCAATATCGATGAAGTAACCAAAAGCAGTCTCTGCAACCACAGGGGCTGATGCATTACTGGTGGAAGGATTCACTTCACATGGAGGCTTATAGTAGACGATGTTGTCAGTTTGTGTTGTGTTGGACTAGAAGACAGCCACATCTTGGACAGAGGATGTTGTTGAAGTGGTAACAGGAATAAGTAAGAGCTCATTTTCCACCCTCCCGGTGCTCGATGAGGTATTTGTAGCATAATGAAACATGCCGTTGTTGTCAGTGTTGTTGTTGTTTCTTCTTTGAAGAGGTATGTCCTGTTGGGTAGTGAGAGGGGACTGGGAACTAAGGGCAGTATCGGCCACCTGGTGAAGTTTGATGTCAATCAAGATAAATCTGTTTGCTTTGGAACTAGGCAGCAGTGGTAGGATGACCGTTCTGATACCTTGTTTCCCCAGGACTTGGGCCGGCGGTCTGTATGATGGGCTGAATTCCTTCTTCACAGCAATCTTCTCACGAACCAGATCCCCAACTTTAGGATTCCAGCATGTAGAAGTTGTTGGCAAATCCCTTATTCCTAAGGTGGCAGCACTGGCGGATGATTTATCATCACAAAATTGCTGAAGCTCCTGTAAGACAGTGAGATGTTCACTTATGTCAAATGGTGTATCCACTGCCACCAAACCAGGGCAATCTAGATATAGGACATACATAGGTATCCCAAAGAGAACCTCATAAGGAGTGTGTTCCCCTAGGACCTTCTTGGCAGATTATTCAGTGCTCTCTGGAACCCGTATAGGTGATGACGCCAGCTACGGCCAGGACCTAATACTCTAGCTGTTAAGGATTGCTTTAGATTATGATTCCTCCTCTCCACAACCAAATTTTCCTCAGGATGGTAGGGTGAGGAGTAATGGAGTTCAACACTCATCGTCCCCATTATATCCCTGAATGCCTTAGAGGTAAAAGCAGGGCCCAGGTCCGAATGGAATACTGCATCTGCATATGTACATAAAAATCAGCAAGTCTTTTATAACAGTTTGAGCGACAGCCGACCTCTGAGTCCATACCCACAGTAATCTAGAACAAGAATCTACAGCAACTAAGATATATTTGTATGCACCATCAGGTTGTAGGGGACGGCAATGGTCAGGTACACACAATGTAGTGACCTGTTGGACACTAAGAGGGATGTCTGGGAGGGCGTTTAATGTTTGAGCCCTTTATCTGCTGGCAAATGTCACAACAGAGGACATATTGCTTGGTCTGTTTGTTCTGGCTACCAGAAGCATTTCTGTAAGAGTGTTATTGTGACTGCAATACCAGCACGTGCTGAGGTGACACTCTCATGCGCTGCTTTTATTAGATCTAATCTCTGGTCTTGGTTGGGGATCACTTGATCACTCACCCCAGGAAGTGTTGCAAAGGCAACACTCTGTGCACTGATGTGTTATGAATATTTTGTAGGGTATGCTTTTGGGAGAGGCTTGCCTTTAGCCAAAGCTTTCACAGCAGCCAAAATTTCATTATCCAATCTCATCTGAGAATGAGTCACTGCAGCCACAAAGCTGTAGCTACTGCAAATATGGCTGCTTCATCTGCCAAATTATTGCCAATAACGTGTACTCCTACACGTTGGTGGCCCAATGTATGTACTACATGGACACAAAGTAGCGTATTCTTGAGATCAGCCTCCCTCCCCCACAGAGTTCTGTGTTTTATGGTGTTCCCTTTGGAATTTCTGAACCCATTCAATAGCCAATGATTAAGATAATCATTGTAGGACTGGACGCAATAGTATGAGACACGTCAATCAAAGTTAGTAGTCTTGGCTCTGTGTGTTTGAGTGCTATAATAAGGGAGTTGAGTTCAGTCAGATGAACAGTGCAGTCCCTTGGGGTCTGCGTGTAGGTTTTGTGGGGGTGGAATAGACCATCCTTCATCACTCCGCTCATGGCTGCGCAAGCGGCTGAGTATTGATGTTTGGTACCTACAGCTGGTTGTGCTGAACCCTCAGTGTAAATGACGCGCATTTGGAGGGCGGCGGAGGCGGCACCATTTGTTTTTTGAAGGGCAGGAGCCCTTTAAAACTACCTTAGCGATCCCGCCCCGTGGGAAGCGCATTTGGAGGGCGGCGGAGGCGGCACCATTTGTTTTTTGAAGGGCAGGAGCCCTTTGAAACTACCATTTGTTTTTTGAAGGGCAAGAGCCCTTTGAAACTATCTTAGCGCTCCCGCCCCGCGGGACGCGCATTTGGAGGGCGGCGGAGGTGGCACCATTTGTTTTTTGAAGGGCAGGAGCCCTTTAAAACTACCTTAGCGCTCCCGCCCCGCAGGACGCGCATTTGGAGGGCGGCGGAAGCGGCACCATTTGTTTTTTGAAGGGCAGGAGACCTTTAAAACTACCTTAGCGCTCCCGCCCCGTGGGACGCGCGCGGGCGGCGCCCGGGCCAAGGGCGGGCCCGTCCTGCACCCGTCGGCGACCGGAGGAGGCTGGGCCACACCATTTTCATCTTGATACTGAGGTCGGTGACTAGCGGTCGAACACACTGTAATCATCAGGACATCATACCGCCATAGGTGAGCAGCATTTGTGGCTTTCTGTGGTTCTAGCTACTCCAACAAGGCCCCAGTGGGGCGGAAGCAGGGTGGGAACTGGGGAGGAAAAGCACCTATAGGAAAAGACTGACAAAATATACCGGCTGGATAAAAAGAGTCCTAATAGTCAAGATGGGTAGACGGAAGGGGGGGTACTCTTGGAAAAGGCCGGTAACAACAAGACCCTAGATGGATTTCTCCAAAAAGCGGTTGGGACATTAGAAAAGGAAATCAAAATGGTGGAGCGTCGTCTAACTGCCCCCCCACTGACGAGAGTTAATTGCCTATCCCTATCCCCACCGCAAATTCCAGCACAATCCCTCCATCCACCCGATTTACAGCCTGCCTCGGCTATCTCAACTCTAACTACCCAAAAGTCTGTTGTGGAGACCCAGAAAAATGTTACACAGCCTCCAGAACTTACACAGCCTCTCCTAGATAGGTCTGTACCCAACTCAGAGCATAACACAAAGGGTAAAAGAAAACGAGGTGAGGCAAACCTAAGGAACAAACGGGCCTGCATCTTGAATTCCCCCAATCATGTCGCACCAACTCGGAACAAGGACTATATATTAGCCCAAGCATCTATCAATGACCGCCCAGAAATTGATTATATAATTGAACACATAAAAGACGAGCTCTCCAAAAGGCTACACACTATAACAACTCGCCTACAAGCCATTGAGGAGAAACTAGAAGGTTTTATTAAGTCCAAGCAGATGACCATCCCTCCCTCACCGGACTTGCAGTATTCCCACAGAATTCTTCCCCCGAGCCTTCCAGGCAATAGTGCCAGTAGCCTTCCCTACCATTGGGCATGGATCATAACCCTCCAATAAACTGCCCTGATCCTTTATACCAACCAGTGAGGGCTCCAACTGTTAGGCTGGTTAATGCCTCAAAAGTCAAGTGTTCTAAGACTGCCTCTCCCTTTCCGAGGGGGAATGACGGAGCTGCTTTTTCCAATAATATGGGTACAAAATCTTACAAAGATACCCCTGATAAGAACTACCCATCAATAGATCGGATGTACAGGGATCAAGGAACTAATCCGAGAACTTTACATCTACCGCCGGAAGCCTGCCCATATGTTCTTGTTATCACAAGTGTTCCCAAACTTAAAACCAACATTCCCGAAACATTCACAGAACTGAAAAATAAGGTTATTCATTGGCTACACAGTAACGCTAGATTTGCATTCCATATGGTATCCTCAATATTAATGGTGAGGAGGGTGGGTTGGGTGGGTCCACTCAAGAACCCCAGCACGGGGATTGTATTGTTATCAATTTTGATTCACCCACCCTTGTCCAGCAGCTCTCTTTGAATGTGTGCAAATCCAACCCTCTAGGGGGAGAAGTATCTCTGTGTAGACTCCAGGCTTTCTACCCTCATAAAGTTTTACCAGCTATTAAGGGGGCGCCAATGCCACCTAGAGGTGCTACTAGTTCGCAGATGCAGCTTGACCCCCAGTTGGGACGTAGCTCCCTTTCACCATCTCTTTCTGAAATTGATTGACTAAAAATCAGCCCTGTGCATGGCCCATCCAAGCCTCAAGGAACTAGAAATTGGGATAAGAATTATCCTATAGCCGGAAATATTGAAACACAAGGAATAGGATTAGGCAATCCTGAGGCTGATCAGATTCTTACTGTAGACATCAGAGACTCCACGCTAACCCTCACACTAGCCCAGATAGAACCCCCTAGGATGGAAAACAGTCCCCCTCTTTCCCTCTGTGATCAGAGTCTGGAGATCTGTATTTGGGGAGCTAGTAAGGAGGGTAAGGCGCATGAGATCAACCTAGCCCCGGATACAATAGGTCCCAGTAACTACGGGTCCTCTCCACCTGTCCGGGCATTCGAATCGACTATGCCAGGCCCGATCCAAATGGGGCAAGTGATATCTTGGGTGATAACGTAGCGGAAAACCCAACTGAGGCCAGTCTAGCTATGATTGAAAGGGGTATTAAACATCCCCATGGCACTTCATTTGCAAGAGGGCACCCTAGGGCCAAAGCTCCCCAAGATAAAATAGATGGTTTAGACACAGTTCTTAGCTGGAACATTGCAGGGTTGGAGAATAAAATGAATATCCCTGAATGGGGCAAATTTATAGATGAACACAAAATATGCCTTTTTCAAGAAACGTGGGCACTGGAGCCCAAATATAGAATTGGCTTCAAAAGCTATTGGGTCCCAGCAAGTAAGGCGAACTCCGGGAGGCCCTCAGGCGGGCTGCTCATTTGGCTTAGCTGCTCCCTCAAATGCCGGATTGAAATAGTAGATATGGGCTGTCCCGATCTGATGGGTTTATCAATACCATCCCTTAAGGAGAAACCTCTCCTAATAATTAACATCTATAACAGGAGCTTGGGTAGTAAATATGAGTCAGATGCATTGACTATTTTGGATAGTTTCCTTTCCTGCAAATCCTCCTCCCATTTTATTCTTATCGCAGGGGACTTTAATGTTACTTTTGAACCCTATTCGTTGGCCCAGGAACTATACAAAGAAGAGGACGCTTATTGGGGCATTCCCCAACTGGTGTCAAGCAAAAGACCGAGAATGAACAGACTAACACATCAAGTTGTGGACATTACACTGGCACATGGCCTTCAGGCCTGTAACGGTCGTTCCCGCTCGGACCTTGACCTTCATCCTACATTTAGGCGTGGAACCCAGAAGAGCCAGATAGACTATATTTTGCTTGATATTTGGCTGTGGGGTCATATGGTTGACATGAATATTGTAGAACACGAGGAAAGTGATCATGAGCCACTGATTCTATCGCTCAGGAGTCTATTACCTCTACTTGAAGCCCCTTGCCCCAAGATTTACGAGCAGCAGCTCGCATTGACGAATAATAGACGAAACGTCAAATGGGAATTTGTGAGCACTGACACAGGTATAATGACATCTGTGTATAGCCAGTTGGCTGATCATATGGAGCGCATACCCCTGCTTTTAGAAGATAGTGAAGGGCTTATAGCAGCCCACACACAACTATTTAATTCTTTAAAACACCTTTTCACCAAAGAGATTGCCAATAAAGCAAAAAAGAAGTGTAATGCAAGGTGGTTCAGTGCCACATGCAGGGAAGCACAGCACAAACTATTGAGAGCTTTAGGAGGGGGCCAGACAGAGCATATAAGGGAAGCAAGGAAAGATTACAAACAGGAACTAAGTAGAGCCCGCAGGAGATGGGATGAACTCAGATGGGCCTCCCTCCTGGAGTCTGCAAAAGCTAATGATACCTCGAAATTCTGGAAACTGGTGGCAGATGCTAGTGAAGAACCTAACCGTTCACCTGGTGCCTCAATACTCCCTGTAGAGTGGACAGATCACTTTCGCCGATTATACTCTGGGACTACAGGTGTTACTGCCAGGGAATTGAACCATATTATGACCTCTGAGACCTTCCCAATCAAATTCAAAGGCTGCGATTGCCTCACTGAAATGGGGAAAGGCCCCCGGCCTTGAGAAAATCCCAGGTGACCTGTACAAGACAAGTCCAGATATATGGGCCCCATACCTGAACCTGGTCTCTAATGCAGTAGCTGCGGGAGCGCCTCTCCCGAGCTCCTGGATGGGAGCAGAGATAGTTCCCATCTTCAAGAAAGGCAGCCCCTCTGACCCTGCCAACTACCGTCCAATCTCCTTACTTGATAATTTCCCAACACTTTTTGCAAAGCAAATCCTGTTCCATCTAGAAGAATGGATTCTAGAAACCAATGCCATTTCCGACTTGCAAGCAGGGTTTAGGCCAGCAGTCAGCACTATAGATCAAGTCTTAAGATTCCTAACAATCAAATGGAAGACTGTGGAAGCAGGAGGGGGTAACCTATTTGTAGTCTTCGTTGACCTTAGAGCTGCATTTGATCTGGTCCCAGGCTGACATTAGCCAATATGGGCATCTCAAATGGTCTTTTAAAACTTATGGTCCGATTACACGAGAACACCTACGCACAAATTAGGAGCGGTAAGGATGGCGACCTAACAGATTCAGTTGCCATTGAAAGAGGAGTCAGACAGGGCTGTGTCCTAGCCCCTACCCTTTTTCTCCTATACATTAATAATTGTATTAACTATTTAGCAAACTGCACCAATGACTCCCCAAAGTTGGCCGGGAACAAAGTGCCATGCCTACTTTATGCAGATGACACTATCTTGCTGGCCAAAACACCCATGGGAATCCAAAATCTGGTTAACCAGTTTTGTGTATTTTGCAGAGATTACGGGCTGGATATCAATGCCAAGAAAACAAAACTTATGATATATAGTGCCCCGAATACGAAGCTAAAAGCAAATATAATGATGGATTCAGTCCTCTTGGAGAGGGTAACGGAATATGATTATCTGGGCATTAGACTATCTGATAAGGGCAGCTGGGACAAGGAAAGGGGCACTTAATATCAGCCAAAGATGTGGAGTGCTAGAACGGAAGGCCAGTACCGCAGTAAGCCCCCCTTTGATTCTTATTTCTGAAATCTATAAAGTCCAAATCCGTGCCGCTGCCCTGTATGGAGCGGAACTCTGGGGTTCATACAGACAACTGGGCACCCTCCAAACCAAAGAAAACAACTTCCTCAGACACATATCTAGGCTAGGGAAGGGCACGCCGATGCTCCCCCTAAGATTAGACCTGGGTATAAATAGCATTAAAGATACAGCATGCTTAAGGCCACTTCTATACTGGGTTCGACTATGGAAAACGGAAGAACTCGAACCCTTTAGGACAGCAGTTAAAGATCTAATATTACCTTTCCAGGGATGGAAAAAAGTTCGTTGGTTGAGGGAGATGAAATCAGCCTGGGTCAAGTTGGGCTTCTCCCACTACTGGGAGAATCCTGAGATGATTCCTGCTAACGCCAGATTGCTGATGAAAGAACGATATTGGGGGAAAATCTACGAGGAGTTTTTTCATTCTAATGGGCCAGGTCGGCTGACAGCAGAGTTTCTGCTGGTCAAGCACGAACCCCGGCCAGAAAATTTCCTGGATCTCCCCATACCAGCACGTGCCCGAGCTTTACTCCTTCAGTTCAGATACGGAACATTAGCAGTCAACAGCTTCACGGCTCGGTGGCCGACCAACACTCCTATGTCTGACAAATGTATAAACTGCCATTTATGCAAGGAAACTCCTGAGCATGTTCTATTTTTTTGCCCCTTGTATAAATGCCCTAGAGGAAAGTGGATTATTCCCTTGTGTAAAGCACTGCTATTACAAAGCCGAATCAGTGCCTACAGACTATGCAAATATGATACTTCCACGCTGATAGTAAGCTCTGCTTCTAAGTATCTATCAGCAGCATGGACAATCCGCAGTAGGACTATTTTAGACCCTAATCCACTGGCTGAAGAATGGTCCAGCAGTTAGTGGACGACGATTATTATTTTTTTTTTCAATAGTTAGGGATCTTAAATATAATTACCTGTGCTGATCTATTCATGATATTAGATTTTATCCCTGTGTATGTTTTCCAGTGGGTCTTCTCATTTAAATCGGTTCATAGTATCTTAGCACATAGCACTTCGCAAACGGTAAGATCTAATTCCCCTGATCAATTTATTTAAGATATGAGGTTAACTCTATGGTACCCTTTTTATTGTTTGGTTTTTAACTCTCGCAAGCAGGAACTATTTTATGAAGTTTTACGAACTATTTTTATGTATAAACTTGCTCTAGAATAGTTTTTTATAGGTATCATTAGAAAAGATTTGGTATACTATCTGTTTTAAATCAATTCATACTATCTTAGCACATAGCACTTTGCAAATGGTAAGATTTAATTCCCTTGATCAGTTTATTTAAGACATGGGTTAACTCTATGGCACCATTTTAATTGTCTGGTTCTTTAATCGTTGCAACCACAAAATATTTTACAAAGTATTATGAACCATTTCTCAAGTATAACTTGTTCCAGAATAGTTTTTATAGGTAGTATCTGAAAAGATTTGGCATACTATCTGTTTTTCTTTTAAACTGTCTTGGCAAATGGTATCCCTTAAGCTAGGAGGTACAAACGGAGGAGTTTTATTTAACCTCTGGTCCATTGGACAAGCAGTGTGCCAACTGTTATTGCTTCCTTTTTTTCGTGATGTTTATGATTTCTATTTTTATGTATGTACGGTTAATTTTTATCCTTTTTAATGGTCTAATTTTAGACCGAATAAACTATTGATTGATTGACAGTATGGTATCCGTCAAGTGGCAAAATGACTAGAGGTGTGGGTACTCCTGTTCGTATTGGAGAAATTCTTGTGTCTGAAGTTTTGGATCAAAGATATAATCATCATCGGTGGCAGTCAGGGAAGTTTCCCACTGAATCCAACGTGGATGTAATGCTTTAGCATTAGAAACGCTTGCTTTGGTGACGGCCTCTAAGGTGGGCACTGGGGTAACAACAATAATACGTTTCCCTCTCCTTAAAGACAGCCATCTGAACAGCAGTCAGAATTTTTTATGTGGGTGCAAAACGTTCTGCATTTGAGTATAGGTGTGATTTGTAAGCTATGGGCACCGTGTCGCCCTCGTTAAAGGTGTCATAAGTGAAGCCAATGACTCCAGCAATTATTCTGATGACCAAATTTGTTTTGTTATCACAAGTGAGTAAGTGTTCTGCTTCTAGCATGTCCTGTGCAATCCTCTAAGGATACATGTGTGTTCTATTGTCCAGTGTCTGCTAGAAAAATCAGGGCGTATTAAGTCATACAGTGGACTTTATACTTTGTGCATAGCCCGGAATGTAAGTTCTGTCAAAGTTAAAAAAAACAAGTAAAGAGTGTATTTGATGGCTGGAGTTGTGCACATTTCTCTAGAAAGTGGGGGAGGGGGGCAGGCTCTTGCCCTTGTTAGATAGCTCGTATCACATGAACAATACACTGAGAAAGACTATTTTTGTTTTCCTAAAATTCAATTTATAGCCAAGTGCTGCAAATCCTAGAATGATCCGATTGACCCTGGCAAGATGAATGTTGAGGTCACGATCCGTGAGATAGATATCATCCACATAAGACAATGCCTCAGGATCAATATCATGCAATATTGGTGTTATACGGGCTGATACCAGTCCTGGGCTGTTCTTGCAGTCTTGGGGCAAAAGGCAAAAGCATTGTTGTGAGCTAGATGAGAATGCACTCAGTTCCTGACTTTCATGTGCTGAGTTTTGGCAGAAGAAACCATTGGAAATATCCAAGGTTGCTTTGTATTTTTTACGCACTATGTAATTTATCAGTGCTGTGCTGTGTGAATTTTGGATTGCGTATGTGCGAGTATGACTGTTTAAGTGTCTGTAATCTAAGACTATACTATATGAATAGTTGGGTTTTGCAACAGGGAATAATGGGTTATTCATTTCAGAGACACAGGGCTCAATTATTCCCTGGTACTTAAGCTGAGTGAGGGTCCTCCTCACTGCAGCTTTGGCATGTAACAGGATATTGTGGCTGATGCTGGGGTGTAGATGTTGTAAAGAAATGAACTGTTGGATTCGATGTTGTCTTTATGCACGATTTATTGTAGGTATATGTAGACACAGACACGATGCGAGCTCCCTCGATAGCGTCTGGCTCCCAGTCAGATGTTCGATAACTGCCTCACACGGAACCATCCACCAAGACATTCCTAACATGGAATTGTCAGCATGAGTAGTGTGCCGACAATTATATGAATACAACATATCCACTCCTTTTATACAAATAAAACAAAAAAAACTAATTAAGATATACAATAAGAGTAATACAAAATGCATAACAATATATTACATAATATAATCCTGCAAGTATCTTGGAATTTTTCGACACCTGGACCTAGCCCATGCATTTAGGTATCACAACTGGTGTTCGGTGTCCGACCATCACTTTCCCTACAAATGTTATTGTGCTTTAACAGCTCCTCATCTAACATGAGCAAAAAGCTGTTGCATCCCCCACCACTTTCGTGTCAACATCCCTCGCCTCACCCCCTCTACTATAAAAGGCAACTTTCCTTTTGTTCCATTGTTGGCAATTCTCCAACACAACATGAAAATCATGGACTTCCCTCACCTTTTATGGTCCACAAAATTTCGTAAGACCTCCACTAATGCGTCCAGATCTTATTTTAACAAAATGTCCTTTCTTTAACACTTTCCCAACATTTGGTGTGGGCACTACCATCTTACCCTTGAACACCTCCCTTTTCTCTATTAACATAAACATCCATGAGGGATTCAATTTTGTCCCAGTCTCCCTGCCTCTCATCACCATGAAGGGTATTTTACCTGTTCCCCCATTCACAGTGATTCTATACTCCCAGACCAAGTCATTCACTATATCACATACATCTTTCTAAACTACTCAATGCCATTTGGATGATACCTTTCACCATACGGTTACTCCTCTCCACTATACCATTTGCTTGTGGATTGTACAAGGAGGTGCGAGAATGGCATATCCCACATGATTTTTTAAAACGGCCATCTCGACAGAGGTTAATTGTGTCCCATTATCAGTGATGACGTTCGCAGGACACCCTTCCTCCAGAAATATTTCTTTCATCGCTTTAATTGTACTACTGGTGACGGCCTCTAAGGTGGGCACTGGGGTAACAACAATAATACGTTTCCCTCTCCTTAAAGACAGCCATCTGAACAGCAGTCAGAATTTTTTATGTGGGTGCAAAACGTTCTGCATTTGAGTATAGGTGTGATTTGTAAGCTATGGGCACCGTGTCGCCCTCGTTAAAGGTGTCATAAGTGAAGCCAATGACTCCAGCAATTATTCTGATGACCAAATTTGTTTTGTTATCACAAGTGAGTAAGTGTTCTGCTTCTAGCATGTCCTGTGCAATCCTCTAAGGATACATGTGTGTTCTATTGTCCAGTGTCTGCTAGAAAAATCAGGGCGTATTAAGTCATACAGTGGACTTTATACTTTGTGCATAGCCCGGAATGTAAGTTCTGTCAAAGTTAAAAAAAACAAGTAAAGAGTGTATTTGATGGCTGGAGTTGTGCACATTTCTCTAGAAAGTGGGGGGGGGGGGGCAGGCTCTTGCCCTTGTTAGATAGCTCGTATCACATGAACAATACACTGAGAAAGACTATTTTTGTTTTCCTAAAATTCAATTTATAGCCAAGTGCTGCAAATCCTAGAATGATCCGATTGACCCTGGCAAGATGAATGTTGAAGTCACGATCCGTGAGATAGATATCATCCACATAAGACAACGCCTCAGGATCAATATCATGCAATATTGGTGTTATACGGGCTGATACCAGTCCTGGGCTGTTCTTGCAGTCTTGGGGCAAAAGGCAAAAGCATTGTTGTGAGCTAGATGAGAATGCACTCAGTTCCTGACTTTCATGTGCTGAGTTTTGGCAGAAGAAACCATTGGAAATATCCAAGGTTGCTTTGTATTTTTTACGCACTATGTAATTTATCAGTGCTGTGCTGTGTGAATTTTGGATTGCGTATGTGCGAGTATGACTGTTTAAGTGTCTGTAATCTAAGACTATACTATATGAATAGTTGGGTTTTGCAACAGGGAACAATGGGTTATTCATTTCAGAGACACAGGGCTCAATTATTCCCTGGTACTTAAGCTGAGTGAGGGTCCTCCTCACTGCAGCTTTGGCATGTAACAGGATATTGTGGCTGATGCTGGGGTGTAGATGTTGTAAAGAAATGAACTGTTGGATTCGATGTTGTCTTTATGCACGATTTATTGTAGGTATATGTAGACACAGACACAATGCGACCTCCCTCGATAGCGTCTGGCTCCCAGTCAGCGGTTTGATAACTGCCTCACACGGAACCATCCACCAAGACATTCCTAACATGGAATTGTCAGCATGAGTAGTGTGCCGACAATTATATGAATACAACATATCCACTCCTTTTATACAAATAAAACAAAAAAAACAAATTAAGATATACAATAAGAGTAATACAAAATGCATAACAATATATTACATAATATAATCCTGCAAGTATCTTGGAATTTTTCGACACCTGGACCTAGCCCATGCATTTAGGTATCACAACTAGTGTTCGGTGTCCGACCATCACTTTCCCTACAAATGTTATTGTGCTTTAACAGCTCCTCATCTAACATGAGCAAAAAGCTGTTGCATCCCCCACCACTTTCGTGTCAACATCCCTCGCCTCACCCCCTCTACTATAAAAGGCAACTTTCCTTTTGTTCCATTGTTGGCAATTCTCCAACACAACATGAAAATCATGAACTTCCCTCACCTTTTATGGTCCACAAAATTTCGTAAGACCTCCACTAATGCGTCCAGATCTTATTTTAACAAAATGTCCTTTCTTTAACACTTTCCCAACATTTGGTGTGGGCACTACCATCTTACCCTTGAACACCTCCCTTTTCTCTATTAACATAAACATCCATGAGGGATTCAATTTTGTCCCAGTCTCCCTGCCTCTCATCACCATGAAGGGTATTTTACCTGTTCCCCCATTCACAGTGATTCTATACTCCCAGACCAAGTCATTCACTGTATCACATACATCTTTCTAAACTACTCAATGCCATTTGGATGATACCTTTCACCATACGGTTACTCCTCTCCACTATACCATTTGCTTGTGGATTGTACAAGGAGGTGCGAGAATGGCATATCCCACATGATTTTTTAAAACGGCCATCTCGACAGAGGTTAATTGTGTCCCATTATCAGTGATGACATTCGCAGGACACCCTTCCTCCAGAAATATTTCTTTCATCGCTTTAATTGTACTACTGGTGGTAACCTCTCTTAAAAATTTTACTGTCAACCATCTTGAATGGACATCTACCATAACCAATGCACATCTCACATCTGAGGTAACCCCTCCAAGCGGGCCATTAAAGTCCATACACACTGGGTGCCACACTTTTCCAGGGTCTGGTATCACCCCAAAAGTGGTTTGTCTCCCAACCTTTAACCTCTTTTCACCTTCCTTACAATCAATACACTTCTCAACCCAAAAATCCACATCACAATCAAGCCCTGGCCACCAAAAATGTTGCCTCATCCGTCTTTTAGTTAGAGCTTGACCTAAATGGCCCTCATGTGCTAACTTAAACAATTTGAGTCTTAAATCCTCGGGGGAATAAATCTGTCACCTCTCAAAATAATGTTGTTAGATGTCAATAACAACTCCTCCAACACCTTTACAAATGGACAAATTTGGACATTAAGAGTACTCTCTCGTCTTCCTCCTTCCTTGATCAATTTAAACACAATTCATAATCAAATCATTTTCCATACTTCTACACCATTCTTTTTGAGAAATTGTGCCCTGAGTACACTCTAATACATTGTCAATACTTGCCACTGCTCCTTCCTCCTCACACTCTTGCACACTCTCTCTATCAACTTTTTGCCATTCTTGTGGTAGGCAAGACAAATAATCTGCCCTAATATTACACCAACCCTGAATATACTCAACATCAAACCGATACTCCTGCAGATGAGCCACCAACCTGGCCAATCTTGCTGAGACCTTGCCTATACCTCCTGGTAATAATACTCTTAACAGTGGTTTATGGTCTGTGCGAAGAGTAATTTTACGACCCCACACATAGGCCCTCATTCTGACCCTGGCGGTCGGTGATAAAGCGGCGGCCAACCCGCCAACAGGCCGGCGGTCCAAAATATGCAATTCTGACCCTGGCGGGAACCGCCAACACAGCCCGCCGCATTAACACTCCGCCCGCCACGGCGGAACAAACAAACAGCGCGGCGGTCCCCGCCAACAGCCAGGCGGCAGACAATGTACCGCCCACCCTATCACGACCCACCAATCCGCCACCTTTTCCGGGGCGGGAGCACCGCCGATAAAAACACGGCGGAAACAGACTACGAACGGGAAAACGCTCACCTCCACATACTCCACGCGAGATTCCGGCAGTATGGAACCCGAGTTGCAGGTCATCCCCGCACTCCTATACCTGCTCCTGTACCATGAGCACGCCCGGCGGCGCGGAAGACATCGGTGAGTACTGCACCTACGACACAGGGGAGGGAAAAGATTACCGGCACACACCCACCCACCCACACCCACTACAACACACACATCAATGCATTCCCACAGATCACTGTCACAACCCACAAACCCCCCCCTCCGAAATAATGCAAAGACCAAAAGAAGAGATCTTAAACGGGCAGATATATTGAAAAATGGACAGCAGTAATCCCAATAAATAAATAAACTATGTACAAAATATATACATCTACTAAATGTAGTCCAACCACTGTCCGTGGACCACAGGGGTCCTGAGCAAAGGGGCAAGGCCCAGTCCCACGACAAGAACTCCACGGAGAGAACACTGCAGGGGCATCAGAAAGAAAAAAGGACAGGCACCTCAGGGGGAAGGGAAGGGGGGGCACCTCAGCCACTTGAGTACACGACGCCAGATCCACGAGGGGACTCCATGACCACTGGCCCATCCTGGGGAGAGCAAAGCCACAGTCCATACAGTCCATACAGTGGGTGGCCTGCCCACTGGGCCATCCTGGGGAGTGCAAAGCCACAGTCCATACAGTCCATACAGTGGGTGGCCTGCCCACTGGGCCATCCTGGGGAGAGCAAAGCCACAGTCCAAACAGTCCATACAGTGGGTGGCCTGCCCACTGGGCCATCCTGGGGAGAGCAAAGCCACAGTCCATACTGTCCATACAGTGGGGGGCCTGCCCACTGGGCCATCCTGGGGAGAGCAAAGCCACAGTCCATACAGTCCATACAGTGGGTGGCCTGCCCACTGGGCCATCCTGTGGAGAGCAAAGCCACAGTCCAAACAGTCCATACAGTGGGTGGCCTGCCCACTGGGCCATCCTGGGGAGAGCAAAGCCACAGTCCAAACAGTCCATACAGTGGGTGGCCTGCCCACTGGGCCATCCTGGGGAGAGCAAAGCCACAGTCCAAACAGTCCATACAGTGGGTGGCCTGCCCACTGGGCCATCCTAGGGAGAGCAAAGCCACAGTCCAAACAGTCCATAACAGACTCTACTGCCACTGGAGGAGGCATGTTGGCCAGAGGACATCCTGCAGCCCTGCCCGAGACAGATCCTGCCCTGCCACGTCTGCCAAAGGGCCAGCGGTTCCTGCCTGGAAGGGCCCAGTTCAGCGGTTCTTGCCTTGAAGGGCCCAGTTCAGCGGTTCTTGAGACGGCGGTCCCCAGCAGAGCGGTGCTGGAGATGGCGGGGCCCAGTTCAGCGGTTCTTGCCTTGAAGGGCCCAGTTCAGCGGTTCTTGCCTTGAAGGGCCCAGTTCAGCGGTTCTTGCCTTGAAGGGCCCAGTTCAGCGGTTCTTGCCTTGAAGGGCCCAGTTCAGCGGTCCTTGCCTTGAAGGGCCCAGTTCAGCGGTCCTTGCCTTGAAAGGCCCAGTTCAGCGGTCCTTGCCTTGAAGGGCCCAGTTCAGCGGTTCTTGAGACGGCGGTCCCCAGCGGAGCGGTGCTGGAGACGGCGGGGCCCAGTTCAGCGGTTCTTGAGACGGCGGTCCCCAGCGGAGCGGTGCTGGAGACGGCGGGGCCCAGTTCAGCGGTTCTTGAGACGGCGGTCCCCAGCGGAGCGGTGCTGGAGACGGCGGGGCCCAGTTCAGCGGTTCTTGCCTTGAAGGGCCCAGTTCAGCGGTTCTTGAGACGGCGGTCCCCAGCGGAGCGGTGCTGGAGACGGCGGGGCCCAGTTCAGCGGTACTTGCCTTGAAGGGCCCAGTTCAGCGGTTCTTGAGACGGCGGTCCCCAGCGGAGCGGTGCTGGAGACGGCGGCCATTCTATGGCCAACTGCTCATTGCCTGGTGGTGCCCTCCTGGGCAGCGGGGATGGTGCTCCTTCAATGCCCACCTGGGCTGTGGGTGGTGGGGCCCTCCTGGCCAGCTGGGCTGGGTCCTCCCTGGGCAGCGGCTATGGGGGTGGTGGGCTCTCCCGGGGCAGCTGTGCCGGTTCCTCCCTGGGCAGCGGCTATGGGGGTTGCGGGCTCCTCCTGGGCAGCTGTGACGGGTCCTCCATGGGCAGCAGGCCTGCTGCCTGACTTCTCCGCCTTGCTGCCCTTGCCCTCCTTAGTCGGGAGTCTGTGGCCCTTTCCTCCCTTTGGAGCTGTGGCTGTTGACGGTGGCTGGCTAGTGTCCTGGGGGGATATAGAACCCGGGCTCCGGCGGCGGCCCTTCCGCCTTCTGCTCCTCTTCCCAGGGGGTGGACTGGCTGTCCCCTTGCTGCTGGGCGAAGATCCAGACCTGCGGGCTGGTGGGCTCCAATACCCCTGCACCCTTGTCAAGGGGGCTGCAGGGCTGGTGGTGGCTGAGGTGCTCTTCTTACCCCGACGAGAAGGAGGGGGGGCTCAGGGTCAGGAGAGAAGGTAGCAGTAGAGAGATAGATTTTCCTGGGACAATGGATAGTGGTAGGTACAGTGGGAATGGGAGTGGAGGGAGAGGATGTGGTTGTAGGCGAGACAAGTTTGCTGTCT
Source organism: Pleurodeles waltl (assembly GCF_031143425.1). Classification (NCBI taxonomy): domain Eukaryota; kingdom Metazoa; phylum Chordata; class Amphibia; order Caudata; family Salamandridae; genus Pleurodeles; species Pleurodeles waltl. The sequence continues at coordinate 918,371,774 of NC_090446.1, read as the reverse complement.
TTGGGTGCAGGTGCAGGAGCGGGAGGCTGTCGTGAGGTGGATGGCTGTTGGGTGGGTGGGTGGCTGCGTTTGTGTGGTGTGGAAGAGGGGGTGACAGACACAGTGGGAGAGGACACAGGGGACGTGTAAATGGCAGTGGGGGTGGTGACTGGACTGGAGGGTGTGCTGGTGATGGAAACACTGGCTGATGGTGAGGTGAATGAAGGTGTGAGTGTAGACGTCACAGGGAGGGAGGAGGGAGACGAGGAGGTGGGGGTCACAGAGGTGGTAGTGACTGTTGGCATGTCTGCATCGGAATGTTGCTTGTGTGAATGTCTGCGTGATCTGTGGTGCTTATGTTTGGATGAGCTGCTCTTGGGTGTTGAGGTGTGTGCAGGCTGGTCTGATGGTGTGGGTGGGACAGGCAGAGGAACAGGAGACTGGGAGGAGGGAGTTAGTAGAGGGAGGCAGGAGACAGGGACAATGGCTGCCGTCAGTGCTGAGGCCAGAGCCTGGAACGATCGCTGATGGGCAGCCTGACCCGAATGAATGCCCTCCAGGTACGCATTGCTGCGATGAACCTCCCTCTCCACCCCCTGGATGGCATTCAAAAGGGTAGTCTGCCCAACAATGAGCGTTCGGAAGAGGTCAATGACCTCCTCACTGAGGGCAGCGGGGGTAACAGGGGCAGGGCCTGAGGTGCCTGGGGCGAAGGAGATGCCCGGCTTCCTGGCAGAGCGGGCACGGGGCGAACGCTGAGGGGCTGCTGGGAGGGCGGAGATGGTGCGCTGGGTGGCGGCTGTACCTGTAATGGCGGGGTGCACGGATGGTGCCACCCCCGCAAGGGAGCTCCCTTCCGAGGACGTGTCCGTGTCGCTGCAGGGTCCAGTCGTCCCCGTTGTGGAGCTCCCCTCGCCCTCCGTCTCACTGGTCCAGTCAGACTCTGTGGCATGGCCCTCCTGGGCCATGTGAGATGCAGCTCCCTCCTGCCCCGATGCCACTTCTCCTCCGCCTGATGATGCTGATGCACACAAGCACAGAAAGACAAACAAAAAGGGGGGGGGGGGAGAGAAATAAAGAGATTTTGAGTACATGGATCACCGGTACAGTTAGCGGACATGACAGACACAGATGCCCCCTGCACTAAGTTGCGCACTTGGGGTCCCCTACGCATTCCGTGGAACATGCCCTACACGCCTAGAGTTGACAACTGCACCCATGGATGACACGGCCCAGGGATGGCTGTACTGGCACACTACTGAGGGTGGTGGCTGGGGACACAGGGGCTTACGGGGGTGCCCAGCCTACAGATATCGCCCTGGCCTAGGGGGACCCACAGCCCTCCTCCCCCACCCAGACACCTCCACTGCGCGACAACAGAGTAGATAATGCTTGTACTCACCCCCTTGTGTCTGCTGTGCTGCCCTCACGCGCCCATCCAAATCAGGGTAGGCCACCGCCAGGATCCGGAACATCAGGGGGGTCAGTTGACGGCAGGCACCCCGCCTACGTTGGGAGGCCATCCCCAGCAGAGACTCGGCGGTCTTCTTGGTCCCGCGGCGGATGTCCTCCCACCTCTTGCAGCAGTGGGTGCCCCGTCGATGGTGGACCCCCAGGGTCCGGACTTCCTTGGCGATGGCACGCCAAATCCCGATCTTCTCATGGGCGCGGACCTATGTGACACGTACAGGGAGGGAGAAATACCACGTTCAAGTTTGTCTGCATTTTCGTTGCCAGTGGCCCAACGCCCCCATCCCCGCCAGGCCCCCCGCCAGGCCCCCCGCCAGGCCCAACATGCCCCCCATCCCCGCCAGGCCCCCCGCCAGGCCCAACATGCCCCCCATCCCCGCCAGGCCCCCTACCATGCCCCCCGCCAGGCCCAATATGCCCCCCATCCCCACCAGGCCCCCGCCATGCCCCCCGCCAGGCCCAACATGCCCCCCATCCCCACCAGGCCCCCCGCCATGCCCCCCGCCAGGCCCAACATGCCCCCCATCCCCGCCAGGCCCCCCGCCAGGCCCCCAAGCCAGCCAGTGGCCCCAAATCCATATTGAATTAAACTCACTTGTTGGTCTGGAGGACCGTAGAGTAGCGCATACTGGGGGAGGACCCCATCCACAAGTTTCTCCAACTCTTCTCCAGTGAAGGCAGGGGCCCTTTCCCCAGGCGCAGCAGCCATTGTCCCTTCCAGACCGAGGTCACAGCAACACTTGCAGTATAGGTCCTCTCCTGTGAAAGTTCAAGTCGCAAGTGAATAAGTAGATAGAAAATGGCGGTCATGTCCGCGGCGGTGCGTACCGCGGCGGTGCGTACCGCCACCGCCGGCGCCCTTCGCCATTGGCTCCTGAAACCCATAGGCTTCAATGTTAACCAATGCGGCTTCGCGCCGCGGTCTTCGACCGCCGACCGCCTCGGTGTGCCACGCCAGCGCATTGACCTCACATCCCATTGTCACACTTCACAGGTCAGGCAGCCGCCATTTCGAGGGTCCAGATGGCTCAATTTCAACTGCGTCACACAGGCCTAGGCCTTGCATAGCCACTCAGACACGCCATTCACTGCATAGAGAATCATTTACTGTGCAAGCTGTGAGTACGTACCTGTGGGTTGATTGACTGTGTGCTCCATGTTGTCCTTCCTAGGCACCGTCCGTTGGGTTTGGCGAGGAGGCGGATGAATCCTCCCGTGTACAGGCCGCTGGTGGACCTGTCGACAATGGAAGCACGCCACATTATCCTGACCTACCGGCTTGACCGTGCCACTATACATGAACTGTGTGCCCAGCTGGAGCCCGACCTGATGTCCCCCATCCGCCAACCCACAGGGATTCCCCCTCTGGTGCAGGTCCTGTCAGTACTCCACTTCTTGGCAAGTGGGTCATTTCAGACAACAGTGGGAATTGCTTCTGGGATGTCTCAGCCCATGTTTTCGAATGTGTTATCCAGAGTGTTGTCGGCCCTGATGAAATACATGAGGAGCTACATCCTTTTCCCTGAGGTGGGCGAATTGGCTGCAGTGAAGGGTGATTTCTATGCCCTTGGACATATTCCCAACGTCATTGGTGCCATTGATGGGACCCATGTGGCTTTGGTTCCCCCAAGAGACAGGGAGCAGGTGTACAGGAACAGAAAAAGTTACCATTCCATGAACATCCAGGTGGTGTGTTTGGCTGACCAGTACATCTCGCATGTAAATGCCAAATTCCCAGGGTCAGTGCATGACGCCTACATCCTAAGGAATAGCAGCATCCCTTACGTGATGGAACAGCTAGATAGACACCGTGTATGGCTAATGGGGGACTCTGGGTACCCCAACCTGTCGTGGCTACTGACCCCAGTAAGGAATCCCTGGACCAGGGCAGAGGAACGGTACAATGAGGCCCATGGGCGTACTAGGAGGGTGATCGAACGCACCTTCGGCCTCCTAAAGGCCAGGTTTCGGTGCCTGCATATGACAGGTGGATCCCTAATGTACTCACCTAAGAAGGTGTGTCACATCATCGTGGCCTGCTGCATGCTTCACAACCTGGCTTTGCGCCGCCAGGTGCCTTTCCTGCAGGAGGATGGTCGAGACGGTGGTGTTGTGGCAGCTGTGGAACCGGTGGAGAGTGACGAGGAGGAAGACGACGGGCTGAAACAGACAACAGGGACAGAATCATTGAACAGTACTTCCAATAGGACACAGGTAACAATTCAAACATAATTTAGTAAATGTGAACTACTCTCCTGCATCTCTGCTGCCTGTCTATTTGCCCCAGTGTATGATGACTGAGTTGTGGCTTTTCCCTCCCTATTTCAGATCTGGGGTCCCCACTACGAGTCCTGTGCTTCGTTTCCCCATGGACTACAGCTTTGTGGCAGCTGTTTGTTGACTTCACTATGTACAAGGACATATTTGCACTGTCATGTCAATTACAATATTTTGAAATCACAGCCAGACTCCAGATAGTTTTGTGCAAAATAGGTGTTTATTTCAGTGCTCAAAATGGGATGGGTGGTTTCAAGTGGGTGGGGGCTATGGTGAAGGAATGTCCATGGCAGAGTCCAGAGTAACAGTCACACAGGTGCATTGTCCATAGGCCTGTGGAGAGATGGAGCATGGGCAGTTCAAGGATGGACAGGGTAACAATGTGGGACAGTGGGATGACATCAGGTGGTATCCTTTGCTGGCGGGGGTCTTGACATCCTACTCTGTCTTCTTGCGAGATCTCAGGGCCCTCTTGCGGGGTGGTTCTTCTCCTGCAGGAGGTGGGGGTCTGGTGGGCTGCTGTTGTGCGGGGGCCTCCTGTCCACTAGCGCCGGCGGAGGTGGTTGGCTGTTCTTGGTCCAGGCTAGTGGCAGGGGCCCTTTGTTGTTGTTGAGTGTCCGTCCTGGTGTTGATGAGTTCCTGCAGCAGCTCTACCATGGTAACCAGGGTGGAGGTGAGGGCTCTGATGTCCTCCCTGTACCCCCGATAGTGTTCCTCCTGCAGTACCTGGATCTCCTGGAACCGGGCCAGTACCGTCGCCATCGTCTCCTGGGAGCGGTTGTATGCTCCCATGATGGTGGTGAGGGCCTCGTGGAGAGTGGGTTCCCTGGGCCCGTCCCCCCCCTGTCGCACAGCTGCCCTCCGAGTTGCCCTGTTTCCCTGGGCCTCTGCCCCCTGGCCGGTGTGCCCACTACCACTGCCCCCAGGTCCCTGTTGTGGTTGGGGTGGTGGGTTATCCTGGGACACACCGCAGATTGACGCGCCCTGGAGACAGAGGCATGGGCCCGCTGGGTGGGAGCTGTGCTGGTGTTCCCAGAGGGGTTTGGGTCTGTAGTGGCCTGTGCCTGTGTGATGGGAACCGACTGTCCAGAGGTCCCCGATGGTCCGGGCTGGTCATCAGTGTCCAGGTCGACAGAGCTGCTGTCATCGCTGACGGCCTCTTGGGTGGGGGGTGTGGAGAATTCTGGGCCCTCCGTGGCTGTGTGTTGACGGTCGGGTCCTGCAGGGGTATAGAGGTATGGTTATAGTTTCAATGTGTGGCATATGGGTGTATCTGTGGGTTCCCGTGTCCCCAAGTGCTGGCATTCGTGTGTGGGGGCTTTGGTGAGGGTGGCTTGTGGGGGGGATGTGTATATGCATTGGGCATGCTTTGGTGATGGGTGTCCATGCTTAGTGGACGCATGCAGGCCTAGGTTTTGGGATGTGTGGGTTGTGATGGTGAGACATTGGCAGGGAATAGGTGTGCTGGGGGTGGGGGTGAGGATGGTGGTGGGGGTGAGGATGGTGGTGGGGGTGAGGGTGGGGGTGAGGATGGGGGTGGGGGTGAGGGTGGGGTTCGAGGATGGGGGTGAGGGTTGGGGTATGATTTGGCATGCAGGTGGGGGGGAAGCAGTAGTGAAGCTTAAACTTACCAGAATCCATTCCTCCGCCGACTCCTGCGAGGCCGTCAGCATGCAGGATGTTCAAGACTTCCTCCTCCCATGTTGTAAATTGTGGGGGTTGAGGTGGGGGTCCTCCGCCAGTCTTCTGCACGGCGATGTTGTGCCTGGATACCATGGAACGCACCTTCCCCCGTAGGTCGTTCCATCGCTTCCTGATATCTTCCCGATTTCTGGGGTGCTGTCCCACAGCGTTGACCCTGTCGACAATCCTCTGCCATAGCTCCGTCCTCCGGGCAATGCTGGTGTATTGGATCTGTGTGCCGAAGAGCTGGGGCTCTACTCGAACGATTTCCTCCACCATGACCCTGAGTTCTTCGTCTGAGAAGCGGGGGTGTCTTTGGGGTGCCATGGAGTGGTGTGTATGATGGGTGGGGTGGAGTATGTGTAGTTAAGTGTGTTGAGTGTGGTGGTGTGTGTTGTTTTGTGTGTGGATATTGTGTGGGTGATGGTGTAGTGTGCCTCTGTGTGATGGTATTCTGTGATCGCTGATGTGTCTCTCAGTGCTTCTTTTAGGATTTTGGTCGAAGGGGTTTGTGGGTGATGTGGGTGTGTGTTTTATATTGTATTGTGTGTGTGGGAGTGGTGTGTGTATGTGTATCAGGTGTGTGGAATTCAAATCGGCCAATGTGGCTGAGTTTTGTTAGTTTGTGTGTATTCTGACCGCGGCGGTGTGTACCGCCAATGGAAAACCGCGTTTGAAAGACCGCCGCGTGGATTCGTGGGTCGTAATGGCATGGGCGTATTTCTGTTGGCGTGACGGTGGAGGTTTGGTCACCTCCACTTTTCCGCCGACCGCTGGTCTGGCGGTCTGTTGTGGCTGTCGGATTTTCGGAGGTTTGGCTGCTGCGGGTCAGAATGACCGTGGCGGGTTACCGCGACCGCGGCGGAATTATGGAGGATTTCTGACCGGCGGTAGGCGCCTTTTACCGCCGAGGTCAGAATGACCACCATAGGTTCTAAAATACTCAATTTTCAAAGGAGCAGCCAAAGTCTCTCTATCAATCACTGAGTAGTTTAGGTTTGCTACTGTCAAAGATCGGGAGACAAATGCCACAGTTTTTTCTTTCATACCATGCATTTGTGACAAGATCGGCCCTAAACCAATGACACTTGCATCAACTGTAATGATTGTTTTTGCATTCACGTCAAATGGTACCAAAATATTTGCTTTACACAACTCATTCTTTCTGATTTGAAACACATTGCTTTGTTCCACCCTCAACTAAAATTTCTGTCCTTTGCGCAAAAGCTTCCTCAAACCTTCTGTCTTGTCTGCAAAATTTTGCATAAATTTCAAATGATGCTCAATCAATGCAAGAAACGACATACATTGATCCTTATCCTGAGGAGAGGGAGCATTTTTAATTGCATCCAACAAACATTTTTTGGGCCTGACCCCCTGCTCAGATAATGTGTATCCCAAGTACTCAATCTCACTCACCAAACATTTGCACTTTTCTTTCTTTAACGTTAACCCGGATTTTCTAATCCTGTCCAAGACACATCCTAATACACTGTTATGTTTCTCCACCGTGTCACCAAACACCAAAATGTCATCTTGAAACTATATGACATTTTTCATTCCCCTGAATATCTCGGTCATCATTCTTTGAAATACCCCTGCAGCAGAGGCAAGTCCAAATGGCATCCTCATGAATTGGAAGATCCCCGCCATAGTAATAAAAGCCGTAAGTCCTTTAGACTCATCATGAAGTTTGAGTTGGTGATAAGCGCTCTTGAGATCAAGCTTAGAAAAGTATTTTCTCCCTTTTAGAAATAAAATCAACTCATTGATATTTGGTAACGGATAGTTATCTGCCACAATGTTTTGATCTAGTGTGCGGCGGTCAACACAAAATCTTAAACTACCATCCGATTTTCCAGTTATAACAACCAGAGCTCGCACTCGTAGAAGTAAGTGTCCGTTCTCCTCCAAATATTTGAAAGAAAATACAGTACCTTTTGTTTATGTTTTCTATATAATATGAATGTAACCATGAATTCCTCTTGTGGGTTCATCGCTCTCCAGGTCTATGTCTACACCAATGCCAACTCAATGCGCCACGATCCGCTAGCACTTGTCGCCATAAATTTGTCATAAAGAAATAAACTGTTGGATCCGATGTTGTCTTGATGCACCATTTCTTGTAGGTATATGTAGACACAGACACGATACGCGCTCCCTCGCTAGTGTCTGGCTCCCAGCCAGCAGTTCGATAACTGCCTCACACAGAACCATCCACCAGGACATTCTTAACATGGAATTGTCGGCATGAGGAGCATGCCGACAATTCCATGAATACAACAGTAGACCTCATAGGTATTACATGGCAAGAAGAATCCTTGTCCTGACCTACATTATTGTGGTATAACGTAGGTGCTTGCGCCAAAGTGCAATTGACAGCGTAGGCCTATTTCACTGCCACTGGAACAAGATCAGAGAAAGAAGGCGAGGTATGTGTCAATCTAATCTGTGATGCAGTTATTGTCAATATTACTGTCCCTCGCCCCCCGAAATGGCAACCACCAGTCCTGTATGTAGGGACAGGTGGAAGTGAGGTAATTCCACCGACATTGGCCATCTGGTGGAAGGTGGTCCTGCACCACCGTGCAATTCCTTTTTGGATAATATGGGGCTCTATGGAGTACAGTGGGCAATGGGGATCAGCGCCGGCGGTGACGGTGTACATGGCCGCAGATGTGACCGCCATTTTCTATCTCAATCCTCACTTGTTTCCTGACCTTCAACAGGAGAACACCTACACCGTGTGTGCTGCTGTGACCTGTGATTGGAACCTACTATGGCCTGTGTGACCGGGGAAAGGGCCCCTTCATTCACTTCGGAACGAGTTGGAGCGACTAGTGGATGGGGTCCTACCCCAGTAGGGACAGCTGTATGGGCCTCCAGACCAAGAGGTGAGTACACTTTGGGCACACTGCATGTGGGAAGGATGCATGGAAATGTGTGTGCAAGCATCGTGTAAGGTGGGGGTATGGAGAATGTCTTGTGGCGGTGTACATGGTGTCCGATGGGCTATGTGTCTGCCAATGGTGGTGGAAACAGGTATGGTGGGCCATTTGTGTGACAGGCTGCACTGTTTGATTAATGGTGTTCTCCTGTCTGTATTGCCTCTGCAGGTCAGCGTGCATCAAAAGAAGGAAATATGGCGTGCCATTGCCAAGGACATGCGGACCCTGGGGGTCTATGGCAGGCAAAGCACCCACTGTTGGAAAGAGTGGGAGGACCTGAGACGCTGGGCACGGAAGACTGCAGAGGCCCAGCTAGGGATGGCCTCCCAATGAAGAAGGGGTGCCTGTCAGACACCACCCCCTGATGGCCCGCATACTGGTGGTGGCCTACCCTGAGCTAGATGGGCGCTTGAGGGTATCACAGCAGCCACAAGGGGGTGAGTACAGTGGGTATCATTGTATATTTTGGCAGGTGGGGTGGTATCCGAGTGGTGGATGTGTGTTAGTGGATGCCCCTCATGCCAGGCCAGACATTGCAGCGTGGGTCATCTCAAGGGTAATGGGGGTATGGCAAATACAGGTAACCTAGCTTGTTAGCAGTCCATTTCAGGCAGGGCATCGTGGGTCCCATGAGTGCTGCAGTTGGCGGTGTGTGTGGCCGTCATCTTGCCTTAGTAACTAGCCATATCACTGGTAGTGCAATGCATAGTGCTTGAGCCTGTTCCCTGTGTGTGACGGTGATGTGTATGCCAACTGTGGTGTTGGTGTAGTCATTGACCCAGAGTATCCTTTGTCTCTCGCCCCCCTTTCTTGATTTGTCATCCTGTCCGTGTGTGCATTAGCATCATCTGGCAGAGGAGCAGGGGCACCGGCGACAGAGGGAGCTGCATCCCAGAGGACCCAGGAGGCAGAGTCCACCGATGCGGAGGGAATCAGTGGGACGAAGGGCAAGGAGAGCACCATGGCAGAGACTGGAGGTGACAACACAGACTCAGATACGTCCGCCAGTGGAAGCTCCCTGGTGGAGTCAGACACCTCTATGACAACCCCAGCTGCCACCCCTGTACCAGCAATGCCCTCCCATAAGCCCTTCAGCGAGTTGCCAGTGCCCGCTCACCCAGGAGGGTGGGCATCTCCTTCGCCCAGGCACCTCAGGCCCTGCCCCAGTGAGCCCTGCTGCCCTGAGTGAGGAGGCTGTTGACCTCCTGAGATCCATCTCTGTAGGGCAATCAACCACTGTGAATGCTATCCAGGGGCTGGATTCAGCAATGCAATGCATTCCTGGAAGGCATTCACAGTGGATTGGCGGCCCAACAGAGATCGATCCAGGCTCTGGCCGCCTCTCTGATGGCAGCCATTGTCCCTGTTTCTACCGTCCCCCCTCCAACTACCACTTCCCAGTCCTATTCTCCTCAACCCCAACCCATCCCAGGCACATATACAGACGAGCGTGCACACAAGACAACACACAAAAGTGGCACAGGCAAACACAAGCACCACACTTCGTCACACAAGCACTCACACAAACACCATACATTTGCCGAAACGACAACATCCACTGCCTCCACTGTCTCCCCCTCCTCCTCCTCCTCCTCCTCCTCTTTCACCTCCTTCCCAGTCATGTCCACACCTACACCTGGATGCACTACATCAACATCCACCACCAGCATCACCACACCAAGCAGCACACACACCTCACTAGCAGACACCTCCACAACAGGCTTGCACGAGTCCCCTCTGTGCTCCCCAACCCTGTCTTCCCCCCCTAAAGGACACAAACGCAAGCACTCAAATACCCAACAGCCATCCACCTCACATCAGCATAGAGCCCATGCACCTGCACCCAAATCCAGCAGACATACACCTCCTACAACCACTCCCTCTACCTCCACTCCCATCACTCCTCCCACCCCACCGTCCCTAAAAAGCTTTTCCTTGCCCAACTTGACCTCTTACCTCCCCCTCCCCCCTCCATCCTGCCCGTATGAGCAGGGTATCGAAGACCCAGCCCAGCACCTCAGCCAAACAGTCACGGGGACAGTGGTGGCACCACCTAGTCGTAGTGGTAAGGATACCACACCTCCAGGCATGAAGGGGAAGGACCCTGCACCTCCAGGCATGAAGGAGAAGGAGCCTGCACCTCCAGGCAAGAAGGGGAAGGAGCCTGCACCTCCATCCAAAAAGGGGAAGAAGCCATCTACCCCTGCCAAGAAGGGTAAGGAATCCACGCCCCATGTAATGGAGGAGACAAAGCCCTCTACGCCAGCGGAGGCTGTCAGGGTGACACCACCACCAGCGGTCACGGGCCCCCACTGCCAGCTGAGGAACTGCAGCTATCACCACCTGCAGAGGCTGCCCAGGATGCACCTCCATCCGCCACAACAATGCAACCATTACCAACTGCGGAGGCTGCCCAGGAGGCACCTCCATCTGCCACCACACTTGAGCCATCACCAACTGCAGAGGCTGCCCAGGAGGCACCTCCATCTGCCACCAAACTGCAGCCATCACCACCAGCGGATGTCATGTAGGCCACCCTCCAGCGGCTGCTGTACGAAGGGCTCCCTTCAGAACCAGAGGGAAAGTCACCCACCTGAGAGACTGTGGCCTTGTACTCCCCAGGAGTAATTGGCATGTTGCCTCATCCAGAACTGGAGAGAAAGTCAAACACCTGAGATACTGTAGCCTTGTACTCCTCAGGACAGAGCAATGGGCATGTTGCCCCATCCAGAACCAGTGGGAAAGTCACCCACCTGAAAGACTGTGGCCTTGTACTCCCCAGGACAGAGCAAGGGCATGTTGCCCCATCCAGAACCAGTGGTAAAGTCACCCACCTGAGAGACTGTGGCCTTGCACTCCCTAGGACAGAGCAATGGGAATGGAGCCCCCACCAGAACCAGTGGGCTTGTTCCCGCATCCGGCTGAGGTGCTCCCCCCCTTCCACTGAGGTACCTGCCCACTTGTAAACTGATGCCCCTGCAGAGTTCTATCTGGATGAGGTCAGGATTCGAGTTAGGACTTAGACTGTGCCCTGTGGCCATGGGGGACATTTGAACATTAGACTGGGCAGTGTCCTTTTGTGTACATGTGTACATATCTGTTCCATTGACAAATCGATAATTTTTTAGCTGTTGATTTGAATACAATCACTTTGGTGCATTCCTGTTGTCCTTGCATTATTCTGCCGTGTATCGGGTGCACATTTTTTTTTTGTATTGTGTGTGTGTGTGTCGGGTGCGTGTGGTGCAAGTGTGTCACTCTTGTTTTCCTCCCTCCCTCCCTTGTGTGCTAGGCGGCTGTACTCACTGTCGTCGTTGGTACTGCCCCGGAAAAGGTGGCGGTTTGCAGTGTCATGATACAGTGGGAGGTACTTTGTCTCCTGCCTGGCTGTTGGCTGCTACGGCCTTGGTGAGTGGTTTTATCTTCCTGACGGTTGGTGTGGTACATTGGCTGTCTATGGGAGTTATCACCGCCATGGTCATTATTTGGTGGTAACTACTGCCAGCCTGTTGGCGGTATTACTGCCACTTTATCACTCACCACCAGGGTCGTAATTAGGGCCTATATCTCCTGTTGGAGTTCCCCAGGTGTGGAGAATCTGCTTTCTGACTTCGTCTGTCTATAATTTGCTTTTGTCTATCCCAGCGCTTTTTAGAATCCTCCTGAGCTTGTTTAGTACCTTCCTTAGAGGTGGTACTCTGTATTTCAGGCTTTGTTGGCTTGGATCTCAAACTATACTGTCCTATACAGGTATAGGTGTCGGAAATATTTTGGGTAGCTTTTCTCCTGGTCCAAATGTGGAATCTCTCGGAGCCGCTGGGGTATAGCCAGTGCTACCCCTTCCCCTTTAATGATACTGAGTATGATTGAGGAGGCTGCGTCGAAGTTATGCATTAATTTCATCCCTAAGTCTAGGGCTGGTGCAGCCCTGTGCTCATTCTGAATTTGTTTTAACACTTCCCGCAAATTGGCAATTTTCGGGGTACCGTGTGTGGTAGTATAAATTGTAGCGAAGACTGTACCCCATTGTGGCGCAGTCATCCACTGAGGGAACCAACCCTTAGGGCAAGCACATTGTAAGAATTATATGTTTTTCCTTTGATCCCGTATGGGGAAACACAGCTTCCAGCCGATTTGTTTTCTGGGCTGTCCAGAACGGGATTTTCTCTCGTTCTGTGGGAACATGATATAATGTTCTTTACCCATGATAGAATGTACTGTTTGTGGATTAATCCCAGCAGTAGCCAATTGGTAACCAGCAAATGCTGGTGGTGCTGGACGTGCTGGTGTAGTGTTCAGAGTTTGCATTAAGAACTGAACAAGTTGTCTATATAGGATTACTAGCTCAAGGTATAAATTGTGCAGATCGGCTGCCTACATGTTTTGTACATCTGGGTGAGGTATATATGTGGCAAACATAAGCCACGTTGCTTCTTCGTTACCTAAGGGACCTAATCTCACGGGTTGTATTACGTGTGGTAGGGCTCCATTAAACCAGTTCTGATGTTCTTAATAAGTAATCAGAATTTCAAGATATTGGTATGTTTGGTACCGTTGAGGTATGTTTGCAACTCTGTATGTGTGGAATGTGAATGATCTTTGGTCTTTCTCAGGAAATGTGACCTAAGAGTAGAATGTTTCTGTTTGGTAAGCTCCACTAGCTTCTACTATGAATGTGACATCCCCACCCTCATCTGTTTAGCCATGCGTTACTAGGTATAATGTTAATGCTTGTCTAGCACTCTCAGGAATATGGCCTTAGCCATATTGTGAAATGCGTAAAAGAGATGGAACACCAAGAGGGGAGAAAAGTCCTTTTAATAGTTCGAGCTCGAACAACCTACAGCCTAGTTATGTGCTCCCTATTCAGCTGAGGAGGATCTTCCCGAAGACCACTGACGTCTCCATATACTGTTACTTAGGGTAGCTGTTGTATGTGAGACAGTGATAGTCAAGGTATCTTGATTAGAGCCTAAACATCATTGTTGGTGGCTCCATGTTGTAGTTTGACTCTTGCTCTAGGCAAGACTGCTGGTTTAAGGATGACAGTACTTTTGTTTGTAGGTGGCTAGGCCAATCCTACAACAAGTCACAACTGTCGTCCCAACCTGCTCAGCTCACAAGCAATACTTAATAAAAAACCCAAACAGTAAAAGGTGATTTGTGGCAGCCTTCATGCATGGACTCACAAGTGCGCCTTCTCAGGGATGTCATGGTTAAACAGAGATTGCTGTCACCTCTTTGAGAAAGATTGCTTCCAGAATGATCATTGGCAACTCTGCTCTTGGACGCACAGCCCAATTCTTCATCACTCATCATCATAAAATTGTTGCCACTCGACACATCACGCAACAGTTTCACGTCACTAACACTCCCTTTTTGATATAATGCTACTCTCCGTCTATTCCATTTGTTTCCATTCTCTAGCACCACATAATCTTTACATGCTTGACTGACTTTAAATGGACCTATAAATTTCGAAAGACCACCAGATAACCTTCCTCGTTTGATTTCAACCCAATCCCCTTCGACTATATCACTTTTTTTTTTATTTCATTCCTAGTTTCAACAGACTTGGGGCTATTATATAACATCCAAGCAGGAGTTAATTTCGAACCTGGTTTCCTGCCTCTCATCATTTCAAACGGAGAAAAACCTGTTGCTTTGTTAATGGTGGTGCGATGAGCCCACACCATATCCTCCACCATTTTCGTTACATCTTTCTCACTTTGAATGGCCATAAGAATGGTACCTTTCACCAAACGATTTATTCTCTTGACCATACCATTGGCACGAGGATTGTATAAGGCAGTGCGGTGATGAATAATTCCCTGACTGTCAAGAAACTCCCTCATCTCTCTTGAAGTAAGTAGGGTCCCATTGTCAGTTATCAAAATACGTGGAAGACCCTCTTCAAGAAAAACACTGTTTAAGGTATCAATGGTACTTCTCGTTGTGATATCACGCAGGACTTTGACTATGATCCATCTTGAATGAACATCAACCATGACTAAAGCATTTTGAAAATTGTTCCTTATACCCTGAATAGGACCAATGAAATCTAAGCAAACAGTACTCCATGTTGAACCTGGATCTTCTATGTGTCCACACACACTTGTGGCTCCAGTTTTTAATCTGTTTTCACTTTCTTTGCATACCTCACAATCCTCCACCCATTGAGAAATCAAATCATCCATACCAGGCCACCAAAAATTCTCTCTAACTCTTTTCTTTGTCAAAGTCTGTCCCAGATGACTCTCATGAGCTAATGCAAAAATCTTCCTTCTAATACCCTCTGGAGGTACAAATTTGTCATTCCTCATTAAGAGCTTTCCATTGGTTAATGTAAATTCATCAATTAAATTCACATAGGGTCGCACTGCTAAACTGACTGCACTCTCTCTCTTTTTTCCCTTTAAAACCATATGTACAATATAGTATCCTTCTCCATACATCGCTCCCAGTCTTCAACCCCAAAGGTACCAGCTCCACAGACTAATCATCTTCACAAACCATATGTCTATCATTGACAGCTTCACATTCCAACGGTAATCTAGATAAGCAGTCCGCTTGGGAATTTCTCCAACCTGGAATGTGTTCAATCACAAATGTATACTCCTGCAACTTAGAGGCTAGTTTAGCCAACCTGGCAGAGCCCTTACCAGCCCCGCCTGGACTTAAGATTTTTAGTAGGGGTTTGTGATCAGATTGCAATGTAAATGTTATGCCCCATAAAAAGGTTCTAAAATGCTCTACAGACCAAGTAGCAGCTAGCGCCTCACGCTCAATCACCAAATAATTACGTTCACTCTCTGTCAGTGAACGCGAAGCAAAAGCTACTGTTACTTCCTTCTTCCCCTGCACTTGCGACAACACTGCTCCTACGCCACATGCACTGGCATCTACAGTTAAAATTGTCTTGCGAAGTGTGTCAAACGGTGTCAATATACCTGCATCACAAATTTCTTGTTTCACCATATCAAACGCTTCCTGTTGCTCAAGTTCCCAATTAAAACCAACTCCTTTAAGCAACAGTTTCCGCAGGCACTCTGTTTTCATTGCAAAATTTTGTACGAATTTGCTGTAGTATTCAATGAGCCCCATAAAAGAACGCAATTGTTCTTTGTCACATGGAACAGATACAGACTTGACAGCCTTTAATAAGTCTTCTTTGGGTTTAACACCTTCACCAGAAATCGTGTGGCCCAAATATTCAATTTCTTCAGCTAAAAATTTACATTTATCCTTCCTCAGTGTTAACCCTGCTTTTCTGAGTATGCACAACACATCCTTGAGGACCGAATTGTGCTCAGTTTCCGTTTGGCCAAAAACCAAGATATCATCCTGAGAAAATACTACGTTTCATAACTCTCTAAAGATATGTGACATCGCTCGTTGGAAAACACTGGCGGCTGAAGACAGTCCAAAAGGCATTCTAGTGAATTGGAAAGTGCCTTCCATAGTTATGAATGCTGTAAACTGCCTGGAGTCTTCATGCAACCTAATCTGATGGTATGCACTCTTGAGATCTAACTTAGAGAAGAATTTACCTCCCTTAAGCAATAACAGAAGTTCATTTATGTTTGGTAAAGGAAACACATCAGTCACCACAAATTGGTTCACACCTTTCTCACATGAACATGTCTCAGTCAAACACAGGCAATGAAAGAAATGTAGTGAAGTTTTCAATAGGTTTTATTAACAAGACTGCAATCTATGATAAATTGTATGGGCTGCAATGATTAGGATAATGAATAATGCAAGAAACAGAATGGTAAAAACAAGAGTCATGAATACGAAGACCCTCACCATCTTGCAATAACATAAGATGTGAAATGGGCCCTACTACCCTAGCATGATGAACCTAATTTCCAACCTAGAAAGAGCTAGGTTTGTTAAACCTAATCTGCCAGTACCATGTCCATGAGAAGAGCCCCCAACCCTTGTTACTTTGGAATGAGGTCTCTTGATCAGACTCTGTAGGGACACAAAGAATGGGTCAACATCAAGGCGACGTATAGCATAGATAGCGTCAATGGCATCTGGTAGGAATCCCTCTGATTATTTTATCTGTGTGTGATGTGTTTTTACAGATCTGGTAGAACCCCTGACGCAGGTATGTTCCTAAACAATAGATAAGAAAGCATGCTTAGGGCAGCAATTATATAAACAATTCCCTGAAAAGGTACATTATGTTACTGGCACTTGAAAGTGGGAAAGTACATAATGTGACAACCTATGTATCTCATTTATCTTTGATACTGATAGTGCCGCCTTTACAGAATGGCACTGATAATGTGAAACTAAAACAGCTTCCTAAGTATAAAGATGGCAGCTATTTTAGAAGAATTATTTAAATAAATGTGCTAAAACAGAGCAAACTAAGTAGGTTTACAGGCAATGGGTGACGGGGGCACAGGCCTGCAAGCCAGAAGGCTAAGCTAACTCCTGATTCCCATTAAAACTAAATAGGATCCACTACAAACCTATTCTGCTCCATATGTATCAACTCTGGGAAAATCTGTGTGCACCTGGTGGGCAGGACTTTCACCCAGGATCTTATAGTCCGCAACGAGAATGCCAATGGGGCGATATTACCCTAGAGGGCCAGTGTCTTTGGCAAGCTTTTGAATTAATACCAGAAGAAATTCTTGAAGGGACTGAGAGGGCTTATCTTTTTGAAGGTCTGTCTCGAACATCTCAGTAAGGAGTGTGGCAAGGAGTGTGGAGACAGTAGCATGATATTCATGGGGTAACCCATTGAGTTCTGAGGTTTTGTTATGGGCTAAGTCTTTGATGGCCTGCGTGACCTCGGACATGGTGACTACAGCGTCAAGGTCAAGCTTGGTGGAGTCATTAACAAGTGGAAGGGGGTTCTCTTCTAGGGACAAGAGTGATGCGTTCAGGGAGGTGGATGATGCCACCTGGTAAATAGAGGAGTAGTATGTGTAAAATGCTTGTAAAATCTCACTCTGTGTGCATTTTAGAGTTCCTGGCTCTGTGAGTATATGTGTGATGGGGTTGAGGGGCGATTCCTGCCTGATCAGCCAGGCGAGGAGATGTCCTGACTTGTCACTGTTTCTATGCATTTGGGTGCATGGGCCGCAAAGTTAAAGCATCACAACTGCTCTAGTAGGGCCATGTAATCTATTTTTGTTTTATGCCGGGAGGGACGCAAGATTTTGGTTGGCAAGGCGGCACTCAGCTACTATTTTCTTGTGTAGCGTCATTAGGATGCCTACAATTTCCTGCATGATTATTCCTTTCGTCATCACCTTGAAGGCATCCAATTCAAGTGTTCTGGTGGAGGTGGAGGTATGGTTTTGAGCAAACTACCACCGGATATGTGTTTCTTAAGTCTCGCGAAAGACCAGATCTTCCAGGCAGTCCCGCAGAAGCTTCCACATAAGTGTAGGTGGGTGCAGGAGCTGCTATCGCAAGTCTATGATAGGGGCAACATGATCAGAAACTATGCGTCCTAAATAATCTGAGTGCCTAAAAAAAGGGGGATTTGGGAAGTGGAACAGAGGAACCATTTGAGGCGCACAAACAGGCAGTAAGGTTCCAAGTGAAAAGAGTAAAATTTGGTCCTAGGGTGGTGGCATCCTCAAGCATCAGCAAGGGACCAATGGTGCACCCAAACTCTTAACCAGTCTGCCTGTGTATAAGGGGGAGAGTACAGCAGGAGGAAATGTGATCTGTCCAAATCTAGATCCAATACGCAGTTATAGTTGCCCCCCAGTATCCGGGGCTTCTATGTCTTGTGCACTAGGGCAGTGGAGAGTGTGTCCAAGAACGCTTCTTGGTAAAAGTTAGGGGCATAGATGCTACTTATAAATAGGAGCCTGCCATCCAAATGGAGCTCAAGGAGCACATACCTGCCTTTCATGTCAATGGTCATGTTTGTCACGTCAAAAAGAGTACCAGTCTTAACCCAGATTATGGCACCCTGTCAGCATGTGGAATGAGTGGTAGCATGCATAATGCTCTTCTAACATTTGTGAAGGTGCACCAGTTCCTCAGTGGTCATGTGTCATTCCTGTAAAAGGACTCTGTGCACCTGCTGGTGTTTAGTATAGGAGTAAACAGCATATATTTTCCTTCCCATATGCATGCCACGGCCGTTGAGAGCAAGGAGTTGGATATCAGGCATGGAGAATAGTAATGTTGGGGGTGCTCCTAGTGTGTGATTGGAAGTTATGTGGGGAATATTCTGTCCCTTGGACCACCTGACTGATCTCTTGCAGAATATGCAAGGGCAGACATGGTAGGGGGAGCCCAATGAGGCATGCAGTCACAGTTATGTGCAAGGTGGGGTCTCCATCCTGGATATCAAAATGATAAGCAATATGTTAAATGGATGAGTTATGCTTGGGTGAGGGGTGCCCACCAGTAGCATGCAATAGCAGATGAAAGTAGATGAAGAGAGGAGCGGAGAGTAAAACATTCAATTGAGAGTTTCTGCCATCAGGGGAAGTCACCAGTGGAGGAGTCTGTGAGTAGCAGCAAGAGTCATCAGAAAGGGGAATGTCATTCTCTGAGGCCCTGTTAAGTCATCCATGGCTCCCTCATTGGTGGTCAGGATAGCAGCTGCCTGTTACCCTGCCTAAAGTCTTCGATGATCTGTCCCAGGCCTGGAGGCCTCACTGGGGTGGGTCGGGGACAGCCTCTTCTCATAGTTTGCCCTTATGTCACCTCCAAGACTTGGGTGGGATTCAGAGGGGTTCCGTTCTCTCGGGTAGGTGACCCCCATCATATCTTTCCACCCAATTCCAGGCACCTTTAAGATGTGTGAAAAATATAGAGGTTCCATTGGTCATGATTTTGAGGTAGGCTGGAAACAAAAGTGAGTACTGAACCCCTAGCTGGTGAAGGTGACATTTGATCTCCATGAAGAAGAAGTGTTGGTGCTGCACGGTGTGGGTTTAGTCTGGAAATAATTTTACAACTTTGTAATTCACTCAGAGTGGACCAGCCTGTCGGGCAGCCTACAGAAGAGCATCAGATCTCTGTAGTGGAGAAGTTTTGCCAGCATGGGACGTGGTGAGGCTTTTGGTGCGGGGTGATGGGCAGGGACTTGATGGGCCCTCTCCAGGGAGAAGAAGTGAGTGAGAACAGATTATGTCTTAAACCATTCCTCCAGGTAGGAGATGGGATCTTGTCCCTCTATGCTCTCCGGTAGGCCCAGGATCGGTACATTACTTATGAAGTACTCTCTCCATCCTCTGCTCTGTCCTCAAGGTACTGCACCTGTTCCTATAAGTCATTCATTGCTTCCCAGTTATCTTCGGCCAGTGGTTGTAGGGCAGCAGGTGTCTTATCTCCATCAGTAACCTTGTCTGCAAGCTTGTGGTGATTATCGTGTAGGAAGCATAGTTCCAAGGCCATTGATCCTAGCCATGTTTTCATAGAAACTCTGGAGTGTTCTGTTGCTTCCATTATTTTGCCAGTTTTTCAGGCATGGAGAGCTGTGGGGTGGTATCCGAGGATGGTTTCTCTGGAATGGTGGAGGGTGGATCTGCAGTGCCAAGAGGTGATCCGTGAGCGCAGCCTGCCCATTGTGAAGAGGGCGTTAGGGCCAAAGAGAGGTTCCAAGGAATGATAATTGAGGGAGGGAAGTTAAAAGGTGGTGGAATGTGCTTCTATCGTGTGTAGTGCTGTAGGTCTCAGGGTCGGGAGCGAGATTGAAGAGCACACTTGAGTTCGCGGTTGTACTGTCCACAGTCTGCTGCCACAAGGGTGGAAAAGCAGCTTATTGTGAGCCCCCTCCAGAATTCTGGGGGACCTTGTAAGCAGGAGCATTCAGGACAGTTGATCTGCACCTGTCTAGGTAGGGATCATATTGTCCAAGAGTGGCTCAGAGGAGGTAGAAATCTGGTCAGGCCCCAACACAGGAGTAGTTAAGGGGCCAAGGCATGAGATAATTTCCCCTCCCCCGGGTAATGCAGTGTCCAAGGTCTGGAAACAGGATCCATGGGACCCAGCGACACATTGCCTACCCCCGAGCATTCTGATCCATGTGCTGAGGCAGGGGGTAGTAGAAGTCTCCTTCCAGCGGATTTAGGGTGCAGGAAGAGCCAGATGTCCAAGGGAAGATGGTAATGGGGCTTGCAGGAATGTCCCAGGCATCTGGGGCTGTACGGCACAGGTCCTCCAGGGGTGCAAAGTTGGGGAAGAACCAAAGGGAGAGGAGGGTCGTCCCTCATCTCTGGTGGAGGAGAGGCATCACAGTCACTCACACCCTAGTCTCATTAGGTGGAGCAGAGGCCAGTAATATGGAGGCATAGACCCCACCGTGGCTGGTGCGCAGCCCTAGTGAGTTGGTATGGGAAGCTGCATGCTCTCATCACTTCGGTGGGAGGCCCTAGGCTCCACTCAGATTCCCTTTATGTCAATTGGGCCTCCTGGCCCATAGTAGGCAGTGTGGCACTGTGCTGGGGCCACGCAGTGGGTGCTGATGCGGGTGCCGACTCTGGCAGCGACGGCAAGTATAGAGTATGCACTATGGCAGTTGGTAGTTCTGCCGATCGGATGCACCCCAGGTCTGGCTTCCTGAGCGGTGAGTAGAAAAATCTCAGTCCTGTGAGTAGTCCCTGCGGGCACTACTGGGTTCCACCCATGGGCCGCGGAGTTGCTCCCCAGGGCCAGATCCCAGAGCGAGGATCCTGAGGCAGGGTGTATGAACACGGTCTGGATGGTTAGGGCTTGCTGTGCCACTGGTGGAGGGTGTGGGGCTCCACACTGTGAAGGTGACACACTCCAGAGTCGTAGTCTGCCGAGATATTGCAGCAAGTTTTTGCAGGGCCGTAGGGGTGATTTCACAGCCTGCAGCCCCACAGCCAGGCCCCAGCCTTCTTAGTAGGATGAGCCCCGACCAAGCAATAGACCCACGAGAGGCAGAAATGAGACGGGTAGGGTTGTGGGGGGGTCTCCACGCACCTCTGAAGGACCCCACAAAAGATCTCTGACCAGGGTGTTTATTGATAGTCAGGCTGGTGGATGGAGCACTAGCATGGTGCATCCGCCATTCTGGTCGGTTCGGCCACACCCCCATGGTTACATTTTTCCAAACTCTTATTCATAATAGGAGTGAAAGGCCTGCTCATTCTTTGGAACTGAATACAGCAAAGACCCTGTGAAAATTAAAAGTGTTCATAAAATCCACTAGATAGATTTGTTGCAGTTTGTGGTGGAAGTTTTCATAAGAATGATCCATACCAAACTGAAGTGTAAAACACAGCTCCTTTATTCCACTGACAAGCCCATGTTACAAAATGTCACACGTCTTACTAGAGCTTCCCCCTCCACCAACTGTAAAGTAGCACATTGCACACACAGTTCAACACACCAACATTACAAGCATAATCACAAGTGCCCTTCCACTTAGAATTCTATTCAACTCATGCACAGTGCATCCAAACACTGACAGACTAAGACATTTCACATCCTTAAAGAATGCCCTGCCAGACAAAGACTGGAAACATACCCTGTCACACAGAATTTTGGAAACAAATTATTCATCAATAGAGTAGTAACTTCCTAGCAACCATAGTGAATTATAATGAGACTATTGGCATTTTACCATAATGTTAGCAGACATGGCAATAGTATTGTGATCCTCTTGAACGTGAGTGTTGTTCTGGCCATTGACATAAGCAAAAGTAATATTCCAATTTTCAAAGAATACACAGAGATAGAAATCTGAAAACAGAATTAATCTGACATTCAACCTCTCCAACTAGTGCACCAATATTTGAATACATGATTGGGATTTCAGTGTTCACCCTTGAATAAATTATAGAAAAGCTTCACATACTGATATGTAGATCAACTACTTTCCCTGCTATAACACATGTTTACATGGACATAAGGTGTCATACTTTGCAGAGGTGGTAATCAGGTAAAACTCTCCTTTGCTCTAACTGCAGTACATGTCTACTAACTTTTTCAAGTTAAATCTCTCCATATGTGAAATCATTTTGACTTCAGTAGTTTTCCTTTGCAGGATGTCATGCTCTGGCCTGCATCTTTGTCAACCTATCCTACATCTGGCTGGCAGTCAGGCTATTGGGAGTCTTTGTTGATTCCGGTCTCCCAGCTCTCTCTTTTGCATTGGAGTCTGTCCTTTTTATGTTTTCCCTGTCGTGGACCCGAAATTAATGGTTAAATTTCTTCTAGACAGTACTACGGAAATTATATTTCTTTGTTACCATTTATCACCTTTCAATATCTTTCACAATCTAAACCATGAGGACTTTCTGGCCCATATTTATACTTTTTGACGCTAAACTGCGCTAACGCAGTTTAGCGTCAAAAAATTTAGCGCCGTCTAACGCCATTCTGAAGCGCCATGCGGGCGCCGTATTTATGGAATGGCGTTAGCCGGCGCTAGCAGACCGTCGCTGCCTGGTGTGCGTGGAAAAAAACCAGGTAGACCAGGCAGCGCCGGCGTAGCGGGAAAATGGCGTTAGGGCGTCTTAAAATGGGGCAAGTCAGGTTGAGGCAAAAAAATCGCCTCAACCCGATTTGCGCCATTTTTTTCGACGCCCAGACGCCATTTAAATGACTCCTGTCTTAGTAAAGACAGGAGTCATGCCCCCTTGCCCAATGGCCATGCCCAGGGGACTTATGTCCCCTGGGCATGGTCATTGGGCATAGTGGCATGTAGGGGGGCACAAATAAGGCCCCCCTATGCCACCCAAAAAAAAAAAAAAAAAATGTATACTTACCTGAACTTACCTGAATGTCCCTGGGATGGGTCCCTCCATCCTTGGGTGTCCTCCTGGGGTGGGCAAGGGTGGCAGGGGGGGTCCCTGGGGGCAGGGGAGGGCACCTGTGGGCTCATTTTGAGCCCACAGGCCCCTTAACGCCTACCCTGACCCAGGCGTTAAAAAGTGGCGCAAATGCGGGGTTTTTTGACCCGACCACTCCCGGGCGTGATTTTTGCCCGGGAGTATAAATACGATGCATTTGCGTCGCCGTCATTTTTTTCGACGGGAACGCCTTCCTTGCATCTCATTAACGCAAGGAAGGCGTTCACGCAAAAAAATGACGCTATTTGCCCATACTTTGGCGCTAGACGCGTCTAACGCCAAAGTATAAATATGGCGTTAGTTTTGCGCCGAATTTGCGTCGAAAAAAACGACGCTAATTCGGCGCAAACGGAGTATAAATATGCCCCTCTGTACCTTGAAAAGTTTGAACACGTTGCCAATTTGCTCCGTTTACTTGTGCACCTGCAGCACATTCAGTTCAAGGCCCTATGTATGGTCCATATTACCATCTAAAACAATTGGTTTTCCTGGAACACTCATCACGTTTTGATTACCTGCTAACACTCTCACCATGAGATAAAAGCAAACCAATTCCTTAACTAAACACCTTTTTGACATTTGAAGGCCAGAGAAAGTTTAGACTGAAATGTGACTCAAAATATCGGTTCCGGTTATGGCACCACAGAGTCACTACTTAATCTGGTTAGCAACCGGTAATTTCCGTTGACCCCCTCATTCAAGACAAAAAAAATTAGAAAACATGCCAAACATGGTGGTTCCAGCTCACAATAAAAAAAAACGATATTGAACAAAAGTAACGATCACATATAACTTTAATAGAAAAGTGTGAATGTTTCCTAGAAGACATACATACTTAGAGTAAGTAAAGAAACGTGTTTTACTTCCTATAACAGTAAAATTTGATTCTTATTAGTTTCAGTATTGTCCCACCACCATTAGCAATGAAGTGCACTTCTTTTACTGGATCTACACAAACAATCAGATACAAAGTTGTTATAGCGTAAGGGAGGCAGTGGCTCCCGTGGGCTGACAACTTCCCCACGCTCTATGCTGTGGTGGGAACAAGAAAATATAAGTGACTGCTGAGCAGACTGATAGATGAAGAGGGCTGACACAAAGCCCCTCTGTTTATGCATATATGTGTTTTTAATTCATTAATTGTGTTGATTATGTGAGACTTGTGAGAAAAAATAGAACAGAAGGCAGTTCCTAATCTGCTCCTCCATGTTAAAATACGTTACGTGCTTTTATAGACTTTGAAACCAATGCAATGACTCGTATTCCTTTGACAAAAAGTTAATAGGAGTGTAGTTCAGAATATCAAATGTGATTGATTACGTCTGATGCAGTAAGTTCATGTTGAAATTAGACATTGTGTTCTGCAGGTAATGATTACCATGCACAGATCCCATAAAAACTGAAGAAATTACTAAACAGCTGAAACAGTCTAGGCAAAATAGAAGGGATACTCTGCACCTCGTGGAGAAAAAGAGATTTCTCAGCACCTAAAGACAAGGCCAGCTTGGGTCAAATTAGAGGGCATGGCCAGTTCAAAGCTCTGTTTTAAATTGTCCCGCTGTTGGAAGAAAAAGAAAAATACAACTTCAGTTAGATTACGTGAATGGACATACTTTTTACAATCTGCCAGGAGTCTCCCTGAAGGAGTTTCTATTCAAATTAGTTGTAGATGGTGTTTGTTATAGATAGGGTGGCCACGAACTCAATCAATTCAGTACAGGAACTTTGAAAACAACTGCACATTTTTCTGACAAATTCTGGCCTGAGCTCAGTGTCTGGAGCTGGTGCCTCTAATTGTGACTCAGAGATTGCTAAATTGCTGGGGAGCAAGCTGGGTTAGCCCAGTACTCACTGACACATTTCCGATGTGATGTAAGTAGAACTCATTGATTTGGTAGCCAATAAAAAAGGTGTCTGATCCAGATAGTAGGGTTAACACATGTAGCCACATTTGCTGTTGGAATGCAAAATATATAAAGTATAAACATCCTTTCTCGACTTTTCTTATTTCACTCTGTCCAGGCCTATCTCAATTCTTCCTCTGTGTCTTCTGCACATTTCCTATGCCGTGTTTATGATACTTTTCTGACAGGCTGTCTATTTTCTATTTCACTGGGATTACAAATGAGCACCATTGAACATCTCATACCCTAAATATTCATAGGTGTTTGCAATGTATTCCAGCATGGTAGGCTGATTTAAGTAAGAAGGGGAATAGAAAGCATGAGGTGAAACGGTTAACAGTCACATTTCAAGGTTTTCTTAAGCAGGTCTGATTTTTAATGCAACAGCTCTAAGTATGATGCAACATGTAATTTGAATGTTCGAGTTGTAAGCATTAACCTACAAGTTGCAGGATGCTTAGTGCTGTTGGTTCAAAAAGCAAGAATGGCGAAAATTACTTTCATAATATAGCAGAGGTTGAAAATAAAACATTGTAACTATTAACTCCTGCTTTTGTGTTTAAGGGGAATACATGGATGTGCATATGTTTGCACCACAGAGTGTTTCATAGCACTCCTTCAATTTGCCATTATAATTTAATGCGTGCTACAATCACCAAAATCTCAACTAAGGTGAAGAGGGATAAAATAATATTTTAGCCCGAGGACTACGTGATTTGCGTGGCAGGTTCCATTAGTTACACATAAAGACAAAAAAGAACAGAGTGAAAGGCTGACTGCCTGCATTGTTGACATCTATTTGCAGATGGTTAAATGGGTGAGAGGAGGTGCCATTGAGGAAAAACAGCAATGAATAATTATTTACTGGCATGCAGCTTCACCTTATAGTTGCTGCCATCAGTACAGTACAAGGCACTCACTTTCAGGAGAGCAATCAGGAAAATAAAATATTCCCTACTTTAAACCAAAGCTTAGAAGGCACCAAGCACGTGAGTCCGGTCCTCACAAGAAGAGCTCCCTCATCTCTTCCATCCAAGCATCTCTCCATTCACCCTTTCACCCTTCTATTCAACCACTGATATTTACAATTCCACCTTCGTTTTGTCATCCATTCATTGTTCATCCATTCATTCAGTCTTTTATCATTCCATCCATCTGGCTATTCCAACCATACATTCACCCTTTCACCTACCTGATTATATCCACAATTTCACCTTTACAATCTGTCATCCATTCATTCTTCCATCCATCATACAATCTTTTACAATTCCATCAATCCATTGGCAATTCCATTCCATCCATTTGCACACCCATCTATGCATCCATCCTTCCATATACCCATATACCCATCCATCGATCTTTTGATTTACCTATCTATTAAAGAAGCCTTTGATCCAACAGCTGATCATTTTGTCCATCCATCCAGATTTCCATTTGCCATCCATTCATGTGTCCATTTACTCAGCCATTCACCCATCCTTTCATGCAGCCATGCATTCACCCACTCACTCTATATTGATCTAGTCACCTTCTTCCCATCCATACTTCCTATCACCCATCCTACCTTTCTTTCACCTTTCCTTACTTTCAACCTTCCATCTTTCGTTTAGTTTTCTATCAATTCATCTTTCTTTCTCATCACATAATTATGAGCTTTTGTCTGCCCAACCCCCCAATGTAGAGAGAAAAAGATGGACATGACATCCATGTTCCCCACCACTGAAGGAATAAGTGTCTGTAAAAATAAAATAGCTGCTTTATTTGGGCAAATTGATGCAGCGCAGCAGGATGTCAGCAAACCCTTCAGCCTGGATCCAGGTGCACGGCTGGCTTCACGTGTGGACCAGTCGGCATTGAAAAGAAGCCCCACTACGCCCTTTTCAAGTCCCTCAGACTAGGGTTGAGAAGAGCCTGCTCCAATTACAAGCCTGTTACCTCTGCCTCCTTTCTGCTTCGAGTAAATACTTCTCCGAGCAGTGCAGCGCTCCAAGAGAAGCACTAGCTTTTATGTTAAAGTTTCCCTCCTGGTCTATGGATGGTTGTGTGCTTCGAAAATGACTTTTGCACTGAGAGAAAAAATGGTGCATGCACGCACAAGCTTGCAACATGTAGTAAACACAGTTCATGGTACAGTAGATAGGAGAAGGCAACTCAGTTACTGGAAAATATACTTCAGGCCTAGCAGCAGATTGACCACAGATCTTAAATACAAAAGAACCCTGGCTTGCCTGGTAGTCAGAAAGGCATGCACTTACAATCCATTACAGGAAGGTATTGTATGAGGTGCAAGAGAGAATGTTCACTCTATGTTATGACACACTAGTAGTTGGACATAAGAAAATAAAGAAGATAGTGGAATTACTTGCTTGAATATTTTAGTAGCCTCAAATTCAAAAAGCAAAAGGCAAGTTGCAGACCACATTACAAAGTATTTGACACATGTAGAAGCCAAGACAGGTCATAAAAGATTCAAAGTTCTTCGTCATCCTCTTCCTTTTCACACCCAATCGAACCGTGGCCTCAAATATGTACAGAATATATTGTGGAATTGAACGTTGCCAATTATCTAAACACTGGTGATGAACCTTGATTTTTTAAGACACTTACACGTTACTTCTAAAGACGCAGCTTCCATCACTATTACAATTAGCAACAATGTACTAGACATACATTTTCCATCTCCATGGGCTCTCTCAAATCCTCATGATAGAAGTGTCCAGTTTGCATCACGATTTTGGAAGGAGCTGTTAAAATATTTATGTTCACTCAGCTACAAATCCATTAGTCACCACTCACAGGCAGATGGACAGAGAGAGAGAGAGTTAACTGAGTTATACAGCAATTCTTCCAATGTTTTCTGACGTACACCGTCATGACTGGGGAAACTAGATTGCTGTTGCAGAATTTGCGTATTACAACTTTGTGTACAGTGATAGGTTTTTCACTTTTCTTTTTACCTATGGTATCCACCCTTTGGTGATGGCTGCAAAAATGTGGGACACTCTTTGATTACTATGTGAACACTAGTTTCACATCTGCACATTAGGTAGGCTCTCAAAGTCTGGCTTCATAACTAATAACTGATGGTGGTTTTTGTCCGCTTCTGTTTGTCAAGCCAAGGTTAGTTTACAGCAATGTGCTGTTTTTTGTTTTTTTTAATAAAATATCAAATACAAATGTCTTGATGCAAAAATATTGTGTTAATAATATTGAGATGTTAAAAATATCATCAATGGGAATATTGGAGGTTAAATATTGTTTTAAGTATTGCTTTTAATACAATTTGAAAAAATATTGATTTAGAAAATATTGTTGCATATAATGTAATTGTAAGTGCTATTTAAGTGTTTTTGTATTTAATTTATTGCAGTGTGTTTGAATCTATATGCGTATGATTTTCATATTTGTGTTTTAGTTAGATAATTTATTTACTACGATATTGTTGAGATTTGTATTTTTAGTTGCATTAATGTATAAAAAAATGATTTACATCTTTTGCAGTGGGATATTTATTTTTTAGGGGAAAATGGTGGGGAGATTTTTAAAAAGTGTATATTTTAATGTGTATTTAATGTTTATTACTTTAATGATATACAAATTAATATTGCAAAAATGTAAAAAATATTTTGTTACATTAATACTTTTTAGAAATATTACTTCACAATTTGTTAATATATATATATATATAGAGAGAGAGAGAGAGAGGGAGAGAGAGAGAGAGGGAGAGAGAGAGAGCTATATAGATTTAGATATATATAAATTATAATAAATTAAAAATATTATTTTAAGTAAATTAATATTGAAATTACGGACAAATAAACTATATTAATATTAAATGTAATAAAGTATGTTAACTTAAAAAAATTTAAATACAAATTTAAATGTTATAATTTACATGAAAATAAATCAAAATTAAATATTTTTCAACTTTTTATGTAGAAAATTATAATGGTATTGCAAAGTTTATGTTTATTTTATATATTTTATTATTTTTAATTTTTGATTATGATTTTATTTTCTATTTTATGGTTCAGTGTTTAGGGATGGTAGTAATGTTGTTTTATATGTTAATGTTTAAATATGAATATATAGTTTTGTAGTTTGGGTTGGTGTACTTTAAAGTACATTTTAGAGTATTTTATAGATGAAAAATGATGTGTGAGCATGGAGTAGTGATTGTGTATATACTATTTCTAGGGCCTGATTTAGATGTCGGAAGATGGTTTACTCTGTCACAATAGTTATGGATATCCCTTCCAACGAAATATAAATCCCATTATTTCCTTTGTGATTTATATTTTGGCAGAAAGGTTATCCATTACCTTCATGATGGAGTAACCTGTCTGTCGATATATTAAAATCAGACCCCTAGTCAGTAGCAAATAGCATAAGATGTTTTAGAATGTAGTGGAAATAGTACTTTCCGTCCCTTTAGTGTCAAAACCTTCCCCTAATTGGTTTAGACTGGATTAGGAATAGAAATGTCACCTTTTTACTGTCCAACACATTCTCCAAATTAGTATAGACTGAAGTGGTAATAATAAATGCCACCGCTTTAGTGTCCAACATGTTCCCCAAATTGGTTTAAATTGGAGTAGGGACAGTAAATGTCACCCTTGTAGTCTCCCACACATTCCCCAAATGGGTATAGATTGGAGTGGGAATAGTAAATGTCACCTCTTTAGTGTCCAACATTTTCCCCGATATGGGTTATATTAGAGTGGGAATAGCAAATGTAACCCCTTTAGTGTCCAACACCTATTCCAAATTGGTATAGATCAGTGATCCTCATAGTACGGCCCGGGGGCTGCATGCAGCCCTCCTGACCTTTACATGCGGCCCAGCAGCACTGGGCTGCTCTTAGCTAGACTCAGCACTAACATTAAAAAAATGTAAATAAACAGGCAAGTATTTATTTAAGGTGAGTTGAAGGTTACGAAAAGAGATAAGAGAGGGGTTCTGTACAATGTAACATCAGAAACACCTTCATTTTTAAAGACATGTTTGAAGCAAAAATGTAAAAGCACGATCAAGTCTGCTCAAAATTCAAAAAGTGTATTTCAGTAACATGCAGAAACTTCACCTTAGTTCACCAGATTATATCAGTGCATTGAAGAAATATATTTTTTCAAAGTGATAATTTTCTAACCAGAATTTAGAAACATTCACTCCCCCATCACCCACCCTGACAACAATGCCTTTGGTGTGCTAATAGGCAAGTCAGCTATGTGCACTCTTACAGTGGCCTAGGTTTCAGTTATACAAAAACATTATAGTTTATTAAATCAAACACAAAAAGGTTTTGTGCAGCACACATCCTAAAGTCATGCAAGGTCCTCATATGTGATAATGAACAAAAAGGAGGGAAAGTGAAATAAAACATTTGCTTAGGATCACACAGTTTGGTTAAGTGGAGAAGCCGTGATTATTCCCAAATTTATGGTTTCACATTGTGCTATTCAGACACTAGGGGGCATATTTATACTCTGTTTGCGCCGGAATTGCGTCGTTTTTTTTTCCGCAAATCCGACGCAAAGCTAACTCCATATTTATACTTTGGCGTTAGACCCGTCTAGCGCCAAAGATCTTGGAGTTTGCGTCATTTTTTAGCGTGGACACCTACCTTGCGTTAATGATATGCAAGGTAGGCGTCCCCGTCTAAAAAATGACTCCAAGGCATGTGCGCCTTATTTAAACTCCCGTGCAAAAATTATGCACGGGAGTTAGCGGGTCAAAAAAAATGACGTCCAGCCGCTTTTGTGTCATTTTTTAACGCCTGGTCAGGGCAGGCGTTAAGGGACCTGTGGGCTCGGAAGGAGCCCAGAGGTGCCCTCCCATGCCCCCAGGGACATCCCCTGCCACCCTTGCCCACCCCAGGAGGACGCCCAAGGATGGAGGGACCCATCCCAGGGAACTTAAGGTAAGTTCAGGTAAGTATTTTTTTATTTATTTTTTTGTGGCATAGGGGGGCCTGATTTGTGCCCCCCTACATGCCACTATGCCCAATGACCATGCCCAGGGGACATAAGTCCCCTGGGCATGGCCATTGGGCAAGGGCGCATGACTCCTGTCTGTACTAAGACAGGAGTCATTTCAATGGGGGTTGGGAGTAAAAAAAAATGGCATAAATCGGGTTGAGGCCAATATTTTGCCTCAGACCTGACTTGCCCCATTTTTTGCCGCCCAAGCTCCATTTTCCCCTACGCCGGCGCTGCCTGGTGTGGGTCATTTTTTTTGCCGCACACCAGTCAGCTGCGCCGGCTAACGTCATTCCATAAATAAGGCGCCCGCATGGCGCTTTAGAATGGCGTTAGCCGGCGTTAAAATTTTTGGCCTAGAAGTATAGCTTTGCGTCCCTTACACCCACTTTACTACCAACCCCCGACTGCCACCCTGCTGCTGTCAGTGAGGCCCTCAGTCACATCAAAGACCAAACTCTGCGGCCCCCTTGAAAATGTTTGCGAGTACCCATGATGTAGGTTGAAGTGGGAATAGTCAATGTCAGCTTTTCAGTGTGCAACACTTCCCCAAATCAGTATAGATTGGAATGGGAACAGTAAATGCCCCCTTTAGTGTCCAGCATTTTCCTCAAATTGGTATAGATTGGAGTGAGAACAGCAAATGTAATACCTTCCTCAAATGGGTACAGATTGGAGTGAGGATAATAAATGTCACTTCTTTAGTGTCCAACACGTTCTTCAACTTCTTTTAGATTGCAATGGGAATAGTAAATGTCACCTCCTTAGTGTCCAACACTATCCCTCAGTTGGGTTAGATTGCAGTGGGAATAGCAAACATAACCTCTTTAATGTCCATCACCTTTTCCGAATTGGTAGAGATTTGAAAGGGAATTGTTAATGTCACCCATTTAGTGTTGAACCCTTCCCAAAACTGGTAGTGATTGAAGTGGTAATAGTAAAGGTCAATCATTTAGGGACTGATTATGAGTTTGGAGGTTGGAAAACCGGACCACCTGCCATATTAGGAGTTTTCCATTGGGCTGACCAGCGGAAACCAAGGTTTCCGCCGGTCAGCCCACTGGACAATTTGCAGCGGCATTGGACTCAGCTCCACATGGAGCCGAGTCCAATGCTGCCACACAGAGGGGCTTCCCTAGCACCCTCAGAATGTGCACTGTCTCATTTGTTGTGTAGCCTTTTTAGTTATAGTTTTAGACACGTTATTTTAGCAAACTAGGCCTGCCGCTCTGCACTTTTACCTAGATATGTTTTATTCTAGCTTCGTTATATTATTTTAACAATAGCTACATTTGCGGTCTTGTTTTATTTTCTCTATCATGCTGTTCTTTGCCTAAGTCAGCACTGCGCTCTTAAACAAGACATTTCTTTCACTTTGTGCTTTTCTCAAGGCTGCAGTAAGATAGGTTTCGGCAAAAGTGGTACACTTTGTCTCCAATGTTCACTGAAACATATACACTCTTACATGGGGATCCTTTCTTGGAACATCAGCAGTTTCTATTATTAAAACACTACTTTGACCAATGTACGTTAGAGGGAGATTCTAGCCAGATGACCACAACTGTAGGCTGATTGCTGAGTGCTTCGCTGCAGCTGCTTATGTAAACTACAGGCCTCTTGCTCAGGTATGAGGGATGATGTCTTCCCAGGGAGAATCTGAAGGGCAGAATTAGAGCTTAACATGCTGTACTCCCATATAGCCTAGGTAGGAACTATCCTTCACAATCTTAGTGACACAATAGTAGCGTTATTTTGATGTTTTTCTCTCCTTGTCACAATTTTAATCTTGTTGTGCTTCATCATCCTAGTTATTGCAATGCATGCTTTATTGTCTAAGATGAAGTCGGTTCAATAAAACCTTATTGAACTATACTCTGCCTCTGATTGTCCTTGCATATGTGAGGCTAATGTAACTGAGAGAAATGGATGAGATCTGAGAGACCACGATTCCCCTAATGAGTCATTTATGTCATGCGCCCCGGTTCTTGCGTGGAGATGAGGCACTGCTAGTTAGCCGGAACAAAACCCGGATTAGACTGACAGGCATCACCTGGAGCGGGTTCAGACTCAGTCTCCCGCAGTACAAGTGATTCTGCCGCCCAAATCAAATCCAGTAGTCTCATTAGGATAATGAGAACCTACACAACATGGCGCTACCAATGTTTGGTCAGGCCCTAATTTTCGGGTCCTCCTGAGTATCTCTGTCTCACTACATGCAAAGACACCTCAGTACTATTTACTGAGACGTCCGAGATTTTTCTCCTCAGCTAAGTAGGGAGTACCTAACTAACGCTGTAGGTTATTCAAGCTTGAACCTTAAAAGGATAATCCCCACTTGGTGTTCTTATCTCTGAACAAAATTTACATTCATCATGGCGAACCCGCAACAGGTAGCAATTGCAGTCAATATGCAACCACCCTTTACTGCACATTTATTGGCACATGGGCTAACGGTCCAGGGGGGCCCTGTTACATTTGTTGTGAGGTTAATCCAGCCTACAGAACAGAAATTTTCTATTCCTGGGTCGAATTTTCAGCAGCTGATAGAAACACAAATACATTTCATCCCTATACACCTGCAAACATACCTGCACAATATAGAGCATATGCATAATTAGAAATACCTCTATCTTATCAAGAACATACTAATTGGCTTGATGGCACCCTACCACATACAATTCTACTTGTAAGGTTAGTTCCTTTAAGTAATGATGGTCCTACCTGGCCTTTATTGGTCACATATACTCCGCACTCTGATGCAGCAACCTTGACGGTAGCTGAAGTCTGCCCATTATATGCTGAACTTACGGAAATATATAGACGGTTAGTAAAGTTTGTAATGCAAACATTAAATACAAACCCAGCACATGCTGCCCCGGCGCAACCACATACAGTAACACCAGACATTAATCCTGCGACTGTACTTTCGATCATGGGTATGGTATCCGCCAAACGGGAAGAGATTCCGTTTTGGTTATCTAAAAAAATAAATGCACTGGAAGCAGTATTTCCCCATATGGGACCTCAGGATAAGCATAGAATATTAACTATGTGCTTGCCATTTGGGATGGTTCCCACAGTAAATAACTGCAATACTTGGGGCGCGGTATTTGCCACGCTCTATACTACCGCACACGGTACACCGACACTTGCCAATCTACCGGAAGTATTAAAAGAAATTCAAGATGAATACAGGGTGGCCCTGGACTTTGGGATACAACTCATGGGCAATTTTGCCACAGTATCTTCAATCATATTAAGTAACCTCAAAAGGGAAGCAACCGCACTAGAAGTGCGCATGCAGCTCCGGGACATTCCTCCAAAGGATCAAGAACGTGGCTGCCAAAGATTGTCGCAGAGACCAACTCTAGCATTGGTCTAAATAGTCTGGGGCCAGACCCACAAAACCACAGTTTCAGGGTAAATCTAATAAAGACTCTACCAGGCAAGCACCTGAGGGTTCTATAAAACGCTTGAATAAAAAGCAACAAAAACCTAAAAAAGAAAGAAGAGAGTCTCCGTGAATGGACACCCCACAGAATAGATACAATCTCAGAAATAGAGATAATATTAAAACGCCTGACAGATATCAATATACTGGTACACACCAATCTCGTTCCAATCCGGATTCACCGGAAAAACACAGTGAGAGAGGTGGGCGGTCAAAGCAAATAAATGAGTATGTGAAACCAAGACAGGAATGACAACGCTCTACAGAGGTTTCTGTTAAAAAAGAAGAGAAACTTCCCCAACACAAAACCCAATTTAAAAAGAAAAAAGTGGCAGCAGTTGCGATTCATCATGCCACTCAAGAAGAGGGCTCTATTGAAGAACAAGACGTGGGCACTAGCTCTGCTAGACAGTGCAGCAGAGGTCACAATAGTTCACTGGAATGTTCTAGAGCATCTGGAGGTGAAAGCAACTGATGACTTCTTACAAGTTGAAACTGCGGACATGCGTGTCTCCACGACTGACAGGGTGTACAAGTAATATTACAGTTAGAAGGAGACATTGAACGCACAATGGACGCAATCTTTTGCGACCGCATCGTAAACATATATGATATTCTACTGGCCGAAAGGGATTGGCCACCTGAATTTGTCTGTACTTTCCCATGGGGAAGAGGTTATCAATCCATCCTTCTCACCTCTTGTTCCGGATGAGCTCGCAGAATCCTACGCCATTAATTGGGCATTGGCGCAGGCACCCGCGTTATATTGCAACCACATAGAGTGGGATAAAGATTCCCCCATCATGTAATTCCAATTAAAAATAAACCCCAACATCAACCCCAGTACCCAATAAAAAATGATGACAAAGCACCCATGAGGGAAATCCTCACACAACTAGAGTACCAGGGCGTAATCGAACCCTGTGTCTCACCAATGAATAATCCTTCATTCCCTGTAGCTAAACTGGACCATTCATACAGAATAGTCTTAGACTACAAACATTTAAACAGTCATACACGCACCTATGCTATACAAAACTCTCATAGTACAGCACTTATGAACAACATAGTGCGCAAAAAATACAAAACAACATTGGATATTTGAAGTGTTTTCTTCTGCCAAAACATAGCACCTGAGAGTAGAGACTTAACAAGTTTCAGTGCACTAGTCTCCCAGAACAAATGTTGTCGTTTACCACAGGGGTATAAGAACATTCAAGGACTGTTTGCAGCTCTTGTAACTTCCATATTGCACAACATTGATCCTGAAGCATTGTCCTATGTAGATGATATCTACCTTACAGATGACGAATTATTGCAACATCTATTCGGCTATAAATTCAACTTCCAAAAAACAAAAATAGCCTTCCTTAGTGTCCTATTTCCGGGATACGAACTATTAAGAGAAGGAAAGAGGCTAGCGCCATAATTCTTAGAAAAATGTGCGCAGTTACAACCTCCAAATACCATTAAAAAACTCCAATCCCTATTAGGTTTTCTACATTTTTTCCAGAACATACATTCCAGATTACGTATCATGCATAAAACCTTTATATGACTTAATACGTCCTGACTTTTCCAGTAAATTCTGGACAGTCGAACACACATGCATTTTCAGAGAATTGCAAAAAGACATGCTTGCAGCACACCACCTACATACAAGGGACAATAAAAAACATCTGGTCATCAGAGTAATTGCTTGTGCCATTGGTTTCACCTATGTAATATTCAAAGAG
This sequence comes from Pleurodeles waltl, assembly GCF_031143425.1. Taxonomy (NCBI): domain Eukaryota; kingdom Metazoa; phylum Chordata; class Amphibia; order Caudata; family Salamandridae; genus Pleurodeles; species Pleurodeles waltl. The sequence goes on along the minus strand of NC_090446.1, from coordinate 918,335,535 downwards.
GGTGAGACAGTCCCTATTCCATACAAATCACATTTATACTCAACAGCAGAATGCTTTTCTCCCACTGAGAAAATTCTCACTGCTGTTCAGATGGCAGTCATTAAAAAAAAGACCACTAGCCAGGGGAAACACATTATCATCGTATCTCCAATCCCAGCCCTTGAGGCTGTTACCAAAGCCAATGTTCCAAACGCTAAAGCATTACATCCGCGTTGGATCCAATGGGCAACGTCTCTGACAGCCACTGATGCAGACTATATTTTTTAACCAAAGATACAAACTCAAGAATTCTTGCAATATGAACTAGAATACCCAATTTCGGCAAACACATTGCCTATTGATCAATATCAAGAAGTCATGTACACCGATGGCTCAGCACAACCTGCAATAGGCACAAAGCACCAATACTCCGTTGCTTGTGAAGTGATAAGTGGCTATATGGAGGGTAATACAGTCTATCCACCACATTCTTTCACGCAAACCCTAGGGGATTGCACTGCACAACTAGCAGAGGTGATGGCACTGTAACATACGGATCCTGCACAGCTAACACTGATTGTCTGTGATTTGTACTATTGTGTCCCGTCCTTTAATGAATATCTGCATTACTGGTGCCAGAATGGGTTCAGAGATTCCAAAGGTAACACCATCAAACACAGTCTTCTGTGGGGGAAAGTAGAGGATCTGAAGGAAAGGCTACCAAATGTCCATGTTGTACATACACGTGGGCCCCAGCGCGTTGGAATACACATTGCTGGGAATACACTGGCTGATGAAGCAGTCAAATCAGCAGTAGGTACGGCTTCTGTTGCTGCAGCAACTTATTCTAGGATGAAACCGTACAATGACATATGGGCCGCCGTGAAAGCCACAGCTGAAGTCACACCCTTACCAAAAGCATTTCCTGCTAAATATTCTTACCAGATGGGAGGATTTCTTGATGCAGAAGTAAAAATACCAGGCGTGGGAGTTCGAGTAATTCCCAGTAAAGACCAGAGTTGATTAAAGCAGCGCCTGAGGTGGTTGCTTCTGCCCATGTTGCTATGGCAGCTACAATATCATTATTGCAAGCTCGTTATTGATGGCCAGATCTACACAAACAGACCAAGCAGTATGTCCTTTGTTGTGATATTGGCCAACAAATTAAGGGGTCCACTGTCAAACGCTCACCACAGACACCACTTCTAATTTCTAACAAACCTTTACAATGTTTCTACTTGGACCATTGTGGTCCTCCAGCTCCTGACAATGCATACAAATACATCTTAGTCGCTGTTGACTCCTACTCCAGATTTCTATGGGTGTGGCCACAATGCTCAGCTGATGCTCAGAATGTTATTAAAGATTTGCAAGCCTTTATCCATCAACATCACAGCGGCGCATGCTCTAGGGCCCGCCACTACCTGGTGCTCATTATTAGGACAGAGACCATCCATATGCTATCATGCTAAAACATCTGACAGAGGTTGTGGCAAAGTGCATGGTATACTATCAGGACTTTGGTGGCTAGTTTGTCCAAAAATCAAGAATTGCCTTATGCATAAACCTTCACTGCATTAAAATTGTTGGTCTTAATTCAAGAATTATCGCGTTATACGAGCATTGTGTATTTTTCATAGACTAATGTAAGGACTTCAAGTCCCAGTTATTGCTGTGGTGGCCATCTTGGGTGGGCACCTTGGGCATGGCACCTTGGGCGGGGCACTTCTATTTAAGAAGCCCCACCCAGTTCCCAGTGCTCACTATTCTGAGATGCTCGTGTGAACAGGAAGATTCGGTTTGGTGTTCCTCGATGCAGACTGGAGTTCTTCATGATAAGCAGTTTCTTGTTCCTGCGAATCACTTGGGATTTCCTTGTTTGGGTTCTGAAGCAGAGTTTGGTGTAAACTCAGGATGGTAAGACTGATTTCTTCCACAATCAGTTTTCTCTTGTTACTTAGAAGTTATTTGAAGTTGTTTTCTCCTTGTGGCATACTTATCTCTGGCAGTCATCTGTTGATACATAATTGCTGCTCTTTGCTGACACATAGTTGTCGCTATCTTGCGGTCTCGTAAAAAAAACAGATTCTAAACATGGAATCGCTCATTGGCGGCAAAAAAAGAGAGACACATTGTGTAGCGCTCGATTCCCAAAGTGCTCTTATGTTTTGAATAGCTGCTAAAATAATACTTTTGAATGCGACGGAATACATTTATGGGAATAACACGATTTAATGACACAAATTGACATCATGTTTGTTGAACTTCTTGAAATGTGAGGTAACTTTTTTTGTGAGTTTCTTGCTAATCCTTCATTTCTTGAGGTCTATGAAAAGTACTAATATTCTATTATTACTCAAACAACTGAAGAATTTAAGGTGTACAGATTTCAAAGAATCTCTGGTAGATATTTCCTGTTTGTATCTATGCTTCTTACTTCCACAGGTCTCCTTCCCAGCTGTTCCCTTCCATAATTCCCTCTCCCCCACTTGGCCACTCTAAAACTCATCGCTGTTATAGCTAGTAGAGTTGGAGGTGCCAGGAGGTGGGCCTATTGACAACGGCGTGTACACCCTGAAGATTTGGTCTCACCGACATTATTGGCATATATGCAGTTGCGGCTTTCCACTCGGACCGGGGCCCCGCTTTTTTGTCAGGGGCATTTAGGGAAACCATGGCTTTGTTACGGGTCTGTCTCCATTTCATCCTGAGAGAAATAGTGTCGTGGAGCAACGAAACTAAGATTTAAAGCAATCCATAACAGCCAGAGTATTAGGTACGGGTAGTTTTTGGCTTAATCACTTTATTAGAAAATGGGTCTTTGGTTGGCAGTCAGGTTACCCTCTGTCCAAGCAAGGACCCTCACTCTAGTAAGGTTAAGTCACAAACAGTCCAAATTTATCATGTGCCCATCCTCTGGTAGCTTGGCACTGAGCAGTCAGGCTTCACTTAGAAGGCAATGTGTAAAATATTTGTGCAATAAATCATACAATAACACCATATAGCACCACAAAAATACACCACATGGTGTTTAGAAACATAAATAATATTTATCTGATAAGATGCAGGTCAAAACGATTAAAAAGCAATAAGTATATGTTGAGATATCACTATGAAAGTGATATAAAGGCCCTCATTACAACCCTAGCTGTCCAAGACTGCCAGGGCTGTTTCGGAGGAGGCTGGCGGTGCTTCCCATGGGATTACGCTTCCGCCGCGGTCAGTTGTAATCCGCCATGGCAGCACTGCTTGCAGCGCTGCCCAGGGGATTACGAGTCCCCCTACCGCCAGCCTTTTCCTGGCGGATTGACCCGCCAGTAAAAGGCTGGTGGAACAGGGAGTCACGGGGCCCCTGGGGGTATGGGCAGTGCAGGGGCCCCCTAACAGGGCCCCGTGCAGCTTTTCACTGTCTGCTAAGCAGACAGTGAAAAGCGCGACGGGTGCAACTGCACCTGTCGCATGGCCGCAACACCGCCGGCTCCATTTGGAGCCGGCTCCTGTGTTACGGCTGAGATCCCCGCTGGGCCGGCGGGCGGAAACCAAGTTTCCGCCCGCCGGCCCAGCAGGGATCTCCAAATGGCTGAGGCGGGGGTGTGGCTGCATTGGCATCCGCCCAGAGGTACGATCTTGGCGGGCGGCTGAGGTTGTAATGAGTACTTATAAACCACAGAGGGTAACCCAAAAACCCGTTCGGGCTGGGTAGAAAATAACCATTACATACAACAATGCCCTAACGGGGAGAAACCAACAAATTGTTTATACATCATAAAACAACATAGGTGAAAGCAAAAAAGCTCTTTATTCATTTAAATATATATATTCATTTATTTACATATACATAAATATCAATTTAATATATTCATCCTAAATGGACTGCCCATCTGATAAAAAAAACACACCCACGGACAGATAGTGTGAGAAAAAGTGCTCGTGATAGATAGAAAGGAGAATAATACATATTCCAATGAATCAAAAACCTATACAAAAAACATTAAAAACAGTCGGTTGGTTCTTTTTTGTTTGCTGCATTAACTCCATTCCAAATCCTCAGAGAGTCTAAGTGAATTTTTTACCGCGGGGCAGGCTGTGCGTCATTTTTAGCAGGCTGTGCGTCAAATTTTCACCGCACAAGGAGTCCAGTTGCAGGAGAGAAGTCTTTTTGGTCCTGAGACTTCAGGGAACAGGAGGCAAGCTCTAGCCAAGCCCTTGGACAGCACTTCTCAGCACAGCCAGAGAGCAGCAAGGAAGCATTCCTTGTCAGAAAAGCAGTCCCAGTGAATCCTTTGGGCAGCCAGGCAGTTTCTCTTGGCAGGTCTGGTTCAGGGATTCTTCACCAGCAGGTTTTGTCCAGAAGTGTCTGTGAGGTAGAGTGTCTACCCCAAGAAGTGTCTAAAGTCTGTGGTTTTGGGCCCTCTTCTTATACCCGTTTTGGCCTTTGAAGTAGGCTTACTTCAAAGGAAAGTCTCACTTGATTGTGAAATCCTGCCTTGCCCAGCAAGGCCTCAGACACACACCAGGGGGTTGGAGTCTGCATTATGTGAGGGTAGGCACAGCCCTTTCAGGTATGAGTGACCACTCCCCCCTCCCTCCTAGCACAAGTGGCTCATCAGAATATGCAGGCTACACCCCAGCCCCCTTTGTGTCACTGTCTGGAGAGAGGTGCAAACAGCCCAACTGTCAAACTAACCCAGACAGGGAATCCACAAACAGGCAGAGTCACAAAAATGGTTCAAGCAAGAAAATGTCCACTTTCTAAAAGTGGCATTTTCAAACACACAACCTCAAAACCAACTTTACTAAAATATGTATTTTTAAATTTTGAGTTCAGAGGCCACAAACTCCATGTGTCTATCTGCTCTCAAAGGGAAGCTATGCTTTAATCATGTTTAAAGGCAGTCCCCAGTTTAACCTGTTAGAGAGACAGGCCTTGCAACAGTGAAAAACGAATTTGGCAGTATTTCACTCTCAGGACATATAAAACACAATAGTATATGTCCTACCTTAACCATACACTGCACCCTGCCCCTGGGGCTACCTAGGGCCTACCTTAGGGGTGTATTACATGTAGGAAAAGGGAAGGGTTAGGTCTGGCAAGTGGGTACACTTGCCAAGTCGAGTTTACAGTTTAAAACTGCACACACAGACACTGCAGTGACAGGTCTGAGACATGATTACAGTCTACTTATGTGGGTGGCACAATCAGTGCTAATAGCCTACTAGTAGCATTTGATTTACAGGCCCTGGGCACCTCTAGTGCACTTTACTAGGGACTTACTAGTAACTCAAATATACCAATCATGGATAAACCAATCAACAGTACAATTTACAGAGAGAGCATATGCACCTTAGCACTGATTAGCAGTGGTAAAGTGCTCAGAGTTCAAAAGCCAACAAAAACAGGTCAGGAAAAATAGGAGGAAGAAGGTAAAAAAGTTTGGGGGTGACCCTGCAAAAAGGGCCAGGTCCAACACACCTATATGGAGGTCAGAGAGCACTTAATAATCTGTCTAGAATGTCCTGAGGGGGGGTCGTACTTCATAGGAGTGCCTGTTTGTAACTCAAATGTATGTTCCAGATCTTGAAGGTCCTAGCGTGGAGGTGGCAGAAACACCTTTTGACATAAATGAACGTGTCACTGTCTTGCAAGAAGTACAACAGTTCTGTGATGACAACGCTTCTGCGAGTGCTGCCTCCATAGGAATTGAGGATGTACCAATAACATCTACCAGCTGGATTCCAAAGGTTGGGTTTCTAGTACGTGAAAAGGTTGCTGTGAAAAAGAAGTTTGGTCCTTCCTATTGTGCACCGGTTCCAGTCCTGGGAAAACAAGGTACCACAACTGTTATATTACCACCACTGCCTGCTTCTAAAGAAAACTGCTTTGTCTCCATCGACAATGTCAAATTACACCATGTGGCCGATCCTGCACAGCAGACCAAGAGGAACAACCAGTAGTACCCGAATCCCTCTCACTACTGGTCAAGATGTCCCTCTATAGGTTTTGAGCAGCAACGCTGATATCTCTCCGAGCTTGGGGAGGGTGAAAAATTATCTTGCCTTAGTTCCACTAATATCTATTGTAACAAGCAACACAGAAATTGCTGATCGATTTGATTCGACCTCTACACAAATGGATGGCGTCATTTACAGTGAATCACCTCTACCAGTCCTCCTCCTTCAAATACGGCTCCAGTTTTTGCATGAACTGCTTCTGGTTATTTTGCAGATATTAATGACACCTTTACGGACTCATTTGCCTCATCTACACCTGAACTGCCAAAAACACATCAGCTGATAAAGTGGCTTAAAATAAATTAATTTATTCTCCCATGGAACTATCTGTGGCTTTATTTGACTGTCTTAGCTTTCCTTCTTTGGATTCGCTTTGTTATTACTTTCTTTCTATTGATACATGGTCATTACCTTCCTGAAAGATCAACAGTTGAACTGGTGGATGAGGTCCTAAAACCCCATTTTTCTTCTCACAAAGTCTGCAGAGACTTGTCTTTCGTGAACATTTCTGCTATCCCAAATCCTGATGAGATTGTTTGGGATAAAGTCACATTTGACATAAACGGCCTGACGGAGGTCATTAAAATACCATATGTGTTTATACTTTCTATGAATTATGTAATAATACTCGGAGTTGTCTCTGATGACTAGGATGTGAAAACAGTTGATTCTATGACGGCTGGGTTGCAGTATTTTACTGTATTTGAAAGTGAGGATGTTTATCAAACCAAAGAAAATTATGGTGACATGTTTTGCTATATTTACTATGGACACCATTTCATTCACAGATTAAGTACCCCAAAGATTTTATTTAACTACACACAATGGAAACATTGTCCAACTCCTCCACAAGGGAGTTCTAAAACATATTCTGAAAAATGTACATATTTTTCTGGGCACAGTGTTAGAAATGCTGCGTCATATTATTTCAAATTACCATTTATTGAAAATGTACATATATTATTGACAGATACGAAATTCATGTATTCAGATTTTTTTGTTTCCCGGTTGGCTATAGAAGGCTATGAATATTGGTTGAAGTTAATTGACTTAAAAAGTGTGTGGGGAATGACAAATTGGCAAATAAGGGGAAAGGAATCTTTATTTAGAGCATGCCTGATACCTGTTCAAATGATATTTTTAAATTAAACTCTACAACAGACAAGTTGTTTTGCTTAGCAAAAATTAAGGAATTGAATGTGCCCTGTATTCCTGCCCCTGCAAAATTTTACAAATGTCAACAGTTTATCAATGCAACAGAAGATCAGCTAGATGAATGGGTCTAAACATTTAATGCTTCACTTGCACATCCTGGTGGGTGGTTCTTGTGGCCAATAGATACCAAAGGGTGTCATAAACGTTTTGTAAACTCCACAGGGGGTTTTAGAAAAAGTAGGCCTGACCCTCTCCATGTGTCATCTGAACACACGGGTATAGTAACAACATACAGTATAAGGAAACTACGTCCGCAATGGTTAAATAGTTCCTCACTAGATGCTGTTAGAGAACACCTCAGTCTCCTGTCTAATAATACTGACTTACAGGATTTCCTGTTAGTCCCCAGAAAACAACACAGAAAATGCTTCTTATATGCATTCTATAATGAAATTTGGAAGCTTTCTCAACAAGAAGCTGCTGCCCGGTCAAGGCAAATAGATCAGGAAAACTTACAGAAGGCATTAGATGTTGTAGATAATGGGATTAGTACCCTGTCTGACTGGATATACACCTTAAACAACATTGTTTCTTCTGCAATAGACATAATACAAAGCAACATGTACTCTTTAGACAGCGGACAGAGTCAACCAAGGGTCAATTATGCAGTTAGGTTGGACACTACAAACACTGAAGGCAGGTCGCATTCCCTGGCAACATGTTAGCGCAAATGTGACATATTTTCCACATTTAATTTAACGTGACAACAACAACTAATGGCAAAAAAGAAGCAACTTATGTCATTTTAAATATTGGAAAATTAGAAAAGTTGCCTTTTACTGTAGCTGAAAAACCATCTGCTGAGTGGTTAATACACGGGGTCATTAATCTGCCTATTTCAACACTTCAATTCACATCCTGCTTAAAACACATTCCAGTGGGCAGATATGAAAGGCTAGGAGAAAGTTACATCCACAAGGTGTGGGAACTACCCTTCTCATACAAATGTCTCAGAGGCATGAAAGAGGTCTTTCTTAGCGGTAGTGAACGCAAGACTTCTGTCAGCCGTTCAATGGTTTGTAAACAGCTGTCCTTGCATGGGGCTTTGGCAGCAAACTTGGTTTCTTATCTGAAGGGAATCCTAGTCCCCTTGATTAGACCTGCATTCCAGGTGCTCTCGAATAGCAGCTATGTTCTCCTTAATAGTGAGAGCTGTTGTGGGATGCGAACCGGAATAGTTTATGTCGTTTCGGTCTCCAAAATTGTTACATGCTTCGGGAATGTACTTTTTCCTCCTACACAACAGATGGAAGTAGCTTAGATTTGGCCCCATATCGCTACTTCAAATGTGAATTTTGACAAGTTCAGCAGACTCAAGGCTTTATTGTTTCAAAAACATGTGGCGCTTTCATCTGCACGCGAGACCTATGCGCTTCAAGTTACGAGGTCGTCGGCAGAGAGACAGTCCCTTTTAAGTACTAACTTTCTGAGACACTTTGGTGAACTCATGGGACAGATATTCAATCTGTCCAGTACTACTGGAATCGCAAATTTCTTTAAGGCTGTTGGTTTTGGTTTTGTTTACACTTTCTCCTCTATATTCGGCTTAATACCTTCAGCCATCCACTCGATATTCTCCAGTATTTTCAGGGGATTTCTGATAATTTTGGCTATGATAGGTGGCATTTTGCTATTGCTACTTTTTTCTGCGCAATGGCTGTCCTGCTGCAACAAGGAGGACTGAAAGCGCTTCCAACAGCGCAGCTGTGTCGAGAACACATGATGCAGTACATTGGAGCATCACTCCTAGAGCAATTGGAGTGTGACTGGTTTTCTGTCATTCAGACCGGTTTTGCATTGTGCGCAGCCCGTGTTTTGGTGCCTCTGGTGCTCTTTTGAATGTGCACTGAAAGTTTGTCTTTCTAAGTAGTGCTTGCTTTCATTGGACGCTGATCTGTTGATGATCTCGCTGAGGATGCATGACCGGACATGTGCCTTGAGGGTGCGTTTGCTACAGGAAGCTGTTTATGAGTTGCCCTTTGTGGATCATGCAGCTCTAAACTCATTGTTGGGCACACCACGGAATGCTGCTCCTTGGTTTTCCTTGGCGATGAACTTCCTACTTTGCCACCTGCCGAAGTGAAAGATTTCCTGTCTTCAATGGTCCCGGATTCAATTGGCAATTTTAAAAATGACTCTGACTTTTGAAATCAGCTTTTCCTGATGCCACAATAAACATTTTAAATTGTCCTTTTAATACATTCTCGAGTGTCTTTAACTTGTCATTATTGACATTCCCATATATATGCCTTAGGTTGAATCTTAGTAGCTTTTATACATATTTCGCTTTTGAACCATCTTTGAACCGGCAAGGGGAGGGTATTGTGTAGCCATTTTAGTTATATTTTTCGACACGTTATTTTAGCAAACTAGGCCTGCCGCTGTACACTTTAACCTACATATGATTTATTCTAGCTTCGTTATATTGTTTTAACAATAGCCACATGTGAGTTCTTGTTTTATTTTCTCTATCTAGCTGTTCTTCGTCTAGGTCAGCAATGCGTTCTTAAACAAGACATTTCTTTCATTCTGTGCTTTTCTCAAGGCTGCAGTAAGATAGGTTGCCGCCAAAAGTGGTACGCTTTGTCTCCAATGTTCACAGAAACATATACACTCTTACATGGGGATCCTTTCTTGGAACATCAGCTGTTTTATTATAAAAACCCTACATTGACCCATGTACATTGGAGGGAGATTCCAGCCAGATGACCACGACTGTATGCTAATTGCTGAGTGCTTCACTGCAGCTGCTTATGTAGCCTACAGGCCTCTTGCTCAGGTATGAGGGATGATGTCTTCCCAGGGAGAACCTGAAGGGCAGAATTAGAGCTTAACATACTGTGCTCTAACAAAGCCTAGGTAGGAACTATCCTTCACAATCTTAGTGACACAATGGTAGCGTTATTTTTATGTTTTACTCTCCTTGTCACAATTTTAATCTTGTTGTGCTTCTTTGTCCTAGTTATTGCAATACATGCTTTATTATTTAAGATGCAGTCCCTTCAATAAAACCTTATTGAACTATACTCTGCCTATGATTGTCCTTGCATATGTGAGACTAATGTAACTGAGAGAAACGGATGAGATCTGAGTGACCACAATTCCCCTGTGGAGTCATTTATGTCATGCGCTCGGTTGCCCAATCATCCCTGCTCTTGGGTGGAGATGAGGCACTGCTAGTTAGCCAGAACAAAACCTGGATTAGGCCGACAGGCGTCACCTGGAGCAGGTTCAGACCCAGTCTCCCTGAATACAACTGATTCTGCTGCCCAAAACCAGTAGTCTCATTAGGATAATGAGAACCTACACAACACATTAATTTCTATGGGTAGATATTCTTATTTTGTTTCAATTAGCAGCCACTAATTTTATTGCTACTTCCTATTTTGTAGGCAACTTGTATAAATGTAGTCTTTTGTTTGGGATTAAGGTTATGGTAAGTTGGTGCTGTTCGCTGGAACAGGTCAATCCTTTTTTTGAATTTTTCTAAAGGGTTTTGAGTGTAGCGGGGATGTGGGACGGAGGTCTAGGGGTTAGCCATAGTGTTGTTCATTGTTTTTTGGAACATTTAGTTGTATTAATAATTGTGTTTTCCACCAAGGAGATCTACCAGGGGTAACCCCCAACGGCTCAATAATTGGATGAAGACAATGGAGCCCCATATATTCATATCATTTGATGCTGAAAAGCCCTTTGATGCAGTGAATTGTCCTATGATGATGGCTAGTCTCCAGCAACTGGGATTTGGTGACAAATTTCTGGCATGGGTGGAGTTGCTATAACAGGCCCTATGCGGCAGTACAAGTTAATGGAGTACTATTGAGTTAATTCCCAATACAAAGAGGCACCCATCAGGGGCGCCCTCTCTCTCCACTCCTATTCGCACTCACACTGGAGCCCCTGGCCTGCTACATTCGTGACAAATCACAGATATGAGGTTTTCAGGCCTCAAATTCTGCTCTAGAGGAAGAGAACATATTGTAATATGCGGATAATAATCTTCTTTATATAACCAATCCTCACACTTCTCTTCCGGCCATTTTTCAGAACTATGGCTGACACTCTGACACTCTGGCTACACCATAAACTGGGGTAAATCAATCAACTACCATGGTCCTCTAACAGAGTCAGAGCACTCCAAACTAAGGGATCAGATCAGCCAACTGAAGATAACTCAAAAGGGATTCCAATATCTGGGAATTGATGCGACATGCAATGCTGAGTGTAGTATTAGCCGCGATGTAGGATAAATATTGTCAGATTTCCGAGCAGACACTGGGCATTGGAAGACACTTCTACTTACGACCATGGGTAGGGCTGCCATGCTTAAGATGATGACTCTTCCTACATTTCTATATGCCTCACAGAATTGCTACTATAGACTACCAGATGAACTCTTTCTGAAAATAGACAAGAAGATAAGACATCTTTTCTGGGAGTACAACCATTTCCGAACTAGCCTGCAGACATTACATAGAAACTGCTATAATGGGGGATCGCCTTACCGGATCTCAAAGCCTAGTATTAGGCAATGCATTTACAGGTAATAAATGATTGGAGCCACGTAGATGGGGCACATCCTACCTATGCTTTGGAAAGAGCATAATTCCACACCAGATCATACCTGCACCATTTAAACAGGGGGTGGAACCAGACACCTCCTACCTGCCACACAGGCGGTGAAAGCGATATGGTATAAAGCATCGAAACATATTGCCTGGGGGGTAAGAGTACATGAGAGACTCCCTTTTGGACGGAAACATTGTTTAAAGAGATTGTTAAATGAAGAGGGTTCACAGGCTGGGATGACATAGACATATCTAAGATAGGTGACCTACTGGTAGATGTAAACTTATAGACATTGATAGAACCTGGAGGCCCCAGAAGTCTTGACGATACTTGAATGGCAGAGAGGGGTAGAGATGTACATGAAAGCGGAAAGAGTGAAATATAAACCTAGGGTATGTCCCAGTAAATTTCATAAAATATGGGGCCCCTGGATCACATATTATGAGCTTGACCCATAAATGAACATGAGTCAAAATAGATGCGGTCACTGTAGTTGTTTCGGTGTCCCTGTGCCTCTAGCCCCTCAATGAAAGCATAGCATCCTTCTTATAGGAATCTCTGTTAGTAACGCTGAGTCCTGTAATATTGTTTAGTACATCTTGTACACCTTCATCATCTTTATTTTTTTTTGCTGGGAAACTGTCAAAGATTTGTTGTTTGAATTGATGAAAATTAATAAAACTATTTAAAAAAATAATAATAGTGTTTTTCATTACTGTGTAATTTGGGGTTTTAGCACACTGTTTTAGTATTGTATCACTGTGTTATCCTACATTGTGTTAAATTACCTATTTTATGATGATTAAGGGCCTCATTACGAGTTTGGCAGTCGGACCGCCAGATCGCCATGTTGGTGGTCCTTGAAAAGACCACTGTGGCGGCCGTCTTCCAGACCGCCCTATTACGAGTCATACAGGCAGGACCGCTGACCGCCAAGCAAAAAAAGGCAGCCCTCCAGCATTGTGGCAGCCAACCAACCAGCTTATTACAAGCACACATGTCACTGTGATGGTCCTGTCATGGCAGTCAGCCAATGGCAGTCAAGGTTAGGCAGGTTCGCAGTCAGCAAAGTAACACACAACTGCACGTTGAATGAATTCAATAACAACACAGCTGGCACACATTGGTCAAGTGGACACACCCGCAAAGCACACTATAAAACACAACCCCTCACAGACCACAATCCTTTGCACTTACATAGCAAGACAAAGAAGTCAGAGCAACTGAAATCCGTCAAATATAGATTAGGCACCTCTTTTTTTCACCATCCCATTGAACATCCTGCACACACTTTTGTCTGGTCACACCCCATTGCACTTTACCTGTTAAGTAATTCCCTGTCACACTCATTACACTCATTAGTCTTTTTTTACACCATGTCACATTCCAAAAAATCCTTGTTTTTCTGCAGATGAATTAAGAGTCATGGAGATGAAATCATAAGAGTAGAGCCACAAATGTTTGGAGCACAAGTCCAGCACACTCCTCTCAGTAGGAAAATAGAAATATTGAACAGGATCATCGACAGAGTGAATGCTGTAGGCACCATCCTGTGCACAAAAGAGGGCATCAGGAAAAGGTGGAACAACTACAGGGGCAAGTCCATTTCCAGGTCTCCTGGGGTTTTAGGTTTAGTGCCGGGGGTGGGGGGTCGGGGTATTTTCTGGTTTAGGGGCGGGGGTGGAGGGGAGGTTGGGGTTTTAGGTTTAGGGCCGGGGTGGGAGGTCGGGGCATTTTTTGGTATAGGGGCGGGGGTGGGGGGGTTAGGGTTTTAGGTTTAGGGCCGGGGGTCAGGTATTTTCTGGTTTAGGGGTGGGGGCAGTGGTGGGGGGTTGGGGTTTTAGGTTTAGGGCCGGGGGTGGGGGGTCGGGGTATTTTCTGGTTTAGGGGCGGGGTGAGGTTTTAGGTTTAGGGCCAGGGGTGGGGGGTCAGGGTATTTTCTGGTTTGGGGGTGGGGGGTTGGGGTTTTAGGTTTAGGGCCAGGGGTGGGGGATCGGTATTTTCTGGTTTAGGGGCGGGGGCGTATGTGGCGGGTCGGGTTTTAGGTTTTGGGCCAGGGGTGGGGTGTCGGGGTATTTTCTGCTTTAGGGGGGGGGCAGGGGTGGGGGGTCGGGGTTTTAGGCTTTAGGGGTGGGTTGGGGGGTCGGGTAATTTTAGGTGTGGAGTGGGGGGTTGGGGGTTGAGGTTTAGGGGCAGGGTGGGGGCTCGGAGTAGTTTTAGGGGTGGGGTTGGGGTACATTAGCTTTCAGGGATGGGGTGGGGATTGGGGTTGTTTTAGGTTTTGGGGATAGGGTGTGGGTCAGTTTTATGGGGGGGTGGAGGGTTGGGGTTTTAGGTTTTAGGGGTGGGTTGGGGGTCGGGTAATTTTAGGGGCAGGGTCAGGGTTGGGGGGGGTTAGGTTTAGGGGCAGGGTGGGGGGCTCAGAGTAGTTTTAGGGGTGGGGGTTGGGGTACTTTAGATTTCAGGGATGGGGTGAGGTTGGGGTTGTTTTAGGCTTTGGGGGTAGGGTGGGGGTTAGTTTTGGGGCGGGGGTGGGGGGTTGGAGGGGTTTAGGTTTAGGGGCAGGGTGGAGTAGTTTTAGTGGTGGGGGTACTTTAGGTTTCAGGGATGGGGTGGGGGTTGGGATTGTTTTAGGTTTTGGGGGTCAGATTTACGGGCGGGGCGGGGGTAGTTTTAGGGGCAAGGGTGGGGGGTTGGTGTGGTTTTAGGGAGGGGGTGGGGGGTCGCGGTCATTTTTAGGGGTGGGGGTGGGGGGCCAGGGGAGACACATGCAGGAACAATGGATGCCTATCACTAATGCCTTTACCAGGAATGCCTTTACAACGAAAAATTGTTGTTAAGGCATTCGTGGTAAAGGCATTAGTGGTAACAACGAGGTCGTTGTTCCGACCTCGTTGTTCAGGCATTCGTTGTTCCGGCAGGCGTCGTTCCGACATACATCCTTCTAGGATCCATGACATGTCCCAAAATGACAATGTATGCACAAACATAAATGCAGCCTGCATGCAGATATGTAAAACATAACAGTTGACAAGTACTGGAGAGTAGTGAGAGTGACCTGACTGCAACTCCTAGCAGTCCCTGTTTCAGCAGCTACAACCACCAGCCCAGTGTTTTCTTGTATGGTGACCTGTTTGTCAACTCACAAATTAACTTCACTCACCTGGGGGGGAATAACATTGGTCAAGTGTGTGTAGTAGAGGGAGTGACCTGACTGCAACTACCAGGAGGCACTGTTTCAGTAGCTCCAACCACCAGCACAGGGTTCACTTGCACAATTACCCTTGTTTGTGAACTCACAATTGAAGTGTACTCACCTGGGGGATACCATTTGTCAAGTGTGTGTGGTACAGGTAGTGACCTGACTGCAGCTCCTATCAGGACCTGTTTCTGTCACTCCAACCACAAGCACAGTGGTCACATGCTCCAATACATCTGCTTGATGTACAGTGTGTTGAATTCACTGGTGACAAGATGTCATTTTCGGGCCACCTTCCCAGGTGCAACTGATCTGCACATCTCAGCAGCTGCTTGAGTCTAAATGAGTTGGCATGCTTTACACATGTTGTGTTAAATCACCCAACACCATGGTTACGTGCCACAATTGGTTTAACTACAACTTAACTTTGTACAAGCTCTCTGCTTACTGTAACTTTAAACCGTTGATAGTAGATGTCACACAACAACCAGTACCAATGTATGTTTTACATCAACAGGTAGATCTGTCACTGGGCACATGGAGGGCATGGAACAGACTGCCACTACCCACTGGATGAAGCCCTTAGTGACGACACCCCTAGACATCTGGACATTGAGGACAGTTCTGGCCCATCTGGGCAACATGGTCAGACGGCAACAGTCAGTCTCACTGTGCCCACAACATCACCACCCAGCCCTGTTGCATCAACATCACAGGCAACCATTCGCCTCCCAACCTATGTCCCGAGCACAGTGTCTACCATTTCATGCACCCCAAACATGGATCCTGAGTTGCAGTGCAACACTTCAGACAATGAGGGTCCAGGAACAAGTTGGAGGGGTACCATGTGGCAAGGGCACAGGTCAATGTGGGTAGGATGCGTGCAAAGGATGATCTGGGACAGCGGGCTGAGGCCACTTGGACTTCTCTTGCCGGGACACCATCAGCTACATCTTGGGGGTCTCTCGGGAGTCCTAAGGTGTGATGGGTCAGGTGTTGATGGAACTCCAGGAAATCAAGCAGCTACAGAGGGATATGCATTGGGACGTGCTGGAACAGATGGGGCCCCACAATAACAACATGGCCTCCCTAACAGGGGTGTTGAAAGACATACATACCATCCTGAGCAGGGCTTTTCAACACCAGTCTACCCCTTCCTTTGGCCAATCAACAGCAGGCCTAGCAAAATCGGTGCTAGGGGAACAGCAAAGCCCAGAAACCCCTGCCTCTGTACCAACAGATCCACCCCATGCAAGTGAGGACATCCAGCAAAAAATCCAGGAGGTGCAGGTGGCAAGACATCCACCACTGCCAGCAATAACCTTCTTCCTTAAGGACCTCCTTTGTGTGTTACACATTCTCTCTGGACTGATCCTGAACCACCTACCATTTCCAATAAGAGGAGTACTCTGGACTTTGGACTCCCAGTGGTGTGGCATCTACTCCAATGAATTGATTCACTATGACTGGCCCCTTCACATTTGATTTTTTGTTGAGTCATGTCACATATTTTTTCTATTAGTCATAGCTGCACAATAAAATCACCCTTTACAGACTCTTTTGACTGCTGATTTTGATTTCTTATTTATCCACGTATATATGTCAGACCTTGTGAACCATACAATGATGATCCAAGCAACTTGTACAAGATGGGATATGTACACATTGTCCAGCTTAGGATTAAAACCTTCAGATACAAATACACACATACAAGTTTCTGCTCAAACTAACACTTTTACTTTTACTAAAGTGTGCAGCATATAGGCTGTCAATTGGTCAGGACTATTGGAAATCAAAAGTGATTGACTCTTATTGAGTGTTAGAAATGGGGTCTCTAATTGGCAGAGGTATATGCCCTTGTCCAAGTAGGGATCACAATCCTAGTCAGAGTAAGTCACACACATTCCAAATTATCCTCTGCCCACCCTATGGTAGCTTGGCACTAAGCAGTCAGGCTTAACTTAGAAGGCAATGTGCAAAGTATTTGTGTGATAAATCATACAGTAACACAGTGAAAACACCACAAAAATGCACCACGCATGGTTGGAAAAATAGATAATATTTATCTAGTTAAAATAAGGTCAAAACGATAAAGATTCAATAAGCACAAGTTGAAATATCACTTTTGCAAGTTTAAAAAGAGTCTTAAATCTTAGAAATCAACAGTTGTATCTTGATTAAGCAAAGTATCTGGCTTGCATCAAAAATAACATGCAGGAACACCGCAGAGGAGGAGATGCGTGGAAAAGTATGGTGTTCATCAGATTTTCCAACAAGACACAGGCGTAATTTCTTTCCACGCTGCAAAGGGCGTTGCGTTGATCCGGTAGGGCGATGCGTAGAATTTTCTGTTGCATAGCAGGCGCTGCGTCGATTTTCCACTTGGGGAATCGGCTGCGTTGTTCCATTTGGCTGTGTGTCGATCCAGTAGGGTGGTGAGTTTAATTTTCTGTCACAAGGCAGGCGCTACATCGGATGTCCACTCAGGAAGTCAGGCTCCATCATTCCATTTCAGCTGTGCGGCGATTTCTCAGTCAAAAGGCAGCTGTGCCTCATTTCCGGCAGGCTGTGCATCGATTTTCAGCGCACAAGAAATTTCCTGAAGAGATGAAGTCATTTTGGTCCTGAGACTTCAGAAATCAGGAGGCAGGCTCAATCCAAGCCCTTCGAGAGCACTTCTCAGCAAAGTCAGAGGGCAGCAGGGCAACAGCAGGGCAGCAGTCCTTCTCAGCAAAGCAGTCCAGATCAGTCCTTTGGGCAGCCAGGCAGTTCCTCTTGAAAGGTTGCAGGTTCAAGTCCAGAAGTGTCTGAGACATTGATTGGAGACAGGCTGTAAGGCACAGGTGTATTTTAAGTGCAGAGAAATGTTCACTTTCTAAAAGAGGCATTTCTAAAATGGTAATATAAAATCCAACCTCACCAATAAGCAGGATTTTCTATTACCATTCTCGCCATACTAAATATGACCTGGTTACCCCTTTCTGATCAGAATCTACCAATATATGAGGCCAGTTCTAATGCCATCCTATGAAAGGAGCTGGCCTCACAGTAGTGGAAAACAAATTTTGCACTACCAGGACATATAAAACACACATGTAAATGATCTGCCTTTTACCTACATAGCACCCTGCCCTATGGTTTACCTAGAGCCTACCCTAGGGGTGACTTATATGATGATAAAAGAGGTATTTAAGGTTTGGCAAGTACTTTTAAATGCCAGGTCGAAGCAGCAGTGAAACTGCACATACAGGCCTTACAATGGCAGGCCTGAGACATGGCTAAGGTGCTACTTATGTGGGTTCCACAACCAGTGCTGAAGACCCACTAGTAACATTCAATCTACAGGCCCTGGGCACATGTAGTGCACTTTACCTGGGACTTAGAGGTAAATCAAATACGCCAATTGGGAAAGAACCAATGTAACCATGTTTAAGGGAGAGAGCATATGCACTGGTTAGCAGTGGTAAAGTGCACAGAGTCCTAAAACCAGCAAAAACAGTGTCTGAAAAGTGGAGGGAGGCAGGCATAAAGTTGGGGGATGACCACACTAAGACTGCCAGGTCTAACACTGAGTAAATGAACATGTTGACAGGTATGGACCTCCACACCACGGTAGGAAGGGATTTGTCAAACATTGTCTCATAGAATAGGCAAACATTGATGTGGTTCATGTAAGCAGCTTGATCCTTATCACATAATACAGCTAAGTAATCCAACACCATATAATCCAGTATACAGACAGATGGCAGGACAACAGTCCCTGATCACAGAGCCATCATAATCCAATGCCCATGCATCTGGTAGTATGACACAAACATACATCAGAGTTGGCGCACAGGCACTGTGGCCTACAATGATAAAACACATTTACAGCTAGATTACAGGTCAGACAAAAATAGTTTTTTAGCAATGTGAAGGAAAAATGACTTGGTTGTAAGCTAGGACTACATATGTCATGCCCACATGAACACAAACTCTGTGACCTACATTACCTGGAACAATCCATGTCCACTTCGTATGTCAGAACAGTATCACATAACTGCCAATGTCACAAATCTGAAATGCCCACATGAAGATGCCATGGTGAAGGTACCTGTACAAAGAGCAACACAAGGAGTATAGACTTGAAACTATACATATGACACAAGTCACATGGCAAGCATATGAAAAACAAAGTACATTGAAAAGAAACTGACACAAACAAAGCCCATCATCAACTTGGATATGTGTCAAATGCCATTTCATCAAGCAGCCTTTGGCTGATTATTGCAGAGTATTAACACTCAACTCAAAACATTCTCACAACTACATTTCATCACACAGTCATAGTCATGACATCACAAGGATTACTTACTTACACTCATGAGAAGTAGCTGTGAATGAGATCTCCTTGCAAGTCAGCTCCTTCCTTTTCACCACTGTCATCCTCACTTGGCATGTCAGGATTCTCACCCGTTGGCACTGCAGGATCCCCCTCCTCTGGGATGTATGGGATATTCCTCCACAGGATGATGTTGTGGAGCATTCAGCATGCCACAGTGATCTGACACACTTTCCGGGGTGAGTAGAGGAGAGATCCACCAGTCCTATCCAGACACCTAAATCTGGCCTTCAGAAGCCCAAATGCCCGCTCAGTGGCTTCTATGTACTTCCATGGGCCTTACTGAAGTGGATATTCCCTGGTGTAGTTGGATTCCTCAGTCGCTTCAACAACCAAGGGCGGTGTGGATATGCTGAGTCTCCTGTTAAGGAATGGGACAAAAGTGAACCACTAAGTCCCTCACTTCATGATTGTAGCACCTATCATTGCTCATACATGATCAGGACAGATGTGACTTACCAACCAGCCAGGCCCTCTCTGAATGCAGTTGTGAGATCAGCTGGGGTATGGTGCTGTTACGCATTATGAAAGAATCATGTGCAGATTCCAGATAATGGGCACACATATGTGAGATGTAGAGATCTGTCAAACATCTGTCAAACAAACAACTTGCACGTTGATGGAATGGAAGTTCTTTCTGTTGCGCTAGACTTGTTCAGTGGCCTACGATGGCACCAAGCCAACATGTGTGCCATCAATGGTCCCAACCACATGTGGGAGTTGGGCATAACCATAAAGTCAGCCTTCACATTGGCTAAATTCTCATGTCGGGGGAACCTGATATAGTTGTCAATATGCTTCACCATTGCTGAGAGGAAATCCTTCAACACCAGACTGAACATAAATTGGGACATACCAGCAGATAGGGCCACTGTATGTTGGAAGGACCCTGTGGCCAGACAGTACAATACTGGCATGACTTGTACAATATGTGGTAATTAGGTTGGATTACTAATGGCTGGCATCAGATCTGGCTCCAACTGACGGCACTATTGTTTGCCTATCCAGACAGCATAACTGAATTATATGCCATTGCTCCATGGTCTAAAGGTCTGGCAGTGGATGGTAGATAGAAGGTTGTGGCATCCTCCCTCAGTACACATCACAGCTGGCAACTACACAAGGGTCACATGTGACCCCCATGGCTGTCAACACATGGTCAAAACATGGATTTGGACGAAACTCAAGTATCTGCTACACAATTGTCTTTCAAAATGTGACTGTATTTTCTGACCGGCAAAAAGACAGCAGGCGCTGGTAGACTGTGCACTGCAGTCAAATGACATCTGTGCCCTGCAACACAATGGACTGGTAGTTGTGTAGAAGGACCTACATGACAAGACAGAATAAGGATGTTTGTGATGCTATCAATCAATCAATAAATCAATTTCTGAAGCACACTACTCACCCGGTACGGTCTCAAGGGGCTGCGGGGGTGTAGTGGCCAGTTACTCAAAAAGCTGCTCAAAAAGCCATGTTTTTAGGGTGCTTTCTGAAAGTTAGTAGGTCTTGGGTCATGCGTAGGTTGGTGGGGAGAGAGTTCCAGGTCTTGGCGGCAAGGTGGGAGCAGGATCTGCCGCTAGAGGTGGTGCGTTGGATGCGGGGGACTGTGGTGAGGTCGGCGGAGCGGAGCTGGGGAGTAGGTGTGTGGAAGTTTACTCGTTCGTTGAGGTAGGCCGGTCCGGTGTTGTGGAGGGCCTTGTGAGCGTAGACGAGGACTTTGAAAATGATCCTTTTGTTGATGGGCAACCAGTGTAGTGATCTAAGGTGGGTGGATATGTGTTCATGGCGAGGGAGGTTGAGGATGAGTTGTGCAGTTGCGTTCTGGATTTGCTGGAGTTTTCTTTGAAGTTTGGCTGTGGTCCCAGCGAAGAGGGCGTTGCTGTAGTCCAGACTGCTGCTGAGGAGGACATGGGTAACTGTTTTTCTTGTTTCTAGGGGTATCTATTTGAAAGTCTTGCATAGCATGCGAAGTGTGTTGAAGCAGGAGGATGCTATGGTGTTGATTTGCTAGGTCATGGAGAGGGATGAGTCCATTATGATGCCAAGGTTGCATGCGTGGGTGGTGGGTGCTGGGGGTGATCCGAGGGTGGTGGGCCACTAGGAGAAGTTCCATGCTGTCTTGTTGGGGCCGAAGATGACAATCTCGTTTGTTTGAGTTCAATTTGAGGTGGCTTGTTGTCATCCATTTGCCGGTGTCGAGGAGTCTGGCATGCAGGTTAATCTTGGCGGTGGCTGAGTTCTTGGTGAGGTAGATGATGAGCTGGGTGTCGTCAGCATAAGAAATGATGGTGATGCCGTCGGGGTGGAGGATATTGGCGAGAGGAGCCATATAGATGTTGAAAAGGGTGGGGCTGAGGGAGGATCCTTGGGGGACCCCACAGATGATCTTGGTGGCTGTAGACCGGAAAAGAGGAAGGCAAACTCTTTGGGTTCTTTCGGAGAGGAAGGAGGTGAGCCAGTCCAGGGCCTTGTGGCTACAACACATATACTGTAAGTGTGACGCAGTCTAGAAAGCCAAATTCAGTATTTCAGGCCACCAAAATGGTGTATGCCTTATCTACTGCACTGGACATTAGGAACCACCCGCGACTGCTGGTGGTAGTCTTCTGGGCATTAGGTGGTTCCAACTGCAGTGGCCACAGCTATAGGCTAAGGTTGTTGCCTGTGGCATTTGTGGCCCAATGGCTGTGTCCATCAGTGGTGATAACTGCAAATGTGGTGGACATGACTGCCATGTTGTGCAAATTCACTCACTTGACTGCTGCCTGCAACATCTCCACGACCTGAGCTGCTGTGTACTGCCTCTGGAAACAATCATGCCATGTCCAGCAGGTAATAGGGCCTCTGCAGGTAAGTACCTCACTGGCACAATTGACTCTGTTCAACACCAGCCTTTCTCTCCTCATAGGCTACAGTGTGCCCCTGTTCGCCAGTTAGACTTATTGGCCCTCATTCGGACCTTGGCGGGCGGCGGAGGCCGCCCGCCAAAGTCCCGCCGTCAAAATACCGTACCGCGGTCGCAAGACCGCGGCGGGTATTTTGACTTTTCCCCTGGGCTGACGGGCGGCCGCCGAAAGGCCGCCCGCCAGCCCAGGGGAAAACGACCTTCCCACCATGAAGCCGGCTCGTAATCGAGCCGGCGGAGTGGGAAGGTACGACGGGTGCTACTGCACCCGTCGCGTATTTCACTGTCTGCTATGCAGACAGTGAAATACTAGCGGGGCCCTCTTATGGGGGCCCCTGCAGTGCCCATGCCATTGGCATGGGCACTGCAGGGGCCCCCAGGGGCCCCGCGACATCCCCTACCGCCATCCTGTTCCTGGCGGGCGAACCGCCAGGAACAGGATGGCGGTAGGGGGTGTCAGAATCCCCCATGGCGGCGCAGCGAGCTGCGCCGCCATGGGGGATTCAAATGGGCAACGGAAAACCGGCGGGAGACCGCCGGTTTTCCATTTCTGACCGCGGCCAAAGCGCCGCGGTCAGAATGCCCAAGGGAGCACCGCCGGCCTGTCGGCGGTGCTCCCGCCCCCGTTGGCCCTGCAACACCGCCAGGGTCATAATGAGGGCCATTGTGTGCCTGTTGTTGCAGTCTGTGTGGTATTAATGGGATGTACATTGTGCAGGTATTGGTGTCCAGTACGATATGCTATGTTAATTTACATTCTGTTGTGTGAGGTTTTTGCGGTCCTAGATCGTCTTTGTGTTGGATGCACATAACTAGGCAAGGATACTTTACTGCCATCCAATGACATCTCTTTCTTCATGATGGTTGGTCACATAGCAGAAATTATGCCATGCATACCTTTGTATGTTGAATGCCATCTCTGTAGGATAGAAACATATGTAGAAAGGAGTGTTCTGTGGTACAAGTACATACCACAGACCCACCCTCTGAAGTGGCACGAGTCTGCATTTGGTACGCCACAGGTCCACACATGCCCTGGGAAGACACTTTCTGCACTGCACACACCATGCCAGCCCCTTCATTGTCACTCAAGTGTAATGGTGGTCTACAGTTGCCTGTAGGGACTCTATGCTGTAAGTCAATCTCACAGAGTGTGAATATGTTGGTCCTTTTCGGCCTGAGGAGTTTACCCTTCATAAACTACATATGTGTGTAGTGTTTCATTGTGATCACAGTACATGTTGCTGGAGCATGGGCTATCTGATATGGGAGGCTTGCTTAGTCATGGTAGGCCCTGAGCAGGGTAGTGTGTTAGTCTGCAGATGGATACAAACATATGTAATCATGTGCCATTACTTATTGGCTTGTGTGCTTTACACTTGTGCCGTGTTGACAAATTTAAAATGTCTAGCTTGGTATTTCTGACATGAGTGTGACTCAACCATTTGTGCCAAAACTTGAGATTGTAATCTCTTGATTTTTTTCTTGCATCCATGCAGGTAAATGACCATCAGAAGAAGGAGATATGGAGAGTCATTGCCCAGAAGGTGCGGACCCTGGGAGTCCACAGCTGGAAGAGCGCCCACTGTCACAAGAGGTGGGAGGACCTGAGATGCTGGGCCCAGAAGATTGCAGATCTCCAGCTGGGGCTGTCCTCCCAACATGGGCCATGGTGCACGTCGGACCATGACCCCCCTAATGGCCTGCATCGTGGAGATGGTGCAACCAGACCTGATTGGGCATTTGAGGGGAGCACAGCAGCTGCAAGTGGGTGGGTACAGGACATACTCCTGCCTGTCACATTGTCAAGTAATTGTGTTAGGTTATGACATATCCCCCTGACAATCAGGGTGAACCATGTGTGGCACAGTAGATGAGAGACTGTGTGTGTAGATATGTTATGTGGTGCATATTGATGTGCCTTACCTATTGGTCCAGGGGCCTAGGACACATCTGGGTCCACAAACAAACAAACAAATTGCTCTCCAGGAACAACACATGACTGTGTACGTTGATCAATCAAGTAATGTTTGTTGGCCATAATAAAAGAAGTGATGGATCACAGTCCTCAGTCATGTGTCTGGTCAAATGAGTATATTGGCATCTGCTACCCAGAGCAATTTGTCATCAGCATGTGATGAGTGCTGGTGCCTCACTACTGTCCATCACAGTTGCCAACATTCCTTGTGCCTATATGTTAGCATGTGTCTCTTTCTCTTTTGACAAAATGTGTACACTGCTGTTTCATGCATGGTCTACCATTGTTCATGGGATGATTTCTGTATTCCCTCACATGTGTGCATGCCAACCTGTGTTTGGGATCGGACATTTGCAAAGCGGGTTCATATCATGTGGTGCCACAGACAGGTGTGTGTCACCATTGATTGTTGGCTGACACATACCCTCAACAGTCATTGCACATCATTTAGCATGTACAACTGAAGTAGCAATGAGGGACATGATGTGTATTATTAGATTGTTAGCCACAATTTGAATTTCCATGCCACTAATGTGGCATTATGTGTGAAAGTGCCCTGCACATGGGTAATGGGGAAGGTTTGCAACCTCACTAATGGCATGCATCATGGAGCGACTTGCGGTTATGTTGGAATCATATGTGTTTGGGTTCACAGACATCTGGGATTGAAGGACCAAAATGGAGACAGTAATGTAGGTTCCCAATGGGCTACAGGTTGATGGCCTTGTCAAAATGCTTTGCCTCTCCAACATACAGAGGACTAATGGTGTGTCTACTGGTGCAATCAGAGTATGTCATTGTAAGGGGTGCCAGACATTAGTGGTGATTTCTCTAGGCTGATTCATTGTGTTGTGGATTTTAGGGACATATCTCCCTGTCAATTTGCACACTTTGCTACAATGCACATTTCCTTGCCAAATGTTTGGCATTTCTGAGCAACATTACCACTACCTCCATGACTCCACTGGGACAAAGTTCACTTGGTGAAGTGTGCATATGTTTCCAGTGTGGTATGAGTATTTCCATGTCACCTTCTCTAGGCTACTGTACTGTTGTCACCATGTTCTGGGAGCATCATTTCACAATGTTGTGTCATTGTGTATGTGACAAATAGATGTCTCTATGACTTTGTGTGAATCTGTGGGAATTAAATTGGCACTGATCTACTATTGTATGACACCAGGTAACTGATGTATGCTCCATGAGGCAAAGCCATGAAGGCGATGTGGTGCCCTACTTGTTCAATGGTTACTGTGTTTGCACAGCTTCAGTCATGCAATGCCAATTGTCTGAGATCCTGATTTTCCTGTGGGCAACTGTTCAGATGGCATTTATGTATATGGTATTGTACATGTAGGAGCCACTTTGATGTAGTGTGTTGCTGGGGACTACTTGACATTATGGTAATATTGGCTAATCACAGCTGTTGTTCGAGTGTGTTCAAAAACATGTGGTGACCCTTTTTCTCTTTGTATTTGCAGACACAATTTTCACACACAATCCAAATTATCCTGTGCCCACTCTCTGGTATCTTGGCACTGAGCAGTCAGGTTTAACTTAGAAGGCAATGTGTAAAGTATTTGTGCAATAAATCATGCAATAACACAGTGGAACACCACAAAAATACACCGCAGTGTTTAAAAAATATATATTATTTATCTGATAAGATGCAGGTCAAAACGATTAAAATGCAATAAGAATACGTAGGAATATGACTGTAAAAATGATAATGTGTCTTTAGTCTTTAAAAGCAACAAATGTCTGTTGCAAGCACAAAGTACCTGGTTTGCATTCAAATTCTCCGCAAGGGACCGCAGATAAGGAGATGCATGGAAAAGGAGGAGGTGTGCGTCGATTTTTCTGGTGCACACAGGTGATGCGTTGTCGAGTTTTCACACAGGGCAGGCCTTGCATTGATCTCCGGTGCGTAGATGGGAATCCTCTTCGGGTTGTGGACAACCCGGGGACGATGCGTTGAAATCCAGTACTGGCAGGATGAAGTCACAGGGGCTGCGTCAATCTGGTGGGCGTTGTGTGGAAATTTCTACGGCACAGCAGGCACTGCGTTGATTCCTCTCAGGAAGTCAGGCTGCGTCATTCCGGCTCGGCTTTGCGTCAATCCAGTGTGCTGTGCGTCGAACTTCCGGTCGCTACACTGGTGCTGCGTCGATCTTCTCCTTGTGAAGTTGGGCTGCGTTGTTCCAGTTCGGCGTGCAGTGATTTTCTCACCGCGATGCAGGCTGTGCATCTTTTCTTGCACGCTGTGTGTCGATTTTCACCGCACAGGGAGTTTCCTGAGACTTCAGGGAACGGGAGGCAAGCTCTATCCAAGCCCTTGAAGAGCACTTCTTCAGCACAGCCAGAGAGTAGCAGGGCAGCAGGGCAGCAGGGCAACAGCAAGGCAGCAGTCCTTCTCAGAAAGCAGTCAGGTGAGTCCTTTGGGCAGCCAGACAGTTCTTCTTGGCATGTTGCAGGTTCTGGTTCAGGTTCTTCTCCAGGAAGTGTCTGAGTTGGTAGGGGCAGAGGCCCTGTTTAAATACCCAAATGTGCCTTTGAAGTGGGGGAGACTTCAAAGAGTGGCTTAGAAGTGCACAAGGTCCCCTTTCAGTTCCATCCTGTCTGCCAGGGTCCCAGTAGGGGGTGTGGCAGTCCTTTGTGTGAGGGCAGGCTACTGTCCTTTGACATGTAAGTATCAGGCCCTCCATCCTCCCAGCCCAGGAAGACCCATTCAATATGCAGATGTATGCAAGTGTAACTGAGCATCCTTTGTTTGGGGTTTGTCTGAGTAAATGCACAAGGGAGCTGTCAACTAAACCTAGCCAAACGTGGATTGTAAGGCACAGAAGGATTTTAGTGCAGAGAAATGCTCACTTTCTAAAAGTGGCATTTCTAAAACAGTAATATTAAATCCAACTTCACCAGTCAGTAGGATTTTGTATTACCATTCTGGCCATACTAAATATGACTTTGTTACTCCTTTCAGATCAGAATATACCACTCAAACAGTATTTGAGAGTCGCCCTAATGTTAGTCTATGAAAGGAGCAGGCCTCACAGCAGTGCAAACCGAATTTAGAGGTTTTACACTACCAGGACATGTAAACTACACAGGCACATGTTCTGCCTTTTGTCTACACAGCACCCTGCCCTGTGGGTTACCTAGGGCCTACCTTGGGGGTGACTTATATGCAGAAAAAAGGAGAGTTTTAGGTTTGGCAAGTACTTTTGAATGCCAAGTCGAATTAGTAGTGAAACTGCACACGCAGGCCTTGCAATGGCAGGCCTGAGACATGGTTAAGGGCTGAAGTGGGTGGCACAACCAATGCTGCAGGCCCACTATTAGTATTTAATCTACAGGCCCTGGGCACATATAGTGCACTTTACTAGGGACTAATAAGAACATTAAATAAGCCAATTGGGTATGATCTAATGTCACCATGTTTTAAGGGGGGGGAGCATATGCCCTTTAGCATTGGTTAGCAGTGGTAAAGTGTGCAGAGTCCTAAAACCAGCAAAAAGAGTGTCCAAACGGTGGAGGGAGGCAGGCAAAAAGTTAGGGGTGACCACCGTAAGGCTGTCAGATCTAACAAACACAAACACCACAAGACACACCAGCACAGAGGCACTCAACATACACCCACAAACACATCAACCAGCACTTCACCAGACACACCTACCACCCCCACTGACTCACACACCACATCCAGCATACCCCAAGACACCACCGCAACAGCCAGTGACATATCTACCACATTCACCATCCCACAGACACCACCTCAACAGACACACAGACATCCACCACATTCGCCATACCCACAGACACCACCCCAACAGACACACAGACATCCACCACATCCACCATACTCGCAGACATCACCCAAACACACAATCATCCACCACTCCATCACTCAACACCTCCACCTCCCAGCCCCAAGTCATGCTAATGCCCACACATGCAACAGACACCACACAAAAACAAAATCATACCTCACACATGCACACACCCATGTTTTAAAGCAAAGTTTTCTTTTCGACCTTTCAACCTTGCCCTTTCCCCTTTTCCCTCCAAACTACCTCCCAAAACCAGGAGGCTCCCACCCACATCCCAACCCATCTCTTCACATCCAAGTCCTCACCTGTCACACCTGCCCCTCTGCAAGCACCCATACTCCTCCCCAGAAGAAGAAGCCCACACCTCCAAAGAAACAATCTACCCCTCCCAAATCCACACATCCCAAGTCTGACCCCCGGCCCCCCCAGGATGATCCCTGAGGTGCCTTCCTGCCAACTTGATGCTCGTCCTATCAGTGATATGAGTCAAGTTTGGGCACAGTACTGTGCAGAGACTTTAAAATGGACTGGCTAAGGGCCTTTGCTAGTATGCATTTTCACTTCAATAAACCCAAATTGTTTTTTTTTAGGTACACATTTGTCCTGCAATTTCGTTTTCTACTTTTATGTTGTTCTTGAGTAACTTGTGTTTTCTGCCTACAGTTGTGTGTTTCAGCCTGCTTGCTGATCCATTTGTTGTTGTTTGCAATATCTGACTTTGTGGGCAGTGCTGGTGTCACCTAAGACAAAGGTAGATAACTGTATGGATATAAGGGCGTTATTGCAATTGGTATGTAATTGCATTGTGTTCTGTTTGGTATGGTAAGTATTTCATCTTGTGTGGGCCAATGTCAGCATGTATAGTGTTAGGCTCGTCCCCCTGATATGGATTGTGTGGCAACTTCAGTTTTCTTTATGCAGACATGGAGGGTGTTCAATTGTGCTAGCTTCCTTTGCATTTGACTGAGCACGTATCCCTTTTGATGTATGTACCTTTCAGCTACTTCATCTAGATGTATGGCTTATGCTGTTGCTGTTGTTTTTGCTTTCTTGTCTTGCACTTCCACATTATGCAGATACGCATGTCACTTGCCTCTACTATTGTTTGTCCCTGAGATACCTGAAGGGCCAGTTCCTGTTCAAATGTTGTTTTAGGGGTGTGTGTGCAAAGTGTAATATGTCCCAAGGCAGCATTCTTTCCTGAGTCCTCCTGATGCCCCCATCCCTATTGTGTAGATATTGTTTGCATATGGAGCTTTATATATTTGTCTCTCAAACTATTGTTTATCCCATTGTCCTTCCATTGTGTTGCAATGTGGGTGATGTGTTGGTCCATTGCAGGGCTGTTTCATGGGAGGGACATTTGTGTTCTATTACACATCCATATATATGTGTGTTGAATCTGATGACAGTCCATGGCATGTGTGCAATGTGAGGGTGTCCGTTGTATTGTTAGATGTGATGATGCTGTGTTGTTGCTGTTGTGTGTTTTGTGTACACTTCATTGTCCCTGTGCCTAAGATGTGCAGAGGTGTGGTTTTCTGTAGTGTGGCAGTGCAGTGTGAGTGACCTGCACAGAAGGGGAATTTAATAGCTGTGAATGTGTCCTTCTTTGTGAATGAATCCAAATATGGGCACGTGAACTTGGTGACCGTAACGTGGCCCCCACATCATGTGGACGACTGTGCTATGATCTGTTGTTAAGGTGGATGGCACAGGTAGGTGTGTGTACTTACCGTCCGTTGCGTCCACGACACCATGGATTTTGTTTGTCCATCAATGAGCAGCAGCAGGATGTATCTGATGGGCTCCATGGCGACACAGGACATGCAATGCTGCGTGCAGGTGAGTTGCTTCCTTTATACTCTCCATTTCCAACTGCTGGGATGTGGTGGTTGGTCCACCATGGTCACATTGGCGGTGTGCAACATCAAAATGTGTCCGGCGGCAACACCTTCTCTGCAGGCCTGTTTGTCCTGTCTCGTCACCACAGCGATGTGCTGTGCCTGGCGGTGCCGGCAGAACTGCGGCAGTCTTTGCCGATGGTGGTCAGACCACCACTACCACCATGGCGGTGCATGGACTGCCAAACCCGTAATCAGGCATTAAGTGTAATGTATATGTGTTTTTGGTATTCTAATGTGTTTTATGAGTGGGTTTTTCTTGTTTACTTTACAGGTTCTTCTCAATGAACGTGTCCTACAAGCATTGGGAGTTACTTTTTTTTAAAGGAAATCACTTGTGGTTTATAATAAACCAATATTTATAACTGATTTCCTTTTTTGGGTTTCCAGGAGCATTGTTGTACTCCTTTTCAGCCTTGTATGGTTTCTAGATACTTTGGATTGCTTTGATGGATATTTATTGGTTTCATTTTATTTTTACATTTTTTTAAGGCTTTTTGGAAAATCTTTTTCACATTTTTGGTGGATAAATTATTTTTGTCTACATGGATACAGAGGATAATTTGGGGCTACAGAACAATAAGTCATATTTATTTTATTTCTTTAAGGTGGTGAATGTTATATTTTATTGTTTGTCTAATATTCTGGCCCTCATTTTGACCGCCAACAGGTGTGGCCACATCATGGGTGTGCCGGGTTGGCTGCTGCCCACCCTGCACATCTCCACTTATACCACCATGGCGGTATGAACGCCTGGCCGGAGATGTGCATCTCTGACCTGCTGGTCCACACAAGACCACCAGCGGTAAAATGAGATGGCCTACCGCCATGGTTTCCGTAGCAGTAGCACCGAAATGAAAAACATGGCGGTAGGGTTACCGGTGTCATGAAATTCCTTCCCTATCACTGGTATATGGTTCCCCCACCCCTCCAGCAATCACCTGACCACCCCTCTCTCCCCACCCTCCTTAGAGTGACAGCGCCCCCTAACTCCCACCCCCCTGGAGTCACAATGCCCCCAACACCCCTCCCCCTACTGTCACAGTGCCCCTCCCCTCATACATGCACACACACCCACACCCACGGCGCATACACCCATTCACCTCCACTTCCATACATGCATTCACTGACACTCATCCATACACCCATTCACTCACACATACTCACATGAATTCAGGGACACATCCACACTAACATGCTCACATGCACACACACTGACATGCAGACATGCACTCACTGTAAAATTCATACACGCATTCACTCACATGCATACAACCATGCAAACACCACAACACTCACAGATGCATTCACACACGCACACACACATTCATACACACATGCAAACACCACACACTCACACACAACACCCGCCAGACTACCACCCCCCGTCGGATGCCCGATTTATCTTCTCTGGCGAGGAGGTTGCCCAGCAGGGAAGGGGTGCTGCTACCGCCTGCAGCACCCTGCCAGCAGGACACCGCCAGGCTGTATTATTGGTCAGAATATGGCTGGTGGAGTCCTTCTGGTGGGGTGGTGCAGGTGGTAGCCCCGCCCAGGTGCCTCCGACCACCAGCATGGCTAGTGCCAGATTTCCCCCCAAGTTGGGTCGGAAATCTGACAGTATCCATACAATGGCAGTCGGGAGACCGCCAGCACTGGTAGTCCCCTGGCACCCATGGCTTTGGCGGTCACGCTTTGATACTGCCAAGGTGATAATGAGGGCCTATGTGATTGTTATTTAGAAATGTGCAGTATATGTTGTATTTATTTTGCATGATGGATTGAGTTTGTTCTTTGAGCTTTTCAGTTGGTTAGGATTGCATTTTTTATGTAAGTAATTTATATTTTATTTTATTTACTCAGTCTTAACATTGGAGTTTTAGTTAATTTTAGACTAATTTATTAAACTTTATATATGGGACCTGGAAGTGAGGGGCATGGCCCTAGCTTCTCTCTGTGTAGAGTTCATGGATCTTAAGAATCAGAGTAAGGTTGAAGAGGTCCTTGACTATATTTCGGTCCCATTAGCAAGGAAACTTTATGTCATGTTTCAGTTTGGTGCTCTACCAGTGAGGTCCTTTTGTAAAACGTGGAAGGGCTCCCTTAATCTAGCATAGTTTGTCCTGTCTGCTCGCAGGCAAACAAGACACTCTTACACTTCTTCTTTTCCCCATGTTACAACAACCTATGAAACAGTAGCTAGACCCTATTTGTAGCCAGCTAGGCACTAGGCAATGCCATACTGCACTTAGATTGCTGTGTGCTGAGACTACGGAGAAGATTGTGATCTAGCAATGTACTTACACTGGAGCAGGGTCATTGGGTCCAACACCTTGAACCAACTATAGGAGCATCTTCTCCAATGTCAGAGAGTCCATCCTCAGCAAAACTAATTTATGGTCCTTGCTCGTGGAATCAATGTAGCCCTGTGTTGTATCATTTATATATTTGCACTTTTTGTGTCAGTTAACTATCATGTTAAGATTTTTGTGTGGTATTTGCCTTGAGACGTATAGGTCTCATTATTTTAGGTCATCGCAATTTAGCTGATAGCTTGTGTTTTTCAATTTTCCATGCAGGACATGTTAAACATATGCAATCAATCAATCAGTGCATTTGTAGAGTGTGCAACTCACCCTTGAGGGTCTCAAGGTGGTGGGGGGGAGCTGCTACTGCTCGAACAGCCAGGTCTTGAGGAGTCTCCTGAAGGTCAGTAGGTCCTTGGTCTGACATAGGTGGATTGGGAGGGTGTTCCAGGTCTTGGCAGCGAGGCAGGAGTAAGATCTGCCACCTGTTACTGTCCTGTGGATGTGTGGAATGGTGGCGAGATCGGCAGAACAGAGTTGACAATTCGGGGTGTAGGTGAGGCGATCATTGAGCTATGCAGGTCTGGCATTGTGGAGTGCATTGTGGGTGTGAGTGAGGAGCTGGAATGTGATCCTTTTGTTGACGGGAGCCAGTGTAGGTCTCTCAGGTGGGCTGTGATGTGGCTGTGATGGGGGATGTCGAGGATGAGGCATGCGGAGGCATTCTGTATCCGTTGCAGTCTTTTCTGGAGAGCATCCTTGGTTCCCACTTAAAGAGCGTTGCTATAGTCTAGTCTGCTGCTGACGAGGGCCTGGGTGACCGTGCTTCTGGTTTCGGTAGGGATCCACCTGTAGATTTTGCGGAGCATGCGGAGGGTGTTGAAGCAGGAGGATGAGACAGCGTTGACTTGTTGGGTCATGGAGAGCGATGACTCAAGGATGAAACCCAGGTTGTGTGAGTGGTTGGTGGGCGTTGGTGCAGCTCCCAGCATGGTCGGTCACCAGGAGGCGTCCCAGGTTGAGGGGGTGGGGCCGATGATGAGGACCACTGTCTTGTCTGAGTTCAGCTCTAGGTGACTGTTCTTCATTCAGTTGGCGACGGCTTTCATAACTTTGTGAAGGCTGGTTTTGGCGGTGGCGGGGTCCGTGGTGAGGGAGAGGATCAGCTGGGTGTCATCGGCATATGAGATGATGTTGAGGTTGTGAGATCGGATGATGTTGGTGAGTGGTGCCATATAGACGTTGAAGAGTGTCGGGCTGAGTGTGGAGCCTTGTGGTATGCCGCAGATGGTCTTGGTGGCTTCAGATCACAATGGAGGTCAGAGAGGAAGGAGATGATCCAGTCCAGGGCTTTGTCACGGATCTCTGCGTCGTGGAGGTGTGTGCGCAGGGTATGTTGGCAGATGGTGTTGAAGGCGACCAAGAAGTCAAAGAGGATGAGGGCTGCAGTTTCGCCTTTGTCCAGGAAGGTCCTGATGTCGTCGGTGGCCTCGCAGAGGACAGACTTGGTGCTGTGATTGCAGCGAAAACCGGATTGGGACGGGTCCAGAGTGCTGTTTTCTTCAAGGTGGTGGGTCAGTTGCCTGTTGATGAGGCGTTGATCTCAGCATGCTTCCAGCTTTCCGGGAAGGTGGCTGTCTCGAAGGAGCTGTTGATGATCATACAGAGTTGTAGATGTAGTGCGGGCAGGGGTCAGATGGCGAGCCGGAATTAATGTTGTTCATTACTTTGGTGGTGTCAACGTCACTGACGTGTGTCCAGGAAAGCAGGAGGTTGGTGTGGCTGGGGGGCGGTGAGTCGGAGGTGTTGGTGACTGCTGGTGGAGTCTTGATGTTGAAGCTGTCGTGGATGTCTGCGATCTTGCGGTGAAAGAAGGTGGCGAGGGTGTCGCATAGGTCTTGCGAAGGTGGGATGTCGTTAGTGCTGGAGCTGGGGTTGGAGAGTTCCTTCACGATGTTGAAGAGCTCTTTGCTGTTGTGCGCGTTGTTGTCGATTCGTTCCTTGAAGGAGGATCTCTTGGTGGTTCGGATGAGCTGGTGGTGCTTGTGGATGGCGTTCTTAAGGGCCATGTGGGTGGCTGGTGTCTGTTCTTGGCGCCACTTCCTCTCGAGTTTTCAGCAAGCCTGTTTGGAGGTCCAGAGGTCGGTTGTGAACCAGTTGGCCTTTCTGATGGTGCGGTTGTAGGAGGGTTTCTTGATCAGGCGAGAGCATTAACGCAGTCGTTGATCCATTGCCTGAGGTTGCGGGCGGCTGTGTCGGCTGGTGGGGCTCAGGCGAGGACAGAGATCAGCCGGTCGTTGGTGACCATGTTCCAGCTGCGGCGAGGGATCAGTTGCGGGTGGTGGTGAGTGGTGGGTTTATCAAAGCTGAAGTGGATGCAGAGGTGGTTGGTCCAGTGGAGTTCGGTGGTGTGGCTGAAGGCGATGTGGCTGCTGGCGGAGATAATGGGGTTGAGGGTGTGTCCGGTGGAGTGGGTGGGAGACGTGACTAGCTGTTTGAGTCCGAGGATGGCGAGGTTGGCAAGCAGTGCGGTGAAGTTGCTGTCTTTAGTGTTTTCGAGGTGGAAGTTCAGGTCTCCGAGGAAGATGTAGTCTGTAGAAGCAAGGGCTGGAGTGCTGATGATGTCGGCGATGGAGTCACTGAACTGAGGCCGCGGTCCGGGGGGTCTGTAGATGAGGGTATCTCAGGGTGGTCTTGGGATCGATGTGGATTTGGAAGTGCATGTGTTCAGCAGTGCTGAGGGTGTCTTTGGTGTTTGTTGAGATTCTGATGGTGTTTCTGTGGACGATGGGGATCCCTCCTCCAGTCTGTTGGTGCGATCTCTGTGGGTGATCTTGTAGACGTCCGGAATGGCTATGGCGATGTCAGGTGCTGAGGACAGGTTCATCCAGGTCAGGAAGGCGATGTCCAGGGAGGAGGAGTAGAGAAGGTCCCAGAGTTCTATGGCGTGCTTGTGGACTGAGCGAGTGTTAAGGAGGATGCATCTGAGGTGGTTGTGTCCAGTTCTGGGGAGTGAGGTGGTGGCTCAGGGTGGTGAAGCTACAGCTCCGGCAGGAGAAGGGTCCATGGGTGAGCTTTTGTGAGGACTGGAAGCAGGTGGTAGATCGGCTTGTGTTGAGGGCGTGGAGGGCGTTGGTGTCATAGTGGCGTTGGGTGACGGGGGGTTGTGGTGGTCAGGGGGTCTGGTACTGGGTGCATTCCAGGCACAGACAGGCTTGCCTCTGGCACGCCTCTGGCGTGCCAGCGGCCGCCATTAAGAGAGGGAGGTGGGTGAGAGGAGCAGCTGGGAGGCAGGAGGGAAGCGCAAATTGGCGCGTCAGGGGGGCGGGGCTGCAGGGGAAGCAGCGCCAGGAACCACAGGGAAAAAGCTGAAAAAGCAAGAAAAAGCAGAGAAAACAGAAAAAAAGCCGAGAAAAGTAAAAAATAAACAGAGAAAGCAAATAGGGAAGCAAACAGACACAAAGGCAAACAGACAGTACTTACAGCTCACCACTGACTACCAGGGACGAGGTGCAGGCAGGAGCCTGCGGGTGGAGGAGGGTCTCAAACTCGCAGCAGCAGCAGCGAGGGTGGGGAAAAAGACAAAGGCACAAAAAGTGGAGCTGTGCAGCGTGGGGAGCTTCTCCTGACCTCAATAGCAGGTCAAGGGTTGTTCTCCTCACAGCGCAGCAGTGCCATTAAGAGGGGGAGATGGGAGGGAGGAGCAGCTGGGAGGTGGGAGGGAAGTATGAATGGGCGCGTGAGGGGGACGCAGGGGACGCAGTGGCAGGAACCACAGGGGAAGAAGCCAAAAAAGCAAAAAAAAGCAGAGAAAACAGAGAAAAAGCTAAGAAAAGTCTAAAATAAACAGAGAAAAACAGAGAAACAGAGAAAGGAAACAGGAAAGCAAACAGACACAAAGGCAAACAGACAGTACTTACAGCTCACCATTGACCACCAGGGATGAGGCGCAGGTGGGAGTGTGCGGGTGGAGGAGGGTCTTGCACTTGCAGCACCAGCAGCGAGGGCGCGGAAAAAGGACACAGACACAACAAGTGGAGCTGTGCAGTGTGGGGAGCTTCTCCTGACCTAAATAGCAGGTCAAGGGTTGCTCTCCTCACAGCGCAGCAGCGCCATTAAGAGGGGGAGGTGGGAGGGAGGAGCAGCTGGGAGGTGGGAGGGAAGCGCGAATGGGTGAACGAGGGGGGCGGGGCCGCAGGGGACGCAGCAGAGGGAACCACAGGTTAAAAAGTCAAAAAAGCAGGAAAAAGCAGATACAACATAGAAAAAGCTCATAAAAGGCAAAAATAAACAGACAACAACAGAGAAAGAGAGAAAGGAAACAGGGAAGCAAACAGACACAAAGGCAAACAGACAGTACTTACGGCTCACTACTGACCACCAGGGATGAGGCGCAGGCGGGAGTCTGCGGGTGGAGGAGGGTCTTGCACTCGCAGCAGCAGCAGCGAGGGCGCGGAAAAGGACACAGGCACGACAAGTGGAGCTGTGCAGCGTGGGGAGCTTCTCCAGACCTCAATAGCAGGTCAAGGGTTGCTCTCCTCACGGCACAGTGGCCGCCATTAAGAGGGGGAGGTGGGAGGGAGGAGCAGCTGGGAGGCTGGAGGGAAGCGCGAATGGGCGCACGAGGGGGGCTGTGCCGCAGAGGACGCAGCGGCTGGAACCACAGGTTAAAAAGCCGAAAAAGCAGAGAAAAAGCAGAGAAAACAGAGAAAAAGCAGACAAAAGGCAAAAGTAAACAGAGAACAACAGAGAAAGAGAGAAACGAAACAGGGAAGCAAACAGACACAAAGGCAAACAGACAGTGCTTACGGCTCACCAATGACCACCAGGGATGAGGCGCAGACGGGAGCCTGCGGGTGGAGGAGGGTCTTGCAGCAGCAGCAGCAAGGGTGCGGAAAAGGACACAGGCACAACATGTGGAGCTGTGCAGCGTGGGGAGCTTCGCCTGATCTCAACAGGAGGTCAAGGGTTGCTCTCCTCACCGCACAGTGGCCGCCATTAAGAGGGGGAGGTGGGAAGAAGGATCAGTTGGTAGGCTGAAGGGAAGGGCAAATGACCGCATGAGGAGGGCGGGCCGAGGGGGACGCAGCAGTGGGAACCACGGGGGAAAAAGCTGAAAAAGCTGAAAAAGCAAGAAAAAGCAGCGAAAACAGAGAAAAAGCTGAGAAAAGGAAAAAATAAACAGAGAACAACAGAGAAATGAAATGGAGAAGCAAACAGACACAAAGGCTAACAGACTGTACTTATGGCTCACCAATGACCATCAGGGATGAGGCGCAGGTGGGAGCCTGCGGGTGGAGGAGGGTCTCTAACTCGCAGCAGCAAGAGTGGAGAAAGGGACACGGGCACCACAGGTGGAGCTGTGCAGCAAGGGGAGCTCCTCCTAACCTCAATAGCAGATCAAGGGTTGCCCTCCTGACCCCGCAGCAGCTGCCATTAAGAGGGGGAGGTGGGAGGGAGCAGCAGCAGTTGGGAGGTTGGAGGGAAGTGCGAATGGGTGCGCACGGGGGGCACAGCCGCAGGGCACGCAGTGGCAGGAACCACAGGGGGAAAAAGCCAAAAAAGCAAGAAAAAGCAGAGAAAACAGAGAAAAAGCAGAGAAAAGGCCAAAATAAAGAGAGAACAACAGCGAAACAGAGAAAGGAAACAGGGAAGCAAACGGACACAAGGGCAAAAAGACAGTACTTATGGCTCTCCACTGACCAACAGGGATGAGGCGCAGGTAGGAGCCTGCGGGTGGAGGAGTGCCTCGAACTCGCAGCAGCAGCAGCGAGGGTGGGGAAAAGGACACAGGCACAACAGGTAGAGCTGTATGGCTTGGGAAGCTTCTCCTGACCTCAATATCAGGTCAAGGGTTGCTCTCCTCACAGCGCAGCGGCGCCCTTAAGAGGGGGAGGTGGGAGGGAGGAGCACTTGGGAGGCGGGAGAGAAGCGCGAATGGGCACGAGAAGGGGGGGCGGGCCGCAGGGGACGCAGGAGAGGGAACCACGGGTTAAAAAGCTGAACAAGCAAGTAAAAGCAGAGAAAGCAGAGAAAAAGCAAAATAAACAGAGAACAACAGAGAAAGAGAGAAACGAAACAGGGAAGCAAACAGACACAAAGGCAAACAGACAGTACTTACGGCTCACCAATGCCCACCAGGGATGAGGCGCAGACGGGAGCCTGCAGGTGGAGGAGGGTCTTGCACTTGCAGCAGCAGCAGCGAGGGCGCGGAAAAGGACACAGGCACAACATGTGGAGCTGTGCAGCGTGGGGAGCTTCCCCTGACCTCAATAGGAGGTCAAGGGTTGGTCTCCTCACAGTAGCAGCCATTAAGAGGGGGAGGTGGGAGGAAGGAGCAGTTGGTAGGCTGGACGGAAGGGCAAATGGCCGCACCAGGGGGGCGGGCCGAGGGGGACGCAGCAGTGGGAACCACAGGGGAAAAAGCTGAAAAAGCAAGTAAAAGCAGCGAAAACAGAGAAAAAGCTAAGAAAAGGCAAAAATAAACAGAGAACAATAGAGAAAGGAAATGGAGAAGCAAACAGACACAAAGGCAAACAGAGAGTACTTATGGCTCACCACTGACCATCAGGGATGAGGAGCAGGTGGGAGTCTTCGGGTGGAGGAGGGTCTCTAACTCGCAGCAGCAAGGGTGGGGAAGGGACAAGGGCACCACAGGTGGAGCTGTGCAGCAAGGGGAGCTCCTCCTGACCTCACTAGCAGATCAAGGGTTGCTCTCCTGACCCCGCAGCAGCTGCCATTAATAGGGGGAGGTGGGAGGGAGCAGCAGCAGCGGGGAGGTTGGAGGGAATTGCGAATGGGTGCGTACGGGGCGCACGGCCGCAGGGGACGCAGTGGCAGGAACCACTGGGGAAAAAGCCAAAAAAGCAAGAAAAAGCAGAGAAAACAGAGAAAAAGCCGAGAAAAGACCAAAATAAACAGAGAACAACAGAGAAAGAGAGAAAGGAAACAGTGAAGCAAACAGACAGTACTTACAGCTCACCACTGACCACCAGGGATGAGGCGCAGGCGGGAACCTGTGGGTGGAGGAGGGTCTTGAACTCACAGCAGTAGCGAGGGCAGGGAAAAGGACACAGGCACACGATGAGGAGCTGTGCGGCATAGGGAGCTTCTCCTGACCTCAAAAGCAGGTCAAGGGTTGTCCTCCTGACCACGCAGCGGCAGCCATTAAGAGTGGTAGGTGGGAGGTAGGAGCAGCTGGGAGGCGGGAAGGAAGCACAAATGGGCGTGCCTGGGGGCGGGGCCGCATGGGACGCAGCAGCAAGAACCACAGAAGAAAAAGCAGAGAAAACTGAGAAAAAGCAGAGAAAAGGCAAAAATAAACAGAGAACAACAGAGAAACAGAGAAAGAAAGTAGGGAAGCAAACAGACAGTACTTACAGCTCACCACTCACCACCAGGGACGAGGCGCAGGCAGGAGCCTGCGGGTGGAGGAGGGTCTCGAACTTGCAGCGGCTGCAGCAAGGGTGGGGAAAGGGACACGGGCAAAACAGGTGGAGCTCTGCGAAGTGGGGAGCTCCTCCTGACCTCAATAGCAGGTCAAGGGTTGCTCTCCTCACCGCGCAGTGGCCGCCATTAGGAGAGGAGGTGGGACGGAGGAGCAGCTGGGAGGTGGGAGGGAAGTGCGAATGGGCGTGTGAGGGTGGCGGGGACGCAGGGGAAGCAGTGGCAGGAACCACAAGGGAAAAGGCCAAAAAATCAACAAAAAGCAGAGAAAACAAAAAAAAAGCTGAGAAAAGGCTGAAATAAACATAGAATAACAGAGAAACAGAGAAAGATAACAGGGAACCAAACAGACCGTACTTATGGCTCACCACTGACCACCAGGGATGAGGCACAGACGGGAGCCTGCGGATGGAGGAGGGCCTCGAACTCACAGCAGCAGCAGTGAGGACGGGGAAAAGGACACGGGCACAACAGGTGGAGTGGGCAGCAAGGGGATCTCCTCCTGACCTCAATTGCAGGTCATTGGTTGGTCTCCTCACAGCGCAGCGGCGCCATTCAGAGGGGGAGGGGGGAGTGAGGAGCAGGTGGGAGGGAAGTGTGAATGGCCACGAGAGGGGGGGCGGGTCGGCAGGGACGCAGCGGAGGGAACCACGGGTTAAAAAGCCGAAAAAGAAAGAAAAAGCAGAGAAAACAGAGAAAAACCTGAGAAAAGGCAAAAATGAACAGAGAACAACAAAGAAAGAGAGAAAGGAAACAGGGAAGCAAACAGACACAAAGGCAAACAGACAGCACTTACGGCTCACCACTGACCACCAGGGATGAGGCGCAGGCAGGAGTCTGTGGGTGGAGGAGGGTCTTGCAGTCGAGCAGCAGCGAGGGCGGGGAAAAGGACAGTCACAACAGGTGGAGCTGTGCACTGTGGGGAGCTTCTCCTGACCTCTATAGCAGGTCAAGGGTTGCTCTCCTGACCACACAGCGTCCGCCATTAAGAGTGGGAGGAGGGAGGGAGGAGCAGCTGGGAGGCAGAAGGGAAGCGCGAATGGGCGCAAGGGGGCCGGGGCAGCATAGGACACTGCGGCGAGAACCACAGGAGAAAAAGCCGAAAAAGCAAAGAAAACAGAGAAAAAGCTGAGAAAGGGCAAAAATAAACAGAGAACAACAGAGAAACAGAGAAAGGAAATAGGGAAGCAAACAGACACAAAGGTAAACAGACAGTACTTACGGCTCATCACTGACCACCAGGGACGACGTACAGGCAGGAGCCTGCGGGTGGAGGAGGGTCTTGAACTCGCAGCAGCAGCAGCGAGGGTGGGGAAAGGGACACGGGCACAACAAGTGGAGTTGTGCAGCGTGGGAATCTCCTCCTGACCTCAATAGTAGGTAAAGGGTTGCTCTCCTCACCGCGCAGTGGCTGCCATTAAGAGGGAGAGGTGGGACGGACGAGCAGCTGGGAGGTGGGAGGGAAGTGCGAATGGGCGCTCGAGAGGGGCAGGGACGCAGGGGACGCAGTGGCAGGAACCACAGGGGAAAAAGCCAAAAAAGCAAGAAAAAGCATAGAAAACTGAGAAAAAGCTGAGAAAAGGCTAAAATAAACAGAGAACAACAGAGAAACAGAGAAAGGAAACAGGGAAGCAAACAGACACAAAGGCAAACAGACAGTACTTATGGCTCACTGTAGGAAGTTGGCTCTGTATGTACTATTTCAAATTAAGAAATAACATGCACAGAGTCCAATGGTTCCCATTAGAGGTAAGATAGTGGCAAAAAGAGATAATTCTAATGCTCTATTTTGTGGTAGTGTGGTTGAGCAGTAGGCTT
The DNA here is from genome assembly GCF_031143425.1 of Pleurodeles waltl. Lineage (NCBI taxonomy): Eukaryota > Metazoa > Chordata > Amphibia > Caudata > Salamandridae > Pleurodeles > Pleurodeles waltl. The sequence continues at coordinate 918,293,990 of NC_090446.1, read as the reverse complement.
ATCAGAGGGTAGTGTTAAGCATTTGTTGTACACACACAGGCAATAAATGAGGAACACACACTCAAAGACAATTTCAGGCCAATAGGTTTTTGTATAGAAAAATATATTTTCTTAGTTTATTTTAAGAACCACAGGTTCAAGGTTTACAAGTAATACTTCAAATGAGAGGTATTTCACTTAGGCAACTTAAGAACTTTGAATCAGCAAAATAGCATGTACAGTTTTCACAAAAATGGCAATAAGCTATTTTAAAACTAGACTGTGCAATTTTCAACAGTTCCTGGGGGAGGTAAGTGTTTGTTAGTTTTGCACGTAAGTAAACCACCTACAGGGTTCAAAGTTGGGTCCAAGGTAGCCCACCGTTGGGGGTTCATGGCAACCCCAAAGTTACCACACCAGCAGCTCAGGGCCGGTCAGGTGCAGAGGTCAAAGTGGTGCCCAAAACACATAGGCTTCAATGGAGAAGGGGGTGCCCCGGTTCCAGTCTGCCAGCAGGTACGTACCCGCGTCTTCGGAGGGCAGACCAGTGGGGTTTTGTAGGGCACCGGGGGGGACACAATTCAGCACAAAAAGTACACCCTCAGCGGCACGGGGCGGCCGGGTGCAGAGTGCAAACAGGCGTCGGGTTTGCAATGGAGTTCAAAGGGAGACCCAGGGGTCTCTTCAGCGAAGCAGGCAGGCAAGGGGGGGGCTCCTCGGGGTAGCCACCACCTGGGCAAGGGAGAGGGCCACCTGGGGGTCGCTTCTGCACTGGAGGTCGTATCCTTCAGGTCCTGGGGGCTGCGGGTGCAGTGTCTTTACCTGAGTGTCAAGATTCCCTCTGCAGGCGTCGCTGGGGGGGCTCAGGGGGTCAACTCTGGCTACTCACAGGGTCGCAGTCGCTGGGGACTCCTCCCTGTAGTGTTGTTTCTCCGCAGGTTGAGCCGGGGGTGTCGGTGCAGAGTGCAAAGTCTCACGCTTCCGGCGGGAAATGTGGAGTCCTTTTAAAGTTGTTTCTTTGTTGCAAAGTTGTTTCTTCTTTGGAGAAGAGCCACTGTCCTCAGGAGTTCTTGGTCCTTTTAGATGCAGGGTAGTCCTCTGAGGCTTCAGAGGTCGCTGGACCATGGGGAACGCGTCGCTGTTTTTCTTGAAGTGGGGAGACAGGCCGGTAGGGCTGGGACCAAAGCAGTTGGTGTCTCCATCTTCTCTGCAGGGCTTTCAGGTCAGCAGTCCTTCTTCGTCTTCAGGGTGCAGGAATCTATCTTGCTTGGTTCTGGGGGCCCCTAAATACTCAATTTAATGGGGTGTTTAGGTCTGGGGGGTTAGTAGCCAATGGCTACTAGCCCTAAGGGTGGCTACACCCTCTTTGTGCCACCTCCCTGAGGGGAGGGGGGCACATCCCTAATCCTATTGGGGGAATCCTCCAGCTGCAAGATGGAGGATTTCTAAAAGTCAGAGTCACCTCAGCTCAGGACACCTTAGGGGTTAATATGGCCACACTGTACTTGCAATGTCTAAGAATAGACGTAGACACTGTAGGGGCATATTGCTCATGCAGCTATGCCCTCACCTGTGGTATAGTGCACCCTGCCTTAGGGCTGTAAGGCCTGCTAGAGGGGTGACTTACCTATGCTACAGGCAGCATTTTGTGTACATGGCATCCTGAGGGGGATGCCATGTCGACTTTGCCTTTTTCTCCCCACCAACACACACAATCTGCAATGGCAGTGTGCATGTATTAGGTGAGGGGTCCCTTAGGGTGGCACAACCTTTTACAAGGGACTTATCTGTGTGCCAGGGGTGTGCCAACTGTGGAAACAATGGTACATTTTAGGTGAAAGAACACTGGTGGTGGGGCCTGGTTAGCCGGGTCCCAGCACACTTCTCAGTCAAGTCAGCATCAGTAGCAGGCAAAAAGTGGGGGGTAATTGCAACAGGGAGCCATTTCCTTACACAAGCCCCCCCCCCAGTCCACAGGCCAGGAAACTCAGCCAAAGCTGGGAGAGTCTTCCTAGTCTGTCAGACAAGGAAGAGTAGTGGAAATAGGCTGGTTTGTTGCAGGGCTTACTTTGCCTTATATCCTCCTGTTCAGGTCATTCCCTCTGGGGAACTGACCCACTTCCACAGTGATAGGACCTAGTCTGAATTGCCTCTTGTCTGTGCTTTTAATGTCTTCACTCATTCTCTCTATTTTGGGGTTAGAGGTATCCACCTCTGCTAATCTTATCTTAGCCTTGGTCAGCCCTAGCTTACCCAAAGAGGTTACCCAGAGCTGGAGTAACCCCACCATGACCAACAGGGTCAGGGGGCCTATCTTGCTATTTGGCATGGGGTCAGACCACCATGCCAAGGATAGTGCAGCCATAAAGGCTAACACCCAGCAGAGGCCACTGACAGCTGTCAGTGCCCAGAACCACACCTTTAGCTCTTCACCTACAATGGAAGGAGCTAAGTTACAGCTTCTTTGGGTTCAGGGCGCCTGTCTGCTGTGTTACAGTCGGGGGTTACTACATCTTGTAGTAAACACCCTTCTTCCACTCTCTCTTCTGTTAACTGAGGAGCCACCCACTCAGGTTTAACAGTTGCCTGACTAGCCAGGACTTCTTGTGGGTCAGGTTGGACCTTACCAGTGCCACTTTCGGAGCTCTCCCCTCCTGGAGCAGAATCTCCTTGGCTTGCTGGAACCTTGGCTAAAGGTTGTCCACCCTTCCTACTCTGTTTTCTTTTCTTTTTCTTCTGGGGCCTACTTGCAGTAACTGCAGGGGTAGCACCTCCAGAATCCTTGGGAGAGGGCTGGCAGTGGACCAATTCCTCTCTTGGGCTCTGACTAACCTCTGGGTAGTCATTTCCAAGGAGACAATCAAGGGGAAGGTCTGTACTGACTACCACCCTTCTCCAGCTAAAAGTCCCACCCACTTCTATGGGCACAAAAGCCACAGGCCTATCAGTGACTCTGTCTGGGCTAACACTTACTCTGGCAGTCTCACCTGGGATGTACTGGTTTGAGAACACCAGCCTGTCATGCACAATAGTGTGACTGGAACAAGTGTCTCTCAGGGCAGTGGCTGGGATTCCATTCACCAGTAGGTGGTGGAAGTGTCTACTTCCCTCTGGAATCTCCAACTCACCTGTTGGGCCCTTTTTCCAGTTGAAGGCTATGAAGACTTCCTCATCTGAGGAGTCATCCCCAATGGCTACACTGGTCACCCCTGGGATTTTGCTAGGGGGTTTGTTTTTAGGACAAGAAGTGTCCTTGGTGCGGTGCCCAGTCTGTCTACAATTGTGGCACCATGCCTTAGTGGCATCCCAGTTCTTACCCTGGTACCCACCTTTGTTTTGGGTTGTGTCTTGGGGCCCACCCTCCTGTTCTGGTTTTTGGGGGCCTACAGAGGACTCTTTTTCTTTGTTTCTAGTGTCACCCACTTTCTTCAGGGGAGGTTTTGTAACCCCTTTCTTTTGGTCACCCCCAGTGGAAGTTTTGGTTACCCTAGTCTTGACCCAGTGGTCTGCCTTCTTTCCCAATTCTTGGGGAGAAATTGGACCTATATCTACCAGATACTGATGCAACTTTTCATTGAAGCAGTGACTTAAAATGTGTTTTTCATAAAAAAAAATTATAAAGCCCAACATAGTCATGCACTTTATTTCCAGTTACCCAACCATCCAGTGTTTTTACTGAGTAGTCTACAAAATCAACCCAGGTCTGGCTCGAGGATTTTTTAGCCCCCCTGAACCTAATCCTGTACTCCTCAGTGGAGAATCCAAAGCCCTCAATCAGGGTAGCCTTCATGAGGTCATAGGATTCTGCATCTTTCCCAGAGAGTGTGAGGAGTCTATCCCTACACTTTCCAGTGAACATTTCCCAAAGGAGAGCACCCCAGTGAGATCTGTTTACTTTTCTGGTTGCACAAGCCCTCTCAAAAGCTGTGAACCATTTGGTGATGTCATCACCATCTTCATATTTAGTTACTATTCCTTTGGGGATTTTTAGCATGTCAGGAGTGTCTCTGACCCTATTTAAATTGCTGCCACCATTGATGGGACCTAAGCCCATCTCTTGTCTTTCCCTTTCTATGGCTAGGAGCTGTCTCTCCAAAGCCAATCTTTTGGCCATCCTGGCTAGCAGGAGGTCATCTTCATTGAGACTGCTCTCCATGTTTCCAGAGCTGTTGGACTCTCCTGTGAGAGAAGCAGCATCTCTGGCTATCACTTTTGGCGTCAGGGTTGGAGAAACCCTGGGCTCCCTATCTAGAACTGGAGATGGGAAGTCCTCCACATCACTAGTGTCCCCCTCTGTGAGGCTATCATCAGGGGGGTTGTTTTTAGCAAACTCTGCCAAAAGCTCCTGGAGCTGTACTTTGGTAGGGTTTGAACCAGTTTTTATATTTTTGATTTTGCAGAGAGACCTTAACTCTGACATCGTAAGATGCAGGTAAGGGGTGAGGTTGAGTTCCATCACTATCTCTTCTGCAGCAGACATTTTGCTTCTAAAAGTTGGAATACTTTTTAAGAATCTAAAACTATCTCTAGAACTTAATTCAAACTTTTACAAAACTTTTAAACTCTAAAAGAAATGCTAACAGGGACTAACACAAGGCCCTAGCAGGACTTTTAAAAATTTAGAAAAAATAGCTCAAATTTCAAAAATCCGTTTCTAAAGCAATTTTGGGAATTTAGTTGTGTGATCAGGTATTGGCTGAGTAGTCCAGCAAATGCAAAGTCTTGTACCCCACTGCTGATCCACCAATGTAGGAAGTTGGCTCTGTATGTACTTTTTCAAAGTAAGAAATAGCATGCACAGAGTCCAAGGGTTCCCCTTTGAGGTAAGATACATGTACAGTTTTCACAAAAATAGCAATAAGCTATTTTAAAACTAGACAGTGCAATTTTCAACAGTTCCTGGGGGAGGTAAGTGTTTTTAGTTTTGCAGGTAAGTAAACCACCTACAGGGTTCAAAGTTGGGTCCAAGGTAGCCCACCGTTGGGGGTTCAGGGCAACCCCAAAGTTCCCACACCACCAGCTCAGGGCCGGTCAGGTGCAGAGGTCAAAGTGGTGCCCAAAACACATAGGCTTCAATGGAGAAGGGGTGCCCCGGTTCCAGTCTGCCAGCAGGTAGGTACCCGCGTCTTCGGAGGGCAGACCAGTGGGGTTTTGTAGGGCACTGGGGGGCACACAATTCAGCACAGAAAATACACCCTTAGCGGCACGGGGGCGGCCGGGTGCAGAGTGCAAACAGGCGTCGGGTTTGCAATGGAGTTCAAAGGGAGACCCAGGGGTCTCTTCAGCGAAGCAGGCAGGCAAGGGGGGGGCTCCTCGGGGTAGCCACCCCCTGGGCAAGGGAGAGGGCCACCTGGGGGTCGCTTCTGCACTGGAGGTCGGATCCTTCAGGTCCTGGGGGCTGCGGGTGCAGTGTCTTTACCAGGCGTCTGGTTCTTAGAAGCAGGCAGTGTGTGCAAAGTGTAATATGTCCCAAGGCAGCATTCTTTCCTGAGTCCTCCTGATGCCCCCATCCCTATTGTGTAGATATTGTTTGCATATGGAGCTTTATATATTTGTCTCTCAAACTATTGTTTATCCCATTGTCCTTCCATTGTGTTGCAATGTGGGTGATGTGTGGGTCCATTGCAGGGCTGTTTCATGGGAGGGACATTTGTGTTCTATTACACATCCATATATATGTGTGTTGAATCTGATGACAGTCCATGGCATGTGTGTAATGTGAGGGTGTCAGTTGTATTGTTAGATGCGATGATGCTGTGTTGTTGCTGTTGTGTGTTTTGTGTACACTTCATTGTCCCTGTGCCTAAGATGTGCAGAGGTGTGGTTTTCTGTAGTGTGGCAGTGCAGTGTGAGTGACCTGCACAGAAGGGGAATTTAATAGCTGTGAATGTGTCCTTCTTTGTGAATGAATCCAAATATGGGCACGTGAACTTGGTGACCGTAACGTGGCCCCCACATCATGTGGACGACTGTGCTATGATCTGTTGTTAAGGTGGATGGCACAGGTAGGTGTGTGTACTTACCGTCCGTTGCGTCCACAACACCATGGATTTTGTTTGTCCATCAATGAACAGCAGCAGGATGTATCTGATGGGCTCCATGGCGACACAGGAAATGCAATGCTGCGTGCAGGTGAGTTGCTTCCTTTATACTCTCCATTTCCAACTGCTGGGATGTGGTGGTTGGTCCACCATGGTCACATTGGCGGTGTGCAACATCATAATGTGTCCGGCGGCAACACCTTCTCTGCAGGCCTGTTTGTCCTGTCTCGTCACCACAGCGATGTGCTGTGCCTGGCGGTGCCGGCAGAACTGCGGCAGTCTTTGCCGATGGTGGTCAGACCACCACTACCACCATGGCGGTGCATGGACTGCCAAACCCGTAATCAGGCATTAAGTGTAATGTATATGTGTTTTTGGTATTCTAATGTGTTTTATGAGTGGGTTTTTCTTGTTTACTTTACAGGTTCTTCTCAATGAACGTGTCCTATAAGCATTGGGAGTTACTTTTTTTTAAGGAAATCACTTGTGGTTTATAATAAACCAATATTTATAACTGATTTCCTTTTTTGGGTTTCCAGGAGCATTGTTGCACTCTTTTTCAGCCTTGTATGGTTTCTAGATACTTTGGATTGCTTTGATGGATATTTATTGGTTTCATTTTATTTTTACATTTTTTTAAGGCTTTTTGGAAAATCTTTTTCCCATTTTTGGTGGATAAATTATTTTTGTCTATATGGATACAGAGGATAATTTGGGGCTACAGAACAATGTCATATTTATTTTATTTCTTTAAGGTGGTGAATGTTATATTTTATTGTTTGTCTGATATTCTGGCCCTCATTTTGACCGCCAACAGGTTGGCGGTGTATACCGCCACATCATGGGTGTGCCGGGTTGGCTGCTGCCCACCCTGCACATCTCCACTTATACCACCATGGCGGTATGAACGCCTGGCCGGAGATGTGCATCTCTGACCTGCTGGTCCACACAAGACCACCAGCGGTAAAATGAGATGGCCTACCGCCATGGTTTCCGTAGCAGTAGCACCGAAATGAAAAACATGGCGGTAGGGTTACCGGTGTCATGAAATTCCTTCCCTATCACTGGTATATGGTTCCCCCACCCCTCCAGCAATCACCTGACCACCCCTCTCTCCCCACCCTCCTTAGAGTGACAGCGCCCCCTAACTCCCACCCCCCTGGAGTCACAATGCCCCCAACACCCCTCCCCCTACTGTCACAGTGCCCCTCCCCTCATACATGCACACACACCCACCACGCATACACCCATTCACCTCCACTTCCATACATGCATTCACTGACGCTCATCCATACACCCATTCACTCACACATACTCACATGAATTCAGGGACACATCCTCACTAACATGCTCACATCCACACACACTGACATGCAGACATGCACTCACTGTAAAATTCATACACGCATTCACTCACATGCATACAACCATGCAAACACCACAACACTCACAGATGCATTCACACACGCACACACACATTCATACACACATGCAAATACCACACACTCACACACAACACCCGCCAGCCTACCACCCCCCGTCGGATGCCCGATTTATCTTCTCTGGCGAGGAGGTTGCCCAGCAGGGAAGGGGTGCTGCTACCGCCTGCAGCACCCTGCCAGCAGGACACCGCCAGGCTGTATTATTGGTCAGAATATAGCTGGTGGAGTCCTTCTGGTGGGGTGGTGCAGGTGGTAGCACCGCCCAGGTGCCTCCGACCACCAGCATGGCTAGTGCCAGATTTCCCCCCAATTTGGGTCGGAAATCTGACAGTATCCATACAATGGCAGTCGGGAGACCGCCAGCACTGGTAGTCCCCTGGCACCCATGGCTTTGGCGGTCACGCTTTGAGACTGCCAAGGTGATAATGAGGGCCTATGTGATTGTTATTTAGAAATGTGCAGTAAATGTTGTATTTATTTTGCATGATGGATTGAGTTTGTTCTTTGAGCTTTTCAGTTGGTTAGGATTACATTTTTCATGTAAGTAATTTATATTTTATTTTATTTACTCAGTCTTAACATTGGAGTTTTAGTTAATTTTAGACTAATTTATTAAACTTTATATATGGGACCTGGAAGTGAGGGGCATGGCCCTAGCTTCTCTCTGTGTAGAGTTCATGGATCTTAAGAATCAGAGTAAGGTTGAAGAGGTCCTTGACTATATTTCAGTCCCATTAGCAAGGAAACTTTCTGTCATGTTTCAGTTTGGTGCTCTACCAGTGAGGTCCTTTTGTAAAACGTGGAAGGGCTCCCTTAATCTAGCATAGTTTGTCCTGTCTGCTCGCAGGCAAACAAGACACTCTCACACTTCTTCTTTTGCCCATGTTACAACAACCTATGAAACAGTAGCTAGACCCTATTTGTAGCCAGCTAGGCACTAGGCAATGCCATACTGCACTTAGATTGCTGTGTGCTGAGACTACGGAGAAGATTGTGATCTAGCAATGTACTTACACTGGAGCAGGGTCATTGGGTCCAACACCTTGAACCAACTATAGGAGCATCTTCTCCAATGTCAGAGAGTCCATCCTCAGCAAAACTAATTTATGGTCCTTGCTCGTGGAATCAATGTAGCCCTGTGTTGTATCATTTATATATTTGCACTTTTTGTGTCAGTTAACTATCATGTTAAGATTTTTGTGTGGTATTTGCCTTGAGACGTATAGGTCTCATTATTTTAGGTCATCGCAATTTAGCTGATAGCTTGTGTTTTTAAATTTTCCATGCAGGACATGTTAAACATATGCAATCAATCAATCAGTGCATTTGTAGAGTGCGCAACTCACCCTTGAGGATCTCAAGGTGGTGGGGGGGAGCTGCTACTGCTCGAACAGCCAGGTCTTGAGGAGTCTCCTGAAGGTCAGTAGGTCCTTGGTCTGACATAGGTGGATTGGGAGGGTGTTCCAGGTCTTGGCAGCGAGGCAGGAGTAAGATCTGCCACCTGTTACTGTCCTGTGGATGTGTGGAATGGTGGCGAGATCGGCAGAACAGAGTTGACAGTTCGGGGTGTAGGTGAGGTGATCATTGAGCTATGCAGGTCTGGCATTGTGGAGTGCCTTGTGGGCGTGGGTGAGGAGCTGGAATGTGATCCTTTTGTTGACGGGAGCCAGTGTAGGTCTCTCAGGTGGGCTGTGATGTGGCTGTGGTGGGGGATGTCGAGGATGAGGCATGCGGAGGCGTTCTGTATCCCTTGCAGTCTTTTCTGGAGAGCATCCTTGGTTCCCACTTAAAGAGCGTTGCTATAGTCTAGTCTGTTGCTGACGAGGGCCTGGGTGACCGTGCATCTGGTTTCGGTAGGGATCCACCTGTAGATTTTGCGGAGCATGCGGAGGGTGTTGAAGCAGGAGGATGAGACAGCGTTGACTTGTTGGGTCATGGAGAGCGATGACTCAAGGATGAAACCCAGGTTGCGTGAGTGGTTGGTGGGCGTTGGTGCAGCTCCCAGCATGGTCGGTCACCAGGAGGCGTCCCAGGTTGAGGGGGTGGGGCCGATGATGAGGACCACTGTCTTGTCTGAGTTCAGCTCTAGGTGACTGTTCTTCATCCAGTTGGCGACGGCCTTCATAACTTTGTGAAGGCTGGTTTTGGCGGTGGCGGGGTCCGTGGTGAGGGAGAGGATCAGCTGGGTGTCATCGGCATATGAGATGATGTTGAGGTTGTGAGATCGGATGATGTTGGTGAGTGGTGCCATATAGACGTTGAAGAGTGTCGGGCTGAGTGTGGAGCCTTGTGGTATGCCGCAGATGGTCTTGGTGGCTTCAGATCGGAATGGAGGTCAGAGAGGAAGGAGATGATCCAGTCCAGGGCTTTGTCACGGATCTCTGCGTCGTGGAGGTGTGTGCGCAGGGTATGTTGGCAGATGGTGTTGAAGGCGACCAAGAAGTCAAAGAGGATGAGGGCTGCAGTTTCGCCTTTGTCCAGGAAGGTCCTGATGTCGTCGGTGGCCGCGCAGAGGACAGACTTGGTGCTGTGATTGCAGCGAAAACCGGATTGGGACGGGTCCAGAGTGCTGTTTTCCTCAAGGTGGTGGGTCAGTTGCCTGTTGATGAGGCGTTGATCTCAGCATGCTTCCAGCTTTCCGGGAAGGTGGCTGTCTCGAAGGAGCTGTTGATGATCATACAGAGTTGGGGTCAGTGATGGAGCTCGCTTTGTTGTAGATGTAGTGCGGGCAGGGGTCAGATGGCGAGCCGGAATTAATGTTGTTCATTACTTTGGTGGTGTCAACGTCACTGACGTGTGTCCAGGAAAGCAGGAGGTTGGTGTGGCTGGGGGGCGGTGAGTCGGAGGTGTTGGTGACTGTTGGTGGAGTCTTGATGTTGAAGCTGTCGTGGATGTCTGCGATCTTGTGGTGAAAGAAGGTGGCGAGGGTGTCGCATAGGTCTTGCGAAGGTGGGATGTCGTTAGTGCTGGAGCTGGGGTTGGAGAGTTCCTTCACGATGTTGAAGAGCTCTTTGCTGTTGTGCGCGTTGTTGTCGATTCGTTGGTGGTTCGGATGAGCTGGTGGTGCTTGTGGATGGCGTTCTTAAGGGCCATGTGGGTGGCTGGTGTCTGTTCTTGGCGCCACTTCCTCTCGAGTTTTCAGCAAGCCTGTTTGGAGGTCCAGAGGTCGGTTGTGAACCAGTTGGCCTTTCTGATGGTGTGGTTGTAGGAGGGTTTCTTGATCAGGCGAGAGCATTAACGCAGTCGTTGATCCATTGCCTGAGGTTGCGGACGGCTGTGTCGGCTGGTGGGGCTCAGGCGAGGACAGAGATCAGCCGGTCGTTGGTGACCATGTTCCAGCTGCGGCGAGGGATCAGTTGCGGGTGGTGGTGAGTGGTGGGTTTATCAAAGCTGAAGTGGATGCAGAGGTGGTTGGTCCAGTGGAGTTCGGTGGTGTGGCTGAAGGCGATGTGGCTGCTGGCAGAGATGATGGGGTTGAGGGTGTGTCCGGTGGAGTGGGTGGGAGACGTGACTAGCTGTTTGAGTCCGAGGTTGGCGAGGTTGGCAAGCAGGGTGGTGAAGTTGCTGTCTTTAGTGTTTTCGAGGTGGAAGTTCAGGTCTCCGAGGAAGATGTAGTCTGTAGAAGCAAGGGCTGGAGTGCTGATGATGTCGGCGATGGAGTCACTGAACTGAGGCCGCGGTCCGGGGGGTCTGTAGATGAGGGTATCTCAGGGTGGTCTTGGGATCGATGTGGATTTGGAAGTGCATGTGTTCGGCAGTGCTGAGGGTTTCTTTGGTGTTTGTTGAGATTCTGATGGTGTTTCTGTGGACGATGGGGATCCCTCCTCCAGTCTGTTGGTGCGATCTCTGTGGGTGATCTTGTAGACGTCCGGAATGGCTATGGCGATGTCAGGTGCTGAGGACAGGTTCATCCAGGTCAGGAAGGCGATGTCCAGGGAGGAGGAGTAGAGAAGGTCCCAGAGTTCTATGGCGTGCTTGTGGACTGAGCGAGTGTTAAGGAGGATGCATCTGAGGTGGTTGTGTCCAGTTCTGGGGAGTGAGGTGGTAGCTCAGGGTGGTGAAGCTACAGCTCCGGCAGGAGAAGGGTTCGTGGGTGAGCTTTTGTGAGGACTGAAAGCAGGTGGTAGATCGGCTTGTGTTGAGGGCGTGGAGGGCGTTGGTGTCATAGTGGCGTTGGGTGACGGGGGGTTGTGGTGGTCAGGGGGTCTGGTACTGGGTGCATTCCAGGCACAGACAGGCTTGCCTCTGGCGCGCCTCTGGCGTGCCAGCGGCCGCCATTAAGAGAGGGAGGTGGGTGAGAGGAGCAGCTGGGAGGCAGGAGGGAAGCGCAAATTGGTGTGTTAGGGGGGCGGGGCTGCAGGGGAAGCAGCGGCGGGAACCACAGGGAAAAAGCTGAAAAAGCAAGAAAAAGCAGAGAAAACAGAGAAAAAGCCGAGAAAAGTAAAAAATAAACAGAGAAAGGAAATAGGGAAGCAAACAGACACAAAGGCAAACAGACAGTACTTACGGCTCACCACTGACTACCAGGGACGAGGTGCAGGCAGGAGCCTGCGGGTGGAGGAGGGTCTCAAACTCGCAGCAGCAGCAGCGAGGGTGGGGAAAAAGACAAAGGCACAAAAAGTGGAGCTGTGCAGCGTGGGGAGCTTCTCCTGACCTCAATAGCAGGTCAAGGGTTGTTCTCCTCACAGCGCAGCAGTGCCATTAAGAGGGGGAGATGGGAGGGAGGAGCAGCTGGGAGGTGGGAGGGAAGTGTGAATGGGCGCGTGAGGGGGACGCAGGGGACGCAGTGGCAGGAACCACAGGGGAAGAAGCCAAAAAAGCAGAGAAAACAGAGAAAAAGCTAAGAAAAGTCTAAAATAAACAGAGAAAAACAGAGAAACAGAGAAAGGAAACAGGAAAGCAAACAGACACAAAGGCAAACAGACAGTACTTACAGCTCACCATTGACCACCAGGGATGAGGCGCAGGTGGGAGTGTGCGGGTGGAGGAGGGTCTTGCACTCGCAGCACCAGCAGCGAGGGCGCGGAAAAAGGACACAGACACAACAAGTGGAGCTGTGCAGTGTGGGGAGCTTCTCCTGACCTAAATAGCAGGTCAAGGGTTGCTCTCCTCACAGCGCAGCAGCGCCATTAAGAATTAAGAGGGGGAGGTGGGAGGGAGGAGCAGCTGGGAGGAGGGAGGGAAGCGCGAATGGGTGAACGAGGGGGGCGGGGCCACAGGGGACGCAGCAGAGGGAACCACAGGTTAAAAAGTCGAAAAAGCAGGAAAAAGCAGAGACAACATAGAAAAAGCTCATAAAAGGCAAAAATAAACAGACAACAACAGAGAAAGAGAGAAAGGAAACAGGGAAGCAAACAGCCACAAAGGCAAACAGACAGTACTTACGGCTCACCACTGACCACCAGGGATGAGGCGCAGGCGGGAGTCTGCGGGTGGAGGAGGGTCTTGCACTCGCAGCAGCGAGGGCGCGGAAAAGGACACAGGCACGACAAGTGGAGCTGTGCAGCGTGGGGAGCTTCTCCAGACCTCAATAGCAGGTCAAGGGTTGCTCTCCTCACCGCACAGTGGGCGCCATTAAGAGGGGGAGGTGGGAGGGAGGAGCAGCTGGGAGGCTGGAGGGAAGCGCGAATGGGCAAACGAGGGGGGCGGTGCCGCAGAGGACGCAGCGGCTGGAACCACAGGTTAAAAAGCTGAAAAAGCTCGAAAAAGCAGAGAAAACAGAGAAAAAGCAGACAAAAGGCAAAAGTAAACAGAGAACAACAGAGAAAGAGAGAAAGAGAGAAACGAAACAGGTAAGCAAACAGACACAAAGGCAAACAGACAGTGCTTACGGCTCACCAATGACCACCAGGGATGAGGCGCAGACGGGAGCCTGCGGGTGGAGGAGGGTCTTGCAGCAGCAGCAGCAGCAAGGGCGCGGAAAAGGACACAGGCACAACATGTGGAGCTGTGCAGCGTGGGGAGCTTCGCCTGATCTCAACAGGAGGTCAAGGGTTGCTCTCCTCACCGCACAGTGGCCGCCATTAAGAGGGGGAGGTGGGAGGAAGGATCAGTTGGTAGGCTGAAGGGAAGGGCAAATGGCCGCATGAGGAGGGCGGGGCCGAGGGGGACGCAGCAGTGGGAACCACGGGGGAAAAAGCTGAAAAAGCTGAAAAAGCAAGAAAAAGCAGCGAAAACAGAGAAAAAGCTGAGAAAAGGCAAAAATAAACAGAGAACAACAGAGAAATGAAATGGAGAAGCAAACAGACACAAAGGCAAACAGACTGTACTTATGGCTCACCAATGACCATCAGGGATGAGGCGCAGGTGGGAGCCTGCGGGTGGAGGAGGGTCTCTAACTCGCAGCAGCAAGGGTGGAGAAAGGGACACGGGCACCACAGGTGGAGCTGTGCAGCAAGGGGAGCTCCTCCTATCCTCAATAGCAGATCAAGGGTTGCCCTCCTGACCCCGCAGCAGCTGCCATTAAGAGGGGGAGGTGGGAGGGAGCAGCAGCAGTTGGGAGGTTGGAGGGAAGTGCGAATGGGTGCGCACGGGGGGCACAGCCGCAGGGCACGCAGTGGCAGGAACCACAGGGGGAAAAAGCCAAACAAGCAAGAAAAAGCAGAGAAAACAGAGAAAAAGCAGAGAAAAGGCCAAAATAAAGAGAGAACAACAGCGAAACAGAGAAAGGAAACAGGGAAGCAAACGGACACAAGGGCAAAAAGACAGTACTTATGGCTCTCCACTGACCAACAGGGATGAGGCGCAGGTAGGAGCCTGCGGGTGGAGGAGTGCCTCGAACTCGCAGCAGCGAGGGTGGGGAAAAGGACACAGGCACAACAGGTAGAGCTGTATGGCTTGGGAAGCTTCTCCTGACCTCAATATCAGGTCAAGGGTTGCTCTCCTCACAGCGCAGCGGCGCCCTTAAGAGGGGGAGGTGGGAGGGAGGAGCACTTGGGAGGCGGGAGAGAAGCGCGAATCGGCACGAGAAGGGGGGGCGGGCCGCAGGGGACGCAGGAGAGGGAACCACGGGTTAAAAAGCTGAACAAGCAAGTAAAAGCAGAGAAAGCAGAGAAAAAGCAAAATAAACAGAGAACAACAGAGAAAGAGAGAAACGAAACAGGGAAGCAAACAGACACAAAGGCAAACAGACAGTACTTACGGCTCACCAATGCCCACCAGGGATGAGGCGCAGACGGGAGCCTGCAGGTGGAGGAGGGTCTTGCACTTGCAGCAGCAGCAGCGAGGGCGCGGAAAAGGACACAGGCACAACATGTGGAGCTGTGCAGCGTGGGGAGCTTCCCCTGACCTCAATAGGAGGTCAAGGGTTGGTCTCCTCACAGTAGCAGCCATTAAGAGGGGGAGGTGGGAGGAAGGAGCAGTTGGTAGGCTGGACGGAAGGGCAAATGGCCGCACCAGGGGGGCGGGCCGAGGGGGACGCAGCAGTGGGAACCACAGGGGAAAAAGCTGAAAAAGCAAGAAAAAGCAGCAAAAACAGAGAAAAAGCTAAGAAAAGGCAAAAATAAACAGAGAACAATAGAGAAAGGAAATGGAGAAGCAAACAGACACAAAGGCAAACAGAGAGTACTTATGGCTCACCACTGACCATCAGGGATGAGGAGCAGGTGGGAGTCTTCGGGTGGAGGAGGGTCTCTAACTCGCAGCAGCAAGGGTGGGGAAAGGGACAAGGGCACCACAGGTGGAGCTGTGCAGCAAGGGGAGCTCCTCCTGACCTCACTAGCAGATCAAGGGTTGCTCTCCTGACCCCGCAGCAGCTGCCATTAATAGGGGGAGGTGGGAGGGAGCAGCAGCAGCGGGGAGGTTGGAGGGAATTGCGAATGGGTGCGTACGGGGCGCACGGCCGCAGGGGACGCAGTGGCAGGAACCACTGGGGAAAAAGCCAAAAAAGCAAGAAAAAGCAGAGAAAACAGAGAAAAAGCCGAGAAAAGACCAAAATAAACAGAGAACAACAGAGAAAGAGAGAAAGGAAACAGTGAAGCAAACAGACAGTACTTACAGCTCACCACTGACCACCAGGGATGAGGCGCAGGCGGGAACCTGTGGGTGGAGGAGGGTCTTGAACTCACAGCAGTAGCGAGGGCAGGGAAAATGACACAGGCACACGATGAGGAGCTGTGCGGCATGGGGAGCTTCTCCTGACCTCAAAAGCAGGTCAAGGGTTGCTCTCCTGACCGCGCAGCGGCAGCCATTAAGAGTGGTAGGTGGGAGGTAGGAGCAGCTGGGAGGCGGGAAGGAAGCACAAATGGGCGTGCCTGGGGGCGGGGCCGCATGGGACGCAGCAGCAAGAACCACAGAAGAAAAAGCAGAGAAAACTGAGAAAAAGCAGAGAAAAGGCAAAAATAAACAGAGAACAACAGAGAAACAGAGAAAGGAAGTAGGGAAGCAAACAGACAGTACTTACAGCTCACCACTGACCACCAGGGACGAGGCGCAGGCAGGAGCCTGCGGGTGGAGGAGGGTCTCGAACTCGCAGCGGCTGCAGCAAGGGTGGGGAAAGGGACACGGGCAAAACATGTGGAGCTCTGTGGAGTGGGGAGCTCCTCCTGACCTCAATAGCAGGTCAAGGGTTGCTCTCCTCACCGCGCAGTGGCCGCCATTAAGAGAGGAGGTGGGACGGAGGAGCAGCTGGGAGGTGGGAGGGAAGTGCGAATGGGCGTGTGAGGGTGGCGGGGACGCAGGGATGCAGTGGCAGGAACCACAAGGGAAAAGGCCAAAAAATCAACAAAAAGCAGAGAAAACAAAAAAAAAGCTGAGAAAAGGCTGAAATAAACATAGAACAACAGAGAAACAGAGAAAGATAACAGGGAACCAAACAGACAGTACTTATGGCTCACCACTGAACACCAGGGATGAGGCATAGACGGGAGCCTGCGGATGGAGGAGGGCCTCGAACTCACAGCAGCAGCAGTGAGGACGGGGAAAAGGACACTGGCACAACAGGTGGAGTGGGCAGCAAGGGGATCTCCTCCTGACCTCAATTGCAGGTCATTGGTTGGTCTCCTCACAGCGCAGCGGCGCCATTAAGAGCGGGAGGTGGGAGTGAGGAGCAGGTGGGAGGGAAGCGTGAATGGCCACAAGAGGGGGGGCGGGTCGGCAGGAACGCAGCGGAGGGAACCACGGGTTAAAAAGCAAAAAAGAAAGAAAAAGCAGAGAAAACAGAGAAAAACCTGAGAAAAGGCAAAAATAAACAGAGAACAACAAAGAAAGAGAGAAAGGAAACAGGGAAGCAAACAGACACAAAGGCAAACAGACAGCACTTACGGCTCACCACTGACCACCAGGGATGAGGCGCAGGCAGGAGTCTGTGGGTGGAGGAGGGTCTTGCAGTCGAGCAGCAGCGAGGGCGGGGAAAAGGACAGTCACTACAGGTGGAGCTGTGCACTGTGGGGAGCTTCTCCTGACCTCTATAGCAGGTCAAGGGTTGCTCTCCTGACCACACAGCGTCCGCCATTAAGAGTGGGAGGAGGGAGGGAGGAGCAGCTGGGAGGCAGAAGGGAAGCGCGAATGGGCGCAAGGGGGCCGGGGCAGCATAGGACACTGCGGCGAGAACCACAGGAGAAAAAGCCGAAAAAGCAAAGAAAACAGAGAAAAAGCTGAGAAAGGGCAAAAATAAACAGAGAACAACAGAGAAACAGAGAAAGGAAATAGGGAAGCAAACAGACACAAAGGTAAACAGACAGTACTTACGGCTCATCACTGACCACCAGGGACGACGTACAGGCAGGAGCCTGCGTGTGGAGGAGGGTCTTGAACTCGCAGCAGCAGCAGCGAGGGTGGGGAAAGGGACACGGGCACAACAAGTGGAGTTGTGCAGCGTGGGAATCTCCTCCGGACCTCAATAGTAGGTAAAGAGTTGCTCTCCTCACCGCGCAGTGGCTGCCATTAAGAGGGAGAGGTGGGACGGACGAGCAGCTGGGAGGTGGGAGGGAAGTGCGAATGGGCGCTCGAGAGGGGCAGGGACGCAGGGGACGCAGTGGCAGGAACCACAGGGGAAAAAGCCAAAAAAGCAAGAAAAAGCATAGAAAACTGAGAAAAAGCTGAGAAAAGGCTAAAATAAACATAGAACAACAGAGAAACAGAGAAAGGAAACAGGGAAGCAAACAGACACAAAGGCAAACAGACAGTACTTATGGCTCACTGTAGGAAGTTGGCTCTGTATGTACTATTTCAAAGTAAGAAATAGCATGCACAGAGTCCAATGGTTCCCATTAGAGGTAAGATAGTGGCAAAAAGAGATAATTCTAATGCTCTATTTTGTGGTAGTGTGGTTGAGCAGTAGGCTTATCAGAGGGTAGTGTTAAGCATTTGTTGTACACACACAGGCAATAAATGAGGAACACACACTCAAAGACAATTTCAGGCCAATAGGTATTTGTATAGAAAAATATATTTTCTTAGTTTATTTTAAGAACCACAGGTTCAAGATTTACAAGTAATACTTCAAATGAGAGGCATTTCACTTAGGCAACTTAAGAACTTTGAATCAGCAAAATAGCATGTACAGTTTTCACAAAAATGGCAATAAGCTATTTAAAAACTAGACTGTGCAATTTTCAACAGTTCCTCGGGGAGGTAAGTGTTTGTTAGTTTTGCAGGTAAGTAAACCATCTACAGGGTTCAAAGTTGGGTCCAAGGTAGCCCACAGTTGGGGGTTCATGGCAACCCCAAAGTTACCACACCAGCAGCTCAGGGCCGGTCAGGTGCAGTGCCCAAAACACATAGGCTTCAATGGAGAAGGGGGTGCCCCGGTTCCAGTCTGCCAGCAGGTACGTACCCGCGTCTTCGGAGGGCAGACCAGAGGGGTTTTGTAGGGCACCGGGGGGGACACAATTCAGCACAAAAAGTACACCCTCAGCGGCACGGGGGTGGCCGGGTGCAGAGTGCAAACAGGCGTCGGGTTCGCAATGGAGTTCAAAGGGAGACCCAGGTGTCTCTTCAGCGAAGCAGGCAGGCAAGGGGGGGCTCCTAGGGGTAGCCACCACCTGGGCAAGGGAGAGGGCCACCTGGGGGTCGCTTCTGCTCTGGAGGTCGGATCCTTCAGGTCCTGGGGGCTGCGGGTGAAGTGTCTTTACCAGGTGTCTGGTTCTTAGAAGCAGGCAGTCGCGGTCAGAGGGAGCCTCAGGATTCCCCTGCAGGCGTCGCTGGGGGGGCTCAGGGGGTCAACTCTGGCTACTCACAGGGTCGCAGTCGCTGGGGACTCCTCCCTGTAGTGTTGTTTCTCCGCAGGTTGAGCCGGGGGTGTCGGTGCAGAGTGCAAAGTCTCACGCTTCCGGCGGGAAATGTGGAGTCCTTTTAAAGTTGTTTCTTTGTTGCAAAGTTGTTTCTTCTTTGGAGAAGAGCCACTGTCCTCAGGAGTTCTTGGTCCTTTTAGATGCAGGGTAGTCCTCTGAGGCTTCAGAGGTCGCTGGACCATGGGGAACGCGTCGCTGTTTTTCTTGAAGTGGGGAGACAGGCCGGTAGGGCTGGGACCAAAGCAGTTGGTGTCTCCATCTTCTCTGCAGGGCTTTCAGGTCAGCAGTCCTTCTTCATCTTCAGGGTGCAGGAATCTATCTTGCTTGGTTCTGGGGGCCCCTAAATACTCAATTTAATGGGGTGTTTAGGTCTGGGGGGTTAGTAGCCAATGGCTACTAGCCCTAAGGGTGGCTACACCCTCTTTGTGCCACCTCCCTGAGGGGAGGGGGGCACATCCCTAATCCTATTGGGGGAATCCTCCAGCTGCAAGATGGAGGATTTCTAAAAGTCAGAGTCACCTCAGCTCAGGACACCTTAGGGGTTAATATGGCCACACTGTACTTGCAATGTCTAAGAATAGACGTAGACACTGTAGGGGCATATTGCTCATGCAGCTATGTCCTCACCTGTGGTATAGTGCACCCTGCCTTAGGGCTGTAAGGCCTGCTAGAGGGGTGACTTACCTATGCTACAGGCAGCATTTTGTGTACATGGCATCCTGAGGGGGATGCCATGTCGACTTTGCCTTTTTCTCCCCACCAACACACACAATCTGCAATGGCAGTGTGCATGTATTAGGTGAGGGGTCCCTTAGGGTGGCACAACCTTTTACAAGGGACTTATCTGTGTGCCAGGGGTGTGCCAACTGTGGAAACAATGGTACATTTTAGGTGAAAGAACACTGGTGCTGGGGCCTGGTTAGCCGGGTCCCAGCACACCAGCACACTTCTCAGTCAAGTCAGCATCAGTATCAGGCAAAAAGTGGGGGGTAATTGCAACAGGGAGACATTTCCTTACACAAGCCCCCCCCCCCCCCAGTCCACAGGCCAGGAAACTCAGCCAAAGCTGGGAGAGTCTTCCTAGTCTGTCAGACGAGGAAGAGTAGAAGAAATAGGCTGGTTTGTTGCAGGGCTTACTTTGCCTTACATCCTCCTGTTCAGGTCATTCCCTCTGGGGAACTGACCCACTTCCACAGTGATAGGACCTAGTCTGAATTGCCTCTTGTCTGTGCTTTTAATGTCTTCACCCATTCTCTCTATTTTGGGGTTAGAGGTATCCACCTCTGCTAATCTTATTTTAGCCTTGGTCAGCCCTAGCTTACCCAAAGAGGTTACCCAGAGCTGGAGTAACCCCACCATGACCAACAGGGTCAGGGGGCCTATCTTGCTATTTGGCATGGGGTCAGACCACCATGCCAAGGATAGTGCAGCCATAAAGGCTAACACCCAGCAGAGGCCACTGACAGCTGTCAGTGCCCAGAACCACACCTTTAGCTCTTCACCTACAATGGAAGGAGCTAAGTTACAGCTTCTTTGGGTTCAGGGTGCCTGTCTGCTGTGTTACAGTCGGGGGTTACTACATCTTGTAGTAAACACCCTTCTTCCACTCTCTCTTCTGTTAACTGAGGAGCCACCCACTCAGGTTTAACAGTTGCCTGACTAGCCAGGACTTCTTGTGGGTCAGGTTGGACCTTACCAGTGCCACTTTCGGAGCTCTCCCCTCCTGGAGCAGAATCTCCTTGGCTTGCTGGAACCTTGGCTAAAGGTTGTCCACCCTTCCTACTCTATTTTCTTTTCTTTTTCTTCTGGGGCCTACTTGCAGTAACTGCAGGGGTAGCACCTCCAGAATCCTTGGGAGAGGGCTGGCACTGGACCAATTCCTCTCTTGGGCTCTGACTAACCTCTGGGTAGTCATTTCCAAGGAGACAATCAAGGGGAAGATCTGTACTGACTACCACCCTTCTCCAGCTAAAAGTCCCACCCACTTCTATGGGCACAAAAGCCACAGGCCTATCAGTGACTCTGTCTGGGCTAACACTTACTCTGGCAGTCTCACCTGGGATGTACTGGTTTGAGAACACCAGCCTGTCATGCACAATAGTGTGACTGGCACAAGTGTCTCTCAGGGCAGTGGCTGGGATTCCATTCACCAGTAGGTGGTGGAAGTGTCTACTTCCCTCTGGAATCCCCAGCTCACCTGTTGGGCCCTTTTTCCAGTTGAAGGCTATGAAGACTTCCTCATCTGAGGAGTCATCCCCAATGGCTACACTGGTCACCCCTGGGATTTTGCTAGGGGATTTGTTTTTAGGACAAGAAGTGTCCTTGGTGCGGTGCCCAGTCTGTCTACAATTGTGGCACCACGCCTTAGTGGCATCCCAGTTCTTACCCTGGTACCCACCTTTGTTTTGGGTTGTGTCTTGGGGCCCACCCTCCTGTTCTGGTTTTTGGGGGCCTACAGAGGACTCTTTTTCTTTGTTTCTAGTGTCACCCACTTTCTTCTGGGGTGGGTTTGTAACCCCTTTCTTTTGGTCACCCCCAGTGGAAGTTTTGGTTACCCTAGTCTTGACCCAGTGGTCTGCCTTCTTTCCCAATTCTTGGGGAGAAATTGGACCTAGGTCTACCAGATACTGATGCAACTTTTCATTGAAGCAGTGACTTAAAATGTGTTTTTCATTAAAAAAAATTATAAAGCCCAACATAGTCATGCACTTTATTTCCAGTTACCCAACCATCCAGTGTTTTTACTGAGTAGTCTACAAAATCAACCCAGGTCTGGCTCGAGGATTTTTTAGCCCCCCTGAACCTAATCCTGTACTCCTCAGTGGAGAATCCAAAGCCCTCAATCAGGGTAGCCTTCATGAGGTCATAGGATTCTGCATCTTTCCCAGAGAGTGTGAGGAGTCTATCCCTACACTTTCCAGTGAACATTTCCCAAAGGAGAGCACCCCAGTGAGATCTGTTTACTTTTCTGGTTGCACAAGCCCTCTCAAAAGCTGTGAACCATTTGGTGATGTCATCACCATCTTCATATTTAGTTACTATCCCTTTGGGGATTTTTAGCATGTCAGGAGTGTCTCTGACCCTATTTAAATTGCTGCCACCATTGATGGGACCTAAGCCCATCTCTTGTCTTTCCCTTTCTATGGCTAGGAGCTGTCTCTGCAAAGCCAATCTTTTGGCCATCCTGGCTAGCAGGAGGTCATCTTCATTGAGACTGCTCTCCATGTTTCCAGAGCTGTTGGACTCTCCTGTGAGAGAAGCAGCATCTCTGACTATCACTTTTGGCGTCAGGGTTGGAGAAACCCTGTGCTCCCTATCTAGAACTGGAGGTGGGAAGTCCTCCACATCACTAGTGTCCCCCTCTGTGAGGCTATCATCAGCGGGGTTGTTTTTAGCAAACTCTGCCAAAAGCTCCTGGAGCTGTACTTTGGTAGGGTTTGAACCAGTTTTTATATTTTTGATTTTGCAGAGAGACCTTAACTCTGACATCGTAAGATGCAGGTAAGGGGTGAGGTTGAGTTCCATCACTATCTCTTCTGCAGCAGACATTTTGCTTCTAAAAGTTGGAATACTTTTTAAGAATCTAAAACTATCTCTAGAACTTAATTCAAACTTTTACAAAACTTTTAAACTCTAAAAGAAATGCTAACAGGGACTAACACAAGGCCCTAGCAGGACTTTTAAAAATTTAGAAAAAATAGCTCAAATTTCAAAAATCTGTTTCTAAAGCAATTTTGGGAATTTAGTTGTGTGATCAGGTATTGGCTGAGTAGTCCAGCAAATGCAAAGTCTTGTACCCCACCGCTGATCCACCAATGTAGGAAGTTGGCTCTGTATGTACTTTTTCAAAGTAAGAAATAGCATGCACAGAGTCCAAGGGTTCCCCTTTGAGGTAAGATACATGTACAGTTTTCACAAAAATGGCAATAAGCTATTTTAAAACTAGACAGTGCAATTTTCAACAGTTCCTGGGGGAGGTAAGTGTTTTTAGTTTTGCAGGTAAGTAAACCACCTACAGGGTTCAAAGTTGGGTCCAAGGTAGCCCACCATTGGGGGTTCAGGGCAACCCCAAAGTTACCACACCACCAGCTCAGGGCCGGTCAGGTGCAGAGGTCAAAGTGGTGCCCAAAACACATAGGCTTCAATGGAGAAGGGGTGCCCCGGTTCCAGTCTGCCAGCAGGTAGGTACCCGCGTCTTCGGAGGGCAGACCAGTGGGGTTTTGTAGGGCACTGGGGGGCACACAATTCAGCACAAAAAGTACACCCTCAGCGGCACGGGGGCGGCCGGGTGCAGAGTGCAAACAGGCGTCGGGTTTGCAATGGAGTTCAAAGGGAGACCCAGGGGTCTCTTCAGCGAAGCAGGCAGGCAAGGGGGGGGCTCCTCGGGGTAGCCACCACCTGGGCAAGGGAGAGGGCCACCTGGGGGTCGCTTCTGCACTGGAGGTCGGATCCTTCAGGTCCTGGGGGCTGCGGGTGCAGTGTCTTTACCAGGCGTCTGGTTCTTAGAAGCAGGCAGTCGCGGTCAGGGGGAGCCTCTGGATTCCCTCTGCAGGCGTCGCTGGGGGGGCTCAGGGGGTCAACTCTGGCTACTCACAGGGTCGCAGTTGCTGGGGACTCCTCCCTGTAGTGTTGTTTCTCCGCAGGTCGAGCCGGGGGTATCGGGTGCAGAGTGCAAAGTTTCACGCTTCCGGCGGGAAACGTGGAGTCCTTTTAAAGTTGTTTCTTTGTTGCAAAGTTGTTTCTTCTTTGGAGCAGAGCCACTGTCCTCAGGAGTTCTTGGTCCATTTAGATGCAGGGTAGTCCTCTGAGGCTTCAGAGGTCGCTGGACCCTGGGGAACGCGTCGCTGTTTTTCTTGAAGTGGGGAGACAGGCCGGTAGGGCTGGGCCCAAAGCAGTTGGTGTCTCCATCTTCTCTGCAGGGCTTTCAGGTCAGCAATCCTTCTTCGTCTTCAGGTTGCAGGAATCTATCTTGCTTGGTTCTAGGGGCCCCTAAATACTCAATTTAGGGGGATGTTTAGGACTGGGGGGTTAGTAGCCAATGGCTACTAGCCCTGAGGGTGGCTACACCCTCTTTGTGCCTCCTCCCTGAGGGGAGGGGGGCACATCCCTAATCCTATTGGGGGAATCCTCCATCTGCAAGATGGAGGATTTCTAAAAGTCAGAGTCACCTCAGCTCAGGACACCTTATGGGTTATCCTGACTGGCTAGTGACTCCTCCTTGTTTTTCTCATTATCTCCTCTGTACTTGCCGCCAAAAGTGGGGGCTGTGTCCAGGGGGCGGGCATATCCACTAGCTGGAGTGCCCTGGGGCATTGTAGCACGAAGCCTGAGCCTTTGAGGCTCACTGCTAGGTGTTACAGTTCCTGCAGGGGGGAGGTGTGAAGCACCTCCACCCAGAGCAGGCTTTTGCTTCTGTCCTCAGAGAGCACAAAGGCCCTCACCACATGGGGTCAGAAACTAGTCTCTCAGCAGCAGGCTGGCACAGACCAGTCAGTCCTGCACTGAACAATTGGGTAAAATACAGTGGGCATCTCTAAGATGCCCTCTGTGCATTTTTTAAATAAATCCAACACTGGCATGAGTGTGGGTTTATTATTCTGAGAAGTTTGATACCAAACTTCCCAGTATTCAGTGTAGCCATTATGGAGCTGTGGAGTTCGTTTTTGACAAACACCCAAACCATATACTTAATATGGCCACACTGTACTTGCAATGTCTAAGAATAGACGTAGACACTGTAGGGGCATATTGCTCATGCAGCTATGCCCTCACCTGTGGTATAGTGCACCCTGTCTTAGGGCTGTAAGGCCTGCTAGAGGGGTGACTTACCTATGCTACAGGCAGCATTTTGTGTGCATGGCATCCTGAGGGGGATGCCATGTCGACTTTGCCTTTTTCTCCCCACCAACACACACAATCTGCAATGGCAGTGTGCATGTATTAGGTGAGGGGTCCCTTAGGGTGGCACAACATATGCTGCAGCCCTTAGGGACCGTCCCTGGTCACAGGGCCCTTGGTACCACTGGTACCTTTTACAAGGGACTTATCTGTGTGCCAGGGGTGTGCCAACTGTGGAAACAATGGTACATTTTAGGTGCAAGAACACTGGTGCTAGGGCCTGGTTAGCAGGGTCCCAGCACACTTCTCAGTCAAGTCAGCATCAGTAGCAGGCAAAAAGTGGGGGGTAATTGCAACAGGGAGCCATTTCCTTACACAAGCCCCCCCCCCACCCCCAGCCCACAGGCCAGGAAACTCAGCCAAAGCTGGGAGAGTCTTCCTAGTCTATCAGACGAGGAAGAGTAGAGGAAATAGGCTGGTTTGTTGCAGGGCTTACTCTGCCTTACATCCTCCTGTTCAGGTCATTCCCTCTGGGGAACTGACCCACTTCCACAGTGATAGGACCTAGTCTGAATTGCCTCTTGTCTGTGCTTTTAATGTCTTCACCCATTCTCTCTATTTTGGGGTTAGAGGTATCCACCTCTGCTAATCTTATCTTAGCCATGGTCAGCCCTAGCTTACCCAAAGAGGTTACCCAGAGCTGGAGTAACCCCACCATGACCAACAGGGTCAGGGGGCCTATCTTGCTATTTGGCATGGGGTCAGACCACCATGCCAAGGATAGTGCAGCCATAAAGGCTAACACGCAGCAAAGGCCACTGACAGCTGTCAGTGCCCAGAACCACACCTTTAACTCTTCACCTACAATAGAAGGAGCTAAGTTACAGGCTTCTTTGGGTTCAGGGTGCCTGTCTGCTGTGTTACAGTCGGGGGTTACTACATCTTGTAGTAAACACCCTTCTTCCACTCTCTCTTCTGTTAACTGAGGAGCCACCCACTCAGGTTTAACAGTTGCCTGACTAGCCAGGACTTCTTGTGGGTCAGGTTGGACCTTACCAGTGCCACTTTCGGAGCTCTCCCCTCCTGGAGCAGAATCTCCTTGGCTTGCTGGAACCTTGGCTAAAGGTTGTTCACCCTTCCTACTCTGTTTTCTTTTCTTTTTCTTCCGGTGCCTACTTGCAGTAACTGCAGGGGTAGCACCTCCAGAATCCTTGGGAGAGGGCTGGCACTGGACCAGTTCCTCTCTTGGGCTCTGACTAACCTCTGGGTAGTCATTTCCAAGGAGACAATCAAGGGGAAGATCTGTACTGACTACCACCCTTCTCCAGCTAAAAGTCCCACCCACTTCTATGGGCACAAAAGCCACAGGCCTATCAGTGACCCTGTCTGGGCTAACTCTTACTCTGGCAGTCTCACCTGGGATGTACTGGTTTGAGAACACCAGCCTGTCATGCACAATAGTGTGACTGGCACAAGTGTCTCTCAGGGCAGTGGCTGGGATTCCATTCACCAGTAGATGGTGGAAGTGTCTACTTCCCTCTGGAATCTCCAACTCGCCTTTTGGGCCCTTTTTCCAGTTGAAGGCTATGAAGACTTCCTCATCTGAGGAGTCATCCCCAATGGCTACACTGGTCACCCCTGGGATTTTGCTAGTGGGTTTGTTTTTGGGACAAGAAGTGTCCTTGGTGTGGTGCCCAGTCTGTCTACAATTGTGGCACCATGCCTTAGTGGCATCCCAGTTCTTACCCTGGTACCCACCTTTGTTTTGGGTTGTGTCTTGGTGCCCACCCTCCTGGTCTGGTTTTTGGGGTCCTACAGGGGACTCTTTTTCTTTGTTTCTAGTGTCACCCACTTTCTCGTGGGGAGGTTTTGTAACCCCTTTCTTTTGGTCACCCCCAGTGGAAGTTTTGGTTACCCTAGTCTTGACCCAGTGGTCTGCCTTCTTTCCCAATTCTTGGGGAGAAATTGGACCTAGGTCTACCAGATACTGATGCAACTTTTCATAGAAGCAGTGACTTAGAATGTGTTTTTCATAAAAAAATTATAAAGCCCAACATAGTCATGCACTTTATTTCCAGTTACCCAACCATCCAGTGTTTTTACTGAGTAGTCTACAAAATCAACCCAGGTCTGGCTCGAGGATTTTTTAGCCCCCCTGAACCTAATCCTGTACTCCTCAGTGGAGAATCCAAAGCCCTCAATCAGGGTAGCCTTCATGAGGTCATAGGATTCTGCATCTTTCCCAGAGAGTGTGAGGAGTCTATCCCTACACTTTCCAGTGAACATTTCCCAAAGGAGAGCACCCCAGTGAGATCTGTTTACTTTTCTGGTTGCACAAGCCCTCTCAAAAGCTGTGAACCATTTGGTGATGTCATCACCATCTTCATATTTAGTTACAATCCCTTTGGGGATTTATAGCATGTCAGGAGTGTCTCTGACCCTATTTAAATTGCTGCCACCATTGAGGGGACCTAAGCCATCTCTTGTCTTTCCCTTTCTATAGCTAGGAGCTGTCTCTGCAAAGCCAATCTTTTGGACATCCTGGCTAGCAGGAGGTCATCTTCATTGAGACTGCTCTCCATGCTTCCAGAGCTGTTGGACTCTCCTGTGAGAGAAGCAACATCTCTGACTATCACTTGTGGAGTCAGGGTTGGAGAAACCCTGGGCTCCCTATCTAGGACTGGAGGTGGGAAGTCCTCCACATCACTAGTGTCCCCCTCTGTGAGGCTATCATCAGAGGGGTTGTTTTTAGCAAACTCTGCCAAAAGCTCCTGGAGCTGTACTTTGGTAGGGTTTGAACCAGTTTTTATCTTTTTGATTTTGCAGAGAGACCTTAACTCTGACATCCTAAGATGCAGGTAAGGGGTGAGGTTGAGTTCCATCACTATCTCTTCTGCAGCAGACATTTTACTTCTAAAAGTTGGAATACTTTTTAAGAATCTAAAACTATCTCTAGAACTTAATTCAAACTTTTACAAAACTTTTAAACTCTAAAAGAAATGCTAACAGGGACTAACACAAGGCCCTATCAGGACTTTTAAAAATTTAGAAAAAATAGCTCAAATTTCAAAAATCAGTTTCTAATGAAAATTTTGGGAATTTAGTCGTGTGATCAGGTATTGGCTGAGTAGTCCAGCAAATGCAAAGTCTTGTACCCCACCGCTGATCCACCAATGTAGGAAGTTGGCTCTGTATGTACTTTTTCAATGTAAGAAATAGCATGCACAGAGTCCAAGGGTTCCCCTTAGAGGTAAGATAGTGGCAAAAGAGATAATTCTAATGCTCTATTTTGTGGTAGTGTGGTCGAGCAGTAGCCTTATCAGAGGGTAGTGTTAAGCATTTGTTGTACACACACAGGCAATAAATGAGGAACACACACTCAAAGACAATTCCAGGCCAAAAGGTTGTTGTATAGAAAAATATATTTTCTTAGTTTATTTTAAGAACCACAGGTTCAAGATTTACAAGTAATATTTCAAATGAGAGGTATTTCACTTAGGCAACTTAGGAACTTTGAATCAGCAAAATAGCATGTACAGTTTTCACAAAAATGGCAATAAGCTATTTTAAAACTAGACAGTAAAATTTTCAACAGTTCCTAGGGGAGGTAAGTGTTTGTTAGTTTTGCAGGTAAGTAAATCACCTACAGGGTTCAAAGTTGGGTCCATGGTAGCCCACCGTTGGGGGTTCAGGGCAACCCCAAAGTTACCACACCAGTAGCTCAGGGCCGGTCAGGTGCAGAGGTCTAAATGGTGCCCAAAACACATAGGCTTCAATGGAGAAGGGGGTGCCCCGGTTCCAGTCTGCCAGCAGGTAGGTACCCACGTCTTCGGAGGGAAGACCTGGGGGTTTTGTAGGGCACCGGGGGACACACAATTTAGCACAAAAAGTACACCCTCAGCGGCACCGGGGCGGCCGGGTGCAGAGTGCAAACAGGCGATGGGTTTGCAATGGAGTTCAAAGGGAGACCCAGGGGTCTCTTCAGCGAAGCAGGCAGGCAAGGGGGGGGGCTCCTCGGGGTAGCTACCACATGGGCAAGGGAGAGGGCCACCTGGGGGTCTCTTCTGCACTGGAGGTCGGATCCTTTAGGTCCTGGGGGCTGCGGGTGCAGTGTCTTTACCAGGCGTCGGGTTCTTAGAAGCAGGCAGTCACGGTCAGGGGGAGCCTCTGGATTCCCTCTGCAGGCGTCGCTGGGGGGGGCTCAGGGGGGTCAACTCTGGCTACTCACAGGGTTGCAGTCACCGGGGAGTCCTCCCTGTAGTGTTGTTTCTCCGCAGGTTGAGCCGGGGGCGTCGGGTGCAGAGTGCAAAGTCTCACGCTTCCGGCGGGAAACATGGAGTCCTTTTAAAGTTGTTTCTTTGTTGCAAAGTTGTTTCTTCTTTGGAGCAGAGCCGCTGTCCTCGGGAGTTCTTGGTCCTTTTAGATGCAGGTTAGTCCTCTGAGGCTTCACAGGTCGCTGGACCCTGGGGAACGCGTCGCTGTTGCAGTTTTTCTTGAAGTGGGGAGACAGGCCGGTAGGGCTGGGGCCAAAGCAGTTGGTGTCCCCGTCTTCTCTGCAGGGCTTTCAGGTCAGCAGTCCTTCTTCATCTTCAGGTTGCAGGAATCTATCTTGCTTGGTTCTGGGGGCACCTAAATACTCAATTTAGGGGGGTGTTTAGATCTGGGGGGTTAGTAGCCAATGGCTACTAGCCCTGGCTACACCCTCTTTGTGCCTCCTCCCTGAGGGGAGGGGGGCATATCCCTAATCCTATTGGGGGAATCCTCCATCTGCAAGATGGAGGATTTCTAAAAGTCAGTCACCTCAGCTCAGGACAGCTTAGGGGTTGTCCTGACTGGCCAGTGACTCCTCCTTGTTTTTCTCATTATCTCCTCAGTACTTGCCGCCAAAAGTGGGGGCTGTGTCCAAGGGGCGGGCATTTCCACTATCTGGAGTGCCCTGGGGCATTGTAACATGAAGCCTGAGCCTTTGAGGCTCACTGCTAGGTGTTACAGGTCCTGCAGGGGGGAGGTGTGAAGCACCTCCACCCAGATCAGGCTTTTGTTTCTGTCCTCAGAGAGCACAAAGGCCCTCACCACATGGGGTCAGAAACTCGTCTCTCAGCAGCAGGCTGGCACAGACCAGTCAGTCCTGCACTGAACAATTGGGTAAAATACAGGGGGCATCTCTAAGATGCCTTCTGTGTGCATTTTTTAATAAATCCAACACTGGCATCAGTGTGGGTTTATTATTCAGAGAAGTTTGATACCAAACTTCCCAGTATTCAGTGTAGCCATTATGGAGCTGTGGAGTTCGTTTTTGACAAACTCCCAGACCATATACTTAGTATGGCCACACTGTACTTACAATGTCTAAGAATAGACGTAGACACTGTAGGGGCATATTTCTCATGCAGCTATGCCCTCACCTGTGGTATAGTGCACCCTGCCTTAGGGCTGTAAGGCCTGCTAGAGGGGTGACTTACCTATGCCACAGGCAGCATTTTGTGTGCATGGCATCCTGAGGGGGATGCCATGTCGACTTTGCCTTTTTCTCCCCACCAACGCACACAATCTGCAATGGCAGTGTGCATGTGTTAGGTGAGGGGTCCCTTAGGGTGGCACAACATATGCTGCAGCCCTTAGGGACCTTCCCTGGTCACAGGGCCCTTGGTACCACTGGTACCTTTTACAAGGGACTTATCTGTGTGCCATTGGTGTGCCAACTGTGGAAACAATGGTACATTTTAGGTGAAAAAACACTGGTGCTGGGGCCTGGTTAGCAGGGTCCCAGCACACTTCTCAGTCAAGTCAGCGTCAGTATCAGGCAAAAAGTGGGGGGTAATTGCAACAGGGAGCCATTTCCTTACACTCACCACTGACCACCAGGGATAAGGCGCAGGCGTGAGCCTGCGGGTGGAGGAGGGCCTCGAACTCGCAGCAGGAGCAGCAAGGACGGGGAAAAGGACACAGGCACAACAGGTGGAGCTGTGCAGCGTGGGGAGCTTCTCCTGACCTCAATAGCAGGTCAAGGGTTGCTCTCCTCACAGCGCAGTGGCGCCATTAAGAGAGGGAGGTGGGAGGGAGGAGCAGCTGGTAGGTGGGAGGGAAATACGAATGGCCGCGCGAGGGGGGAGGGGCCGCGGGGGATGTAGCAGAGGGAACTACGGGTTAAAAAGCCGAAAAAGCAAGAAAAAACTGAGAAAAAGCTGAGAAAGGCAAAAATAAACAGAGAACAACAGAGAAAGAGAGAAAGGAATCAGGTAAGCAAACAGACACAAAGGCAAACAGACAATACTTACAGCTCACCACTGACCACCAGGGATGAGGCGCAGGTGGGAGTCTGCGGGTGGAGGAGGGTCTTGCACTCGCAGCAGCAGCAGCGAGGGCGGGGAAAAGGACACAGGCACGACAAGTGGAGCTCTGCAGCGTGGGGAGCTTCTCCGGACCTCAATAGCAAGTCAAGGGTTGCTCTCCTGACTGCGCAGCGGGCGCCATTAAGAGTGGTAGGTGGGAGGGAGGAGCAGCTGGGAGGTGGGAAGGACGCGCGAATCGGCACACCCTGGGGCGGAGCCACATGGGACGCAGCAGCGAGAACCACAGGGGAAAAAGCAAAAAAGCAAGGAAAAGCAGAGAAAACAGAGAAAAGCCAAGAAAAGGCAAAAATGAACAGAGAACAACAGAGAAACAGAGAAAGGAAATAGGGAAGCAAACAGGCAGTACTTACTGCTCACCACTGACCACCAGGGACGAGGCGCAGACAAGAGCCCGCGGGCGGAGGAGGGTCTCGAACTCGCAGCAGCAAGGGTAGGGAAAGGAACACGGGCACAACAGGTGGAGCTGTGCGGAGTGGGGAGCTCCTCCTGACCTCAACAGCAGGTCATGGGTGCTCTCCTCACCACGCAGTGGCCGCCAGTAAGAGGGGGAGGTGGGACGGAGGAGCAGCTGGGAGGTGGGAGGGAAGTGCAAATGGGCGCGTGAGGGGGGCGGGGACGCAGGGGGTGCAGTGGCAGGAACCACAGGGGAAAAAGCCAAAAAAACAAGATAAAGCAGAGAAAACAGAGAAAAATCTGAGAAAAGGCTAAAACAAACACAGAACAACAGAGAAACAGAGAAAGGAAACAGGGACGAAAACAGACAGTACTTATGGCTCACCACTGACCACCAGGGATGAGGCACAGAAGGGAGCCTGCGGGCGGAGGAGGGCCTCAAACTCGTAGCAGCAGCAGTGAGGACGGGGAAAAGGACACGGGCACAACAGGTGGAGTGGACAGCAACGGGAGCTCCTCCTGACCTCAGTAGCAGGTCAAAGGTTGCTCTCCTCACAGCGCAGCACGCCATTAGGAGGGGGAGGTAGGAGGGAGGAGCAGCTGGGAGGTGGGAGGGAAGCACGAATGGGCATGAGAGGGGAGGCGGGTCCGCAGGGGGCGCCTCGGAGGGAACCACGGGTTAAAAAGCCAAAAAAGAAAGAAAAAGCAGAGAAAACAGAGAAAAACCTGAGAAAAGGCAAAAATAAACAGAGAACAACAAAGAAAGAGAGAAAGGAAACAGGGAATCAAACAGACACAAAGGCAAACAGACAGTACTTACGGCTCACCACTGACCACCAGGGATGAGGCGCAGGCAGGAGTCTGCGGGTGGAGGAGGGTCTTGCACTCGAGCAGCAGCAGTGAAGGCGGAGAAAAGGACACAGGCATGACAAGTGGAGCTGTGCAGCGTGGGGAGTTTCTCTGGACCTCAATAGCAGGTCAAGGGTTGCTCTCCTCACTGCACAGTGGCCGCCATTAAGAGGGGGAGGTGGGAGGGAGGAGCAGCTGGGAGGCTGGAGGGAAGAGCGAAGGTGCGCATGAGGGGCGGTGCCGCAGGGTGACGCAACGGCGGTAACCACAGGGGAAAAAGCCGAAAAAGCAAGAAAAAGCTGAGAAAACAGAGAAAAAGTTGAGAAAAGGCAAAAATAAACAGAGAACAACAGCGAAAAAGAGAAAGGAAATACAGAAGCAAACAGACAGTACTTATGGCTCACAACTGACCACCAGGGATGAGGCGCAGGCAGGAGCCTGCGGGTGGAAGAAGGTCTCAAACTCGCAGTAGCAGCAGCAAGGGCAGGGAAAAGGACACAGGCACCACAGGTGGAGCTGTGAACTGTGGGGAGCTTCTCCTGACCTCAATAGTAGGTCAAGACTTGCTCCCTCACCGCGCAGTGGCCGCCATTAAGAGGAAGAGGTGGGACAGAGGAGCAGCTGAGAGGTGGGAGGGAAGTGCAAATGGGCGCGCGAGAGGGGCAGGGACGCAGGGGACGCAGTGGCAAGAACCACAGGGGAAAAAGCCAAAAAAGCAAGAAAAAGCAAAGAAAACCGAGAAAAAGCTGAGAAAAGGCTAAAATAAACATAGAACAACAGAGAAACAGAGAAAGGAAACAGGGAAGTAAACAGACACAAAGGCAAACAGACAGTACTTATGGCTCTCCACTGACCACCAGGGATAAGGCACAGGCAGGAGCCTGCGGGTGGAGGAGGGCCTCAAACTCGCAGCAGGAGCAGCAAGGACGGGGTAAAAGACACAGGCACAACAGGTGGAGCTGTGCAGCGTGGGGAGCTTCTCCTGACCTCAATAGCAGGTCAAGGGTTGCTCTCCTCACCACGCAGTGGCCACCAGTAAGAGGGGGAGGTGGGAAGGGGAGCAGCTGTGAGGTGGGAGGGAAGTGTGAAGGGGCGCGTGAGGGGGGTGGGGACGCACAGGGTGCAGTGGCAGGAACCCCAGGGGAAAAAGCCAAAAAAGCAAGAAAAAGCAGAGAAAACTGAGAAAAAGCTGAGAAAAGGCTAAAACAAACACAGAACAACAGAGAAACAGAGAAAGGAAACAGGGAAGCAAACAGACAGTACTTATGGCTCACCACTGACCACAAGGGATGAGGCACAGACGGGAGCCTGTAGGTGGAGGAGGGCTCCAAACTCGCAGCAGCAGCAGTGAGGACGGGGAAAAGGACACGGGCACAACAGGTGGAGTGGGCAGCAAGGGGAGCTCCTCCTGACCTCAGTAGCAGGTCAAAGGTTGCTCTCCTCACAGCGCAGTGGCGCCATTAGGAGGGGGAGGTGGGAGGGAGGAGCAGCTGGGAGGTGGGAGGGAAGTGGAATGGGCATGAGGGGGGGCGGGTCCGCAGGGGGTGCAGCGGAGGGAACCACGGGTTAAAAAGCCAAAAAAGAAAGAAAAAGCAGAGAAAACAGAGAAAAACCTGAGAAAAGGCAAAAATAAACAGAGAACAACAAAGAAAGAGAGAAAGGAAACAGGGAAGCAAACAGACACAAAGGCAAACAGACAGTACTTACGGCTCACCACTGACCACCAGGGATGAGGCGCAGGCAGGAGTCTGCGGGTGGAGGAGGGTCTTGCACTCAAGCAGCAGCAGTGAAGGCGGGGAAAAGGACACAGGCATGACAAGTGGAGCTGTCGTGTTTGCAATTACGACCGTGGCGGAAACCGCCAACAAAGACAGCCACTTTAACACTCCGACAGCCACGGCGGTACAAACACACACCGCGGCGGTAACCGCCAACAGACAGGCGGAGGACAAAGTACCGCCCACAGTATCACAACAGGCCAATCCGCCACCTTTTCCGGGGTGGATTCACCGCGGATAAAAACACGACAGAAACAGGATTCCGAAGGGAAAACTCTCACCTCTACACACCCCACGAAGAACTAGGACACCATGGAGCCGGAACTCCAAATTCTCCCTGCGATAGTCTTCCTGCTCCTCTACCAGGAGCACGAACGCCGGTGGCAAAGACCACGGTGAGTACTGCACCTACGACACAGGGGAGAAGGTGGGGAGAGGGAAAAAACAGGGGTACACACACTCAACACCCCCACCCTCACCCACTACAACACACACCTAATACATATTAAAACATTATAGTTACACCTCCCACGTCCCCAGAAGAATGCAAAGACAAAAGGAAATGAGTGTAACCATTGTAATATATTAAAATCAAGTACGCAAAAATATATATATACACCATAAACAAAATATACTCCAAGCATAGTAGTCCAGGTAGTGCTCCTATTAAGTCAGTGGAACACTGGGCCCACACCGTATGGGCGAGGCCCACACAAGATCCCCAACCATAATGGAGAGAACACTGCAGGGGAATCAGAGAGCAAAAAAACAGGCACCTCAGGGGGAGGGAAAGGGGGGACACCTCAGCCGGTTGAGTGCACGACGTCAAATCCACGAGAGGGCCACATGCCCACTGTTCAATCCTGGGGAGTGCAAAGCCACAGTCTCTCAAGTCTCTACAGTGGGTGGGTTGCCCACTGTTCCATCCTGGGGAGTGCAAAGCCACAGTCTCTCAAGTCTCTACAGTGGGTGGGTTGCCCACTGTTCAATCCTGGGGAGTGCAAAGCCACAGTCTCTCAAGTGGATAACAGTCTCCACTGGTTCTGGAGGAGGCATTGTGCCCAGAGTGCTTCATCCTGCTAAGGACAGAGGTAGTGGATGTATCTCTCCACTGGTTCTGGAGAGGGCTTTGTGCCCAGAGTGCTTCATCCTGCTAAGGACAGAGCTAGTGAATACATCTCTCCACTGGTTCTGGAGGGGGATTTGTGCCCAGAGTGCTTCATCCTGCTAAGGACAGAGGTAGTGGATGACAGTCTCCACTGGTTCTGGAGGGGGCTTTGTGCCCAGAGTGCTTCATCCTGCTAAGGACAGAGGTAGTGGATGTATCTCTCCACTGGTTCTGGAGGGGGCTTTGTGCCCAGAGTGCTTCATTCTGCCCGTGACAGACTCAGTAGCGTCAGTGCCCTTGGCGCTCATGGGCCAGCGGTGCTTGAGGCAGCGGTGCCCTGTTCAGCGGTGCTTGAGGTGGCGGTGCCCTGTTCAGAGATGCTTGTGGCGGCGGTGCCCTGTTCAGCGGTGCTTGAGGCAGCGGTACCCTGTTCAGCGGTGCTTGTGGCTGCGGTGCCCTGTTCAGCGGTGCTTGTGGCGGCGGTGCCCTGTTCAGCGGTGCTTGAGGCAGCGGTGCCCTGTTCAGTGGTGCTTGGAGTGGGGGGCTCCTTTGCAGTGACTCAGCTGCTGGCGGTCCTCTCTGTCCCAGCGGGGCTTGTGCTGGCGGTCCTCTCTGTCCCGGCGGGGCTTGTGCTGGCGGTCCTCTCTGTCCCAGCGGGGCTTGTGCTGGCAATCCTCTCTAGCACAGCAGGGATGATGGCGGTGGCCTCCTGGGCAGCGGGGATGATGGCTGTGGCCTCCTGGGCAGCGGGGATGATGGCTGTGGCCTCCTGGGCAGCGGGGGGATGACGGCTGTGGCCTCCTGGGAAGCGGGGATGATGGCGGTCTCCTCCCCTGTTCTGCTCTTCCCAGACTTTCCTGGTTTCTTGTGTCCCTTCCCCACCTTGAAAGGTGTCGCAGCTGACTCAACACTCCCACCGGGACCCCTGGGAGCGGCTTTGGTGGCTGGAGTCTTCCCCCTCTCCCGCCGGGAACTGGCCAACTTTTGATGCATCACAATCAATCAATCAATCAATAATTTATAAAGCGCGCTATGTACCCGTTAGGGTTTCGAGGCGCTGGGGGAGGGGGTGGGGGTGGGTGCTGCTATCGTTCGAAGAGCCATGTCTTGAGGAGTCTCCTGAAGGTGAGGAGGTCCTGGGTCTGGCGTAGTGAGGTTGGGAGTGCGTTCCAGGTCTTGGCGGCGAGGTAGGAGAAGGATCTGCCGCCAGAGGTCTTGCGCTGGATTCGGGGGACGATGGCGAGGGCAAGGTTGGCAGAGCGTAGTTGACGTGAGGGAACGTAGAAGTTGAGTCTGGTGTTCAGGTAGGTGGGTCCGGTGTCGTGTAGAGCCTTGTGTGCGTGGGTGAGGAGTTTAAAGGTGATCCTCTTGTCCACAGGGAGCCAGTGGAGGTCCCTCAGGTGAGGGGAGATGTGACATCGGCGGGGTATGTTGAGGATCAGGCAGGCGGATGCGTTCTGGATGCGTTGGAGTCGTTTGATGTCTTTAGTTGGGATGCCTGTGTAGAGTGCGTTGCCGTAGTCGAGTCTGCTACTGACGAGGGCTTGGGTTACCGTCTTTCTGGTTCCTGTTGGAATCCACTTGAAGATCCTGCGGAGCATACGGAGGGTGTTAAAACAGGAGGATGAGACTGCGTTGACCTGTTTGGACATGGTGAGGGCGGAGTCGAGGATGAAGCCGAGATTTCGTGCGTGGTTGGCTGGGGTGGGTGGAGGGCCCAGGGCGGTGGGCCACCACGAGTCGTTCCAGGCCGAGGGGGTGCGCCCGAGGATGAGGACTTCCGTCTTGTCGGAGTTAAGTTTTAGGCGGCTGTTGCTCATCCATTCGGCGATGGATTTCAGTCCCTCGTGAAGGTTGGCTTTGGCGGTGTGAGGATCTTTGGTCAGGGAGAGGACGAGCTGGGTGTCGTCGGCGTAGGAGAGGATGCTGAGGTTGTGCTGGCGGGCCAGTTGTGCGAGGGGGGCCATGTAGACGTTGAATAGCGTTGGGCTTAGTGAGGAGCCTTGGGGGACGTCGCAGATGAGGTTGGTGGCTTTGGAGTGGAAAGGTGAGAGTCGGACCCTCTGGGTTCTGCCGGAGAGAAAGGAGGAGATCCACTTGAGGGCTTTGTCTTGGATGCCGGCTTCGTGTAGACGGGTTAGTAGGGTGCGGTGGCAGACTGTATCGAAGGCGGCTGATAGGTCTAAGAGGGTCAGGGCTGAGGTTTCGCCGTTGTCCATTTGTAGTCTGATGTCATCTGTGGCGGCGAGGAGTGCAGTCTCTGTGCTGTGGTTTCGTCTGAACCCGGATTGGGAGGGGTCTAGGATGGAGTTGTCTTCAAGGTAGTGGGCGAGCTGTGTGTTGACGATCTTCTCGATGACTTTCGCTGGGAAAGGGAGGAGGGAGATTGGTCGGACGTTTTTGAGATCGTTGAGGTCAGCCTTCGGTTTCTTGAGGAGAGGTTGGATTTCTGCGTGCTTCCAGCTGTCCGGGAAGGTAGCGGTGTTGAAGGAAAGGTTGATGATCTTGCAGAGTATGGGGGCGATGGCGACGTCGGCTTTGTTGAAAACGTGATCTGGGCAGGGGTCAGAGGGAGATCCTGAGTGGATGGAGTTCATGGTTTTTAGGGTTTTGGTGTCGTCTACTTGGGTCCAGGTGGTGATGTGGTCGTCGTGGGAGGAGTTGTTGGGGGTGGGGTCTGGCGGAGGTGAGGTGTTGAAGCTGTTGTGGATGGCTGCGATTTTCTGGTAGAAGAAGGTGGAGAGATCGTCGCAGAGTTTCTGGGATGGAGGGATGTCGTTGGCGTTGGGGTTGGAGAGTTCCTTCACGATGCTGAAGAGTTCCTTGCAGTCGTGAGCGTTGTTGTTAAGGCGTTCTGTGAAGTGGGAGCGCTTGGCGAGTCGGATCAGTTGGTGGTGTTTACGGTTGGCTTCCTTGAGGGTAGCAAGGTTCTCGGGTGTGCGCTCGAGGATCCATTTTTTCTTGAGTTTCTGGCAGGTGCGTTTGGAGGTGGTTAGTTCGTCTGTGAACCAGGCTGTTTTTTTCTTTTCTTGGTTGGCGGTGGGTCTCTTGAGTGGGGCTAGGATGTTGGCGCAGTTGAGGATCCATTGTTGGAGGTTGATGGCGGCGGAGTCCGGGTCGGTGGGGTCGGGTGGTGGGTTTTTGGCGAGGGTGTTGGTGAGTTGGTCTTCGGTGACTTTTCCCCAGCGGCGGTGAGCTGGCAGAGGGGTGCGGTGGTGTTCGGTGTTTTTCTTGAAGGAGAAATGGACGCAGTGATGGTCGGTCCAGTGGAGTTCGGAGGTGTGGCTGAAAGAGATGTGGTTGCTTGAAGTGAAGAGTGGGTCAAGTGTGTGGCCGGCGATGTGGGTGGGAGTGTTGACCAGTTGATGGAGTCCGAGGTTGGAGAGGTTGGTGGTCAGTGATGCGGTGTTGACGTCATTGTTGTTCTCCAGGTGGAAGTTTAGGTCTCCCAGGAGGATGTAGTCTGAAGAGGCGAGGGCGTGGGTGCTTGCGAGGTCGGAGACGGTGTCGCTGAAGAGGGCTCTTGGTCCCGGAGGACGGTATATGAGGGTTCCTCTGAGGGTAGTGTTGGGGTCCGTGTGAATCTGGAAGTGGAGGTGTTCGGCTGTTTTGAGGGTGTCGTCCGTGTGGGTATGGATCTTGAGGGTAGCTTTGTGGGCGATGGCTATTCCTCCGCCGATTCCGTTGGTGCGATCTCTTCTGGTGATCTTGTAGCCGTCAGGGATGGCGATGGCGATGTCAGGGGCCGAGGAGTCGTTCCACCAGGTTTCGGTCAGGAAGGCTACGTCTGGGGTGGTGCTGTCGAGCAGGTCCTAGAGTTCGATGGCGTGCTTTCGTGCGGAGCGTGTGTTGAGGAGGATGCAGTGCAGGTGGTTTGTGTTGGTTGTTGCTGGCTTCGTTGTTCTGTTGCAGGTGAAGTTGCAGGTGCTGCAGGAAAAAGGCCCTTTGGTGTGCTTCGGGCTGGCCTGGAAGCACTCTGAGGAGGGACCAGGGTTGAAGGCGAGGAGTTCGCTGGCCGAGTAACGAAGGCATGGGGCGCGGGGGGCGCGAGGACCAGGGGGGGTGGCACTGTGCGCGGTCCAGGCGCGGACGGGCGCGGACGGGCACGGACGGGCGCAGACGGGCTTGCCTCTGGCGCCCCAGCGGCGCACCCACTGCGTGCGTCCGCGGCGCGGACGCGCACCGCCAGCCATTAAGAAGGGAGGGGGGAGGGGGAGGGAGGAGCAGCTGGGAGGCGGGAGGGAGCGGCGAATGGGGGTGCGAGGGGGGCGGGGCCGCAGGGAGGCAGCAGCAGGGAGAGAACTGCAAGGGGGAGCGCCCAAGGGGCGAAAACAAGAAAAACAAGGCACAAAAAAGTCTGGCACAATTTGAAAAACAGTCACAAAAATACACTAATGGCACAAAATACAATCGGGGTACAGCAATCAGAGGGGCACAACGGGGGCAGATGCGCAGGAGGCAAGGCGCTTGAAAAAACAATAGAAAAGCACTTACAGGACGGCGAAAAGTGGCACAATCAGAAGGGGCACGACGGGGGCAGAAGCGCAAGGAGGCAAGGCGCTGAAAATATAGAAAAACACTTACAGGACGGCTGAAAGCGGCACACGGGTTAAGTGAAGCTTACTAGAGCCCACTAGACACCAGGGATGAGGCGCAGGAGGATGCCTGCGGGTGGAGGAGGGCCTCGAACACGCTAGCAGCAGCGTGGGCGGGGGTCAGAGGCAGGTGACAGCAGGTTGGTGCTGCGGACGTGGGGGGCAAGCTCTAGACCAAAAACAGGTCAGAGGTCGCTCACCCTCGACGCGCAGCGCCAGCCATTAAGAAGGGAGGGGGAGGGATGAGCAGCTGGGAGGCGGGAGGCGGGAGGGAGCGGCGAATGGGGGCACGAGGGGGACGGGGCCGCAGGGAGGCAGCGGCAGGGAGAGAACTGTAAGGGGGAGCGCCCAAGAGGCGAAAACAAGAAAAACAAGGCACAAAAAAGTCGGGCACAATTTCAAAAACACTCACAAAAATACACTAATGGCACAAAATACAATCGGGGTACAGCAATCAGAGGGGCACAACGGGGGCAGATGCGCAGGAGGCAAGGCGCTTCAAAAAACAATAGAAAAGCACTTACAGGACGGCGAAAAGTGGCACAATCAGAAGGGGCACGACGGGGGCAGAAGCGCAAGGAGGCAAGGCGCTGAAAATATAGAAAAACACTTACAGGACGGCGGAAAGCGGCACACGGGTCAAGTGAAGCTTACTAGAGCCCACTAGACACCAGAGATGAGGCGCAGGAGGATGCCTGCGGGTGGAGGAGGGCCTCGAACACGCTAGCAGCAGCGTGGGCGGGGGTCAGAGGCAGGAGACAGCAGGTTGGTGCTGCGGACGTGGGGGGCGAGCTCTAGACCTAAGGCAGGTCAGAGGTCGCTCACTCGCGACGCGCAGCGCCAGCCATTAAGAAGGGAGGGGGGAGGGAGGAGCAGCTGGGAGGCGGGAGGGAGCGGCGAATGGGGGTGCGAGGGGGGCAGGGCCGCAGGGAGGCAGCGGCAGGGAGAGAACTGCAAGGGGGAGCGCCCAAGGGGCGAAAACAAGAAAAACAAGGCACAAAAAAGTCGGGCACAATTTGAAAAACAGTCACAAAGATACACTAATGGCACAAAATACAATCGGGGTACAGCAATCATAGGGGCACAACGGGGGCAGATGCGCAGGAGGCAAGGCGCTTGAAAAAACAATAGAAAAGCACTTACAGGATGGCGAAAAGTGGCACAATCAGAAGGGGCACGACGGGGGCAGAAGCGCAAGGAGGCAAGGCGCTGAAAATATAGAAAAACACTTACAGGATGGCGGAAAGCGGTATACGGGTCAAGTGAAGCTTACTAGAGCCCACTAGACACCAGGGATGAGGCGCAGGAGGATGCCTGCGGGTGGAGGAGGGCCTCGAACACGCTAGCAGCAGCGTGGGTTGGGGTCAGAGGCAGGAGACAGCAGGTTGGTGCTGCGGACGTGGGGGGCGAGCTCTAGACCTAAGGCAGGTCAGAGGTCGCTTACTCGCGACACGCAGCGCCAGCCATTAAGAAGGGAGGGGGGAGGGAGGAGCAGCTGGGAGGCGGGAGGTGGGAGGGAGCGGCGAATGGGGGCGCGAAGGGGGCGGGCCGCAGGGAGGCAGCGGCAGGGAGAGAACTGCAAGGGGGAGCGCCCAAGGGGCGAAAACAAGAAAAACAAGGCCCAAAAAAGTTGGGCACAATTTGAAAAACAGTCACAAAAATACACTAATGGCACAAAATACAATCGGGGTACAGCAATCAGAGGGGCACAACGGGGGCAGATGCGCAGGAGGCAACGCGCTTGAAAAACAATAGAAAAGCACTTACAGGACGGCGAAAAGTGGCACAATCAGAAGGGGCACGACGGGGCAGAAGCGCAAGGAGGCAAGGCGCTGAAAATATAGAAAAACACTTACAGGACGGCGGAAAGGGGCACACGGGTCAAGTGAAGCTTACTAGAGCCCACTAGACACCAGGGATGAGGCGCAGGAGGATGCCTGCGGGTGGAGGAGGGCCTCGAACACGCTAGCAGCAGCGTGGGCGGGGGTCAGAGGCAGGAGACAGCAGGTTGGTGCTGCGGACGTGGGGGGCGAGCTCTAGACCTAAGGCAGGTCAGAGGTCGCTTCACAGTCTGTCTGTGCTGTGGCTCCGTGCCACACTGGGTGCCCTGGTGGCCGGTGCACTCCAGATTCCGATGACTACAGGCACCACTGGTCCCGGAGATGTTGTGGCTGAGGTGCTAGTTCGGGATCTATGAAACGGACGGGGTGGGGGAGGTGTGGGAAAGAGGTCAAGGTTGGACAGGAAAAGTTTTTGGGAGACACAGGGACGGGTAGCTGGAGGGGGTTTGGGAGTGGAGGAAGAGGTTGTGGTTGTAGGAGGTGTTCATTTGCTGACTTTGGATGAAGGTGCATGCGCTGGAGGCTGTCGTGAGGTGGATGGCTGTTGGGTGGGTGTGTGCCTACATTTGTGTATCTTGGGAGGTGGCGTCACAGACACACTGGGAGAGGACACAGGGGACGTGTGAATGGTAGTGGGGGTGGTGACTGCACATGAGCGTGGTGTGGTGGTGTGTGTGCTGGTGATGGCAGTAGTGGCTGTAGATGTAGTGCATGCAGGTGTGAGTGTAGACGAGACTGGGAGGGAGGATGGAGATGAGGAGGAGGGGGACACAGTGGAGGCAGTGGATGTTTGTGTGTCTGCATGTGTGTGATGCTTGCGTGAGTGCCTGTGGTATGTGTGGTGCTTATGTCTGCCTGAGGTTCCATTGTGTGTTGAGGTGTGTCCATGCTGGTCTGAAGGTGTGCTTGGGATAGGCTGGGGTACAGGGGATTGGGTCTGGGTGGAGGAAGTTGGAGGGGGGAGGCTAGAGACGGGGACAATGGCTGCCATCAGTGCTGAGGCCAGAGTCTGAAAAGCTCGCTGATGGGCCGCCTGACCAGAATGAATGCCCTCCAGGAATGCATTTGTTTGTTGCAACTGCCTTTCTACACCTTGAATGGCATTCAAAATGGTAGACTGCCCAACAGTGAGAGACCTGAGGAGGTCAATGGCCTCCTCATTGAGGGCAGCAGGGGTGACTGGGGCAGGGCCTGAGGTGCCTAAGGCGAAGGTGATGCCCACCCTCCTGGGTGAGCGGGCACGGGGCAAAGGCTGAGGGGCTGCTGGGTGGGCGGTGCTGGTAGGGGGATGTCGGCTGTACCTGTAAATGCGGGGTCACAGATGTTGCCGCCACCACAAGGGAGCTCCCATCAGAGGATGAGTCCGTGTCACTGGTGTCAGCTCCTGTCCCCGCTGTGGAGCTCACCTCACCCTCCATCCCAGTGGTGAACTCCGAGTCCGTAGTTTCGCCCTCCAGGGCCATGTGGGAAGCAGCTCTCCCATGCTCCGGTGCCACTGCTCCTCCGCCTGATGATGCTAATGCGCACAAGAACAGGGAGACCACAAAAAGGGGGGGATGACAGAAGAAAGACATGTTGAGTGCATGCATTACCGCTACCGTTGGCGGACACGACAGACACAGAAGCCCCCTGCACTACGCCACGCTCTTGGGCTCCACTGTTCAATTCCTGGGAAATGGTCTACTAGGCTATTGACGACATCTGCACACAT
The DNA here is from genome assembly GCF_031143425.1 of Pleurodeles waltl. Taxonomy (NCBI): domain Eukaryota; kingdom Metazoa; phylum Chordata; class Amphibia; order Caudata; family Salamandridae; genus Pleurodeles; species Pleurodeles waltl. The sequence continues at coordinate 918,250,831 of NC_090446.1, read as the reverse complement.
GGATGACACAGGGGCATGACTAGGTGTACTTGGCACTCTACAGAGGTGGGGTGGAGTGTCACATGGCCTGCCTTACGGAGGGACCTTGCCTACTAAACTCGACCTGGCCTAGGGAAACCCACAGCCCACCTCCCCCAACCAGACCCCTCCACTGCACACAAAATCAGCAGGGTGAGCCTTGTGGCTGCTGTGATGCCCTCAAGCACCCATCCAACTCCGGGTACGCCACCGCCAGGATCCTGAACATCAGGGGGGTCATGGTGCGACGGGCACCCCTCCCACATTGGGAGGCCATCCCCAGCTGAGCCTCCGCCGTCTTTTTGCTCCGGTGGCGAATGTCCTCCCATCTTTTCCGGCAGTGGGTGCTCCATCTGTGGTAGACCCCCAGGGTCCAGACGTCCTTGTGATGGCACGCCAAATATCTTTTTTCTGTGGGCGCTGACCTACATGATTTGTACAGGGGGAAGAGAAACTTATTACCAACTGCACCGTCACAGTCATTGCCCCCCATCCCTACCCTTGGCATGTGGCACATGCACTCAGCGTCGTTTCATGCACGCCGCACTCTCCCCCTTCCTTCTTACATCCACCCCACTCCACACAGGCATAACCCATACAGCATGCTCCCAGTGTCCTTACCTGTCTGTCTGGAGGACCGTAGAGTAGCGTGTACTGGGGGAGGACCCCATCCACGAGTTTCTCCAACTCCTCTGTGCTGAAGGCAGGGGCCCTTTCCCCAGACACTCGAGCCATTGTCTCTTCCAGACTGAGGTCACAGCAGCACTTGCAGTGTTGGTCCTCTCCTGTTGAAGATCAGGTATCGAGTGATTGAACAGATAGAAAATGGCGGTCACGTCCGTGCCGGTGCGTACCGTCACCGCTGGCGTACATCGTCATTGGCTCCTGGGACCCATAGGGTCCAATGTTAACCAATGCAGCATTGCGCCGCGGTCTTTGACCGCCTACCGAGACGGTGTACAACGCCAGCGCAGTTACCTCACATCCAATTGTCCCACTTTACAGGTCAGACAGCCGCCATTTCAGGGGCCCTCATGGCTTCATTTTTAACTGCGTCACACATACCTAGGCCTAGACTCAACACACATACAGGCCACTTTTTGGATTATGATTGGTGTTCTGTGTAAGCTGTGGGTATGTACCTCTGAGTTGTTGACTCTGTGCTCGCTGTTGTCCTTCATGGGCACCGTCCGCTGGGACATGTGAGGAGATGGCGGCATCCTCCAGTGTACCGACCGTTGGTGGGCCTGTCGACAATGGAGGAAAGACGTGATCATCACCTACAGGCTTGACCGTGCCACAATCCAGGAACTGTGTACCCAGCTGGAGCCAGACCTGATGTCAGCTATCCGCCATCCCACAGGAATCCCCCCTCAAGTGCAGGTGCTGTCAGTGCTCCATTTCCTTGCAAGTGGGTCATTTCAAACAACAGTGGCCATAGCATCAGGGATGTCCCAGCCTATGTTCTCCAACGTGTTGTCCAGAGTGTTGTCTGCCCTGCTGAAACACATGCGGAGCTACATCGTTTTCCCTCAGGTGGAGGATTTGCCTACGGTGAAAGGTGATTTCTATGCCCTGGGACATATCCCCAACATCATAGGTGCCATTGATGGGACCCATGTGGCTTTGGTCCCCCCCCCCACAGGAGTGAACAGGTGTACAGAAACCGGAAGAGTTACCATTCCATAAATGTACAGATGGTATGTTTGGCAGACCAGTACATCTCCTGTGTTAATGCCAAGTTCCCTGGCTCAGTGCATGACGCCTACATCCTGCTGAATAGCAGCATCCCTTATGTGATGGGTCAACTCCAGAGGCACCGTGTGTGGCTATTAAGTGAGCACCTGGAAGCAAGACAGTGGGAATGGTTGTCTGGGTCTGGGGATATCCCTCCAGGTTAGTGTGTGTCTAACAGTTGTCCCTCGCCATTTGCAGGTGACTCTGGTTACCCCAACCTGTCATGGCTACTGACCCCAGTGAGGAATCCCAGGACAAGGGCAGAGGAATGCTACAATGAGGCCCATGGGCGAACTAGGAGGGTGATCGAACGGACCTTCGGACTCCTGAAGGCCAGGTTCAGTTGCCTCCATATGACAGGTGGATCCCTATTCTACTCACCAAAGAAGGCGGGCCAGATCATCGTGGCCTGCTGTATGCTTCACAACTTGGCTTTGCGACGACAGGTGCCTTTTCTGCAGGAGGATGGTCCAGATGGCACTGTTGTTGCAGCTGTGGAGCCTGTGGACAGTGAAGACGAGGAAGCAGAAGAAGAAGACATGGACAACAGGGACTCAGTGATCCAGCAATACTTCCAGTAAAACACAGGTAAGAATACAAACCTGCCTACTATATGTACTTAACAACTACTACCTCTCTACTATCTGTCGTTTTCACCCAGTGTATGGTCACTGAGTTGTCACTTTCCCTTACGATTTCACAGATGTGGGTCCAAATGTGTGACATCTGCTTTGATTCCTCATGGACTAGAGCTGTGTGATATAGGTATGTTGACATTACATTTGAAAGAGCTTTTTGTCACAGTAATTGCTAATACACTATTCCGAAATCACAGACTAACTCCAGATTGTTTTGTGCTTTTAGGGTATTTATTTTAGTGCTCAATATTGGAGGGGGTAGCAAAATGGTGAGGGGTGACGGCGGAGGAATTTCCATGGCAGAGTCCAGTCTATTAGTCTCACAGGTGCATTGCCCAAAGGGGCATAGGAAGTGGATCTGGGGCAGTATGAGGATGGACAGGGTGACAAGGTGGGACAAAAGGATGACATTCAGGGCGGTCTCATTTATTGGCAGGGGTCTTGGCATTGTTCTCTGTCTTTTTCCTGGATCTCACGGACCGTTTGGGAGGTGGTTCTCCATCTGCAGGGGGTGGGATGCTGGTGTGGTGGTCCTGTAGTGGTGCCTCCTGTCCACTAGCACTGGCGGAGGTGGTGGCCAGTTCATCATCCAGGCTAGTGTCAGGGGCCCCTTGTAGTACCACAGTGTCCCTCCTGGTGTTGAGTACTTCCTTCAGCACCCCTACAATGGTGTCCAGGTTGGAATTGATGGCTCTGAGTTCCTCTCTGAAGCCCAAATACTGCTCCTCCTGCAGGTGCTGGGTCTCCTGAAACTTGGCCAGTACCATTGCCATCTTCTCCTGGGAGTGGTGGTAGGCTCCCGTTATGGAGGAGAGGGCCTTGTGGAGAGTGGGTTCCCTTGGCCTGTCCTCCCCCTGTCGCACAGCAGCCCTCCCAGTTCCCCTGTGTTCCTGGGCCTCGGTCCCCTGGACCGTGTGCCCACTACCACTGCCCCCAGGTCCCTCTTGTTGTTGGGGTGGTGGGTTATCCTGGGTTCCCTGTAGTGGTGGACACACTGCTGATTGACATGTCCTGGGGACGGTGGCATGGGCCCGCTGGGTGGGTGCTGTGCTGGTGTTTCCAGAGGGGGGAAGCTCTGTGGTGGCCCGTGCCAGTGTGAGGGTAACCGACTGTCACGAGGTCCCCGATGGGCCGGGCTGGTCATCTAGATCCAGTTGGACAGAGGTGCTGTCATCACTCTGGGCCTCTTCTGTTGGTGGTGTGGACACGTGTGGACCCTCCTGTCCGGTGATGTTGGGTAGGGGTCCTGCAGGGGTATAAAAGGATGTTTATTACATCTGTGTGTGGCATGGTGTGCAATAGGTGGGTGACCGTGTACCCCAGTGCTTGCATTCCTGTGTGGGACCTTGTGTGATGATGGTTTAGGGGGGTGTATGGATATGTGCAGTGGCCATGCTTTAGTGATGGGTGTCCATGCTTTGTTGTTGCATGCGGGGATTGGTGTTAGGATGTGTGGTTTGTGATGTTGGGACATTTGTGAGGAGTTAGATTGATGGGGGTGAGGGTGGGGGTATGTGATGGCATGCAGGTAGGGTGGGGGATGTAATAGTTAAGATTTAACTTACCAGAGTCCATTCCTCCAGCTACTTCTGAAAGGCCCTCAGGATGCAGAATCGCCAAGACCTGCTCCTCCCATGTTGTTAGTTGTGGGGGAGGAGGTGGGGGTCCGCCGCCAGTCCACTGAACCGCAAGGTGGTGTCGTGAGACAATGGAACGCACCTTCCCCCGTAGGTCGTTCCACCTCTTCCTGATGTCCTCCTATTTCTTGGGTGCTGTCCCGCAGCGTAGACCCTGTCCACTTTTCTTCGCCATAGCTCCATCTTCCTTGCAATGGAGGTGTGCTGCATCTGTGATCCGAATAGCTGTGGCTCTACCCGGACGATTTCCTCCACCATGACCCTGAGCTCCTCCTCCGAGAACCTGGGGATTCTTTGCTGTGCCATGGGGTGGTGTAGGTGATGTGTGGGGTGGTGTGTGGGGTTATAAGTGTGCTGATATGTAGTGGTGTGTAGTGTGAGGTGCGTAGAAGTTATATGGGTGATGGTGTTGTGTGCCTGTGGATGCTAGTATTGTCGATGGTGGTGTCTCTCTCTGGCCTTCTCTCAGTAATTGTGGTCGTAGGGGTTTGTGGGTGATGTGGGTGTGTGTTTTATATTGTATTGGGTGTGTAGGAGTGGTGTGTGTATGTGTATCAGGTGTGTGTATTTTGAATTGTCCAATGTGGCAGTGTTTTGTATGTGTGTGTGTATTTTGAGCGTGGCGGTGTGTACCGCCAATGGAATACCGCGGTTGAAAGACCGCCGCGTGGATTCGTGTGTTGTGATAGTGCGGGCGTATTTCTGTTGGCGTGACTGTGGAGGTTTTGTTTCCGCCAGTTTATCACTGACCTTTGGTGTGGTGGACTTGTGTGGGTGTCTGAATATTGGCGGATTCCGTGCTGTGGGTCATAATAGCTGTGGCGGATTTCTGCAGCCGCAGAGGTGTGTTGGCGGTCTTCTGCACAGCGGTAAGCGGCTTTTACCGCCAATGTTGTAATGACCCCCTTTGTCTTTTATTTCAATTTCTGTGCCAACTTCTTCCTATATGGTCTGAGGACTTTGTGCAGAGAAGAGTGAACCCCTTGCACTAGTAGGCCTTGCTGAGGCTTACTTAGACAAATTGGTGCCCGAACAGGGACTCATCAGTGACTCGGACACCCGACGGATTGGTCGCGACAAAGGACTGGGATCTCGCTGCGGACGATCAATGCTTGAGGAGACCTGAGTCTTGGCAACCACAGCGTTTTTCCCTTCTTTCTGATTTGACCATCCAGGTGGCGCTGGTCCTCGACTGAGATCCTTTTTGTTCATTCATCGTGCAGCGACCATTTGGTCGATTTTAGAACTAGGCAGTTGGAACCTGGGTGCCCTGTGATTGGTAAGAGCTGTTTTACGGCACTTGCTGTGGGTTTTGATGCCTTTGTTTCACCACTTACTGTGACTCTCGTGTTTTGGGTGACTAGTCAATTTGTGTCCTTTGAATTGATATATAAATTGCAATTTATATAGGCAGGTAATGAGGAGAATTTTCTCCAATTTAATTTTGATTTGAACGGCACTTTAAGTGCTACTTTGATTATAATGCTGCATATTCTGCACTATTTTTGGCATGCCTGTTTTTAGCGCACTTTGTAGGATGTGTTGCTTTTGTAATGGTACCAATTTGAGACTGGAAGAATCGCAACCGGCACCCCCAGAGGGGACGCCCAATAGAGATATGTATGTTAAACATGGTCTTTCTTCTATAATGTACAGCACATTATGGAATAAATACACTTGAGCGGTTCCTGAGTTGCGTTGGCCTATGCATGGGTCATTTGATTTGCGAAAGATTGAGTATGTGGAACAATGTATGTGTAAGCAAAGGTCTAGGCATGATATGTTTGACTGTGTACGAATGTGGGAGAAAGAAGTGCGTGGACGAGTGAAGCGTGAGCAAGCCTTGCTTGAGAAAGAGCAGCGGAAGAATGTATATGTGAAAGAATTGGAAATGAGAAAGAAAGAAATAAATGACTTAAAGGAGATAGAAGAGAAAGAACGTAAATTACAGGTAACTGGGCAATACACTGTTCGGCAACCTCTCTATCCTATCATTAATAAACCGCACAATGATTTTTTGTTACTAGATCACCTTCCACCTCCGTATGTTGTTCCTCCTGCTCCTCATGAGTTAGCTGAGGTCTCCGGTACGGAGCAACAGAAGATACGAGACAGTCGCTTTATGTTGCCTGCTGACCGTGCGTCTGAGTTTAGATCTATTGCTCGTAAAGCAATTTGTAGCGTTGTCTCTGCTTCTGAACTTTTAGACAACATGAAAGGGTGGACGGAAAAGGAGAAGCTATATTTTACTGAGGCATTTGGCACAGAAGTTATTGAACTATTTCGGAAATATTCTGATGAGTTAGAGCCCGATGATGTAGCAGCTGATCGTAAGCAAATGCGTTATGGTCTTTTTGTTTTCTCTCAGGTGGCTGATGCAATCAGGCGTTTGGTGAAATTATGTGTTGCGGCAGACCGTTTGCAAGAGGAAAAAGGGCAGTGGACGTAGTTGCACGGACATCTCAGACCGGCGGGGTGCAAGCTTCCATCTTCGGAACAGATGAGACTATGATAGTTCACGCGAAACCAATGCGGGAGGCCGCACCTTTGTATGTTCCTCCTAAAGTATCGGGTACAAGTGATGATAAAACTTCTGTTGATGCTAAGGGTTATTTTATTTATAATTCAGTGTATACTCCTTGGAATAGGGCAGATGTAATGGCACTTAAAACAGCATTACCTGACCCGCGGAAAAATCCAGCCGCCTTTTATGAGGAAGTTGAGGGAGGAATTAGTTCTTGTACTATGACTTTGGCTGACATCGATTTATTTTTCGGATTGATATTACCGCCAGATATGTGGAGAACTGTTCGTAAAGTTGATGATCGTGTAGTTTTTTGGGGCGGCATGGAAAGAATTAGAACAGATGGACGGCGATAGGGAACCTGCATAAAAGCTGTATCAGTTGATTCTAGATCTTCCCGCAGCCATATTAGTTAAGTTAAGTTAAAAACAATTATTCCCCCTAAAAAAGATAGATTTGACTGTTTTAGCGTCTTGAGGGCAAAAGGCAGATGAATCAGTCTCTGATTTCTTTACACGCTTTGAAGAAGCATTTCATGATTTTAGCGGCCAGTTATTGTCAGATGACATGGGCAGACATTTGTTCGTCGATAAATATGTCGCAAATCTGTTACCAGGAATAGCTAGTCATCTAAAAGCTAGTGAAAGTTCATGGACTACCTCTACTCCGGTTTCTCTTTTGACTATGGCTCAGTATTATGAATGTCAGGAATTAGAAGCAAAAGGTAGAGAGGATAAAAAGATTAAAGAATTAAAGACGAAGGTTATGTTGGCTCAAGCTTATGGTCCGCCTTTTAGAGGTAGTGATAGAGGTGGACGTGGATCTTATGGTTCTTCTTACACTCGTTCAAATTTGTCTGTTGATCAGTGTGCGTATTGTAAGAAATTTGGGCATTGGGCTGCCGATTGTCCAGCACTACGTGTTCAGCAGTGTTTACGTGGTCGGGGACAAATGAGAAATCGCTCAGGATATTCAGGGCCTAGAAGAAGCACAAATGATCATGCTAGGGTTGATGCTAATGTACAAGGGCAGGATGAGTTTAACACTTTTGATAGACGGAACCAATACCAGATGTCTAACTATGTGCAGCCTGATTTCCAAGATTCTTCTCATGCATAGGATTGCCTAGGATTGGGTAAGGAATCAGTTAAAGTTCCAGTAGATCACAGGGGTCCTTATGTTACAGCACATGTTTTGGGTTCTACTGATCAGTTTCTGGTTGATACAGGAGCTACTCGTAGCGCCTTGTCTAAACAATTGATTCCAAGGGCTCCCCTGTCTGGCTTAACCATTACATCGATAGGTTTCAATAGAACACCTTCCCCTAGCCCATTGTCACAACCACTTGCATTCCATGTTGATACATTTACTGCTCCATGTCCGTTTTTGCTTTCTCCAAATACACCAGACAATATTGTGGGTCTTGATATGCTCAAGTATTTCAGGGCTACAATACGATGCTCTCCTGAAGGGGTGCATGTTATTTTGAATGATAATAATCCTGTGATGGAAAGAGCTTGTCTTGTTAAAGAGGATCTTGCATTAGCTTCACTCCCTAGTACTTTGTGGGCTACTTCAGATACTGATGTGGGACAAATGATTATTCCACCGGTACATATTAGTGTCAAGGAGGGAGCTGTATTGCCACGTTTGCCTCAATACAAAATTTCACAGGAGGGCGAAGAAGCACTCACGCTAATTGTGCATGATCTTATTGCAGTTGGAGTTGTTGAGGAAGTTCCATATAATGTTTGTAACAGTCCGATTCTTCCTATTCTGAAAAAGGATACTGATACTAGGATTTACCGATTCATTATTGATTTACGAGAAGTGAATAAGATTGTGGTACCACAATATCCTGTGGTATCTGACATCACGACATTTCTTACTTTGGTTCCCCCGACAGCAACTACGTTCTCTGTGATACACTTGAAGAATGCTTTCTTTTCGATTCCTATTCATCCTGACAGCCGATTTTTGTTTGGTTTTACTTTGAATAAACAATCATTTAGATTTTGCAGAGTTCCTCAAGGCTATACTGAGAGTCCTAGTATTTATAGTCAAGCATTAAAACAACAACTTGATTCTTTTGTTTTGCCTGAAGGTGTGGCTCTCATACAATATGTCAATGATATTTTGTTGGCAGCTGATACCCCTGAGCAATGTGAAAAGTGCACTTTGTCCTTACTTTCTTTTCTTGCTTCACACCATCATAAAGTGTCACAAAAGAAATTGCAATATTGTAGACCAAAGGTAACCTATTTAGGTCACCTTTTGGCTAAGGAGGGCTGTGCACTTACATCAGATCGTATTCAAGCAATTTTAGACACACCAATACCCTCTACTCAGAAAGATGTTTGTGCATTACTTGTTCTTACTTCTTTTTGCAGGCAATGAATATTAGGGTTTTCACACATTGTCAAACCTTTGCTAGCACTTTTGACTAAAGATACTCCGATGCCCCTCCCATGGACAGATGAATGTGAGACTGCTTTCCGGCAGCTACGACAAGCCCTTTGTTCAGCACCAGTGTTAGGTATTCCAGATTACACAAAGCCTTTTGCACTTTACGTACATGAGAAAGATGGATGTGCATTGTCAGTTTTAGTACAGACACATGGCGATAAGCAGCGTCCCTGTGCATATTTTTCAGCAGTACTTGATCCTTGATTCCCTGGGTGTTTTTGTTCAGTTGTGGCAACAGCTGTGTCAATACGTCAGAGTGAAGGGATAGTTTGTCACATAAGCTGTTGGTGTTAGTACCCCATGCGGTTGATGCTCTTTTAAATCAAACAAAGACGCAACATTTAACTACCGCTCGCCTGACAGGATATGAATTGACATTGCTGGCTCCTCACATTACACTGAAGAGATGTGCAACACTAAATCCAGCCACTTTGTTGTCATATCCGGTGACTCAGCCTCAGTCACAAGAAACACATGACTGTATATTCCTTAACAAAGAACAGACAAAGGGTCGTATTGATTTGCAAGATACGCCCCTTCCAGATGTAGACGGGGAATTGTGGGTTGATGGGTCTTGTTTGAAGTTGCCAGACTGTACGCCCTCAGCTGCATATGCAATCACCACAATACACACGGTAGTGGAGACAGCTCGTATACCACAGAAGTCAGCTCAAGCAGCTGAACTAATAGCTTTGACACGAGCATGTGAGCTTAGTACTGACTTCTGTGTGAACATTTATACAGACAGCCGCTATGCTTTTGGAGTGGCTCATGATTTTGGTTTGCTTTGGAAGAAGAGAGGCTTTCTCACATCCCACGGGATGCAGATAATGCATGGAGAATTAGTGCATAACCTCTTGACTGCATTGACATATCCAAAGAAAATAGCTATTGTGAAATGTAGTGCACACAAGAGAGTGACCAAGAAGATAGGGCAAGGTAATGCCCTTGCGGACCACGTAGCACGTGAGACTGCGATGCAGCGAAGTACTACTTCTATGTGTGTAGTGAAGTCGCAAGCTGAACGTTGGCATAATGCTAGACAAGACGTATTAGATATACAGAAATCTGCTTCTGTGAAAGAAGGTGAGCAATGGTCTGAAGAAGGAGAATTGGATGATGAGGGCTGTTGGTGGAATAAGCAGATGGATAAATGGAAATTGCCTATAGCTTTTGTACAACCTATGGTTCAGATGGCACATGGGCTGGCACATGTTGGAGCTTCAACAATAACGAAGTTGCTTACGCAAGTTTGGGAGCATCAAGAAATTTCCAGTACAGCTAAGAGAGTAGCACAGTCTTGTTTGATCTGTTTACAATACAATCCTGGAAAAGGGACACAAACTCCTGTGGGAGGGTTTGCTACACCAACTGCACCTTTCGAAGTTCTACAAATGGATTATATTCAGCTTGAACTCTGCAACAATTTAAAGTATGTCTTGGTGGTGGTATGTGCCTTCAGTAAATGGATAGAGGCGTACCCCACAAAGGATGATACTGCCATTACCACAGCGAAGGTGCTTTTGAAATAATTTTTCCCTAGGTTTGGTGTTTGCAGACTTTTATGGAATGATAACATACCTCATTTTGTTGGGGAAGTTATTAAGTATGTCCTGAAAGGATTAGGGATCAAACAGAAGTTCCATGCGGTTTCCCACCGACACAATCAGCAGGGTTGGTGGAAAGGTATAATGCTACTTTGAAGCTGAAGTTAGCGAAGATACAGGCATCCACATCTTTAACTTGGCCGGGTGCATTACCATTGGCATTATTGTCTATTAGGTCAGTGCCACACTCTCGAACAGGCCTTGCCCCCTATGAAATAGTATTTGGAAGGCCAATAAACATTTGGGGAGTTCCTAAACCAAATTCTGTATATGATGTACCTTGTGTCCTGATAAATGATTATTTGGCACAGTTAACCGACAATTTGGTTTCTATTCATCAACAGGTTTGAGAAGCACTTCCTGACAGATCTACAGGTGAAGGCCGTGAACTCTGACCTGGTGACCAGGTGATGATTAAGTCCTTTGAAAGATCAAGCAGCTTGGAACCAAGGTGGCGAGGCCCAGAGCAGGTGTTCCTTGCGACAAGGACAGCAGTTTGAGTGACAAACCGAAAGAATTGGGTCCATAGTACTCACTGCAAGAGAGTGCTACCTACCTTGGTGGAACCTGCTGTGCTGACCGATCATCGAGAGATTTTGACTACGGAGAAAGGCCGTGCTATATCACCTGACGAATCTGCGGAGGTCTTCCCGGACCATGCGATTTCTGGAGTGTTGCGAAATAATTTGAGACCGAGGAAAAAATCTGCAATGCCGGAGAAAACTGGTTTAGCCACTGCCCTGGGTTAGTGAAACGGAGAGCCAATGTGGCAAGGGGGGATCAGCCATGCATTAGAGTAGTAACACCCGTCTTGGCCCGTGGTGAAGAAATCAGCGGCTGCCCAGGGATAAGAGCTCCAACAATTGTTTTTAATTAATTTCTGGAAGGGTTGAATATCACTGTTGCTAAAATGAATAACAAAGTGATCATTAGTACTATGTTTTTTTTTGTTGTTTTGGTGGTTATAGCAATAATCACCTGGCTTGTTGAAAAGAAGGCTCCTACTCGTGAGTCTTTTTGTTGCCACTACTCCAGTGCCAGAGGATCACTATTAGTTTACGCTTCCCTATCATGAGCAGAAGCACCGTCAATCGTACTTCAATAATACTTTCATTCAGATGTTGCATCATACTCATAATGCTACAAATACTACTAACTGTTGGGTATGTAGAATGATACCTGCCCATCAAAAGAAGGGAGGAACACCTTTCATTCTTCTTCCTTTTCTCACTCGATGGTTCTTGTCAAGCTTGGTATACGCTTTTGTTTGCATCTGGAAAACGTACAGAGGGCGGACTTCTTTTTCACCTTAATAAAGTATGCTACCAAGACAAAGATGGGTATCCCCAAGCCAAAGGAACTAAATGGGAATGGGAAGAGTATCAACCGGACAATGTTTCAATACCATTTGTCTTCACAAATATAAGAGACTCTGACAAGAAAGAACAATTTGTGATTTCTGTTACAAAAACTAAAGCAGATTTATGTATATGTAGCATTGGGTGAATTCCAGTGGGGATAAGCGATTGTACCTTGATTTTAACTATTGAGGGTGTAAATAATAGTAGTTTTACAGCTTCACATAATACATATTTTGTTTGTGGTAACTATGGATATTACCAACTACCTGTTGGGTGGTCAGGTGTGTGTTATGTATCTTTTCTATTACCCCCTGTGTTTTTGGCACCTGCATCAAATCACCGAGATTTTAAACTGTTCAATGACATCATTAGAAATAGATATAAAAGGACAATAAGTACAAACGAGGTAGACCAAATGGACACTAGCCTGCAACAATATGTTGATTTTAATTTAGGGTTGTTCTCCTTTGTGGGTGCTGCGTTAAACAGTAGGAAAGTGAGACAATTGACTAGGGTTGTGGAAGCTGTTACCAATCAGGCAGCTCTGGCACTTGTGAATATTACTGAGGAAAAATTGCGAGGATTGTAGCGCTCCAAAATCGTATGGTACTAGATGTGATATTAGCTGATCGAGGTGGTGCATATCGCATCATCAGTAGTAGTTGCTGCGTTTTCATTCTAGATCACTCACCTTCAGTATATGATGCAATATCTAAATTGCATAAAATTGCTGCAGAAATTCACACAGAGACTGGCACTTGGACTTTTTCTGGATGGTTTTGGGCTCTTGTTTCCGCTTGGGACTGGAAACTACTGACTATCCTATGTGTAATGATTGCAATATTTTTCACATGCTCTATCTGTATTCAGTGTGGTCCAATGTTCTGCTCCATGTGTATTACTGCTTGTATGCCTACCAAAAGAGATATTACAGAAATGAAAGCACAACACATGTTAGATAATGAAATAGCTGAAATGATGAGCATAAATATGCAAGATGAATATTTAAATTATCCCAAAAAGACGAATGTCTTCAGCTAATGCTGAAAGGGTCGTCTGTTGTAATATAGTAGCAATTAGCATTAGCAGAAGACATCTTGTATTTAGCAACTATTGTGAACATTCCGGGGAATCCATTTTGTATTCATGGCAGCCATTTTCTCTGCTGCATGCTGCCTTGTGCTCGCCGTGTGCTCTGTCCTACCTTCCTGTTAACTATTCTTGAAAATCTGTCTAGTGACAAGTTATATTTAGCATCTCCCACTTTGCACATGCCCAGTAAGGTCTGCAGCTGTTAGTAATTAGTAACCAACAGTAATGTGTCTACTAGTCCTTGAAAACTGTTAGCCCCTCCTACCTGTCGACTGTGTATTTCCATATGAGCTTATATGTATATAAGTCTTGCTTCTATAATTGTACCACCTCCTTTTAGAACCTGCATGGGTATAAAAGGACCATGCTCTCTTACTTCAGTGTGCTACTTCAAACATTATCGAAGGGTGCTATTTGAACTGTAGTACCACCTCATGAGGTTTAATAAACTTTGTCTTTTATTTCAGTTTCTGTGCCAACTTCTTCCTATATGGTCTGAGGACTTTGTGCAGAGAAGGGCGAACCCCTTGCACTAGTAGGCCTTGCTGAGGCTTACTTCGACAGCGCAGGTGGGAGCCTGCGGGTGGGGGAGGGCCTCGAACTGCAGGAGCAGCAAGGACGGGGAAAAGGACACAGGGACAACAAGGTGAGCTGTGCAGCATGGGGAGCTTCTCCTGACCTCAATACCAGGTCAAGGGTTGCTCTCCTCACAGCGCAGTGCCGCCATTAAGAGGGGGAGGTGAGAGGGAGGAGCAGCTGGTAGGTAGGAGGGAAGCGCGAATGGGCGTACGAGGGGGGAGGGGCCGCAGGGGACGCAGCGGAGGGAACTACGGGTTAAAAAGCCAAAAAAGAAAAAAAAGCAGAGAAAACAGAGAAAAAGCTGAGAAAAGGCAAAAATAAACAACAACAAAGAATAACAGAGAAAGAGAGAAAGGAAACAGGGAAACAGACAGACACAAAGGCAAACAGACAATACTTACAGCTCACCACCGACCACCAGGGATGAGGCGCACGCGGGAGTCTGCGGGTGGATGAGGGTCTTGCACTAGCAGCAGCAGCAGCGAGGGCGGGTAAAAGGACACAGGCACGACATGTGGAGCTCTGCAGCGTGGGGAGCTTCTCCTGACCTCAATAGAAGTTCAAGGTTTGCTCTCCTGACCGCGCAGCGGGCGCCATTAAGAGGGGGAGGTGGGAGGGAGGAGCAGTTTGGAGGTGGGAGGTAAGTGCGAATGGGTGCACGAAGGGGGTGGGGATGCAGGTGACGCACTGGCGGGAACCACGGTGGAAAAAGCCAAAAAAGCAAGAGAAAACAGTGAAAAAGCTGAGAAAAGGTAAAAATAAACAGAGAACAACAGAGAAAAAGAGAAAGGAAATAGGGAAGCAAACAGACACAAAGCCAAAGAGACAGTACCTACGGCTCACCACTGACCACCAGGGATAAGGTGCTAGCAGGAGCCTGCGGGTGGAGGAAGGTCTTGAACTTGCATCAGCGAGGGTGGGGAAAGGGACACGGGCACAACAGGTGGAGTGGGCAGCAAGGGGGCTCCTCCTGACCTCAACAGCAAGTCAAGGGTTGCTCTCCTCACTGCACAGTGGCCACCATTAAGAGGGGGAGGTGGAAGGAAGGAGCAGCTGGTAGGCTGGAGGGGAGGGCGAATGGCCGCACGAGGGGGCAGGCCTGCAGGGGACGCAGCGGTGGGAACCACGGGGGAAAAAGGCAAAAAAGCAAGAAAAAGCAGAGAAGACAGAGAAAAAGCCAAGAAAAGGCAAAAATAAACAGAGAACAACAGAGAAAGACAGAAAGGAAACAGGGGAGCAAACAGACAGTACTTACGGCTCACCACTGACCACCAGGGATGAGGCACAGGCAGGAGCCTGCGGGTGGAGGAGGGTCTTGAATTCGCAGAAGCAGCAGCAAGTGTGGGGAAAGGGACAGGGGCACAACAGGTGGGGCTGTGCAGCAAGGGGAGCTTCTCGTGACCCCAATAGCAGGTCAAGGGTTGCTCTCCTGACCGCGCAGCGGCCACCATTAAGAGGGGGAGGTGGGAGGGAGAAGCAGCTGAGAGGTGGGAGGGACGTGCGAATGGGAGCGCGAGGGGCACTGGGCCGCAGGGGATGCAGTGGCAGGAACCATGGGGGAAAAAGGGAAAAAAGCAAGAAGAAGCAGAGAAAATAGAGAAAAAGCTGAGAAAAGGCAAAAATAAACAGAGAACAACAGAGAAAGAGAGAAAGGAAACAATCACCAAGCAAACAGACAGTACTTACAGCTCACCACTGACCACCAGGGATGAGGCGCAGGCGGGAGCCTCAGGGTGGAGGAGGAGGGTCTCGAACTCACAGCAGCAGCAGCGGGGCGGGGATAAGGACACAGGCACAACAGATGGAGCTGTGCAGCGTAGGGAGCTTCTCCAGAACTCAATAGCAGCTCAAGGGTTGCTCTCCTGACAGCGCAGCAGCCGCAATTAAGAGGGGGAGGTGGGAGGAAGGAGCAGCTGGTAGGTGGGAGGGAAGGGCGAATGGGCGCGTGAGGGGGGCGGGGCGGCAGGGGACGCAGCGGTGGGAACCACGTGGGCAAAAGACAAAAAAGCAAGAAAAGACAGAGAAAACAGAGAACAGGCATAGAATAGAAAAGGCAAAAATAAACAGAGAACAACAGAGAAAAAGAGAAAGGAAACGGAAGTAAACAGACACAAAGGCAAACAGACAGTACTTACGGCTCACCACTGACCACCAGGGATGAGGCGAAGGCGGGAGCCTGTGAGAGGAGGAGGGTCTTGCACTCGCAGCGGCAGCAGCGAGGGCGGGGAAAAGGACACAGGCACAATAGGTGGAGCTGTGCAGTGTGGGGAGCTTCTCCTGACCTCATTAGCAGGTCAAGGGTTGCTCTCCTCTCCGCATAGTGGCCGCCATTAATAGGTGGGAGGTGGGAGGGAGGAACAGCTGGGAGGCTGGAGGGAAGGGTGAATGGCCGCACGAGGGGGGTGGGTCAGCAGAGGACGCAGTGGTGGGAACCACGGGGGAAAAAGCCAAAAAAGTAAGAAAAAGCAGAGGAAACAGAGAAAAAGTAGAGAAAAGGCAAAAATAAACAGAGAACAACAGAGAAACAGATAAAGGAAATAGGGAAGCAAACAGACACAAAGGCAAACAGACAGTACTTATGGCTCATCACTGACCACCAGGGATGAGGTGCAGGTGGGAGTCTCTGGGTGGAAGAGGGTCTCGAACTCGCAGCAGCAAGGGTGGGGAAAGTGACACTGGTACAACAGGTGGAGCTGTGCAGCAAGCGTAGCTCCTCCTGACCTCAATAGCAGGTCAAGGGTTGCTCTCCTCACCGCGCAGCAGGCACCATGAAGAGGGGGAGGTGGGAGGGAGGAGCAGCTGGGAGGTGGGAGGGAAGTGCAAATGGGCACGCGAAGGGGGTGGGGCCGCAGGGGACGCATCGGTGGGAACCATGTGGGAAACAGCCGAAAAAGCAAGAAAAAGCAGTGAAAACAGAGAAAAAGCAGAGCAAAGGCAAAAATAAACAGAGAACAACAGAGAAATATAGAAATTAATTAGGGAAGCAAACAGACACAAAGGCAAACAGACACTACATTCGGCTCATCACTGACCACCAGGGATGAGGTGCAGGCGGGAGCCTGCGGGTGGAGGAGGGTCTCGAACTCGCAGCAGAAAAGGTGGGGAATCAAACACAGGCACAACAAGTGGAGCTGTGCAGCAAGGGGAGCTCCTCCTGACCTCAATAGCGGGTCTAGGGTTGCTCTCCTGACCGTGCAGCGGCTGCCATTAAGAGGGGGAGGTGGGAGGGAGGAGCAGGTGGGAGGTGGGAGGGAAGTGCTAATGGGCGCGCAAGGGGGGCTGGGCCGCAGAGGATGCAGTGGCAGGAACCACGGGGGGAAAAGCCAAAAAAGCAAGATAAAGCAGAGGAAACAGAGAAAAAGCAGAGAAAAGGCAAAAATAAACAGAGAACAACAGAGAAACAGAGAAAGGAAACAGGGAAGCAAACAGACACAAAGGCTCACCACTGACCACCAGGGATGAGGTGCAGGCAGAAGCCTGCGGGTGTAGGAGGGCCTCGAACTCGCAGCAGAAGCAGCGAGGGAGGGAAAAGGACACGGGCACAACAGGTGGAGCTGTGCCCCGTGGGGAGCTTCACCCAACCTAAATAGAAGGTCAAGGGTTGCTCTGCTCACAGGGCAGCGGTGCCATTAAGAAGGGGAGGTGGGAGGGAGGAGCAGCTGGGAGACGGGAGGGAAGTGTGAATGGGCATGAAGGGGTGGCAGGGCCGCAGGGGATGCAGTGGAGGGAACCACGGGTTAAAAAGCCGAAAAAGCAAGAAAAAACAGAGAAAAAGCCGAGAAAAGGCAAAAATAAACAGAGAAACAGAAAGGAAACAAGGAAGCAAAGAGACACAAAGGCAAACAGACAGTACTTACGGCTAACTGCTGACCACCAGGGATGAGGCGTAGGCGGGAGCCTGCGCGTGGAGGAGGGCCTTGAACTCGCAGCAGCGAGGGCGGGGAAAAGGACACAGGCACAACAGGTGGAGCTGTGCAGCGTGTGGACCTTCTCTTGACCTCAATAACAGGTCAAGGGTTACTCTCCTCACGGCACAATGGCCACCATTAGAGGGGGAGGTGGGAGGGAGGAGCAGCTGGGAGGCTGGAGGGAAGCGCGAATGGGCGCACAAGAGGGGTGGGGCCGCAGCGGACGCAGCAGCGGGAGCCATGGCCGAAAATGGCAAAAAAGCAAGAAAAAGCAGAGAAAACAGAGAAAATCCGAAAAAAGGCAAAAATAAACAGAGAACAACAGAGAAAGAGAGAAAGGAAACAGGGAAGCAAACAGACAAAAATGCAAACAGACAGTACTTACGGGTCACCACTGACCACCAGGGATAAGGCACAGGTGGGAGCCTGCAGGTGGAGGAGGGTCTGGAAATTGCAGCAGCGTGGGCAGTGAAGAAGACATGGGCACAACAGGTGGAGCTGTGCGGGATGGGGAGCTTCTCTTTACCTCAATAGCAGGTCAAGGGTTGCTCTCCTGACTGCGCAGCAGCTGCCATTAAGAGGAGGAGGTGGGAGGGAGGAGCAGCTGGGAGGTGGGAGGGAAGCGCGAGTGGGCACATGAGGGGGGCGGGGACATAGTGGCAGGAACCATGGGGGAAAAAGCAAAAAAAGCAGAGAAAACAGAGAAAAAGCAGAGAAAAGGCAAAAATAAACAGAGAACAACAGGAAACAGAGAAAGGAAACAGGGAAGCAAACAGACACAAAGGCAAACAGACAGTACTTATGGCTCACCACTGAGCACCAGGGATGAGGTGCAGGCGGGAGCCTGAGGGTGGAGGAGGGCCTCGAACTCGCAGCCGCGAGGGTGGGAAAAGGACACGGGGACAAGAGGTGGAGCTGTGCGGCGTGGGGAGCTTCTCCTGAACTCAATAGCAGGTCAAGGGTTGCTACCCACAACCAAGGGTTAGCCTGAGTGCAACTATTATACTCACCTCTTGGGGTTTATGTGAATGATTCAAGGTGCTGTGTTGTCTATCTGGCTAAATTAAGTTTTCTGACGTGTTTTTAACTTTTTAATTGACCTATGACTGTATTATGCTTTTATGGTTTTTACCGAAATAAAATATTATTACTACTAAATATTATGTTTGTTATGTATCTGAAAAATGATTAGTTTTTTTTCGTTTAGACTTTGTGACAGTTTTTGGGGACTTCTGTAGGTTATTATTTATTTTATAATATGCTTTTGGTGATTATTTCTAACTAATCTACTCCTTCATTGTTCATGAGGATTTTGACTTTACATTGAAGCATGCCGTAAATTATTTTTGTTTGTATGATAAGTTTATGTGCAATTTGGGTTTCAGATTGCTCCATCCATAGCTGTTAGTAGCTTTGTTAATTGCAATGCTTCTACATATTTACAGAGTATAGGTAGGGTTCTGGCTAGGGTGGATTGGAAAGCATTGTGGCAGCCTTCCACTGTGTTGTTTGTTTTTGCTCCCTGTGCCAAGGTGCTGTCATAGACAGTCAACCATAGCACTTGGAATTTTTGTTGCCATCTGTGTCTGGAGCGATGCAGTCAGCCATCCCAACTGTTTTCAAAATAATCCATAAGAGGGCTTAGTTTGTCTTTATTTTGTTGGTAGAAAGGGCTTTCTATTAGAAAATTATATTGGTTAGCTACCTCTGTGACAGGGACATAGGTTTGTGCTATAATTTCTTATTTCTAAGGCAAATTGGCTGTTTCTAACATATTCTACACTTTAGGCAGATTGTAGAAGGGTGTCTCTGTATGCTTTGATCAAAATGATAGCAAACGTCTTGTGTGGGGGTACATTTTTAAAAGGGTTTGAATCACAGCATGTTCAAAGTCTATGCTTTTTTAATGGGTAGTATTTATTTATTTTATGAGCAATGTGGTTAAACAGGTTGTAGTAAGTGCTGATTTGATTATTTGGTAGTAGGGTGTTAGACCTGATAGCCTTAGGGTGGTCATCTTCCAACTTTTTGCCAGCCTCCCTCCATTTTCTGACCCTGTTTTTGCTGGCTTTAGGACTGTGTGCCCTTTGCCACTGCTGACCAGTGCTAAAGTGCATGTGCTCTCTCCCCTAAACAAGGTAACTTTGGTTCCAACCCAATTGGAATATTTAATTTACTTGTAAGTCCCCAGTAAAGTGCACTAGAGGTGCTCAGGGCCTTTAAATTAAATGCTTCTAGTGGGCCTGCAGCACTGGTGGTGCCACCCATACACGGAGCCCCTTAACCATATCTCAGGCCTGCCATTGTAAAGCCTGTGTGTGCAGTTTCATTGCCACTTCAACTTGGCATTTAAAACTACTTGCCAAGCCTTAAACTCCACTTTTTTCTACATATAAGCCATCCCTAAGGTAGGCCCTACGTAACACATAGGCCATGGTGATATGTAAGTAAAAGGCAGGGCAAGCAGTTATGTGTTTCACATGTCATGGTAGGGGAAAACTCACAAATTCGTTTTCAACTACTGTAAGGCCTGCTCTTCTCATGGACCAGCATTAGAACTGCCCTTATATACTTTTAAGTGGTAGATTCTGATCTGAAAGGAGTTGCTCTGCCATGTTTACTATGGCCACAATAGTAATAGAAAATCCTGTTTACTTGTGAAGTTGGATTTAATATTACTATTTTATAAATGACACTTTTAGAGAGTGGGCATTTCTCTGCATTTACTGCCTTCTGTGCCTTACAGCCTGTTTCCAATCCACGTCTGGTCTGTGATTGTTGACAGCTCCCCTTGTGCATTCCACCCAGACAGCCATAAACACAGTACACTCAGGCCCTCATTGCGTGTTTGGAGGTCTTTTGTCACGACCGCCGCGGTGGCAGGCGCCAAAAGACCGCCATGTCGGCAGTAATCTCACAGCCATATTAAATGTCACACTATGAAGACCGCCAAAAAACAGCCATAAATCTGACACCGCCAGGACTAAGGAGGGCGGAAAAGAGGCGGTTCCACCACCAGTACCGCCCTACCGGCAACCTTCAACCCACCAGATTACGGCACACAAATCACCACAGCGATTCTTCCATGGCAGAAAACCACTGGCGCTCTGAACCGCCATGCGCAGCACTCACTCCTGTCAGAACAGAACACCACATTGTACAGTTTGAATACTCCATACCTGGCACACACCAGGCACACCTACTCGCTGCATTATATAACACACCCACACACAAGCCACAATCCTTTGCGACAAAAACAACCACCACTTACACCGAAATATCTCATTACTTAGCACTCATACTCCATAGGCACATTTACACTTCACACTCACCACACACCACACATCACACAACTGCATGAACATTACTATACACACATCACAACTACACACTAACACCACAACCTACTAGCACTCACAACCAAAACCCCCACCCCACCAAGCATCCTATACTGCACCCTACACACACAACACCCACCCCCACCCACAACACAACCACCATGTCATGTCTAAAGCACCCATGCTTCAGTGACGATGAGTTGAGGGTCATAATCAATGAAATGCTCAGGGTAGAGCCACAACTCTTAGGAGCACAGGTACAGCACACCTCCATAGCCAAGAAAATTGAGTTATGGCATACAATAGTCGACGGGACAACTTAGTGGGCCCCTGCCTCCTCCCCCAGATCTCACATCGTGGGAGGAGAAGGTTTTGCACATCCTGCATCCTGAGGGCCCAACTGTAATACATGGAGAACTAGACTCTGGTGAGTAACTACCACTCCCCTAGTACTAATCCGATCTGTCCAGCATGCTTCCTCACCACCCAAACACTCCCCAATTCACACCATCTCTCACTACACCTCCCAACTAATCACCTAATGCCCCGCTCCTGCATGCCACAACACCACCCTGCCCAATACCCACACCCCCCCTCCCAAGTACATGGATAGCACAGCCAATTACCATCACTACAGTCCCTACAATGCACTAGCCCATCTACACCAAAACTTCACATCTCTTGCATGTATGACTATTGCACTAGCTGCAACAACTGGATGCTCTGACTGAGGACCACTACATGACAATGACAGCAATGTAATGGCACAACACAATGCCAAAGAATCCCAAACACAGACACAGCACTATCATCAAACTGAAGGGCCACTCATCCAGATCAACAACCCTGAAATGGATTGATCATGGGAAGAAGGTACACTCCATGCTCAACATGCACAGACAGGATGAGCAACCTTGCATACACACATACCCTCCTCCCACCTGGACACATGCTGCAATGTACAGCCATTCCCACTCACAGCTAGCAAGCTAGAATGGCCACCAGCTAACAGGCCACACCAGTCATGTGAACCATCACACAGGAACCAAACCCACCCACCGAGCTAAAGTTACCAAGCCTGATTCACAACAACCCCTATGGAGCATGGTACATATGTCACAATCCACTATCTACAAACTGTGTCAGCACTGATACACCTGTCATTGTCATTGCTAGGAATCAAGTCAAGCCACTGTATACATCAGACAAACAGACAACCAATCACACCTCCACCATTTAACCCTCTCTCACTCCATCCACAGGTTCCCCTGCCATTGCCACCATGGA
This sequence comes from Pleurodeles waltl, assembly GCF_031143425.1. Taxonomy (NCBI): domain Eukaryota; kingdom Metazoa; phylum Chordata; class Amphibia; order Caudata; family Salamandridae; genus Pleurodeles; species Pleurodeles waltl. The sequence continues at coordinate 918,228,639 of NC_090446.1, read as the reverse complement.
GAGGATACCATAGACAGCCAGTCCTCCTCAGGATGAAGGACCCAGTGAGGCAACGACGCATGGATTCCATCCTTGCTGCACATTGCTGCCCCTGATCAATAGCTTCTAACACACATCACATGTGTCAGGTTCCGTATGTGGTACATTGAGCTGTCGTGCACTGAGCATGTTTGTAGTCATGCTAATTACCTATATGGTTATACAGCCTCTGAGCCGATGAGTATCTGGGCATACACGTCATATGACAACCAGAAATATAAGGCTACTCTGTCATGCATGTTACATGTATAAGCTAAACTATGATGCCACATATGCCTACTCCACGTTCAGGTTAAAAAAAAGTGTATGGCGCACTTATTTTCATACATCAAGGCATAATATGTGCATAAAATGGCATCCGCTTGTCCTGCAGCACTTGACAGATAGAAGTGACCTAAGTCCGCCGGAGCCTGTTGTCTTAGCGGTAGGCGGTCGTAACCACGGTGCAACTTCTCATTGCGTAACATCGCTGCCTATAGGGGGCGGGAGTCAATGGTAATCACCGCCAGCGTTGACGGTCCTGTACACAGCGGCCGTGACCACCATTTCCTGCAGCCTTGCTCACTTGAATCCTGACACTCTTGCAAGCAAGACCTTCAAAACCTGAGCTGCGGTGTACTGTCTCTGAGAGCCACCATTCCACATCCTGCAGGTGATAGGACCCAGCCTTCACCCAAGAAGAGCTGAGGAAGCCAGTGGGAGGAGTCCTACCCCTGTATGGACAGCTGTAAGGGGCACCAGAGGAACAGGTGAGCCCAATGCCATAGTCTATGTGATAGGTGTGTGTGTGAGGATGAATGGCGTACGCAGTGGCGGCTCCTCCGCTATGGCAGAGGAGTGTCACCCCTCCACCAGCAGCAGAGTGGGGGACAATAGGGTGACAAGCACTGAGGGGAATGCACTGTGCACTTCCCTCAGAGCGCATGTGTGTTTGGCCGGCCGTCTCAGGTCAGCCAAACACACATGCACAGTGACTGTGCCGGGCTGGAGAGAGCAAGCACAGACTCCAAGTCTGCCTGGGAGCACCCAACCAGGGCGCTCCCAGCTAATCCTGGCGCTGTTCTGGGCAGTGTCAGGATTAGCCGCAGGGCAGGCTGGGAGCCTGTGCCTGTCTGCAGCGACAGGAACAAGTGGAGCAGCGTGGGAGGAGCAGAGGTAAGTTTACGTTTTATTTTTTCACTTTATTAAAATTCCTCCCTCCCACCAGCACACGCACTGCACAGCCCTGCCCCCTGTAATTTCGGCGAGCTGCAACTGGGCCTACGTGTTCCGAACAGGGAGTACATGCATGCAGGGTGCATTGTGTGTAGCCCTGTGAACCATGAGGATGGGTATGTGTGAGTATTTGTTGGGTCTGATATTTATAGTCCACTGCAGTTGATATGGTGCAATTCTACATAACTTTCTCCTTCTCTCTGCGTCACCCATGCAGGTCAATGTCCGTCAGAAGAAGGGGGTCTGCTATGCCATCACCAAGCAAGTGCAGACCCTCAGGGTCTATAACCGGCGGAGCAACCATTGTCGCAAGCAGTGGGAGGACCCGAGGCGCTGGGCCCGCAAGACCTCTGAGGCCCAGCTGGGGATGTCCTCCCAATGAGGGAGGGGTGCCCATCAGACCCTGACCCCCCCCAATCGCCTGCATTTTGGCGGTAGCCTACCCTGAGGTAGATGGGTGTTTGAGGACAGCACAGCAGCCACAAGGGGGTGAGTACTGACTACATCCTGAGACTTAGCTGACCTCAAATGGGATTGGGTGCCTCACTGCTGGCAAAGTGACATTGAAGTTAATGGTACATGTGTATAAACAACTAGAAATGGGTACTAGGCACCCGGCAGAGTATATTTTGTAGATGTGTATCCATGCTGTACTGTCAGTGGATGTACAGCTCCCATTGCCATATCTTTCCATGTCTGTAATGTGGAGATTGTAGGAAGGTAGCTTCTTTCTAGCATTGTTACCCCCACTTTTGGCCTGGTTGTGAGTATATGTCAGGGTGTTTTTACTGTCTCACTGGGATCCCACTAGCCAGGACCCCAGTGCTCACAGTGAAAACCCTATTTGTCAGTGTGTTTTATATGTCTCACTGGGACCCTGTTAGCCAGGGCCCCAGTGCTCATAGGTTGTGGCCTGAATGTGTTCCCTGTGTGGTGCCTAACTGTATCACTGAGGCTCTGTTAACCAGAACCTCAGTGCTTATGCTCCCTCTGTCTTTGTAACTTGTTACTGCAGACTAGTGACCATTTTCACCAATTCTGATTGGCACACTAGAACACCCTCATAATTCCCTAGTATATGGAACCTAGGTACCCAGGGTATTGGGGTTCCAGGAGATTCCAATGGGCTGCAGCATTTCTTTTGCCACTCATAGGGAGCTCAGCAATTCTTAAACAGGACTGCCACTGCAGCCTGAGTGAAATAACGTCCACGTTATTTCACAGCCATTTTACACTGCACTTAAGTAACTTATAAGTCACCTATATGTCTAACCCTCACTTATTGAAGGTTAGGTGCAAAGTTACTAAGTGTGAGGGCACCCTGGCACTAGCCAAGGTGCCCCCACATTGTTCAGGGCAATTTCCCCGGACTTTGTGAGTGCGGGGACACCATTACACGTGTGCACTACATATAGGTCAATACCTATATGTAGCTTCACAATGGTAACTCCGAATATGGCCATGTAACATGTCTAAGATCATGGAATTGTCCCCCCATGCCAAATCTGGTATTGGGGTGCCAACCCCATGCATCCCCGGGGCTCCAGCATGGGAGTATAGGCCGGATAGCTGACTAGGCAACTATATAGGTGATCTGCTGACTGTAGGGTATGTGTAGGTAGCCATCCTGGGATACTGTAACATGTCGAATTGATGAGTTATGAAAGCACATACAATGCATTCCTAGGAGCTAAAATTATGGGGATGTGGCCTTCCAACCTATGGGTTGGTACTGGAGGTGGTAAGTGCCCTACAAGATCCCTTTTTTTGTCACCATGCTGTGTACATGGCATGTAGGACAAAGTCCTAGCAAGTCCTGTGCTGCATTGCTGACTGACTGCCTACATCATGTCATCATGGCTAGTTGGGGGCACATCTGATGGCCTGTGACTATTACAGCTTGGCTTGGCTATTAGTTAGTGGCAGGTTAGGAGTCGTTTGGATACTGCATGACACTTGACGTGTTGATATGAAGGAACTTTTGTATTCGGTCTCCTCTGGTAGCTTATGTGGTAGTGGGATGTGTATTTGGTATACTGGAAGTGGTGTTTGTCCATGTGTGCCTAATCCATGCAAATATATACCCCCTGAGATGTGTTGTCTGGGCTCAGTGTCAGGTTATGCCATTTGTGGAATGGTGTGTGTGAGGGTGGAGTTGTGATGGTGCGTAGTCCAACTGGTGTACCTGCATGTGTGGTGCCATTGGAAGTGATCCATGATGTGGTATGTGTGTTCCAGAGGTACATCTGTTGTGACAGTGCACTCAATGGATGTGTTTGGATGTTTTACATGTGGTACATGGCCCATTGTAGATGCACTCAGCAGTATGCTGGGTAGTGATATATGTGTTGTGTGTCACCTGCTCTGGCTTGTGATAGGGTCAGACTACTCACATGGCTATACCAGATATTGACATAGTACACATCAGATGTGAACCAATTGGGTGTCTGACTTGTATTGGCTAAATCTGAGTTATTTTCCTTAATGTCATCAGTATACTGAGTGGGCAGCATGTAAAATGACAGGTAGGTGCTGTGTGGTCTGTGAGTGGAGCTGTTGTCACTGTAATGGGCATGTTACATTGGACTAATCAGGTGTTGTGACTGTAGAGGCCTGATGTGTTGTGTCTAGTCAGCTACACATCTAATGGGTGAAAGGGCTACGGAGAGGTAAGATGTGTATTCAGCCATACTATTGCTACTGCATCCAGGGCATGCTTTGCCAGCTAAAGTGCTTTGGTTGGCATCATGGGGATGAGTCTAGTAGTGCAGTCCTACTTAGGTATTGCTGTAGGTGTGAGGGTTGGCAGACAGGTGTGGGTAGTAGTGACATGTCATGACATGATGTAAGTAATGTGCTTTGGCAAATAAGATGGCCTAGACATGATATGTTTTGTGACAGTTGTACATGTGTAGCTATGTCAATGGGAGGTATATGTTAACCATTTTGCCCTCTATCTCTCTCTCTCTCCCTCCCTCTCTGTCTCTCACTGTGTGCATCAGCATCGTCTGGTGAAGGAAAAGGGGCACAGGTGAGTGGGGCAGCACATGGGACCCAGAAAGGTGGCACCAGTGACACCGGGGGACCCAGTGGGACGGAGGGCAAGGGCAGTACCACAGGGGAGACCGGATTAAACACCTCATCCTCAGAATCCTCTTCCAGTGAACACTCCCTGGCGGTGGCAGACCCATCTGGGACCACCCCAGCTCCATCTTTGTCCACCACCCCCCTTACTAGCACTGCCCTACCTGTAGCTCCCCACCCAGTTGCCTGTACCCGCTCACCCAGGAGGGTGGATCTCCTTCGCTGCAGGCACTTCTGCCCCTGTGCCAGTCAGCGCTGCTGCCCTCAGTGAGGAGATTATTGACCTCCTGTGGTCCATCTCTGTGGGTCAGTCGACCATAGTGAATGCCATCGAGGGACTGGCAGCTCAAGTCCAACAGAGCAATGCGTTCCTGGAAGGCATTTATGGTGCCATGGCTGGCCTACATAGATCCTTTCAGGCTCTGGCCTCCACACTGACAGCAGCCAGTGTCCCTTTGTCTCCCTCCCCCCCCACTACCTCTTCCCAATCCCAGACCCCTCTCCCCATACCCATCCAAAGCACATCTACACACAGGCATGCATCCACCTCAACAGACAAGGGTAGCTCAGACAAACACAAGCACCACACCACCACCGGCATGCACCCAAGCAACACCCACCTGCAGACACACCAACGTCCACTCCCTGTACTGGCTCCCTCGCCATTCCCTCCTTCACAGACACTACACCAGACACACCTGCAGCCACCACACCATTGTGCACAGATCCAGCTACCAGTCCCATCTTACCCACAGTCAGCACAATAGCAGACCCGCAGACATCCACCCCAGTCACTACATCCACACCCACCACAGCCACCTAACCCCCACATGTACCACATGTACCATACCTGCAGACACCACCCCAACAGACAGCCACCCACCCACCACGCATCTCCCAGCACCTTCTCCCCTTCCCAAAACACCTAAACACCCACACTCACCCACCCAACAGACACCCTGCACCCACAAGCATTCCACACATGCACCTGCACCCAAAACATCCACACCTACACATCTCACAACCACTCCCTCTCCCTCCACTCACAAACCCTTTTGCCATGACCTCCCCCATTTGTCTAAGAAGCATTTCCTCTCTGAGCTTTCCCTTTTCCCTACCCCTCTCCCACCCTGTGAGAACCCCAAGCACTCTGTGTCCCTGCCGAAGTCCAGCCCTTCTATCTCCAAGTCCTCCCCTGCCCCATGCTAGAGCCCATGCCCATCCCCCTGCCAAGATGTCTACCCCTTCTAAGCCCAGGCCCAAGGACCCCCTCCCACGCCCAAGTCCAAGCCCAAGGACCTCCCCCCAAGCCCAATGACCCCCCCCAAGCCCAAGCCCAGCCCCCTTCAATCCCCTCCCCCTAATCCCTGAGGTGCCTGCTTGCCCTCTTGATGCCCCTGCCCTGTGAATGTCATTTTGAAATCAGGAGTCAAGTAGGTGCACAGTGGGATGCCATTTGTGCCTTGGGCACCTAAGACTTTGGACTGGCCAATGGCTTCTATTTGTATACAGTTATTATTTTTTTTCACTGAATATTTTAAAACATTTGGGCCAACCTGCTGTTCAATTCAATGGTAACATACTTGTCCTGATTTTCTTTCTACATGGCTGTTTAGTGTTTGTGGGCTTTGGTTTGTGTGTGTGTAAGATGTGTGTGTATGTTGATTGTGCTAGCTGTTGTGCCTGGGCTGCATGTGTGTGTGGCCCTGCCATTAATCCCGCTATCATTGCTATGTTTTGTGTGTTGGATATGTTTGTGTTTGGTACATACATGAGTGTAGCCAAATTGAGTATTGTTTGTGTTGGAGTGTGTAATGGTGGTGTTATGTGCCCTTGTGTGGTTGTTGTGTGTGCGTCCATGTGTGTGGTGTTGGCTATTTCCTTTGTGTTGTGTGTGGTGAGGGTGTGGTGTGACAAATGGTTTGTTGTATCACAGTGTGATAGTGTTGATTGGTTCCCTGGTGTTGCTGTGCAAGGCGTGCAGTGAGAGTGCTTGGCGAAGTGTTTGTGTAGTTATGGTTGTGATGTCGCTGTGTGAACCGAGGTATTGTGTATGATTGTGTTAGGCAGTGCTGTGTGTGTGCGTGTTGGTGTATGTATGGCATGTGTGCGTTGGACGTGGTGTGTGTAGTTTGGGTGTGTGTAGTATGTGTGTCTATGTCAGTGTGTGTGTGTTCATATGAGTGTGTGGTTACGTGGTCGCAAGCCATCCGGGGTGTGTGTGTTGTGTGCGTGTGTACTAATTCCTTTCCCTCAAATGTGTGCTAGGTGTGTGTACTTACGGCTGTTGTCTTCATTACCGTTGCTGGCTCTGGTGTCGTTGTGCAAGCAGGAGTAGTGGGAGGACTTTGAGTTCAGGCTCCATGCCAGCTCTGGGCAGGTATGTGTTCCAGAAGGTGAGTGTCTCTTTTTATAGAGTTGGTTTCCACTGGGGTTTTGGTGGGAGTGTTACCAGGGCAGAAATCCTGGCGGTGTGCAGCCTCATAATGTGTCCGGTGGTAACATGCTCCATGCCGGTCTGAAGGTGCCTACCGCCATCCGCGGCGGCCTGTCCGCACTGCCTGTAGTAGCGGTAGTTTTGCTGTGGTCTGTTGGGAAGACCGCCCTGGGCATAATTTGGTGATCTTCACACCCGGGCCGTCAGCGGTATGACTGCCACCACCAACACAGCGGTGCTGAGACAGACAAACTCGTAATGAGGGCCTCAGTCTCATCTGCATTCCTCTGCATGCTGAATAGGTCTCCCTGGGCAGGAAGGGTGGAGGTGCTCTCTCTTACACTTCAAGGGCCATTGGCCTGACCTCACACAAAGGACTAATAATCACCCACAGGGATCCTGGCAGACAGGACTGGGTTGAAAGGCGAACTTGTGCATTTCAAAACCACTCTTTGAAGTTTCCCCCACTTAATAGGCATTTTGGGTATATATACTCGGTCTCTGACTGCACCAAATCAGACACTTCTGGATCTACACCTGGACTTTTTCAGAGGGACTGCCTGTCTGCCCAATGAGTTCATCTGGACTGCTTTGCTGAGAAGGACTGCTGCCCTGCTTGTTGCCCTGCTGCCTGCTGGCCTCTGACTCTCATGCAAGGATTCTGCCTTCCCCAAAAGTGCTCTCCAAGGGTTTGGATTGAGCTTGCATCCTGTTCTGAAGTCTCAGGGCCACAAAGACCTCACCCCAGATAAGAAAATCCCCATGCATCAGAAAATCGATGCAACACTTGTGGTAATCGACGCAGCACCTGCCTCGTAATGGAAAAATCACAGCATTGTTACCGGTTCGACACATCGCCTGCTCCTTCTACCAGCGCATCAAAGATTTTCAATGCATCATCCCTGGGCATCAAAATATTCTGCTTCGCAGTGAGTGACCAAGGCTGTGCTCCTGGAAATCAATGCATCATCTTGCAGCGTGGAAAGAAACAACTGGTCGTCTGTGCCCCGCTATAAAATCCAATGCAGCGCATTATTTTTCAACACATTTCCCCCTCTGTGGCCCCGTGCATCATTATTTTTTACGCATTCCAGGTACTGCGTGTTACAAGGATAAAACCACTGATTCTTAAGGATTGAGACTCATTTAAACCTTTAAAAAGTGATATCTTGACTTGTGCATATTGGGTTTTTGCCATTTTTATCTTATTTTATTTAGATAAATATTATCTATTTTTTAAATTGGTGTAGAGTACTTTTTTGGGTGTTTTCACTCTGTCACTGTCTCAGTTATTGTACAAATACTTTACACATTGCCTTCTAAGTTAAGACTGCCTGCTCTGTGCCAAGTTACTAAAGGGTGAGCACAAGATAATTTGGATTGTGTTGTGACTTACCCTGAGTAGGATTGTAGTTCCTACTTGGGCAACGTGCATACCTTTGCCAACTAGAGATCTAATTTCTAACATAGGGCATATATAAAAGTAATGCTTGTGTTTTGATATTTACATGTATGGTGTATATCTGAGTAAATGCTTTGAGACACATGTTGATGGTCTCATTCACCATCCAGATTTGACAATGCTTAGGGCTTGATTTAGATTTTGGTGGACGGGTTACTTGATCACAAACGTGATGGTTATTCCGTCCGCTGTTTTACAATTTCCATAGAATATAATGGAATCATAATATGGCAGACGGGATATCCATCACGTCTGTGACAGAGTAACCTTGTCTGTCAAGATCTAAATCAGGTCCTTCATTTTAGTAAATTATTTTCTGTAGGGAATATTAGTATTCAGTTATCATTCTTTAGGTTGCCATATAAAAGGAAATGTGCCTCATTATGTGTCATTGTTAAATGTTTAGGTATTTCTATGTCTTGGTATCTTCTTTGGACAGGAGGAGTATCTCTGGTGCCTTTTTTAGTGTGTGCAATTAAATGTTTTAAAGTGGGCGTAGGTGGTAGTTGACCTATGATGTGTTCAGAGGCAGTGTATCTTATAGGATTTTGGTTGTGGGTTCCTGGGAGCTAGTGCTTGCCTCTCTTATATCCTGCAATACCTCCCTTACTTCTATTTTTCACATTTGAGGGATGGTTGTGTTCTGTTGCATGAATTGCAACATCATCTTTTGTACTGGCTCCCATAGCATGCATTAGAAATATATTTGGTACATTTCCATTTCACATTTTCTACTAATGCACTTTCTTGGTTGTAGATGTAACCCAAGTGACTTAGAGGGTTGCTTTCTCATCTGGGATGTTATGTGTTTGATGCTCTAAGTCATTGAATCTGAAAGTAGTGTGATAGTTTAAATTAATAAAATGTGTATTATTTACTTATAAAATTATGCAACTACTATTTTTTATTCTTACATTTCTGTTCTTTTTAGATATTTCACACTGTTTTACAGCTTTTCTGTTGGGAGTGTTGTAATGAGGAGCAGGTGCTTTGTTTTCTATTGGAAGAAAAAAAGTGTCAGTTTAATGTAAATGTTTATGTGTTGGTAGTTTGTAAGGGTAGAGATCGTTTGTCTTATTTTTGCTTGCAATCGGGATGAGATTTTATTTTAGATCGTTTATTTATACTTTGTTACATCTTTTTGCTGGTTTGTGATAGGTGTCTCTGGCAGCTTATCATTTTTCGAAGTCGCAATGTGTTTTATTTTAAAATCTACATGTGAAGAGATAAAGATTAGAGAGGTTTTGTTAATTATTTGTTATTTAAAAAATGTAAGTGTATTCACAAGTGAGTTTAAATGTAGATTTTACTTGCTTGCCTCGGTAGTTGTAGACATCTATATATTTCTTCTTTAAGGGTACGGATAGAGAATCCTGCATAGTTTCCTCTTCTTGGTGCGTTTGACATTTTTGAAGTATTTAGTTGATAAGGTTAGTGTGCCTTTTACATTGTTAATTTAGTTGTTTGCATGGTTTTATTGGTTAAGATTGTTTATAGTTTCATTTTATTGATTAGTTTATCTCGGTTTGAATTTTTGTGATCAATTGTGCCCTTCTATGATAAATGCTAATTTAGGTTATATTTTTAGCATTTGATATATATATATAGTTTGATAGTGTTCAATATAATGTTATTTATTTATTATATATATGCATACATATATTAATGCTTGAGGGCCTGATTACGACTCTGGCAGATGGGATACTCCATCACAAACGTAACACATATCCCATTCATCATATTACAAGTTCCAATATATCCTATGGAACTTGTAAAACGGCCAGCGGGATATCCATCATGTTGTGACGGACTATCCCATCCGCCACGGTCGTAATAAGGCCCTAAGTTTTTATGTAAATGCTTGTAAATAATGAAAATATTTTTGTTAGTTATGAATTTGATCATATTTTTTATTGGGATGATTTGTAAATATTTTGGTAATGTAATATGTTTATTTTTAAGTTATGCATGAGTATAAAATGTGTTATTTTTTCAAAATAATTCTTTCACACAAAAAGTTGTTTTGTATACTTATTAACAATAGTCTCATTATTTTGGCGATATTATTGCAGTCAATATTGTGTGAAGTGATATATTTGAATATATTATATATTTATTCAAAGGTGACAATATATTTTTTCTGATATATATGTTTTCAATATAAGTACAAATGTTATTTTTAACAATATTTGTGTTCTCTATATTTGTGGTTTTATTAGTTAAATATAGGACGGTAATATTTTTGTTAACAATATTTATTTTCCAATATTTTGGGGTTTCAATATTGTATGATCGATATTATGTTAGTGATCCCATGTAGATTTGAATGGTTATGGATTCAGTCTTTTTTCTTGTAACTTATTAACTTTTCCTTCACATGTTTTGGACTAGCATGTTGGGCTTTTGTTCTTATTTTGTATAATCTTCCTGATTTCTCTTTAGATTGTGTGGTCCTCCGTTTTCTCTGTATCAGACCATTTTTCAGGTATTTGCACACTGATACACTATTACATAATATTGGTTTGGGCCATTGTTTCATTAGAATAACAGTAACCTACTTTAAATATGTTTTTCTGCTCATGCTAATAAATGATTAAAGGTAGCACCCATCTCTGGTCTTTTGAGAGTTTCTTCTACACCATGGCTCCCAGTAAGAGAAAGTGTTGATTAGCTTGCTAAGCCATAATGTCCTCTTTTTTTTTACAAGCTGGAGGTCCTCTTCTTCCTTTTTCATGATCTCAGCTTCCAGTATGAATGAATGGCATTTTTATGAACCACATCATTGACCTTAACAAGGGTCATGTGGGTACTTTAAATAGCCTATCTTTAAAGGAAAAGGAAAGGGACAAAACAAATTGCTTTACAGAGTTAAGTAAAAAGTGTAAGCCTACAATTGCTTATGAAACCTCCACCAGTATCTTGCCTTTGTTTGCTGAACATGCTCCATGTGAGTTTTAAGTGGCAACCTTTGGCCACCTGGACCTTTGATTCACAGGCTATTATTTTGTATTTTGTTAATAAACTCATTCAGACTTCAATTGGCATCTGAGCAAAATTCCTTTGGCACCATACACTCAGAGTAGTCTCCTCTTTCCATTTTTGTTTTATCCAAAATCATCCATCTGAGACTTTGAAGGGGCTTCTTCAGTATGGATGGGAGATATACTTCCAGAAACCTTCCAAAAGGACAATACCAGACTCAGATAATTCAGAATATAAGTAAAGACTGAGGTGCTGTGAAGAAAAGATGCTGCAAATGTCTTTGCCATAGACCACGGTGGAGATTATGGAGACTAGACCAGTAGCAGCAGGGGCACATTGGCAGGAAGGGGCTAAGCACCCACCAAGGACAGACAATTACTTCCAGGTTAGAAGAAGCAGAGTGAGAAGGAAGTCACATTGCCCAGTAAAGTCATGTTGCAAGGTTCCCACTTTTGCTTAGTCACCACATTGCCTTTAGCATTTCTCACTCTTATTTTATTTTCTCTTCTCCAGTCTCTTTAATTCTTTATTTGTTTAGCTGCCCTTACCACTGTTTGCCGCCAATAGGTAAGGGATGCTTCTCCAATGTTCTGGGGTTTTTTCTGGCTACTCCGGTGCTCATCACTGCTCATCCTGAAGAAGCCAGTAAGCATGCAAAGATGAATGGATCATAATGCTTGCCTTACTGCTTCTGAGCATATGATGCACCTTGTACATCTGTCCAGTTTCACTCCCAGCCTCTACTGGTCCCATTACACCCCTTTAGCCTAATTACTTGCTACAGCCCTTCTTGTTGTGTTATTCCTATCTGGTAACATTTGTGACGTCCTGAGGTATTGCCTACTACCAACAACTATGTCCTATGTGTTTCCCTATCTCCCGTCTTCCCCACGAGATATAATCACAGGAACGTTTTTCACTGTGTTCTTGGGATATATTGGTACGGAGGATTTGACTATGCAGCTGAGTTTTGCCACTGCTAGCTTGAATCCTCACAGGTTCCTACCAAGAAACCCTTGTATCATCTAGAAAGTCATAACTGGGAAGGGTGGAGGGACCCTCCCGCCGCCCCCACCCAACCATGAATGTGTCCAGTGTGTGATGGTGCCCACTGGAACAGGGCTGCATGCATTGGTGGATGTGCACCAGCCATCATGTTCACCATTGCTATTTCCGTATCCCACACCAACGGCTCCAATATTTATTTATTATTTATTTATTTCTCTGAGAACAATATGCACAACTCTTCACCTAGAGAATCTCTCTAAAAACATATGTGTGAAGAAACTTGTGAAGAAACCCCAACAGCGAGATGAAGGCGCGCCACAAAAGAAGCTGTTTTCTCAGGTCTAACCTTGTAAATAGAGTATATATTGTGCTCCAGATTAAATTATATTCTCTGCCTTCTACTTGAGGGATAATCTGAATTTTTTGAACAAGTTGTTAACTTTAATTGGACCTGGATCCTTTCCCAGATTCTTGAAAGCCAAATACATACCGGCAGTTTATTACTAATACCTTGAGCTATAACATCAATCATGAGTGACACAATGTGAACTCACAACACCCCAGAATTAGGAAAATGCAAGGCAAAACAAGGAGTCGGGAGTATAACTACGGTGCTGTCAGTGGGTTAGATAGCCCCACTATTAGCACAGAACTCAGACAGGCATACAATTGTAAGACAGAAACACATGACTCTGGTCAGGAATCTCACTGGCAGTGGTTCTTGTTGAAGAGATATAATGCATATGTCCACAGTAACTACATGCCCAAACATTTCAAAAGCCATAACCTGCTCTTCTGCATTCAAGCAGTGACAATACCTGAATTTGACCCTTCAGGGACGGGTAGGTTTAGGCATTCAATATCTTATACGTGCCCAATCACTCATCCTTGCATTCATGCACCCATTCAATCACCCACTGACTCGTTCTTGCATTCACTCTTTGATGAATCCATAATTTTAAAAAACACAATCTTGTGGCTGGCACATGCTTATATAATTACAAATAAGTAAACCATTAAACATTGCAATGGGCAGCCATCTTGAGACAACGATATTCTACAATGTGTGTCACTATTTGAAAATTCCAACATGGCTCTCACATTTAGAAGCGATGTGTTGACCATTTAAAAATGGTAAAACATTGATACACTACGAGCAATACTATTCGAAGATGGCTGCTTGGTTAAGACGTAGTGACTATGCCAGGTGTGGAGGATTCCAGAAGAAATGTTTGGGGAGCTGATGGGTGCTCTAGAAAAAAGGAGGGAAAGAAATGAAACAAGACCTAGAAAAGGAGAAAATGAAAAAATGAAGGGCTGACACACTAGTCTGGCATTGAAGCAAACTCATTTTCAGGCAGATGTGCACAGGTGTAAGCAAGCTTCCATCATTCATAGGCAAGAAATCCAGAAGTTTAACTCGGCTAATCCATTCCTCTATAATTAATGCTTCCAGATTTCCGTTTTTACTGATTTTTTCAATTAAATACGGACAGAAAAATATTTATTCTCTTGTCTGTATTTATTTGTAAATTCGGATAAGTATGGAAAATACATTTTTTTGGATTGTAATCACTACTACTAATCGTGAATACTAAATCAATAACTGTGAAGATCCATAGGAAGGGGAGGTAAAAAAAATATTAAAATTCCTAATAAAGCTTAAATAACTACAACAGATAAACTGTTTAAACTGTGCAATGATACATTTGGTTTCAAGCTACTGCATTGTACTGTAAATGGCTAAAATTAATTGGACATTCAAACATAACTAAACATTTGTTGGTTAAATGCACTTGTGGAGAGGTACCCATTGGAACTACATTTTTTATACTAAACACAAAATAAATATGGACAATTAAAGATAAAATGGCCAAATAATAAACTCGATGAATACAGACCGAAATGTAAAAAGAATTATATACAATAAAACCGGGAGCCCTACCTATAATATATGATGGGTGGGCAAAATCAGAATGTGAATGGCGTGAACAGACCAATGGTAGAAGACAGCTGACCCAAATCACCTGTAGATATTTATAAATGTATGTATCTTTTATCAAAGCCTGGCAGGCAGATAATGTTAAGCCAGTTATGAGAAAGCACTTTAATACACACACAGTTAAATACTCTCTTCATCGGTGAATAGCTTTTTTTTGGTAAACAAAAAAATACTTAACAACTGAAAGACAAATAAGTCAAAGTCCATCAAATGAGGGAAGGTGATATGTAAGGAAGGTTTACATTTAATCCTATACCTAGTATCCTTAAAACATCAAGCCAACAGTTGTTTTTTTCCCTTTAATGACTTTTTAAAGGCAATAGAACTTTGAGCAAATACAAATTCTTGACAAACTGTTTGAAACTATAATGTTGGGCTCAGCAGTAAAGTAATGCATCCCACTAAACTGGTGCATGTATTGTTTTAGTCACAAGTGCTATATGGAGATAAATGAATATCCTTGGCCTCGGAGTTATAGTAAAAATACAGTGTTAGAAATGGGTTCTTTGGTTGACAGTCAGGTTACCCCCTGTTCAAGCAAGGACCCTCACTGTAGTCAGGGTAAAAGAGAATCACCCTCAGCTAACCCCTGCTTACCCCCTTGGTAGCTTGACAGAGCAGTAGGCTTAACTTCAGAGTGCTAGGTGTAAAGTATTTGTACCAACACACACAGTAACCTAATGAAAACAGTACAAAATGACGCAACACCAGTTTAGAAAAATAGGAAATATTTATCTAAACAAAACAAGACCAAAACGACAAATATCCGACATACACAAGTCAAGTTATGAATTTTTAAAGATTAAACTCACAAATAGCACTTAGAAACACAAAATGCTTCGATGAGGTGTTAACACGGTGTTGTGACGAAGTCGCTCCCAACCAGCCGACACCAGCGGCGCAGGACATGGAGACGCATAGACCCCCAAGTACAGTACCTTTGGTGAAGAGTAAAAACAAGTCGATGTGCGAAGTCGGGGATTGCGGTGTCTGTGCGAAACGTTGAATCCGCGCACTTCGAGCGGCATCAGTCACGACGTGGTGCGGCGACTTCCACGGAGTTGTGGACTTCAGCAGGACTGCAGCAGCGTCGGGCCTGCGAAGGTCGTCGCGTTCCAGCGAAGATCACGGAGTCGGTTGCAGGCGGCGTCACTGGATTCAGCAACGGCGTTGGTCCGAAGTCGTCCAAAGTCGATTTCCTTGGATTTCCACCAGCTTTCCTTTCAAGGGCCCAGGGACTGGATAGGGCACCACTTGTCAGAGCAGGAGTCCCTCCAGAGACCCCAGGTGCTGGCAGAGAGAAGTCTTTGCTGTCCCTGAGACTTCAAACAACAAGAGGCAAGCTCTAAATCAAGCCCCTGGAGATTTCTTCACAAGATGGAAGGCACACAAAATCCAGTCTTTGCACTCTTACTCTGGCAGAAGCAACAACTGCAGGATAGCTCCACAAAGCACAGTCACAGGCAGGGCAGCACTTCTCCTCGGCTCTTCAGCTCTTCTCCAGGCAGAGGTTCCTCTTGTTTCCAGAAGTGTTCTAAAGTCTGTGGTTTTGGGTGCCCTTCTTATTCCCAACTTCTTGTTTGAAGTAGGCCTACTTCAAAGTAAAGTCTCTTTTGAATGTGAAATCCTGCCTTGCCCAGGCCAGGCCCCAGACACTCACCAGGTGGTTGGAGACTGCATTGTGTGAGGACAGACACAGCCCTTTCAGGTGTAAGTGACCACTCCTCCCCTCCCTCCTAGCACAGATGGCTCCTCAGGAAATGCAGACTACACCCCAGCTCCTTTTGTGTCACTTTCTAGTGTGAGGTGCAATCAGCCCAACTGTCAAACTGACCCAGACAGGGAATCCACAAACAGGCAGAGTCACAGAAATGGTATAAGCAAGAAAATGCTCACTTTCTAAAAGTGGCATTTTCAAACACACAATCTCAAAATCAACTGTACTAAAAGATGTATTTTTTAATTGTGAGCTCACATACCCCAAACTCCACATGTCCATCTGCTCCCAAAGGGAATCTACACTTTAATCAGATTTAAAGGTAGTCCCCATGTTAACCTATGAGAGGGACAGGCCTTGCAACAGTGAAAAACGAATTTGGCAAAATTTCACTGTACTATATGTCCTACCTTAACCATACACTGCACCCTGCCCTTGGGGATAACTAGGGCCTACCTTAGGGGTGCCTTACATGTATGAAAAGGGAAGGTTTAGGCCTGGCAAATGGGTACACTTGCCAAGCCGAATTTACAGTTAAAACTGCACACACAGACACTGCAGTGGCAGGTCTGAGACATGATTTCAGAGCTACTTCTGTGGGTGGCACAACCAGTGCTGCAGGCCCACTAGTAACATTTGATTTACAGGCCCTGGCACCTCTAGTGCACTTTACTAGGGACTTACTCGTAAATCAAATATGCCAATCATAGATAAACCAATCACATATAATTTACACAGAGAGCATATGCACTTTAACACTGGTTAGCAGTGGTAAAGTGCTCAGAGTTCAAAAGCCAACAGCAACAGGTCAGAAAAAAATAGGAGGAAGGGGGCAAAAAAGATTGGGGATAACCCTGCATAAGCAAAAAAGTCCAATACACAGTTGTTAGAAATTGGGTTTTTGGTTGGCAGTCAGGTTGCCCTCTGTCCAAGCAAGAACCCTCATTCTAGTCAGGGTAAGTCACACACAATCCAAGATTATCCTGTGCCCACCCTCTGGTAGCTTGGCACGAGCAGTCAGGCTTAACTCAGAAGGCAATGTGTAAAGTATTTGTGCAATAAATCATACAATAACACAATATAGCACCACAAAAATACACCACACAGTGTTCAGAAAAATATATAATATTTATCAGGATAATTGTAGGTCAAAACAAATAAAGATGCAATGTGAAATTGTAGAGATATCACTGAAAAGTGATTTAAAGGGGGTTATTCTAACTTTGGAGGAGGAGTTAATCCGTCCCAAAAGTGACGGAAAAGTGACGGATTTACCACCAGCCGTATTACGAGTCCATTATATCCTATGGAACTCGTAATACGGCTGGTGGTATATCCGTCACTTTACCGTCATTTTTGGGACGGATTAACACTCCTCCAAAGTTAGAATAACCCCCAAAGTGTCTTAAGTCTTTAAAAAGCAAACAAAGTCTCTTTCAAGCACAAAGTACCTGGTTTCTGGTTGAAAATCTCTGCAAAGGGCCAAAGACGAAGAGATACGTGGAAAAATGATGTGTGCGTCGATTTCTCCCCTGCACACACGGACTTGCGTCGTTATTTTTCACGCGGGGAAGACGAGCGTCGTTTTCCGGCGCGCGGACAGTCTCTTTCTGTGGGTCGCGGGATTACCAGATGTCCCAGGGTCTGTGCGTGGATTCTCCTGCTTGTTTTCCGGCTGCGCGTCGTTCCGCGGGGCTGTGCGTCGAAGTTTCGCTCTCACGGCAGGCGTTGTGTCGATTTCCCCTCTGGAAGTCGGGCGGCGTTGTCCTTGCGAGGCCGTGCGTCGAAGTTCCGGTCGCCCCAAAGGCGTCGCGGCGATCAGCGTCGGTGTGCGGCGTTTTTCTTGCGCGGAGCAAGCTGTACGTTGAAATTTTCGGCTCACGAAGAGTCCAAGTGAAAAAGAGAAATATTTTTGGTCCTGAGACTTCAGGGAACAGGAGGCAAGCTCTATCCAAGCCCTTGGAGAGCACTTTTGCAGCCAGACAAGACTTCAGCAAGGGAGCAGGGCAACAGCAAGGCAGCAGTCCTTGGTAGAAAGCAGTCAGGTGAGTCCTTTAGGCAGCCAGGCAGTTCTTCTTGGCAGGATGCAGGTTCTGGTTCAGGGTTCTTCTCCAGCAAGTGTCTGATGAGGTAGGGCAGAGGCCCTGTTTTATACCCAAATGTGCCTTTGAAGTGGGGGAGACTTCAAAGAGTGGCTAAGAAGTGCACCAGGTCCCCTTTCAGTTCAATCCTGTCTGCCAGGGTCCCAGAAGGGGGTGTGGCAGTCCTTTGTGTGAGAGCAGGCCCTCCACCCTCCCAGCCCAGGGAGACCCATTCAAAATGCAGATGTATGCAAGTGAGGCTGAGTACCCTGTGTTTGAGGTGTGTCTGAGTGACTGTGTCTGAGTGAATGCGCAAGGAGCTGTCAACTAAGCCCAGCCAGACGTGGATTGTAAGGCACAGAAAGATTTAAGTGCAAAGAAATGCTCACTTTCTAAAAGTGGCATTTTTAGAATAGTAATATTAAATCCAACTTCACCAGTCAGCAGCATTTGGTATTACCATTCTGGCCACACTAAATATGACCTTCCTACTCCTTTCAGATCAGCAGCTACCACTCCAATACTGTATGAGGGCAGCCCAAATGTTAGCCTATGAAGGGAGCAGGCCTCACGGTAGTGCAAAAACGAATTTAGGAGTTTTACACTACCAGGACATGTAAACTACACAGGTACATGTTTCACCCACACAGCACCCTGCTCTAGGGGTTACCTAGGGCACACATTAGAGGTAACTTATATGCGGAGGAAGGGGAGGTTTAGGCTTAGCAAGTACTTTTAAATGCCAAGTCGAGGTGACTGTGAATCTGCACCCACAGGCCTTGCAATGGCAGGCCTGAGACAAGGTAAAGGGGCTACTTTACCAGGCCCACTAGTAGCATTTAATTTACAGGCCCTAGGCACATATAGTGCACATTACTAGGGACTTATAACTAAATTAAATAGTCCAATCAGGTATGATCCAAGGTTACCATGTTGTTTAAAGGGAGAGAGCATATGCACTTTAGCACTGGTTAGCAGTGATAAAGTGCGCAGAGTCTAAAAGCCAGCAAAAACAGTGTCCAAAAAGTGGAGGGAGGCAGGCAAAAAGTTAGGGGTGACCACCCTGAGACAGTCAGGTCTAACAACAGTAATATTCATTTTATGTCACAATATGCTATGCTAACACGCTGTGTGTTCCTGAAGTATATAGGTACCATTTAGGTCCAGCTCCAGTGGGTCCTAGGGTCTTCATACTTGGTGGGGAGACACGTTCAACCTCCTAGAGCATGGTGACCTCCTCCTTAGCAGCTGCTGCATCGGTGGACTGGAAGGTCAGCAGAACAGTGCACCCGACACCGCAGTTGATGCCTGCAGGCTGCAAGAAAGTGGCTCCTCCACTTCAAGGGAGATGCTGATGACTTGGAGAAGTGATGGATGCTTTTGGAGGATTCACAGCTGTAGGACGAGTCTGGATGTCATGGCTGTCTGGACAGGAGCAGGTAGAGAGTCAGGGTTTCACATCAAAAGTCCACTAGCAGTCCCCAGTTCTCACTCCTTCAGCTCTTATATGTCCTCTTCTTCTTGGGTCAGATTAATCTGTTGTTCTGTTGTCAGGGGGCACGTAAATACTCAATTTGGGGGTGCTTAGGGGTGTGTAGGGTAGTAGCCAATGAGCTTCTTACCCTCGGGGTGACTACACCCTTTATATGACCACTTCTGTGGGCATAATTCTGTCCCAGGATTCTTAATTCCACCAAAATCATGATGGTGGAACCCTTCTTTCATGGAGCACATCAGGGTGACCTCCTTAGGGGTATGAGTAGCCTAGTAGTGCATCATGCCTACATGCATAGCTAATTTCTCACCTGTCCTGGTGCCAAATGGACCTCATGGAAGGGGTGGAAACTCCCCGGTCTGGGGGAAGCCAGGTTCACACATCAATGGTGGCAGGGACTTTGAAGTCCCTGGCCTTGGTATGCAGGTTCACCAGTCATTCTGCTGTAGGAGGTGATAACGTCTTTCTCTGGATCAGGCATTGTTTCTGGCCTCTGTGGTGCATGCTGTCACCTCCAGGGGGCAGAAATATGTCTGTGGTGGCAGGCAGTTTAACGCAGTCAGCTAGCACACTAGGGGTCTGGTAGGTTTCAGGAGGCACCTCAAAAGTGCCCTCGGGGTGCATGTCATAATAAATCTAAGACCGGCATCAGTTTGGATTGATTAAGAAGAGGTGCTTGATGCCAACCACCATAGGTTTCAGTGAAGCCATTATGTAGCTGGGTAACTCATAATGATGAGTGTCCAGTACATACCTTAAGATGGCTTTCCTGTTCACTTGTAAAATCTAGTAATCAAACTATACATCAGAGTGTTACATCTGCTCATGCAGATATGTCCTCACATCAAATATAATGCAGCCTGCCTTAAGGCTCTAAGACCTGCGTAGGGGGGCTTACATATACTTAGATGCAGTGGGTGGGGCATGGCACATGAGTGCGCCATGTTGTGTTCTGTCTCATGGCTTGCGCCATGACACACAGTCTGCAATGGCAGGATGTGTCCAATTTTTAAAGGGGGGGGCTTATGGTGGCACAATACACCCTGCAGCCCTTAGGAACCCTCTCTAGCACCCAGACCCTAGGTACTAAGGGCCAGATGTAGCAAGCAGTTTTGCCTATTCTGCGTCTATGGGAAAATGTGTTCGTACATATGGTCCTAAATGTACTAAGGGTTTACAGAGGTTCTAGAGTGTGTGCCAAGTGTATGCAATTTAGATCTTTACCTCATTTTAGGGAAAGAACACTAGCAGTGGGTATCTATTTACCAGGGACCCAGTGCACCTCAGTTGAAAAACCTCCATACCAGTGAGCAAAAAGTGGGGGCGACCATGTCCAAAAGGGGCACTTTCCTACATGGATGTTATGAAGGTGACCAGCGTGCAGCCATCGCTAGAGCGAAGTAAGAACTTTTTGAATCATGGGCAAAGTGAGGGTTGCTCAGGACCTCCACAATCCTAGGGTCCACCGCCAAAGTGAACTTTCTCTATGTTTGAGCTCTGTCTACTCTGTTTCTCTCTAAACTTCCCTCTCTCCTTCTCTGCTTATATCTAATCTATTGCTCTACCCAGTGTCATCTTAAGGATTGTAGGACTCAGGGGATGGCATATTTCATCTCTTTTGTGGCCCTGTGACAGTTCCATATATAATTTAATCTTATTTGGCATCATGAAGGCTTAAATTAGCAAGAAATGGGTAATGGAACTCAAATGTATTCCTGCGGGATCCCCAGAATCCTTAAGATGACACTGCCGGAAGGAAATAAGCAACACGCCCGGTCTCACCCACGGATGGCCTACGGAGGTTCTCGGAACTCTCCGGGACGTGAGTTCTACTAATTACACCAGGTTTCAAACTGGGCAGCAGGGATACACATGTCAGTCTTCCTGGGAGGAATGGGTCGGATTTCCTCTTACAAAAGTCTAAAGTTTACAGACACTGAAAACTGGTGCATACGCGCACTGGTTCATCTCAGCATTGTCCTTGGGGGTGAGAGCACCCCAAAGGCGTTCTCACAGCCGTGTGTGGCATGGTTGAGCTCACTGGTCGAGCAGGCTTCTTAAATAGACACACGTCGCCCTTGAAGCATTTAACTCTTGTAATTAGGTCTATCTTGCATTCCTTGGGCAGGCAAGGCCTAGCTGTTAGAAAGATCGTGGGACTCAGGTGATCTCCATGAAGTCAACTAGGCAACAGCACTCGCCTGCGAAAGGGGACCCTTCTGTAGCGGAGAACTCCTGTTGCACCGTTACAGCTGTCCCCTCTGAAAAAAGTAGAGCTCGCAGGGTGAGGCTTAAAAAACGGATCACTAAAGGAAGGCCAAAATTTGAAGGGGCACGGAGGCGGTTCTTTCTTCATACCATAAAGGTCGGTGTAAGATTCATTAGACCCAAGAGACAGTTACGCTTATGGGTTGCGATATGCAAACAAACCTCCATAAAACTGTAGGGGCATTGCACCCCTCTTCGTCCCCCTATTTATTAGGGCGTCTCTGTGTGCCTCGAAGAATTGGCTTGACGTTTTCATCTGTGAACACTACGTGGAAGGCATGTAGTCTTCACACGTGAAAAGGTCAAGTCAGTCCCTGGTGGCACACAGAGAGGCCAGGCTATGTATGGGTATTGAAGTGCAATTCATCTAGTCCAATGGAATATATGTGCCTCTCTGCAAAGAGCTGAGGTTCTCAACGACTCAACGAGTGCCCGTGTTTGGCTTCGGCAATGGAGTACCACAAACATCTACTGCAGACATGCACCTCTCCCAATCAATACTATAAGCAAATTAAAAAAGAGTTAAGCGACTCCTGCGCCTACGGAAAGGAAAAACAAAATAACAATATCCCAGCGTGAATTTTCCTGGAATTTCTATTGCTGCAGAAGCAGCACGCCCGGGCGTGATCCGCCGCTACGATAGTATTGAACAAACTCGTCAGATAAAGGAAAGCTGAAAACACGTCGCAGCCGCGGAGAAACGCACAGCACTGCGAGAGTTAAACTATCCCCAAAACTGACAGGCATCTCTTCCAATCCTTGCACAGGGGAAAGGTTTCTCTCTGCCAGGGCGAATCGGATACGCCAGGGGGAGGGTTCCAAAACGCTGAGAGGGTTTTTCTATGTCTCTCTTTTTTCTAGTTTAGTAAATTACTGCAGCAAGAGCGATCAGGGAACAGGCTGCTTCTGTCCAGATAAGCGTGAGGCAACGAGGGAAACCCTATGCAGGAACATGCTGGACCTAACCCTTGCTCTATGGCATTGTGAGCATTCTAGCGCCCCGAAGCATGCCTAGGGCAGGCTCTGCCATTAGCGGCAAGCAATGGGACAGACCCCCTGCAGCCATAAGAAGCCATTTGGTGGGAGAGAGAGAAAACACCCCAGGACAAAACAGAAATCGAGGGTACCCATTGACAGACACGACGCGACGATGCTGCAGCGTAGCACAGACCACTGCAGTCCACTGCAGACCGTCTGAGACCAGGCAACCTTGAAACAACTTAAAATCGGATATCCGCGTTATTTTTTTCGAATGGCCGGATCGCTGTGCCAGTAGGACGCCGGGTCTGGTGATCAGCATTTGGGTCACGTTGATGGCAGAGGGGGCACGCTTCGCAGTCAGGCACAAGAGCATCATCTCTGGGAAATGAAGGCGGCACTGCAGCAAAGCAGGTGCTGAGTCTGCCCAGCGCGGGCTGCTCGGGAACTGCTGCCTCGCCAAAGAGATGCGACTACTGTTTTCTTGGCACTAGGATAGAAGACCGCCGTCTCCACTTTACTATTAAAGGAGACCTCCTTGAAACTAAAACATGAAACTGCTGTCGCCACGCCACTGGGAAATAAGAACGCCATCTCCTTCACTGTAGGACATGAGCCCTCCCTCTGTCGCCACTAGGGCATGACAGCGCAGTGTCCCTAAAACACGAGATTTAACCAGTCTGACGAACACCAAGCACTGCCCCGTCTCCTCACCCACCAGATTAAACACCGTTCGACCAAATATAGATGATAAATAAAACCGTCGTGTCCCCCACTTTGGGACGTGAACAAGTCATCGTCACAGGAGCATGCCGCGGAGCAATTAGCTTGTCGGCAGCAGAAAACAACACTCCTGTTCGTCCAATACTGCGAGGAGCAAGAAAGTGCCGGTGAACCGACTCGGCACTGTCCAGGGTGCTGGAAGTGTGGCCTTGTAGTGGAAGCTGGTGGGGGTGTGTGGGATTGGAGAAACTGTCCGCTCTGAGCTCTCCCGAGTCCTGAACTCGCAGCTCGGGTGTGAATAGACACAGGGGGTAGTCCGCTCTGTGCTGTCTAGGGTCCTGAACTGTTTGACCCGGGTGTAAATCGAATAAGGACCGTTCGAGCTTTCCAGGGTCCTGAACGCACTGCACTGATTGTCTGAGGCGTCCCTGTCCGCCCGCTATGAGCTGTCAGAAACTCTGAAGTTGCAGTCTCTCTAGCAGTGAAAAGGGAAGCAGACAAGGTACTGAGACTTTCAACCGGTCCTGCTCTGAATACACCTCTCCTGGTTGTAGCACGAAGCTCGCCTAAAGAAGGGATCTACTCACGTGCCAAACCTGCCACCTGCGCCTGCCATCATGTGTAACCTGGGCACACTGGGCCTCTACCTGTGGGAGACGTTGGTGTTTTTCAGGTAGGGCTTCTCTACCCATTGTTAGACATGGTTTCCTGTGCAGCACCAGTGATTTATCAGTTGTGTGTCGTGTATTACCTGTGCCCATGCAGTGGAAGAGATCAGTCTAACAACTGCACATGAAGCCGGCCAAAAAAATAAAATCTAAACTCTCCCTTGCTAATGGTCTCGTTGTGGGCACTGACAGGTTAGATTCTGGAACATAGTCACCGTCCAACCCTGTCGTCACTGCTTTTTTGTGTCACTGGCTCTGAGAACTCAGAGGCTCGGATCTGCTTTCTAATGTAATTCATAAAGTGGTGCGGATTAGGAATAAATCTATCAGGCTCTCGAGTTACTCTCTGTAATTAGTGCTGCAAATCCTATAACCGCACTGCTGCTGAGGGATACAGCAGCCGGTCATGTCCAGCAGCGAAGCGACACCTAGCGCTGACTTGGGAGCTGTGCCCTTGCACTGGGATAGAGTGCTCCGCTTCTCAATCAGAGTGCACGTATGACTACTGCCTGCGCCAGGACAGTGAGCAAGGGAGTGCTGGGCAGAAAGGTGGCCCCCTCCATCCTCAGTGGTGAGGTGGGAGAGTGACGGGGCAGAAATATGTATATTTGCAAGGTAGCTTTTCTAGGTTCCTAGGTCTGGCAATTGTCAGCTGCCTGAAACATCCTTACCACGTTTTGGCGGGGCGGCCAGCCATTTGTACTCCTCAAGTGAGCGGCTGAGTTTTCCTCAACTGTTTTCAGTGCAAACCTATTTCTAGGCACTTGGAAGCAGATGGGTTGAGGATTAGGTGTTCCCGAATGGTATCCCATCAAGATCATAAGATTGCGTTAGCTGCCAGCGACCAATTGCAAATCCATTAAGGATGGCTCTACACTGTCAACCTTCTATGGTCGAAAAAATGGGGGATATTGTCTAGGCTCATCATAGCGCCTATTTCTAAAAGCAGCATGAGTCATTTGAGTTTGTCTTGCATAAAAATATTTAATATGTTGAAAGCACTCTACGGTGGGGCGCGGTGTCCGTCCTACCTGCTGATATCTATCAAATATCATCATGGTCTATGTAACTTGTGATCTTCACCAATTTATGTTGCCTGAAGGAGAAAATGAAATGCCCAGTTTACCGACTCTTATCGACTGGTGGTGGGTTTTCCAAAAGCAGAACAAAGTAGCACGGACTTTATGACCAGTCACTCCATAGCGTATCCACAGAGAATACAAGTATTCACTAAAAATGTGTGTGCATTGTGATGGTCGTTTTGTTATTGTCCAGAGGGGGGATTCATTGTATGGCTGGAAATGCGTTTTAGTCTACTTGTCCAGTGGTCATTAGCATGGCCGCCTTAAGTGCTGATGTTTACCAGCTGTGTCAATAGTTTTTGGCACCACACCTCATTACCTCTTTCGCCACAGATTCCCTCACTACGACCCTCCAACAGTGCGCTTCATCTTTCCATAGACCGCCCTCTCACATGTATTTTATTTGTATATAGAGATAATGAATCATACCAGTGTAAATCAGTCTATAGGGAATGTTACATAAGACAAGAGAATTACAAGGTGTAGGAATCACGTCATCCATACTAGTAGGCAGTATTTTAAGTGTTTGCTCTGGTGAAGCACACACTCAGGATTTGAAGCTTACACAGTGGTTGTGGCTGGCTTTACTGATAAAAATATACTTATACCCAAAGAACCCTTAATGGCAACATTTAGAAAGACTATGGAAAAGAGACATAAACATAACATTCTAGCCTATACCATGTAGTTTACATGCAGCTCTTTGATCACAGTTCATAGGTCACTGTGCTATTTTAGGATTTTAACTTATTCAACTGCAAGTAATAAAAGGATCTCTGTATCAAGTGCAGTATTCCACTGAACTATCCATATAAAATACAGTTCTGTGATCTGCAGGGTACACGTCCTTTGCAGCAGCCATATGAACCCTCTATGATGAGGCAGGACTGATTCCAGACAAAACTGTGATCCCACTCCAGCAGGAACATGAATCACTAGAATTATCTTGCCATTTTTATTGTAGCCTGAAAACTGATGGATGCAGAAGGAATTCTGTCACAGGTGCTTTTAATGCCACAAATTGTTTCTAAAAAAAACACCCTGAAAGCTCAGCGCCAGGTGCAGTTGCACCATTTGCACCGCCCTGATCATCAGACCTACAGTTTCATCCAAACACTGGAGCACTACATCCGTTATTAACACACACCCGTGAAATAACCACCTCATTCCAATCACTGTAAGGTGAAGGCAGAACATGACTGTGCTATACTAAGGTAATCTCTGCATTCCCTGCTCGTTTTATGAGTGAAACACAGCGAGAGGTTTTCAACAGGGAGATGTCCGTAAAGCTGAACCAATATCAAATGACACCCCAAGTACCACTCCCTCCTCCTTCCTCATCGTTCCCCAATAGAACCCTAGGAGTATTGTTTAACAAAGGATGTGACCCGCAACAATCTTGATTTTTTTCTTAGTGGAGGAAAGGGCACTGGACGTTTTAGATCTGTATTTCTTTAAGCAAGCCAATGCGCCAACTCCATGGGTCGAGCGCAGGCTCAAGAGATGTGACTTGCAGACGTGTGTATTGTCACTGAGGCTGGGAAAAAAGTATGTCCATACTTCTGAAATCAACAAAAGGAACACCGATGAATTGGGTGACAACAACACTTGCGTTTTTATAGTGCCACATAGTGCCACGTAGACTCATATCATGGCAGCACGTGCACCGTAAAACAAGTAGTTATTTTTGTGTCCCGAGTATAGAAAGTGGCTTCTGTGGCATTACATTTCGGAAAACTGCATCGAATTTGATAACACAATTCAGACAAAATCACACAAGGATTGTTACAGGAACAAGA
Organism: Pleurodeles waltl; assembly: GCF_031143425.1. Classification (NCBI taxonomy): domain Eukaryota; kingdom Metazoa; phylum Chordata; class Amphibia; order Caudata; family Salamandridae; genus Pleurodeles; species Pleurodeles waltl. Next base: position 918,201,599 of record NC_090446.1, on the reverse strand, counting down.
TGTTGACCGCAAGTGTTTGTACAGAAGTGAAGATGGAGAACTGTGTGCATCGTATTGCCCTGCACGCTCAGGTTACAAAAAGCAATTCTACAAAACATAAAGAGAAGGATGGAGCTGGCAATTAACAGTTCCGTCTTACTGTATATCCTGCATTAGTCGAGTGTTCCCACGGCGCTTTCTAGGCCGTATGGTAAATACAATTGAATAAAACAAACATATTCTCATTAAAGACTTTTCAGAAGCTTTCACTAGCTTCAATATGTTACAGTTGGAAGTATGTTACAGTTGGAAGTTTGTCAGCCTGCAGCGAAGAAGAAAGTGAAACGTAAACAGATTTGTGTCAGGGATATTGTGATATTCAGTGATGAAATCAGTCTATAGTAGTTTCACGCTTTCAAAATTCTGTTTTCACACAAATAAATATGCAAACTACATTATATAGTGCAAACGACAAGCACAGTTCACTGTGATTTATTTTTAATTTTTAATTAAAGCACCAACAGTTTTGACGCCAACAAATGTAAATACTGCCAACACAGATTTATTGAAGTGGTACGGCCAGTGCCGCAGATGCTCACTTAAACACCGCAACATAAATCTGTTCACAAGATATGGTGTTAAATATTTTCTTTTTGCAGGGACAGCTCATACTACAATTCTTCGACCTTCAATGACAACCCTAGGCACGTTTGCAGAGCTGAAGACATGGCCCTTCAAGATGACTGATGTGATCTAATGTGGAAGGTGCAATGCAGCCTTGTGGTCAATTTGAAACATCATGTAGAAGTCAAGATTTGGTTTAGGGATTGCCTGGATAGAGAGGCTAAGCTGAGATGTTCTAAAAGTGGTACTGAAAGATGGATCTAGTGGTTTCATTGAGTTGTGTCCTAGAGTTTTTGATGAACGTAGTCCAAAAGTGAAGCTGAGATATGATCTAGAGGTGCTGTTTAAATGTATTGTATCAGCAATGTTGGCATGTTGTTTTCTGCTGAAGTTAAGATGTGGTTTATCGTTTATATTAAAATGTGGTTTCATAATGAACTTGAAGTTTGCTCTACTAGTACTACTGAAATGTAATGTAATGGCGAGGCTGAGTTGGGGTCTATTGAAATGTGGTCTGGGAGAAGTTGAGATGTAATCCAGTAGTGATTTTGAAATATAAAGTAGTGGCAGTGTTGAGATGTGGTCTATTGTTTCAATTGAGATGTGGTCTATGGTTTATGTTAAAATGTGGTCTAGGAGTGACCTTGAGATTTTGTCGAATTGGTGATAGTGTAATGTAATTTAGAGTCAATGCTGCTATGTGGTCTTGTGGTAAAGTAAGGGATGGTTTATTGTTTATTTATTTATGTATTCTTTTTTTGGGGGATTAAAAACACAATCCATAAAAGAAGAACACAGTTCATGAACAATCAAAACGGACTGGTCATAAAACAAGCACAATTAAAAAGAATGCATCCTACTATCAATAAATAAATTTAAAGTATTTCTATTAAAACAAATATCAAAAATCAAGTTTCTTTATCCAATCCAACAACAAGGCCACAGTATCTTTATTTTATTCTAATCGCCCCAGCCAGAAATTTGGCCACCTGAATACATTTAATGGGAGACTGCAGCATTTGTAAATATATTAAAGCAGGCTTTTTTGATAAAAACTTTTCCCTCTCAGAAAGGACACTATATAATGCTACCACAAGGAGAAGAAATTACCACAAAAAAAAACATAAAATTATTGGTATCCTGAATGAAAAAGTTATCATAGAAACAGCGGGTGCAGTCTTCCCCATTATACCATTTTTGGGGGACAGCTAAAAGCCAGTTCAGCAGATTAAATCTAAATCGTGTTAATAAAAAGCACTGATACACCGAATTCATGATGCCCACATAAGGCTCCAAGCCAGGTTCAGTTTGAATAAGGGCATAAGCCCTAACAGTAGTTTTACATAACTCTCTAGCCTCTCTCTTGGACTTTACCCAGGCCATAAACTGTTGCTTGACCCACAGTAAGTCCCCCTTTTTAATTAGGACAGGGGCTGCAAAAAACTGAGGACAAACTAACCCTTTAAACGTCGTTTTGACATAAATTAACCACAGAATCTTATAAAGGCTTTGTCTAATGCAAGGTAATCCATGACTACGGCCTGATTTAATTGTAACTCCGGTTTCAACCAGAGTTTAAGCCAACACACTACTGGGGCTAGAGCCAGTTTGTCAGCTATATACACCAAACCTAGTTCCTCAGGTGGACCCTTGCAGAGGTGGACCAAGCGCTCTTCTGATGAAGGCATTCTCTACCTTCTGAATCTCCCCACAGTCTCTATACTCCCAAAGGTCGCATCCATACGATGCTACAACTAAACTTTTGGCAAAATAAACTTTAAATAATGCTGGAACAGGTCTGGCCCCTAGCCAAGAGGCAAAATCGAAAAGTGAGGCCACAACCCTGGCCATAGCATTTCTCCTCGCCTTCAATTATTCAGCCCATGTACCATTTCCATCAAAGATAACCCCTAAATAAGGACAAATTGTGACTCTCCACACTTCCTGCCTCTCACCAAAGATTTTCTTACGCCGCCTTCTACTAAACTCAATAGCCATTATGTGGGACTTAGAATAATTGACCAACATGTCAAGAGAATACATAAACTTAACAAAGGAATCAAGAAGATGTTGGAGACCCACACAGTTCTGGCCAAAAGCACAGTGTTGTTGGTGTACACCAATGCTGGTATCAATCCCACCCATGACACATCATTAGAGGCACAGCTTAAAACTGGACACAAGTTTTTATTTATATATTTATTGGAGAGCAGTGAGTGACATTTCAAACAGAAATGTTGTACACTTGGACCAGCATTTACTCACTACCGAGGACATCAAATGAATGCAGAAACCAGTATAGCTGTAGATGGTATGTGTTACATAAACTCTTGTGTGAGTACTGACAAGGACAAATAGGCATGTTAACAAAGTACAACATAAGAGCATACACAATAGCCTAGTATACGAATTCATTAATTGAGGTGTAGATGCCGACAATTTGATAGATTTACATTGTTGGGTAATTCAACATCTATAGCAATCCCATTGACCTTTGAGTTTTAAGAGAGATTACTGTTGAGCTGGTCCTAATTGTCATAGAAAGATCTTTCTAGTCTGTGCTTTCTAGGAAGGCAGAAGGACCAGAATCTGAAAGGTGTGGAGGGAGATTTAAGTGTGGCTATGAGATGGTGATTAGCTGATCTTAAGCTGCTGGGTGGAGTTTACTTGGACATATCATCTGAAACGTGGCCTGCAGAGATCCCAGGCATGGCTTTGAAGCCGAGTGTAAGAATCTTGTGAAGACGCTGTCCTTCATGAAAAGCCAGTCCACTTGATGGGGATAGTGTGATGCAGATGTGTTTCTTTGGAGATTTGTAGAACCCGGATGGCAACGTTTTAAACTTTGTCAAAGGGTCAATAGAGCATAAGGAATGCCCACTGATAGGCTGTCACAATCATTCAGTTTGCTGGTAATCAATGTTAAGAGCCTTAGTTGTGTGGAAGGGCACAAGAGTCTGGGTTTAGTAGATTTATGATTTTATAGTACTTGCCATGAGTGTTATAATGATGAATGATCCAAGGAGAGGGGCTGTCAAGAACACTTGTGTTGCTTGTGGGTGTTGGAAAGTTAAAGTAAATGAGCTGGTAGTAGAGGTATTAGAGGCGGTAGGAAAGTATGTGACTTCTGTCTTCAATGAGGTCAGTGCTAACAAACACAGGGCCATCCAATGATGGTAAGATACGTGATTGTAGAAGGAGTGTGGAAGTTGATAAAGAGGAAACAAATTGAAAGCCATCTGCACATAGGTGATATGACAACCCCAAAGAGGAAATCATTTTGCCAGTGGAACTAGTAAAGAGTAAAAAATAAGAGGGCGCAAGACAGGGAATTGGAGGACACCAACAGCAAATGTGTGATTGGTGATCTATCAGACGGTATGGTAGCACAATATCATGGCCTAAATGTTGTCAGACAAAATTTAGAATCCTATACACCATTTTCAAAACTACTGCCCCATTGGTCCTAGTACCAGGAAATCTATGCCCAATGGAGTAATTATTTTGTAAATAATATCTAAATCAGGATAATTATGCCATACAATATTTTTGTTATTCAGGTTATGACAAACTGTGCGATTTCCAACTGAAAGACATAGACAGGACCTAGAAAAATGAGGAAGACAAGTTGAGGGAGGAACCTAAAATGCCGTTAGTACAAAAAACGGAAAGTGAAGTGGTGTGGTTGACAGTGCCTAAGGATGCAGATAAGTCAAGGAGCATGAAGATGAATGAGAGGTGGCTGTGAGCAGAGGTGGTGGAGTTGGTCACATTTGTGAGGGCTGTCTCAATATAGTGGAGAGTAATGAAATCTGAACAGAGTGGTAGTACTGAGCTCAGAGAATCAATAGATTGATGACAGGGCCTTGTAATATTTTTTAGAAAATATCTGAGATGCTGGGTGATAGCTAGAACATACGTGGGGTTCCACTGTAGTCTCTTTTTTTGTAACCACGGGTTTAAAGCAGTAGTGATAAAGGGATAGTTATCAGCTAAAAGAGCATTTTTTAATAGGGAGATCAGGATGAGTAGTATATTTGAGGTTAGAGCAAGAGCTTTCATTATTTGTGGATTAAAAGAGCCTGATGTGGAATAAGATGAGCATTTTTTAGTACTGGCATGAGCTCTGAAGCAGAATTAGAGCCACAGTCAGTGAGAAATTATGAGTGAAGGAATATGGAGGTTAGAAACGTACTAAGGTTTCTCTAATTGTCGAAGAGAAATATGATACAAAGTCAGTCGCAGAGCAGACAGAGAAATAGCTGTTCTGAGCAGGAAAAAAAAGTTGTGAAATATGTGAGCCAGTCGCTATGATTGTGTTTCAAGAGAGGTTATGCCTTTTTAAAAATAGACAGATGTAGCTGTATCTGTGGCTGTTTAACGTGTATTCAAGACTTGTTTGTATGCAGGTAGATTGTCTGTGGTCTTTTTCTTGTATTATTTATGAAAGTGTGCATGCATCAATGCATTCAAGAACTGAATGTGTCACATAGTCCATGATTATGTTCAGAAGCTTTTGGAGAAAACGAGAGACAATTGCATGTTGCAATGCTGAGTTTAAATTGTTTAATTGTGTACTTGGTTGCAAGAATGAGAAATGGCAGTGAATTTGATCTCATAAACGTGGAAGAGAGTCATGAGAATGTTTACTTCTACGGGTCAGTGTATGTTTTAGGCAGTGAGCGATCAGAGAGGAGCTGTAAGAACAGATTGGTCTGAAACAGGATGTTAATCTTCATGTTAAAGTCTCCAATAAGAATGAAGGGAGCAGTCAGAGTGATTGTTATGAGGGTCTTGTCAATGCCTTCAAAGAAGAAGCATGTAGCGCCTAGAAGGAAAGTAATGCAGAAGGATATTATAATACAAGAAGGGGATGACATTAGTTAACTGGTGTTCAAAATAGGATGGTGTAGTGGTAAGAGTCTGGGCTAGTGCAGTAATGAGTGATTTTGTGAGGAGAATGCCACCTCTCCCACCTTTTCAGTTCTGGCTAGGGGAGAGTAATAAGGTGGCATGGTCTTTGTGGAGGGTCGTGGGTGTGAAAGTATTTGGGATCAATAGAGGTTTATGTGATAGCTGTGAAGCGTAAGGGGTGGTGTGAATCAAACTATTCTGTAATGTAGGAGCAATGCTTGAAATGAAAAAATAGAAGTGCAGTGCTTATTTCTGAGAAGTGCCGGTACTCTCCAATTAAAAGTATTAAATTTTTCTTGAGATGTGCAGGTACTCTCCCTCTCCAAATTAAAACGTGCCGGTACACCGTACCGGACAGTACCGGCCCATTTAAAGCACTGAGAGTTTGTTGCAGCCGATCTGGTATTCGAGAGAAAAAACGTGGCACGATATTTGCTAAAGTAGTACTCTAGGGTTATAGATGTTTGTTTAATGTTTAAGGAGGGTAGGCGAGATGATTAATGATGGTTTGTGTGTGCCCTGGTAGACAGAGAGCTGGGACGGTTTGTGTGGGGGTTGTGCTAGTATAAAGTGTGTGTAACCGTACAAATCTGAGTCTTAGGGAGTGCAAGAATGGGGATTAGTATGGCTAGAGTGATCGGTGATAGCATGATACAATGAGTGCGTGCTCATTGCATCAGAGGATGGCAGCACTACGATGTTCTGGAGCAAGCCACTGGTGGAAAAGCAGCTACATAAAAAGATGATGGAAGATTTGCCGCAGTATACAAATGCAGTAGCATCCTTTTCCGATCACGGCAACGTGCTTGATAATCGCAAAATCAGCTATTGAAATGTACGCATATGTAAGCCTTGGACCCTAAAACCACCCAAAAACCATAAACATGTAAGGTCCTTTGCTGTGACCGTTAGTTGAGATGCCTGGCCAGAAACATATTATCATTTGGGATTGAAATAGGGACTGTAGGATATCAAAAGCTGCGGGATCTGGAAATAACCCCAGTTCAAGATGGCGGCTGGCAAGGCCTCCACCGATGTGTAGTTCTTCTGACTCTGAGCGCGAGCCTCAGGAGTAGGGCTGGCTTCATGGTCCTGATGCGCAGTTTCTGCTGAACTCTGATGACAGGTGAGGTCATGAATCAGTGGTAGAAAACGACCGTAAAATATGCTGGCTGTGGGGCGCCTGAGCGTGCTTGCTTCTAGGCGAACTTCTTGTCTTGATCCGCCTCTGTTCCATGATCCATCAGCACCGGGATCTCTTACAACTGAGCTTAGTAGTGGGCGCGACATTATGCGCTCTAACAAGCAGGGTAGAGGTGGGATCCCATATAGCAAATGACGATTTCAAAACAGGTCGGTCCCTCTGAATCCCGTGCAGAAGTGGGACAGTCACATGTGGGGCTGGTGTGTCTCGAATTACCAGAAGGCATGATGGTCTCCGAGAGGAAAGGCTGGCAGTGAATTTGCTGGAAACCCCATGGCACGCCCGATGTCTTTTGGGCAGAGCCCTGGGACCATGGAGGAACCCTTCTGGGGAATGTAAATGCGCACTTGAAGCGTGTGCAGCGAACTAATAAGGCCGTGTTCTGCTCCCGGAGTCATGTGGTAGAACTGCAAAGCATTGTTCAGACAGACAAATAGGTGCCATTTGTATGCAAATTGGATCCTGAGCCGCGCGCGCTGCACACCCCACTGGAGCAAGCAGAGGACATGGGATTAATGATACCAATGCCGGCCGTCCCCTGAGTGAGGGACTTGGGCTTGGGGGGGGAGGGGCGCATTAAAAGTCTGTTCAAGTATGTATTGGTTATGACGCTAGCGACGAACACGGGTTTCGAAAGCATGTGGGCTGGGGATGCGCAGCCAGACAGCTGATGGGCCTGCGACAAACCCCTGCTGGGGGGAAGACTAGGAAATCCGTGAAAATCCCAGGGGCCGACTAGTCAGCGAGATTCGAAAAACCCAATGAATGGGGTGCCCCCCTCCCAGAATGTCACTGGTTTAAGAAGGCAGGGGGTCCTCCAGATGAGGTCAGGAACCTTCGACATTGTCCCACCCATGCCAGATACACGGGCATTGCAGCCACGGATATCAGAGTGGGCTCAGGTGACGGATGGTGGAGACAGAAAAGAGGGACAGCAGAGTGAGCATAATAGCCAAAGGAGGAGCCGCTCAAGTGCGTGCCCTTGGGATGCCTTGCTGGACATGGGTAGAAGGCTGTCAGCAGAGGGCGGATAAACCACTTGCAGCCTGTGCTGGGCACAGGGGCTGCCCACAGCACATGGCAGCAAGGTGTAGCCTAGATGTCACAGGATGTGGTAGACCCTTGCTGGAATGGGACATTCTCTCAAGGGGAGCTTTCAGGGGGTGCTGTCTGGGATGGAACTCACTGAACTTGGATGGCAAACAATTTATCAATAATGATGTTTTATGCTTGGTATGATCTTGAATTCCACGGTCTAAATCATGTTGTGTGAATAAACTGAGGCCATTTTTGCACCATCAAGGACTCATGTGTTGTCACAAAAGGAAGGTTGAGTGTGTGCTGGCGGCTGGGGAGCGCGCAGGAAACACACCTGTCTGGAATGGGTTTGCATTTAAGAGCCCTCTGCCTAAATCAGTCACTAGTTCCATTCTTAGCTCTTAGTTTCTTTTTTACCCTCAGCGTTTTGTGTTGAATCTCACTAGACAAGCATGTATACAACCGTGTGTATTCATTATTCTGCTTTACAGAATGCAGACATTACTCAAAGGCATCAGTGAATGGAATTACAGGAACTGGCCATTTATGGCAGTTAGTTGAGGACAAAACTGACATGCTCAGCAAAACTTACAAAATGGCTGCACTAGCTTTCATACAAATGCAGGCTGCGAATTTAACTGAATTATGCTTTCATTACAATGACCCTGAAAATGGCCTTCATTTTTTCCCACCCTAAGAGTATCTGTACCTCAAGTTGGGGAAAGTCCAGGCCATTATAAATTGTACCCTGAGGGTCCTTCTAGGAATGTAGGATTAATTGTGGCATTGAACATTCAGGGTCAATCACACTGTAATACATACGTTTCCCCCAGATATATTCTCACACGGAGATTTCGGCTGCTGCAAAAATCTCCCGGCAGTGCTTTAAATGGAAAAATAGAAGTGCAGGTACTCTGTAATAGAGTACCTGCTTGTTTCTGAGAAGTGCCTGTACTCTCCAATTGAAAGTATTACGTTTTTCTTGAGATGTGCCGGTACTCTCCCTCTCAAAATAAAAAAGTGCCGGTACTCAGTACCGGAGAGTACCGGCCCATTTAAAGCACTGTCTCCCGGTAAAAACAGATTCTGGAAACACCACATGGATCTCAGAGTTCTGATTGGGCCGGGTATCAATGGTTAGAGAAAAAGGGTCAGATGTACGAAAATGCAATTTTGCATTTCTTAAATAGCGACAATAGAAATCGCTATTTAAGAAATGTAAAATCTTATGTACAAAGATCCCAATTTCCTAATAGCGATTCCTACAAAGTAGAAATCGCTATTAGGAAATCGGTATTAAGAAATCCCATTGCATTTTAATCAATGGACCAGTTTTGCATTTCCAAAATAGCAACTTCTTAATAAGAAATTGCTATTTAGGCAATGCAAAACTAGAGATGGCAATGGGGAAGAGGCCCCCCTTGGTGCCATGTCTTGTAGATATGGAGGAAGGCAACGGAGTGCAAGTTGCTGTGTTGCCTTACGCTGCGTCAAAGAGGTGTACATGGGTGTTGCAGTGGGTGTCCCCTTGTAACACCCATGGGTTTTGACGCATTCCCAGATTTACAAGGGTTTGCAAACCTGGGAATGTGTCAAAAGCCTACGCCTCCCCACGGGAGGCGTAAGGAAGGCACGACGAGGAAAAATACTGTTTCTCCTTGCTTCATTCCTTTTTCTATGTCTGCTGCATTTTGCAGAACACATAGAAAGAGAAAAATGCCTCTTGTGATTGTTTTTGTGCAGGAAGGTATCTCTTTCTGCACAAAAACAACAATCCCTGCAACACTGACACCCTTGCACCATTTTGGAAGGGTGCCTGCATTGGCGCATGGCAGCCCATTGTGGGCCAGTGCAGGAGAAAAGGATAGGATTGCGCTGTATCTTGTAGATGCGGGCATTCCTGCCCTTTTCTTTTGACGCAGGGCAGTGCAGCAAGAAGGCTTTCCGTGCTGCCCTGCACCAAAACATTGTAATTATGCCCCACTGTCCCAGTGCAGCACTTGCGTACGCATTCAAAGAGCTACAATTTGGGTATAGTTGATGTTCGGTTGTCCCCCAAACCCCGCACTTCAGCCACTGCACCTCCTCTGCGAGTTATAGTTACACCTTGACGACAGGCTGGTGGAAATTCCACCGTGGAATCCGTGAAAGAGTTACCAAGTGCCACTCAAGGGTGTGATTATAAAATTCAGGGCTGGAGATAGGAAGTGTGTGGCTCTCTAGATTGTCGCAGCCAGCTGGGGCGTGTCACGGACACATGCGCATTACTTTGCTGAATAATGTGTTGAGCGCCTAGCTTTCGGTGTTGTTCTTTTCCTTACTCCTGGAGGTCTACCTTGTATATTAATGGACCATTCGCTTCTAAGCGCTGTCCATTAAGATTGACGCTAAATCATTGGACGAGGCACTACGTGGATCAGTTTCCTCTTAGAGGCTGTCTTGCGCACTCACACCGAGGCCTTCACTTTCGGCATTTGAAGGACAGCAGCCCCGGGGACGGAAGAGCCGTACATGGAACCGATTAAAATGTTTGATGATCTACGCATGACTCATCAATCATTCGAAGACATTGAAGCCTCGCGGCCTTCCTCAGCAAGTGTTCTAACCTCAGCGCTCCTGAAACACGAAAACAGCCAGGACTGCAGAGAATGGTGTTAGAAGCCCAACAGCCCTCAGCACCACACTGGAGCAAGGAAGAAGGGACCAAAAAAAACCAAGCATTTAAAATGCACTAGGGTCTCGCATTTGTCGGAGTTACAGCTGTTCGCAGTTGTAAACTCCCAACCGGTTTTCTCTTCTATTAAAAGAAAAAAAACAGCGCTGCTACAGTTCACATACCTATCAACAGAGAAAAAGTAGTCCACAAACCCAGCGAGCCTCGCATGTTTTCTGTACTTGGTCGCTGCGCTCGAGGAGGGCTAACCACCGGAAAAGGCATGACCTATGCGTGCCTTCCGCTAATCAAAAGAAGTGGATTCTAACAGGCAAGCCAACTTGCCAATAAAAGACACTGACGTGACGTCAACGGGGCTCCGAGCCCTTGTTACCTAAAGCGTCTCGCTAGCGATACGCATGCGCTAGCGCATGCGATGCAGACTCGACCCTAAAAAACAAGCGTGCATTGATGAAGCCAAAAATGCATGGATTTCATGTCACATGAGTTCGAAACGCAAATGCTGTTTGTCACATTCACACCTACTCCATTGGCTTTGCCAATGCTGGGACAACAATAACAAAATGATTACTTTCCGTATAGAATTCATATATTTGTAAAGAAATGAATGTGATAGTTGATAGCACTTTACAGATGTAAAATAGTTTCTAATGCAATCCAATTGAACCACTTCTGGGAAGGTGGAATGAAACATCAAACAACCAACCGCGGGGCACAGCCAAGCCTATAAGAAATAGGCTTTGACGTGTTATGTCAGGTGTATTTGTGTGTATAACTAAATCCATAAGAGGGATGCTTATGTAACTAGCCATCGAGGGCTCGTGTCCGTATATTTTCGTAATGTGACTGCCTTATCATTTGCATTGTCATTATAGGTAGAGGAGAAAAGAATGATGTAGGAAAACTAGTACAGGTTGAGACCTGCACACACATCTTGTGCACCCAGAATTCAGAACACAAAGAGAACAGACTAGGTCTAAAGAGAAGCACTGTAGGAGCATGTGGAGCACATCACGAAACTCCAGGGATGGTGGTTGATGTGAAAAATTACAACTAAGAAAGAAAGTTCTAGCAGGATAAATCAATGCTATTAAAAAATGAGGCCAACTTAACATTTATCGCCTCAATGGTGCAAAAAAACACCAAGTAAACTGAATTAATTCTATTCTAATAATCTCAGTAAAATTCCTCAAGGAGGCATTGCTGTGCTACATTGAAGAAAATCACCGGGAATAATAGATTGTTCTCAAAACAAATTTTACGTATTCAAAATTAGACTTGCAAAGCAAGGGGGACAAAACCGCAACTAATAAACACATTATTAAAGCATACCCAGTCTTCTGATGGAGGGTACTCATGTTTTCAGAAGTCACCTATGTTATGAAACAATAATAATGTTAAGGTAGACAGTGTTTCCTCAAAGATGGATAAGCAACCCTTATAAATGGCGACCAAATAATAACAACCATCTCCAGGTCATTCCAATAGACCTGCTTATGCAATACACAAATAGATTGCATCAAATTATGACTGTATCATCGGTCTATCAAAACAGTTTAGATTCTGTGCTTGCTTTTCATGTTAGACGTTGATCCTGGAGGATGTAGGTCAACTCCTCTCAGCCTTGAACTTTATAACCTCCTCAAGACTTTGCTGAACAAATGTCACCCAAACAAAGGGCCATGCTAAGGAGGCTATCAAGTTAATAGTTAGTCATCTCAAAATGGGACGCCACCATAGCCTGTTAACTGAAAGCACCGGGATTCACGGCTTTCCAGAATGGCTCACACTCTTGTTAGACCTATATACATGGGGGCCCTAGCCCTGGGTGGGGCAATAAATATGAAAGCTGGCCAACGTCTGCGGCGGTTACTATACTGCTCCTGGGTCAAATAGCTTGAAAGGTGGCGGCAAAAATGTCCCAATATGCTGGGCGAGTATGGGTCGCAAACATGACCCACAAACTGGCGTGTCGGAACTCACTACGCTGATGTGAAAAATGACAGCATCACATAGCACCTTCCAAATGAACAAAAGTGATACGTATGCAACGGTTGATTGTACGATCTTTACTGATATCATTTTCTGTGTGGACTCTTCTATTCCAGACTGATGCCTGCTGCTTAACACCTCCTCCTCCACAGACCAAATAATTGCAAACTGTGTAAAAGTAATTTAGAACGCCCTGCTAGTTTCTTCTAACTTACCCTAAAAGATGCAAGGGTTTAATTGCTAATGTTTTGCAGGAGTGCTCGCATGGCGCAAAGTGCCACAAAATGATGCAAAGGCATTGTGCAGATTTGCTTGTTATGAAAAAAGTCTGTGAGTGCAGCGCAAAATTTGCCAAGTGAACGCTCATGCAACTGTTGGTAAATTTAGGTCACATTGTCAGGGTGCAAGTGATGTGACTTCATTCTAGAGGCTATTCAATAATATGTTTTTTAAAACATAAAAAACATGAGATCTAAATGGCATATACTTGGGGCATATTTAGAGCAGACAGATGAAGGACCAAATGTAACAAGTGAGTCCGTAACAAATGAGTCCACCTCCAACAGATCAATGTTTAAACAACTGTCTTGAGAAGTGCAGAGTTTACATAGTGCTTTTGTGTTACTCAATAAATCATTTAATGCACAAGAGTGCTTGGCCTTCAAGTTTCTATAGCAAGGCTCAACCCTGTTACCCATTCTTGAACACCCTCAACACAAAGAGGTGCTAGATGCTTCAATAGCTGCCAACTCATATGTATGATGCTCAGTCCACCTCACCTCTGTTGGCCTGCTTTCTAGATATCCATTTTGTACATGTGGCAATGAGCAGAGTTTGGATGAAGAAAGACTTTAAAAAAGGAACAATAGAGCGCTGCCCTACTTCTCTCCTGGGCTGTAGGTAGCTTTTAATGTATGGTGCACCAGGAATGCCTATGACCTAGTTTTCTACAGCTAAGATCAATGTTTGTTCACTTTTGCTGACCATTGTTTGATTTCGCATAAGGACCTGGTGATTGGATCTGACATCCAAAAAAACTAAATCTATATGAGAAGGACATCAGTGGATTTCCGATTGATGTAGTTCAATTGTCGTCTTCAGGTTGCGTCAGTTGTAGGACAGGCATGTCCTTAGTATATATCTACTGTTTTTCACTGTTAAGTGCTACCTAGGATTTCCTCCTAACCTCCGACAGTGGCTATCCTAACACATTGATTACGTCTATGGATTTGGTGATTCCTGGGTTACAGTTGGAGGAGTGTTTGATTTTACTGTGCACTTGCATGTTGAGTGACTACTGGGTAGCAGCTAGTGGGGTGTTTGATTTTGCTGTGCCCTTACATATTTGGTGATTCATGGGTACCAGCCAGCAGGATGTTTGGTTTTGATGTGCTCTTGCATGTTTGGCGATTTTTGGATATCAGCCAGCATGCAATTTAATTTTGCTGTGCCTCTTCAGGTACAGTGGGTGGTTCCTAAATCTGTTCACTTGAGCAGTACCTCCAGACCCTCTTTTGTGGTGACTGGTCCCATCCTTCTGGCTTCACACTGTGGATGAAGAATCTTGATTCTCTTTCAAAGCTTTGCCTTAGAGATTCCCCATAAGCTGTGACTATTTTTATTTTTATTTTTTTTATTAAATGTGTTTCTGAAGCACTGAGCTGCAGAGTTGAGGTCGTTTCACAGTGTTTTCCGACACTGTAAACATGCAGACTGCAAACACTAATAACCTAATACAGCAAAAACAGTAATGCATGGCAAAAAGTGGGCATCAATATTGCCGGGAGGACTGTGTCCTCAGTGACTGAAATAAGATTTATAAAGATATGTTTTGAAATTTGGCAAGATTCAAAACATATACAATATAAACTTTCCACTGTCCCCATCTACCTTGCACATTTCAGAAACTATTAAAGCATTTTAGGCTCCTGTATAATCTATCCAGTTTTGCTCTGCTTCTCACAACAGACTTGACCTATTTGGTTTAAAAAATATATGATTTTTACACTCTTTGGAGTTTCTAATTTTAAAGAATAGAACACAAAGAATACAGCATTCTGGCACTTGCACTATGTATTTCTGTCTTGTGCACTGTTCCAACATGAGGAGAATTTTGATCAGTGTGTCCTGCCCTTCACTCTCTTTGTTCTCAGATATAGTACAGAGTTGCTCCTTTGTCAAAATACATGTTTAAAAGCTACCCTTTTCACCAAGATCTCTAGCTCCTATCACCTCTCAATCAGCAAAAAAACTCGATGGGATTCCTACTCCCAAAAAAGATACATGGGCTCGGATTCTTCATACCAGCTTACACCTAGGGATACTAGAATAGTCTTAGACCAATGGCATCCACGGATACTACATGGCAATTTGTGCCATGATGGTGTTCAGAGGCTATCATGGTAGACACAATCCATCATAGCTAATTTGAAAATTCAAAACAAATTAGAAGGTTTCACCAATCCAAACAGAGGAATTGCAAACAGATCGATAAGTATATTACATAATTCTCTGCATGGTGGTTATGAATGGCGCAATGTCTTCATTTCAAGGGTCTTACAATGATCCAATTTCTAATTCCACTTATGTCTCGATTTTAAAGCACATCACAGTACTTCGATTAGAGCACTCGTCCTTTATTTTCATGCACTCTTTTTCCATTACTTTATCTTACACAGTGGATTCTCTCAGTGCCCTCAAGTCTATCCATGCTAGTGCTCTCCATGTTTGCTGGCATCTGTCTTTTAGCACTCTCCTTGAACATGGCTTGCTCTTCCCTTTATGGTCCAGTGACAGTCGGTAGATTATTTCCCCTTCCTCCTTCAGTATGGCTGGTCACTTAGTCATATTCTGTGGCTTCTTTTCATGAGCTGATGCTCCTGTCCTGCTCCCAGACTGAAGAAACCAGGTCCGTGAGCTGGTTTTGGAAGATTAGGCTTCCCTGATATGATCTTGACATATTTGCTTTCCACGATCTCCAGTCCTCATGTCCAGTTCACTTGACAACTCCACGTGTCCAGAATTTCTGGCCACAATTTGTTACTCAATGTCATTTGTACGTGGCACAGCATTCTCTGCTTCACCTTTTGGCACCGTTATGTGTTTTAGTGTCTACTAATTATGAGTCGTATGAATGTTAGGGGTTAGGTGAAGACATTTGTCTTTCATCTTTCCACCAAAACTTCAGGAGTGTCTTTAGTTAGAGGTTGTATTTGTATTTTTAATCAACACCAAATTTAACAAAGGGGATGCTGTCCTGTATTGTCCCAAATGGCTCCTGTCTCCAAGCAGAGCTGTGTATGGTAGACACTTTTCCTTTTTGTTAGAGATGCCGTATTCTGAGTCCTTTCCCTACTACTGAAAGAGCTAGGGTAAGCCTTTTGGGGTTAGAGAAAGGAGATGAGATTGTTGATCGGCAGCCATTTTGGTTCCCTACTGCCGATCAGGTGACATTGGGGAA
The DNA here is from genome assembly GCF_031143425.1 of Pleurodeles waltl. NCBI lineage: Eukaryota > Metazoa > Chordata > Amphibia > Caudata > Salamandridae > Pleurodeles > Pleurodeles waltl. The sequence goes on along the minus strand of NC_090446.1, from coordinate 918,185,714 downwards.
ACAAAAATCCCTGCTTCCTGGTGTGCTATCAAGGTTGATCAGAATATTTTGGGGCAGAGATTGGCAAAGGTAAGATAAACAGAACTTGAACAAGTTTGAAAATTGTGTGAAATTCCACCAATTCCATTGGCTATGTAGGAATAATTAAAACTTCACCCACCCCTAGTGGGTAAGTCAGTTTCTACCTGTACCACTGTATGCTTCTAGTTCTTCCTGGCCAGGGACATTGTCAGAGCCCATGTCACCCAGTCATAATTTCTGGGTTCCTATCCCGTTGTCAGTAACTCTGTCTTGAAATGCAAATCCGGTGTCTGTCCCTTAATGCATATTACCATTTCACTGCTCCAGTGAGCACCCTATCCCTCTATTTCACCCGCTTATTCATCATGTTTGTGTCTCCTTGTCCCAATGATAGTGTGTTCTAGTGTATCTCCTTCCAAAATATCAGTATATCCCCAGTCGTCTGTGAGCTTTTTGTCTCAGTGTCAACGTGTCTCTGTCTTAGGGTCTAATTTAGAATTTGGTGGATGATATAATGTACTTGTAATACAACAGGCAGGGCATCTGTTATTTTTTGGACAGAGAATCAAATCAACCAATCTGTAAATCAGGTCAGTATGCACCCATCCTATGTTCCTAAATCTGCAGGTGTCCGCGTTCCCCAGGCATATACAGCACTGCTCAATTCCTTCCTCATTTCATGTTTGCAGTGTCAGACAGCCACAGTACAAGCGTGTTCCATCTGGACTTCCCTCTCAGCATTGCCTGTCTCCGAAGAGGCATTGCTACTATGCTACCAGAGTGCATACAAGAGCAGAGCTGGACTCGTCTTCCACCTCCTACAACTGAACCTGTGAAAGGTGCATTTGCAGATTCATTCCAGATCTTACATCCACATCACGTAGTTCTTTTCATTCTGACCTTTAAATCAGACATTACTGAAAAGTAAGAACATAGTCTAAGCAGCTTGGGCACCGAATTGCTGAACTGAGTAAAACCAAAAGGTCATCAACATAAAATAAGAACGTTTTCTTCCTGTCTTGAGTGGCGACGATCCTGAACACCAGAGATGATCTAACAATCAGACTACAGATGTCCACTTCCAAGATAAAGATCAAAGGTGAGACAGGGAGAGCCACAGGATAGCACTCATTATGAAGTGTCTGAGCACAACAATCACATTTCTGTCTCCAAGATGCCATACAAAGGGCACGTCAGCTTAGTCATCGTGGCTGAGGTCAAATCTAAGCATGATTCCCTACACAATCTTTCCCTCCATCAAGTCATAAGCATTTTCCACATTACACACTGCCCATAACAAGCCATGGCCTCCTATTCCCTATAAACATACACTATCATGGTGCTCTTGAACTCTCTTCCACATATTGTCACCTAAATATATTCCTAGTGACATAACAAGAAAAGTATGCATCCACAATTGGGCAAGATCCCCACCAGAACACATTTTGTCAACATTAAAGATGATGCCTGGCCTATATTGAGCACGGTGTAGGAAGCAGACATGTCCATAAAGTAGAAAATCCTTTATTGAAGCAGCACAGCAAAGCCACTATCAAGGGATGTGGTCAAGCAGCTAATAAACAGGAGATGCATTCCACTAAGCTGCATTCTAATAGACCCTAGCACACAAAGTGAATCGCAACATTGCACACACCTGTTTAAGATAAATGCAACACATCTTCCCCCTTAAACAAAATAGCACAACATAAGCAACAAACCAAACTATGTACAAACAGAAACAAAATACAAAAGCAAAATATAACGATGAAAACCTTGAGATCATTTAATTAATTCAGCAAATTTACTGGGAGGACAAAATGTCCTGCCCAACTGTTTCACTCTAACTGCAACAGAATTTTCCCCTCTTGACCTAGCCAAATCCTCTCCATTCACATGTTCACTCAAACAACTTTGTGACACAGAACTCTCTTGACTTCCCAAATTATCCTGTAGAGTAACCTCCTCACAAATCTCCTCTTTTTGAACAGTGTGGTAACTTTCCTTACTTACCTTATTCATGTGGACAAGGACATTTCCATCCACATCCTCCATCTCTTCTTCATCCACATTCTTACCCACCCGCAATGGCCCTTTATACTTGGCCACTCTCTTAACATTCAACACTTTTACCATCTTGAGTGATCACTCAATTAGTGAATACTTTCACAACCTTCATGGCTTTTCTGAACTTGGATACACCCTTTTTCCCCAGACCAGGTTTGAGAATTCTAACCCAATCTCCCACAAGTATCTCATGAATGTTTTCCTTCTCTCTCAAATCACACTCTCACTCCACTCTCTTGCTTTTCAACCACCATGGACATATATTAGAGAGAGGATCTCTGCTCTTCAATAATCTAAATGGACGAACTTCAGTAATGGAATGTGGAGTTATGCAACACAACCTCTCTCTTAATGCATTTCTCAAGTTTCCTCCACTATTATATGTCTCTGTAATGTATCTGTTAGAAATGGGGTCTTTGGTTGGCAGTCAGGTTACCCCCTGTCCAAGCAGGGACCCTCACTCTAGTCAGGGTAAGTCACACACAATCCAAATTATACTGTGCCCACCGTTTGGTAGCTTGGCACTGAGCAGTCAGGCTTAACTTAGAAGGTAATGTGTAAATTATTTGTGCAATAAACCATACAATACCACAATATAGCACCACAAAAATACACCATACTGTGTTTAGTAAAATATATAATATTTACCTGGATAAATGCAGGTCAAAACGATCAAAGTTGCAATAAGTAAATGTAGAGATGTCACCGAAAAGTGATATAAAGTGTCTTAAGTCTTTTAAAAGCAAACAAAGTCGCTTTCAAGCTCAAAGTACCTGGTTTGCATGAAAAATCTCTGCAAAGGGCCGCAGAGGAGGAGAAGCATGGAAACAAAAGGGTGTGTGTCAATTTCTCGAGCCGCACACAGTGAGTTTAGTTTCCACGCAGGGACAGCTGTGAGTCGATTTCCGGTGCTCGGTCATGGATCCTCTTCGGGTTGCAGGGTTTTCAGACGCCCCGGGGACAGTGCGTGGATTTCCTCCACTGGCCGGACAGAGTCACAGGAGCTGCGTCGATCCAGTGGGCGCTGCTTGGAATTTTCTACCGCACGGCAGGCGCTGCATCAATTCCTCTCTGGAAGTTGGGCTGCGTCGTTCCGGCTCAGCTATGCGTCGATCCAGTGGGCCGTCTGTCGAATTTCCGGTCGCTACGCTGGCGCTGCATTGATCTTCTCATTTCGAAGTTGGGCTGCGTCATTCCAGTTCAGCGTGCAGTGAAATTTCACCGCGGTGCAGGCTGTGCGTCATTTCTGGCAGGCTGTGCGTCAAATTTCACAGCACAAGGAGTCCTTCTTGTAGAGATGAATTCTTTTTGGTCCTGAGACTTCAGGGAACAAGAGGCAAGCTCTATCCAAGCCCTTGGAGAGCACTTCTTCACCTCTGACAGAGAGCAGCAAGGCAGCAGGGCAACAACAAGGCAGCAGGCCTTCACAGAAAGCAGTCAGGTGAGTCCTTTGGGCAGCCAGGCAGTTTTTCTTGGCAGGATGCAGGTTCTGGTTACAAGTTACTTCTCCAGGAAGTGTCTGAGTTGGTTGGGAAAGAGGTCATGTTTATATACCGAAATGTGCCTTTGAAGTGGGGGAGACTTCAAAGAGTGGCTTAGAAGTGCACCAGGTCCCCTTTCAGTTCAATCCTGTCTGCCAGGGTCCCAGTAGGGGTTCTGGCAGTCCTTTGTGTGAGAGCAGGCCCTCCACCCTTTCAGCCCAGGAAGACCCATTCAAAATGCAGATGTATGCAAGTGGGGCTGAGTATCCTGTGTTTGGGGTGTGTCTGAGTGAATACATAAGGAGCTGTCAACTAAACCCAGCCAGATATGGATTGTAGGGCACAGAAAGATTTAAGTGCAGAGAAATGCTCACTTTCTAAAAGTGGCATTTCTAAAATAGTAATATTAAATCCAACTTCACTAGTCAGCAGGATTTAATGTCAACATTCTGGCCACACTAAATATGACCTTCCTACTCCTTTCAGATCAGCATCTACCACTCAAACAATGTATGAGGGCAGCCCCAATGTTAGCCTATGAAGGGAGCAGGCCTCACAGCAGTGTAAAAACTAATTTAGGAGTTATACACTACCAGGACATGTAAACTATATAGGTACATGTCCTGCCTTTTGCCAACACAGCACCCTGCCCTATGGGTTACCTAGGGCATACCTTAGGGGTGTCTTATATGGAGAAAAAGGGGAGTTTTAGGCTTGGCAAGTACTTTTAAATGCCAAGTCGAATTGGTAGTGAAACTGCACACACAGGCCTTGCAATGGCAGGCCTGAGACAAGGTTAAGGGGCTGCTTGAGTGGGTGGCACAATCAGTGCTGCAGGCCTGCTAGTAGCATTTAATCTACAGGCCCTGGGCACACATAGTGCACTCTACTAGGGATTTATAAGTAAATTAAATAGTCCAATTGGGTATGACCCAATGTTACCATGTTTAAAGAGAGAGAGCATATGCACTTTAGCACTGGTTAGCAGTGGTAAAGTGTGCAGAGTCTTAAAACCAGCAAAAACAGTGTCCAAAAAGTTGAGGGAGGCAGGCAAAAAGTTAGGGGTGAGCACCCAAAGGCTGTCAGGTCTCACAGTATCCTTTCAACATACATTCGAATCTCTCAATTTCTCATGAGGCTTGCACAAAGCAGTATTTACAAGTTTAATACCGCAATGTTTTAAAAAGGATTCCATCTCATAAGATCTTAGCTGCTCACCATTCTCTGCCACCACAGATGGACAACCCTCTTTAGCAAAATCTTCTTTAAAAAACTCAATCACAGTACTTACTAGTTGATGTTTGTGAAACCAGTTTTACCTCCGGCCACTTTGAATGATAATCTATCATGACTAAAGAAAAGCAAGTATCCATAGGAAGAAAATTAAAAGGGCTGAATATATCAAATACGACTTTGTGCCAAGGGTAATCTACTGGCTTGAAAGGAGCAGTGTTTATCTTCAGCATCTTCTCGCTGCTGGCACACACTTCATACTTCCTTACTACTCTATCTACCATCCTGTCCAGTGGAGGCCACCAAAAATCTAGATCCTGGTGCCCTGCTGTAAATAAAGAGTGTAAGAAATGTGGTCGTATTGAACATTTTGTGCGTGTGTGTAGGGATCTTTAGAAAGATAGTGGACAAGTACATGGGAAAGTGTCATATACCAATAAAGTATCAGAGTATAGCAAGGTCACTGAGAGTGGGAAGAGCAAGGCTTTGTATATAAAAAAGGAGTAATGAGTGTGAGGAGAAGTGTGAGAAGAGAGATCAAATATTGGTTCTGTCCATATAAAAAGGGAGTAATGAGAGTGAGAAGGCAAATCAAATAGTGAAAAATCCTCCTAGGTGTGTTGTTCAGATTTTGGGGTGGATTTGGAATTTATGGCAAATTCATGTTCCCCTGGGACCATAGTTACTCAGCTGTATTTTCTACAGTGATTTGGGGGTGTCATACATTTCAAACAGTTGTAACCTTCAGACACCATAGTGGAGAGCTTTGATGGTTCCACTATTGACATTGAGGGGTATGTTGGTGTACATTTCCTGTTCAAAGGTAGAAGTGCACAGATCAAACTGTACATAGCTGTGAAGAGAGTGAATGTATTAGGAATGAAGGTAAAATGGAAGTTGGGAATTATTTTGAATCCCAAAAGTAAAGAACCAGTGCCTCTGTTACCTGAGAAACATGTTGTATACATTGAAGAGGGTGAAGAAGGAAAGTGGGTAAATAAACATTGGCAGGCTTGTTATCCAGTATGCTCTGAAAACAGCTGGTAAAATTTCAAGGGCAGGATGTATGTATGTGTGTGTGTGTGTATATATATATATATATATATATATATATATATATATATATATATATATATATGTGTGTGTGTGTGTATATATATGTATATATATATATATATATATAGGTATAGGTATACACATAAATATATACATGGAGATAGATAGATAGATAGATAGATAGATAGATAGATAGATAGATAGATAGATAGATAGATAGATAGATAGATAATCTTTACACTCAGCCCACAGTTTCAGTAGGAATTTTGGAGCATCGGTTTAGGGCTGTAACTATGGATGAGGGTGGTGTCTTTCCCACCAATTTGTGCTTGTACTAGGTTATACCGACCTTGTATGCCATTAGATTCATTTATGAGCTTGAACTTACTTACTAGTATAATAGTCGCTCCGGCATAAGTAGAGTAGCTTGCCAATGTCTTATGTTGGCTCCACATGAGAGTGAAGTGAGATGCCCCTGGGTATCCAGGTATGACTCTTGCAGTAAGACTGTACCTGTCTTATGTCTGTCTAGATATGCTAGTACCAGCAAGCTTTCAAGAGTTATTTAATCATCGGATATTCCAAGTTAGCAATCTAATAGACATAGGACGGATAGCATTATGGTGCATTGCTGTCTATGTGTAGATATCTATTGCCCATTTAGCTGGAAATCAATGGTGTTTCCTTGTGGTTGTCGACTCCGCATACGCAACTGACTAACCAGGGTAGTTCCCTTGCTGTTGCATGTAGTTATCTTATTCACTCTGCTAATAAGAGTGTCTAGTATCTACCATGCCATCTGTGGATGTAGGGCTTTTTTGAATCTGTAACAGAAGTGTTTTTATGTACATTTCCTCTGTGTTTTGCCCCCCCTCAGTGGGTGCTGTTGCTCTCTCAGTTGATTGGGTCCTACTGGGTTTCTGTGCCTCAAAGAGGAGCTTGGCCTGTTTTGTGTCCCCTTTCCCAGTTTTTGCAGGCCCATTGCATCCAAATGGTCACCTGTGGGGGCCTCTTACTGGGGCTCCACTCCCAATGCACAGTAAATGAGCGCCCAGCCATGGTGGCCACCCCGTGGGTTGAACCGGGTGCTCACAGCTCCAAAGGCCTATGTGCAAAGATTGTAGGCCCTGCATCCACCCAGCTCTCTTTCTTCACTGGAGGGCATGTGCAGGCTCCACCCTAGCCCATGCCCTCTCACCTTCGGAGTTGTCCACCTCAACCGGCTGATGTGAATGAGATACTCGTGGGCTACTTGTCTGTCATCTCTCCCCCAATGCGGTTCTTGTTTCTGGCCTTTCAGGCACAGGGTATCTTCCCCCAGGGCATCCTGTGAGCAGTGCTGAATGTGGGGCTCTATCCTCCCATTATGGACACACCATCAGGGAGCTTGTGCAGGCCCTGAAATGAATCTGGGCTTCCTGACAATTGGATGAGTGCATCAGCCACAGCCTCCAGTTGATTAGCTCCCTGCGGCCCTGTCCGCGCCCACCACGGTGTTGCTCCACGGCCACCCGAGCTGAATGAAGTCACTGCCTCAGATTTATGAAATTTAGTAAACCTGAGACAGTACCAAACTCTAACGGCACCCCGAGGGCTGGCGTTAGCAGGGCACAAGGAAGAGCAATACTTTTATTCCTCCTCATTTTTTGCTTTTTCTATGCACGCTGCATTGTGCAGCATGCATAGAAAGAGCAAAATGCCAGAAATGATGTTTATGTGCGGAAAGGTGTCCTTTCCTGCACATAAACAATCATTTGAAAATGACGCTTTGGCACTTCTGTGTGTGCTGCATTTTGCAGCACACACAGAAGTGCCAAAGCGACATTAGTGATTGTTTATGTGCGGGAAGGGACACCTTTCCGCACATAAACAATCACCCCCCATCAACACAGACATCCTTGCACAATGGTGCAAGGATGCCTGCGTTGGCAGCTAAATTTAGCGCCAGTGCAGGGGAAAATGCAGGGGCGTGCCATATTCTAATAAATTCGGCGCATCCCTGCATTTCTAAAGTGATGCACTGCGTCACTTTAGAAATGGCCCAAAGTTCTGCAATCCAACCACTTGCAGGACAGGAAGGAAAAGATGGAAGAAGAGGCAGACCTTCCTTTAAACACACTTTCCATTCAGTGGTGAGCAATGTTTGCAATTGAAGAAATTGTGAGATTGATATAGGGTCGAATTAACAAAATGAACTATAAATATGTATATTAATGCATGTGTATATTTACCACTACATCTAGGTGTAGCTACACGATTTTACTATTTACGATTTCTGAGTGTAAATTTACACCTATGTGTAGATTTATATGTCTCTACCCCCTCTCACCAGGGCTTAAAGCCTCCTACAACAGGATTTATACTGTTAAGTCACTGACTTTGCACACATAGGTAGCTATCTTTTCCACAGTGTCAGATAACTTATGATGGGAAAGTGTATGGAAAATATTAATGTTTATTAGCCTTGAAAATTAAATTTAAAAAACATATTTTAAGGTATAAAATACGTCCGAATTAATTTAAAACATGTATTATCTACCTGGAATCAATACAATAAAACGTATAGCATACTAGCTCAACACAAATCAAATGTGTATTCAATAATTCATTAATTTTAATATATTAATTTAGTTTATAAATAATTTTTAAACAGTAATTTAAGTAATCCCACCTGCACTAGCATTAGTATTTTTATTTAAGCAGTGATTTTTTTAACAAATGTTATGTATTGAATTAATTTCAATTTAAATTTTTAATAAAAGATTACAAGTGTATTTTATTATTTAATTAATGTTGTTATTACATTTTAATATAACTATATAATCACTTCAAAATTATATTAATTTCAGACACACACACACATACACCCACACACACACTTGTCATTTAAATGTCAAAAATAATTGAATTAGTTTAACATTAGTTCGTTTTGGGTGTTATATTATTTCCCTGACTCTGTTGTTTACTGTTGGATGGTACTGCAGTATTTGTGAGTGGTCATGCGTGGTGCTTGACGTATGTCAAGACTGGGCTGGAGTACAAATATACCTACTTTGATACCTTTAGGGCAATAGTGTGTTTAGAATTGTAGGTTGTGTTAGCATGTCCCTCCCTTAACCCCTTAAATTTCACAAAATCCCTCTCGTTTATTAACAAGCATTTCCCATTGTCCAGCCTCTCTTCCTCATCTTCCTCATCTCTCCACATTTACTACTAAAAGGAAAAGATAGATGGAGCGGAGGCCTCCAGTTATAGGTTTGTGAACAGCCCTCTGTAGTATGTGACTAGTAATACCGTAATACTACTGTACATACTACAAAATACAGTTTGTGAATCTGCCCTGGACCACATAATTCAAGTGTGAATATCAAAACTAGAGCTCCCCTCTCGTGGTTTCACAGTCAACAAATTATCCACTTGGCCACATCCCCCTCCTAGAATGTGCTTACCATGCATACTGACCATATTCAAATAGTGACCAGGTAGATAGATGTTTTTGGCAATTTTGTTAATTACTTTGCACAATAAGTCATTTATTATCATTTATTATATTATGCAGTGTGTCTGAAAAGGTACCCACATCAATAAAGCACTTTGGTGTCATACTAATGGTAGAAGATGCCATTCAAATTACATAACGTAACGTAACATAACTCAACATATAGATATAGTGCCTTGCAGGCTTTGATCATTGGATTCAAAATTAAATTATAGAAAGACACAGTTTAAAGGGACCAGCTTCTTCTTTTTTTATTAAAAAAAAACACATGTTCATATTAAAGAAAAAATAAATGTTGTGTAGAAACGTGATAAAATGCCAAATTGTGTCATTAAAACCGCTACAGAAGGACAAAAGTAAAACAGTGACATGATAAACCTGTGAATAAAAAAATTCACCTATGATGGCCGCCTAATAACCAAACAATGCTGAAATACTTCTATATTTAAAGCGTGAATACTCATGTTTAGCCAATAAGTAAGTGCTTCCCGTAGTATGAGATGGAGGAAGTGAATTACAAAGAATTAGAAAAGCACAGGGATGGATTAAAATGGGTACCAAGAATACATACCCAGATTTCAGGGCTCTGCTGTATCCAGCATAACCACTAGCTCATGCCATCTACAGAGGATAGAATTCTAGAAGTAAGGCCACCTGCTTCAATTGGTCTATTACTTAGTCTCACCTTCTGGTTCCTTTCAGCCTAGACCGAGACATGTGTTGCATGCATGCATTTGTTTTACATTTTTTAAACTGAATATAGTATTTACGAGCAAAGTCATGTTGACGAAAACCTTCATGAAAAGAAATAGCAATTGACAACAGTTTGATAATATTTTTATTGGGTACCCTGTAGGTTTTATCACTTTCCACTTTTCTCCGTTTTGCATACCCATCTTGTGGACTTCCATGTTCCGGCACCAGAACTCAGTTCAGACTCCTTCTGGCATTGCTCAGTGTTCGTCCTCTTTTTCTCACTACTGGCCGTGTAGCTCTGTCCGAAAATATACAGGAAATGCCAATCCTGTTGCTGAACACCAGTTGCACTTTGTCACGGTCTGCAATGCCTCTTTGCCATTTTGTACCAAGACCCATATTTATACTTGTTTTGCGCCGGATTTGCGTCAGTTTTTGACGCAAAAGCGGCGCAAACTTACAAAATACAATTGTATTTTGTAAGTTTGCGCCGCTTTTGCGTCACAAATGACACAAATGCGGCGATAAAAAGTAAATAAATATGGGCCCAAATGCCTTAGCTGACCTTTGCCCTGCCACCATTTTCCGTGATTTCTCAGCATTCCTGCTGAGTGGGTGATTACATGGAAAGCTACAGGAATTCTCCAGAAAGCGAGTGCCACAAATTACTAGTAATAAAGTGCCTTTGAATGTCCAACATAGACTGCCTTTAGAATGTCTCAGAAGAAGAAGTTGCGAGAGATAATTTAGCACCCTTCACTCCAGTTTGTGTGTAAAAGGCCGCTTTATTGGAAACAGGTGCACTCACAGTATTTTATCCCTTGGCCTTTGCCTTACAAAACTAAATCCTCACTATACATAAACTCTCCTGCCAACCGCTCCCCCTCCCCTAAGCCCTCCTCCCCCCTCCCTTTACCCTCTTTATACTTGCAGCTCATTAGTCCAGTCCTCCTTATCTCCCGCTCCTGTTTTATCTGTCTAGTACCTTACTAGTCAAGTGCTATCGTCTTGAGCGTGCAAGTCACCAGCCCCTAAATGTCCATCTTATCTTCGTAGCCCTGCTACTGTCCATCCTCTTCCAATCTGTGTTTGTCTTGTCCTATTTTTGCCCCGCCCGTTCTCCTCTGTCATGTGCCCATTCTCGGTCTTCGCTATACATCTGTACCAAGCGACAGTACATCAGAATCCCCATGCCCGTGCACCCTTTTCAAACAAAGCAAACCCAAAATTACCATTTTCGCAGCCAAAAAACCCAACTAAACAAAATACCATCCGTCCCCACCACACAACTTAGATGTGGGAGGGAGGGTGGGGAAAAAGCCTGCTGCACTGGCAAACTACCACTACAAAATGGTGGTTCCACAAAATGTCTGTGCCCCTTTAGAGGGTAGCCCAGCTACCCAATTCACCCAGCCCAAAGACAGCCCAATAACGCCCAAAACGGCGCGAATGGGCTAACCCACTGTAGGAAGTTGGCTCTGTATGTGCTATTTCAAAGTAAGGAATAGCATGCACAGAGTCCAAGGGTTCCCCTTAGAGGTAAAATAGTGGTAAAAATAGATAATACTAATGCTCTATTTTGTGGTAGTGTGGTCGAGCAGTAGGCTTATCCAAGGAGTAGTGTTAAGCATTTGTTGTACATACACAAGACAATAAATGAGGTACACACACTCAGAGACAAATCCAGTCAATAGGTTTTTATATAGAAAAATATCTTTTCTTAGTTTATTTTAAGAACCACAGGTTCAAATTCTACATGTAATATCTCATTCGAAAGGTATTGCAGGTAAGTACTTTAGGAACTTCAAATCATCAAAATTGCATGTATACTTTTCCAGTTATTGACAAATAGCTGTTTTAAAAGTGGACACTTAGTGCAATTTTCACAGTTCCTAGGGGAGGTAAGTATTTGTTAGATTAACCAGGTAAGTAAGACACTTACAGGGCTCAGTTCTTGGTCCAAGGTAGCCCACCGTTGGGGGTTCAGAGCAACCCCAAAGTCACCACACCAGCAGCTCAGGGCCGGTCAGGTGCAGAGTCCAAAGTGGTGCCCAAAACACATAGGCTAGAATGGAGAGAAGGGGGTGCCCCGGTTCCGGTCTGCTTGCAGGTAAGTACCCGCGTCTTCGGAGGGCAGACCAGGGGGGTTTTGTAGGGCACCGGGGGGGACACAAGTCCACACAGAAATTTCACCCTCAGCGGCGCGGGGGCGGCCGGGTGCAGTGTAGAAACAAGCGTCGGGTTCGCAATGTTAGTCTATGAGAGATCTCGGGATCTCTTCAGCGCTGCAGGCAGGCAAGGGGGGGATTCCTCGGGGAAACCTCCACTTGGGCCAGGGAGAGGGACTCCTGGGGGTCACTTCTCCAGTGAAAGTCCGGTCCTTCAGATCCTGGGGGCTGCGGGTGCAGGGTCTCTCCCAGGTGTCGGGACTTTAGGTTCAAAAGAGTCGCGGTCAGGGGAAGCCTCGGGATTCCCTCTGCAGGCGGCGCTGTGGGGGCTCAGGGGGGACAGGTTTTGGTACTCACAGTATCAGAGTAGTCCTGGGGTCCCTCCTGAGGTGTTGGATCGCCACCAGTCGAGTCGGGGTCGCCGGGTGCAGTGTTGCAAGTCTCACGCTTCTTGCGGGGAGCTTGCAGGGGTCTTTAAAGTTGCTGGAAACAAAGTTGCAGCTTTTCTTGGAGCAGGTCCGCTGTCCTCGGGAGTTTCTTGTCTTTTCGAAGCAGGGGCAGTCCTCAGAGGATGTCGAGGTCGCTGGTCCCTTCGGAAGGCGTCGCTGGAGCAGGATCTTTGGAAGGCAGGAGACAGGCCGGTGAGTTTCTGGAGCCAAGGCAGTTGTCGTCTTCTGGTCTTCCGCTGCAGGGGTTTTCAGCTGGGCAGTCCTTCTTCTTGTTGCAGGAATCTAATTTTCTAGGGTTCAGGGTAGCCCTTAAATACTAAATTTAAGGGCGTGTTTAGGTCTGGGGGGATAGTAGCCAATGGCTACTAGCCCTGAGGGTGGGTACACCCTCTTTGTGCCCCCTCCCAAGGGGAGGGGGTCACAATCCTAACCCTATTGGGGGAATCCTCCATCTGCAAGATGGAGGATTTCTAAAAGTTAGAGTCACTTCAGCTCAGGACACCTTAGGGGCTGTCCTGACTGGCCAGTGACTCCTCCTTGTTTTTCTCATTATTTTCTCCGGCCTTGCCGCCAAAAGTGGGGCCTGGCCGGAGGGGGCGGGCAACTCCACTAGCTGGAGTGTCCTGCTGGGTTGGCACAAAGGAGGTGAGCCTTTGAGGCTCACCGCCAGGTGTGACAATTCCTGTCTGGGAGAGGTGTTAGCATCTCCACCCAGTGCAGGCTTTGTTACTGGCCTCAGAGTGACAAAGGCACTCTCCCCATGGGGCCAGCAACATGTCTCGGTTTGTGGCAGGCTGCTAAAACTAGTCAGCCTACACAGATAGTCGGTTAAGTTTCAGGGGGCACCTCTAAGGTGCCCTCTGTGGTGTATTTTACAATAAAATGTACACTGGCATCAGTGTGCATTTATTGTGCTGAGAAGTTTGATACCAAACTTCCCAGTTTTCAGTGTAGCCATTATGGTGCTGTGGAGTTCGTGTAAAACAGACTCCCAGACCATATACTCTTATGGCTACCCTGCACTTACAATGTCTAAGGTTTTGCTTAGACACTGGAGGGGCACAGTGCTCATGCACTGGTACCCTCACCTATGGTATAGTGCACCCTGCCTTAGGGCTGTAAGGCCTGCTAGAGGGGTGTCTTACCTATACTGCATAGGCAGTGAGAGGCTGGCATGGCACCCTGAGGGGAGTGCCATGTCGACTTACTCATTTTGTTCTCACCAGCACACACAGGCTTGTAAGCAGTGTGTCTGTGCTGAGTGAGGGGTCTCTAGGGTGGCATAATACATGCTACAGCCCTTAGAGACCTTCCCTGGCATCAGGGCCCTTGGTACCAGAGGTACCAGTTACAAGGGACTTATCTGGATGCCAGGGTGTGCCAATTGTGGAAACAATGGTACATTTTAGGTGAAAGAACACTGGTGCTGGGGCCTGGTTAGCAGGGTCCCAGCACACTTTTCAGTCAAGTCAGCATCGGTATCAGGCAAAAAGTGGGGGGTAACTGCAACAGGGAGCCATTTCTTTACACAAGCCCCCCCCAGCCCACAGGCCAGGAGACTCAGCCAACGCTGGAAGAGTCTTCCTAGTCTGTCAGGCGAGGAAGAGTAGAGGAAATGGCTGGTTTGTTGCAGGGCCTACTCTGCCTTACATCCTCCTGTTCAGGTCATTCCCTCTGGGGAACTGACCCACTTCCACAGTGATAGGACCTAGTCTGAACTGCCTCTTGTCTGTGCTTTTTATGTCTTCACCCATTCTCTCTATTTTGAGGTCAGAGGTATCCACCTCTGCTAATCTTATCTTAGCCAGGGTCACCCCTAGCTTACCCAAAGAGGTTACCCAGAGCTGGAGTAACCCCACCATGACCAACAGGGTCAGGGGGCCTAACTTGTTATTTGGCATGGGGTCAGACCACCATGCCAAGGATAGTGCAGCCATAAAGGCTAACACCCAGCAGAGGCCACTGACAGCTGTCAGTGCCCAGAACCACACCTTTAGCTCTTCACCTACAAGGGAAGGGGCTAAGTTACAGGCTTCTTTGGGTTCAGGGTGCCGGTCTGCTGTATTAGAGTGGGGGGTTACCACATCTTGTAGTAAACACCCTTCTTCCACTCTTTCTTCTGTTAGCTGAGGAGCCACCCACTCAGGCTTAACAGTTGCCTGACTAGCCAGGACTTTTTGTGGGTCAGGTTGGACTTTATCAGAGCCATTTTTGGAGTTCTCCCCTACTGGAGCAGAATCTCCTTGGCTTGCTGGAACCTTGGCTAAAGGTTGTCCACCTTTCCTACTCTGTTTCCTTTTCTTTTTCCTCTGGGGCCTACTTGCATTTACTGCAGAGGCAGGCACTCCAGAATCCTTGGGAGAGGACTGGCCCTGGACCAGTTCTTCTCTTAGGCTCTGACTAACCTCTGGGTAGTCATTTCCAAGGAGACAATCAAGGGGGAGGTCTGTACTGACTACCACCCTTCTCCAGCTACAAGTTCCACCCACTTCTATGGGCACAAGAGCCACAGGCCTATTAGTGACCCTGTCTGGGCTAACTCTTACTCTGGCCATCTCACCTGGTATGTACTGGTTTGAGAGCACCAGCCTGTCATGCACAATAGTGTGACTGGCACAAGTGTCTCTCAGGGCAGTGGCTGGGATTCCATTCACCTGTAGGTGGTGGAAGTGTCTACTTCCCTCTGGAATCTCCAACTCACCTGTTGGGCCCATTTTCCAGTTGAAAGCTATGAAGACCTCCTCATCTGAGGAGTCATCTCCAATGGCTACACTGGTTACCCCTGGAATTTTGTTCTGGGGTTGGTTTTTGGGACAAGAAGTGTCCTTGGTGTGGTGCCCAGACTGTTTACAGTTGTGGCACCATGCCTTAGTGGCATCCCAGTTCTTACCCTGGTACCCACTTTTGTTTTGGGTTGTGTCTTGGGGCCCACCCACCTGTTCTGGTTTTTGGGGGCCTACAGAGGACTCTTTTTCTTTGTTTCTAGTGTCACCCACTTTCTCCTGGGGAGTTTTTGTAACCCCTTTCTTTTGGTCACCCCCAGTGGAAGTTTTGGTTACCCTAGTCTTGACCCAGTGGTCTGCCTTCTTTCCCAATTCTTGGGGAGAAATTGGACCTAGGTCTACCAGATACTGATGCAACTTTTCATTGAAGCAGTTACTTAAAATGTGTTCTTTCATAAACAAATTATAAAGCCCAACATAGTCACACACTTCATTTCCAGTTAACCAACCATCTAGTGTTTTTACTGAGTAGTCTACAAAGTCAACCCAGGTCTGGCTCGAGGATTTTTGAGCCCCCCTGAATCTAATTCTATACTCCTCAGTGGAGAATCCAAAGCCCTCAATCAGGGTACCCTTCATGAGGTCATAAGATTCTGCATCTTTTCCAGAGAGTGTGAGGAGTCTATCCCTACACTTTCCAGTGAACATTTCCCAAAGGAGAGCACCCCAGTGAGATCTGTTTACTTTTCTGGTTACACAAGCCCTCTCAAAAGCTGTGAACCATTTGGTGATGTCATCACCATCTTCATATTTTGTTACAATCCCTTTGGGGATTTTTAGGATGTCAGGAGAATCTCTGACCCTATTTAAGTTGCTGCCACCATCGATGGGACCTAGGCCCATCTCTTTTCTTTCCCTTTCTATGGCTAGGAGCTGCTTTTCCAAAGCCAATCTTTTGACCATCCTGGCTAACAGGGGGTCATCTTCACTGGAGTTATCCTCAGTGATTTCAGAGGTGTTGGTCTCTCCTGTGAGGGAACCAGCATCTCTGACTATTATTTTTGGAGTCAGGGTTTGAGGGACCCTGTTCTCCCTAGATAGGACTGGTAGGGGGGAATTTTCCTCCAAGTCACTATCCTCTTCCTCTGAGTTGCCACCCTCAGAGGGGTTGGCCTTTTCAAACTCTGCCAAAAGCTCCTGGAGCTGTATTTTGGTAGGTTTGGGGCCCATTGTTATTTTCTTTATTTTACAGAGTGACCTTAGCTCCCTCATCTTAAGATGGAGGTAAGGTGTGGTGTCGAGTTCCACCACAGTCACATCTGTGCTAGACATTTTGCTTCTAAAAGTTGGAATACTTTTTAAGAATCTACAACTGGTTCTAGAATCTAATTCAAACTTTTACAAACTTTTAAACTCTAAAAGAAATGCTAAACAGGATCTAACACAAGGCCCTAGCAGGTCTTTTAAGAATTTAGAAAACTTTTCAAATTGCAAAAATCAATTTCTAATGACAATTTTGGAATTTGTCGTGTGATCAGGTATTGGCTGAGTAGTCCAGCAAATGCAAAGTCTTGTACCCCACCGCTGATCCACCAATGTAGGAAGTTGGCTCTGTATGTGCTATTTCAAAGTAAGGAATAGCATGCACAGAGTCCAAGGGTTCCCCTTAGAGGTAAAATAGTGGTAAAAATAGATAATACTAATGCTCTATTTTGTGGTAGTGTGGTCGAGCAGTAGGCTTATCCAAGGAGTAGTGTTAAGCATTTGTTGTACATACACAAGACAATAAATGAGGTACACACACTCAGAGACAAATCCAGTCAATAGGTTTTTATATAGAAAAATATCTTTTCTTAGTTTATTTTAAGAACCACAGGTTCAAATTCTACATGTAATATCTCATTCGAAAGGTATTGCAGGTAAGTACTTTAGGAACTTCAAATCATCAAAATTGCATGTATACTTTTCCAGTTATTGACAAATAGCTGTTTTAAAAGTGGACACTTAGTGCAATTTTCACAGTTCCTAGGGGAGGTAAGTATTTGTTAGATTAACCAGGTAAGTAAGACACTTACAGGGCTCAGTTCTTGGTCCAAGGTAGCCCACCGTTGGGGGTTCAGAGCAACCCCAAAGTCACCACACCAGCAGCTCAGGGCCGGTCAGGTGCAGAGTCCAAAGTGGTGCCCAAAACACATAGGCTAGAATGGAGAGAAGGGGGTGCCCCGGTTCCGGTCTGCTTGCAGGTAAGTACCCGCGTCTTCGGAGGGCAGACCAGGGGGGTTTTGTAGGGCACCGGGGGGGACACAAGTCCACACAGAAATTTCACCCTCAGCGGCGCGGGGGCGGCCGGGTGCAGTGTAGAAACAAGCGTCGGGTTCGCAATGTTAGTCTATGAGAGATCTCGGGATCTCTTCAGCGCTGCAGGCAGGCAAGGGGGGGATTCCTCGGGGAAACCTCCACTTGGGCCAGGGAGAGGGACTCCTGGGGGTCACTTCTCCAGTGAAAGTCCGGTCCTTCAGATCCTGGGGGCTGCGGGTGCAGGGTCTCTCCCAGGTGTCGGGACTTTAGGTTCAAAAGAGTCGCGGTCAGGGGAAGCCTCGGGATTCCCTCTGCAGGCGGCGCTGTGGGGGCTCAGGGGGGACAGGTTTTGGTACTCACAGTATCAGAGTAGTCCTGGGGTCCCTCCTGAGGTGTTGGATCGCCACCAGTCGAGTCGGGGTCGCCGGGTGCAGTGTTGCAAGTCTCACGCTTCTTGCGGGGAGCTTGCAGGGGTCTTTAAAGTTGCTGGAAACAAAGTTGCAGCTTTTCTTGGAGCAGGTCCGCTGTCCTCGGGAGTTTCTTGTCTTTTCGAAGCAGGGGCAGTCCTCAGAGGATGTCGAGGTCGCTGGTCCCTTCGGAAGGCGTCGCTGGAGCAGGATCTTTGGAAGGCAGGAGACAGGCCGGTGAGTTTCTGGAGCCAAGGCAGTTGTCGTCTTCTGGTCTTCCGCTGCAGGGGTTTTCAGCTGGGCAGTCCTTCTTCTTGTTGCAGGAATCTAATTTTCTAGGGTTCAGGGTAGCCCTTAAATACTAAATTTAAGGGCGTGTTTAGGTCTGGGGGGATAGTAGCCAATGGCTACTAGCCCTGAGGGTGGGTACACCCTCTTTGTGCCCCCTCCCAAGGGGAGGGGGTCACAATCCTAACCCTATTGGGGGAATCCTCCATCTGCAAGATGGAGGATTTCTAAAAGTTAGAGTCACTTCAGCTCAGGACACCTTAGGGGCTGTCCTGACTGGCCAGTGACTCCTCCTTGTTTTTCTCATTATTTTCTCCGGCCTTGCCGCCAAAAGTGGGGCCTGGCCGGAGGGGGCGGGCAACTCCACTAGCTGGAGTGTCCTGCTGGGTTGGCACAAAGGAGGTGAGCCTTTGAGGCTCACCGCCAGGTGTGACAATTCCTGTCTGGGAGAGGTGTTAGCATCTCCACCCAGTGCAGGCTTTGTTACTGGCCTCAGAGTGACAAAGGCACTCTCCCCATGGGGCCAGCAACATGTCTCGGTTTGTGGCAGGCTGCTAAAACTAGTCAGCCTACACAGATAGTCGGTTAAGTTTCAGGGGGCACCTCTAAGGTGCCCTCTGTGGTGTATTTTACAATAAAATGTACACTGGCATCAGTGTGCATTTATTGTGCTGAGAAGTTTGATACCAAACTTCCCAGTTTTCAGTGTAGCCATTATGGTGCTGTGGAGTTCGTGTAAAACAGACTCCCAGACCATATACTCTTATGGCTACCCTGCACTTACAATGTCTAAGGTTTTGCTTAGACACTGGAGGGGCACAGTGCTCATGCACTGGTACCCTCACCTATGGTATAGTGCACCCTGCCTTAGGGCTGTAAGGCCTGCTAGAGGGGTGTCTTACCTATACTGCATAGGCAGTGAGAGGCTGGCATGGCACCCTGAGGGGAGTGCCATGTCGACTTACTCATTTTGTTCTCACCAGCACACACAGGCTTGTAAGCAGTGTGTCTGTGCTGAGTGAGGGGTCTCTAGGGTGGCATAATACATGCTACAGCCCTTAGAGACCTTCCCTGGCATCAGGGCCCTTGGTACCAGAGGTACCAGTTACAAGGGACTTATCTGGATGCCAGGGTGTGCCAATTGTGGAAACAATGGTACATTTTAGGTGAAAGAACACTGGTGCTGGGGCCTGGTTAGCAGGGTCCCAGCACACTTTTCAGTCAAGTCAGCATCGGTATCAGGCAAAAAGTGGGGGGTAACTGCAACAGGGAGCCATTTCTTTACACAAGCCCCCCCCAGCCCACAGGCCAGGAGACTCAGCCAACGCTGGAAGAGTCTTCCTAGTCTGTCAGGCGAGGAAGAGTAGAGGAAATGGCTGGTTTGTTGCAGGGCCTACTCTGCCTTACATCCTCCTGTTCAGGTCATTCCCTCTGGGGAACTGACCCACTTCCACAGTGATAGGACCTAGTCTGAACTGCCTCTTGTCTGTGCTTTTTATGTCTTCACCCATTCTCTCTATTTTGAGGTCAGAGGTATCCACCTCTGCTAATCTTATCTTAGCCAGGGTCACCCCTAGCTTACCCAAAGAGGTTACCCAGAGCTGGAGTAACCCCACCATGACCAACAGGGTCAGGGGGCCTAACTTGTTATTTGGCATGGGGTCAGACCACCATGCCAAGGATAGTGCAGCCATAAAGGCTAACACCCAGCAGAGGCCACTGACAGCTGTCAGTGCCCAGAACCACACCTTTAGCTCTTCACCTACAAGGGAAGGGGCTAAGTTACAGGCTTCTTTGGGTTCAGGGTGCCGGTCTGCTGTATTAGAGTGGGGGGTTACCACATCTTGTAGTAAACACCCTTCTTCCACTCTTTCTTCTGTTAGCTGAGGAGCCACCCACTCAGGCTTAACAGTTGCCTGACTAGCCAGGACTTCTTGTGGGTCAGGTTGGACTTTATCAGAGCCATTTTTGGAGTTCTCCCCTACTGGAGCAGAATCTCCTTGGCTTGCTGGAACCTTGGCTAAAGGTTGTCCACCTTTCCTACTCTGTTTCCTTTTCTTTTTCCTCTGGGGCCTACTTGCATTTACTGCAGAGGCAGGCACTCCAGAATCCTTGGGAGAGGACTGGCCCTGGACCAGTTCTTCTCTTAGGCTCTGACTAACCTCTGGGTAGTCATTTCCAAGGAGACAATCAAGGGGGAGGTCTGTACTGACTACCACCCTTCTCCAGCTACAAGTTCCACCCACTTCTATGGGCACAAGAGCCACAGGCCTATTAGTGACCCTGTCTGGGCTAACTCTTACTCTGGCCATCTCACCTGGTATGTACTGGTTTGAGAGCACCAGCCTGTCATGCACAATAGTGTGACTGGCACAAGTGTCTCTCAGGGCAGTGGCTGGGATTCCATTCACCTGTAGGTGGTGGAAGTGTCTACTTCCCTCTGGAATCTCCAACTCACCTGTTGGGCCCATTTTCCAGTTGAAAGCTATGAAGACCTCCTCATCTGAGGAGTCATCTCCAATGGCTACACTGGTTACCCCTGGAATTTTGTTCTGGGGTTGGTTTTTGGGACAAGAAGTGTCCTTGGTGTGGTGCCCAGACTGTTTACAGTTGTGGCACCATGCCTTAGTGGCATCCCAGTTCTTACCCTGGTACCCACTTTTGTTTTGGGTTGTGTCTTGGGGCCCACCCACCTGTTCTGGTTTTTGGGGGCCTACAGAGGACTCTTTTTCTTTGTTTCTAGTGTCACCCACTTTCTCCTGGGGAGTTTTTGTAACCCCTTTCTTTTGGTCACCCCCAGTGGAAGTTTTGGTTACCCTAGTCTTGACCCAGTGGTCTGCCTTCTTTCCCAATTCTTGGGGAGAAATTGGACCTAGGTCTACCAGATACTGATGCAACTTTTCATTGAAGCAGTTACTTAAAATGTGTTCTTTCATAAACAAATTATAAAGCCCAACATAGTCACACACTTCATTTCCAGTTAACCAACCATCTAGTGTTTTTACTGAGTAGTCTACAAAGTCAACCCAGGTCTGGCTCGAGGATTTTTGAGCCCCCCTGAATCTAATTCTATACTCCTCAGTGGAGAATCCAAAGCCCTCAATCAGGGTACCCTTCATGAGGTCATAAGATTCTGCATCTTTTCCAGAGAGTGTGAGGAGTCTATCCCTACACTTTCCAGTGAACATTTCCCAAAGGAGAGCACCCCAGTGAGATCTGTTTACTTTTCTGGTTACACAAGCCCTCTCAAAAGCTGTGAACCATTTGGTGATGTCATCACCATCTTCATATTTTGTTACAATCCCTTTGGGGATTTTTAGGATGTCAGGAGAATCTCTGACCCTATTTAAGTTGCTGCCACCATCGATGGGACCTAGGCCCATCTCTTTTCTTTCCCTTTCTATGGCTAGGAGCTGCTTTTCCAAAGCCAATCTTTTGACCATCCTGGCTAACAGGGGGTCATCTTCACTGGAGTTATCCTCAGTGATTTCAGAGGTGTTGGTCTCTCCTGTGAGGGAACCAGCATCTCTGACTATTATTTTTGGAGTCAGGGTTTGAGGGACCCTGTTCTCCCTAGATAGGACTGGTAGGGGGGAATTTTCCTCCAAGTCACTATCCTCTTCCTCTGAGTTGCCACCCTCAGAGGGGTTGGCCTTTTCAAACTCTGCCAAAAGCTCCTGGAGCTGTATTTTGGTAGGTTTGGGGCCCATTGTTATTTTCTTTATTTTACGGAGTGACCTTAGCTCCCTCATCTTAAGATGGAGGTAAGGTGTGGTGTCGAGTTCCACCACAGTCACATCTGTGCTAGACATTTTGCTTCTAAAAGTTGGAATACTTTTTAAGAATCTACAACTGGTTCTAGAATCTAATTCAAACTTTTACAAACTTTTAAACTCTAAAAGAAATGCTAAACAGGATCTAACACAAGGCCCTAGCAGGTCTTTTAAGAATTTAGAAAACTTTTCAAATTGCAAAAATCAATTTCTAATGACAATTTTGGAATTTGTCGTGTGATCAGGTATTGGCTGAGTAGTCCAGCAAATGCAAAGTCTTGTACCCCACCGCTGATCCACCAATGTAGGAAGTTGGCTCTGTATGTGCTATTTCAAAGTAAGGAATAGCATGCACAGAGTCCAAGGGTTCCCCTTAGAGGTAAAATAGTGGTAAAAATAGATAATACTAATGCTCTATTTTGTGGTAGTGTGGTCGAGCAGTAGGCTTATCCAAGGAGTAGTGTTAAGCATTTGTTGTACATACACAAGACAATAAATGAGGTACACACACTCAGAGACAAATCCAGTCAATAGGTTTTTATATAGAAAAATATCTTTTCTTAGTTTATTTTAAGAACCACAGGTTCAAATTCTACATGTAATATCTCATTCGAAAGGTATTGCAGGTAAGTACTTTAGGAACTTCAAATCATCAAAATTGCATGTATACTTTTCCAGTTATTGACAAATAGCTGTTTTAAAAGTGGACACTTAGTGCAATTTTCACAGTTCCTAGGGGAGGTAAGTATTTGTTAGATTAACCAGGTAAGTAAGACACTTACAGGGCTCAGTTCTTGGTCCAAGGTAGCCCACCGTTGGGGGTTCAGAGCAACCCCAAAGTCACCACACCAGCAGCTCAGGGCCGGTCAGGTGCAGAGTCCAAAGTGGTGCCCAAAACACATAGGCTAGAATGGAGAGAAGGGGGTGCCCCGGTTCCGGTCTGCTTGCAGGTAAGTACCCGCGTCTTCGGAGGGCAGACCAGGGGGGTTTTGTAGGGCACCGGGGGGGACACAAGTCCACACAGAAATTTCACCCTCAGCGGCGCGGGGGCGGCCGGGTGCAGTGTAGAAACAAGCGTCGGGTTCGCAATGTTAGTCTATGAGAGATCTCGGGATCTCTTCAGCGCTGCAGGCAGGCAAGGGGGGGATTCCTCGGGGAAACCTCCACTTGGGCCAGGGAGAGGGACTCCTGGGGGTCACTTCTCCAGTGAAAGTCCGGTCCTTCAGATCCTGGGGGCTGCGGGTGCAGGGTCTCTCCCAGGTGTCGGGACTTTAGGTTCAAAAGAGTCGCGGTCAGGGGAAGCCTCGGGATTCCCTCTGCAGGCGGCGCTGTGGGGGCTCAGGGGGGACAGGTTTTGGTACTCACAGTATCAGAGTAGTCCTGGGGTCCCTCCTGAGGTGTTGGATCGCCACCAGTCGAGTCGGGGTCGCCGGGTGCAGTGTTGCAAGTCTCACGCTTCTTGCGGGGAGCTTGCAGGGGTCTTTAAAGTTGCTGGAAACAAAGTTGCAGCTTTTCTTGGAGCAGGTCCGCTGTCCTCGGGAGTTTCTTGTCTTTTCGAAGCAGGGGCAGTCCTCAGAGGATGTCGAGGTCGCTGGTCCCTTCGGAAGGCGTCGCTGGAGCAGGATCTTTGGAAGGCAGGAGACAGGCCGGTGAGTTTCTGGAGCCAAGGCAGTTGTCGTCTTCTGGTCTTCCGCTGCAGGGGTTTTCAGCTGGGCAGTCCTTCTTCTTGTTGCAGGAATCTAATTTTCTAGGGTTCAGGGTAGCCCTTAAATACTAAATTTAAGGGCGTGTTTAGGTCTGGGGGGATAGTAGCCAATGGCTACTAGCCCTGAGGGTGGGTACACCCTCTTTGTGCCCCCTCCCAAGGGGAGGGGGTCACAATCCTAACCCTATTGGGGGAATCCTCCATCTGCAAGATGGAGGATTTCTAAAAGTTAGAGTCACTTCAGCTCAGGACACCTTAGGGGCTGTCCTGACTGGCCAGTGACTCCTCCTTGTTTTTCTCATTATTTTCTCCGGCCTTGCCGCCAAAAGTGGGGCCTGGCCGGAGGGGGCGGGCAACTCCACTAGCTGGAGTGTCCTGCTGGGTTGGCACAAAGGAGGTGAGCCTTTGAGGCTCACCGCCAGGTGTGACAATTCCTGTCTGGGAGAGGTGTTAGCATCTCCACCCAGTGCAGGCTTTGTTACTGGCCTCAGAGTGACAAAGGCACTCTCCCCATGGGGCCAGCAACATGTCTCGGTTTGTGGCAGGCTGCTAAAACTAGTCAGCCTACACAGATAGTCGGTTAAGTTTCAGGGGGCACCTCTAAGGTGCCCTCTGTGGTGTATTTTACAATAAAATGTACACTGGCATCAGTGTGCATTTATTGTGCTGAGAAGTTTGATACCAAACTTCCCAGTTTTCAGTGTAGCCATTATGGTGCTGTGGAGTTCGTGTAAAACAGACTCCCAGACCATATACTCTTATGGCTACCCTGCACTTACAATGTCTAAGGTTTTGCTTAGACACTGGAGGGGCACAGTGCTCATGCACTGGTACCCTCACCTATGGTATAGTGCACCCTGCCTTAGGGCTGTAAGGCCTGCTAGAGGGGTGTCTTACCTATACTGCATAGGCAGTGAGAGGCTGGCATGGCACCCTGAGGGGAGTGCCATGTCGACTTACTCATTTTGTTCTCACCAGCACACACAGGCTTGTAAGCAGTGTGTCTGTGCTGAGTGAGGGGTCTCTAGGGTGGCATAATACATGCTACAGCCCTTAGAGACCTTCCCTGGCATCAGGGCCCTTGGTACCAGAGGTACCAGTTACAAGGGACTTATCTGGATGCCAGGGTGTGCCAATTGTGGAAACAATGGTACATTTTAGGTGAAAGAACACTGGTGCTGGGGCCTGGTTAGCAGGGTCCCAGCACACTTTTCAGTCAAGTCAGCATCAGTATCAGGCAAAAAGTGGGGGGTAACTGCAACAGGGAGCCATTTCTTTACACCCACTCTCGCAAACTCCCCGAGGGGGAGACTGCCAAATATGGCGCTCCCCCCCAAAACCACCTTGCGAGAGATAATTTAGCACCCTTCACTCCAGTTTGTGTGTAAAAGGCCGCTTTATTGGAAACAGGTGCACTCACAGTATTTTATCCCTTGGCCTTTGCCTTACAAAACTAAATCCTCACTATACATAAACTCTCCTGCCAACCACTGCCCCCTCCCCTAAGCCCCCCTCCCCCTCCCTTTACCCTCTTTATACTTGCAGCTCATTAGTCCAGTCCTCCTTATCTCCCGCTCCTGTTTTATCTGTCTAGTACCTTACTAGTCAAGTGCTATCGTCTTGAGCGTGCAAGTCACCAGCCCCTAAATGTCCATCTTATCTTCGTAGCCCTGCTACTGTCCATCCTCTTCCAATCTGTGTTTGTCTTGTCCTATTTTCACCCCGCCCGTTCTCCTCTGTCATGTGCCCGTTCTCGGTCTCCGCCACCAGAAAAGAAAGGGATCCGGCCCGCAGGGACGTCCTCTTCTTTTCTGCCCCCCCAGCGTCTAAGGTCACTTCTGTGCATCTGCCTAGGGTTCTCTGAACATTGCTCGAAGAGCTTCCTTTAACTGGAGCAGGTACAGTTCCATGCCCATAAAGGACAGGTGTACTCCATCGCCCCTGAAAAATTCCTTATCCTCAAATCTGATATCTGAATGCTCCAGATATTCCAAACCCTGCTCCGCACAAAAGGTACACATTTCCTTATTAATCTTCTTCCTTGCTTTTTCTATGGCCCCCGGTTTCCTCGCCCCTCTCCAAGCTAATCTAGGAACAAATGCTGTCCAAACGACATGGCACCCATGCCACTGTTGTCTCACCATGACCAAATCCCTCTTCATATCCTTCAAAATGTCGAGTCCAGTCCGTTTTACCAAGTCGTTCTCACCTAAATGAATTCTCAATACATCTGGGCATGAGCCCCTCCCCTTCAACCTTTCCAAAGTCCCCACTAATTCCTGCCAACACATTCCTCCTTTTCCTTCCCACCGTACCCTATACTGCCCTCTATCTAATCCCAGATTGGTCCCCAAAGTAGTTGACTGCGCTTGCTTCGCCGCCCACTTCACAAATGAGTGTCCCACCAGCCAAATCGACAAGGACTGCACAGCCGGCCCTGGAACCAAACCTGCATTGAGAAGAAAAATCGTTACTGGCCTTCACCCTAACTCCATTATTGCACATACCTCCTATACGCATCTGACTTCCATCTTCCTAATTTTAAAACTGTCGCTTTTTGCCACCCCCGCCGACCTGCTTCTGTCGCCATGCCAATCCTAAATGAATGAGTGCCATATTGCGCCGCGTTTAAACCTAGGTATCGCAAGCAGGCCCTCAAAACTGACATTAACTGGTAAGCTGACACCGCTTCCCCACTCACGTGACGAAAAACCAGACCCTCTTTGACAGTCAAATTTTGTTTCCATCTTAAAGCTAATCGCAGCGGGTATAAATACCCCTTTGGGTAAGCCCTCAAAAATGCTTGTCTCCCTTTGCCTTGCTGATCGGTCTTTGACCGTACCAACGATATTGCCACCCCACTAGGGGAGAGATAAACATCCCGCCATAAAACCCCCTTCCAGTCCACGGAACCTAATAGCTCAGACACCCTGAAAGCTCCAAAGAACATCCAAGACATCAATGTCTTGAACAAGGCGCATTCAGCCGCATCCTTACAAACCTGATCCGCCGCCTGCAACAGCTTCTCTAGTAACTCTAAGGTAATGGGTTGTCTTTTTTTAGACCGATTCCCTTGTTCCCTGGCTCAACCCTCCAAAATGCGCTGCCCCAATTCCCCTGCTAAAGGAGCATAACCCCACAACAGCTTACCCATAAAAGCCACTCCAGCCAACTTCCCTGCCATTGATATTCTGGACAGTCCTAAATCCACCATGTCCATGATGAAGTTAACCACATCATCTACCCGTTCTTGCTGCCGTCGCCGACGACGCGCCCCCGAATCCAGAAAAGCCCGCCAGGCTCGTACATACGTGCATTGCGTCGACGGGGCCAAGGAATTCACCACCAATCGCAGAATCCTCTGCTGCCTATAGTCCAGAGCGCCACTGGCATCGCCGTCCTGCTCACCCGCTCGTCCACGATCAACACACGGAATCTCTCCCACTGCGAACGAGACAACGCATCCGCAATGTCATTGTTCACCCCTGGCACATGTTTTGACCTGAAATAGATGTCGCGGCGCAAACATTCTAAAACAAAAACACGAAGTATGTGCAAGACCTGCGTATCTCTAGCCGATTGCCGGTTGACCACCTGCACCACCGCCATGTTATCCACCCTGAAAAGCACTCTTTTGTGCTGCAGATAATGTCCCCAAATACACACTGCTACCACCAACGGAAATAATTCCAAAAAGGCGATGCTCCTCCCTCCTGCGTGCCACGCTTCCTGCCACTGTTCCGCACAATACTTCCCCTGCCAGTAAATGCCAAAGCCCGATGCACCCACCGCATCCGAAAATATCGGCACATCCCAATCGCATAGCGGCCATGCTTGAATTGGAATGCCGTTGAACGAATCCAAGAAAACACACCACATCCGCAGGTCCTCTTTTGACCCTGCGCTGAGCCTTACGTGATGGTGCGGCATAGTGCCTCCCGACAAGGCCATGCCAAGCCTCCTGCAAAATGTCCTACCCGCTCGTACCACCCGGCACGCAAAGTTCAAGTGGCCCAAGAAAACTTGAATTTCCCTCACTGTCGCCTTCTGTTTCATCACCACATGTCTCACCATGTCCAACATGGCCCTCTTTTTATCCTCAGGCAACCTCGCCACCATATCCACTGTATCCAGTTCAATTCCCAAAAAGGATAAGGCCGTGCAGGGCCCCACCGTCTTTTCGGGGGCCAAGGGCACTCCCAGGTCCCCCATGATGCTTTGAAATTTTTGCAATGCCACCTTACAGGACTCGGACTCCATTGGTCCTTCAAAGAAAAAATCGTCCAAATAATGGGTCACCGCCCCATGGCCCGTGACCGTCACAAAAACCCACTGCAGAAAAGTGCTGAAGCATTCAAACAGTGCGCATGAACTGGAACACCCCATGGGCAGAGCCTTGTCCACATACCAGCTGCCCTGAAATTGGATGCCCAGCGACTCAAAATCCCGCGGGTGCACCGGTAACAGCCGAAAGGCTGACTTAATATCCGTTTTTGCCATGAGGGCACCCGGACCCAGTTCCTCCACCAATGCCATTGCCACGTCCACTGAGGCATATGACACCTTCGTAAATTCCTCCGAAATGAAATCATTCACCGATGATCCTTCCGGCCATGACAAATGGTGAATCAACCTATACTGACCTGGTTCCTTTTTGGGAACTACCCCAATAGGCGACACAATCAGCTTTTCCAGAGGCCAATCAGAAAATGGGCCTGCCATTCATCCTTCCGCCACCTCCTTGGCAAGTTTGAGCCGCACCAGCTCCTCCTTGCCATTTACGGACCGCAAATTGTTCGCCCACCGACGCTGCCGCGGACCCCGGTATCCCAGCTCGAACCCGTCCAAAAAAACGCACAACAGCAATTGTCCCTGACTCTCGTTGCCGTAACAACCCACCCAGAACGCCAACTTGTCAAGTTTAATTGGCGTAATAGCTTTTTCCCAACAGTGGCCCCTTCTGTTTGGACTGACCCTGATTTGCACTGGCCCCACCCCCCCCTGACGCTGACTGTTGTCCCACGCCGGCTGCTCCGTAACAACTGGTAAGGGGGTGCCTTCCCGCACACTTGGAGCACTCATGCCTGATCTTACAGTACTCCCTTGTGCATAATCCCTTGTTAAAGTCCCAGCATGCCCCAGGCTTCTTCCCCGAACCCGTAGCCCCGGACGCTCCTCTGTCTCCCGTGTTGCTGGTAAGATTGCCCCACCCTGGGTGGGGCGATCCCGAAAGGGCCGATACGTAATTGGTAAGCCACTGGCGGTGAAAATTGTTTTCCCGAATTTTGCTGGACCCATCGTATGTTGCCAGAGGTCCGCGTCTATTTCGCCCCATTGGGCTTCTTCATCCGCGGCCATACGCGCCCGAAACTCCTCATCATACTGGGCCCACGCATAACCCCCATAGTTCAAATAAGCCTTGCGTATCACGTCCATATATTTTAACAGCGCCACTGACCGCTCCGGGAACCTCTCACAATAAACGCTCGCAAATATGAGGAACGCCGCCTTTCAATTCTCGATCGTTACTGGTACTCTAGGCCTCTTGGCCAACTCAAACTCCTCCTCCTTTGAACCCTCTTTCGCCCAAACCTCTCGGTGTAACAACTTTAAGATCTCAACATATTCCCCTTTCCATATTTTCTCCTTTGTCGCCTGCATGAGATGGGCGCCAAGAGGCTTTGCCGTCCCCATATACGGCAGCCTCTTACATTTGCCCCCAACTTTTCCCACACCGTGCTCCGTCTCTGTTTTTCCAGCCTCCTCCCCCTCTTTACCCACCTGCTCCTTCCCTTCCTCTGTGGTGACCCCCATATCTCTTACATAAACACCCTTTCGCAACCGCTCCCCTGCAATCGCATACGTCCCCGCCGCCACCCCTATTGATTTTAACGCTTTCTGCTCATTACCTGTTTGCAGCGACGGCGTGCATTCCGCCTCCCTCCGTCTGGATCCTTTCTTCGCCTTCGCCTCCGACACCTGTAACATCTCACCACAAGAATTAGACTCCCCCCCCATCGCCCACCAGGCCTCCTCATCACAAATCTCTCCCTCCTCCACGCTATCCTCGTCATAATCCAGCTGTACCTCCTTTGCGCTGTCCTCCCTGTCACACCACTCCACCCTTGCCCCCCATCGCGCCTTCTTCACCAAGTCCTCCACCGGCACCGCCGCAACGTACGGTCGCCGCAAAGCCGCCGAGCCCCCTCTCCGGTGCGCCGCCAGGCCAGGCCGCTCCCCCTTACTCACCAACTTCCTGGCAGGCGCAACACCCAATCCAGGCTGGCGTTGTTGCCCTAGGACCTTGGCCTGTCCCGTCGAACCTCCAAGCTGATAATCGATCCAGCCAGCCGCGCTGGGCCCCGCCTTCTCTTCTTCCCAGGGTTCAGAGCCCGCCCATGGCTCCCCTGGGTCCCCCTCCTCACTACTGCTCCTCTCCCCCTGCAACATTGCAAAAGTGTCGGTAAGCAGGAACCCTTCCACTGACCCCACCCCTTCTGACCTGTCCTTGTTAGCTCCTCCCCTCCTAGGCTCTTCCTTGCCCACACTACCTGAACTGGACCCTGCCTGTCCCTTCCTTTCCCTCCTGGCCCCCCCGTATGTCCGAAGAGGCGGCCGCACCTTAAGGGTAATGCCATCCTCCTCTACCTCCTGGCTACACTCCTCTTCCTCCTCCAGACCCTCATCCTCACTCCCGTCCCACTGAAAGCCCCATCCACCTTCTGGATCCAGGCCCCACCTGCCCCCTGTCTCTTGCTCCCACGGTTCGCCCCCTCCCCGCACCTCAGGTAATCCCCCTGGCCCTCCCCTCCTCCCCCCCCGTTTGTATTTCTTCCACCTCCCTCCCCTTTTTTGCCGCCCCCCCATCCTCCTCCCTGTCCTGACCTTCTGACATACTCCCCCCCCCTGACCCCCTTTGCACTGCCCGTGCCACTACTACCTGGGTCGCTCCCCCTTCCTCTCCCGGGTATCCCCGTGTGTTTTTTCTTCCCTCCTTGCCCTCTGTATGCGGCCCGACCTCGCGGAGAGGCCACCACGCGTTTGCCGTGCCCCAAATGGGCGCGGCTCGCTTGATATCGCTCCTCCGGCCCTGTAGGCTGGGGGCGGATCGATCCCGATGCCGCCCCCAGCCCCGCCATACGCTGCCTTCGCCTGCGGCCGCGCCCCCAAGGGGCCCGGCCGCCTCATTTTGGGCAGCACAACTCGGCGGGCAGGCACGCCTGCCTTTTCTGCCCGCCCCCTTCCAGCTCCGCACCCCCTTACCTGAGGGACCCGCCTGCTCCTGCCCCCTCTGCCGCGTGGGGGGGAGCATGCCACCACCGCGGCCGCCACCCCGCTCGCCGCTTGACGCGCTGGGCGCTCGCGGCGAGCACCGTCCTCCGCCAGCAAGTCCAGCCGGCCCGCCTCTTCAAGTAACTGGAGTGCCTGACGGACGCGAGGATCCATCGCCCCAGGTAAGCTAACTGTCGTTTGCCCCCTTTACTCTAAAACTACTTCTGATGTTTTCCTGCCTTTATTTTTATTTTTATTTTTTATTTTATTTTTTTTGCCCTTAAGCAACGTTTGCCGCACTGGCAACACGCCGTACCCAAGAAACCTGACCCACTAGGTAAAAGCCTGCCGCCCAAAACGACTGCCGCACTGACAGAAGAAAAAGCCTGCCGCACTGGCAAACTACCACTACAAAATGGTGGTTCCACAAAATGTCCGTGCCCCTTTATAGGGTAGCCCAGCTACCCAATTCACCCAGCCCAAAGACAGCCCAAAAACGCCCAAAACGGCACGAATGGGCTAACCCACTCTCGCAAACTCCCCGGGGAGGAGACTG
Source organism: Pleurodeles waltl (assembly GCF_031143425.1). Lineage (NCBI taxonomy): Eukaryota > Metazoa > Chordata > Amphibia > Caudata > Salamandridae > Pleurodeles > Pleurodeles waltl. The sequence goes on along the minus strand of NC_090446.1, from coordinate 918,154,025 downwards.
CCAAATATGGCGCTCCCCCCCAAAACCACCATGTGCTCAGATTGGATAACTGCACAGATATCTGGTTCTAAGTTACAGTAACGCTGTCATCACAGAAAATACTGAAATGGTTACCACCACCAAAAGAGTGATTGAAAATACACCTTTTGGGATGGTAAAAAGCTCCCCTGCATGGTTGTGGAGAGTGTGCACCCCTGCATTATTGTACTCATGGCAAGCTACTGTGTTTGTGCCCCTACCTCTCAGCACATACTATGAACATGCATGTGTATTGAAGTGTGAATTTTGTGGTCCGGAGTACGGGGTACGTTTTCCATTCTTACGTGAGTGACGGATGTCATCTCTCCGGGAAGGAGAAGACTGGTGGCGATGGCAGTAAAATGATTGTAGGAGAGGACAGTTTTTTTTTCGTGTTGCCTTCTTTTGGGAGGGCAGCCTACCGCATCTCCCCTGGTTGACATTTTTCAGCCAATTCCTTATAACTTCCTTTGGCCATTCGTGATAAATGGATGTTGCATGAGTATGTACTACAAACATGTAGATTTCATACGTGCACCTATTTGTGAAGAATGCATGGAAAGAGTGAGATAGTGCATGTGGCTACTTCCACGGTGGGTTCCATTTTGTACCTGCCATACACTGCATGGTACCCATGATGGAATAAATATATATATATATATATATATATATATATATATATATATATATATATATACACGCTGCCTGGGTTTTTATATATATGTATATATATATATATATATTTATATATCAGTTTCCCTCAAAGCATTCCAGGTATTTCTTTCAGTGGGTCAGACACTGGAGTGCTGCTGAAACTGGGGTTCCTTTGAATGCAGAGAGAAGACCCTGCTAATTACTGACCTTTTTTTGCATTGTGAGAGGCTACCCCAAGTGGTTAAGAGGTAGTTAATTGGGGTAGTCTCCCTTGCTCTTGTTTTGAGTTGATCCTGGGAAGAGACTCCAAGCTCGACCCCATCTCTCCTGGTCACACTAGTCGCACAAACCGTTGCTAGACCTGTCTGCATGGAATTCACAAAAGTACTGAACTTCAAGAACCAGTCACGTAACTGAACTGTTGGGATACACAAAGCCTGCCTGCCACTCGTGTATAAAGAGAAGGCAGAATCGTCCAGCCAATGTGTCAATGTTTTATGACCAGAACACGATGGGCCTGTACCATTGGCTCAAGGTTTTGGTTACTGATTGCCATTTCCCCCTGCCAGGTTGAGGACCAGTAGCCTTGGAAGACTTGAAGAACTTGCATGGAGGGCAGCTGGCATTCTTCTTCAAGAAAGAGAGCTGAGCGACTGCTGATGGGGGACATTGGAGTTGCTCTTACATGAAGAAGACACTTCTCAGAAGATGGAGAGGCTGCAAGGAGCTGTTGGAATGTAATGTCAGCACAACACCATTGGGCGTGGTGTGTGTTGGGAGGCTGTGATCGAGGTCCGGAGGCCCAAGCGTGCCTACCTTGTGAAGACAATATTTCCACCTGTGACTAAGGGCAGCCTTGATTCATTCCAAAGAGAATATCACTCGGAGACATATGGTCTGATTTACACCCTCATTTACACTTTACCTTTCGTCCTACTTCTTCGCACATTATCCACTCATGGGGCATTTCCATTTCCGCATGAGCAGATAGTATCAATGCGCAATATTTATAGAAAATTGCATCTTTTTCTCAAGGTGCAGTTTTCTGAGGGGTAGGCAGAAATACCTTCTTGCAATCAATTGGTGGATCATTTCTGCCACTGTAGCTGATTGCATGAAGCATGTATTTGCGCATGTTCCTGCTTTTGATTTATGTGCTGCGGCACCAACGACATAGTGTAGCTTCACTTTCTTGCTTTCCTGAGGTGCGCACAGAACTTGATTTACTTGAGAAACGTCTACATAGCTGAACCGCTGCTCAGTTTTCTAATAGCATTAACATTATTATAGCTCAGTTTTCCAGTAAGTACGTGCGCATGGAGTCCAAGATAACGTATGTGTTTAATTCTCTAAGTGCGCCAAGTTTCTGAAGCTGTGGCCCCTCTTTTAAAAAAATACAGAAAACCTCAATGGGAATTGCACTCTGGTTTAATGGGGAGATATGTTTTTTAACATTTGTATTTCACTGATGAAAATGTGAGGCAATTACAACAGTACTAAGATGTTCGAAGTTCGTACTCTTCAACAAGCTTTTGTGATAGCTTGACTTCAAAAGACTTTGGTGAATGAAGGAAGGCTGATTTGTCAAGGTTTCGATTCTCTTTTTGCCTTTATAAACCACCAGCTAAAAGCAAGGTGTTATAAATGTGGTTTTGATAGAGCGTTCCGTACTAATAATTTACCTATATTCGGACGCTCTTTAGGCCGATGAATCTTTTGACTAAGTGGAACTCTCCGTACTCTATATCGATCAATTGCATCAAATCAATAATCAATAACGAACATAAGCAATACCCTGATCAACATAACACTTGACAATTAATCCAGAATACATTTCGACGAACCCTGACCTTTCAGTCAGGAATAACCACACCAGTTTATTCAAAGTTAGTGAATTTATTTCCCTATATTAACAAAGCTAGCACGATATAGATGTGTCTCAACACCAAATGATAAACGTATATGAACATTAATAGCTGTCCATAACGGCGAAACAAATGTAATCTATGCAGCATTTGAATAACAAGGCATTCGATAATAGCAATGCAAATCACTAATACGATAATCTGTAATGAACTAATTGCATACATTTAGTCAGCATAACAAGGTCTCAAATTGCATCGTGCAACAAAAGGAATCCTCGTCTAACCTCAAATTAGCATCGGCATGTGGGACTTCATGCAAAAACAATTTAGTAACATTAATTTAGAAAACTCCTAACTAGGGCTCTTATCAAAATCAGCAGTTGGTTACCTAAAGGAAACACAATGCAATTGTACAATTTCCTTTCATATTTACCAATTACGATCAGCATACAAGGAAGTCTTCGTCTCACAGGTACCGTTTCTCGATCAGCATGGGTACCATTTCGATCAGCATGGGACGGGGCAAAGGGGCAGGGGTGAACGGGGCAAATGCCTCACGGCGGTAAAATAAAACTACTACTTCATGCAAAGGGATCAAAGTTAAAGTCTCTAGGGCAAGAATCATTTAAAGTCTCTTTCTCTCGATTAGAGAAAGCATCAAAGTCTCTTTCAAAATGGCGTCGCAGCAAGGTAGGCCATAATAGCTACGAAGTCTGCAAAATGGCGGGATGTCCAATAATGGATACTTTCCTCTCTTGCACCTGGGTTTTATAGACAACAGTTCAAATCCAGTAGGGTCTTCCATTGGAGGGTTCATAGGTTAGCTTCAAATTGTCCAATCAAAAACAACAGTTCTCAAGCTTTTACTTAAGCATACATTATCCTTGGAGACGGGTACGCAAGTTGCAACATTTTATACCAATTAGCTCACTTTCAGAGCCTCCATTGTCCGCACCTGCAGATCGACCTTGGAGTAAAGAGAAAAATGCCAAGCTGGCACGAAACTTTAAGATAAGCATGTGAACGATCCCAGTGGAAAAGTACAGCTTCAAGCAAAAATACACGTTTATTAGCACATTGGAAAAATACGAGCATCTAAACCGTGAGACCAGGCAACTAGGCCGAAGCCTCTACTAAAGTTATGCTAAGCTAAAGCATTTCAAACAAGCAAATCGTAGCATACGTTTATGATTATGTCGGATTAGTGCAATTCTAATACACCACGTTATATAAAGCACGCTTATAAATGTTGGCAAACTACTCTAAGGGCACATTTTGTCCCCGTACAATCTTTATAAGTTCGGTTAGAGTCACACATGATTATTTCAGCACTACGTTTATACGCTAATAAATGTAAAACCTTCATTTCTGCTTCATCAATCTCTCCTCTGATGACTACTTGTGTTCACACCAAATCATGCCCACAAATTTTATTCCATTAAAATTCTGTCAGTTCTCTTTTCCTTTTAGTTCCCCTAGTTTTCGCTTTGTATTCTTCTGCCATTCTCTTCATTATTTTTTCTTCCTTTCTTCTTCTAATTCTTTCCATAATCATTATTATTCCCCTTTTTATTCCCCAAATTCCAAATATGCAAATTATTACTATTAATATTCCTTCTATTATTTTCAGTAATATTCCATTCCAAATTCCCCCAATCCAATGTCCCACTGAAGCAAGTCCTTTTCCAACCTTCTCCCACACTCCTGGTTCTTTCAGTTCCTTCAAATCTGCACTTTCTTTTGTTAGATTAGCAAGCATAGTTTTAATTTTCACACTATTGTCGGGAATATACGTACAACAGTGGCGCGCACCAAGCATTTTGCAAACGCCGCCATCCTTTGCTAAAAGAATGTCTAAAGCAAGTCTATTTTGAAGAGTCATAGCTCTTTCCGCTGCAAGTTCAGCATCTATCAGGATTATAGCACCTGAAAACTTTGTCAACATGTTATCCACTATAGTAGACAACTTTCTTATTTTGATGGAATTCAACACAACTCCTAATGAAGGAATCATGGCTCCAAATATATCTCCTACCACAGCAGCTGCGGTCTCTCTTTTCTGGATACGATGGGATCCAGATGTCTTTTGAATCATCGATAGGTCATCCAGTTGATAAACCTTTGGGAACACTATACCCAAATAACATCTCCCCCACCATCCCTTTGGAAGACGATAATAGGCATTATACCCACAAATGTAATATACACCTGGAATGACAGGGTCAAGTCCGTTCATCATGAATGTCCATTTGGCCTTAAAGATAAACGTATGTTTACACTCACTCGCTCCTACGAAAATGTTGTCATAATAAGATTCACCTCGATATATACAAAATTTCCCTACATGCCAAGCATCTAAAGCAATTCTCCCTTGTGTCTTTATTGCGGCAAAATCATAATTATCTACTGAAGTCCTCTTATGTAGTTCCTTTTCTAATTTCGCATTCATTTGTGCCCTTCTATCATCTGTACGATCTAAAAAGCTTATTTCTACTGCAGAGAGCGAGCAGGTAAGGTTTTCCCTATGAGCGTGAGCCGTTTCAAAAGGTAGCATTGGCTCGAAAAATTCCCTCATTATTTTAGCATCCCAATCTTTAGCAATCTGACTTAGCTGCGCTATTATAGGAACATATGCAAAGGTAACATCATAATTTGAGTAAAAATACTGTATGTTAGTTTGACCATAAAACCTAGACATTACTATACTACATGTAATCCCGTATGTAAGAGGCATGTGGTGATATGTCACCCCTTCCTTTACTGATGTCGGTATCTGTGTACACACATAACAATCTTTCGCATCCATAGTCTCAACATATTCTGTTAGCAAGCGATAGAAAACATTATACGAAAGCTCCTTCTTATCATGCAAGAGTCTCTCATCTATTTCTAGTCTTTTCAGTGCGGTTAGTTCGGTGACAGTAACAGGAGCAAAAGTAGAAGCGTCAATTCTCTCATTCTCACCCTTTCCATGCATTCCAAGCACTATTGCCATTATTATTAGTACACATGCAATTATCAAACCTATACACACATATTTACAATATTTCTTTCTACTGTTTTGCGTCATGATCTGTATAGAATCAGAGAGCTAGAAGCACCTATAAATGAAACTATTTAGCAATTCAGTTACAAAGCTGAACGAGCGCAATGTTCACACAGTTTTCTTCAGGAGGCCAGTCACTTATCGGTTAGCAGCGTTTGTCTCAATTCGGCAATAACTCAGTCTTTATCGGTTTAGCAAATGTCTCATCCGGTTTAGCAATGTCTCAGCAGGTTTTATCACTTTTAGATTTTAGCAGGCAATGTAATTTATCACCCTTTCAATCAACACTGTCCATAAAACTTTTCTTTTCTATTGGTATCTCTTCTTCTTCGTTCTCGATGCTTAGAGATACAAACTCGTCAGTCCAATCGTCATTGACTGCATATGCCCATTCTGGACCGGAATATCTCCTTTTTGGTATCCTTTTCCTTTTCAATTTTGCTTCTCTTTTCGATTCTGCTTCGCTGGTACTTTCTTCTTTTGTCAAGTCCTTTTCTTCACTCGGGGATGGTACCACGACAGACACTTCCTTTCTTTTCTCTTTCACTTTTGGCCTTCCTCCGTCATTCAAACTTTCTTCAGTCCTTAGTTTTACTGGTGATATACTTAGTCTCCTCTTTGCACCATGTCCATTTGATGGACCTGCGACCTTTTCTGTAGAAGCTTGAACCTTTTCGTTCTGTTCTGCCTTGTCCCCTCCTTCTGGGGAATCAATCACGTTCTCTTTTTCTTTTTCTGTATCGTCTGCTTCTGGGAAAGCCCTCCTCTGATCAGGCTCTCCTTCCTTTTCACCTTTTTCGAGCCCTTCGTCACCGTTACTTTCGTCAGGCTCTGTATCACTTTCAGCTGCTTCAGGTTCTTTGTCACCCTCAGCCGCTTCAGGCTCTTTGCTACCCTCAGCTGCTTCAGGTTCTTTGTCACCTTCAGCTGCCTCGTCACTGTCTGAACTTTCTCCTTGGTCTTCCCCAAGTGAGTTAGTCTCTTCGTCCTCCAATAATATCTCTCTCTCTCCTGCTTCTGCCTGTTCGCTTTCAGTTCGGTTTTGTTCTGTCTCAGCACTCAGCACTGTTTTATCAGGCACTGGCAGTTTTAGCGCTTCAACTTCCTCATCTGTGGGACACAACACTTTCTTTGTGTGACTGGCGTGAATCCAGTTGGGAACCCCCGCACACTTCACAGCGGTAGTTGTCGTCAGGATCACTTGGAAAGGGCCTTTCCAACGGGGTTCCAGACACGACTTCCTCACGTGCTTCTTTACCACGACCCAGTCACCTGCTTTCAGTGCGTGTCCTGGACCTTGGATCGGTGGTAAGGTGGTTGCTTCCACCTGGTGAGAGAAAGAGCGAACCATGTCAGCCAGACCCTTGCAGTAGTCTAACACCATATCATCTGTAATATTCAAAAGCGCGTTTGCGGGAACTGCAGGAAGTCTCATAGCCCTGCCCATGAGAATTTCATGCGGAGACAATCCAGTCTTTCTATCAGGGGTGTTTCTCATTGACATTAGCGCCAAGGGCAATGCGTCAGGCCATTTCAAATTTGTCGATGCACATATTTTCGCCATTCTTGATTTCAGTGTACCATTCATCTGCTCCACCAATCCTGATGCTTCAGGGTGATAGCTACAATGCAGTTTTTGCTCAATGTTCAGCGCTTCGCAAAGTAACTTTATCACCTCGTTATTGAAGTGACTTCCCCTATCTGATTCTAAAGAGATCGGGAATCCGAAACGTGGTATCAACTCTCTCAACAGTAGCTTTGCAACTGTAAGGCTGTCATTTCTACGTGTGGGGTATGCCTCAATCCAGTGACTAAAAATGCACACAATCACCAACACATACTTCAAACCTCCATGCACAGGCATCTCAATGAAATCTATCTGCATTCGACTAAATGGGCCACTGGCCCTGCCAATGTGGCTCGCGTTCACAACCGTTCCCTTTCCTGGGTTCATCTGCTGGCAAGTGACACATCGATGGCAAACTGCTTCTGCAGCTTGACGAAATCTGGGGTTAAACCAATCAGTTTTGAACAATCTTATCATGGCATCTCTCCCTAGGTGAGCTTGCCCATGATAGAACCGCGCAAGCTGTGATAAGAGACTGTTTGGCAAGACAATTTTTCCCTCATTTGAAACCCATAACTCGTCTGGTCTCTTTATACACTGTGATTTAATCCAGGAATCTCTCTCATCCTCCCTGACGTTATTCTGCAGTGCTTTTAGTTCATCTATTGTATCTACGACCTTTAAGGCAAATGATTCAGCTGGTTCGAGTTCTGGCTCGCTTATTGAATTCCATTCATCCCTGAGTAATATACAGTTCAAGGCACAAAATCTTGCGACTTGATCCGCATATGCATTTCCCAGGGAAACATAGTCCTGTCCTTTCGTATGAGCACTACACTTTACCACTGCAACTTCGGCTGGCATTTGAATGGCGTGTAACAATTCCCTTATTCTCTCCCCGTTTTTCACTGGGGATCCTGAAGAAGTCAGGAAACCTCTCTGTGACCATAGTTGTCCAAAGTCGTGCACAATTCCAAACCCGTACTGACTATCAGTGTAAATGGTGACTTTCATCAATGCAGACAGTTGACATGCTCTTGTAAGGGCTACAAGTTCTGCTACTTGTGCAGAATAGACTCCTTGAAGCCATCCCGCTTCCAAGACACCTGTTACAGTGCATACAGCATATCCTGCTTTCAAAATTCCCATCCCATCTCTTAGACATGAACCATCAACGAAAACAATTTGGTCATTTTCATCAAGTTTAATATCCTTAATGTCAGGTCGAGGTTTTGTGCAAAATTCAGTCACCTGAAGGCAGTCATGCTCGACGTCTTCAGCGTTTTCAATTTCAACATTTTCACCAGGAAGCAAGGTTGCTGGATTCAACGTAGTGCACCTTTTCAGCTGCACATTCGGTGAGCCCAGAATTATCGTTTCATACCTTGTGAGTCTTGCTCCGGTCATGTGTTGCGTTCGGGAGCGGGTCAAAAGTATCTCAACTGAGTGAGGGACCATGACTGTTACTGGGTGTCCCATCACTATTCCTTCACTCTGAGTGAGGCTGATACCAACTGCTGCTACGGCGCGCAAACACCCTGGAAGTGCTGCTGCGACCGGATCCAAAGTAGCTGAAAAATACGCTACTGGTCTGTTTACGCCACCATGGGCCTGAGTCAAGACAGACAGAGAACATGCATCACGTTCATGACAAAACAATGTGAAAGGCTTTGTGTAATCAGGCATACCTAAAGCTGGAGCCCTGCACATGCATTCTTTCAATTCGATAAAAGCATCCATCTCATCTCCTTTCAGCTCAATTTGATCCAAGGCATCCTTCTGGGTCAGCTTCAGTAAAGGCTTTGCTAGAGTTGAGAAGTTGGGAATCCACTGGCGACAATAGCCCACCATTCCCAAAAACTTCCTCACCTCCCTCCTTGTCTTTGGTGGACTCATTTGAAGTACACTTGTTATTCTTTCCTTCATTATTCTCCGTGACCCTTTCTCTATCTGGTGACCCAAGTATTTCACTTTCTTCTGACAGAACTGCAATTTGGAAGGAGACACCTTGTGTCCATTCCTTCCCAAATGGTTCAACAGAGCAATGGTATCGGCTGTGCAGCCACTTTCTGTCTTTGATGCAATCAGTAAGTCATTGATGTACTGTACTAGGGTTGACTCGAATGGCAATTCTAATGCTTCCAAATCTTTCTTTAGAATCTGATTGAAGATTGACGGTGACTCAGAGAACCCTTGAGGAATTCGACACCAACTGTACACTCTGTCTAGGAATTTGAAACAAAAGAGGAATTGGCTGTCCTCATGAAGAGGTACAGAAAAGAATGCCTGTGACAAGTCAATGACTGAGAACCATTCGGCATCGCAAGGGACTTGAAACATTATCACAGCTGGATTTGGTACGACAGGGCAACACTTGACTATGATGTCATTTATTTTCCTCAAGTCCTGCACTAGTCGGACCTTTCCACTTGGCTTTATTAGTCCCATTATTGGTGAATTACATGGACTGCTTAACACTTCTTTCAGTACCCCCTGTTTTACAAATTCGTCAATAAGTTGGGCAACTTTCATGAGGGTATCTTGTGCCATGTGGTATCGTGGGGTCTGGGGAAAGATTGCATTGGGCTTTACAGTCACTTTCACTGGTTCCACTCCTCTCATCAATCCCACCTCTTTCCCTGTCATATCCCACACTTCCTTTCCGACTGTTTCCCGTAATTCAGCTGGAATATCTTCTTCAGTTATCATCGGGAAAAGACAAATCAGAGGATATTCTTCATCGACAGTTTCCATCTCATCCCCCTCTACACTGTCCTCTTCTTCCCCATCACTGCTCGTCTGGATTGTTATTCCCTCGTTCGAACACATGATCGAACAACCCAATTTGCACAATAGGTCTCTCCCTAACAGTGCTATTGGGCTTGAGTCACATATCACAAATTGATAAACCCCTTGATAGTTACCGATGCTGACTGGTACCGGATCTGTTATTGGGTTCGTCAGGTGCCTGTTTGCTACTCCCACCACTTGAACTGTCCTCCCTGAGAGTGGCAAATTTGGTACTTCACTGCTCTTAACAGTTGAACGTGTGGCTCCTGTGTCAACCAAGAATGAAACACGATGACCCATTACTCTTCCCTCTACGTACGGACCCTTTTGGTCAACTTCCAAGGATGCGGCAAGCACACAATCTCCTTCTTCTTCTGAACTTTCGCTCTCCCATACATTGTTTATTCCACTCTCACTGTGTAATGGGAACTGTTGTACTGTGCCATTTGTACTCATTACCTGACCCGAGACCTGTGGAGGAACCATCACTTGCTGCTGACTCATTGGTGCCAAAGGTATTTGCATTTGCTGATTAGGTACCATGGGTAACTGCTGTTGCATTGGTTGCATTTGCGTCATCTGCATACGAGGCATCTGCATCTGCTGCGGCTGCATAGGTTGTAATCCCTGCAACTGATTTACGGTCTGAAAATTTGGGTTTGGACCTCTCATTTTCGGTCCCCTCATTGTCTGAAATGCATTGACATCATTGTTTTGCTGACCAACACCTGCACCTGCACCTGCACCTTCCTGCACCACCATCGGGCACTCGCGTTTCCAATGACCGACAATTCCGCACACGTGACACAGCATCACCTTCTTCATTGCCTGCACACCAGTCACAACAGTGTTCAAATCCGGACCATTATTCACAAAACCTCCTCTGCCTCTGCCTCTGGCCTGTGGCTGAAACATCATATTTCCCTGCAACTGCGGCTGCGGTTGCGGTACCTGCTGTTGGAACCCTTGCATCCCTTGCAAACCTTGCAGACCTATCTGAGCTGCTTTAAGCTGCATCATCATCACCTTCTCTTTCAGCCTTTTCTGTTTCACTTCAATTTCGTCGCTACAGTATTTCGCATAATTCAACACTTCATCGATCGGTTTCGACTGCCAACAAATCAAATGCAACTTTATCATCTGGCTTATCTCTGGTCTCAGCCCTTCCACAAATCTGAACACAAAATGAAGCATGTCCTTCGCCTCTATTGTCTCTGTGCCACTGTAGTTCTTAAACGCCTTCAACAACCTCTCATAGTAACTATGAATCGACTCTTTAGCCTCTTGGGCCGTTCGATCGATCTTCTGCCAATCCACATTTTTCGCGGCAACTTTCGTCTTCAAATGCTCAATCACCTTGTAGTACAAGCTCATCACCATAGGTGATGGTGCACCCGTATCCCTGTCTCTTTCTGGTTCACTTGTCGGCCAACCTACAGCTCTTTTGCAATCCTCCCACAAATCTGCTGGAACCACAATTTCAAAGAGAGTGTTCAGGTCTTCCCAAAGACATTTTGCAAGCTTCACAAACCTGTCAGTCTGTTGATACCATTCAATCGGCTTCTCTCTCAGTTTGGGAAAATCATCCGTAAATGACTGAATGTCGCTTCTGTGCCATGGTACATGTATTAATTTTCCCCCTGCTGTCTCCCTCATTGGTAACATGGTTACTGCCTCGCTACTCTGTGGTCTTTTCTCGTTGAGCTCTGTAGCACTGTCCCTCCTCTTTTCCTTCCTCTTTACCCATCTGCTTTCCCACTTGTCTAAGCACCTCCACACTTGTGCACTCTGCAGCAGTTCTCTAAGGTGCGCCTTCATGCCTGCTGACCTCATGTGTTCAAAATCTGTGGTCCCGAAATCCAACCTATAGCTCCTGCTCAAGTGTTTCGTCTTGTCTATATCAACCCCGTTTTTGTCAGCTACTTCTTGCAAGCTTTTGTGTACCTTGTTCACTTCTTTTGTTATCCTGGGACATAGATACCTCAGCTCTTCTTCCGAGTAGGACTCTAACCTATTCACACCCATAGTCCCTTCCACCAATTCTTGTGCTTCCATGTTCAACCTGACCCTATTCAGATAGTCTTCTCCCTTCCCACTGGCTGAACTTTGTGTGGAATTCAGACTGTTGAACCACTGTGTCAGCTGTTGCGCATTCAACCCCATCAGTGTAGCATTCACATCGACTGCCATTGATGGTTGCGGCAACTTTTCAGTATTCGATGACAGCGGTATCACCAGTGGGGGACTCGACCTCACCAGTGTTGACTGAGCACATATGGGACTAAACTCCGTCAAGGTCCCAGATCCAGTTGGCTGAGCCGCTATCGGAGTTATCCCTGGAGTGTTTTCTATGCACCTCCTCTCTGTCCCATTCTGCAGCATTGATCCCTGACCGCTCATACCTAAACTAGGCTGACTATACAAAGGTACTGGTGGACCTACAGTAATGGGTAGTGATATCGCATCTGGGTTTTGTCCATTTCCCATGTTCTGAGGCACGTTCATTCCCACACTATGGGTCATCATTGCCGGCATGCCCATCTGGCTCCCCGTCATCTGAGCATGTGCATTTCCCCCCTGCATCTGCTTTTGAGGCATCAGAAACTGAGTTGATTCAACTTGTGCCAATGTCGGGTTGTGACCATTCTGTACTCCCCTTACGGTTGGATCTAGAATCATTCCTGCACCGTTGTCACTGCTGTAATACCCTGGGATCTGCGGCTGATAATTTTCTACTTGTTTCAACATGGGCACATCCGGATATATTCTCCTAACCTGCGGTATCTGCGGGGTGAACAGTAGACTCGGGTCCTTAGATCCCGATGAAGCTCCTGAACTCTGAGTTTCACCGTTCTGTACCGATGCCGGAGGGGCAGAACTGGTACTTGTCCACTCTCTGCATAAGGTGGTGGACGGTCGTTCAGCAATTGCATTATTAACTCCTCATCCTCTAACTCCTCTTCTCTTCTCAACTTTTCCTCGTCCTCTCTATCCTTGGAACACTTCCTGTCTGTCTTACAGGCAGCTTTCTTACCTGTCTCCCCTTCTTCCTTAGTAATTGCTGGAAACAATTTTATCCCCTGCAATACATCTGACCTCCACACCTTTTGTGCATTATCCCACCTAGCGTCCGCTAGTGTCTTTTCTACCTTCCTTATCCTGGTCTCGAACTTATTTTGCTGTTGCTGTCTAGCCATCAGTTCCCAAATTGCTAGAGCCTCAAACTGTGCTGGCCTTGGAGGTACCTTCATGTCGTACATCGTAAATCTCAAATTCTCTAGGATCCTTATATTGAATGTCCCATGAATCGGGAACGCTACGCTCCCATGTTTCTCTGTCAACTTGTGCCATTGCTTTAGCCAAAGGCACGGAGCTACCCCTTTTTCCTCCATTACAATGTAAGCTGGTGTACCTTCGGGCGGCGTCTCCTCTCCTACGCTCGCTTTAATGTAAGACTCCCCCTTCATCGCACTCCTTAATGCTTTAAAAAATTTCATTTTCTCGTCTTTTATTTCACAAAATTTGTAATCAATAGGTGACTTTGATTCCCGGAATACTCTTCGCTTGCCTTTCCCCTTCCAATCGAGCCCCACAGACTGCGTCCAATCCGTGCGCGACCCTTCTCTCCAACCAACCTATCCCAGCGCGGCTCCTAGTGACGTCACACTCACACACACTGCGGCTGACAAAGCCTCGCGGCTAGTCCTCCTTCACTCAGCTCCTCTCGAAACAACTTCTTGCATGTATCGCGAGCTACCAAAATAAAACAGATCTGTCGGTTTACTACAGGAAGGGTAACACAATCGCTTCAGGACCTTAGGGATTTTTCACTAGCCTCCGCAGTTATTCCATCTTTCTCGGTCCCCACGTTCGCAAGCAAATCTGACCCGCAGACTGCTCTCAACTTGTCAATGATCTATTCTAGTGCACTTAGAATTTTGTCAAAGCCCGAAGTCGAAGTTCCTTTCACTCCCTCGACACACGTACCGACTCGTTGACCACGCCCGATCAACCTACTAAACCGCCCAGACCACAACATGGATCAACATACTCCGGAGTCTCTTGACCTCGCAGGGCCCGTCTCAACAACAACAACCACGTGGACCTTTTTATGCACAAAGCGCCACACGCACATGAAGTTCGACGACTTCCCTACTCTCACACTCGGAGTCGCACCTCCGCTATTTCTATGAAGTTCGACGACTTCTCTACTTCTACACTCGGAGTCGCACCTCCGCTATCCTCTAAAAAGAAAAAAAAATCCTCGCAACCTTTGCACCCAACCTGCGGCAATAAGCTATGAAAGCGCAAAACCCTAACTTCTCTCATACCATCACTTGTACCGCCAACGCTGATTCCACACCTTCGTTCTCTCCATTCGCAAGCTCCGAGATCCCGGGAAAGTCGCGGTGGACCTAGCCCATCATCATTCTGTCAATCTATTTTACCCCAGAAAAATCTAATTCAACTTCTCGAGTGTGGTCTCAAAGGGCGTAACCGTTAATTCAACACCATGTACTTTAAGAGTACGGGGTCCCAAAAGGCGAAACCGTCCTCTGCTACCATCTACTGATAGAGCGTTCCGTACTAATAATTTACCTATATTCGGACGCTCTTTAGGCCGATGAATCTTTTGACTAAGTGGAACTCTCCGTACTCTATATCGATCAATTGCATCAAATCAATAATCAATAACGAACATAAGCAATACCCTGATCAACATAACACTTGACAATTAATCCAGAATACATTTCGACGAACCCTGACCTTTCAGTCAGGAATAACCACACCAGTTTATTCAAAGTTAGTGAATTTATTTCCCTATATTAACAAAGCTAGCACGATATAGATGTGTCTCAACACCAAATGATAAACGTATATGAACATTAATAGCTGTCCATAACGGCGAAACAAATGAAATCTATGCAGCATTTGAATAACAAGGCATTCGATAATAGCAATGCAAATCACTAATACGATAATCTGTAATGAACTAATTGCATACATTTAGTCAGCATAACAAGGTCTCAAATTGCATCGTGCAACAAAAGGAATCCTCGTCTAACCTCAAATTAGCATCGGCATGTGGGACTTCATGCAAAAACAATTTAGTAACATTAATTTAGAAAACTCCTAACTAGGGCTCTTATCAAAATCAGCAGTTGGTTACCTAAAGGAAACACAATGCAATTGTACAATTTCCTTTCATATTTACCAATTACGATCAGCATACAAGGAAGTCTTCGTCTCACAGGTACCGTTTCTCGATCAGCATGGGTACCATTTCGATCAGCATGGGACGGGGCAAAGGGGCAGGGGTGAACGGGGCAAATGCCTCACGGCGGCAAAATAAAACTACTACTTCATGCAAAGGGATCAAAGTTAAAGTCTCTAGGGCAAGAATCATTTAAAGTCTCTTTCTCTCGATTAGAGAAAGCATCAAAGTCTCTTTCAAAATGGCGTCGCAGCAAGGTGGGCCATAATAGCTACGAAGTCTGCAAAATGGCGGGATGTCCAATAATGGATACTTTCCTCTCGTGCACCTGGGTTTTATAGACAACAGTTCAAATCCAGTAGGGTCTTCCATTGGAGGGTTCATAGGTTAGCTTCAAATTGTCCAATCAAAAACAACAGTTCTCAAGCTTTTACTTAAGCATACATTATCCTTGGAGACGGGTACGCAAGTTGCAACATTTTATACCAATTAGCTCACTTTCAGAGCCTCCATTGTCCGCACCTGCAGATCGACCTTGGAGTAAAGAAAAAAATGCCAAGCTGGCACGAAACTTTAAGATAAGCATGTGAACGATCCCAGTGGAAAAGTACAGCTTCAAGCAAAAATACACGTTTACTAGCACATTGGAAAAATACGAGCATCTAAACCGTGAGACCAGGCAACTAGGCCGAAGCCTCTACTAAAGTTATGCTAAGCTAAAGCATTTCAAACAAGCAAATCGTAGCATACGTTTATGATTATGTCGGATTAGTGCAATTCTAATACACCACGTTATATAAAGCACGCTTATAAATGTTGGCAAACTACTCTAAGGGCACATTTTGTCCCCGTACAATCTTTATTAGTTCGGTTAGAGTCACACATAATTATTTCAGCACTACGTTTATACGCTAATAAATGTAAAACCTTCATTTTTGCTTCATCAGTTTCCGCAGTACGTGGAAGATTTTTCAGCATCCATGAATAGGAGGAAAGAGGAAAAGGTGCAGAGAACAGCAGTGTGATGAAGCGCACTTTCTTTTCAGCTTTTTCTCAGAATCTCCGCATTTTACCACTCTTCTACTACCACTGAGGACATGATACAAATATAAGGATAAAATATGAAAACCAGTTGCATTTTTCCTCATATTCTTGCCTTGCATACCGCAATTCAGCAAAGTATAAATGAGACTGTTAGAGTTTGACATTTAGGGTTCTCTACCATTAGACTGACAGTACCCTGTCCACCAACTGGTGGATCACTCGCTCTGTTTAGAGTCATGCAGATCTTCATGTTTCCACAAGCGGCCTCTCAATGGGAAAGCAATAGTTAAGAGAGCAGTCTGAAGAACATGTGTGCGCTTTGTAGGAGTGGATCGCTGCATTTTGAAGGGGCGGGCGCCTTGTGTGGGGGGAATTAATAAAAAACAAACAAAAAAAAACACTTCCCTTTCTTGCCGCCGCTGCCACCATCGTGCTGCTCCTCTGCTGCAGCTTCAGGCACAGGATCCCCGCCTGCACTGCAGCCAATCTAAACACTGCTGGCATGCTGCTGGCAGCATGACTGCAGCATTCGGACTGGCCGGAGCGCCCAGCCAGGGCGCTCCAAGGCAGAGTGAATGTGTCTGCATTCTCTCTCCAACCCAACAACACAGTGTCAGGTTGGAGAGAGCCCAGTGCGCATGTGTGTTTGGCCGGATCGAGACGACTGACCAAATACACATGCGCACCATTCCCGTCATAGTCCATGGCCCCACCCCTTTTACTATAAAACGACAATAAACATAGGGCCTGATTCTAACTTTGGAGGACGGTGTTAAACCGTCCCAAAAGTGGCGGATATACCACCTACCGTATTACGAGTCCATTATATCCTATGGAACTCGTAATACGGTAGGTGGTATATCCGCCACTTTTGGGACGGTTTAACACCGTCCTCCAAAGTTAGAATCAGGCCCATAGTTTATTATCGTTTTATAGTAAAAGGTTTGAAGAAGCTGCTGAAGGCGGGGGCAACACTTCTCCGCCATAGTTGAGGCACCGCGCCTGGCACTTTGAAGTGTTTCCTTATTCATAACTTCCAAATCCAAAGTTTGCAAGAAACCTTATTATGTAGCTATAGAAAGCTAAATGACAATTAAATCAAAGAGGGCCAACAAGACCAATCTAGTGTGCACATTTGCCTAATGCTGTAACAGTGTGGATGAGTGGTTGTTTACCTTTTGACTTCTGTGCACCCTTACTTAATGATTACTGGAATCTGGTGACCCCCAATGAATCATTTCTTGAAACCGGGGACCCTTCACCCACTGAGTTATAATTTAGGGACCCCAGCCTTTCCCAATTTCGATTATTTGAACTGTAAAACAATACACACAATTATAGAACAAGCATTCATCAAACAAATACACAAATTATAAAATATTTTATTTATTTCACAAATATAAAAAAAAAATCAGTTTTAATGGGAAGGTTGGCACTTTTCTAAATTCAACTGAGGCCTATCATCGTCCATACAATATTCTATTTGATGCACTTACACTGCTGTCATGAATCGTTCTAAAGGTATCAACCTAATATTTAGCTTCCAATTTCAAATTCCTTCACATTCACTATTTTACATTTTGCTTCTTTATTTATATTAGGGGTGGGTGGTGAACTCCACTCCACTCGTGGAGTTTACAGAGTTTTTCCCAATCTGCACTCCACTTAGCACGTGGAGTTGCAAAAAACTCCACTTAGCGTAGTGGAGGTTTTTTCCTTGTATGCTTTCGTCAACGTTAGGTTGGCGACCGCGAGCGAGGAAAAGCTTACTCTAGACACCTTCCAGCGAGATTTCTCAATGTGAGCAGTCGTGGATGGTCGCTACCGCTTGCATTGAGAAACCTTCCGCTAGCGCTGAGGAAGCTTCAGCTCAAGTAGAAAATCTACTCGAGCGGCAGAAAAGAAGCCTCCTTTTGCGCAGCACGTGGTGCCGTTCATGCTGATTTTACAGTGTGGGTCAAACACCCGGAGCTAAAAATCAGTGTGAACGGCATGACCTAACACACTCCGCCGCTGTGGAACTCCATGTAGCACGGGGGAGTAAGCGGAACTCCGAAAACTCCACCCAGGCCTCATTTATATATACTTTATTGAACTGTTAATACTATTTCATTTTCTGAGTATTTGCAGACCCCTTGAATAGGCATCAAGGACACCCAGGTGTCCTCGGACCACAGGTTAAGAAAGGCTGCTATAGACTGTAACCACTTTCACTGTCTTTACTCTTATTGTAAAATGTCTCTACCAAGACACCTGCTCTTATTCTTGTTTCCCATACACTATCTTTGTGAATACAATTCCCTACACGTAATTACCTTACACCGCACATACATTCCTCACCAACTTTTGTGGGCTCAACCTACATAAGCTCTTGTGGAAATGTTGTTGTGCTATTTTATGGCCACCCACTACTCTCCTACCCCCATGCAACCCCATTTAGTTCTCTTAGAAGCAGTTTATGTGGCTTAATGTAGCGCAAATGTGACATAAGGACCTCAGGGCACTTTAAAGTTAGAACATTACTGTAACGTGGTGGCACAAATATCTGTAGAGACACAATAAGACAAAGTTACAAAAGATATATTCACTAATGTATAAGTTGTACAATGTTTAAGTATGTCAATGCTCAAGTGCACACCAGAAACACAACATGTAACCGCATACCTGGATGGACAAAGTTCAACAAGAGGGAAATCTGTTTAGTCCTATTTAAAGAAATTAGGGGGTGGAAGGCAGGTGGGTAGGGTGTGTGATAAGGGTCTAAGCAAACCCGGAGCAAGAGGCTAGAGCAGTGCTTGAAATGGGAAAATAGAAGTGCAGGTTCTCTATATCAGAGTACCTGCTTGATTCTGAGAATCCGGCCCATTTAAAGCACTAGGCTAAAGGGAGCAACAATCAAAAAGTATCCCTAAACAAAAGGTGACATGTGCAGTATATTATAGGGGATGCAGGACATATCCAAGGTGTCATGTCCAAAAGGAGTCAAATAAAACGGGTCCAATATGTAAGAACCAAATACCCAGAGGACAAAGTGAGACTTGGAAGCCATCTTGGAAGCATCTGTTTTGTAACTGAGATATGCGGTGTGTGTTCTAAACAGCAAAAATAAACATGTAGATCTAAAATAGGCCTAGTGGCTTTGTCCCCTATTGCTGTTCTTGGTATGGGCTGCTCGGAGTCGGGACCAATCACAAAAGCTTAGAGCCTGGAGAGAAAGTCCGGAGCTGCGTCGGCAAGTAGCCTAAAATACACGGAGGGGGCTGCAATAACCAAGCAAGATAGACAGCGTCTGAGAGGGAGATTGGAGCTGACGCACGAGGCCCCGGGGCGTTCGGAAAGCTTCTGCAAAACCTGCACAAAAAAGAGCAGCTGCTGTTTGCTTGTGAACGTTACGGATGTTGCCAGGGAAATATTTGTTTCTCTTATAGTCTGAATGTGAGAGGGTAAAAGTGCCAGGAGCGACAAACGCAGCAGTCATTTTTTATCGAGCGGTCGGTCAGGCAATCACAAAGGAAGTGAAATGACTGTGATTAGAGCACAAGATGTGCCTACGACACCATCCATTGATCTGATAGGGTGATCGGGGAGTAGGTCTGATCTAGGAAATGGTGCTGAAAGCAAATACAATGAAGTCTAATTCCAAAGAAAGCATCTCCAAGGGTTCATCCTGTGAATGATAGCACCCGTGAATAACTCACCGTGGGCTATGCGTTATCAAGATTCATAAAAGCTGAATGGCTCCCGAAACCACAAGAACCTTTCGGGTTATACATTGCAGTGACTTTATAAAGTGTCGGAACAGAGTGCTAGGTCAAGCCAAAGATTCAAGGGGCGGTGAAGTCAAACTGTGTAATGTGTAATGGAGGAGGGAAAGGGAAAAAGAAGCAAGGCAATTAGGTATGTCTAGGTCATAAATTAGAGAAGTCTGGATTTTGACCTCCAAAGGCACATGAATTTTCCAGACCTTCACAGAGGCAGAGTTTGGCAGTTACTCATGTGGGTCAATCAATTAATCAGTACGCATTTGTATAGTGCACGCTATCCACCAGTAGGGTATCTGGGTGCTGTGCCTTAGTGGAAGTGCCAGGTCTTAAGCTTCTCCCTGAAGTCTGTCAGCAAGGGGGATGTCCAGAGGTGGGGTGGAAGGTCATTCCAGGCTCTTGCATCGATGTAAGAGAGGGTGCGGCAGCCACAGCGGCTATGACGTATGCGGGGGTTTGAGGGTGAGAGATGTGGAGCTGAGGTGGCTGGAGGGCTAGTGGAACTTCAGATGTTGGTTAATGTAAGTGGATCTGAGGTCGTGGAAGGCCTTGTAGGCGAGGGTGGGGGACTTGGATTGGCATCTCTTCTGGACGGGGAGCCAATGGAGGTTCCTCAAGTAAGGGGTGATGTGGGTGCATCTGGAGAGGTCCAGGACGAGTCAGGCTGCCGCATTCTGAACGGTCTGCAGTCTTCTGAGTAGCTAGGTAGAGATGCCGGCACAGAGGGCGTTGCGGTAGTCAAGGATGCTGGTGACAAGGGCTTGAGTAAATGTCTTCCTGGTTTTGGTGGGGATGCATTTGAAGATTCTGGAGAGCATGCAGAGGGTGTGGAAGCAGGTGAAAGTGATGGTGTTGACCTGACATTTCATGGTCAGTTGACTGTTGAGGACAATCCCTAGGTTGTGGGCATGTTCTGTAGGGGTAGGGCTGGGTCCGAGTTGGTTTGGTCACCAGACGTTGTCCCAGACGGAGATGTTGCTCAGGAAGATGAGTTCTTCAGGTTTTGTCAGAGTTCAGCTTGAGGTGGTTGTCTCACATCCAGTTGGCTACATCAGTCATGGCGTTGGAGAAGTTGGTTTTGGTGTTGGCCGGGCCATTGGTGAGGGAGAGGATATATAGCGTATCATTGGGGTAGGAGATGATGCTGATGCCATGGGATCTGACCAGGTTTGTGAGAGAGTCATGTAGACATTGAACAGGGTGGGATTGAGGGCTGATGTCTTTGGGTGTTGAAGTGAAGGGGGGCAGGCGGATGCTTTAGATGCATCCTGTGAGAAAGGAGGTGATCCACTTGAGAGCACCTTCTTGTATTCCTAAGTTGTGGAGTCTGTTGATGAGGGCGTTGAGGGAGACTGTGTCAAAAGCTGCAGAGAGGTCGAGTAGGACCAGAGCAGCCGTTTCTCTGCAGTCTGTGGCGGCAATCAGAGCAGTGAGGTGAGGTGACTGCCTGTGAGGTGTCCAGAAGGTGGTTTTGTTCTAGGAAGATGGTTAGTCGGAGGTTGATGGCTTTCTCCAGAACCTTGGCCAGAAAGGGGAGGAGAGAGATCAGGTGGTTGTTTTTGAGGTTGTGAGGGTTTCGTCAGGAGGGGTCTGACATCGGCATGTTTCCAGTTGTCTGGGAAGGTTGCAGTGGAGATGGAGGCATTGATGATGCTAGTGAGGAGTGTGCTAGTTGGGTTGGTTAAGAGGTTGTAGAGGGGGTGGAGGCAGGGGTCGGTGGGAGGACCAGAGTGGATGGAGGTCATGATGGCTGAGGTGATCAAGGTGGTGAGCGGGGTCCAGGTGGTGATGGTCTGGCTGATGTTAGCCTTTTGGTTCAGGTTGCCAGGGTTGGATGTAGCTGGCTGGGAGTTGGGACTGTGGTAGATGTTGACAATCTTGTTGTGGAAGAAATGAGAGAGGGTCTCACAGACTTCTTGGGCGGGATGAATGATGTTCTCTGTGGCTGTCGGGTTGGAAAAATCTTTGACTATTTTGAAAAGTTCCTTGGTGCGATTGGCTGCTGAGTTGATGCGGGTGGAGAGGGTTGTTTTCTTGGCCTCTTTGATGTGTCGGGGTAGGTGTTGAGGGCTGCTTTGTAGGTGGCTTTGTCGGCAGTGTTCTTGGTGGTGCATCATCGCTTCTCGAGTTGGTAACATTAGCGATTTGAGTTCTGGAGCTCTGTGGTGAACCAACTGGCTCGTTGGGAGGTCCTTTTGTTTTTGATGATTTCAGTGGGACCGCCCTGTCGGTGCAGTCGGTGATCAAGGAGGAGAGATTCTGGACTGCTTGGTTGAGGTCAGCAGTGGCTTCAGGGTGAGTGAAGGAGAGGGCCTGGGCACATTGGGTTTTGGTGACCTTGGTCCAGGAGCAGTGGGAGGAGATCTGTTGCTTGAAGGTGGTGTGTGGGGCTTCTGCAATATTGAAGTTCACACGAGCGTGGCCGGTCCAGGTGAGTTTGGTGGTGTGGCTGAACTTGACTCTGTCACTGGAGCTGAAGATGGTGTTGAATGTGTGGCCGGAGTTGTGAGTGGGTACGGTGACCAGATGGGTGAGGCCAATGTTATTGAGGCTTTCGAGGAGAATGGTGGTATTGCTGGAGTCATCAATGTGGAGGTTGAGGTCACTGAGTAGGATGTAGTGGTGAGAGTCGATGACTAGGGGGCAATGAGGTTGGAGATGTTGTTGAAAAGGTGGTGTGGGGTCCAGGAGGTCTGTAGGCAAGAGTGCCTCTTATTGTGGTTTTTGGGACAGGCTGAAGTAGGAAGTTGAGGTGTTCCATGAGCGGCGTGGGTCATCGTTAATGATCGAGCATCTGATGGTGTCTTTGAAAATTATGGCGATTTCTCCACCTTGTTTGTTGGTGCGGTCGTTGTGTACCATCTTGTAGCCTTTGGGGGTAGGTGTGGCGATGTCAGGGTTTCCAGAGGGTTAGAACCATGTTTCAGTGATGAATGTGATGTCCATGGAGAGGCTGGTGATGGTGTCACAGACTTCTATGGCTTGTTTGCAGAGGGAGCGGGAGTTGAGCAAGATGCATTGGAGCGGTTGAGTGGTGGTGTTGGGCTTCTTGGTTGGAGTAGCGTGGAGCTCCTTGGGGGTGGGGTCGCATGAGAAGAAGCAGTGTCGGCAGGAGAATGGTCCTTTGGTGCAGAATGGGGTGGCGGAGGCACAGCTGCTTTGACATCCGGGGTCCATTCCCAGAGTTCCTTGGTGGAGTAACTGAGCCTTGTGTTGGAACCAGGGGTCCATTTGGAGGAGAGTTGGCGATGAGTTATCTGATTGTGACTCTTGCATGGTGTGGCGTGCTCCATGGAAGTCCTGGGTGGTCACAGCATGGGTAGTTTTCCAGCCTGGAAGATGTCCCACTTGTAAAAAGGAGAGCGATCCTGCAGACGGCTAAGGACAGAAACCAGGGTATGACGAGGATGTGAGGTGAGGGGTCAGGAGTTTTCAGAACAGTGCCTTGACAGTGCTTGCATTTGGGGGCTGCTCAAGATATTTTTCTTGTGCCAGGGGTAGGGTCGCTTTCCTGTGAATGCTGACCCTTTGAAAGGACACCTTTGCCAAACCTGGTGATGTCCCCCATGGGAGTAGTACCCAAAAAGGGACATGCCAATACTGCCTGATTCATCATATATCTGTCCTTGAGCGTGAGTCACTGAACAACACAATTAACTAGGAATTGTGCTCCGTTAACTACACATCCATGTAACGATGCAGTTGAGCTAACCAGTGCAAGGGGTAGAGGGGTACTGATGGCCAAAGCTCATATTGAATTCACATTCAGGCTACTGCTGGTGCACCCTGAGAACTTTCATTTGATGAGTTTTCACTGGAAGGCCAATATTACTTTGACATGTATGCCAATGTAGTGGCTCCTACAACAAAGTTGATTTTCTTAGGCATAGAGCTGGACTCTAAAAAGGCACATCTAGCATCCCTGAAGTCAAGGTAATGGCACTAAAGTGTGACAGAAGGCAGTTGTTGGGTAGAGACAAAGCAATCCTAAAAGAAATCCAAAGCCTGTTAGACTAGCTCAATTTTGCTTCCAGGGTGATACTGTCAGGCAAGTTATTCACGAGAGGGGACACCTTTCTGCACAAAAAACAATCACAAGGGGTGTTTTCCTCACAAATAGAGGAAAAAGCGAGGGAAAATAAAGATATTTCTCCCTGTTGCATCACTCCATGAGGTGGTTTAGGAATCTGATGCATTCCCAGACTTGTAAATCTGGGAATGTGTCAGATTCCTTCAGGTTCCATGGGTGCTGTGTGGGAACACCCCAAGCAACACGCATGGAATGCTCCTTTCATGCAGTGTTAAGTGTTAAAGGGGTCCACATTTACAAGGTCATGAAAAGCAACGCAAAGGTGACTTTGCATGGCCATGTAAATATGAGCTGGCACACTGCGCCACCGAATCGTTAAAAAAAATGTCTCTCCGGTGGCGCAGTGTGCTGCAAGGGCCTCGTAAATGAGTCCCTAGATGTCCTGCTTCAGTAACTTCATACGGGAAAAAAAACTCATTATAGACATCACACCAATATGTGCCCTCACCATGCTGACATCAGTGTGGTAGCTGACATCGCTGCAGTGACATCACATTGGGAACTACCTTCAGTGGAGTGGTATTATAACAGGAGATGCCCTCACTATAATTACATCACAGTGGGACCTTTCCTCACTTCATTGACATTAAATTTGGGACAGCCTACACCGCAGTGACGTCATATTAGGATCTGTCCTCTTTTCTGTGTTATCACACTAGAAGTCCTGACTGCACTGACATCAAAGTGAAAACTAACCTCACAGCAGAGCCCTCACTCTGGTAGTAGCCCTCTCTGGACTGGGGTGACAGTGTATTGAAAGACGCCACAACAGCTGCCCCACCAAACTAGGAGCTGTCTTAATAAAGTAACCTCACAGTGGCAGCGGCTCTAATTAATGGAACACCAGATTTTGAATGTTCCTCGATGCTGTGACCTGTCTCCAGGAGCCGCCTTGACTGAAGCAATGCCACACTGCAAGCTGCCCCCACTACAGTGACCTCATATAGGTGTCTGCCCTCACTGACGTGACAACGCAGGGAGAGTTGCTCTAGCTTTAGTGCCCTCACACCAAGAGCAGACCTCTCTGCGGCGATACCATACTGAGAGGTATTGTGACTGCAATACCGTCTCTCAGCCGGTTGCCCTCATTAAATTTACGTCACACGGGAGCAGAATTTCACTGTAGTGACATCATCCTGGCTTCTTCCTTCAGTGTGGTGACATCTCGGGAGCATCTCTCACCCTCCTGCCAATCACCGGGAGCTTAGTTGTGACAGTGATTTACAGTTGTCGCACTTTGTGACGTGACGGCCCTCGCTGTTGACGGCAAAGTAGTAGTATGCAAGTAATCAAAACCACAGACGAGTATTCCATTTAAAAATGTGAAGCTCAGCCTTAAGCAGGAAAGCTTTTTGCATCTAGTGTGCTGTATAATTCATTGGCTGTTTATAAATTATTTAAATAAAAGCGTTTATTTATTAAGCGAGAGCACTTCTAGTGTATGAAATAATCTCTTCGGATTATTCGGTCACAGGTTACCTAGCAAGCTCGTCCTCCTCATCGAATAAAAGTAAAATTATGTTCAGAGACGCATTTAATGATGATTAAAACAAGCTCCTTCCTCTGCCAGGATACATCCGCAACAAGCCCTGGCCAGGACCATGTTTGGCGCAGTGTGTGTCAACGTCTGCGCTGAGTAGGGAACTCTCCCTCCTTCCTTGTAAATACATCAATCTCGTCGATGTGTTTGGAAAACAGCCAAACGAGCAACCTGACGTCTAGACTGCAGCAAAGCTGTGCAGTCCCAACCCTCGGTATTAGACCAGTAACAAACAAAGGCACAGCGCCCAGAAGAGGAGCGTCTACATCCCATTCAGAGGTGGACGAGAGCATTGTGATGGGGCTAGGAGAACCCGCGAGCCCAGGGACTCCCTCGGACCAGTAGTCCACCAGACCCCTAACGCATGCTTGTTCTTCATATTGCAATTAAACCACTTTAACTGCATATTTTAGACTCCACACTTTTGGAGTATGAAGGATGCAACCATATGTTCAGACGAGGTTTTATTTTTGGATGGCTCAAACTAAAGCATCCCAATTAAGCATATGTTAATACTAGGCGTAAGAAATCGGGTTGTTGGTTGACTAGGGTGTGAGCCTGGTCCAGCAACAACCACAATCCTTGTCAGGTTGAGGCATAAGTCAACCCTAACCTGTGCTCAACCCTCCAGTAGCTTGGCACACAGCAGTCAGGCTTTGCTTGAAGGCTATGAGTAAAGTATTTGTGCAATACTTCAAATAGTAATAAAGTGATGACATCACACAACAAGCATTGGCAAAGCCGGTAGGTCTCGCCTGCACAAGAGCTATTGGCTTTGGCACTGGGTTTTGCCATGTTGTACTCCAGTGTGGCTGCAGTCCAGCATAGCTAAAAGTTAGTAGCATGGAGCTTCATGGAGTGGGGGAGTACAGGGTCATAAAGTAGATTTGTTGGAGTGTCGTAGAGTGGAGATGGGGGAGTAGAGTGTCATAGAGTTGAGTAGAGGGGAGTAGAGTTAATTGGTTCAATGGCAGAGAATGTCATGGAGTGGGGTGGAATAGGGTGGAGTAGGTTGGAGTGGATTGAGGTAGTGGGGTGGATTGGATTCACTGGAGGGGAGTGGATTGCACTGGAGTGGGGTGGATTGGATTGGAGTGGGGTGGATTTAATTGGAGTGGGGTGGGCTGGATGTATTGAATTGGAGTGGGATGGATGAACTGGAATGAGATGGGGTGGATTGGACTGGAATAGAGTGGGTTGGATTGAAGTAGAGTGTGGTGGATTGGCGTGAGTGGGATGGATTGGTATGGGGTGGAGTGGGGTGGATTGGTGTGAGGGGATTCAAATGGGGTGGGGTGGATTGGACTGGGATGGGGTGTGTTGATTCGATTGGGGTGGATTGGATTGGGGTGTACTGGAGCGAGGTGGGTTGCAATGATTGGAGTGGGGTGACATGGATGGATTGGATTGGAGTAGACTAAACTGGGATGGGGTTGGATGGATTGGATTGTGTGGGGTGGATTGGAGAGGGGTGTATTTGAATGGAGTGAGGTGCATTAGAGTGGGGTGGATTGGATTGGAGTGGGGTGTGGTAGATTTGAGTGAAGTGGTTTGAATTGGAGTGAATTGGATTGGAGTGCGGTAGATTGAACTGGTATGGGGTGAATAGATTGGATGGGTGTAGAGTTGGGTGGATTGGAGTGGGGTTGATTGAAGTGGGGTAGAGTGGATTAAAAAGGGTAGACTGGATTGGAGTGGACTGGATGGATTGGATTGATTTGGGTGGCATGGGGTGAATTGAACTGGAGTGGGGTTGATCGGATTGGGGTGGATTGGACTGGAGTGAATCAGACTGGTGTGGGTCAGATTGGAGTGAGGTGAATTGGATTGAATGGGGTGGACTGGATTGATTGGTGTGGATTAGGGTGGGATGGATTAGGGTGGAGTGGATTGGATGAGTGTGGTGGATTGGATTGAGTGTGGTGGATTGGAATGGGGTGGATTGGGTAGGGGTGGGGTGGATAGGATTGAGGTGGACTGGATTGGATTGGGTTGATGGTTTGGAGTGGGGTGGGGTAGGGTAGGGTGTACTGGAGTAGAGTGGATTGTGGTGGATTGGAGTGGGGTGGATTGGACTGCAGTGGGTAGGATTGGATTGGAGTGGACTGGATTGGAATGGAGTGGGGTGGATTGGAATGGAGTGGGGTTGATTGGATTAGAGTGGGGTGGATTGGATTGGTGTGGATTTATTGGAGAAGAGTGGACTGGATTGGAGTGGGGTAGATTAAGGGGATTTGGAGTGGGGTGGATTGGACTGGGTAGGGTGGATTAAAGTGGATTGTATTGGAGTGGGGTGGATTGGGGTGGTGTAGATGGGTGGATTGTACTGAGGTGGATTGGCTAGCAGTGGGCTTGACTGGAGTGTGGTGGATCTGAGTGGGTGGATTGGTTGGATTGGATTGAGTGGGGTGGGTTGAACTGGAATGGATTGGGTTGGATTGAAGTGTGATTGATCAAACTGGAGTGGGGTGGATTAGACTGGAGTGGGGTGGAATGGACAAGTGGATTGGATTGGGGTGAGGTGTATTGGATTGGAGTGGGTTAGGTTGGACTAGTGTGAAGTGGATTGGTGTGGGGTGGACTGGATTGTAATGGGGTGGACTGTGGTGGGACAGATTGTTTTGGATTGGAGTGGGTTGTTTGGGATTGGAATGGGGCAGGTTGGGGTGGGGTAGGTTAGAGTGGGGCAGATTGTTTTGGATTTAAAGTGGGATAGATTGGAGTGAGGCAGATGAAGGGGGGCAGATTGGAATGGATTGGAATGGGGCAGGTTGGAGTGGGGTGGTTTGGAGTGAGACAGATTGTTTTGGATTGGAGTGGGTCAGACTAGAGTGAGGCAGATTGTTTTGGATTGGAGTGGGGCAGATTGTATTAGGGTAGATTGGAGTGGATTGACTTGAATTGGAGTGGGGTGGATTGGGTTGGTGTGGTGGATTGGATGTGAGTGGGGTGGATTGGATGGGAGTGGGACGAATTGTGATGAGTGGGGTGTATTGGATTGGGGTGAGGTGGATTGGGCTAAGGCACATTGTTTTGGATTGGAGTTGGGCAGATTGGAGTGGGGTGGATTGGAGTGGGACATATTGTTTTGGATTGGGATGGGGCAGACTGGAGTGTGGTGGATTTCAGTGGGACAGTGTTTTTGATTGAAATGGGGCAGATTAGAGTGGGGCAGATTGTTTTTGATTAAAGTGGGGCAGATTGGAGTGAGGTGGATTGTAGTGGGACGGATTGTTTTGAATTGGATTGGGGCAGATTGTTTTGGATAGCAGTAGGGCAGATTGGAGTGGGGCACATTGGATTGTTTTGAATTGGAGTGCAGCAGATTGCAGTGGCGCAGATTGTTTTGGATTGGAGTGGGGCAGATTGGAGTGGGGTAGATGGAAATATGGCATTTTGTTTTGGATTGTTTTGGAGCATATTATTTTGGATTGGAGTGGGGCAGATTGTTTTGGAGTGGTGCGGATTGTGTTGGATTGGAGTGGGATGAACTGGAGTGGGGCAGATTAGATTAGGGTAGGTTGGGAAGATTGGAGTGGTATGGGTTGGAGTGGACTGGATTGGGGTGGGGTGGATTGGTGTAGTGTGAGGTGGGGCGGATTACAGTGGGGCAGATTGGAGTGGGGTGGATTGGAGTGTACTGCACGATTATGTGTTAAAGCATAATTTCAGAAATAACACATTATAAAGAAACAAATGTCGCTTTGCAATATTTAGAACAAGATAATCATCATCTTTTGAGAACAGCGCCCACAAGCAAAAACAAAAGAAAACATGAGTGGAAAGTGAGAAAATAAGTCTTGGCAAAATGAAAGAAAGTTACCTATATAAAATAAAACTTTGCAATTTGGGATGACCTGCTGGGCACGTTTTTGCTTGTAGCAAGTCTTATGTTTGCAGGGCACTAGAAGTTAAAAAGAACAAAATAGTACCTCAATCACGTCGGGAGCAGTGGAAGGAGCACTTATTAAGTTAAATCAATCATTTCAGAGAACTCCCACATCTTTTTTGAGAGTGCAACAGATCAGGAAAATGGCAGACAGCCAATGCGTGACATCAGACTGTGCTATCAGTATGTTGGAAGCTATAACCAGGAACAGAATCCTCTGAAAAAATAAAACTATAATAAAGCTGTTATCGCATAATATCCTGGTGTTAATGCCAACAATGTGGTGAATATATTTATTTTTAAGGAACAATACATTCCTCATAATGACCATGAAAACATGTTTGGTGTATCATGCAATAGCTAGTGATATAATCAATGGTCACTTTTAAAAAAAGTGCCAGTATGTGGCCAGTGCTGGCCATGTCATAATGCCTTTTTCTGCTTTCCAGAAGGTACGGTGTGGGATGACTTTGACGGGGCGAAGTAACAATAAATAAATTCAAGTGCTACGAAGAAAGTAGCAGGCAGGAAGAGTGGTAGGTGGTAATAAATAGTACCTCTATCACATTGGGAGCAGCGGACAAGCACAGATTAACTTGAATCAATCTGTGTTTGGTTCATACTCCACATAAATGACCAGAAATTATGTTTTGCCTGCTCTGTCCAATTAAGGAGACTGTAAATAAGAGTGACTTGAAGCCAACAAATGGTAATCAATGGGTGGGCTCCAAGCCCTACCTGTATACAATAGTCTTGCAAGCGAGACGCATTTGTGGTAGCGCATGCTTTTGCAGGCTCAACACTAAAAACTGAACTTTCTTTAACAAATAAAACATCAAAATGACAAAAGTCCAATCAGTACAATGGGAAATATGCAGTTTTAAAGATTTTAACAAAAATAGCACATAAAAGCACAAAGCATCAACTGAGGATATCTGGTTGCGCCAAACCGGGACAAAGTTACACGTTCAGGGCAACTGCAATGGAGCATGGACTGGCTACAGGAGCTCAATTAGCCCCGCTGAACAGAGTAATTTAAATCCTGATTTGTGTAGTGTTGCGAGGATCCATACCAAAAATACATCATGTAGCGAACGCATTATGACGATTCTGAGATGCTGCAATGCTATGATGCGAGGGCCTGCATCATCATCAAGGAACCCATTAACAGGGCTTGTGATGTGAAGTTCAGCGTCAAGGATGCAGCACACAGTAGGGGAGAGGCTTTGGTTGTGAGTGAGGCTGAAATGCAGAGTTCATAATCAAGGCTGCAATCGATGGGGATACATGGGCCTGCAACGAGGATGTATTGCATAGCCGCTGTTCCAACGGAGTGGGAAGGTGATTCACCTGGCAATTCACGTGGCAGCAGCCATGCCTCAGTTCTGCTCGGGTGTGCGCCGCGCAGCAAAGGAGATGCATCAGTTCTGCTGGATCTGTGGGTGTCTAGGAGGAATACACAAAGCCCAGCTGTGAATTCCACCCAGTCATGTGGCCCAGAGACAGGCTGCATGTTCCAATTGGCTAAGGCAGGAAAATGCAAACTTTCTAAATGTGGCATTTTCAAAATTGTAATTTAAAATCCAACTTCACCATAAGTTAGGATGTTTCATTACAATCCCAAATACACCAAACATAAACTGTTGACCTGTATTCATTTGGAAATTGCAATTATTAAATATAATAAAGTAACTCCAATGTTATCCTATGGAAGAGGTAGGTCTTGCAGTAGTGAAAAATGAGTTTAAGAGTTCTTCACTACTAGAGCATGTAAAACTAAAAAAGTACATGTGTAACTTTTTAAATACTCTGCACCCTGCTCTCTGGGCTGTCCAGGGCCTACCCTACAGGGTAACATAGGTATTGTGGCAGGCCTGAGACATGTTGAAAGCCCTACTTAGGTGAAAGGCACGATCAGTGCTGGAGGCTCACTAGTATAATTCAATTTGTAGGCCCTGAGCATAGGTAGTACCACTTTTCAAAGGACTTATAATTAAATTAAATATGTCAATTAAGTATAAGTCAATCTAACATATTATAAGGACAGTGCACAACCACCTAAGCACTGGTTAGCATTAGTAAAGTGTGCAGAGTCCAAAGGCCAGCAAAAACAAAGTCAGCAAAATCAGGAGCTCAGAAGGCAAAAAGATAGAGGGAAAACCACACCAAAGATACCAGGTCTAAGTCTAGGAGTGCAGCTGTATTTCTGTTTTTAATGCTAAGGTGTCATTACAATCCCCTCCAAAGAAGAGGAGAGTATTGTTAGCCTCAGTGTAAATCTATTAAAACTCACTGCATAGGCTATCTAGATATGAATGCCATCAGCTGACACCCCTTCCCTTAATCTAAGAGGAGAACTTCTTAGAAAGACAATGCTGTAATATGTCACCCAGTAAAATATCAATTGGTGCCAGTAGTTGACATACTGATAATCATGTAACAATTTAACTCCATTGCCTTGTGCTTCTTAATTGTATGAGATGGGGTTTGCCATATGTATGTGCCAGCAGGAAATGACTAGGCAGTGGACCAACATGCATTGCTGATGTTGGCACACTGATGCTGTGGCTGCCATTTTGAGGTGGGCAGCCAGGCAGAGTGTGTGTCACAAACTCAGGGCGGGGGCATTCTTTGTGAAGATACATTTGAACTTGATGTGTGGCATGTTGTTAAGATAAATATTCCTATAAGGAGGAGTTCCTCTACATTGAGTGCAACTGTATTACAAAATGGGCTTGAACTTCTGCTACTGCATAACCCATCTACACACCACTCAGAAAATAAATGAGTTATATTTAATGGTATTTGTTATTTATTCGTACAAAATATGTTTTTAATTAGGCGATGCCTTTCAAGTATTGGTAAAAATAGAAACACAAATGGTTGGCACTAGGTCCAAACCCAATTGGGTTTTAATTATCTTTTCCAAGATGTTTGCATGTCAAGATATCAACAACAACAATATTGACTTGCAATATTAATGACGGCAAAATATCAGCCTGTATATTACCATCAAGGTAAGCATATATCTGGGAATAAATATTTACTGTTCTAAATCTGACTAGACACTACCTTGCAGTCAATATTGTTGGAGATCGACCTCAATTCGAACAAACAGAAAATATATTCTTAACCACTTCAATGGACAATTGAGGCACCACATAAAGAAATTATTTGAACGACTATTGAAAAAGATTGCGATACTGATTACAATACAGAATTTAGTCATGACAAAAACACTGGGGGATTTTGGGTTACCAGCAAAGTTCTGCCAATAATTTGACAATACCATGGCTGAAAGATTGGTGCTAAAGTAGGAAGAAGTGGCCATTTGGGGGGTCCTCTCATTGTCAGTTTGGTGAGCCAGGGCAATAACAGTTCCCAAGCTAAGATGAGACAAGCCAGATTAGAAAGTGTACAGACCTATTTCCAAGCTGAATGTCCACTTCAAAATATTCAGCAAGGTGTTGGAAGTGGCAATGTGGGGTTATAACACAATTGGTACATGCAGACCAAAAAAGCTCTATGCCCTTTCCAAAATGGCCACAAACGTTCAATGACTGAGATGTGAATAATGTCATGTGGCAGATACCGTGTATAAATTCACAGTGGGGTCTCAAGATGCCACAAAGGTATTCAACCCAATCAGATGGTCAGTTAGGTTTACAGTATTGCAATATGTGAACTGTAACAATACTGAGAAAAAGAAAAGGAAGCATGGTGGCAGGGGAGTGAGTAACACAGGCACAAGCTAGAACTGCACCCTTTCGCCATTTCTATTTGATGTGGTGGTTGTGCTGTTGACAAGCTTATTGTGCAGGAACATAGAGCACTGTGGCTAATGGCTGGCTTACCCTGGCCATATAGTGTCACTTTATGCTGTTGTCACAGAATCCTAATTGAAATGTTTTGGGCTCTGTTGTGGGCCTCAAAATAAACTGGCATGAGTCTGTGTTTTGCTCTCTAGGTATTTTACAGAATCAGAATTCTGATTGACTACTGGTTCTGACCGTTGTAGTGGTAAGTGGACTATTACGATATTGAGATATTCCATACATAGAAGAGGTTACGAGCATTGAGTTGTTGTATAGCAGTTGGTGAACTTGGTAAATTTATTTGTGTCGCCTTGCCTGTGATAGGCCGAGTGACCTTGGTTAAAATGGCCAAGTTGCCATACTATTTATGCATACTTTAGGGATGTGTTTGCACTTACTCTTAGGAAATATTCAAAAGACTGGAGAGATTGTTGAGCAAACTGGTGTGGTCCAACTTCCACATCAATGTAAAGAGGAGGCGCTGAGCTCTAAGCTAATAAGCTATAAAAAAGGCATCTTCTATATTGTTAGACAGGTCACCTTCAATATCTGGTGGACAGGCTGAAGAAGCGTATATGCATTGTCTTTAGAGGGAATGCACAAAAAGGTCTCCCATGTTAGATGCTGTATTACATTACTGTGATTGGCGATTCCCTCCCTTACTTGATATGGTTAGCGAGCACCCCTGGAAATCAGTCCTGGTGAAAAAATTGGGAGCTGTGCAGTTTGAAGAAGAAGCACTGCTGTGGTTTGTGACCTATTCCCAGATAAGCTCTTGCAATATAGACAAATCAGATAGGCTGAGTGGGAACTGCATGTTGAATAATAACATGCTCCTGAGTGTGAAGTTGAAAACTATTAACAATGTTCTAATGATGTTTAATGTTATGACAGTTCAGTTTTTACAACATCTAAGTGTGAGAAATTGGGTTGCTGGTTGAGGAGGGTGTGAGCCCTGGTCAGGCAACAGCCACAATCCCTTGCAGGGTGAACCACAAAAAGTCACTAAAATAGCCTGTGCTTAACAATTGTTAGCTTGACACAAAAAGCAGTAAGCCGTAACTTAGAGGCATGCATAAAGTATTTATGCTGCATTCAATCAGTAATAAAGTGAAAACACCATACAAGAAAAATCCCAAACCAATTTAGAAAAACAGAGTAAATGAGAAAAAATATTTGACACCAAAATTATAAAAATCCAATCAGTAGAACCGGAGTTATGAATGTTTAAAGTTAAAGGTTCAAAATATCACCTAAAAGATAAAAGTGCCAACTTCGGGCATCTGGTCACACTAGACCGAGGCAAATTCAAAAGTAAAGAATGACTGCAATGAAGCGCAGGTCAGATACTAATGAGAGATTGGACCCGGTCAGCGCTTATCTACGGAGGTATTTTTATCTTCAGACTTAGGGCCTGATTATGAGACTCGCAGTCTTAAGACCACCAGCCTCACGGTTGCAGTTAGAACAGTCTCTGCTGTGGTTGTCTGACCACCACATTACTGCCCTGGTGGTCAGACTGGCAGGGTACCACCGTCTCCACTGGGATCAGTAATCCCAACGGGCTGACGGTGGCAGAGGTAAGAATCAGCCTGGCTGATAATGACCTGGTGCTCCACCAGCCTTTTCATGGTGTCATCACTGCCATGAAAAGGCTGGTGGAGAACAGGTGGAGGGGGCCACAGGTGGCTCCTACACTGCCCATACACTTGGCTGTGCAGACAGTGAGCATTGCGATCATGCTGTGGCACCCTGTGGGAGCACTATTGCCGCTGGCTCGATTATGAGCCGGCGACAATGCTGCTGCCAGTTTCCCACTGCTCTGACGGGTGGAAACCTTGGTTTCTGCCTGTAAGCCTAGCGGGAAAGTTGTAATGGGCCCAGCTGGGAGGTAGCCAGCATGGCGGCAACCTCCCCATCACAAATTTGGCAGATGGGTTATCCCATTTGCCAAACTTGTAATTAGTCCCTTAGTTGCCAAAATGAAAGTCGAACATCTCCAGCAGGAGGAAGCAAAAGACTGTAGCCAAAGACAGTTCCATGAGTTTGGATACCCTTTTGGAAAAGGACTGCTGAAACGGATTTGCTGCTGTAGAGAAAAGGTTGCGGGAGAAGATGCAAAGTCGATCGGACCAGAGATGCACCTCGGGCGGACAGGTGAGCAGGTTGGTCCCGGTTGCCTCCTGATTCTCAGGGCACTTTTTGGCCAAATTTTGTCTAAGTACTCAGTTTGGGAAAATAGCCATTTGGACACTGTTAGCACCACAACCAATGGTCCAGGAGTGGATGGAGACCTCTTGGGGGTGGGGTTAGGACTCACTTAGACTGGGTCCAGATGCATATTCAAGATGGTGGGAGCTCGTTATGTCCCTGTGGCTCTAAACAGGATGCCAGCTAACTATCCCTTGGAGTCACTTCTGGAAGTCTTGGGTGCTGATGAAGATTCAGGGTTTAACCTCTGATGGTTCAAGGTAGGCTCCAGGCAGCACAGCAGGTCTTTTCAGGTACAGCAGCAGTCCGTCAGAGTGCACAGCAGGTCACAGCAGTAGACAGCCATCTGGGAGGCCTTTTGTGGGTCTAGTAGTGAACTGAAGAGTGGGTCAGGGAGACCTATGTTTATATCCTGCTGCCCTGCTCTAAGTAGGTGGGAGACGTTTGTGGATAGGTTCTTTGAGAGACTTGGAATTTTCTGCCTCCTCTGCCTTGGCTCCAAGTTGGATCCCATGACAATACAGGGTTGTAAGCCAATTGTGAGGAGACAGGACACAGCCTATTCAGGTGCAAGTGGAGCTGTGCTCAGCTCCGCCCACATCCTTCGGGTTGATGGTTCAGCTAATCCCACTATTCTGTGACTGTCTGGGAGGAATTCACAAAGTCTGACAGCTACATCCAGTGATGTGACCCAAGACAGGCAGGCGACACAAAGGGCAGGAAAATGCCAACTTTCTAAAAGTGTCATTTTCAAAATTGTAATGATAAATTTGACTTTACCATTAAACAGGGTCTATCATTACAATCCCATAGGTACTGAACATGACATATCTTCCTCCTCTCATTTAGGAACTAAAGCTTGTTAAATGTAATAAAGAATCCACAATATCATCCTATGGGAGGGATAGGCATCACAGGAGTGAAACATTTATTTGGCAGTTTTTCACTACTACGACATGTAAAAATGAAAAGTACATGTCCTACTTTTTAATTACACAGCACCCTGCCCATGGGCTACCCAGAGCCTTCCTTAGGGAGTGCCTTGTATGTAATAAAAGGGAAGCTTAAGGTTTGGGAAGGGGTTTGAAATGACAAGTCGACATGGCAGTGGAACCATGCATTCAGGCTTCAATGGCAGGCCTGGGGCATGTGCTATTTAAGTGGGTGGCACAATAAGTGAGGTAGGCTTACGAATAGCATTTACTTTACAGGCCCTGTGTATATGGTATACCACTCTACAAGGGACTTAAAAGTAAATAAAATATGCCAATCAAGTATATACCAAATCAAACTAATGTTTAGGGGAGTTAGCACAAGCACATTAGCACTGGTTAGCAGTGGTAAAGTGCACAGAGTACTAAGACAAACAGAAGCGAAAATACAGAAAAATGGAGGCAAGCGGGCTCAATGTTCGGGGGAAGGACACCCTAGGGCTGACAAGTCTAACACAAAGGTTGTGGAAGGCAGTTAAGACAGATGTAGTTACTTCCCAGTCAGGGTGACCAGAACTACCAAGCTGAAGAATAAGCTAATTTTAGCATATGGGGGAAACAGAATCAATCTGTATCTAACAGTCGGAAAAGACATGCTTAAACTTGCATTGAGGGTTATTTCTAAGTAGGAAGGGGATATTGATACCATGGAATTTGCTAAGATATATGTGCCTGCAGAAAGGTATCCTTGAACACTAAGTTCCAGCTGTTGCAGCTCAAAAACCTGCATAGAATTTGCATGGCCTAGTCCTGCTGTACAAGTTTATTGATCGAAATGTCTGCTGTATTTACTATGCTGTTGACTATATTTCACTTGTAATGCTGTGAATGAGACATCCTTCGTGTTTTGACAGAGTACTCTGTCCGCTGTAGGTGTCCCAAAAGCAGAGAGGTAGCCTTCTGCCATGTAACGTGGAAGTACCCCATGACTGTGGAGGACTGGGAAGAAGTGCTTAACAAACTACTAATATTTCTTGGATGATTGTTTGATAGGAATGGTGTCTAAACCAAAACGCAATAAAGATAAAACATAAAACTGTGCTCTTAATGCTGGATCTGGCCAGGCGATGTATTACTATTACTAGATAGGAAGCAAACACAGGAAATTAGGTAATGGTATCCGACATGAAAGAGAGGTTAGAAGCAGTGGCTGTGTAAAGTTCATAACAGAGCATTGATAAAGATGATAAATGGTTGATTACCTGAGATTGATACTACCTTCTGAATACACAAGCTTTGTATGTTGTGTTGTCACTGCCGTTTGCCTCTGTTGTGATTTGCTTTGATAGCTGTGATGAAGTAAAATTGAAAAACATCTGTTAAAGAGGCATAAAAAAATTCACAATAAATGTCATAGATCTATATTTAAGTAAATGTTGTTCTCAACTACAAGTACGGCTTTATGGAATTACTAATTGATCAGAACAGTGGTTTGAAATGGGGAATCTGAGCATTTGAGGAGTGGATGAACACATAGGAAATACAAGAGGGAGGAATGGGAAGAGGACAAAGGCAAGAAAAACAATAATAAAGAATTGGTTAGAGTGGCAGACATGATCTTGGTGGAATTATAAATCTCCATTACAGCTTGTTCTTTCCAATCATGGTGAAAAGTTTATTTCAAAACATGTATTTCTCCTTGAAGGTAATTTAGCAGTAAGTGTGAGAAAGTGGATTATTAATTGGGTCGAATGGTAGTCCTCCAAAAGTAATTATGCCACCATTCCTGGTAGGTCTGCTAAAGGTGTCAGTAGGTTAAACTTCAGCTCAAACCCTGATAGCTATGGCACAGAGCAGACAGGTTTAACGTAAGAAAATGTGTAAAGCATTCACAAGTACCGAAACAAAAAGTTGAAAACATTACACAATACAATTCCCAGTCCAATTTATCAAAATAGAGAAGATTTTAATGAAGAGAATGACGCCAAAATTATTAAAATCCAAAAAGGGGAAACATCAATATGAATTTTTAATGTTTTAAATGAAAATATCACCAAAAAGCAAAAAGCACCAATCATGAGCAACTGGTCACGATAGACTGGGAAAACAATATGTTTTCAGGCTGACCGTGAGAGAACCTGGGCTGGCAATAAGGATCAGGTTCATACCAGTGGAAAAGTTATCCTCCCACATCAACAACCTCTAGGGAAAGCAGACAGTGTGCTGGCGTCGAGAGACGAGGCCTCTTTCAGCTTTTGTGTTCCTGTAGATTAACAAGAGGTCAGCCAAATATCCCTATGAATCTATTCCTTTATCCTGGTACAACTGGAAGCAGGTCCAGCCCTTAGGGTTCCCCCCCCCCACTGGTCTCAACAACAGGTGCAGTCCTTTTTCTGGCTTCCCCAGGTACAGTAGTGCTCTGAAGAGGGCACCCAGGGGTGCCACATTTATGCTCGACACTAGCCGGTGGGTGGGGGTGACTCCTAGCTCCTCTGTAAGCAATGGGGAATAAGTTCCTAGGGTAACCCTATCCACATTTGCAGCAGTTCCTGTCTTGCCTACTACAAACAATTCCACAGTGTCACTCTCTATCTAAAACCAAGATAGCAGTACCTTTCTTCTCTTGTGCAGAGCTCCTGTGGCCACCACAGAAGTGTGACCAAGGAAAGGTAAACCCCCTCCACTGCGGTCACTCAAAACTGGTTCTGGGAGAAGTTCCTACCCCATTGGGTTTGGTGCCCTGCTGGCTAACGGAACAAAAGAGTGTGCCGGTCCATGTATTAGCTGCATCTCCCTGTGGCAAGGGAGGCCTCTATGAAGATAATTAACTTCCTGGGCACTGTAAAGATGTTATCCTGTCAGGGGAACAGAACACCCTTCATCTACCCAAGGCCTTTATCTCATCTCTGGGAGCAATTTCACACCTCATTCAAGGAGCTATTCAGCTCATGGGTGACAGCTTAAAGCTCATGCAAATGGGCTTCTAGAAACTTTAGACAAGCAAAATATTTAAAAAAAATGCCTTTTGTAAAATATTTAGTGTAAATCCAATTTTACCAATGAATTTGATTTCTAGTAAACATTTTTAAAAAGTCCAAAAATTACCTTTTTAGCTGGATCATAGGTGAAGAAAACATACATTTTCATTTTACCTGCAAATGATTTCATTTGGAACAACTAATCCTGCTGCAGTGTAAATAGCTTTTGGACATAATGAGCCTGAAGAAGTTTTTAGAACATCACAGCTATAGGATGCAACACATATTAGCAGATAGAGTTACTTATTATGTTGAAGATACTTATAGAAAATGGAATGAAGAAATATTGGGCAACTCGTGGGATTATTTGCACTCCTGTTGTGTTTATTGACTTAGACCAATAATAATAGTGTGAGATCCTATGTCAAACATGTTGGGATAGTGATGGTTTATTCTTTGAAGTGGGATGCCAAATAACCAGAAAAGAGTGCCCCTGTACTCACAGATTGAGTGAATTTGGTGAAAGTCGTGATCTGGCATCGCTTGATAATGAGAAATGTTTTATTTGGTGTGGTGGGATTTGTTCTAATTCAAGTTAAAACCCATGGAATGACTCCTAGCTAGGAACAAAATGGATAGAATAATGCAGCTACAGAGCATCCTCCATCTAGACATGTTCTTTCCCATCTGTGCCACTTCCATGCAAAACTGGGCCACGTATGATGTCTTATGCCTCTGCAACAATTTAAAATGATTATTTGAAAATGTGATTGATCAGAAAACAATAATTTACAATCATGGGTATTAATCATGGGGGTTTTGATTATAATTTATTTATGTGCAAATGAAAACAAAATGGTAGTGTCAGATCTTCTGATTGACATTCTCTGGGTTCCCAAAGGCATAAAACATGTCATGGATACCCTTTCGCAATCAAACATATTATTCTTGGAGATGTGAATTCAAAATTGCATGTCTGACTTTTCAATGTTAATATCTCTACCATAACTCATATTTTACTTTGTGAGAATTGCCATGGACAAATCATGGCAATTCTTATTTGTTTCATAATTTCAGCGGTCTGTATGGACTATACCATCAGCTGAATCAACTTGACATGCCTTTGCTGTTACACTGAACTCTGCAAATAAATGTGCAAATTGTACAATTGAGTTTTTGAGTCTAATATTGAAACAATAGAGGCATTTTGCAGTTTTTAGAAATTTCATGTACTAGTTGTAGTGTCAAATGCCTGTCTCAAAGACGTCCACAGAGCTGGTCCTGTTTCAACAAAACATCACCACCCACCTCCTTTGTAAGCCAGAAAACATTAAAAGTCCCTTGTTAGAGGAAGTGAAGAGCATCTCAGATCACAGGTTGTAGTGCAGACTAAGATTTGTTATTAAGTAGGATGGAGGTCTATTCAAAATAAACACATGCAGCAAGCTTTGGCAAAGCAATAGGTCTCACCTATTGGCTTTGTCAGTGTGTTTTATCCATGTTGTACACTAGCGTGGTTGCTGTTCAGCATTGCTAAAGGTTAGTGGTGTAGAGTAGATTGGCGTAGACTGGAGCAAAGTGTCACAGATTGGAGTGTCATGGACTGGTATTGAGTGGAGTGGCGTAGAGTATCATGAACTCACATTTAGTGGTTTGGAGGGTTGTGGAGTGGCTTATAGTGGAGAGGAGTGTTGTTAAGTGGTGTAGACTGGACTGGAGAGATGTGGAGCTGCATAGACTGGAGAGGAGTGTCTTAGACTTTCATAGACTGGAGTGTCATATAGTGCAGTGGAGTATAGCGGAGTGTCCTGGAGTAGAGTGGAGCAGAGTGGAATGGAGTGGACTAGAGTGGAGTGGACTAGAGTGGAGCAAAGAGTCATAGAGTGGAGTAGAATGGAGTGTAATGGAGTAGACTGGAGTGTCATGGAGTTAAGTAGAGTATCAATGAGTAGATTGGAGTGTCATACAGTAAAGTGGAGTAGAGTGGCATAGAGTGGAGTAGAATTGCATAGGCTGGAGCAGAGTAGGGTGGGGTAGAGTGAATTAGAGTGCTGTACAGTGGAGTAGAGTAGAGGAGAGTAAAGTGTTGTTGAGTTGAGGACCGTAGAGTGGCATAGAGTGCCATTGATTGGAGTAGAGCATCATAGAGTGGAGTGGCAGAGATTGGAGGGTTTTGGAGCAGTGTAGAGGGGAAAGGAGTTTCAGGACATGGCTTAGAGTGGACTGAAGGGTTGTGGAGTGGCATACAATGGAGAGGAGTGTCTTGGACTGTCATAGAGTGGAGTGTCGTAGATTGCAGTGGAGTAGAATGAAGTGTTCTGGAGAAGAGTGGAGCAAAGCAGAATGGAGTGGCATAGAGTGAAGTGGAATGGCCTAAGTGGAGGGAGGGGAATGGCATAGAGTGGAGTAGAGTGTCATGGTGTAGAGTGGAGTGCTGTAGAGTAGAGTACAGTTTCAATGAGTAGAGTGAAGTATCATAGAGTACAGTGGAGTAGAGTGGTGTAGAATGGCATTGAGTGGAGTACAGTAGGGTGGTGTGGGGAGGA
This sequence comes from Pleurodeles waltl, assembly GCF_031143425.1. Classification (NCBI taxonomy): domain Eukaryota; kingdom Metazoa; phylum Chordata; class Amphibia; order Caudata; family Salamandridae; genus Pleurodeles; species Pleurodeles waltl. Next base: position 918,112,064 of record NC_090446.1, on the reverse strand, counting down.
GAGGAGTAGAGTGCTGTAGAGTGGAGTAGAGTGGCTTAGAGTGGAGAAGAGTGGAGTAGTGTGACATATAGTGGAGTAGAGTGGCATTAGGTGGAGTAGAGTAGGGTGCCATAGAGTGGAATAGAGTTGTGTAGAGTTGGGTAGAATGTCATAGAGTGGAATGTCATAGAGTGGAGTGTGATAGAGTGGAGTGTCATAGAGTGATGTGTCATAGAGTGGAGTAGTGTAGAGTGGAGTGGCCTAGAATAGAGTAGAGTGTCATAGAGTGAGTAGAGTATAGGGGTGTAGAGTGACATAGACTGGAGTGGTATAGAGTGGAGTGAAGTTACATAGAGTGGAGTGGTGTAGAATGTCATAGAGTGTAGCAGTGTAATGTGGAGTGGATAGGTGAATAAAGTGAAGCGACATAGAGTAGAGAAGAGTAAAGTGTTGTAGAATGGAGGGGTGTGGAGTGGTGTAGAATGCCATAGAGTATACAGTGGAGTGGCAAAGAGTGGAGTAGAAGTGTCATAGGATGGAGTAGTGTGAAGTGTCATGGAGCGGAGTGTTGTAGAGTGGGATGCCATAGAGTGGAGTCTCAAAGAGTTGAGTGCGATAAAGTGGAGTGAGATAGAATGGAGTGTCATGGAGTGTCATGGAGTCAAGTGTCATACAGTGGGGTGTTTTACAGTGAGGTGTCATAGAGTGGAGTAGAGTGGAGTGGCGTAGCATAGAGTGAAGAAAAGTGTCATAAAGAGAAGTAAAGTAGAGTGGCGTAGAGTGTCATGGAGTGTCATGGAGTGGCAAGGAGTGTTGTAGAGTGTTGCAGACTGGAGAAGAGTAGCATAGAGTAAAGTAGAGTTTTGTAGAGTAAGGGGAGCATAGGGTGGAATAGGATGTCATAGAGTGGAGTATCATAGAGTGGAGGAGCATAAAGTGGGGTGTTGTAGTGTGTCACAGATTGGCATAGAGTGGAGTGTTGCAGAATAGAGGGTCATAGACAATAGGGTCATAGATTGATGTAAAGTGTCATGGAGTAGAATGGAGTGGCATAGGTTGTAGTGGAGTAAAGTGGTGTAGAGTGGAGTATAGTGGAGCGATGTATAGTGAAGTAAAGTGGTGCAGAGTGGTGTAGGTTGGCAGAGAATGTTGTATAGTGGAGTGTCGTAGAGTGGAGATGTATAGAGTGGAGTGTTGTAGAGTGGAGTGGAATAGAGTGGAGTGGCATAAAGTGGAGTGGGATAGAGTGCATAGAGTCATAGAGCGGAGCGGCATGGAGTGGAGTAGAGTGGCCTAGAGATAAGTGGCATGGTATGGCGTACAGTGTCACACAGTGGAGTGGTGCAGAGTGACATAAAGTGGAGTAGAGTGGCGTAGAGTTGAGTAGTGGGGAGTGGAGCAGAGCGTCATAGTAAGGAGTGACGATGAGTGGAGGGGCCTATGGTGGAGTGTCAAAGATTTGCATAGCATAGAGTGGAGTATAGTTTTATAGAGTGGTAAAGCGTGAAGTGTCTAAGAGTGGAGTAAAGTCATGTGGAGTATATTACAGTGGAGTATTATAGATTGGCATAGAATGTCGTAGAGTGGAGTTTCATAGAATGTCATGCAGTAGAGTGGAGTAGAATGGCATAGAGTGTTGTACAGTGGAGTGTTATAAAGTGGCGTAGAGTGTTGTAGAGTGAAGTGTCATAGAGTACCGTAGAGTGGATTATAGTGGTGTGGAGGGTAGTAGAGTGAAGTGGAATAGAGTGTTGTTAGAGTGGCATAGAGTGTTGTAGAATGGGGTGTTGTAGAGTGGGATAGAGTGGAATGGTACAGAGTGTCATAGAGTGGTGTAGAGTGGAGTGGCATAAAGAGTTGTCGAGTGGAGGGGCATGGAGTGGCATAGAGCATTGAAGAGTGGTGTTTCATATAGTGGGGTAGAGTGGAGTGGTATGCACTGTTGTAGAGTGGCGTAGTGTGGAGAAGCGTAGAGTGGAGTGGCATAGAGAGGAGTAGAAAGGCCCAGAGTGAAGTGGCATAGAGTGTTATATAGTGGAGTGGCATAGAGTAGAATTGCATACAGTATCATAGAGTAGAGTGGCGTAGATTGCATAAGGAGGGTGTGGAGTAGAGTGCCATAGAGTGGAGTGGTTTAGAGAGTGGTGTAGAATGGTAGTGTGTCATAGAGTGAAGTGGAGTAGAGTGGAGTTGGATAGAGTGTAGCATTGCAGAGTGGAGTGTCATAGAGTAGAGTGTTGTAGACTGGAGTAGAGTTGCCTGGAGTAGTGCAAAGGGAGGTAAAGTGGAGTGGCATAGAGTGGGGTAGAGTGTATTAGAGTGAAGTGGCTAAGAGTGGAGTAGAGTGTCATAGACTGTCATTGAGTGGAGTAGATTGGAGTGTCAGAGTGTGATAGAGTGGAGCAGAGTGGAGTAGAGTAGTCTGTTGTAGAATGGAGTAGCATAGAGTGAAATGCAGTATAGTAGAGTGGTGTAGAGTGGACAGAGTTGCTTAGAGTGGAGTAGCATGGAGTACAGTGCTTTAGATAGGAGTAGAGTGGAGTAAAGTGGTGTTGAGTGGAGTAGAGTGGCATAGAGTGAAGTAGAGTGGAATAGAGTAGAGTGAATAGAGCGTCATAGAGTGGAGTGGTTTACGGTGTTGTGGAGTAGTATAGAATGTACTGGCATAGAGTATCATAAATTGGGGTGTAAAGTGGCATAAAGTGGAGTAGAATGGCATAGAGTGACTAGAGTGGCATAGAATGGAGTGGCATAGAGTGTCATGGATTGGAGTGGCATAGAGTGTAGTAGCATAGAGTTTCATAGACTTGAGTAGTGTCCAGTGGCATAGAGTGGAGTAGGGTGTTGGAGAGTAAAGTGGCGCAGAGTGGAGTATGCATAATGTGATAGTAAACTACCATTACAGACAACACATTTTCAGTTGAAACAACCACTACATTTGCACAGACATACATGTTTACTGATAAAACTATATGGCACACAAACAATAATGTGTGGAAGTGGCATCACCTAGTGTATTGGTATATTTTGATCGTAATAAAATATTTCTTTCCAGCACAATTCAGAATTACAAAAAGAGTGCTCAATTTGTGCTTTCCTATTTCTGACACATTCTGAAATATTTGCACAGTTCATTTACAGACATTTAAATTTTGTTGTGTGCTGCAAAAACACATTTCCTTTCACACACCCCGATATTCAGGTAAATCCTCTCAATTTGTCAGAGTAAGGAAAGTAAACTTCCATGGAAGATAGAGCCCGAAATTTGACCTCTGTGCAAATATGACAAGAACTAAATATACAGCCTGTTTACAGAAAGGAGCACTTGTGGAAGGATACAGTAAACAGGCTATACTCCACAGGCCGGACAAAGACATTCTGGACAGCCTAAAAGAAATGCATAAACCAGCTAAAAGAAAACAAGCAACTGTGAGTTATAAAACACAAAGCCAATGGTAAGCAATGGGCAGAATGCATTCCCAGGGAAGCTTTCAGAATGTCCTCATGAAGTCTTTAGCAAACCAGACATATGCCCTGTATGGTAGGCTTCAATCTACAATGTTGTAATGTGATTGTTAGAGAGCTCACTTCCGTTCAGTTTTGAGATTTGTGTACTATCAAAGGGAGTTCCCAAGGTTTTCATTTTGCAGCTCAGATACGTGACACTTAGACGTCTATAAGTCATAGGCTAAATGTACTCAACTTACAATACGTGCTTAGCTTTTCACCAAAGGCATCATGCCCCAATGTCGGCTGAAAGTAAATCGCAGTTCTCTTTAGGAAACCCAAATAACCGTCGAAGCTCAAGATCTGTAGGCAGTGAGTACAAGGGCCAGTGATACGAATGTGGATTTTCACTGAACCCCACCATATATAGGAAGTGAGACATGCAATGTCCAGTGTTCTTGATGTCCATATATATTGTAGGCGAGATCTAGGTATCTGAAAGCACACATACATCGGACCGAAACATATGCAGGCTGTGAGGCATGAAAGGGCGAGACGTGTGTGCAAATACGAAATACGGAACCCTAACGTATCCCGAATCATTTCCTTTGCTCAGAGTTGGAGAACAATTTCAACATTCAAGCAGACGCGGACAACTAAAGCCTTACAATCTATAATTTAGTCTTCTGGCATCATAATATTGAGACAGCTTATTAGCGGATAAATGCCACGTCGAGTTTCTCAGCAACAACCCAGCTGCCTGACATAGGAAGATTCTAAACACCGAGGTTTGGAAACTCCACAAATGCCATGTGAATCATAAATCAACATAGCAGCTTTGGGGGGGATCTACTCACGCCCCCTGCCCCAGCATGCTCACCACCGTCCTTCACAGCCGCGGCTGTGGGACGCTGCCCTCTCTTGTGCTGCCAGCATTGATGTTCCTGGCGCTCACCGATGCGCACTCTTTCTCTTTGAGCCGTGATCTCCTTCTTGCCATCTGAAGCCAATTTACCAAGATTTAAAATAAATATACTACCAAAAAGCTTTAGATTTTGTGACAGTCATATTACATGCAAGGAAACTACTCCGTTTTAAAGCCCTGGCGCTGGTGTTCTTCTAATAGGCAGAATAAGATTTTACTCAGGGAATCTCTTCATCTAAAGTTTTTATTTTAAACCTCCCGATATGGAAAATATCGCAGATAATTAGGCTACCAGATATTTTTTTCTGTCTGGAGCACTGAAAATATTCCCACTAATTAGCAGGAGCTGAACGGTAACGCAACGATGTGTTGCTGTTATGCCGCAGGTAATTGTCAGAAATATATGGCCGCCACTATTTGGGTATGTTATTTCCTCAAATTAAACATTTTCCAAATATTGCAGAATGATTACCGACTAGGTTACTATGACCCCACTCATTTCCGAAATGTTCCAAGAATATTTTCTATCTTGTGCCTAATTTATGATAGTCTTGACTTTGGTGCGGTAGTCATTACTATCTGAAATGCCCATTGCCTTATCAGGAGGGCAGATGGGTGGATGACAGAACTGTGCACTCCTTTAGCACTATTTGACGTTTTGTGGGTCACGTAAAGAACACATTTTGCATTTTTTGAAGCATACATTGGATGGTCAGCTTAAAGGGACAGATTTAAGACAAGATACAGATAAACAACACGGCAAGTGTAGAGACCAGACTAGAACGCTGACGCAAGGCTTCTCTTCCTAGAAATCTGTGTTGTTCCGCAGGGGAAATACAAGGGGCTGGCAAGCCACTGCCGTGGGGAAATATGAGACCGAAGCAGCTGCAAACAGCGGGCGTCTGATCTGTGAATGAAGATGTAAGACGAAAGGCCCGTGGCTCTTCCAAGTTGTGAAGCGCAGTACTACAATCCCGAGCGCACACATACACTCATTTTGAGTTTATTGTAAAACTCGAAGAGGCAAAATTGGAAATCGGCTTAAGCCATAAGAAGGATGTCAGAGGCAATAAAGTAGAAGATAGTTGGGGTGTGTGCTCGTCTTTCTAAAGGTAGCATTGGAGCATGTCCTCCCACTGGATGTATCGCTGAAGGTAGCAGTAATATGTGCTGTCGTGAGAGAAGCATTACCGGAGGTAGCAGTGGTGCATGTGCTCCCATTGTAGGTGCCTCCACTGGAGGTATATGCTGTTCCTAAGGGAAGCAGTATTGGAGGTAGCAGTGATGCATGTGTTCATATTGTAGGTGCCTCCACTGGAGGTATATGCTGTCCTAGTGGAAGCAGTATTGGAGGTAGCAGTGATGCATGTGCTCCTATTGTAGGTGCCTCCACTGGAGGTATATGCTGTCCTAAGGGAAGCAGTATTGGAGGTAGCAGTGATGCATATGCTCATATTGTAGGTGCCTCCACTGGAGGTGTGTGCTGTCCTGACAGAAGCATTACCAGAGGTAGCAGTGGTGCCTGCAGGCACATCTACTGAAGGTGTATGCCGTTGTGAGAGAAGCATTGCTGGAGGTAGCAGTGGTGCATGTGTTCCCATTGTAGATGCCTTCACTGGAGGTATGTGCTGTCCTGAGGGAAGCACTACTGGAGGTAGCAGTGATGTCTGCTGTCATGAGAGAACCATTGCCGGAGGTAGCAGTGGTGCATGTGTTCCCATTGCAGGGGCCTCCACTGGAGGTATGCGCTGTCCTGAGGGGAGCATTACTGGAAGTAGCAGTGGTGCATTCAGCTGCCTCTACTGGGGGTGTATGCTGTCATGAGAGAAGCATTACTGGAGGAAGCAATGGTGCATGCAGGTACCTCTACTGGAGGTAAGTGCTGTTCTGAGGGAAGCATTACTGAAGGTAGCAGTGGTGCATGTGCTCCCATTGTAGGTGCCTCCACTGGAGGTATATGCTGTCCTAAGGGAAGCATTATTGGAGGTAGCAGTAATGCATGTGCTCATATTATAGGTGCGTCTACTGGAGGTGTGTGCTGTCCTGAGAGAAGCATTACCGGAGGTAGCAGTGGTGAATGCAGGCACCTCTACTAAAGGTGTATGCCGTCGTGAGAGAAGCATTGCTGGAGGTAGCAGTGGTGCATGTGTTCCCATTGTAGGTGCCTCCACTGGGGGTATGTGCTGTCCTGAGAGAACCATTACTGAAGGTAGCAGTGGTGCATATTCTCCCACTGCAGGTACCTCTACTGGAGGTGTGGTGTCCTGAGAGAAGCATTACTGGAGTTAGCAGTGGTGCATGATCTTCCACTGGAGGCACCTCACTGCCGTTGTGTTATGCCCCGAGAGAAGCATTATTTGGGGTAGCAGTGGTGAACGCGCTCCCACTTCAGGCACCTCTATTGGAGGTGTGTGCTGTCCTGAGAGAATCATTACTGGAGGTAACAGTGCTCAATGTTTATCCACTGCAGTCACCTCCACAGAAGTGCTGTGCTGTCTTGAGAGAAGCATTACTGGAGGTAGCAGTGGTGCATGCAGGTACCTCCCCTCGATGTGTGTGCTGACCTGAGAGATGCATTACCAGAGGTAGCAGTGGTACATGTTCTCCCAGTACCATCCCACAAAAGGTGATAAAAAGAGTACCTGCAAATAATCTAAACCATTGGACATCGCTCGGGTAGCATCCCAGCCCACCGTTTTTTGCCCACTGTGCCACTCCAGATAGAGGCCTATCGTACGCAGATCAGTACTCTCCATGCCTAACAGTCAGGGGTTCTTTGTGGTACCTTCTGTGGTGAGCCCGGCCAGGCAGTTTGAGATGGACTGCTCCTATGAGGAGACAGGTCAATGCTCATTTAGGGCCTGGACATCATTACAGCTGCCAAAACTGTGATACACCCAAGGTAAAATAAATTCAAGTTTTTAATTTTCACATACGGTAAATTGTAAAGTTCACAAATAGTAGGGTTAACAACAGAGCATTACTAAGCTGCGATATCCTGTAATATAGTCATTAGCACTCACCTCCCTCCCACCAACGAGCATAGGGTGAAAACCTTACACTAACAGCAGAAGCATACAATACAAAAATTGAGAGCTGCCTCACAGTATGTAAACATTCATACCACTAAAACATCCTCAATCAGAGGGGTCAATGAGAAGGGTGCTGCAGAATAAGCTCACATTTATGAAATTGCCCAACTATAAATTTTCCTATTGAAGGACCAGCATAGATCTTTCTTATTAAGCACAGACAAAGGACCCAAAAGGAGTGATTCAATTTGTTAAAGCCACTCTTGTCACACAGAAAGTCATACCACCCATTGGCCTTATTCAGATGCCTCTAGATATCATTGTTTTCAGCCTATGGCCATCAGAAACATGTATCATATAACAAGGCGATTTACCTAAAATTCACATGAGACTTAATGATTTCTGTGATACAGAAACCTAGTCGCATAGCAAGGTATCTGTCTTTCTCAAGAATAATCGAATTGTACATAGAGACTCTCCAAAGACAGTTAGTTTTAGTTCTCCTCCGATTGTCATTTTTAGATCACAGCATCCCAGACAGCGCAGCTGTCTGGTTTGCTAAAGACATCTCTGGGACATTCAGAATGCTAACCTAGAAATGCATTCTTTCCTTTGCTTGCTATTGGCTTTGTGGTTTGTGAATCACATTTTCTTGCTTTGCATTTGCTAGCTTTATTTGTTTTAGGCTCTAGCGTGGGTTCCTACGTTCCCTTTCCCAAACCTTATTTACAGTACCCTTCCAAGTTCTCCCATCTGTAAACAGGCTGGTAAATCTTGTTCGCATCTCATCACATTTGATGTGCATTTAAAGACTGAGGTCAAATGTCAGGCGCTGTCTTCCAAAGGCTCTTGTTTGCTTTTCTTTCTCTGACTTCAAAGTGAGAGGATTTATGTGACAATCTTGCTGAATACTGGCGGTAAGAGAGATTTTTTTTAGCACATGACATTTAAAATAATTGTGTAAGTACTTCAGAATATATCAGAATTAGGAACACAAATGAAGCACATTTTTGTATTTCTGAAGTTTGTTTGAAACAAATAATTTAATATGATAAAAAAAAATCATTACACTAAGTGATGTAATTTGCACACATATTCGTCTGTGGATTGTATAGCTGTATTAGTAAAATGGAATGTCTGTGCAAATGTAATGGTCATTTCAAATTGAAAATGTGTTTTCTATAATGGCAGTGTGGTGCTACCACACCATGAATACTCCACACTACCCCACTCCACTCTAATCTGAAACACTCCACACCACTGCTCTACTCAGCACCATTCCACTTTATTTAAACCACTCCATGCCACTGCACTTTGCACCACTCCATTCTGTGCCACTGCACTCTACACCACTTTATGCTACTCTTCTCTACTACACCCTGTACCACTCTGCTCTCTGCCAATGCACTCTTTGTAACTATACTTTCCACCCCAGCACTCTTCGCCACTGTAATCTACTCTGCACTATTCTACTCTATGCCATTGTACTTTCTGCCACTCTGTAACACTGCACTCTACGCCACTGAACTCTATGCAAAAACACTCTATGTCAATGCACTTTACTCGGTAACACTCGACTCTATGCCCCTGCTCTCTGTGCCAATCAACTATACGCCACTCCAATCTATTCTAAACCACTACACTTTATGCCATTGCACTCCACACCACATTACTCTACGCCATTACACTCTGTCACTCTATGCAACTACACTCTATCCTGTACCACACCACCCTACACCACTTCACTCTACTCTGAAACAATCGACTCTATGCCACTGCACTCTACACCACTGACTTCCACTCTTCACCACTCCACTCTGTGTCACTGCACTCTATGCCACTCTAGTCTTAAACTCTGCACTCTACACCAATGGACTATACACAACTGCACTCTATGTCACTGCCCTCTATGCCCCTGCACTCTACTCTGCATCACTGTACTCCGTACCACTGTTCTCTACGTCACTCTACACCACTGCACTCTGACACTCTACAGCATTGTTCTCTCTGCCACTGAACTCTACATCACTCTTTGCTACACTAGTCCACTCTACACTACTCCACTCAATGGCACTGCACTCTAAGCCACTGCACTTCATGGCACTATACTCAACTCTGCACCACTTTATACTACTCCACTCTGCACCACTCTAAGCCACTGCACTCTATGCCACTTGACTCTACTCTGCACTCTACGCCACTGCAACCTATGCCACTCTACTCTACTCTACGCTGTGCCACCATCCTCTGCATCACTCAACTCTACACCACTCCACTCTGTACCATTCCCCACCACTCTGCCACTGCACACTAAGCCACTGTACTCTACTCCACCCTACTCTACTCTGTGCCACTGTACTGTGTGCTACTCCAATCTGCGCCACTCCACTCAGTGCCACACCACTCAGCATCACACCACTCTGCACCACTGCACTCTACTATGCACCACTCTAATCTATGCCACTACATTCTATGATGCTGCATTGTACGCCGCTAAATTCAATGCTGCTTCACTCAGTGCCACTGCACTCTACGCCACTATACTCTGCAACACTCTGCACTAGTGCACTCTACACCAGTCCACTTCACTCCAATGCAACTCCAGTGTGTACCACTCTACACAACTCCACACTATGCCACTCCAATACACAACATATTCTCCCACTCCACTCTACAACACTCCACTCCATTCTTCACCATTCCACTCTCTGCCACTCCAAGTGGAGACGTGTGGCACAATGGTTAGAGCGGCAAACCCTGATGCAGCGATCTGGCCCAGGACCATGGTTCAATTCCCGCCTGGGGGGGTCTTGGGCTTCAATTCCCTTGGACCAAAAAATTCTCGTCTAGGTACCTAATCTAATTAATGGGTCCCACTCTGAACAATAGCTTACTTAAATCTCCACAACAGCCCTGCCAGCACTTGGATGCCTGGCTTCACCCTGGGGTTGCCCAGGAGTGGGTGCCTCACAGAGAAAAGCCAGGAGGGGTTCCACAGTGGTATGCATACAGTGCCTTGAGACCCTAACGGGTGAGAAGTGCGCTATACAAGTGCAAAGTTTTACATGCCACTCTCCCCTACACCACTATTAGCCATGATGAACAACAACCATGCTGGTTCACACCATGACTAAAACACACTGGCAAAGCCAATAGCTCTTCAACAGGCGAAACCTATTACCTTTGCCAATGCTTGTTATTCTTCCGATGTCTGCATCCAATCATAGCTTTAGCCCCTTCTTTGCTCCGTTTTCCCAGATCATGAAAAAACTCAGATCTTCTCTTCAACCTCCACCAAAATATGTGCCCGATTTCCCAGAACCTCATAAGACTGGTTTTCCCCCCTGACTTGTTTCCATTGTCTCATCTGACTTCTTCGAGAAGGCATCGCTGAACTTGAAACCACTCTAACCCAGTTCATCTTTGCCTTAAGGCCTTCTTTGGACCTTTGTCAGGGAAGGGCAATTTGGACAGTGCTTTCTATCATGGAACTGGGGGACTATGTGTGGTGTAACAACCACAGACTTCCGTGAAATCTAGGAAGGGACAAGGAATACTGGGAACACCAAATGCTGACTTTTGTCCATGGGATAGATCCCTAAGCTGAAATGGCACTCAGTGAATAAAATGCACTGAGGATTAGGATGGCTACCAGTGGCACGTGGGGCCCTTTGGGATGTGGGGTATGAAGCTTAAAGCTGTGCTAGGCCTGTTGAGTGGTCCTACATGGCCTTTTGGAGAGAGCAGATCCCTCTGCTCCTAGACCTAGCCCTCACTTTCTGGTTTGCTGGAACTGTGTTCTGGCCCCTGTGTCCTCTATCTAAAACACATGAATGTGTTCCAAAAGATATCACACCCCTCAAAAGCCTAGGAATCTGACTAAAGTCTAGCTGGGGCTAGTCATTTTGTGCTGGGCTATTTCAGTTCCATTTCGAAGCAGGAAGTAATTTAGATGCTGTGACCAAAGAATAGGCTCCCACATACTGAAGCTTGCAACCTAATAAAGCAAGGGCCACAAATTACAATAGATTGCCCATTATTACAAATAACAAATCCTAAAGTAACCCAACAATCTCTCTCTAACTTTCGTAATGCAGGTGAAAACATCAAAAGATGTGCTCAGGCTCCCACAATTTAGTTGAGTTCAATCTGTGATTCAATGTTTGATCTTCTGCTTCCAGAGCTATCTTGCACATGAAATGCAGACCAACCACTAAATTTGTTTGCATCCTTCCTTGACCTCTAGCTATTTCAGACACTCATTTCCTACCAACAAACACCTGTGAAATAAAAATTAATCCCACTCACAGATCCCCCTGCTGTGACTGCTGTAACCCAACACTGACTATTTAAAGGAACCTTCTCCAGACACGTCTTTTCACCACCTGTTAGAGCTGGCATCCTTGCTGTGGTTTCCCGCTAACTTTTTGCCTTTAGACCTCCTTTTTTGCTCACTTCATTTATGCTTGCCTTAGGACTCTGCACACTTTACCACTACTAACCAGTACTAAAGTGCTTCTGCCCTCCCCTTAAAACATGATAGAATCGGCTACACCCAATTGCCATATTTAATTTACTTGCAAGTACATAGTAAAGTGGCACTACCTGTGCCCAGGGCCTGTAAATGACATGCTTCTACTGGGCATGCAGTCCTGATTGTACCACCCAATTAAGTGGCACTTTAAACATGTCTCAGATTTGCCATTGCAGCCTGTGTGTTGTATTTTAACTGCCATTTTGACCTGGAAAAATAAACCTTTTGCCACACCCAATCCTTCCTTTTTAATATATATAAGTTGCCCCTAGAGTAGGCCTTGGACTGCCCAAATGGCAGGGTGCAATGATTTAAAAAGCAGGGCATGCACCTTTAAGCTTTACATCTCCTGGCCAAACACTTAAATTCAACTTTCACTACCTCAAGGACTACCTCTCCCATAGGATAACATTGGAGTTACCTTATTGCATTTCATAAGTGTAATTTCCAAATGGGAACAGTTTGACCAGTTCATGTTTGGTGTCTCTAGAATTCGAATTTAAAATTGTAACTTATGGCTAAGTTGGATTTTAGATTACAATTTTTAAAATGCCAGTTTTAGAAAACTGGCATTCTCTTGCCTTAGCCATTTGGTATCTGCAGCCTGTCTTCTCTCTGGGTAACATGATTGGGCATAGTTGACATTTGGCCTTTGTGTATTCCTCCTAGACAACCACACACAATGGGGAGCTTAGGTGTGACTGGATGGGCCATCACTAACAGGATGTGTGGGAGGAGCTGGGTCCAGCACCTCTTTCTTCTAAATAGGGTGTGTCCTATCTGCACACAAAGGGGTGCATACCCTCTTTAGTTGGTCTGGAGCCAGGAAGGCAGGGCCTCAGTGCACATCAAAGGCATGCCACTAAAAGCTTCTCCCCACTTCAAAGGCACAACTGTGTCTACATAGGTGACCTCAGACACCAACTCTTCAGTACACTTCTGGAACTGTGCAGGCTCTCCCAGGAAGAAGTACTGATGTGCTGTTACATTTACTGGCACTCTGCTGGACTGCTGTTCTAAAGGAACTGCTGCCCTGCTGTGATGGCCTGCTGCTTCTTGCCCGTGGAAAAAGAACTAGACCTGCAACTTCAACTTGAACCCAGGACCCTCGCATAAAAATAAAAGATACATGGGCTCCCAGCACAGCAGGAGGCATTCAGTTACGACATTCACTACTCCTGGCTAGAGTGCCCCAAAATGCCCTGCAGGACTTTCTCATTTAACTATTCCTCTTGCCTTGTGGTGGGCATTGAGAAGGACAGGGGCACCCCCAACGATTTCAGAAAGTGTTATGGGGGAAGGGGCTGTAGCAGTTACAGCAGTTCCCAGTAGTATTGTTTATAAACTGCCCCTATGTCTGCAGGGGGCAGGAATCCAGGCCCTCTCAGAATTTTATCAATGTGTTTCAGAGTACTCACCAGGCTGGTGCTTCTGCTCTACAGTTGGGAGACTGTGCTCTCTAGGGGCTTACATACTTTATGAAGCGAGGGTAAGTCTATGGTTGCATACTAATGTAATTAAAATATGATGCTGACTTTTGGGTGTTTTTATGATTGCATTTTCATGGTTGAAAAGCATATAAAAAGTACACAGACACATGTTTTGCTCCTTTTAAATGATTTATTGACATAATAATGCTTACAATGATTATTGACCCAAGTGACTATGCTCTATTAACATTAATCAGTGCATCTACCCATGATTACTATTCATTAATGATTTCATTCAAGTACAAAATAATGTCTTTAACATTTGGTTTGCTGCCCTTGAATCTTTGACCAAACTGGCACTTTACATGATTGCATGACCCCTTTAGGAGTCTAAATTGATTATGTAATGCATCTATGGTATTTTCAATCTGCTAATGTATATATTTGTAAATTACTGTTATGTATTTTGCAGTGTGTGGGTTATAAATGTACTTTTCCCTTTTCTAAAGAAAAACTACTGACTGGGCAAATATTTATTGAGTGTTATTAGTGAGTGCCAGCAAACAGGGATCACTAGGGCACACAACAATACTTGAGTAGGCCTTGAATAACTCTGCCTTGCTATTCTGAGAGAGTCAAGCTCTACAACGGATGCTTGGTTCCCAATAAGGAGAATTGTGGACCTATTACATGTGCAGGCCACACACCTAATAACCCGATTTCCTCCACCACCAAACTAAGCTCATGGGCTGAGATGATGACCAAAGCGGTCCAGTCATGCCCCACACAACAGGATAGCTGGTGCTAAATAAGGGGTCCTCTGCTTAGATCTGCCTACCTATGCAGCTCTCTAATCATGAGCTCAATTCCAGAGTTGCAAAACGTAGGAGTGGTGCATGCTTGTCAGACAGAGGCAACGATGGCTTGGCCAACTCTAGGGCAAGGCAAATGAGTGAGTTCCTAAGACCACTCTGACCAGGGAGTGGAGGATGGTTCACTAGATTACACTTAAAATCAGTGATGGTCACACTTTTATCATATGAGGGAGTGACAAAATGTTCACCTAAGGTTGCAGAAAGCTTTGCACTGGGCCTTTATACAAATATCTATGACAACCTACTTTCACCATTTCACTTAAGCTAGATATAGGCCCTCATTCTGACCTTGGCGGGCGGCGGAGGCCGCCCGCCAAAGTCCCGCCGTCGGGTTACCGTTCCGCGGTCGAAAGACCGCGGCGGTAATTCTGACTTTCCCGCTGGGCTGGCGGGCGGTCGCCTTCAGGCCGCCCGCCAGCCCAGCGGGAAAGAGGCTTCCACGATGAAGCCGGCTCGGAATCGAGCCGGCGGAGTGGAAGCTGTGCGACGGGTGCAGTTGCACCCGTCGCGTATTTCACTGTCTGCGCAGCAGACAGTGAAATACATGTAGGGGCCCTCTTACGGGGGCCCCTGCAATGCCCATGCCAGTGGCATGGGCACTGCAGGGGCCCCCAGGGGCCCCCAGGGGCCCCGCGACCCCCCCTACCGCCATCCGGATCCCGGCGGTCGGACCGCCGGGATCTGGATGGCGGTAGGGGGGGTCGGAATCCCCTCGGCGGCGCAGCAAGCTGCGCCGCCTTGGAGGATTCAATGGGGCGGCGGTACACTGGCGGGAGCCCGCCAGTGGTGCCGGTCCGACTGCGGCTTTACCGCCGTGGTCGGAATCCCCATTGGAGCACCGCCGGCCTGTCGGCGGTGCTCCCGCGGTCCTCCGCCCTGGCGGTCTTTGACCGCCAGGGTCAGAATGACCGCCATAGTGTCCTGAGAGATCTGGTTATTGTCTGAATGATGGGATTCAGTCAGCGAGTCACACAGGTTCTGCAGACCTCAGAAAACTGTCCAACTTAAAAACGCACTGACAGTTTTTTGAACACATATGTTTGTCGCTGCTATCAATATGCTACGTTCTTTGACTTAAGCATGGGCTTTGCATTTTCACCACTAGTGGCTGCCCACAGAAACATAAGGCAAGGGTGAGCATATGAATCACAAAGGCGGGGCTACTGTTTTGCTCATAGTTATTATTAGCCTTTGCCACACAAGCAACCATGCCTTGTTCTAAGTCTCGTAGCATTTTTGAGGCCTCTGCAATTTGTAACGCACAGTAGACTTTTTCGACCCGTGGACATCAGTGTTACATCTGCTTTCGTCAGCATTTGAAGTCGACACCAATTATCTGTGTGCAGAGTAGACAGAAGCGCTGGGGTGCCTGGTCCCTCAACTGCTGAGGCAGGCTCAGTGTAGTCCGCAGCCAACAAACGCATCACTCCTTTAAGCAGCGCAAATACGACATAGGCAGAGGCGTACCAAAACTTGAGCCTCTCCTCCCCCAAAACAACGTAAAGAACATGAAGCCCCCACCTCCGGACTCACTTAGGAGCTCTCAGGACAGGTGCTGCGCTGAGGGCAGCCACGGAGCTTGCCTCCACCCTCCTCCAGTACAACGGGGGCTGCGGGGGGCTTTGTTACGCCACTGCGCATAAGCCACAAGCATGTAGTCACTGGAGGCTCTCCCTTGACATCACTGGCAGCACGCGCTGCCACTGCGCATCCTGTTCCCGCTCCACTCCTGGCTGAGAGAGGGAGCATTTCACGATACGGCGAGACGAAGAGGAGAGAACAGACAAGAAGCAGCCGAGAAAAGGCAAGGAAGCCTTTCATGTCTGTTTGCCAGAAATATTTTTCACACTTTCAATACTGTACAATTTCCAATGTCATCTAAACCTGGGGAAAACGTATATGTGTACGTACGATGGGCAAACCTAATTTTACGTCTTCATCTTGCATTTCCATGCGTGCTAATGCCACAAGGGTGCATAAGGTGTGATAGCAGTCTTTGCATTACTTGCGTTTTACTGTATGGCAGGTAGAGTAAAGGTTATATATACATGCACTGCTTTAGAAAATTAGGCTCATACATCACTTCAAACATTCACTGCTTCATTGAAGTGACAAATACGTAGAACCCTATGAATGTGTGGTTGTTTGGCACTATACAAGTGAAAAACATGAGCTATATGCACATAGTTTAAGGGCATGGGTATGCAGACAATCTTCAGTATGTTCTGTCTGGTCTTGATGAAGCTGTTTATATGACATTTAGCCATGGCCCCACCAAAGATGTTTTGAACAGGTCCCCAATGTATGTGAGGTTTCTATAATATTCAGTGCCATCATAAGAGTTTTATGGGCCCTCGTGGAAGGAAGAAAACTGGGCCATCAAGTCTAGAATTGGTAGTAAAATTCGGTCATAATTCAGTTCAGTAGGCACCTTGCAGTAGGACTGACTGCCACCGCACCTGCTGCACTATTGTTAGCTTTACCCCTTACAATCTTGAAACTTCACCCATCCACTAATCCTTAAGCTGTCTGTCATTTTACTGTGCCAAACTGTTGTGAGGTCCAGTTTGGTACCCGAGTTAGGCACCCTTGTTTTGGCTTAATTTGACAGTGTCATTCACATTTCATACATGATTTTATTCATGATTAGCGTGACTCTTTTTAGTGATGGGTTTTACACATTTTATCAGCTGCATCATTCTAGGAAGGCAAGGACCACACTGTTCATTTAATCAGCCTTTGCACTACATATAAACTGTTATCTTTGTCCAAGGCTGTTACACCGTACATGACATGCTAACTTGTGTTAATGAAAATGACAAAGTACACTGTTCCAAAAATGAAAGTGCTGAAAAAGACACAGGGCTATTGATGGTCAGGAGCTAGGAGGGCCCTCACACAGCCAATAGGATGTCAAGCTTCATCACTGGGCAAGCTCCTCGTCAGAACGGCGCTGAAATGTCTGATGGACCACCCCTTGTAAAGGTGGTGGTTCTTAACCGAAGATCTTATGCCAATAATTGTCAGATCTATGATGAATACAGACTATAGGTGTATGCAGGAGAGAGAAAAAAGAAAAGAATAAAATTGGCTCAGAACCATCGCCATCATATTTAATAATTCAGAAGTAGGTTAAGGCCAAGATTAAAAAATGAAAAGGGGGGTGCTGGTGGAGATAATACTCAGCTGCACTCTGGTAAAGGATAATGGGTCGTGCCCCACTTCCTATTATGCTAAGTTAACATTATTTGCGCATAGATAGTCACAAATGATCCAGTGATGCTTCTTCAGGACCACTATTAATACTTCTCCTATAATAATACTAAAGCCCGAATAGGGTACGTGAAAGTAAGTACTGGTCGGTCACTTACTCATATAAACTGCACGTCATAGTCAGTCGAGTCAGCAAGTCGCCCATCCCATTACAAGGTACAGGCGGTTTTTGCATGTTTGAACAAACCTTATTGTACGATTTTTGGCATCTTTTACACAGTGATGGGTTTGGTTCTGTTGTTGCCCATCACTAGGACAATGATCGAATGCTAACTTTAAAAAAATGGTGTGTCTACCACAATTTGGCAATATCACCTAGCAACCATGCGAATGAGTTTCTTGAATCAATGTATTGATCTTTTCGGAAGGGGGAGTGATGGTTACAAAACTGTGTAATTGGAAATGTACCAAAATACTATTTTGTCATCTAGAATATGCTGAAATTGGTGTTTTCTCTGGTTTTTCAAGTATTTTGTCTGTTTTGTTACATATCTCAAAACCTAATGAAAGGAGTGTCACATGGAGTAGCACAGCTAGCTATCAAATATCTGTTCCCGTCAGACACACAAGTCACTGTAGCTGCTCCTCCATATCTCCTTATTTCTCTCTGTTGGATATTTGTCTTCCATTGTCTGTGCAACTTACCTTTGTGACTGTTCTATTTGCTCACTATGGGGGTTATTCTAACTTTGGAGGAGTGTTAATCCGTCCCAAAAGTGACGGTAAAGTGACGGATATACCACCAGCCGTATTACGAGTTCCATAGGATATAATGGACTCGTAATACGGCTGGTGGTAAATCCGTCACTTTTCCGTCACTTTTGGGACGGATTAACACCTCCTCCAAAGTTAGAATAACCCCCTCAGTCTCTCTTCTAATCTTCCGGCTCTCTCTAGCCCTCTCTCCTCTCTCATCTTGTCTCGCTCTCCCTATCCTGTCGCCTTCTGTTGCTGTTTCTCACTCTCCCTCTTTCTCTTCTCCCTCTTTCTCAACTTTTCCTCTCGCTCTCCCTCTTTCTCTTTCTGGCTCTCTCTATTGCTCTGTCTCTCTGTATGTCTCTCTCTCTCTCTTTCTCTCTCTCCCTCCCTCCCTCTCTCTCTCTCTGTCTTTCTCCCTCTGTATTCCAGTTTTATTACGAAGGTTCTTAAGGCAATCCATAACATACATTAAAATACTGAACCCTTTTGAGACACGTAAAAAGCAATCAATAATCCATTTTGTCTAATACATTTAAGCTCATTTCAAGATTGAAGGTCAGAGAGCTAGATCAGCTGCTTCAGTGTGCGGTCCGAGCGGCAGACCGGCCATGGGTGCTCAGCCAGGCGCAGCACGCTTCAGGCCTAGAGAGGCGCTTTAGGTGAGGATCAGCCTCAGCTGGATAACTGGTCATAGAGCTCCTTGGAATCTATATACCTTTTATACAAGGCTTTGGGGGTAATTATCCTTAAAATGTAATCGGCTCAACATTAGGTAGCACCACCAGCCTTGGTAAAAGTCCTGCACCTGCTTCTTCCATGCTACTGTCGACTACAGTAGAGCAGTGGTGATGGCCCTGAACCTTTCCTGGCTCATTAATGGCACCGCCCCAGGACCCGCTGGTGAACAGGACAGGATTCATGCTAATATGGAGAGTGTATGGTGGAACAACGAATTTGTCCTATCCACGCTGGTTGGGCTAGGACCTTTCACCAAGAGAGTCTGGTGAGTAAGTAGGGATCCTGTTAGATAGTGTGAGCAAAGGGAGAGAAATAGAAAGACAACAGAGACCCGGGGCTGGGAAAGAAGCTGCCCCTGATTAGCATCACAGCTCAGCTCACGATCTCGTATACCTCAGTTTGACAGGACGTAGCTAGCTCTACCCAGTGAAATGTGTAGTTAGGGTGGAATCCAAGAGCGACGGTGACAGTGGCGTGATAGTAGGCGGTGGCAAAACTGATGGGTTCCAGGAAGTTAGAGGATCCTGCAGGAATAACAGCTGAACCTGGGCACGGGACATGACACAGGCAGCCGGAGGGATGCCACGATGACCATATGATAACCCAGGACTGAAGCCTAACATACAACCATAAAGAAGCTGGTGACTGGCTGCAAGAGGACTTTTGTAAGGACGGCGACGGAGAATGGGGAGTGTGTTAGCAGCATCAGTATAGAGGAACTGGAAACCGAAGAGAGAGGACACAATCAAAGAAATAAATAACTGTAACACAGACAATACTCACTGAAAACAAGATTAAGCCCACGGTTCAAAATAAATACTGTATGAACAAAGGAAGAAAGCATGTTTTAGTGCTTTGTTTTAGACCACAAAAGCTAAAATAGCAGTAATCATATACGACAAGATGGTAAATTCAGTGCCAGCATAGTTGTATAATCGGGAACAGAGATGTAATCTGGCACTTAATTAACAGCACACGCTCTTGGCAATGACAAGCACTGACAAGTAAATTTTTGTGGGGTTTGGTTTACTGAAAGCGTTTTCATAATAGGTGCGTTATGGGCAGCAGAAGTGCAAGGTTCCCTTACACAGACGTCAAGAGCCAAGCTTCTTTACTGTAGCCTCACAGAACAGCAGACAGTAGCAATGCAAGCATGCCTCACTCATAGAAACCACTGCATTAAATAGGCAGCTGCAGTGCACTTTATCCTCGCACAAAGAAGACAGGTTCAACTCAACCACCAGTACTTCAGACTCTCCTCACTCGTGATAGGAACAGTGCACGGTTCCCTCACATACACAGTCCAGATGTAGCAGAAGCTGCAGGGGTGTGCGCGAGTTTCCACACACGGAACAGATACAGCTTTGCTAGCAGCAGTAAAAGGTTGTTTGACACCAGGCGCGGCTCCTCCGTTTGGGCAGAGGAGCGTCACCCTACCCCTCCTCCCCCCACCAGCAGCAACCGCTGCAAATCCTTTCACAAGGAAGGATAAAAAGCCCAATTTATTATCCTTTCCATGTGAAAGGGGCGGGGCATTAGGGTAGACGAGCAGAGGGGAGTGCACTGTTCACTCCCCTCAGTGCATGTGTGTTTGGCCGGCCGTCTCGGGCTGGCCAAACACACATGCGCACATGACTCTCTCCAGCCCAGCAACATGGTTGCTGGGCTGGAGAGAGCCTGCACAGGCTCCCAGTCTGCCTGGGAGTACCCTGGCTGGGCGCTCCCAGCCAATCCTGATGCTGCTCTGAGCAGCATCAGGATTGGTGCAGGGCAGGCTGGGAGTCTGTGCCTGCAGCAGCAACGGGAGAGGAGCAGCGAGGGAGCAAAGCTGGTAGGTGATTTTTTATATTTTTTTATTAATTTTCTCCCATGCCCCTCCGACCCCCGCGCCCCTGCCTCACCCAATAAAGCCCTGTGAGCCGCTCCTGTCTGACACATAGACACAT
The DNA here is from genome assembly GCF_031143425.1 of Pleurodeles waltl. NCBI lineage: Eukaryota > Metazoa > Chordata > Amphibia > Caudata > Salamandridae > Pleurodeles > Pleurodeles waltl. The sequence continues at coordinate 918,091,186 of NC_090446.1, read as the reverse complement.
ACAGGGTTCAAGCCAGCAAGCAGTAGGCCAAGGTTTTGCCACAGATTGAACAGTCACAGCACTGCAGCAGAAGCCCAGGTGTTCCTCGCACACATAGAACAGGTATAGCAAGGACACATCAGCAATGCATTCCGTTGGAGGGTTGGGTGAGCACTGATTCCCATAGTGCATCCCAGGATGCCCTTAACATTCAAGCCTTCATCCCACCCCTCTTCCAGAACCACAAATTAGAAAGCTTCAGAAAAAGAGTCTGAAGCTGGTCCCAAGGACACCCGTGAGGAGAGATGCAGCCAATGTCCTTTTAAAGGTCACTCGCAAGGATCCTTTTTTACTACAGTGCCCCATGCCACAGGCATCCTAAGCACAGCAAAGAGTAGCTGACAAACTCATTGTGAATGGCTTGTCTGACACCGTTACTGTACACTTACTTGGTACTTATTGTAGTCTGCCAGGAGCTCTCCTATACTCTGTCAGAGGGCATGGTATGTCCGCTGGCATGGGGTGCTCCCTTCTATTTCTGTGACAGCAGGCTCATGTAAAGATGTAGCAGTGAGCTGGCAAGATATTTGCATTTCTGGCGCATGAAATTGCTTGTTTTGCACTTGAAATCCAACAGAATGTGAGGATATTTGGCTGCAAAACTTACCAATAGCACACAACCTGTACAGAATTCACACCACAGTAAAACCAGAATACAGCGCATGTCGGCAACACAGTGGAACAGCACAGCAAAACAACACAACCATACAACTCAAAGGTCCGCAGTATAACAGAATAATAATGCAACATAATAAAAGATAACATAACTGAACTCACCAACATAACAAAATACAGCCCATCTTATAATTTAAGGCATCATCTCCACAACAGCACAATGAAACAAAACTGCAATGCAACAGCAACTATAGTAAAACAAAATAATTCTACAGAAGCACGACCTTACAGAAAAAAACACAACATAAAATCCAAATCAATTTTATTGAAACTATTTGTTATTATTTTAGTGTATGGGTGTGTTGTAGTTGTGTGAAGGTGCAATATTGTCTGGTGTTGTTATGTTTATGGGGCCCGCTGTAATTTGGCTGGATATTAGCCTGGTATTCCCTCTCACCTCCTGAAAATAACAATACTGAAAGTAATGGCAATCATGGGATGAGGTGATTCACAGCTGATTATAAGGTAAAAGGGAATACCGTGATGAATCAATAATTCAACAATGATTCTCAAATTTTGCCAGTCAACGTTTAACTTGGGCATCTCTTTCAGCAGGTAAAATGAGCAGGTGAAAAATACCAGACCTGTATCCTTTGATATTGTAATCCCAATAGGTACACTAACTACTGTTCCTGGCCCCATCAGGATTTACAGAACTTCTGCAATGAGCCCTTGATTGTTAGTGTGTTTGTTAGAAATGGAGTCTCTGGTTGGCATTCAGTTCGCACTCTGTCAAAGCAGGGACCCTCACTCTACTGAGGGCAAAGGAGATACACACTTGGCTAACCCCTGCTCACCTCCTTGGCAGCTTGGCACAAGCAGTCAGACTTCCAAATGCAATGTGTAAAGTATTTCTTTATCTGAGTCAAACAAGACCAAAATGACAAAAATCCAACATACACAAGCAAATTTATGAATTTATAAAGATTAAACTTCAATGGAGCGGTTAGAAACACAAATGCTTCAATTTGGTGATATCCCGGCATTGTGACGTAGTCGTTTCCAACAATCTGACACTAATGGCGTTGGTCACGGAGTCACACGGACCCCCAGGTACAGTACCGCATGTAAATGAGGAAACAAGCTTGTGCACGGAGTCAGGATCAAGGTGTCACTCTGCCCATGGGGCTACCTAGGGCCTACCTCAGGGGTGCCTTATTTGTATAAAAAAGGAACTGCCAGGACAAGTTGGCAGTTTCAAACTGCACACACAGACACTGCAGTGGCAGGTCTGAGCCATGTTTGTAGGGCTACCCGTGTGGGTACCTCTAGTGCACCTTACTAGGGACTCACTTGTAAATTAAAGATGCCAATTGTGGAAAAGACAATTACACATACAATTTCACACAGGAAGCACTTGCACTTTAGCACTTGTCAGCAGTGGTAAGGTGCCCAGAGTACAAAAACGGAGTCCAGCACACAGCAACAACCTAGGAAGTAGAGGCAAAAAGTTAGGGGAGACCATGCCAAGGATGCCAGGTCTAACAGTGTTATGTTATGTTATTTTGATATGCTGTAGTAGGCTCACTTTTCTATTTGTTGTTGCACTGTGGTTTTCTATGTTTCTGTATTGTTGTTCGTATTGGCTGACGAGTTGGCATGCTTGTGTGCTGAACTGTTTGCTTTTGTATTATATTGTTTTGTTGCTTCTGTGTAGTATTTTGTTGTGGCAGAGTGTGGTTGATTTGTTGGTCTGTGATTGCTTTGCTGCACTTTTGTGTTGCTGTGCTATTGTGTTGTGATATGCTTTGTGTCTCTCTTGGAAGGACAAGTTGTCAGAAGCACCTCTACTTGTGACTGTTAGACCACTCCCCTCCCTCCCTTTTATCCACCTTCTATCTCATTGCTGTCAGTGCACTAGAAAAAAACCTTCCGGGTAGAACATGGCCAGCTCTTCAGTGGATATGAGACTCTGCAATCACAAGAGGAAGAGAGAAGTAGGGGGCTATTGTAGGATGTAAGAGTTCTATTTCATATTGTGTTATCATGTTGTTGTAAAAGGACTGTTCCTTAGAGCGCTGCAGCTGGGGTAGTAAATAAAAGTATTATGCATAATGCTAGCCTCGTAGTCTTCAATAAAATCATAATTCTCCTGTCACAATTGCTTGGAAAATCACCATTCCCTTAAAATTGTTGCTCAAGCACACACCGGAGACTGCTGCATAGAACCAGGAAGAAAGGGAAGGCTTCATTCAATTTAGAATCATTTGCAGTTTGGTGTTATCTCCTATAGTAGTTCTTAACATAGTCACGGTAGACTAATATATCAACATAGTCTTATTTTGCTTTGAGAACCAGTCTCTGAACTGAGGCTTGAATGAATGCCAGACTCTGGATGACTTGTGTATTTTTCACACCTGCCATTTTGTGGTTTGAAAACCTCACTCTCAGGGAAAATTATTCCTGGATCAGATATGTTATGAAATGCTCACTGGCTTGACAAAGGTGCCAATCCAATGCCTCCACGAGGCCAGAGAGACACCAACCCTCCCTGGCATAAAATGATTGGATGGTGAACCTTGCAAGAAACTGTCTGCTCATTTCCACCTTTTTGGCTTGGCAGTGGCAAGGTAGGGTATAAGTGTGACCTTCAGATCTGTCTATAATAGCTGGGGACCAGCTTGGACACTTGCATGCGCACATTTCCGTACATACAGATACATACTTGCACAAGTTCTGGCTCACGCACTTACACTCACTAATGCCCTAATACTCTCCTGCAAGTACACGCTTGTGTAAAAGAAAGAGTATCAAACTTAAAAAGGTACCTCCTATATTTTAATTTACGGTCTGGGAAAAAAAGGGTCAAACGCAAACAATATACAAAATCCCACATGACCTGTATGTCTTCTATAGTGGCTCTAAGTATTCAAAAAATTTTAATATTAATTTTTATTTTTTAACTTTTCTTATTTTTTCAACATAGTAGATAAACCTTACATTCATTTCCTATATTGTACTCAAAACAATATTTATACTTATCTTCCCATAGAAATTCAATTTCTTAGTTTGTCAAAGTTGCATTATTGCAAAACCATATGTACAGTGCATACACATATAACATAAGAACATTTTACCCTGTACATATCAATTGTACTAACATCAATCTCCTTTTTTAGTCACTCCCATATGTACCACTCTCCACTCTCTCATTCAAACATACAACACACTCATCGTCTCACATCTGTCACTCAAGCCCTTCGCGGCCATGCATTACATACACTCCAAAATTACAACGAGAAAGAGGTCTCTAATTTCTGCCAATGTGATTTTGTTTGCTGGGAGCTCTTTAAGAACAGTCAAAGTACATTTCACTGAGAAAAGCAAAATAGCAATCCACCTTCTTCAGGACCACACAATTAAAATCATGTGTATGAGGTGGGTCAATACAGGGTGATGTGTCTCACGCATCGTAGTCGCTTCCCACCCTCCACATGTGCCTTAGGGGTTATACAATTGTTTAACCACTGAGCAGAAGTATCCTGTGTTCAACTTGATGTTCAATAGAGCTGTGTGTGCTCATCTCTTGGTTCCGACTAACAATCTGGAGCTGCTTCCTCCAATGCAGCAAAAAATGCCACTGATCTGTCCTTCTAGCAACCAGTGGAGTTGGGACACCTCCAGGAGCTCCTGCAGGGTCTCTGGAGCCCACGGCTTTGAAGAGATCGAGTGGCAGATGCAAGAGGATGAATGTATACAGATCATAAAATACCATGTATTATAAAAAATAATGTGAAATGTCCTCAATAAATATAACTTGAAACGGCATGATGGCTACAATCCAAAACCTAAAAATCACTGAAGTTATTGTTAGCTATACAACCACAACCCATTACCTGGCACAACCTTCTCTCCCCTTCTCCCGCTGCTCATTCCCTCACAAATATAATTCCAAATGACATCATTGTAATAACTGGTAAAGTAATATATGGAGTCACCTCTGCTATCATCTACGATAGTAAAGAAGCAATAACTTTTGGATTTTTCAAATCTGATGACGTGGAACTTAAATCTTTATTCTTTTTGTATACACTGGTTTGACATACATTTGCTATTGGTGGTGCTGTAAACTTACATCTTCATTTAGGGCCCACAGTTTATATTGGCCAAATGGCTGATGCTTTGTTGCATCCAAACTGAGAGAATATGTGGATCAACGAGTCCTCTAGTCTCCCTAGTCTCTGCTGCCAGTTCCATAATGTGTGCCGGGGGTCCGACATGTAAAACAATTAGCCCTGGCAGGCACACTAGGATGGGGTCCTTGCAGTTCTTGCTCAAGGAAATGAATATGTTTTCCTTCGAAGGTCAGGCAAAGGGATGAATACTAATTTTAGAGGATCCCACGATTTTGTGACGCTGGGAAAGATATTAGTAAATTAAAGTTGCGCTAGTGATGTAGCATTTGATTTGAAATCTTTGTGTTGTGATTAACTAAATAATCCAAAAGGTTATTAAAAAGAAGCTGCTCTGCAGAGACGCACAGAAACTTTTTCACACTTGGGAAAAGTGGGAGTTGCACATGGCCTCCTCCTTCCAAAGGGCCCGCCTAGAAAAATGAACATTCTCTCTAAGTCACATCTGCTTATTTTTGTAACTTAACTTTTAAAGTATTATTCAATATTGTTAGGCAATATAGGGCTTGAATTAGTCAAAAAGTGCCAAAGCTGGGAAGGATAACGAACAGGAAACAAGAGAGAAATAGGAGACCAAACGTGTAGGAAAGTGGGCAGAAGTGGATGAGTGCTGTGAGAGAAGGGTGAAGAATAGAACAATGGAATGATGAAGGAGTTAGTGAACTTTGTTAATGTAATGGCATGAGTGCTTCACATTAGGTAATGAAGTGTTATTGCCTCGTTTCCACTTGAAACGTGCCATAGTAAGAAGGGAGAAAGCCAGAAATATGGCGGCTAAGTGTTAACTTGTAACTGGTGTGTTTGGAAAAAACCGACGAAGGTTACATTGTGAGAAAGTAAAATAACTGGATGATTCTGAGATGTTGCACTGTGGGACAGTCAATGCCAAAAAGCATTTTGGATGGGACTTCTTCTTAAATATCTTCTGGTGTGGCTGCCACGTTGAACGCACCGACTTCCTAAATATTTTGTGTGCAAACTTGAGGGGTTACAGAATGTGATTGCTTGTATCCTGAGCCTCAACAACCATCTTGAAATATATTTCTATTTAAAGCACTGTTTATCACCAACCAGTTATTCTTTGGCACAACTGTTTATTATTGGTAGTTAAACGTATGTCCTGAATGGACAGTTTTGATCAGTCACTTGCTACACACTCTTTTCTAACAACCACTTTTTGAGGACTATGGAATGATCATCACGAATCTGAACGTACAGAAAACCACGTGACTTTTGTTGAATTCATAAAGCGTGACTCTTTCTGAACACATTGCAGTTATCCTTGCTCTAAGCGTGAGACTGTAGCAGTTCATCCTCATGTCTACATCTAAGAGGTTATTTGTGCAAAAAAGCCCTTAATAACATAGCCTTATTGCCCGCTGTAGCATGCTATACCGGCCATTAAAGGCCCGCTCAAGGAGCCGGAATTTAGGGCCAGATGTAGGAAAGGAATTGCAACTCGCAAACGGCAAAAACTGCCGTTTGCGAGTTGCAAATCACATTTTCCTATGCAGAAATGCATTCTGCGAGTCGGACCGACTCGCAAAATGCATTTCAGAATCGCAAATAGGAAGGGGTGTTCCCTTCCTATTTGCGATTCCTAGTGGTATGCAACACCATTTGCGACCGCATATGCGGTCGCAAATGGTGTTGCAGTTACCATCCACTTCAAGTGGATGGTAACCCACTTGCAAATTGGAAGGGGTCCCCATGGGACCCCTTCCAGTTTGTGACTGGACCCAGAAACATTTTTTCAGGGCAGGGAGTGGTCCAAGGGGACCTGCTATGAAGTTTTTTTTAAGTGCAGCTCGTTTTCCTTTAAGGAAAACAGGCTACACTTAAAAAAAAAAAAACTGCTTTATTTAAAGCAGTCACGAACACGGAGGTCTGCTGACTACAGCAGGCCTCCATGTTTGCGAGTGCCCATAGTCGGTATGGGGCCGCAATTTGCGACCCACCTCATGAATATTCATGAGGTGGGTCATTGCGACCCCATACCGACTTGCAGACGGTGTCTGAGACACCGTTCTGCATAACATTTTGCGACTTGCAAACAGCGAGTCGCAATGACTCGCTATTTGCAAGTCGCAAAATGTTATTTTGCTACATCTGGCCCTTAATTCCTGTATAGCCCAGCCCAGCTACCACTAGATGGCAGAATGTTCTAAGAAATTAAACAAATGCCTCATGAAGCCAGAGGGGATTGAAGGCTTTGTGAGGCTTTTGTTCACAGCAACAGCTGTGAATGACACCATGGAATGTTGGAACTCTGGGCTTCTACTGGTCATTAGAAGTCCGGAGCACTCTATTTGTTTTTATATGGAGCTCCCAAAAATCCAATGTTCTAATACCAAATAATATCACAAGAAGCAAAATCGTGCCACAAAATCCCCTCACTTGTGAATATACCCTGTGTTTTATTAATAATTAAAACTATTAAAGTTGTTGCTTTAGAAGGCTGTTCTCTGTGAGTACACTGTCACTATCTGAGTGCAGTGTTTACAACAAAGGAGCTAAAATGTGCATTTTTCAGACCTCTCTAAAGAGGCAAAGCACTCTTGCATTATTTTCTTTTGTCTTTGAATAGGGGAACAGTACAGAGATCACCCTAGAGCAAAAGTACTCGTTGTGCAGCCCGTCTGACCTTAACGCGTGGCTCCCTTGGGGAAAAACAACACTGGGCTGCTGTTTACGAGACCGAGACTAACATTCAGAAAGATGTTAAAAGGGCATGTTAACTGAAGTAGAGGAAAAGATGCACACAATGTGTCCTTTACTACGTATATTTAGGAACACCTTCATATTTAAAGACATTATTGAACAAATATGGAAAAATATGACAGTCTTTAAAATTCAAAAAAATGCATGTCTCTATCATGTGAAAGTAGTTTGCCTTAGTACACCACATTACATCACTGTATTGAGTGGCATTTATTAGAAAGGTCAGTTTTCAAGCATGAATTCAGAATTATTTAGGCCCTTCCACCATCTTTGACAACAATTCCTTTAGTGAAGCAAGTGGCAGGTCAGGTGTCATGTGTACCGTGTATGTGGTCTAGGTTTTTGTTATACATCGATCAAACTTATAATCTATTAAATCAAACATAAGAGAAGTTTTTGTACAGTGCCTATCCTGAACTCATGTATTACTAGGTGCTTTCATATATGATAATGGAAAAAGGAGGCACGATGAAATAAAACAATTGCCTAGGATCAATTTGGTCATGGGGGAAAGTCAGGATTGATCCCAGGTTTTTTTTTATTTCACATCCTGCAATTCAGCCACTAGATGAGTATCTTTTTTTCTCTTCTTTTCTATAAAAAATGTATGCTTTGTCTTTAATTCTTGGTTCATGGGGCTAGAGTGTGGGTGGCAGACCGAAGCCATTTGAAGGCTGTGCTCATTTTGGGCTCAAGGACCGAAGAAGACCACAAGCTGAGCCAGAACCAGACATCTGGCTTGAGCTTTGCTCTAGTCTTCAGTGTCTCATCGGCCAGTGTCACATAATGGTAATTAAAGGGACAAAGGCATAGGAAGGACCATGGTCAAACAGTTTGGTGAAGCAGGAGTCCTATACTGTGATTCCAGGGTGTGTTTCCAGGTCAGTAACTATCTCAATACACCATATGTGCATGAGTGGACTATGAGACAGGGTGCTCTGTAGCCTATGGATAAAGTCAAATGGATGCCTTCTTTTCACATACTATCGGTGTTTAGGTTGATATAAATTCTTACTATCTTTGTACATAAAAAGGACAGATAAGTTCAAAAAGTGGCTGCCCAAGAACACACACTTTATTAAAAGAAGATGCCAGGATTGATAAAAACCTTGTCTTCTGGTACCATACTTTTTATCTTACTCATTCCACAACTGGGGTATGAGTGGTTCTGATGACCCAGTAACTACTCTCACCAAATAAATGTCATTGTGTTGTGGAACCTGGCCAGCCTTTTATACAGAGTTCACAACCAGAATATTTTGGCAAAGTGGTAAAGCCTGGATCAAATGTCAAGTCTCCTAATGCCATAGCAAAAACGTTCCCAATTTCCCACGTCTAACGTTAGGTGTTGGGTGTTTTTGTCTACCCACCCAACTGAATTGCATTGTGGAGTCTTTCTCAAAACAAATTTGTAGCACTTTTTTAACTGAGCGTGTTCCTAAGCACTCCTAACGTTTACAGATAAGAGAATAAAAGCATAAGTAGATTGTGAGGACTAGGATTCCATTCATTCCAATTCAATAATCAAGTTACCATCTTTGTATACTTGACTCACCAAAAGGAGTGATAGCAAATAGAGAAGTTTTTCTCCAGGTTGTTTGTGAAGGGTAGCAACCCGGATACAGCTTAATACAGTATTGTCAAATGTATGACCCTCCTAGCTCTGTTAATTTAGAAGGCCGAATACATTGAAACCTTCAAAATAACCCACAACTCGCAGTCCACACCATGAACATGCTTAGCTCGTCCTCTGCCTGTCCATACCTTCCTTCTCCCCCTCCCCAACACCCACCCTGCTTGAATCAGTGTTGCCCTCAGTCACATCACAGACAATCATTTGGCCCCTGGGAAAATGTTTGAGGGTAAGTATGGTCTAGAGTTATTTAGGGCAAACCTCACATCAGACTTTTTTCATGGAAATAACACACAAAAGGAACAGATAAACGATACATTAAAAATAGACAAAAAAATGCTAAATCAATTTCTGCTATCTTTATTGCAATTGGTTAAACGTTTCTTGATCTGTACCTAAGATCAAAGCATGGACAGATTCCCCTGAAAGATCTGGCTATATGTTACAAAACACAAATTAACCAACAATGTAACCTAGGAGACATAAGTGTAAAATTAATTTCTGCTAAACGATTAGTCTGGGTGTTCTCACAATAGAAGAACAGGCTGAACTTGGCCGATTGGAGAAGGTTAATTGTCTAGTTAATGTTACATCAAAGCAGGAGTTAAGAAAGAAGGCGACCCATACAGTCAATAATCAAGGAAAACCTCCTAATCCAGCATCTGAAGTTTTACACCACGTTTTTTCTTTGATTATTATCATCGTACATTTAAGAAAAAAAATAGGAATACATCGGAAATTGATAGAAAAACAGAATTCTGGAAGCCGTGCAAGATGCCTCAAATCAGCCTGTATTGAATCAGTATATTATTCAAGAACGCACTTGAAAGAGCATGGTGTTTACTGTGAGGTGTTATACACAGCCTGATATAGAAATTCTAAATAAACGAAAGTAAAATTGAAACTGCAGGTATCCACCAAGCTCTTACTGTTGAATGAGGTTCTTCTAAACATGAAATGCTGCCTACTACTTCAGCATTCCTTGGATGGAATGAGCTTGTTGCAGTGAGAGGCATCTGACAGCGAATGGACGGTGACATTTTCACTGATTTCCATTTACATGACTTCACCGCATAGATACTATTTTATATCCTATGAATTGAGGCAAAACGTATGTTAGACACTCCAGGCGAAGGTCTGTGCATACAATATCAATGTAGCTCAGGGTGAAGGAAATCTTTCTTTTGCACATCCTTTTCTTAAATAGGGCTGGGTCAGCTCTTCCTTTTTGTTTGTGAATTGCAAACTGTCAATCAAGCTGAAAATCAGATACAAATATTATTTCACCATAGTGGGATTCGGGAGATTATATGTGCTATATTTAGATTTCCTGGTCAATACATACTTCATTTGTTCTGGATGAGCTAATTCTTTTTACGTGCTTTTCTTGTTTTTAAATACTTTTTAAAAACAATTATTTATAATAAATTATTTGTTTTTTACTTTGTGATTCATGTTTTTGTTACTTGATTAAAAAACATTTTTTTAACAACTGGTTCATTTTTGTCTTGTTCTCAGGGCACATTTTGTACCATGAATTAGAGCCAATTTGCCATTCTTTCCGAAAATAAATCCGATTTTCTTTTTGGTGAAGTAAATACGTTGAGCATTAACCCTGACCGTTCATATTAAATTGCAAAATGCTGGAATGTGCTAATACCCAAGAGTTTCGGAATGCAGTTTGTAAGCCTTTATCACAACTCACAAAATGAAATAATATAATGAGTGGAATGTTTTAAGCCTGTGTGCTTTAAAAGATTGTGCAAGACCTTCCTCAACCTGAAGCACCACCATCTCCCATGTGACATAACTATAGTGGACAGACCTTAATTTTCTCGGTAAGGTACGATTATTTATTGTTTCCACAATAGGTTTGATTTTGATTCCGTGATTCATACGACTTGCTGCTGAAACTTAATATCGCAATGTGGTTATAAAGTTAAACAAATCAGCATCTCTGGTTGCTAAAAGAAGATTGTGCAGGAGGTGTGATAAACTCCAGCATGTATTTAATTTTTCACTTGGGACAAATACTCTTACTGAGGATTGGACATTGTCTGCTTGAAGATCAGTAACCAGAGGCACAGATGTGTCCCTGAGTCAGCTGGGTAGGAGTCATCCTGATTACACATCAGCAATGCCCTGGACAAGTATTGACTTTTCTTCACTCAGTGACATTTTGCTAAGACATCAACAGCATCAGGTCTTGACCTCAACTGAACTCTCAAATTAGAAAAAAGGATAATGAGTTATGGGATGTCTAATAATCTTTGCATATGCTTTACAAAGATATTAAAAGTGTACCCTTGCTGACCGCCCCCTGGCTTGGCAGTTCAGGCTGGACTATTCCCATGGGGAACAGGGTCAAGACTGATTTGCATATGGCTGGGTCCAAACTGGAATGGCATGGGTGGCAAAAAAACGATGGATTTAGGCCCAGATCTCAGTACTGGGGGTGAATATTTGACATTGTTTCGCCATTCTGTCCATCACTTGTTCTTTTTGCATTTGTCACCCCAAGTGTGAAGGGTATGCCCAGACGTGGTTGCTCGCCATGCCGCTGGAGTCAAGCTAGCCTGGCTGATGAAGGGTGATACCCTAAAACTGGTCCTAGGATGATTGTTTCCAGTCCAGGGAGGACCTGGCTTGGTATTTCGGGCTGGACTGTTCCCATGGGGAACAGGGTCAAGATTGATTTGCATATGGCTGGGTCCAAACTGGAATGGCATGGGTGGCAAAAAACAATGGATTTAAGCCCAGATCTCTGTACTGGGGTTGAATGTTTGACATTGTTCAGCATTCCATCCATCACTTGTTCTTTTTGCATTCGCCCCCTAACTCGTGCCAGTGTTATGTGCTGCCTGATGGCTTTTGTATGGCACCACTGCTGGCATGTTTGAGCCTCAGGGAAGATGATGAAGGGAGGGTTCACTTTGTACACATGGGGCTCCTGCAGGTACAAAGCAGCCATGAGACTTTTTCATCCGCATGGAATAAACCACATAAACCATCACTTACAGTGGGACTCAGCATCACTGCAGTCAAGGCAGCCATGGATGGTGAGACACACACTTATTTACCACTGTTAGTGGTTCGAGAATATTGCTGTTGGTGGTACTGGATATTGCGCTTAGGTGTCTTACAATGTGCTTATTTCATATACTGAGTGTTTCATATCTTGCCCCAACAGCTGCTATTGGGAGAGCTGTTCTGTTTATTTTGGTATGATGTTGAAAGAAGATGTGTTCTTGTGATGTTGTACTTGTGACTTTCAGTCTTGATTCAGAATATTTGCATTCATAGACGTGAAATGTAGTAAGATACATTTTGCTGCTTGTTGGGTGCTTGTGGCATATCCGGGATATTTATGGTGAATTGCCTGACTGGTTGAGCTGTGATGCTGTAGAATGTGTGAGTGCTTATAGTTAGAGACAGCTAAGGCAGAGAGACAGAGGGTGCCAGTACATACCAGCTATTCCTATAATGACAGGTATAACTGAGGCCAATAAGCACGTTCCTTTTGTACTCTTGCCTCTTGGCCTCATTAGTCACGTTCCGTCTTTTGATGCATGTGTAGCTGTTAATTGGAATAGATTGATAAGTTAACTCATTTAGTTTGCAGTCTGACTAAGAAACAGAGGCCGACCCGGACTAGGCAACAGAAAAAACATATTTTTAGCTTTGTGGAAAAAGAGAAACATGGCTACCATCACATACTTAACTATCATAGTCATGCAGTGCGTAGTGCTCAATACACATTAGAAGTACGATAAAACATATATCTCATTCATACAGCAAGAACTGAACCATATTCAATTGGATCTATACATGATACACCGTACAGCATCGTTCATAGTGCCGTAATCATGCATTAAACACTGTTCAACCTTGTAGAATGGACATATCCATATCATATGTAGCACTGAATAATACCTACATTATTCATTCAGTACTCCATCAAATATGACCAGAAAGTTACTACTAGTCGTGAATTTATTACTATATTTTATGTTCTGAAGACTTGGCAGGGACCTCAACAGTCGGGCAGAGATCTCCCTACCGTAACATCTAGAGAAATTATTAAACGTTTATCAAATATTAACAAACATTAAAAACTGTTTGTATGTTAAATGTTAATGTTGAATCATTTTAAATAATTACTTGCAAATGTAGACTATATTTCAAACAATGTTAGTGCATTAAAGCTAGATTTTAAGTGAAAGTACATTTATTTATTTGTATTAAACTACTTTACCATTATTTTTAAATGCTTTTTAAATGTAACCCACCTAAAGTAAAATGTTCATATTTATTTATGATGTATTTAAGTTACTAACATTTATGTATAAATTAATTTGTTTCAATTTGATTATATTTTAATAATGTGACATGTATTTTTAAATTGACTAAAAGCACACAAGTGTTAACTCATAACTTGTATTTAATGTTTTAAAATTAAAATCATTGTATAAATATTTTTTTCATCAAAAAGATAAAACATTTATTTTAATATTATTTCCTATTAGGTTCTATTTTAAGTCCCTACCACCATTATGTTTTATAGTATGATGCTGCAGGACCAGTCGTTGTCCATGTGTGGTGCTGGGTTTTCTGGGTTTATGTTTACAATTGTTTTGGGTCTTTGTAAGCTATAATAACTATAGGAGTTCAATTTGTGAATAGCAATGGTCTTATTCTTTTTTTTTGGGAGGGGCATATCCCTCCCTCAACCCCTACCTCGTCCTTCCTTAACTCCCCTTACTCCTTCTTAAACCCCTGCCATTTATTAGTAAAAAGAAAATCCCTCATTTCCAGTCGCTCCCAGATTACTCCCACATTTACTACTCAAATGTATACCTAGGTCTGCGGAGATCTCCATAGTTGTGGTCGAAATCTCAGCACATAAAAGATAGGAGACGTGGAGGCATAGATAGACCTCCACACATAAGTTAGTGAATATAATTTTTTAGTATGCTACTAACGTACTACAGAAAGCAGTTTGTGAATAGACCTCCTTCTGTCTCATTTATTTAGTACATATTGGACAGTACCAGAGAATAGCCATGTAACTTACATGTACAGTATAAGTCAATAATATGACATACTATGTCTTGTTCAAACATTATACCCTTCAAAGTACCATAAACTATGCCTTATTCACACAACAAACTGTGGAGTTTTCATCACTGTGTCTGATTCATAGATTTGCAAGACAGTACTTCAACTACGCTGTCTCTGCAACACATGCTATGCACTGTTAGAAACTGTCTGTCTTATTACTATAAGACTCAATGCCAGTTCATATTTGCAGACAGAACCTGCCAACAATGGGAAGCACTAGTGTACAAAAAAGTGATGGATTGAAATAATCTCAGCCACTGGTAATTACTCACGCCACATCCCAGTCCATTATATCTAGGCATGCACACCATTCTACTTCAGTTTGATCACAGCCATATGCAAATCAGTCTTGAATTGGCTCCAATAGAAACAGTCCAGCCTGAACTGCCAGGCCAGATCCTCAACAAACCACATCAGATGCAACCCAGGGTGACTCAGAGTTTTGGGTTGTTTATGTTCCCTTTCAGAGAGAACTTGGCCTGCAGTTCATGCTGGCCTGTTACTATTGAAGCAGGGTCAAGACTGCTCTGCATATGGTTGAGCCTAATCTGAGGTGGCATGATGGGCAAAATAACAATGGGTTGAAACGCTACTTCAAGTAATTGCTGGTGGTTAGACTTATTGCAGGCATCCTCCGTGCGCCTTTTGTGTGTTTAACTTTGGGAAGCAAGGATCCAAAAGTCCTTTCAATAAAAATATAGCAGAAATGAAATACCCAATAATGATGTCAAACATTTATGTTCATCTTTTCTATGCACTCTTTGTAAGACGCATTGTACTTGATTGCTGCACTCGCATATCTCTGTCCACCTACTGCCTTATGTCTTTGTCCTAATCAATGCATGTGTTGGCACCACCTTATTAATTCCTTTTTTTACCTTGTCCTAACCAAATATTACATTTTGAGAAGGGTTCAATATTCAAGCTGAAAACCTTAGAACTTGTAAAATGGGCCTGTATGCAGAGGTTATTCATATTTTGGCACAAAAGTCTTCCCCATTTGTTGAGGCATTCACATGTTTTAAAAAGTTAATTAAATTCTTCCAAATCTCACAGATTTAGGAAATCCAAAAAAATGAGAAACAATTTAAAACAAGATCAAACTATATCATATGTTGAACTTGAAGTGCCACAAAATAAGGCAAGACATTTTTTTGTTTAGCTGCTGCTTTAGTTTAGGGTTTGTTGGCACATTCATATTTTCTGATGACTTGACCAGCGGAGGCTTGCTGGTAATAAATATGGTGGGGACGCAATGGCACCCAACTCACCACATCTGCAACTCCCCCCGGCGCCAACTGAGCAGGAATGGAAGGACTTCCTTCCTGCTCAGTGGAACGGGATTCCAGCCAATCCTGGAGCTGCTCTCATCCTGATTTCAGCATAAGAGCAGATCCAGGATTGGTGGGAGCAGGTTAGCCCAGCACTCATTTTGAGGCTGGGAGCCTGTGCCAGAGATTGCTGGGTCTACAATGCATGTCTGGCTGGCCGTAGCTAGACATATGGCCAACCCGATATGCGAACTGTAAGAGGCAGCAATCATCCCACAATTGCAGGATGCAGCCCCGCCCCCTGCCCTCATGCCTGCACTGTACAGGGCACAAGTGTGAGGGAAAAATAAAATGGCATTAATTATGCCATTTCATTTATTTGTTTGCCTGCTGCACTCGCAACAGACAGGACGACGCTCCTCCTCTCCTTAGGAGGAACAACCCCTGGGACTTGACATGATTTGGAAACAGGTCAGGAGTGTTTTTGACATGTCGGTGAATTAGAAATTTGTTCAATCTAATAAAAGAAAGACTGCCTCACCCTTCCAGAGAGGAGACCCTCCTACGTGTTTGGCAATTGTCCCATCCCAGCCCCAATAGCTGCTATAACAAACGTGTGGGTTTAAGATACGGTAATATCATTTTCTTCTGAATGTGTAAAATTACAGTAACAATTGAAGGGATTACACCTTTCGTTTAAGGACAGCCACAAAACATTTGCTTCATTCTATGCTATACTTCAATGGTAAATAAAATATTAAATCCTGAGAATCCAGTAGAGAGAAATAAGTTGTCTGGTTAGGGTACAAACACCATAATTCCAGGAAATATATTGTTATTTATTTATTTAAAGAAATTGGATAATTCTGACATAGTGTACTCTGCAGACATACTCTGAGGAGTATGGGAGTACTTTACCTATTTGAAAATTACCAACATATTTAACAATGACCTGTGTTGGTTCACTCAACTTGTGAAAGAATGATGGAAATGAGAAGGGAATGACTCAGTAAGTTCTGAAAGAATAGTGGTGTGTGTGAAAGGCCAACGTTATTCGTGCATAAATATAATTTATAAAATATTCCACCATCTACTGAATAAGTTTCAGATGTAAAAAAATTTTATCATGCATCTTTAGGAAACTAGGAAAAAGCTAAGGTAGAGAAGCTTTTAGCGACCCACCAAGTACAGATTATAGCATATTTATGATTTATGGAAGTCTTCTTGAATTTGGTGTCTCCAAGATCAAACAGAGGAACCTCGAACTTCTAGATGAGAATTCTGTCTTATAGCATTGAGAATTTAAAACCAAAGTGTAGGAAATTGGGTTAATGGTTGAGGTGGTCAAACCCTTCTCAACGAGCAGCCACAAATTTTGTCAGGGTGAAACTCAAACACACCTCCAATTAACCTGTACTTAACCCTCTGATAACCTGCTACAAGACAGCCAGGATTAACTTAGAGGAAATGTGTAAAACATTTAAGCAGCTCTTCAAACAGTTCAAACAGATCAGGAGCCTAACCAACTGGCTTGTGGTATCGCTTTGGAGGTTGTGAGTTCAAGAAACAGGTTCAGTCCTTCTATCTCAGGAAGGAGGGCAGCAGGGCAGCAGAGTAGCAGTCCTTCTTGCAGTGCAGCAGACCAGCACAGCAGTCCTTCTGAGTCTTCCACAGATCCGGAGATGTAATGAGGAGTTTGGTCTGAAGGTCCAATATTTATACTTAGTGCCAGCTTTGAAGTAGGAGAAGGTTCTGGGGGCTTCCACCTCTGAAGGTTATAAGAGAAAAACAAATTAGGCAACACTAAGCAACAGTATCAATGCACATTTCCTAATTTACCCAAGTATAAATGCTGTTAGGTAGTGCTCATACACTAATGCACATCGTTGCCCTGATGTGCTTTCCGTTTTTTCAAAGAAAAGACCGTAACAATAGAACCAAACAAAATGTACTAGCGGAGCACAACAATTTTTTCCTTTTCTTTCTTTTTTCTAAAGTATTGATAATCAAAAAGTCAAAAAGTCAAATATGACTATATAATTAGTACATTGTGATAGACTGTCCACAATCCATATACATTCATATATTATTAACCTCAAACAACCTCAAACAATGTAGGTTCTCATAATTTTATATAATGAAAATATTTATTTAAAAAATTGGTGACAATGATAAATAACATACAACACTAACCCCTACAGTAGAAAACCAACCAACATAAAAGACATAGGGGGTCATTCCGACCCTGGCAGTCCATGACCGCCAGAGCCGGGGACCGCGGAAGCACCGCCAACAGGCTGGCGGTGCTTCCAGGGCCATTCTGATCGCGGCGGTAAAGCCGTGGTCAGAAAAGGGCAACCGGCGGTTTCCCCCCGGTTTACCCCTGGCCCAAGGAATCCGCCATGGCGGCGCTGCTTGCAGCACCGCCATGGGGATTCCGACCCCCTTCCCGCCATCCTGGTCCTGGCGGTAAATACCGCCAGGAACAGGATGGCGGGAACGGGTGTCGTGGGGCCCCTGGGGCCCCCTGCACTGCCCATGCCACTGGCATGGGCAGTGCAGGGGCCCCCTCACAGGGCCCCATAATGATTTTCAGTGTCTGCAAAGCAGACACTGAAAATCACGACAGGTGCCACTGCACCCGTCGCACACCAGCAACTCCGCCGGCTCCATTCGGAGCCGGCTTCATCGTTGCTGGGGCTTTCCCGCTGGGCCGGCGGGCGGCCTTTTGGCGGTCGCCCGCCGGCCCAGTGGGAAAGCCATAATGGCCGCCACGGTCTTTTGACCGCTGTGCGGTCATTCGGCGGTTGGAATGACCGCCATAATGTAAATAGATGCAATAAAAGTCCATAATCTAACACAGAAATGAACTGTGAGTCAAAGGACCGGATGATATTTTGTTGAATCCACATTTCTACTGTAGGGGTTAGTGTTGTATGTTATTTATCATTGTCACCAATTTTTTAAATAAATATTTTCATTATATAAAATTATGAGAACCTACATTGTTTGAGGTTAATAATAATAATAATATATGAATGTATATGGATTGCGGACAGTCTATCACAATTTACTAATCAAATAAAAGTCAAATAATGTTTCTTTAGGAATGAGAGAATCTAGATTGAGTTGAGAGTTTCTGGGAAAAAGCTTTGAGTGAAGGAGGCATTGACAGTGGTAAGCAGGGGTAAGAGAGCATCTCCAGAGGGATCTTTGATGAAGAACAATGGTAAAACATTGTCTTTAGGAGAAGTGGCCTCATGGCTTTGAGTTATGTCAGTGAGATCTTGGAGAGATAGGGCTATGAAGGCTGAGTATTGAGAATTGAAGCAAGTTTGGTGTTGTCATTGGGCTGGTGAATCTTCTGTATTTTTCATAAAGGGAGAGGTTGATGACATTGCACTTTTCTGTGAAGTGAGGAATAGGTGGGCCTGACAGGGGGTTGATGCAGTGTTTCTCTTGAACAGTGTTCTGCTTCTTCTCACGGCTTCATTGATGGTGTTGGTATAGTCCTCTGTTTTGTCTGATGTGATGAGCTCTCTGCATGTTGAATGGAGGGACTTCACTATTAAGAGGTCCTCTGGAGTTCTGTGTTTTTCCATATTCTTTCCTGTTTATTGATTAATCATTTATTGTCGGCAAGGTTTTTTTTAAAATACCAGGGTGCTGAAGGCTGTGGCTTGAACTTGGGTGTTGCAGTTGGGATGTGGATGTTGTCATAGCTGTCCAAAAACTGTTGAAGTTGTTTAGGAGAGAGTTGGCATTGGACTTGGAGGTAATGGTATAGAGATGTGTGTAAGCATTAGGTTGTCCATGGAGAAGTATTTGAAGGATCTGGAGATTTGATCTTCAAGAATTAGGTTGTCTATGGAGAAGTATTTGTAGGATCTGGAGGTTTGGCCTTCTCTTTTGTGTTAACCTTAGTTTGTTGGAAGAACACTAAGCATGGAGATAAGGATAGTTAAGGGGTCAGTCTACTCCAGGGGTATGGGTGGTGTACATTGGAATGTTGGTTCTGTTGAGAAGGCAAGCTCAAGGACTTGGCCATTGGATGGTGTTGGGTGTACAGCATGCTGTACTACGGTGAGTGTATTGACGAGGTTGAAGAGGATGAATCTTTTTTCTTTTAGCATATGTTGTCCGGGAGGTTGAAGACACCCAAGAGGGTGGTGTGTGTATGTCAGACGGACAAGGTGTAATAAGATCTGAGAATTTGTCAATTAAGTCCTGTACTGCGCGGTAGGCCAGTAGATGAGATGGAAGATGGAAATCTGCTTTGAAAAGAGTGGAAAATGGTATATCAGAAGCTCCATAGAGTTGTGTTTTACTTCCTTGCCAAACACAGCGGAATTTATTAGATGCATAATTACACCAGAGTAATCAAATGAATAAAAAGTAGGTTTCAACAATTGTTCAATGGCCCACAGTCAAAGCTATTCAAAGCTTGTTTTTGCCAATTTCTATAGGAGTTTCATTCATCAGATTTCTCAAGTCATCAAACCTATTACCAAGTTACTACATAAGGGAGTGGATTTTGAGTGGACGAATGAGGCAGATCAGACTTTTTGCTTTTCAAAAGAATATTTATCTAGTGATTTGTTAGAAATTGGGTCTCTGGTTAGCAGTAAGTTTGCACTCTGCCCAAGCAGGGACTCTCAGTCTAGTCAGGGCAAGAGAGATACTCACTTAAGATAACCCCTGCTCACCCCATTGGTAGCCTGGCACAAGCAGCCAGGTTTATCTCAACGGGAATGTGTAAAGTATTTTTACCAACACACACAGTAATACAGTGAAACAACTACAAAATGGACACCACACCAGTTTAGAAAAATAGCCAATATTTATGTCAATCAACCACGGCCAAAATGACAAACATCCAACATACACAAGTCAAGATATTAATTTTTGAGATAAAAAGAGTCTAAATCCCTAGAAAACAATGGATGCCTTGATGTTACACAAAGTACCTGGTTTGCGTCAAAAATAAAGCCGCACAGGCAGGCGTGCATCGGAAAAGTCAGCAATGTGTCGATTCCTTACTCCAAGTGAGGCAGTGCGTCGTTTCTTCACCGGTGGGGTAGGCAATGCATCGTTTTTCTCTCCCGCAAGAGAGCAATGTGTCGATTTACAGATGGGCACCTCGGGTCCGGGCAGATTGACGTTGATTTTGATGCCCAGTGATGTTGCATGCAAAATCCGGTCGTACGAGGACGAGAATCCACGCTGCATGGGGTTTGTGTTGATTTCAATAGCTGTAAGCGGTTGTTGTGTTGTTTCTCCGACCGCAATGCAGGTGGTGCATCCATTTCAGCCACGATGCAGGTGGTGCATTGTTTTTACACCCAGGTTGCATGTTCCTGTGTGTGGATTTAGACCTTGGCTCTACCAGCTTCACCTTTCAAAGGCTCAGGGATTGGCTAGGGCACCACTTGGCAGGGTAGGAGTCTCAGCAGAGAGTCCAGTTGCTCGCAGAGGAAGTCTTTGATGGTCCTGAGTCTTCAAAACAGGAGGCAAGCTCAGTCAAAGCTCTTGGAGACACTTCACAAGCAGGAATATACCGCAAAGTCCAGTCTTTGGGCCTGATTACAACTTTGGAGGAGGTGTTAATCCGTCCCAAATGTGACGGATATACCACCAGCCGTATTACAAGTTCCATAGGATATAATGGACTCGTAATACGGCTGGTGGTATATCCGTCACATTTGGGACGGATTAACACCTTCCTCCAAAGTTGTAATCAGGCCCTTTGTGTTCTTTCAGGCAGAAGCAGCAACTGCAGGCCAACCAAGTAAAGCACAGTCACAGGCAAAGGGGCAGTACTCCTCCTCCAGCCCTTCAGCTGTTCTCCTTGGCAGAGGTTCCTCTTGGTTCCAGACGTGATCTGAAAATCGGGGGTTTTGGGTCCACTACTTATACCCCTTTCTGCCTTTGAAGTAGGCAAACTTCAAAGGAAAGTCTCTGTTGTTCACAGGATCCCTGCCTTGCCAGGCCTGGCTCCAGACTCTTAGCAGGGGGTTGGAGACTGCATTGTGTGAGAGCAGGCACAGCCCATTCAGGTGTAAGTATCAGCATCTTCCACCACTCTAGCCCAGATGACCCATCAGGGTATGCAGGCTACACCCCAGCTCCCTTTGTGTCACTGTCTAGTGGAGATTCACAAACAGCCCAACTGTCAGTCTGACCCAGACAGAGAATGCACAAGCAGGCCGAGCCACAGAATGGTTTAAGCAAGAAAATGCCCACTCTCTGAAAGTGGCATTTTCAAACTGACAATCTAAAAACCAACTTTACCAAAAGATGTATTTTTAAATTGTGAGTTCAAAGACCGCAAACTCCAGACCTCTATCTGCTCCCAAAGAGAAAATGCACTTAAAAGTTATTTAAAGGCAGCACACATGTTAACCTGTGAGCGAGATAGGCCTTCCAACAGTGAAAAACAATTTTGGCAGTATTTCACTGTTAGGACATGTAAAAACACACCAGTACATGTCCTACCTTTAACATACACTGCACCCTGCCCATGGGGCTACCTAGAGACTACCTTAGGGTGGTTTTACATGTATAAAAAGGGAATATTTGGGCCTGGCAAGAGGATACACTTGCCAAGTCGAATTGGCAGTTTTAAAAACTGCACACACAGACGCTGCAGTGGCAGGTCTGAGCCATGTTTACATGGCTACTCATGTGGGTGGCACAATCAGTGCTGCAGGCCCGCTAGTAGCATTTGATTTACAGGCCCTGGACACCTCTAGTGCACTTTACTTGGGACTTACTAGTAAATTAAAAATGCCAATCATGGAAAAGCCAATTACACTGTTAGACTTTCCATCCTTGGCATGGTCTCCCTAAACTTTTTGCCTCTGTTCCCCAGGTTGTTGATGTGTGCTGGACTCTGATTTTACTGTTTTTGTTACTCTGGGCACTTTACCACTGCTAACCAGTGCTAAAGTGCAAGTGCTCCTTTACAAAATGTGTATGTAATTGGCTTATCCATGATTGGCATATTTGATTTGCTAGTAAGTCCCTAGTAAAGTGCACTGGAGGTGCCAGGGCCTGTAAATCAAATCCTACTAGTGGGCCTGCAGCACTGGTTGTGCCATTCACATAAGTAACTCTGTAATCATGTCTCAGACCTGCCATTGCAGTGTCTGTGTGTGCAGTTTTAACTGTAAATTCGACTTGGAAAGTGTACCCACTTGCCAGGCCTAAACCTTCCCTTCTTATACATGTCAGACACCCCTAAGGTAGGCCCTAGGCAGGTGCAGTGAATGGTTAAGATAGGACATATAATAATGTGTTTTATATGTCCTGGCAGTGAAATATTGCTAAATTCGTTTTTCACTGTTCCAAGGCCTGTCCCTCTCATAGGTTAACATGGGGGCTACCTTTAAATCTGATTAAAGTGTAGATTCCCTTTGGGAGTGGATGGACATGTGGAGTTTGGGGTCTCTGAGCTCACAATTTAAAAATACATCTTTAAGTAAAGTTGATTTTAAGATTGTGTGTTTGAAAATGCCACTTTTAGAAAGTGAGCATTTTCTTGCTTAAACCATTTCTGTGACTCTGCCTGTTTGTGGATTCCCTGTCTGGGTCAGTTTGACAGTTGGGCTGGTTGCACCTCACACTAGACAGCGACACAAAGGGAGCTGGGATGTAGCCTGCATATCCTGATGAGCCATCTGTGCTAGGAGGGAGGGGATGAGTGATCACTCACACCTGAAAGGGTTGTGCCTGCCCTCACACAATGCACTCTCCAACCCCCCTGGTGAGTGTCTGGAGCCTGGCCTGGACAAGGCAGGATTTCACATTCACAAGAGACTTTTCTTTGAAGTAGGCCTAATTTAAAGGAGAAATTGGGTATAAGAAGGGCACCCAAAACCACAGACTTTAGAACTTCTGGAAACAAGAAGAACCTCTGCCTGGAGAAGAGCTGAAGAGCTGATGGAAAAGAGCTGCCCTGCCTGTGACTGTGCTTTGTGGAGCTATCCCGCAGTTGCTGCTTCTGCCAGAGTAAGAGGGCAAAGACTGGACTTTGTGTGCCTTCCATCTTGAGAAGAAATCTCCAAGGGCTTGATTTAGAGCTTGCCTTCTGTTGTTTGAAGTCTCAGGGACAGCAAAGACTTCTCTCTGCCAGCACCTGAAGTCTCTGGAGAGACACCTACTCTGCCCTGTGGTGCCCATCCAGTTCCTGGGACCCTGAAAGGAGAAGCTGGCAGCCTAAAGAAAAGGAAATCCACGCACAGAGCGGTGTGCGGGGAAAAGTTCGACGCAACTCTGATCTGCGGCTGAAGAAACAATGCAACGCCGCCTCTGCGGCTGAAAATCAACGCTCGCCGGAAACGCCACCAAAGAATCGACGCACGGAGCAGGAGAAACGACGTGCAGCATCGCTGACGGAGGCTGGGAGATAGCAACCCGTGATGCATGGTTTTCGGATCATCGTGCGGCTGGATTTCTGACGCAAGTACTGGTGGGTGTGTAACAACAATGCAAGGCCTGCCCAGACCCAAGAGTGCTCCTGTGGAGAGAAGAAACAACATGCCCCAACCAGACGAAAGGAGAACCGACGCAAGGTCCTGCTCACCAGTAGAATCGACGCAGCGCAAGCCCTTTTTGATGCACACTCGCCTGTGCAGGGTTATTTTTGATGCACCCAAGGTACTTTCTCACGCTAACAGTGTTAGTGTGTGTTTAAAACTACTTAAAGACTCTTTTTGCATTCTTATTAATAACTTGACTTGTGTATTGTGGATTTTTGTCATTTTGGACTTGTTTTGTGTAGATAAAAAATTTCTATTATTCTAAACCTGTGTTGTGTCATTTTGTAGTGTTTTCATTAAGTTACTGTGTGTGCTGGTACAAATACTTTACAACTAGCACTCTGAAGTTAAGCCTACTGCTCTGCCAAGCCACCAAAGGGGTATGCAGGGGTTAGCTGAGGGTGATTCTCTTTTACCCTGACTAGAGTCAGGGTCCTTGCTTGAACAGAGGGTAACCTGACTGTCAACCAAAGACCCCATTTCTAACATACACATACAATTTACACAGGAGCACTTGCACTTTAGCACTGGTCAGCAGTGGCAAAGTGCCCAGAGCAGAGTAACAACACCAGCAAAAACAGAGTCCAGCACACAGTCAAAACGAATCAGAGGCAAAAAAGACAGGGTAGACCACTCCAAGGATGCCAATTCTAACATGTTCCTATTCTGAAACAACCTAGTGTGGAATATCGGTTTGTCTTGTAAGCAGAGTTTTCATATCATGCCATTGAAGCAGTATAAAAACTGATTAAACAGGTCTGTATTTCTTTTTCTGGTTATATTGTGTCAGCTAAGAACTCTTTGTGTGAAATGTTTTCAAAATGTATTTACCCTGCTAATCTGATGTCCATAATGACACCATCTCAATCAATAAGTGATGAGCTATCTTTCTTCTTTGATGAAAAGGTTTGCAAACTCACACTTAATTTTTCTTCTTCTTCTTCTTCTACCGGCTTTTCAGAGAATAACTTCCTTTCCTCTATTTTGAAAACTGCTGAAATAGTTACCCTTCTTATTAAAATTGAACCCCTACACAGGTGGTGGTTAGGTAGGACTGAACAACTACTTATGCTAACAAAATGAAGAAAACTATTTGGCTTGTAAAGAAGATTTTCCTGTTCTCATGTCTATGTGTAATCTTCCTTTGACACCAAAATAGTGATTTCCAGGTAAAAACCTGATAAAAACAAGTCCTCTACTTTCTATTAAAAAAATCTTCTGCCAATCTCTAAATTATAAGTAATTTGCGCCCTATCCCTCTTTAGTTGTTTCCTTCTACAAGTCTGGAAAAGGAAGTCTATATGGAAATCTCCCATTTTATAGACTTCTCAGAGTTGTTAGATCCCTACATATCTGGATTCAGAGAATTTCACAGGACTGAATTGGTGCTCTATTCTGTTTCTGAACCCCCTTGTGACACCGTAGAGGAAGGTGAAAAAGTGGTTCCTCGTCGTTTTCATTCATTTTTGACACAGTGTCCCATGGCACTATGTTGCATCAGTTAGGTTTGGGATCAAGGTCACACCATTGCATGGTTCTCCTCTTTTGTCTCCTCTAGGTTTCAAGCAGTTTCTCTCCCTCCTTTTTGTTCTTGCCCTCATGCCCTGCAATCGGAAGATCTACAGGACTCTTTTCTTAGGCCAGCAATCTTGAATCTCAATGTCTGTTCTCTAGACAGTCTTGTTCTTTTGGTTTCCAAGTGGTATCATATGTGAGGCTTTATTTTCAGTTATTTTCCATTTGTCCCACCAATAAATAAACTGGCTTCTGTTTGTTTTCTTGTGTGTCTGTTGCATAAAATTCACCCTTTGCTGCCCATTGAAAATTGTGATTTTATAGTTCAGATTATAATACTCTTCCACCTGAACTACTGCAACTCGCTGTGCCTGGGTCTTCCTTTGAAACTACTCAGTAGGCTTGACTCAATACAAGACAGCACTGACAGACTGCTGCTTAAAATGCTTCCCTGTAATTCTGTCTTTAAGCCTATTCATGCCCTTTATTGGCTTCCTGTTCAAAAACATTCTTTTTTTAAGGTTCTCTGAATATGCAATAGAGCAATGCCTGACCAAGATCCTCATGTTCACAGACAGATCACACCTTATCAGCTGAGTTAAAATCTTCATATGACCTCTGGATACTTTATCATCACTACTGGGTTAAACTGCTTCTCTTTCCACAAAAAAGTCAAACCATGGTCATTTGCCTATACCTCTGCTGCCCAGAATATTATTGCTACAGCGCAGGATGTCCTAAACGGGTATCAGTTGTGCTTCATAAATGTTTTATACATTCATTCATGGGAGTTGTTTATCAGAGGGCCCTGAATACTGGACAGATGAAACTGGTAGACTATTCTCAACATATATCACCTGCAGCATTAAACTATACCACATTTATAAGGAACTTTTGACCATTACAGCATAGTTTGAAGAGTGGAGGCATTACCTGTGAGCCCAACATAAATTTATATTCATCTCATAATTTGTGGTTTCCAAAGTCAGCAAGATCTTTGCCTTTTCAACATATCAGATGGACCTGGTTCTTTTCTGACTACAATTTTGTAATAAACAACAAACCAGGTCCCAACGCTACTAAAGTTGTAGGTTGAAGCTTTGCCCTGATAGAATTAACAAGAAAATGAGAGTCAATTAATTGATAGTCTACCAATAATTTTGTGTTGCAAGGATTCAACTGATAACTCTCCTGGTTTGATTAATTTTGAATCACTTTTACCAAAGTACACATAGACACTCAGGCCCTCATTATGACCCTGGGTGACGATGTTATTTTGGAGAAAGGTACTGTCAACAGTCTGGTGGTACCTTTCCCCAAAATATGAGATTGGCGGTTTGGCTCAAGCCAAACCTACAGTGTACCACTCCGTCCGCCAGGGTGGTAACAGACGCCGGGCTGTAGACTTCGGTCTCCAGCCAGGTGGCCGTCACAGTCCCACCCTCGGGATTATGACCCCGCCTACCGCCATGGTTTTCGTGGCAATCATACCGCCGTGAAAACCATGGCGGTAGGCACTATCAGTGCCAGGGAATTCCTTCCCTCACACTGATAGGGGTCTCCCACGCCCCCCTCCTATTCCCCAGAGTCCTCCCCCTCCCGACCCCCTGACATACTCACACCTACACGCAGGCATTCACACGCATTCACACACTCATATCAACATTCACCCATGCATGCATACATTCATTTACACCCACAGCAACACACTTTGACACACATCCTAGCACACACGCATTCACACCACACAACATACC
Source organism: Pleurodeles waltl (assembly GCF_031143425.1). Lineage (NCBI taxonomy): Eukaryota > Metazoa > Chordata > Amphibia > Caudata > Salamandridae > Pleurodeles > Pleurodeles waltl. The sequence goes on along the minus strand of NC_090446.1, from coordinate 918,063,781 downwards.
CTCACACCCATTCATGCACACACGCGTTCCATACGCCTCACACCTGCATGCACGCACACAAAACAGTCACACACCCCCCACACACAACACATCCCACCCCACTACCCTGTCGGAGCACCCGACTTACCTGCTTGCAGGGGGTCCTCCGGTAGGAGATGGGATGCAGTGCTGCTGCCAGCAGCAGCATCCACCAGCGGAACACTGCCAGGCTGTATCATGCGTCATGATACGGTCAGCGGCGTTCTACTGGCGTGGTGCTTCTGCTGGCAGCAGCGCCACCTTACCGCCGTCTGCTGCCATGACTGTAGCCAGAATTTCGCCAGCCTTCTGGCGGAATTCTGGCTACGGTCATAATATGGCAGACGGTAGGTAGCCACGGCGACGGTCTTTTGGAGGCCGTCGCCGTGGTGGTAGGCGGCATTTACCGCCTACGACATAATGAGGGCCTCAATCTGTTAAAAAAGAGAATCGGCTGGGGGAGCAAGAGGCTATATATGAAAAAGGTGGTTTATTACAGCAAAGAATCCCTATTTTTTTAAACCAGCAAGCTATGAATTGGCTTTAGCAGCTGTCATACTATATATTTGGTATTTCAATGTATTCACAGATGTCAAAAGTTATATGCAAGTATGTTCTACTTGCGTCTAGATTAAAAGTTGCAATAGTAGACCTCGGTTTTTTTTGAGAGCCTGGCCCCTTGTACTTTTACCTTGGCATATGATGTCAATTGGTTTTATTTAGGAATTACCTGAAAGTCAAGGTTGTACTGTAATTCTGGTGGTTGTTGATCATTTGAATAACATGGATGATTTTATATCTTTGCCAGGACTGTCCACTTCCGAAGATTTGGCACAGGTTTTCACACAAAATATTGTCTAAAACATGATATTCCACAGGGTCTTATTACAGACTGAGGGTCTCAATTTACTTGAACAATTTGGTCTACTTTGTGCAAACAATTAAATACAGAAAACATAAGTCTATCCACCAGTTATCTCCCTCAGATGGATGGACAGACTGAGACGTTAAATGTAATGAATAGTATTTAGGATATCAAGCCATGAAACTAAATGAGGATTGGAGTAAGACGTTCTACTTACCAAATCTAACATGCAATTCTAAGCATTCACCAATTGGACATTCTCCCTGTTGGTGTGTATGGCCATTATCTATGAATATGACCTTTGGATCACATCATATATATTGTATTTCCTTCAGTGCATAAACATTTAAGTAAACTAAACAAGGTTCTGGGTTAGCACAAAGAAGCCTTGGAAAAAGCTAAAGCTAGTCATAAATTCTGTCTGGATTGTAAGCAAAATCCTGCTCCCGATATGTCGTTAGTAAGAAAGTGTGGTGGCTCACAAAAATTTACATTTGAAGAAATTCTCTAAGTTGCAAACCAAATTTGAGGATTCACTTCATATAAAGCAAAATGTGAATCTAGTTGCTTTAAAGTTGAAATTTCCTAAGTCATTAAAATGTCATTTGATATAACATGTATCCATGTTGAAACCACATTCTTTGAAGGCACATCTTGTTCTAGATCACATGCCGATTAAGGTGGATGATGAAAGTTCATGTAAGGTGCATAAAATTATAAATGTAAGAGTTGTCAGAAAGTAATTGCAATATTTAGCACACTGTAGAGGTGTGACCATAAAGAATGATCATAGAAACTAGTTTCAAATCTTCATGCTCCACCTTCGTTACGTAAACTCTATGTAACACTTTCTGAAAAACAAATGGCTCTGCTACGGCGAGAGGGATCTTTGGGCCGGGACACTGCCGGCATTCAAAGTTGGCTACAGGGCTTAACACTGGTTGTGGCTCGGAGTCCATGGGAGTGTCACACTCCAAATCCACCAACATCAAGTTGGTTCAAATGGCAGATAGATTGGCAGTGTTTGCAAAGAGTTGGCGATGTCTGGTGGAAGAACTTGTTGTGGAAAAGACATTACTCATTGACACATAACTACAGGTCTACATTTCCAAGATTCTGCGAACTCTTGTAATGATTGGAGATCGTGACAGTCATTTGCAATGGCAGAAATAACTTTCCTAGTACTTCACAGTGTAATTAGTAGGCAATCATGTGTGAATATTACTGCAACCAAGATGCTTGCTTTGTAGATTTGTGATTGAAGTTGGATGGATGACTACGTCCTTGAGAGCTTGGTAAAGAATGATTTTGTTTCAGAAGACTATTCTGGATATCAAGTTGAGTGGGAATATTAACTTCGAACTATTTTTCCACACAGGCTTTGATAGTTAAAGACTTTGGGAATTAAGTACATTCATTTGAACTCTGGACTTTTTTCTGAGGAACAGAAATAATGAATGCATCAAACTACCATTTGATCTGACCTACAAAAAATGTGCATTTAAAGTACAAATGGAAATTAGTAAGTGGCACTTGTCGGCTTAAGGATAGGCATCACAGAACGTTAATGATTTTTTTGTGATTTTCGAGTTGCACACAAGACAAGATAGAGTCTAAGTTATTGAGAGGTGCATATTTATGAAGCTATAGGTGGTTATCATGCCAAAAGGGTAAAAGATGACGAGAAATTCATTAGTCACTTATATTTCCATTTCCCTTGATGGTCCGTTTCATGCCAAGAGCACAAAGTGTTGTTATCAAGATATATTTTGAGGTGTATGGTTTCACTATTTAAGTTAGATGCAGCACATTCAGTGCAGATTATTAAAACGTAGTTGCCTTAATAGACACATTCCAAACTGCAAACTTCCATGTCCAGCAGAGTGAGGAAGCATAGTGGTGATCTCCAATATCTCCATTTGTATTATTATGCCATTGCACTTCCCTTCCTCCAAGGGTGTGCAGAATTCACGTAATTTGCGTTTGCATAATTATGTGAGAGTTCAGCAAAATTATGTGAAACACATAATTATCCGAAATACAAATTCATCGTTCTGTGCTACAGTTTGGGGCACAATGCAGTGTCACGTCAATTTTTGTCACAAGGACACATTTAAACAAAGCATCACGACTAAAGGCTGCTCGCATTCTGTTCGCATGCGTTCACGGCAAATGTTTAGCGTGGTAGCTGCATTTAATGCGAATTTATTTCCACCAATGGTGCTTAAGTATGCAGAGTGGTATAATAGTATAATTTGAGGAATTATGCATAACAAGCATAAAGCAGAATCCTCAAAATTACATGAATTACGACAGCTTAATTTAATTTTTTCCCAGCACAACTTCCTTCACTTCTACTATTTTTTAAATGTATGATATTGTGTACACACACTGGTGGATGTGGTCAGATGTGAAGAGTGCATTGCTCCCATTGGATCCTAAGTACAAGGTTAATGCTTTTTGACAGCGCCTGACTGGCCTGTAGGAGTAAAAGTACAAAAGGAGGGAGTCTTTGTCATTCTCAGTGATAAATAGAGGGATCATATGTGTTTTTACCTGGGCTGGTTAGCAAACGGTAGCCTTAAGCACCTGAATGGGTGGGAGGACAGGAAGAGTTAGGGCAAATAACGTTTCACAGAACCGTTAACAAACTTGGGTGCAATACAGTGTGCTGAATGAGAGTCTCTCTCTTATCGGTAGTGAAAATGGTAAACTGAGGTCTGGGATGATTTAATTTAGTACTGGAGAAGGCAAGCGATCCTTGCGGCTACAGCATTAACACACGCAGCACAAAGTGCTACACTCACAAAGTTATGCAATCTGTTGAATGTAAGTGCGCACTTCCGACTCGTGCTGGCATGTATCAATGGTGCAACAATAAACCTATGATTTATTTACACACAGTTGCAGAACACAATCCTAGAGTATGACAGCAGGTAAGGAAGATAAAGAACATTTTACAGTGTGCTAAAACATAGAACAGATCTCTACTGTCTGAAAGCACGAGGCATATAATTATAGAGCCTGCGAGCAAACAACCCATAATCCTGGTAGGAAACATCTCACAATCCTGTAATCTGATACCCATTCTGGGTACAAATATACTCGCGGTTTACAACAATGTGCCTACAGTCTGATAATGCGCAATTCGATACGAGGCAACGCGTCATCCTACACTATCCTAGGACTGAGCACATAATTATCCATTTAGCAAGCAGTACACACTGTAGGACTTCGCAAGAATGCACCTACAAGGCAGAGGTAATCAAATAATGTGTTTGCATTCTGCTGGAAAATACAATTATGTAACCTGATAGCATGCGTAAAACAACATTACAGACGAATGACATCAAGTACACAATTCTGCAGGGTGCAAGCGGTACACACTCCTGAAGTCTGGTAATTCACAGCACTTACGGTGATATTTACAGACATTTGCTATTTTGCGCTGTTTTGTGGGCTTCTATAAGGTATTAACTCACTGCTATGTTTTACATCCTGTTGCTCCAAGCGAGTGCATGTGCAAGCTTTAGTAAAATACGCCATATTCTTATATTCTGACAGCATTTAGCACATTATTCACCCTACTGCCCTGCAGCACACAATTCGTGTACTAGCAAAAGTCACCAATCCCTTTTCTGAAACACGGATGGTAGTAGCATTATTTTAAATAGCGTTTGCGACCCCTGACTAGCTATTGAAGCACTTCATCTGGCGAGCAGCACGCTACTTCACAACCCAAGATTAGTTGTTAGTAGGTACTTCAATGTGTTTCCTTGCTTTTCCTCGTGCTGGGGTTGTGCTCTTGCCCATGCAGACTGCTGGTAATCAGTCCTACAATCTGTTGTCATGCAGAAATCCCGCAGTGTGTTAGAATTCTGCAGGGTGACCTGCAGTCCAGTTCTGTTCGCCATTTTAAAGCACGCTAGAGTAGAGCACAAAGTCCTGAAATATGTTACAATGCAATACACTTCTCTGCAGCCTCATGGCATGTATCGCTTTACACCGGCGGACATAGAGAACACTGCATTGGAATCTGCCCGCATGCACAGCTCAATGCCACAGTCCGTCGTGATAAAGCACACGGCATTGAAATCTGCTAACATGCACAGCTCACGTCCACAGTCTGTCCGGATAAAGCACATGCATTGCAATCTGCTAGCATGCACATCACAAATGCACAGCCAGTCGCGATAAAGCACACAGCATTGCAATCTGCTAGCATGCACAGCTCACTTCCACAGTCTGTCGTGATAAAGCACACGGCATTGCAATCTGTTAGCATGCACATCTCAATTCCACAGCCAGTCGTGATAAAGCACACGGCATTGCAATCTGCTAGCATGCATAGCTCACTTGCACAGACTGTCGTGATAAAGCACACAGCATTGCAATCTGCTAGCATGCACATCACAAATCCGCAGCCAGTCGCGATAAAGCACTGGCATTGCAATCTGCTAGCATGCACAGCTTACTTCCACAGTGTCGTGATAAAGCACACGGCATTGCAATCTGTTAACATGCACATCACAATTCCACAGCCAATCGTGATAAAGCACTGGCATTGCAATCTGCTAGCATGCACAGCTCACTTCCACAGTCTGTCGTGATAGAGCACACAGCATTGTAATCTGTTAGCATCAACATCACAATTCCACAGCCAGTCGTGATAAAGCACACAGCATTGCAATCTGCTACCATACACAGCTCACTTCCACAGTCTGTCGTGATAAAGCACACAGCATTGCAATCTGTTAGCATGCACATCACATTTCCACAGCCAGTCGTGATAAACCACTGGCATTGCAATCTGAAAGCATGCACAGCTCCCTTCCACAGTCCGTAATGACAAAGCACAGGGCAGTGCAATCTGCTAGCATGCACATCACAATTCCACAACCAGTCGTGACAGAACACACCAATGAGCAGGCTGCTGGCTGCAGAATATATTTTCCCTGGCAGCTAGAATGCATAACACAACCCTGAATCATGCTGACATGCATTGTATACCACTGCAGTGTGTAAGCACGCGCCCAGCTTTTGTAGAGGCATTTCCACAGCACCACTTTATCAGCTTTTCTTTAGTCCTGCATTGGAGGATGACTTTTGTGACATTATTCTGCTTTCCACGACAGCTGGCTAGTTAACAAGAAGGGATCCCGAATCTCGCTCAGGCCCCCAGCCTCCTTGCTGAGCAGGCACATTCCTTCCGGCTCCATCTTGTTTGTGGTCTAATTGAAATCTCCCCCTCGGACGCATCTCCAGTCGGAGACTGCTTTCCCGATGACGATTTATAGGACGCGATCGATTCCTCTCTGGGCCAAGAAACCACAAATCAAGAATACTAATTTTGTGAAACAGCTCGCGGTGTCGTTTCTCCCAGATCTATGTAGAACGGAGTGCTGGCTCCGCAGAAATGGTGCATACATTACTGTCCTGATGGAGTGGAGAGACGGAGACTGTTCTGATGTGACAGACATGGGAAAACGTGTCTGCGAGGCAAAGGGGGCAGCGGGCGGCAGAGGAACACGAATACCCAAATATATGTAGCGGTAGAAAGAGGGATGGAGCCCGAAATGGGAGGAGGAGAGAGGGTCCTTCACTCTCTCATAAATCTGTCTAATCAGAGTATGTAAATCATCTGGGTTTATTGTTAAACCTTGTGCAAACCATCCAAAGACATTTAGGCGAACATCTGGAATTGACAAAGCCAAAAGGTCTAGCTTTGTGCTTCTAGTAAAGAGGTTTGGGACATTGATCCCTAGGATGCATTCTGATCCCAGTCTGGCTGGATTTTATTTCCCGGATTAAGAAATAAAAAAGAGTTTGGATAATCAAAACTATGGGCCAGATGTATCAATTTTCCCAATAGCGATTACCTAATTGCGATTTTTTTGTGAATTGCAATTAGGTAATCACTATTTGAATGTATGAAACTCTAAGAGTTTCATTTAGCGATTCCCAACAGCTCGCAAATCGACCTACCTCATTCATGAGGAAGGTCGCAATTAGCGACCCATTGTGAATGGCTTCAATCACAGAGGTGGTGGCCTGCTGGGCTCAGCAGACCACCATGTCTGTGATTGCTTTTAAATAAAGCATTTAGTTTTTTTTAAATGCAGCCCGTTTTCCTTAAAGGGTAACCTACTTGAAGTAGGTGGTAAAATGCGAATGTTTTGCGACCACATTTCAGTCACAAAACATTCTTACATACCTCTGCAATTCGGTAGTTTCGGTATTAGGAAGGGGCGCCCTTGACATGCCCCTTCCTAATACCGAATCGGTATGTAGTCGCAAATTGGGATTCATACATACCAAAATGCATTTTTTTGTTCTCAAATGGCCCGTTGAGCCATTTGTGATTGCAAAAATGCATTATACATCTGACCCTACATGCCTGGGCAGTATCTTCTTTTCTGACCTTGAGCGACAACCTAATGAACAATGTACTTGTGGAAACATATAAAAATTACGGTGCTTCTCCAAGTTACACAGAAGAATTCAATTGGGTTTGCTTTATGAAAATAAATGAGGGGTTCTGACAGCTAACCTCCAGAGATTAAGGGCCAGATGTACGACCCAGAGTTTTGCGATTCGCAGTTTGCGACTCATTTGCAAGTAGCAAATTGTGAATTGCAAAACCATATGTACAGCAGTGTACCTCACTCTGTTTGCAACTCCAATGGGGTCGTAAATGACCTACGTCATTAATATTCATGAGGTAGGTCGCAATTTGCGACCCCATTGGGAATGGCTGCACTCGCAGGGATGATGGCATGCTGGGGACAGCAGACCACCACGTCTGTGACTGCTTTTAAATTAAACAGTTTTTTTTTTTTTAATGCAGCCCGTTTTGCTTAAAGGAAAACAGGATGTATTTCAAAAACAAAAATGAAAAGTTTTCTTTTCATTTTTTCAGAGAAGGCAGTGGTCCATGGGTCCACTGCCTGCTCCGAAAAAATATTTTTGCATGCATTCACAAAACGGAATGGGTCCCATGGGGGCCCCTTCCCATTTGCGAATGGGTTAGCACCAATTTGAAATTGGTGCTAACTGTGATTTTTTTGTGACCTCATTCACAGTCACAAAACAATCATACATCACACTGTGACTCGCAATTAGGAAGGGAATACCCCTTTCTAATTGCGACTCGCAAACCCATTTTGCGATTCAGTAAATAGATTACCGAATCGCAAATTAGGATTTGTACATACCAAAATGCTTTTTTCTTGTCACAAACGGCCCAATTCTGCTAATCAGGCCGTTTGCGACAAGACAACCGACCCTTAGTACATAGCAATCTGTGTGACGTGGGCACTGATAAGGGGATGCGGCGAATTTGGAACAGCTTTTTTTTTTAATAAATACCTAAATGTGTGTCCACCTTGAAAGCCGTTCCTAAGATTCAAGGTGCTCACAGCAGTGTGATGAGACTGTCCAGGCATCTCAGCTGTATCCCATTATATTTTTTTAGCTTTTAATCACTGAGCCGGGCTTATCCTTGAGTTTTAGGGCCCAAGGTTAGTCACAAAATTCTTTAGTTTCGGAAAACAACAGAAAGTATTATGCCAAAATCATCCACAGTGAAAGTCTAGTTCATCTAGTGACATTTAAAAACAATGTAGCAGCATTTTATTAAATGAAAACTCAGTGACAGCCTAATAACAAGTGTTCTCAAGGTTTGACTACAAACATTAATTCTGATGAGAACATTAATTATTAATATTTCCCAAAGTATGTTGTGGCTACTTTGGTCTGAGACAAAACATGTGCTTGAATAGTTCATGTTCACTCCTTTGGGTGCGTAAACATTGAATATGAAAAGCTGGGACCCAGTTCAAAGTTTTTCATGTTATCAACCTCAGAAGGATAACAGGCGGAGTGGACCCATTGAGATTCAAACCTGTGACTATGCGGTCAAACACAAATGGATTAAGCCACTGAACCACAAGACCTAACTCTTGATTAAGCCAAGTCATTCCATGTGAAACCTTGTGATGAAACATTGACGTTTTTGGTTAAAATGAAGGCACATTTTGTGTTCTCTAGCAACAGAGTACCAAACGCTGGGGAAAGTAGCGCTGTGCTCTCTCTGAAGCCAACGGCCTACTTAGAGAATGCACGCTATTAGGTCTCTTTGGAAGCCAGACTGGTTGAGTAATCCACTGGAAATTAAACATTACTGTTACCCATAAATCTACCGAGAAGGGGTCAAGATAGATGCAACTGATAGAAGACATCTTTAGGAAAGTATCATAGTTCCCTCCTGGGCTCTACAATATGATCATAGTCTTGAGTTTGCTTTTTGACTGAATTTCCCTTGCAAGAGGATTTATGGAGAAGTGGTGGGCCTGAATACAATGCAATTGTACCTCAGGTAGCCGGGTGAGTTCTGATCACTCATCACTAGTATTGTGCCAGAGGCAGGTAAAAACCTTGATCCTGACCATATGCCTCGTGGGTGCCCAAATAAAAGATTTCCAACAAATAAGTATGCAAACAAACACTTCCTGACAACAACCTAGACTCCGCTGGTGCCAATGTCCATTTAAATCCAAAGTCAGGAAATAGATTTTGACCAAAGGCCACGAGTGAGACCATTTCAGTAATTTATTAATTGTGCTCTATGCCTACCATCGCCTTTCTCCTTTACACTACAGTTTACTGGAATGACTACACCCATTCTCAAAAGATGTCACTGAGCTCTGTCAGTGGGGTGATCTGAAGACAATGCTTTTTCTCAAATCCACTTTAGATCTGCACTTGCATGAAGGAAATTAAGCACATTCAAGCTTTTGTATATAGTAGAAACTGCATAGTATCTAAGTTCAAAGACACTCAGGACCTTATAGATAGATAGATAGATAGATAGATAGATAGATAGATAGACAGACAGACAGACAGACAGACAGACAGATAGATAGATAGATAGATAGATAGATAGATAGATAGATAGTAGATAGATAGATAGATAGATAGATAGATAGATAGATAGATAGATAGATCGATAGATAGACAGACAGACATGAGTTGTATTTATGGGTTTGTGAAGATTGTAAAGTGGACTTTGCCAGTGTACCAGCTTCTGGAAGTTTTTCGTAAAATCTCACTAACTTGAGAAATTTAATTAAGTAAAAAAATTATGTAAACAAAAATATGCTATTGCTAAAAAGTAGGCTTTATATAGAAAAAACATAAAACGTGTTTATCTGGTGAATTCTCTTTTGCTACTGGTGAAGTTTTGTAAAGATGACAAACTTTGGAACTTCCCAACATTATGAACTTGTCAACTTTACACAAATTTGTGGTAGAATTTTAATTTTATCGTATGCCTTTGATTTTAGTTGATATACAGCAACATTGAATATCATTCTGTCCGGCCTTTACGTTCTTTTGCTCATCTGATGAAGTATAATGATTTACTGTGTCTTTAATCCGTCATCATCTTCCATGAGTTTTGGGGGATGAGGCCAAGGAAGCTAGCATAATTTGAAATGGGGCTACCTTCCACAGAGTTTGGTTGAGGGAGTGCTGATGTATACATGCACGCCACTTATTCCTCTTGCAGCACCTGATAGAGCGTTCCGTACTAATAATTTACCTGTATCTTGGACGCTCTTTAGGCCGATGAATCTTTTGGCTAAGTGGGACTCTCTTCACCCGAGATCAGTCAATTTAATGTAATCGATAATCAATAACGAACATAAGCAATACCCTGATCAACATAACACTTAACAATTAATCCAGAATACATTTCGGCGAACCCTGACCTTTCAGTCAGGAATAACCACACCAGTTTATTCAAAGTTAGTGAATTTATTTCCCTATATTAACAAAGCTAGCACAATATAGATGTGTCTCAACACCAAATGATATACGTAAATGAACATTAATAGCTGTCCATAACGGCGGAAAAGATGCAATCTATGCAGCATTTGAATAACAAGGCATTCGATAATAGCAATGCAAATCACTAAAACTATAATCTGTAATGGGCTAATTGCATACATTGGTCAGCATAACAAGGTCTCAAATTGCATCGTGCAACAAAAGGAATCCTCATCTAACCTCAAATTAGCATCGGCATGTGGGACTTCATGCAAAAACAATTTAGCAACATTAATTTAGAAAAACTCCTAACTAGGGCTCTTATAAAAAATCAGCAGTTGGTTACCTAAAAGAAACACAATGCAATTGTACAATTTCCTTTCATATTTACCAATTACAATCAGCATTCAAGGAAGTCTTCGTCTCACAGGTACCGTTTCTCGATCAGCATGGGACGGGGCAAAGGGGCAAGGTGGACGGGGCAATTGCCTCACGACGGCAAGATAAACTACTACTTCATGCAAAGGGACAAATCAAAGTTAAAGTCTCTAGGGTAAGAATCATTTAAGTCTCTTTCTCTCGATTAGAGAAAGCATCAAAGTCTCTTTCAAAATGGCGTCGCAGCAAGGTGGGCCATAATAGCTGCAATGTCCTGCAAAATGGCGGGTATCGGGCTGGTAATGGCTGCTTTCTTCTCGTACACCTGGTTTAAATAGACAACAGTTCAAATCCAGTAGGGTCTTCCATTGGAGGGTTCATAGGTTGGCTTCAAATTGTCCAATCAAAAACAACAGTTCTCAAGCTTTTACTTAAGCATACATTATCCTTGGAGACGGGTACGCAAGTTGCAACATTTTATACCAATTAACTCATTTTCAGAGCTTCCATTGTCCGCACCTGCAGATTGACCTTGGAGCAAAGAGAGAAATGCCGGGCTGGCACGAAACCTTAAGATAAGCATGTGAACGATCTCAGTGGAAAAGTACAGCTTCAAGCAGAAATACACGTTTAATAGCACATTGGAAAAATACGAGCATCTAAACCGTGAGACCAGGCAACTAGGCCAAAGCCTCCACTAAAGTAATGCTAAGCTAAAACATTTCAAACAAGCAAATCATAGCACACGTTTATGATTATGTCGGATTAGTGCAATTCTAATACATCACGTTATATAAAGCACGCTTATAAATGTTGGCAAACTACTCTGAGGGCACATTTTGTCCCCGTACAATCTTTATTAGTTCGGTTAAAGTCACACATGATTATTTCACACTACGTTTAAGCGCTAATAAATGTAAAACCTTCATTTCTGCGTCATCAATCCCTCCTCTGATGACTACTTGTCATCACACAAACTATTCCCACAAATTTTATTCCATTAAAATTCTGTCAGTTCTCTTTTCCTTTTAATTCCCCTAGTTTTCGCTTTGTATTCTTCTGCCATTCTTTTCATCATTTTCTCTTCCTTCCTTCTTTTAATTCTTTCCATAATCATTATTATTCCCCTTTTTATTCCCCAAATTCCAAATATGCAAATCAGTACTATTAAAATTCCCTGTATTATTTTTAGTAATATTCCATTCCAAATTCCCCCAATCCACTTTCCCACTGAAGCAAGTCCTTTTCCAACCTTCTCCCACACTCCTGGTTCTTTCAGTTCCTTCAAATCTGCACTCTCTTTTGTTAGATTAGCAAGCATAGTTTTAATTTTCACACTGTTGTCGGGAATATACGTGCAACAGTGGCGCGCACCAAGCATTTTGCAAACGCCGCCATCCTTTGCTAAAAGAATGTCTAAGGCAAGCCTGTTTTGAAGAGTCATAGCTCTTTCTGCTGCAAGTTCAGCATCTATCAGGATTATAGCACCTGAAAACTTTGTCAACATGTTATCCACTATAGTAGACAACTTTCTTATTTTGATGGAATTCAACACAACTCCCAATGAAGGAATCATGGCTCCAAATATATCTCCTACCACAGCAGCTGCGGTCTCTCTTTTCTGGATACGATGGGATCCAGATGTCTTTGGAATCATCGATAGGTCATCCAGTTGATAAACCTTTGGGAACACTATACCCAAATAACATCTTCCCCACCATCCCTTTGGAAGACGATAATAGGCATTATACCCACAAATGTAATATACACCTGGTATGACAGGGTCAAGTCCGTTCATCATGAATGTCCATTTGGCCTTAAAGATAAACGTATGTTTACACTCACTCGCTCCTACGAAAATGTTATCATAATAAGATTCACCTCGATATATACAAAATTTCCCTACATGCCAAGCATCTAAAGCTATTCTCCCTTGTGTCTTTATTGCGGCAAAATCATAATGATCTACTGAAGTCCTCTTACTTAGCTCTGTTTCTAATTTCGCATTCATTTGTGCCCTTCTATCATCTGTGCGATCTAAAAAGCTTATTTCTACTGCAGAGAGCGAGCAGGTAAGGTTTTCCCTATGAGCGTGAGCCGTTTCAAAAGGTTGCATTGGCTCGAAAAATTCCCTCATTATTTTAGCATCCCAATCTTTAGCAATCTGGCTTAACTGCGCTATTATAGGAACATATGCAAAGGTAACATCATAATTCGAGTAAAAATACTGTATGTTAGTTTGACCATAAAATCTAGACATTACTATACTACATGTAATCCCGTATGTAAGAGGCATGTGGTGATAAGTCACCCCTTCCTTTACTGATGTCGGTATCTGTGTACACACATAACAATCTTTCGCATCCTTAGTCTCAACATATTCTGTTAGCAAGCAATAGAAAACATTATACGAAAGTTCTTTCTTATCATGCAAGTGTCTCTCATCTAATTCTAGTCTTTTCAATGCGGTTAGTTCAGTGACAGTAACAGGAGCAAAAGTAGAAGCATCAATTTTCTCATTCTCACCCTTACCATGCATTCCAAGCACTATTGCCATTATTATTAGTACACATGCAATTACCAAGCCTACACACACATATTTACAATATTTCTTTCTACTGTTTTGCGTCATGATCTGTATAGAATCAGAGAGCTAGAAGCACCTATAAAGAAACTATTTAGCAATTCAGTTACAAAGCTGAACGAGCGCAATGTTCACACAGTCTTCTTCAAGAGGCCAGTCACTTATCGGTTAGCAGCATTTGTCTCAATTCGGCAATAACTCAGTCTTTTATCAGTTCAGCAAGTGTCTCATCCGGTTTAGCAGTGTCTCAGCTGGTTGTTTGTATCACGTTAGATTGTAGCAAGCAATGTCATTTATCACCCTTTCAATCAACAGAGTCCATAAAACTTTTCTTTTCTATTGGTATCTCTTCTTCTTCGTTCTCGAGGCTAAGAGATACAAATTCGTCAGTCCAATCGTCATTGACTGCATAGGCCCATTCTGGACCGGAATATCTCCTGTTTGGTATCCTTTTCCTTTTCAATTTTGCTTCTCTTTTCGATTCTGCCTCACTGGTACTTTCCTCTTTGGCCAAGTCTTTTCCTTCACTTGAGGATGGTACCACGACAGACACTTCCTTTCTTTTCTCTTTCACTTTTGGCCTTTCTCCGTCGTTCAAACTTCCTTTAGTCCTTTGTTTTATTGGTGATATACTTAGTCTCCTCTTTGCACCGTGTCCATTTGATGGACCTGCGATCTTTTCTGTGGAAGCTTGAGCTTTTTCGTTCTGTTCTGCCTTGTCCCCTCCTTCTGGGGAATCAATCACGTTCTCCTTTTCTTTTTCTCTATCGTCTGCTTCTGGGAAAGCCCTCCTCTGATCAGGCTCTCCTTCTTTTTCACCTCTTTCAAGCCCTTCGTCACCGTTACTTTCTTCAGACTCTTTATCACTTTCAGCTGCTTCAGGCTCTTTGTCACCTTCAGCTGCTTCAGGCTCTTTGCTACCCTCAGCTGCTTCAGGCTCTTTGTCACCTTCAGCTGCTTCGTCGCTGTCTGAAGTTTCTCCTTGGTCTTCCCCAAGTGAGTCGGTTGCTTCGTCCCCAGAGAATATTTCTCTCTCTCCTGTTTCTGCCTGTTCACTTTCAGTTCGTGTTTGCTCTGTCTCGCCGCTCAGCACTGTTTTATCAGGCACTGGCAGTTTCAGCGCTTCAACTTCCTCATCTGTGGGACACAACACTTTCTTTGTGTGACTGGCGTGAATCCAGTTGGGAACTCCCGCACACTTCACAGCGGTAGTGGTCGTCAGGATCACTTGGAAAGGGCCTTTCCAACGGGGTTCCAGACACGACTTTCTCACGTGCTTCTTTACCACGACCCAGTCACCTGCTTTCAGTGTGTGTCCTGGACCTTGGATCGGTGGCAAGGTGGTTGCTTCCACCTGGTGAGAGAAAGAGCGAACCACGTCAGCCAGACCTTTGCAGTAGTCTAACACCATATCATCTGTAATATTCAAAAGCGCATTTGCGGGAACTGCAGGAAGTCTCATAGCCCTGCCCATGAGAATTTCGTGCGGAGACAATCCAGTCTTTCTATCAGGGGTGTTTCGCATTGACATTAACTCCAAGGGCAATGCGTCAGGCCATTTCAAATTTGTCGATGCACATATTTTCGCCATTCTTGATTTCAGTGTACCATTCATCTGCTCCACCAGTCCTGATGCTTCAGGGCGATAGCTACAATGCAGTTTTTGCTCAATGTTCAGCGCTTCGCAAAGTAACTTTATCACCTCGTTATTGAAGTGACTTCCTCTATCTGATTCTAAAGAGATCGGGAATCCGAAACGTGGTATTAACTCCCTCAACAATAGTTTTGCAACTGTAAGGCTGTCATTTCTACGTGTGGGGTATGCTTCAATCCAGTGACTAAAAATGCACACAATCACCAACACATACTTCAGACCTCCATGCACAGGCATCTCAATGAAGTCCAGCTGCATCCTACTAAACGGGCCACTGGCCCTGCCAATGTGGCTCGCGTTCACAACTGTTCCCTTCCCTGGGTTCATCTGCTGGCAAATGACACATCGATGGCAAACTGCTTCTGCAGCTTGACAAAATCTGGGGTTAAACCAATCAGTTTTGAACAATCTTATCATGGCATCTCTCCCTAGGTGAGCCTGCCCATGATAGAACCGCGCAAGCTGCGATAAGAGACTATTTGGCAAAACAAATTTTCCCTCATTTGAAACCCATAACTCATCTGGTCTCTTTATACATTGTGATTTAATCCAGGAATCTCTTTCATCCTCCCTGACGTTATTCTGTAATGCTTTTAGTTCATCTATTGTATCTACGACCTTCAAGGCAAATGCTTCAGCTGGTTCGAGTTCTGGTTCACTTATCGAATTCCATTCATCTCTGAGTAATATACAGTTCAAGGCACAAAATCTTGCGACTTGATCCGCATATGCATTTCCCAGAGAAACATAGTCCTGTCCTTTTGTATGAGCACTACACTTTACCACTGCAACTTCGGCTGGCATCTGAATGGCGTGTAACAATTCCCTTATTCTCTCCCCGTTTTTCACAGGGGATCCTGAAGAAGTCAGGAAACCTCTCTGTGACCATAGTTGTCCAAAGTCGTGCACAATTCCAAACCCGTACTATCCGTGTAAATGGTGACTTTCATCAATGCAGACAGTTGACATGCTCTTGTAAGGGCTACAAGTTCTGCTACTTGTGCAGAATAGACTCCTTGAAGCCAGGACGCTTCCAAGACACCTGTTACAGTACATACAGCATATCCTGCTTTCAAAATCCCCATCCCATCTCTTAGACATGAACCATCAACGAAAACAATTTGGTCATTTTCATCAAGCTTAGTATCCTTAATGTCAGGTCGAGGTTTTGTGCAAAATTCAGTCACCTGAAGGCAGTCATGCTCGACGTCTTCAGCGTTCTCAACTTCAGCATTTTCACCGGGAAGCAAGGTTGCTGGATTCAACGTAGTGCACCTTTTCAGCTGCACGTTCGGTGAGCCCAGAATTATCGTTTCATACCTTGTGAGCCTCGCTCCAGTCATGTGTTGCGTTCGGGAGCGGGTCAAAAGTATCTCAACTGAGTGAGGGACCATGACTGTTACCGGGTGTCCCATCACTATTCCTTCACTCTGAGTGAGGCTGATACCAACTGCTGCTACGGCGCGCAAACACCCTGGAAGTGCTGCTGCGACCGGATCCAAAGTAGCTGAAAAATACGCTACTGGTCTGTTTATGCCACCATGGGCTTGAGTCAAGACAGACAAAGAACATGCATCACGTTCATGACAAAACAATGTGAAAGGCTTTGTGTAATCAGGCATACCTAAAGCTGGAGCCCTGCACATGCATTCCTTTAATTCAATAAAAGCATCCATCTCATCTCCTTTCAGCTCAATTTGATCCAAGGCATCCTTCTGGGTCAGCTTCAGTAAAGGCTTTGCTAGAGTTGAGAAGTTGGGAATCCACTGACGACAGTAGCTTACCATTCCCAAAAACTTCCTCACCTCCCTCCTTGTCTTTGGTGGACTCATTTGAAGTACACTTGTTATTCTTTCCTTCATTATTCTCCGTGACCCTTTCTCTATCTGGTGACACAAGTATTTCACTTTCTTCTGACAGAACTGCAATTTGGAAGGAGACACCTTGTGTCCATTCCTTCCCAAATGGTTCAACAGAGCAATGGTATCGGCTGTGCAGCCACTTTCTGTCTTTGATGCAATCAGTAAGTCATCGATATACTGTACTAGGGTTGACTCGAATGGCAATTCTAGCGCTTCCAAGTCTTTCTTTAGAATCTGATTGAATATTGACGGTGACTCAGAAAACCCTTGAGGAATTCGACACCAACTGTACACTCTGTCTAAGAATTTGAAACAAAAGAGAAATTGGCTGTCCTCATGAAGAGGCGCCGAAAAGAATGCTTGTGACAAGTCGATGACTGAGAACCACTCGGCATCGCAAGGGACTTGAAACATTATCACAGCTGGATTTGGTACGACAGGGCAACATTTAATTATGATGTCGTTTATTTTCCTCAAGTCCTGTACAATTCTGACCTTTCCCCTCGGCTTTATTAGTCCCATGATTGGTGAATTACATGGACTGCTTAACACTTCTTTCAGTACTCCCTGCTTTACAAATTCGTCAATGAGTTGGGCAACTTTCATGAGGGTGTCTTGTGCCATGTGGTATTGTGGGGTCTGGGGAAAGGTTGCATTTGGCTTTACAGTCACTTTCACTGGTTCCACTCCTTTCATCAATCCCACCTCTTTCCCTTTCATATCCCACACTTCCTTTCCGACTGTTTCTCGTAATTCAGCTGGAATATCTTCTTCAGTTATCATCGGGAAAAGACAAATCAGAGGATACTCTTCATCGACAGTTTCCATCTCATCCCCCTCTACACTGTCCTCTTCTTCCCCATCACTGCTCGTCTGAATTTTAATTCCCTCGTTCGAACACATAATCGAACAACCCAATTTGCACAATAGGTCTCTCCCTAACAGTGCTATCGGGCTTGAGTCACATACCACAAATTTATGTAACCCTTGATAGTTACCAATGCTGACTGGTACCGGATCTGTGATTGGGTTCGTCAGGTGCCTGTTTGCTACTCCCACCACTTGAACTGTTCTCCCTGAGAGTGGCAAATGTGGTACTTCAATGCTCTTAACAGTTGAACGTGTGGCTCCTGTGTCAACCAAGAATGAGACACGATGACCCATTACTCTTCCCTCCACGTACGGACCCTTTTGATCAACTTCCAAGGATGCTGCAAGCACACAATCTCCTTCCTCTCCTGAACTTTCACTCTCCCATACATTGTTTATTCCACTCTCACTGTGTAATGGGAACTGTTGTACGGTGCCATTTGTATTCATTACCTGACCCGAGACCTGTGGAGGAACCATCACTTGCTGCTGACTCATTGGTGCCAAGGGTATTTGCATTTGCTGATTAGGTACCATGGGAAACTGCTGTTGCATTGGCTGCATTTGCGTCATCTGCATACGGGGCATCTGCATCTGCTGCGGCTGCATGGGCTGTAATCCCTGTAGCTGATTTATGGTCTGAAAATTTGGGTTTGGACCTCTCATTTTCGGTCCCCTCATTGTCTGAAATGCATTGACATCATTGTTTTGCTGACCAACACCTGCACCTTCCTGCACCACCATTGGGCACTCGCGTTTCCAATGTCCGACAATCCCGCACGCGTGACACGGCATCACCTTTTTCAATGCCTGCACACCATTCGGAGTCACAACAGTGTTCAAATCCGGACCATTATTCACAAAACCTCCTCTGCCTCTGCCTCTCGCCTGTGGCTGAAACATCATATTTACCTGCAACTGCGGCTGCGGTTGCGGTACCTGTTGTTGGAACCCTTGCAACCCTTGCAAACCTTGCAGACCTGTCTGAGCTGCTTTAAGCTGCATCATCATCACTTTCTCTTTCAACTTTTTCTGTTTCACTTCAATTTCGTCGCTACAATATTTCGCGTAATTCAACACCTCATCAATAGGTTTCGACTGCCAACAAATCAAATGCGACTTTATCATCTGACTTATCTCTGGTCTCAGCCCTTCCACAAATCTAAACACAAAATGAAGCATGTCCTTCGCCTCTATTGTTTCCGTGACACTGTAGTTCTTGAACGCCTTCAACAACCTCTCATAGTAACTATGAATCGACTCTTTAGCCTCTTGGGCAGTTCGATCGATCTTCTGCCAATCCACATTTTTCGCGGCAACCTTCGTCTTCAAATGCTCAATCACCTTATAGTACAGGCTCATCACCATAGGTGATGGTGCACCCGTATCCCTGTCTCTCTCTGGTTCACTTGTCGGCCAACCTACAGCTCTTTTGCAATCCTCCCACAAATCTGCCGGAACCACAATCTCAAAGAGAGTGTTCAGGTCTTCCCAGAGGCATTTTGCAAGCTTCACAAACCTATCAGTCTGTTGATACCATTCAATCGGTTTCTCTCTCAGTTTGGGAAAATCATCCGTAAAAGACTGAATGTCGCTTCTATGCCATGGTACATGTATTAATTTTCCCCCTGCTGTCTCCCTCATTGGTAACATGGTTACTGCATCACTACTCTGTGGTCTTTTCTCGTTTAGCTCTTGGACACTGTCTTTCCTCTTTTCCTTTCTCCTTACCCATCTGCTTTCCCATTTGTCTAAGCACCTCCATACTTGTGCACTCTGCAACAATTCTCTAAGGTGCGCCTTCATGCCTGCTGACCTCATGTGTTCAAAATCTGTGGTCCCGAAATCCAATCTATAGCTCCTGCTCAAGTGTTTTGTCTTGTCTATGTCAACCCCATTTTTGTCAGCTATTTCCTGCAAGCTTTTATGTACCTTGTTCACTTCTCTCCTAATCCTGGGACATAGATATCTCAGCTCTTCTTCCGAGTAGGACTCTAACCTATTCACACCCATAGTCCCTTCCACCAATTCTTCTGCTTCCATGTTCAACCTGACCCTATTCAGATAATCTTCTCCCTTCCCACTGGCTGAGCTTTGTGTGGAATTCAGACTGTTGAACCACTGTGTCAGCTGTTGCGCATTCAACCCCATCAGTGTAGCATTCACATCGACTGCCACTGATGGTTGCGGCAACTTTTCAGTGTTCGATGATAGCGGTATCATCAGTGGGGGACTCAACCTCACCAGCGTTGACTGAGCACATATGGGACTAAACTCCATCAAGGACCCAGATCCATTTGGCTGAGCCGCTATCGGAGTTATCCCTGGAGTGTTTTCTATGCACCTCCTTTCTGTCCCATTCTGCAGCATTGATCCCTGACCGCTCATACCTAAGTTAGGCTGACTGTACAAAGGTACCGGTGGACCTACAGTAATGGGTAGTGATATCGCGTCTGGGTTCTGTCCATTTCCCATGTTCTGAGACATGTTCATTCCCACACTATGGGTCATCATTGCCGGCATGCCCATCTGACTCCCCGTCATCTGAGCATGTGCGTTTCCCCCCTGCATCTGCTTTTGAGACATCAAAAACTGGGTTGATTCAGCTTGTGCCAGTGTTGGGTTGTGACCATTCTGTCCTCCCATTGCGGCTGGATCTAGAATCATTCCCGTACTATTGTCACTGCTGTAGTACCTTGGGATCTGCGGCTGATAATTTTCTGCTGGTTTCAACATGGGCACATCTGGATATATTCTCCTAACCTGCGGTATCTGCGGGGTGAACAGTAAACTCGGGTCCTTAGACCCCGATGATGCTCCTGAACTCTGAGTTTCACTGTTCTGTACCGGTGCCGGAGGGGCAGAACTGGTACTTGGACCTTGTCCACTCTCCGCATAAGGTGGTGGACGGTCGTTCAGCAATTGCATGATTAACTCCTCATCCTCTAACTCCTCTTCTCTTCTCAACTTTTCCTCGTCCTCCCTATCCTTGGAACACTTCCTGTTTGTCTTACAGGTAGCTTTCTTACCTGTCTCCTCTTCTTCCTTAGTAATTGCGGGAAACAATTTTATCCCCTGCAATACATCTGACCTCCACACCTTCTGTGCATTATCCCACCTAGCGTCCGCTAGTGTCTTTTCTACCTTCCTTATCCTAGTCTCGAACTTATTGTGCTGCTGCTGTCTAGCCATTAGTTCCCAAATCGCTAGAGCCTCAAACTGTGCTGGCCTTGGAGGTACCTTCATGTCGTACATCGCGAATCTCAAATTCTCTAGGATCCTTAAATTGAATGTCCCATGGACCGGGAACGCTACGCTCCCATGTTTCTCTGTCAGCTTGTGCCATTGCTTTAGCCAAAGGCACGGAGCTACCCCTTTTTCCTCCATTACAATGTAAGCTGGTGTACCTTCGGGTGGCGTCTCCTCTCCTACGCTCGCTTTAATGTAAGACTCCCCCTTCATCGCACTCCTTAATGCTTTAAAAAATTTCATTTTCTCGTCTTTTATTTCACAAAGTTTGTAATCAATAGGTGACTTTAATTCCCGGAATACTCTTCGCTTGCCTTTCCCCTTCCAATCGAGCCCCACGGACTGCGTCCAATCCGTGCGCGACCCTCCTCTACAACCAACCTATCCCAGCGCGGCTCCTAGTGACGTCACACTCACACACTGCGGCTGACAAAGCCTCGCGGCTAATCCTCCTTCACTCAGCTCCTCTCGTAACAACTTCTGGCATGTATCGCGAGCTACTAAAAAAAATAATAATAAAACAGATCTGTCGGTTTACTACAGGAAGGGTAACACAATCGCTTCAGGACCTTAGGGATTTTTCACTAGCCTCGGCAGTTATTCCATCTTTCTCGGTCCCCACGTTCGCAAGCAAATCTGACCCGCAGACTGCTCTCAACTTGTCAGTGATCTATTCTAGTGCACTTTAGAATTTTGTCAAAGCCCGAAGTCGAAGTTTCTTTCACTCCCCTAACACACGTACCGACTCGTTGACCACGCCCGATCAACCTACTAAACCGACCAGACCACAACATAAAACAAGTGTCTCATACACTTTTCAACATACTCCGGAGTCTCTTGATCTCGCAGGGCCCGTCTCAACAACAACAACCATGTGGACCTTTTTATGCACGAAGCGCCACATGCACATGAAGTTCGACAACTTCCCTACTCTCACACTCGGAGTCGCACCTCCGCTATTTCTATGAAGTTCGACGACTTCCCTACTTCTACACTCGGAGTCGCACCTCCGCTATTCTCTAAAATCCTCGCAACCTTTTCACACAATCTGCGGCAATAAGCTGTGCAAGCGCAAAATCCTAACTTCACTCATACCATCACTAGTACCGCCAACGCTGATCTCACACCTCCATTCTCTTCATTCGCAAGCTCCGAGATCCCGGGAAAGTCGCGGTGGACTTAGCCCATCATCATTCTCTCAATCTGTTTCATCCAAGAAAAAATCTAATTCAACTTCTCGAGTGGGGTCTCAAAGGGCGTAACCGTTAATTTAACACCATGTACTTTAAGATTACGGGGTCCCAAAAGGCGAAACCGTCCTCTGCTACCATCTACTGATAGAGCGTTCCGTACTAATAATTTACCTGTATCTTGGACGCTCCTTTAGGCCGATGAATCTTTTGGCTAAGTGGGGCTCTCTTCACCCGAGATCAGTCAATTTAATGTAATCGATAATCAATAACGAACATAAGCAATACCCTGATCAACATAACACTTAACAATTAATCCAGAATACATTTCGGCGAACCCTGACCTTTCAGTCAGGAATAACCACACCAGTTTATTCAAAGTTAGTGAATTTATTTCCCTATATTAACAAAGCTAGAACAATATAGATGTGTCTCAACACCAAATGATATACGTAAATGAACATTAATAGCTGTCCATAACGGCGGAAAAGATGCAATCTATGCAGCATTTGAATAACAAGGCATTCGATAATAGCAATGCAAATCACTAAAACTATAATCTGTAATGGGCTAATTGCATACACTGGTCAGCATAACAAGGTCTCAAATTGCATCGTGCAACAAAAGGAATCCTCATCTAACCTCAAATTAGCATCGGCATGTGGGACTTCATGCAAAAACAATTTAGCAACATTAATTTAGAAAAACTCCTAACTAGGGCTCTTATCAAAAATCAGCAGTTGGTTACCTAAAAGAAACACAATGCAATTGTACAATTTCCTTTCATATTTACCAATTACAATCAGCATTCAAGGAAGTCTTCGTCTCACAGGTACCGTTTCTCGATCAGCATGGGACGGGGCAAAGGGGCAAGGTGGACGGGGCAATTGCCTCACGACGGCAAGATAAACTACTACTTCATGCAAAGGGACAAATCAAAGTTAAAGTCTCTAGGGTAAGAATCATTTAAGTCTCTTTCTCTCGATTAGAGAAAGCACCAAAGTCTCTTTCAAAATGGCGTCGCAGCAAGGTGGGCCATAATAGCTGCAATGTCCTGCAAAATGGCGGGTATCGGGCTGGTAATGGCTGCTTTCTTCTCGTACACCTGGTTTAAATAGACAACAGTTCAAATCCAGTAGGGTCTTCCATTGGAGGGTTCATAGGTTGGCTTCAAATTGTCCAATCAAAAACAACAGTTCTCAAGCTTTTACTTAAGCATACATTATCCTTGGAGACGGGTACGCAAGTTGCAACATTTTATACCAATTAACTCATTTTCAGAGCTTCCATTGTCCGCACCTGCAGATTGACCTTGGAGCAAAGAGAGAAATGCCGGGCTGGCACGAAACCTTAAGATAAGCATGTGAACGATCTCAGTGGAAAAGTACAGCTTCAAGCAGAAATACACGTTTAATAGCACATTGGAAAAATACGAGCATCTAAACCGTGAGACCAGGCAACTAGGCCAAAGCCTCCACTAAAGTAATGCTAAGCTAAAACATTTCAAACAAGCAAATCATAGCACACGTTTATGATTATGTCGGATTAGTGCAATTCTAATACATCACGTTATATAAAGCACGCTTATAAATGTTGGCAAACTACTCTGAGGGCACATTTTGTCCCCGTACAATCTTTATTAGTTCGGTTAAAGTCACACATGATTATTTCACACTACGTTTAAGCGCTAATAAATGTAAAACCTTCATTTCTGCGTCATCACACCACAATTTCCTCACTGTATCCAGCCTTCAAACATGCGTGTTGTTATACGATAGCAAACAATGATGGACATCAACAACAGAAGGCAGACACTAAATCCAAAGTGAGAAAAATCCCAGAGCTATGCCACGAGACGAGGTACAGTGGAGAAGCCATAGGAACATTTCAGCATCTCAGAGATGTTGAAGCAGTAGAAGGGTTGAGTACAAAGGGTCACCAGAGGAAGATGGTTTATGAATAGTACTGGAAGTTCTCACCATAAGCCTAGTAATTATCTAGGACTTCCCTATAGTAAAGATGGGCATTGAAACATCTTTAAAGAAGAGCAGTAGCTCAGAGGGGAGCTAATGGAGGGAAAAGGGACTGGAGTTGAGAGACAGACCCAGTTCTGTCAAGAAAATTGTGTTACGTAACATTAAATCTGTGCAGGTTGTGATTTTTGTTTTCACCAAATCAGGATTATACTTTGTCAGTTCAACAAATGGTACTACAACTTTGACTTAACCTGGTTATGTCTTAGACAATGACAATTTCTAAGCACTACACCAACAAACTAGAGAGGCAGAGATAGGATGTATTTCATATTGCGAGTTACAGCGCATCTCAGATTCTCTCCTCTTTGAATGAGCTGACACCCCCAGCTGTGGAGACAGCTCCGGCACAAAGTTGCAAGGGATGTAATTCCTTGAAGGTTTATTTTTTCTTTATTTGAGGTCACAATTCCTGCTGGTGAAGGTTGCAGAGCTAGCTGGTAGGGCTGCGAGGCAAGTCTGATCTGAAGGTCCAAGCCCACCGGGGCCTGTCAGAGCAGGAGCAGTCACTGGAAACTCGCACTCACCACACACACGTATGCACGCACACTGGCACACGGCTCCAGATAAGCATGCACACACACCGCTCAGATATTCAGAGATACATATATTTACTTAAAGGAACAGATCCATGCATACTAAAGCAGAGGAACAGACAAGACTAGATAACCACATTCACAACTCACTCAGGCATAAAAAGCACAAGGCACAGACTGAGTAAACTCGCTCACAATATGACCACGAACAGCCCCTTCATTTAACTTGTAGTAACTATAAGGAAGCACTAAACAGAAGGCATGTATCGTTCTCCGTTCTCGACACAATGATGCCAGCCATGGCTCTTGCGTTGAGGAAGCCCAGACTGGGTAGAGAGGATGACGACTGCTGAGAGTGTGGCAACGCAAACACATGTCAGAAAGGAGAAATACAAGCGCACACGTACATATACTTGTCACTTAACCGGGTCTTTTGAAGTCATGCATGCATGGAGATGAAAAACGAAGCTCTAAAAACATCAGCAAATGTATAATCAGGACCTCATCACAAGCAGGCACAGGCAAAATTCTGATTATGCTTCGAAAAAATTAACTGAATCTGGACTATGCAAAGTTCATAGCATTTCTTAAATTCTGCATTATGCAACTTCACACGAATCTTTGCTCACAGGAGACCGATTTGAGAAGAAAGTGTCAGTAAGAGATATATTTTCTGTTCGACGCAGTCTCTTTCCCTTATCTTGTGTTTCTTTTCAAGCCATCCTATAGAAAAGCTTTGGAAAAAGGCATTTAATGTTCTATTTGGAATACGGAAATAAATATGAGAATATGACAGAGTGTCCACCAAACGTTTGACGGGGATGTACCGGTCCTGGGGTGCTTGTGTCCCAGTTAAGACAGAATATGACCTGGCAGCAGAGATGCATGGAAGGTGTGGAAGGTCTGACTGGGCGCTCTCAGGCAGATTGGGAGCCTGTGCAGGGTCTCTCCAACCCTGCAACACAGTTGCTGGGCTGGGCATAGCCTATTGCGCATGTGTGTTTGGCCAGCCCGAGACGGCCGGCCAAACACACATGCGCTCTGAGGGGAGTGCACAGTGCAGTCCCCTCATCCAGGTCATCCCACAAGGCCCCCTCCCTTTCACAAGGAAAGGATAATAAACTTAGTTTATTATCCTTCCCTTGTGAAAGGATTTGCAGCGGTTACGGCTGGTGGGGGGTGACGCTCCTCCGCCCTAGCCGAGGAGCCACCACTGCCTACTTCTACCTCTGTCTCTCTTTGCTTAATGTCATCTTAAGAAATCTTTGGGTCCTCAGAAAGACATACATCGACTGTTTTTGTGTTAAACCAGTTTCAGAAAGTTTGTTTGGCACCATGCGAGCTACAATTCGTACAAAAGTGGGCAAAAAAATTCAAAGTGGTTATGAACAGGGGACCCCTAAATATGTCTTGCCCGGGGCCCCAAAAATCTTTAAGAGGACACTGCCTGGCAGTTTGGGCTGGATTGTTCTTTTGGAGCAGGGTCCAGAATAATTTGCATGCAGTTGGTTGCTGTCAGAGGTGGCATGGAGGGCAAAATAAACGGATGGACTGGAATGTGGCCTTAGTCATTACCAGTGGCTGAGATCAGTTCAAGCATTGCATCCATCACCTTTATTGCCTTCCTCATTGAGATGTTCTAAGTGTGACGGTATGCATAAACATGGGCCACAGGCTCACTGTGTGAAATGACTTAAGATGTCCCTTACCGATGAAGCCAAACGGAAACCACAAAGGGCTTGCTGATGTTCCTGTTCAGAAGGGCCATGGCTTGACAGTTTGGGCCAGATTATTCCTATTGGACCGCAAGACCAAGGATGACATGCATATGGCTGGTTCTGTTTACTGTAGCATGGTGAGGAAAAACACTGAACTGGAATGCGACTTCAAATAATCACCAGTGACTGAGATCAATTAAAATGTTCCACCGTCACCTTTTTCCCTGTCTGGGCTCTAGGCACCATCTGGGTTGAACCATGACAAAGCACAGTAGGATAGAAATTGGTGGCTGGTCTTGCTGAAACTATTTCCCTCCAGAATTAGAATCTATTCTGGAGGAGCAAAATGTTCGGAAAGCAAACCTGAAGGTTGTTGCTGGTTATGGCTATAAAATGTTAGTTATATCCAACAAGTTCAACCACTTTAGCCTTTGATATTCAACCAAAAATTCTAAAATCACGAAAGCTGAAGCAATGAGGTTGCCTCCTTTTGAAGCAGCTTGTCAATTTTTTTGTAGCTTTCCAGTGAGTGCTGTTTTAACTTAAATCACATTTTTGCACAAATTCTGATAACAGTGTTAATTTGAAGAGAAGTCCTCCAGACTTGAGTGTTAGTACTCAGACTCTAGTCCACGTTTTGCAGCTGCAACTCATATTCTAGGTGCACAAGACATATCTAGTTCTATGTGGCTGACCCGGTTCAACATTCTCAGGTATGGCAGAATTCACAAAAAATTAAATGTCCCAGGTAAGAAAAAAGATGAAACACATCAAAAATAGACCAATTTTCTAAAGATTGAAAGAAACGGCAATAGCAGTGGTGTACTAAAGGCTCCTGCAGCCCATGCGGTGTGGCCCGCTCAGAGCCCCCTCAGCACATACCCTGTCCTGAGAGCTCCTGAGTTTATTCCGGGGGGGGGGGGAAGGCACTCCATGTACTTTGCAGGGGGGGGGCTCAAGTTTCGTTACGCCTGCGGGCAATAGGAAAGTGATTTAGTCTGACATGTCATTCAAAACTCCACTTGTGCTATTATTTTGAGATTGTTAAAATTATGGAAAGGAGAAAGACAATCTCCCACCGATGGGCCAAAACAAATGCTAAGATGTTGGTACTGGTACCAAAAAGCCTAGTCTCTGTATTTTTTGTATTAGACTTCAGCTAATGGCTTTTTGCCGTGTTATCTATAATACTGCGGTTTCAAGAGTATATAAGTGCGTTCAACAGAAATGTACATGTGGAAAATATGAGACTGGATGAACTGAGTTAAGTTTATTTATTTGTGTATGTTATTAATAACTTTTATTGGAACAATTGTTAGACCACACTAGAAATTAGAAATTCATCACCTTAAATGGGAAACATTGGGTCAAATAATGTGCAGTTTTTGGGGAGATCTGCATTAATTCAAGTTGATGTGGTAGAAGTGAGTCTATAGTTGTTTTCTAAATGTGAAAATGGAAGATTTAGGGTCTGATTTTGATTTTGGCAATTGGGCCGTCCTCTGGCAGGATGAAACAAATAAAATACTCTGACAGAGGTCTCGACTACCAAATTTAGAAATGTCCTCAGGGCATTCACGGAAGCGCTGTCTAGGAGATTCCTTTTAATGCAGTGTAATTTTGATGCATGGCTCCATCAAACATACAACCTGTGTTTGGAATTCACTGTTACTTGATTTTCATATCTGGGGCCTTATTTATATTTCAGTGGTAAGCATATTCTTTCGCAATGGGGTCTATATACCATCAGCATAATGGTCCATCTGTCAAATTTAGATGTGGGTGGAACTGTGGTATAACCACAGTGAAGACTACTCCATTTCCACCATGGTTACACCTCTCAGACAGCCCAACACAGTAAGGGCTATCAGAGGTTGACCTATATGTCCACCCACCTAATTTACCTGTTGGGACTTCCCCTAGGGTGACAGAGTATTTTACTCCATCATCCTGGCAGAGGACACCCTAAGCCCGGATATGACAAGAGCTTGTACAGAAGTTCTTAAGTGCTTCATGTAGAGAAGAAAATTAACTTTTTTAATGAGATGAGTAAAAAGTTTGCAAAAGTCTGAGGTAAAACCCAATGACTTTACTAAGGGAGGGAGTGATGGTGAAACGTTTTCCGTTACTAGAGCATTCATTCAGTAGCAAAGGGTTGCATTTGTACCTGTGCTTGGAAAATATACTTAGAAATTAGTTATTGTGATTTGAGCACTAAGACATTTTCTGACATCTTCAAATTAAGTTTTATTTACATGAATAGAGAGTAAATGTTATGGTTTTTAAATGTTTTCTTGAAAGACAGCCTAGTAAATCATTTTTGTCCCTCATATAGTATAGGCTTGTACCACCTTACCAGCTTCATTAGGAGGAACAGACTGTAACCCAGGCATCACTCACAACCTATCAAGAGAAAATGCATATAGGAGAAACAATCAGAATCTGTCAGAGACTGACAGGACTACCTTCATTTTTCTAGTGGGTTAATAGTACCCTTTCCTCAAAAGATGATCACACAAACAAGAAATCTACATTGTTTTTTTGCAAACTGCTTTGTTAAAATATTAAAGGACTGCTTTAGTGCAAAATTAATGTAACAGTGCATACAGATATACATTATATGGCGATTAATATAAAAGCACAACTTGTGAATACATTGACAGAATAAAATGTAGCAGTCTTTCGTGGAATCCCTTCTATCCTAGTTTATGTCTATATTGGCCCCAAATCTTGCCATAGATAATCAATCAATCAATCAATCAGAGTATTTGTAAAGCGCACTACTCACCCATGAGGGTCTCAAGGCGCTGAGGGGAGAGGGAAGGCTACTACTGCTCGAACAGCCATGTCTTGAGATGTCTCCTGACTAGATAAGAGCTTCCCAGGTGACACACCTGGGTGCTTGTTCATTGTTTGAATTTTCTCTGCTTGCTACCTATGGGTGGTTTTCATCTCTGCCATGTTGCTGTTCTCCAAAGTCCACGTTAGTGAGCTATAAAGTGCAACCATACTGCTGACAGTTTGTCTGAAGCTCCTTTCTCGTCGAGAGGCTTGCAAACACACGTTTCGAAAAATGAACCTTGAGATCAGTGGTCTAAGGTGGGAAGAGAAGCATGTGAATGCCCTTCATCCAAAACCACCACTGTGCTTTTCTCT
This sequence comes from Pleurodeles waltl, assembly GCF_031143425.1. NCBI lineage: Eukaryota > Metazoa > Chordata > Amphibia > Caudata > Salamandridae > Pleurodeles > Pleurodeles waltl. The sequence continues at coordinate 918,033,840 of NC_090446.1, read as the reverse complement.
AAATTTCAAAGTTTATGAATGTATAACACACAAGCCAGAAATACACTATCAAAGAATAAGACAACATTGTTATACTGTGAACGGAAACAAATAAAATAGCACATAGCATTTATACACTATGCATGTAAAACCTTAGGGAAAGATGGGCTTAATAAGCAAATATGAGTTAGGAGGAGGGCTCACAGGCAAAAATAAGTAAAAACGTACCACATGAGGGTGTTGGTGTAGTAATGATGTAATGATCCTTGGGTTTAGATTTAGAATCTATGGAGAGTGGGGATTCTGGAATGATGGGGGAGAAGGAGTTGGAAGCTGGAGGATGAGGAGCTTATGCTGGAGGTCTTATCGTGTTACTACTTATTCCTGAATAATGCTATAAATAAAGGATTATTTCTACCTACGTGCCGTGGGATTTGTACATATTTTGGCGACGAGGAACTCTGGGCAGGGGACAGAGTGTGAGAAGAATCAAGTACCTCCAACCCCTGGGAGCTACCAGATTTACAGAGGCTTCATTTCTACAGCTTGGGAAAAACGTCGAGGATATCACTGAAGTATACAACATAATTGTGAGTTTTATTGTTTCCCATTTGCATCAAGGAAAGATCTCCTTGTATTGTTAATACAATAACTTATAGAGAGAATGAGTTAAGATCCGTTTTGACATTTCCGTCTCTGATTGAAGTCGGTTGGGAATGCAAGCGCGTGCCGCTTCTCGCGCATGATTGAACAAAAACACAATGTGGAGCATATACAGCGCGTGCCTTCCCTCGCGCTACATTTCAAAAGAAACAGAGATATTGTAAGGAGGTGCAGGCGTGTGCCGCTTCGCGCGCACATTTGAAGATAAACTCAAGTGAAATGAACACAGCGCGCACCACTCCTCGCGCTAGTTTTCAAAATAAACAGACGTGTGCAAGGAAGTGAATGCGCGTCTTTGATCAAAGGTTAAAAAAAATTCGCTGGATAGCGCGAGGACAGCGCGAGGAGAGCAATTAAATACATTTAAAACGTTAAAGCGTTTTCACTCTACCTTATGTTGCTTTTCTTCTGATTCTTCGATTCCTGAGCTGGCACATGACATAAAAATAAAGGAAGGACTATTAAATCTGATTTAGGAAGAAGAGAAAAGAGACTACAGGGAAAGATTTAGTCACAGAGACTAAAGGAAAGACTAAAAAAAAAAAAAAAAAAAAATGGAAAAGGAGGAGGAAATGAACATCGGCAATTAGTTATTTTAGATTGTTATTTTATTTATTTATTCTAAATTATTATTTTAGTAAATTTTGGTAGTTTGTTGTTTTCTATTTTTGCAGGTATGGCTGAACAAAGTATTTCTGCTCCACCCTGTTTTTTACCAGTACCAGGGGAACCATCCATTCCATGGAAGAGATGGAAAAACATTTTTACTACTTACTTATTGCCAATTGGAGGGGATAAATATAGTCCTCTTAGGAAACAAGCAATCTTACTGCATCATTTGGGAACTGAAGGCAGAAGAATTTACGATGATTTGGCAGAAGTATCCTTGGGTATTGGTGGGGGACAACCTATAAATCTTTACGATATGTCCTTACAGATGTTGGAAAAACATTTTACACCAAAAATTAGTGTCGTATTTGAACGTCATAAATTCTTTTCACATGTTCAAGGGTTGGATGAAGATGTAATGACCTATGTGGCTGCATTAAGAGGTTTAGCAGTAACATGCAACTTTCAGGATTTAACTGATTCTCTCATCCGCGACCAAATTGTTAGATGTACTAATAACAAAAAGGTGAAAGAGAGGCTGTTATCTATTGATCCTTCATTGGAGGAGTCAGTACAAATAGCGAGGAGTATGGAGCATACCGAAACTTGGATGAAAGGTATTGAATCTAAAACACATATGAGAGAATCAGCTAAAGAAAGTGCAATAGAGGTGGAACAACTTAAAACGATAAAACATGAAAAAAGTACTACTGGTAATGTGGGAGAGAAGAAATGTTTTCACATACTATGTTATAGGTGTGGTTGTCCAGGACACATTGCTTCTAATCCTATATGTTCTGCACGTACCATGACGTGTAGAGCATGTGGTAGGCGCGGTCATTTGGCCAAAGTATGTAGAGCGAAAGGTAAGGTGTGGAACAAAAGTGTTAAATCAATAGATAATGTACGAAGTGAACATGAAGAAGACATTTTTATACTGTTAACAGCACATTGGTGAATAACTTTTGTGATTTTAGATCTGAAGACGGTGTATATCTAAAATGTGAGAGCCAAGGTGAGCTATTGAAGCCCCATTGTGATGTAATACTTAAGAGTGAGGTTGTGAAAATGCTGGTTGATTCTGGGAGTTTATATACCTTGATATCTAAAGATGTTTATGAAGGAATTCTGTTGGAAAAAATTGAAGATCTACAAACCACGGATGTGGAAGCTGTGGGGTATGGTGGTAAAAGAATTGACATTCTAGGAATGAGATGGATGGACATCATATTTAAAGGGAATGGTGTGCATGGAAAAGTATATGTGACTCATCAAGGATCAAACTTATTAGGATGGAGACATCAGAAATACTTAAATATTGTTCTCAATCCCAATGCAACTAATCCAGTCATAGTTATGGAGGACTCAAAGGTAGAATATATGAGAATTCAATGTACTACTGAGGAATGGAAGGAGAAGTTATTGAAGAGGTTTTCAAGAGTTTTTACTGAGAAACTTGGGATGTTGAAGAAATTCACACATCGAATAATTTTAAAGAAGAATGTCATTCCAATTGTTCACAAAGTAAGATCTATACCGTATTTGATGAGGGAACCCCTTCAAGAAGAAATTGATAAATTGCTGCAAGAGAAAATAATTGAACCTATCGAGTCATCAGAGTGGTTGGCACCGATTGTTGTTGCGCCCAAGGAGGGAAACAAAATTTGTTTGTGCATAGACTTGAGAGATCTGAATAAGAATATTTGGGTCGACAGGCAGCCTTTACCAAACATCACGGAGATGCTAAGCATGATGGGAGGAGGCAAAATATTTAGTGTTCTGGACATGTCAGCAGCCTACCATCAAGTTAACCTACATCCAGACTCGCGTCCGTTGACTTCTTTTGTAACACCTTTAGGGGCTTATCGTTACTGTAGAATGCCATTTGGATTAGCATCAGCATCTGCTGTTTTTCAGCGTATTATGCATAATATTCTTTATGGTTTGAAGAATGTATTGTGCTTCCAGGACGATATTATAATAGTTGGGAAGTCTGTGGAAGAGCATGATGATTTGATTGTGAAAGTGTTGCAGAGGATTGAGAATCATGGGCTGACAGTAAAGATGGAGAAATGCCAATTGAGAAAGAACTGTGTGAACTATTTAGGGCATGAGGTATCTGAGGCTGGTATTAAACCCAAAAAAAGTATTGTAAAGGCGATTAATGAAGCTCCAAAACCATCTAACAAAGATCAGCTCAAATCATTTTTGGGGTTAGCAGAGTACTGTTCGAAGTTTGTGCATGATTTTACTGGAGTGGTAGAGCCCATGAGATTGTTGTTAAAAAAAGGAGCAATGTTTGTGTGGACAACAGAATGTGAGTTGGCCTTTGAGAAAATAAAAAATTCTATTGCATGTGCGCCTACACTCGGACATTTTGATGTGAAAAAGAAGACTATCTTAATGACTGATGCCAGCAACGTAGGGTTAGGTGCAGTTCTCATACAAGAGGTGGATAAGGAAGAAAGAGTAATTGGGTTTGCGTCTCGTAGGCTGCGTGGGGCAGAATGTTCGTATTCTGCAATTGAGAAGGAGGCGTTAGCTTACTATTGGGGTATCAACCATTATAGATATTATTTATGGGGTCTACCCTTTGTACTTCGTACAGATCATAAACCACTACTTCAAATTTTCAAAAGTGGTCGGTGTTTGGAAGGTAGTATGACGCCCAGAATTTCGAAGTGGTTGGTTAATATCATTGATTTTAACTTTGTAGTGGAACACGTGAGAGGTAAGAAAAATGTTGTAGCGGACTGTTTGTCACGCATGCCGATCGATGAACATCCTGATGAAACTTCAGTGTTAGATAAGACGGAGGCAGAAATATTTTTGATACATAATGAACTTACATTGAACAAAGAATAGTGGGAAAACGCTGTACTTGATGATAGAGAGTATAATGAACTAAAGAAATTTATAAGCGGTTCTGGTAATGTTGGTGATGGTTTGCAAGATTTGAGGCAATATTTAATGGTAAAAGATGAACTGAGTGTACATGATCAAAGGATATTTAGACGTGGAAGAGTGGTACCACCAACGAAACTTAGGATGAAGTTAATAAAAATTGTACATGAGGGTCATTTAGGAAGAATTATGGCAAAGAGGAGGTTAAGACAATCGTACTGGTGGCCTGGAATGGATAGGGATGTGGAACAAGTTGTAAATGAATGTGCAGCGTGTGCTAATAGTGACAAATCTAGGATAGTTGGACAGCCACCTATGGAGTGTGTACAATTCCCTTCAAGACCATGGGAGAAATTAGCTCTAGATTTCATTGGCCCGGTAGATAAACTTGGAAGGAGAAATAGGTTCTTAGTAGTTTTGGTGGATTACCACAGCAAATGGTTTGTAGTCAGGAGCATGGAACACATAACAACTGGGAATATTATTGAATTTCTTAAGTATACATTTTTGGAGGAAGGCACACCCAAGGTCTTAGTTACTGACAATGGGGTGCAGTTAGTTTCAGAGAAAATGTCGGAGTTTCTTATGGGATTGGGAATCAGACATGAAAAGATTGCCTTATTTAGACCACAGGCTAATGGCCTAGTAGAAAGGATTAATCGAATTGTCATGGATAATATTCAATTGTCCTTGGCTAATGGACTAGAATGGAGGGAAGAGCTAAATAAGATGGTGTGGGCGCATAGGGTGACACCGCATTCTGTGACTGGAGTAGCAGCATTTGTTGCTCTCAAAGGGAGAGAGCCGGCGACGAAGGAATCTCCTTGGTGGTTGCATGAAAAGAAACAGGTGTGGGTGGATCGTGAAGGAATGAGAATGAGAGTGAAGGATCATCAAGAACGCAATAAGTTCAATTATGATATGAGAAAAAATGTGAAGGACGTTGGAATTGAGGTAGGTGATTGGGTAAGAGTAAAGAAGTATGGTATAATAAAGAAAGGGGAGAGTAAGTTTGGTGGACCGCAAAAAGTTGTGAAAATATTTAAATCTGTAGCTAGGTTGGATGACGGAAGAGAATGGAGTATGGGAAATTTGTGCAAAATTGAATGAGCTTTCACGTGTGCAACTGGAGTTTTCCTATGTTAGTGGAAGTAGGGAAAAGAAATTTAGAAGATAGGAAAATTTTATCTGTCATAGTACATGTTTAGAAATTGGAATTTCATTTTGTTGAATTTACTTATGTTTATAGTCATTGTGATGTATGGGGGGAAGATGGTGTAGTAATGATGTAATGATCCTTGGGTTTAGATTTAGAATCTATGGAGAGTGGGGATTCTGGAATGATGGGGGAGAAGGAGTTGTAAGCTGGAGGATGAGGAGCTTATGCTGGAGGTCTTATCGTGTTACTACTTATTCCTGACTAATACTATAAATAAAGGATTATTTCTACCTGCGTGCCGTGGGATTTGTACAGTTCCTTATAGTGATGTCTCGGCGAGTTGATGTGCTTGTCATCTGCATATTGGCGAGTGGAGGTAAATGTATGTTCAAAGATCAAACTTAGAGGCTGGCTTCAAGTATTGGTTAAACAGGGGTGGGCATATGTGGGAGGGGGGGTTGGGGAAGAGCGAATGGTGCAGTGAAGAGCATCCCAAAAAATTGCAATCCTTTCTGAGATTACACACTCACCACTTGACGGTGGGTGGTAAGAAAAGAGAAGAACCTTCTCAAGTCCGTATCATAGCAGAACATGAGCTGTTCAAGGTTAAGGATAAGCTTGTCATGATCAGCTGCATCAAATGCTTAGTTAGATCAACTCCCTTATCCAACATGTGTTAATTATGATCCTGGATTTTCAAAGTGGCTGTTCTTTGGCAATGATGAAGTTTGGTTGAGTTGTAGGAAGGTTTTATACAGGTCAGTAGTTCAAAAGTAGGCCCAGGCAAAGATTAGGTTCCATGAGAATAGGGATAATTTTTTCAGTGCTTATTGTGCCTTGAAAAATCCTTCAGAGTGCGAGGTATACTCCATTAATATTTCTTGCATGTAATATTGTAATAATTCGATTTGTCATTTACTCAACATTTTTCTTTTCTTAACATTTCAGAAATAATTACTGAAAGTAGTGAATATTTCTAACAAAGTTGTTGAGAGGTGTTAAAAATAACAGCAAGTTTGCTTACTTTTGCAATCATCTGCATATAGAATAGAATATATCTGATATTTACAGGGCTAAAATAAAATTCCCTCTCACAGCCTCATTTTGAGTAATGATCTTGGGTGTAAAAAGTGCCCAAGGGAATACTATTTGAGCTTGTCATTGAGTTGGTTTTTGCACCAAATCACAAGTTTTCCATGGCTAAATTAAAAATAACTTATGAAAGCAATTTCTGCTCTGTTTTTTCTGCATAGTATCTAGGCTGGGTGGAATTTCAATTACGCCAACGTAATCGGAGTAATTTTGGCAATACTGTGTTATTCTTTGATGATATAACATTATTATGCTTGCATAATGAAGAGTAATGTGCAGAAAAAACGTTGCTATTAATGTTTGGTAGCATAAAGCGCTATTTGTTAGCGCAAAATGCATCCTCTTCTCCAAATTTGGTTGCAAGGGTGCATTTCACACTAAGAAAATAGGGATAAATGTCTGATGTAAGTTGGGGGAAGATCCTACCCCAAGTGCACATTTAGCAAACGCAAGCAGCTGTTCATACTCTCTATTCATGTTATGTTGCATTTAACAGTATTTCTCAGCACAAATGCATCCCTGGGCTCATTTTAGACACAAGAAGGCATTTTTGCAAGAAAATAGCACTACATGCAAAAAAACTCTTCTCTCTGAATTCCCTGTATTTTTGCAGAATTGTTTTGTAGTTCTGCACGATTACACTACACAGAATTACGCCCACCCCTAATATTATCCCATTTCTTCATTATTTTAGCCACGCAATTTCTCGAAAGCATAAATATACCTAGCAAACTCCCTAGGACTGAGGACAGTTTGTGCATTAATAAAAAGAGGCACAAACATAGTTTTGTTCAATTTTACAATTAACATGACACTCAGAATGAGACGTTAATGCCTGGCCACCATTACCTTTTTCCTTTACACATTTACAAACCTTTTTAGGTCAGTACTGGAACTAGTAATAAGCATTATTGCCAAACATGAGGGCAATAAGTGTTGTTCATTATCCTCCTGCACTCATGGGCCACAGCTGCAGGCACGAATTAGCCAAAATAAATAGAAAAATATTTGTTTACTCTTCTCTAATTTTTGTTTTTTGTTTATTGAGCTTCCCTCTCAGCAAAAGCATGTGTAAGAGGAGGCCGAGGGAGCGTGTGAACGCTGAATTAATTACTAATACTTTTGCATTGATTAATAGCTAAGAGTTTACATGAATTATGCTAACCGAGTGTTTTTGAAAAGTGTGCCCACTGAAGTGGCCACCACCATAAAATGTACGACATTAATAAATAATTTGCATTAATCGTTTAAATAATATGCACATGTAGAGTAAAATGTATTAGTGGACTATATTAACGATTTAATAATATGTATTTGCTTAACTTTACTAGACGTAGAGAAATTGTGAAACTATGAGCCTAGTCGACAAGGCTTCATGTTAAGTTTCATGGCAGAAAAAAATGTTTGCAAATGCTTTTTTGTAAAAGCAGATAATTAACACTTATTCATTGTTCACACATTTTCACACACAGTGCTGACCAAGCAATTTATAAAATGTCTTAAACTTTCTTGTGAGAATTGTCTGCTGAAATGTAGTATATTACATATGGATACAATTGTAGCCTTGATGCGTGAGAAGCTAAGGTCTCAGGCCTTTACAATGGTTGCACTGACTGCAGTTATGATTACAACTAAAAAGTCTAAGCTGTCTAACAATATCATAGATTTGAGGATTAATGCTTATTGGTTCTACTGTGAACGCACGATTTTCTGACCAATGGCAACGTGAGAAAATACTTTATGGATTTTTAGTTTAACTTCGACTGCGTTGGAGAAGGAGTTCAGTTAATCCTGTTCCAGTCCTGTGTGAGGAGCCCAGCAGTTCCTGATATCTTCTCTTCCTAAGTTGAGCTTCATTGCATAATTGTGTTAATACTATTGATGCTGCTGTTTCCTTAGCTTGATGCCTTTTTAAGTTGGTTCATTTAGCTTAAAGCCCAGCTGTGGCAGAGCCGATCCCTTTCACTGTCCCTTGTCAAGGCTGACCAGAGGGATGTCCAACTGACGAAGAAATCACAGCTTGCTGATCCATTCAGGAGCGTTATAACAAAATGCTATTGTGTCAGTTATAGAATTTTTGTTCTTCCTTTTAGGTACAACCACTTTTTTGTAGAGCCCCAGTTAGATGTTTTCCAAATTAACTTTTGTCTAAATTACTTTTGCATGAAGCCCAAACATTATTTACTATGTTGTTCTATTGCTAGATTGAGGTTATGAGAAATATTGAGACCCATGGCAGAATCACTGTAAGTGTGGTCAAAAGGTCCATCAAACCTCTAACGCGTCCCCTGTTCAATAAATGATAAAGGACCAAATAAGGCCAGACTCGCTCACAAGTGCCACGGGAGAACAAAGTTGTCTTTTAGGTAAGAAACAGCTCCAGCTCCGGCAGCACTCCCAGAGCACATTGTAATGCCAATGGGAGCTGGAAACGCAAAATTCTCCTTTTGTGGGCATATAGCAATTGCTATCACCTGCAAAGGGAGTATTCTGAATAGCTGGCTATCTTCCAGTATTCCATCCAGGGGTCTAATGTTTATATGACAAGCCAAAACTCATTTTCCAAGGGGTATTGCACTACTAGATTTCTTAAACATGTTTTGAAAACCTAAAAAGGGTTAAATGGCATTCAGAAAACTAACAAATTCCTCATCTTTTCGAAAAAAAACATGCAATTATTCACCAGTATGTTACAGATGAAGTTTGCATGCTATTATTGCATTATCGCATGCAGTACAATATTATATCAAATGAATATCTTGTAATAAAAAGAAAATATTTGAGCATCACAAAGAGTTATGCCCTTAGGTTCATAAGTTATGAAGGAACTGACCAGTTGCCTTTTGCTAATGTGACATAAATGTAGACATTGCAAAGTATCCTAAAATTTTGAGCATAACACAGAGATGAATATACCATAGAGCCATCTCTACCTCATTTGTCAGCTTTGCCAGTTTCACATTACCCACTTAGGTCAGCTATGTCCCTGTAGTGGACAGATGACCAACATAGGTAAACAGGTTTCACAGCCCGGTATCATTGAATCGCAGTGAACAAATTGGAATGAGCAGCAAAGCAATAATCTTACAGCTCGATGTGCCTATGTTGTATGTGTCACAAAGTGCAGCCCAGCACAACCAAACGAAGTAAAGAAGGCCATGGCCCTAAACAAGTTCTAAAACAAACGGAGAAATTGATGAAATTGTTTTACACATACAAAACAATAAAAATTAAATAACTGCATCCAGAATTTAAGATCACCAAAAAAATCAAAGGGTGAAGCTGGTTAAGTGTTCTTTAGACAGATGGATAGCTAGATAAATAAAATTAAAAATTCACCTTAAATTATTGTTGAAACTCCACTCAAATCGGTATTCATGCCTGGTGAGCTGTGCTAGAACCGACTGAGGAAATCAAACTTCATGTGGTGCATATCAGTGAAAGGAGGTGAGACGTGAGGGGTTATGGCAGTTGTTGCTTAGCCAGCTCAAATTGTTTCAACAGTGTAAAAGTGCCTTGGAGGTTGAGCTGGAGCAGGTTAGTTAAATCTGCACCCACGGCCATGGTGTGGTATCCATGTTGGATGTAGGCAGTTCGAGAATCTATCGAGACTTTGAGTCTTCTGGGCAGTGAAGGCTCAACCTCAATGATCTGAAGTACAGCACTAAAGGGTAGACGTGCCTCAATCCAGGTGCAAGAGTTCAAGCTGGCAGTGGAAGCAGAGAGTTTGTATCCAGCGAGTGAGTCAAACCAGACTGGATCATTTCATCCAGTACAGATCACTGTAAAACAGTTTTGAACTCTGTACACAGGGTCCCCATATATCATCCATTTCTGTTACCCACAGTCTACAGGAAAAGAGCTCCAAAAGCAGAGAGGGAGGCAGGTTCAGTCCACTTCAAAAGCTCCAATGATTTTGTGCGTGGCTGTAGGCATCTCATGCAGGCCACAGTGCTTCCAGCAGATTCCTATGACCCAAAGGTCCCAGTCTAAAGGTTGTGTCTCACCTACATAAGTGTGGTTCTTACTGTGGACCTTCTTCCTTCATCTTAACCCACCCTCTTCAGTACAAAATTGGGTATTCAAGTGAGAGGAAATCTTTTGATGGCCTTAGCACAGAACACAGAGTATGCGAACTATTCGCCAACATATTACATATCACATTTTATAGTTTTTTCCAGACGTGATCACAACGAAGTTTGATATTGTATCATGAGCATGATGTAATAAATAGAAAACATTTGAGTGCACTTTATTATATTTGTTACTCTTGTTGTACTATGAACCCATTCAAAACCATACGAACAATCATGATATGTTACATCCCCTGTCACTAAGGCTTAGGCAACTCACTCCTTAACCCTATTACTCGGCTTCCAATGATATGTGTGCACCTTAAATCTCCCTGCTAAGATATGTGTGATCTTGAATAATCCCTTCTTCTTGTACGGTGCTCCACTGATTCTCTGCTACATAAATACATATAGGTCTATCAAGCTATGTCATTCTAAAAATCTTTGCAAAGTCACATTTTCTGAGAAAAAAAAGACAGTATGTAGTTTGTAGTCCTTGTAAGTTTATTGAGTTCCTCCCCACTGGTTAGGGAGGTAGATACAACTCTCCTGGTCCTCAGTCACTGCTTGGATCTGCTTGGGTTGACACAGTGGCTCCTTTCTCTGATGGCTGTCTCAACCAGACCACACTCCTTGCCTTATCCTGGTGGATCCTGGCACACAGGCCACCTTTCTGCCTCTGCACACGATCTACGGTCCGGTCAGCACAGCAGCAATTTTTATGGTAGCCCTTATGGCATACATGATTGCTGACTTGCTTCTGCATAGGGCTATGGCCCGATCAGCACAGCAGCAATAGTCACAGTGACCTCTTTCTGTACCAAAGAGCCCACCTCTCCCTTCTTTCCACCATATGCTAACCATATGCAACAATACACAAATCTATCTGAAGGGATTCCTTTACCTCCTCTCTTCATGCTCCTCAAGTTAGCCCTGGGTCTCCCAAAATTAAACTCCGAGAGGGCCATTCTGACCCGGGCGGGCGGCGGTCGCTGCCCGCCTGGCGGGAACGGACAAATGGCCGCCCTGCGGTCAAAAGACCGCGGGGGCCATTCTGACTTTCCCGCTGGGCCGGCGGGCGCTCGCCAAGGGAGCGCCCGCCGGCCCAGCGGGAAAGGGCCTGCAACACAGAAGCCGGCTCCGAATGGAGCCGGCGGTGTTGCAGGTGTGCGACGGGTGAAGTAGCACCCGTCGCAATTTTCACTGTCTGCTATGCAGACAGTGGAAATCATGCAGGGGCCCTGTTAGGGGACCCCTGCAATGCCCATGCCAGGGGCATGGGCATTGCAGGGGCCCCCAGGGGTCCCACGACACCCGTTCCCGCCATCCTGTTCCTGGCGGTAAAAACCGCCAGAAACAGGCTGGCGGGAAGGGGGTCGGAATCCCCATGGCGGCGCTGCTTGCAGCGCCGCCATGGAGGTTCAGCCCAGCCAGGGGAAATCCGGCGGGAAACCGCCGGATCCCCTTTTCTGACCGCGGCTTTACCGCCGCGGTCAGAATGGGCAATGAAGCACCGCCAGCCTGTTGGCGGTGCTTCCGTTGCCCGCGGCCCTGGCGGTCTTGGACCGCCAGGGTCGGAATGAGGGCCTGAGTCTTGCATGTATTGTGTAATTTACAGGCACACATACACCCAGCGCATGCATATAGCATACATAGAATGCACAGCACTAGATTCTTCATGTATTGCCCCATTCATAGGCTAACATATATCCTGCACATGCATATAATATACTGTATACACACCACATTATTGCTGTTTTGTACAATTCAAAGCACATATACACCCAGCACATGTGTTAGAAATGGGGTCTCTGGTTGGAAGTCAGTTTGCACTCTGTCCAAGCAGGGACCGGTACTCTAGTCAGGGTAATGGAGGTACGCACCTAGGATAACCCCTGCACACCCCCTTGGCAGCTTAGCACAAGAAGTCAGGCTTATCTCAGAGGTAATGTGTAAAGTATTAGTACCAACACACACAGTAATACAGTGAAAACACTACAAAATTGACACCACACCAGTTTGGAACAATAGCCAATATTTATCTAAATCAAAGAAGACCAAAAGGACAAAAAGTCAAGATATTAATTTTCAAAGTAAAAAGAGTCTTACTCCATAGAAAACACAGTGCTGCAGGTCCACTAGTAGCATTTGATTTACAGGCCCTGGCACCTCCAGTGCACTTTACTTGGGACTGACTAGTAAATCAAATAGGCCAATCATGGAAAAGCCAATTACACATACAATTTCACATAGGGGGCAGTTGCACTTTAGCACTGGTCAGCAGTGGTAAAGTGCCCGGAGTAACAAAAACAGAGTCCAGCACACAGCAACAACCTGGGAAGCAGAGGCAGAAAATTAGGGGAGTCCATGCCAAGGATGCCAGGTCTAACAACATGTAAAACACACATGTGCTGTACGCACTGCACATCAAACGAATATAGGCCAAGAGTGAGTTACACAAGCAGAGCAAAAATTTCAATAGGTGACCCTGTAGGCCTCCCTCCAGTGACACAGGTAAAAAGGGCTTGTTCACTACAACTGATCACCACACAGTATGATGCCACCACTGCATTTGTGCTGCTTAATTCCTGGTAAAGGCGGAAATCTTTCACCTCTACAAGGGTAGAGCTTTGAGCACACCTCCCGATCCTAAAAGACCGGAATACATAAGATAGGCTTATGTCAAGGTGCACACACATAATCTGTGTTCGCCAATGACAACAAAAATCAGAATTACTGATGCAGACATCATTATAGTTAGGGCATTCAGAGCAGGGGTGCTGGCACAAGGGAGAAGAAGAAACAATCCTATACTATCTTGCAGCAAAGCTTTTCCCACCTGGCTGACATCAGATATACCACTGGGAACAGTGCACACAAGTCCAGCCACTGACCTCTTCTACCTGGATCCGACAAGTTGCAGCCTTCCCCGACCCCTTTTCTACTCTTTCTCAACCTGAAAATTGCCCAGCTGTTCCATGGCCCCGCACAACCCAGACTGAAAGTGAACTCAGTGGCCTAGCGCCTCATGCTCCTCCTCCTCTCCAACGATCAAAAAGTACTGGCTTCACCCTTCCCTCTCCACACCATCATCTGCATGAGGAGGGGTTGCTGCATAGCCACCAAGAAATACTGCTTTGAGGCTGACCCTCAGTCTGGCTGTAACCCAGATTCAACATATGCATCACATGGCTAATGTGGGCCAAGGAAAGGCTCACATGCGCTTCAGAAATTTCAGAATCATGCAGGAAAACTGTGACAGGCATTTATTTTAATACAAAAGAGTTGAGCGACAATCAAAAGATTTAGGGGGTTATTACAACTTTGGAGGAGGTGTTAATCCATCCCAAAAGTGACGGTAAAGTGACGGATATACCACCAGCCGTATTACGAGTCCATTATATCCTATGGAACTCGTAATACGGCTGGTGGTATATCCGTCACTTTTGGGACGGATTAACACCTCCTCCAAAGTTGTAATAACCCCCTTAGTCCTTCACGTAGAACATGGCAGTTATGTTATGGAAAATAGGAATAAATATGCGTAATCAAGTGCGGAAGTTTTCAGGAGGAGTGCAGGTTGTTGTATATTACATACTCAAGTTATAGTGTTCATGATGTTGCCATGACAATTAGAATGGGGGAAATGGAATGTAGATGGGCGAAGTGACAGTTGCTGAAGACTGTTCTCTGAGCTGGCTGTATACTCATCTTACTAAATAAAGATGTAACGTTGGGAGCTGTACTTAGTGATCTTTGGATGAAGAGAACGTATTAGTGGCGACGAGGGTGGGATCTATGGTTGACAGCCGGCTTGGAGTACGGTGTGGAGGAGCAGAGAAGGCATCTGCGTGGCAACAGTGGTTTTGACTAGGAAAACGATTTGTGGAACAGTGTGGAGGCGTTGTCTACATTGGGGAAGAAATTTTAGGAATACGCAGCATTATTGCGGTGTGTGAGGTGAAGACGCACGTTTATTTCAGAAAGGTGCACAAGTCAATTAAGGCGTGTGAAAAGCGCCGGGAGCGTTTCAACGTTCAGCATAGACCGCGTTTGTCCCGTGTGCTGAACAGCAATACTTCGTGTTTGACGCCGTGAAACCGCCTGAAGTACACGGCACTCACACAATCGATTTAGCGGAAATCAAAGCAACCGCCGTTGCTACCAAATCTCAACACTCCGTGTTGACACAGTGAAACTGACGAAGGCGTCAGTAATTGCTACCGATGTAAGCACAAGTCAATTAAGGCGTGTGAAAAGCGCCGGGAGCGTGGGTGCGGAGTGGCACACAACGTCGCTGTTGGATCCATGGAGGGGCACATTGTTGGATCCGAAAAGGAATAAAATAAACTTGAATGTACACACTGGGCGCGTGTACAGAAAAGACTTGGCACTCACTTGTTGGTGAGGAGAAGAACGCCGTGAAAGGTTTAAAAACTCGAGCGTGTCGCTGAGAGAGTTTAGATGACTCATTCCTGGTGTTCTGTTGGTGTCGACATTAGCATCCTATGCCGATAAACAAATTGAAAGTGAAGAAGGACTACGGTTCAGTGTGCCATAAAAAAGGAAAAAAAGACTTATTCATGTAAAGTGTTGAGGGTGTTGATATTGTTGTTAGTTGTTATTTTTGTGGTGATTTGTTGTAAGATAACATAAAATAATTCACTTATACATATATACATATTCACACACATATTTAAAAAAAAAAATTCACATATCTACACATTTACACTAAAAAAATAAAAAAAAAAAAAAAAAATGCAATCGATTTTACCACCACCTACATTTTTGGAAGGCCCGGGGAATCCAATTATGCAATGGGAAGATTGGCGTGAAGCATTTGAAACTTATCTAGAGGCAATGGATGGGTATGCTTTCACGGCTAGAAGGAAAGTGGCCATATTGAAACACAATTTGGGTGTTGAAGGCAGAAAAGTTTTAAAAACATTACCGGGTATTAGTGGTGCAGATCAAAGCAATATTGAGAATTCAGATATGGAAGAGGAGGCACTTGATGAATATGATGTGGTGATAGGAGCTTTGGAAGAACATTTCGGTAGAAAAGTAAGTGTAGTTGTGGAAAGACACAAATTTTATTCTCGTACACAAGGTGTTGATGAATCCATTGATCAATTTGTGGCTGCCTTACGTAATTTAGCCATTACGTGTAAATTTAAAGGTCTGCAAGATGAAATTATTCGTGACCAATTAATTAACAGAACGAGCAATGTAAAAATTCAAGAAAAATTATTAGGGATGAAAGAACCTACATTAGAAAAAACTATTATTGTGGCTAAAAGAGTAGAAAATACATTTAAGTATGTAAAGGAATTACATAATCGTGACAATGTTTGTAAAATAAGAGAGTTGAGTTCTAGTAATAGATTCAAGGGAGAAGAAAAAAGAAACTTAACAATGAATGAGAATTGTAAAAGAACGTGTTATCGTTGTGGGAGTATAAAACATGTAGCGTCAGCTAGAAATTGTCCTGCAATAAAAATGAAATGTTACAAATGCAAGAGAATAGGTCATATTGCTAAAGTTTGTAGAAGCGAAGGGAATATTACTAATTTGAATTGTGTAACTGACCAAGGAAAGATTAATAAGATGTATGAGGAAGAAAAGTCAAATTCGGAGGATGAGGTTGAAGTATTGATGGTTCAGGATGGTGAAGAAGTTTTAAAACTAGAATCTTATGATACAGAATATCATCCTCCAAAGTGTGTTGTAAAGATAGGCGGGAAGGAAATATGTATGTGGGCGGATTCTTGTTCTCCTTATACACTAGTTAGTAAGGATGTATGGTATGACTTGGGGGGCATGGAGTTACAAGAGACACGCATTCAACCTGAAGGTTATGGTGGAGGTAAGATACCGATAATTGGATGTTTTGAAACCAAAATATCATTCAAGGAAAGAAGTGCTAAATGTATGGTTTATGTTGTTGATAAAGGAAAGTTGTTGTTAGGATGGAGAGATCAACGTGCTTTAAATATCACATTAGATCCTAATAGGGAGGATCAGGTATTATTAACAGCTTCTGATAGTACAACCTCATGGGCACAGAAATTTCCAACATTATTTAGTACAAAGTTGGGTTGTTTAAAAAAATGTGTACACAAAATTATATTGAAGGAAAATATTACTCCAATAGCTCACAAAGTTAGAAGTGTACCATTGGTTTTGCGAGGTCCTTTAAAGGAGGAATTAGAGAGATTATGTAAACTCGATGTAATTGAACCTATTGAAGCATCTGATTGGTTAAGTCCAATTGTTTTAGTACGGAAGCCGAACGGAAAGATAAGGATGTGTGTGGACTTGAGGGATTTAAACAAGTGCATATGGATTGATCGCCATCCTTTACCAAATATTGCAGAATTGTTATCAGGTGTGTCTGAAGGGAGATATTTTTCAACAATTGACCTGTCAAATGCTTACCATCAAATTATATTACATAAAGATTCTCGTCATTTGACATCATTTGTTACGCCAGAAGGTGCATTTCGTTTTAAAAGAATGCCATTCGGTTTGGCATCGGCCTCAGCTGTTTTTCAGCGGGTGATGGAAAAATTGTTGGGTAGTGTAAAGCAAGTAAGATTTTTTCAGGATGACATATTGGTTTGGGGTGTTGACAAACAGGACCACGACAGAATTTTATATGATGTGTTATGCATTCTAGATAAAGCTGGTGTAACTGTTGAATTGAATAAATGCAAATTTGCTATTCGAGAAGTGGAATACTTAGGTCATACATTGTCGGAACAAGGTGTAAAACCCAAACATAAATTAATGGAGGCTATCGAAATGGCTCCAGATCCACAGGATAAGGATCAGTTACGATCTTTTCTAGGTTTGGCTGAATATTATTCAAAGTTTGTGGACCATTTTGCGGATAGAGTTAAACCCTTGAGAGAATTGATGAAGAAGGGTTGTAAGTTTGTATGGTCAACGGAAAGTGGAAAAGCCTTTAAGAATATAAAGGATTGTATTATAAATGCTGTAGCCTTAGCACCATATAAGCCAGGTGACAAACTAATTATTGCAACTGATGCAAGTATGTATGGTCTAGGTGCTGTTCTTATGCAGAAGAATAAGTATGGCCGTGAAAGAATAATTGCATTTGCTTCAAGGACGTTAAAAAGTGCTGAATTAAATTACTCAACTATTGAGAAGGAAACTATGGCATGTTGGTGGGGTATTCAACATTTTAGAAATTTTGTATGGGGTGTTGACTTTGAACTTTGGACTGACCACAAGCCATTAATTGATGTTTTTACAACGAAAGGTGCAGGAAGAGCTACTCCACGCATTGCAAAATGGTTATTCAGATTACAGGAGTATACTTTCATTACAAAATACATTCCTGGAATAAAAAATGTCACTGCAGATTTTTTATCTCGATGTCCAGTAGATGGAATGAACCATGTGGAGGAAGACGATTTTTTAGTGGCAGATATCATATGTGCAAGTCTCAAAGCAATATCAGAACAAGAATGGAGACTTGCAATAGGGGAGGATGAAATTTGTCAGAAGTTAATAAATTTGTTGCCAAAACGTTGGAAGTGGGAATGGGATGAATAAGTTGAGATTCATAATTATAAGTCTATTTGGGCAGAATTGTCATGCATTGATGGAATTTTAAGACGTGGTGATCGGTTATTAGTGCCGAAATCATTACGGCATAGAGTATTAACTGCGCTTCATGAGGGTCATGGTGGAATGTCTGCTATGAAACGCAAAGTTCGATTGGACTTTTGGTGGCCTGGTTTAGATCATGATGTGGAAAGATTTGTGAGGGAATGTGTTGCATGTGCACATAGTGATAAGTCTCATAGTCCAGTTAATACGCCGATAACAGCTATGGATTTTCCTGAATATCCATGGCAGAGATTGGGTATAGATGTATGTGGACCTTTTGATATATTAGGTAGTGAGAGTAGGTATGCTGTGGTGCTGATGGACTACTATTCCAAATGGCCAGAAGTTACTTTTGTCAGGGAAGTAAAGACAAAAGTAATCATAGAGTTTTGTAAAGAAGTGTTCAGGAGAGAAGGATATCCGGAGATTTTGGTTTCTGATAATGGTCCACAGTTTCTAGCAAGAGAATTTGAGGAATTTTTAGAACAGTGTGGAATTTCACACAGAAAAACAGCTGTATATCATCCACGTGAGAATGGTCTTGTTGAGAGGTTTAACAGAGTTTTGGGGGAAAATATACAGTTGGCTATGAAATGCAGATTGGATTGGAAGGAGGAAATGAAGAAAATGGTGTGGAATTATCGTACAACTCCACATTCTTTGACTGGTGAAACTCCGTTTGTCTTGTTGAGGGGTAGGAAGGCTTGCACCATAGCTGTTCCAGCTTGGATGAATAAGGACAAGATAGTGAGAGTGGATGAAGAATGCATGAGAAAGGGTGTTAAAATGAAACAACAAAAATATTGTTCAAAGGGAAAAGAACATAATAGAAATTTACATTGGAACGTAGGTGATGTAGTAAAAGTTAGAAGATTCCAGGACTATAAGAAGGGTGAATCTAAATGGTCAAATCCTAAGAAAATTCGGAAGGTAATGAAATATTCCGTGATTCTGGATGATGGAAAGAAATGGAATCTAAGGAATGTTGTGAAATGTAACGATTTAGAAACAGATAAGTTTATAAAAAATGATCATGAATTAATAACAAAACAAACAAATGTAGGCAAAGATGTTATGGAAAATAAAAGAAAAAGTTATGAAGGAATAATGTTACGGAGGAGCAGTCGTCAAAGGAAAATTCCAGGAAGATATAGAGAATGAATTGAACACTGTATTAATATGACATGTAAATAGTTAATGTATCATTTTGAATACCGTTGTGTTTTATGTTGTTAATAAGGGAGATATGTTGTATATTACATACTCAAGTTATAGTGTTCATGATGTTGCCATGACAATTAGAATGGGGGAAATGGAATGTAGATGGGCGAAGTGACAGTTGCTGAAGACTGTTCTCTGAGCTGGCTGTATACTCATCTTACTAAATAAAGATGTAACGTTGGGAGCTGTACTTAGTGATCTTTGGATGAAGAGAACGTATTACAGGTAATGGCACAGATCTACTGGAAATGTTGGTAATGTCTCTGGCATCTCGGACAGTCTTTTGTTTTCACAAACATTTGCAAAGACCAGCAAATCAATGTTTCTGCTGTTTATTCCCCAAAAACATCAGTAGTCGACCAGCCAATTCCTCAATACTATCCAGGTAAGGTTAACAATAGGGTCTCAATTGACTACCCATTTCAGGAAGGATGAACAGATGCACAAGGTTCTGTACTATGGTTCCAATGCACTGGCTCAAAACTATGGTGCAATGGATATTTGTCAAGTAGCATGCTAATTAGTGGTGTAGGTATGGGAAAGTTTGAAATATCAAAAATACAGATTTGCTCATATTCCCATTGAGAAATAGATCATATAACTAAAGTTCAGACATCTGTTACATACTCACTTCTTCCAGCATGAAGGCTTGGCTTTCCGAGCTTTTAATCAATTGACCTTCAGTTCAGGTGGCCTCCCATTCTGGTTCTAGCAATTGGATGTCGCATGGTTAAGTTTCTATGTAAACGCTCTAAGCTATCGGATTGCAAGGTAATAAACTCTGCTTTGGATGCTGTTGCTGCATTGGAGCTTTCTTCAGTCTGTTGACTAGCTCCAGCTAATCCAGGAAACCACCCAGACTGCAAGATTGTGTCTTCCACTTCTGTATTGATGCTGCTCACGTCCTCCACTGTGACACAATGCCCCTTACAAGTCTAACCCCAGTTGGGTATCAGCACTTTTCTTATATGGGTTGCAACAGGCCTGTTTGTTATGTTAGCTTTTTTACATGTGAGAGGTTGTCTGCAGTGCAGCTCTTGTGACATCACAGGCAATATTCAGGTTGATGGGGCCTAGGACTGTATTAGGAGCTGGAGGTGAAGGGTGACAGTTGATACTGCCTGGTGTCCCTGAAGAAGGTCTTCAGACAAAAATAAATGTCCACATTTAAGAGGGCCTAGCGCCATCTAAAAACACATTTGCATCATTTTTTTTACGGTAATGTGGCGTTGGATGGAGAAAAACCCTACGCCATATTTACAAAGTAGTGCAATGCATGCATTGCGCCACTCTGTAATCCCTTGCGCCACATTATGCCTGCACCAGCCATAATGTATGCAAAGTGGGCATTCCCCCATTAGAGGGGGTGAAAAATTGGCACAAAGAAATCTAAGAGATTTTTAATGCCCGGTCAGAGCAGGAGTTAGAAGAGGGCAGAGGGTACTATGTACTGTGGTGCTAACCCAGAACAGTACATCAAGAGTGTCAAAAATGTTGACGCTATTGCTCCCTACCCTGTGCCATGGTGCGGCATATTTTAAATATGGTGCACACAAGGTGACGGTAGGGGGGCGCTAAGAGGTGCAAGGAAAGTGGCACTGCACTGAGTGCAGCGCCACTTTTCTTCAATAAGCCACTAAGTGCATTGTAACTAGTGTCTAGTCTAAGCCCCGCTCCTGTTTTGTATCTGAAGGGTCCCGGATTCCTGGAGTCATTCTAAACCCAGGAATCCACCCTTAGGATTCTGAATCATCAACAGAGAGAAAGGGACCCCGGAGGCCTAGGCCTCTGGGGTGCCCCAGTATCATAATAGATTCCACTGCTTTGACCAGTGGCTTTGGTATGTTGCTGACCAATAACCTTAAATGGGTAGGACTGTTCAATGACAACTGAATGGCAACAGAGGGCACCCATTGAAAGACGCAGGTGCCCTAGTTCTCGCCTATTCTTAGGAGGTCAGGTTTCCCATACAGGTCACAGGAGGTACAGGGAGCAAGACAAGGTCTCATGAAAGGGCACACATCCTAAAAAAATTCTTAATGTTATATTATGCTGATTTGTATAGTACACTAATCGCCCAATCCAGGTATCCGATTAGGTGGATGTCCACACCTCACCAGGATCAGTAAGAACTAATAGCAG
This sequence comes from Pleurodeles waltl, assembly GCF_031143425.1. Lineage (NCBI taxonomy): Eukaryota > Metazoa > Chordata > Amphibia > Caudata > Salamandridae > Pleurodeles > Pleurodeles waltl. The sequence goes on along the minus strand of NC_090446.1, from coordinate 918,012,360 downwards.
CACTCACAGTGATATAACAAGGATTAGAGAGCGTGGCTGGTGAATATCTAGTCCACTCTGAATGTTGGTGCTATAGCTTCAATCACATTGGAAGGGCAAGGGAAGGTTCAATTGCCAAAAATACGTTGACTGGTCTCACGGGAAGACGGTCCCACTTAAGTAAGAATAACTCAGGAACAAAGGGTGAAATTCACTACCTGTGTAGGCAGACCCACTACTTCCTTCAGCTGCAAAGTCTGCCTGAAAGTAGACGAACAAGTGAATAAAGAGTGGCACCGTTACACCAACTCCTTGGCACCTTGATACAGAGGCTTCGTAAGTGATGAAGAAAGTGTATTGAGAATACTTCTGGGGCCATGTTACAGATACAGCACACTCTTTTTGCTCCGAGCGCACCTTTCAATAGGTGAGCCCGGCGCAAACAAGGAGAGTGCGCCCTATTATATTGAATGCACTCGGGCAGCGCATTTAAGAGAAATACGGAGGAGTTGTTTAAAAGCTGCTCTGTGTTTCTCTGTGCAGGTAGTACTCCACCTGCACTTTTAAGGGGGATTAGAGATCCCCTTGCAGGTGGGTGCAGTAAATGACTCCACCCGCCTGTAAGGGGATGTCTGAGGGGTCCATGGGACCCCTCCACCCAGAAGGCTATCTTTAGAAAGCGTACTGTAAGTGTGCCCCCTTTTTGTGGCACACTTACAATGCCCCTCCTAAAGGCATGTTTGCCTCTCTTCCCACATCAGTAATAGGGCACGAGCGCAGAAGCAAAGTGATTCCCTCATTTGCATGAGGCCATGCCCCCATGCAACTTGAGGAATGGCCTCCAATGATTATGGGGGTCATTCTGACCCTGGCGGTCACCGACCGCCAGGGCCAACGACCGCGGAAGCACCGCCAACAGGCTGGCGGTGCTTCCTGGGCCATTCTGACCGCGGCGGTAAAGCCGCGGTCAGAAAAGGGGAACCGGCGGTTTCCCGCCGGTTTACCCCTGGCCCAGGGAATCCTCCATGGCGGCGCTGCTTGCAGCGCCGCCATGGGGATTCCAACCCCCTTCCTGCCATCCTGTTCCTGGCGGTTTTTACCGCCAGGAACAGGATGGCGGGAACGGGTGTCGTGGGGCCCCTGGGGGCCCCTGCACTGCCCATGCCACTGGCATGGGCAGTGCAGGGGCCCCCTAACAGGGCCCCACAAAGATTTTCAGTGTCTGCTTTGCAGACACTGAAAATCACGACGGGTGCCACTGCACCCGTCGCACCCCTGCAAATCCGCCGGCTCCATTTGGAGCTGGCTTCCTCTTTGCAGGGGCTTTCCCGCTGGGCCGGCGGGCGATCTCTTGGAGATCGCCCGCCGGCCCAGCGGGAAAGTCAGAATGACCGCCGCGGTCATTTGACCGCGCCGCGGTCATTTGACCGCGATGCGGTCTTTTGGCGGTCTCAGCCCGGCGGGCGGTGCCCGCCTCCCGCCGGGGTCGGAATGACCCCCTATGTGTGTGCCAGTGCCATCTGTATTACAGAAGGGACTGCACAAGCATTTGTAGCCCCTTCAGTAATGCCAAAGTGCCCCAGGGTCACTCAAAGTGGGCACAAACGCCCGTTGCACCCCACCCCACAACCCAGGCTCTTTTATAACATGGTCCCTGGGGGTGCCAGATCTAAACAGAGGTAAAGAGACCGGAGAGACCACCCACTTGAGAAAAAAAACACAATTGATGGGTTAGTGGAGGTTCCTCAGCTGAAAGTGGAGAGTGGGTAAACACCTATAGATAAGTTAATTAGTAACTAAAAGGTACCCAAACAAGAGACTGGACATGGTTTAATGGGAAATGTCTGGTGAGTGATACACGAAGTGATGTTCTTGTTCCTTAGCCCGATCTTATAGACAAAGTGGAGGAACTTTAAAAAGAAGCAAGGTTAACGTAAATGGATCCCAAGGTCAGATGGGTGGCAATTGCCTGTGCATTTCTGCGTCCATGACGGGAACTTGGAATTCAGGCCGAGTGAATCTACAGCCCTGCATATATAAAGCCAAGAATTCAGGTCGCTGATCTACACATGTGTGCAAAAGTGGGAACCCTTCTCTCTACTTCAGAATGCACCACCATCAGTGACGCAGCATAAGAGGGGGAATGACACTCGAGGCACTCCTATCTAAAGCGCCAGGAGTATCAGTGGCACCTTCTGGCATCGACTTTTTGCAACGTCCCGAGACGACAGTGACATTAGAAGCCTCATATGCAATGTAGGAGATACCTTGGAAGCTGGTGTTACAGGAAGAGTAAAAGAAGGAAGTGTCTGATGAATCTGATGATACCATGGAATTTGGTCTCTCATGAAAGGACAGTCATCCGATGTTCAACACAGTTCAAGAAAGCAAAGGCTGAAATTCCTCAAACTGGACGTTAATACATTAACTGAAAGCGTACCTGGATGAAATAGGAGATGGTCTCGCTCAGATTCAGTAGTGCTAGGGTTTGCTCAGCAATTATGCCAACGAAAATGTGAAGAAAAGCGTCTTATTTCTGTCACATGGCCCCAGAGAGTGGCCTATTAACTGTACCATAAATCATAGGCATTACTTTAGGGAAACGCTCATTCATTAATAACAACTTTAGAAGTGATTACATTTTGACTAACATTTTCCAATAAAATGGAGCATTCCAGTATCTTTGACCCGTAATGATGGAAACAGCTTGCACTACAATATGTGTTGCAATATCTAGGATTGCTGAATCTCACCTGGCTAATAGGGTCATTTTGACACCATAGATATAGATATCGAAGAGGATGGGGATTAATCTCCCTCAGATTTTTGAGTAGGGAGACACAGAGGACAGAAGACGAAGCAGTCAGCTAGCCGTTTCTTGTGACTTTTTCAGCAAGGTCCCACCAAATGCAGCAGGGCCCTGCACAGGGATACCCCAGAAAAAAACTGTTTCCTTAAAGTAGGAGGTTGTATTTAATTTCTGCCGGTGCTTGACGGTGCTCTCTCTCACCTGCACGTATTTATTAACACAAACACATATTTATGCCAGTCACCAAATGGTGTGCTGTGAGAATGAGCAGAGTGTTCAATTTAATGAACAACCAATAAAAATGCTAATACTTGCATGCCCAGACCATTCTTATGGCCTCGAGTCACCAGGTGTAGTCCAAAGTTTCACATTTGTAGGAGTGAACCGATTTAGTAGGTGGTGTTGATACTAGCATTTGCCATCTATAGTAGGGACCATAGATGTTGCCATCTGCAGTGGCGTCTTGAGAAATATCTTTTATTTGCAAATATAAGGAGCAGGCTGCGAAGTAAATCTTCAGAAGCTTGTTAGTGAACAGTCGCTTCTTTGTTTTTCTAAATTTGAGCAAGAGCAGAATACTTGGCCTAATGTTTTTTAATCTAACATCAGGCTCTCTGAATTATTGTTAGCTTTTATATTCCACAGTCCGACTTATCTGTCTGTTCACCGTTTTAGAATCCCAGGTCGAATGAGCTTTCCCCGGCAGCATGTTCTCTCTGCCATGCTTTTCCTTTTTAATATTTTTTCTTCAAAACTGTGTAATGTTTTTATCAATAAACATATTTAAATAGACTTGCAGATTTCGGTAATAAGGCACAGGAGGTTTTGATTCTATTGGTCATAATGTCGACATCTGCTCAACCCTCGACCGGAAACTTAGGCCAAAATTTAAGAAGGGCCTAGCGCCCACTGTCGCCAAATTAGTGTCACTTTTTTATGCTAATGTGGCGGTAGTGTGGCAATACGCTGCACCACATTTATAAAGTGGCGCAATGCATGCATTGCACCACTTTGTAACCCCTTGCGTCACATTATGCCTGCGCCAGACATAATGTATGCAAGGGGGCCACTCTCCCATCAAGGGGACTGCAAAAATCTGTGAGATTCCACTGCGCCATTTTTAGTGGCATTCTTAACTCCTGCGCAGAGCAAGCGTTAAAAGCAGGAATACCATTATTTTTAATGGGCCTCTATGTACTTTGCAGGATTAATGCCAACATTTTTGGTGTTAATCCCACAAAGTACAACAATAGGGTCCAATATTCTGATGCTATTGTCCCAACCTGCGCCATAGGTTAAATACGGCACACACATGGTGGCAAGAAAAGTGGTGCTTCTTGACATGAAGTCTGGGCCACAGTGTCTCCTACGCCCACACTTGACACATTGGGCATCATTATGAGTCTGGCAGTCTACTGACCGCCATACTCGCAGTGTCGGTTGGACCGCCACCAATCCGGCAGTCCGAGCATCACATTACGAGGGTTGCGCCAGGATTGGTCGCCCCGGCGGTCTGGCGGTTGTGGCATTCCTAATACGCCAGGGCAGTGCTGCAAGCAGCTCTGCCCTGGGGATTACGACCCCCTTCTCTGCCATCGATTTCATTGCGGTAACACTTGAGGAGACAGAGGAGAGGTGTAGGAGGCCCCAAGTGCATGGGCAGTGCAGGGGCCACCCTGGCCAGCCCTGTAGCAATGTTCACTGTCTACTTTGCAGACAGTGAACTTTGCAACAGGTACTGGTGCACCCTACGCACTACAGCATTGCCGACGGCTCTATTATGAGCCAGAGACAATGCTGTAGGCCATTTCCCACTGGGCCAGCGGGCGGAAACTGAGGTTCCACCCGTTGACCCAATGTGAGACTTGTAATGACCTCAGCGGGGAGGCTGCCACACTGGCAGCAACCTACCCGTAAGGATTTTGGCAGACAGGCTTTTCTGTCCGCCTAAATCATAATGAGGCCCATAATGTAAAAAACAACAAATTTATACGTGTACTACATCGATAGACATTACAGCAATGTGAGGCAAGCCTGTGATAGAGAAGAAGGTGGAAACAGAACCAGGAAAGAAGGAGAAATAAAACAGAAAACAAGAAAGAAAGATTGTGGGGATTATTGAGTAGGTAAGCACATGCAGAAAAACAGAGAGAGAACTGAGCATGTAGCTAGCATTGTTACCGCCAGTAGGTTTCGCTTTTCAAAGAGCATGCACAAACGACACATAACAACCAAGCATGCAGGTACTGAAGAGCACATTACAAGGCATCCACACGCACAAACCAGCACACAGACAGCCCCTACACTCACAAAAACTTTTATGACAGTGACCTAATTATGTAAAGGAATCCTTAAGTGAACCAACATACAACAACATATAGTGGCATCAATCCACACAAAGACAATACATGTAGGATGGACTATGTACACACACACAGAGACTAGTTATAGATACCCACATGCACAGCGAGATAACCTACATGGTGACTGACAATAAAGTGGGTTGTTATTTGAGAGGTGTGGAAGCCTCATTCAGGCAACAAGCACAATCCTTGTCAGGGTGAACAACAAAAAACAAAAATCACTATATTAACCCTTGCCTAACCCTCTCACACAAATAACCCAGTTTTAAATTAGAGACAATGGGGGTCATTACAACATTGGCGGGCGGCGGTAACCGCCGTGCGGCCGCCAATGCGGCCGCACTCCCGCTGTGCCCATTTGGACATCCCTGCTGGGCCGGCGGGGATGTGGGCCGCAACATGGGAGCCGGCTCCAAATGGAGCCGGCGGTGTTGCGGCTGTGCGACGGGTGCAGTTGCACCCGTCGCGCTTTTCACTGTCTGCATAGCATAGCAGACAGTGAAAAGCCGCATGGGGCCCTGTCAGGGGGCCCCACGACTCCCCGTATTGCCAGCCTTTTCCTGGCGGTTCAGACCGCCAGAAAAAGGCTGGCGGTCGGGGACTCGTATGCTGCCCTGGCGGATTACAACCGCCGGGGCCATTGTGGCGGAAAACCGCCGGCCCCGGCGGTGCGACCGCGGCGCTACCGCCACGGTCGTAATATGCCAGGAAGCACCGCCAGCCTGTTGGCGGTGCTTCCATCGAAACACCCCTGGCGGTCTTGGACCGCCAGGGTTGTAATGACCCCCAATATGTCAAATATTTATTCAGCCCATAAACAATAATAAAGTAAAAATACAACACAAGACAAATGCCCAAATCAATTTAGAACAATAGAGTCAACTTTCATGAATAACATGATACCAGAACAACAAAATCAGTTGGACCAGAGATATAGATTTCTAAAGTTGTAGGTGAAAATAGCACTGAGAAGCAGAAATTGCCAACTGCAGGTATCTGGTCATGCTGGACCAGGACAAAGTCACAAGTTCAGGCTGACCACAATGGAGTGCGGACCAGGTACAGGACCGAGTGCAGCCCACTGGAAGTTGTACCCTTTTTGTCCTTCGGGCTGTTGTGGAAGATGCTGTGATGGTCTGCGCCGTGCTATGTAGGTTCCAGTGAGCCACTGATCAGGAGCTACAAGGTGCTTCAAGGCGAAGTCCTGCATCGGGCTGCATCGTGCTGATTGCAAAGAGAGGTCCAGCCCCGGGTTGCACTACACTTTGGCCAGTTCCAGTGAAGCCATCAATGACGAGGTGCTGAGATACGAGGTCCTACGTTGGGCTGCTTCATGCTGCGCCACACTGTGCCAGATCTGGTGAAGTCAATGATCAGGAGCTGTGAGGTGCTGCAATTCGAGTTCCTGCGTTGGGCTGTGACGTGTTGCGCTGGTTCCAGTGAAACCATCAGTTGCTCCAGGAGGAGCATACTCTGGCTCCAGTCAAAGGTACAGGACCTGGAATACAACCCTTTGTGGGTCAGGATTAACTTCCACAAAGGCCAGCAGAGGTGACTAGGTCAGGTCTAGTTGGGTCTGGTCAGCTGTGAAGTAGAAGAGGCCAATGAAGCTTGTTGTGTCCCTATAGCTCACACAGGAGGTTAGCCAACTGACGCTTGGAGTCACTCTGGGTAGCCTGGAATCAAGGCAAGCAGGACCAATCTTCCTTTTTCAGGCAGCAAAGCAATCCCTCAAGCAGCAGGACAGTCTTTCTCGCAGCAGGTCAGTCCTTCTGAATCTTCCATAGGTCCATGATTGTTCTGATGAGGGGTTCTGAAGGTCCCCTTTTTATACCTGGTCCCAGCCTTTCTGTTGGGGAATTCCCTGACCTACCTCCCAAAACTGGTTCTGGTCAGTACTTCACCTTATCTTGGTCCAGGCCCCAAAATGTCTAGGGTGAAAAAAGGCAGGGCAGGCCTGGAGTCGGGTTCTGTGGTGTGTTTTCTAGGCAAAGCCTTTTGTAGTATGAGGCTTAGTACGAACCCTCCCCTACCATCCTTGCAGGCTGACCCATCCTGTCGACACCTAAACCCCATTTGATTCACTGTCTGAAAGTAATACACACACCCCAACAGCAGATCAATTCACCCTCATGGGACCCAGGACACAGAAAGAAAGGCACAGTCGGATGGGACAAAAAAATGTCAACTTTCTTAAAGTGGCCTTCTCAAAATTGTAACGTTTAATTTGACTCCACCATTAAAGAGGGTTTAAACTTACAATTCATTTGAGTGTAAGCAGCATGTCTTTATCTGCTCCCAATCTGAAATTAGCTCTCATTAAACATAATAAAGTAATCCAGTATTAGTCTATGGGATTGACAGGCCTTACAAAAGTGAAAAACGACTTTAGAAGTTTTTTTACTGCTGGGACTTACAAAACTTAACCACAGATGTCCAACCTTTTAAATACTATGCCCCTTGCCCTGGGGTGGTTGGATAACTTATAAATTGTGAAAAAGAAGGTTTAGACCTGGCAAAAAAAGATTGTTTTGCTTGGTCGAGATGGTACTTTCAAACAGCACCACAGGCTTCAATGACAAGCCTGAGGTATTTTTTAAAAAGCTACTTAAGTGGGTGGCACAATGAGTGCTGCTTCTGACTAGTAGGATTTAATTTACAGGCCCTGTGTACACGTAGTACCATATAATATGGACTTAAAAGTAAATAAATGTGCCAATTAGGTATAGGCTAATCTTACCATATTTTAACCAGCAAGCCCAAAAACTTTAGTACTGGTTAGCAGAGGTAAAGTGCAAAAATGAGATAAGCAAAAATCTAGGAGTTAAGGCAAAAAGTCTGGAGGAATGCCACACCAAAGACGTCAGATCTACCCATGGCCCTCATGGAGGCCCACAGTTCCAATCAAAACACAGACAGGAACATAAGCATGCAAGCAATTGTCAGAATGAGTGTCAGTATGCGGGTGGATGTAATAAAGATGCATCAGTTTGGGAGGATAGATTGGTACGGGTGAACACCTGGAGAAGCTAATGGGTAGAAAGATGAGTGGGCAAATGAATAGAAAGATGGTTGATGTCTCTCCTACCCCTCGTTGTACAACATACATCTTTCCTTTTTCCTTCCCTTCCTTGCGCACCTAGTCACTGACATCTACCATATCAAGAACATAAGTGTTTCACACATTAAGCAATTCAAGCGGTACCAGAAAGTATGTATGATGGAACAACACATGCGTATATCAAGCATGACTTTACAACGCAGTCTCTACAACAACTGTGTCTTTAACAAGCATGCCTTTACCAAGCATGCTTTTACAACGAAATTCGTTGTAAAAGCATGTTTGGTAAAGGAAGATGCATTCTAGATTCTCCCCCGCCCTGCACCCTACACCTGACACCATACTCCACCCGCCCAAGCCCTCACAACTGCCCCGCACTCTACCCTGTCCTAAAACCTACCCACCCTGTCCTAAAAAACTACCTGTCTCCTCTCCCCACCCCACCCTGCCCTAACCCTAAAACCTACCCTGTCCTAAAAACTACCCCGACCCCCGGCTCCCATCCTAAGCCTTAAAAGCTACCCTTCCCTGTCCTAAAGCTTACCCTTCCCTGTCCTTAAAATGCCTCGATCACCTGCCCTAAACCGGAAAACCTACCTGTCCTGAAAAAACTACCCCTCCCTGTCCTAAAAACTTCCCGACCTCCCCGCCTCAAAACCTAAACCTACCCCACCCTGTCCTAAAAACTACCCCGACCCCTGCTCTAAAAGCTACTCTGCCCTAAAAAACTACCCCACCCTGTCCTAAAAACTACCACGAACCCTTGCCCTAAACCCTAAAACTTACCTTGCCCCAAGAACTACCCCAGCTACCCACCCCCACCCTAAACCCTACCCTGTCCTAAAACCTTTATTGCCCTGTCCTAAAAACGACCCCGATCTCCCACCTTAAACCCTAAAACGTACCCTGTCCAAAAAAGTACCCCACCCTGTCCTAAAAACTCCCCTGATCCCCGTCCTCACCCTGAACCCTAAAACCTACCCCACCATGTCCTAAAAACTACCCCAACCCCTGCCTTCGCCCTAAAATCTGCCCTGTTCTAAAACCTACCCACCCCATCCTAAAAACTACCCCGGGGCCCCTGCCCTAAACCCTAAACCTTACCCTGTCCTAAAACCTACCCTGCCCTGTCCTAAAAACAACCAGACCCCCTGCCCTAAACCCTAAACCCTATCCTGCCCTGTCCTAAAAACTACCACGCCCTAAACCCTGAAAGCTGCCCTGTCCTAAAACCTGCCTTGCCCTGTCCTAAAAACTACCATGACCCCCACCCCGCCTTAAAACATACCCTATCCTAAAAACTAACCCAGCCTGTCCTAAAAACCTCCCCAGACCCCTCTGCCCGAAACCCTAAAACCTACCCTGCCCTTTCCTAAAAACGACCCGACCCCAACCTAAACCTAAAAGCTACCCTGTCCGATCCTAAAACCTACCCTGCCCTGTCTTAAAAACTACCTGACCCCTCGCCCTATACCATAAAACGTACCCTGTCCTAAAAACCACCTCTCTCTGTCTCAAAAACTACCCGACCCCCCCACCCTGATACCTAATATCTACCCCACCGTTTCCTAAAAAATACCCGACCCTCCGCCATGAACCCTAAAAGCTACCCTGCCCTGTCCTAAGACCTACCCTCCCCTGTCCTAAAAACGACAGACACCCTGCCCTAAACCCTAAAACCTATTCCGCCCTGTCCTAAAAACTACCCTGTCCTAACCTGCCTTGCCCTGTCCTAAAAACTACCCTGACCCCACCCCGCCCTAAAACATACCCTATCCTAAAAACTAACCCCCCTGTCCAAAAAACCTCCCCGGACACCTCCTCCCGAAACCCTAAAACCTACCCTGCCCTGTCCTAAAAACTACCCTACCCCTCGCCCTTTACCATAAAACATACCCTGTCCTAAAAATTACTTCTCCCTGTCTCGAAAACTACCCAACCCCTCGCCCTGAAACCTAAAATCTACCCCACCCTGTCCTAAAAACTACCCGACCCTCCGCCCTGAAACCTAAAATCTAACCTGCCCTGTCCTAAGACCTACCACATGCTGTCCCAAAAACTACCTGACCCTCCGCTCTCAACTCTAAAACTTACCCTGTCCTAAAAACTACCCCACCCCGTCATAAAACCTACCCGATCCCATGCTAAACCCTTAAATCTACCCTATCCTAAAACCTACCCCTCCCTGTCCTAAAAAACTACCCTGAGCCGCACCCTAAAACCTACCCTGCCCTGTCCTAAAACTACCCCTCCCCACCCTAAACCCAAAAAGCTAACCTGCCCTGTCCTAAGACCTACCCTCCCCTGTCCTAAAAACGACAGACACCCTGCCCTAAACACTAAAACCTATTCCGCCCTGTCCTAAAACCTACCCTGTCCTAACCTGCCTTGCCCTGTCCTAAAAACTACCCTGACCCCACCCCGCCCTAAAACATACCCTATCCTAAAAACTAACCCCCCTGTCCAAAAAACCTCCCCGGACACCTCCTCCCGAAACCCTAAAACCTACCCTGCCATGTCCTAAAAACTATCCTACCCCCTCGCCCTTTACCATAAAACATACCCTGTCCTAAAAATTACTTCTCCCTGTCTCGAAAACTACCCGACCCCTCGCCCTGAAACCTAACATCTACCCCACCCTGTGCTAAAAACTACCCGACCCTCCGCCCTGAAACCTAAAATCTAACCTGCCCTGTCCTAAGACCTACCACACGCTGTCCTAAAAACTACCTGACCCTCCACTCTCAACTCTAAAACTTACCCTGTCCTAAAAACTACCCCACCCCGTCATAAAACCTACCCCGATCCAATGCTAAACCCTTAAATCTACCCTATCCTAAAACCTACCCCTCCCTGTCCTAAAAAACTACCCTGAGCCGCACCCTAAAACCTACCCTGCCCTGTCCTAAAACTACCCCTCCCCGCCCTAAACCCAAAAAGCTAACCTGCCCTGTCCTAAAGACTACCCCATCCTGTCCTAAAACCTATCCTGCCCTAAAAACTACCCCGCCTCCCCCAACACCCTAAAACCTAAAAGTTACCCTGCCCTGTCCTAAAACCTACCCTTCCCTGTCCTAAAAACTACCCCAAGCCCCACACTAAACCTAAAACTTACCCAGTATTGAAACCTAACTCACCCTGTCCTAATAATGTCTCTGACCCCCCAAACCCCACCCTGAACCTTAAAACCTACCACACCCTGTTCTAAAAACGACCCCAACTCCCACCCATTGCCCTGAACCCTAAAAGCTGCCCTGCCCTGTCCTAAGACTTACCCCACCCTGCCCTAAAAACTACCCCGACCCCCTGCCCTCAACCCTAAAACATACCCTGTCCTAAAAACGACCCCACCCTGTCATAAAAACTACCCGACCTCCTGCGCTAAACCCTAAAACCTATCCCGCCCTGTCCTAAAAACTACCCCGCCCTAGACCGTGAAAGCTGCCCTGTCCTAACCTGCCTTGCCCTGTCCTAAAAACTACCCTGAACCCCCCGGCCCTAAAACATACCCTATCCTAAAAACTAACCCCCTGTCCTAAAAACCTCCCCGGACACCTCCTCCCTAAACCCTAAAACCTACCCTGCCCTGTCCTAAAAACGACCCTGACCCCACCCTAAAACCTACCCTGCCCTGTCCTAAAAACTATCCGACCCCCTCGCCTTTTACCATAAAACATACCCTGTCCTAAAAATTACTTCTCCCTGTCTCAAAAACTACCCGACCCCTCGCCATGAAACCTAAAATCTACCCCACCCTGTCCTAAAAACTACCCGACCCTCCGCCCTGAACCCTAAAATCTAACCTGCCCTGTCCTATGACCTACCCCTCCCTGTCCTAAAAACTACCCGACCCTCCGCTCTCAACTCTAAAACTTACCCTGTCCTAAATACTACCCCACCCTGTCATAAAAACTATCCCGACCCCATGCTAAACCCTTAAATCTACCCTATCCTAAAACCTACCCCTCCCTGTCCTAAAAACTACCCTGAAACGCACCCTAAAACCTACCCTGCCCTGTCCTAAAACTACCTCTCCCGGCCCTAAACCCAAAAAGCTAACCTACCCTGTCCTAAAGCCTACCCCATCCTGTCCTAAAACTTATCCTGCCCTAAAAACTACCCCACCACCCTAAACCCTAAAAGTTACCCTCCCCTGTCCTAAAACCTACCCTTCCCTGTCCTAAAAACTACCCCAAGCCCCACACTAAACCTAAAACTTACCCAGTCTTAAAACCTAACTCACCCTGTCCTATTAACGTCTCCGACCCCCCAACCCCCACTGTGAACCTTAAAACCTGCCACACCCTGTTCTAAAAACTACCCCAACCCCCACCCTTTGCACTGAACCCTAAAAGCTACCCTGCCCTGTCCTAAGACCTACCTCACCCTGCCCTAAAAACTACCACGACCCCTGCTCTCAACCCTAAAACATACACTGTCCTAAAAACTATCCCAGCCTGTCATAAAAACTACCTGACCCCACGCTAAACCCTAAAATCTTCCCTGTCCTAAAACCTACCCCGCCCTGTCCTAAAAACTACCCTGAGCCTCGCCCTGAAACTTACCCTGCTCTGTCTTAAAACTATCCCTCCCCTAAACACAAAAAGCTACCCTGCCCTGTCCTAAAACCTACAACTCCCTGTCCTAAAACCTACCCGCCCTAAAAACTAGCCCACCTCCCGCCCCCACCTTAAACACTAAAAACTACCCTGCCCTGTCCTAAAACCTACTTTGCCCTGTCCTAAAAACTACCCCACCCTAAACCTTATCCTGTCCTAAAAACTAACCCACCCTGTCTAAAAACTACTCCGACCCACCGCCCCGCACCCTGAACCCTCAAACCGAACCTACCCTGTCCTAAATCCTACCCTGCCCTGTCCTAAAAACTACCCAAACCCCCCACCCTAAACCTTACCCTGTCCTAAAAACTAACCCACCCTGTCCTAAATACTACCCCAACTCCTGCCCTAAACACTAAAACTTATCCTGTCCTAAAAACTAACCCACCCTGGCTTAAAAACTATTCCGACCCCCAACCCCACCCTGAACCCTAAAACCTACCCGCACTGTCCTAAAAACTACCCGACCCCCACTCTTCACCCTAAAACCTAAAAGCTTCCCTGCTCTGTCCTAAAACCTACCCCGTCCTGTCCTAAAAACTACCCGAGCCCCCACCCTAAACCCTAAAAGTTACCCTGTCCTAAAAACTAACTCACCCTGCCCTAAATGCGTCTCCAACCCCCCACCCTCACCCTAAACTTTAAAACCTACCCCACCCTGTTCTAAATACTACCCAGACCCCCACTCTTCGCCCTGAACCCTAAAAGCTACCCTGCCCTGTCCTAAGACTTACCCCACCCTGCCCTAAAAACTACCACGACCCCCTGCCCTCAACCCTAAAACATACCCTGTCCCAAAAACTATCCCACCCTGTCATAAAACCTATTCGACCCCAGCGCTAAACCCTAAAATCTACCCTGTCCTAAAACCTACCCCGCCCTCTCCTAAAAACTACCCTGAGCCTCGCCCTAAAAGTTACCCTGCTCTGTCTTAAAACTATCTCTCCCCTAAACACAAAAAGCTACCCTGCCCTGTCCTAAAACCTACAACTCCCTGTCCTAAAACCTACCACACCCTAAAACCTACCCCACCTCCCGCCCCCACCTTAAACCCTAAAAACTACCCTGCCCTGTCCTAAAACCTACTTTGCCCTGTCCTAAAAACTACCCCAACCCCCACCCTAAACCTTATCCTGTCCTAAAAACTAACCCACCCTGTCTAACAACTACTCCGACCCACCGCCCCGCACCCTGAACCCTCAAACCTAACCTGCCCTGTCCTAAATCCTACCCTGCACTGTCCTAAAAACTACCCAAACCCCCCACCCTAAACCTTACCCTGTCCTAAAAACGAACCCACCCTTTCCTAAATACTACCCCAACTCCTGCCCTAAACACCAAAACTTAATTTTGTCCTGAAAACTAACCCACCCTGGCCTAAAAAATACTCCGACCACCAAACCCACCCCCACCCTGAACCCTAAAACCTACCCCGCACTGTCCTAAAAACTACCCGACCCCCACTCTTCACCCTAAAACCTAAAAGCTTCCCTGCCCTAAAACCTACCCCGCCCTGTCCTAAAAACTACCTGAGCCCCCACACTAAACCCTAAAACTTTCCCTGTCCTAAAAACGAACTCACCCTGCCCTAAATGCGTCTCCAACCCCCCACCCCCACCCTAAACCTTAAAACCTACCCCGCCCTGTTCTAAATACTACCCAGACCCCCACTCTTCGCCCTGAACCCTAAAAGCTACCCTGTCCTGTCCTAAGACCTACCCCACCCTGTCCTAAAAACTACCCCAACCCCCTGCCCTCAATCCTAAAGCCTACCTTGTCCTAAAAACTACTCCACCCTCTCATAAAAACTACCTGTCACCCACGCGCTAAACCCTAAAATCTACCCTATCGTAAAACCTAACCCACCCTGTCCTAAAAACTACCCTGAGCCCCCGCCCTAATACGTACCCTGCTCTGTCTTAAAACTATCCCTCCCCTAAACCCAAAAAGCTACCCTGCCCTGTCCGAAAACCTACAACTCCCTGTCCTAAAACCTACCCTGCCCTTAAAACTACCCTGCCTGCTGCCCCCACCTTAAACCCTAAAAGCTACCCTGCCCTGTCCTAAAACCTACTTTGCCCTGTCCTAAAAACTACCCCAACCCCCACCCTAAACCTTACCCTGTCCTAAAAACTAACCCACCCTGTCCTAAAAACTACTCTGACACCGCCACCCCCACCCTGAACCCTCAAACCTACCCCACTGTTTCCTAAAAACGACCCCAGCCCCCCCTTCTTCACACAAAACCCTTAAAGCTACCCTGCTCTGTCCTAAAACCGGCCCGCCCTAAAAACTGCCCGACCCCCACAACCTAAATCCTAAAACCTACCCTGTCATAAAACCTAACCCACCCTGTCCTAAAAACTACCCCGACCTAAACCTTAAAACCCACCCTGCCCTGTCCTAAAAACGACCCACCCCCTCCACCCCAAATCCTAAAACCTAACTGTTAGACCTGACAGCCTTAGGGTAGTCACCCCTAACTTTTTGCCTGCCTCCCTCCTCTTTTTGGATACTGTTTTTGCTGGTTTTTAGACTCTGCGCACTTTACCACTGCTAACCAGTGATAAAGTGTATATGCTCTCTCTCTGTAAACATGGTAACCTTGGATCATACCTGATTGAACTATTTAATCTACTTATAAGTCCCCAGTCATGTGCACTCCAGGTGCCTAGGGCATATAGATTAAATGCTACTAGTGGACCTGCAGCACGGATTGTGCCACCCACTTAAGTAGCCCCTTTTCCTTGTCTCAGGCCTACCATTGCTAGGCCTGTGTGTGCAGTTTCACTGCCACCTCGACTTGGCATTTAAAAGTACTTGCCAAGCCTAGAACTCCCCTTTTTCTGCATATAAGTCACCCTTAATGTGTGCCCTGGGTATCCCCTAGAGCAGGGTGCTGTGTAGGTAAAAGACAGGACATGTACCTGTGTAAGTATATGTCCTGGTAGTGTAAAACTCCTAAATTCGTTTTTGCACTACTGGGAGACCTGCTCCCTTCATAGGCTAACATTGGGGCTGCCCTCATACACTGTTGAAGTGGCAGCTGCTGATCTGAAAGGAGCAGGGAGGTCATATTTAGTATGGCCAGAATGGTAATACAAAATCCTACTGACTGGTGAAGTCGGATTTAATATTACTATTCTAGAAATGCCACTTTTAGAAAGTGAGCATTTCTTTGCACTTAAATCCTTCTGTGCCTTACAATCCACGTCTGGCTAGGTTTAGTTGACAGCTCCTTGTGCATTCACTCAGACACACCCCAAACACAGGGTACTCAGCCTCACTTGCATACATCTGCATTTTGAATGGGTCTTCCTGGGCTGGGAGGGTGGAGGGCCTGCCCTCACACAAAGGACTGCCACACCCCCTACTGGGACCCTGGCAGACAGGATTGAACTGAAAGGGGACCTGGTGCACTTCTTAGCCCCTCTTTGAAGTCTCCCCCACTTCAAAGGCACATTTGGGTATAAAACAGGGCCTCTGCCCTACCTCATCAGACACTTGCTGGAGAAGAAACCGGAACCAGAAACTACATCCTGCCAAGAAGAACTGCCTGGCTGCTCAAAGGACTCACCTGTCTGCTTTCTACAAAGGACTGCTGTCTTGCTGTTGCCCTGCTGCCTTGCTGAACTCTTGTCTGGCTGTGAAAGTGCTCTCCAAGGGCTTGGATAGAGCTTGCCTCCTGTTCCTTGAAGTCTCAGGACCAAAAAGACTTCTTCCTTTCACTTGGACGCTCCGTGCGCCGAAAATTTCGACGCACAGCTTGTTTCGCGGCGAGAAAAACGCCGCACACCGACGCTGATCGACGCGACGCCCTCGGGACGATCGAGACTTCGACGCACAACCTCGCAAGGACAAAGCCGCTCGACTTTCCAGAAGAAATCGACGCGACGCCCACCGTGAGTGCGAAACTTTGACGCACGGCCTCGCAAGGACAACGCCGCCCGACTTCCAAGGAGAAATCGACGCGACGCCTGCCGTGAGACCAAACTTTCGACGCACGGCCTCGCAAGGACAACGCCGCCCGACTTCCAAGGAGAAATCGACGCGACGCCTACCGTGAGATCGAAACTTCGACGCGCAGCCCCGCAGAACGACGCGCAGCCGGAAAACAAGCAGGAGAATCCACGCACAGACCCGGGACATCTGGTAATCCCCGCGATCCACAAAAAGAGACTGTCTGCGCGCCGGAAAACGACGCCCGACTTCCCCGCGTGGAAAAGAACGACGCAAGTCTGTGTGTGCTGAGGAGAAATCGACGCACACACCCCTTTTTCCACGCATCTCTTCTCCTGTGGCCCTCTGAGGAGATTTTCCACCAGAAACCAGGTACTTTGTGCTTGAAAGACACTGTATTGCATTCTAAAGACTGAAGACACTTTATATCACTTCCCTGTGATATTTCTACAATTTTCCATTGCAACTTTATTCTCTTGGACCTACAATTATCCTGATAAATATTATATATTTTTCTAAACACTGTGTGGTGTATTTTTGTGGTGCTATATGGTGGTATTGTATGATTTATTGCACAAATACTTTACACATCGCCTTCTAAGTTAAGCCTGACTGCTCGTGCCAAGCTACCAGAGGGTGGGCACAGGATAATCTTGGATAGTGTGTGACTTACCCTGACTAGAGTGAGGGCTTTTGCTTGGACAGGAGGTAACCTGACTGCCAACCAAAAACCCCATTTCTAACATTGGTGATCAGCGGTGAGGATAGGACTTGTATTTGTGCAGTGACATACAGTAGCTAAGTATTTCACTACCTACCCACAGTTGAAGGTCAACTTGGTTTTTATCTCTTTTTGAAAATCCGTTTTTTCCTGACAATTTTCAAAAACTAAATCCTCACTCAACATGTCTCTGACTGGGTCTCAGACAGGGGACTTTGACCTAGTCCAGTTGGATACATACACGGTCAAACAACTAAGAGGATTCTGCAGGGCATTAAGGGTACCCACCCAAGGGGCCTCCAGAAAGGAGGACTTTCAAGTGGCGCTGAGGGCCTGGGCTGAAGCCCATTTAGAGGATGATGAGGAAGAGGAGCCAGAAAATGGCCCCTCAGAAGGATTTTCACTATCTATGGATGGTGTTACCACTGCAATTGTGCACCCTTCCAGACCAGGGAGCAGTGTCTCCATGCAAAGCCTGACCGCAGAGGAAAGGAGAGAGGAAAGGGAGTTCCAATTGCAAATGGCAAAACTGAAAATTGAGGCACAACAGGAAGAGAGGAGGGCAGAAAGAGAAGCCAAACAAGCTGAGGCTGAAAGAGCAGCCAAACAGATTGAAGCTGAAAGAACAGCCAAACAAGCAGAAGCTGAAAGAGCAGCCAAACAAGTGGAAGCTGAAAGAGCGTTGGCTGAAAAGAAACTATTGTTGGCTCATGAACTGAGTCTCAAGGAGCTGGAGATCAAGGCAAGACAGTCTGAATCCAGCAATAATGGTGGCAGCATACAGACAGGACCTGCTGGAGAAAAGAAGGTTCGTATACCCAAAAATGTGGTGCCCAGTTTTGTGGTGGGAGATGACATAGATAAATGGTTAGCTGCTTATGAAGTTGCACTAAGGGCTCATGAGGTTCCTGAAGGGCAATGGGGGGTAGCTATGTGGGGTTATGTGCCGCCATTGGGGAGGGACACACTTCTCACATTGGATCCACCGGATCAAAACACATACCCACTCCAGAAAGCCACTTTACTTGCCAAGTTTGGGCTGACCCCTGAGGGATACCGTCAGAGGTTCAGGGACAGCACCAAACAAACCACACAAACATGGGTAGATTTCTTTGATTTCTCTAGTAAGGCACTGAATGGATGGGTGCGGGGCAACAAAGTAGCAGATTATAAAGGTTTATATGACTTGATCCTGAGAGAGCATATGCTTAATGTTACTTATACCGATTTGCGCCAGCACCTAGTGGATAGTAAGCTGACTGATCCCAGGAAGCTTGCTAAGGAGGCGGACCTCTGGGTTAGCACCAGAGTGTCCAAAAAGGTACCTGGGGGGGACTCCCACAAAGGTGGTCAGGGTTCCCAACAGAAGAAAGAGGGGGGAGATAAACTTACAGATAAGGAACTCTCTAAAGGCCCCCAAAAGAATTCCCAGGGAGGGGGTGGCAACCCTTCCTTTTCCAAATTTGGGAAGAAGCCAGGGACATTTGACAGGTCAGGAAAATCTAGCCCCAAATGCATGGAGTGTTACCAATATGGTCACTACAAAGGCGATCCACAGTGCCCCAAGAGGGCACCGTCCACTACCGGACAGGCACCTGGGTTGACTAGTGTAGCACTCGGGGGGGAGATGGACCCAACTAGCTTTGGGGAGCAGGTAGAGATTTCCCTAGTGTCCCTGGGAGAAGGAGAAATGATGTCCAAGGTCCACATACCTAAAAATACTTCCAAGTACCGGCAGTGGGTCCTCATTGATGGGCAGAAGGTGGAGGCTCTGCGTGACACAGGAGCCAGTATGACTACTATCAAGAGTCAGCTGGTGTCCACAGAGCAGATAATCCCTAATACATTCCACCAGGTCATAGTCGCTGACAATCGCGAGAGTCACCTACCGGTGGCTCGGGTTCCCTTTGAGTGGGGGGGGGTCTCTGGTACTCTGAAAGTAGCTGTGAGTCCTGCCATGCCTGTAGATTGTCTGTTAGGCAATGATCTAGAGCATACTGCTTGGAAAGAAGTAGAGCTCAGATCTCACCTGGAGATGTTAGGGTTACCTGAGTGGGTCTGCATGACCACCCGGTCCATGGCTGACCGAGAGGGAAGTCAAGGGCATCTGGAGCCTGGAACGATGGCCCAGGGAACTGCCCAGAGGAGGGACAAGGGGCGCGGGAAACCGGCCCCAGAAGTTCCCACAGTGGCTGACGGGGCTCCTGAGGAGGAGACTCCCGAGCCAACTGGGGAAGACATTGCCACCCTAGGTGACTTACCGGAGCTTGCTGGCTGGCAAGTTGAGGGTGGACCCACCAGGGAGGAATTCTGCAATGCGCAGAAAGAGTGTCCCACTCTAGAAGGGTTGAGGAAACAAGCCTTAAACCAGGCAGCAGGTGACGCCTCTGGCAATCACCACCTATATTGGGAGAATGATCTCCTCTACAGTGAGCCTAGGGTTCCGGTCTTTGGGGCAGCACGTGTGCTGGTGGTCCCCCAATGTTACCGAGCCTTCCTACTGGGTCTGGCTCACGACATTCCCCTGGCAGGACATTTGGGACAAGACAAGACCTTCAACAGGCTTGTCACCCACTTTCACTGGCCCAAAATGAGGACACACTCAGACAAATTCTGCAGGGCTTGTCCTACCTGCCAGGCTAGTGGTAAAGCAGGAAAGAGGGTTAAAACCCCCCTGATTCCACTTCCTGTCGTTGGCACCCCCTTTGAAAGGGTGGGCGTCGACATTGTTGGCCCCTTGGACCCCAAAACTGCCTTAGGCAACAGGTTTATCCTGGTTTTGGTGGACCATGCCACCCGGTACCCAGAGGCAATCCCTCTGAGGACCGTAACTGCATCGGTGGTAGCCAGAACCCTGATGGGGATATTTACCCGTGTGGGATTCCCCAAGGAGATAGTGTCTGACAGAGGCACTAACTTCATGTCCGCGTACATGAAGCATCTGTGGGATGCGTGTGGTGTAACCTACAAGTTCACCACACCCTATCACCCCCAGTCTAATGGGCTTGTGGAGAGATTCAACAAGACCCTGAAAGGCATGATTGGTGGCCTCCCTGAGGCCATGAGGCGTAAATGGGACGTCCTCTTACCATGCCTTCTCTTTGCTTACAGAGAGGTCCCCCAGAGGGGGGTAGGGTTCAGTCCCTTTGAGCTTCTCTATGGGTACCCCGTCAGGGGACCCTTAAGCATTGTCAAGGAGGGATTGGAGAACGCTCCAAAGACACCCCCTCAGGACGTGGTCAGCTACATGTTGGCCCTCCGCAATCAGATGACCCGCTTCTGGAAAGAGGCCCAAAGTAACCTGGAGGCCAGTCAAGAGGTGATGAAACAATGGTATGACCAGAAGGCCACTCTGGTAGAGTTTCAACCTGGAGACAAAGTGTGGGTAATGGAGCCAGTAGAGCCCAGAGCTCTCCAGGACCGCTGGTCTGGCCCATTTGAAATAAAGGAGCGGAAAGGGGAGGCCACTTACCTAGTGGACCTCCAAACCCCTAGGAACCCCCTAAGGGTGCTCCACGTGAACCGACTAAAAGCTCATTTTGAGAGGTCGGAGATCAACATGCTTCTGGTCACAGATGAAGGAATGGAAGAGGAGAGTGAACCTCTCCCTGACCTCCTCTCTGCCCAAGAAGGTGATGGGTCCGTAAGCGGGGTCATTCTGTCTGACTCCCTGACTCTAAACCAGAAAGGAGACTGCTATGAGCTGTTGGAGCAGTTCTCCCCCCTCTTCTCCCTTACTCCTGGACTGACCCACCTCTGTGTTCATGATATTGACACCGGTGACAGTCTCCCTGTGAAGAACAAAATTTACAGGTTGTCAGATAAGGTGAAGGCCAGCATCAAGGAGGAGGTCTCCAAGATGTTGACGCTAGGGGTTATTGAGAAGTCCAGTAGTCCCTGGGCCAGCCCAGTGGTGTTGGTCCCCAAGGCTACTGCCCCAGGCGCGAAGCCAGAACTCCGGTTCTGCGTGGACTACCGGGGTCTCAACTCAGTCACACGGACTGATGCTCACCCCATCCCCCGAGCTGATGAGCTCGTGGACAGGCTAGGCGCTGCCAAGTTCCTGAGTACGTTTGATCTTACTTCAGGGTACTGGCAGATCGCCCTGACTGAGGGGGCTAAGGAAAGGTCCGCCTTTTCCACCCCTGACGGCCATTACCAGTTCCGGGTGATGCCGTTTGGATTGAAAAATGCCCCCGCTACCTTCCAACGGTTGGTTAACGGGGTCCTGGCTGGCAAGGATGCCTTCTGTGCAGCCTACCTGGATGACATAGCTGTCTACAGTTCCAGCTGGGAGGAACACCTGCTCCATCTCAAGGAGGTGCTTCAGGCCCTGCAACAGGCAGGCCTGACCATCAAGGCTAGTAAGTGCCAGATTGGGCAGGGTTCCGTGGTGTACTTGGGACACCTAGTAGGTGGTGGCAAGGTGCAGCCACTCCAGGCCAAGATCGAAACTATCAAGGCCTGGCAACCACCTCGAACCCAGACTGAGGTGAGAGCCTTTTTAGGCCTCACCGGATACTACCGCAGGTTTGTCAAGGGCTATGGTACCATTGTGTCCCCCTTGACAGAACTCACGTCCAAGAAGCAACCTAGGTTGGTGAATTGGACAGAGGCTTGTCAGAAAGCCTTTGACGCCCTGAAGGAAGCCATGTGCACGGCCCCCGTGCTCAAGGCCCCTGACTACTCCCAGGAATTTATCGTGCAGACAGACGCTTCAGAGCATGGCATAGGGGCAGTCCTAGCACAGCTAAATGAGGAGGGCCAAGATCAACCGGTAGTCTTTATTAGCAGAAGGCTATTACCACGGGAACAGAGGTGGAGTGCTATTGAAAGAGAAGCTTTTGCTGTGGTCTGGGCACTGAAGAAGCTGAGGCCCTACCTGTTTGGGACTCACTTCCTAGTTCAGACAGACCACAGGCCCCTCAGATGGCTCATGCAGATGAGGGGTGAGAATCCAAAACTTCTGAGGTGGTCCATTTCCCTACAGGGGATGGACTTTACGGTGGAACATCGCCCAGGGGTTGACCACGCCAATGCTGATGGTCTCTCCAGGTACTTCCGCCTTAGCGATGAGAGCTCCCAGGAGGTCGGGTAGCTCTCCCCACTTTCAGCTGGGGGGGACACATGTTAGACCTGACAGCCTTAGGGTAGTCACCCCTAACTTTTTGCCTGCCTCCCTCCTCTTTTTGGATACTGTTTTTGCTGGTTTTTAGACTCTGCGCACTTTACCACTGCTAACCAGTGATAAAGTGTATATGCTCTCTCTCTGTAAACATGGTAACCTTGGATCATACCTGATTGAACTATTTAATCTACTTATAAGTCCCCAGTCATGTGCACTCCAGGTGCCTAGGGCATATAGATTAAATGCTACTAGTGGACCTGCAGCACGGATTGTGCCACCCACTTAAGTAGCCCCTTTTCCTTGTCTCAGGCCTACCATTGCTAGGCCTGTGTGTGCAGTTTCACTGCCACCTCGACTTGGCATTTAAAAGTACTTGCCAAGCCTAGAACTCCCCTTTTTCTGCATATAAGTCACCCTTAATGTGTGCCCTGGGTATCCCCTAGAGCAGGGTGCTGTGTAGGTAAAAGACAGGACATGTACCTGTGTAAGTATATGTCCTGGTAGTGTAAAACTCCTAAATTCGTTTTTGCACTACTGGGAGACCTGCTCCCTTCATAGGCTAACATTGGGGCTGCCCTCATACACTGTTGAAGTGGCAGCTGCTGATCTGAAAGGAGCAGGGAGGTCATATTTAGTATGGCCAGAATGGTAATACAAAATCCTACTGACTGGTGAAGTCGGATTTAATATTACTATTCTAGAAATGCCACTTTTAGAAAGTGAGCATTTCTTTGCACTTAAATCCTTCTGTGCCTTACAATCCACGTCTGGCTAGGTTTAGTTGACAGCTCCTTGTGCATTCACTCAGACACACCCCAAACACAGGGTACTCAGCCTCACTTGCATACATCTGCATTTTGAATGGGTCTTCCTGGGCTGGGAGGGTGGAGGGCCTGCCCTCACACAAAGGACTGCCACACCCCCTACTGGGACCCTGGCAGACAGGATTGAACTGAAAGGGGACCTGGTGCACTTCTTAGCCCCTCTTTGAAGTCTCCCCCACTTCAAAGGCACATTTGGGTATAAAACAGGGCCTCTGCCCTACCTCATCAGACACTTGCTGGAGAAGAAACCGGAACCAGAAACTACATCCTGCCAAGAAGAACTGCCTGGCTGCTCAAAGGACTCACCTGTCTGCTTTCTACAAAGGACTGCTGTCTTGCTGTTGCCCTGCTGCCTTGCTGAACTCTTGTCTGGCTGTGAAAGTGCTCTCCAAGGGCTTGGATAGAGCTTGCCTCCTGTTCCTTGAAGTCTCAGGACCAAAAAGACTTCTTCCTTTCACTTGGACGCTCCGTGCGCCGAAAATTTCGACGCACAGCTTGTTTCGCGGCGAGAAAAACGCCGCACACCGACGCTGATCGACGCGACGCCCTCGGGACGATCGAGACTTCGACGCACAACCTCGCAAGGACAAAGCCGCTCGACTTTCCAGAAGAAATCGACGCGACGCCCACCGTGAGTGCGAAACTTTGACGCACGGCCTCGCAAGGACAACGCCGCCCGACTTCCAAGGAGAAATCGACGCGACGCCTGCCGTGAGACCAAACTTTCGACGCACGGCCTCGCAAGGACAACGCCGCCCGACTTCCAAGGAGAAATCGACGCGACGCCTACTGTGAGATCGAAACTTCGACGCGCAGCCCCGCAGAACGACGCGCAGCCGGAAAACAAGCAGGAGAATCCACGCACAGACCCGGGACATCTGGTAATCCCCGCGATCCACAAAAAGAGACTGTCTGCGCGCCGGAAAACGACGCCCGACTTCCCCGCGTGGAAAAGAACGACGCAAGTCTGTGTGTGCTGAGGAGAAATCGATGCACACACCCCTTTTTCCACGCATCTCTTCTCCTGTGGCCCTCTGAGGAGATTTTCCACCAGAAACCAGGTACTTTGTGCTTGAAAGACACTGTATTGCATTCTAAAGACTGAAGACACTTTATATCACTTCCCTGTGATATTTCTACAATTTTCCATTGCAACTTTATTCTCTTGGACCTACAATTATCCTGATAAATATTATATATTTTTCTAAACACTGTGTGGTGTATTTTTGTGGTGCTATATGGTGGTATTGTATGATTTATTGCACAAATACTTTACACATCGCCTTCTAAGTTAAGCCTGACTGCTCGTGCCAAGCTACCAGAGGGTGGGCACAGGATAATCTTGGATAGTGTGTGACTTACCCTGACTAGAGTGAGGGCTTTTGCTTGGACAGGAGGTAACCTGACTGCCAACCAAAAACCCCATTTCTAACACTAACCTGTCCTAAAAACTCCCCACCCTGTCCTAAAAACTACCCCGATCCCCTGCCCTAAACCCTACCTTGCCCTGTCCTAGAAATGACCCCACCGACCCTAAAAGCTACCCTGCCCTGTCTTAAAACCTACCCCGCCCTGTCCTAAAAAGTACCCCGACCCCGCCCTAAACCCTAGAAGATGCCCTGTCCTAAAAACTAACCAGCTCCCACCCTAAACCCTAAAACCTACCCTGTCCTGTCCTAAAAACTACCCCACCCTAAACCCTAAAAGCTGCCCTGTCCTAAAAACCTACTCCGTCCTGTTCTACAAACTATCCCAACTCCCTACTCCCCCTAAACCCTAAAAGCTACCCTGTCCTAAAAACTACCCTGGCCCGAACCCTAAAACCTTCCCCACCCTATCCCAAAAACTACCCCTGCCCTCTGACCCTGTCCTCAAAATTACCCGAAACCCCACCCCCCCCCAACCCAGCCCCATTTACCTTTTCTCTCCTCTGGTCGCTACTCCCTCCTGTTCCGCCCAGACTGCTCTCTCTGCCGTTACCACACATGTGTGGTAAAGGCATGCGTGCTAAACGCATGAGTAGTAAACGCATATGAGTGGTAATGGTAGCATGGTCAATGCATAGTGTTGCATTGACTGCGTTGCTAATGATGTTTCCCTGCCAGATATCGACACAGTCTATGAAAATAGAGACATTTCAACGCTGCTCACCAAAGGCAAAAAGCAATGGCATATGCCGATTATGCTACATCCAATTTCTATGTGCAATGCACAATGCCAAGCCCAGCAGAATTCTAAATTTTAAACCAGACTATTCCGTTTTATATCCTGGGTGGATTAGGTATAAATGGTACTAAACACCATTAAGAGCAAACTGAAAGGAACGACATAAAAATAAGGAAGTAGTAATACAGAAATTAAGGAAAAAAGAGGGAAACAAAAAGAAGGTAAACAGGAAGGTGGAAAGAAAGTATAGAGAAGAAGGATAAAAAGGGAGAAGCATAATTACATTGAGTGGCCGAGGAAGCAGCTTGTGCTATTCCATGCATCCTCTGCGAGCCGGGCTCCCATCACACTCCGCACCTCGGTGTCTGGTACTTGGCAGGAAGTATAGCTTGTGATCAGACTGTGTTAGATGAGTAAACAGATTAGTGAACAGCCAGCCTATTATTAGGAGCCTGGGGTATAGCGTGTGTGAGCTCTCTGAGATCTTCATTGTGTGCACAACTCCTCATTCTCATTCAAGTCCCGTCTGAAGCTTGCCTCACAGAGAGAAAATTCTCTCCACCTGAACCCTGGAAATGCCATATCGCCTACAACATAAAAATGAGGCAGCACTAGCTCTAACTCCTCACTATGCATGTAGATAGACACATAGGTTGAGAGATAGACAGACAGACAGACAGACAGACAGACAGACAGACAGACAGACAGACAGACAGACAGACAGACAGACAGACAGACAGACAGACAGACAGACAGACAGACAGACAGACAGACAGACAGACAGACAGACAGATCTGGTGAATTTCAGTGGTTTTGTACATTCACCTTTTACGTCCCTTTAACCTTTGTTTTTTTCAGTGGATACATATATATACACTTATATATATATATATACTGTATATACATATATATATATATATATATATATATATATATATATATATACATATATATATATATATATATATATATATATATATATATATATATATATATATGACCTACTGGCCATTGCCAGTAGGTAGTTATAGTTAGGACCATTTTTTCCATAGACAGAGCATTTTTGGTTTTGCCAATAACTTTGACGTCGCTTGACAGATCTTCACATTTCCAAAGCTTATACTTTGGTCAGTTCAGCTGCTGTTGAAAGTTTCGGGGTGATCCGTCAATTGGGACAGACAAAAATGGGGGGATGGGTCCCAAAACAATTTTTCCTTATTTCACATCAATGGTATTTTTTGAAGTTTTGAACACGACTACAGCCCCAACCGCTGAACAGAATTACACCAGATTTAGCACACAGCTAGTTCCAGAAAGCATGCTTTTTGTGATTTGGTGTAAATCCCTTCACTAGTTTGGGAGACATTAGAGTTTAAAAAATATGTATATGTTTAGGGACGTGGATCTTTCGCGTATCAAACTGTCCCTGTGCTGATATCTGATTGGCTGCCAACACTTCAAAAAGGAAGTGTTGGCAGCCATCTTGAGACTCGGCTTCAGCTGAGTCCCAGAAAAAAAAGTTTAAAAAAAGAAAAGGTGCCAGGGTAGGAATACCCTGACCCCTTAGCTCTGGTGCAAACCTTAGAAATTCACCAGTTAGAGTTATTTCAAGTAACTATAACTTGTGCCTTTAGGTAACTATAACTCGTGCCCTCACCATGCACTGATAATTACACAAGATATTACAGCACTCGTTACATCTTTTATAACATCATTGAAATATCACTGTAGCATTTGTTGTAAAATTATTCATAAAAAACTGTGCATGCTGCGAGTAATAGTTACCTAAGGGCACAAGTTATAGTTACTTAAAATAACTCTAACTATAACTGGTGAATTTCTAAGTATTGTACGAGTAAATTCAAAACCTAATTATAATGTCCCTGTAACCTTTGTTTTTTTTGAGTGAAAAAAAAAATATATAAGTGTGTGTAAATATATATATATATATATATATATATATATATATATATATATAATCCATCAAACGGTCCACATTGTAGCGCGCATATTCACCGGTGCACACGTGAGGAAAGGACCATTCCTCTACAATCTCCAAAAACAAACAATTGCAAAGCAATTGACTCATTGCACTCAAGGAGAGTTTATTGCTGTGTCCATATGTATACGTCAAACGACACCACCTACGCGTTTCGACCTCTCGGTCTTGCTCACAGTATGTGAGTTATCTTCCCATGAATCTCTTTTATAGTTTTTTTTACCCTCTACCAACCAAGTGCATTATGGAACATGTAGTCCAGAGCATTGATTTCACACGGTGCACGCACCCCACAACATGTCACGTCACAAGCACCCACGCTTCACCGACAATGAGTTGCTGGTCATGGTGGACAGGATTGTCAGAGTAGAGCCACAACTGATGGGAGCCTGTGTCCAGCAAACATCTATGGCCAGGAAAACAGAGCTATGGCAGAGGATCGTTGACAGGGTGAACAGAGTCAGCCACTACCCTCGCACAAGGGAGTACATTAGAAAGAGGTAGGATGACCTCAGGGGGAAAGTCCATTCCATGGCGTCCAGGCACAACATCGCCCTCAATAAGACTGGCGGTGAACCCCCACCTCCTCCCCTTGACTTGACATCCTGGGAGGAGAAGGTCTTGGGCATCATGCATCCTGAGGGCCTGATTAGAATCATTGGAGGGATTGACTCTGGTAAGGAAGCAACACTCCAGTCCTACATGCCTCCCAGGCACCCACCAATCCTCATTCTATCACAAACCTCACCTTCCTACTCTGCATACCACACCACCCCTCTCCCACCATCCACACACCCACCCCACACAATGCATGCTAAACCTTCACTATCTCCTCAACTACCACTCCCACAATCCATCACTATGTACGCCGGATCCGAGTCACACTCACACCTCACAATGGAGCACCTGCATGGACAATCATCCCACAGCCCACCCCGACTGCTAGCCAACACCGCCTCACTACCTATGGCAATTGCCAGGGCCATCTGGGGCGACTGGTGAGTCCATCCCCAGCAGTCCTAACCTGGAGACCATGGACTCACCCTCCTGTGTGGCTACAACACCTCAGCTAGCACCTCCTCCCCAAACCTGTGCCTCAGGGACCACTCAATTAGAGGTGACCCCCACAGTACAGGGGCCTGAGTCAAGGGCACCCGCCATAGACAATGAAGGCCCTGGTGCTACTGGGAGTAGGCACGCTGTGTCAGGGGCACAGGCACAGGGGGCCAGGGCTAGTGGGAGGGGATCTTTGTTCCAAGGGAGGGGACAGCAACAACATCAGACTGGCCAGGAGGCTCTCACCCATGTTCTGGGTGCATACCACCAAACTCAGAACACCATGGCCCAGATCCTCACTACCCTGCAGGAGACCCTGAGGCTTCAGAGGAAGAAACATCTGGAGGCCATGCAGCAGTGGCAGATCCACAATGCCACCTTGGCCTCCATAGCACAGGTGCTGACGGAACTTACCACCATCCTGCATCAGTCCACCTCCCACCAGCAAACCCCTACCATTAGCCAGATCAGATCTGAGCCCTCAACAACAGCCAGTAGAATGGAGGCCATGCCACAGGACACGCAGGATACCAGCACCCTTTCCCCTGTAGCAGAGGAGCCCCCACACAAGTGAGGACGTCGAACAAGATATCCAGCCTCCACTGATGCCAAGACCAAGACCACTGCCAGGAAGTGAGCCACTTCTGGACATACCTCCTTGTGTGTTACAGCGACACCCTGTAGACTGTCCACTGTCATAACTCAGTTTTCACATGGCCATCATACTGGACTTCAACTCCCCAAAGGTGGGCTAAGTACTCTGATGATCCCACCTGCCATAACCCCACTCATCAGCCCTTGCACTTGTATTATTAAAATAACACCATTGAACACAGTTTCTACCTACATCTTTATCTACCATGAGTACAAAATATACAGCCATGACATGTTTAACAGGCAGGTCATTGTCTTACCAATGTATGTGACAGTGCCCGAAGGGGGAGCAATCATTTACAAGTTCTGTAATACAGAAAACAGCACCACATCTAAAGTAATGGTTTCACCAAATACCCACATTGAACACACAACCCTGATAGCAGCCGTGAAAACGGCAGCCATTGCTACTGGTTACATAGCATGGCTT
The DNA here is from genome assembly GCF_031143425.1 of Pleurodeles waltl. Classification (NCBI taxonomy): domain Eukaryota; kingdom Metazoa; phylum Chordata; class Amphibia; order Caudata; family Salamandridae; genus Pleurodeles; species Pleurodeles waltl. The sequence continues at coordinate 917,982,591 of NC_090446.1, read as the reverse complement.
TTACACATACCTGTATGTCAGTGAAAGTATTGTTGTATTGTCTGTGCTCTAGAATCAGCTGCATTCTCCTCCTCATCACTCCGCGTGTCCCCTTCATCAGCCACTGGCACAGCTGCACCCTCCTCAGCATCCAGTAATGGGATGTGATGTCTGAGAGCCAAATTGTGTAACATGCAGCACGCTACAATGATCTGGCACACTTTCGCTGGTCTGTTCCATGGGGCCCCTCCAGTAAGGTGCAGGCACCAGAATTTGGCTTTCAGAACTCCAAAGGTGCGTTTGATGACCCGTCGGGTCCTACTATGGGCCTCATTGAAACAGTTTTCTGCTGCTGTCGTCGGATGCCTGAGAGGTGTCAGTAGCCAAGGCAGGTTGGGATAACCAGAGTCACCTGTGTGCAGAGAGGTAATAGGCATGTTGGAAACTGTAGGTAAATCTGGAAGGTGGTGTAGAGTGTTAAAAATACAGAGGCACACATATGACACGTTACATACCGATGAGCCAGACACGATCCCTTTGCAGTGGTGCCATCAGGTGTGGGATGCCGCTGTTCCGCCGCAAAATGTAGGCATCATGCACTGATCCTGGGAACCGGGCAGTCACTTGTGTGATGTAAATGTCTGCGAGACATACCACCTGAACATTGGTAAGTAGAAGTTTTTAAGGTTCCTAAACATCTGTTCACTCCTCCTTGGTGGCACCAGGGCAATGTGGGTCCCATCAGTAGCCCCAATCACATGTGGCACATGTGCTACATCGTAGAAGGCTGCTTTCACAGTGGGCAGATCGTCACGTTGGAGGAACCTGATGTAGCTACCTATATGTTTGAGTAGGGCACATAGGACATTCTTCAAGACGTGACTGAACATAGGCTGGGACATTTCGGCAGCCCAGCCCACTGTAATTTGGATGGACCCTGAGGCAAGGAAGGGGACGATTGCCAACACCTGTACTGTGGATGTGATGGCATTGGGATGACGAATACCAGGCCGCAGAACAGCCTCACAAGCTCCATGATGGTCTGATGGTTTAGCAGATAGCACTGGATGACGTGTCGATCTTCAAGGGTGGCAAGATTGACCAGGGGCCTGTAGACAGGAGAATTCTTCACAAGCATTCTTCCACTGTACCTGGGAATAGGAAGGAGTAGCAGTCTTTATGTGCATAAAGAACTGTGTAGACGCAGTAGAGCTGTGCACAGGTCACTGTAAAACATCCATGATGCACCTCATAAACCCCCCTCTATACACATTGTGGAAGTAAAATGGCAGCCGCCTGTCCTGCATGCACAGGACAGATGGAAGTGAGCAAATCCTGCCGGCCTAAGACGTACATCTCCTCATTGGTTAACATAGTTGCCTATGAGAGACATGAGCCAATGGCGATCACCGCCGGCAGTGACGGTGATGTCCGCATGGGCCGTGACCGCCATTTCATGTACTCATGTTCACTTGACTCCTTCCACTGGTGCTGAGAAGACCTCCACTGCGTGTGCTGCTGTGTTCTGCTGCTGGTAACCAAGATGCTATGCGCTGCAGGGGATAGGACACCAGCCTTCTCACAGGAAGAACTAGAGAAGCTTGTGGAGGGTGTCCTACCCCTGTATGCCCAGTTGTAAGGGGCACCAGGGCAGCAGGTGAGTCCACTATGATTGTACTGTCTCCGAGTGGTACAAATGTGGACAGGGCCTTAGGATGAGGATGAGTGACTTGTGGAAGGACCTGGCTGAGGGCTGTGAGGACAACTGGAATGTTGAAATGTGTGTATGTTCAGGGGATGTATTGTGTCCAATGCAGTCCCTAAGATGCCACACTATGACTGTCTCCTTTTCTCTGTGCCATCTATGCAGGTGAGCGCCCATCAGAAGAAGGGAATTGGGCGTGAGATCGCCAAGCAAGTAAGGACTCTGGGGGTCCATGACTGATGGAGCACACCCTGCAGGAAGTGGTGGGAGGACCTGAGACGCTGGGCGAGGAAGACCGGTGAGGCCCAGCTGGGGACGTCCTCTCAATGAGGGAGGGGTGCCCATCGGACCCTGACCCCCCTTATGTCCTGCATTTTGGCGGTGGCCTACCCTGAGGTGGATGGGGGCTTGAGGGCAGCACAGCAGCCACAAGGGGGTGAGTTCAAATTCCTACTTAGGTTATGTGGTGAGTGATAGGTGCAGCCTGTGCAGTGTGTGAAGCCTGTGGAATGTGTGCTAGGTAGCTACTGTCGGACTAGGCTTGGGACACATGGAGGACGGATGTGCTACATCCATTTGATAAAATGCTGTGCAGGATGTGAGTTGAGGTTAACCTAACTGCTAAGTAGTATTGATGCCATGGCAACTGTGTAGTAGATGAGCAGGGTATTTGATGTGGACAGGGTTCCTGCTTCTGGTGTTCACCCACATTGTACTCCCAACTATCCAAACAGTGTTGCTGGGGCCATATCCCTATCTGCTGGCATGTGGTGTATGTGTAGTCTGCGAAGTCTGAGGTTTCATGTGCATGGGTTATGTGGCTGCACAAGTATGCCTCCAGACACCCGTAAAGTATTTAGTTTGGGTCTTGTGATCGTCAAGAGCCATGACCCAATGGGCTGGTTCAGCCATGTGGTGAGTGTATGGCTTTCATCCTGTACAGGATTGACTGTGTGTCAGCATGAGTGAAACTCATGTGCATGACTGAGGTGGCATGCATGGGCTGTTATTGGAGTGGCATGTGTGAGTGAAGGCATGGCATGTAATGACATGGCATTAGAGTATGTTGTAGTGGCTTGTGTGTGGCTAGTGTGCTGGCATTGACCAATTGCTCCCTGTATCTCTTTCTCCCACCCTGTCTCTCACTGTACCACCATCCCTCCCTATCCTCCCCTGTCTTTGTGTGCATCTGGCGAAGGAGAAGGGGCACCAGCGAGTGAGGAAGCTGCATCCCACAAGACCCAGGAGGCTGATACCAGCAGAGCCAAGGGGACCAGTGGGGCGGAGGTTGAGTGGAGCACCACAGGGGAGACAGGAACATATACACCATCATCAGATTCTTCCTCCGATGGTGACTCTCTGGTGGTGGCAGTACCTTCAGGCCCTATGCCTGCACCAACCTTGTCTGCCAAACCCCTTACCAGCACCACCCTCCCTGTAGCTCCCCACCCAGTTGCTCGTGCCCGCTCACCCTGGAGGGTGGGCATCTCCTTCGCCATAGGCACCTCTGCCCCTGCCCCAGTCGCCCCTGCTGCCATCAATGAGAAGGCTGTTGACCTCCTGAGGTCAATCTCTGTTGGACAGACAACCATCGTGAATGTCATGCAGGGACTGGCATCCCAGATTCAACAGACAAATCCGTTCCTGGAAGGCATTCACGGTGCCCTGTCTGCCCTTTAGAGATCATTTCAGGCTCTGGCCTACTCTTTGACGGCAGCCAGTGTTCCTTCTTCTTCTGCCCCCCCCTCAAACTACCTGTTCCCACTCCCATATCCCTCTCCCATTTCCCATCCAAAGCACACTTTCACTCCGGCATGCATCCCCTCCAACAGACCCAAAGTGCAAGGACTATCACATGCACCACAAATGCCACCACCGCCATGCACACACCCACCATTCAGAGACACACACAACATCTACTCCCTACACTGACTCTCCCACCTCCTCCTCCCTCACAGTCACATCGCCACTCACAGTCACATCGCCACTCACACATGCAGACACCACATCATCAGTCCCAGGTCCAGCCACATGTGCCATCACTGCCACTGTCACCACAACAGCAGACCCCCATACAAGCACCCCTTATACCACATCCGCACGCACCACAACAGTCAACTCAGTCAACACAACCACATGCAGTACATCCACCCTACCTGCACACACCATCCCAATATTCACTCACACATCCCCCCTGCAATCTACCTGTGTCTCCTCCACTCCTCCTCCCAGTACACCTATACGCCCACACCCATCTACCCAAAACACACCCAGCACACACATATCATACACCTATGCACCAGCACCCAAACCACATCCACGTACACACCTGTCAAACATCCCCTTTCCCTCCACTCCCAAACGCCTTACCCATCACCTACTCGCTGCCCCTAAAAATAGATTCCTCCATGAGTTTTCCCTCTTCCCGTCCACTGGTCCAGTCCCTGTTCCCCCCAAACACCCTGCTACCCTTCCAGACCCCTACCTTCGACCTCCCTGTCCTCCTCTGGGCTGAGCCATGCCCCGCAGACAGCAGTCTGCAGTGCTGCCACAAGAGGCATACTTGCCCCTCACACCTCCAGCCCTGGTAGCACTCCATCTGGGTCACCTGCTGCTGTGGCCTCCACCGCCATCCCACCAAATAAGGCAGGAAAGAGGTGCAAGGCTGAGACGTCCGCCCAAAAGCAGGACAGTAAGGACGGGAAGCCTAAAAATAAGAGTACGGATCATACAAACCATGATCACACCCTCTCCCATACCCCCATCCCTGCATGCCCCATTGATGTCCCTGCCTTGTTGAGGTCTGCACATTGCAGTCAGGAGTCAAGTTGGGCACTCCTCATATGCCCAGTGTGCCCGGGACATGTGGACATTCATGAACTGGCCCTTGTGGCATTTTGTAAATAGTTGTTTTATTTACGTATTTTATATTTCATATTATATTTATCTACAACGGCACTGTTGGTGTCGATGCTACATAGCTGGTCCTGGCTTTCCTTGCACCTGTATGTGTGGTGCATCTGTACTAATGCCCTTCCCTCCAGTTTGTGCTAGGCTGGGGTATATACGGCTGGTGTCTATTGCAGTGCTGCTGGTCCTGGATGTCGATGGCCAGCAGGAGCATTGGAAAGACTTGAAATTCACATGCCATGGTACCTACGGATGTGGCTGTGTTCCAGAAGGTGGGTGCTTCCTTTTATGTTGTTTGTTTCTGACATGGTTTTGACGGCGGTTAGACCACCCCAGAAGTCCTGGCTGAGTGCAAGCTCGTAACACGGTGGGTGGAAACTGTCTGACATCCGGCCTGAAGAGGCCTTCTGCCGACAACAACGGTCCATCCACAACAGCAGTCCAGACGGAAACTTGAGTGTGCTCTGGAGGTGCCTTCCCAGTACTCGTAATATGGCGGTCTATACCGCCAGGCCCGTGGCAGTGCGACCGCTATCTCCACTACAGCAGTCCACTGAACGCCAAACTTGTAATGAGGGCCTCCGTCTTTGGAAACTAGGTCCTAACTACAACTACGTTCTGGCGACTGCCAATAGGTAATATATATATGTATATATATATATATATCTACATATATATATATATATATATATACATAGAGATAGAGAGAGAGATAGGGGGAGAGAGAGAGAAAGAGGAGGAAGGAATACATGGATATGTAACAGGTGACCATGTAATAGGGTGCAATATTACCTTCAAAGGGTTCTAGTGATGCTGAGGTCTATAAATGTCAGCAGAGGCCTGAGATGGCAATATAGAACCTTCTTATACATGGTACCCATTATGTATTTTTTAATATATATATATATATATATATATATATATATATATATATATATATATACACACACACACAGATACATATATGAATGTATATGTTACTTTTTTTTTTAATGCAAGTTAACAAAAATGTTTAACACGGGATTCTGCCTTTCCCCTCCAGAAACTCAACAATGACAGATTAAACACTGGTCATCAGCATATTTACTACTGTTGAAACTATCTCAAATGATTTGATAAGATTGAGATACTGTTGTCCTCTAGAGCAGATGAAGAAATGTGTCCCTAAACTAAAGATAAGATTCAAACCAGGATTTCAAATAGTAATAAATGAATTATCCTTGAGACTCAAAAATGATTTTGAGATTAGTAAAGTAGAAACCATAAAGGTTTATTTAAAATATTAAAGTGCAATACAAAAGGTAAAAAACATAAATAGTATCAAAAAATCTAATCATTACACAGTCAACATAAGGTCAGTAAAAGCATCAACATATCAACAAATCAGAATACAGCAATACCGGGCATGCACAGTTATGTTATGAATAATTTTACAGCACATGTTGGAGTGATATCGTCAATGATGTTATAAAAGATGCCATGATTGCTGTAATTGGAATGAATTTCAATTGTTTTTAATGTAAAGTAATTTTCACTTCTATACGTTAATGCAACCTCTGCTGCACCATTGATCCATTAATCCAACCACTGCTGCACGGCGGGAGTTGGCCACAGGGCCTGGCCTGCGACCAGTCCCCGTGGCCAACACCCTAACCACCCAACCACATGGTATGCACGGCCTTTGTCCATGCATGGTGGGAGTTGGCCTCAGGGCTTGTCTCTCTGGGTGAGAGAATAGGTGTGAGAGGGTCTCTCTGGGTGTGAGAGTGGGAGTGAGAGTGTCTGTCTGAGTGTGGGTGTGGGTGTAAAAGGGTCTAAATGGGTGTTCGAGTGGATGTGAAAGTGTGTGATTGTGCTCCAATAGATGAAAGATGCATTCACCTCCACTAAGGATTTCAGACTGTTTTTTAATATGGAACTGTGGAGTAAACACACTTGCGTTGCCTTTGCCAAGCCCAGGAGTTAGGATCATTTGTCCTTTCCAGAAGTGGAGCTTCAACTGGGGCATCGGCTACATTTATATGTGTAAGTGCTTCCTGTTGAGTTTTTATTTCTGTGAAATGAGCATCATGGGTAGAACGGAAGGTCACCTGCTCGTCTATCCAACAAGAGTCCACAGTTTTGCACAAAATTTCTATCCAACTGGAGCACTTTCTACTGAGTAATTAGTAAGTGCAACCTCGTTGGTTGAATGTCCAGAGTGGGGAGAGGGCCCACGTGGCCCCTGTCTCCCAGCTGATTTCAGCCCTTGGGGACCCCAGGGCCCATTACAATTCAATGGGGGGCCACATGGCCCCCCTCCCTGGCCTGATCACGGCCCCAGGGACCCTATCCCCCAGGCCCTGGCCTTCAATAGATGGAGGAGGGTGGCTATGCAGGCCCACTTCCCTGGCCAATTTCGGCACTAAGGATCCATCTCTCAGGGCCCAGCCCCATAATATTTATTTTATTGGTGGGTAGCTGGGCCACGCAGCCCCATTCTCCTGGCTGATTTTGACCCAAAGGACCCCACCCCCTGGGACACGGCCATCTCTGGGACTGGAGGGGGAGTCTCAGACCCCCACGGTCCCAGCCGGAGCCGGCATTGCTGTCACAGACAGGGAGCTGCTAAAGATGCAGTTCCCTGTTTGTGAGAGCAATAGTTTCCTCTTTTTCATTGCCTGCATCTCCGCCGGCATGGAAACAGAGGAAACCCCCGCTTCCAACAAGCGAGAACTGTTTGACAGCTCTCGCTTGCTGGAACCGGAGTGTTTGCTGTGACTTAGCGGGAGCTGTCAAAGCTCCCACCAAGCCACATCTATGTCTGGGGTTGGGCACTCTGGGACATAGCAGGAGCCGGCCCTGGGGCGTGGTGGAATCCAGGGCCATGTATGGCTCCACACGTGGCCCCTTCCAACATTTGCATTTAGTCTCCGCTCCACCAGCCTCGCTCTCGCCGCCGTCCCTCGCATCCGCCGCTCCACGGCGGGTGGGAGGTCCTTCTCCTACCTGGCGGCCAAGACATGGAACACCCTCCCCACCATCCTCAGGACCACCCAGGACCACTCCGCATTCCGGAGACTCCTCAAGACCTGGCTCTTCGAGCAGCAATAACCCCTTCCCCCTAGCGCCTCGAGACCCGCACGGGTGAGTAGCGCACTTTATAAATGTTAATGATTTGATTTGATTTGATTTATAGTTAGGACCTAGTTTCGCTAGTAAAGGCGTTTTTTATTTTGCTAATAACTTTGGTGCCGTTAGATGAATCTTCACAAAATTTTCCAAAAAATATGATGTTGAGTTCAGCTGCTGTCTGGAAAGTTTCGGGGTGCTCTGTCAAGCAAGGGGTGAGTAAAAGGGGCGGTCCCAAAAAGTGTTTTCTCCATGCATTTTTTCACAGGGATTTTGAACGGGAACATCGGATGAACCACTGGACAGATGTACACCAAAATTAGCAGAAATGCAGCTCCTGGTCCGAAAGTGACCTTTTTGTTATTTGCTATAAATCCATTCAGTAGTTTTTGAGAAATTAAAGAAAAGGCAACATTTTATATATATGGATGCAAAGTCTCCACAAACCCTCAAGATCTCATGCTGAGTTCTGATTGGCTGCTAACACTTAAACAAGGAAGAGATGATAGCCATCTTGGGACTCGGCTTCAGCCAAGTCCCAGAAAAATAGGAAAAAATAAGAAAAGGGGCAAGGTAAGGACACCGTGAGCCCCTAGCATTGGTCTAGGCATCCCTCAAGGACCCCACCCAGGCTGAAAAGCATTGTTTTTAAGTGTTGTAAAGATCAGCGGATCCTACATTTAAAAAAAAAAGGGCCTCCTGCTTTTTCTTAATTTGCTCCAGGGTGGGGCAGGTCCTGTGGGCATGGGGGGCTTTAGAAAGGAGGTGGTGCACGGTCCCCCCCCCAGGGCATCTATTAGCCCCAGGGACCGCCACCTCCTTGGGGTGAATCCAAAGAAAAATGCTGGGGGCCATGCAGTTCCCCCCAGTTCGGGGAACCGCTACCTCCCTGAAGGACAGATAAGATTTTATGCGGGGGTGCCGTGTGGCCCGCCACCACAGCCCTGGGTACCACCACCTCCCTGTGACAAAATAAACTATGTATGCTGGGGGCCACACGGCCCCCTGCAGCCCCAAGGACCCCCCCGGACAGAAACACAATTGTGTGGGGAGGGACAGCGCACCCATCCCCTCCACAGTCCCGTGTACCACCACCTCCTCAGAACTACAATAAAAGAATGAAGGGCTCCGTTGTGGACCACAGCCCCAGAGACCACCACTTTCCCAGGGCACATAGAACATTGTAAGTGGGCCAAACGGCCCCTGTCGATGAGCCAATAAAAGCCTTGGGGACCACCACCCCACATGGCAGGCTCCTGCTATGTCCTGGGGTGCCCATCCCTGGGACATAGCTGTTTGCTCTCACTTGGCGGGAGCTTTGACAGCTCCCACCAAGTCAGAGTAAACACTATGCTTTCTGCAAGTGAGAGCTGTTTAACAACTCCTGCTTGCAGAAAGCAGAGTTTTTTTTATCTGTTTCCCTGCATGCAAATATGCATTAGGGAAACAGAAGAAAATATTTCCCCTACAGGCAGGGAGATGTGATTTAAAGCAGCTCCCTGCTTGTGGGAGCAATGCCGGCGCCCACAGGACATGGGGAGCCAGCGAGGACTGCAGGGTCCTTGAGGCTCCCCACACGATCTTGTCACTCTCTCTCTTCCATCCCATAATGAGAGAGAGAGAGATTGTTATTGCAGTGGTCTCTCCATACAATGATGCCAAAGCAGCAACATGTTTGGCTAGAATGCTATGCTTATGTTTTGAGGCACAGGGCCACTTCTGGTCTAATGGTAAAGATCTTGGACTGTCAGTAGACTGCAGGTTCAAATCATTGTATGTCATGGCAGTGTGTCTGTTTATTTTCCAGTGTTTTGACTGTTAAACATTCCTAGTGATGTAACATTGAAGTCTTTTTCCAGTCAAAATCTTTGAGTTCAATGTCATAGCTAAGTCTGGACACCACATGCTAAGGAGTCACTTTTGGCTTAGTGGATAAGTTCTCAGACCCGTACACTGAAGGTTGAGGGTTCAAGTGTGCGTGTGTCTGTGGTCATTTCCCTGGGGTCGAAATCAGCCAAGGTAGGAGGACCGTGTTGCCCTCCCCCCTCAAAAAATATTTTTTAGAAGGCTGCACCCAGGGGATGTGGTCTCCAGAGCCAAAATCGGCCAGGGGAGGGAGTCCAAGGGGACCTGTGGCCAACTTCCTCCCTCTTCACATGGTCAAAGGCTGTGTGTAGCATGAGGTTGGGTGGTTGGCCCCAGGGTTTGTCCGGCAAGGCAGGGCCCTGCGGCCAGCTCCACCATGCATGGACAAAGGCTGAGCACAGTGTAAGGTTGGCTGGTTATAGGGGGCATCCAGGCCTTGCAGCCAACTGTCGCGCCACACGGCCGAAGGCCATGCAGGGTGGTGGTTGGATTAATGTATAGTAATGAAAATTACTTTACGTAAAAAAAACATAGAAATTCACTAAAATGAACAAAGGTTACAGTGACGTTATAGAATATTACAGGGAGGATGTTATAGTTAGTTTCTGAATTTACTCGTACAAAATCTTAGAACTTCAACAGTTATAGTTAGAGTTATTTCAAGTAACTATAACTTGTGCCCTAAGATAACTATAACTTGCACCCTCACCATGCACTGCTAATTACCCCAGATATTACATCACTGAAGACATCAACTATAACATCATTGATAATAATAATGTACCAATTGCAGTGAAATTATTGATGAGATAACTGTGCATGGTGGGTGCGCGAGTTATAGTTCCAATAGGGCATGAGTTATAGTTACTTGAAATAACTCTAACTATAACTCCTGATACTCTATTGTTTTGTACATTTAAAATGTGAGCCTAACTATAACATCCCTGTAACCTTTGTTTTTTAAGTGAATATATATATATTATACTTATATATACATATATAAGTGATAGATAGATAGATAGATAGATAGATAGATAGATAGATAGATAGATAGATAAACAGATAGATAGTACACACACATATACTTACTTTAACTATACTTACCATTTGTGGTAGAGACCTGTGTAGTAAAGGTTTGGGTTGTAAAGGCTGCGTGGTAAAAGCACTACATGGGGTCCAGAGCTCGCCCCCCACGTCCGCAGCACCAACCTGCTGTCTCCTGCCTCTGACCCCCGCCCACGCTGCTGCTAACGTGTTCAAGGCCCTCCTCCACCCGCAGGCATCCTCCTGCGCCTCATCCCTGGTGTCTAGTGGGCTCTAGCAAGCTTCACTCGACCCGTGTGCTGCTTTCCGCCGTCCTGTAAGTGTTTTTCTATATTTTCAGCGCCTTGCCTCCTTGCGCTTCTGCCCCCGTCGTGCCCCTTCTGATTGTGCCACTTTTTGCCGTCCTATAAGTGTTTTCTATTGTTTTTCAAGCGCCTTGCCTCCTGCGCGTCTGCCCCCGTTGTGCCCCTCTGATTGCTGTGCCCCGATTGTATTTTGTGCCATTAGTGTATTTTTGTGACTGTTTTCAAATTGTGCCCGACTTTTCTGTGCCTTGTTTTTCTTGTTTTCGCCCCTTGGGCGCTCCCCCTTGCAGTTCTCTCCCTGCCGCTGCCTCCCTGCGGCCCCGCCCCCCTCACGCCCCCATTCGCCGCTCCCTCCCGCCTCCCAGCTGCTCCTCCCTCCCCCCTCCCTTCTTAATGGCTGGCGCTGCGCGTCGCGAGTGAGCGACCTCTGACCTGCCTTAGGTCCAGAGCTCACCCCCCACGTCCGCAGCACCAACCTGCTGTCTCCTGCCTCTGACCCCCGCCCACGCTGCTGCTAGCGTGTTCGAGGCCCTCCTCCACCCGCAGGCATCCTCCTGCGCCTCATCCCTGGTGTCTACTGGGCTCTAGCAAGCTTCACTCGACCCGTGTGCCGCTTTCCGCCGTCCTGTAAGTGTTTTTCTATATTTTCAGCGCCTTGCCTTCTTGCGCTTCTGCCCCCGTCGTGCCCCTTCTGATTGTGCCACTTTTCGCTGTCCTGTAAGTGTTTTCTATTGTTTTTCAAGTGCCTTGCCTCCTGCGCGTCTGCCCCCGTTGTGCCCCTCTGATTGCTGTGCCCCGATTGTATTTTGTGCCATTAGTGTATTTTTGTGACTGTTTTCAAATTTTGCCTGACTTTTCTGTGCTTTGTTTTTCTTGTTTTCGCCCCTTGGGCGCTCCCCCTTGCAGTGCTCTCCCTGCCGCTGCCTCCCTGCGGCCCCGCCCCCCTCGCGCCCCCATTCGCCGCTCCCTCCCGCCTCCCAGCTGCTCCTCCCTCCCCCCTCCCTTCTTAATGGCTGGCGCTGCGCGTCACGAGTGAGCGACCTCTGACCTGCCTTAGGTCCAGAGCTCGCCCCCCACGTCCGCAGCACCAACCTGCTGTCTTCTGCCTCTGACCCCCGCCCACGCTGCTGCTAGCGTGTTCGAGGCCCTCCTCCACCCGCAGGCATCCTCCTGCGCCTCATCCCTGGTGTCTAGTGGGCTCTAGCAAGCTTCACTCGACCCGTGTGCCGTTTTCCGCCGTCCTGTAAGTGTTTTTCTATATTTTCAGCGCCTTGCCTCCTTGCGCTTCTGCCCCCGTCGTGCCCCTTCTGATTGTGCCACTTTTCGCCGTCCTGTAAGTGTTTTCTATTGTTTTTCAAGCGCCTTGCCTCCTGCGCGTCTGCCCCCGTTGTGCCCCTCTGATTGCTGTGCCCCGATTGTATTTTGTGCCATTAGTGTATTTTTGTGACTGTTTTCAAATTGTGCCGGACTTTTCTGTGCCTTGTTTTTCTTGTTTTCGCCCCTTGGGCGCTCCCCCTTGCAGTTCTCTCCCTGCCGCTGCCTCCCCGCGGCCCCGCCCCCCTCGCGCCCCCATTCGCCGCTCCCTCCCGCCTCCCGCCTCCCAGCTGCTCCTCCCTCCCCCCTCCCCCCTCCCTTCTTAATGGCTGGCGCTGCGCATCCGCGCAGTGGGCGCGCCGCTGGCGCGCCAGAGGCAAGCCTGTCTGCGCCCGTCCGTGCCTGGACCGCGCCCAGCGCCACCCCCCCTGGTCCTCGCGCCCCCCGCGCCCCATGCCTTCGTTACTCGGCCAGCGAACTCCTCGCCTTCAACCCTGGTCCCTCCACAGAGTGCTTCCAGGCCAGCCCGAAGCACACCAAAGGACCTTTTTCCTGCCGCACCTGCAACAGAACAACGAAGCCAGCAACAACCAACACAAACCACCTGCACTGCATCCTCCTCAACACACGCTCCGCACGAAGGCACGCCATCGAACTCTGGGACCTGCTCGACAGCACCGCCCCAGACGTAGCCTTCCTGACCGAAACCTGGTGGAACGACTCCTCAGCCCCTGACATCGCCATCACCATCCCTGACGGCTACAAGATCACCAGAAGAGATCGCACCAACGGAATCGGCGGAGGAATAGCCATCGCCCACAAAGCTACCCTCAAGATCCATACCCACAAACACCTCCACTTCCAGATTCACACGGACCCCAACACTACCCTCAGAGGAACCCTCATATACCGTCCTCCAGGACCAAGAGCCCTCTTCAGCGACACCGTCTCCGACCTCGCAAGCACCCACGTCCTCGCCTCTTCAGACTACATCCTCCTGGGAGACCTAAACTTCCACCTGGAGAACAACAATGACATCAACACCGCATCACTGACCACCAACCTCTCCAACCTCGGACTCCGTCAACTGGTCAACACTCCCACCCACATCGCCGGACACACCCTTGACCCACTCTTCACTTCAAGCAACCACATCTCTTTCAGCCACACCTCCGAACTCCACTGGACCGACCATCACTGCGTCCATTTCTCCTTCAAGAAAAACACCGAACACCACCGCACCCCTCTTCCGCCTCACCGCCACTGGGGAAAAGTCACCGAAGACCAACTCACCAACACCCTCGCCAAAAACCCACCACCCGACCCCACCGACCCGGACTCCGCCGCCATCAACCTCCAACAATGGATCCTCAACTGCGCCAACATCCTAGCCCCACTCAAGAGACCCACCGCCAACCAAGAAAAGAAAAAACCAGCCTGGTTCACAGACGAACTAACCACCTCCAAACGCACCTGCCAGAAACTCAAGAAAAAATGGATCCTCGAACGCACACCCGAGAACCTTGCTAAGGAAGCCAACCGTAAACACCACCAACTGATCCGACTCGCCAAGTGCTCCCACTTCACAGAACGCCTTAACAACAACGCTCACGACTGCAAGGAACTCTTCAGCATCGTGAAGGAACTCTCCAACCCCTACATCAACGACATCCCTCCATCCCAGAAACTCTGCGACGATCTCTCCACCTTCTTCTACCAGAAAATCGCAGCCATCCACGACAGCTTCAACACCTCACCTCCGCCAGACCCCACCCCCAACAACTCCTCCCACGCCGATCACATTACCACCTGGACCCAAGTAGACGACGCCGAAACCCTAAAAACCATGAACTCCATCCACTCAGGATCTCCCTCTGACCCCTGCCCACATCACGTTTTCAAAAAAGCCGACATTGTCATCGCCCCCATACTCCGCAAGATCATCAACCTTTCCTTCAACACCGCTACCTTCCCGGACAGCTGGAAGCACGCAGAAATCCAACCTCTCCTCAAGAAACCTAAGGCTGACCTCAACGATCTCAAAAACTTCCGACAATCTCCATCCTCCCTTTTCCAGCGAAAGTCATCGAGAAGATCGTCAACACACAGCTCGCCCACTACCTAGAAGACAACTCCATCCTAGACCCCTCCCAATCCGGGTTCAGACGAAACCACAGCACAGAGACTGCACTCCTCTCCGCCACAGATGACATCAGACTACAAATGGACAACGGCGAAACCTCAGCCCTGATCCTCTTAGACCTTTCAGCCGCCTTCGATACAGTCTGCCACCGCACCCTACTAACCCGTCTACACGAAGCCGGCATCCAAGACAAAGCCCTCAACTGGATCTCCTCCTTTCTCTCCGGCAGAACCCAGAGGGTCCGACTCTCACCTTTCCACTCCAAAGCCACCAACCTCATCTGCGGCGTCCCCCAAGGCTCCTCACTAAGCCCAACGCTATTCAACGTCTACATGGCCCCCTCGCACAACTGGCCCGCCAGCACAACCTCAGCATCATCTCCTACGCCGACGACACCCAGCTCGTCCTCCCCCTGACCAAAGATCCTCTCACCGCCAAAGCCAACCTTCACGAGGACTGAAATCCATCGCTGAATGGATGAGCAACAGCCGCCTAAAACTTAACTCCGACAAGACGGAAGTCCTCATCCTCGGGCGCACCCCATCGGCCTGGAACGACTCGTGGTGGCCCACCACCCTAGGCCCTCCACCCACCCCAGCCAACCAAGCACGCAATCTCGGCTTCATCCTCGACTCCGCCCTCACCATGTCCAAACAGGTCAACGCAGTCTCATCCTCCTGTTTTAACACCCTCCGTATGCTCCGCAGGATCTTCAAGTGGATTCCAACAGGAACCAGAAAGACGGTAACCCAAGCCCTCGTCAGTAGCAGACTCGACTACGGCAACGCACTTTACACAGGCATCCCAACAAAAGAAATCAAACGACTCCAACGCATCCAGAACGGATCCGCCCGCCTGATCCTCGACATACCCCGCCGATGTCACATCTCCCCTCACCTGAGGGACCTCCACTGGCTCCCCGTGGACAAGAAGATCACCTTTAAACTCCTCACCCACGCACACAAGGCTCTACACGACACCGGACCCACCTACCTGAACACCAGACTCAACTTCTACGTTCCCTCACGTCAACTACGCTCTGCCAACCTTGCCCTCGCCATCGTCCCCCGAATCCAGCGCAAGACCTCTGGCGGCAGATCCTTCTCCTACCTCGCCGCCAAGACCTGGAACGCACTCCCGACCTCACTACGTCAGACCCAGGACCTCTTCACCTTCAGGAGACTCCTCAAGACATGGCTCTTCGAACGATAGCAGCACCCCCCCCCCTAGCGCCTCGAAACCCTAACGGGTACATAGCGCGCTTTATACATTTTTGATTGATTGATTGATTGAAGGATGTTTCCTGCGAGGGAGGAGCTTGGCACAGCCTACTTACACTTCAACAGGCTATATCCTTCCACTCACACAAAGGGCTGCATACCCCCTGTACTTAGTCCGGAGCCAGGTCAAAGAAGGAAAGATGCCTGGGATCTTCAAAGGGAAACCTCTAGAAGCTTCTCCCCTACTTCAAAGGCACAACTGGGTATAATAAAGTGCACTTCAGACACCAAAATTTCAGTACACTTCAGGACTTGTGGATACTCTGCCAGGAGTAAGGACTGCTATGCTGCTGAAGGACTGCCACTGTACTGGACTGCTCTCCGCTGGACCCCTGCTTTTCTGTGCTGACCTGTTGACTGCTGCCCTCCTACATGGGTCAGAAGAACTTGTCCTTCATCTCTTGAACCACACAGTGACTACGAGGGCTAGTTGGCTGTCCTCTGACTTGAGTATCAGGGACAGAGGGCTCCAACTACCTTGCACCTGCACCTGGAGGTATACCCTGCCAAGTGGTGCCACTCCCGTCCTGGACCCTTTGAAGTGGGCTTGAGGTGCTTTGCCAGCCTCAGTAGATCCAGCAGACTCCATGCTTCTCCCCTGCTGCTTGGACTGGACCTGTGGCAAAGAAGCGCATTGCCGCCGGAGCCCACATCGCCTTTGGAGCAGCAGCTGCATGATACATCTTTGACTCAGCCTTCACATCCCTCGTCAATGACAGCCTCAGCGACAGCGCTGGACACCGCACTGCAGCCTCACAGCACCTCGGGACTGGTGCATCCCCCTGACTGTGCAACACCCTCCCACCCCTCGCCTCCGGACTTTGCGTTGCCAGCCCTCATCATCGGGCTGTACAACAACTACTCAATATGACCTTTCTCCACAGCCTCACCGCATCTCGAAATCAACGCATTGCTTCGGCTGCACAATGCATCTCTTCTTTAATGCAGATTCTCACGACACTCCACAAACCAGGATTAAAGGTATTTTGTTAAGTGGGCCTAACTGGCTCCATGCAGTAGGCCAGCATTCCCACGCAGTCGGCCAGAGTTTGTGACTGTCGTGGTCCAGCACGACCAGATTTGCACACTGGGAGCTTACTAAAGTTTTTAAAATGTAATATTGCTGGATCGTCTGATAGGATTTTTGTCATTTTGGTCTTGTTTTTTTTATAAAAAACTACCCTATTTTTCCAACTCTTTTGTGGACTCCTTTTTTGGTGAGCTTTCACTGTGTTACTGTTTGAAGTGTTGCACAAATATTTCACACATTGCCTCCGAGTTAAGTCTGGCTGCTCTGTGCAAAGTTACCCCAGTGCTGAGTACAGGTTAATTTAGGGTTTCCTTGTGACTTCACCCTGAAAAGAATTGTGGTTGCTGCTTGAGGAGGGTTTTACCTCTCAACAAGTAACCCAATTTCTACTCATTGTTGCTTGGAGCTTACAGACTTCTTGCCATGTTATTTACCTTTTTACTACTCCAATAAGTGTTGGTGTTGGAGAAAACAAAACAGAACAAAAGGTAGCAAGGGTTGATCAAACTTGGTGAATGAAAATATTGGAGGGAGAAAAACCTAAAAACAAGGATTAATTCCTGGGTAAGGTGTCTCTCTCAATCAATTCACAGCCACTTTTTCTTGTAAGGAAGGGGCTAAAAAAAGGAAAGATGAGTTATAACTACCAGTACTGCCTCCATTGAAGGGTCAAGATGTTTCTCCTTCTCTTTCTTTAGTCTGTCATCAAGTTGTTGGAAAGTGGATTATTGGTTAGGGCAGATAAGTACCTACACTTAGCAATAGGCCACTAACCCCCCAATAGGTTCAGTTAGTTCTCAATAAATCCTGTTCCTCCATCTGCTGAGCGAGATCTCCTCCCCCAGGCACTTTCTTTGTGTTCAGCCCAGGTCACTTCACATCTCAGCAAGGCAGCCTGGCCAGGTTGCCAGAGGCTGGCAAATCAGAGAAGGGCACTACAGAGCTGAAGTTGGCAACTTTCAGGTAGAGTTTTAAAACTCTTTCACAAAACTAGTTATATTAAATTCAACAGTGACAAGTTGTTGCATTTATTATAACAATCAGTTTGATACCAAACTTGAAATATCTTGCTCCTACTGGGACTCTATTAATTAAAATAAAATCTCCCCATGTTAGCCTATGGAGCCCATTCACTACAGTGAAGGAAAAACAAATTTGGCTATTTTACCTCACCATGGTTTATAAAACAGTTTTATAAGGTCTCTGCTTATCGCTACAAAACACTCAGACCTAGGGGCATCTAGGGCACACTTTAGGGGTGACATTTATGCAATAATAAGGTTATTTAACACTTTGGAAGTACTTTTAATTCCAAAGATAAATTTGCATACAACTCTAGTTTAAAAGCAGCCAGAAGGGCAGGCCTGCCTTTAAAATGACCCTGGGAACCTCAGCAGTGCACCTATGTGTGCACTACCTATGCTGGGGTCCCTAAACCTACATGACCTAGCATATACTAGGGACTTATAGGTATGTTGATACTGCCAAATCTAATTAGCCTCATTTGCATGTCCATTTTACACGGAACACTGGCCCGGGGACAGGTAAGCAGTACCCAGGGCACAGACAAGAGCCAGTAACCACCAGTATCTGTCCAAAAGGTTTGGGGGTGACTAGGGCAAAAAGAAGGACTTTCCTACACAAGTTCTTTGTATTGACTCTGTGTGCACTGGTTGGAGTAAATGTTGTTACTAAGGAGCTGCCAAGGGTCTTGTTCTTTTGCCACGTTATCACAGTACGTTCCTATATACTTCTTTAATGGAAATGAATATCTGCTCTCTTCATTTGGGAATAAATTTGAACGGTTGGGTACTTCCATGACATTATTATCCAAAACTACTGCTGCACGTCAATGGAACTTCAATTAATAAATGCAGCGTTCATGTTACATTTCATCTCAGTGCACGTTTTACAGGGTATAGGCCATCTTAATCTCATGCTTTCCAATCTGCTAGTCTGAGAGAGAAAGCGGGATCTGTGGAGACCATAATAGAGATATTCAAGTTCTCTAAATATAAGAAAAAAATTAAATAGAGTAGGGAAAAGTGAGGCATTACAGGCAAACTTACTACCACAGGCAGATAAACAAAAGAGAGCAGTGTAAGTATTCGAGCAGCGCAGAAGTGGATCCAGAACAATATATCATTTTTAAAAACGAATAGTCAGACGTATTCTGCAATTTAAAAAAAGTTAATCTTCGCTGAAAGAATAGTTAATTTATCAACCTTCTTTGTAGTGAGAGTGGCCGGGGTTAAACCTCAATCAAAATGATTCAACGGCATTGGACAGTCATTGGGGAGTGAGATTACTGCAGACTGGGAAATGGACAGGATGCATCTGTAGCTTGGTATCATCACCACATACTGAGATGATTTACACCTTGTCTCAATCAGTGCTTGGCCTGTCTGCTTAGATGGAAGCGAGACTGAACTCTTCTGTTAGCACTAACAGGGGATGTTTCTGGTCAAATAGACTCAGGCACGTAGTGGCCAGGTTTGAGCCCAATCATAAAATCCTATGACATGGCGGATAATATAATTAGTGAGAGGAGGAAAGGTGTGAAGTATAATTCCCAATGGCTTTTCAAAAACTCTGCTGGGTCTTAGAACTGCTATTTGGCTTGAGTATCCGACCACTCTTCCCCTGCTGCCCCGTCCAGTGTGGATCTGTCTGTCTTTTAGCTTGCTGAATCAGTCCAGTGTGATCACAATGGCAGTGGTTAATCTGTAAATAAAAGCGTGCCGGTGCCCAAAGCTCTCCTCTGAAACTCGCGGCTGCTGCAATTGAATGTGCGAGAACAGAATACTGAGGCAGCGGTATCCTAAAGCCACCTCGGGCCTAGTTAAACCATTTACAGCCACTCCCTGCCCTTCTACTTTTGCAACTTTCTGCTTCCTCCCTTCGTGACGCTTTTCCTTCTTTCTTTGCTACGTCTTTCCCATTTATGCCTTTTGCTCGCAGTCAATACCTTATGCAGAAAAATAAGTGCCGGTGGCCCCCACCGGAAACCACCGGCGCACATTAAGCACTGCAAAATGGTCTATCCAACTATTCAGTATTTTATGTGTTACCAATAAAGGAACAATACCCCCGTCACCTTCTAGTTGATCTCTTTGAAAGGGAGTGCTATGTTATACATGTTTGTGCCAATGAATTAGAGAGCATCGACAAACCTCCCACTATCTCAAAGAATAGCTGCTCAGTACAGCCAAACAGGTGGACACGAAGCAATAGGCGTTAGTGACTGGCCTAAAGTGTGATCTAGTGGTTTAGTTACAATTCTGCCTAACAGCTATTTTCAAACGTATTCAAATGGCCGAACTGTTGTCTAGTGCTTTTATCAAAATATGGTTAGAGGCTATTCGGGTGAATAAACGGGGATGCAGGTTAAGCATATAATTTAATAATATGCCCCCACTCCTCCCCCCCCAGTTATAAGCTAGGATGTGGTTTTATGAATATGTTTAGATGTGGTATCATTCATAACAATATGGCTTTGAGAAATAGTCTAGTGGCTATGTGATATGCTCTTCCTCTTTCCAGAACTAATCTCCCCTTTTCCTCCCCTATTCCCCATAACACTCACCTTCCTCCCCATCGTAGACAAAAGCCAGCACACCTGCTCAGAGCAGGTGGTAAATGTGTGCATTATACGCCCCAGAAAGGTGAGAATACCACACAGTAATTACATAGCCATACAGTTATTCCCCATTCTGAGGGATTTAACTTGTGTTCAGAGTAAATATGTTTGGAGACAACCATTGGAAATAGTAATTTTGGCCATGTGAATCACAGCAGACGCTTGCACTTTACTCGTAATTAGACCACAAATCTATACTCAGGGCCTCATTTACAAAGTTTTGGCATAGGGCAGCATCGCAAGCCTTCTTGCTGTGCTGCCTTGCGTCAACACAGAAGGGCAGGAATGCGCCATATTTAAAAGATACAGCGCATTTCTATCCTTGTCCCCGGTGCTGGCGCACAAATTGCTGCCATGCGCCAGAGCAGGCATCCTTGCACCATGGTGCAAGGATGCCTGTCTTGCAGCGATGATTGTTTTTGTGCAGAAAGGGACACCTTCCTGCACAAAAACAATCACAAAAGGTGTTTCCTCCTTTTATATGTGCTGCAGAATGCAGTACACATATTAAGCGGAAAAAACAGGGAGAAATATTGTTATTTCTCCCTGTTGCACCACCCTTATGCCACCCCTGAGGTGGCGTAGGAAACTGACACATTCCCAGGTTTACAAAACCTTGTACATCTGAGAATACATCAGATTCCATGGGTGTTGCATGGGAACACCTACAGCAACACCCATGGAAGGCCCCTTTCACGCAGAGTAATGCGTGAAAGGGGGCCATATCTACAAGGCAGTGCAAAGCATTTGCGTAGCTTTGTAGATATGCGCCTGCAGCCTGTGCCACCGATGAGTCACCTTTTGCGCACAAGGCACTCGTAAATAAGCCCCTTAGCTTTCTATGCATACCTTCAAGATATTTTGGTTCTCGATATTTAGGCCACAATATTTTTTGCAGCAATATTTCCGCCCTTGATATTCTGACATACAGCCCTGGCTAAGGCCTAATTTAGAGTTGGGTGTTAATGCTAAACCTACATCATCATCCTGTCTTTATAGTGCTTCAGACTCAAAGGACCATAGGGGTGCCAGCTGGCAATAGAGCAAATCAACATTGTTGTGAATAGCATATAATCTCAGAGTCTGAGGCTGGTTGTCTAGGCTATGGAAGGTGGAGCTGCAAATGCTTACACAGCCACCCTTGCCTTGTTAACCTTGGCCCTAGTGATCACAGATTTGTTGCTATGCAGCAATGTTCCACTAAAATGGGAAAAAAACTACCTGAGCAGGTCCACGGATCATCAAATGAGTAGTCATCACCAATTCAAATCTAACTCATGCTAATTGTTATCTCCATGACTGGTGGTAAATGGACATCTCTCCTGCCCCCATACTAATGTTATGTAGGCTGCTTTGGGATAGCAAAAAATAATCGTGCAACCAAATTATGCAGTACCTGCAGCTTACTTTTGTTGTTCTGTAGCCCCTGCCAACTCCACATTACTATAGTCCAACTTTGGGCCTATCATAGTTGTGGAAATAGTGGTACTGTTTTCTTCTTATAAAAAGGAGTTGACCAACTTCAACAATATAATAGGATATGTAATTGAGGATGTAACATGATTTGTGATTGAGTCTTGGGCGGTGGGCCTATGAATAAGAGAATCACAATGGCTCACAGTGACATTTTGTTTTTAGAGATACCTTGCCATGTTATGTATTTGAATGCTTTTCCCAGCTTTTTAGTGTGGTTGATAATACCTAATAACAAAAGCTCGGGAGTAGCCTCATTTAAAGCTAGACAATAATTCCTCATCCATAGTTGTACTTCCTTAAAATGGCCAGGATATATACATGAAGATCATTAGCAAATATAGTAGAGGCTCCGTATTTTCAGGCTAAATATGAAAATTGAACTCCAACCTGACGATCGTGTAATGCTTGCAAGTATATATAAAACAATAAAAAGTGTACACATGATACCTGAGGGACACTAACGAGCTTCGGTAGTTGATCTGATAAACAAAGATCCAGTATCACTCTTGTTCCTCTGTTGTGGAGAAAATATGTAAGCGCGTCCATTACCTGAGGAGTAGATGGTGGCCTAGAGGATCAAGTATTGTTGGTAAACTGCACAGCATCAACAGGGCCGGGCTGCCATTTTCCAGGATATCATCCATTAAGTTCTGGGCACGTAGCGGAGCACATTCGATTGCACTCCCGGACTAGAAGGACAATTCATGTGCCAACTGAGTTGACTGGTTGCTATTTTCCTCACAGTCTTTAATAAGAACGGAATGTTGAAGATGGGTTCATAGTGGTGCCACGTGAAAACATACATTGCAAAAATATTGTTGGCAAAGATAGGCCCCAAAGTATACATTGCCCAGATCTCAACATTGAATAAATATGGCCCTGCAAATATTTCAATCTGTATATAACTTCTAAATCCAGCGAAAACTCACTTCAACACATTTTATAACTGGGCTAAATATTTTTAAATATTTAGTTGCATAATAGCAACATTAGCATTTGAGCAAAAAATGATGTACAAAGCAACTAGTTGTGTGGTACATTGCTCAAAACCAACGTTTTTTGGATAAGTAGCAAAACGAGGAGACAAAATGGGAAATTTGATGAAGAATTAGTCAAAATGCTCTTTATGTTCGGAAGGTATGTTTTTAGAATAATCTTAAACATGGAGTGAGAGGAGATGGGGAGCAAGTAGGCGAGGCAGAGAATTTCATTAATGAAATCCAAGTAAGATAAAATACTGGAACTTTGAGGTCACACTGGGAGGAAAATTGTTGGGAGACAAGTCACTAGCACGAATGTTGACTATGTAGTCTAAGGCTAGCCCACTCATAACTTTGAATACTAGAACAAGTATTTAATACAAGGCCCTCCTTTGGCAGATAGTCATCCAGCCTGGTGACAGCAGCGTGAAGTAGGAGTATGTCTTTAGAGGTTATAGAGAATCCTGTTTGTGAAATGTATTCTCTTTTCCGGAGGTGAAAATTAATGTTTGAGAGGCCTACTAATAAATCGCTGTAGTAGTAGAATACTAGTTTGGGGAATAATAATTTAGAGTGCAAGGAGATGTTAGTGTAGATTTTGAGAATATTCAGCAGTTGATATCTGGCAGTAATATCTGTGGTTGTTATGAAGGACGCTGGCGCATAGTAGGGTTCATTGTTAAGCTAAGGTTTCTAGTTGGTGACACTGGGAGAGTTTCAGGGGAAATATTAATTGGTGTATGGTAGTTGTGGTGCATCTTTAATAGGAAAAGAGACCATTTCTTTCTTAGAAGAGTCCAACAGAAAAGAGTGGAGTGCCATCCATTGCTGGGTGGATACGAGACAGCCAGAGATTCCATTTTGAAGGATAAACGTTGGAAAAGAAAAGAAGATTTGGGTATCATTGTGTAGAGATGATAAGGTACACCAAAGGAGGAAAAATGCATTGATAGATGTGGTATAGATTGAGAAAGCCGAAGGCCAAGGACTCAACTCTGTGGACACCAGCTAAATCCTAATAATTTCAGGTCTAGCATACTTGAGGGCGAGTGTGTGACAGATGGATTAGGTGCAGGTCAAAACTTTTATAGCAAGATATTTGTAAGGCAGAGAGGTTGGCATGTCAAATATACCATTTTGGAGAATTTTTTTTTGCAGTCTATCACAAGTCTATACTTGCTGCATACGTGCAGATCAAGTGTCTGGTTTTTCAAGAAGGAGCAATTAAATTGATAGGAAAATCCACCGGGGGAATTTCCTTCACCATCAAAAAGGTATGGTTAAGGAAATTCCAAACCAGATTTAGCACTTACTCCAGAAATAGCAGGATTTTCCAGTGCCATCCAAGTCTGAGTCAGACCCTTAAGGTGTGACTAAGGGTTACATTATTACTTAGTCTTAAAGGAAAATGTAAATGTTCCAGTCAATACATTTAGATTTTTTGGTGTACCTAAGCTGAGATGTGGTTCAGCAACAGTGTTCAGATGGGATCTACTAGTCTGGCTGAAATGGTGTTCAGGAGAAAAATTCTGCACAAAAGAGGTCTAGTGGATATGCTCTATAAAACATCAGTTTACATACATGTTTTACCAGATAGCGATTGAATGTTTGTGCTGACATATGTATACTGTGTTCTTCTGTGTGTTCTCTGTATTGATGCATGACGCTGACCTGTGCACTAGTAACCATGGCTTAATTTCTTCTTCCCCAGTTTGGCTGCATCCAAAGAGGTCAGCGCCTCGGCCCGCTCTCCTCCTAAACTGACCCCCATGTCGCCATCAGATTTCCTGGATAAACTGATGGGTAAAATCTCTGGATATGATGCTCGGATCAGGCCTAACTTTAAAGGTAAGAACACTTTAACACAAGCAAACAATGTGTAGCAAAGTAGATGTTGAAATTAGTTTACAGGGGAATAAGGAAAGATCCGTACAGCTTGGGGCCATTAAGTCACAAGGCAACTGGGCCTGACATCTGACTGACCCGGTAATTTTCCTATGGTCACGTTTGATGTGTAACTAGTGATTTGTAACTAAGTCTTGCCCTAATTACCTAAGCTTTTTAGAGACAACAACCTGTTGGACCCCCCACACCAAATCCCCACGTTTGATTGAGGGGGGTTATTGGGCACATCTGAATCTACAATACTCCTGACACTCAAATTTAAACTGGTGGGAGGCAAAATCACGTTTCCTGATGCTTGTTCCATTTACTGCATCAGTACCAACTGAGCCACCTCTTCGGGGCAAAACAGTATATTTACTTCCCCTGGGATCCCAAGCAACTTTTCATGGCGCTTCCTACAATGTACAGCAGTGAGTTCACACGGTGTTCAGCTCTTCTAGCAGTGAAGGGATAGTGTGAAGGTCACCTTCAGAACACTGACCAGACCTCTGAACATGAGGTTAAACGTCTATTTGAGGTCACTCGCCTTTTCAATTCATACCCCCTCCTTAGCAGGTTAGTCATTCTTCATTGTATGAGACCAAGATTCAATTTACAATCTTGACCCCTTTCGCTTTCCCTCCAGCCTACAGTGCTGACAGGGTGATTATACCTACTCTATGCTTTTGTTGTAATTTATTAAAACTAAGGCGACCTACCTTCCTATTTCAGGGAAATTAGTTTAATGTCCGGACGAATGGACAGTATTGAATTACAATGACTGCTGACTGCAATTTATGGACCTGCTGCCAATCTTTGCAATTAATAAGTGTATGGTATGGTTTATGCTTATTTTATTTATGGACAGTATTATGACTTAAGGTGTTTGTAATGTAAGGAGTTTGAGACACTACAAGCTAGAACAACTGCCTTTCTAATATTTTTCAATCCCATGCCGCAATTTGGATTGACGTGCTAATATCAAATCAGGCACAAACTCCGATGTGCGCATCACCTGGTATTACAACAACTCAGGTGAAATTTGGCCATAACGCTGTTTTTCCCTGGCCAATTGTGGCCACATAGAACCTGGCGCAAATAATTGGACAAACAGAGCAAACATTGCAATTGGAAATAACACACACTATTAGGACGTAATCGTCTATTTTCATGGTGCGCAAAATGGAATGAGGTATACATTGAGCACCTGATGACTACTGAACCGTGAACAATTGGTATTTACTGGGTGTGCAATTGAGGCTCGGTAGGCTGATGAATTTGTGGTCATGTGGTTATTGGGGCCTGGGTTTCTTTAATATCACCTGCTAGCTAAGACAGGGACGGCGCTGAGCTGGTGAAAAAACACTCCGTAAAAATAACACTTTCACCAGGACTGGGGTGTGCTTGTGAACAAGATTAAAACCTATGCACTAATAAGTCGAATTAATATGCCGAAACGGTAATTGTGCCGACTTTACATGCGTATTGTTACTTACACACACGTTTTCTGGGGTAGATGCCACCAGGTGAAGCCTGGTGGTGACTGCCCAAAGAAACGCGAGGAGTAGAATTTAACCATATTTATACTTTTTTAGCGCTGCATTTGCGCCGCCTTTTGACGCAAAAGCGGCGCAAATGTACAAAATACAATTGGCCCATATTTATACTTTTTGACGCAAAACTGCGCTAACGCAGTTTTGCGTCAAAAAAATTAGCGCCAGCTAACGCCATTCTGAAGCGCCATGTGGGCGCCGTATTTATTGAATGACGTTAGCCGGCGTTAGCCGGCGGCGCCTTCTGGTGTGCGTTAAAAAAAACGACGTACACCAGGCAGCGCCGGCGTAGGGGGATATGGGGCTTGGGCATCAAGAAATGGGGCAAGTCAGGTTGAGGCAATTTTTTCGCCTCAACCCGATTTGCGCCATTTTTTTTCACTCCCAACCCCCATAGAAATGACTCCTGTCTTAGCAAAGACAGGAGTCATGCCCCCTTGCCCAATGGCCATGCCCAGGGGACTTCTGTCCCCTGGGCATGGTCATTGGGCATAGTGGCATGTAGGGGGGCACAAATCAGGCCCCCCTATGCCACAATTTTATTTTTTTAAAAACACTTACCTGAACTTACCTTAATGTCCCTGGGATGGGTCCCTCCAGCCTTGGGTGTCCTCCTGGGGTGGGCAAGGGTGACAGGGGGTGTCCCTGGGGGCATGGGAGGGCACCTCTGGGCTCCTTCAGAGCCCACAGGTCCCTTAACGCCTGCCTTTTGCAGGCGCTAAAAAACTGCGCAAAAGCAGGCGTACGTCATTTTTTTGACCCGCCCACTCCCGGGCTTGAATTTTGCCCGGGAGTATAAATCCGACGCACATGCCTCGGAGTCGATTTTTTACACGGGAACGCCTACCTTGCATATAATTAACGCAAAGTAGGTGTCCACGCTAAAAAATGACGCTAACTCCATGGACTTTGGCGCTAGACGCGTCTAACGCCAAAGTATAAATATGGAGTTAGTTTTGCGTCGAAATTGCGTAAAAAAAAACGACGCAATTCCGGCGCAAACAGAGTATAAATATGCCCCAATTGTATTTTGTAAATTTGTGGCGCTTTTTCGTAAAAAAATGACGCAAATGCAGCGCAAAAAAAGTATAAATATGCACCCAAGCTCAACTTGAGTCACTGTCAAAAGGGTGGAAGTGCGATCTTCCCTCATTGTAACACTACTACCTCAGTGACCTAAATCAACCAAGAGAGTACAAATAGACGCGTTGGAATTCAAAGTGTGCCTGAGACACATTTCTATCAAGCTTTGGCATGGATCAGGCCACCTAAACGTAACAGACAATGTGACGATGAATTATGCGAGTATCCCACCTGGAGCATCACCCTACCTGTCCTAATCAGAGACCAGCTACATGATAGTTCATTGTATTGGTTTTCTGAATCCTTATGTGAAACAAGCATTGTCAAGGCCAATAGGTCTCGCTCATGCGATTGTGTTTTAGCCATGTTGTACACCAGTGTGGCTGCTGTTCAGCATGGCTAAAAGTTAGTGGTGTGCAGTTGGGTGGGGTAGATTGGTGGTGGGTTAGACAGGGGTGAATTGTAATAGGGTAGATTGGGGTAGAGTGAAGTAGGGTAGATTGGTGGAGTGGGGTAGAAAGGAGTGGGTGGATTGGGGTAAACAGGAATGGGGTAGATTGGAGTGGGGGAGTTGGGTAGGTTGTCACAGTAGATTGGAGTGGGGTAGATAGAATTAGGGTAGATTGGGTGGAGTGGGGTAGATTGGGGTAGATTGGGGTAGATTAGAATGAGGTTGATTGGAGTGGAGTGCGGTAGATTGGTAGATTGGATGGGGGTGATTGGAGTGGAGCGAGGTAGATTGGAGTGGGATATATTGGGGCAGATTGGATTGGAGTGGGGTGGGTTGGGCAAGAGTGCAGTACAGTGGATTGGGATAGCTTGGAATAGGTTGGGGTAGATTGGAGTGGAGTGGGTTAGATTGGAGTGGAGTGGGGTAGATTAGTGTAGAGTGGGTAGATTGGAGTGAGATAGAAGTGGGGTAGATTGTGGTAAATTGAAATGGAGTGCAGTAGATTGGAGTGGAGTAGGTTGGAATGGATTTAGATAAAATGATGCGGGATAGGTTGGGATGGGATGGGGTAGATTGGGTTAGGATGGTAGATTAGTTTGGAGTGTAATAGATTGAGTGCACTAGATTGGGGTAGATTGGTGTGGGGGCATTGGGTGGGTTAGATTGGATTAGGGTAGTTTGGGGTGGCGTGAGGTAGGGTAGATTAGAGTGTAGTGGAATGGGGTGGTTTTGGGTGAAGAGGGTTAGACTGGACTGGATGTGTTGTTATTATGGAGTTAAGTGGAGTGTGGTAAATTGGATACAGTAGAATGGAGTGTGGTAGGTTGCAGTAGAGTGAAGTAGAGTAGATTGGGTGGGTTGGAATGGGTAGATTGGAGTGGGCTAGATTGGGGGAGAGTGGAGCAGGGTAGATTATAGTGGGGTGGAGTAGGGTTCGATGGATAGAAATAGGTTGGAGTGGAGTTGGATAAAGTAGTGTGTGATAGATTGGGATGTTGTGGGGTACATTGGAGTGGGGTAGATTGGTTTAGGGTGGGGTAGACTGCAGTGGAGCAAAGTAGATTAGAGTGGAGTAGATTGAGATAGACGGGAGTGGGGGGATTGGATGGGATCGATTGGAGTAGGGTAGCTTGGGGGAGTGGAGTACAGTAGATTTGAATGGAGTACAGTGGAATGGGATGGAGTGGGGTGAAGTGGGGTAGAATGGAGTTGAGTAGATTGGAGTGGAATAGAATGGAGTGGAGAAGATTGGAGTGGAGTACATTGGGGTGGGGAGACTGGGGTGAGGTAGATGAGGGCAGGGTAGATTGTGGTGGAGTGGAGAGGGTGGAGTGGATTAGAGTGGAGTGGAGTGGAGCACGTTGGAGTGTGATAGATTGGGGTAAAGTGAAGTGGAGCAGATTTGGGTAGAGTGGAGTGTGGTAGAGTGGAGTTCGATAGATTGGGGGAAGGGCATAGATTGGGGTGGTGCAGAGTAGATTTGGATGGGGTGGAGTAGAGTGGGGTAGATGGGAGTGTGTTAGATTGGAGTGGGGAGTGGGATAAATTGAATTGGGGTACAATGCGTGGAGTGTAGTAGATTGGGGTGGAGTGTGGTAGATTGGACTGGAGGACGGTTGATTGGAGTATGGCAGATTGGAGTGGAGTAGATTGGACTGGAGATGAATAGTTTGGAGTGGAGTGGGGTAGGGTAGGGTGGAGTGAGGTAGAATGGAGTGGAGTAGATTGGAGTGGAATAGATTGTGTGGATCATGTTGGGGTAGGTTGCAATGAAGTGGGGTAGAGTGGAGTGGAGTGGGGGAGATTGGAGTGGACTAGGTTGGAGTGGAGTTAGAGCGGTGTGGGAGTGAGGTACATTGGGTTAGGGTGGGTAGATTGAAATGGAGTGGAGTAGATTAGAGTGGAGTAGATTGGGATAGACTGGAAAGGGTAGATTGGAGTGTGGCAGATTGGGTGGGGTAGATTGAAGTTGGGTAGTTTGGGGTGGAGTGGGGTAGGGTAGATTGGAGTGGGGAGACTTGGGGTGGAGTGGGTTATTCTGGACTAGAGTGGGGTAGACTTGTGTGGCATGTGGTAGATTAAAGTGACGTGGAGTGGGGTAGATTGTGTAGAGGAGAATGAAGTGTGGTAGATTGGGGTAGAATAGAGTGGCGTAGATTGGATAGATTGGAGTGGGGTGGATTGGATAGAGTGAAATGGAATGTGGTAGACTGGGGTAGAGTGGAGTGGGTTGATTGGAGAGGGGTGGGTCAAAATAGAGTTGGATAAATTGGAGTGGAGTGAGTGAGATAGATTGGGGAAGAGTAGAGTGGAGTGGGGTAGAGGGTAGACTGGAGTGGTGTGAAGTAAAGTGGAGTAAATTAGGTTGGAATACAGAAGGGTATATTTGAACAGAGTGGGGTAGATTGCAGTGGAATGGACTGAAGAGGGATCATTTGAGTGGGGTAGGTTGGAGTGGAGTGGGGCAGATTGGATTGGGGTTGAGTGGAATGGGGTAGATTACAGTGGGGTGAGGTGAGGTGGAGTGAAGTGAGTAGAGTGGAGTAGAGTAGACTGGAGTGGTGTAGATAGGGATAGACTGGGGAGAGGTACATTGGAGTAGAGTAGATTGGGGTTGCGTGGGGTAGGACAGATTAGAATGGGGTGGATTGGGTGGAGCGATTTAGATTAGAGTGGACTGGGATCCATTGGAGTGCAGTGGAGTGATGTAGATTGGACTAGAGTGAGGCACATAATGGTAGATTGGAGTGAGGTAGATTGTGGTAGACTAGAGTTGGGTACATTGTGGTGGAGTGGGGAAGATTGGAGTGGAGTGGGGTAGAAAAGAGGGGTGAGAAGTTGGATAGATTGCAGTGGAGTTTTGCATGACATGGGGTGAATAGGAATGGAGTGTGGTAAATTGGACTAGGGTAGACTGGAGTGGAGGGGCCTAGATTGGAGTGGGATAGATTGGAGTGGATTTGGGTTGATTGGAGTGGAGTGGGTAGATTGAGGTAGAATGGAGTGGGGTAGATTGGAGTGAAGTGGAGTGGGGTAGACTTAGGTAGATAGGAGCTGAGTGGGGTCAATTTGAGTGGAGTGAAGTAGATTGGGGTGGAGTGGGTTAGATTGGAGTTGAGTGGGGTTGGAGTGGAGTGGGAGAAATTGAAATGGAGTGGGGTAGACTGGGATAGAGAGGACTGGAGTGAGGTTGATTGGATTGTAGTGGAGTGGATTTGGATAGATTGGCTTATAGTGGGGTAGATTGGGTTCGCGTGGGGTAGATTGGGTCAGCGTGGGGTACATTGAAGTGGGGTAGATTGCAGTGGTGTGAGGTAGATTAGGGTGGAGTGGGGTGGGTAAATTGGGTGGGGTAAATTGGAATGGAGTTGAGTGGCATGTCGCAGAGTGTCTGAGAATAGAAGGGTATAGAGTAGAGTGTCATGTTGTATAGTGGAAGGGAGTGATGAATGGAGTGGTGTGGCATGGAGTGGAGTGGCGTAGTCTGGAGTATGCATGGTGTGGTAGCTCACTTCCATTACAGAAACACATTTCAATTCAAAAGACCATTACGAGCGAGCAACATGGTCGCTGTGTGAACGCGAGGCTTGCTTGCCCCGCCCACCCGGATCCCGAGGACGCAGTTGGTACCGCGTCGCGGCCGCACAGCACCACGAGGCTGGGGGAAGGAACCGTCAGTAACTCCCAGTATGTCGGCGGAGTTGGCCTCCGAACGGAGGGTAGAGTGGCAGCACGCCGGCAGCTCGAGCAGCGCCGCATGTCGAAGATTCTGTGGAGGCTGAGGGAAGGAACCGCCAGTAACTCCCAGCGCGTCGGCGGAGTTTGCCTCCGAACGGAGGGTAGAGTGATGACACAGCGGCAGCATGAGCAGCGCCGCATATCGAAGATTCTGCGGAGCAGGTAGCAGGACGGCGCGAGCCCCGATCGGGGGCTGGATTTTTCACAAGGTTGGGCCACAATGGCCCTTTAAACCTGGAAGCTAGGCCAAAAACAAGAAACGTTGCGAGGAGGTGAACACCACGGGCACTGCTCGTCAACACCCAGGCAAGTGAGGGTGTGAGAGATTTATGAATGAAGAGCCAGGCAGCAACCAGGTGCCAGGATGTTAGTAGAGGCTCTCTGATGATATATAATTGAAGTAAGTCATTTTTTAACGGATTATACGCGAGGAGAGAGAACATTTAAAATATATTTAGTGGTACCATAGACTGAAATACTATAATTGAAAGTGAACCAGTTTATTTTTTTTTCAAAAAGGTTTAAGACACTTGGCAAATAAAATAAGAGAGCCACTATTATTCAGTTTATTCAGTATATGAAACCGCTATCTGCCGCTATTATAGGGGTCCTGGTACTGGTAGGAGTGGAGAAAGAACTGCAAGACTGCTAGACGGAAATCGCCAAAAAGAAAGATATGAAAAAAAAAAAAAGAAACAAAGGTTTTTGGGCCCCAATGCTGCTCGATGTACAAGTCGGTACATTTAGGTACTCATACACTCCCACTCCCACTCCCACTACACAACCTGTAAGGAGTGTGATCAAACGGCCAATATCTGACGTGATAGCGGCAGTAGCTGGAATAGCAGGATTAATGAGAGTGTTGCCCTACGCTCTGAAAATAAGTATGGCACCTAAAACTACCCGGAATTCTGGAGATAAGTTGGATGGATCTAAAATGACACGTGCTGGAAGAGATAAAGGAGATCTAGCTGGAGCGAATAGGCGCCTCAAGTCGACAATAGGCAAATCAACTGGGAAAAATATGCCTGGTCCGGGGAAAAGATGCCAAGACGAGTGATAGCATTAACCCCCTGCTGGAAGCCAGGGGGAAAGACAAAAGTCAATCTACTATCATGACTTTTCTTACAGGAGGGGCACAAGATAGCTCTCTCAAGCATACAACCCTCCCCTCTGAAATTAGTCCATCGGCAATAGGAACTATGCTGTCAGATACAAGTAGTGAGAAGACTCTCATTGAAAACAATGAACCCCTTATTAAAGCTATACAAGGTAGTGAGGATTTGCTAGGGGCCAGAGACAGTAATACAGTTATAAAAGAGAAGGTGCTGGATCCCCTCACCGTAAAGGAGCAATTTCAATCGCAACCTCAAGTGCAGCGACCTGAGAATCAAATCAGGTAATGAAATGCGAGCACCCTAAGACCTACACTGGATATTGAAGAACTGCAGAAGATATCAATAAACCCCAAAGGGTGGAATAAGGTAATCGAGAAAGACCTAAAATCTTCGGATTGGGTTAAAGACAGTAGCGATAAATTCTACTCTCTGATGGAAGAATCTGATCTCAGCAGCGGTGAGCATAGCTCTACCGAATCAGGCAGCAGCGAAACCTCTGAGACTGGAAATAAATCATCAAGTAATGAGCTTACAGTACGGCAGCTGCGTCGGCAGTGGAAATGTACCAAACCACGGCCCTGTCTTCAAGAGGGTTTGGAAAATGTGACATCTACGGGTGGTAGGACTCTAAAGTGGGACTATTCTGGTATTAGATTAAGAGACACGCCTACCACAAATGGCCAGTGGCCGATCAATAACAATATAGAAGGAGACACAGGAGGTCCTGCTAGCAATGTGTGTTTGGCGGGCTCTGAGGCAGGGATGTTGCAGTCAATATATAATTAAATTAAAGAACTTCAAACAGAGACCAGGATTGAAAGCCGGCACGCAAGAGTCGCTACAAAACGACTACAGGGAACGGTTCGCAAGGTTGCAAAGTCATGCACAGAGATTGAAGCTAAGCTATGCTCGATGGATGAAAGGATAGGGGCAGTTGAAGAGGACGTCAATGCCCTTAAACAACAGAGCGCTGCAAGGGACGATCAATTGACAGATGTAATGTGGAAACTGGAGGACTTTGAGAATCGACAGAGAAGAAATAATCTACGAATCTTGGGTATACCCGCAGGGATGGAGGGAAGTGATATACAGAACTACATGATTAAGCTCCTCGTG
The DNA here is from genome assembly GCF_031143425.1 of Pleurodeles waltl. Classification (NCBI taxonomy): domain Eukaryota; kingdom Metazoa; phylum Chordata; class Amphibia; order Caudata; family Salamandridae; genus Pleurodeles; species Pleurodeles waltl. The sequence goes on along the minus strand of NC_090446.1, from coordinate 917,948,865 downwards.
GGGCTTTCCCGGAACTGGGTAGTTGGGATTGGGAGAATGGACTTCAGCGCGTTCACAAGTTTTCGGCAATTCGGCGGGAGGGAGGTCAGCTGGTAGAATCTAAATACCCTAGAGCTATTTTGGTTTATTTTGGCAACTACCTATTGCGACAAGAGATTTTTGATGAAGCTCGCCCTAATGCCCCACGCAGTGTGGAAGGGGTTACCTTTTTTACCCGGCCAGATTTTTGCCACATAACTGTCGAACGGAGATGGCTGCTCCGACAGCTCATCAAACCTTTTTCGGATAAAGGAGGGGAGGCCTATCTGTTGGTCCCTCCTCGACTTAAAACAATAATGAATGGGAAAGTAAAAGTATTCACCTCAGAAATCAAAGCGAAAGAATATCTGATGGGGCTCAAGTAATAGAGGGCGGAGACATGATAGAGATAAGGGAGTTCGGGGGATGGGTGGGCGGGTAGGCCCACATTCGCACAACACCAACATTCAGGCCATTGGGGGTCTGACTGCTCATCATGATGGGGGGCTTGGACAAGAGAGGGAGATCTCAGCCAGCCCTAGAGGGGCGGGAGGGGCAGGAGGGGGGTGGACGGGGAAGGCATGGGGTGGGGGAGAGGATGGGAGGGGGGCTGGTGGAAAGGGTCGGGCATGGGGGAGGGGGAAGCAGGTGGAGGGGAAAAAAAGAAAACAAAACGGAAAGGAAAGGCCAAAGGGAAGTGAGAGAAGCAAAAGGATAGGAATAGGGGAGCAAACTGGGAAGAGAACTCAGGACTCCGTGCGATTAGATAGGAAAGGGGGGGAGGGAAAGAAGGGAAAAGAAAGAAGAAGAATAGAAAATGACTAGACTTCGAATTGCCTCAATTAATATATGTGAATTAAATGACCCCCTCAAAAGAAGGAAAGCTGCAGAAGAGCTAAAAACTCTTAAGGCAGACATTTATTGCCTACAAGAGACACATGTTGAATACAAAAACTCAAAAATTCTCGGGACACTCGGTATGAGAACGATCGCTTGCTCAGAACAAGATGTCAGAACCAAAGGGGTGGCAATTTTAGATCGGACTAATAAACTCAAATTCATCAGACAAAAGGCTGATAGGAACGGGAGATGGGTGATCATAGAATGTGGCTATGGGAAGGGTAGCTATACACTTTGCTCTGTTTACCGGGGAGTCACGGATGACCCAGCAGTGCTGGACACTCTTGCTATAGAGGTAACAAGGTGGTCTACTCCCTATATTTTGTGTGGTGATTTCAATTTTAATGGCTCTTGGGATGGATTGCAGGATTTATTAACACCCACAACCAAGAAATATCAGGGACATAAGCCCCGGGTATTTAGGGCAATGGCTGGCATCCAAAAAGAGCTAGGCCTGGTGGATGCTTGGGTAAAGCTACGTAGCCCAGGCCCTGGATATACTTACTACTCTGCCCCTCATGTAAAGCTAGCGTGACTTGACTATGTCTTGATATCCACTGAATTATTAAAGATTGGAAGGATGGAATTATATCCACGGACTACATCAGATCATAATCCATTAGTATTTGACTTGGAGTTGGATGGGCTTGAGCATAAGGTCAGGAGGTGGACATACGAAAGAGGGCTTCTTAAGGACCCTGAATATTGTGACTATATGAGAAAGTGGATAGCTGAATTTTTGGGATTTAATCAGGGGTCAGCTTCAGTAGAGATGGTTTGGGATACTTTGAAAGCAGGAATACGAGGGGAAACCTTGAGCTTCACCCTCAAGTGGCAGAAAAATTCCCAAATTAGAATAAATGACCTGCAGATGAAACTAAGGAATGCAGAAAGACAATTGATTATAGCCATAGAAACAGGGGAGGACATAAATAAGGTTCAGGAGGAGGTCACTATAGCTAAAGCAGCAATTAACGAGGTTACCGCACAAAGAATAGCAGAGAAATATCTTGCGCAATGTTCAGAAGGGTATGAGTATGGAGAAAGATCAGGGCACCTGTTAGCAATAAGGGCAAGTCAGAAAACAGCAGCTGGGGTCATCAGAGAGATTAGAGATTGGCAAAGACAGATAGTGTCAGACATGGACGGAATTAGGAAGGTGTTTCAGAGATATTATGCAGAACTATATAATGACACATCCGTATTCTCAGATACAGAAATGCTAGAATTCCTAAATACTAATAAGATCGTAAGATTAACGGAGGAGGACCACCTAGATATGGAAAATCAAATATGTACCCCAGAATTAGACAAGGCATTGAGCAAAGTTGCAACTGGGAAAGCCTCAGGTCCGGACGAGATCCCCTTAGAATTCTATAAAACTTTTAAAGCACTATTGCTCCCGATAATGATGGAGTTATTTATTCAGGTACAGAGTGGTGGGAAAACCCCACCATCATGGGATATGGCTAACATAGTGATTTTCTTGAAGAAAGGGAAGGTCCCACAAAATCCTGCTTCATATCGGCCGATTACGTTAATTAACAGTGATCTTAAAATATACTCAAAAATATTGGCCGTCCGATTATCTTCAGTAATTAAGAAATTGGTAACACCTAGACAACATGGGTTCGTCCCTGGGAGAGATACTACCGATCATATTAGAAGAGTGGTTACGCTCTTCGATGCTACAGCAATGACAGAGGAGCCCATGGCAGTCGCATTATTAGATGCAGAGAAGGCATTCGATCGGGTGAACTGGAAATATCTGTGGTATCTAATGGAGCACTATGGTTTTGGGAAGAAGTTCATCTTAGCGGTAAAGGCTATATATAGGTCACCGGGAGTGAGAATACAATTAATGGGGGGGCAATCTGAATATATTCAGGTGATGAGAGGTACCAGGCAAGGGTGTCCATGCTCTCCGTTGTTGTTTGCTCTATACATAGATCCCCTGCTTAGACAGCTGGAAGAGAGCAGTAGAATTCCACCGGTATGTAGGCATGGATGGTATACAAAAGTCCTAGCATATGCGGACGACATAGCCATTATAACTCCCACTCCAGACCTGGCACTAAAAAAAGTCGAAGAGGTGACAAGGAAATTTGGAAGATTTTCCGGATATTTGCTAAATAGAACTAAAACGCAATTATTGACATACCAATACGTGAACACTCAGGATAATCGGAGGGTTGAACACGCAGTGTATCTGGGTATTGACATTACACCAAAAGTAGGAGAGATCATTAACTTAAACGTAGATCCAATACTCATGAAAGCTAAAAAGGATATGTGTAGATGGAATAATCTACATATGACTATAATGGGAGGTGTAATATGGATAAAATGATCCTCCTTCCTAAACTTTTGTATATATTTCGAGCTGTACCACTGAGCTTTACAAATTCTAGATTTAAGGAGATAGACCGATTGATCATGAGATTTATTTGGGCATATGGCAAGTGTAGAAGAGCGAGCAAATATATGACTCTTCCGCGAGAAAGAGGTGGGTGGTCCTTACCTAACATGAAACTATACCAAATGGCAGCAGATTTTCAGTACATGCGCCCAATAAGGGGGGGCTAAGAAAGAAGGGATCGAGGTAGTGGACTGTAATATCTATGAACTGCAGGTAGGAGCAGCAGCCAATGGTTATTTACTAACATTTCACGAACCTGAATTTTACAAGAAAGTTCAATATTAGGTATTAGAGGCGGCTCATAAAGGTTGGCGAATATGGCAAAAAAAGAATGGGCTTGGCAGATTCAATCAGTATACTATAATAAAGAATAATCCACTGCTTCCTGAAGTATTTAATGATAGATATATGGTAAAATGGGCTTCCCTAGGTATAGAACGGTTAGGGGACTTTTACAACAATTTTGGGGTTAAGACGTTTGGGGATCTCCAAGAGCAATATGGTTTAGAGCAAAGGGATTTTTTAAAATATCTACAGATATGAGATTATCTGGGGAAAAAAAACAGGGGGGGGCGCAGGGATTTAGAAGTAACCAACTGCTCAATTACATTTTGTTGAAATCCGATATATCGATCAGTTCAATATATTCCCTCTTGATGGCAGAACAACCTGATGACTTGGAGAAGTACAGTGAGAGGTGGAGAGATAAGCTGGCTGACTGGAGTAGCAATTTTTTTAAGTCATTAGAATTGGGACATACCATTCTACTGTCCTCATCGCTGCAAGGACAGCATTATACGACCCTGTTCGACTTGTATCATACACCAGCACATCTTGCCAAATGGGGGAGCTCATCAGGAACAAATTGTCCAAGATGTGGGACATTTGGAACAGACATTGTACATATGTTTGCCACTTGTGGGAAACTAACGACTCTGAGAGATGGTATTCAATCTGTTTTGATCTGGACCTTACCCCAGAGACTATGACTCTAGGGGTCGCTGCGGAAATGGGGGGACGGCACAGAGCATTTATCTTTCTGGCCATGGCGGTCTATCGAATATGTATATCTTCTGCATGGTTGAACTCACACCCACCGTCATGGCAGCAATGGCTCGGTAGAATATTATGTGTTTTTCACCAGGAAATAGCACTATACGAGCGCAAGGGGAGGCGGGCTAGGAATAAAAGGAAGGCAATATGGTGGCAATTTCAGGATTGGATTCTGGCCCATTAACATTTAATTAAATCTGGCTTTTCCCTTAATCTACAGTAATGGAAGCTTCCCTCCTCCAGGCTAACTGGGCTATGCATTAATTTCTCCCTTTTGTGAATTTGTTAAAAATGATGTAGGACTGTAACTATTTCTTATTCCTTTCCAAATAAAAAAAAAAAAGAAAAGACCATTACATTTGCACCGAAATACAATTTTACTGCACACAGACAATAATGTGTGCAAATATAATCACTTAGGGGGTTATTACAACTTTGGAGGAGGTGTTAATCCGTCCCAAAAGTGACGGTAAAGTGACGGATATACCACCAGCCGTATTACGAGTCCATTATGTCCTATGGAACTCGTAATACGGCTGGTGATATATCCGTCACTTTACCGTCACTTTTGGGACGGATTAACACCTCCTCCAAAGTTGTAATAACCCCCTTAGTGTATTGATGTGTTTTGACCTTATTCAAATATTTGTTTCCACCACATTTTAGAATTACCAAAAATGTGCTTCATTGTACTAATTCTGATATATTCTGAAACATTAGCACAGTTCATGTTTTTGGTTGTGTGCTAGAAAAAAAGAACATCCCTTCTTGTCTTACATGGGTACCCAGCAGGATTTTCACATACATTCTCCCACTTTGAATTCAGAGAAAGAAAAATAAACACCAAGCACCCTGGAAGCGAGAGCCTGACATTTGGCCTCTGTCTTTAAATGCACAGCAAATGTGACAAGATAAGAACAAGATTTAAAGGCCTGTTTACAGGAAGCAATTTGATGAAAGAATACAGTAAACAAGGCTTGGGCAACGGGAGGGATGAACTCAAGCTGGACAGCCTAAAGTAAATAAAGCCAGCAAATATAAAACCAGAAAATATGAGTTACAGACCACAAAGCTAATGACAAGCAATGGGTGGAATGCCTTCCTAGGTCAGTTTTCTGAATGTCCCCAAGATGTAATTAGCAAAGCAGACTTAGACTACAGTCTAAAAACAAGCTATTCCTCTGCAAGGGCTATTGGTTTTGCCAGTATGATTTAGCCATGTTGTACACCAGCTTGGCAGCTGGTCAGCATGGCTAAAAGTGTCATAAAGTAGAGTGGAGTGCAGTGTCATAAAGTAGAGTGTCTTGGAGTAGACTGGGGTGTTATGGAGTGCCGTAGAGAGGAGTGGTGTAGAGTAGAGTTGAGTAACATGGACTAGAGTGGCATAGTGTTCTGGAGTGTCATGGAGGGAGTAGAGCTTTGTAGAGTGGATGGGCGTAGAGTGTTGTAGAGTTGAGTGGTGTAGAGTGGAGTACAGTGTCAGAGTGGAGTAGAGTGCCATAGAGTGGAGTTGAGTGGTATTGAGCAGAGTGGAGTGCCATAGAGGGTATTGCGTAGAGTGTAGTAGAGTGCTGTAGAGCAGTGGTGTAGAGTGGAGTAGATTGTCGTAGAGTAGAGTGTACCGAGTGGAGTAGTGTAGTAGAGTGGAATGGCATAGAGTGGAGTACAGTGTTGTAAAATGGAATGGCATACAGTGTCAGAGTGGAGTGACTGAGTGGCATAGAGTGGAGTAGTGGAGTGGAGTAGAGTGGAGTAGTGAGTCATGGGATAGAGTGGAGTAAAGTGGCATGAGTGGCATAGAGGGAGTTGCATAGACATCATAGAGTGGAGTAGTGTCGTAAGTTGGCATAGAGTTGAGTAGAGAGGAGTGGCATACAGTGGGCTAGAATGTCGTAAACTGAAGTAGGGTTTAATGGAGTAGAGAATCATAGAGTGAAGTGTTCTAAACTGGAGATGTGTGGCCTAGAGTGAAATGGTGTAAAATACAGTGGTGCAGAGTAGATTGGCATAGAGTTCAGTGGCTCAGAGTGCATTGGTTTTGAGTACAGTGGTGTGGACTGCATTGGCATAGAGTGCATCAGCATAGAGTAAGTAGAGTGGCAAAGAGTAGTGGTCCAGTGTACAGTAGAGTGGCATAGAGGGGCATTGGAGTAGCATAGGGTGGAGTAGAGTAGTGTAGAGTGTGGTTGCATAGAGGGCAGTGTGTGAAGAGTAGATTGTTTAAGAGTAGAGTGAAGTTGTGCAGGGTAAAATGGAGTGGTGCAGGCTAGAGTGCAGATGTGTAGCATAGAGCTAAGTGGCATGGAGTGCAGTGGTGTAAAGTACATTACCGTGGCGCAGAGTGTAATGACATAAATTGCATTGGCGTAAGGATGAATGTTGCAGAGTCTACAGTATGTAATGGCATAGCATGCAGTGGTGCAGAGTGGCATAGAGTTCAGTGGAGGAGAGTTTAGTATTTCAAAGTAGAGTAGAGAGTGTAGTTTTGCAGGGTAGAGTGACTTAAAGTGCAGTGGTGTACAGTGCATTGGCATAGACTACAGTGGCGTACAGTTTTGCTGAGTGGAGTGCTGTAGAAAGCAGTGGCATACAGTACAGTGGTGCAGAGTAGACTAGAGTGGCATAGAGTGCAGTGACATAGAGCGAAATAGTGTAGAGTGGAGTAACATGCAGTGGCATAGAGTGCAGTGGTGCAAAGTATTCCAGAGTAGAGGATGGTGGTGCAGAGTGCAGTGGTGAAGAGTAGTTGGCGTTGAGTGCTGTGATACAGAGCTCATTGGTATTGAGTAAAGTGGTGTAGAGCACATTGGGTTGAGTGCATTGCACAGAGTGGTGTAGAATAGCTCAGCAAGGAGTAGGGTGGCATAGAGTGCAGTGGTGTAGAGTAGAATGTTTCAGAGTAGAGTGAAGCAGCGTAGAGTGAAGTGCTGCAGGGTAGGGTGAAGTGGCATAGAGTAGTGGTGTAGAGTGCATTCACATAGAGTGGAGTGGTGCAGAGTAGTGTGGAGATGCCTAGACTGGAGCGATGTAGAGCGCAGTGGCGAAGAGAGCAGTGATGCATAGTAAAGTAGAGTGCATTGGCTCAGAATACAGTGGTGCAGAGTAGAATAAAGTGGCATAGACTGCAGTGGCAAAGAGTGCAGTCGTGCACAGTAGATTAGAGTGTTATACAGTGCAGTGGCATAGAGTAGAGTGATCAAGTGGCATAGAGTGCATTGGAGCAGAATGGTGCAGAGGAGAGTGCCAGAATGTTCAGTGGCTGAGAGTGCAGTGTTGCAGAGGATAGTGTTATAGAGTGCAGTAACATAAAGAAAAGTGGCACAGAGAGCATTGGCACAAACTACAGTGGCCTAAAGATAGAGGAGATGATGTCCTTGTGTCCTATAAAAAAAAAATCAAACAGAAGCAGTAATTGTTTTCAATATGTCCTTGATGGCAGATTGTCCCTGTGCAACTACACCTACACCAACTACGGGGGAAAGAGATGTCTGCTAAAGTGTTATGAAATATTACTGATGAGGATTTGTTGGTTTTTCGAAAGAACACATTGAAGTAGGTTACAGGTGATAATGCAAGTAGGTCAAATCTATTTTAATGAAAAGGGCTCTGTGGTAGGGATCGTATGTCCTGAGTTGTAGTGGTATTGATTAAATATGCAGCTTCATTTTATTGCGGTACAACAAATTATTATTGTATATTGATCCTATTTTTGGCATAAAGTGTTATTGCTCTTAGTACATGTAATGTAATTAAGGCGCACTAAGTAATGTTGTGTAGGCTAAGGCTGGAAAAGTAGTACAAAGCGAGAGGCCTGTTTGTGTTGCTTATGTGATTTAATAAGCGAAAGACAAGGCCTGAAAGTGCATTTATTTTTAAATGCTGTCCATGGCGAAAGGACATGAAGGATGCAGTGTAAATATTGTTAGAGCTTTTGGTGAGGTGTACGTAGGCCCATGTCAGGCAAAGTGTTAAAGAACCTAAAGGCAGATTGTGAAACTTTGAAGTTTGAAAGATTTGAGGGAGAGAGGTTTGGGGGTGCTTAGACCTGTTTGTGGGTGGAGGAGGGGTTCCCAGGGTGGCTCTAAGATTGAAGATTCAGTTTCTTTACTGGTAGCAGGAAGGTTAATGTTACAACTTGCACGTTTGTGGATAAAAGCACAAAGGAGTGAAATTACCGTCGTAAAACAGTAGACTTGCTGCCTGAATGGAAGTTAAGCCTTTGTAAATGCATACAGGAGTAGGGAGGGGTGAAGTGAGTCTAGGAACAGAAGATGAATATGTAGGTGGGTGAAATGAAGTTGTGGTTTATGTTCACTGTGTTTGTGTTGGGCTTGGTGCCAGTGTACCTGCTGCACAAATGTAGTGTCCGGTCGTGTAAGTGTAGTTCAGAATGACCAATAGCTAGAGAGGTGTGTTGTTGGTGTGTGTGCCCCGAAGTAGGATGATAAGTTGTGGTTTTAGTACACAATTACCATATTTTGTATTTTAACATGGAACTATGGTCAAAATGTACATTCTGGTGTAGGTGGTGTGTGGTATCTCGTAGTGCAAATAAAGGAATTGTGTTCTTTTTGACCGTTCAAAATGTAAACTGGAGCATTGGTGTGGGTTTAATGTTTTGATGACTTCTTATTGTCCTGAAGTCACTGCACTTGCTGTATGAAAAGAAAGAAAGCTCCTGGAAGTGCATGTTTAATGGATCAGGAAGGGGGAGGTGGTTTGAGGTGTTTAGAGGCGCAGTGGTGGGGTGTTGTTGTTTGTGAAGAACAACTTTGCCTTTTTGCCTGCTGAACTTGTCCTGGTGTAATTTTCGGACACCGGGACATGTTTAGCAGCACCTGCATGTTGTCTGCTCTCATTCTAAGCAGCAACATGCAGGTGGAAAGGGGACTTTTTATTTATATTCCTCTCCATCTGGTCAAAAGCTAAACGCCAAAGTTAAGGGGCCATCAGGCCTCCTTTTGTTCCAATTTGATACTGGCTGAGTGTGGTCTGGAGGCTCCCACTTAGCTGAAAATGGAAATGAGGGTAAAGAAAGACTCACAGCTTCCTATCACTTCACAGATGCTTAAGAGAGGCATGCATTTGACTTTGTCCAGTCCCTGTTTATAAGACAAATGTATGCTCTGTAAGAATTTCAGGTGTCTTGATTTGTCACAGTATCTGCACAAATAACAATGTAAGTACCACTATTTTATTTCTTTTATAGTGCTACTAATCCCAGTGCAGGGTGTCAGAGTGCTTTACATACCAACATATTACCTATCTAACTAAAATAAAAACCTGTCATCCACATGTTACGTGATTTGCTATTTAAGGGTTATGGTACAGCCTTGAAAATGCAGTATAGGAGGGCATGAGCAGGCTCCATGGGGAGAGTATTCGGCATTCCTCTTTCCTATAAACCCTCTCACTTTGAAGTCAGACAAAGGCAAAGTAAAATCCAAGCTCCTCGATACATAGCTTGACATTTGACCTCTATCTTTGAATGTACAGCAAATGTGACAAGATAAGAACAATGTTTAAAGGCCTGTTTACAGAAAGCAAGTTCATGGAAGAATACAGTATACATAGTTTAGGCAACTGGAGGGACGAACAGAAACTGGAGAGCCTAAAGCCAATAAAGCCAGCAAATAGAAAGCCAGAAATTGTGTGCAACAAACCACAAAGCCAATGGTAATCAAAGGGCAAAATGCATTCCTAGGTTAACAATCTAAAAGTCCCCAAGATGTCTTTAGCAAACTAGACAGCTGTGCTGTTTGGTAGGATGAGATCTAAAAACAGTCACTGAAACAACATGGGTGGCACTTATCCTAGCAGGCATTTTTAAGTGAATAATCCACAGATCTTTCGTTAAAACATAATGAACAAGGGGTCTTTTCAAAAGGTATATTTTAAATGTAATATGTGTTGAAGCATCACATAAAGCAGTTACTAAACTGTAAAGAAAAAGAGCAGACATGTCCAATAAATAACCTATGGATTAATTCATAAAGCCACTCTTGTTTGCACTCAGATATGAGTGCATGTAGCTGGATTTACAACTTCATAGATGTTAGAAATCGGGTCTTTGGTTGGCAGTCAGGTTACCCCCTGTCCAAGCAAGGACCCTCACTCTAGTCAGGGTATAAGAGAGTCACCCTCAGCTAACCCCCGCTCACCCCCTTGATAGCTTGGCACGAGCAGGTAGGCTTAACTTCAGAGTGCTAGGTGTAAAGTATTGGTACCAACACACACAGCAACTTAATGAAAATACTACAAAATGGCACAACACAGGTTTAGAAAAATAGAAAATATTTATCTAAACAAAATAAGACCAAAACGACAAAAATCTACAATACACAAGTCAAGCTATCAATTAAAAACCAAAAAGAGACTTCATGTAATTTTTAACACAACGCTAACGCTGTTAGCATAGAAATTGACCTGGTTACTTCAAAAATAACCCCTCATGGGCAAGTGTGCATCAAAAAGGGCTTGCGATGCGTCGATATCACTCACAAGCGAGATCACACGTCGTTTCTCCTTCAGTCGAGTCAGCATGCAGCATTTCTTCTCTCCACAGGAGAGCGATGCGTCGATTCGAACCTCACTCTCGGGTCTGGGTATGCCTTGTGTCGTTTTAACACGCCCAGCAATGTTTGTGTCGGAAATCCTGCTGCACGATGATCCGAAAACCACGCAGCGTGGGCTGTGATCTCACCAGCCTCCATCAGTGAGGCTGCTCCTCGTTTCTCCACATGCGTGCATCAATCTTCCAGTCGCGTTGCAGGCGAGCATTGATTTTCAGCCACGAAGCCGGCGGTGCGTCAATTTTTCAGCCGCAGATCGGATTTACGTCGATCTTTTCCCACGAACGGCGGTCTGTGCTTGGATTTCTCACTCTTGTTCTGCCAGCTTCTCCTTTCCGCGTCCCAGGAACTAGATGGGCACCACTTGGCAGAGTAGGAGTCTCAGTAGAGGCTCCAGGTGCTAGGAGAGAGAAGTCTTACTTCAAGTAGGCTTACTTCAAAGCAAAGTCTCTCTTGAATATGAAATCCTGCCTTGCCCAGGCCAGGCCCCAGACACACACCAGGGAGTTGGAGACTGTATTGTGTGAGGGCAGGCACAGCCCTTTCAGGTGTGAGTGACCACTCCTACCCTCCCTCCTAGCACAGATGGCTCATCAGGAAATGCAGACTACACCCCAGCTCCCTTTGTGTCACTGTCTAGTGAGAGGGGCAATCAGCCCAAATGTCAAACTGACGCAAACAGGGAATCCACAAACAGGAGTCACAGAAATGGTTTAAGCAAGAAAATGCTCACTTTCTAAAAGTGGCATTTTCAAACACACATGGGGTCATTCGGACCAGCCGCGGTCAGAAACGGGAAACCGGCGGTGTCCCGCCGGTTTCCCGCTGCCCCAGGGAATCCTCCACGGCGGCACTGCTTGCAGCACCGCCATGGGGATTCCGACCCCCTTACCGCCATCCTGTTCCTGGCGGTTTTCACCGCCAGGAACAGGATGGCGGTAATGGATGTCGTGGGGCCCCTGGGGGCCCCTTCAGTGTCTGCCAAGCAGACACTGAAAATCGCGACGGGTGCCACCGCACCCGTCGCACGTCTTAAACTCCGCCGGCTCCATTCGGAGCCGGCTTCCTCGTTGAAGGCACTTTCCCGCTGGGCTGGCGGGCGGCCTTCTGGCGGTCGCCCGCCAGCCGAGCGGGAAAGCCAGAATGGCCGCCGCGGTCATTTGACCACGGTGCGGTCATTCGGCGGCTCCCGCCGGGCGTGCGGTTACCGCCGCCGGCGGGAGTCGGAATGACCTCCACAATCTCAAAATCACTTTACTAAGAGATGTATTTTTAAATTGTGAGCTCAGAGACCCCAAACTCCACATGCCCATCCGCTCCCAAAGGGTATCTACACTTTAATCATATTTAAAGGTAGTTCCCATGTTAACCTATGAGAGGGACAGGCCTTGCAACAGTGAAAAAACTAATTTAGCAGTATTTTGCTGTCAGGACATATAAAACACATTACTATATGTCCTACCTTAACCTTACACTGCACCCTGCCCTAGGGGCTACCTGGGGCCTACCTTAGGGGTGTCTTACATGTAAGAAAAGGGAAGGTTTAGGCCTGGCAATTGGGTACACTTGCCAAGTCGAATTTACAGCTTAAAACTGTACACACAGACCATGCAGTGGCAGGTGTGAGCCATGTTTACAGAGCTACTAATGTGGGTGGCACAACCACTGCTGCAGGCCCACTAGTAGCATTTGTTTTACAGGCCATGGGCACCTCTAGTGCACTGTCCTAGGGACTTACTAATAAATCAAATATGCCAATCATGAATGAACCAACTACATACACATTTGGTATAGGAGCACTTGCACTTTAGCACTGGTTAGAAGTGATAAAGTGACCCAGAGTAACAAAAACAGCAAAAACAGAGTCCAGCACACATCAACAACCTGAGAAACAGAGGCAAAAAGTTAAGGGAGACCATGCCAAGGATGAAAAGTCTAACAATAGATTTCACAAAGGATGCCCTTGCAGTTGTAAATCCTTGTAGTCTAGTACAGTATTGACCCGTTATCACATAATGTTAGAAGTGAATCCCAAGCAAAGGGTGGAGAGTATACTTCAAGGTGTGGTTATCCTGCAATATTTGTAAGCGACTACACACGTTTACATTTGTGGCCATTCACAAGACCTTTCTTCACTCTGCAAATGGAATGATTTACATCAGTCAACAGCTAGAGTAAATCCATTTGTATAGTGAAAAAGGGAAACTTTGTGGCAGTGTTGAAAGAGTTTCTCCATGAGATCAACGAAAAATATGAGGGAAATAACATTTTACAGAGAAAATGTGAAATTTTATTAGGCATTCAGTTCTACATTGTGGAAATGACAACTGGAAACAAAAAAAAGTAAGTCACTTGACTTTTTCTAGGCTTATGTCTGGAAAGTGGCAACTGCAACATTTTTCGGGCATATTTTCCCTTAATTTCTGAAGGTGAATATGTGCCTGGAAATATTGGACACTTATAATCCAGTTTCTACCAAAAGAAAAAGTTACTTACCTTTGCTAACTCCTTTTCTGGCACAGACTCTACATAACTGTAGAGTCCTTACCTTGTGAATTTTCCCAAGCATCAAAGTGTATCTGGAAACTTCATAGTAATTTCCTCGCATGCGGGTCACTCTGTATGCACCACCTCTGCATGATGTGAGTTTCTTTTTGACCTCCATCCGCCCCAAAGAACGGAGCCATTGAAATCAGTTTATGACAGTATGCAGACTTTAGTATTTGAATCTTATTAATCGACTGCATGAGACCATTCCACAGAATGAGGACGAGGGTTGGCCTGTGATTTTGACTGGGACTGGGACTTTGACTTTAACAATGAGCACGTTTTTTGACTTCCAAAGTTTTGCAACTGCTAGTTTGGTTTATCTGTCATGGATGGCTTTTTGTTAATTTTTGGGCAGCACGGATATGAAGCTGAGTCGTTTTTGGAGCTGAGGTACCATAGGCAGATTTTGTGGGTGACCATTTGCTAGTGTCAGTCTGAGCACAGCTTAAATTCTGTTGTTTTAGGGGACCTTATTGTCTGGATACTGAGGAAATGTAGGGATAAAATCTGGTTTGCGACCTACATGGAGACAGACCCCCTGTAATACTGCATCCACTTCTGAAGCTCTGCAGTCTTGCCTCAGAAGTCTGCTGTTGCATCAACTTCATTAGGTGGAAAGGGGCTCATGCAGTACAACTGAACAGCAAGTGAAAACAGAGGAGAACTGCAGCATGCACCAGTGGAGAGCACATAGAATGGCACAGAGGCACTGTGAACAGAGATACAGCAGAGGAGGCACCAACAAAGCTAATTCAGTACACAAGTAAGCACTGGCAAGAACTGCATACATAGACAAGGGTAGACGAGATTGGAGGATGGAGCAGTGGGGGCTGGGAACTCGCAAGTGTAGTGGGCCAGGTAAACACATGCACACTCACTTCCATCTATCTAGAAGCATGCACACATACACCTATCGATTGACAAGGACACAGGTGCACACATACTCACACCCATCCATTTACAAACACATGCACACATATGGGCAAACTCATCCATTCACATGCACACATATACTCACATACTCTCACGCATCCATTCACAAACAGACAAGTGTGCACATAGTCCCACCCATTCATTCACAAGTACAAGCACATGCACACATTCACACACTGACACCCACCCATTCATAAGAGGAGCTACACATACATTTGCACTCACCCATTCATATCACAAGGGGGCAAATACACCTACATTCATACATACACACTTGCATGTGAACATTTAATAAGGCACTTACTGGGCCACAACAGCGGGTGGCGGAAGGGAGAAGCACAACAGCCCATGAGGATCTGGAGGCTCCAGAAGGGAAAACAGTAAATGTAAGATCCTGATGCCTCTTCTCATTGGCTAGCCTTATGAAAGGTTAGCTAAAGAGATAAGGACCCTTTTGACATGTCACAGAGATGGGTGGGGTAAGAGACTTGCCGATTCCACCACACTGTGACAAGTTAGGACAGGATTTTGAGAGTCATCACTGACAGACAATCAGCCCTGGGCACTTCCGCGTAAACCTGAAGGGTCAAGGGCTGACTCTATCAGTGACACTCCCTCTCATCATGAGGAAAAGATCCCCTTGAAGCTTTGCTGGGCTGATAATGTCACAACCCACAGTGCTATGAAACCTTCAGCCCGGCAAAACTTGGCTCAGGTTGCCAGGCACCTGCACAGTAGGGGCATGTAAAGCACCTGGATGTCGGACCCTGACATAGTGAGTGTCTGTCAGCCTGACCTTTTCCTCAGCCTGATAGACACTCATCATGCTTTGAAAAATGGGGAAAAAGTATGAGGGTGGAGCATAGCATCACTAATTATGGGCCACCTCTGGGATGGAAAGATAGTTTGGGGACACCAGAGACAGTATAATAGGAGATGGGAGAAAGTACAACCTCGTTAACTAGGTGAGTTCTGAAGTTCTTGACGTATGTTCATTGGGTGTGAGTCTCGCTTTCTTAGAGCACAGCCTCATGCATTGTAAGTGTCACTTTGAAAGCACATCCTCACTCATTTGTTGCACAGTTCT
This sequence comes from Pleurodeles waltl, assembly GCF_031143425.1. Taxonomy (NCBI): domain Eukaryota; kingdom Metazoa; phylum Chordata; class Amphibia; order Caudata; family Salamandridae; genus Pleurodeles; species Pleurodeles waltl. The sequence continues at coordinate 917,933,333 of NC_090446.1, read as the reverse complement.
CACATTAGTTCTCACATAAGTTGTGAGTCGCGCACCTTGGAGTACAGTTTCACTCCTTGAATGTTTTAGTTATTGTTTCTCAGTCTCACTTATTGTGTGCAAATAGCACTATTTAGAGCATAACCTCACTCATCAGACCCACACCTTTGGTGCTGAGTGTTAAGTTTCATGCCTTAGGCTCATTCATCGGGGATGATATTTACTTCTTGGAGCACAACTACAACGTGTGAGTTGTACATCTTGAAGCACAAACGTACGCACAGGTTTAAGTCTTATGTCTTGATCTGGCTCATGGGGCCCGTACCTTGCTGCACAGTTTAACTCATTAGATGTGGAACACACATCATTGAATACATTCCTCTCACTCGGTGTAAAGATGAACATCTCAGCTTCCTTCATGTGACTGTCTAGAGTGTACAGCCTACCCAGATGTGTATTCCACAGACAGACAGATGGACAGAATGGTAAAGCAAGAAAAAGCCCAGTTTCTAAAAGTGGCATTTTCAAACTTTCAGTTAAAAAAACAACTTTACCAAAAGATGTATTTTAAAATTGTGACTTCAGAGACCCCAAACTCCAACTCTCTATCTGCTCCCTATGGGAAATTACACTTAAAAGATATTTCAGGGCAATCCCTATGTTACCCTATGGGAGAGATAGACCTTGCAATAGGGAAAGCTGAATTTAGCAGTATTTCACTATCAGGACATGTAAAACTCTCCAGTACATGTCCTACCTTTTAAATACACTGCACTCTGCTCATGGGGCTGCCTTGGGCCTACCTTAGGGGTGAATAACATGTAGTAAACAGGAAAGATTGGATTGCCAGGTCAAAATGGCACTTCAAAACTGCCCACACAGACATCGCAGTGGGACGTCTGAGAAATGTTTACCGGGCTACTAATGTAGGTGGCACAATCAGTGGTGCAGGCCCACTAGTAGCACACATAGTGCACTCTACTAGGGAAGTACTAGTAAATCAAATATGCCAATCATGGATAAACGAATCACCAATACAATTTAGACAGGGGGCATATGCACTTTAGCACTGGTTAGCAGTGGTAAAATGCCCAGATTAAAAAAGCCAACAAAAACAGATCAGAAATAATAGGAGGAGGAAGGCAAAACATTTGGGACTAACCCTGCAAAAAGGGCCAGGCTGGGGGCATGGCCTGACTCGCGATGGAGTAAGATGACAATCTCTGCCTCTCCAGTCCCCCGCAGCCAATTAGGTGTCGTCCTCAGCATTGGGGCAGGCCAGCACTGCGGGATGGTGGGCGGGGTGTCCCTGTTGCTCCCCTGCCTACCGATGTTGTAGCAAATCGCCTCTGACTCACCTTAGCTAGCGCAAAGCGGCAGTGGTGAGCAGCCTGGCCTCCTGGCACCTGCCATCTTGAGGACTGTGGCCTGCACCGGGTCCCTGCCTGGGGCTCAATGGAAGCCTGCCCCCGTCCCCAGGGGGTGTGCTGAATTGGGTTTGGGGACACTGCATCGGATAGCTGCGAGGGGGGCCTCACATGATTTGGAGCTGGCTAGGATATGCTTGCTCTGATCGAACATCCTCGCCGCCGATACCCTGCAGCTGTGACATTAGAGGGCCGGGACTCCTGCTATCTACGGCAACATCCTAAGGTCTAACCTTGCAGAAGAATGACGAGACATGTGGCTGTAAGCCCCACTTCCTGACCTGGGGCGGCTGTGGTGGATGGGAAGGAGCGGACTGGGAGCATTTAAGCCTTACAAGGGATCTGGCTCCTCCGCCAGACGAGGCCTTTGGAGGTTGGGGTCCCTGATAGATGGCATGACCGGGCAGAAAGCTTCTATATACTGGTGAGCTACACAGCCAACGTCTAGAGGCTGCGGGTGCTTGATCACTGCTCTGCTTCTGCAACATTCCTAAGGATCAACCTGCTGAGATGTTCTCTGGGGAAGTAGGTGCTCAGTACGGGTCTAAATCACAGGTCTGTGGAGCGCTTCGACAGCCTGCGCTCTCTGCATAGGAACGAGACACTACCATTTTGCTGATATGTGGGGGCTTGTTCTGATTTATTTCAAATGCACCAGCACACATGCAATTATATAAATAATCACAGTAGTAGAATAATAATGATCACAGAAACAATGAAAATGCAATACTTCAACTATTGTTAGAAATGGGGTCTTTGGTGGCAGTCAGGTTACCCCCTGTCCAAGCAAGGACCCTCACTCTAGTCAGGGTAAAAGAGAATCACTCACAGCTAACCCCTGCTAACCCCCTTCGTAACTTGGCAAGAGCAGTAGGCTTAACTTCAGAGTGCTAGGTATAAAGTATTTGTACCAACACACACAGTAACTTAAAAAAAACACTACAAAATGACACAACACAGGTTTAGAAAAATAGAGAATATTTATCTAAACAAAACAAGACCAAAACGACAAGAATCCACAATACGCAAGTCAAGTTATCAACTAAAAAGCAAAAAGAGTCTTCATGTAGTTTTAAACACACACTAACACTGTTAGCGTGAAAATGTACCTTGGGTGCATCAAAAATAACCCAGCACGGGCAAGTGTGCGTCAAAAAGGGCTTGCGATGCATCGATTTCACTCACGAGAGAGACCTTGCGTTCTGTGCCTGGATTTCTTCCTCTTAGACTGCCAGCTCCTCCTTTCAGGGTCCAAGGAATTGGATGGGAACCACAGGGCAGAGTAGGAGTCTCTCCAGAGGCTCCAGGTGCTGGCAGAGAGAAGTCTTAGCTGTCCCTGAGACTTCAAACAACAGGAGGCAAGCTCTAAATCAAGCCCTTGGAGATCTTTACAAGATGGAAGGCACACAAAATCCAGTCTTTGCTCTCTTACTCTGGCAGAAGCCGCAACTACAGGATAGCTCCACAAAGCACAGTCACAGGCAGGGCAGCTCTTCTTTCTCAGCTCTTCAGCCCTTCTCCAGGCAGAGGTTCCTCTTGGTCTCCAGAAGTGTTCTAAAGTCTGTGGTTTTGGGTGCCCTTCTTATACCCAATTTCTCCTTTGAAGTAGGCCTGCTTCAAAGCAAAGTCTCTCTTGAATGTGAAATTCTGCCTTGCTCAGGCCAGGCCCCAGACACTTACCAGGGGGTTGGATACTGCATTGTGTGAGGGCAGGCACAGCCCTTACAGGTGTGAGTGACCACTCCTTCCCTCCCTCCTAGCACAGATGGCTCATCAGGAAATGCAGACTACACCCCAGCTCCCTTTGTGTCACTGTCTAGTATGAGTGGCAAACAAGCCCAACTGTCAAACTGACCCAGACAGGCAGAGTCTGTCTGGGTTTAAAACTGCACACACAGGCACTGCAGTGGCAGGTCTGAGACATGATTACAGAGCTACTTATGTGGGTGGCACAACCAGTGCTGCAGGCCCACTAGTAGCATTTGATTTACAGGCCCTGGGCACCTCTAGTGCACTGAACTAGGGACTTACTAATAAATCAGATATGTCAGTAATGGATAACCTAATTACATACACATTTTGTAAAAGATCACTTGCACTTTAGCACTGGTTGGCATTGGTAAAGTGCCCAGAGTAACAGAAACAGCAAAATCAGAGTCCAACACACATCAACCACCTGGGAAACAGAGGCAAAAAGGTAAGGGAGACCATGCCAAGGATGAAAAGTCTAACACGTGCCCCCCCAGCTGAAAGTGTGGAGCAACTACCCAACCTCTTGGGAGTTCTCATCACTAAGGCCGAAGAATCTGGACAGACCATCAGCATTGGGGTGTTCTGTACCAGGACGGTGTTCCACCGTAAAGCCCATCCCCTGTAGGGAAATAGACCACCTCAACAGTTTTGGATTCTCACCAATCATCTGCATTAGCCATCTGAGGGGCCTGTGGTTGGTCTGAACCCGGAAGTGAGTCCCAAACAAGTAGGGTCTTAGCTTCTTCTGCGCCCAGACCACAGCAAACGATTCACGTTCTATGGCATTCCACCTATGTTCCCTGGGAAGTAACCTCCTGCTCCAATAGCACGCTCTGAGACGTCTGTTTGTCCAACAAACTCCTTGGAGTAGTCAGGTGCCTTCAGCACAGGGGCTATGCACATGGCAGCCTTTAGGGCATCAAAAGCGTTCTGGCAAGCCTCTGTCCGGATCACTTTCCTGGATTGCTTCTTTGGATTCAACTCAGTCAAGGGGGTAACAATGGTACCATAACCCTTGACAAACCTCCTGTAAAATCCTGTGAGACCTAAAAAGGGTCTTACTTCAGTCTGGGTCTTAGGAGGCTCTCAAACCAGAACTGTATCAATTTTTGGCTGTAGGGGTGCCACCTGGCCACTCCCCACTCGGAGTCCCAAGTACACCACCAACCCCTGCCCTATTTGGCACTTGCTCGACTTAATATTGAGGCCTGCCTTCTGCAGGGCCTCTAACACTCTCCAGAGGTGTTGCAAGTGTTCCTCCCATGTGGAACTAAACACCGCAATGTCATCCAGCTAGGCGGCACTGAACTCGTCCAGCCCAGCCAACACCTGGTTGACCAACCTCTGAAAGGTGGCAGGGGCATTCTTCATCCCAAATGACATGACTTTAAATTGAAAGTGTCCATCTGGTGTGGAGAATGCTGATCTATGATTGGCCCCCTCGGCTAAGGCAATCTGCCAGTACCCAGATGTTAAGTCAAACGTACTGAGGTACTTGGCAGCTCCTAACCGGTCAAGGAACTCATCAGCTCGGGGATGGGGTGTGCGTCAGTCTTGCTGACCGCATTGAGTCCCCAGTAGTCCACCCAGAACCTGAGTTCTGGAGTGGCACCAGGTGCAGCAGCCTTTGGGACCAATACCACTTGGCTGGCCCAAGGACTGCTGGAGTGCTCAATAACCCCAGGGTTAGCATTTTGGATACTTCATCCTTAATCCAAGCCCTGACCCTGCCAGTCACCCTGAAACATTTTGTTTAATGGGTGTACTGTCCTCAGTATCCACATCATGTGTGTACAAGTGTGTGACTCCTGGGATCAGGGAAAACAGTGAGACAAACTGACCCAACACGTGGCGACAGTCACCCTGCTGCTCCTCAGTCAGGGAGGGGAGAGGACCACTCCCTCCACTGACCCATCTTTTTCTCCTGCAGTCGAGAGGTCAGGAAGAGGTTCACTCTCCTCCTCCACCCCATCATCTGTCGCAAGGAGCATGGATAGTTCAGTCCGCTCAAAGTGATGTTTGAGGCGGTTGACATGCAAGACTCTTAAAGGGTTCCTTGGAGACCGCAAGTCCACCAGGTAGGTGACTTCACTCTTGCGCCCCCCCACCTGAAATGGCCCAGTCCACTTATCCTGGAGTGCCCTAGGCTCCACTGGCGCCATCACCCATACTTTCTGACCAGGTTGAAACTAGACCAGAGTGGCATTCCGGTCGTACCACCGTTTCATATCCTCCTGGTTAGCTTCTAGGTTCTCCTGTGCGAGACTCCTTAAACGTGCAGTCTGGTTTCTCAATGCCAGCATGTAGCTAAATACATCCTGGGGAGTTTACTAGGAGCTTTCTCCAAAGCCTCCTTCACCAGACTCAAAGGTCCCCTCACAGGGTGGCCATAGATGAGCTCAGAGGGACTAAACCCAAGTCCCTTTTGAGGCACCTCCCTGTAAGCGAACAAAAGGCATGGCAAGAGGATGACCCAAATCCGCATCAAGGGCTCTGACAGGCCCTGAATCATGCCTTTCAAGGTGCAGTTGAATCTCTCAACCAGACCATTAGTTTAGGGGTGGTAAGGTGTGGTGAACTTGTAGGTCACCCAACACACTTTCCACAGATTCTTCATATACGTGGATATGAAGTTGGTACCCCTATCAGATACCACTTCCTTGGGGAACCCCCATCAGTGCACAACCCACCACAGGGGAAGTGACTGACCTCAGAGGAATGGCTTCTGGGTACCGGGTGGCATGGTCCACCAAGACCAGGATGAACCTGTTGCCCAAGGTTGTTTTGGGGTCCAGAGGCCCCACAATGTCAATACCTACCCTCTCAAAGGGAGTACTAACCATAGGTAAAGGTTGGAGGGGAGCCTTACATTTCCCCCCACTTTTGCCACTTGCCTGACAAGTTGGGCAAAACCTACAGTGTGCAGCAGAATGCTTGTGCATCTGGGGCCAATAGAAGTGGGAGACAAGCCTCTTATAGGTCTTGTCCTGCCCCAGATGTCCTGCCAAAGGCACATCATGAGCCAACCCCAGTAGGCTCATGATGTGCATGGTGTTTGCATCAGAAATCTAGCCGCATGATGATCTGAAAACCACGCAGGGCGGGTTGCGATCTCACCAGCCTCCATCAGCGATGCTGCACGTCGTTTCTCCAGCTCTGTGCATCGATCTTGGGGTGAAGTTGTACGCAAACGTCGATTTTCAACCGCGAAGCCGGTGGTGCGTCGATTTTTCAGCAGTAGGTTAGGGTTGCGTCAATCTTTTCCCTGATTTCTTCCTCTTATGCTGCCAGCTTCTCCTTTCAGGGTCCCAGGAACTGGATGGGCACAACAGGGCAGAGTAGGAGTCTCTCCAGAGACTCCAGGTGCTGGCAGAGAGAAGTCTTTGCAGTCCCTGAGACTTCAAACAACAGGAGGCAATCTCGAAATCAAGCCCTTGGAGAGTTCTTTACAAGAAGGAAGGCACACAAAGTCCAGTCTTTGTCCTCTTACTCTGGCAGAAGCAGCAACTGCAGGATAGCTCCACAAAGCACAGTCACAGGCAGGGCATCTCTTCAGCTCTTCTCCAGGCATAGGTTCCTCTTGGTTTCCAGAAGTGTTCTAAAGTCTGTGGTTTTGGGTGCCCTTCTTATACCCAATTTCCCCTTTGAAGTAGGCCTACTTCAAAGCAAAGTCTTTCTTGAACGTGAAATTCTGTCTAGCCCAGGCCAGGCCCCAGACACTCACCAGGGGGTTGGAGACTGCATTGTGTAAGGGCAGGCACAGTCCTTTCAGGTGTGAGTGGCCACTCCTCCCCTCCCTCCTAACACAGATGGCTCATCAGGATGTTGCAGACTACACCCCAGCTTCCTTTGTGTCACTGTCTAGTGTGAGGTGCAACCAGTTCAACTGTCAAACTGACCCAGACAGGTAATCCACAAACAGGCAGAGTCACAGAAATGGTATAAGGAAGAAAATGCTCACTTTCTAAAATTGGCATTTTCAAACACACAGTCTCAAAATCAACTTCACTAAAAGATGTATTTTTAAATTGTGAGCTCAGAGACCCCAAACTCCAGATGTCCATCCGCTCCCAAAGGGAATCTACACTTTAATCAGATTTAAAGGTAGCCCCCATGTTAACCTATGAGAGGGACAGGCCTTGCAACGGTGAAAAACAAATTTAGCAATATTTCACTGTTAGGACATATAAAACACTTTAACATATGTCATACCTTAACCACACCCTTCACCCTGCCCTTGGGGCTACCTAGGGCCTACCTTAGGTGTGCCTTACTTGTAAAAGAAGGGAAGGTTTAGGCCTGGCAAGTGGGTATACTTGCCAAGTCGAATTTACAGTTTAAAACCGCACACACATGCACTGCAGTGGCAGGTCTGAGACATGATTACAGAGCTACTTATGTGGGTAGCACAACCACTGCTTCAGGCCCACTAGTAGCATTTGATTTACAGGTCCTGGGCACCTGTAGTGCACTATACTAGGGACTTACTAATAAATCAAATATGCCAATCATGGATAAACAAATTACATACACATTTTGTAAAAGAGCACTTGCACTTTAGCACTGGTTAGCAGTAGTAAAGTGCCCAGAGTAACAAGAACAGCAAAATCATAATCCAGCACACATCAACAACCTGGGAAACAGAGGCAAAAAGTTAAGGGAGACCACGCCAAGGATGAAAAGTTTAACAAATATTATATATATATATATATATATATATATATATATATATATATATATATATATATATATATATACATATATACTGACTACGTATTCATGCATGCACACCCAAACTAAAAATAAACATTGAAAACGCATCACCATGGGGCTTGAATCCAACTTCATCCCTTTGTCTGCCAACTTCAGGTCATGGAACCCTGGACAACCGAAACAGGAGGGAGACTACACACAATGAGTTTTATTTTCTGGGCAAGGCGTCCCTTGCCAGAGGAGTTCCTTCTTCTCCCAATTGTTTTCCCCACCTCATATACTTTAAACAAACGTGAAGAAACATTTTTCTCCCTCTGTTGTCCGTCCTCCAACATCTGTGGAGTCTGTTATCTTTACAAGCCCATCCCTGTACCGGAGCTAGGGGTGTTTTTCCTAATCTGATTTAAACCTTTCAACTTTTGCCCAAGTCATGTCTGGATATATGTTTTCATATCTGAGAGCAGATTCTCTTCCTTCCCTGCTCTCAGCAGTTAACCACTCACTATCCAAATCTTCCTCCTCTTTTCCTCGTGAAGAAACATTTTTCTATCTCTCTTGTCCGTCCTCCAACATCTGTAGCTGACTCTGAGTCACACTTTTATTATCTTGCTTGTTAACTCTTCTGCTGCCTTCTTTCCGGTCTAACCATCCCACAAGCTTTTGGTATCTATCCCATCAATCTGCTCCTTGCTAACACCATCCTTCAGTAATGCCATAAACATGTCTCTTCTGGATACTCTATCATCTTTGCAACTCTCAGATCTCAATGATCTCTCTGGTTTATTCCAGTCTCCCAGCCCTCCCAACTTGCGAACTGCATCCGCCACATCTTTCAATACCTGCCCTGTCTTATTAATTAGGCAAGTCATTATTACTTGCTTGTAAGCTGGAGGAGCAATGCGAGTGATTTTATTTCATCCTGAAATTGTTAAGGGAGCATCTAATAAATTGTGAACTTCATCCAAAAGAATAGGAGTTTTCATACTTTCTTCTTTAATTCTTTGCATTACATCTTTCAACGTGTTCCAAGGCTTATCCTTTGACGGCCAATCTGATTCAGAACAATATTTTTGGCTACATCCCATAACTGCCAAGTGCAACAAATTAGTTGTTGCTTGATTCCCATAACTTCTAAATTGTTCATGTATTATGGAGTCAGAGCTAAGAGTACAAAACCTCCTTGAATCTCCCTCATCTAGTGCCACTCCAGAGGCACCTGTGTCAAACAACCTCACCATCCACGTAAGCAATGCTTCCCCAGATTTCTGTTTGAATATGTTTAGAAAATCATTGACTTCTTGTTGGGTATAATCTTCTAGGGAGTGCATTTCAATACCTCCGGGGGTCTGTGAAGTGCCCTGTATTTTTCATCTAAATATTAGCTGTGTGCGAACCACTTTTGGCTCGTCTGTCTCAAACTGCCCCCCACCTTTTTTAACCTCTTCATCGTTGGAATTTGAAAAATCAGTACTCTCCCAAATATTCCTATCCCATTCTTAAGGGTCCCAGTCTAATCCTGCTTTAGCAATTGCTAAATGAACTTTCTTTTGATTGATTTTACCCCTACGTTTCACCTATTTTGATCGACTTTGACAGCTGCTTTCTCAGCAATAGACTGATAAGTATCAGTCTTATCTTGCAATAACTTATTCTGACTAGACAGCATGGTTACATTATTTTTGGCATCAACTAGCTGCCTCTCTAATTGCTGATTTTCATGATCCAGCTGCTTACATTTGTCATGCATTTTTCTAAAAGCAGGTAATAAAATCCACCCTCTTCTGCCTAAAATAGATACATCTCAACCCCGTTCAAGAGGTACTTTTTGGAAACATAATAAAACATTATTTGGCTCAGCTTCATTAAGACACTCGTCCCCAGCTCTCACAGAAACCAGCCCCCAAACCCCATTCTCTGGCAAGAACATCATAAGGTTCTTTAATCCACCCTGGGATGTCACATGAAACTTGGAAAACTGCCTGTGAAGCTGCTTTTGACTTCTTGCCAAACATTTCACACTTTTTACTCTTACACTTTTCAACCTTCCATCCTCGTACTGCCGAACTACACCATTTTGTTCTGCTCTGCTTCAGAATGAGAGGAAACTAAATGAAAGGAATGCAAAGAATTCAGCATTCTTAGTCTGAGTAATGAATTTATTAAGGCACTTCCCAAGTTACAGAAACGAAAAGAATAACATGAGCTTTTATTTCAAATGCAGCAACACACGTACAATTATAAAAATAATCACAGCAGTAGAATAATATATATATATAGTGACTACTTATTCATGCATGCACACCATGAAGCTAAAAATAAGAATTAAAAATGCATCACCATGGGGCTTGATGCCGACTTCATCCCTTTGCCTGCCAACTTCAGGTCGTGGACCCCTGGACAGCCGAAAAAGGAGGGAGACTACCCGCAATGGATTTATTTTCTGGGAATTGCGTCCCTTCCAGAGGATTTCCTTCTTCTCTGAGTTGTCAAGCTTCCTCACCTTATATACTTTAAACAAACATAAGATGAAGGTTCTAGAAACCCCCCTCCTGTTGAGTAAGTTGTTGTTCAAACACTGGCCGTACCAGGTCAGTGTTGAAAGAACACACTAGAGATTGGCAGGATCCCAAGGTGTACTTCTAAGAACTAACTGTACCCTGCTCTACCATATACATTCTCAGCCTGGTACATCCTTATCACTACTACTACTCCATGTTATGTTCCTGTCTTCTGTCAAAATGAGAAAAAACAGGATAACAAGCTGTGTGTGGAAAAATACCTGTGCCACCAATGTGATGGTGTTTGAAGCTAAGCTAAGCACAAAATTGAGTCATTTGTCAAGATGGAGCCGGTGGTTGAATACAGATAGCATTAAAGAGCTTCAAGAGACATTTAGGTTCACCAGCTAAGCAACTATCTTTTCGATAGCCTAGCATAAGCACAGCGGGTCTGGGGCTAACAGGGCAGACGGCCGAACCTGCCTGGCGGCAACAACCTACATTCACTCTAGTGCTACACCTTCATGGGGTCCCTTGGAGTGACCTTCGTGCTGTGTGACCAAGGAGAATTATAGATTGAAGATGCACCACAAGTGCCCCACTGAGTCTTGTGTGTACTGCTACCCTCCTGCCTACACCATGGTGCCAGGCACTACTTCACAAGCTAATTTATGACCCCATTGCTTGAGCAAGTTAAGACCCTGTTGCAGATTCTCCTGCGTATCTGCTCCATCACGACACCAACATTGGAAGTAGGCTGCGCTGGTACACCAGGGGAGATACAGACCTCACAGACTTCCCTCAATCACTGACCGGAAGGACATGACTACTTAGCTGTATTCACTGACTCCTTCACCCAGGAAGCGTCTCGCTGCCACATTGGGGACATCTCTCGGGTCCATCAGTGCAGAGGCACTGAGATAGAGAGACTGACCCCTGGTACTTTACCGAGGTGGCGGTGCAGCTAGCTCTGTGGTTTCTTCCTCCTTACGGCCTGCAGGTTACTCCCCAGAGCTATGCCACGCATTAAACCCACAAAGGGGACCTCATTGACCTCTTTTTGTAACAAAGCTACCTCTGCAGGGATGAAAAAGACTCCATGTCTCAGAATCCTCCGGAGGGGGCTCCTCCTCAGATTCCCATCACTCAGGATTTTAAGACCCAATTCATCCAGGAGATCCACTCTGAGATTGTCTCCCTCAGAACGGATTTTAAAACCTGTGTCAGAAATCTCAAGAAGGATGTCTCGGAATTGGGAGAGCAAGTGGATGACATTGAATGTACAAGAGACACCAAATCGGATGATCAGGAAATGTTGTGGCGACGAGTCATGGCCTTGGTGAAACAACATATTGAGCTACAGGCAAACAGGAAGACCTGGAAAATTGTAGCAGACACAATAACATCCATACCCGGGGGGCCCAGAAGGGGCTGGAGGGCACAGACATGATGACATTCACAATGGCCTGTCTCCAGGCAGTCAAGGGATATGCGGACACACCCCCTCTGCTGTTGAGCAGAGCTTACAGGGTGCGATTGGCACCAGCCCGATCCGATGTGGCTCCAGAAATATTGATTTGCGTCTACTAATTTACAGAAAAGCAGGCAATACTTTGAGTGGCTATAAAGAAGGCAGACTTGGTCTTTCGGAGCCATACTATTCAATGGTTTCAAGACCTCTCACCAGTAACCCTATGATGTTGAAGAGACTTTAAGCCAATTACAGACAGCCTGCAAGCATCCAATATCAATAGTCAATGGGGCCACCCTTTTGCTCTGCTCTTCTCCTGGAAGGGCAAACAGTGCTCTCTATTGGAGGCGAGATGTGTGTTGGGGATGCCACCTCCGGACGGAGATGGACAAGTGTCCCTGGCGCCTTGTCACCTTGATGAACACCCCGGGAGGACTGTCGCACAGGACACAAAGCAAGACATAATTCAACTCCTCCGCAGCATGAATAAGGAACCCTCTCCAACATCCTCTACCACTGGCCCTGCCTAATGGTTCCAGGGTGACGTTAGATGGGCCTTGCTTCTGCTTCAAACTATGACACACATCTGCTTGATTTATTGATGAAGAAAACTTTGTTGGGCTGTGGGGGCCGGTGGGTCACACTGAATGCCACTGCTCTGGACACTATAGGGGCCCTTGATGGTGTACCCCATGTGTCACTCACCCGAGAGGGTGACTCCTTTGGCAAGATGCAGGCACCTTGATTCTGGTCTCTACAGGAAGATGATGCAAGAGTTGGACCCTGTTGGTCCGCAGTTGTTTTGTGGTTGTTCGTGTCTGTTTTCCTTTTCAGATCACCAAGCGACTGTGGGTGCTTGGATGCATGCAGGGGGACTGTGTGGATACAACTGTTAACACCTGCACTAAGTGGGGGGTGGATTTTTGATGAGGATGAAACGCAACATGCTCTGCTACCACTACCTGATTCAGTATTTATGGGTACAGGTCTTAAATGACTTTCCATGAATATCTGTGGCCTCAATTCTCCAAATAACTGTAAAAAACCTGGGTTTACATTCTCCTCCGTGACCCTGACATTGCCTTTTTACAAGAGTCACACCTCCGAGGGGTGGATAGAACTAGAATGGCACATCCTAAATACCCTGTAGAACACTGGGCATTTACGGACTCTAAAACAGTGGGTATTGGGATCCTTTGAACATCACACCTTGGATCCCAAGTCACTAAAGTGACGTGTGACGAGGAGGGATGGTTTCTGACATTGCATATGGGCAGGGGGAAATGGAAGCTTACACTGCTTAATGTCTATGCCACTAACTTCACCCAGGATTCTTATCTTTGATGAACCTTGCGAGACCAGCTACAGGGGGTGGAGGGGGATGTGATTGTGGGAGGGGATTTCAATTTGATGTGGGGCCCTGATATGGATAGAACCTCATCCCTGTACCAGGGCATAGGAGCCATGTCGGCCCAACTGAAAAGGGAGATAACGGACCTGGGTCTCATTGATGCCTGGCACTATAAACAACCCGACTTTAGGGATTATTCCTTTTATTCTTATGTTCATACTTCCTATTCTAGGATTGACTATCTTTTTGTGTTGCACTTTCTTCTTTATACCCTAGCTACAGCAGAGATGTCTGATATCTCTATATCTGATCATGCCAACCTGGCACTGACATGGCCATCCTCCCCTCTGTACTCTGGGACTCCCCCATGGTGGCGCCAACCTCCACAGATCCTTGGGGACCCGGCAGATGTAGAGGAGATTAGAAAAGGCATAGTAAACTATTTCACACGTGATACATTGCAGGATGTCTCCCTGCCCATGTTATGGGATGGGTTTAAGGCGACTATTAGGGGGGTAATATCCACAATAGCCATAGCTAGATGCAGAAAGGCACATCTTGTGGAAGACAATTTATCTGCTTACAAAAAAATCACCAAAAACTCAAGACAAGCTGATACCCAACCCGCGACTTGAAAGGCAATTGGCTGTACTGCAGGGGCACTTGAGGGCACACTGGAGAAATAGGGAAACGTGTGCCCTTTTGGCACTCAAACAAAACTATTACGAAGGGTGCAAGAAAGTGGGCACGCTGTTGGCTTGGAGATTACGCCAGGCGGGTGAGTGGGCGATGTCCGAACATGATAAACAGAGAGAACTTTTTTTATTATTACCAGGTCCTTTATGCCACTGAAGTCGCCCCACAGAAGCTCATTCAGGAATACCTAGCGAGCTGCACAAGGGAGCCTCTGCACCCGCAACATATTGAATTGCTGGAAGCACCAATCTCAATGGAAGAGCTTTGCTTAGCTCTCCGAGCCCTGCCATTAGACAAGTCTCCTGGACTGTATAGCATTCCTGCTAGCTTTTACAGGTTGTTCCTTCCCGAGCTGGGGGCGAGCACCTGATATACTTGTTCAACTCATTCACACACAAGTCTGGCCTCTTTCCCTCAATCAGGCTTATTACTAAACCGGGATAAGACCAGACTCCATGTTCCTCCAATCACCCCATTGCTTTATTGAATACAGACACCAAACTTTTCACTAAGATACTGGTTACCACGATGGAGCACCACCTCCCAAATCTGATTGAAACAGATCAGGTTGGTTTTATCCGCAATAGACAGGGGGCTGATAGTGTACGTCTGGTAGCACATTTAGTTAAAAAAGTGCATCAATATCATATCCCGGCCTGCATTCTCTCGCTTGATGCAGAAAAGACTTTCAACCTGGTTAACTGGGATGTCCTACGTGCAGTTTTGACCATAATTGGAGTGAGCCCCCCCACAAGTTTGAGAATTATGGCCTCCTATGTAGTCCCAGTAGCGACTATTCGGGTCAATGGGGCTATCACTCAGCCCCCTCTTATTTATCTTATCGGTAGAGCCATTGGTCATTACCATCCAGCATCATGACAGCATAGAGTATATATCCTTTGGGGTAAAATGCATAAGATTGATCTGTTTGACGATGACCTCCTACTCACCCTCTCACAGCTGGCCATATCTCTGCCAGCGGTGGCATCTAGCTTGAAAGACTTCGAAGAGGTCTCAGGCTTTAAAGTCAGCATGGCTAGGTTGGGCATCCTCAACCGCACAATCCCTGTGGCTGAAACAATGGCAGCTTCAGAGTCTTTTCCTGTTTCAATGGTGTTCTGATAAGCTCAAATATCTGGGCTTACTCCTTATGGCCACCCTTGACACCTGGCTGAGAACGAACTGACCCCCTCTCCACTGCACCATCCTGTAAGACCTTCAAAGATAGAAGCCCCTTCCAGTTTCGTGGTTAGGAAGAATAAATGTGGTTAAAATTATTATCTTCCAGAGGGCTCTATACTTGTTCCAAACTCTACCCACTGCAATTCCACAAGAAGGTATAATGCAATTGCAACATGCTCTACGGGCATTCATATGGTACGGAAAGTAGCTTAGGATCTCCCATGCCCTTCTTACGCAACCTTGGGATAGGATTGGGTGCCTGGCATGCCCCAATCTTTTGGAGTATTATTGGGCGGCTGATCTGCATTTCCTATTGAATTAACAACAAATGGCAATTCATTTTAAAAAAAAACAAAGGGCACACACGAGGGATACAACCCTCGCGTACTTCACGAGACAGATGGATGGATAGTTGGCTTTGCAAAACATGAACGAGCCCTGTGACACCCAGTGTTTAGACGGCCTATGAAGAGGCAAAAAGAGGTGATTGCCTGTGGTTACAAACAGTACATGATAGATGGGATATGAACATAACATTTCGTACATGTAAAGGATCAAAGCCTTGAAGAAGTCCGCTCAGGACGAAACACGTGTCGGCTGATCGCTTTTTCATTCCTTTCTTCGTTCTATGTTTGATGTATACAATTTTATATTTATTTGTTTAAGAACTTTTTTTTATTGTTTTTGTATGACAATTTCTATTTGTATGATTATATCCTTGGATTGGATAAAAATATTCTTGTATTATGTCTTGTTCTTTTGGTCAGTGTTGTCGATTTTCCATATTTTTCTAGAAAAGGAGAGGACTAAAATAACTGTCTAGTTAAACATATTATGATCCTCATATTTATTGTGACATTACATTATTTATAAAGTATAGATTTAGACTTATTGGTGTGCTCCACTGGTTTGTTTCACTGCATTTCCTATTGGCCTGGGTGGCACGGGAGAGCGAGGCCCACTGGTTCCATATGGACAGAGCTGTGTTCTGCAGACCCCTGTGAGACCTGGCTTGGTTACCCAAACATGCACGTCCACCTAGTCCTTATCTCTCCACTCCAACTAGGACTGTATTAGAAATCTGGGATAAACTAGCACTTAAAAAAGGACAGACTACATACCTCTCTCCCAACACACCTACTGTGCGCAATCCAGCATTCCCTCCTGTGATGTCCCCTAAAGCATTTCGGGACTGGGTGGATAGAGATTGCAGTACACTGTGCAACCTATTTGTAGGGACAGACTTTAAATCTTTTGACCAATGCAAGGTGGAATATAACCTTACTGATACTGGCAGAATGCAATATAACAGATTGAAACATTGGGCACTACTCCCCTCCACGTACCCTGATGTCATCCGCCCTTACACCCCTTTCCAGAAACTGGTGAGAAGTTATGATGGCTCAAGTGGGCTTATCTCTAACACTTGCAGCACACTTCAACAATCTACACCTACTCATGCACATTCATACCAAATCCGCTCAGACATGGCTGACACAGGGGAGCTGACACCTAAACAATGGGACACCCTGTGGCGTGACATAACAAAAACATATCACAGCATCTGTCTCAGGGAAACAGCATATAAATTGATGTTTCAGGTGTATGATACACCCTCACGCTTGGCAGCCATTTTTGCCGGGTTCTCAGACCTTTGCTGGAGGTGCCAAAATGCTCATGGGAACTTTGGGCACATCTGGTGGTTGTGCACCCTTATCTCCAATTTCTGGAAGGAGGTCCTCAGCCACATTAAAGATATAATAGGATCCCCCCTTCCGTCTTCATATCATACAGTTATCTTAGGGATATGAGTTACTTTCCTAGCAGCCATGACTCAAGCTGATTAGACTGTGATCATCTATATGTTACGTGCGTCCCGACAGGTAATTGCATGATCCTGGAAGCAAACTATGCCTCCAATCACTGTGCAGTGAATTACCCGACAATGGCACGTTGTTGCCATGGAACAGCTCTCACATAACCTAACTGGAACTGACACCAAGGGGCATATTTATGAGAAAGTGTTGCATCTGTCCTGATGCGCCACTTCTCTTGCGTCGCCTTTGCCCCACCTAACAACATCATGGTTGTGCCGTATTTCCAATATGGTGCACCATGGCTGACATTACCACAACAGCATCAGAATTTGTTATGCTCTTGTGGCGCTTTGCTGCACTAGCATCAAACATTTTTACACTAGTGCAGCAAAGCACAGGGAGGCCCATTGATTTTAATGGGTGCTTCATTTTAATGCCTTCCTTGAGCAGGCATTAAATATGACAGAAAAAATGGCGCAGTGAAATCTAGTTAATTTCACTGCGCCATTTTTTCAGGTCTCCTTGTGTTGCAAGCCCCCCTTGCATACATTATTTCTGGCGCAGGCATAATTTGGCGCAAGGGGTTGCAAAGTGGCGCAATGCATGCGCTGTGCTACTTTGGAAATCTGGTGCGGGGCAAAGGCCACCTTAGCACTGCCTTACCGTCAAACAAATGATGCTATAGTGGCACTAACGTGGCGCAAGGGGCATGTAAATATGCCCCCTAAGTGCCTGACTATATGGCGTCCCCTGATACGATATCTCACCCGCATTGAATTCACTTGCTTTACCCCACCACAGCTTAAAGCACTCCAATTATTCTCTTGATCTACCTTGAACGTCACTGTCTATCTGAATGCCCATACCCCCTCCACCGTGTGGTGGCTGAGTGAACCTGGCCCTGCTGTGCATTTCCAGTACCCACTTTAGTTGCATGATGCAAGTTGTACACTGTGCCCTGTTACCTCTTTCCTATCAATGTTATATGCATTACACCTATTTCTTTGTTCCTCTATTAGGTCCGCATTAGCAAATGCTTGATAAATGCATTACTGTTATTTTCTTCTCATCACTATATCTTGTGATGTTGATGGTCTTCTACTGCTTTATTTATACGCAATGGAAATTATTCATTTTTCATCTGTTTTCAATAAAAAGATTCAAACAGAAAAAAAGGCCAGATCCAACAGGTTTGTTGTGATGCGTGTTGGTACAACACTTTGGGACATATTTACAAGAAAGTGGCGCCTCAAGTATGAGGCTCCACTTTTCTTGCGCCCCATGTGCCCCCTAACATCACTATGGTGGTGCTGTATTTACAATAGAGTGCACCATGGCACACGCTAGCACAATAGCATCAAAATGTTTGACTCTATTGTGGCGCATAGGTTGACTTGCGCCACAAATTATGGCGCTAGTCCAGTAATGCATGGGGAGGCCCATTTGAAACAACAAGCAGGCACCTTCCTGCACAAAAACAATCCAAGGAGGAGTTTTCCTCTGTCCATGTGTACTGCAGAATGCAGCCACACGGAAAAAGGAAAGAACAAGGATAAATGAAAAGCCATAAGGTTGGCACTGTGGTGAATCCATTTTAGTTCTTATTGGGACTCAGGAGTTTAGCTTAGCCCTTGGCTTGCAGGCCACTGCCCCAATCATCTACTGACTTTTAACCTACTTAGCTTGCTCTGTTTTATTTCATGTATTTTATTATTTTTTCTAAGATGGCTGCCATTGTTTATAGTTTATAAAGATGTTTTGATTTCATAATCAGTGCCATTCTGAGAAGGCATCATTATCAGCGTCATGATCAGTGATGTACCTCGGTATTGTTATCACAAGTCTGCCTCCTTATCAATTGTTTAGGAACATACCTCTGTCAGGGATCCTACTTGATTGGTATAAATAAATTGCACACGGACAAGGTCATAAGAGGGGTTCCTTCCAGAAGCCATCTATGCTGCACGGCACCTTGCTGCAGAGCTCAGCTTGTGTCACAATGGAGTCTGACCTAGATACCTCATTCCAAGGTAACGAGGATTGGGGTTCTCATGGACGCGTACAGGCAGATTAGGTTTATCATACCTAGCTCTCCCTAGGATAGACATTAGGTTCCCTTTGCTAGGAATTTTATTTCTCATACTTTGTAAGATGGTGGGGGGGTTTAGATTCACAACTCTTATCTTCACAATTCTGCTTCTTTTGCTGTTTATTATACTCATCATTGCACCACATGCATTTTATCATAGATTGCAGTCTTTAAAAAAAATATGTTGAAAACGCTCCTGCATCTCCTTCATTGCCTGTGTCTGACTGAGACTTGTTGCTAACGAGAGAAAAAGGGTAACTTCCGTTCCACCATGACTCCCCTGAGAGGTCTTATCTAGATTCTATGCGTAAGGCTGCCAGAAATCACCTTTGCTTTTTGAGTTTTGGTGAGGTACTGCTTGTGAGCTGGGTGGGTTGGGCCGACAGTTGTGACTTGTTGTAGGAATGGCTTAGTCGTCTCCAAACAAAAGTGTTGCCATCCCTAAACCAGCAGTCTTGCTAGGAGCAAGAGTCCAACTACGACACAAACATTATAATTTTTCATGTGCAAAGTTCAATCTTTGAATCCAAAAATTATTTTAAATTATGGGGTTTACTTATGGGGAATTGACATAGGCAGCACCACAAGTCTTCTTGCTGGCTGCCTGTTCTGCCTTCCTACTTATCTCGTAGCAGAGCTTACAGAACATCTCTAGAATGCACTTCTGAGTTCAAAGAAGACCTTTATTGTTGTTAATTCTTCCCCACCCACAAGTTCTTGAGAGACGAATTATTAGATTTCAAGCACAAAAGTAGTCGCAGCAAGAAAACAAAATATATCACAGTACTTCTCAGTTGCAATGTACACAGCAGGTTATATATATAAGATATTCAATGCAAAGCAAAATAATTAAATTGCATCACCGTTTGAGCAAGGCGGCAGGGCCTAACTCAGCTTAACCTAAATATCAAATGTAATGTCTAATGTCATGTCAAAGCCAATAGGCAGCTGAGCTGAATACAAAATGTAATGTCTAATATCATGTCAAAGCCAATAGGCAGCTAAACTGAATACAGCATGTCAAAGCCAATAGGCAGAATACAGAATGTAATGGCTAATGCAATGTCAAAGCCAATAGGCAGCTAAACTGAATACAGAAAGTAATGGCTAATGCCATGTCAAAGCCAATAGGCGGCTAAACTGAATACAAAATGTAATGGCTAATCCCATGTCAAAGCCAATAGGCGGCTAGGCTGAACAAAACATATAGGCGGTCATTCTGACCGCGGCGGGCGGCGGTCGCCGCCCGCCATGCGGTCACCGCCAAATGGCCGCTCCGCGGTCAGGAGACAGCGAATGCCATTCTGGTTTTCCCGCTGGGCCGGCAGGCGACCGCCAAAAGGCCGCCCGCCGGCCCAGCGGGAAAGCCCCTGCAACATAGAAGCCGGCTCCGAATGGAGCCGGCGGTGTTGCAGGGGTGCGACGGGTGTCGCGATTTTCACTGTCTGCAAAGCAGACAGTGAAAATCTTCATGGGGCCCTGTAAGGGGGCCCCTGCACTGCCCATGCCAGTGGCATGGGCAGTGCAGGGGCCCCCAGGGGCCCCACGACACCCGTTCCCGCCATCCTGGTTCTGGCGGTGTAAACCGCCAGAAACAGGCTGGCGGGAAGGGGGTCGGAATCCCCATGGCGGCGCTGCAAGCAATGCCGCCATGGAGGATTCCCTGGGCCAGGGGAAAACCGGCGGGAAACCGCCGGTTCCCCTTTTCTGACCGCAGCTTTACCGCCGCGGTCAGAATGGCCCTGGAAGCACCGCCAGCCTGTTGGCGGTGCTTCCGTTGCCCTCCACCCTGGCGGTCATAGACCGCCAGGGTTAGAATGAGGGCCATAATGTGCTACTGGTGAACATTGAGCAACTAATATGCGCAGTGGTGAAACACAAAGTCATTGGTCAAACACAATTAATAGCATCACATTCCACCCTATGACCAATGAATTTTTGTTTCACATATCTCTTGTTTCAAACAAAAACAACAAAAAACATCAGCACAAAAAAAAAACATTATCAGCAAATCAGATTTGAATGATAAAAGCAATCACTGTAAAGCAATGGAAGTGGATTAACATATTGATCTCATAACCTTTCACATCAGATACATCTACACAGAAAAGACTGAAACTTTTATACTCTGAGATAATAGTGTCTCTAAAGTAGCAATTTGATGTAGCATGAGTACTACTCATGTAAAGGTGCACGGTCCACCTAAAAGGTTTGCTGAAAGGTAAGTGAAAGTCAGAGTTCCATACGAAAAAACACAGACAGTTAACTGTTAAGGTTGCTTAGTTCCAGTGGAAGAATGCAATCAAACAAGTTGAACTTGAACTGAAGGCGGCATTTGCGCAAAATGGATCCATGGTGCTTGTACTGTACTCAGTCAGGTTCAGGTTGGGGGTTCGGTCCCTTCCCCGACCCCACACGCACACACCCGAAGGGGGACCACACAGCACACTCAGGGACAGTGGCGAAATGTGGTAGGGTCTGCAAAAGAAAAAAGTATGACTTTTCTTGCAAATAACATTTGTCATTTGAAATGTACCCTTCCTCTACCTTTCCCTGTTTTATAATCAGCAGGACGTTTTTAGGGCCCTTTGTTATGATTTCTGCAGGTTCTGGAGAGTCACTTGGGGCTTCAACCCACACCTCAGCACTGAGGTTTTTATCTGCTGCGCCACAGCTTCCCTTTCCTTGCACTGTCAGAAGGGCTGGGGCAGACTCCTTCTTTACCAAACCTCCATTCACTGCACTTTTGACAATTTGGGCCATTCTGTCTCCAATTTGTATGAATGAATCAGATTATTTTCCAATTATCAGCATAATTTTGATTTCTCCTTGGTAATCTGCAGCAATCACTCCCCCTAAAACCTGATCAATTTGCCATATCTGTCCTGGTAACTTTCCTCTCTCTGTGACTGCTTATGGGACAGATTGCTCTTGTGCGTGCTGCACAGTTTTTATCAAATCTAGGGGAATGTGCATCCCTCTCATTTCTGCCCACCTGTAAGTGGCTTTTTCTCCCAGCTGTTCAAATTTCTGGTGCACCCACTTAGCCATCCCCACTAAGTCAGAATTCTGGGTGTACACTTCTCTCTCTGAATTTTTCTCTTTAACATCTGCAAGGGAATTGAACCAGTTAGGTACAAGCCATGTGGAAAACCAAAGGGCTAAACCATTGGCAATGAACCAAGAATCAGTGTAAAAATGACACATCTCAAGCAGCTCTTGCTTTAAAATCTGACACACATTGTACAACACTGTTACTTCTCCTGTGCCAGAAAACAACATTTCAGTCAATGAATCATTAGTCAAACAAACATGCTTTTTATCCTCAGTGGACACGAATTCAAATGGTGCACTCAATTTCACTGGTGACTCTTTTACCTGTGGTACTCTAGCCCTGTCTTGCAGGTACCAGATCCAGTGTATGATCCTAGCTAGGGGCACTCTTTTCTTCCCCTGTTCCTGATTTACATATAAATCAGTGTTTCCCTCTTGCACTGCGCAGAAACCTAAAGTCTTTATTATTTCATTTGCCAAATCACAAGCGCGCAGCTGTTTATAATTTTTCCCAGTGACCATATACCAAAGTGTTAGGATTTCACTCAAATGAGGGCTATTCAGTTTCCAAAAATCAAACAAGCTAATGAAACTCGGTGTCTCTTGCTTAGTGCAAACATTAAGAAACTCTAAAATCTTTCGTTTTACTTCATTTTGCAACGGTAACTCGTAAATCACATTCTGAGCTCCGTCGTTCTCCGTGTTATCAGTTAAGGAATGCACTTTGACTGCCAAAAAACCTGGCTCACACGGAGGCTCAGAGTAGCTCACAGCTGTCTTAACCCCCTCATTACTGGAATGGGAAAAGACAGATTCTTCTAAAACAGCTGTTTTATAACTTTCAGCATTATCTTGCATTAATGTATTCTGGCGAATTTGCTCACGTAAATTCTTATTTTCATGTTCTAACTGCCTACATTTCTCCTGCATTTTTCTGTAAGCAGATAAAAGTATCCAAACCCTTCTGTCAAAAACAAAAGGATCATCATTGCTTCCAAAAGGCACATTTTCTAAATATGCTTCATCACAACAAGAAAACATGTTTCTCACAGCACCATCAGGCAGTTTAACTACACATGCATTTTCAAACATGGTCTGCCGTGCTTCTGTAATTCTCCAAACAACAAAAAACAATTACACTTTTAAATTGTGCACGTAGAAATCTATAATTCGGCCCTACCCCACTTTTGGTACCAAAATGTTCTGCCTTCCTACTTATCTCGTATCAGAGCTTACAGAACATCTCTGGAATGCACTTCTGAGTTCAAAGAAGACCTTTATTGTTGTTAATTCTTCCCCACCCACAAGTTCTTGAGAGACAAATTATTAGATTTCAAGCACAAAAGTAGTCGCAGCAAGAAAACAAAATATATCACAGTACTTCTCAGTTGCAATGTACACAGCAGGTTATATATATAAGATATTCAATGCAAAGCAAAATAATTAAATTGCATCACCGTTTGAGCAAGGCGGCAGGGCCTAACTCAGCTTAACCTAAATATCAAATGTAATGTCTAATGTCATGTCAAAGCCAATAGGCAGCTGAGCTGAATACAAAATGTAATGTCTAATATCATGTCAAAGCCAATAGGCAGCTAAACTGAATACTGCATGTCAAAGCCAATAGGCAGAATACAGAATGTAATGGCTAATGCAATGTCAAAGCCAATAGGCGGCTAAACTGAATACAGAAAGTAATGGCTAATGCCATGTCAAAGCCAATAGGCGGCTAAACTGAATACAAAATGTAATGGCTAATGCCATGTCAAAGCCAATAGGCGGCTAGGCTGAACAAAACATATAGGGGGTCATTCTGACCCTGGCGGTCATTGACCGCCAGGGCCAACGACCACGGAAGCACCGCCAACAGGCTGGCGGTGCTTCCTGGCCAATTCTGACTGCGGCGGTAAAGCCGCGGTCAGAAAAGGGAAACTGGCGGTTTCCCGCCGGTTTTCCCCTGGCCAAAGGAATCCTCCATGGCGGCGCTGCAAGCAGCGCCGCCATGGGGATGCCGACCCCCTTCCCGCCAGCCTGTTCCTGGCGGTTTACACCGCCAGGAAGAGGCTGGCGGGTACGGGTGTCGTGGGGCCCCTGGGGGCCCCTGCACTGCCCATGCCACTGGCATGGGCTGTGCAGGGGCCCCCTAACAGGGCCCCAGCAAGATTTTCAGTGTCTGCTTGGCAGACACAGAAAATCGCGACGGGTGCCACTGCACCCGTCGCACCTCAGCAAATCTGCCGGCTCCATTCGGAGCCGGCTTCATCTTTGCTGGGGCTTTCCCGCTGGGCCGGCGGGCGATCTTTTGCAGATCGCCCGCCGGCCCAGCGGGAAAGTCGGAATGCCCCCCGCGGTCATCTGACCGCGAGGCGGTGTTTGGGCGGTTTCTGCCCGGCGGGCGGCGCCCGGTGGGCGGCGCCCGCCGCCCGCCAGGTTCGGAATGACCCCCATAATGTGCTACTGGTGAACATTGAGCAACTAATATGCCCAGTGGTGAAACACAAAGTCATTGGTCAAACACAATTAATAGCATCACACTGCCCTACACCAATGTGAAATGGCAGGAATTCACCGTATTTGTGCATCATGGTGCATTTCTGTCCTTCCCCCCTGCACTGGAACTGAATTGGCAGCCAACCGCCTACACAGACACTCTTGCACCATGGTGCAAGGGTGTTCGCATTGCATGCAGGATTGTTTTTGTGCTGGAAGGAGCAATAATCCCAGAGGAAAAAACGAGGATAAATGAAAATCGTTCTCCTTGTTACGCTTGCTCTGCGGAGGCATAAGGTTTTTGTGCTGTCCCAGGTCTACGTGATTAAGTACATCTGGGGCATAATCAAAATCCATGGGTGTTGCATGGGAAACCCCACCACAATGCCCATGGAACCCCTCACTGGCGCAGAGTAAGGCAAAGCAGTGACTTGCGCTACTTTGTCTTACTCCATATCTATGAGGCCATTCAGAGCCACGCAAAGTGAATTGCGTGGCCTCATAGATATGGTTGAGAGGCTTACGCCACTGGAGCATCAAAAAAGTCTCTTGTAAATATGCCCCTATATATTTTGAGAAAAATATTTGAGCACCCCAAACTTTCTCTATGACTTTAATGTACATTGATTGTGCATACCTGACAATAGCGGATTTCAACTGCAATGTAATAGCATCAGGCTCCAATAAAATGCAATAAATTACAAGGTACCCACCGGAAAATACAAATAAAACTCAAAATAAAATGCAAATAACATTTCTCTAAAATAAAGCACATCCTGAATTATGTACAATTCTGAAGAGTATTTACATTCAGAATGTACCTTTCATTGGAGTAGTTGCTTATTTATTAATACAATTACTACTTTTCACTCAGTCCGAGTAACATAGACACACAAGTTGAAATGCAGTTGTTTTTCCTGCACGATCTGTCATACTAATGTACTTTAGAACCTCAAGAAAAGTAGCATGCGTAATCAATCCATGACCAGCTGCCGATCAATTTCTAATGTGCAATGGCTCCTCCCTCTGATAGCCACTAAGACTGCCAATCAATCACCAACTTCAAAAGGGCCATAGTCATCCTCTCAAGCAACTATAAATCAGAAACAAATGGCCCAGTTTATTGGTGGATTTTATTTGTGATCTGCTGTACAATTTGCGTGTATTTAGAGAAAACCAACACTAGTCTGTTGCAGATCTTTTTGTGATAAGGAGGTATTTGTCCATAATTTGACCAGTGTAAATATGTACCTGTTAGAAATGGGGTCTTTGGTTGACAGTCAGGTTACCCCCTGTTCAAGCAAGGACCCTCACTCTAGTCAGGGTAAAAGAGAATCACCCTCAGCTAACCCCTGCTTACCAACTTGGAAGCTTGTCAGAGCAGTAGGCTTAATCTCAGAGTTCTAGGTGTAAAGTATTTGTACCAACACACACAGTAACGCAATGAAAACACTACAAAATGACACAACACAGGTTTAGAAAAAATAGGACATATTTATCTAAACAAAACAAGACCAAAACGACAAAAATCCGACATACACAAGTCGAGTTATGAATTTTTAAAGATTAAATTCAAAAACAGGGCTTAGAAACAAAAAGGCTTCGATGAGGTGTTAACATGGCGTCGTGACGGAGTCATTCCCAACAAGCCGACACCAACGGCGCCAGACACGGAGTCGCGTAGACCCCCAAGTACAGTACCTTTGGTGAAGAGTGAAAACAAGTCGATGCGCGAAGTTGGGGATCGCGGCGTAGGTGTGAAATGTTGAATCCGCGCACTTCGAGCGGCGTCGGTCACGACGTGGTGCGGCGACTTCCACGGAGTCGCGGACTTCAGCGGGGCTGCAGCGGCGTCGGGCCTGCGAAGTGCGTTGCGTTCCAGCGAAGGTCACGGCGTCGGGTGCAGGCGGCGTCACCGAATTCAGCAGCGGCGTCGGTCCGAAGTCGATTTCCTTGGATTTCCACCAGCTTTCCTTTCAAGGGCCCAGGGACTGGATAGGGCACCACTTGTCAGAGCATGAATCTCTCCAGAGACTCCTGGTGCTGGCAGAGAGAAGTCTTTGCTGTCCCTGAGACTTCAAACAACAGGAGGCAAGCTCTAAATCAAGCCCTTGGAGATTTCTTCACAAGATGGAAGGCACACAAAGTCCAGTCTTTGCCCTCTTACTCTGGCAGAAGCAGCAACTGTAGGATAGCTCCACAAAGCACAGTCACAGGCAGGGCAGCACTTCTCCTCAGCTTTTCAGCTCTTCTCCAGGCAGAGGTTCCTCTTGTTTCCAGAAGCGTTCTGAAGTCTGTGGTTTTGGTGGCCCTTCTTATACCCAGTTTCTCCTTTGAAGTAGGCCTACTTCAAAGTAAAGTCTCTTTGGAATGTGAAATCCTGCCTTGCCCAGGCCAGGCCCCAGACACTCACCAGGGGGTTGGAGAATGCATTGTGTGAGGGCAGGCACAGCCCTTTCAGGTGCGAGTGACCACTCCTCCCCTCCCTCCTAGCACAGATGGCTCATTAGGATATGCAGGCTACACCCCAGCTCCCTTTGTGTCACTGTTTAGTGTGAGGTGCAACCAGCCCAACTGTCAAACTGACCCAGACAGGGAATACACAAATAGGCAGAGTCACAGAAATGGTATAAGCAAGAAAATGCTCACTTTCTAAAAGTGGCATTTTCAAACGCACAATCTTAAAATCAACTTTACTAAAAGATGTATTTTTAAATTGTGAGCTCAGAGACCCCAAACTCCACATGTCCATCCGCTCCCAAAGGGAATCTACACTTTAATCAGATTTAAAGTTAGCCCCCATGTTAACCTATGAGAGGGACAGGCCTTGCAACAGTGAAAAACACATGACTATATGTCCTACCTTAACCATACACTGCACCCTGCCCTTGGGGCTACGTAGGGCCTACCTTAGGGGTGTCTGACATGTAAGAAAAGGGAAGGTTTAGACCTGGCAAGTCGGTACACTTGCCAAGTCGAATTTACAGGTAAAACTGTACACACAGACACTGCAATGGTAGGTCTGAGTCATGATTACAGAGCTACTTATTTGGGTGGCACAACCAGTGCTGCAGGTCCACTAGTAGCATTTGATTTACGGGCCCTGGCACCTCTAGTGCACTTTACTAGGGACTTACTAGTAAATCAAATATGCCAATCATGGATAAACCAATCACATACACATTTTCTAAAGGAGCACTTGCACTTTAGCACTGGTTAGCAGTGGTAAAGTGCCCAGAGTAACAAAAACAGCAAAATCAGAGTCCAGCACACATCAACAACCTGGGGAACAAAGGCAAAAAGTTAAGGGAGACCACGCCAAGAATGAAAAGTCTAACAGTACCCTTAATGTAATGTGGATTTTTTCTTCTGAATACACTGCAACACTAGCACGAGTATGACAGAATTTACTCTTGATCTGCTACTTTCTCTATTTCTGATTATATAGGGAACTGAATCTTTGAGGACTTCCCTATCCACAGTGGACTATTCCTTTGATCTGTCTAAGAAGTCACTGGTGGTCAATGAACATCCAATATGCTGCTGACCCTCTTCTTGAGCCTGAGAGCTTGTGCTTAATTTTAAGCAGTATGTAGCACTGATTGTGACTTCCATCAATTTAAACATCATCAGCTCATTTATCCTCGAGCATCACAAGTGTTTAACTATTGATCCACTTAAGGATTTGGTAACAGCAGAGTCCAGAATTTACATCTAAATAGCTTATGAATTCACCCTTGATTAGCTTAAGAATTTACAATAATCGGCTGTAGAATGTTATCTTCTTTTCACGTAATCAGTTAATAAGGCTAACCCTGATCAGCAACAGTATATCGCTTTCTCAAATCAAGGACTTAGCCCTGCATAGGTTCACAGTTTTTTAATGTGATCAATTGTTTATCCTCAATCATCTCAAGAATTCAGCCCCTGATGAACTTCAAAATTCTGCATTGATCTGTTCAGTGATGTGTCATGATTATCTGTGGCATTCATCACAATCAGCTCCATATTCACCGTCAATGAGATCCAGCGCTGCCTCCTAGCTGATGCAAATACCACCACATTATCTAGTTCATGTTCAACTGCAAAATTGTCTTTAATCCGGTGCACAACTAGGACCCATCATCCCTAACTTTCCCCTGAACAGCAGTAGATGTGACTCCATTTATAGGCTCTGCCTCGGGCATCCCAAAATTCTTCCCTTCTATGTTGCCCAAAAGGGAGACACTATCACTTGAATGAGACTCTTCAGACTGGAAACATCCACAAATTACCAAAATGTTGAGGGAAAAAAGCGCTTCTGGGCAGGAGATAGATTTTTTAATCCAGCAAACAGAGTCCAATCTGAGACAATAAAATGAGATTTTAATATTTAATGAAAGTTCCCTATCAGACGCCTCCAGCAGCAGCCAGATTGCCATTCTTGTCAAAGATAATTTAATTTTAGACTTATTTTAATGAACTGCGGTTTGTCCAGAGGGGCCGCTTGCCTACGCTCCTCTCCCACACATAAATCAGTAGGCAATGGATCTTGGAGTGAGAGCAGCAGCCTGGCAGACCCTCTCATGCGGTGCTATTAAGTTTGGCCCGGCCTGACCACAGTTAGCGCGCTGCTTCTTTAATGGGTTGGAGCTTGAAGCGGAGCGCGCGGATGGATCTTCACGTGCGAGCCGTGAGGGATTCTGTGAACGCGACCTTCGCTCCTGTTCCTATCCCCCTTCTAGGAGCCAGAGGGAAAGTGTGGATCTTCCTTTCTCTTCAGCCGCGACTTAATTACTGATTTCCATTTTTTCTATACTTGTTTTTATAGCAGAGAAAAGTCCTTAAAGATCCTCTGAATCATGTAGAGCAGAAATCGGAAAATGTGCTCTTTAGATAAAATAGAAAAATCCGGAATAGAGCGCCATGGTTAGAGCAAGGGTTCAGTTGAGAAAACAACCAGCATTCAGGGCACCTTTACAATCGCCATAAACCATGTATAGAAAGATGGTAGCATCATGGCCACATCTGCCTCTGAGGCTGCTGACAGCTCGCAACAGCGGCGCAACGGACGGAAAATGAGCTTCGCATCAGCACACGAAGATCAGATCGTGTCTATATATGAACTCAGTCTTCATGGCCCGGTCCACAACTCGTGAAGGCTCTGCTGTGGCAGTGAATATTGATCCCATGCGGCTGAGTGATCGTGTACAAAAAAGACATTTGTTTTGAAACCAGTCCGACGGGTATTGGCGTTCACGATATCCCACAGTAAAAAGACATTTCGATGGCGGCCGCTGGTTTGTGACTCATCCTCGTGGTCACTTCATTAAATGACGCTCTGCTCGTGTCCGGGGGGATTCGCTTACCTTGCATAACATGTATAAATAGACGGGATTAAAAATGCAATATGCTGTGAAAACACGAGGAAGGAAATAACACACAGAAACGAGCACTGGCAGTGCCAAATTATTTAGCTTCAGTATTGTTCGTGCTGAATGAAGTGAGGGAGCTGTTTGCAGCAGCTGCCCCATTCTTCTCCATGACGCTGCCCTCGTCTAACACCCCAATACTTTTGACGGTGGCCTAACTATATGGCCCATAACAAAAGGAGCGACTAGGCCAACTGCGATGCTCGTGAGCAGAATCTCAGTGAAATGCTAATCGTGAGACACACCACACAACAGGAGACCCCTTAAGCAAGGGGACCCTCCACCTATTGATCCCGTATTAAATAATGTGCTGAATGATCTTTATTTATGAGCCACTTTGTGTGTGCATGCTCCACTTCCCATTGACAATACAGAATCGTTTAACTTCCCTGTGAATGTTTGTGAAGAAGAAACCTGCCAGCAACGACAAATTGAAGTGTGTTATATGGCATTGTGTTTCTCATGCCTGGCTTGGATCTGCAATTTACAAAGAGGATCCAACCTCTCATCTGTTAATGCGACAGGAAGCCCGAAAAGACACAGCCAGTCTTGTGGCTGTATGTGGAAGAATGTATTCCATCTGGCTGGGAGTGGGTTGCTAGCCCAACTGTCACCAACAATTCTTTCTAGCCTTTTGAAGACTTTTAGCATCTAACTATGGTAATTCTTGGGCGAGAGATTTGAGCTGAATGTATCACGTAGGCAGTGTTTAATTTGTGCTTGTCGTTTCCAGGGCGGATCACTAGCACTTATTTTTTAGGGCCGGCACTTATTTTTCTGCCTCAAGCATTTACAGACAGAAAAAGACACATGTGGGAAAGACGGAGGAAGAGAAAAACAAAAAGGTGTCACAATAGGAGAAAGCAGAAAGCTGCAAGAGTGAGCTGAAGGGGCAGGGAGTGTCTTTAAATGGATCGAAGAGGCCCGACATGGCTTCAGGATTACGCTGCCTCAGTATTCCGTGTTCGCACATTTACTTGCAGCAGCCGCATGTTTAAGAGAAGGGTTTTGGGCAGCGGGATGTTTTTATGTACAAATTAAGCACTGCATGTAGGTCGAGAAGCGGTATGATGTTATGCCTATGCCTAGGGTGACCAGGCGTCCCGAATTTCCCCTAACAGTCCCGGTTTTCAGAGGACTGTCCCAGTGTCCCAACGCTTTTGCTCATTTTACATAAATGTCCCTGTTTTTGGAGCCAGGTCAGGTCAACCTGCAAATGCTTTTGTTAATTTGAAATAAATGTCCAGGTTTGTGGGACGACTGTCAGGTCAACCTGAGAATCAGATGTGCACCTCTAGAGTCTTAAATACTTCTGCTGCTTGCTCTTGTGTGTGTGTGTGTGTGTTTATATGTTCGATGGCATGTGAAGCTTCAGATACACATGCTGTGCATATGGATTCTGACATCTAGTGTTGGGCTCGGAGTGTTACAAGTTGTTTTTCTTCGATGAAGTCTTTTCAAGTCACGAGATCGAGTGACTCCTCCTCTTTGGGTCCATTGCACATGGGCATCGACTCCATTGTTAGATTGTTTTCTTTCCGCTGTTAGGTCCGGACGTGTTTCCTTGTAACTCTGAGATTTCGATTCGGAAAACTTTAAAAGCTTTCATTTCGACGGTATTTTATTGATCGGGTTAATAATCTTCCATCGACACAGCAGAACCGTCGGGAAACAACTTTGTTCGCCCTTCGGGGTGCGCGTGCCCAACTCGCACCTACTCGGGCAGACCGCATAGAGAGCCTCATGGATCGGACTCCATTCCGATTCTGCCCTCGGTGCCACGCGCAGTACCCTTACACAGACTTTCATCTGCTTTGCAACCTCTGCCTTTCTCCAGACCATTGGGAGGAAAATTGTGAGGCCTGTCGATCCTTCCGATCGAAAAGACTTTAAGAGACAGAAGAACAAGAAGACTCGAAATGGCATCGAAGAGCGGGGAACATTTAGACGTAGAAGAGGAAGAATTACTGCAGACAGCAGTCTCAGTCCAAGATTTGGAGTCGGAGCAGGAATCGGAGGAAGACAGACCCGTCACAGCTGGACAACATGTGAGCACGTCTGCCCCTGCACCCTCACAAAAGAAAAAACAAAAGGCCTTGGGTACGCCACTGCCGGAAGGCCATGGCTCGGCCCGAAAAAAGACTGTTGTGACCGACCACCCAGTTCGGCACGGAAAAAGGCCACTCCTCCGAAAACCTTAGAAACAACAAAAAGCTCCGTCTCAGACTCCGGTAAACACCAATTTTTGGTCGAAAATAAGAAAACCTGTTTCGGAGCCGAAACCTTCCTCGTCCTCATATTTTTCGATCCCGAAAAAACACACTTCGGAGCCGAAAAAACCAACATATACAGAGGAATATGGACTTTCGAGAAGACTCAAAGAAAGCCACAAAACCTCTGAAGAGGAGTCAGAGGTCGAACCAATACTGCAAATTATGAATGAAAGGCAATCCAGGATCCACATCCATAAAGAAACAGGGAAAATTCTCACTGCACCTCCTTTAAAGACAAAGAGGAAGCTAGTATTTCAGGAGGAACTGGGCACTATGCAGCCTCCAGCTAAAGTGCCAAAACAGAAGGAGAAAGCACCACCTCCTCAGTCTTCTCCTCCTCATTCTCCTCCTCATTCTCCTCACTTACCTACCTCTCCTCCCACAGGACCTACACCAATGTATTTGCCCACTCATTCATATGATTCACACCAGAACACTGTTGATCCATGAGATCTTTATGACCCTGATCCCACCCCGAGCAATGATCCAGACAGCTACCCCTCTAAACCATCATCACATGAGGATAGTACTGTATATAACAAGGTCATAGCTAGGGCTGCAGCCTATCATTGGGTTACCATGCATACAGAACCACTAGAAGAGGATTTTTTATTCAACACATTATCCTCAACTCATTCTAGGTACCGATTCCTCCCAATGCTCCCAGGCATGGTAAAACATGCTGTTAGAAATGGGGTCTTTGATTGGCAGTCAGGTTACCCCCTGTTCAAGCAAGGACCCTCACTCTAGTCAGGGTAAGTCACACTCAATCCAAATTATCCTGTGCCCACCCTCTGGTAGCTTGGCACTGAGCAGTCAGGCTTAACTTAGAAGGCAATGTATAAAGTATTTGTGCAATAAATCATACAATAACACCATATACCACCACAAAAATACACCACACAGTGTTTAGAAAAATATATAATATTTATCTGGATATTTGCAGGTCAAATCGATCAAAGATGCAATAAGAAAATGTAAAGATATCACTGAAAAGTGATATAAAGTCTCCTAAGTCTTTTAAAAGCAAACAAAGTCTCTTTCAAGCACAAATTACCTGGTTTGAGTGAAAAATCTCCACAAAGGGCCACAGAGGAGGAGAAGCGTGGAAACAAAGGGGTGTGCGTCGATTTCTCGGGCCGCACATGGTCGATGCGTTGTTTAGTTTCCATGCAGGGACGGCTGGGAGTCGATTTCCGGCGCTCGGTCATGGATCCTCCTCGGGTTGCGGGGTTTTCAGATGCCCCGGGGTCTGTGCATGGAATCCTGAGCTTGTTGGCAAGCTCTGCGTCGTTCCGGTGGGCAGCGCAGGGAAATTTCTCCCTCACGGCAGGTGCTGCGTTGATTTCCCCTCTGGAAGTCGGGCGTCGTCGTCCCAGGTCGGCTGTGCGTCGATCTGGTGGGCAGTGAGTCAAAGTTCTGGTTGCACCGCAGGCGCCGCGTCAATCTTTTCTTTGCAAAGTCAAGGGGCGGTGTCCCGGTTCGGCGTGCGGTGAATTTTTCACAGCGGAACAGGCTGTGCGTCGTTTTTAGCAAGCTGTGTGTTGAATTTTCGCCGCACAAGGAGTCCAGTTGCAAGAGAGAAGTCTTTTTGGTCCTGAGACTTCAACACAGCCAGGGAGCAGCAAGCCAGCAGGTCAACAGAAAGGCAGCAGTCCTTCACGGAAAGCAGTCAGGTGAGTCCTTTGGGCAGCCAGGCAGTTCTTCTTGGCAGGATGCAGGTTCTGGTTACAAGTTTCTTCTCCAGGAAGTGTCTGAGGTGGTAAGGCAGAGGCCATGTTTTATACCCAAATGTGCCTTTGAAATGGGGGAGACTTCAAAGAGTGGCTTAGAAGTGCACCAGGTCCCCTTTCAGTTCAATTCTGTCTGCCAGGGTCCCAGTAGGGGGTGTGGCAGTCCTTTGTGTGAGAGCAGGCCCTCCACCCTCCCAGCCCAGGAAGACCCATTCAAAATGCAGATGTATGCAAGTGAGGCTGAGTACCCTGTGTTTGGGGTGTGTCTGAGTGAATGCACAAGGAGCTGTCAACTAAACCCAGCCAGACGTGGATTGTAAGGCACAGAAAGATTTAAGTGCAGAAAAATCCTCGCTTTCTAAAAGTGGCATTTCTAAAATAGTAATATTAAATCCAACTTCACCAGTCAGCAGGATTTTGTATTACCATTCTGGCCATACTAAATATGACCTTCCTACTTCTTTCAGATCAGCAGCTACCACTTCAATAATGTATGAGGGCAGCCCCAATGTTAGCCTATGAAGGGAGCAGGCCTCACAGTAGTGTAAAAACGAATTTAGGAGTTTTACACTACCAGGACATGTAAACTACACAGGTACATGTCCTGCTTTTTACCCACACAGCACCCTGCTCTAGGGGTTACCTAGGGCACACCTTAGGGGTGACTTATATGTAGAAAAAGGTGAGTTTTACGCTTGGCAAGTACTTTTAAATGCCAAGTCGAAGTGGCAGTGAAACTGCACACACAGGCCTTGCAATGGCAGGCCTGAGACAAGGTTAAGGGGCTACTTAAGTGGGTGGCACGACCAGTGCTGCAGGCCCACTAGTAGCATTTAATCTACAGGCCCTGGGCACATACAGTGCACATTACTAGGGACTTATAGGTAAATTAAATAGTCCAATTGGGTATGATCCAATGTTACCATGTTTAAAGGGAGAGAGCATATGCACTTTAGCAGTGGTAAAGTGTGTAGAGTCTAAAAACCAGCAAAAACAGTATCCAAAAAGTGGGGGGAGGCAGGCAAAAAGTTAGGGGTGACCACCCTAAGGCTGTCAGGTCTAACACATGCATATCAGATTTTTAAAGGACCAGTAAAGGCACGCATTATAACACCTAGAATAGAAAAGAAGTACAAACCTGCACCTTCTGACCCTGATTATGTCACCATCAGGTACCACCTGATTCTATTGTAGTGAGTGCTGCCAGGAAGAGGGCAAATAGTCAGTTCTCAGGAGATACACCCCTCCTGATAAAGAAAGCAGGAAATTCAATGCTGCGGGGAAAGGATTTACATCCCAAGCAGCAAACCAGTGAAGGATAGCGAACTCACAAGCGCTACTAACTTGTTATGATAGAGCCCATTGGGACAAGATGCAAGATATAATACAGTATCTCCCCAAAGAACACCAAAAAAAGGGCTCAACAAGTAGTGGAGGAAGGGCAAGCTATCTCAAACAACCAAACAAGGTCTGCCCTAGATGCAGCAGATACAGCTGCTAGGAGTGTCAACACAGCAGTCACTATACGTAGACATGCATGGCTCCGTTCTTCAGGATTTAAGCCAGAAATACAACAGGCTGTGTTAAACATGCCTTTCGATAAAAAACATCTTTTTGGGCTAGAGGTAGAGACAGTAATAGAGAAGCTACAAAAAGACTCAGACGCAGCAAAAGCAATGGGTGCACTCTATTCTACACCATATAGGGTGTAATTTCGTAAAACTCAATTTCGAGGTGGTTTCAGACTGCAAACCTCAGAGGCGTCAACATCTCTGACAAAACCAGTCTACCAAGCACAGTACCAATGTGGTAGTTTTAGATGCACATATAGAGGACAATACTTCAGAAATAGAGGAAAATTCCAGCCCTCTAAGCAGCCTGCAACACACCCAAAACAGTGACTTCTCTCACTCCCTTCCACTCCACACCTCTCCTGTGGGGGGATGATTACAACAGTTCCACACACATTGGCAAAATATTACCACAGACAACTGGGTGCTATCAATTATCCGCAATGGTTATTGCCTAGAGTGGATAAACACTCCTCCAAATATTCCACCAAGGTTTCACAAACTAATCACAGAACACACAATTCTGTTACAAGAAGAGGTCCAATCTCTACTACTCAAACAGGCCAATATTGGGCCTCAGACCCCTCAATCTTTACATCCTGTCAGAACATTTTCACATGGTAACTTTACAGGATGTCATCCCACTACTACAAAAACAAGATTTCATGACAGCCTTAGACCTCAAGGATGTGTATTTTCACATAGCCATCCATCCTGCCCACAGAAAATACCTCAGGTTTGTCATTCAGGGAAAACAATACCAATTCAAAGTGTTACCCTTCGGAATAACAACAGCGCCAAGAGTATTCACAAAGTGCTTGGCAATAGTGGCAACTTACCTAAGAAGACAACATATACATGTCTTTCCATATCTAGATGATTGGCTAATAAAATCAAGCAGTCGTACCCAATGCCAAGGTCATACACGTTATGTAATACAAACTTTACACACACTAGGTTTCTCAATATACTACCAAAAATCACACCTCAAACCAGCACAAATACAACCGTATTTATGTGCAGTACTAAATACTCAATGAGCTCTAGCATATCCAAACACACAAAGGATACAAGCTTTTCAAAACCTAATTCCCCAAATACACCCAAATCAACAATACACTGGAAGATTTGTCATGAAAATCCTAGGAATGATGGCATCTTACATTGCAATTATTCCACACGCAAGATTAAACATGCGGCCCTTACAACAGTGCCTTGCACTGCAATGGTCACAAGCACACAGTCAACTCCAAGATCTAGTGTTGATAGACCGCCAAACATATATGTCCCTTCAGTGGTGGAATTCTACCAATCTAAACAAAGGGCGGTCATTTCAGGACCCTGTGCCTCAGACCATAATTACAACAGATGCATCAAGGATTGGTTTGGGAGCTCACCTAAACAATCACAACATTCAAGGCCAATGGGATGTCAAACAGAAACAACTACATATAAACCACTTGGAGTTATTAGCTGTCTTTCTGGCACTCAAAGCTTTTCAACCTCTTCTCACACAGAAGAAATTTCTTATAAAAACAGACAACATGACAACCATGTAATATCTCAACAAACAGGGAGGGACACATTCATCCCAACTGTCCCTTCTAGCCCAAAAAATTTGGAAATGGGCAATCCACAACCAATTCATCTATTAGCACCGCACATCCCAGGGAAAGACAATCACTTGGCAGATATCCTAAGCTGAAATCACCAACAAACTCACGAATGGGAGATTCAGCCTCAAGTACTTCAACAGTACTTTCAAAAGTGGGGAACACCAAACATAGACCTGTGTGCAACAAGCGAAAACACAAAATGCCAAAACTTCGCATCCAGACACCCACATCCCCTATCCAAGGGCAATGCTCTATGGATCAATTGGTTAGGGATATTTGCGTACGCTTTTCCCCCTCTCCCACTCCTTCCATTTCAAGTCAACAAGTTGCGTTAAACCTCACTCAACATAATACTCATAGCACCAACATGGGCACGTCAGCCGTGGTACACAACATTACTAGGTCTGTCAGTAGTGCCATATTCCAAACTCCCATGCAGACCAGATCTGTTGACACAAAACAGAGGTCAGATCAGACATCCAAATCCCAAAGCACTCAATTTAGCAATTTGGCTCCTGAGGTCATAGAGTTTGGATATTTACAACTCCCATCAGAATGTATGGAAGTTATTAAACAAGCAAGAAAACCCACTACTAACCAGTGTTATGCAAACAAATGGAAAAGATTTATATATTACTGTCAATCTAAAAATATAGACCCTCTTACAGCATCAATACAATATATTGTATGTTATTTACTTAATTTACAAAAATCTAACTTAGCATTTTCTTCAATAAAAATACATCTTACTGCAATTTCTGCATATTTACGAAATATACAACATACCTCTTTATTTAGAGTTCCTGTCAATAAAACTTTCATAGAAGGATTAAAATGCATCATTCCACC
The DNA here is from genome assembly GCF_031143425.1 of Pleurodeles waltl. Classification (NCBI taxonomy): domain Eukaryota; kingdom Metazoa; phylum Chordata; class Amphibia; order Caudata; family Salamandridae; genus Pleurodeles; species Pleurodeles waltl. Next base: position 917,895,361 of record NC_090446.1, on the reverse strand, counting down.
TAGAATGCCACCAGTTCCATCGTGGAATCTAAATATAGTGCTTACAAGACTTATGGGTCCACCATTTGAGCTAATGCACTCATGTCAACTTCAATTTCTAACATGGAAAGTTGCCTTCCTAGTGCCAATTACGTATTTAAGAAGAGTAAATGAAATCCAAGCCTTTACTCTTGAAGAACCTTTCTTCCAAGTACACAAACATAAGGTTGTACTAAGAACAAATCCAAAGTTTTTACCAAAAGTTATATCGCCATTTCACATTAATCAAACAGTTGAACTGCCAGTCTTCTTCCCACATCCATATTCTGTGGCAGAAAGAGCTCTACATACACTAGACATCAAAACAGCTTTAATGTACTATATAGCCAGAACTAAACCATTTATAAAGACCAAACAACTATTTGTAGCTTTCCAAAAACCACATATAGGCAATCCTATATCAAAACAAGGTTTAGCAAGATGGATTGTAAACTGCATCCAAACATGCTATATCAAAGCAAAAAGACAGCTTTTAATTACTCCCAAAGCACATTCTACAGGAGAGAAAGGTACAACAATGGCTTTCTTATGGAATATACCAATTTCTGAAATATGTAAAGCAGCTACATTGTCAACACCACATGCATTCACTAAACACTACTGTGTAGAAGTATTATCACAACAACAAGCCACAGTAGGTTAAGCTGTCCTAAGAACGTTATTTCAAACAACTTCAACTCCAACAGGCTAACCACCGCTATTTTTTGAGAGGACAAACTGCCTTGTAGTCTATGCACTGCATGTGTATCTGCAGCTACACATGCCATAGAACGGAAAATGTCACTTACCCAGTGTACATCTGTTCGTGGCATGTTCTGCTGCAGATTCACATGCACCCTCCCTTCTCCCCCGAAGCCTGTAGTCATTTAAGTTATTACATCTGTATATACATTTACATTTGCATGGATATCTCTTACTTTATACCTATATTCTCTATCACTCCTTCCTTTACCCTCTGCGGGAAACAATCTAACAATGGAGTCGATGCCCATGCGCAATGGAACTGAAGAGGAGGAGTCACTCTATCTTGTGACTCGAAAATACTTCTTCGAAGAAAAACAACTTGTAACACTCTGAGCCGAACACTAGATGTCAAAATCTATATGCACAGCATGTGAATCTGCAGCAGAACATGCTACGAAGAGATGTACACTGGGTAAGTGACATTTTCCATATATACACACACACACACTCTTTTACAGGATAGGCCAGATATAAAAGTGAGACTAAAGGCTTTAGTCCTACTTTTCGGTCTAACCTGTCCCGGTTTTTCTTTTCAAAATCTGGCCACCCTACCTATGCCACTCTACTGCTTGCAGATGGATTTCTGAATGTGCTGCCCAAAATGAGACCCCAAGTTAGTCCAAGGCAACCAAAGAAGCCATGCATAGAGCCTTCAAGACACTAAGAGAATCCTACCAGGGAGGGTGACAAGCTACTGCCACAACAACAAAGTGCAGTCAAACTGTACCCCGAGGACAGTAGCATCTCTCTGGAAGGATAGCTGTCTCAGAATCTTTTAATACATATTTTATTAGTATGAGGAGCCCAATTTCACTATAATAGTACCACCTATCATTATTCCAGTACGGGCATTAACCCTCTCCAGCTTTGAGGCTGGGAATCAATAGAATAATCACGAGCCACTATAGGCGCAAACCCACCCTGATGTGCTGTGCAAAGTCCCAGCAACAAGTCATTCCTTGAACCTATTTCGGTTTTATAGGTACATTCTGGGTCAGCATTACAAACAAGCTAGTTAGACAGACTTACACTCCCCTCAAAACCAAGAGAGATTTCCTGGGGCACCTGGACAATTGTTCCTATTCAGCTATCATCTATGATCACAGAACTACAACAGCTCACTCTTTAAGTAGTTCCTTACCCTGTCAGGAAGTATGCAATCTCTCTCTCTGTTACAGAATTAAAATCAGAATTAAAATCAGATGTATCAAAAAATTTGGCCCTAACAGTACAGAAAGTTATTTATTCATTTATGGATTGTTCCACTAAAGACCTATTTATTGTTCAGCATTAAAATGACTTCAGAATCTTCCTTATTTATGGAGAGTACAGCAAGATACCTGTATATTGCTCAAACCTCTTCAATTTGTCTTGGCTGATACTAGACCTAATACCCAGCATCCTGAATGAACACCTATGGACCATCCCACCTTCAAGGGTGTTAGGTGGTCCCTACAACTTCACTAATGTAAGAAAAGGCCTGACATTGCAGCACAGTAGCACAGATCTGAGCACAACCAGAAAACATGCTATCACATTCCAATAATGGTCTGTCTAAACTTTAAAACACTCAATTTGGAAATGATAGCAGAAATGGAAATGAATATGCTAGGGGAAATGAATGCAGAATGTGATGCAATGAATGCGGATGTAGTGAAGCAATCATGTGGAATCAGACTGTTAAAAGTAACGGGGCTCATGGATAGAATAGTGGTTCAAAGAGGATTGATACCCTAAAGAGAGTCTGAGCTAGTGATGCAGATGCATCAGCACTAGATTCCCATTACAACTACATGAGTCATCCTTGCTTAGGGGTTGTGCTAGTTCATAGAAAATAAATGGAGACAGAGGGAGCCACGAAAACGGAGAGAAGGAAGCTTCAGAGAAATAATCTTACAAGGGAACAAATTGAGACGGAGAAAAATAGGATGCATCCCTATGCATCAAGGAAGATGGAATCATCAAGCCAGTATCAGAAAGCACCCACCTTGAGGTTGAGATCCAGAGAGGAGCAATGTATGCTTCCACACTTCAACAAATCAACTACCAACACATCACAGTTGCTGTATGCTGGTTGGCAGTGGAGATGGGGAAAGGAGAATTGGAGAGAAGGAAAACAGAGACACTTGAGATCACCACTCTGACTCATGAGTTCTGCTGACCAGGGCCTTCAAGTGGTCATAGTAATTATCTGAAAGAGATAAGTTTCTTTGTGGTGCATCTATTTCAAGACATATTTACAGTCAAGTATAACATTCAGATGATCTTTATATCACTGACTTTCTTGTCATATTGACAATCAGATACTTATGAAAACTGAATACAAGTAGCACTGTGATGTAGTTTACTTGCAAACTATTTTCTAACAAAAGTAACTTTATCAGATTTAGCATTCAACACGAAAACAAAAACAAAAACAATACAAGTGGAGATTATGATGTCAATAATTTCACTTGTTATGTTTTACTACTTTCTGTTTTTAATGCATTGCCTATATTCTGCTCCACATTGTGAAGCAAACTTAGAAAACATCAAGTCTGCTTGCTCCTATGACTGCCTACAGAATAAATGTTCTCACAAATTGTTGGACATGGCCTTTCTTAGGGGATTTCCTTGAAACTTTTTCCTCCGTTTGTTGTTGTTTTTGCTGACTTTTATTGCGTGGCCTTAGGACTCTGGGCAACTTCCCAATGTACTGCAGTGGGAAAGTGTGCTCACCCTTCCTACACATGTCAGGAAGGGGTGCTTACATGATTGGTTCAGGTGCTGTACCCAGGAGTGCCCTGTAAAAAGGTATACCACACACCCAGGAAGGGGACAGCCCTGGCTACTAGTGGGACATTTCACTGAGTGTGCCACCCATTAGAAGAGCCTGTCAAGCATGTATCCGGCCTGACAATGCAGACCTGTGTAGGGGCAGATGCGCTTGTGCTCAGGTTGGCATTTCTAACTCCATAGCCAATCATGAGTGGTCCCTTTGCTACCCCTTGAGCACCCTCTGAAGGGCAGAGCAGGTGGTAGACGAAAGGTTGGGCAGGTACATATGGGTATCCCATGCCCTTCTAGTGACGAACCCCCACATGGGATTTCCCTACCTACGATAGGGCCCTGTGCACTTACCCACTGTAAGTACAATGTGAAAGTGCATGCACCTTTCCTCCTTATGTTAGGAAGTGGCACTGGCTAGTGTGTGCGCGCATGTTCACCGATGGTTCAAATATGAGCCCAGTCTGTCATTGCAGGCCTGTGTGTGCGCCCTTCCACCTATGGCGTTTTTAAACATGAGTCCAGCCTGTCATAGCAGGCCTTTGTGTGCTCACTTGCACCTATGGTGTTCTTAAACACAAGTCCAGACTGTCACAGCATGACTGGGTGTGCCCACTAGCACTTATAGTGTTCTTAAACATGGTTCCAGCCAGCCATTGCAGGCGTGTATGTGCACAAAGGCACATATGCCAGGTAGTGAAGAATACCCATGTATGTTTTCACTACCTATGAGAGTTTCCCTGCCCATGGGTTAACATGGGGTAAGTTAACATTACTCCTAGCCGCAATGGTGGATTTCAGTGGCGCAGCCTTATAATCTTCCCTATCATTGGTTTTGTCCAGACAAACCCATTCCTTTAGAAATTCCACTTCTAGAAAGTGGGTAGTTCTATGTTCTAAAACGCTTTGTGTGTCTTTTAGTTTGACTCTAGTCAATACTGGAGACTGGGGGAGCACATCTGTGCATTCCCCAGTGACAGCTATAAACCTTGGGCATGCATCTGGAACGACAGACCTTTGCCGTTTGAAGGCCTGACTGGATAGATTGGAGGGAGAAGTGTTGACACTTGACCTCTCGGAGCCAGATCATGGCCACACAAGAGATTAAGATCTGCATTCCACAGTCCCATGGCAGATAGGACTGAAATTTAGGAACATCTGTGGTTCAAAGGGGAACCCTCTAAACCTCCCTGATCGTTAAAGGCACACTACAGTATAACTAAAAGTGGCACATACAGGAAAGTAGAGATATGCTTGCAGGGACGTAGGACTTGAGAGACTGGACTGCATGGTGCACACTGCCAGAAGAAACTGTTGCATGCGAGGAAGAATTACTGCCACTGGAAGGGACTGTGCACCCTTTCTGAATAGTGGCTGGCCCGGGCTGACTGCCTGCTGACTGGGCTTGTTAACTTGATCCCTGTTCTCTGGTGGTGATCTTGGGAACATCAAAGACCTCCAGCGAGGGACCTACACCTTCTACCTGTAAAACCTGGAGAGGGGTGCCCTCTGAAGTGCCCACATCGTCTGCTGGATCCCACCTGGTAGCGGCAGTGCGAGCGTGGGACCAAGTATTGTGCCTAGAGACTCCATTGCCTGGTGCGGAGCCCCAAAGGAACTCCACATTCAAGGTCTGTGGCCCTGCATCATGGGGCCTTGACATGCATAAGCGTCTTGTTGGTGGTGTGCTGATTAACCTTTTGCAGTACCCCACATGGCCCGCTTTGTCGATCGTGCCGCATTTCTTTCATGCAACATGCCAACTGCATGCTCATTGCATGCGGTGTCCGATTCACAGGTTGTGACCCTCTTAGGTGGGGGCATACCCATAGCAGTGCTGCTTTCTACGTCATGTGGCACTGCTGAACTTGCTCCTGTGTGTGTGATCGGAATTGTCTGGTGTGACTCAAGTCATCGCGCACCAGACGTTGTGCCTCATTTTTAGGGAGGTACGAAATTGATAACTCTTTGTTTGTGTGACCGGAGTTGTTTCGTGTGGCTCAAGTCATCGTGCATCAGGAATTGTGTCTCTTTTCCAGGGAGGTATGGAATTGGTAACTCTTCTTTTGTGCGACCGGACCTGTCTGGTGTGACTCAAGTCATCACGCACCAGACGTTGTGCTTCATTTCCCGGGAGGTACAGAATTGGTAACTCTTCATTTGTGTGACCGGAATTCTACGTCATGTGGCACTGCTGAACTTGCTCCTGTGTGTGTGATCGGAATTGTCTTGTGTGACTCAAGTCATCTAGCACCAGACGTTATGCCTCATTTCCAAGAAGGTGCTGAATTGCTGCTCTGTACTGTGTGTGATCAGAATTGTCTGGTGCAACTCCTACCATTGCAAACTTAATGTTGTGCCTCATTTCAAGGGAGGCATAGGGGAGCGAATTCATGTTCCAGAGTGCCCAGATCACCTAGGTGCAACTTTGTTCAACATATGTTCCACGCTGCACCTCCTCCTTCCGAGAGGCTCCCATGCTTCATCTCTAAACCATTGATTGCTCCTTTTGATGCCCCCAGGGTGGAAGACCAACTGCCATCTCCTCACCCAGCCCGTACAAATCCTTGTTACCAGGTTGTATTGACTGGTCGGGGTGGTGAGAGTAAGTGAGTGGGCCACAGAACGCTTCTGAGAGTGATCAAAAGCAGGTCCTACGATGCAGTCCCACGCCCTTGTGCCTTGCAGAACTAGGCAAGTGCCTGGCAGCATAGTGGGGTAATCTTTGATTAAACTTCCCAAGGGATGGCCAAACCTCCACTTGTCTACTTCTGCCTGAAACCACCTGTTAACTATTCCCCCACCTTTTTCCCTGGGACCCTGAATAAGTGGCTCCAACCTAGTTTTTGAGGGGGAAAGACCTCCTTCAACTCCAGTCCGTGGCGGGGGGAGTGGTGGTAGTCGGGTTGGCTGAAGGGTGGTGGAGGGTTTAGGCCATGGGGTCTGCGAGTACAATATCTACTAACCTGTAGATATCAGTTCGCTGCTTTAGAGTGCTGTTTATGCATGTGTGTATGAGTTTGTGCCTTACGAACCTGCGTGATATCCAAAGCACCGGGTATCGGTGCTGAGTGAGTTCGTGGGAGAGACTGCCTATGATTAACAACACTGCACATCGGTGTTGCCCTACACGTTGATTCTTGCTGAGAGTGTATTACGTTTGGCATTGGTTTTACCCGTGCGGCCCCGGCCCACATTGCTATTTAATAGTTTTAGAATTACCTATGTGTACACATTCCTGCTATTGTTGTGAATGGAGTACACCCTCTATGGAGGAATGAATTAGTAATTCACAGGTAGGTCTTGTGCTGACAACATTTTGCACTGCATGAGGGTGCTGGGGGTAAAATAGCATCTTTCCCAAAGTGCACAAATTACTAATGTCATTTTAACTCGATTGGGCCTTGTACTGCTATTTCCAAATGTGATTTATGTTCATGTTGTGTTGATTAATGTGTGTTGAATACAAACTTTATTTACATACACCTCGTGTGGAATCTCTTTTGTGATGCTCAGCGTATTTGCTGTGTGCTAGTGCTGCGCCAATACTTTACACATTGCCCCAGTGATAAGCCGGAATACTCGGTGCCAAACTACCAAAGGGTGAGAGCAGGCTATAACGTGAGTGTAATTACCCACCTCTGACAGTAGTGGTAGCCTCGCCTCAGCCTACCAGAGTGTGCTGCCTCCAACACAAATCAAATACATTAAATTAAAAGAGAAAGTTAAAAGTCTATAATCCACTGCACAGGTACCTCATTGTGAACCAAACGTCTTACTAACTGGAAACATTAGCTACACTTTGGAAATAATCTTTCTTCACTCTCTTGTCAATCTATTGTTGCTGAGATATGCTCAGAAGCAGTTAGACCAAATATCGGACTCCATCATGGGGGCATTAAAGATATGGGACCCTCTATTATTAGGATAAAGAGATTGTGTACTCTTTGTGCATCAGTTGAAGTTAAATTTCACAAATAATGCATGACACTCGCATTCCTCTGTTGAAACTCAAATCACAAAGACTCCCACTACTATTGGGCCACTGTTATTGCATGTCTAAATTCTGAGATCCGTAGTCATAATACACATCCCGAAAAATGTCTGACTACATTTCGGCAGGTCAAACTGGAATTTCATGTTATGTCCCATTTTTAGAGGACAAACTTTAAATGGGAGCTAATGATAGCCTCCAGTAAAAACGCTACAGTGCAAGTTTTTACCAGGTGTGGTAATCCATCATTCACTTTATTAGTAATCAGGATCAATGTCTGCAATCTTGCATTTGCAAACCATCTTCCTCCTTGCTACACCTGCAATAATTGTGGTATAAATTCTGTTAAGTATTCTCTGTGATCTGTGTTCGCCCATGAGCAAAAATCAGTACCAGTGGTCTAGATATCCATTCAGCGGGGGCATTCAGGGTTGGGGTAGAGGTTCGTCACCATCCAGAGGACTTTCCTATCCCAGAACGTCCCAAAAGATTGTACTTAGTCTCATATTGTGAAACATTTTTTGCTGCAGGAAAGCCGCAACAAACACATCTGAAGTCATTGAGTATTAAACTTATCATATTTTGTGCTTTTTAAGATTTACAAATAAATCACAAAAAGAGCGCAGTTCATATGAGACATAGGTCTTTTCAGCAATCCTGAAAATCCTCTACCTTTATGGGAAAAGTAAGCACAAAGGCGAATAACTACTACGCTATGATCGTGTTCGCCCATTCCAAAAAAAATCAACTCCAGGGTTCAAGATATCCGTACAGCTGGGGCACTTAGGGTTGGGGTACACAACTGTCACCATGCAGTGGACTTTTCCGTCCGAAAGCATTCTAATAAACTAGAGCTAAAGATTGCCATTAGCGTCCTACTGTGATAAAGTTTATGCTACAGGAAAGTCACAACAAATAAATGTGAAGTAATTGAATACATAACTTTTATATATAAATGCACAAGGAGTATTTTGCCAAATTAAGCACTCTTGTGTCAAAAAGTATCTTTAAATATACCCTTCACATTTTCTTCTGCTCTCTGCCAGTAGCATGTTCCATTATGTTTCGAGGATATACAGCGCACTGTCACCCAGAAGAAAATCCATTATGTGATTTGAATCACATAAAATGATGAATTAAATGTTATTCGAATCCAAAAGTGTCGTAAGGTAATGTACTTACCATACATGTAAGCTGTGTATTTTTAAAATAGGGATGGCTGCAGACGTCTGTGTTGTGTACACTGTCCTGCCATTTCTTTTATAATTCTCTTCAAATGTATTGATTATATCATTTTAGAAAACTGGTATTTTACAGCAGTTGTGTCAAGTCATTGTATGCTTTGTAAATGGGCTCTGCGATGTGTCATTAAAAATATCAATATTCGAAAAAAAGGAATGATGATGAAATCACGTCTTGTTGGTTGATCGGAGGGATCTACGTAAAGGACTTCCCAGATAAAAGAGAGAGGGCTTTGAGCACCTTTACTCAGTGATTGACAAGTCCTGGAATAACACAGCTGTGGTGTAAACTCTGTCGCATTGCATGATTTTCCCGATGCTCCTAAAATATTACTTATCAGGCATAAAAATACATTAGACTACGCGTTCGTTTGCAGCGTCTTCATCTCCGCTGATCGAACATATCAAGGGGAGTCTGTGGTAATGTGGCATCTGCATTTCTGCTCAACTCCAGAATAACAGTATTTTAACTTTACCAGCAAAAACACAGACTACAAAGAGACAATCAAATTCAAATTTATCTTAATAGCAAAGTGTGCGGTAGCAAAAAACAGTCATTAACACAAATAATAAAAATAATTATAATTATGATTATTATCAGACTTCTTGGTGTTATCCCTTTCTCTTTGCCCTAGGATTACCTTGCTGTTCGTTAAAGGTTTGGAGCCCTTTCCTTTAAATTCACATGTTCTGAACCTTCGTAGTTACTTATGGGCCTGCTCATTGTATGCCTCTTCGTGCTTGTTGTGTACCTGGCAGCGTGCTAAAATTGTGGTTTCCATTTGAACATCTTGCTGTGACTGACTCTTTGAGATTCCTTTGTCGTTACTTGCAGGGGCCTTTTCAAACATTACCCTTGAATCTTTGGTCTGTTAATGGCTATTTATACAAGTTGCTTGGCAGTCACTGCCCCTTCTGTGTGATATTTTCCTTGTGATTACTTGTGCGCTATCCCACTCCTTGACTGCCTGTGGAGGCATGCTCTGCAAAGCCATACTTTGTGACAGTCAATGTGAAAATCCACTGAGGCTGCCTATGGACGACTGCTGTGTAACTGGGTTTTTTGCCTATTAGATGATTGCTTGGGTAGCAGTGGTTTATAACTACCTATGGTGGCCAGCGCTGTGACCTCCTGTATACTATTTATAAGTGCCTGTGAATGCCTGCTCTGTAACTGATGCTGAATGCCTGCTGATGCAGACTGCTTGTCCAATGCTTTGCGAGTGCTTCTGGTTTGTGGCTGCTTGTTGAGGCCAGATCACAGCCTGCTTGGGCTTGTGTTCTAGCCCTCTGCTGAGACCCATCTGCTCTGCTGGAGGCCCTGGAGGCTGTGACTGGGTGTCTGAAATAACCTGCTCTGCATGTGGCTTGAGTGTCACTGTTGTTTCAAGGCCTTTCATGCGTCCACAATATATTCACGGGTGTTTGGAGACAATAGGTAGTACTGCCCAAGTTACTTTCCAGGGTAAGACACAGAACATGCAATTGCCAAGTCACAGCCCTCACAGCTTCTACTCCCCCTTCACAGACATTTGCCCAATTACTTGAAATACATTTTATATATAACCAACCCCTTCTTCTCTCACACAGGTCCAGCCGTGAATGTCAGCTGCAACATTTTCATCAACAGCTTCGGCTCCATTGCAGAAACCACTATGGTGAGTAGAGCCAATGTTGGTGTCAGATACAGGAACAAGCAAGAGACTTGGTCTTAATAGGACTCGATCCCAAAAAATTGTGTTGATCAACAATATTACCTTAGTATCTCCTCCTCTCCTTTGAATGTTCCTTTTTTTTAAGAGAGCTGTAAGACCAAAAAATAACTGTGTTCTACTCCATGTGTTTCATATTCCACATGTGGAGGAACATTAGGTCTGATTCTAGGGTGTGTGAAGCCTGGGTGTAGTTCTGCAGCAGGGTTGTTAAATTGACGTATTTTGAGTGCAAACTCTGCTGTGTGCCACTTTAGCCTTTATGATATTTATAGTTCAAGGGAAAGCACAACAGTCATGGGCAAAGGCCTTCAAGTTCTATACAATCTGAGAAAACGTTTAGTTGCTCAAAATTTGAGCTTTGAAAATCTTTGTTACCTTTGGTTAAACGCTGGTGTCAATGGCTTCAACATGTGAGTTATGATAGAAGGCACTGTTAGCTAGAGACACTACCAAAGTCTAAGCCTATTCAATCTCTGTCTACCAAGGAATGACCCTGCTCTCTAGCACAGGAATTTATAAAGACTCTTTAGCAACGTTTACTGCCTGAAGTACTGCTTAACAGAAGAAAAGCTATGTTGATAAAATCTTGAGTCTGCATGACGTGCATAAGCAAAAACCACTGAATGATCTGGAAAAAGCGCTTCTGTCTAAGGTGTAGGAATCAAATGGGTAACCTGAAGGCAAGCTCTGCTGTCTAATTTGCCATCTAGCAACACAGGTACAGCTTGTGGTATAGTGTAAAATTATGTAATCCTCTGGCCATTGGTTCACAGCATAGCATTACCAATAGAAAGAGGTATAACTAGTATGAGTGGATCCTTCATGTCTCCATGGATCACCCATTCCTGTCCTGGGCTTTGATTTCATTGATCATTGTTTTCAGGGGTGGTTTTTCAGTGGGTTTGTGGAAGCCAACTAAGACTCCAATTCCCATAAATCATTAGTTTTGTTAGACCTGGCAGCTCTTGGTGTGGTTTCCCTGTACTTTTTGCCACTGACCCCCTGTTTTAGGACCCTGTGATGTAATTTGTTTTTGCTGGTTTTGATACTCTGGGCACTTTACCACCGCTAACCAGTGCTAAAGTGCAAGTACTCTCTGTCTAAAGAGTATTGGTAATTGGTTTTCCATGACTGGCACATTTGATTTAATGGTAAGTCTCTAGTAAAGTTTACTATGGGTGCCCAGGGCTTGTACATTACATGCTACTAGTGTGCCTGAAACACTGATCGTGCCACTCATATGAGTAGCCCTGAAAACATGTCTTAGACCTTCCACTGCAGTGTCTGTGTGTGCAGTTTTGCACTGCCAATTCACCCTGGCAAGTGTACTCACTTGTCAGGCCCAATCCTTTCCTTTTACTACATGTAAGTCACCGCTAAGGTAGGCCCTCAGAAGCCCCAGGGGCAGGGTGCAGAGTATTTAAAAGCTAGAACATGTACTGGCATGTTTTACAGTTTTACATGTCCTGATAGTGAAATTCTACCAACTTCGATATTCACTATTGCAAGGCCTAGCCCTCTCACAGGTTAACATAGGAACTTCCTTTAAATATATTTTAAGTACAGTTTCCTTTGGGAGCAGATGGAGAAGTGGAGTTTGGGGTCTCTGAACTCACAATTTAAAAATACATCTGTTGGTAGAGTTGGTTTTTAGATTGTCTTTTTGAAAATGTCACTTTTAGAAAGTGGGCATTTTCTTGCTAAACCATTCAGTGCCTTTGCCTGCCTGTGAAATCCACGTCTGGGTCAGACTGACAGTTGGGCTGTTTGTGAATTCCCTGTAGACAGTGGCACAAAGGGAACTGAGGAATGTCCTGCATGTCCTGATGAGTTTCCTGGGCTAGAGGGGGGATGGAGGCGCTGACACTTACAACTGAAAGGGCTGTACCTGTCTTCACACAATGCAGACTCCAATCCCCTGGAGTTTGTCTGGGGCCAGGCATGGGTAAGGCAGGATCTTGTGAACAACATAGACTTTCCTTTGCAGTTGGCCTACTTCAAAGGCAGAAAGGAGTATAAGTAGACGACCCAAAACCCCAGACTTTAGATTACTTCTGGATCAAGAGGAACCTCTGCCAAGGAGAAGGGCGTGGTGCTTGAGGAGGACCTGCCACTCTGAAAAAACAATGCAGCACCTGTTCTTAACGCAGACTCTTCACACAGCGCGTAGGAAATTTCCAAACACCGATCCTGGCTGTCAAAATCTGCAATCATCACCCATGGACCTTAGGCTCCGAACCCGGAATCGAAGCACGGCCTCCCTTGCAAGTATAGAATCAACACACGGCCTCACTTGCGGGAAAGGAATTGACGCATCGGTTGTTTTTCTGATGCACCGTCGCCCTTGCGGCTTTATTTTTGATGCATACCAGGTACTTTGTGCTAAAACAACGCCTCAATTGATTTCTATGGAGTAAGACTCTTTTTCTTTAAAAATTCGTATCTTTGTTTGTATGCTGGATATTTGTCATTTTGGTCTTGTTTGATTTAGATAAATATTGGCTATTTTTCTTAACTGGTGTGGAGTACTTTTGTGGTGTTTTGACTGTGTTACTGTGTGTGTTTGTACCACATACTTTACACGTTGCCTCTAAGATAAGGGGGTGAGCAGGGGACATCTGAGCTGTGCATCTCCCTTACCCTGACTAGAGTGAGGGTCCCTACTTGGACAGGGTGTAAACTGACTACTCACTAAAGACCTCATCTCTAGCAGTTGTGTATTAAGCTTTACTACACTAAGTCTTGCCTTTCCTTGTTACAGCCCTAAAGGTAATGAGAGATTATTCAACCCCAGAGTCAGAACTCTATCACTTGCAACTGTTATACCTTTTAGATTTTTGACTACCTGCCTCAAAGGAAGGTACAATAGAAGAACAAAAAGGAGGAGGGATTAGCCTTCTCCTGTACTTCCCTAAAAGACCATTAGCGACCAAGAAGTCAAAGCCTGCCCGATATTGACAGAGGTGTGGGAGGCAAAGAGTACTGCGATGAGTAAAAGGAAGACCTATGTAAAGAGAGGACTGTAATTTGGGTGTTACAGCTTCACACCCTCTTCCTTGTCACAGTTCTGCAAGCATTGAGTAGATACTGATTAGCTGCAGCCATTGGTTGACTCAGCCTGACTCAGGCAGAGCAATGCTGCAAACAGGCATTGCTATTCGATTAAAAACAAATATATGTTCTTGTTTGGGAACGTCAAATTAACAACACGGGGAAACTTGGATATGACGTACACTCCTGCTGAAGTTGCAATCAAAGAAGCACTGCTAAATGGATATTCCATGTAACTAACTGTAGAGCAGATTTTCTATACAGATGCCCCTGAAGTACCAGAAGAAAAAAGCTTTACCCCTCCTGTTCGGTTGCAGTATTACTGCCATGATGGACGCCTGCTCAGTTTCTAGGTCCATGATAATCGCCTGACGCTCCCTCTTGTTCAAAGTCCCTATTGCCAGATTTTGATTCCCGTGGCTCCACCCAAACCTCACAAACAAAAAATCTAAGGGTCGAAAATCAGCTTTAGGTGACAAATAAATACATGCAGTCCTAAAAACATTTAAAAGATGCAGCACCCGCTACTCAGCCAAGGAAGGATTAAGGTGAAACATCAACAACAAAAAATCTCCTTTTGGAAATGACATCAATACGGACTTCAGGATGATGAAAGAAGAGGTTAACAGATGTTTACCACGAAGCAAGAAAATACTGACATTTTTAGGGGGAGAGTAAAGCCCTCAAATCATCAAAACAGCAAGCAGAGGCGATCATCACACTAAAGAGGTATTTCATGGACAGGAGATTTAGGACCCAGATTCACAATGGGATGTCAGTAGAAATAGAAGACAAATGCTAAGTTGGCATCAGAGACTGAATATGGGGTTCAAATACCAAGACTCTATGAAGGAGACAGGCAGCATTCCTCTGAAATGTCTGATTCCCACCCCCTAGCTCATGAACGCTACTGCAAACTAGGTTCTTGAGCTAGGCAATCACAGAACAAAATCCTCTGGAAGGAAGTCCATCTTCCATAGAGGACCATCCATTTCTAGGAATAGCATTCCCAGGTGTCTCACCAGAGTGCACATGGAATATTGGACGTCAGATAACTTAATAGCTGAGTCATCCATCCTAAATCACCATTTCTCATCCAGTCCGGCAGCTCAATTTCCAAACCAAGAAGTGCAGACCAGCTGGTACTGGGCAATATTAGTATTTTGCAAATATCAAACTCTTAAAATAACAAATATGAAAAATTCTAAAACAATCTTATAGAGTAACAAAAGTTTTTAAAAATTGCTCTGCTAAAGCTTGTGGGTTTCTAGTTGCTTGTGGTGTTGCTTCTCTTATGGGAAGCTATCATGCTGGTGAGTCTGATCAGGTGAGCATGCTATAGACTTCAAGTGGCAGGAGGTGGGGGTTCTAAAGAGAAGGAGTTGAGAATCATAGTGCTGCAAAATACAGCCTACTGCCTTGAATGAACATGGACAATACAGTGGTCACTTTTCAGAGTTGGACTGCAGGCAACCAGTAATTGATGCAGGATACAAGAGTTTGTAAGGTAGCAGGAGGGCAAAGAGAGAGATGTTAAACAGAAGTTGGTAGATGGCATCCCTCATTTAAAAAATAAATAACGAAAATAAGAAAAGACATTGAATTGATTGATCCATTTGTTTTTTTTAAATCGTTATTTTCCATTACAAAATGTACTTTTTTCAGAATATTTATTTTTATGTAGAGCTCATCAGTCAGAAATGGATCATCAGGGCTAACTGAAGCAGAATAGGAAACCTAGATTTCTTGCTCCAGTGGAAGACCATAAGAAAGCATCCAGTGCCCCTCCCTCCAGGCTTCGCAAAGAGCTCAAGCAATGAGAAACTCTGGAAATACACACAAACAAATCATTTTCTCATCATATAAAGAAGAGGGTATCTATTGTGCAAGTCTCTGAACGCCTTACTCCTGAAATAATGTTTCAGAAGCAGTGCATTGTTATGGATGGTGAACATTTCCAACCACAATGATTCAGTATGTTTTTTTCTCTGTGCAAACCACAAGGAAGAAAAGGAAATACCTGGACAAGACAATCGACCCACACCTTCCCTACTCCTGGAATGCATAATGCCCTCAGAGACAAAAGGCTAGACTGTGTCTAAAGAACTAGCTGGTGAGATCTGCCAAATGCTTGCAGCGAGTTCCCCATCAGTTGAAATACCCTTCGCCAATAGGTTCTCTGTTCATATAAGCATTGTTAGAAATGGGGTTTTTGGTTGGCAGTCAGGTTACCCTCTGTCCAAGCAAAAGCCCTCACTCTAGTCAGGGTAAGTCACACACTATCCAAGATTATCCTGTGCCCACCCTCTGGTAGCTTGGCACGAGCAGTCAGGCTTAACTTAGAAGGCAATGTGTAAAGCATTTGTGCAATAAATCATACAACACCATAGTATAACACCACAAAAATACACCACACAGTGTTTAGAAAAATATAGAATATTTATCTGGGTAATTGTAGGTCAAAACGATCAAAGTTGCAATACGAATTTGTAAAGATATCACTGAAAAGTGATATTAAGTGTCTTTAAGTCTTTAAAAAGCAATAAAGTGTCTTTCAAGCACAGAGTACCTGGTTTCTGGTGGGAAATCTCCTCAGAGGGCCACAGGAGAAGAGATGCGTGGAAAAAGGGGTGTGTGCGTCGATTTCCTCTCAGCACACACAGACTTGCAACGTTCTTTTCCACGCGGGGAAGTCGGGCGTCGTTTTCCGGCGCGCAGACAGTCTCTTTTTGTGGATCGCGGGGATTACCAGATGTCCCGGGTCTGTGCGTGGATTCTCCTGCTTAGTTTCCGGCTGCGCGTCGTTCTGCGGGGCTGCGCGTCGAAGTTTCGATCTCACGGTAGGCGTCGCGTCGATTTCTCCTTGGAAGTCGGGCGGCGTTGTCCTTGCGAGGCCGTGCGTCGAAATTTTGGTCTCACGGCAGGCGTCTCGTCGATTTCTCCTTGGAAGTCGGGCGGCGTGGTCCTTGCGAGGCCGTGCGTCAAAGTTTCGCACTCACGGTAGGCGTCGCGTCGATTTCTCCTGGAAAGTCGGGCGGCTTTGTCCTTGCGAGGTTGTGCGTCGAGGTCTCGATCGTCCCGAGGGCGTCGCGTCGATCAGCGTCGGTGTGCGGCGTTTTTCTCACCGCGAAACAAGCTGTGCGTCGAAATTTTCGGCGCACCGAGCGTCCAAGGGAAAGGAAGAAGTCTTTTTGGTCCTGAGACTTCAAGGAACAGGAGGCAAGCTCTATCCAAGCCCTTGGAGAGCACTTTCACAGCCAGACAAGAGTTCAGCAAGGCAGCAGGGCAACAGCAAGACAGCAGTCCTTTGTAGAAAGCAGACAGGTGAGTCCTTTGAGCAGCCAGGCAGTTCTTCTTGGCAGGATGTAGTTTCTGGTTCAGGTTTCTTCTCCAGCAAGTGTCTGATGAGGTAGGGCAGAGGCCCTGTTTTATACTAAGTTGTGCCTTTGAAGTGGGGGTGACTTCAAAGAGTGTCTAAGAAATGCACCAAGCCCCCTTTCAGTTCAATCCTGTCTGCCAGAGTCCCAGTAGGGGGTGTGGCAGTCCTTTGTGTGAGGGCAGGCCCTCCACCCTCCCAGCCCAGGAAGACCCATTCAAAATGCAGATGTATGCAAGTGAGGCTGAGTACCCTGTGTTTGGGGTGTGTCTGAGTGAATGCACAAGGAGCTGTCAACTAAACCTAGCCAGACGTGGATTGAAGGGCACAACAAGTTTTTAGTGCAAAGAAATGCTCACTTTCTAAAAGTGGCATTTCTAGAATAGTAATATTAAATCCGACTTCACCAGTCAGCAGGATTTTATATTACCATTCTGGCCATACTAAATATGACCTTCCTGCTCCTTTCAGATCAGTAGCTGCCACTTCAACAGTGTATGAGGGCAGCCCCAATGTTAGCCTATGAAGGGAGCAGGCCTCACAGTAGTGTAAAAACGAATTTAGGAGTTTTACACTACCAGGACATATAACTACACAGGTACATGTCCTGCCTTTTACCTACACAGCACCCTGCTCTAGGGGTTACCTAGGGCACACATTAGGATGACTTATATGTAGAAAAAAGGGGAGTTCTAGGCTTGGCAAGTACTTTTAAATGCCAAGTCGAAGTGGCAGTGAAACTGCACACACAGGCCTTGCAATGGCAGGCCTGAGACAAGGTTAAGGGGCTACTGAGGTGGGTGGCACAACCAGTTCTGCAGGCCCACTAGTAGCATTTAATCTACATGCCCTAGGCACATGTAGTGCACTCTACTAGGGACTTACAGGTAAATTAAATAGTCAATCATGGATAAACCAATCAATAGTACAATTTACACAGAGAGCATATGCACTTTAGCACTGGTTAGCAGTGGTAAAGTGCTCAGAGGTCAAAAGCCAACAACAACAGGTCAGAAAAAATAGGAGGAAGGAGGCAAAAAGTTTGGGGATGTCCCTGTCAAAAAGCCAGGTCCAACATGACCCCCTACCAGCCTAAAGCCAGGGGAGAACAATCACTATCCTGATGTACTTCCCTGTTTGAGGCGACAGAACAAGGACCCAGGCCCACAACAGCAGGGGCATGCTCCAGTTCTTCGCCTTCCTGACTCCAATTGGATCCCTCTGTCCATACTCTCAGGGCCCACTAAGCCCATCCAGGGGGAACCTTTCTCCTTTCCTGCGGATCCCATCTGTGCAGCACCTAACCTTACATTGCTCACAGATGTATCCCAGGAGCAGGATAGTACCACCAGGACCGACACCGTGGTGTTGCCCATTCTATCCCCGGGGTGTGACACTTGTCCCCTCCCCAGGGATAACTCTGTCCACCCGGACAGCAAGCCACTGTGGTTACTGACAGTTGTCAGGGATGAGAGCCAGGCCCCAGGCCTCTCAAAGCTCTCCCACCACTGTGGCTGTGGAGAGTGGGGGGCGGTAGCCCCAGGTGCTGGGCACCCTTTAACCACTCTCCCTTCCACCAGGTCAGGGATGACAGCCTGAACCTGGTCCTCCCCTCTGGGGCTCTGTACCCTCCCTCCTGGAGCGGTACCCCCAGAGTCCACCATGGTCAGGGTGCTTATAGAAGTCGCCCTGTACCATTCCTCCACCAGTGCAGGGCTGTTAACCTGCAACTGGCTCTCCAACCTGGGGTCTGTACCTTCAGGTTGGACTAGGGCCCGGGGTGAGGCTTCCCTCCCCCTGCCCTCCCTTCTGGGGTCCAGCACCCTCCAACTAGGAGTGGCCTCCTCAGAAGATAATAGGGTAGGGGCACTGTTATCAGTAGCCCCTCTCTCCAGGTCCGGGGGGACACCCTGAACCTGGTCTTCCAGCCCAGGGTCTGTACCCTCAGACTGGATCACTGCCTGGCAAACCAGGACTTTCTGGGAGGCACACCTACCCCCCACCAGGTCAGAGTTTAACCTCTGCACCTGACCATTCAACTCAGAGTCGCCACCCTGAAGTTGAACAATTGCCTGGCACGCCAGGACTTCCTGGAGGGCACACTGACCCTCCACCAGGTCAGAGTTTAACCTCTGCACCTGGCCATTCAACTCAGAGTCACCACCCTGAAGTTGAACAATTGCCTGGCACACCAGGACTTCCTGGAGGGCACACTGACCCTCCACCAGGTCAGAGTTTAACCTCTGAACTGGGCCATTCAACTCAGAGTCACCACCCTGAAGTTGAACAATTGCCTGGCGCACCAGGACTTTCTGGGAGGCACACCTACCTCCCACCAGGTCAGAGTTTAACCTCTGAGCCTGGTTCCCCAACCCAGGGTCACCACCCTGAGGTTGGGCAATTGCCTGGCACGCCAGGACTTTCTGGGGGGCACACCTACCCCCCACCATGTCAGGGTTTAACCTCTGAACCTGGTCATCCAACCCAGAGTCACCACCCTGAGGTTGGACAATTGCCTGGCACAGCAGGGCTTCTTGGGAGGCACACCTACCTCCCACCAGGTCAGAGTTTAACCTCTGAACCTGGTTATCGAACCCAGAGTCAGCACTCTGAGGTTGAACAATTGCCTGGCACGCCAGGACTTTCTGGAGGGCACACTGACCCTCCACCAGGTCAGAGTTTAACCTCTGAACTGGGCCATTCAACTCAGAGTTACCACCCTGAAGTTGAACAATCGCCTGGCACGCCAGGACTTCCTGGAGGGCACACTGACCCTCCACCAGGTCAGAGTTTAACCTCTGAACCTGGTTCTCCAACCTAGGGTCACCATCCTGAGGTTGGACAACTGCCTGGTACACCAGGGCTTTCTGGGGGGCACACCTACCCCCCACCAGGTCAGAGGTTAACCTCTGAACCTGGATATCCAACCCAGAGTCACCACCCTGAGGTTGAACCATTGCCTGGCAGGCCAGGACTTTCAGGGAGGCACACCTACCTCCCACCAGGTCAGAGTTTAACCTCTGAGCCTGGTTCTCCAACCCAGGGTCACCACCCTGAGGTTGAACCATTGCCTGGTATACCAGGACTTTCTGGGGGGCACACCTACCCCCCACCAGGTCAGAGTTTGACCTCTGAACCTGGTTAGCCAACCCAGAGTCACCACCCTGAGGTTGGGCAATTGCCTGGCACCCCAGGACTTTCTGGGAGGCACACCTACCTCCCACCAGGTCAGAGTTTAACCTCTGAACCTGGCCATCCAACCCAGAGTCGACACCCTGAGGTTGGACAACTGCCTGGCACGCCAGGACTTTCTGGGGGGCACTCTCACCCCCCACAAGGGACACGCCATCCCCAAGGGCCACACAAGAGTCTGGTTGGCGCAGGTCTCCCGACCTCTGCCCATCCGGCAGAGTCTGGGTTTCCCCCAAACCAGAAACGGTCTCACCTGGGTCATTCCTGGGGGGCTCTGCTCTCAGAGCTGACCCCTGACTTTCAAGATCCTCCACTGGGGTCTGCCACCCCCTCTCAACCCTATGTCTGGACTTCTGCACCCCCTCACTAGGAGTGGTACTGCCAGACACCAGAACTGTTGGGATGCTGTCTACAGTCATCCCCCCAAGTCCTTCTGACACTGCGGGGCTTCCCTCAAAAGGTGGCCCTACGGTACAGGTTAGGCTCTGAGACCTACCTGGGACACTACAATCCTCTCCCACCTTACTTGGTCGGGAACCACCTAGACCACTCCCTTCCGGAGCACCCCCAAATGCCTCTTCAGACTCTCTGGTACTCACCCAAAAGTCTGCCTCCACTGTAAGTTCCCTGGGGTCAGAGAACTCACACTCCACCTGGTGTTGGCGTAGCTCTGGAAAATAAGGACCAGACATATGCTCTCCAGCAATTACATCACTCTGCCCTTCACATGTATTAACCACAGTACCCTTCACCCAACCACCCAGTAACTCAGCCTTGGAAAAGCACTCTATGTCACCCTCTTGAGACTGGTGAGACAGTATCTGCCTGTCCCTGACACTCAACCCATACTCTTCTGGGATGTCTCTACACTCTATATCCAGGACGTCCACCAGGGGGGAACCCTTTTCTCTGTCACTCTCTGCTAGAGTCAGTAAAGTGTCCCTCCCCCCAGTAGGAATATGACTCCCTGTGCCAGTTCCCCAATCCTTCTCAGGGACCCTGTGCATAACGGGAACTACCTCATACTCTTGAACCACCTGGGGTGTGTCAACTCCCTTCTTCAAGTTGGGCACCACATCTCTGGGCTTGTGCCCTTCTTCAGCAGTACTGGATGCAAGATTTTTGCTGCCACCATCTGAACTGGACTCAGTCCTTCCGGCCTCCAGTTTCAGCTCTTTACAGCTCAGCTCCTGAGCTGCAATCTTTTCTTCTTCCCGGGCTAAGAGACTTGTTGCCTCAGCCCTTTCAAGAAACTCATCTAGCTCTTCCATCCACCGTGCTTGAGCTATGAGCCATTCATCTCTCACTGGGTCTCTTTCCTCGTCTGAGTAGTCTTCCTCCTCATGTGAGCAGTCTTCCTCCTCATGTGAGTAGTCCTCCTCCTCATCTGAGGGGTACTTAGTCATTTGGTTTCTTGCTGCCTCTCTCTCTGCCCATCTTTCTTCCCCCCAGACTATGTAGGCATGTAGCAACTCCGCCTTAGTAGATCTCCTTGCTACAGGAAGGCCCCATTTTCTGCAAAGCCTCCTTAGGTCAGCCTTAGTGAGGTGGTCAGTACGAACAAAGAATGAGTAGGTAAGCAATCCCATTCTGATAGGATCTTACCAGCAGAAACCAAAATCCAAAGTCCAAAATATCAATAGTATATCCAGGAGGACATCAGAGAACCAAAAGCAAAAAAGATGAAAAATCAAGTTGACCTTCCACTGTGGGTAGGTAGTGAAATACTTAGCTACTGTATGTCACTGCACAAACACAAGTCCTCTCCTCACCGCTGATCACCAATGTTAGAAATGGGGTTTTTGGTTGGCAGTCAGGTTACCCTCTGTCCAAGCAAAAGCCCTCACTCTAGTCAGGGTAAGTCACACACTATCCAAGATTATCCTGTGCCCACCCTCTGGTAGCTTGGCACGAGCAGTCAGGCTTAACTTAGAAGGCAATGTGTAAAGCATTTGTGCAATAAATCATACAACACCATAGTATAACACCACAAAAATACACCACACAGTGTTTAGAAAAATATAGAATATTTATCTGGGTAATTGTAGGTCAAAACGATCAAAGTTGCAATACGAATTTGTAAAGATATCACTGAAAAGTGATATTAAGTGTCTTTAAGTCTTTAAAAAGCAATAAAGTGTCTTTCAAGCACAGAGTACCTGGTTTCTGGTGGGAAATCTCCTCAGAGGGCCACAGGAGAAGAGATGCGTGGAAAAAGGTGTGTGTGCGTCGATTTCCTCTCAGCACACACAGACTTGCGTCGTTCTTTTCCACGCGGGGAAGTCGGGCGTCGTTTTCCGGCGCGCAGACAGTCTCTTTTTGTGGATCGCGGGGATTACCAGATGTCCCGGGTCTGTGCGTGGATTCTCCTGCTTAGTTTCCGGCTGCGCGTCGTTCTGCGGGGCTGCGCGTCGAAGTTTCGATCTCACGGTAGGCGTCGCGTCGATTTCTCCTTGGAAGTCGGGCGGCGTTGTCCTTCCGAGGCCGTGCGTCGAAATTTTGGTCTCACGGCAGGCGTCGCGTCGATTTCTCCTTGGAAGTCGGGCGGCGTGGTCCTTGCGAGGCCGTGCGTCAAAGTTTCTCACTCACGGTAGGCGTCGCGTCGATTTCTCCTGGAAAGCCGGGCGGCTTTGTCCTTGCGAGGTTGTGCGTCGAGGTCTCGATCGTCCCGAGGGCGTCGCGTCGATCAGCGTCGGTGTGCGGCGTTTTTCTCGCCGCGAAACAAGCTGTGCGTCATAATTTTCGGCGCACGGAGCGTCCAAGGGAAAGGAAGAAGTCTTTTTGGTCCTGAGACTTCAAGGAACAGGAGGCAAGCTCTATCCAAGCCCTTGGAGAGCACTTTCACAGCCAGACAAGAGTTCAGCAAGGCAGCAGGGCAACAGCAAGACAGCAGTCCTTTGTAGAAAGCAGACAGGTGAGTCCTTTGAGCAGCCAGGCAGTTCTTCTTGGCAGGATGTAGTTTCTGGTTCAGGTTTCTTCTCCAGCAAGTGTCTGATGAGGTAGGGCAGAGGCCCTGTTTTATACTAAGTTGTGCCTTTGAAGTGGGGGTGACTTCAAAGAGTGTCTAAGAAATGCACCAAGCCCCCTTTCAGTTCAATCCTGTCTGCCAGAGTCCCAGTAGGGGGTGTGGCAGTCCTTTGTGTAAGGGCAGGCCCTCCACCCTCCCAGCCCAGGAAGACCCATTCAAAATGCAGATGTATGCAAGTGAGGCTGAGTACCCTGTGTTTGGGGTGTGTCTGAGTGAATGCACAAGGAGCTGTCAACTAAACCTAGCCAGACGTGGATTGAAGGGCACAACAAGTTTTTAGTGCAAAGAAATGCTCACTTTCTAAAAGTGGCATTTCTAGAATAGTAATATTAAATCCGACTTCACCAGTCAGCAGGATTTTATATTACCAGTCTGGCCATACTAAATATGACCTTCCTGCTCCTTTCAGATCAGTAGCTGCCACTTCAACAGTGTATGAGGGCAGCCCCAATGTTAGCCTATGAAGGGAGCAGGCCTCACAGTAGTGTAAAAACGAATTTAGGAGTTTTACACTACCAGGACATATAACTACACAGGTACATGTCCTGCCTTTTACCTACACAGCACCCTGCTCTAGGGGTTACCTAGGGCACACATTAGGGATGACTTATATGTAGAAAAAAGGGGAGTTCTAGGCTTGGCAAGTACTTTTAAATGCCAAGTCGAAGTGGCAGTGAAACTGCACACACAGGCCTTGCAATGGCAGGCCTGAGACAAGGTTAAGGGGCTACTGAGGTGGGTGGCACAACCAGTGCTGCAGGCCCACTAGTAGCATTTAATCTACATGCCCTAGGCACATGTAGTGCACTCTACTAGGGACTTACAGGTAAATTAAATAGTCAATCATGGATAAACCAATCAATAGTACAATTTACACAGAGAGCATATGCACTTTAGCACTGGTTAGCAGTGGTAAAGTGCTCAGAGGTCAAAAGCCAACAACAACAGGTCAGAAAAAATAGGAGGAAGGAGGCAAAAAGTTTGGGGATGTCCCTGTCAAAAAGCCAGGTCCAACAAGCATCACTTGATATTTCATTTCTGCAGCAAAAGAATTTAAGGTGAAAAAGATAGGGAAACTCTCCTTCCACTGCAGCATCTTTCTGTTTCTCTGATCATCCATAAACACAGAGCCAGAGTGGACCTCAGGAAGGCAATCTAAACATATGTTGTTGCATTTGTGATGAAGAATATTTCTCCAGAGACATGACGTGGTCAACTCTGGATAGGTTTGGCAGTTCGACCTACCACTAGAGTAATACCACCAGATGAGATGCCATCAGGATAAAGTGGTAGAAGCCCAGAAAATTTGGAGTTCACTGCCAGTGAACATGCAATAACAGAGGTCCTAAAAGAAACTTAGCCAGTTGAACCAAACACAGTTTTTTCACTGTTTCTTGTACTTGAAGATCAAAAGAACTGTCCACACTTCTAGATGCCGTCTTGGCACAGGAAAGCAAGTTCTGCCTACCGAGTACCAAACACAGTGTTAATGAGTTCCAGGCCTTGTCAGAGGACTATATGATATTTTGCAAGACTGATGATCCAGCCTTGAGACTGCATCATCGTGTACACCATAACTGTGTCATCTGGGTCATGCTGAGATGATAGGCACGCCAGTTATCTAGGGAAGGAATAATAAAAAGAACCTCTCAGACCAAGGACTGCCATTAGCCTGGACAAGGGTTTTTGGGTGAAGGGTTGATTTAATCCATATGGGAGACTTTGAACTGAAAATAGCAATCCCCCACCTCATGAGTGAGTGAACTAAGACAACTGGAATGTGGAAATATGCATGAAGGATGATAAAGGTAAGCATTGTCCTAGAGTCACAAGAGGTAGGGTGGCCTGGAGTACTTTCACGTTCATTGCAATGGTTCTGAGGAAGTAATTCATTCTTTTAGATCTGGAATGGAGCAAAATAGCCTTGAGGCACTTTGGAGTGAAACAGGACTGCACAAAACCATAAGACTTACTTCGCAGGAGAACTTGGAACAATTAAATATTTTAGGGGGCAATTTTATAACATGCTATCACAGAGCATGAGAGATTTCTAGTTTCCTGATTGTGAGAGTTTTTACACAACCTGAATTTAGGGAGACTGTCATGAACTTGGACGTGTCTCCCCTCTGTACCAGTTCCAGTACCCATCAACTTGAAATTTACTTTGTCCAAGTACAAAAAGAGCACTGAACTCATCCCGTCCTAACGTGCAAATTACTTCCAATCGCCAAAGAGAAGATGCATGCAGGACAGCCTGTACTTCTAGTCACCGAAAAGATGGAGCCACGCATGTCTCTGAGAAAGCGCCGGGTCCTCAAACACAGGGCAGTCTTGTTCAGTAGATGGTGGCCTTGATAAGTAGGTCATGGGTCCATGCGCAGAATTATAGCTACAGAGTAAAATCAGTAGTAACCAAGAGCATTTGTAAGGAAGGTAACTACCAGTTGCTTGTCCTCTGTTGCATTTGTGATTTGCCACTTTAACCACTAACCATACCCTGAAAAGAGATACACAGCAGAGATGCTGCTTGGGCGGCATCGCTATTGGCTGATGCCTTAACCCCACTGTGGAGGCTGCCACAAGGGCTAGAGATCCCAGCGTATCACAGAACGCCTGACAAGCACTGCACTTGTTTTTTTTTTATGAGGACCAAGATTTCCAACATTATGAGCACTTTTCCGCCACTGCCCACAATCGCCCTCGACATGAAAGGTTATATGCATCTAAAATAAAGCACACATTGAACCTGCAGTGGAATTATTAAGAGAAAGACAGAACTACTGAAAGCCGTGCAACAAATATATTTTAAAGAGAATATTGTCTACTTTTTGTCTGCCTACCACCATTTTCGTAGCTGCGCATCCAAAAAAAGAACTACACAAAGCTAGATCTACAGTGTGGAATCCAGGAACTGTTGATTTCTGTCATCCAAAGGATAGGGTTTCTCCTGGTTGTTAAATCTTACTATTTTCTGGTCACATGCCAGGATTTCATCTATCGTCTCCCTGCAGTGGTACTATCCGCCAATCCGATGTGCTGTAGAGACACAATGACAGGCATGGGAGTACATATCCTTGGCTGGAAGTAAAGTGAGGAAGAGGAGGGCATTCTCCCTATGTGCAAAGAATGCTTCGATTTGAGTCTGTGCTTTCTAGGACTGAGTGCCTGTAACGAGGAGGAAAATGCCATAGTATGGTCTGAGTTCACGTTGCCAAAATGAAAGACTCGTGAATCTGCGTTGGATGCAGAGACGTTTTAAGGTATTGGCAAAGTGGATAATTGCCCGGGGCCCTCACCTTCCAAGGAGGCCTCCTGGAAAAGTGAACTTTTCCTTCTGAGTATTTTGTATCCTAACCTTTAACATATAATTCAATATTATTAGGGAACATAGGGCTTGAATTAGAAAAATGGATAATAAAACTCAATCCTGTTCCAAACAGGCGCCTACAAAATATTTCTTGCCACTGGTGGGATACGCAGGACTAAAGCAAATTAAGCAAGAACTCTCCTTCTATAAATATATTGTTTTTGCTTGCGGCTATGGCACGGTGACCAGGTGTCTCGGATTTGCCGGACAGTCCTGGTTTTTCACCAGCTGTTTCAGCAGGTTTCGGGAAATTTAGCTCATGTCCTGGTTTTAGAGAGGCTCGACTAAAAATGGTGGGAGGTGCCTTTTTATGATTTCCAAAGCAGGGATGGTTAGCAGTTGTTGTAAGAAAGCAATTAAATTAACAAACATAATACTGGCTTTAAAAAGTCCACTGTATGTATGTTCTTAGTGCCTCTTCTGTAGGTCTACGCTGATGAGTGTGGTCATTCTGTGAGTTGGGTTTTATGTAAAATTGTAATCCAGCTATTTTTGTGAAAAGTCAAATTTTTTGTCTTTAAAATTCTGGTCACCCTAGGCTATGGGCCTAACTTCCCACTTTGTGAAACATTCAATCTAATACCGGAAAAAGCTAGAATAAAGGTACCCAAAGGACAATTGTGCCTCGGTTGACTGGGACCCACGTGAATGTCAGACACGCCAGCATGCATCAGCAGGGCTTATGATTCTAAATCTTCCCGCCCAGAGGAAACCTGCTCCTTCAAGCTACAAGTGCAAGAAGAATGGCATCTGCCAAACTCTAGAGCAGTGGTCTTCAAACTGGGGGGTGGGCCCCTCTAGGGGGGCCTCAAGTGATCCCAGGGGGGGCCCAGGCTCTGGCCAAAAGAAGCATTACACAGATAAACAGTGTTTTGTTTTAAGCAGAAACATGTTATTGCACTTTGAAGATGGTAACAGTACTTAACTGCAATATTTAAATACGTCTGGACATGTTTAAACATTACCATCTTTATGAAATAATTGTGAAAAATTCAGAAGGGGGGCCCAATGATTTTTATTTTTCAACTGGGGGGCGTGGCATAAAAAGTCTGGAGACCACTGCTCTAGAGGATAAAATAGTGAGAGAGAGAGAGGGGGGGTGGCATATTTTAGCCTCCATGTTAGGAGAGGAAATGTTCAAGTTGCAAGCAACAGAGGTTTGTCTCTGCCAGTAGATAGCACCGGATTACTGTTAGGGCTTTAGTGTGGACTGCGGTGGTAATGTGGGATCCCTGTTGACATGGGCCATTTGGTAGCAATGTGCAAGACTGCAGTTTACATGAGAAAGGAGGGGTGTGGGAAATACCACTTGATGCCTTATATGGGAACGAGGCTGCAAACCATCAGACTGCCCAATAAGGATGGACTAAACACACTGGGAAAACAAAACGGAGTAATTTATCACTCGTGAAAGACCACATTGAAGTCGGTCTTGTTTACAATGAGCAGCAGTACGCAGTAACTTGACATATTACGTGCAGGGGTAGCAAATGCATTCCAGAAATAAAAGGTGACTATCAAGCCCGCTGCACCATGTCGTGGGATAAAAATATTGAATTACCAAGCTGCGCTTGCACGCTCGAGAAGGGTGTGCCGTATGATGTATATGGCCAGGCAGCCTGTTTAATTCGGAAATCTCAGGACTGAACTGCGAAAGGATGGAGAACGGAATTGCTCTATCTCATACATAACTGATAATGATGGATAGCTGCGCTTTTCTCAGTTCCACAGGCTGGGGAGCGGGGGTAGAACAGAAGAGAAAGTCGAGGCAAAACAAAAAACGCGGGAGGGATTGCCAGAGATGAGGAAAGTAACGAAAGGGAGTCAAGAAAGTCAAAGCTCAAATAAAGCATGAAAGAAAAAGGTATGAAAATAATGAGAAGCTGTTTGAAAAAAAGAGAGTTGGGTGCCAGGCTCCCTCCTCCTCTTATAGGGGCGGTAGGGCAAAACGGAAGAGCGGGGATTTGGGAAAAAAGGGAAAAGCAAGTGATAATAGACAACAAAATCAATAAAAAGTGGTGTTTCATATTTGAAGCCACTTTTGAATAACAGTGGCTTCTTTTTTGGTAAGCAGTAAGCATATTTACAGTGTTTGCATTGGCTACTTTGAGGCCAGCTCAAACCAGTCTGCTATCTTTAGTGGAGCTTTTAGTCCGCTCTGGAATTGTTACATTTTACACGACGAAAGCAAATTTATTCGCCCAGTTTTGAGAAGCAATTTTAAAAACATCTTTTACTCTAAAATGTTACACTTTTTCTACATGTTTCCAACCGTGCCTTGTTGATTCTTTTGTTACTTTGTAATAGATAACACCGTCTTTTTGGAGACTGAAAATGAACCTGTTGAAAAATTAAGACCAAGCTTATCTCTTGAAACATAACATTTTCAAACGGGCAATAAGCAGAAAATCTTCGTGGGTGGTAAATTAGTACTGCTTTTCAGAGGCCACGTCTTGTGCTAACCTATCTTGAAAGTTACTCGACATTAAGTCAAAAGCATCTTGTCCTGGATTTGGTTTTAGGGATTATTTTCACTCATTGGCAAGAGAGGATGCCCAGCCTGAAGCAACCTGTGAGGCAATAATACCGCCTTCCATACATACAAGGATATATCTTGCTATACGGTGTGGAGTGCTGTCCTTTAATGCTCGCACTATGTATAGAAAAAGGGAGAAATACTTTAGAGACATAAGCAATCTCTCACTTGCTGCTCTGCGTTTGGCTTTAGTGTTTTTAGGTGTAACTCTCAAATTCACAGAACGATGGCAGATATGATGGTTCTCTCTACAAAAATGGTCAAAGGCTGTTATATATTAGATGTCAATTGGTAATTCACATCCAAAAAAGCTCTCAAAAACTGAATAAAAGAGTGACCTCAAAAGAAAGCTTCAAGGTGAACGCTTCCAATTCCACTACAACTGAGGATCTTACTCCTATTCCCTTGATTGCAAGCGGGCGTGATACGCTCGTTGGTTGCATTCAGACTTGGAGACTGCAAATGCAACTAGAACATGGAGCATAGAAGAAAATTCTTGAGGAAGATCTGATCTATGTACATTAGCTCCACAGGACATGGCACACTTGGCTGAGACAAAAACGAAACATTTACATATTATATATATATATTTTTTAAAAGATGCAAGACTATTAGAGTGTTTTAAAGTTTTTAAAGTTTGGTAAAAAGATATATTTTTTTAATGTATACAATTGCTTTACAATGTATATGGCATGGCTTCTGTGCAAACAAATATTATTTCTGTTACTATAATAAGTAAACTAACTGGCCCTTGGGTATATTTTATGCGTCAAAAAAGTAATGCTTATATTCATATTTCATGGTATGTTGCATGTTATATCAGTTAAGTTACTGTTATTATTTATATAGCATTGAAGTTCATCCCAATGCTGCATTTAAAGAACATCCACCATATATTGAGACTTGCATCACCAATTAATTTACAATATAAAACAGACAATAACTCTTTTCTAACATTGGTAGCTTTATGTAAGAGGTAAAGCAGGCCCTATGTGTAAAATATAGCCCACAACATTATGGAAGATGAGCATAATGCAATATAAAGGAACGTTTTAGCAGTAGGTTAAAGAACCACGTGCATACCTTACTACCAGTAGATTATAGTAGCCAATTGTGTTACTACAATAAATCAACAATACTTAAAAATTCACTAAGACAGCATTCTAGAAAATGATAATTCAATAACTGTCCACTAATAATTAGATTCACAACAAAAAATGATTGGATTTTTATTCTAATTTACTCATTTAGGATTAAACAATTCTTGTCTCACTCTTGGGTAGCATGGGACATTCTCAAGGCTTGTTCAGAGAAAAGTTGAGATGTAAGGTAGAAGCGACCCAAAAAGTCTGTCAAAGGAATAAAATATCTAAGGGCCAATCCCAAGGTTATTAAAATAAAAACTCCATGCTTACTACCACAAAAAGTGAAGAAAAATAACATTAACTGTTTCAGTGCGAGTTAACAGGAACACACCTTAATACAAACCCTAGGAAGATTAATGTTATTCTAGAAGGAATGGTTAAAAACCAAGAGCAATATTAGATGACACGAAAGGTCAATGGGCATGTAGTTAGGTACAGCTCAATACCTGGCCAAGAGAAAAAAGTTACCTCCAGGACTACTCTTTCTAATGAAGATCAAACTTCCACGAAAAAGAAGATCTGAATTTTTCATCCAACAATGGCTCCACAAGGATGCACCAGGTTGGAAATGGTGGTTCAGAGTATACTGTAGATCAGGATTAAAAATACCAACTTTCAGGTCATGGAAGGTACAGCACAATAGTTGCTTTTGGGTGCATCGCTGGGTGACTTCACTTATTCAGGTCTTCTTTGGCAAAGTTTCAGAAGCGTTTCCACCATAAGCAGGTATGGGACAATGACCCATGCTAAACAGGTACTATATGCTCAGATTGTGTTACTAGGCAATGAGCAACTGAGATGGAAAACAGTCGGGGATGGAGAAAGGTACTGGCAAAGGCCAGAAAGATGCATCTTTCCCATACCAATTCTAGTGCTTCATCCCAGTGCTCTAAAAAATGTAAAAAAATAAAATAAAAAAATAAAAAAGTTTTGAAAGATCATATTTTGAACCTGGGAGGTGTAGACCTGTACTCAATGGAAACAGAAGAGGTGGCATTTCAGAATTTGCTAGCAAAAATATTGTACAACAGAACTATTGAATTCTAAATATAATTGGCAGCGTTATCACCCCATTAAGTGAAGATTTTCAAGTATTAACTCCTAATGGATATTTAGGGCAGAATATTTATGTCAGGTGATATATTAATTATGATATTCAGGGACTGTACTGACAGAAATCGGTTTATTAATTTTGGAAGAGGAACTGTTACCAATTTAATAAACACAATCTGGTTAGGTCAAACACAATTCAAATAGAATCTCTACTCAATATGTTTGATATATCATTGATGAGCTCCCACTAAAGCAAGCTCGAATGGGACAAAGCTGGATTTCTTAGCAATGAAGTTGCTTCATATCTATGACCGATTTGGCACCTGGCCCCATGGTAAGGTTTTAACTTCGGATTTAGTGCCTTTTTGGTTCTCAAAGTCTCCCAGCAGCCAAGGTTGGAAATTGTAGCTGGCCAGGACCCCCCAAGACCAGAAACCTTCTCTGTGAGATCTTGCTGAACCAGCGCAATAAAAAAGCTCTGACCTGGGTGATCCTGTTATTCTTGCCCGCTTTGGGACTGCACTCCCTGAGCAACCCTACCACCTTGTCACAGGCCACCAAAAGTTTCAAAGTCCCACTTTTCTTCAGCTTCTGGAAAGTTATTTCTGCTGAAGCATTTATGAGTAGGACACTGTTACAATAATATTCTGAATAATATCCTGATGGCAAGAAGACTTTTGACAACTTGAACTCGAGGTAGCAGAGGCAGGTGGTACAGCTCCTCCATTAAAATAGTAAACAAAATAGGGTGATTCTGCAAAATATACAAGAGATCTGGTGAGGAAACCAGGCTTGTCTACGCAATAATATGAATCCACAGGGAACTAATTTTACAGTTTGGATAGTTGGAATCATCATTGTAGGTAACATTGAACATACCAGAGAGAAATGTTTCAGATTTTGTAATATTTCACAGAAGGGGAAACATATGGAGCAGCTGTCATCATTAATGCAGATGCAAAAAAAGGAGTTTTTACAACAATCGTTTACAAAAAACCTTACAAATGGCACTTAAAATCAATGTCTTGATACAACATTTGTCAATGTAATTTATACGTGGAGTACTACCATTATATTGTTTTAAAACATACATGTTTATACAATGCAGGCTAAAGCTCAAAATATCCTCCCGTTTCGACTTAGATTTACACAAAAACAAAGTAAACCTATATTTCAGTCTCTTTGTTTTTGCACCAAGGCCTTCATCAGGGCGATAGTCATCACATCAGCTCCATTTTTATAAGCCAAAAGACCATGGGGGTCATTCTAAGTTTGGCGGGCACCGCCCGCCAAACGGTAACCGCCAAATGGCCGCTCCGCGGTCAAAAGACCGCGGAGGCCCTTCTGACTTTCCCGCTGGGCCGGCGGGCGCCCGCCAAGGGAGCGCCCGCCGGCCCAGCGGGAAAGGGCCTGCAACACAGAAGCCGGCTCTGAATGGAGCCGGCGGTGTTGCAGGTGTGCGACGGGTGCAGTTGCACCCGTCGCGCTTTTCACTGTCTGCTGAGCAGACAGTGAAAAGCATACTGGGGCCCTGTTAGGGGGCCCCTGCACTGCCCATGCCAGTGGCATGGGCAGTGCAGGGGCCCCCAGGGGCCCCAGGACACCCGTTCCCGCCATCCTGTTTCTGGCGCTGAAAACCGCCAGAAACAGGCTAGCGGGAAGGGGGTCGGACTCCCCATGGCGGCGCTGCAAGCAGCGCCGCCATGGAGGATTCTCCCAGCCGGGGCTAATCCGGCGGGAAACCGCCAGACCCGGTTTTCCGACCGCGGCTGTATGGGCACTGAAGCACCGCCAGCCTGTTGGCGGTGCTTCCGTTGCCCGGGGTCGGAATGAGGGCCCATGTCACTACATCTCCCAATGGGACATATACTAAGCAGTTCTGTTGCTCTAGCGGTTCAGGCTTTACTTAACACAGCAGTTCCATATTTTCTATGTAAAAAAGCTGTTCTCCCGAGAAATAAAACAGTGCTTATGTTTGTTCTCTATCAGTGCCAACTGAAAAGGACAATCTTTCTCATTTCAAGTGCAACAACTTACGTTTCTGCATAGGGTTATCCATCTTAAACACGCTGAAACGTTCTATATTGTTTAATTTCAATAAAGTGTCCGTGGTTCCAGTCAATATTCTCTGGCTGATATCTGGATCGAGGTAAATGGCTTCGGGGATACGGAAACGCTCACAAATTATTGCAAGATTAGTTAGGAAAGCAAGTGAATGCGGCTCCAAAGACTCCAAATATGTGCCTCGAGGATAGAAGTGAAAATTATTAAAATAAATCACATATATGGCAAGAAAAGCATATGTTTTCCAATTAAATATGTGTTTAAGCTGACAATGTGCTCTTAGATCCCGGATGGCGAGTAGGCAGTGTGAAGAGGAATTGAAAAACAAACTTCTCTTCAGAAAGGGAGGTCCTTGTTCAGAGCATTCCCAGCAGAGATGACAACTCAAACAACAGCAGCATTGATAAAGTCCCATAATAAACTAAAGGTAGAAAGACTTTAAGAAATGCTGGTTTAAAAAAAATCAGGCTTGTGGATATTCTATATTTTAGTATACAGTGGGGGCGTAAATATCAATTATCCAGGGTTTGCAACTACTGTAGTATCCGTTGCTTGCCATTAGATGACCTTAGAACTTCCCTTGTTTCCCCACTCTCAGGGTTCATGAAGGCAGCTGCGCAGCATGAAGAGAAAGTGAACGAAGCTTTAAGCACCCTGATTGGTTTCTGTAGTTTGTACTCCTGCTCTTACTCCTGCCTTTCAGATGTAAATAGGATGCTGGTTGGGGCTATTAGCATCTAAATTGCCAAACCCCGTGATTTTATCGATGGTGTGCAATTTCAGTTCTTCTAACCCTGCCATTTTAGGACTTGCCATCCTTCAGAGGAAATAGTGAAAAAATAAAACGGATGCGAAGAGGAGGTTGTCTAATAGAAAATAGAGGACAAAACTATTGTGCGGACAACATTTTTTGGCAAAAACATTGAGGGCAAAATATCCAGAAAGTAAGTACAAATAGGGATTGTATAGATGTATTATTCTTAACTCCACATCTAGAAACCCTAATATATATATATATATATATATATATATATATATATATATATATATATATATATTGTGAAGAAACATATATGCAGTGATAAGCATAGTGAAACTTTACTTACCATTAGAACCAAACTATTCTTATCCTCAGTATTTTTACCACAATATTTTTGCCACACAATATTTGTTTTTGATATTTTCGTCAATCATCTTGAGAGGATCCGTCTGCTTAACAAGGGGAACATCAGTATAAAACTTGGTCACAATATTTCACCCCTGTCCCTGTAGAGTTGGATCACATCACATATACAGGACAGATGCCATCGTAGGGGAGGCTCGAAAGATATCTGTTGAGGGCCAGGACAAGCCAGTAAAACATGGGCTGCTTGGAAAGCGAGTCAAGGGACATATTTAATTATATTGAAGCTGTGCAGCAATAACAACGAGAACAGCCTGTTCCCGTTTCATATTAAAGCCTCTCTCCCCCAAGAGAAAGGGTTATTAAAAAACGTTTATGAAAGCCAAGGTTTGAAGAGAGATCAATAAGGACAAACGTCTCTGTTTTTTCTGCAGTGCCCAAATCATCAAACCAATAGGAATGCAGATCTGTAAGGAACGGGCAGCATCCTCCAGGGTGGCCTGGAACACTATCAGTCAGCAGGCATCATACAACAAAAAACATAGTTTATACAACATGTCAAATATATTAAAGTGGCACAAACAGAGCATCTGTGAGATGGAGCATGCACGTATTCATAGATCCTGAGGTTGCATGTGTAATATGCAGAAA
Organism: Pleurodeles waltl; assembly: GCF_031143425.1. NCBI lineage: Eukaryota > Metazoa > Chordata > Amphibia > Caudata > Salamandridae > Pleurodeles > Pleurodeles waltl. The sequence continues at coordinate 917,860,276 of NC_090446.1, read as the reverse complement.
CAGGGCTCTTATAAACGCTGATATAGGCTACATTAATGAACCATATCCTCTGTGATGTCAGATGTCCTACTGTAAGGCAGTAATGTCTGGAGAAATAAACAGGTAGCATACTATGAATGACTGTCAGAGCTTGTGCTGTGCTACAAAGGAGTAACAAAGGCTCTACAAAGGCTGATAAGTTGAAAAGAAAAGGCATGGTCCAGAGAGGACGGCAAGTACCATGGAGTCAATAAATAGAGCTATGGACAGTAGCATGCATCTTCCAGCAAAGTGTCAAAGGACATGAGGGATTACCAATATTACTGTTAACTGCACCTGGCCCTTGCTTTGCTACCCTTGATGCTGGGTGATGGAGACCACAAGAGGAACATAAACCAAGGATATATCTAAAGTTCTGCTTCTTGCCCCCCCTTACCACTTCAGCAGCAAACAGGAGGATGTAAAAGGGCTAAGCGTGGGACAAGGTTTCAACCGAATAATATCATCAGTGTTGTGTTACCGGACAGGCACACGACACGGTAATGCTGGGAATGATTACAGTACACACAAGCAGTCATTATGAACATGGCGGTCCGCACCATCATGCCGGCGGTGGCGGTAATTACCGCCGCTGGCATGGTGGTCCGGACCACCATATTATATTCATGGCATGACCACCACAGGCGTAACTCCGCCACCGCCAGGCTACCGCTGCCAGGCAGCCTGGCGATGGCTGAGTTACATATCCTACAGGGCAGTGCTGCAAGCAGCGCTGCCCACCGGAAAATGTACCTGTTTTCCACTAGCCTTTCCCTGGCGGTTTACCCCGCCTGGGGAAAGGCTGGCGGAAAGGGTGCCTGGGGGCCCCCGTGCACAGCCCCGTCGCGCATGTCACTGACTGATTTACGCGCAGGGATATTTACGACGGGTGCTGTTGCACCCGCCGCACTGCTACATTGCCGCCGGCTCCATGTGGAGCTAGCGTCAATGTAGAGGCCCTGTATTCTGCTGGGCCGGCTGGTGGAAACACTGTTTCCGCATGCCGGGCCAGCAGAATGTTAATAATGTGGCCAATGGGGTCTTCAATGTGCTGGCGGTCCTTTGTGGACCGTCAGCACCGAACTCGGCAGGTTTTACGCCGAGTTCGTAATGACCCCCACAGTGTAGTGGCGCGAAACCGCAGGCATATTTATTTACTCGCCCCTTACGTCAGGGGCATACCACCACTGCTAGCTGGCGAGGGGGAAACAAAACATCAAGTGGATGGAATCGCCTCTCATTTCGAACACTCCTCTTTGCAACATAACATTCCTCTCTCCTACCCATAAACAAATGAGAATAGAGAAAGAAACAAAACTAAAACTAAATAATGTCATTTACAAGTACCCAAACGTTTCCGACATCCCCTAGTTCAGTACTATAACTGCCCATGGCAATGCACAACCTACTTTGCGTGGTACTTCATCATAGTAATACAAAGTCTTGCAGCTTACTGGACTGCACCAGTCGAGGCTTGAGATGATATCTTCCCAAACCTGCCCTCAGAGGAACACTCACCACAGCCTATTCAGAGTTATTTCGCCCAGGGGTTTCTCGCTGGCTATCTCTCTCCCTTCCCTCAGATGAGCTCCCCGGAAGAACCAGGTTCTCATCTTGTGGATTACCTCAGGGTGTCATGTCCCCAGACCCCGGAGTGCAGAGAAAATCATCACTGATAGCCCCACACCGTCAGAGTCACTGAGTTGTGTGGTTGCCCCGGCATATGCAGGGGCGTTCTCACAATGGTAGCGCTTGAATAATGAAATGTTCCTTGTCACAGACTTGTGGCCTTTTGTTGCAGTGACCATAGTTCCCTGGACCCTCACAACAGTCCATGGCATCAGCTTAAATGGAAGTCTAAACTTCCCACCTGGGTGTCGGTTCCGGACTAACACCTGGTCACCCACTTGAAGAGGCGAAACCCGAGCACGTCTCTTTCTTGACATGCGATTGTTAGCAGATCCACGCAGATGCAAACTCCAGTTGCCTGCTCCTGCAGCGCAGTGGGGCGATCACAATGTGGGATGGTATCTCCTACCTGTCGGTTCATGCACAAAGAACTCAGGAGTATTTTTGTAGTATTGTGGGGTGTGGGCCTATACTCGTCCAAGAAAGCATACAAGGCACAGTCAATATTGTGTGACTTGGCCACCGCAATCCTCCGAACTTTATTCAATGTTCATGAGACGCTCAGCTTCACTAGTGGCTTGGGCCAACAGGGCGTGATTTTTCAATGAGCAATGTCATGGAAAGCCAGATGTTCCGCAAAGTCCTGACTGGAAAACAGCAGGCCATTATCCGTTCTGAGTTCCTGAATGATGCCATGAGTAGCCATTATTTTTTCGAAACAAGGAATGATCTGTTCGCCCCTGGTCGTATCCAGTATTTCCACCTCTGGATACTTGGAAAAGTTGTCAATGACCACCAGCATTTGCCGCCCATTGGGTAAGGTGCCCAAATCGGCACTGACCTGGTTCCACAGTCTTGACAGGATTGAGTCTGTGATTATGGGTACTGAAGAGAGCTCACGGCCTGACAGAGGTGACAGTGTTGCACCACTCTCTCCACTTGATGATGAAGCCCCGGAAACCACACTTTGTAGTGAAGCTTCGCTTTCGTTTTGGCCACACCTTGGTGTGCCACATGAGCGAGATCCCCTATGCGCAATTGCAATGACTTGGGAATTACCATTCGAAACCACGGAGCAAACATCCCTCCTGAGACACTGACAGGTCATGCCTGATGTGATGAAAAGCAGCTAGCATGCAGCCAGCCTCCTCAGTCCTTCTTGACAGATTATGTACCATCTCATGCCAACTTCCTGTACGGACACCCACTATGGCTAGCTGAATACATTCATCCTCTTGGATGGCGGTCTTGAACTCTTGCATATATATGGGTAGTAGACAAGACCGCACAACCACCAAGCGTACATAGACCTCCATATCTTCCGCCTCCCCTTCTTCTTGAGCCGATGCCGGCCTGGCATGCCTTGACAGAGAGTCCGCTGGATTTTGGAACCCTGGTCGATACATCACAGTGCAGTGATATTCCTGTAACTGTAGAATCCACTTCTCTATCCTAGGGGGAGAGGTGGATGTGGACCTGTTGAAAAGAAGAACGAGGGGTTTGTGGTCCGTCACCACCATGAAAGGCTGGCAATACAGATAGAGGTGAAAATGGTGGCAACCCCAGTTAACAGAAATGGCCTCTTTTTTGATGTGGGAGTACCGTTGTTCAGTCTCCGTCAGGGCTCGACTGGCATAGGCCACAGCGTCCCACTCCCATTTGTCGCTACATTGAGACAGAATGGTGCCTAGGCCCACCGGACTCGCATCAGTTCAGATTCTTTTGCCGGATCGGAATACCTCAACATGGTATGAGCTGACAGTACACTCTTGATGGCACGGAAGGCCTCTTCTTGGGCAGGTCCCCACTCCCAGAGAGCGCTGGTCTTTGTCAGTTCCCTGAGAGGAGCGATGAGGGGCGCCAGGTTCTGAATGAACCTCCCACAATACGTGACCATGCCCAGGAAGGTGCAGACACCTGTGACAGAGGTGGGTGCGGGCACTGTCTGAATGTCTTGGACCTGCTCGGGTCTGGCATTACTCCTTTATCAGAGAAGTGATACCCGAAGAAAGCAATGTGAGTTTGTAAAAATACACACCTTTCTCAGTGCAGCGTGAGGCCATGCTCTTGCAGGCGCTTGAAGGTGGCTTGAAGTCTTTCAAGGTGTTCCTCCACCATAGGGGCCTGTACCAGGATATCATCACTCACATTGATAACTCCCTCCAGCCCCGCTAACACTCCCCCTATGGTATCCTGAAACACCTCGGCGGCGCTAGAAATCCCAAAGCTGAAGCGTTTGTACCTCTGGAGCCCTACATGTGTGGAAAACATAGTAATGGCTCTTGATTTAGGGTCAAGCATGAGTTGGTGGGAGCCTGCCCTAAGGCCCTTTTTTGAGAACCACCTGCATCCACTCACTTCTGCCACAATATCATCTATGGTTGGGGTTAGGTGGCGTTTGCTATAAATGGCTGCATTGGGCAGCCTCATAAACACACAGAGCCTCACCTCCCCAGGCTGTTTAGGCTTCCAGGTGACAACAATTGATGAGACCCAAGGCGTGGGTCCCTCCACTCGCTCAGTAATGCCTGCCACTTCCACTTTTCACAACTCCTCCTCCATCTTGGGGGACAGATGGAAAGCAACTTGGCAATGTTTCAGGGCTACTGGTTGAATGGACTGGTCAATGTGGAGATGCATCAACCTTTATTTTAAACACCCTATTCCATCGAACAGCGGGCGTGTTTAGCCATCAGTCCCTCAACACTTTCCTGATGCACGCTAAATGCAAACGACACAAGACCCAGCTTCTCTGCCACCTGGCAGCTCAACAGCATACTATAACCAGTCTTGGTGACGAAGACTTTTGTGCCAACTGTCTGGGCCTCATGCTTGATGTCTGTCCTGAATACTGAGTGGATGACCCAAAATCAAACACTTTAGTGGTGGTGGGGTGTAGCACCGGTTGAATTTGGAGTGCCTGTAGTACCTGGGGAGCCATGATATTGATTGATACCCCCGTGACTATGAGGGCCACCACTGGCCTACCCTCCACTCATATGTTGCATTTCAGAATGAACTTCCTGGGATAGCTTCCTGACTGCATGACAAGAATAACTTGGTCATCGTCATCCATGTTTCCATCTCCTTCACCCAGTGTGTATATCTGTTCTGCATGAACCGTCTTGTGTTGAGTCAGCTTCTTGGAGGAAGCGGATCGGTGGACCTTGGTGAAGTGATTGGGTTTGTTACAGTTCTTACGCAGTTTCCCTTGGGCAGGGCACTGACCTTGATGAGGGTAGGACCCTCTGCACATGTAGCAGGCTCGAGTTTACGTGCTTAGCTTCGGGCGTGACTTTTTTCGGTGTGAGTGGACTGTGGCAACAGCGTTCACCGGTTCCGTTTTTACTGGCCTCTGTAGGGCTTCGTCCATATGTGCTGAGCGTACCTTTGAGAGCTCCTTGGATCTCCCCAGGGTGAGCATGTTCACCATTGACATCCCCGGCACTTGTAGAATGTTCTCCCTCAGCTTCACTGAGTGACAACCATGGATGAATTGTGCTTGAATCTCATCCTCCACATCAGGCAGTATGCATGTGCTCACCAACTCCCGGAGTCTCGCATAGAAGGCGTCCACTGACTCCTCTGGGAGCTGTCTGGCCTGGCGGACTAGGAACCTTTCATAATCCGTGTTGGCTAATGGCTCAAAATGGGCTGTGAGGGCCTTTTTTATTGAGTGATATGTGAAGAGTGGCCCTTCCTCTATGAATGATTTGCTGATTTTGTGGATGGCTGCCCCCCTCCCCCCAGAGGTAAGAGCATGGTATGGTATTGGTCATTGTCTAAGGCTACGGCCGCAAAATATGTTTCCAGTCTCTTAGCCCAATCTTTCCACTTGGCCTCCTGTGCTGATGGTGGGCGTCAATTATGAAGGGTTCCAGGACAGGTATAGACGACATGGCCCGTCACGACAATGTGGGCGCACTTCACAGTGATACATTTCTTGTCTGGCAGGCCCTTCATCTGTATTTGTTTTGTGTGGGGGGGTGTTTATGTTGACTGGGGCCCCCTTGGTGCCTTACTGTCTCTTTGTGGGCTGAGCCTCCCTCCCTGAGTGAGCAGAGCAGATGCCGCTCACTGCCACCTCGGTGATGCACCAATAGCACGTGGCTGCAGTGCCTTTGTGATTTTGGCCTGCTGATGCCTGGAGCGGTTGCTGATCACCCAGCTTGCGTCGCGGGGGACGCACAATGTGTCGCAGGTCACAGGGGGGCGGCACTACACCGTTGGTACAGCTGCCGCAGCGCAGTGACAGCACACTCAGCAGGATGACTCCGTGTACGGTGAGGCGGGGGACGCCCACCCCTGTCACCAGTTTGTTGTGTTACCGGACAGGCACACAACACGGTAACGCTGGGAATAATTACAGTGCACAGGGTGTAGTGGTCAACTGCCTTTGGCGCGAAACCGCAGGCATATTTATTAACTCGCCCCTTACGTCCACCACTGCGGGCTGGCGCAGGGGAAAACAAAATATCGACTGGATGGAATACCCTCTCATTTTTAACATTCCTCTTTGCAACATAACAATCACCATCAAAAGGTGAATTCTGTCATAGCTGCCAAGCACAGGTCCATACGAATAGTAAAAGCAAAACTACAAGTCCTAGGGTACATGTTATCTAGAAAGCCAATGCTGGATGAAGGTGTGACATTTGGCAAGTTACCACTTGACAATTATGCTTCTGCTACCCTCATATTTTGGGGAAGATGTGGCATTACAGCTATAGCTGCCGAAACTAGGTTGGAGTGTCAGCGTCCGTAAATACCCTGTGTTTCTGGTCAAATCACGTAATCTCCCCCTGCCTAATAAAATGAATGTGCCCTTCTGTAATGTAACTAGTGTTCATGTAAAGCACTCCAATACCTTCGGGTGGGGTGAAGTTCACACTATATGAAACTAGAAAAAAAAACACCAATAAAAGATTTCAAATACAATTCATAAAGCAAAGGCTTTCAAGCATGCTGTTTATCTAACAGTGAGAAAAACAGACACCCTGTCTGATGGCAGATCATTCAGCATAGATATGTTCCCCTGGATGATGTAAAATGCAAAAATATAATACTTGATAGCAGACTTGTTCCCACAGCTGGGAAACAGAGCTCAAAAGATTTGCTACATTTTAAACTGCAGGGAAATGCAACTTTAAATAACATTAGGTTCAATATAATAAAGCTCACCATTAAATATGGTGAATGTGGAGGAAAGGAGGGGCTTTCTTTACTCATTCCAACTATCCATTCACGAGTGTCCTCCTCTCCAGAGGGTCAAAGCATGAGGTTAAATATGTATCAGGACCCAATATTTAAAAACGGCCTACCCTCTGCATTAATTGGGCTTTGCCACTTAAAGAAGTGCTAAGTCTAGTTTTGTGATCATTTTTGACCCAGGGTTCAAAAGATAATGAGCCAAGATGGAGGGAGAGGAGCTCCATGGTGCTCCTTCAGGCAAAACATAACTGGTTGCCACCTCGCCATCCAGAGCCGTTTGTCCCCAGTTTCTGATCAGCCTATGCCCCTGCAGCAGACTGTTGGTGGCATTATAGCTCCCTAGCTGACAAATGTCCCCATTTGCACCTTGCAGGGACTGTGCCTATTGCTTTATTGAGTGAGTAACCTTAAGGGTCAGTGTTCATCTCTTTGGCTGTTGTGCCAGAGCACCTTCCCCTATGCAGACAATGGTCCCTGTTGAGGTGGTCTCTGCCTGCTCCATCTAGATCCTGGGCATCACTGAATCTCCTGTGCCCCTCAAAACTGTGGGCCTACACCAGTGGCACAAAGTTTTCTCAGGGAAGCAGTCAAGTCTAAACCCCAGTCCCTTTGAAACCAGCAGACCCTGTCTGGTTTTGAGGGTTCATAAATTCTGCCTTTAACTTTGATGGTGGTGGACATGTTCTGTTCCCTCACAAATAAAAACTACACTGACAAGACTGCCTTTCTGTACATCACAATGCCCTCAATCCAAACTCACAAGATCAGCCATCTTTGGTGAGGAAGATGTCTTTGCCTACTAATGAAGACTTGATAAAGCACCAAGTCGAATTGTTTGCTACAGGGAAATTATGGTCCATCCAACTTAAGCAAACTGGAATATGTTGCGGTACAATTTAATATTATGCAATACTGAAAATGTCCCTATGATGGAATTCATGTTAAATTGCTGTTAAGTGACCTGGTGTTTCTTGCATGATTAAAGTATTGTTATGTAAAGCGTTCTGAAACCCAAAGTGATTAGTTTGTACTATATAAATAAAATGCTTAATATGAGCAATATATAACAATGTCCCATCTCAGATACAGAACCAGTCTTCTTCTACCAGGTGTTTTCCACTCTTGATAGATAAGTATCATGTTACAAGAACCTCTTAGCTGTCTCCAAACAGGTGACCATGGCAGGAGTTTGTGATCCCTGAGTAACGTTAAACTTCACTAGACCTGTTGTTTCTCCAGGTCACATTGAAATATAAATTATCTCTTATCCTGTTCCATCATAAATAACCTGCAGGACCACAACTCACTTGGGTAAAGCTGGAAAGCTATTATATCACCCATTACTGCTTCAGCATGTGCTTCCCTGTCAGTGGTATTCGTAATGTAAGCCCGGAACTTCCTGTCTGCACCCAAAAGATGATGGGACTAAAAGAAAATGTGTAGGTCAGGGCTTCACTTGACCAATGGTCAACAAAAATTATATTAACACAAAAATGAAAACATGACAGCACAGATGCCATTATTAGATTCTCACAATGGCAGTATAGCATATAGCGAGGAAAGAGGGACCCTGATGGCAGCAGATAACCTACAGTGTGAAAAATGAGCATAAGAGGGCTAACAGACAAGTAATGACACTGCAGACTGGCATCTATCCTACCAAAGGAATGATATTCACTGAGGTATGGCTTACATATGACAGTGTGGTACCAGAGTCTCCAAGGAGTGTTATCTATCCTAGCATGAGAAATCATATCCTTTATGAATGGCATAGAATGGGGGGGAGCCAAGATTATGGTTGTAGGGGTAGTTCAGCCCCCACACTGGTTTGACGAGAAACTAGCAGGATGGTCAAGTGATTAAGCAGGCCTGTCGAGAGGCCAGAATGGCGGTAAATGAACCGGGTATTGCGGACCACTCGGAGCATGCAGAGAAATTCTTCTCACTTACAAAGGAGTCAGAAATGTCTGATGTTGCCCTGAGTAATGTATCCGGCTCTCAATCCACCAGGTCTGGTCATAGCTTGAATGAAACATCAAAGGACTCAGCTGACCTGGTTGAGGGAGTCTCCGCAGGCCCACAGGTGGGAGACAAGCAAACTAGGAGGAAAAAGAAGGCCAACTTTAGGTTAATAAGCTTAGGGGAAGGAAAGCGAATGCACTCCCATGCTCCCTGAAATGAGATTATTCAGCCGTGCAGTTGATGTATACAGAGGGACCTGGGCAACTGGCGACAGTTCAGCTATCAGGGGGTAGGCAGCTTGCCCCAATGCCTCTTCAAGTGTGCCTACATTGGGTCTCATCTACAGCTCCATCACGCAACTGCAGGAGGAAACCTATACGGTGAGCAGCAGTGCTCAAATTGCTACAAAACAGTTGAAAGGGGTGGTTCGTAAAGGTCAACAAGATGTGTTCTGAGATTGGGGAATGGATCAATCTCCACCATTGAAGATAGAACAGCTGCAGTGGAAGTGGATCTGGGGGCCCTCAAGGGGGAGATAGAGGCATAAGAAACCCAACTGACGGATGGCATGTGGAAGTTGGTAGAGTTTGAGAATATACAGCGCCCTAACAAACTTGAGATTCCTGGGAATCGCAGAGGGGTTTGAGGGCAATGACATCCAGGTATATATGCTGTTTCTCCTCAAGGGGGCCTTCCCAGAGTTGTCCACTTGGAATTGAGACCTCGACGTTCAGCGGGTGCACTGATTTCCATTGATTCTCTGGAGACGAGAAAATACCTCCAACCTCAGACCAAGAGCAATTCTTGAATATTATGGCACTCTTTTGGTCAGGCAAGTGATCTCTGAAAAATCACGACTGGATGCAAAGCGCACTTTTGATGGCCAAACTTTCTTCATGAGTGCTGACTTTTGCCAGGTTAGGGTTGAAAGGGGGTGGTGGTTAAGACAATTAACAAGAAATTAGCATTTCAAGATGCTGGATGGGAAGCCTGCTTGATTAAAAGTGATCATTAAGGAACATATTAGGTCTTTTATCTCAGAAAACAAGGCAAAAGTATTCTTAAAAGAGCTGAGGGTGGGAGCAGAGTTGGAAGTACAAGGTCTTTACCATAGCTGACTGGATTTTTTCCTTGGAGTTTGTTCTCCAGTTTTTCTTTGTGAGTAGGCTTTCATGTTCTTTTTCTTATGATTTCATTATAGCTTATGTAGCTTATGTATCTCTCTCCTTCTCTGTTCAAGGTGTGGGTCTACATGCCGCTGTTCTGTTTGAGTTATGAGAAGGATGAGTGCCTGTGTTTCACCACCTACATAATTAGAAGACATATTGTTAGGGGTAGGGGTTGAGGAGCTGTGGAGGGGGTAGGATGAAAGCCATTGTTCAGGTTGTTCAAGACCGACTGCCTAAGATGGCAGGAGGGTGGGGAGGGTTGGGGGGAGTGGGATGGGGGATTCGGGGTTTTGGGCTTGGGGTCTGTAGGGAAAAGGTCTGGGGTAAGACGGGAGTGGTGGTGGTGGTGGTTGTGGTAATGGTGGTTGGGGGATCAGCATGAGAGGAGACTAATGAACACATCTGTATGAGGGAGAAAGAAATGGTGCTCCATGTCTCACTGTTACGGACAGATCAGATGAAATTTGGGGAGAGGTTTTCCATCACTGTTGGTGCGGCACGATTACCTATTGCAACACTTAACAACGGTAACAAGAGGTGTAAGGTAGCCTTGGACCTTAAATTTCTGCAAGCGGATATCCTCTGCCTGCAGGAAACTCACATATAGGGGGGTGTAGAAGAAATTTGCTTAATTATCTAGGTTTCTCACTGGTGGTAGGCACGACTCAGGGGACCATAACTCAGGGGGTGGCCATCTTGGCGCAACATCATCTCTTTGGTTTCAGGAGTAGTTTGACAGACAGACATGTGAAGAGTGCTATTACAGAACTTAGGGACATAGGTGGTTTCTTACGATTTGTTCAGTTTATGGCTCAATTCTGCATGCTTTGACAGGCTTTGGCACAGTGGCCTACTCCAATTATTATTGCAGGAGATCTTAATCTTGACATGGCGGGGGTCAACTGGTGAATAGATTTGGAAGGTACAAGGGTTGTAAACCTGAAGTTTTTCGCTCTTTTGATTGATGCCTGGCCAAAGATTAGGCCAGCCAACCCTGGTTACACTTATTATTCAGTGTTGCACAGGAAACATGTTCCACAAGACAATTTTTTGATCTCTCGCTCTCTATTACATGGATGTCAGATGAGAAATATGCAAGGGTAATGTCTGATCATAACCTGCTGCTTCTTGAGTTTTTCTAATGGTCCCTTGACCTGCCGCTTGTTAATTGGACATTTGAAAGAGCGCTATTGCTGGATGCAGAGTATGTCTCACATATGAAGGAGTGGATACCGGAATTTTTGAGTATTAATGTAGGAAGCGCTTCACTGTCAGTGCTCTGGAACACTTTCAAAGCTGCGGTTAGGTTTGAGGCAATTACCTTTAGCCACGGGAAGCAAAAGAAGAAGGGGCTGCAGTCAAAAAAACTGCATGAAGACTTGGAAAGAGCAGAGGTCCAGTTGATCGGAGGAAAGTCAGGTGAGAATTTGGGCAACTTTAGCAACACAAAAGGATGATGGACGGAGTGCTGAACAAAGCAAACACTCACCCCCAGTCACAGATCTGGGTTTAATCCATCATTCTTTTGCTCACCATGCCACCCCAGTTTGGACCCAGCCATCTGCAAATCAGTCTTGATCCTGTTCCTCATGGGAACAGTCCAGCCCGAACTGCCAAGCCAGGTCCTCCCTGGACTGGAAACAAGCATCCTGGGACCGGTTTCAGAGTATCACCCTTCATCAGCCAGGCTAGCTTGAATCCAGTAGCACAGTGAGCACGGGACCCACGTCTGGACATACCCTTTCCACTTAGGGCAACTTTAGCAACACAAAAGGATGATGGGCGGAGTGCTGAACAATGCAAGCACTCACCCCCACTCACAGATCTGGGTTTAATCCATTGTTCTTCTGCTCACCATGCCACCCCAGTTTGGACCCAACCATATGCAAATCAGTCTTGACCCTGTTCCTCATGGGAACAGTCCAGCCTGAACTGCCAAGCCAAGGGGGAGGTAGAGGCACAAGAAACCCAAGTGACGGATGGCATGTGGAAGTTGGTAGAGTTTGAGAATAGACAGCGCTGTAACAAACGTGAGATTCCTGGGAATTGCAGAGGGGGTTGAGGGCAATGACATCCGGGTATGTATGCTGTCTCTCCTCAAGGGGGCCTTCCCAGAGTTGTCCACATCCTGGGACCGGTTTCAGGGTATCACCCTTCATCAGCCAGGCTAGCTTGAATCCAGTGGCACAGTGAGCACAGGACCCACGTCTGGGCATACCCTTGCCGCTTAGGCAACTTTAGCAACACAAAAGGATGATGGACGGAGTGCTGAGCAATGCAAACACTCACCCCTAGTCACAGATCTGGGTTTAAGCTGCAGTTAGGGGTGAGGTAATCACCTTTAGACGCGGGAAGCAAAAGAAGCAGGGGCTGCACTTGAAAAAAACTGCTTGAAGACATGGAAAGAGCAGAGATCCAGTTAATCGGAGGAAAGTCAGGTGAGAATTTGGGCAAGTCACAGGCGGCTGTGAGATTGGTGAAGGGGCAATATGCATTTTGTCTTCTCAGCAAGCTGCTGGCAAATTTTTGGCATGGAGACAGGAGTGCCATGAGTATAGGGAGCTTGTTAGGCACCTGCTAGCAATGCTCTCAACACAAGGAGTCCCAGGGAGAGATCGATGAAATCAGGGATGTGCAGGGCAGGTTCATTGAGGATCAGGCTGGAATTAGGGAGGCTTTTTCGCTAATACTATGATAGACCTAATTAGTATGAATTAGATGATGCAAGGAGCAGGGTAAGTGGAAATTCCTCAACAGATCGTCGTTGAATTGCCTATATTGGGAAGATAGAGGAGTAATGGATGCCCTGGTGTCAGATGAGTAAATAGAGTTTGCCCTAAAAGAACACACCTCTGGGAAAGCTACTGGCACAGACAGGATTCCTCTTGAGTTTTATAAGACTTTCTTCCACCTGCTTAGGAAATTTTTAAGATCAAGCTGTTTCTCTGGGTTCAGTCTGAACATGTCGCACCAGAATCCTGGTCCACGGCTACTATTGTAGTTTTCCTCAATAAGGGGAAGCATTCCAAGGATTTGGGGTGATACCAGCCAATTACGCTAATTAATAGTGACGTCAAATTATATTTGAAAATTCTTGCCTCCTGACTTAGTAAAGTCATTGGTAAATTATTTTCATTGTGGCAACATGGTTTCATCCCTGAGGTTGGGACTACAGACCATATCCATCGAGTGATTACATTGTCTGACCATGCAGGTGTCACAGGGGAACATTAACATTGGTTTTGTTGGATGCTGAGAAGGCATTCAACAGGGTATCTTGGAGCTTTTAATGAGTTACAATGAGGAAGTGTGGCTTCGGCCAGGGTTTTATCAATGCAGTATAATCTCTATATTATAACCCTACAGACAGGATCCAGGTCCTGGGCCGGCAGTCTGGTCCACTGCAGATCCCAAGGGGAACCAGACAGGGATGTCCTTGATCTCTGTTATTGTTTGCCCTATATAAAGATCCATTGCTTAGGAAGCTGGGGACCAACTGCTCTATAATGCCTGTACACACATTGGGAGGGAATACAAAGGTTCTGGCTTATGCAGATGATATTGCGGTTGTTACTCCGGACCCTGGCCCAGCACTGGAGGAGATTGAGCAAGAAGCGACAGTCTTCAACAGGGTTGCAGGATCACTTAACCAGGATAAAACCCCAGTCATGATTAATAAATATCTGCAATTGCAGGATCCTAGGGTGGTAGAGGAGGCCACATATCTCGGTGTCACCATCACAACTGATCTTGATAGCTGGCACAGATCAATCTAGCTCCGGTCCTTGGTAAAGCAAAGCAGGATTTTCAGCCTATCAACAACCTGCATTTACCTATTATCGGCCGCAGTAATGTAGTAGAAATTATTTTTCTGCTCAAGATTTTGTATCTATTAGAGATATCCTGAAAAAATTGGACAAGGTTGGTTTAAAGACCTTGATAGTTTGGTGGGGAGATTGGTGGGCTTATGGTAAAATTCGTAGATCTTTAAAGCACTTAACTTTGCCCAGAGAAAGAGGGGTGGGTGGTACCGAATTATAAGCTGTATTACTGGGCGGCGGCCCTACAGTTTATACACCTTCTCGTAGGGAGGGAAGGTGAAGATCGTGGTGCAGTAAGGCAGTCCTTCTACCCTTGAGTTGTTGATAGGTGATGAGGCTCAGCAGTGCCTGTTATGGCAGATTGAACACAACTACTACAAGAAGGTTCACTTTAAGACATTGGAGGCAGCCCACAAGATTTGGACAGCTTTACATAAAAAGATATGGATGGGTCAGCTAAATTTTTATACTCTGCTTCCGCTAAACAGTACGCTCCCAGGGATTTTTAGGGACTCGTATACTAAGGGCTGGGTAAAGGCCAGGGATAAAAGGCTGGGTGACTTTTTTGTTAATGGTAGTATAGTCTCCTTTGAGGAGCTCCGTTCGAGGTTCGAACTGAACCATAGGGATTTTTAAAATAACTACAAATTCAGGCTTTTCTGTATAGGAAAGGTGGGGGCAGAGCATTTTTTCTGACATTAAGATGGTGAGTTTACAAGGACGCGGGCAGAGTGCTCAATTAGACAGCTCTACGAGGGCCTGCATCCCCTTGCTGGTGATGAAATGAAAAAATAACAGGGGAGGCGGAACGAAAGGCTTGGATCCACGGATTGTTCATTTTTTGAGTCACTTTAATTGTTGCGCACTGTTCTGTGTTCAGCCAGACTACAAACCCAACATTATAAAACAATTTTCGATCTTTATTATACCCCCGCCAAGACTGCTAAACGGTGAGGTCAGACTGGCAGTTGTTGCCCACGCTGCCGTGAAAAGGCAGCTGATTTAAATCATGTGTTCCATCCTTGCCCCAGGCTTGTGCCACTTATTAAGGGGGGTTGATCGTTTTTGGTAGGGTCATTGGGTATTAATGTCAGCCTGACCCCCCAAATGGTCCTTTTAGGAGTCCATAACAATTCTGCTCCCAGGTCTCTCCAACTCTTTATGTTTGTTGCAATGGCAGTGTTAAGACACTGGATTTCATCAGCATGGTTAGAAAAGAACAACCCCCACCCCCACCACCCCATGCAGCAGCATTGGTTTTCAAGACTTCTGGTGCTATCCTGTTTAGAAAGGGCCATATATTCTCACAAGGGTAAGAAAGGGAGGTTAAAGGGGGAAGGATCTGGGCCAGCCTTTGGGACTGGGTGGACTTGAAGGGAGTGGGATAGTAACATAGTAGATGGCAGTGCCTCATGCTATATGTATGATGATAGGCCTACTTGTTGTAGGGCTTTGTGGGATTGATATGAGATCAATGGGATAACTTATAGGAGGTTGGCCTACTTCTTTTTTGCTTTCTTTGTCTCCCTTGTGGCATTAGGACAAGTGTATATCTTTACCTCATTGGTTGGATGTATTTATATCTTGTATAATTCTTCTCTGGTCCTATTAAATTTGAAAATGTTTGCAATAAAAAAAAAAGAAGAATGTCATATGAATTACTTTAAGAAGACATACTATAAGGAATATATACCACTCTGGTGTAGAAACAGATCGACAGAGGAATAACTACATGTCACACCTAGACCGTGGATCCCCCGGAGAAGGACAGCTATTCTAAAGTAAGGACAAAGTTCCTATGAGAAATAGCATTTGTTCTACAATAAGGAAACTGATACCAAGAGGAAAGATCTATTCTACGGCGCAAAAACATATTCCCCAATGAATGGCATATTTTGGTCAGTGAGGAAAAAGATGCTCGAGGAACAATATGCATACTAAAGTAAGAAAACAGATTGACCGACCCCTTATGCTCTTGCATTGGCACTGTTGGGAACCCCCGAGAGGGCAATGCATCGCCTCCATGGTAGAACTAACCATCTGACATGCGGCAGGGCTTCAAGCTATGGGAGACCTTTACAGGGACAGAGAGCTCTTCTCATATGAGTCCATAATGGCAGATGAAGGCTTGCCCCTGGACACTTCCTCTTACACAATTCCCTGATTAGGGCTTTGGGACATGCATTTGGAGACATGACACATGAGTCCCCACCGATCTCACTCTGCAATATCTTCACATACTGAGCCAGGGCAAACACCTGGCACACTGGTTGGCAGATCTGGGCCTGCTGCTGGCTAAATGGCTCACCACTTGCAGGTGGAAGTTGTCTGCCCCTCCGTTCCTTACAGCCTGGGAGCAGTTGACTACTGCCTGGCCATAGGTGGAGAATGTTGCCCTACATAGAGAAGATAATTCTCTATTATATCCCATAGCCAATAACTAGGATACTATCATGACTAACCTGCAAAACGCTACGCATGCAGCTTCGGCAACACTGAGTGACCCATTCATCAATGGGGAAGTGCTGACAGAGGGGGAGTAGCACATACCTCTACCTGGAGAGCAACCCCACACCGCCCACACAGCTTCAAGATCCACCTACACTAACGATATTTACAGACCATCTCTCTTTCATTCTTAGCTGCCCCCACTATTGATGGCATTGTACAGGATCGCATGGGGAAGGAAATGGTATCGAGGCACTGTTTGGCTGTTATTGTTACTGCTATTGCTATCTTCAGGAGAAAAAAAAATATGAGAAACTATTTATTTTTGCAACTGTGAAATGCTAATCCTTGTAAGTTGTGACCACTTGTAACTGACTACAGCTCCTTCAAAACGCAGCCACGAATCCACTATAGCTGGATACTATATAAATAGACTCCTGTCTCTCTGCACACTGCAGTGACAACCGATTTATATTCACCATGCTGCAGCCTCACTTGTCACTTCGAGATGCAATTGTCATTTGTATAGCAGTGTGCTCCCTCACTATTTATACAAACGGATTGGGATATGGAAAATGCAATAAACAGATTCAAACAAAAAAGAAAACAGATTCATAGAGCGTTGGCACATCTGTCACAGTATGGAAGCAGAGCCACCGAAAACATGTCTGCTTTCCTACACTAAGGAACCATTAGAAAACATGCCTCCTGAGCAGTGGCAGAAGTAGTGCAATTAGGAAATAGATCCCTTGGGAAAAGCAGCTACCCTACAGTAAGGGAACAGATCCATTGAAAGGCAGCTACATACAGTAAGGGAACAGATCCATTGAAAGGGTAGCGGTCCTACAGTAAGGGAACAGATCCATTGAAAGGCAGCTACCCTACAGTAAGGGAACAGATCCATTGAAAGGCAGCTACATACAGTAAGGGAACAGATCCATTGAAAGGCAGCTACCCTACAGTAAGGGAACAGATCCATTGAAAGGGTAGCGGTCCTACAGTAAGGGAACAGATCCATTGAAAGGCAGCTACCATACAGTAAGGGAACAGATCCATTGAAAGGCAGCTACCATACAGTAAGGGAACAGATCCATTGAAAGGCAGCTACCCTACAGTAAGGGAACAGATCCATTGAAAGGCAGCTACCATACAGTAAGGGAACAGATCCATTGAAAGGCAGCTACATACAGTAAGGGAACAGATCCATAGAAAGGCAGCTACATACAGTAAGGGAACAGATCCATAGAAAGGGTAGCGGTCCTACAGTAATGAAACAGATCCCTCGAAGAATGGCATATGCATACCGGTCCAGAAACAGAGGTTCTGAGACAAAATAGATCAACAGAGCTCTGCTGTGTTCAGGTCAATCTCTCATGATAGAAACTTACTACATGCACAGGGAGACTGGTGGGGCTGCTGCCTCTTCAACAATCAGATTATCACTCATTCATCGTGTCATTCAATGAGGTTCGAACCTGGAATCCAAAGACGCTCTTGCAATGAATACTATATCAGCCATCTTTAGAGAGGCTTACAGGAACCCTGTCAAACATTTTTTTTAAACTGACGTCAAATAATTCAATTTACAGCACATTTTTTAATATACTGAATAAAGTCCATGGATATTATAAGCAGTTCTAAAGGGAATTATTTACATTTATCCCCCCACACATATCTTAGAGTACACCGTAGCTCAGAGGATCATTATTCGTCAAAACATGGAATCATGTTTGTACCTGTGGAAAAATTGTGCTTCTATCACAAAAATGCTGGGTGTACAATGTGTAAATATATTTGTGCCAGTCGCATAAACTGTGCTCCACCGAAAAGGATGGCAATCAAAATTCCTCGTCACATACAAATATCATCACATTGGTGAATGCTCTGGATGCCAGTTATGTGGCGTGTGGAGCCAGCATGTGTGAATGTAAAGTTATTACCCTCAGACTATCTCCATAGTACCTAACGCATCCTTCTCAGTTTCCACACTGGCAATGTATTTGGCAAACGATTTTTCTACACCTACTGTGTATAAAATACACATATCTCTGACAGTTTTCACAATAGCACTAGAGCGGAGTTGCTTCCATTTGTGGAGCACGTGCAGTGGTACCGGGGTCCAGAGACATGAGGGCCCACTGAACCCTGATTATTACATGCATTTAGAATTTAAACAGCAGCCAGGAGCATTTCCTTCCTTGCACTGGGGCCCGTGACACACTGGCTGCGCTAATGTGCAAGTGCAGCACACTTGGGGATGACAGTTTTCATATGATCCTGCACATAAAGCATATTTGCCAATTTCTAGAATTGTTCTGTATTTAAAACCCACATTGCCTTGCACGTTACTCATTATATAAAGTATATACCATGACAGAAGTTCTATTACCCTGTATTTGAAGCATACTTTCATGCCATACATATTTCTTATTGATTGCCCAAAATGTAAAGCGCACATTGACGAAACAGTTTCCAGTAAACTTCCGGGGCAATATGCCCATTGCATATTGTGCAAGTGAAGCCTGGCATGGCATGACTGTATGCCATTGTAGACACGTGCAGTACACAGATTGTCTACCCAGTGCCCTTTGTTTAAAGAACACATTTTCGTCCTGGCTTATGCAGTCTCATTATGCACTTCCTGTTACTGGCGGCCTCGTATTCTTCAAGAGGCCCCAGCATGGCCACACATCAAAAGTCTACACATATCACATGAGCTTCGCCCTTTTCCATCACAGACCCCAAATACTTTAAAAAAATCTCCCAGATGCAGTGCTTAATTTGTGCTAGTTGTTTCCGGTGCTGAGCACCAACACTTATTTTTGAGGGCCGGCGCTTTTTCTTCTGCCTCAAGCATTTGCTGCGAGCAAAAGACACACATGGGAAAAACGAGGAAGAGAAAAACGAAAAGGCGTCACAATGGGAGAAAGCAGAAAGCTGTAAAAGTGAGCTGAAGGGACAGGGAGTGGCTTTAAATGGATTGACGAGGCCCGAGAGGGCTTCAGGATTACGCAGCCTCAGTATTCCGTGTTCCCACATGTAATTGCAGCAGCTGCGTGTAGGAGGGCTTTGGGCACCAGCATGTTTTTATTTACAAATTAAGCTCTGCACAGATGTAGTCATCAGCAACTCCATACACTTTCATGCAATCTCTCATATGTAATGGCGAGAGCGTCACACTTTAGAACTGGGGAACCAGGTTTGAATTCCAACGATGTCTCAATATCTTGTGACGCTGGGCATATCGCTTATATCCCCCGAAACAAACTGAACTGACCTTGTGCATTGCTATCTGGTGCTTATATAAAGTGGTCTAATGCCGTTAGGTCATGTTTTCACTATATAGAACTTTAAAAAAATCTAACATTGAACCCTGTTCTTAATCCCTTTGTTGGCAGGCCTTTTCCCCCTCAGATGGTAAGCCTTTTTTTGGCTATTTGGGGCCGTTCGCGCTTAGGCCCTCATAATTTTTTCTCCACATAAGCTACCCACGCCAAATTTGGGCCCTTTTTTTTAAACATCCTAGGGATTCTAGAGGTGACCAGACTTTGTGGGTTCCCCTGAAGGAGACCAAGAAATTAGCCAAAATACAGTGAAAATTTCGTTTTTTTTTTTAAATGGGGAAAAAGAGCTGCAGAAGAAGGCCTGTGGGTTTTTTTCCCCAAAAATGGCATCAACAAAGGGTTGGCGGGGCTAAAATCACCAGCATCCCAGCTTTCAGGAACAGGCAGACTTGAATCAGAAAACCCAATTTTTTAAAACAAATTGTGGCATCTTACTGGGCCATACCCCATTTTTATTATTTCTTGTGCTTTCAGCCTCCTTCCAATTAGTGACAGAAATGGGTGTGGAACTAAAGCTGGATCTCAGACAGGTAAACATTTCTGAAAAGTAGACAAAATTCTAAATCCAGCAAGGGGTCATTTGTGTAGATCCTACAAGTTTTCCTACAGTAAATAACAGCTGAAATAAAAAAATATTGAAATTGAGTTGAAAAAAACAGCCATTTTTCTCAACGTTTTACTCTGTAACTTTTTCGTGCAATGTCAGATCTTTTAAACCAATATACCATTACGTCTGCTGGACTCTTCTGGTTGTGGGGATATATCGGGCTTGTAGGTTCATATGGAACCCTAGGTACCCAGAGCCAATTAATGAGCTGCACCTTGCAATGGGTTTTCATTCTATACCGGGTATACAGCAATTAATTTGCTGAAATATAAAGAGTGAAAAATAGGTACCAAGAAAACCTTTGTATTTCCAAAATGGGCACAAGATAAGGTGTTGAGAAGCAGTAGTTGTTCGCACATCTCTGAATTCCAGGGTGCCCATACTTGCATGTGAATTACAGGGCATTTCTCAAATAGATGTCTTTTTTCCACACTGTCTTACATTTAGAAGGAAAAAATGTAGAGAAAGACAAGGGGCAATAACACTTGTTTTGCTATTCTGTGTTCCTCCAAGTCTCCCAATATAAATGGTTCCTCACTTGCGTGGGTAGGCCTAATGTTTGCGACAGGAAACGCAACATGGACACATCACATTTTTACATTGAAATCTGACGTGTTTTTTGCAAAGGGCCTAGCTGTAGATTTTGGCCTCTAGCTCAACCGACACCTAGGGAAACCTACTTAACATGTGCATTTTTTAAAACTAGATACCGAGGGGAATCCAGGATGGGGTGACTTGAGGGGCTCTCATCAGGTTCTGTTACCCAGAATCCTTTGCAAACCTCAAAATCTGGCTAAAAAACACCTTTTCCTCACATTTTGGTGACAGAAAGTTCTGGAATCTGAGAGGAGCCACAAATTCCCTTCCACAGGGTGCTCACCCAAGTCTCCTGATAAAAATTGTACCTCACTTGTGTGGGTAGGCCTAGCGCCCATGACAGGAAGTGCCCCAAAACACAACGTCGACACATCACATTTTCCCAAAGAAATCAGACCTGTTTTTTGCAAAGTCCCTAGCTGTGGATTTTAGCCTCTAGCTCAGTCGGCACCTAGGGAACCCTACCAAACCTGAGCATTTTTGAAAACGAGACACCTAGAGAAATCCAAGATGGGGTGACTTGTGGGGCTCTCACCATGTTCTGTTACCCATAATCCTTTGCAAATCTCGAGATTTGGCCCAAAAAACACTTTTTCCTCACATTTCAGTGACAGAAAGTTCTGGAATCTGAAAGGAGCCACAAATTCCCTTCCACCCGGTGCTCCCCCAAGTTCCCTGAAAAAAATGGTACCTCACTTGTGTGGGTAGGCCTACCGCCCACGACAGGAAATGCCCCAAAACACAACGTGGACACATCACATTTTCCCAAAGAAAACAGATCTGTTTTTTGCAAAGTGCCAAGCTGTGGATTTTGGCCTCTGGTTCAGCTGACACCTAGGGAACCCTACCAACCCTGGACATTTTTTTAAACTAGACACCTAGGGGAATCCAAGATGGGGTGACTTGTCGGGCTCTCACCAGGTTCTGTTACCCAGAATCCTTTGCAAACCTCAAACTTTGGCCAAAAAACCCTTTTTCCTCACATTTCAGTGACAGAAAGTTCTGGAATCTGAGAGGAGCCACAAATTTCCTTCCACCCAGCGTTCTCCCAAGTCTCCCGATAAAAATGGTACCATACTTGTGTGGGTAGGCTTAGTGTCCATAAAAGTAAATGCCCCCAAACACTATGTGGACACATCAAAATTATCAAATACTAAACTACCCGTTTTTGCTGGGGGGGGGGGGGGGGGCTAGATTTTGGTCCTGGGCTCAGCAGCCATATTGGGAAACCTACCAAACCCAAACATTTCTGAAAACTAGACACTGAGGAAATCCAGGGAGGTGTGATTTGCGTGGATCACCAAATGTTTTCTTACCCGGAATCCTCAGCAAACATCACATTTTTCCCACATCTCTGCACCAGGACAAGTTTCCTACCACCCAACGTTCCCCTCAGTCTCCCGGTAAACATGATACCTCACTTGTGTAGGTGGTCCAAGTGCCTGTGACAAGGAAGAGCCAAAAACAGGTCAAAATTAAGGGGGAACCAAAGCGGATCCAAAAGGGCAGTTTAAAAATAAAACATTTTTAGGATGACAAGTGGGGCAGAATTTTTATCGGTATAGATGAGACAATGCTGGGTGGTAAGAAATTTGTGGATTCCTGCAGATTCCAGAAGGTTCCATCACAAAAATGTGGAAATAAATGTGTGATTCCCAGCAAAGTTGGAGGTTTGCAGGGCATTCTGGGTAAGAAAATGGTGCAGGTGCGTGTGAAACACACCACCCTGGACTCACCCAGATGTTTAGTTTTCAGATGTGTCTTTGTCTTGTGGATTTTTCTACATGGCAGTGTCTCAAAGTCCAAAAAGTACAGCCCTCACCATTCCAAGTGGGACGATTTTGAGATAGCCAACCTCTCATGGCCCAAATGTAAAACCAAAACCCAAAATGATCAAATGTCCTCTTGCTTGCCGTAGGATAAGATGTTTTAGTGTGCGGGGAGAGAGCTGAGTAGTAGACTTTCTGCCTCCTCCCCGGGTGTGGATCGGGGGTAACTGCCCCATCTGCCCACTGGTGGACAGAACAACTTTGGCCCCATTTATTTGGGCTGGGGTTATGGCCATACCCCCACCCTCTTATTCTGAAAAAGAAAATCTTCCCTGTCTCTGGTGGGCTTTCTGCCCCCTTTGGGGGTAGGTGGGCCTTCCAAAAATAGGCCGATCTGCCTCCAAAGGGCCAACCCGGGGGCAGATCGGCCTCATAGAAATAGGCCAATCTGCCCCCCAAGAGGGCAGATTCGCCTATAAACAATTTGCCCCCCCACCCCGGGCAGCGACCCTTGCCTAAGGGGTCGCTCCCCTTATCAATATAAATAAGAAAAAAAAATCCCAGGTACCTAATGGATTCTGCCCCCTCCCCGGGGGCAGATCGGCCTAATTAATATAGGCCGATCTGCCCCCAAGGCCTAAAAACAAATTGCCCCCCCGGGGAATGACCCTTGCTAGGTCGCCCCCCTTATCAATATACATTTTTAAAAAATCCCTGGTGTCTAGTGGCTTTTGCCCCCTCTGGGGGCAGATGGGCCTAATTAATATAAGTGGATCTGCCCCCAGGGGGGCACAAAAAGCATAATAAAAAAGTTACCCTCCTGGGAGCGACCCTTGCCTAGGGGGTCGCTCCCCTTATCAATATAAAAAAAAAAAAGGGGGCAGATCGGCCTAATAAATATAGGCCGATCTGCCCCCGGGGGGGCAGAAATGGCCTTACAATAAATTGCCCCCCTTGGGGAGCGACCCTTGCCCAAGGGGCCGCTCCCCTTCTTTCTTTGCCTAAAGTAAACAAACTCCCTGTGTCTAGGGGGCATTCCTGCAGCACCATCGCTATGCAATGGTGCTGCAGGAATGCTCAGAGAGACATGAAAAGGGAAGAAAAAGCCTTTCCTTCCCTTTTCATGCCTCTCTGCCTCCCTTTCCCCCCGTACCGAGGAGAAACTAATCAGTTTATCCTTGGGTCGCGCTGGAAACGGGAGTTGAGCTCTGATGATGTCAACATGTGTTGGCACGCTGACGTCATCAGATATCACTGGGGAGGTGGAAGGGGAAGCGATTCCCCTTCCAGCCCTGCCCTTGGGGGGGGAGGCCCTCGGGGGGGAGCGGCAGCGCTTTCCCTGAGGGCCTATACCAGGACGTAATGGTTACGTCCGTGGCGCCTCAGCGCCGCGGCACCAGATGTAACCATTACGTCCATGGTGGGAAAGGGGTTAAAGGGGACATTGTCTTAATAGAAACTTGTAGGCTCATAGCAGATTATAGTCTAACTTCAGAAAACCCTACAAATATGTTTTTCTTTCCGAATCACCAACGTCACACAACTCAGTAAAGTTCCACTTATTTCATTAAAACCGGCCTCATATCCTTTAGTTTAGTCTGTCACATTCAACTGTCAGAGGTCTCACCTTTTCTCAGATCACAGGCCTACTGCACACCCGTGAGGTGACATCTGTCCTTCGCAGAAGTGAGAAATGACTGAAGGGAGTACAAACACGACAATCATATATGCGAGAAATATTATTGTTGTTTGGAACTTTTACTTTAGCCATCTCTTACCTCATTCTGTTCAACAGTTTACAACACCTTTTCCATCACTCGCCTGCAGATTTTCACAGGAATACTCACATGACCTCCTTTTCCATGCACCATCCCTGACTCATACTGAGGTACCAAGCCTCTCTTTACAGGGACCCCATAGTTAAGATTCCACTTTATGTTGACCTCGTATCATGCTCCACCCTTCACAAGAGCAGTAAAACATGCCTGCACCCAGTTCTTCCTAAGCCAGTAACGCAGGATCGCACAAAAAGCCCACCCCGGTGCCGGGCTGGAACTTAAGGGATGAATGACAATACATTGCATGCCTTTACCATGCTTGATTGCGTATATGTATTGGCAGTATCAACTCTTTAGTCATGTAATTATAATTAGGATTCCTAATTACACAGGATTAGGATTTTACACAGACATAGCGCCAAAATGCCAGAACGGATTTTTATAACATTTGACAGAAATGTAGATTATGTTGTTGAGCAGGCCCTTTTTGTTGTTTGAGGTAAATTGGATCAGTAGTTGTTAAGTAATAAGGGAAAAACCCTTAGTGATATTTTGGGCCTTGGTATACCACAGTACTATCGAAGTATACAATGGTACACGGCAATGAAAACAGAAAATGATTGGATAATGAAAGCTCCTAAAAAAGAAAAAGGCTGCCAGATTGTTTAGATTGTACTTTGCATTTGTTGTGTGATGATAACTGGAATCTACGTTATTGTTATGTTTCTAATGTGTAGGAAGGTATAAGTTAGTTGAGCAAACTCTGTAGAGGTAGGATGTTTGTCGTTTGCAAACTCCTTTTTGTGCAATAAAAGAAAGAACGTTCCTGATTCAATGAGTGCGACTCTATTTTTGTGATGCCTCACCTGCAAACGTGCATAATATTTAGTGCGGTGTAGTCTTGCTATTTGAGCTTGCACCACCAGTAAAGAAAGTGTACCACCTGTAGTACTGTATAGGTATTGGACCGCCTGTAGTAGATAGATGGATGGATGATAGATAGATAGATAGATAGATAGATAGATAGATAGATAGATAGATAGATAGATAGATAGATAGATAGATAGATGTTTTTTGAAGTTTATGGAGTACACCTGTACTTTGTCCAAAATCACGTGGTACCTATAGAAATCAAACAAAAATATATGGAAAAAGACACTCTAGGACATGCCACTGCACTGTACACCACTGCACTTTATGCCACTGCACTCTACCCACTGCACTGTATGCTACTGCTCCCTATGCCACTGCACTTTATGCCTCTCTACTCTACACCACTGTACTTCATGCCATTCTACTGTACTCTCCACCACTGCTCTATGCCTTGCCACTCCATTCCATGGCACTACACTCTATACCAGGGTCTGTACTCTACACCACTGCACTATATGCCACTCTATTCAAATCTGCATCACTGAAGTATACGTCACTGCACTCTACGCTACTGTAGTCTATGCCACTCCACTCTGCATCAGAGTAATCTACGTCACTGCACTCTGCACTACTACTCTCTGTGCCACTCCACTCTGCACTACTCTACTCTAGGCCACTGGTCACTACATCATTGCTCTCTACTCTAGGTCACTGCAATCTATGTCACTCTACTCTACTTTGCACCACTATACCGTAGGACACTGCACTCCATGCCACTGCACTTTATGCCACTGCACTCTTTGTCACTCTACTGTACACAGTGCCACTTCAATCCACGCTGGTCCACTGTATGCCACACTGCCTACTACACTCTGCACAGTGCCAGTCTACTCTAACCACACTACTATATGTCACTCTACTGTGTGCCATTTCAAGCCACTGTACTCCATTCAATTCTACTCCTCTCTACTCCACTGCACTCTATGCCACTGCACTCTACTCTGCACTATTGCACTCTGTGTCACTCTAATGTACCCCACTCTACGTTATACCACTCTACTCTACCTCACTTCACTTCACCACTCTACCACACTTCACTGTACCCCACTTCACTCTATGCCACTCTACTCTACTGTGCACCATTCTACTCTATGTCACTGTACTCTATTCCACTGTACTCTACTCTGCACCACTCTACTCTACGCAACTGCACTTTATCCCACTGTACTCTACACCACTTCACTCTACCCCCACTTTACAGTACCTGACACCACTCTACTGTACCCCACTTCATTCTTTGCCACTCTACGGTATGCCCCTCTACTCTATGCCACACTACTGCACCCCACTTCTCTCTACCCACTTGACTCTTCCCCAGTTTACTGTATGTCACTCTACTCTACAACACTGTACGCTACCCCACTTCACTGTATGCCACTTCACTCTTTGCCATTCTACTCTATGCAACTGTACTCTATGCTACTGTACTCTACTTCACTTCACTTTATGCCACTCTATTTTATGCCACTCTACTCTCCTCCACTTCACTCTACCCCACTTCACTTTATGCCAGTGTACTGTACGCCATTCTGCTCTATGCCACTACAATCTCCCTTACTTTACTCTATGCCACTCTACTCTACATCATTCTACTCTACAGCACTCTACTCTATGCCACTCTAGTCTATGCCACTCTAGAGCATGGTACTCCACTCTATTCTATGCCACTCTACCCCACTGTACTTCACTCTATGCCACTGTACTTTATTCCACTGCCATCAACTCTGCTCCACTACACTCTAGGTCACTTTATGCCTCTGCACTGCATGCCACTCTACTCTACTCTGTACCTCTATATTTTATGCTACTGCACTGTAGCCATTCTACTCTTATCTGCAGCATTCTACTGTATGCCACTGCACTCTATGCCACTGCATTGTATGCTACTGCACTCTACACAACTCTATTTTGTACCACTGTACCCTATGCCTTTGCACTCTACATCACTGCACTCTACTCCATTACACTCTACTCTGTACCACTGCACTCTATGTCACTGCACTATACTTTGCACCACTCTACCCTAGGACACTGCACTCTATGCCACTGTTCTCCACACCACTGCACTGTACAACACTGTACTCCATGTCAGTACACTCTACAGCACTCTACACTACGACACTACACATTGTCCTTCACAGTACGACACTCCTTCACTGTACTCAGACATTCAACTCAACAACACTGCACTCAAAGCACCACACTTAGATTTGAAACACATTTAATAAAAAATAAAAAAAACATTGAAATTCAATGAAAAAACAATGGTTAAAAATGAGTTACAGTTAGGAAATTTGATATATTATTTCTATGAAGAACAAACAAGCTAGAAATTCTAAAATTATAGTTATAACTTAAAGTTATAATTTATGCCCTGGGCACAATTTACTATACATCACACACCTCCATTATACAGTGCTGTTAACTTGTTAGGCAGACTACATTACTATAGCACGCCCTGCTATCATATTGTATCAGTTATACCATGTTAATTCATAGTATTCATTGCAACATTTAAGACATCTGAGAAGACATCATGTTTGAGAACACAGTTCATGGTAGCAGGGAGAGTACTGTACGACAAGGCCCTCCACTATACAACACACCACTCCACTCTACTCCACTATATGACACACAATGCCACTCCACTGTATTACACTTTACTCCACCGTACACTACACCACTCCACTACACTCTGTTCCACTGTACAATGCTACAATCAAGACACTTGACTTTATGACACTGTCCTCTGTTATACTCTACAACACTCCAATTAACAACACTCAACTAAATGACACCCAACACTACAATCGGAAACACATTTTTATTAAAAAATAAGAAAATAAATACATTTAAGAAAAAAGCCCAAGGTTAAAGCTAAATTATAGTTAGGAAACCTTTATTTATTCTTTCCATACAAATTTAATGTATACTATACATTATACTACACATACTACATAAATAGTTCTTGTAGTGTGTAAAGTGACAAGACTTTGTACAGAAGTTCAGGACTTGTACCAAATTGAAGATGGTGCATAAATTAGAAATGTAAGTTATAACTATAGCTTTAGAATTTGTAAAGTTTGTGTTGTTTAAATTGGGTCTGTATAGGATAAATAAATAATGTTTTCCTAACTATAACTCAGCTTTAACCTTTGTTTTTTATAAATACTGTTAGAAATGGGGTCTCTAGTTGGCAGTGGTTTGCACCCTGTCCAAGTCACTCTAGTCAGGGTAAGGGAGTCACACAGTTAAGATAACCCCTGCTCACCACCTTGGTAGCTTGGCATGAGCAGTCAGACTTATCTCAGAGGCAATCTGTAAAGTATTTGCACACACACGCACAGTAACACAGTGAAAACAACACAAAAGGACTCCACACCAGTTTAGAACAATAGCCAATATTTATCTGAGTAAAACATGACCAAAATGAACAAAGATACAAAGTTTTAAAGATTAAATCTCAGGAAAGCGCTTTGAAACACAATAGCTCAAAATGGGGTTATCACGACGTCTTGACAGAGTAATTCCCAACAGTACGATGCCACTTGTGAGGGAGTGTGGGCTGGTCATGGAGTAGCACGGACCCTAGACATAGTACCTTTGGAAAACGAGGAAACAATGTTGGTGCAGTGAGTTGGGGAGTTGAGGCATCTCTGGGGCCGGTGCAGCATTGGTTCCTTACTGCTACCAGGGAGGTGAGGCGTCAGTTCCTTACTACGAGGCAGGAAAGGTGAGGCATTGGTTCCTTACGGTTGCAGAAGAGGTGATGCGGCATCCGTGGTGAGGCATCAGTTCTTTACGATATGGCGGGGTCAATTAATCCAGTAGGTCAAGACGCGAGGCATCAGCTTGGCGATGTCTCAATCACACCAGGGGGCCACAGATGCGGCAACGGATTCGGTGTCATGGACACAGTGACACAGCACTTGGGACTCACTCTGTGGCGGGACATCGGAGGCATTGCAGTAGCGTCAGGCCTGTGGCGGCGGTGGCTGACATTTCACTCAGTAGGTACAATGGCTCCGGTGCAGGCAGTGGCATGGAGTTAGACAGACGCGCCGGTCTGAAGTCATTCTGGAGTTGATGTACTTGCTTTCTTCTTGGTTTCACCAGCACTCACTCCCAAGGGCACAGGATCTGGATTTGACACCACTTTGTGAGTCAGGACTCTCAGCAAGAGAGCCCAGGTGCTGGCAGATGAAGTCTTTGACATCCCTGAGACTTCTAACAGAAGGGAAGCTCAGTCCAAGCCCTTGGAGAACTTTTGGAAGCAGGATGTTGAAAGCAAAGTCCAGTCCCTTCACTCTCAGGACAGAAGCAGGAAGCAGCAGGCCAGCACAACAAAGCAACAGGCAGATTGGCAGTTCCTCCTACGGCATCTAGCTCTTTTTCCTGACAGAGTATTCTCAGTCTAGAAGTGTTCTAAGGTTGTGGTCTCAGAAGTGTAGTAGTTATACTCATTTCTGCCTTTAAAGTAGGCATTCTTCAAAGGAAAGTCTTCTTAGTGCACACAACCCTGCCTTTCCTGTCCTGGCCCCATACACACTCCTGGGGGTTGGAGACCGCTTTGTGTAAGGACAAGCACAGTCCTATTCAGGTACAATTGTCAGCTCTTCCCACCACTCTAACCCAGGAAGACCCATCAGAATATACAGGGCACAGCTAAGCTCCCTTTGTGTGACTGTCTAGAGTGGATTAATAACAGCCCAACTGTCATCGTGACACAGAATTGTATGCCACAGCCAGGCAGAGGCACAGAATGGTTAAGCAAGAAAATGCCCACTTTCTAAAAGTGGCATTTTTAAACTTACAATTTAAAAAACAACTTCACCAAAAGATGTATTTCAAAATTGTGAGTTCAGAGACTCCAAACTTCATATCTCCATCTAATCCCATTGGGGAATCACACTTAAAAGACATTTCAAGGGAATTCCCATGTTACCCTGTGGGAGCGATAGGCCTTGCAATAGTGAAAAACTAATTTTGCAGTATTTCACTATCAGGACGTGTAAAACACACCAGTACACGTCCTACCTTTTACATACACTGCACCCTGCCCATGGGGCTGCCTTCGACCTACCTTAGGGGTTTCGTACAAGTAGAAAATGTTTTCTGGCCTGGCAAGTGGGTGCACTTGCCAGGTCAAACTAGCAGTTTAAAATTGCACACACAGGCACTGCAATGGCAGGCTTGAGACGAGTTTGTAGGGATACTCATGTGGGTGGCACAATCAGTACTGCAGACCCACTAGTAGCATTTGATTTACTGGCACTGGGCACACACTGTGCACTCTACTAGGGACTTATTAGTAAATCAAATATGATTATCATGGATAAACCAATCACTAGTACAATTTAGACAGAGAGCACTTGCACTTTAGCACTGATCAGCAGTGGTAAGGTGCCCAGAGTCCTAAAGCCAGCAAAAATGAAATTCACTACAGGATCAAAACAGGAGGTCAGAAGCAAAAAAGGCAGGGAAAACCCTGCAGAAAGATATATAGATAGATAGATGGATAGATAGATAGATAGATAGATAGATAGATAGATAGATAGATAGATAGATAGATAGATAGATAAATAGATAGACAGACAGATAGATAGATAGATAGATAGATAGATAGATAGATAGATAGATAGATAGATAGATAGATAGATAGATACATAGACAGATAGATAGATAGATAGATAGATAGATAGATAGATAGATAGATAGATAGATAGATAGATAGATAGATAGATAGATAGATAGATAGATGTGTTAAAGGCCTACATGGCAAAGCCATTCAGTGAAAAAAAGGCATGGTAAAGGATGTTTCTTGAATTTGAGTTCCGGGTCGAGGAAGGGCACATTTGAGTACTGAAGAATAAGTAACACACACTCTGTCTATCGCTGTCCTCACACCCAGCATTAGAGGCTGAAAAATTCCCCATCTCTGGCTTCCTACACGTCAGTATATTCGTATATATCTCAAGCTGTATAAGTATGCACTGCCCAAGGTTTCAGTCCATAACATACTTCTCTTCCTCCCAGCTGTCAAAGTGCATTAAAACTAGTATGGGAACTGTGATGCATGGAATGGGGTGGGCTCAGTGGGAATAGGGTCAAAGGTGTGGCTAAAAAATAAAAATTCCGTACATTTTTTGGTCTTTCATCAGGTAGCTGCATACAAGATAACACGCAGCTTAAATAAAAAATATGTTACTCACTGGGAAATGCACAATAGTACATTATGAAACCTTCGCCTCCGAGAACTGTGTGTAACCAGAGAGCGACAGAATTAAGTGGGTGATTCTGACCCCGGCGGTCAGAGACCGCCGGGGCCAGGGTCGGCGGGAGCACCGCCGACAGCCCGGCGGTGCCCCGCAGGGCATTCTGACCACGGCGGTTCGGCCGCGGTCAGATGCGGAAAACCGGCGGTCTCCCGCCGGTTTTCCGCTGCCCATGTGAATCCTCCATGGCGGCGGAGCGTGCTCCGCCGCCATGGGGATTCTGACACCCCCTACCGCCATCCTGTTCCTGGCGGGTCTCCCGCCAGGAACAGGATGGCGGTAGGGGGTGCCGCGGGGCCCCTGGGGGCCCCTGCAGTGCCCATGCCAATGGCATGGGCACTGCAGGGGCCCCCGTAAGAGGGCCCCACTTAGTATTTCAGTGTCTGCTATGCAGACACTGAAATACGCGACGGGTGCCACTGCACCCGTCGCACCTTCCCACTCCGCCGGCTCAATTTTGAGCCGGCGTCCTCGTGGGAAGGATGATTTGCCCTGGGCTGGCGGGCGGCCTTTTGGCGGTCGCCCGCCAGCCCAGGGCAAATCCCAAAATACCCTCAGCGGTCTTTCGACCGCGGAGTAGTATTTTGGTGGGGGAACTCTGGCGGGCGGCCTCCGCCGCCCGTCAGGGTCAGAATGACCCCCTAAATCTTGGTTGGTGCAGTGGAGAATAGTGGCTTCTGTAATTTAGTGCTACAAGGTCACTGCCTGTGACAGAAAGCACTGCCAATATGTAAGTCATTCTTTTAAACTTGCATTACACAGAGTATAAGATAGACTGCTACAAAATGTGCAAAAAAGTTTAAGATAAAATGGTGCTTCCAAAATATAGATTTTAGAAATACCCAGACTGTACATAATGCAATTGTTTTACATAACTGTCCCTTGAAAACCTCATCAGGGGTAGTAAGCACTATATAAATACAATTAAAATTAAAAACACTCACTTCACAGCTCAGTTGTGAATTCTTTGCTGTACCGCTCAAAAAGAATAAATCTTTGTCATCATAAAGCTTTGAGTGATTCAATCAATTAAAGCCTGTACCAGCTTGCGGTTCCAGTAGCTAGAAGTCAAAGTAAGGTTGAAGAGGAGTCCTGCTGGAATCTTGCAAGCCGAATCTGAGGACCCACCCAAAAGAGAGACCCTAAATAATCCTCAAAGGGGGATTGGTCACCTAGCCAGGTGAACACCTATCAGGAGCTCTGACGCCACCTGCCTGGCCTGGCCACTCAGATGCTCCCAGAGGTCCCTGCCAACCTAGGATTCAAGATGGCAGGACCCTGGGAACCTCTGGAGGAGCTCTGTGCACCACCCCTGGGATGGTGGCAGACAGGGAAGTGGTGCATGGAGGGCACCAAAAGTGCCTTTAAAAGCATACCAGTGGCTTGGGGAGACTACCCCTCCCAAGCCATATAACACCTATTTCAAAAGGGAGAGGGTGTTACCCCCCTCTCCCAAAGGAAATCCTTTGTTCTGCCTTCCTGGGCTTGAGCTGTTCAAGCAGCAGGAGGGCAGAAACCTGTGTGAGAGGTGGTAGCAGTTTGGGCTGCCCGGAAAACCCCAGAAGGCTGGTAGGAGCAATGTTAGGGTCCTCTAAGGGGCCCACAGAGTGCATGGAATCATACTTCCAATACTGGCAACAGTATTAGGGTATGATTCCGACATGTTTGATACCAAGCATGCCTAGATTTGGAGTTACCATTATGTAGCTAGACATAGTTAGTGGCCTATGTCCAGTACACACATAAAATGGCATCCCCGCACTGCCAGTGCTAGTGCAGGGGTGCCCTCACACACAGGTACTTTCACCTTGCCCTCTTGGTTAGGAGGGCCTGCAATAGGGGTGACTTACGGGGACCTCGTGCAGTGACCTGTAGTGAAAAGGGTTCATGCACCCTTTCACACAGACTGCAATGGCAGGCCTGCAAAACACTTTGCATGGGCCCCCCATGGGTGGCATAATACATGCTGCAGCCCATGCGGATCCCCTGATACCCCAGTGCCCTTAGTACCTGTGTTCCATATACTAGGGACTTACATGGGGCACCAGTATGCCAAATGTGGAGTGAAAGTAACAAAGGCCTTCATTATGTCTTTGGCGGTAAAAAAACGCACACCGCTGCTGTGACGGCCGCCAAAAGACAGTCGCCGCGGCTAACATCCGTCTGCCATAATATGACCCCAGCCGGATTTCCACCACAAGAAGGGTGGAAATCCGGCTGTGGTCATGCTGGCGGATGGTGTTAAGGTGGCACTGCTACCACAAGCAGCGCCACGCCAGTAGACCGCCACCAGCCGTATTATGAGAAATAATACGGCCTGGTGGTGTTCTGCTGGCGAGCGCTGCTGACGGTAGCAGCGGCCCGTCCCTTCCCCTGCCGGAAGACCCCCTGGATTCAATTCAAGGAAGTTGGGTTTCCAACAGGGGAGGGGGGTGTTCTGTGTGTGTGTGTGTGTGTGTGTGTGCATGAGTGTGTGAGTGTGTGCGTGAATGAGAATTTATGTGTGGTGTTGTTTGCGTGTGTGTTTGCATTTGTGAGAATGCGTGTTAGTATGGATATGTGAATGCATGTCTGCGTGTCAGTGTGAATGTGGTGTGGATGTGTGCATGAATTAATGGATGCATGCGTTTATGAATGCGTGTATGCCTGTGTGAGTGGGTGTGTGTATGCATGTCTGCATCTGTTTGTGTGTGTAGGGGGCTGGGGAATTGGAAGGGGGGACCTTGGATGGAGGGGTGGGTGGGGGTCATCAGGGGAGTTGTTGGGGGGAGGGGGCCTCCTATCAGTGACAGGGAAGGAATTCCCTGTCACTGATAGGGCCTACCGCCATGGTTTTCGTGGCGTTACGATCACCATGAAAACCATGACGGTAGGTAGGGTCAAAATGACTGCGGCGGTACAATAGCAGCCGCCGGGCTGGAGATTCTTATCTCCAGCCCTGCAGCTGCTACTACCATGGCGATCGGAGTGGTACATTGGAGGGTTGGCTTCAGCGCCAGCCTGTTCATTGTCTAAGTTGAAATATCTGGAGAGTCCATCTGCATTGGAGTGGTTACTGCCAGATCTGTGTTCTACTGTTTAGTTCATTCCCTTTAGGGATATGGACCACCTCAACAGTTTGGGATTTTCACCTTTCATCTGTTTGAGCCAAAAAAAGGGCTTGTGGTCTGTCTGAACTATGAAGTGAGTGCCAAACAGGTATGGCCTCAGCTTCTTCAAGGCCCAGACCACAAAAAAGACCCTTTCTATGGATGACCAACGCCTTTCCCTGGGGGTCAACATTCTGCTTATAAAAGCTACAGATTGGTCCTGGCCCTCAGTGTTAAGTTGAGATAGATCTGCCCCAACCAACACCTCAGAAGCATCTGTTTGTATTATGAACTTCTTTGAGTAGTCAGGGCTTTTTAACACAGGTGTAGAGCACATGGCCTGTTTGAGATCTTCAAAAGTTTTTTGACAGCTGGCTGTCCATAAGACTTTTTTTAGGCATTCTTTTTGAGGTAAGGTCATTAAGAGGGGCTACAATAGAGCCATAGTGTTTAATGAACATCCTGTAATACCCAGTGAGGCCTACGAAGGCTCTCACTTGGGTCTGTATAGTAGGGGGAGTCCAATCTAAAATAGTTTGGATTTTCTCCTGTAGTGGTTGAATCTGGCCTCCACCTACTGGGTGGCCCAGATATACAACCTTCTCCTGCCATATCTGGCACTTAGAGGCCTTGATAGTGAGGCCTGCTTTTTGCAGAACCTCCAAAACATTCCAGAGGTGGACCAGGTGATTCTCCCAGGTGGAGATAAAGACAGCTATATCATCTAGATCTGTACTTTAGGCTTCCAGTCTTTGGAGGACTGTATTCGCCAGCCTCTGAAAAGTGACAGGTGCATTTTTCAGACCAAAGGGCATTACTGTGAAGTGGTAATGCCTTCCAATGGTTGAAAAGGGTAGTTTTTGGTTTAGCATCATCTGATAATTTGATCTGCCAATAGCCTGCAGTCAAATCAAATGTGCTAAGATACTTGGCAGGTGCCAGTGTATCTATTAGCTCATCTGCCCTAGGGATAGGATGAGCATCTCTCTTTGTGACAGTGTTGAGCCCTCTGAAGTCAACACAGAACCTCATTTCTCCTCACATTCTGAGAGTGAGGTTTTGGGACCACCACCACTGGGCTAGCCGGGAGGCTTTCAGAGTGCTCTATGACTCCCAGGTCCAGCATCTTTTGCACCTCTGCTTTGATGCAGTCTCTAACATGGTCTAGTTGCCTATATATTTTGCTTTTCATGAGAAAACTGTCCCCTGTATCAATGGTGGGTTCACACCATGTTGTCTGAGCAGTTGTTAGAGAAAACAGTTCTGAGAACTGCCCTACGAGGTTCATGCAGTCTTTCTTCTGAGATTCTGAAAGACAGTCTGCCTGGATTACTCCATCAACTGAGCCATCAGCTGCAGTGTTGGAGAAGAGGTCAGGGAGAGGGTCACTCTCTTTCTCCTGTCGCTTATCAGTGGCCATGAGCAGGGTCATGTCGACCCTGTCATCGTAGGGCTTCATGCACTTCACATGCAGCACCCTGAGGGGGCTTCGGAAGTGCCTAGGTCCTCCAAGTAGGTGACCCCACCCTTCTTTTCCACTATTGTATGATTCTTCTTTACTTTGACTAGAGTGAGGGTCCTTGCTTGGACAGGGTGTAACCTGGCTGCCAACCAAAGACCCCGTTTCTAACAGTAGCACAGAGGGCTAATATGCCTGCTGCAAATAACATGTACTATGCAGATCACAGAACAGTATTTTATGTGCAATGCTCAGTGGGATACTGCTTTATCACAGATGTTTTGTTACTGTTTTGTTCATCAGTTACAAACATAATCTAGCAAAGTGATTTATGAACTAACATCAAAGAACTGCATGCAAACTGCATGGTACAAGTTTGAAAGTTACGTTTTTCCCAGTCTTTGATTATCCTTATTCGGCTAAGAAGGGTTTGCTTAGGTAGAAATTAATTATTAGTAAAGTCAACCCTAACCACTGTGTTGCGTTCTGAATCCTGAGTTTATGCTTCCCCAGTCCAAGCAATCTTAAAGCATGCCTACCATTTGGGATGACTTGTGAATCCTACACCTTGTAGTCCCCTTTGTCTTATGTAACATTTTCTATACATTGATTTACACACACATGGCTGGCTCTGTATGTGTGTGTGATTTAAAGTGCTCTAACACACTATATTAGTAAGAGAGGCGCTATAAAACAAATGAAATACATTTGAAAGAGGCTCTATGGAGAGAAGAGAGGCACTTTTACAGGGTGAGGATGAGGGAATCATTGATGAGCCCCAATAAAGATTGCTGTACCCCTGTGTACTGTAAGGTCATCATTTGCTATGCTTCTAAAACTAATACAATTAAATACATAAAGAAAAATGTGTTTTAGAATGCACCGTTTTTTGTAACCATGTTTTCCCAAATTTTTCTTGGGGGAAGAATAGCCCCATGCCCCATTGCCGTGCTCAGGCTCGCTCCCTACGCACCCTATGGGGTCTGCTCCGACAAAATTTCCCAGGGCTGCTTTGGGTTGCCAGACCGCACTGTTTTTTTTGCGGAGCTTCTTTCCTTCCATTGCTAAACCCTCGCATCCTACCATTCGCCAGAGGCTCTTTCATTCCTGAGACATGACCCTTGAATTGTGTCCACAGCCTCTCTGGGTGACTGTCACTGCCAAGGGGAAGGGTTGTCGGTGACTCAGCTTCCCGAGTCCGTGTCCCACTCGTCAAGCTGAGAGGGCGCTGCGGGCCGACAGCAGCCAAGGAAAGCACTGTTTGGGCTTAATGGTCAGTGGCATTCAGGATGAGATCACTGATGGGACTCTGTTCCTCTGGACCCTCAGCTCACTCACAACGACAGCGGCGTAACAAAGGCCCCCGCAGTGCAGTGGGAATGGGGCGAGTTCCAGGGAGGTCCCTCAGCACAGTGTCCGAGCCTGTGAGCTACGGAATAAGCTGGAAAGTGGGCGCCTCTATGTACTTTGCAGGGGGAATCTTATCAAATTTCGTTACGCCACTGATCAAGAGAGGCATGCTCGGAGACGGGTTACTTTAACAGGTAACTCAGAGCACTTGAAACCCGTGGTTCGCGCTCATTGACATTATTTTTGAAAAGGAAGTTATCTATGGATGCCAATCAGGGGTAGCTACCATGAACGTCATTTAGGGGTCGCCGGGGGTTGCAGCTGCGACCCCTGGCCCGCCCTTTGCGACCCGTGGCTTCAGAGGTGGCAAATTCATTGCCAGGAACACAGTGACAGCTCGTTCTTATGGACATCAGTTGGTACTGCACTATCTCTGTTTCTACCAATTTATATTACACTAATAGTGAGAAATGATATTATAGTATTCACTATTAGTGTAATTAACATGGAGTACAATTAGCTGGGAAAATACCCTTCCATGGCAGCTGAGGCAAGTAAAACACGCGTTTAAATGTATGTTGTGTGCATGCTTGCAGGTCAGTCTGTTCATCTGAGAGAGTTTGTGTGCAAGTGTGAATTTGTGTGCATGTGTAAGTATGTGTGAGTGAAAGTGGAGGTCCAAAGGCACGTGCATTTTGGTAAATTGACGTCCTTGGTAGCTACTCTCAGTTTCGCCTTTGGTACCACTGACACTGTCATTACACATTCACTACTAGCCCTGGAGACATCAGCATAAATAGAAACTATACCGGTCAGTATACATCTTGATTGTTTCTGCTATGTCTACTTTTTGTAGGCTCCTCTCTGATTTTTGACATAGCACCTTCCAAAGAAGTAGAAGGTGGTACAAGGGAGCCGCGCCTGTGATGTTACTGGGATAAAAGGAAGTGTGATAAAAACATTCCTCTTCCTCGACACGTTGAAACATTGCCTTCCATTAAGTTATCACACAGAAATTTTCCACTGTCAATTAATGAAATCTGGCACAACCTGGTCACTGTGCCAGAAGTGTCCTAGATGGTCAGTTCAACACAACACGTCAGTGATTCAGTACAATGGTGGCCTCTTCAGCACTGGCATCATCCATTCTGGCTTGTACACTGCCCGCACAACACATTCTTCCTGATGAAACTCAAAGTAATAAATGCTGGTTATTTATCCATTCCCACGCATTGCCAATAAAAATGACATCTTCCTGCAATTGTGATGAATAAATAATAACGTATTTTTCATATGGTACACAATACGTCCTAGTTACCTTTTTCTAAGTACTCTAATTTATAGGTGTACTAGTGTGCAATTTAATGGTGCTGAAAGACACAAGACCACACAACCATTATACTAATACAATATTTAGATTACAGAGTGTGTGCTTCCCACTCAGGAGGTAAGAGCAGGGTAGTTATTTGTTACCATTTGCAAGCAATGCTCCCTGAGCCCTGGCACGCATGCAGTTCGAAGTATTCAGCCTCTCATAGTGGAACTCCTGAGTAAGTGGTAAGTTAAAACAACCCACCAGTTCTTCTTTACAGTACACACAAAAGCAGCTACTCCAGTGCCCTGGTCATTACCCTCTGGATACCTAAATTACCTCCAGGATACCCTCCCCCGAGTGATAGTGCGCTCTATAAATTTGCACAACATAACATAAAGGTCAGTGCATTTCATGCTTATTCCCAACACACTATCTCAGTTGTTTGTAGGCACTTTATGCAAGTGTTACTGGACAGAAGCAAGGCTGAGCAGCATAGTTAGGGCCAACTGAAGAGGTGCCTTGTAGAAAAGAGGACTCTTTGGAAGCTTCCTGAAAGCCCAAAGAGTTGGGGGTCAACTAATCCAAGTGTAAGGGTTTTGAAACTGGAATCATCTCTTCAGCTTTCTGACCTATTCCCCTGGCTGCTGGGGCCACCCGCTTCGGCCTCTTAACACGTACGTTGTCGACTTCATCTTGGACTCAACAGATAAAGTATTGATGAGATTGTTCAATAGATGCGTCATGCCGTGGCTGGAAATAAACAAAACTTCTCATATCAACGTCATATCAGCTACATATCAGCCATTTCAAATCAGCCACTCTGAATTGAATGTCTTCTGAGAAACATACTATTCTGTTCGAAGTGTCAGGGCTTTCCCCTTAGGATCTGAAGAAGACCACAAGGTTTATTTAACATCTAAAGAACCCATAGACTAAGGAAAGAAAGAAAGAAATATGACACCTGATGTAATTTGTATTTTTTGTCCAGCTCTCTAGGAATCGATCTGTACATTGTTCCTCGCTCACTGATGTAGATGTTCATGGCACTATAGCGGGGGTACCAGCGGCGACTAGCAAGATGTTAATGCACGTGTGTTCAAACATGGTGGGTTTAAGCACCTCAGTGGAATTGCAGTGACCCTCACACCAGCCATCAGGCCAAGCGAGGGCACAAGGTTGCTTGTCCTGATGTCTTTCAGGTTTATCTGGGACATTAATCTCGGGCTTCTGAGCTGTTTCTCACTTGGAGACCCTAAGTAAATAAACCACTGACTGTCATAAGCAGGTCTTGGTACTAAAGTCCACAACTCTGCTTTTTATGCTGGTAAATTCCTGTGTGTAACGATTTTTCAGCCTGTGGTCTCTGACACAGAGATCCCTCAAGAGCCATCTCTAGTACACCACCAGGCAGCGTTCAAGGCAGGAAGAGCCTCCAAACAATACCAGGGTATGAGCTCCAACTGCATGGCATCATTATTTGGCTAGAGAAGTACACCTTTTTTCTTCTTTTCCCTTGAAGATGAGGTCTACCCCTAAAATTGCTCCTGCCTCATGCAGTGGCTGATTGTCCCAGCGCTTGCTAATCCCAGGCCAGTTTATCATTTACCCCAAACTATGGTCTGGATTTACTAAGCATTGCATGGGCGCTCCCTGTGCAAACATAATTTTTAATGGCAAAGTAAATCAACACAATACTTAGGCCCTCATTACGGACCGCCGGGCAGCCGCCAATGCAGCCGCACTCCCGCCGTGGCCATTAGCAGATCCCCGCTGGGCCGGCGGGCGGAAACCTAGTTTACGCCCACCGGCCAAGCGGGGATCTCGGCCGCAACACAGGAGCCGGCTCCAAATGGAGCCGGCGGTGTTGTGGCTGTGTGACGGGTGCAGTTGCACCCGTCGCGCTTTTCACTGTCTGCATAGCCCATGCTAGTGGCATGGGCAGTGCAGGGGCCCCCAGGGGCCCTGCGACTCCCCGTACCGCCAGCATTTTCCTGGCGGTTCAAACTGCCAGGAAAAGGCTGGCGGTAGGGGACTCGTAATCCCCTGGGCAGCGCTGCAAGCAGCGCTGCCCTGGCGGATTAAAACCACTGGGGCCATTTTGGCGGGAAATGCCCAATGAAGCACCGCCAGCCTGTTGGCGGTGCTTCTTCCGAAACAGCCCTGGCGGTCTTGGACCGCCAGGGTTGTAATGAGGGCCTTAGTTTCTTTGCGCCACGTGGGAGCCAATGCAAAACATTCGTAATATTCCTCCATGAATTTGAAACTGTGAACATGCATTAATGCATTGCTTCTTTTCGCAACCTCTCCTTAAGAGTTTTTTCAAATTTAGGAAATGTATTTCAAGAAATGTATCTTAAGTCAGTGTTTTGCCCCTTTTTTAAACAGTTCTAAAGAAGAATGTTTTGCCTCATTTTTTTAAATAGCGTGAGGTGGATAATCCCTCAGACTTTCCATTGCAGTAGATTGACTCATTTAAAGTTTGTTTGTTTCAGGGCTGTAGGGAGTGGCTGTAATCCCTATAACAGGATTTTGGGGAAATTATATAGAGATTCCCATCATCACGTGTGCTGACCCTTATAGAAAACCAGATAGCCTGAAACCCACCAAAAAGTATGACACGCTGTAGGGTGAAGGATTGAATCCATAAGCAGCAAAGCTGTTCCCTTATCATCACATGCATGAAATATCATACCCATCTTGAAGACACTATCTCATTGAGGTGCCCATACGGAGAAGAGATATCATTCAGGTAGTCTAAGGGCCTGATTTAGAGTTTGGCAGATAGGTTACTCCATCACAAACATGACGGATTTCCCAGCCGCCATATTACAATCTCCATATGCTATCATGGGATCGTAATACGGCGGACAGGATATCCGTGATGTTTATTACAGAGTAACCCCCTCCACCAAACTCTAAATCAGGCCCTAGGCATTTTGAGAAGTTGTTTGTAGGGTTGGGATGTCCTGAGATGCCCTCGCCTGGCTCGGCATTTATCAGTTTCCTTGTCATTTTTTAATCTGGGAGTGCTTTGAAAGTATGGAGAGACTCTGCAGAAGCATCTATGTGTTTGCTACATTCGTATAAACCCAAATGAATGACTGTGTTTAATGATTCCCTAAAACCTGCTGCTGGAAGCCACTGTGGGATCTCGTGACTTGAAGCTTTAAGCATGTTGGCAATGTTAATATCTATCGCAGGTTGTACTAGGAGTGTGGAGTGTCACTATGAAGTGTGTTACTGTTGTGCTGTAATCCATTATCTAAGATTTTCTGTAAAGTCCTCACCTATTGTATCGATTAGTTTCAGATGCCTATGATCAGTAACCTTGCAAGTGGCATTTCAAGTCCTGCCAGCATTCCTGTGCAACCCCAGTGCAAGATGAAGAAAGTAAAAGGCTGATGTAATTGCCCGAAATTAAGACAACGTTAAGAGTATTCCTTCTGTATGTTAGTGTCCATTACTGCGTGAATACTCAGTAGCCTGCGGAATCGGAGTGGAATGCTTTCTACTTGTTTAGTGAGGTATAGTCTAATTTCAAAGCCTTTCACTAGGGACCTTAAAAGAGGTTATGCCTCACATCATCAAAACAGCCTTTCAGTGGCGACTGGTGAACTTTATAAGTGATGGGGAGTAACTCATCCGACCTTCTGAGAG
Organism: Pleurodeles waltl; assembly: GCF_031143425.1. NCBI lineage: Eukaryota > Metazoa > Chordata > Amphibia > Caudata > Salamandridae > Pleurodeles > Pleurodeles waltl. Next base: position 917,817,845 of record NC_090446.1, on the reverse strand, counting down.
AGCCTATCAAACAAGCCAAAACTCTGTAAGAGAGGTTGATAAGGGTCTCTCCTCGACAAAATGTTTTAAGAATAATAGGACGAAGGGGTGCATATTAGAGCACAATCGCCAAACTCACTAAAACACCATAGCTTTCACATACAATCCTGTGGAAACTCAAAATACAAAGTATAATGTTTCAAAGAAGCCCATCTTTTCCAAGGGGATCTAGGGCAAATGCAGACTCTTGGCTTGAAAGTGATTTGAGAAGATCTGAGCCAAACAATAACATTTTAGCAAAAGTGCCCCAAAACTATGGCTAAAAAGCCATAGATTGTATGGGTGGTTCAAATATTTTATGGAATTTGATTAGCGCTCATATCATTTTTCGAAATATTGAAAGCACCTCCTCTATTGACTTTGATTTTACCCTGTTCCTTCCACATACTGCTAATCATATAAAATGAGTGAGCATATTATGGAAGGCCCAAGATGGAACAGTAAAAAGTTCGAAAGATCGCAAATCTCAAGTCTTGAACAGCAGAGTTTTACCTCAGATTGAACGATTTTACAATCTATCAAAAGAGGAATAACTCAGACCTTAAGTAGCAACTATAAATATTGAGAGCAAGGTTATAAAAAGCCTCTTCTTTAGCAGATCCTCCCTAATTAAAACAAAGTGTTTGCCTAAGTAGAAACAGCAGTATCACATGCCGTGTTCATTTTGGCCTTCAACATGCCACTGCACTTCTTCTTAAGACACAATTACAATGATTACATCTCAAACTATATTTTGACTTTTGTGAGCCTTGGCAGCAGACAGTTTCAGGTGCTTACCAATGAAACCTCGCCAGAAATCTCAGTCTGGAAATGAATTCTCTAATGACACACAAAGGGAATCTTTAGCACACAATGCAAATAGAAAAAATGCATTCTTTCATTGCCCTGCCTACCTACAGGGGCCGCATAAATGCACACAACTCGACTCATCTTGCAGTCATTAACTCTTCCCCTGCCAGATAAAATGTTATAATAATGTAGTTGGGAGGCATGAGTTGAAATCCACATGCAGGGGAAGAGGCGGTTTAAAAAGTGCTGCCCTCATTTTAAGTCAGCATTACAGCTCTCACAAACCCAACCCCATCCTGTGACGTGACAGAAAAGGGTGTATTAGAGGAGGAGAAAAAGGCAACCTGTTCCTGTCTCCTACTTTTACCTTGGACTATGGTATCCTCTGCTCAAGGTAGGATTGATATCAGCAGCAATGGGTCCTTCTGCAATGCAATGGGAGACTGCAAGGGGCACCACTGCCCTCGGCAATAGACAATGGGTGGCTGATAGTCGCATGTACGCAAGCGCATATGCAGAGTTACCTGGAGAGAAACACTGAAACTGAAAGTCAGTTTCAGGAACTCACACAGAGCAGAAAGTAAAAAACATTTTCCTGCATGTGAAAATTAGTGTCTGTTGCACTAACATCAATCACAAGTGAGGGTGCGGGGGACTGACTCTCTTTGGAAGCAGCCGTCCCTGCATCCTTATTTCCCAATATTTTTGAAATTATCTCCCTAGGCTGGGTGCAGCCTCATTTGGAGGAACAAGCCACTTAGAGGTTTGGCCGTTGATTGGTATGATCACCAACTAGCCCAATGATTAGGGAAGTCTCTTTTTGTGAGGTGTGAACACAATAATCTCCCCTCCTGAGGATATGTGGCCTTCGTTGGGAAGTCTCATGGTAGATTTTTTGCTGAAGCTATAATTAAAGCAGAACTTACTTTTCATCATCTACCTATTGACTTTTCCAGCCCTCCTTATGGGCAGAAAAGAACAATCAAATCCCCTCATACGATTATACATTTCCCCACCACCAAGTTCCCAAAATCTGTGTTTATGCCTCCTTTACTTGTCTTTGATCCCACCATGGTCACTCATCAATGGAATATCACGTGGTCCTAGACACATTGAAATGATCCTGAGTGACGATATGCAATTGGTTCTAATGTTTGGTTGATCTTCGTAATAAAACATTGATTCCAGTCGACTTCTAAGTGAAGAGCCTCGCCCTTTGACTTATAATGGAATGGCAAAACCTATTTTCCTCCTCTTTTTTTAATTATTTTTCTCCATTTCTGTGAAAGATATGTAATATGTTTTCTTTATGTGAATGTATTTAAGACTTATCATTCTTTATCCTTTTAATCATTTCAACTTGAGGTGGACTTGTAGGAAGTTTTTTCTTCCAAGTCCACCTCAAGGTGAAATCTAATCATTTAAGAAATTCTTTGGCTTTCATGTTTGAGGCCTACCTAAGACAGGTTTCTGAGGGAGATTTCTCATTATGTGCATAAAGGTCTTTGACCATGTTAGCGCGTCTGACCTTAATAAGTTAACTTACAAGGGGACACGAATAGGTCGATGAACCTTTTAACTCGCATTTAAGTTGTTCCCACCATAACACCAGTACATGCAGATCAATAATCAATAATAGTCAACGGCATTAGTAATCAATTGAAGTCAGTAATTGTCACACACCATGACCTTTCAGTCATGAATAACCACACCTTTTAGTAAAAGTTAGAATATTTATTTCCCTATATTAACAATGCTAAGGTCACGTAAATTAATCTCAAAATCAAATGATAAACATACAGAAACAACACTGGCTGTCCAAAGCGACGGAAGAAACACAATCTAGTCAGAACTTGAACAATTACACAACCTAAGGGTACAGTGCAAATCATTAACAAGAACAATTGCACAAGCAATATCACATACATTTAGATTTAGCAAAGAAAAGCATCAAACGTTATTCCCTATTGCAGACTTTTATTAGTGAGAATCCTTAACAAACACACCAGATTTGCATCAGCATGTCGGGCTTCATGCAAAACATTTTAGCAAACACAAATTTGGAAAACATATAGCTATGGCTCTTATCAAAACAGTGTGGTTGGTACCTAGAAAGAAAAACAAATAGTCATAACAAACACATGGGTACAAGAATACCTCTCCTCAATTGGATCGGCAAGCTAAGATAGTCTTTGACATCAGGACATCAGTTCAGTCAGCAAGGCATCAGGATTCAGAATCAAAGTTTATAAAATGCAAAGTCTTTAAGCATTAAAGTTAAGCATGTCTCTTGTCAAGACGCTCAAGAAAGTAACGACCTTTTGGCCAGCAAGAAAATAGGCAATGGGCTAAATGGCTGCTTCTTCTCAGTGCAGCCCAGTTAAGTAAATTTCCCTAAAACTATTTCCCAGTTCCCTATTGGTCAAGGCATTGCAAGTTCATGCTTTGTCCAATAAAACCAAAAACTTCCAATCTATGATTTCTACCACTACTCCGTTCACATGTCTCTGACTGGCTTCTCTTGCAATGTCCTCATCATCTGTTGAGACAGTCAGTCTTACACATATTGCTCTCATAATGTTACATTTAGCAAGAACAACATCTTCTGGCAATCTGTTCTCATGAGAAAGACTTTTAGCTAAGAGCACATTTAGACAGTACAATGGAAAATCACAGTTTAACTCTCTGAACAGCCATTTTACTAAACGTTAAGAAATACAGCTTGACATGAGGCCTGGCAACTAGGCCAAGTCCTTCGCTAAGTTAAGCCTACTCTTAATAAAGCTAATGCATAATGCATAACCCTAAGCATACTTCATGAACATTGACGGCCACTCATCGTGATCACATTTTCAAATGCGTGTATTATTTTTTATGTTATTACTTTTTCTACGCAAATCCATTATCCATTACTCAGAATACATGAACTCTCATTAATATTTTTTATTAAAACTCCTGCGCAAGCAACCACTCTCCCTTCCATTCCCAGCCACTGAACATGTAATTGTAATTGAAGACACTATCCTAGTTATGCAACTGGGTTAGTGTATACAAAAAAAGATTCCCGGATTGGTATTTGTCAAGCTGAAAGCATGGCTTGTCCAAGGCCCTGTGAAGGAGCCACTACATAGAAAATTCCAGGCTGCCTTCTTACTCACCTAGCTTTCACACCCTGTTTGCATCTATGTTTCCTGCTTAATCCAACTCCGAACCATCGGTAGAGGTGGCAACTTCCCTTGCTAATGCTCTGTTTTCTGTCTCTTCCCTCACCCACATTTCAGGACTACAGAGTGAACATCTTCCTTCGGCAGCAGTGGAATGACCCACGCTTGGCTTACAGCGAGTACCCTGATGATTCGCTGGACCTCGACCCCTCTATGTTGGACTCTATCTGGAAACCTGACTTGTTCTTTGCCAATGAGAAGGGAGCACACTTCCATGAGATTACAACTGACAACAAGCTGCTGCGCATCTTCAAGAATGGCAATGTGCTCTACAGCATCCGGTGAGTCAGAGTGGTGGAGGGAGTGGAGAGTTACTTGAGGTAGGTGAGCATGTAGAGTCACCATGCATGGACTCGTTTGAATGAGCAAAAAGTGAGTACTCCATGGAAAGAGGAGGAAGTCGTACTCACCAGACATTGGAAGGGGAAAGATCGAAAAGATCACTGCTCCAATAGGGATGTGGTATCTATGTACTGAATAAAACATGGACAGAAATTGTCCTAACCACAGGGAAGAATGGAGACTTCTCAACAAACTGATATGTCAGAAAAAACAGCCATCTGCATTTCGAGAAGGCCTGCCATGGCTCTCACTCTACCGCAGGGGTACTGTCATGTCAAAGGTAGCAGTCTCTTGGGATTTCTCACAGGTTCCCTACATGCCTGTCCACCTTACACCATGACCGTTTGGGAGATGTTTGAATCCACCTATTAGAAAATCAAATACACCTCCTCCATCACTGAAATGACATGCTACTCCCAGCACCCAAGCTGAAACAAGTCAGGCCCCAGTGATCTCAGACAGTTTGTGCCAGGCCAAGGAAGCTTAGCTTGTGGCACATGGTCTGGGGACGATAAGTTAATGTAATGTTGTGTCTTGTTATCTACCACACACATATGCATTGCAGTGACTGTCTCAAGTCCAGTGCATCTAAGGGGACCAGCAATACTTACCCTCACAGCTGTAACCATACATGTCCTTAAATAGTTCGCTTTTAAGTTGTGTTCTGAACTTAAATTGATCGTCATCCATTTTAATTGTTTTTCTTTAAGTTGTTCCTAGAGGTTAGCCCTCTCGCAGGCTCGGGTTCTGCTGAGCAAGACAACTTGAAAAAAGGTAGCTTAATGGTCAAATTAGACGTGGAGCCAGAATAGAGGAGTTACAATTCGACTTTCTCCACCCATTGATGTGTTATTCTAGGCAACTCATACCATCTCCTTGGCCTCAGAACTTATGCTAAAATAAGGAGTCGGAGGACGTAGGTTAAGTATTAAGCATTAAACTTTTAACTGGCCTTCTTGCCACTTTTGGTATTCGAAGTCAGGCCGAGCTGCTCTTAAGATACCTTGACAGGTGTTATATTCTGCTGGGCAGTGTCAGGTATGCTGAGGCTGTGAATGTTCTTATGACCTAGCAACATTCTGTTTTGACATCAGTGTATTCTGTATTTGAATCTGGCAGTTGAGCTGTTGGCTGTGCCTGGCTAACTGCATATGGGGTTATGTCTCTGATGAAATAAACTACTTAAGTGTCTCATGATTGAAAGATGTGCATCTTTAATTACAACAACAGGATGCACAGGGTGGTTGGTATCACATGAACATGCCAGTGGCCCTTCACGTCAATCATTCTGCACATCCGAGGAAAACAGTGGTCATGAGAGAAGAGGTCGAGAGGTCAGGTTACAGAGACGACATATGAAAGGGAAATTACTCCCAGCCTTACAGAAGCCCATTTGCCGCAATGGCATCGCTGTTTCCTAACCAGGCCATTTTCCTACATCTGAAAGTTTTGGATGCAGGATAACTGGCTTTCAAAGGAACACACATAGAGCTGAAAACATGGACTCAAATGTGTTTCAGCGACCATTCATTCAAAATGTAAATTATATGTCGTTCTGGCTAATACGACACCCTCCACACCTCTGATTAATACACTTTTATCAATGTGTGGGTCCCAGGAAAGGTGGAAAACGACATTTGCTATATTAACCCTGTGGCCCCAAAAAGCAATAATGGCTTGGCTTAGCTTTAACCGAGGATTGGAATCAGAAGACTGTACAAGATTAGACTCATCCTTCTCAGCGGAATCTTATTCACATCATTTTGAGATAAACATCGGAATCCGCGAGAAGGATGGTCAGTGACTGACTCTGACTACAAGTGGGGTTGAGATTTCAATCTAGGGAAGAGCTCTATACAAATAGTCACCTGTGCATTGCGGATTCTATTGGGGTAAGGCAAAGTCGTGAAGTTGGTGCATGGTTGTTGTGACAATATTAGTCTATCCATTACACCAGTGGTTCCCACCCTGTGATCCTAGGATCCCAGGGGTCTTCTAAGCCTCCTCCAGGAGTCCGTGACTGCTAAGAAAATTAACTGGAAATAACAGATTAATTAAGTGTATATAAATAAAGTGGCTAATTGCACATCTGAAAACTGTGACTGTGAACCGTACTATAAATGTCAAGGAATTTGAAATTGGAGGCTAAAAATTAAATTAGTATCCTCTGATTGATTTGTGGGTGCGGTGCAGGTGCATCAAACAGAGTATAGTATGGATGATGTGTGGCTTCAATTGAATTAAGAAAACCTCCAACCTTCCTATTAAAATTAAAAGTTTCATTTTTTTTATTCTATTTGGATGAAAATTACATAAAATGTGTTATCATTTCTGTATGTGTTTAATGGAATGCTTTTTTCTGTATTTTTGTTTATTGTTTTGTGGTTGAAATCATCTGCAATGTTTAGGCCCAGGTCCCTGATTTCCAGTAATGACTCAGTGGGTGGGTCCCTGGATTCCAATAATGATTGGGTGGGGGTCCACGGGTTCCAGCGATGATAAAGTGGGGGTCCACAGAAGTCCTAAGGTTGGGAACCACTACGCTTTACCACATCTCAAAGTTGGCTTTGATGGTGTGATCCTAGCCTGGCAGGGGAGGAGCACTAGAATCAACTCCGTAAAACATATGAAATGTTTGAACAGCCTTATATGTTTCTGAAATTCCTGAATTGCTCACCTGCCTCTAATTCGACCATTACTTCGCAGAACAATTCATAGCTGTTGTGTTGCAACTTTGGAGCTCAGTGAGATAATGCGATTTGAAATCAGCCATAATTCTGAGTCACAAGTGCTACAGACAGGATTAGAAATTAGGGGGGCTGGTTCATAATTCAGCATACTGCTAGAAAGCGACACCCTCGTCCATGTCACGTCGCGTGATTGACAGCACATCGGTGTCAATTATAGGTTCACCATGGCTGTGTCCAGTAGCTGACAACATGGTAATGTCAGTTACCTCTACGCCCAGCCCTACCCAGTGACTAGCAGAAAGCCTGAGAGCGTGCTGATGTCAGGCATCTCTACGCCATGTCCTCCCCAGTGACTGACACCAGGCCAGTCTCAGTCACCTGTGCACCCGGCACTACCGAGTGAGTGACATCAGGCCAATGTCAGTCTTCTGTGCATCCAGCCTTCCTCGGGGGCTGGCAGCATGCCAGCGCCGGTCACATGTACTACCAGCCGTCCCTAGTGAGTCAATGCATGCCAATGGCTGTCGCTTCTACACCTAGAACTTTCCAGTGACTGACATATTTCCTTTTCCTCTTAGGATCACCCTGACGCTGGCGTGCCCAATGGACCTGAAGAACTTCCCGATGGACGTGCAGACCTGCATCATGCAGCTGGAGAGCTGTGAGTGCCCAGGGGCTGTCTATAAATAGCACCCGCTCTTCTGTCACCGCACGCACTACACCCCCTTTCTGCACTCAGGGGACCGGAAGACAAGAATGCCAGAAGGCTGCCTGGAATGGGCCCCGTGTGTACACTGACTGCTCGGGGCGCCCCTCCTAGGCTCCCTGAGTTCATGCATAGACACACACCAAGAGAGTGAAGCTGCACAAGGTAGCCACACAAATCTGTCAACTTCCCCCCTTTTACATTTTATAATTGGAACTGTAACGCAGTGGAAACCGAGGTGATCCATTCTATACCGCGTGTGCAGTGCAGAGTGCGGACGCAGCAGTGCAAGGTGCGCTCACTGAGAGGACACGTACTGCGCAGGCAGTAACAGTGCAAGCTTCTCTCTCATAGGCAGCGATCTGACACAGAATGGGTGCAGTGCAGGCAGCAGCCGCGCCTCTCAGTGGTCATCACACACAGGCTAGTTACCGACTAAGCAGCAGCACTGGACGTGCCCCTCACACACCTGAGTGTCGTTTACAGGTCCACCTAAACTGTGTCCGGTAACTGACAACAAGGCAGTGTCAGTTACCTCTACGCCCAGCCCTTCCCAGTGACTAACAGAAAGCCTGAGAGCGTCCTAATGTCAGGCCTCACACCCATTGAATCCGCGCAGGCGGCTGTGCTATAGCGTACACCACAAAGAGTACAGGCACAGGGCGAGCAGATAAACACAAGCTGTCCGTTCATAGGTCGGGAAGTACATCACAGGCAGCAGCAGTGAAAACTTCAACCAGAAAGAGATCAATTGCCGAGAGAGCAGCAGCAATCTCGGCAAAGATCCTGCAGAGTAAAGCAGCATCTCTGCAAAGTCCCTCACACAGATCACAGTTGTAATACTGGTAGTAGCAGTGCTAGCGACCCTCAAACACAGAACAGGTACAATAAAAGCAGTAGATCTCAAACTTCCCTCACACACAGAAGTACAGCACAGGGAGAGCAGTACAAACTTCCCTCACTCAGAAAGCAGATACAGAACGGAAAACAGAAGCATTTTCCTCCATACAACGAGCTTCGGCAGCACCTTCAGCAACAGCTTTCATCACATATTAGAACATTGGAATACTGGGGGCTCCATTACAGATAATGGAGGGCTCTGGGCTTTTACTGGCTGTGTGAACAAAGCCTCATGGAGCCTGAGGGGATTTTAATCCCCTCGGGCTTTGTGAGGAATTTGTTTTATTTAATAGAACATTCTGCTCTCTAGTGGCAGAATGTTCTAATAGCCTTAGAAACCTCCGTAGATGGGTCTACCTGCCATTAAAGGCCCTCTCCCTTGTTAAAGGCCCTCGCTTTCAGCTTGGTCCTTTAATGCGGGAGCGGGCCTTCAATGGCTGGTAGAGCCCGCTACGGAGGGTTCTAAGGCTATAATAAACAAACACAGCACTGAAAGCATCACTGCAAGGTCCCCATCCCCGCCTAACACACAGACACAAAGCAGGTAAAGCACAGGCAGTAGTAGTGCTGGTGTTCCTCAAGCATAAAAACGGTACATAATAGGCAGTAACTGTGCAGGCTTCCCTCACGTGCGCCCACACACACACAGACAACTGGCAGAGCATAGGTAGCGCAATCTGAAATTCTATAGCCAGGGCCCCTGGAATTATGTGGCAGGAGAGGGCCAAATTAGGCGGCAGGGTTGAGTGAATTTATGCAGCATAATGTGGCACATTTTGTAATAGTATAACTTCATTATTTAGGCATTTTTAAACTTGATAACACTGTAAGGGCATTGGTTGCACCCCAATAGTACCAGTTGCACATACAAATCTAGCAATAAGCAACGTAAAGTGACCAGTCCAACTTTGCAAAGGGCCTTCCACTGCATGGCAACGCGTGTAGCTGCATTTGTAGTAACTTTGAACCATTTGAGCTAGAAATAATTTTTTTTGTTAAAATCAGCAGATTATGCAGCAGATGATGGATTATGTGGCAAATGTAACTAATCTATAATTATTCAGAAATCGGCTCACAATTGCATAATTTCAGTGGCCCTGGATATAGCACATAAAGCAGATAAAGAACATGAATCAGCAGAGTTTGTTTATTTCAAACACGGAAAGGGGGCAGATGGCCAACCTCAGCCCCAGCTTCTCTTGCACACACTATATATTTTGAACACAAACAGCACCAGTGCAAGCTACTCTCGCTGATGGTACAGTGGTAGCAGCAGTAAAACCTATGTTCAGACACGGAACAAGCACAGATCATGCAGTGCCAGTTTAACCTTCCCTCAAGCACACAGAAGAAGTATAGCATTGTCAGCAGGGCTGCTAGTTTCACACACAAACACACCCACACCCCTGAACAAGTAGAGCAGAGTCAGCAGCATTTACCGCTTTCTTCACACATTGGAGAGTTACAGAAATACTGAAAGCAGCCGTGCACACCTCCCTCACACCTACAATAGGCACAACATGAACAGCACCACTGCTAGCTTCACACACACAAACTGACATGTACGAACATGTAGGGCAGAAGCAGCAGCAGTGCATGCCTTCCTCACAAACAACAAAGGTGTGGCATGGAGGTGACTGCAAAAGCTTCCCTTCCTCACAGTAAATGTACCATTCAGGTAGCAACATCTTTACACACATACACGTGGAATATGTCTCAGATGCATCTTATAAGGGAGCATAACCTGCCAGGGTGAGAAAGGACTTCAGGCTTTAAAATCATGACCTAAATCAGGGCAAAAGTTTCACTACACACTGATGCCAAGTGTACTGCTGGATTGTCACTAACTGAGCACAAGGGGTAAGATGTTCCTGACCCTAGGTCCAAGAAGGGCCATGTTTTAACCACAATCAGTCCTGGATATCTCTCTATAGATGGAACTTATATTGGTGTGATGGAAGAGTTCAAGACTACTTTTTGAAATGTTTTGCAGGCAGAAATCAGTAATAACACAACGCTGCTGCTCCCAGGATGCACAGCGTAAGCACTATGTAGACATTTTTACCATGGTGAGGTTATTTCCAGTTGAACTGTTTGATACTTCTGCTTTGTGGCCTCAAGACCATCAGTCGCACTTTTCTACTGATTATCAAGATTCCTGTGAGGTCTCTAATGTCTCACTTTAACCGTGGTGTTTTCTCTTGAGGCACTTTAAGCCACACGAACGTCCATTCCATGCTTCCCACTGTGAGCTCTGACTCAGCACGGACACCCTTCTCTCGCTCAAACACTCATCTGAGCTTAACTTTATCCATTAATACACACAGGCTGCAGACCTTCACCAAAGACAGAACTATTTACAAATCTCTGTGTCACAAACAAACACACATGAGGAGCTCTCTGTCCACCAAGCGATCAGTCCACCCACCTCATTTAGAGTCACCAGACCGTGAGCTTTCTGTCAGCAGAGCCACTGTTGGTTCTGACAAAGGAAAGTTTCCACCAACAGCCCAATGGACCAGGGGCCGATGAAGGAAGGGCACTAGACCACCTGCCTTATTTATGGCAGACAGTGTGGTTTCCTTTTTTCCTGTCCCTGACAGAAAAAGTTCATATAATGACCCGCAAACCCTGGGGAACCTCCCTAGGTGTGGGGTCATTAGTTATTTATTTTTCAATAATCAACTCCCAGTTTATGAATTAGTTAATGAAAAACAAAGTTTGGTGAACTGACAATCTCCTTTAACGGGGCCTGTAGGAGGCTGGACTGGCTTGTAGTGAGTACCAAGGGGTACTTGCACCTTGCACCAGGCCCAGTTATCCCTTATTAGTGTAGGGTGTCTAGCAGCTTAGGCTGATAGATAATGGTAGCTTAGCAGAGCAGCTTAGGCTGAACTAGGAGACGTGTGAAGCTACTACAGTACCACTTAGTGTCATATGCACAATATCATAAGAAAACACAATACACAGTTATACTAAAAATAAAGGTACTTTATTTTTATGACAATATGCCAAAGTATCTTAGAGTGTACCTTCAGTGAGAGGATAGGAAATATACACAAGATATATATACACAATAGCAAAAATATGCAGTATAGTCTTAGAAAACAGTGCAAACAATGTATAGTTACAATAGGATGCAATGGGGAAACATAGGGATAGGGGCAACACAAACCATATACTCCAAAAGTGGAATGCGAACCACGAATGGACCCCAAACCTATGTGACCGTGTAGAGGGTCGCTGGGACTATTAGAAAATAGTGAGAGTTGGAAAAATAACCCTCCCCAAGACCCTGAAAAGTGAGTGCAAAGTGCACTAAAGTTCCCCTAAGGACAAAAGAGTCGTGTTAGAGGAATAATGCAGGAAAGACACCAACCAGCAATGCAACAACTGTGGATTTCCAATCTAGGGTACCTGTGGAACAAGGGGACCAAGTCCAAAAGTCACAAGAAAATCGGAGATGGGCAGATGCCCAGGAAATGCCAGCTGCGGGTGCAAAGAAGCTTCGACTGGACAGAAGAAGCTGAGGTTTCTGCAAGAACGAAAAGGGCTAGAGACTTCCCCTTTGGTGGACGGATCCCTCTCGCCTTGGAGAGTCGTGCAGAAGTGTCTTCCCGCCAGAAAGACGCCAACAAGCCTTGCTACACGCAAATCGTGCGTTTGGCGTTTTTGGACGCTGCTGGGGCCCAGGAGGGACCAGGAGGTCGCAAATTGGACCTGCAGAGAGAGGGGACGTCGAGCAAGACAAAGAGCCCTCACTGAAGCAGGTAGCACCCGGAGAAGTGCCAGAAACAGGCACTACGAGGATGCGTGAAACGGTGCTCGCCGAAGTTGCACAAAGGAGTCCCACGTCGCCGGAGACCAACTTAGAAAGTCGTGCAATGCAGGTTAGAGTGCCGTGGACCCAGGCTTGGCTGTGCACAAAGGATTTCCGCCGGAAGTGCACAGGGGCCGGAGGAGCTGCAAAGTCGCGGTTCCCAGCAATGCAGCCCAGCGAGGTGAGGCAAGGACTTACCTCCACCAAACTTGGGCTGAAGAGTCACTGGACTGTGGGGGTCACTTGGACAGCGTCGCTGGATTCGAGGGACCTCGCTCGTCGTGCTGAGAGGAGACCCAAGGGACCGGTAATGCAGCTTTTTGGTGCCTGCGGTTGCAGGGGGAAGATTCCGTCGACCCACGGGAGATTTCTTCGGAGCTTCTGGTGCAGAGAGGAGGCAGGCTACCCCCACAGCATGCACAAGCAGGAAAACAGTCGAGAAGGCGGCAGGATCAGCGTTACAGAGTTGCAGTAGTCGTCTTTGCTACTATGTTGCAGGTTTGCAGGCTTCCAGCGCGGTCAGCGGTCGTTTCCTTATCAGAAGGTGAAGAGGGAGATGCAGAGGAACTCGGCTGAGCTCATGCATTCGTTATCTAAAGTTTCCCCAGAGACAGCGACCCTAAATAGCCAGAAAAGAGGGTTTGGCTACCTAGGAGAGAGGAAAGGCTACTAACACCTGAAGGAGCCTATCAGCAGGAGTCTCTGACGTCACCTGGTGGCACTGGCCACTCAGAGCAGTCCAGTGTGCCAGCAGCACCTCTGTTTCCAAGATGGCAGAGGTCTGGAGCACACTGGAGGAGCTCTGGACACCTCCCAGGGGAGGTGCAGGTCAGGGGAGTGGTCACTCCCCTTTCCTTTGTCCAGTTTCGCGCCAGAGCAGGGGCTAAGGGGTCCCTGAACCGGTGTAGACTGGCTTATGCAGAATTGGGCACATCTGTGCCCAACAAAGCATTTCCAGAGGCTGGGGGAGGCTACTCCTCCCCTGCCTTCACACCATTTTCCAAAGGGAGAGGGTGTCACACCCTCTCTCAGAGGAAGTTCTTTGTTCTGCCATCCTGGGCCAGGCCTGGCTGGACCCCAGGAGGGCAGCTGCCTGTCTGAGGGGTTGGCAGCAGCAGCAGCTGCAGAGAAACCCCAGGAAGGGCAGTCTGGCAGTACCAGGGTCTGTGCTACAGACCACTGGGATCATGGAATTGTACCAACAATGCCAGGATGGCATAGAGGGGGCAATTCCATGATCATAGACATGTTACATGGCCATATTCGGAGTTACCATGGTGAAGCTACATATAGGTAGTGACCTATATGTAGTGCACGCGTGTAATGGTGTCCCCGCACTCACAAAGTTCAGTGAATTGGCTCTGAACAATGTGGGGGCACCTTGGCTAGTGCCAGGGTGCCCTCACACTAAGTAACTTTGCACCTAACCTTTACCAGGTAAAGGTTAGACATATAGGTGACTTATAAGTTACTGAAGTGCAGTGTAAAATGGCTGTGAAATAACGTGGACGTTATTTCACTCAGGCTGCAGTGGCAGGCCTGTGTAAGAATTGTCAGAGCTCCCTATGGGTGGCAAAAGAAATGCTGCAGCCCATAGGGATCTCCTGGAACCCCAATACCCTGGGTACCTCAGTACCATATACTAGGGAATTATAAGGGTGTTCCAGTAAGCCAATGTAAATTGGTAAAAATGGTCACTAGCCTGTCAGTGACAATTTGGAAAGAAATGAGAGAGCATAACCACTGAGGTTCTGATTAGCAGAGCCTCAGTGAGACAGTTAGTCACTACACAGGTAACACATTCAGGCACACTTATGAGCACTGGGGCCCTGGGTTACCAGGGTCCCAGTGACACATACAACTAAAACAACATATATACAGTGAAAAATGGGGGTAACATGCCAGGCAAGATGGTACTTTCCTACAGGGCCTTTCAGTAATACATATAAGTAGGATAGGCATGGTAGGTGTGTGTGCACTTTATGAAGTCAAATGTTGAGTTTGTAGACTTGTGCAAGGTGGACTTCATTTTGCATTTCAGATATGTGAAAATGAAATGAATGACATGGAAGAGAGCTACACTTTCCTCTCAATGGGTGAGTGTAGGAGGCTGGCCTGGCTTATAGTGGGTACCTGAGGGTACTTACACCTTGTGCCAGGTCCAGTTATCCCTTATTAGTAGATTAGTAGTGTTCTATAAGCTTAGGCTGATAGAGGTAGCTATAGCAGAGCAGCATAGGCTGAACTAGGAGACATGCAAAGCTCCTACTATCCCACTTACATCATATAGGTACTATGTCATAAGAAACACAATACTCAGAGTTACTAAAAATAAAGGTACTTTCTTTTTGTGACAATGTGCCAAAAATATCTCAGAGGATATACTCCCTTAGGAGGTAAGTAAAATACACAAAAAATACACACAAACCAAAATCAGGTAAGTAAAACAGTCAGAAAGTAGTGCAAACACTGCAATAGGATGCAATAGACCTAGGGGCAACACAGACCATATACTAAGAAAGTGGAATGCGAACCACGAATGGACCCCTAGGCTAGTGTAGTGTGTAGAGGGTCGCTGGGAGTGTAAGAAAACACTATGGGTGTCCAAGATACCCCACCCCAAGACCCTGGAAAGTAGGAGTAAAGTACTACTATTTCCCCAGAAACACACTAAACTTGTGATAGAGGATTCTGCAAAGACCACAACAGACTGCAAAGCATTGAAGACAGATTCCTGGACCTGAGGACCTGTAAAGGAAGGGGACCAAGTCCAAAAGTCGTGAAAGTGTCCGGGGGTGGGGAGGCGGGGCAGGAGCCCACTAAACCCCAGATGAATGTGCAAAATGGCTGCCTCCAGGAGGAAGAAGCTGAAGATTCTGCAACAACAAAAGGTGCTAGGAACTTCTCCTTCATGAAGAAGATGTCCCACAGAGTGCTGGAGGATGCAGAGTTGTTTCTTTGGAGAAAGACTTCAAACAAGCCTTGCTAGCTGCAAGAGTCGCGGTAAAGGAAAAGGGATGCTGCCCGGGCCCAGGAAGGACCAGGATGTCGCCACTTGGGAGAGGAGATAGAGGGGGCCCTTAGCAATGTAGAGAGCCCATGCACAAGAAAGTAGCACCCGCAGAAGTACTTGAACATGGGTTCAAGAAGACTGAACATGGCGGTCATCTCAACACTACAAAAGAGGGTCCCACGGAGCCGGAGGTCAACTCAGGGAGTTGAGCAATGCAGGACGGAGTGCTGGGGACCTGGGCTTGGCTGTGCACAAAGGATTCCTTGGAAATGTGCACAGACGCCCTAGCAGCTGCAATTCACTTGGTGCACAGGATTACTGTCTGGAGAGGGGTCACAAGGACTTACCTCTTCCAAATTTTGACAGTCTGGGTCACTTGGGTCCACCACCTGTGTTCAAGGGGCCATGCTCGTCAGGATGAGAGGGGTCCCAGAGTACCAGTGACGCTGAAGTTTGGTGCCTGCTGGAGCAGGGGGAAGATTCTGTCCACCCACAGGAGATTTCTTCGTGGCTTCCAGTGCAGGATGAAGGCAGGCAGCCCCCAAAGCATGCACCACCAGGAAACAGTTGAGAAAGCCGGCAGGATTAGGCGCTACAGTGTCGCTGGTAGTCTTCTTGCTACTTTGTTGCAGTTTTGCAGGCATCCTGGAGCAGTTAGTGGTCGATCCTTGGCAGAAATCAAAGAGAGAGGTGCAGAGGTACTCTGGTGAATTCTTGCAAGTCTGTATCTGAGGAAAAGCCCACAGGAGAGACCCTAATTAGCCCTCAGAGGAGGATTGGCCACCTTGTGAGGTAAGCACCTATCAGGAGGGGTCTCTGACGTCACCTGCTGGCACTGGCCACTCAGGGGCCTCCAGAGTGCCCTCACACCTCTGGATTCAAGATGGCAGAGGTCTGGGACACACCCCTGGGGTGGTGATGGACAGGGGAGTGGTCACTCCCCTTTCCTTTGTCCAGTTTTGCTCCAGAGCAGGGACTGGGGGTTCCCTAAACCAGTGTAGACTGGCTTATGCAAGGAGGGCACCATCTGTGCCCTTTAAAGCATTTCCAGAGGCTGGGAGAGGCTACCCCTCCCCAGCCTTTAACACCTATTTCCAAAGGGAGACGGTGTAACACCCTCTCTCAGAGGAAATCCTTTGTTCTGCCTTCCTGGGACTGGGCTGCCCAGACCCCAGGAGGGCAGAACCCTGTCTGTGGGGTGACAGGAGCGGTAGCTGCAGAGAAAACCCCAGAGAGCTGGTTTGGCAGTACCCAGGGTCCATAGTGGAGCCCCAGGGATGCATGGGATTGGCACCCCAATACCATATTTGGCATGGGGGGACAACTCCATGATCTTAGACATGTTACATGGCCATATTCGGAGTTACCATTGTGAAGCTACATATAGGTAATGACCTATATGTAGTGCACGCGTGTAATGGTGTCCCCGCACTCACAAATTCCTGGGAAATTGCCCTGAACTATGTAGGGACACCTTTGCTAGTGCAAGGGTGCCCTCACACTTAGTAACTTTGCACCTAACCTTCACTAAGTGTGGGTTAGACATATAGGTGACTTATAAGTTACTTAAGTGCAGTGCAAAGTGGCTGTGAAATAACATGTGCGTTATTTCACTCAGGCTGCAGTGGCAGTCCTGTGTAAGATTTGTCTGAGCTCCCTATGGGTGGCAAAAGAAATGCCGCAGCCTATAGGGATCTCTTGGAACCCCAAGACCCTGGGTACCTAGGTACCATATACTAGGGAATCATAAGGGTGTTCCAGTGTGCCAATTAGTATTGGTAAAAAATGGTCATTAGCCTCTAGTGACAGTTTTAAAGGCAGAAAGAGCATAAGCACTGAGGTTCTGATTAGCAGAGCCTAAGTGACACAGTTAGTCACCACACAGGTACACACATTCAGGCCACAAACTATGAGCACTGGGGTCCTGGCCAGCAGGATCCCAGTGAGACAGGCAAAAACAAACTGACATACATGTAAAAATGGGGGTAACATGCCAGGCAAGATGGTATTTTCCTACAGTGAGTCAGGGCTCTCATTTTTTAAGCATTCCACCTTGCCTCTTTAGAGCGTTCCTAGCTCCTCACACTCTTCCTGCTTGATCTGCAGCTACAAGAGATATGACCTGCTGTGTGCACCCAATAAACACTTGTGTCTTGAACAAATAGAATCAACCCACAAAGGGATTCTATTGTCCTTGGCCCTGGCATGAGCTGATGGACCACCAGCGATGCAAGTTCGATTGGCGGAGGGCCTCAGAATTTCAAGTATGCAAGAGAGCTGATTGGTCGATTCTGATGATAAATACTGGTCACCTATACTAATATATTTCTTCTAGAGTGCCTCTTGTCAAAGAAATGAGCTGTTCACAAGGAAAACTGAGGCGGACCGAGTTCAAGGTACAGAGTTTGCTTGACTGTTGTACACCTTTCAAATTAGGTCCATTTCTGAGACATGAATCCTGCAGTACTTCTGTGAAACAGCCTTGCAAGATGGCGGGACCTGTCCCACTGAGAAGGGACACTACACTGCACCTTACACAGAAAAGTTTGCCTGGAAGCAGAGCTTTGTCTGCCCAGCTGACTTTGAGGACCTGTGCTGCTCCAGAACATATGGTCGCCTGGCCGCTAACAGCATATGTGTGTGCCAACTGGTCCGCAGAGAATAGTTGTTAATAACGTTACAGATTATTATGACCTGGACCCCCATTCCATGCTGCATGGAAACCTTGTGAACCCCTAGTTACCTCCAGGAATCCTGAGGATGACTTCGGTTCCATCCCCTGGCCTGAGGAAGTTAGAGAGGTAAGTAGGCAAAGCCGTTCTGATTAAGGAACCATTGACCATGTGGAAAGTTGTCAAGCTATTGCACATATGTCAGCCCTTGATGCCCCAATGTTTTTTTCTCCAGCTTGGTCTTTGTTGATACTTTCCGATCTGTGGGAATACCTGGTGCTGAGAAAATCCTACCACAGCTGGTGATTTGGAAGTTAAGGATCTTTTAAATATAGCACACCCTTTAACAGTACTCATGTAAATGGGAACCAGAAACACTGTTAGCCCCTTCAGTGGCAACTCTTCAGACTAGTGGACTCTCATAACTCTTACCTCATCGTTAGGTAGTGGCCAGTCTTCCAGCAGCCATCCTTTTGTTGAACGTTTGCTTGTTAAATGTTTATGTGGGCACTCTGTAGTGTTTTTGGAAGGTGGTGTGCAGGTAATCCAGTAGGTGCAGAGTGATTTTAGAGGAAATATATTGAAACCTAATCACAATCTTACAGACTTTGAACAGTAGTTGATCTAAATCAGTCTCAATAAAAAGCTACATGATGCCTCTGAAATGTAGCAACTGGAGTTGGAGACTGCCTAGTAGTAAGAGAAAGGCTGAGATTGAGTGTTTGTTTTTTTACGGTTAAACTATGGGCTAAGGGCACAATATAATTCTTGACGGAGATGGAAATCCATCGCAATTGTGACCAATTTCTCTCCCCACCAAGACTATGTCTGCCTACCCGAAATATATGTGATAGACCCATAGTTTGATTATGGCGGAGACTACTCCATCTCCACTATGGTTGAACTCCTCTGATGGCCCGACGGAGTAGGGGTAGTTAGAGGTTGGTCTATTTGACTCACCTAATTGAAATCAGCAGAGATATAGCCATTTTGCAATGCCTGCTGCTGCCAGGAAAAACCTGGCAGCAAGAGGCATTGGAAAGTGTTCAATGCCCCTCTCTACATAAGAGAAAACTCCTATGGTTAGGGGGACATAGTTGTGTTTTTTTTTTTTTTTTTCAAAAAGAAAATGCCACACTGGGATTTTCTTTTTGGAGTAAAAGAAAAATTGTAATTGTGCTATATGGCTCCATCAGGTTTTACTGAGCCATCTGGCAAAGTTACATTACATTGGCAGAACCGCCATGAATTAGGTTCCTGTCAATCCTTGAAATGTCTGCCAGACCTACAGCCATTTCAAGATTTGGCCATCTGCACCTCCGCCAGGTTGACGGAGTAAATTACTTTGTCATCCTGGCGGAGGAGGGGCCAACCGTCAAATTTTAATCAGGCCCCAAATCCTTAGACTGCAGACCTGAGAATCTCAATACCACTTCATATAATAACGTTATTTAATGATTTCAGCATTGTGGAAACATAGAACACTCATCAGTAAAAGTCTTGCCTCAAATCTCTTTGTCAGAAGGATCTAGACTAGAGAGTCCTTATTTTGTTCAAGTATTTACTAAACTATTTTTTTACATTTTTACCAAGTAAAGCACTGACTGAAATGGAAGCTTTAAAGCTGCGCTCTGAAGGCCTCACATGCTTGGATCTTCAGAGCCCAGCTTACTCTGTGACTAACTCTTCAAAACTCTTGGCTTACTCCTGTAATTCTGTATTAAGCCAGGAGTACTCCAATATAAATCACAGCCATGTTTTGTGAATCAATCCCTTAGTGTGTAGTCACACCACTTTGTGGTGCAGTGGTGCACTGCTCTACTGTGTCACCACTGAGAGACAAGGGCTAAAGGGGAAGAAATACTTTGTAAATTATTTCTGGGTTCCAGTTGGCCAGAGGGCCCAGGACACCGATAGTAAATGATACCAGTTTTCATAATTGGCGACCAGTAATCACTGATTGCCCTGAACTAGGTCGCAATGCCTAGATCCCCAGACACTCAACGCCAACCCATCTGTATTAATAATTGGGTGCCGTCTGCTCTTTCCCTCTTGCTTGCAGTTGGCTACACCATGAATGATCTCGTGTTTGAATGGCAGGAGCCAGGTGCTGTCCAGGTCGCCGATGGACTGACTCTACCACAGTTTATCTTGAAGGAGGAAAAGGATTTGCGGTACTGCACCAAGAACTACAACACTGGTGAGTGGACGGAGCACAGATATTCTACCTTCCTGTCTGTGGCAGGCTACCTGCCATCTCCTGTACCGTTTATGGCTGACCAGAGCTAGTGTAGCCTGCAGGGATGTCCTCTATCGGAATTTCAACATTATTGACAAGGTGATGGCAAGGTGGGGGCAACTTGCGGTTTAAGGAGTTTCCTGGGGCTCTTCCTGGTCATACACAATACGAACCATAACACATAAAGCTAAATGAATGGGGCAAAACAGTTTGAACAAATAAGCAGTGTTGCAAGCAGGTTTTGTTCAACTAGTAGCCTGGACCGTTTTACATACAGCCTCAGATTTACTATCCTTCACGTGGCAGAGCATTGTGTTAAAAATTGCAGCGCTGAGTTGCGTGAAGGACAAAAATAGTAGTGCACCTGATTTTGCAATAGTCGCCCACAGATGACTTCACCGGCGGAGCCGGCACTACAAATGGCAGTTGCGCTATGTTGCAAAGGTGAGCAGGTAGTGTCTAGCATAGGACTTGTAGCCTAGCTACACCTAAGCAGTGCTTAATTTGTAAATAAAAAGTTGCCGGTGCCTAAAGCCCTCCTGTTAAACTCACCGCTGCTGCAATCAAATGTGGGAACACAGAATACTGAGGCGGCGTAATCCTGAAGCCATCTCGGGCCTCTTCAATCCATATAAAGCCACTCCCTGCCCCTTCAGCTTATTCTTGCAGCTTTCTACTTTCTCCCTTTGTGACGAGTTTTCGTTTTTCCCTTCCTCCGTCTTTCTCAGATGTGTCTTTTGCTCGCAACAAACGCATGAGGCAGAAGAATAAGCCCCGGCCCTCCAAAATAAGTGCCGGTGCTCAGCACCGGAAAAAAACAAGCACAAATAAGCACCCAATGTTACATTGTTTTATGCGTGAACAACCACACAGGGGTCCGACATTTTAAGAAGTGTGTTTCATTGTAAAGCTTAGATTACAAGTAGGTAAATCACTTAGCGACATACCGCTTGACCCCTTACTTGTGGCTGGTTTCACTAGGCATAACTAAACTACCATTACAGCCATGCTCCATTACTATATCGTGTCAACCCTGCGCCACCTTGTGGTACGTTTGTGAAGTGTGCTTTCCAAGACCACAGAACTTGCAGCACAGAACATGTCTGTCATGTGAGCCTGACACTCGTCGTTCTTTCAGATATCCATCCCCACTTTCAACCCTCGCCTGGCAATCTGAGTTACGTTACATGTAACAGTAAGGACGTAACTCAGGGATGGTGGCGGTGGGCGTTTACAACCATGGGGGTGTGCTGGGATCAGTATTCGAAGGTTATGACCGATGTGACATTGAGATCACTCTTAGGTTACATCTGAGGAGCCGCGTGCCTACGAAATGAATGCCAGGAAGAGGATAAAAAAATATAACGTCAGATCTGGCCTAAGGGCTTTCAATTAAAAAAGAGGACACTCGTCACAGGTATTCTACAGAATAACCTTAAGAGTGTCGTGTTCCATTACTGTTAGACTTTGACAGGTGCAGGCTGTGGTGTCCTGGGCCATAGACCCACATACTAAAAATGAACAACAGGGTCACTGCCAGTAGTATATTGGTCACGAGCTCGAGCACTCTGGCTCTTTTATTGACAGTGTCACCTGACCGGTGACGCCAGTGCTGGGTGGAATAGGGTGGGGGTAAAGCCAGCCCTCTGGGAATGGCTGAAAGTATTTACGTTTCCAGCAGGACACAGCACTCCTCCCAAACTTGAATATAAAAAAAAAAAACTCCAGCCTGTGGGAATAAATAAAAAAACTGTACAACACTGAGTTTCTCACTCTCTAGAGCAGTCTGCAGGACAGCACTGTACAAATGGGCAGGTGCAGCTGGCAGCATCCAGAATTCACTGTATGCATTCATGGTTAAACCACATGAGACAGGGCATGAACACAGGTGTAGATGGAGTCTGGGTCTTTGCATAGCACGTAGGTTGGGTTAATGTCCACTCATCCAGTAATGGTCGGTCCCGCATGCTCCCACTATGGTGTGGTTCATGACAGCAGTGCAAACTGGGGTGCATCAGGAGCATTGGCGGAGTCCACTGCAGAGTTTCCTCTTGGGGTGTCTTGTCTCCATGAAAGGGCAACATTGTACGGACTGGGATGGCATCAACAATGTTTGGACATCTTCCTCTGTGGCCCTGGTGCCTCCCAGAACCTAAAAACCAGAAAGGGAGCACCCTGCTCACACTCCAGCATACAGTCAGCCCCAGTGCATCATGGTAAATGCAGTACAAGTTCGTTTTTTATCCATAAAGTAAACTTACGTTTTTCACCTTAGAAGGTGCAGCAAGTGCTGTAAATCTCTACACACGTGTTTCTGGGTAAGTCCTTCATCAGCTGAGAGCAGCTTTGTCTGTGGGGTTGCTGGAAATGCTGTCAAACGTCCTCTCTGGTTTGTGTACCACTCACTGGCACTCAAGTGCTTCAACCAGAACTCCAGGTGCCTCCCAGAACCTGTTGGTGGAACAGCTTCCGCCCCAAACTCTTGTGCAGGGATTCTCCTGAGGCTCTTTCCTTTGGGTCACCACATGACCTTGTGGACTGTGCAGGGCTGCATGTGGGACATGTGGGGCCACTGCAGAATCGACAACAGAGCCACAGCAAAGTCATTCATGCAACCATAGTCAAATGTGCTTGCCAACAGGACCCAGATGTGGGTGGGGTTAGCAGATAGTCCCTGGACAATTGGTCCGTCACGGCACCAGGAGTGCCTCCCTGGTCTCTTGATGGTTCATGGATGTACGACTCCAACCTGGAAGTGAGATGCTCCTTTTGGTGGTTAGGGTGATGCACATGGCATGATGGTATTGTTGCCATTACACAACCTGTACAACAGGTGATTAAGACTTGGAGGGGGTAGGGTGACTGGAGGGACTTCGCAGCCACGTAACTTGCTGTGTTATTGGTGGCTGTTCTTGTCCATCATCATGTGCGGTTGTTAGCAAGCCTGCCATCAGCAGCAAGGTGGATGAAAGATGCACTATGAAGCCTGGGGCTGCTATGCAGTTCACGCATGCAGGCGGCTTACTTTCGGTTCTCCCACTGGCATGTCACCAGTGATGTCGCTGCACCTCCTTGGCTGGCTTGTGTTGTAAGTGCACTCTCTGGTATTGGTACGAGTCCTCGGTCTGATCACCTTTTGTTCTTCACTCCTGCTCAACAGTGGTCATCAGGTTCTTCAGTATGACAGGTCTGGACACATACCTTTCTCTCTTATTTTTCAGTGCTCCTTTGCAATGTGGCATCGTGCCATGAGTCCCATGTGTACTCTTCTTCTTCTGGTGCTAGGTGATGTCAGGCCACGTGTCTCAGGTATTCCTTTCTCATGGACCTCCCGGAGGTCTTGTTCTATCTGTAGGACTTAACATCTCATGGACCCCTAGCAGGTCTTGTCCTGTCTGTAGGACTTGCCTCTTCTCCTAATGGCACAGTACCTGTGCCTTGAGGTTGCGTTTTCTCTGCGCTTGGTCCTGCGAGGGTTGTGTGCATTTGGAAGTGTTGGTAACTCGATTTGACTGTCTCAATGTGACTGATGGACCAATGGTGGCCATTTAGTGCTGGGGTGGCCAGCTGGTGCAGCCTCTTTCATGCAACCATGCATAGCCATGTGATCCCTGGCAGTACTCTGGCTGCCTTGCCCTACAACGGTGATCTCCTGTTTCACAGAAGTGCTTCTTGTCAGTGAGGTGGCAACTTGAACAGCAGTGACCTCTCTGGGCGGCAATGTCTCTGCTATGTTGGCATCTAGTGGCTTGGTGCAGGTAGATAATGATGTGGCTTCAGGGAAAAATTGCTGCACGCTCCTTCCTTCTCCTCTCACAGGTTCAGCAGCCATTTTTAGAGGTAGGTTTACTTTCTTTGATCTGGTCTGTAGCCTCTTCCACACTTCTCTTCTTTTGCCCAAAGTATCCATGGTTGAACATGGTATCACTGTGGGCGGCAAGTGTCTCATTTTACTTGCAGTGGTGGCAGCTTGCCACTAGAGGCACACAACTCTCCTCACGCCTGTATTAGGCCAATGGATAACTCAGTCTTTAGGCGGGGCACTCCCTGAAATGTCTCTGGCCTGCTGTGGGGTGGTGCTACTGCAGGAAGGGGGCAAACAATCTCCTCTCTGCACTCGGGCCACACTTGGCCCTATCATCCATTCTTGTCACTGGGGAGCATTGGTGGTGCTATACTTGTGCCCCGGGAGACATATGGACGACAGATCTTTACCTTCTCCAGTGGGGAGCAGTCAGTCTTCCTCTCCCTGGAATTAGCAGTGGCATTGTGGGGCACTTCTGCAGATAACCAAGTTCCTTCTTTGGCACTTGCACAATCTTTATAAGGGTGCCCTCTGCTGGCTTTCGTCAGGCATGCATCTTCACATCCTTTACCTGCGAGTCACAGCCGCTGCTGCAAAGCTGTTGCGGGAGACAGAGTTTCCTTTCCTCCCTACAGTGGTGATGACAGATGACTACTGGGAGGCACTTGAGTGACAATTCCTAACCTGCTGCATGGCAGTCTGTAGTGCTAGCTGTTCTGCAAGGGTGTCTCGCTATTCACCCCTTGCGGGTAGAGGACAGTCAAAGTGTTATGAAGCACACAGCCAATTCATTATTGCATCGAAATCAGGTGGCCACCATGGGGCCTTGCGGTGCTCTTCCGGCCCGCCCTCCTTGCTTTTGTTTTGCAGGCAGGTGACGACAGTTGTAGCTAGCAGCAAACAGCCTCTTTAGGCTGGTGGTGACTGCGCATGATCACTAGTTGGTGCAAGTGTACGATGGACTTGGTACAATCTCTCGCCTTCAATTGCACTGTCAGCCTTTGGCCTGGTTCAGCCTGTGCTGCTGTCAGAACCTGGCCAGGTCTTCCTCATCTTTTCAGGAGCCCCTGGGGTCAGATGTGATGTGGTGACCAGTTCTTCACCTTGTTGAAGTTGCCGTGTGGTACTGTAGCCCTCTCGATGCTCAGGTCTCAAATATGCCGGTGAGGCATTGCACTGTCACAGCCCCCATCTTCGCTGCTTTTAGTGAGGTTGCAGGGGCACTGCAGGCTCTTTATGATGCAGGGCAGCAGGGGAGGCTTGTATTTTCCACAAATGTTATTTCCTCATTACACAAGTGTAACCTCCTGTGAGTCATGTACTCTGTCCTGGTGCGCTGCAATGATTGACCGCTAGGTGGCATTGCAGCCACTTCTTCCAGGCTGCTGCAGCCTCTCTGATGCTGCGGGCTACATGGGTGTTGGAGATGCTGCTGGGCGGGCTTTTCTCAGTGCATGTGCAGCCTCAGTAGGGTGACCACCTGCCAAGAAGGCAAATTCTGGACAGTGACAGTAAAAATTCAGGACAAAGGGCAATTTTCAAGACATAATTCAGAACAAAAGGTCATTTTTACGGACATATCTGAGAACATCGCAGAATTCTAAAATAGCTGGCAGAAGTATAAGCTAAAATAAGATATATACACTGAGCTGAATCTGACAGCAGACATAAGGGGTCGTTTTCCTAATTCTACCCCATCGGCTCGCCCACTTCTAGCTTCGTCCCTCACAGGGCCAGCTTTACTGCTGGTGGCAGCCAGGCATGACAGATTTTGTTGATGCCACCTGCACAAGAATAACTTCCCCAAAGATTCCCTTAACACCAACTTCCAATGGTGTTCCTCATCTCTACATAGAACCTCTCATGTGCATTTAATTTATTTTATAACATTACTCATTACAGGCATATAGGGCAGGGTGTTCATGTGCATTACATTGCACACATATTATACGTAGACGATGACTCATGAGTGTGTAAGTCAATTTGTAGGAAATGTTACTTAAGATAATGATGGCTACAAGGTATAGGAGTCACAGGTCAGCCATACTGGTAGGCATTATATGTTAAAAGTGCCTGGTCTGGAGAAATACGATCTCAGGATTTAAAGCATAACCTAGTTGTTGGGGTTATTTTTACAAATAAGTATTCATTGTCATCCTAAAGAAACCTATTTAGCATTCTTGGAATAACGAAAGATTGGGGGGAAAACAACTGTTGTAACAAAAGGAACTATGTGACAACAGCAGTAACCCATTGAGCTACCTACGTAAAAAAAAACATTTCTTTCATCTACATGTCACACCTTTTTCTTTGCAAGCAGTACATTATCCCACAGTACTACTTAGATAGTCTTTGGAAAATGTAGAAACACCCCCAAGCCCCCACTCCCCTAGAGTTTGGCCCCTGGTGTAGGATGACCAGATACAAAAAAATGGTAATTTCACAAAAATAGAAGAAGGACCACAATTTTAGGTAACCCCAGGGGCACAGAATGACAGCGCTCATTCACATATTAACACACACAACAGGGTACTAAGGAAATAAAATGCCTTTTTTAAGCCCAACATCTTATCTAGTCATTAAAATGCTTTCTGATTACAGTTGCTAACTAGTGTTGTGTTGGAACACATAAAAGCTGCCTCTCACTGTTTTGATTCTGCCCTTTTTGTAAACTGAGACAGAAGCCAAATATACTGAAATCTGCCAGGACAGCAGGTGAAAAACCAGGACTGTCCCAGCAAATTCGGGATGCCTGGTCACTCAACCCTGGTCTCATGTGAGGACCCCTGGATAAGACAGAGTGACCTGCCTGGAGCCTGGGCACTGGAAGCCCAACACATTCTGAGACTGGTTCATTGTCATTCTGTATGTGACAATCAGGCGCAGACAGAATGACAATGGGCAGGGTGATTGTCAGTGAGAGGTTAGGAGGGGTGTTCTGGTGAGAAGAGAAGGAGTTTGAGCTGCCCCAATAGGGATTTCTGCAGAACTCTGAGATTTCTGCAGGGGAGCAGCACAGCTTGCTGCAATCCCCAAAATTACAGACAAAGGGTGTCCGTATCAAGGATCATCACGGACAACGGACGTGATGTCCAAATTATGGGCGATCTGTGAAATTTACGAACGGGTGGTCACCCTAAGCCTCAGTCTTATTCTCTTGCTGGCGGGGTGCTGCAAACAATAATCTACAGATGGCATGGACGCCAGAGCACCACTCACCAGGCCACTGTATCTTTTCTGTGTACTGTGCAGTGCTCAGCTGGCAGGTGCGATGGACCTGTGGACTTGTGGACCTGTGAGGTCTGTTGATAGCAGTTGACAGTCGCTCTGCGAGGGGGCTTACAGGCAGGCCTCGCTGGGGACTGGCATATATGGCTCCTTCTTTGTTGGGAGGGCGCTGATCCCCTCTCCTCTTCCCAGGACAGATAGTGACAGGCTCAAGCAGCTTACAGGTGCCTCACCAGCCAGGGGCATTGCATGTTGTCAGCCATTCATACCTGAGGATCATCTGCAATCTGCCAGTAGAGCTGCTTGCTATCTTACTCAGACAGGCAATAGTGGCAGTTCCTATGAATATATGTCCTCCTCCTTCACTGTACTTGAGGCATGAGGTGGCATGGCATGTGGGGTCAGACCCCTTGTAGCCAATATGGTATCCAGGACCCTAGGTCAACATGCTAATGAATGAGCGACACAGACACTACCTGGAAAAGAGGCCATGAGCTTGAGCGTTCTGGCTCTTTTATTGACAGTGTCCTCTGACCAGTGATACCAGTGTTGGATGGGCGGGTGTAAAGCCAGTCCTGTGGTAGTGGCTGGTAGTAGCTACATGTCCGTCAGGACACTCCACAGGCTGTCAGTAATTTTCACAAGTTCCCTCGGAGCAAGTCTGTCTATGCTGATCCTTCTCGGACACCGTACCTGTATCAATATTTGCTATCACAGCAAAAGTGAGGCAAAGCCCCACACTCTGCACCAACTGTATTCTACATGTTCCATCATGGCAGCAGAGCAGAGGAATCCAGTAGGAGGCATCAGTGAATGGAGACCCCCTTCAGCTCGAGAAAGGCAAGTGCTTCCATTGGCAGTGAGTAGCCAACTCCCTCTGCCATCAACGGAGCTGCCATTGCAACTCACTCTGTTACTGATATGGAGCATGGGGGCATACCAATATGTCATAGTTCCTCTACATAGAGGAGATACGATGTCATTTCTTTTCACTTCTCTTGCTTCATTCATTCAGTTATTCTTGACTAATTGCGTGCCTTCTTTGTTTAAATTAACTTTACAGCAAAAGCAGCACTCAGAAGTCTCAATAGGTCAGCTAAGGCAAGGAGTCACATTAGAGAGGTTTTTTCGTTTATTGTGAAAGCCAAGGACAAAAGGGAAGCAAAAACAACAATGGAGAAAGAAGGTGCCAATGAGATAGGACATGTCACCATGTTTAACAGTATCTCTCAATTGCCCAAATACATTATTTTGAATATATTATTGGCCTGGGTGAAATGTTAATTATGCGGGAGTAATCAGAGTAATTTCAGTAATTACGCATTACTTTTGTGTTGTGAAATTAGTGAAATTACGAGATTATGTCAGCCTTAATACCTACTGCGGGAGCCCAAGAACAACAAACTAAGAGAGCGTGAGCAGCTGCTGGCTACTGTTGTCATGTCCCGTAGCATTTAGTGCAGTAATTATGCTAGAGAAAAATACACTTGTTACACCCACCCCTCATACATTTTGGAATTCCCCAAATCTGATAAATATCGCAAATATATTGCAGAATGGTTTGGTGGAGAATGGGCAGGTTGCTGGAAATCCTCCCATAACAGAATTCTGCAATGATATAGAACCAAACCAACCAAACAGTTTAAATGTACAGAGACATTGTGCAATTATGCAGTGGGCCATCTAAGTGGAATGACACCAAAGAGGTTAGGGGATTCCTGCACCCCCTGCAGACATGACACCTCAAGCAATTCAGCCCATTGTGGAGCACAGCAGCCAGTGTAGTTCATATTAATATATCTGCCAACACCTAGACTTATTCTGCATGGTCCTCAGAAGTCAGTATGCACCACTGCGTTCATGTCAAACTTCAAAGAACAAAGTGATGAGACTGACTCCATTTCCTAGGCAAATTCACCTGCATCGAGGCACGGTTTCACCTTGAACGGCAGATGGGATACTACCTGATTCAGATGTACATCCCAAGTCTTCTAATCGTCATCCTCTCCTGGGTCTCCTTCTGGATCAACATGGATGCTGCCCCGGCCCGGGTTGGCCTGGGTATTACCACAGTGCTTACCATGACCACTCAGAGTTCTGGTTCCCGAGCCTCCCTCCCCAAGGTACGAAGAACGCATGCAATTTTGTTGTTTGCATAAAAGTTGATCAGAGTAATCTTGAGCTCCAAAGATTGAGGCTGAAATGCTGTGGCAATGGTATTGTTTGTATGTTAATAATAATAATTTTGTAGCAAAGAAAGTAATTTTTCATCCTCACCTAGGGGTCTCGAAAGACCTATTGTAGACAATAACAATACTTACTAGTGGCTTTGGGGCTTCCCTCTGCTTACATTGGTTTACTTTTTTGTCAATCTCATTTCCTTCTTGTCAATGGCTTTCCTTCCCCTTCTTGTGTTTGTCCCGTCCCTGAGGCATAGCTTCTTTACCATCCTTTACATTGGATGATGTGTAACCCTCCACTCCTTTTGGCACTCAACAGTAATGCATGTTTTATTGCTCTGTCCTCTGCTCCCATGTGTGCGTTTTCCCCCTCCACGCTCCCACCCCCACAAGTCGACGTGTTGCTCACCCACTTCCCCAGCTTTCCCACCACTCACGTTCATGCCCAGCTTTTTTTCCCACATCCCTAAATGTTGGTCCCCTGTCATTCCCTCCCCTCGCTTCAACTCTTCAGCGGCGTTAACTTGACCACCGCAAGCCGCACTCTTCTGTTTTCCCCCTTCCTCTCATCACGTTCCACTTTTAGTTTCAAATACGTTCCCTCCGCAGCACCTCTATTGCTTTCCTGCCCCTGCACACTTGATGGCCCCTTTCCATTGTCTTTGCACCCTCTCCGACCCCCCTCACTCATGCCATGTTAATTGCGGCAATTCGGTTTGTAACGATCCCTTTATAATGGGCCAGCACTGGAAATGCAAATAGTGGCAATTGGCCATGCTAAATGATATAAATAAAAGAATATTTTTTGTACTTTCAAGAGGGCCACCACGTTGAGGGATGCAACCTGACAACTCAATGTAGTAGCCATCGGCAAAGCTTAGAAAATGTTGTTTTCAATACTTTCACCACTCTCGAGACGGTCATTTTTCTGTTGCACGCTTTTCATACTTAATTTTTATTGCAAACCATTACAAATAAATGGTCGTCAAAGGATAGGAGACAGGAAAATATTATCTCTGGAGCTTCTGATGGTGGCCGTTATCTCTCTACCTCCCAGGTATCTTATGTCAAGGCCATTGACATCTGGATGGCTGTGTGTCTGCTCTTCGTCTTCTCCGCTCTGCTGGAGTATGCTGCCGTCAACTTTGTGTCCCGCCAGCATAAAGAGCTGCTGCGCTTCAGGAGAAGAAGGAGGCATCACAAGGTAACACTTACTGTACGTACCAGGATGAAACAAAGGCTTTCAGCAAGCAGGGAGCCATACCTATTTAAAAACACAGCCTGCAATACAACCATGTGCAAGCACATCTTGCCTTGTAGTCTGCTACTCCACACATTTGACAAGCTGTAGACCAATCTCTTTAATGTGGAGGACAACCAGTCAAGATTCATCAGGCCCTAAGAGAGGCCTGGAAATTGATTCACTACGTGCCTGAGATGTGAGGGCAGGTTTAAAAAAGATGAACTAGAATTTCTGTAGCAAATGCCTTGTGTGTCCACAGAAATTTCCCATTTTGGAAATTAGGAATTCTAATGTGTCAGTCTTGGTCGATGGATTTTATTCTAATAGCATATTTAGCCTGTTGAATCTGCTTGTTGGCCAGTTTGCTGACCTGCCCTCCAGGTGTTTTGCATTCTTTCCCACTACCATGGTTACTGATTCTAACAGCATCTCAAGGTCTGTACAGTATAGTGCGAAAGAGAATGTATGATACACTGTGCCACGTTAAGCCTGTTTAGTGTGTTATAGCTCTTTGTGACATTCTCATTGTTTTTCTCCTTCGTGTTCCCCAAGAAACGCTGATTAGACGTGTTTTGCATGCGATTTAAAAAAAATACTTTGAGTCAAATCAGCAAGTGAGGATGATGCACTGTGTTACGGGGACGAGAGGGAAGGCGGGGTGCAGGGCACCTGAACTACTGTCACGATGACTGTGCGAGGAAACGGCAATAGATTGGCCGCCCTCCCTTCGGTTTATCCAGATACATTTCCGTACCTGACAGTTGAAAGGGAAACTGTGGGACGGGATAAACAGATGAAGTTAAAAGTACCCGCCTACTGCTGTATCGCGATGGGGGATGTAACATACACCGCCATTCCTTACATTCTGCTGTCACCTGCTGTCAATACAATGCAACAGCATGTTACAAGTTAACATTGAATATTCATTTTCATGTCTCATATAGAAACACAAGAATGGAGTAGCTTATAGGTCCTAAAATCAATGGCATCGCCCTCAGGACATGACTAGCACAACAACACAACTTCAACACTCGCCGCCCGCTAGGAGGTTATTAGCATAATAAACTCGTGGTTCCGCTGCCGCTCATAAAGCTTTGGCCACATCTTAGTATAGCCTTCCCATTGGCCCTACGTGCTCTGAGACAGGGCAGCCATTAACGTCACGCCTCTCACGTTCACGCACACGGATATCAGCACGCCTACGTGCTATGACTCTAGGCCAGTGGTCTTCAAACTTTTTTATGCCGCGCCCCCCAGTTGAAAAATAAAATTCAAGCCGAGCGCAGGTGTCACTCGCTGTACCAAGGCTCTCAATTTCCAGCACTGCAGCGGCACTTTGACGTCAACCAAAGCCCCCTCCAAAGTACTAGCCCCTCTGATCCCATATTCAATGAGACGATGTCGGACCGCAATCCTAGCCTAAAGTCTGAATCCAGGGTCCGAGTTACAGAAAAATGTCGGTATTTTTGAGGAAACTGTTATGTGGTTAAAATGGAAGGCCAGGCTATGATGAAAAGAAGAAAGGACTGAACCCGTTACTTAAACGTAATATATATTCCTTAAAAGTGTCTTCTCTTCATTGACTGCCAAACTGGTTGGGTGTTCTGGCACCACTTTGAGGATCATAACGCATTACTTATAAGGTTATAAATTGCAGTGGAATGCCATGCATCGCTTGTGTTGGGCCTCCTGGGAAACTGCTGTACAATATTTACGTTCTCAGAGCAGAGCCAGGTTTGGAAGGAGTTGGCAAAATGTGTAGATTTCACACTGGAGGGAACCTACGATATGATGTACAGTTGGAACTCCTTTCTTTTATATGCTGTCTCTGCACACATTCCCCAAGACATCGTGGATTGATGACAAAACTCAGAGATGTGGTTGACGGCGCAGGAAAAACAGCCCTAAGGCAGGTGCATGTGCAGCACTTTCTAAATCTCAAACGAGGGTGAAATCAGGTGTTTTAGTAAAGGTGAGCCCATTAAAATCAGTGAAAATGAAACATACCATGAGCGACCTCATTCAAGTCAATAGGCCTGCATTTTGCTTGTTTGGAAGGGTAACATGAGTTATCGAAAGCATAAACCTCCATGTGAGGTGCCTTCCATTCAATGAGACTGGGTTAAAACTATCAAACTGGAATCAAGAATGAAAAAGAGCCAAAGGGTAGCCGAAGTAGCAGGTCTGTAGATCTTTAATGATATTGCAGATCTGGCATGCCTTTAGAACGCTGTACTAAATCTGAGCTTTGACTCTAGCTTGGGTACAGGCATGCAATGGTTTGGAGTACTGTGTGTGTTTTCATGGCACAGCCATTGTAATAATTGAACACGCTGTTGCAATCAACATTAATGAGTTTTATATTTCCCATAATAATAATACTGTTGGATAAAGCTACCTTAAAGCCTCATCTCCCGGTTAAAGCAAAAGTCAAAATCATTTAGGAGAGAAAGTATTGATGACTTCTTAATATCTCTATCTCAAAGTGAGATAGTCATAGGCTTCAGGTAGAGAGAGACAGTCTCAAGGTTATTGGTTGTTGGTGAATTAGTGAAATTCCCCCAAAACAGGTTCTCTCTGAGGAGGCATGTATGGGATGATCCACTTAGTGCCTAAATAGTTGTATATTTTGGTCTTGTTTTTCATGAACAGTAGTTACCTGGTCTATTCCCACAGTGAGATACAGAAAAATGTTATGGTTTAACTGAAGTTAGTTGCCAGCTTGACTTGGCGAAAGTAACAGGCTTTGAAATATATTCACAACAATCAAGGCTCTTAGAACATAAATCATATAACTGTCCCAATGTGTGTGATTACATTCGAATGGAACTAATTATTTCTGTGGCTTTGAGTCAGTGTTAGGCAAGGCACCATACAAGAGCAAAGCCCTGCTACAGCAGATGCTTGTGAATCAACTTGACGTTTCTAGGGTGAATGGCAGACAGTGCAATGGGCAATTATGGCCAAGAGAACGAAAGCGGTGAAGTTGCTAGGTAAACTATGGTGTAGGGGAAATATCCTGCACCAACTTGCTAGGCTCTGTGGATCAGAAACAATGGGTTGGACAGCAGAATAGTTTAAGAGGTCAAATAGATCACCACCGTGCTTATTTCGTAGACAATGATGTTAGTTTGTGTTCTGCGTTTCCTTCTTGGCCAATATTCCAGTTAATCCAGATCTGGAACACCTGAGATCGCCTTCTTTAATTTTTTAGAGAGAGAGATTGGTCTGTAGGATATGGGTGTAGGTTGGGAAGATGAGGGCTCATTTTCAGAGAGTAAATACTTACAATTTGTTGTCGTAGACACAAAGTTCACAATTACCCAAAGCTTCCCCTGCACACTTAGTCACAATCTCTTTGTACAGAAAAATGGAGCTCTTCAGATCGGGTGATAAATGCAAAAGGACGTATACCTTGCAATGATATTTTCTCTGAAAGGGGTGAAAAAGAATATCATTTTTTACGATGTAAACATGTATGCAAATTTACTGGCTAGGTATATAAAATACCGGCCCTGACTCATTTTTTGGCTAAAGAGCATGTGTTCTGTTGTCTAAAACAGCAAAGACTTGGGGGAAGTGAAACATGGCCTACTGTGAGGCCCCTAGAAATAAATCGGTTAGAACTTTTCAGCATCTCTATGTAACCTGATTTCTGCTGGTGAGTGGAGGGAAGGTCTGCAAGGAAAAGTTGAGCCACACAATGTCAGGACCGTTCTTTCAAAGTAATGTTTTCGACCCCTATTGGTATTAAATATTCCTGTCCGAGGTTGTAAAAATCTATTCCGCTGCCATAATTGACAGGTTCTTCATAAACTCCTGTCCACAGTTGTTATCACTGAGTTGGCCCCAGGCCAAAGCTTTCTTTTACGACCAGTGGCATTTGTTTTGACGGGGGCTTTCTTTCCTCTCCAGGAGAAAAGACCCCTCTGTACTGGTCAAGAAGCAGGATTCCCCTTGGCAGGCGTAGAAACAGCACCTCAGCTCTTTGCCGTAAGTCTAATGGTCTTTATTTGTCCCTGGACCTCATGTGTGGGGAGAAAAGAAGGAACTGAGGTGGTGCAGTGATCTACAAAGGAATATATATATATACATATATATATATATATATATATATATATATATATATATATATATATATATATATATATAGCAAATGTGTATGTATATATATTATACACTCTAATATATATGTGTACACATATGTGTGTGTATATATGTATATACATATATATATATATATATTAGTGTTTTATATATATATTATATATATATATATATATATTATATATATATATATATATATATATATATATATATATATATATATATATATATATAATAATGTGACAGGCAAGGGGGCATGAAAAAAGGCTATGCATGCAGCCACACCCCCTTTAATATATTAAAAATATTCTTAGCTGTCAAGTGAGTTTTGGGTCTGCTTATCCTCCGTACGCTGAGGCTACTTGCCAGTAGTTTGGAATCTGTGCAGAGATGTCATGTAAGAGAATGGTGTCTAATTCATATGCATTTTAGAGGTGAAAAAAATGGAGGTACCACAAGGTAGTCACACCGTCAAACAAAGTTATTCACAATGTTGCAGGATGGCAGCTTCTATTGCACCCTGAGATCTTTTTTGCACCCAGCGTCTGCACTCTCGCTACTGTGCACCTACTGCAGCCCATGAGACTGCTCGTGTATGAGAGGCACAGATTAGACACCCCAAAACAAGGTGTATCTCAATGATTGAGAGAGGATTATGGCAGAACAACCATGATAACCTTTTCAAGCCCACTCTGATATTATTCACCTGCCTTACCTATACTGCAACTGTCCTAGAAAATCAATAGATCTATAAACTGCCTTTACAGCACATAAGCAGCAGCAACACATTGACCTGTGCACACAACACTCAAAGCACAAACATCCTAAGCACCAACTCATATTAGAAATACTACAAAACTGTAACATTAGAATAACCTAGGCAGGGGCGGGCATTAACATTATACAATATACCACAGCATGAAAAATCATGATTTATTTTTATTGCAGGAGCCCGAGCACCATAAGCAGCCAGACCACTGGTCAACGTTGAAATATCCGTACATATAATCCTCAGAGGCATACCATGCAAGACCATTAGAACTTATGCCACACCTCTTAAAACACAACATATGGGCTAAAGTACCCCCTGATATGCATTGTAAAGATATTGCAAGTCACCAAGGAGGTCTGGAACCAGAGAGAGTAACAAGGCCGAAGGCCAAGTTCCTTTACAGGGTCACAGAACTCCAAGGTTACTTGCAATATCATTTTAACATAAAGCAGAGGGTATTTTGGTCCAAGTGTACTAACAGTCGATTCGCTGACATTTTACGAATTGATTCGGTTTTTATGAAGAGAACTATGTACTGATAAGTCAGTTCAAAAATCACCATTCAATGTGATTCTGTTTTTGAGAAGCTAGCTATGTACGGTTAGGTCTGTTCACGAAATCACCATTCGGAATAGGTAACAATTCAGCCTAGTTCATTACTGTTCATGAGGTAGGGTTTAAAGTATGACGCACTCCAATTGGATACCATTCTGCTGAGGTGAGCTAACCACAATGCTTGTTATTGCATTTAAAATAATGTATTTTTATTTTTTATAAAAGCAGTCCATTTTCTTTAGAGGAAATGGGTCTGCATAAAAGAAAAAAACTGTTCTGCTTTTTAAAAACGTTTGTTTAAGAGTTCGGAGTGGTCCTCTGGCCCACTGGCCACGTAGAAACAAACTTTGTTTGACATTCACAATTGTATTGTATTGTATTGAGTATTTATAAAGCGCATTCCGGCCCGAGGGCATCGAAGCGCTAACTGGGAGAGGCAGAGTCAGCTAACAAGGGGACTCCAAGACTTATTGCGGAAAAAGCCAAGTCTTGACCAGTCTCCTGAATGTTAGATAATTGTGTTCTAGCCTTAAATCCAATGGTAGTGAGTTCCAAATTTTAGCAGCCGCAATGGTAAACGCTCTATCTCCCCACTTCGCCTTCTTAGTGCGGGATGTTTGAATTCGATAGGCAGAGGCAGATCGCAACAGCCTATTGGGCCTGTACCATTGCAGCTTAGTGGTTAGAGCTTTAGGCCCAATCCCATGGACAGCCTTGTGAGTGATGCAGAGAGCCTTGAAAGAGAGCCGCTGGGCTACCGGAAGCCAATGTAAATCTCTAAGCACCTCTTAGCAGAGGCCCCACAAGGCAGTTTCAATAATAGCCTAGCCGCAGTGTTTTGCATCAACTGTAGCTTATTCAGCGATTCTTTATCCAAGTTGAGCAGAAGCGCATTCCCGTAATCCAATTTGGAAATGACTAGAGCCAAAGTGGCAGTAGTTCTGCAGGATTGTGGAATAAAAGGAAATAATTTCTTTAATTTCTTCAAAGTCCACATACAGGTCTTGATTATCTGGTTGACCTGAGGTTTGAACGACAATTGATCGTCAAACAATAATCCTAAATTTCTCGAGGTAGACCGTGGTACAGGGAGAGTGCCACACTCTTCAGGCCACCAGATGGAAGACCAGTGTTCTCTCCTAATCCCAAAGCACAGAATCTCAGTTTTTTCACAATTAAGTTTTAGCCAATTGGCCTTCATCCAGTTATTCACTGCTGTCATACAGGCGTTGAAGCGGATGGCCACTTCCTCCATGTCTTCGTTAATAGGGATAATAATCTGAGTGTCGTCTGCATACGAAGGGGAGGGGATCCCAAGAGGACCTCTTGCTTTTTGCGAGTGGGTTACCACCTTTTCTGAGAAGTAGGTGACCTATCAATAGTTTGCAATGAAAAAACCAATCCATTTATACATAGCATTTCAAACAGCAATGTGGAAAGACACTCTAAAGACATCCCTTCCAAGTTACAACTTTCTTTTTAACTGTTACCTCCAAGGACCTTTTTTCACCCAGACAGGTGATGGGTCTTAGTATTGTCCTTTTATTGCTGTTTGTCTCTCATTGGGTATCACACACAGAACATCCATTTTAGAACATTTGATGCCTTTTTTCTAACATTTATGGAAGAAATGACTTTCACAATCTTCTTCGATGCAAAGGGAAAATGTTATTGAGGAGCAGCAGTGGAGTTATCATGCACTGTGCTGCCTTCTAAAATCGTGAAGCTTAAACATATCAAACTCTTAGGTAAGAAGAAAACAAAATGAGTATGCTAGCAGTAAGGTTCTTGTCTTTCCCTTTATAGGATGATGGAACAACCCTGGCTCTCTTTTACCAGAGCCAGAGGTGTCTGTATTGTTTTTCTCACTGGTAAGGACCACCAGAGTCCAAAAAAGATGAACTACTGAGTTACCTTTGAAGAAAAAAGTAAAACAATTCCAAGAGTTCAGGGTCGCAGTGATCAGGCCTCAGTGAGGACAATTTCCAAAGCATGAGGTTTGGCTCAGAGATCCTTTAGAGCAGTCCTGCTCTCAGGCTTCAACGCCACACCATTTCCGTGAGCAGGGGAGTAGCCAGAAAAAATAAACACCCCCCACTTGGAACCACATTTAGAATGGCTATGGGTGAGCAAGATTATGTCTCCCTGTAAGGGATATCATTTCATCTCTCCTATCGTACCTTTTTCATCTCTCTTCTACTACCTCTCTCTAATCTCCCCTTTTCCGCTCTCCACCTTTTTCCTGTGTATTCCTTCTCCTTCTGTCTCATTTCTTCCATTGTACTTCTCCCTCCTTTTGTCTTTCCCTCCCTCTCTCCTCACTTTTTCTCTTTTCCTTCTCCTCTCCCTCATCTCATTTCTCCTTTGATCCTTTTGTCTCACCTTAAATCAATCAATCAATCAATAGTTGTAAAGTGTGCTACTCACCCGTGAGGGTCTCAAGGCACTAGGGGGGAGGGGCCTCATCCAAAGAGCCACGTCTTGAGGTCCTTTCTGAGGATGATGAGCGACGGGCTTTGTCTGAGGTGCAGAGGGAGGTTGTTCCAGTTCTTTGCTGCACTATAGGTGAAAGATCGTCCTCTGGCTGTGGATTTATGGATGCGTGGGACGGTGGCCAGGGCCATCTGGGTTGAGCAGAGGGATCTGGCGGGGTGTGGAAGGAGACGCGGTGGTTTAGGTAGGCTGGTCCTGTGTTGTGTATGGCCTTGTACGTGTGGGTGAGAAGCTTGAAGGTAATTCGCTTCTCGACCGGTAGCCAGTGGAGGGTCCTCAGGTGTTGGAAGATGTCTTCTCGGTGAGGGAGGTCCAGAATGAGTCTGGTGGCGGCGTTCTGGATGAGTTAAAGTTTTTTGATGTTGCTAGTTGAGGTGCCGGCATAGAGGGAATTGTTGTAGTCGAGCTTGCTCGTGACTAAGGTGTGGATGACTGTGCTGTGACAGTCTGCTGGGATCCATCTGAAGATCTTCCGAAGTTTGCGGAGTTTGTGCCAGCAGGAGGAGGCGACAGAGTTCACCTGGTGTATTATGGATAGGGAGGAGTCAAGGCTGATTCCTAAGTTGCGGGTGTGCACGGTAGGTGCGGGGGGTGCTGAGGGATGTGGGCCACCAGGAGTCATCCCAAGCTGAGGTGGCATTTCCAAAAGTGATGAGCTGTGTCTTGTCGGAGTTGAGCTTAAGGCAGCTTTCTCTCATCCAAGTAGTGACGGCTTCCATTCCATTCCTGTGTCCGGGTCTTTGGAGAGGGAGATGATTAGTTGGGTATCATCGGCATATGACACGATGTTCATACCGTGGCTTCTGGCAATGGCATCAAGAGGGGCCATGTATACGTGGAACAGTGTGGCACTCAGTGAGGATCCTGGGGGACTCCGCAGTTGACTTCTGTGGGTCTAGAAGTGTAGGGCGGTAGTCTGACTCTCTGCGTCCTCACGGAGAGAAAGGAGTGGATCCATTCTAGGGCTCTTCCGCAGATTCCTAAGTCAAGGAATCTGGTGCGCAGAGTGCTGTGGGAGATCGTGTCGAAAGCTGCTGAGAGGTTGAGGAGTATGAGTGCTGTGGTGTGGCCGCGGTCTAGGAGTAATTGGATGTCGTCAATGGCTACCAGGAAGGCAGTCTCCGTGCTCTGATTGCTGCGGAATCCGGACTGGGAGCTGTCCAGGGAGTTGTTGGCCTCCATGAAATTCCGTAGTTGTGTGTTGATTGCTTTCTCTACTACTTTGGCGGAGTAGGGTAGCAGCAAGATGGGCCAGAAATTCTATAGCTCTGATGGGTCAGCCGAAGGTTTCTTCAGGAGAGGGCAAATTTTGGCGTGTTTCCAGTCCTCAGGGAATGTGCCCGTGCTGATGGAGCAGTTGATTGTGTTACGAAGCTCGGGGCGATAAATGCGCTTGCTCTGATTTATATGTGGTGCAGGAAGGAGTCCGAGGGGACACCGGAGTGGGTGCTATTCATGATGTTGAGTGTCTCCTCTGTGGTGAGTATGGACCAGTCGGAGATGGTCTGGGTGGATTCTGAGGGGTGGGTCGGTTGCAGGTTCCGGTGCCAGGATTTTCCA
The DNA here is from genome assembly GCF_031143425.1 of Pleurodeles waltl. Lineage (NCBI taxonomy): Eukaryota > Metazoa > Chordata > Amphibia > Caudata > Salamandridae > Pleurodeles > Pleurodeles waltl. The sequence continues at coordinate 917,777,468 of NC_090446.1, read as the reverse complement.
GGAGGAAGCTGTCAGATGTCCTGGATCTTGTGGTTGAAAAAGGAGGTGAGTTTGTCACAGTGGTCCTGTGACGGGGGATGATGGTGGCTTCAAAGGGGGATCTGTGAACTCGTTGATGACTGAGAAGAGTTCCTTTGAGTTGTGTGCAAAGGAGTTGATGCGCTCCCGAAGTGCATCCTTCCTTGCGTTCTTGATTTTTGGTTGGTGGGTGGTGGTTGCAGCTCTGAATGAGGCGAGGACTTCGCTGGATTGGCTGTTTCTCCATTTTTTCTCTACACGTCTGCAGGTACGCTTTGATTCTTGGAGTTCGGTGGGGAATCAGCAGGCTTTCTTAGGTAAGTGTTTGACCGATGTCAGCCGGAGAGGGGCTAGAGTGTTGGCGCATTCGGTGATCCATGCATTGAGATTGTGCTGCTGTGTTGGCATCATCAGAGGGGGAGGAAGGGATTTGGCGAGCGATGAGGTGAGTTGCTCATTGGTGATTTAGTTCCATTTCCTGTGGGGGTCCCGGAGGTGCGGGTATAGCTGCTGGGTGCGTAATTGTGAAATGTTTGCAGCGGTGGTCGGTCCAGTTTGGGGTGGAGAAGGTCTCAATGGTGATGCGGTTGCTTGAGGAGAAGATGGGGTCCAGTGTGTGTCCTGCAATATGTGTGTGGATGTGGAGACCAGCTGTCTGAGGCCGAGGGTGGTGAGGTTGTCGAGTAGAGCGGTGGTGTTTGGGTCGATGCGGTCCTCGAGGTGGAAGTTCAGGTCACTGAGGAGGAGGTAGTCGACTGACGCCAGGGCCTGGGGGGGTAGCGATATCTATAATGTCTTCTATGAAAGCTGGGCAGGTGCCAGGTGGCCTGTACACCAGGGTGCCACGGATGGAGGTGTTGTGGTTGGAGTGGACCTGGAAATGAAGGTGTTCCATGGTGGTGTGCTGTTCTTCTTGGACGGCCTTGACATGTAGTAAGGACTTGTGTATGATGGCGAGTCCATCACCCAGACGGGAGGTCTGATCCCTCCTTAGGGAATGGCAATGACGAAGTCTGGACCCAAGGTGTGGTTGGTTCAGGTCTCGGTGACGAAGGTGATGTCCGGTCAGGTGGTTTGATCAGGTTCCAGAGTTCGGTGGCATGTTTGTGGAGGGAGCGGATGTTCAGGAGCAGGCAGTTGATAGGGTTGAGGAGGTTGTTGGTATCTTTGTGTGCGGAGAGTACCTTCAGTTTGTTGAGGTTGGCGCTGAAGTTGCAGTTCCTGCAGGTGAAAGGTCTGTGGGTGTTCTTGGGGGAGATGGTGCAGCAGTTGTTGAGATGCCCAGTGTTGAGGTGGAGGAGGGCCTCAGAGTTGTAGCGGAGGCAGTCCAGGGGGTAGTTTACCAGAGATCCAGGGTTTCTGGCGCTGGGCACGGTCTAGGTGCTGACAGGCGCAGACGGACTTGCCTTTGGCGCGCCATTGACGCACCAGCGGTGCAGCCACATTGCGGCTGCCATTAAGAAGGGGAAGGGCGGGCGGAGCAGTCAGCTGGGAGGCGCGAAAGGTACTTCCCAGGGGGGCAGAGGAAGTAGGAGAGAAAGGAAAAAGAACTAGAGGAAAATGAGGAATGATAAAGGAAAAAGGCAGAAAACGCACGACTGAAAGGGCGATAGAAAGAAAAGAAAAGAAAAGGAAATACTTACTTGTGATGGCCACTAGACCACAAGAGATGAGGCGTAGGGATAAGCCTGTGGGTGGAGGAGGGCCTCGAACTGAGAGTCAGGAGACTCTCAGTTGGTCCCAGCAAAGGCAGAGGCCGCAGCAGACAGAGGAGCTGGGGAGGCCATCACCTCCACCCTTCTCTGTCATCCCCCTAGACTCCTAATTCTATTGGTCTCCCTCTCTTTTTCTCTCTCTCTTTCTGCCCATTTCTCTTCTAAATCTCTCTCACCCATCCTTTTGCTCCTATTTTTCCTTCTTACCTCCCATCCTTTCTGAACATTTGATAGAACAATAATAAATTTGTCCTGGCCAGCATGTCACTAGTTTGTACCACAACCATCATTAATTTGGATAAACACTACACCTCATTTGTGTCATTTGTTTTCCCAATATGGACTAAACAAATTCAGTTAATAAAAAGTTATAATCTAGTACAAAAAAAACAGTACGTTTGGTGCTCTTCCTTTGTAAGAGCCAATATTAAAATAAAAATAATGTGGCAGGGTTTTCTACATTGAGTATTATGCATATGCTATACAAAAAGAAACATTAGACACAGTTTTGCCATCTAAAAGTCTAGTAGATAAGCAGTGTTGCGTTTTACACAATAAAAAACAGAAAATACTTTTAGCATACAGCATTTGTTGGTTTGAAGCATACAGGCCATCATTCTCAGATGGATAAAACACCCCAGCAGACACACATGTTTAGAGGAGAGAGAGAAAGGCAATTACCACTTTGGCCTTCTGTTATACACAACTTCTATCAAAATAAAATGACATACACCATGCAAGCTGGAACTGGTGATTTAGTGCATTAGGCTGCATCACACTGTAGCTCTTGGGAAATTAAGCAGCCCTTAGAGGACCTGGGGTTGTAGTTCTCAACAGCCAGGCTGCCTTGGAGAGGAACAGGCCTGTAGACTACAACCCCCATGAAGCTCAGTCTAAGCAAATAGTTAACCAAGCTGGAGCTGACTGCCAAGCTTCGCTCGGTTCGGTGCTTTGAGGGGCCCCGCTGAAGCTGCTTTGGAGGGGTGGGTGGTACTGATGACGCCATTGCACGTGAGAGGGCAATGATTATGCTATAACCTTATAGAATGCATGGGGAAATGGCCTTAACAACACGGGCTAAGCTACATTTGCTGTTTCAACGCAGGCGTAACAATGCTTGCCTGAACTACAACTCTCCGGATCTCGCATATGCCTTAACTACGCATATATGTGGTGAAGGCAGAGAGCTACCTAGCTGTACGGATGGGTGGAGAGAAGAATGGGAAGGATCGGGAGAGGTAAGTGGGGCTGGAGCCTGGTTGGGGGAGGTTTGTAGTTTTTATAGTGTTGTGGCGGTTTTAGGGCTCAGGGTGGGTGGCGGGTCTGGGTAGTTTCTTTGACATGGGGCAGGGATTTAGGATTCAGAGTGGGGAGGATTGGGGTTGTTTTAAGGGGGAAGGGGCCGTTTTCAGGGGTGAGGGTCAGTTTAAGGCTGAGGGTGGGGAGGCTGGGGTTAGGTTAGTTTTTAGCAAGGGGCTAGAGAGCAGAGAGAGGAACAGGAAGGATCGGGAGACGTAGGTGGGGCTGGGGCCAGGTTTGGGTGGGTAGTTTGTAGGAGTGAGGAGCGCTTTTAGGGCTCAGGGTGGGTCAGAGTTGTTTTTTTGACATGGCGCACGGTTTTAGGGCTCGGGGGGAGGGGAAGGGGTAATGTTAAGGGCAGGTTGTGTTGGTTGTAGGGGTCAGAGTGGGGGAGTTGAGGTAGTTTTAAGGGCAGAGTCAGTTTTAGGGCTCAGAGCAGGGGGGTCGGGGTAGTTTTAAGGGCAGGGTTGTGTCACTTTTAGGGCTCAGGGCAGGGGTGAAGGGGCTGTTTTAAGGGGTGGGGTGGATGGCAGGGCTGCGGTATCGGGCATAGGGGCATGACAGGGGGCAGAGGGGTGTAATTTATCACACATATCCCTTTACCAGTATACCAATCATACTTTTGCAGCAAAATTTGTTGTAAAGGCATGCGTGGTAAAGGCATGTGGGGTAAAGACCCAATCGTGGCTTTGACCGCGTTGTTTAGGCATTTTTGGTTCAGGCATGCATGGTTGTGTCATACAACTGAATTCATGACACCGAACACCTCAACCTTAAGGCAGGCTTTGATTTCTGTGGTCAGTGTCTGCTCATTATCCTATATATTTTCCAGACCATGATGATCAGTAACTGCAGACCTGATCCAAAGAAGGAGCGAGTTGGCAGCTGAACACTTTCACCATTTAAAGGGTCATGACTAATACAAAACACATACATACTGTCACATAAATATCACTGCAGGGTAGTAGAGGGCTTGAAAAGAAAGCCTCTCTGGACAGGTGTCCATCTACTACTAGGCGCTCAATAATATGCTAGACGAGTTAATGAAAACTTCAAACATGTTACTTAGTGGCTTCAGGTGGCAAATAGCTGTAACTGTTGCTTTAAGCACTGATAGAACTGTTAGCCACATTCATACACTTTCCACTGACAATACATTTGCACTTTTCAAAATGAATAAAATTGTATTTCTTTTCATTTCCATCCCATCACCTTACAGACCCTGTAAGCATCTGGATACGATACCTTTGATGCTAACAGTAAAGCAGCAATGAAGAAAAAGGCAGGCAACATTAGGAAACAAAAGACAGCGCTATTCCATATGGTATAGGTGAAGCTGTTTCAGCGAAGCATTCCCCTAAGTGGACACAGTCCAATGTTCAGTTCTCTGGAAAAAATCCAGTGCCCATCTCGAAAGATATCCAAGAGTCACTACAAAAAGATAAGGTGGTTATTCTGGCACATCTTGGAACTGTCTCTTAACTATGCAATGCAGCCATGTAGACATCACATCATGCCATTTGTATGCATTACAGTTTGGATGCTGACTGCACAGTTATGATGGTACATCTTCAGGAATAACTTCTGGTGAATGCTCATTCACCAGTGCCCATGTACAAAATAATGATTACTGTTTTTACTTTATTCAAAGCACATAAGTCTATAAAAATACAGTGAAACAAAACGCCATACCCACACCACAAAGCAAGACCTACAATTTATATTCCACACAACAAAGCAAAGTTTAACACCAACATCCTAAGGATGATGAGATCCTTTACCATCATTAGGGGACAGTGACACAGTTAGGCATTACACAGGCATACACATTAGACCACAAACTATGAGTACTGGGGTCCTGGCTAGCAGGATCCCAGTGAGACAGGCAAAACATACTGACATATAGGTTTTTATCTATGAGCACTGGGGTCCTGGCTAGCAGGATCCCAGTGGCACAGTAAAAACACACGTACACGCACTCACAAACAGGCCAAAAGTGGGGGTAACCATGCTAGAAAGAGGCTACTTTCTCACACAAGATGCCATACCCACACCACAAAGCAAAACCTACAATTTATATTCCACACAACAAAGCACATTTTAACGCCAACATCCTAAGGATGAAGAGATCCTTTACCATAATTAGGGTAAATGACACTTGTTGAAAAGTGGATTATTGTTAAGGGCAGGTAGGTACCTTCACTTAGCAATAGGCCACTCACCCACACTAGGTCCAGTCAGATCTCAATAAATTAATCCCAGCTCATCCCTAGGTAGCTTGGCAATGAACAGTAAGGCTTAACTTAGGAGACAGGTGTATCAAGCATTTAAAAATCATAAAACAATAAATAAGTAAAACACAATAAAAATCCAACACCACTTTATAAAACTAGATTATATTTTTATATTTAAAATGACACTAACATTACAAAACTCCAATACAGGGAACCGGAGATATGAATTTTTAAAGAATATTTTTTTTTAGCACATAGAAACTGAAAGGACCAATCTGGACATCTGGTCACACTCGACCGAGGCAAAGTCAAAATTTGAGGTCGACCGCGATGGAGCTCTGCTCGGCTACAGTGAGCGGGAGGCTTTGGTCAAAGTTTTACCTTCTGACTTAGTCTGTTTCTTGAAGACTTCCTTCACCAGTATGAAGTCGCAAGTCGGATCCGACCTCCCTGGAGCCCTCTTCGGATAAGTGTTGCAGGAGACCTCAGTGAAGAATTTTTCCTTTGGACTTAGATGACTTTTCATGATGGAAATCTTTGTCCAGGCCAATCTTGAAATTGGATCTGACCTCCCTGGAGCGTGGGAAGCCTTGACCAAATTTTTACGTTCAGACTTTGTAATGTTTTTGAAGCTTTTTTCTCTGACGTCGGATGACCCTACAAAGCAAACTAATTTTGGGTCGCCATTGTCGGATCGCCTTTCCAGGAGCCCCCGGTGAAATCACGGAAGTCTGGGGCTCCGGAGCTTTTCAGTGGGACAAACCTGCAAGTCAGACCAGGTCACGGTCAATGTAGGCTGGCTTGAATCATGACATCAAGTCGATCCCTTTTTGAAGCTTTTTTCCAAAAGTTCTCCAATCTTCTCCAAACTTCTGGATCATCTTCCAGCAGGTCTTTGAAGGTCCTTTAGGAGTCCACAACTCACCCCAAGGTTCCAAAAGCTCTGAGTTGCTCCTTGAGGGTTAGGACTTCAACTCCCAGAATGCACCTGGTTCAAATCCAAAAATGATCACTAGCCACTGGTCAGCTGGTCAGATTCTTCAGGGCTTGATGCAGCGGTCTGTGGTCAGCTATTTTCTACCTGTAGCAAACAGGGAGTCCCTTCTTTAAGCAGTTGTAGACAGGCAAAGTCATTTTAGCGGTGACGCCCAAATGTGCAGCTGGTGCAGTCCTTCCGATTGCAGTGTCCAGATGCAGGTCAGGGGTCCAGCAGGGCAGCCCTTCTTCTTTGTCTTGTTCCTTGTAAGGATCTGAGGTATGGGTGCAGCTCTGCCCTATCTATTGTTGTTCATTGGGTGGAAGACAGGGTGGGGCAACTGTCCAATCACAGGCAGGTCACCACCCTTTTGGATGACCACTTTCTGGGAAGTGTGGCAAAAATCAGTCCCGGGGTGCAACATTCCTAAAAAATCCTAAATGGCAGAAATTGAATCTTAGAGGTTAGGTCTGGCTGAGCCCACCCACATGTGTTGCCAAGTTCCCTTAACACACCCCTTTCCACCCTTATCAAGGCAGTCTGGCCAAGCTGCCAGAAGCTGGCTGAAGTAAAGGAGGATAAAAAGGCCAAAAATGATCAGCAGAAACACTTATTTATTTCTTCAAGTGGTAGGGAAGAAACTCCAGCCATTCCTGCTCTACCCCTCCATCAACTGCCACGACACGCTCCAACATTCCAGGCAGTACAATTGTTGGAGCAGGGGCAAACATGACACAAATAAATAAAGAACGGAGGAAGAAAAGATACAATGGCATAAAGCATATAATACATTCTACATACAATAAACAATACCACACTGGCCAATCAGAGAAGGGCACTACAGAGCTGAAACTGGTAACTTTTAGGTAGAGTTCTAAAACTCTTTCCCTGAGTTAAGTATATTCATTTCAACAATGGCAAGTGATTGGATTTATTATAGCAAGATAACAAGAAGTTTGATAAGAAGCTTGAAAAATATAGCTCCTTTTGAGACTTTCTTAATTAAGAATAAAGCCTCCACATCTTAGCCTTTGGAGCCCATTCATTACAATGGGTGAAACTAATGTAGCTATTTTTCCCTCACAAGGGTTTATAAATATTTTTTTATTAAGTTCCTGCTTATAGTTACACTGCACCCATCCCTTGGGGCACCCAGGACACACCTCAGAAGTGACTTATATATACAAATAAAGTAGTTTAAGACTTTGGAAGTATTTTTAATCCAAAGTCGAATTTGGGTGTAACTTTAACTTAAAAGCAGCCAGCAAGGCAGCCCTGCCTTTAAAATTACCCTGGGCACCTCAGCAGTGCACTGCCTATGCTGGGGTCCCTAAACCTACATGCCCTACCATATACAATGGAATTATAGGTAGGTTGCTACAGCCAATTATAATTAGCCTTGTGAGAAAACAGGGCTGATTGCAGAGGCCCCCTAACTTTTTGCCCCCATTTTCCACTTTTTGCTTGTGTTTTCCTGACTCTGATGATGCCCTGGGTACTGCTAACCAGTCCCAGGGCCTGTGCTCTGTGTAAAATCAATATGCAAATTAGGCTAATTATAATTGGCTAAGTTAACCTACCTATAAGTCCCTAGTATATGGTAGGGCATGTAGGTTTAGGGACCACAGCATAGGTAGTGCACCCATAGGTGCACTGCTGAGGTGCCCAGTGTCATTTTAAAGGCAGGCCTGCCTTGCTGGCTGCTTTTAAATTAAAGTTATATGCAAATTCGACTTTGGAATTAAAAGTAGTTCCAAAGTCTTAAACTACCTTATTTTTACATATAACTCACCCCTAAGGTGTGCCCTATGTGCCCCTAGGGCTGGGTGCCATGTAACTATAAGCAGGGACTTTATACAAATAGATTTATAAACCCTGGTGAGGTAAAAACAGCCAAATTCATTTTTCCCTCATTGAAGTAAATGGCCTTCATAGGCTAGAATGGGGAGACTTTATTTTAAATTTTAAAGTCTCCTTAAATGTTGCATACCAAGAATTTGGTATCAAATTAATTGTTGTAATAAATCCCACAACTTCCAGTTGTTGGATTTAATATAACTTGTTCAGGTAAAAAGTTTTAGACTTTACCTAAAAAGTTGCCAATTTCAGCCCTGCATTGTTTTTGCTGCTGTGCTCTGATTGGCCAGCCTGCAGCAGCTTAGCCAAGCTGCCTTGATGAGGTGTGAAGTGGCCTGGCTTCACACAAAGGAATGTGCCTGTGGGAGAGAATCTCCCCTCAGCAGATGGTGAGGCAGGAAGGGGGAGGGCTGCCAAACTGGTCTTCAAAGGCAGAGAAGGACATTTGGAGCAACCAGCAACACCCCCACATCCTGCAACCCCAGACAACTAGGTGCCCCCTTGATTAGATTAGGAGAGGGCAGAAGAGGGGTGTGTTTATGATTTTTAGCCACACCAGTGGGTGGGCTCAGCCAGATGTAACCTCCAAAAATCAGATTCAGCCATGTTGGATTTTTAGAGAATGTTGCCTTCTGGGATGGATTTTTGCCACACTTCCCAGGAAGTGGTCATCACAGGGGGACGACCCTGTACCTGATTGGAGAACCAGGACCCCCCTGCTTTTCACCCAGGAGCAAGGATAAAACTGGCAGACCTGCACCCACACCTCAGATCCCCACCAGATTTCAACAAGAAAAGAACTAAAGGAGAAGAAGGACTGCCCTGCTGGACCCCTGGCCTGCACCTGGAACCTGCACTCAGAAGGACTGCACCAGCTGCACACTTGGGCTTCACCACAAGAAGGACTTTGCCTGGCTTCAACTGGTTCAAGGAGGGACTCCCTGTTTGCTACAGGTGAAAAATTGCTATCCAGAGTCCCCTGCACCAACTCCTGAAGAAAGTGACCAGCTGACCACTGTCCAGTGGCCAAAAAGGAGTTTGCGCCAGGAGCATTCTGGGAGTTGTAGTCCGCACCCCCCAAGGACCATCACAGAACTTCTGGACCCTTGGGGTGAGCTGTGGACCCCAAAAGAACCTTAAAAGAACATATGGGTGAAGCCCCAGAAGTTTGGAGAAGATTTGAGAATTTTTGTAAAAAAGCTCCATAGAGGGCCCGACCCGCCGCGGAAATTCTAGCCGGCTTGCCTCAACCGCGACCCGGCCTGATTTGGTGGTTCGTCCCGGTAAAGAAAAATCTCCGAAAAAGAGACTAAGTCCGAAGGTAAAAAGTTGACCGGGACCTTCCAGCCATCGTATCCGAGAAGCTCTCCATGGACGTCGGATCAAGATCCAGGTTTACCCCGGGCGAAGGATTTTCACCTCGAAAAAACGACTAAGTCCGAAGGTAAAAATCTCCACTGAGGAATCCAGCATCGCGTATCCGGAGAAGGGCTCCAGGAGGTCGGATTGGACTGGCAGGTTCGTCCCGGTGAAGAGAATCTTCAGAATAAAGACTAAGTCAGAAGGTAACTTTTTAACCGAGGCCTCCCGCGACCTGTAGCCGAGCAGGGCTCCATCGCGGTCGGCCTGAAACTTTGACTTTGCCCCGGTCGAGGTGCAACCAGATGACCCGATTGGCCCTTTTTGTTTCTAAGCGCTAGAAAAATAATAATTCTTTAAAAATTCATATCTCCGGTTCCCTTTATCCGATTGTATTCGTTTTTGTGTCATTTTAAAGATAAAAATATAAACTATTTTTATAAATTGGTTTTGGATTTTTAAACTGTTTCCTGTGTTTTATTTAATTACTGTTTTGTGATATTTGAATGCTTTACACACTGTCTCCTAAGTTAAGCCTTGACGCTCATTGCCAAGCTACCAAGGGTTGAGCTGGGGTTAATTTACTGAGACCTAACTGGACCTAAGTGGAGGTTAGTGGCTTGTTGCTAGGTGTAGGTACCTACCTGCCCTTACCAATAACCCATTTTCCAACAAGCCTAATTTGCATATCCATTTTAATGAGAGCACAGCACTGAGACTGTTTAGCAGTGCCCAGGGCACCATCAGTCAGAAAAACAACTACATAAGTGAAAAATGGGGGCAAAAGGTTAGGGGGCTTCTGCAATCAGCCCAGTTTTCCCACACTACTCATTAAGAGGTTTAAAAATAAAACAGTAATTTGGAATCTAGTTTATAAAATGCCAAGAACAATTCCTCCTCCCACCTCACTGTCTACAGTTCAGGGATCAATTTTCAGGTTTTTGAAGACTTGATGAAGAGATATATGACACAGAATTTCATGCCACAACTTCTGTCACAGGTCTCTTTCCTGGTTTGTAACAACAATCAATTATGATTGAGGCCAATGAGATCAATACCTTTAAGCTGCAAGCATTTTATCACACTGCTGGGCAATAGTTCAAAGTGTGAACATGTATTGCAAGCACCAACACCTAAAACCGCTAGAACTACTGTTAAATGGTAGTAACTTATTTCTTTACAGCACAAAGGTATATGTCATCTGTAATGCAAAAGGAAAAGAGTAAAAAAAATGTATACTGTCCTTGAAATCCTCATACATTGAACAAACATCGACCACAGGAACATATCCCCAGCAATGACACAGAAAGCTATGTTTTAATTTGCAGTTCACTTTATGCATGCCATCAAGAATATCTGTATGAAATATCCGGTCCACAACATTCAGGAGGTTTCTTACAGGTGAAACAAACTTCTACCTGAAGTATCCTTGGTAGTGCACTCTTTAAAACCATTGTCCAAACTTACGACTCACTCTTAGCAAGTTGGTAGAGAGTTCAAGAATCAAAAATTCATAGAGCAATGTAGCCAAAAGAATGAAAAATAGAGAATCCAAACCAACTTTTTACAGATAGATACAAATAATTAAGACCATGTCAAATAAAGTCAATGGAATTACTCATTAATGTAGAATCTTCTCACAGTTTCTATTGGTCTTCTTCATGGAGCAGTTTGGAAACCAAATATGGACTGTGCAGTGTTAGACTTGTGTAGGGGCTTTTCCCAGAGAAAAGCCTAACTCAGCCAAAAAATATTCTAAAGGTCAATTCTCGTCAGCTTATGGTCTGAAGCTGAGTCCAAGAAATACTACATAAATTTGCACACATTGAGGGTGTAGTCATTGTGAAGGGTCTTTGAAAACAAGAAAAAACTGTAAGTGAGAAAGAGGCACTGCCGTGAGCTAATGTAGCACACAAGGCCATTGTTAGAAATGGGGTCTTTGGTTGGCAGTCAGGTTACCCCCCTATCCAAGCAAGGACCCTCACTCTAGTCAGTGTAAAGGATAACAACCCTCAGTTAACTCCTGCTCACCCCCTTGGTAGCTTGGCATGAGCAGACAGGCTTAACTTCAGATGCAGGGTGTAAAGTATTTGTACCACACACACAGTAACTCAGTGAAAACACTAGAAAATGACACAACACAGGTTTAGAAAAATAGGTAATAATTGTATAAACAAAACAAGACCCAAAAGACAAAAATCCAACATACACAAGTCAAGATATGAATTTAAAAAAGAATAAGAGTCTTAGGGCCAGATGTAGCAAACAGTTTGCATGTCGCAAACAACGAATTTCGCTGTTTGCGATGTGCAAACTGCACTTGGCAATGCACAAAACCCCTTTTTTGATTTGGTAACCTGGTTACTGAATCTCAAAACGGGTTTGCGATTCGCAATTAGGAAGGGGAGCCCCCTTCCTAATTGCGAGTCGCAGTGCAATGCCAGAATGCTTTGTGACCGCGAACGTGGTCGCAAAGCAATCGCAGTTAGCACCCATTTCAAATGGGTGCTAACCCATTCGCAAAAGGGAAGGGGCCCCCATGGGACCCCTTCCCCTTTGGGAATAACATTGAAAACATTTTTCCAGAGCAGGCAGTGGTCCTATTTTCATTTTTTTGTTTTGTAATGCATCTCATTTTCCTTTAAGGAAAACGGGCTGCATTACAAAAAAAAAAACAGCTTTATTTAAAAGCAGTCACAGACATGGTGGTCTGCTGTCTCCAGCAGGTCACCATCCCTGTGAGTGCCGCGAGTCTCAAGGGGGCCGCAAATTGCTACCCACCTCATTAATATTAATGCGGTGGGCCTTTGCAACCCCCTTGCGAGTCGCAGATGGTGTCAGGGACACCATCCTACATTCCAATTTGCGACTCGCAAATTACAAGTCGCTCTGACTCGCAATTTGCAAGTCGCAAATTGGAATATACCTACATCTGGCCCTTAATCCTTCAGAAAACAGTGACAATGCTGTTAATGCACAAAAGTACCTAGGTAGCATCAAAATAAAGCCGCAAGGGTGAGTGTGTGCCAAAAAAGGCCAGCGATGGGCCAATTTCTCACTAGCAAGCGAGAACATGCATCGTTCCTCCTCCGGTCGGGTCGGCGTGCGTTGTTTCTTCTCTCCTGAAAGAGAGCGATGGGTCCATCCGGACGGCCACTTTGGATCCAGGCAGGCTTTGCGTTAATTATCCGCACCCAGTGATGTTGTGTTGAAGTCCAGTCGCACGGTGTCAAGAAACCGAATTGCGTGTGGGCTTGTATCATTAACAGGGTGTCACCTTTGTTTCTCCATCTACGTTGTGTCGATCTCCCAGCCATGATGCGAGTGGAGTGTCGATTTTAGCCACAAGGCCAGCAGAGCGTTGTTTTTCAGCCGCGAGGTGGGTGGTGCATTTGTGTGGAAATCTGTCCTTTTCCACCAGCTTCAGCTTTCAAGGGCCCAGAGACAGGTCAGAGCACCATCTGGCAGGCAGGCCTCTCAGCAGTAAGCCCAAGGGCTGGCAGCAAGAAGTCTTTGTTGTCCATGAGACTTCAACAACAGGAGGCAAGCTTAGTTTCAAGCCCTTGGAGATTCTTCACCAGTTGGAAGTCACACAAAAGTCAGTCTTTGTCCTCTCTCAGGCAGAAGCAGCTACTGCAGGCCAATCCAGCAAAGCACAGTCACAGGCAAAGGGGCAGTACTCCTCCTCCAGCTGTCCAGCTCGTCTCCTTGGCAGAGGCTCCTCTTGGTTCCAGAAGTAATCTGATTTTCAGGGGTTTTGGGTGCTTTTTTTATACCTCTTTCTGCCTTTGAAGTAGGCCTACTTCAAAGAGAAGTCTGTTGTTTTCATGATCCTGCCTTGCCCAGGCCAGGCCCCAGACACACACCAGGGGGTTGGAGACTACATTGTGTGAGGGCAGGCACAGCCCTTTCAGGTGTAAGTGACCACTCCCCTCATCCCCCTCAGCCGGCCCATCAAGATATGCAGGCTACACCCCAGCTCCCTATGTGTCACTGTCTTGAGAGGTACAAACAGCCCAACTGTCAAACTGACCCAGACAGAGAATCCACAAACAAGCAGAGTCAGAGAATGGTTTGAGTAAGAAAATGCCTTTCTTTCTAAACGTGGCATTTTAAGACACACAGGCGGTCATTCCAACCGCGGCGGGAACCGCCGAATGACCGCACCACGGTCAAAAGACCGCGGCGGCCATTCTGGCTTTCCCGCTGGGCCTGCGGGCGGCCGCCAAAAGGCCGCCAAAAGGCCCAGCGGGAAAGACCCAGCAACGATGAAGCCGGCTCCGAATGGAGCTAGCGGAGTTGCAGGGGTGCGACGGGTGCAGTGAAAATCTTTGTGGGGCCCTGTTAGGGGGCCCCTGCACTGCCCATGCCAGTGGCATGGGCAGTGCAGGTGCCCCCAGGGGCCCCACGGCACCCGTTCCCGCCATCCTGGTTCTGGCGGTGGACACCGCCAGAAACAGGCTGGCGGGAAGGGGGTCGGAATCCCCATGGCGGTGCTGCAAGCAGCGCCGCCATGGCGGATTCCCTGGGCCAGGGGAAAACCGGCGGGAAACCGCTGGTTCCCCTTTTCTGACCGCGGCTTTACCGCCGCGGTCAGAATAGCCCAGGAAGCACCGCCAGCCTGTTGGCGGTGCTTCCGCGGTCCCCGGCCCTGGCGGTCATGGACCGCCAGGGTCGGAATGACCCCCACAATCTAAAAAACAACTTCACTAAAAGATGTCTTTTTAAATTGTCAATTCAGAGACCCTAAACTCCACATGTCTATCTGCTCCCAAAGGGAATCTGCGCTTTAATCATATTTAAAAGCAGCCCCCATGTTAACCTATGAGAGATATGGGCCTTGCAACACTGAAAATCAAATTTGGCAGTATTTCCCTGCCAGGACATGTAAAACACATAAGTACACGTCCCACCTTTAACATACACTGCACTCTGTCCATGGGGCTACCTAGGGCCTACCTTAGGGGGTACCTTACATGTATAAAAAGGGAAGGTTTAGGCCTGGCAATCATGGATAAGCCAATGTACACATATAATTTATACAGGGAACACTTACACTTTAGCCCTGGTCAGCAGTGGTAAAGCGTCCAGTGCAAACAAAACAGCAAAAACAGAGTCCAGCACACAGAAACAACCTGAGAAGTAGAGGCAAAAAGTTATGGGAGAAGACGCCAATAATGCCAAGTCTAACAGCCATTAGATGTGCTGGATAACTTTGTGTGTTTTTATTTTATATTTATTCAAATATATTTTGAAATAGCACTTATGTTGGGCATTCCTGCTTTCACAAATAACAAAGTTGAGTTAAACTTTACTGTCGATTCAACCATTACATAGAGCTAGCATAGACTATATTTCAGAGAACAGTTCTAAAATAAGTGATGTGATAAAGGAAAGGTAAAATTGGGGATGAAGGAAAAGAACAAAATACACAAATGCATGCCAGTGATTTAACATTAGTAAAAGTAGATTGTGAGAAATTGGGTTGTTGGTTGACTGGGGAGTGAGCCCTGGTCAAGCAACAGCCACAATCCCTTGCAGGGTGAACCACAAGAAAGTCACTAATTTAACCTGTGCTTAGCCCTGTGCAGCTTGGCACATAAAGCAGTCAGCCTAAACTTAGAGGCAACATGTTAAGCATTTATGCAGTACACAAAGAGAAATACAGTGAAAACCCAACACAATAAAAATCCAAAACTAACTTAGAAAAACAGAGAACATGTTAATAAATTATTTGACACCAAAACCATCAAAGTCCAATTAGTAGAACCGGACTTAAGAATTTTTAAAGTTAAAGGTTCAAAATAGCAAGTGCTCAGTTTTGGAAAATGGTCACCTGGGCACCTTTAGCACCACAACCAAGGGTCCAGGAGTGCATGTATACCTCTTGGGGGTTCAAGGCTCACTCAAGCCGGGTCCATGTGTGAGTTCAAGATAGTCGGAGCCTGTTATGCCCCTAAGGCTATGTACAAGAGACCAGCTAAACTAGCCATTGGAGTCACTTCTGAAGAGCTGGGTGCAGGTAAAGATGCCAGGCTCCACAGCAGGGCTGGCCTCTGAAGGTAAAGGCAGGCTCCAGGCAGCAAAGTAGTCCTTCCAGGTACAGTAGCAGTCTGGTAGAATGCACAGCAGGTCACAACAGCAGGCAGTCCTCTGAGAGTCCCTCCACAGGTCCAGTAGTAAACTGAGGATTAGGTCTGAGAGTCTTAATTTTATATCCTGGTGTCCTGCTCCTAGAAGCTAGGAGAAGTTTCCAGAAGGGTTCTCTGAAGGTACAGGAGTTAACTGCTTCCCCTGCCCTGGCTTCTAGCTGGCTGCACTGACAATACAGGGTCATTAAGCCTGATGTGTAGCAGCAGAGCTCAGCCTATTCAGGTGTAAGTGGGGCTGTGCTTAGCCCCACCCCCCCCATCAAGTCAGTTAATGGCTCATTCAGGCTCTGCTAATCCCTCTATAGTGTGACTGTCTGGGATGAATTCACAAAGTCTCACTTGTCAGTTACACCCAGCCGTGTGACCTAAGGCAGGCTACTGGCACAGAGGGCCCAGGGCAGGAAAATGCCAGATTTCTAAAAGTAGCATTTTCAAAATTTTAATGGTAAATCCGACCTTACCATTAAAGAGGATTTATCATTACAAGTTCATAGATACCAAACATGATCATATACCACCTCTGGTTTCGGAAGTAGAACTTAATTAAATTTAATAAGGAATCCCCAATGTTATCCAACGGTAGGGGTCATAGTAGCGGAAAAAAATGAGGTTGAAAGTTTTTCACTAACAGGACATGTCTAACTATAAAGTATATGTCCTACCCATTAATTACACAGCACCCTGCCCTATGGGATACCTAGAACCTACCTTAGAGGTGACTTCTATTAAATAAAAGGGGCTCTTAAGGCTTGATAAGGTGTTTTAAATGCCAAGTTGACATGGCAGTGGGACACTGCCTTCAGGCTGCAATGGCAACCTGAGACATGTTTTAAAGCTCTACTTCAGTGGGTGGCACAAGTGCTGTAGGCCCACTGGTAGCATTTAATTTAATTTACAGATCCTAGGCATATGGCATACCACTCTACAAGGGACGTACATGTAAATTAAATATGCCAATCAGGTATATCCTAAATAAACCACGTTTTAGGGGAGTGACCACAAGCCCTTTAGCACCCGTTAGCAGCGATAACGTGCACAGAGTCCTAAGGCCAGCAAGCAAAAGTCCAGCAAAAAGTAGGAGGAGGAAGGCAAAACGTTTGGCAGTGACCCTGTTGAGAGGACCATTTCCAACATAGATCATAATCATAAGGAGAAGCAATGAGAGGAAGAGGAGAGCTAGGATTGGAGATGCTTGCTGTACAGGGATATTTAATTTAGCTTTTTAACGAACTGGAGGAGGTTCTCTTGTTAATTTAGGGGCTTATTTACAAGCCCCTTGCCCCACTGTTGTGTCACTTTCTGTGATGCAGCGGTGCCGCAAACCTTTAAATCATATCTATGAGGCCATGCAAGCCAATTTGTGTGGCTTTAAATGACCTCACAGATATAGAGTAAGGCAAGGCAGGACTAATCGCTGCATTGCCTTACTCTTCATTAGGGAGGCATTCCAAGGGCATTGGGGTGGGTATTCCCACCCATGGATTTGACGCATCCACAGACTTACAAGACTTTGTAAACCTGGGGATGCGCCACAACCTTACGTCTCCCCAAGGGAAGCACAACAATGAGAAATATCTTTATTTCTCCACATTTATTTTCTTTCTATGTGTGCTGCATTCTGAAGCACTCACAGAAAGAGAAAAAAGCCTCTCAGGATTGTTCTTGTGCCACTTCCTACAGAAAAACAATCGTGAGGGTGCCTGCATTGGCGCTAGGCTTTAAAAACAGCACAAGCGCAGGATAAAAGGGCAGGAATGCATCATATGCCATAGATACAGCGAATTCATGTTCTTTCCCTGTGATGTGCAGCAGCGCTGTAAAGTGACTCGCTGCCCTGGGCCAAGTGTGTGTAGCATAGACATTTATAAACAAGCATTTGTAATGCAATAGGTCTCGCATATTTCAAACAAGTGTATTGTATTTTTTTGACAACAGCGCCCACGAGCAAAACCAAAAGAAAACATGAGAAAACATGAGAAGAAACTGAGAAAAGATGACTTGGCAAAATAAAATGAAATTAACTTTAAAAAATACAACTTTGCAATTTTGTGCCTGCTGGGCACGTTTTTGCCAGTCACAAGCCTTCTGTTTGAGGGGCACTCAAAAGTAAAAACAAATAGTACGTTAATCATGTTGGGAACAGGGGTCGAGCACTAAATTAAGTTGCATCAATTAGTGCTTGATCCCTGCTCCATACAGAGAAATGGAAGTGATGCCAGGGACCCTTGACAAATTATGAGGCTGTAAAGAAGAGTGCAATGCAAACTATCAGATGGTGAGCAACAGGCTGGCTCCGAGCCCTATACTGAACACAGCAGAGTCTTGCAAGTGAGACACATGAACTGGTGCATGCACTCACAGGCTCAACATTAAAAAGGATACTTAATACAGAACACTTTAATATGGACACAATCTGCTCTGTTATGCTGTGAAATAGCAGCAGTTACAAAAGCAAAACACCCCAAACATAAAGCAAAACACCCCAAACAGAATTTACAATAGCATTGGCTGGAGATGGGATCTGATAAACATGAAATGTGCGTCAGAAGCATTATGGTACTGTATCAGGATCTAAATACAAAGACAACACTTAAGTAATTATAAAGAAAAAACAAAAACTGAAGGGGACTAGCTTGTGACTGACCTTCTTCCCCATGCTATATGCTGTGGTGGGCAGAAGCGAAATCTGAACAACACAATTGGTCAATTAAGAAAGGTGGCTGAAAGCCTCTATATGTAAGCATATAGTACATAATTTAGTAAAATCAAAAGGTCTTGGCTAACACTAGACCTGAAAAAATAAGGACAAGTCATTTCTGAAGCTATAAGTAAAAGACTGTTGAAATGTACAGTAAGAAGAAAAATGTGAACGTATTCCAGTTAGGAAGAAAGTTTGAAAAGAAAATTCCTGATTTTTTAAAGTATACTTTTTACATTTTATAGTTATGGTGTAATCAGGGTCACTGAAATTGTGAGGCAGTGGAGAACTAAATTATGCAGCAGGGTTGAATAATTATTATTCAGCAAAAGGCAAATTAGGTGATAGTATTACTTTATTATTTTATCACTTTCACATGTTAACTTTGTCTGGGCATACTTCACCTCATTAGTACCAGTTTAACACTCAATCACATCAATCAGAAGCTGAAAGATGATCAGACAACCATTGCAAATGACCTTCCACCGCCCAGCAGCATATGTTGTCACGTTTTAAATAACTTTTGATCAATTTGGGCACAAAACAGTAACAGTAACTTTGAATTGGATCCCTAAAGTGTCAATGTAATATTTTCAATGCCTGACTAATGCAGACTGATCTTTCAAATGTTGAACTGTTCATTCAGGCATGTCTCTACAACAGTAGTAAATCATTGGTAGATTTATTCTGATGAGAAGATAAAGTCAGTTTTGTAGGTCTTACCTAATAAAATGCACAGTACAGGGTGTATTAAAAAGTAAAGGACTTGATATTGAGAAGTTTTTGCTGTCACTAAGCCTGTAAATTTCAAAATAACACCCTTTACGAAATGCAAACGCTGTCTCACTCTACATAACCAAGTCTGAGAGCCAGTTAAGTATTTTTGGTTTATAAAACAACCTTTGTGATTCATTCAAGGTGAGAGAAAGGGGTGCACCCCCTTCGACATGTGGGTGACAATGCATCACTGGCTAGAGTCTGTAATTGTGGTTCCAAATGATTAATCTCAAGGTGGAAACTAATTTGCAAATTGAAAGCTGCTGCTGTGAGCCAACATCCCCTTTGGCAAATGTGCCAAGCGGCTGCAGGGCTCTTTAGAAGGGACACGAACGAAGGGACGCAGTTCCACTGTCACTTACAGGACTATGTGCATTCTTTTTACAGGGAATCGCAAAACGGTTCCTGTCTCCTTACTGTTCATGAGACCAGGGGTTCTCAACCTCCTGCGAATGTATATTTTGTAAGGCATCTGATTTAGTACATTGGTCTCAACACAAAATGATGCATTGTTCGTAAACCAGTTAGTGTGCATTTAACGTACACTGATTTATGAATGGGATTATATGCAGAGGAACACATTCTTACCCTGGACACTCTTATTTTAAGTTTGCAATATTGTTTTTTTAACCTGTAAAATACAAACAGCAGTGAAATAAACATTTCTCATCTGGCTGGATGGAAATAACACACTCAAAGGGAGTGAGCTACAAAATGAAAACGAGTTAGAGTTATTAGCGTTGTAAACTCGTAACCGGACTTCTCTTACCACACAAATTACAAGAAAAAAAACAGCGCGATCACGCTATGTAAAATGCAGTA
Organism: Pleurodeles waltl; assembly: GCF_031143425.1. Classification (NCBI taxonomy): domain Eukaryota; kingdom Metazoa; phylum Chordata; class Amphibia; order Caudata; family Salamandridae; genus Pleurodeles; species Pleurodeles waltl. The sequence goes on along the minus strand of NC_090446.1, from coordinate 917,757,561 downwards.
CAATCGAAATTTAAAACGAAAAAACCGAGCGCGATTGCACTATGTAAACACCAGCGTGATCGTGCTGTATGGGAAATAAAAAGGTAAAGTAGTCTGGAGCCTCGTATGGTTTCAGTAGTTTACCGGTGCTGCGTAGGAGGGCTTAACACCGGAAAAGGCATGACGTATGCATGACTTTCACAAATTAAAGCAAGCGGATTTTAAAAGGCAAGCCCACGAACCAATGAAAGTGACTGACGTGACATGGGCGTGGTTAGAAGTCCAAAGAGAGATTACAGCATGGGACAGAGCGCTTTGCACTTGCCCATAAAAAGGAGCAGCACTGATGAAAGATTTTTTGGTAGCAATGTGAGAGGTTTATTTTTTACATTCAATATTGAGTACTGTTTTGAACCTGATGGTGTTTCTGCTGCTGCACAGTGTTAATGAAGGTTGTAAATATATGCCGTTGATATTTGGGTGGTTTGAAGGTTAAACAGGCAAGTTTCAGCTTAATTCTGGTCTGTGACTACAACAAAAGTAAAGGCCTGATTTAGAGTTTGGTGGAGGGGGTTACTCCATCACAAGTATGACGGATATCCCGTCCACCCTATTATGATCCTGTATTAGCCTATGGCAATCGTAATACAGCAGAGGGGATGTGTATTACATTTATGAAGCAGTTACCCATCTCTCACACTCTAAATCAGGCCCTAGGTCTTTTATCACATTGGCTTTAAGGTCAACATCCTTAGACCCATATGTATGTCATGCAGGTGAGTAGAAAATAACCATCAGAACAGCCAGAGAAAGCTTAGATAAACATTCCATGAGGCTTTTATATTGCAAAGTTTGAAGATGAAAACTCCTTGGAATGCATAATGAAAGCCAGGTGGTTCAAGTATGAGGGTGAAGCCTTTTGAAGGAGAATAGAACCACTTAGCAGATTCTATATTGTGGTTGATGTGAGAGTTCATGGAAAGGTGTGGATTAAGCATTAATCCAAGTAAGCAAACAGTTGACTTGAAATTTGGATAACCAAAATAGAATAAAATTGGAAAGAGACTGCCTATCCACTAGTAGAAATTCAGTCTTTGGTAGTTAGCCTTAAGATTTTAATTCATATGTTGAGTGAGTGGGTCAGCAACACATGTAGATTTCATCAAGCACTTTTAAAAGTCTAATGTGGTTGATGGTATTTGATGTTGCCAAGAGATAAGAAGGAATAGGAGGAAGAAGTTACTTTTATGTAGTATTTGCTAGATGTCATTAAGTATTTTTAATGTGGCTTCTCTATTTGCTGCATTCTTTGATGAAAATTGGGTTGGTACTTAGCCAGGTTTTGATTCATGATAGTTTCAGTGAGTTGATAAGCAACACATTCCACAATGGCTTTCACCTGCTGTGCCAGATTGATGTTTTTATATCACTTGGAATTAGCTTATGATAATTCTGTCTGGAAATGGAGTATGGCAATTAAAGGTAGATTTCAATGCCTGATAAACCAGAAAATGAGCTTCAGAGATGGTTTTTAATTTTGACCTTCTGTTGTAGTAGACCAAAGTTCCACAGCCCTGGAACTGGCTTACAGGAGATTGTGGTGAGAAGATCATTAAGGATGGAAATGGTCAGAACAATATTGCCCTCAGAGTAATCCACACATTACTTCAGTCCTTTAGTACCAGCCTTGAAACCAGAATCACCCCCAGGTTCAAAATTGTAGCTATTTTATGTTGTACCTCAAAGTTTCTGACCACATGTAAATCTGTCTTTCCACCAGCATGTGAGAGCAGAATAGAGAACTGCTGATGTAAATCTGTCTTTCCACCAGCATGTGAGAGCAGAATAGAGAACTGCTGATATAGCTCTCAACAATTCCTATATGACACTTGTGTCACAACAGAATAGAGATTTGCCATTTCCACTGAGCTGTTCTTTTCACTTCTTTGTAGCAGGTGAAGGGAGAGCTCACCTTCCGCCTCTTCAGAACAGTAACTATTTAGCTTAAGCCTGTTGACATGAAAGGCCCCATGGTTTTGCTAAGTAGTCTTTTAGATTACCCTGGTCCACATCATTTATTCTTTTCCAGCACCATATAAATTGTAGTCCACATATCCTGAAGAGCCATGGACTCCATTGGATGAAAATTGAAAACTTCTCCCAGGATGCATTTCAGATTATAATCTCTTGTTTTGTATGTAGTATTTCATAACAAAGAGTTTGTTCTGTTCAAATGCAGAATCATGGCCCGCAGGTCACATCTTATGTCAGCAGTGAATGTTTGCCTTGCTAAGCCATTAGTTCATCATAGCAGTGCAAAATTGCCTCCTGAATGGCTTCCAGGTTTTTGGTAGACTTTTTTATGTATTGGGACTTCTTATACCTGAGACCTAGCACATATTTTGGAATGATGCTCAATAGTATTCTGGGACAGCCCTCCCATCCTTTTCAACAGAACTAAAGCAGGCACTTAGACCATGGTAGGTGGTTTGCTAGTTTACCAGCTCAGCAAACACTCTGGCTTCCGCTCCCCTTTAAGGGCAACATGAGGTATATTTTGAGATTCACACATTCCTTGCAGGGATTTTGCTGCCTTCAGAACAACGTCAGGTGCTGCAGTTTCTTTAAAGGCAGCACACTCTGTTAAGTTGCTAATCAGGTTCCATGTTATAATTAGGGCAACCCATCCTCCACCTTAAAATATTCCACATAGCTTTAATTCAGCAACTCTTAGAGTTTTACCTGCCGAGATAAAAGTTGCATTTAAATTGCAGTTTTGAAAGAGATATTAAAAGAGCATGGCACTGATTGGTAAAGGAAATGGTGCTGCAGAGAATAATCATATTCACCTTATTTCTACACTCAACTAACGAAAGTGTGATGTGCCCCCATCTCCTAAAGTCTTCTTTGATCATGTTAAGGATACTTTCAATTATATAATTGCTCCTTCCCATAGAGAGAGTCTTAATCTCAAAGTATGTTTCATAATCTGATTTAAAAACTAGACCAATTGGCCATTCCTAACCAACGTTTGTATCTAATGTGACTTCAAGATATTAATAAAAAGATGAACCTCAAAGCCAACACTGACAAAAGTATCATCTATTGCTCCATGGTGAGACAATCTTCTTTGGGTGCTTTCATTTATGACAATGCCATAATTGCTGTCTTCCACTACTCTTCTGTAACTGCTGTCAATCATGATATGTTGCTGTTCCAAAATTATATTTTTAAGAATTACTGAGGACAAGGCAAAGGGTTTCTATATTTACATTTTAGTAAAAGTTCAAAACTTCTGTGCCCACATCTGGATTTACCTCAACAACTTGCCTCAACTCCTTAAGGATTTATCAACTTTTGATTATTTATAGCATTTGTCTTCCACTCTAGGAACCTGTCATTTTTGTTGTGTTCTTCAACTACCCTTTGATCCACTGTATTTTTATTTTGAAATATTTTTCTAATCTCAGCAACTTTTTGATCTGTATTTCTTTTAAATACTTTATGCAATATAAAAAGTAATCTTATTGTTTATTATAATGATCCATTTTTATTTAAAAAAAAGTATTCCCTATTGTACCCTTTCAATTCCTCCAACCTCACTGATTTAATTAGTAATGAAACATTCTGGACAGACACCCTGAATGATCTTAGTACTCAAATCTAATTGAAGCATAAAATAAATGAGGGTTATGGTCCAAAACAACGGATGGCAGTATGCCAATTCTAGACACCTAACACCACTATCTACAATGAAATAGTTTGGCTGCAATAACTCAATCTTATCCCTCATGTTTTGCACCCTTTTTTCAGATATTCACCTTTGGCAATTTTAGAAGATCTGCCCAAGGATTAAAGGATTACAGCACAACGTTGATTCCAACTACCCCTATTATTGATAGAAGAAATTCACTTATTACACAATTAATATTCAAAGGAATGGGGACAGTCTGTAATTGGGCCATGACCGCTGACCAATGTATAATCTTGGCTTTTAAGGATAGTATGTAAAAGTAACCACTTACTCTGGCTCGCTTACTTGTCTTTACCATCCTACCCCTATTTTGTCTTATGCTACAGGCCATCCACAGATGGTGGCAGGAGCACTGGAGTAAATTATTTCTCAAGCCCAACTGCTGGTTTTAATTACTCTACATGCTGCACCCATCAATTGCGTGTTTTGTAGGTGCTCAATTTAACCATTTCATTCTTCAACTAAGAAAAAGTCAGGCATTTACACTTATTTTTGCAGCCCAATTACATTCACTGATACAGTTTATACAGTCTTAATTTGTTATTGAGGTTTAGCTCAGCTCTAACCTTGTTACTACGCTTTAAATGTTGTCATTTATTCCACGACATTTAAATCCATTCCTCCTCAGTGAAACTCATCAAAATCACTCCTTTTTAATGGAACATATTTTTATTAACAGAGTTTGTGCCACAGATACCTCATCTAGGACTATAAATTCTCCCTATCATAAAACCTTTACATTTGATAGCTGTACAGTGTAAATCTGTGCCCCCTCCGCATTAAGTTATTGTATAAGAGCTCTCTATCAATTACCTCTTTGTACCGCCTCAAATGTTAAGTTGATAAAACACAAAGGGGCATATTTATACTCTGTTTGCACCGAATTTGCATCATTTTTTTTACACAAATTCGGCGCAAACTTAAGTCCATATTTATACGTTGGCGCTAGACCCGACTAGTGCCAAATTAATAGAGTGAGAGTAGGTTTTCTACCATGGAAACCTACCTTGCGTTAATGACATGCAAGGCAGGCGTTCCTGGGCAAAAAATGACTCAAAGGCATTTGCACCTTATTTATACCTCCGTGCACAAATGACGCACGGGAGGGAGAGGGCCTTAAAAAATGACTCCATACTGGTTTAGTGCCATTTTTTAACACCTGGGTCAGGGCAGGCGTTAAGGGACCTGTGGGCTCATTTCAATGGTCTCCCACCATGGAAGCAGTCCACAGGTGCCCTTACCTGCCCCCAGGGACACCCCCTGCCACCCTCACCCACCCGTGGAGGACACCCATGGATGGGGGGACCCATCTATGGTAAGTATTTCTTTTTTACGTAGAAGTGGCATAGGGGGGCCTAACTTCGGCCCCCCTACATGCCACTGTGCCCAATGGCCACGCCCAGGGGACAGAAGTCCCCTGGGCGTGCCCATTGGGCAGGGGGGCATGACTCCTGTCTTTCCTAAGACAGGAGTCATTACCATCGGGTTGTGCATCACAAAATGGCGCAAGTCAGGTTAGAGCCAATATTTTTTACTCTAACCTGACTTGTACCATTCTTTGGCGCACAACCCCCAGACTTCCCTTCGCCTCCGCTGCCCGGTTACCGTCATTTATTTTGACGCTAACCAGGCCGACTACCGTCAATCCATAAATAAGGCGCCCGGCTGGTGCTTTGGAATGGTGGTAGCCGGCGTTAAACTTTTAAAAAGTATAAATATGGGCCAAAATGAGAAGCCTGTAGAGCAGTGGTTTTCAAACTTTTTAATGCCGTGCCCCTCCAGTGGGAAAAAAAAATCATTGCCCCCGACAATTTTTCACAATTATTCTATTAAATTGGCAATATTTAAATATGTCTAAACTTATTTAATGATTGCAGTTAATTTCTGTTATCTTTTTAAAAATGCAATCAATGTTTTTCTGTTTAAAAAAGCAGTGTTATCTGCATAATGCCTGTTTTGGCCAGAGCCTGGTGCCTCCCCTGGGACCACTTGAGGCCCCCCTAGGGAGGCCCACCCCCCTAGTTTGAAGGCCACTGCTGTAGAGGAAATGATTGTCCTAACAGCTCCCACTTTTTCCAAAAGATCCTTTTGAATAAATAAAAGATTTGCTATTATGTTAAGGGAAGACTTCCAAGAAAGCTTGATTCTTTGTTTGGTTTACTCAAAAAAACTTCCCTAGGAGCAAATGTTTCTAGCAGCTTTGACCTATACCCCACCCCCCTCCGGGATCCTGACAAATTGTAAATTGGTTCTCCTTGACTCTGTCAAGGTCTTCACTTTTCCTTAGTTTCTTTTAGTGTTGCCTCAATTGTAGTTTTAATCGTGGTAGAGTGATCCTCCAAGGCTTCAACCTTTTATTCTACATATTCAAACTTCTTAGAACATCTTTCCATTGTTTGCTCAATCACACGTAGCATTTTCTTTTTGTTGAGATACTTATCTCCCCATGCTGTCTTGCTTGATTCTCAAATTCCTTTCTTCAGTTAGGATTTGATGCAGCAGGGATGATATTTCTTGCTGATGTTTCCTTGTGTTCTTGGTGTAGATAACTTTTTATGCTGCTCCTTGGGTGTATTTCTTTAATTGTTCCCTTCCTTCTCTATAGATTACTCATACTTGTACTCCCAAACATCGAACACTCTATCCGATCCCTTTTCTGTTGCATTTGATAATAATTCAAATTCAGGATCTGATTATAATTTAAGATCAGTGAAAGTGAGGCCTGCATCTCCCTCTCTTCATTTATTACTCCATCGGTACTGTACTTCCTTGGTAGTATTAACAAATGCTAAGCAGCGGAATTTTAGGTCACTGGCAGAATATTGGAAATAATCATTTTATGCAAACAATATTGGGGGTCATTTTGACCCTGGCGGTACGAGACCACCAGGGCTAAAATGACAGAAGCACTGCCAACAGGCTGGCGGTGCTTCCAGGCGTATTACCACCGCGGTGCACCACCGGGGCTGGCGGTATTCCACCACTTTTGCCCCGGTGGTGATAATCCGCCTGGGCAGCGCTACCCAGGGGATTACGAGTCCCTGACGCCAGCCTTTTTCTGGCGGTTTGCACCACCAGGAAAAGGCTGGCGGAACGGGGAGTCGTGGGGCCCCCTGACAGGGCCCCATGCAGCTTTTCACTGTCTGCTATGCAGACAGTGAAAAGCGCGATGGGTGCAACTGCACCCGTCGCACGGCCGCAAGACCACCGGCTCAATTTGGAGCCGGCTCCTATGTTGCGGCCGTGATCCCCGCTGGGACGGCGGGCGGAAACCAGGTTTCCGCCCGCCGGCCCAGCAGGGATCTCCAAATGGCCGCGGCGGGGTGCGGCCGCATTGTCGGCCGCACGGCGGTCAGATCTTGGCGGGCGGCTGATGCCGCCAGCCAAGGTCGTAATGACCCCCATTGTGTCAAAAACATCCAGGACCAACATATCAAGAAGGTAAGTCCAAAATGGTAAGTATAGCTATGTAAGTATAGATTTTCTATTCTTAACTCCACGTCTATATACCTTGATTATATGTATCGTCGAGGTACATATATGTGGAGTTTTCTATAGTGAAACGTTGCTTACCTAGAGAAACTTGCATTCACAATATTTTGTACTCAATATTCTTGACACAATATTTTGTCCCACAATATTTTTGTTTCCTATATCCTGTCTAAACACCGAGTTTCAGGCATTAATGGAGGTGGATATGGCCTTCTATGGCAATCCTTCAGGATCAGTTTTGCTGTTGCCACCTTTCTCTGCTCCTTCTTACTCAGCCTGGTGATAGTGAAATCAGTTGTGAATATTTCTTTATCATATCCTTACTGTGTTAATGGTAAGAGTAGGAGGCTCCAGCAATGCAACATCTTGATGTGATTTACCTTTGCTATAGTTAAGGATCCCTCTGGGTTTTACAGTTTAGTTTGGCTGTTTCCTGAGAAGCAGAAATCCCTCTTTTTGGTTTTGAGGAGCTTAATGTCTCTCCTTATTGGGATGGTGAGGGAGCACAGGAACCTTTTGCTTCTATATGCAGCACATTACCAGTGCTTTCTACCATAGTACCTAATGGCTTCAATGAGCACCACTCCTCTCTACATGTCTCCACGCTGAATTCAGGCTTCAGTATCTATGCAACCTCTTCTTGGAATCCTGGGTGACAGTAGTCTCTACAGGTGACTTCTCACATTAAGTCTCAGCCAAGTTCAACACTGCCTCAGCCTCCCTCTCCTCAATCTTCACTAGTGCCACCACAGGAGGCCAACCATGTGATTATCTCCAGAAGGTGAATAGCCAGAAGCAATCAGTCCCCTAACAGACACTTTGGTCTTATGGGTGGCGTGGAATTAATCAGCTTCCAGCTTCATAGAGCTTACTGATTGGTATACTGTTCACAGCCCAAGTTCAGAGGAGCTGTTGTTATCATAATTATTATTAAAACACTACTAACCAACCCATCTGTTGGCCTCTGAGTGTTCTGTTATGCACAAATCGATGAGCAAGATAATGAATATAATCCTGTCAATAGTCCTACTAGTGTATATAATGTAGATAACAAAGCCTTGAAGCAAAGAAGTCAGATCCCCAGTGGAAAGGGACAATCCGGTCTAAGGAGTCTACCTGATTGTGGGTCTTGTGTGCATTGTCAAAGGAATACTTATAGGACAGAGATTTACCAAGTGCAAAGAGGTACGTTTTGACTGATTTCCTGAATATGATATAGTTGCTTTGAAATCTCAGGTTGGTGAGTAGACACTTCCATGTGGAGAAACCCTAATGATGTAGTGATCAGACTCTGAACCTTTTGTATTTGAATTGATGGGGAACAGAAGTCCTCAATTAGCTGAGGTTTATGGCTAGAAGGCATGAGACAAATGCATTACAGTTGTATTTCAAAGTGGTATATAGCCATCTGGACAATACAGAGAGTTTAGAAACAGGTCCTTTCACCGAGAACCAATGGAGGAATCGAAGAGCAGGCCCAGAAACATGCGAGTATCTAGATTCTTTCCTTGTTGCAGCTTGGAGAGGGCTGTGTATAGAGACAATTACAGTAGTCCATTCTGTACATGACAGCCGCCAGCAAAAATGTGATTTCTGGGAGAAATGTAGGAGTGGCAAAATACCTTCTAGGTGTAATAGATGAAACATTGCTGATTTGCAGAGCACATCTATCCGTGAGGAGAATGCGAGATAACTACCAAAATTACACCACATTAGGGGGTTGTTTCACAGGAGTTGGGGGAAAGCCTAGTTCCTTTTGTCACACGAGGAAGAAGGAGGATTATGTTACCTGACAAAATAGCATAATTTTCATTTTTTCAGTATTGGGGCACAGATGATTGCCCTGCATCCAGTGGTGGATATACATATGTTTGTTAAGAGTGAAAAGTTGATCAGCAATCCTTAGATGAAGCTGGGTGTCATCCACATACACATGGAACTTGATTTTGTAGGGAACCAGTTTGAGTATCAGGGATGGAATGTATACATTAAATAGGATGGGAGTCAAGACTGAGCTGTGGGGCACACAATAATGGATATTGACCACTTTTGACAGTACACAGACCATCTCAGTGCTGTACCGTAAAGGCCCACCACGGTGGACAGTTTTGAGTGAACATCTCATAGTCTATGGTGTCAAATGCAGTGGAGAGATAAAGTACTATCAGAGCACAGGGATAACTTTGATCACAAGCCATGAAGAGATCCTCTTTAATGTTTTTTATTACTCCTCTGTGCCCTAACTCCAGATTGAAAATCAATTAGGAGGACGTTAGTCTCTAGCTGGTGGGAGAATTGTAGGGAGATGATACTTTCAACATTCTTTGTAGTACAGGAGAGTCTCAAGATGGTCTATAATTTTGCAGGATAACAGGATCTGCTGCAGTTTTATTTGGAGTAATGATTGCATGTTTAGGAACGTGGGGATCTCCCGACTAGCCAGTGAGCTATATACAAGGTTGGCAGATATTGGTACAAGAGCAGGTAGACCCAGACTGATATATCTGGTATTGGTTATGCACCATGATGGGGATGACTTCTTAGAGGAGGATAATATTTTCCAGTTCCGCTACTGGAGCAAACTCCAGTAGTGTTATGTAACTGGGTGGTGACTTGAGTGGTATGTATATCTCATTGGAGAAGAGAGGATCAAGTGCTGGGGATCTCAACGAAATCAGTGATTGGAACACTAAGGGAGTCATTTTTATTTGTGAAGAATTGAAAAGGTTATCACAGATTTCTGGATGTGACCAAGAGTGTTATTGGGGCACTGACTGAGACCACCTTCTCGATGATCCTGAAAAGCTCCTTGGTGGATTTAGTGGATTGCATGATGCAAGACTAGAAGTATTTTTTTTACACTAGCGCATAAAGCCTTTCACTCTCATCTGAATGCACAACAGTCTAATTGGTCAGAAGGGGTGCAGTTTTATTCTAGCATCTTTCTAAAGGTCTGCCTTGTCTTTTCATTAATCAAGACTATCTGTATATCGTGGAGAGAGACAGCAAATCTATACCTTAGAAGTTAGGCGAGTCTGAATATCATCTAGGTGAGCATGCAGTGTCTGGGATGTCATTTAGGGCCTCATTACGAATTTGACAGTCCTTTCACAGGGCCGCCGAAGCCTCTGCAGGCAAAAGACCGCCAGTACTGGAGGTCTTTTGCCTGCCATACTAGGAGTGTTCCGCTGGGCCAGCAGGCAAAAACAGCGTTTTCATCTGCTGGCCTAGCAGAACACTCACCACTTGTAATTGAGCCGGCGGCAATGTTGTGGTGCGTCAAGTGCGACAGTGCATGGGCAGTGCAGGGGCCCCCAGACACCCTATTCCACCAGCCTTTCCATGGCGGTGTTCACCGCCATGGAAAGCCTAGTGGATGGGGACTCGTAATCCCCAGGGCAGTGCTGCTCGCAGCGCTGCCCCGTCGGATTACAACTGCCGGGACCGCCAGGCTGCAGGCTGGCTGCAGCCTGGCGGTGTCATCGGTTGACCGTGGTGGTCTGACCAGCCTGTCAGCCTTGTAATGAGGCCCTTAGTATTTAAATGAAGGCTTCTGGCTGTATGTTGTTAAGGTTATGCCTTGAGGATGAAAGATTGATGTGGGTGGACTTGGGTCCTTTGCTTGGCAATCCATCTAATAAGAATTTGATTAGGAAGTGACCTGGCCATGATAAATGATCAACGTGGAAGAGCTTGACTTCAGAGAATGTGGAGACACAGAGATTAAGGCCCAGATTTATGTTAAAGTGGCACAGTGTGGTGCTGCGCCAAAAAATAGCAGTGCCACGCTGCACCACTTTAGAAACGCAGAAGTGCACCATATTTAAAGGAGTACAACACACCCCGGCATTTCCCCTTGCGCTCGCTCTGAATTAAGCTGCCTAGCACCAGCACCAGCAACCATGCACCATCGTGAAAGGGTGTCTGCGTTGAGTGGATACATTGTTTATGTGCAGAAAAGTGTCCCTTCCTGCACGTAAACAATCATCAATGGCATTTTGCTTCTTGTAGGGAAATGCCTTCCTTGGCATGGTTACCCCCTAACTTCTTGCCTTTTGTTGATGCCAGTTATGATTGAAAGTGTGCTGGGACCCTGCTAACCAGGCCCCAGCACCAGTGTTCTTTCCCTAAACTGTACCTTTGTTCCCACAATTGGCACAGCCCTGGCACACAGATAAGTCCCTTGTAAATGGTACCCCTGGTCAGGAAAGGTCTCTAAGGGCTGCAGCATGTATTATGCCACCCTGGGGACCCTCACTCAGCACATACATACTGCCTCACAGCTTGTGTGTGCTGGCGGGGAGAAAAAAACTAAGTCGACAGGGCACTCCCATCAGAGTGCCATGCCCACAACTCACTGCCTGTGGCATAAGTAAGTTCCCCTCTAGCAGGCCTTACAGCCCTAAGACAGGGTGCACTATACCACATGTGAGGGCATAGTTGCATGAGCACTATGCCCCTACAGTGTCTAAGCCAAACCTTAGACATTGTAAGTGCATGGTAGCCATAAAGAGTATATGGTCTGGGGGTCTGTCAATTACAAACTCCACAGTTCCATAATGGCCACACTGAAATCTGGGAAGTTTGGTATCAAACTTCGAGCACAATAAAAGCACATTGATGCCATTGTGGAATTTATTGTAAAATACACCCAGAGGGCATCTTAGAGATGCCTCCTGAATACTAGTCCGACCAGTTTCTGCCAGCCTGCCACAACAAGACGACTTTCTGGACACATGAGGTGAGTGCCTTTGTCACTCTGTGGCCAGGAACAAAGCCTGCACTTGGTGGAGGTGCTTCTCACTTCCCCTTGCAGGAACTGTAACACCTGGCAGTGAGCCTCAAAGGTTCCTGCCTGTTGTTACAGCACCCCAGGACATCCCAGCTAGTGGAGATGGCGGCCCTCCGGACACAGCCCCCACTTTTGTCAGAAAGCCGTGAGGAGATAATGAGAAAAACAAGGACGAGTCACCTACCAGTCAGGACAGCCCCTAAGGTTCCCTGAGCTGAGGTGACCCCTGCATTTAGAAATCCTCAATCTTGAGTTTAGAGGATTCCCCCAAAAGGAATAGGTATGTGCCCCCTCCTCTCAGGGAGGAGGCACAAAAAGAGTGTAGCACAGTGCTTACTTTGTCAATAAAAACGTGCCGGTGCCCAAAGCTCTCCTCTTAAACACTTGGCCGCTGCAATTAAATGTTGGAATACGTAATACTGAGGCAGCGTAACCCTGGAGCCACCTCAGGCCTCTTCAATCCTTTTACAGCCACTCCTGCCCCTTCAGCTCACTCTTGCAGCTTTCTGCTTTCTCCCATTGTGATGCTTTTTCATTTTTCTTTTCCTCCGTCTTTCCCATATGTGTCTTTTGCTCCCCGTAAATGCTTGAGGCAGAAAAATAAGCGCCGGCCCTCACAAATAAGTGCTGGTGCTCCGCACTGGAAACAACAACCACAAATTAGGCACTGGTGTAGACACCCTCAAGGACAGGACCTAAATACACCCCTAAATTTATTATTTAGGGGCGACCGTGAACCCAGGAAATCAGATTCCTACAACCTGAAGAAAGAAGAAGGACTGCTGACCTGAAAGCCCCGCAGAGACGACGGAGACACCAACTGACTTGGCCCCAGCCCTACCGGCCTGTCTTCAGACTCAAAGAACCTGCACAGTGATGCATCCAGCGGGACCAGCGACCTCTGAGGACTCAGAGAGCTGCCCTGCAGCTAAAGTACCAAGAATCTCCCGAGAACAGCAGCACTGTTCAGAAACTGCAACAACTTTGCAACTTTGAAACAACTTTAAAGAGACTCTCACTTCCCGCCAGAAGCGCGAGTCTTCACACTCTGCACCCGACGCCCGGGCTCAAGTGCAGGACAACAAACACCGCAGAGAAGACTCCCAGGTGACTTCAACGACCTTGACACCCTGAGTCGACCCCCACTGTACCCCAACAGTGATGCCTGCAGAGAGGATCCAGAGGCTCCCCCTGACCGCGACTGCCTGGTAACAAAGGAACCCGACGCCTGGACCAAACACTGCAACCGCAGCCCCCAAGATCGAGAGGAACCACCTACCAATGCAGGAGTGACCTGCAGGCGGCCCTTATCCTAGCCCAGTCGGTGGCTGACCCGAGAAGCCCCCCTGTGCCTTGCCTGCATCGCCTAAGTGACCCCCGGGTCCCTCCATTGCTTTCTATAGCAAACTCGACACCTACTTTGCATACTGCAGCCGGCCGGCCCAGCGCCGCTGAGGGTGTTTTGTGGGCTTGTGTGTGTCCCCACCAGTGCTCTACTGGAAACCCCTCTGGTCTGCTCCCCGAGGACGCAGGTACTTACCTGTAAGCAGACTAGGACCGGAGCACCCCTGTTCTTCATAGGCACCTATGTGTTTTGGGCCTGCCTTTGACCTCTGCACCTGACCGGCCCTGTGTTGCTGGTGCTGTGGCGTTGGGGTTGCCTTGAACCCCCAGCTGTGGACTGCCTATGCCCAGGAGACTGACTCTGTAAGTGCTTTACCTACCTGAGAAACCTAACCAAACTTACCTCCCCCAAGAACTGTTGCTTTTTGCACTGTGCCCACTTTTAAAACAGCTTATTGCCATTTTAACCAAAACTGTGTGTACTACTGTTTTAAATCAAAGTTCTATACTTACCTGTGTGAAGTACCTTGCATTTTATGTCCTTACCTCAAATCTTGAATCTTGTGGTTCTAAAATAAATTAGGAAAATATATTTTTCTATATAAAACCTATTGGCCTGGAGTTGAGTCTTTGAGTGTGTGTTCCTCATTTATTGCCTGTGTGTGTACAACAAATGCTTAACACTACCCTCTGATAAGCCTACTGCTCGACCACACTACCACAAAATAGAGCATTAGTATTATCTAATTTTGCCACTATCAACCTCTAAGGGGAACCCTTGGATTCTGTGCACACTATCTCTCACTTTTAGATAGTATATACAGAGCCAACTTCCTACACTTCTTCTATGTATGCCGCAGAATTCAGCACACATAGAAAAAGCAAAAAACAAGGAGGAATAAAAGCATTCCTCCTCATTTTGCAATGCTATCGTCACCCCTTGCGCTGCCTCAGGTTTAGGACAACTCGTAAATCTGAGGCAGCATCAAAAGTGAAGGGTGTTGCGGTGGAATGCCCACCGCAACACTTATTGCGGGCCCCTCTGATGCAGAAAACTGCATCGGAGGGGGCCATATTTACAAAAAGGTATAGTGGCGTTACTCCCCGGTGTAAATATGGAACAGTGCTTAGCGACACCAGAGCGTCACAAAATGTGGCACTCCGGTGGCGTTAGGGGCTCTTAAATCTCAAATATGCCCCTTATTCTGTGGTCTCTTTTTTGTGATGATGCCCTGAATATCTGTCTTGTAACCAAGAGCATCCATGTCCTCATTTGGGTTTGGGAGGCAGTGTTTGCAGGATCTTGTACCCAGATATTTATATCGCCAAGGCTGATAACATTGTTTAAAAGGTTTGAGCATGTTGTGTACAGTTTAAGAGGTCAAACTGAAAGGTGGGTAGGCAATTCTTGGATGGAAGGGTTATGACTCCACAGATCATGGAGAAGGAAGAGGAGGTGATGGCCTTGGTTCGAATTTACTTGAATGATGTGAAGCATGGTCCATCAATCATCTTGAAAGGGAGGGAATAGTGATGAATTAGCGCTTCTTTTTTCCATGTTCATGGACTCTATTTTCTAACATGATGTAATTGTTTGGACAAAAGCGGTTGAGCCACGTTTTTGTGATGACAGGCAGTAAAATGCATATTGGTTGATAAGGTCATGAATATATTGTGGCCACTCTTTTAGGCAGATCTTGCAATAATTAGTGAACTCATTATATGATCAGGAAATAGTGGTAAAATTGAGTCATCAAGAGATATTCCTGTAGGAGATTTAAGGTGGAGAGGAATTGGTTAGAATTGTCCTTTTTGAATTTGCTGGTCAAAGGTCTGTAGGATACTATGGCTAACCTTGATCATTACTTCTTTTTTATATATTTATGGTTACATTGGACATGCTAGCCAAAGTGGTGAATACAAGTTTCCATTCCCCAAGCATCATTGATTCAGTGAGGATTGAGTAATGTAGCATGGAATATTTTTCCACGCTCTAGTATCTGATGTGTATAACACAGGTCTGTGGCTGTTTCTCCTCTTATTGTATTTTCATTGGTATCTACAATTAATGTCTGAGGGAATTCAGTGAGGATGTTAGAGATGTATTTCTTTTTGTTTTGTCTTAAGGATATTTAAGAGGGCATTTAGACATGGAAGCCAAGCTAGCTGTGTCCAAACCGGGGTGGCATGGTGAGGAAAAAAACTATGGATTTCCCACAGATCTGTGACTAGGGGGTGAGTGTTTGAAGAGTTTCAGCACTCCGTCTATCATCCTTTTGTGTTGCTAAAGTTGCCCTAAGTGCCCAGACGTGTGTCCCTTGCTGACTGTGCCACTGGATCCAAGCTAGCCTGGCTGATGAGGGGTGATACCCCAAAAGCGGTCCCAGGATGCTCGTTTCTGGTTGAGGGAGGACCTGGCCTGGCAGTTCAGGCTGGACTGTTCCCATGTGGAGCAGACTCATAACTGATTTGCATATGGCTGGGTACAAACTGGGGTGGCATGGAGAGCAAAAGAATGATGGATTTAACCCAGATCTGTGACTGAGGGTTTGAAAAGTTTCAGCACTCCATCCATCATCGTTATGTGTTGCGAAGATCTTATTGGTTTGTGAGGGTTGAAATATGGAAGAGCACCAGTTAGTAGTTCTCCACAAAAACAATGCATTGCTCAATGTTGGAATGCAGTTTTATAACCAGTTACTCTGTCTTTGAGGATCCCCCTGCACTGTAGAAGTGCTAATAAGAATAAAACCATTGAACTAAAGAGTGATTAAGGGCGTGATCATAAATACGAATGGCTGGTTGTAAGCGTGTGCGTGTGGAAATGTACTGAGTTATTGTTAAGCAATGGAAAACTCCAGAATTAAAGGCCCAATTAATTCAGCCCACCAGCCAGTACTTTATAGTAAAACACCAAGCAGGTCTGATTCATCACCTCAGTTGGTCTAAAACATGAAAAAGTCGAGGATCACAAGTGGTCCTGTGTCTCAAGAGTGACAGGTGATTGGGGCCTTGAAAGGACAAACCCCAAGGGAACCAGCATGGTGGCTCACCCTCATCTTTCAGTCGCACTCTGTCCTATGCTGATGCTCCTTGAGGTGCACCAAAAGAGTCCCAGAGCCAACTTCAATGTGGGAGAACAGGAAGATACATCCAAGCGTAATGACGATGGAAGACATGTAGAGAGAGTGGGTCAGTGAGAGTTTAGATGTATCAATGGCTGCAGCTCTGCAGGGATCCCTCTATGCCTCCACTCTTTTGGAGACTCATGTGACCTCAAGGGGACAGTTATTTTCATTAACCGGCTATCAGTAATATTAATAACATAGGAAAAGACTTGTTTCAGAAAACATAGGACATTTGCAGGTACCAAACACACACCTGTTTCTTTGCATGCAAGTACTATCAAAGTATGTCATTGCTGCCCTGAGAAATGCAAAATTCCCTTTTAGCTTTTAGTGGTCTTTTACAACTGTGATTCCAGCTTCAAACACATTTACACCCAGAGTTTGCAAAACTCTGTCAAAAATTTGAAAATTATTTACTGGGTTTAAAATAACTGCTTTTATGTAAGGAACTTAAATCACTGGTGTTTGCACTTGTTACTACAGGACACTCAATGTCGTTTGTCACGATCTGTGTTTGATTTTCGGGGACTTCAGCTTAATATTTAAAGAAGTGCATTATTTCTAATGGTTGTGGTAGTGATCAAGAAAAGTATGTTAGTAGAGCAGTACTCTATGCTGTATCTCACATGGAGTTGAAAGTTGAGTATCTCCTAAAAAAATTGTGTGCATTTCTCTTTCACACTTTTCCAAATATGTGGTGTGTCATCAGCATTGAAGTGATAAGTTGGTGCACCTGTAATTGAAAGAGATGTTCTCTACAAATATCAATCTCATTGGGATATTAATGGTATTTTCTCAAATTTGCTTCATAGTTTTTGTTTTTAGCATTGTTTCAGTGAGGTGCATAGTTAAGCCTGCAAAACGGAAAAACAGTTCCCCATTGCCGTTAAAGATGAAAATAATATAAATGAAACACATATATCCACCAGAAACAAACTGAGGCACGTTGGACCTGGGCCTTTTTGCAGGGTCACCCCCAACTTTTTGCCTTCTGTTGCTGAACCCGTTTTTATTGGCATTAGCATTCTGTGCACTTTTCCTGTTAACCAGGGCTAAAGTGATACTGCTTGCTACCTAAAACATGGTACATTTGGCCTACACCTAACTGGCACATTTAATTTACTTGTCAGTTCCTAGTACATGCTACTATATGCTACCAGTGGGCCTGCAGCACTCATTGTGCCACCCACTAATGTAGCATTTAAAATCATGTCTCGGCCTGCCACTGCAGTCTTTAGTGCAGCTTTAAACTGCCATTTTGACCTGGCAAAATAAACCTTTTGCCAGGCCAAAACCTTCCTATTGAATACTTATGTCATCTCTAAGGTGGGCCCTAAACGCTCGTAGGGCAGTGTGCATTGTATCTCAAATGTAGGACATGGATATTTAAGTTTTATATGTCCAAGCAGTGAATAACTCCTTTTTCACTGCGGCACAGCCTATCTCTCTCATTGACTAACACTGGTTTACCTTATTACATTTATTAAGTGCTAAAATGAGATTGGGAGCAGCTACAAATATGCTGTTAACAGTCAAATGAACGGTATTTTAAAATCTTCTTTAATGGTGAAGTCAAATTTTAAGTTACGATTCAGAAAATGCTAATAACCTTTTAGAAAGCTGACATTTTCTTGTCCCAACGACATGTGCCTTCTCCCAGTGACCAGGGTCATGTGACTGCGAATGGCCTGCTGATGGGCTTTGTGCATTCCCTCTAGATAGTGGCACAAAGGTGTGGGCATGATTGCCATCCTAACAGGATGGCTGGGGAGAAGCTGCATCTAGCCCCACTTGCACTTCAAATGGTTTTGGCACCTCCTACATGCACACATAAGAATCTGACACAAGACCTGTCTGCCTTTTGACACCCCCAGACAGTTTGGAGCCTTGATAGGACAAGGGGAAGAACTTTCCAGAATCAGATGTGGGGGTAAGGCAGGATGTCCCCCAACAAAAAGGCTGACACCACATGTAAACATTGGACCTTCTGAGCCACTCAGCAGAGCACACCTGGAACTTGTGGAATTTCCAGAAGAAAGACTGCCCTGCTGGCAGAGGACTTCTCTGCTGCTTGAGCACACTGCCTTGCTGCCTGAGAAGGAAGACAAGACCTGCGTACCTTCATCCCAGGCTACCAGAGTGACTATAAGGTTCAGTTGGCTGACCTCCGGAGTGAGCTAAAGGGGCACAACAAGGTGCATAGGCCTCCCTGCAATTGCCTAGCCGACCCGCTGCACTGAACCTGTCTGAGCCCTGCTGGCTTCTGCTGGAGGGAGTCCCCTATCCATAGGACTGCCTCCCCAAGACTGCTGACATTTTGTGTATTCCTCTGCATTAAAAAGTGAAAATACTGAAGTTTGGGCTCCACGCGACAGCAAACGGTCCCGTTCACACCCAAACTCTGCTGCCCTGACAATCATTAACGCAAAACCCAAGTGTGAGTGACTCTTCATACTACAGCAACTGCCAATGATGACTGTCAACATGAAGCTACAGAAATGACCATTAGCGACACCCGACCAGCCGTTCACGCTATAATGATGACAGCCCGCGAAGCGAAGCCCACTGTTCGCACTACCAGGGCAATAAGCTACAATGCTGTACCTGCTCTTCGTGGCTTCCTCCACCATGAACAGAACTCTTTGCTTTGGACTTAGAGGGTAACTTTTCAGTGGGACTAATCTAGTCTGTGTATTTGACACATACTCCAACTTGGTCATCCTGCACTCGTGACCAGATGACTGCAAGTGAGGCTTTGTGATTTAAGGCACCATTTTTATCTAAAACTTTAAAAATGAATAGCTCTTGTTCTACTTATTAGATTTTAGTAAATTTGGTATCATTTTATCTAATCAAATTTTATCAATTTTTCTAAATTGGTTTGGGATTTGTATTGTATTATTTTTCTTTGTGTGCAGCATAAATACTTTAAAAACATTGACCTTGAAAGATAATTGCTCATTTAATTTTCTGAATCATGAGGGATGGTGATTCACTAACCCAATATGCAAAGACGTTACCAGATTACAGACAATTGACAGTCAAAATGAAGTGCCTCTTGACTAGATTCACGATTAATGCCAATTTATGAGGGACAGTAGCTACAGGGCATTTACATTGAATGTAGTCAGAAAAGGGGAGAAATTATGTACTTTTCAGCATGTTTGGCTATCGGTGGTGGAAATCATGCTTGGAATTAATCTCATCATTTGCTTCGTGGCTTCGTTTTATTGAGCTTGGGGAATGGGTTGAGGGTGCAATTTAATCCCAGTAGTTGTATACAACCACTAACTGTCGCTGTTCTCTTGCTATATTGATAGATGCAATATGAGCAATGAATGGTCTGTCAGTGTTATCTTGTGTGATTTTGTGGCTTTTTTCGATAGTGATCCCAATTGATTTGTAGTGTGTTAGTATTTGTTAAAAATTAGGCTATTTTTTCTTTCCTGTGGGAATTGAAGCAAGGGTCTCTGGAATGCGTCTGCTTGCTGGGTATCCAAACTTGTAAAGTTAGTAAATTGCAGGAAAATTGAGGTAATGATTAATCGTTGAGAATTGTTAATCCTGGAACGGTAAGTATTCGACCCTAGATAGTCTAGCATGCAATAGACTCGTTCATGGCGTTCATTTTGATAACATTACATACACAGCTTGACTAAACACTCCTCCAAGTTACCAGAATCAACAATTCTGTCTAGGACCCAAAGTTAAGTGTGCGGGACAATATGTATTTTATTTAATACTGACCTATCTATCTACATGTAGCATTTTAGAATGTAGAAGTAAACTATCTTTCCCAAGGGACAGTTAATGCATTCTCCTTTCCTGGAACCTCTCACTCATAATTCATAAGCTATTGTTCCAGTGTTCTTCCTCCACATGTTCAATATTGAGGCATTTCTCCCCTACGGCTCTTAACTGGGCAATAAAGAGGTTGCATAACACGTAAGAGGGCTCACCATGCAGAAGGGGCATCATTGTGGGCTCCAAATGTGCATAGTGAAATCCCTCCTGATTCTAAGTAGAGTCTTGTGCTATATGTCTTGCAGGAGGATGACAACGGTGAAGGCCGCTTCAGCTTCGCGGCCTATGGGATGGGCCCTGCCTGCCTCCAAGCTAAAGATGGTATCTCTATCAAGGGCACCAACAACAACACAGCTAAACCACCGCCACCAGCAGGCAAGTCAGATGACGAGATGCGTAAGCTCTTCATTGGTCGGGCCAAGCAGATTGACAAGTTTTCTCGCATCGGTTTCCCGCTGGTCTTCCTTATCTTCAACACCTTCTACTGGATTATCTACAAGATTGTGCGCAGCGAGGATGTCCACAAGCAGTGAGGAGCCCACAGGGATGGTGGGAGGGCAGGACTGAAGTGGAGAGAAAGGGGGAACTCTGGAGGAACCCTCAACAGTTTGTGCAATAGCTATGCAGCAATGCATGAATTTAAGAAAGTGGCAATATGTAAAGAATTCAGCAAACAAAGAGGAGGGAGCCTCATTTTTAAACATTTGGAACTATGGTTGCGTGCTGGAGGGGGCAGGCGCATCATGACGTGTTTGAAGTCAGAGTGAGGGGGTGAAGAGAGAGTTGATAAGAAAACACTGAAATATAAGACAGCTCACTTTGCATCGGGAAGGGCAGAAGCAATGTTAATATATTTAATATAATATCATCATAATTGATTATGCAAACGAAAAAGGAAAAAAACACACTTTTTGTAGGCTATTAACGAGCTTCGAATCCCACGTCATGCCCTCAACGTGGGGTAGTAGTTCAAGTGTATGCAGACATCTTTATTTTTTCGCTTTTGGGGAGGCCATAATTTGGTTTAAAAAAGCATGCATAATGAAACCTTGGTGTTTATTTTTGGGGATTGTGGAAGTTGATGGACACAGAAAAGACCTATATTTCCTCAGATTTCCTTCTAAAGTGTGCCAAAAAATGAAGCGCGGGCGTCCTGCCTTTTGACGAGGAGGGTGCTGACTGTCTGGAATTGCTTTTGTGCGTGAGTAAGCTTTTTCTACTTCCATTCCTTAGGCAGTTGATAAATGTGCATCTTGCCAGCACTCGTTCTTTCAGCAACACAGTCTCTAAACCAGAAGACTACATTTTACATTTTGTATGTTAAGACTCAAGACCTGCGATGGAGGAAGAGCTGAGGTGGAGCAGTGCACACAGGGTGACATTGTTGTGGTCGTCAAGAGGCACCAGTCTGCAAACACTTTCAAAAAGCTAACTGTGGCATCATGGTTTCAATAGGCGCCTCCGTGGACTTACATCCATAGATCTGACAAAGGGGACATTGTGAATCTAAGAGAGGATGGATAGGCGAGAGGAAGGTAGACCTTTGCTCCTGTCTCCTGACTCCACACTTGTCTATTTACTGGATCCCGAATGGTATTGATACAGTAGTTTGTGAGAAGTCAAAGCCTGCTTGAGTCTAAACAGTCTGTTTTATATCTGTTCATTATACATACCATGGTAAGCTGGGTGGTGAAGACGATGTGCCAAATCCTCTGTGGTAGAACCATAAAAACAGAAGGAAGGGAAAAGATGAACCACAACCTAAAAATAAGGCCTTGGGTCTTTAATGGCTTGATGCCACAGGCTTGGTGCAGTGCTTTAGGTGGCTGTTCTTCCAATGGGCCAATAATCTATTCATTTCGCTTGCATCTTACAAGAAACATTTTACAGTAAAAAGCTGCTGCCTCATCAATCACAAGCAAGCACCATCTAACTGATTCTGTCTAAAAAACATCATCTGATGGAGTGGTAGCACTTGCCAAATGACGGTCCTGAACTAAAATTCCTGATTCACTGCGTACAAAAATAACTCCATTAGATAAAGTGCCAATACCGTTCAGATTCTGTCTTAAGAAACATTCTGTGCTAAAGAGCTAGCACCTACCTAAGCCTTCCATCAAGCATCCCATAAATTGCCAGTGCCATCCTGATTCCTCTCCAAGAAGCGTTCTGTGTTATCTTGACCAATAAACATTGTCGCATAAGTTGCTGATGACAGGAAAGAATGTTCACCTAGCAGATTCCACTGGAAGAAGCATCCCATTATAATGGAGCCGTGGGTGTCGCATCCTGCTCTAAGATGTATCATTTAACTTCATGCCAGAGGGTTACTTTCCATTATGTGTCCACTCCATCGCAGACTGTGCTCACAGCTATATGTTTGTAATTTCTCATCTCAACATCTTGCTCCCCACAGGACTTTCCACAATTTACCGCTCTCTCTGTCGAACTATCCCCAGTTATTCTTGGTTCTGCCCTTCTCTGCATGCGTCTCTCTTTTCAACAATTTATGATTTAACTTCTTACAAATTCCCATCTTTTTAATTCTGCTACTTCCACTTGTTCTTGATCTTCGCGCTTTCGCCACCTGTCCCTGTCCTTATGTTTAAAATGTGGGTTTATGTTTCATGTACCACACATATAAACCTATTACTGAATCAAACACACAGAGTCCTTCAGAGGACAGAGTCGTATTTTGTTATCTTGCCCACTGGACGCAACAGTTTCTGCTAGTTTCACGTGCACCCACATGTTCTGACTCCTACTTCTTTTTTCACCTATTTACTATTGTTCCCATCTACCCAATCCATTTGCTGCTGCAGTTGTTGCTTCTTGTATCTCGAGTTGCTCCTCGTTGTACTTAAAGTTGATAAAATTGTTTTGTACTTCCCACCTAGCCGCTCTTGCTTTTGAATGTTGATCCCTCAATCCAGACCATCCAGTTCTGTTTTTCGAAACTGATCCTACAGTTCCTGCTATTTCCACCTGCGTCCCCAGTTCATGCACTGTCCCTTTCCTAGCACCCCCTAACAACCTCTGGTCTTTCCACTTTTTTTTTTATTATTGTTGTTTTCACTTTTACTATTTGCAAACTAGCTATTACCATTTCCACATCTACTATTTGTTACTTTTTGTGTTCACAATCTGCGCCCTCCACTTGTGTTTCTGTTTTCCTTTGTATTCAGCAGTGTTGTTTTTTCTATATATTTTCTCCAGGTGTTGAGCGTTTCTTATTTTTCCTGTAGCCTGCATTTGCTGCTTTTTCACTTGTGTTCTCCAATTAGTGCTTGTTGATATGTCTAGTTTCACCATCCAGTAGCTATGTGGTACTCTTTCTATCTGTACCCTTTAGTTTGCATAATCTTGGTCTTTTCACTTGTGCCTCCTTGGTGCATGTTACTTGTTCTACCTGTACCTCGAGATGCTGTGAGATTCTCTTTTCAGCCGGATCCTTCAGTAGTTCTATGTGTTTTTATCTAACTGTAACCCTCAGTTTGTGGTTTGTCACTGCCCACCCCTGTTGTTGGCTATTACTCTTTCAATCTGTGCTTATTTTCATTTTAGGGCCTGATTTAGAGTTTGGTGGGTGGGGTTACTCCGTCACAAATGTGACGGATCTCGCGTCTGATGTATTATGATCTCATTATATCCTATGGGGATCATAATACGGTGGATGGGATATCTGTCACGTTTGTGATGGAGTAACCTGTCCACCAAACCCTAATTCAGGCCCTTACTCTGTTTAATTGCACTCTCCATGCATTATTTGTTGATCCTTCCACCTGTACCCTGCAGTTGCTGTTTATTTCCCTATCTTCTGTGGCCATATTGACACCAATATAAAAACCGTGCTTGTGGTGGTTGTTCTTGTCCACCAAATTCATTTCAGAGATGGGAAAGGACCTATCATGGAGACAGACCACAGAGCACCCAGGGCTGAAAATTTGCTTTATCAGAAGAAATGTGATTTTTAACAATACATCCGGCATGGCAGGCAACTTTGAGACTACTAACTTTCTGGAAAAAAGTAACACGTTTCGAATCAACAAACATGCCAAACAGCATTTCTGCCATTCAACTTTGTGAACATCTTCTCATCGCAGTAGGAGAACCAACTTGACAGAACAAGAATGAATTAAATTCACCGGCAATGACCCTCAGTTAAGAACCTCCTCTGATGAGATACATAAACTGCTTAGGCCTACTTTAAGATACATTATTGAACACGTGCATGACGTGCACATCTTTCTAGGAATACTGTACCTTGTTGGATGTCTCTCTATCGGACACACGCTATGCAATATTATGCACTCAAATAGCTTGAAAAGTGAGTTCAAGTGTTTAAAATAGGATGAGCTGTAGTATTCGCAGAAGCAGGCGTGGTCGTAAGATTCCAGTAAGAGATACACAGCTGAGCCTTGGGCCTGTGGGACTGAAATAGTCAGAACTTCTTGAGATGGTTTTAAGATAAAAGGTTTTGAATGACTGGATGGATATAGCTATCATTGACAAACTTTCATGTGCAAATATTTGAACACTTTCCTTCTTCTGTGCCCAGGTGAGGCTGAGTATGTCTCTGCTATTTAAAGACGCCAAGACCACCCCATCCCGCCCTTCTCCAGCTCTGCAGAAAGGATCAAGATTCTCATACATTTAAATGTATTATTAATATTATGTTGAAAATTCTTGGTGTCGAAATGATTTTGGCACATACCATCTATGCAAATTCCAGAGGAAAGAGAAGATTTACAGTAAGTTTGAGGCACCATACTGAATTACTACACAAATGTAAAGTGAAAAAAACATACATATTTATATGCAAGTGCCCTGTGTTGTGAAGGATAGTCTCATGCATAATTCCTTTTTGGAGCTCCCAGCTAATCAATCAACAAGGTAATTAACTTACTTTACCAAACAGAAGAGAATATTGGAAGCTTGACAGCACCCTGCTAGTCAGGCGTGATCTTGTGTGTACAAATAATATAAAGGGGACTTGTCAGTGGGTTGGAAACTGTTGGGATTTGACTGGGGTGCGTAGTTCAGGACCTTGGCGTCTCAACTAGTCCTAGAAATGACGATTCTTCCAGCTCAAGCACTCTTACTACAAATATCTGGAATAGCACATCGAATGAGGGGAAAGTTAACTCATTCTGGCCAGGTGTGTGCACACAATGTCTGCACTCAGATCACACTAATATCTTGTCTGCCTGTATGCAAGGACTGCAGGTTACCAATCTTATCATTGTTATCATACCAATTTTAACTTAAAAGTTAAACAGAATATTGTTATCTTGACAATAACGAATCAGGAGCCAACTCCACCATTGTCGTCACAGTGAATATGAGTGATTTTAGCCACAACGTTCATTATTACCATGAAAATCATGGCTGATGAGGTGGTTGCAGCATTGTCACCATCACATCTTTTAGGGCTTTAGGCACCCAGCTTCCCATTGGCTTCTCAATCTTCACCCCTACATGAAAGGGAGAGGAGCGTACTGCAATTTAGTCATCAATCTAAATGTTTCTATAGCTTAGCATGTTATCAGTGACTAGGGTATCATCAATTGTAAGTATTTGGCCAAAGCTGTATAGGAATCTCTTCATTAATGTGCAGTATAAAGTACAGCAATGACTGAGCAGTCAGCTAGGGTGTTATTACCATAATGACAATGATACAAGCCAATCACATCATAATCATCCTAGCAATTATTACTGCAGAGCCAATCACAGCAAGATTTTTATTACAGTAATAGGTAGTAATCACAGAAAGGGCATATTTCTCTGTATCTTTCTGATGACTTACACTTGCAAAAATTTACTGAAAGGTGACCAGTTAGTAGTTACGCATTAGGATAATGAAACCGTAATGTCCTCTTTCCTCTGAAACATATATGCAAATATGTGTGACTGTTAAGAGTCTAAGATGGACAACACTTAATTGGATGCATACTGCACAAGGGCCTCACAAGTCATGACCAGAGAAGGCTGCTCTAGATCTACCCCACGACCTATCATCAAGAGATTCTGGGCACGGACACGCAGGGCTAAAGCATCCCCTTGGGCAACTTCCCTAAAGCTAGATTGTGCCCAGGGCAGACACTCCACTGTGACAACAGGCTCTGGCCAGATGTTTCATGCTGTATACTGAATGTACACTCTTCCAGAGCTAAACCAGACAGTAGGAAGACTTTCCCAAGGGAACAATTAGTGTGAGATTTCCCCCAGAAAATTATGTGTAACAGTGATGGCACTAAGGGTCTTATTTCGGTGTCAGCAGTAATGGGTCTGCCCCTACTTTTTCAATGGAAACACTGTCGGCCGACTTGTCAGTCCACCCACCTGATTTAGATGTTAGAGATCCCATAGACGTTAACTTACCTGAAACCTGCCAACTGCGCCATGGATTACTGTCCACCACAATGGCATCATAACAAATTGTCATTGGTGGCGGGACCCCAACCACACTTACTGCTGTAAAGATATGGATATGCTTTACAACCAAACAAAATTTGGTGGTCCGGCCTCCACTTCTGAGTTGGTGGATTGGAGGTGAGGGGGAACTCACAGTTTTTCCCAATTCCACTTCTGATTTCAGCTGGGCACAGCTGGGCAATACCCTTTGTCACTGATGCCACTGGACCATGGAGAAAACACGACCCTCCATTGCTGGATACGAAGGTAGGGAACCCGTATTAGCTGTGTACCTTGGGTGGTCCCTGCACATGAGCTCGGGTCCACTGCAGACACATCCATGTCACAGTAATTTTAAAAAATTACTGTGACATGCATATGTCAGGGACACAAGTTGACACACTGGTACACAGCACATATCACACACATACACAACTGTCATTTTGGTGTCATTATTCATTGCCAAATGAATGCTGGCATCACAATGATGGTACAGTCATACTTGTCAACTGTGTCCATGTGCACATTGCAAGGGGATCTGTATCTTTCATGTTGTACTCCGAATTATGTGTGTGACTCAGTATGTGTATGTGTGTATGCTATGCGATTGGATGGGTGAGGTGGATAGAGCTGGACTAGGTTATGTGGCTGTGTCAGTATGTGTGCCACTTGCATATGGTATTGATGTTGGTGTGTATGTTGTGTGTTGTGTTGTTGCGTGCAACATTCAGGTGAGTGTTGTTGTGTGGCAGTTCTCTTGATGTGTGGTTGTGATGTGTGGGTGTGTTTGTGTAGTTGAGTGTCTAGTTGTGTTGATTGTTGTGGTTGTGTCATGCATGGGTGTTGTATCAATACTGTGTGTATGTTGTGTCAAAGAGGAACGTCAATGTGTGTTTGCGGCATGTACGTGTTGTGATGTGGTGGAATGGCAATGGATAATGGTGTACATGTGGTGTGTTGTGTCGTGTGTGATGCAGGGGGACATATATGGCAAAGTATGTGTGTGTATGTATCTGTTCCATAGCCACTGTCATTGTCCGATGTCCATTGGGTCCAACAATGTCCTCCCTCCTTCAGCAAACCAACACCAGTACACCACATGCAGGACTGTAACATCTAAATACGGCGGGCGGAACACGGTTGACTTGGCAGTCTTCTCGAGTCTGTCGCTTGGACGGTTAGGCTGTAACAACACCAAGATCTAATTCTGGCCCTAAATTTGATGACTACAAATAGGGAGCAGATTGGATAAAACATTCCTCAAAATGTGTTTTTGTGGGAATTGAATCTTAGGGGTAAAAGGTGTACATCCAATTTTTGTTACAATGATACTAACAAGTAGAAGATGACGTATTAAAAACTTTATTTTTCGGCAAGGAGTGTTATAAACCGGTACAACAGGAGTTAGGGTTTGTGAGGGACAGGCACATCACAAGAAACAGCCGAAAAAGATACCAGTTTTACTACATTTCTATGCTGAAGTGTTGAGAATTGTTTTAATCTAAGTGCAGAGAGGCCACCAGTTGTTCTCCTTCTATAGCTGAACTTTGAGTAAATACATTAGAAGACAAATATCACCTCCATCTGGAACGTACAGTTACAATTATTGACACTTCAGAATAAAACCGAAGACTGACCCTTTGGTGGCTCTAACCTGTTGCCCAGGTTATACTGTAAGCTGTGAAATGGAAACTAGAGATAGTTATAAAAAGGTCACAGCTTTTATTAACTGTTTTTAATGGCATGTGCTTTAATCCTATGCTTGCACCAACCAATCCAGCAGAGACACACACAAGAATTTTACAGCGTGCTTCTTCTCCTTTTCTGCAACATGTGTTTATAAAAGAGCACTGTAATAATTAATGAAAGTATATTGTAACTGCCTCTTTCAGTTTCTTAAAAACAGCACAGATTTCTGGAACATACGTAAATGGCTAGTCATGTTACTGATATGATTCAGCGCTCACAAAAATATTTTCAGTTAGTCACTATACCCATTCATTGGCTACTAGCAGTCAATAATTATAGTACTACTGCTATAACATTTTGTATTCTGACAGTTAAGTCCTACTTTGGGCAAAACAAGCCCAACCACAGTGAAGCCTCTGAACAAAGTGCTCCATTGGTAGATCAGACTTTAGGATGCTTGTGAAAGGAGTAATTCTTACACTTGCAGGCACTTCTACAGCCACAAAAAACTGTTGGCAGATTATCTTGTGTGGAAAGGAGTTAAGATATCTTCTTAGATACGCAAATAATATTCTGCACAGTGTTTTGAAGTCCAACATGACAGATTTACCCGCATGCTCCAGTTTAAACATTTCTCCATCAAGGTTTTACAGTGATTCCTGAATTCACAGACTCATGTGCTACAGAGCGGTTACATGTTAAAGCTTTACAAAGCATTCAATAAATAATTATACGAGGCTCTAGGCAGGCTTAACTAGAACAATTACAGGGGTCAGGCAGATTGGTTGACCACTTTGCCAGACCAAACAGGTTTCTCCAAAGCTAAACTAAATTATGGACTCATGCATCCAGAGCTATCCCAGGTTAAAGGTGGACTGGGCTGACTCCTTAAGAGGGAAACCTGAGTGTGGACAGACTATTTATAGATTCACTGGATGTTAAATGTTTTTAGAATGCCACACATGACTCTGGAGAGAATCATCCTGAGCTTGATGTGAATGTAAGCAGACTGTTTCAGAGGTAGAGTGAATTCTAAGCAGACTACTCAGAGACAGATAGGAGTCTCAGCATTCACCTCCAGAAGGAAAGAGGACCCTATATATACTTTGCCAGAAAATACAAAACTCTGATCTTTCCAGAACAAGACTGGCCCACTTATATGCCCTACCAGACTCTAGACAGAACATTTCTAGAGCTAGCCTGGACTTTGAGCAAATCCTCCTCTCTGAGACTGGAGTCTGATCAGAGTCCCAGAGATAGGACAAGCTCTCACAGAGGTATCTTCAGCACTGAAAGACTCCCACAGAATTACAATGGACTTTGGGTAGCTTCACAACTTATACTAGACAGTGAGCATACTCTTTCAGAACTAGGTAAAGGATAGTCTCTGAGAAATATCCGGTAGAGCAGCCTGTGGCCCAACTCTTCGAGAACTAGGTATCATTAAATCAAACACTCATAGAGCATAGGTGCCTCCTAAAGAGCTAATGTAGGTTCAAGTAGACTCCCTAAGAATTAGACAGGACTATATTAAGAGTATTGCAGAGCTGTAACAGACTCCAGGTAAACTCTCACAAAACAAGGCTACCTTTAGGCATGCTATTAAATAAAATATGGGCAAATATGCCAACATCTGTAATGGACTAAGGCAAACATCTCTGGACTAAATCAGATGGTGGGGAAGAGAGGTTCCACACCAGGCACCCTGAGAGGTGAACCTGTGTGTGCTCCACCAACCTTTGTCTGCTCAAAAACGTTTCTCTTTCTTGATTTTGAGAGCCTTGTCTTTGTCTGACTCAAGGGATTCTTCCTTCCTAAGCAAGCCCTAGTAATCTAAAACTTCCCTATACACTACTTCACAAACACCTAGTAATAATTGTTTGTTTGCATTTGGTACTTGTATACCTGTTTATGTCACTATAAAATCATTACTGCAAGTGCCAGAATGAAAACGATAAAATCTCCACTCTTTAAGCGACTCATCTTGGAATCAGTAATCTTCAGAATTATATAAGTCTATCATTCCTCCACAGCCATCCGTGGAAGTACTTAAAGCTTGGTCGATTATCTCAGCTGCCACTCTGAACTGCAGCACAACATCCCAATCCCAAATCATACTTCTAAAATACCTGAAGCACTGGCTAGCTTACAAAGTTGTACCATTGAACCACACATATGTACAACTATTTAGCTGGACAAATAATGCACTATACGCATATTTCTGGGCTAGACTGATGTGCGCTAATCAGGTAATAATGAACTAGGTGTTTGTAAGAAAGCATTCAGAACCCAATATTCAATCATCACTGCAAAATAGAACTGAAAATTAGGCTATTCCCAAGCCTGAAAGACTTGATATTTTCACTAAAAAAAATTGTGACTCACTATCAGCATTTTATGTTGAAGGCTCAATGCACTATTCTGCTTTTTCGACATTTCTGGAATATTTGAAGCTGACACAGCTAGCTTGTTACCCATAAAATATTTTGTTGGGTCATACCGTAAAAAAAGGTTTTGGACAGGTGCAAGTGAAGTCATTTTGAAAGAGTAGACACCTCTGTCTTTGTATATCAGCTATAAACCCTCCACTCTCTTGCCAAGAGAAAACAAAAGGCCAGAAATCTCCAGGAATTTATCTCGTCTCACCTGCATTTTATACATTTAAGTCTTCCTGGATTTGAAGGAAACACATGGGATGGTTGGGTTCCTTCAAAGAGATTACATCCCCATGCACAATGGTGATGGAGCAGTGATGGAGATATACAGGGGGAGCAGTGGCACTTCAGGGTTTAATAAGCCCCAGACGTGACACTACCAAACAATGGAATATTTTTATCACACTATATGCGCTATGAACCAAATACCATAAGAACACTTTCTGTGAGCTACTACGGTCTATGTAACAATCTATGTAAGTGTTTTAAAATGTGTCTGCTATACAGTTTACCTATTAGTAAGCTATTAGTTAGCTGTTCGATTTGTGTTGTTTGTGTCTTATTCTTCAGATAATTTTGGTTAGTTTGTGGTGGGGGAGGATTAGATCGTGCCCAAAGGCTAGTATTTTCCTTTAATCTAAACATTTTGATCCCACTCTCACTGTATCTCAAGCAAACACAGAGAATACCAACTCATCGAAAGAACACTTGAAGAGTAATAGCACAGTGTATTTGCCTACTATGAACAACTGACTTATATTCACGGCTACAGAAGTCCTGCTAGGGCACCTCAAAACCAAAACTTACTATCAGGAGGGCCAGATGAGGGTTTTCTGTGTGAGGCTTGCTGTGCTTTAGTTTGACATGTCCTTTATTTATGTTTCATGTCTTCTGAATAGATGGTTCACTGGTTCTGATGGGCAGGCATTTATACTTTTTTCGCCATTCTGTATCCCAAACCCCAAAACTTTGTTCATGCTCTATATACAGATGCAGCCTGAAATGTCCAGCTCTACTAACTCACCGGCATGTGTAGAAAATGTCTAATGCTAATGTTTAGTAGCAAAATATTATTAGTACAAACAATCTTTTCGTATTTGGACTTCTTACAAACCCAACAAATTTATATATTTTCAAATCTTCGATTCTGTGGCAAATATAAATTCAATCTCCTCGCACTGATGGCTCAAACATTATCTTGTGTGTATGTTTGAGGAAAAAAACTGAGAATGGTCAGGTTAGTCTTAATATAAAAACGGTGGATCAGACTGATCTATGGGAAGAATCCCTGCAAGGTCAGTGGCTCTGTAAGTCTGAGGCACTGTCAGTGGCATATCTGGAGGAAATTTGTGACCAGATAATCAGCCTACTATAGAGTCACTACCATAACAAAATACAGCACCTTCCAATCTAAAAGTTCTAACTTTGGTAGTATTTAAAGCACTTTGGGCCAGATGTACGAACACTTTTCCCATTGACATAGAATGGGTAAAAACCTTTGCTACATCTGGCCCTTTGAAACAAGACGTTTGCAGTGTTTGAACAAAATATTGTGTTAAAAATATCGTGTGGACAAAATATTGAGTAAAAAATATAGAGGACAAAAATATTGTGAATGTAAGTTTTTATGGGTAAATGAAATATTACAATAATTAACTCTAGATCTCCGTACCTTGAAAACACACATATCTTCAACCTACATAGATGTGGAGTTAACAATAGTAAATCTATACTTACCTATTTTCATTTACCTTCTTGATATTTTGGTCCTAGATATTTTTGACATGATATTCATTCCACACAATATTTTTAGCTTCAATATTCTAACAGACAACCAACCCATTTGCACATAATATTTAGCTGCAGTGCACACTAACATATGAAATGTTCTCTTGTAAGCAGCACATGACACCATCACTCATAGAATATAAGTCCCTCGGACATAAAAACAACAAGAGTGCCTTTTTAGGTCTCACCTCAGACAAGGCATGTGCTGTCTGTTGCGAGACATTTTGTTACCATACAGTGGGCTCAGAGCTGAAGCATTATCATTGGTGGCTTCATTGTCTCTTGTTTGCTTGCTTCAAATTTAGTAGTGCAAGTGGGCTTCACTTCGTCTTTTGGGGTTTGTTTCTCCCCTGGAGCATGGGCCTATTACTAGTGTCCTTCCACTGCTCCCTTTTCAGGCACTAGTTTTTCTTTCTGTTTAAGCACTCTACAAATAGCACGTGTTTTCATGCTGTCCCCCTTGTGTACATCTCCCTCTCCACTATGCATGTTGCCCATGTGCTTCCCCACCCTTGCCTGCTTAACCCATCCCCACATTGCTTATTCACCCATGTGCTTCTTCCCCTACCTCTGTGTTGTGATCTCTCTTGTTCATTTGCTTCACCCATGTCTTTCTCTTCCTCTCTTTGCTCCCCCACGCCGTGTCCCTTCCCAACGCCCCCTGTGTTACTTCCCACCACCCATAACCCCCTTCCTGTTGCTTCCCCTGCTCCATGTTGCATCTCTTCCTCCTCAGAGTCACCCCCTTGTTACTTCTGCTCCGTGTGTTGCTTCACACACCCCCTCCAGCTCCTTCCTCCCTCCATGTTGCTGTCCCACATCGTCAGTGTTCCACTGCCTTCATTGCTTCCACACGCCCTACACTACTTATTTTTTTGTTGACCAGTCCAACTCGGATCAGCAAGCAAAAAATGTGCCCATATCATTTCGTAGGCGTGGGCATGCTTGGCACAAAAAATGATGCTGCCAGATTTGCATGCCTTTGAGGATACTGCACAGCATGGCTAGAACCACTGGCCAAGCTGAAAGGTCCCAAAAGTGAGACCTATAGGCTTGGCCAATGCTTGTACTAAAGCGGTGCCTCATTGGTGTCTGAAGAATATATTTAAGGCCCAGGGAGGAATTTATTTTTGTATACATAAATCATCTCTCTGCTATCATGAAATAGAATAATGTGTTAGAGTGCAGATTTTTTTTTTTCGATGTGAACAAAATGGTGTACAGTTAGATGTTTCCTTGTGAGTAGTACCAGTAATACCACATTAAGATAGAGGATCCCAGCTGGGACCTGTCTGTACTATGATATCACAGATCTATACAACTGCTTAGAAACTTCCAGAACCACCTTTTGAAACTTCAACAGTCCTTCTGAGAATTGGTGGGCAAAATTATTTAATCAAACATCGTGGTACAGACAGCCTCAACTAATGATTCAGGTACAGCTTGTAATGCACAGTATATAAGAATAGGAAAAATGGCAAGTAGTTTCTAAAGAAAAATGGTAGATACTAGAATGTGCTCTATACTTTGGAGAAGGTATTTCCTGTTTATATGTTGAGAAATTGCTATTTTTTAAAATTTTTAAATCATGTAATATTTATCTTTCTATACGTCTATAATTTATATATTTTATATATATATATATATATATATATATATATATATATATATATATATAGACCTATTTAACAATTTTTGATGTCACTAAATGATATAAGCAGGTAAGGAGTAGCACGAGTGAATCATTCTAATCCAGTGGCTCATAACCTTTTGAGTTCTATGGACCCCAACTTAATCCTTACTAGAATTCAGGGACGCCAAATAAATCGTTATAGGAACCTGGGTACCACCCACTGAGTCATTATTGGAATGCGAGGACCCCAACCTGAACAATTGCATTGATGTGAACCATAAAACAATACACAGAGTTATGGATAGAAGCATTCATCAAACAAATACACATTTTTGCTAATTTGCGTACATACATTTTATTATTCTGCTAATATCTTTTATTATTTACAGGCAATAATGAGTAGGAGTCACAGACCCCCAGGTTCCCGGACCACAGGTTAAGAACCGCTGATCTGATAATTACCATTGTTGAAGGAGAGTAGTAGTTTCATGATACTCACAGGTTCGCCTCTAATGAGTCATAGGCCCTCCCCACACTCAAACTCAATGACATCTAATCATCATGCAATGAGGTGTCAATCATTTGTGAGAGAGACTGTAGTCACCTTGAAAAGAAAGGTGATAGCTATCTTAGAATGAGAGGTGACAACCATTTTGGAATATACAGAGCAGCCATCATGGCAGAGGTTTATTTTCAGGAGCTGTGGAAGGAGCTACGTTGTAAAATCCTATTGAAGATTGCAAATTGTTTATAAAGAACCTCTGAATGTAATCTCAAAAGTTTCATTGCTGTGTCTATCTCAACTTTCAAATAAATTGAAAGTATTGGTTACCTAGCAGTAGAAATTAGTAATCATGCCTGGCTAGTGTCAGTCGCTTAATCAAAGTGAATAAACCCAAAATGCATAGCCATGTTTTGCAAAAAAAAGTATCATTCCGCTTGCCATTTTATTTGTAATTTTGGAAGGCTAAGACTGTATTCCACATTCAAAGAAACAGCTAACTTACCTACTGTTGTTTTAATCACATTAAGTTCAATACTACCTTTAATTTGAAGAAAAAATAAAATGGAATTGAGCATTTTGTTCCAGCATACAGCTCTAAGGTTATCATGACAAACCAACAGCTTACTGTGGCTGTGGTATTGGGGTTTGCTGGTGTAATTTTATTATTTGCTGGCAACAAATTGGAATTCGGCTCATGATCAGTTTCGAAGTCTACATTTTTCAAAGCTTCAAATGCTAACATTAACAACTTTCCTTAAATTTCAATTAATCGCACACAATTTCACGTTAGTGAGTGATTAAGAATTCTTCAACCTTCTCCCTTCACTGCTTTACCTCTCAATCCCTGGATAATCTGCCGGAGTACCATTGTTTTTCATGTTTAAACGTCAAATTTGAGAGGAAACCGGTTGTAGTTACCACTCCCTTCAGCACCTGGTTATTAGTAGAAGGATTCCATCTGGATTCAACATTTTTCAAGAGTATGCCTATGGGGTTCTTATATCCATCTGCTTTCCCCTCACCGCATCCACCAGGCCAAGCCACAAGAGGAGATTTAGGGTTTCTCAATGCACAAACATATAGAAATCAAGTAAAGGTTTTTCCATTCGAAGTAAGGACACCTCACAGCATATTAACTTTTCAAAATGGCTCATGTCTGTGCATTTTCCAGTTGACCAAAAGTAGAACCGTGGATATTTTGTGCAGCATGAGAACTTGGATCGTATATAAAAGCACTTAATTTAATCTAGGAGATGTATGAGGACAGTGTGAAAGAGGTTCCATTAGGTTCGTATGGGAACCCAGCTATTGCAAAGTACAGGAGTCCGGAAATGTCTTAACACCAAGTTCAGTATTTAATTCATGCAGAAATGTATGGGTCACACTCCAGAAGGCTGTCATTCAAACAAGCCATGGAGCGAGAGCTTTTTCACACCAGCAGATAGGCATCCTTTGTTGTCGATTTAAAACATGAGTTTCCTGTATCTAATAAAAGAGAATTGACAATGCAATGAAAAACGATTGGCAGCTTCAAAATCAACTTTGACACGATAATTGTGAAAGTGCCACTGATCTGTCCATTTTTTTTTTTTTAAATGAACACTATATACGCACGAAGCTGGCTTACCTACATCCTTCCCAATATGTAGGGGGTTATGTTTTGATTTGCGAGGCGAGGCACAGAGCTGGGTCTTCCTACCTATGACCCCCAAGCCCACCATTTTTAAAGCGCAGAAGTAATTCTGTAATGTAAACAACTAAATTTATCTTTTGCATGAAATAACAAGAGTAAAAGCGTCAACAGACAAATCCGGGCTTGTGAAGTAAATAAAATAAATTAAAATTACAAAAAAAGTTGAAAAATGTGAAAAAAGATACATTATTAAAAATGTCAGCAGATTGGACATGGAATGTAACATTTCTGTTATTGTAACTGTATATATATATAAAAATGAAGCATATATATTTATTGATTCATACATTCATGGAGGTTTCAAATCTAAATAAAGTTTTCAGAACTTTTTCTCTCATTGAGGCTTTTACGGAATCTTTAATCAGTTAATTGAATTCTCACTTTTATTGTGAAACAGTTGTTCCATGATGATGGAGGTAAAAGTCTACTAATTTATTGATCTCTGCCATGGAGGCATAAATACCGCACTATAGTCTTAGGTATGTCTGGTATGGACTAGAAAGAATCATCCTGCAAAATTAGCCAGCTGTGTTATTTTGACATAGGTGTCTGCCTGCTATTGCTGTTATGAAGATGCAGGTGTTAGATGGCTATTTTAGACGAAGATCGCTCAAAGATCAGTCTTTAACTGTTCGTGGTGAGTAAGGAGTTAGGATGTGTGTTTCACAGTGGACTGCCTTAGAGTGGGTGGCCAATGACGAACATTCAGGTCCTATATACAGCCAACAGTTCTAGGAATTTTCATCTGCATTGGGCTTGTCATTGCCACAAAATCTGAAAAATACATTTGCTGCAGGTAATCATAAAAATATATCTGTATTCACTAAGGTAGATCAAATATTCATAAATACATGTGCACCAGTGATATGGTCTTATTATTATTGGCAGAAACACATGTACCAATACATTTTTACGTGCTGCAACTGGAATGTCCTCCATGAGACTCAACAGCGCTGTTTCTGGAGCTGGTGTACTGTTAAATTCTACCATCGCAACCAATGCTGTGAACCCGTCTTTCGAATATTGGAGTATCTCTGGACAATTCCCGGCAATGTGCAAAATAGTCACACTTATAGCTTCACATCTTGCTACCAGAGGTAAACTTAGCTATGGCTCTGGTGTGCAGTATAATTGATGTAACACCTTGAAATCTATCAACTTGTGACTATAGTTCAACAACAGGCCCCGGCTCCCATTTACCTGGACTGGTCCTCAGACCAGTCTAGTGCTCTTTCAGACCTGACCTCGCTGCCTTGAGGCCTCACCTCATTCTTGAACTCCTCCTTCTCTTTCACTGTCTGTTTCTTACTCTCGCACTTCTCTCTGTCCTTTTCTCTCTTTCAGGCCCTCATCACCAGCATATTGGACTAAAGCAATGCACTCTACAGCAGCATGAAACAATTCTTACAGAGACTCCAGACCACATCATGCCCCACATCAGACAGCTACACTGACTACCAGTCCAGAATCAATTCTAGTTCAAGCTACACACCCATTCCTACAAAGCTCTTCACAATGTCAGACCTGCCTACCTCAACTGCAGCCTCAACTTCCACCAACCCACCAGGCAACTGTGCACACTCGTTCTTGTGCAAATAACCTGCATCCAAAGGAGCAAGTCTCGAGGACACTCCTTTTCCTACTTCACCGCAAAATCCAGGCATTACATTCCACATCACATCAGGACCGCCCATCCCTTCTCGAATTCTGCAAGAAACTGAAGATCTGGCTATTTGACTAAGAGCCAGATCAGCCTACTCACCTGCTCCAGTGCCCGGCTACCCCTTGGACGATAAACGTGCTTTTTGAATCCCTATAACGTAACATATCTATGACCTATCAGCAGCAATAGTTCCATTTTTTTTTAGGTAGGGGTTTACCTAACACGATGTTCTATGACTTCCTCTCCTCATACTCTGGTGTTACCCCCTAGAGTTAATCATCTCTTCAAGCATAAAGGATATTTTTTTAGCCCCCTTCATCTCTCTGTATCAGTTTAGTCAGTACTCCCAGTTCGGCTGGGGATGAGGGAAGTCCAGAATTGGAGACCGTGCCGCATACTGCAGCTGGTTGTAGAGAGATGCTGCCAGCACTATATATATATACACACATATATATATATATACATATCTATATATATAAATAAATATATTGCAACATATTTCACAATCTCCCAGGAAGCCCAACCTGTGGTCGCTATCACGTCTATCTTGTCACGTCATAACATTCTTTTTTCCCCTAGTAATGTTGAGGGTGGGTATGGTCTAGCTAACGTTCGTTCAACTTTAACATGTCAGAGTTACTGTTTCCATAGCCAATATTTAGATGACGTGCTTGCACAATTAAATAATATAGATAAGGATTCGGTACTCTCAATCACCCTTCCCTTTAATGTAAGACTGCTTATCACCCTAACCCAGTCATTTTAACAGCTGCTGGAGTTGTCGTAAGAAGTCTTGGAATTAGTATGGTAATATTAACAAATAAATATACAAAAAATCTGTAAAACTACCTTTTTGATTAATGATATGCCTTCCAGAACCGATAGAGGAAACTTTATCCAGCGCTCAACTTGTCATTTTAAGTCTTAAAGTGTTTTCTAGCAGATGGAATTGTGTAAAGTAGATTGATCAAACTCAGGAAGTATTCCCCAGCCCCATATGCTGCAGGACATCCTGCATGTATACCCACTCTAATGCATTGAGCATTTAAGCCTCTGTCAAACTCAGCCACCAAGTCTTTAAGGTAATCTGGAGACAGCGCTTTTATGCAAATAAGAAGGGATGCTGTTAAAGTATGGGCAAAGTGGGCAATTGCCAACAGCCCCACTTTCCAAGAGCCAGCCTGGCAATGTGAGTGCATTGCTGTCATAATACTGGTTCTTATTATAACATTATTTTTCTAATTTGGGAGCCGAAAATGCTTAACAGACTACCAGGGCCACATTCACTAAGGGGCATATTTATAAGAAAGAGGTGCATCGGTCCTGATGCGCCACTTTTCTTGCATCATCCCTGCCTTACCTAACGTCACCATGGTTGCACCGTATTTACATTACAGCGCACCTTGGTGGTCTTAGGACAATAGCGTCAACATTTTTTATGCTATTGTGGTGCTTTACTACACTAGTGTAAAAAACTTTGTCACTAGTGCAGCAAAGCACAGGGAAGCCTATTGATTAAAATGGAAGCGTCATTTTAAAGCCTGCTCTGAGCCGGCGTTAAAAATGAGGGGAAAAAACGGTGCAGTGAAATGTAAATTTCACTGTGCCATTTTTTTGGGCCTCATTGTGTTAGAATTCCCCCGTTGCATACATTATGCCTAGCGCAGGCATCATGTGGGGCAAGGGTTTACAAATTGGAGCAATGCAAGCATTGCACCACTTTGTAAATACAGTGCAGGAGAAAGGCCTTAACGCCACCTTAGCGTAAGAAAAATAAAACTAGGGTGGCGCAAGGTAGTGCTAGGGGCTTGTAAATATGCCACTAAGGGTTTGCACCAGAGCAAAGTCTCACAAAGTAGAGAAAAGCTTTGCAAGGGTATTTACATTCTAGTGCCAAAGTTATTTGGTGCTGCAAAGGTGCCCTATTCTCAGTGCAAATAGAGCTTTGAGTTGCTGTATACCACTTTGCACCAAAGGAGTGTTACTTAGGTGTAACTTGGACAGATTAGTGCAAGCACTTATAATTTTTTAATGCAATACCTAATCTACTAAGGCAGCCAGATGGGGCTTTGCATCAAAAAATAGCACCTTGAAGCATGCGTAACATGGAGAAATGTTTTAATATCTGCAAACATTCCACATGTTCCATGTCTGATGCACTGGACAGCACAAACACAATATGTGTAATTTTAAAGAATTTGTAGTGCAAGGCTGTATTTACAGTACAAACTGTATGATAGATAGCATAGACAACACACCACAGTATCATGGTGCAAAGAGTGTGCATGGTTCTAGGAAGCCTTTTTGCATATGTTAGACCTATCAGCCTTAGAGTGGCCTTCACCCCAACTTTTTGACTTAATTCCTCCATTTTTTATGATCCTGTTTTTGCTGGCACTAGGACTCTTCTCACTTTACGAATGATAACCAGTGCTAAAGTGCATGTCCACATGGTAACATTGGCTTATCCCCATTGGCATATTTAATTTACTTATAAGTCCCTAGTAAAGTGGTACTACATGTATACTGAGGGGCTGCAATTTAAATGCTACCGGTGGGCCTGCATTACTGATTGTGCCACCCACTTACATAACCCTTTAAACTTGTCTCAAGCCTGCCTTTGCAGAATCTGTGTGTGCAGTTTTAAACTGCCATTTTGACCTGGCAAAAAAAACCTTTTGCCAGGCCCAAACCTTCCTTTTTAATGCAAATAGGTTATCTCTAGGGTATGCCCTGGGCAACCCAGAGAGCAGGGTGCAATGTATTTAAAAAGTCGGACATGTACTTTTAATTTTTACATGTCCTTATAATAAACAAACTTTCAAATTGTTTTTCACCACTGCAAGGTCTATTGCTCCAATAGTACAACATTGGAGTTGCCTTTTTAAAATGTATAAGTGTGATTTCCATATGGGAAGACATATTCAGTTCATGTTTAGTGTCTCTGGAATTACAATTTAAAATCCTATCATATGGTTAAGTCGGATTTTAATTTGCAATTCTAAAATCGCCACTTTTAGAAAGTTTGGATTTTCTTGCCTCATCCCTTAAGTGCCTGTAGCCTATATACGGTCACATGACTAGGTGTAGCTGGCGGTTGTGCTTTGTGTAGTCCTCCTAGACAGCCACACAAAATAGGGAACTTAGGTGTGCCTGAATGGGCCATCAATAGCAGGATGGGAGAGAGGAGCTGGGCACAGCCTTATTTACACCTCAATAGGCTGTGTCCTGCCAACACACAAACATCTGCACACCCCCTGTAGTTAGCCTA
Source organism: Pleurodeles waltl (assembly GCF_031143425.1). Lineage (NCBI taxonomy): Eukaryota > Metazoa > Chordata > Amphibia > Caudata > Salamandridae > Pleurodeles > Pleurodeles waltl. Next base: position 917,716,177 of record NC_090446.1, on the reverse strand, counting down.
TAGCCAGGACAGGGAAGACAGTATTCATGGGGACTTCAAAAGGGAAACCTCTGGAAGCTTCTGTCCCACTTCAAAGGCACAACTGGATATAAATACTGGACCTCAGACACCACCACTTCAGTACACTTCTGAACATGTGAAAACTCTAACAGAAAGAAGGACTGCTGTGCTGCTGAAGGACTGCCACTCTGCTGGACTACACTCTGCTGGACTCTACTTTGCTGTACTGACCAGCTGCCATTGCCCTCTTGCCTGAGTGAGAAGGTCTGGACCTGCATCTCTTAAACCCAGAACCCAGAGTGACTCCAAGGGCTAGTTAGCTGGCCTCCTGATCTGAAGACTCAGAGACATAAAAGGCTTCCAACAAACTTACAGCTGCACCTGGACTCTGACATCTGTGAGTTTTCCCTGCCATTTGGTGCCACCCCTGTCCTGGACCCTTGGAAGTGGGCTTAAGTTGGCTTGCAAGCCTTTGTGGATCTAGCTGAACTGATGCCTGTCTGCTCCTGTGTGGCGCAACCCCGAGCAGAAGCAACACATCTCTGCTGCTGCGTGGATTTGACCTGTAAAAAAGTCTTGTACCAGGACATATCTCACATCACCTTTGGAACTGAGGCTGTGCGACGCATCCCTGATGCCAAGCTCCGCAACTCAGCCTTGCAGCTCCACGGGCCCAGTGCATTGCCCTGACTGTGCTATGCATTCCTGACTCCCAACTTCACATCGCAAGTCCTCATGAACGAGATCCTTGATGCTGACACAACAAGACCTCTTAACACAGGCTCACCGCATCTCAGAATCGATGCGTCACTTCACCTGCGCACCGCATCTTTGATGTGGATCCACACAGCGGTCTGCAAACCAAGATTTAAGGTACTTTGTTCACCAGGTTTAACTGGGTAAAAATACATCTTTTACTAAAGTTGATTTTAAGAGTGTGTGCTTGAAAATTCCACTTTTAGAAAGTGAGCATTTTCTTGCTTATACTATTTCTGTGACTCTGCCTGTTTGTGGATTTCCTGTCTGGGTCAGTTTGACAGTTGGGCTGGTTGCACCTCACACTAGACAGTGACACAAAGGGAGCTGGGGTGTAGTCTACATTTCCTGATGAGCCATCTGTGCTAGGAGGGAGGAGAGGAGTGGTCACTTACACCTGAAAGGGCTGTGCATGTCCTCACACAATGTAGTCTCTATCCTACTGGTGAGTGTCTGGGGCCTAGCGTGGGCAAGGCAGGAATTCACATTCAAAAGAGACTTTACTTTGAAGTAGGCCTACTTCAAAGGAGAAATTGAGTATAAGAAGGGCACCCAAAACCACAGACTTTAGAAACACTTCTGGAAACTAGAGGAACCTCTGCCTGGAGAAGAGCTGAAGAGCTGAGGAAGAAGAGCTGCCCTGCCTGTGACTGTGCTTTGAGGAGCTATCCTGTAGTTGCTGCTTCTGCCAGAGTAAGAGGGCAAAGATTGGACTTTGTGTGCCTTCCATCTTGAGAAGAACTCTCTAAGGGCTTGATTTAGAGCTTGCCTCCTGTTGTTTGAAGTCTCAGGGATAGCAAAGCCCTGTGGTGCCCATCCAGTTCCTGGGACCCTGAAAGGAGAAGCTGGCAGCCTAAAAGGAGGAAATCCACGCACAGAGCGCCGTGCGGAGAAAAGATTGACGTGACTCTGATCTGCGGCTGAAAAAACGACACGCCGCTGGCTCTGTGGCTGAAAATCGTCGCTTGCCGGAAACGCGACAGAAGAATCAACACACAGGGCAGGAGAAACGACGCACAGCATCGCTGACGGAGACTCGGAGATCAAAACCCATGCTGCGTGGTTTTTTAATCATCGTGCGGCTGGATTTCTGACGCAAGTACCACTGAGCGTGTAAAAACAACGCCAGGCCTGCCCGGACCCAAGAGTACTGACCGGATCAACACATCGCTCTCCTGCGGAGAGAAGGAACAACGCGCCCAACCCGACGAAAGGAGAAACAACGCAAGGTCCCACTCGTGAGTGGAATCGATGCATCACAAGCCCTTTTTGACGCACACTCACCTGTGCAGGGTTATTTGTGACGCACCCAAGGTACATTTTCACGCTAACAGTGTTAGTGTGTGTTTAAAACTACTTGAAGCCTCTTTTTACATTTTAGTTGATAACTTGACTTGTGTATTGTGGATTTTTGTTGTTTTGGTCTTGTTTTGTTTAGATAAATATTCCCTACTTTTCTAAACCTGTATTGTGTCATTTTGTAGTGATTTCATTAAGTTACTGTGTGTGTTGGTACAAATACTTTACACCTAGCACTCTGAAGTTAAGCCTTCTGCTCAGCCAAGCTACCTAGGGGGTAAGCAGGGGTTAGCTGAGGGTGATTCTCTTTTACCCTGACTAGAGTGAGGGTCCTTGCTTGAACAGCGGGTAACCTGACTGTCAAACAAAGACCCCATTTCCAACATTGGTGATCAGCGGATGGGATTGGACTTGTATTTGTACTTGACATACAGTAATTAAGTGTACACTACTGTTTTGAGCTCAGACCACTACGTGACCACATACTACTTGTCTTGTGATTCTGCTTTTTGTTCTTTGATGTCCTCCTGGATATATTGTTGATATCTTGGGACTCTGGTTTTTGGTTGTGAAGCCTTTGCAGAATGTAAGTCAACTTCTGGCACCTATTTATCTATAAAAAGTGGCAGCTTAAATTATTCTGCATGGAAAGGGGACTGGTTGTTAATAAGAAACCCAGAAGGGAGGATCTTGAGTCAGCCCTGTTTCAGTATGAGATGAAACGTCAGGCAACACCACCAGATGAGTCTGAGGAGGAGGACTACTCTGAGGAGGAGGAGACAGAAAGAGATGAATGGCTCCTAGCTCGAATCTGGAGTCTGGAAGAGCTAGATGCAGAGCTTGAGAGGGCTGAGTAGAAGAGAGCCTTAGCCCTGGAAAAAGAAAGGCTGGCAGCTCAAGAGTTGAGCTGTGAAGAGCTGAAGCTGGAAGGCATGAGGGCTGAGAACAGTTCAGATGGTGGCAGCACAAATCTTGTATCCAGTACTGCTGAAGAAGTGCACAGGCCCAGAGATGTGGTGCCCTACTTGAAGGAGGGATTTAACACACACCAGGAGGCTCAGGGATATGAGGTAGCTCCAGTAATGCACAGGGTCCCTGAGGTGGATTGGGGAACTGGCATAGGGAGTCATATTCCTAATGATGGGAGGGACACTCTACTGTCTCTAGTTGAGAGTGAAAGGGAGAGGGGTTCCCCCCAGGTAGACGTCCTGGTTATGGAGTGTGAAGACATCCCAGAAGAGTGTGGGTTGAGTGTCAGGGACAGTCAGGTAGTGTCTCACCAGTCTCAGGAGGGTGATGTGGGGTGCTTTTTCAAGGCTGAGTCACTGGGTGGTTGGTGAAGGGTGATTTGGTTAATTCATGTGAGGGGCTGTGTGATGTAATTGCTGGAGAGCATATGTCTAGTCCTTATTTTCCAGAGCTACGCCAACACCAGGTGGAGTGTGAGGTCTCTGACCCCAGGAAACTTACACTGGAGGCAGACCTCTGGGTGAGTACCAGAAAGTCTGAAGAGCCATTTGGGGGTGCTCCTGAGGGGAGTGGTCTATGTATTTCCGAACCAGGTAAGGTAGGGAAGGATTGCAATGTCCCAGGTAGGTCCCAGCGTAGTGGGATGGGTGAGGGACCCCATGTCCAGTCTCAGAGGAGAGGGGATGGGGATGGGCTGAGGCCCAATGTGCCCAAGATCCGGTCCAAGGTCCTGGAGGGTTCCATAAGAGAACACCAGGAGGGGAGCCTAGCCTGTACCGTAGGGCCATCTGTTGAGGGAGACCCCACAGTGTCAGGAGAACTTGGGGGGAGCGGCTGTAGCCAGCTTCCCACCAGTTCTGGTGTCTGGCAGTACCACTCCTGGTGAGGGGATGCAGAAGTCCAGACAGAGGGTTGAGAGTGGGTTGCCGACCCCAGTGGAGAACATGGAGGGTCATGGGCCAGCTCTGAGAGCAGAGTCCCCCAGAAATGACCTTGGTGAGACCATTTCTGGGTTGGGGGAATCCAGACTCTGTCAGATGGGCAGAGGTCAAGAGACCTGTGCCAGCCAGATTCTTGTGTGGCCCTTGGGGACGGTGTGTCCCTTGAGAGGGGTAAGTGTGCCCCCCTGGAAACCCTGGTGTGCCAGGCAATGGTTCAACCGCAGGGTGGTGACTCAGGGTTGAATGATCAGGTTCAGGGGTAAACTCTGACCTGATGGGGGGTAGGGATGTTCCCAAGGAAGTCCTGGTGCGCCTGGCAGTGATTCAACTGCAGGGTGGTGACTCTGGGTTGGATGACCAGGTTCAGAGGGTTAACCCTGACCTGGTGGGGGGTAGGTATGCCCCCGCAAAAAGTCCTGGGTTGCCAGGCGGTGGTCCAGTCTGTGGGTACAGACCCTGGACTGGAAGATCAGGTGCAGGGGGTAAACCCTGACCTGAAAGGGGGGCGGTTTGCCCAATCACCCCCCCCCCCCGGTGTGATTTCAAGCGGTACTCTCCCTGAGGGGAGGGGTGCAGAACCCTGAGAGTAGGGGCAGGGGAGAGAGAGAGACTCACCCCTGACCCCAGTGCAATCTAAGGGTACAGACCCCGGATTGGAAGGCCAGGTTCAGGGTGTTCCCCCTGACCTGGAGGAAGGGGCTACTGCTAACAGTGCCCCTCCCATGTTGTCTTCTGGGGGGGGGAGCACTCCTAGTCGTGGGATACAGGACCCCAGAAGGGAGGGCAGGGGGAGGGAAGCCTCACCCCTGGCCCTAGTCCAACCTGAAGGTACAGACCCCAGGTTGGAGGACCAGTTGCAGGGTAACATTCCTGCACTGGTGGTAGAATTGTACAGGACTGCTTCTACAAACACCCTGACAATTTTGACTCTGGGGGTGCCCCTCCTGGAGGGAGGGTACAGAGCCCTAGAGGGGAGGACCAGTTGCAGGTTAACATCCCTGCACTGGTAGAAGAATTGTACAGGACTGCTTCTACAAGCACCCTGACAATTTTTGACTCTGGGGGTGCCGCTCCTGGAGGGAGAGTACAGATCCCCAGAGGGGAGGACCAGGGTCAGGTTGTCATCCCTGACCTGGTGGAAGAGAGAGTGGTCAAAGGGTGCCAGGCACCTGGGGCTACCGCACCCCACTCTGTACAGTCACAGTGTTTGGAGAGGCCTGAGGTCGGGCTCTCATCCCTGACAGTTGTCAGGGGTCACTGTGGCGTGCTGTCCTGGTGGACAGAGTTGCCCCTTGGGGGAGTACGAGAGTCACACCCCTGGGGTGGAGTGGGCAACACCACTGTGTTGGCCCTGGTGGTACTATCTGCCCATTGGGATACATCTGTGAGTAAAGTAAAGTTAGGTGCTGCACAGATGGTATCTGCAGATGTGGAGAAGGGTTCCCCATGGTGGGCCCTGAGAGTATGGACAGAGGGATCCAACTGGAGTCAGGAAGGCGTAGAACTGGAACATGCCCCTGCTGTTGTTGGCCTGGGTCCCTGTTCTATCGTCCCAATCAGGGAAGTACATCAAGGTATTTATTGTTCTCCCCTGGATTTAGGCTGGTAGGGGGTCGTGTTGGACTTTTTTGCTTATGCAGGGTCAACCCCAATCTTTTTGCCTCCTGCCTCCTATTTTTTCTGACCTGTTGCTGTTGGCTTTTGAACTCTGAGCACTTTACCACTGCTAACCAGTGCTAAAGTGCATATGCTCTCTGTGTAAATTGTATGTAATTGGTTTATCCATGATTGGCATATTTGATGTACTAGTAAGTCCCTAGTAAAGTGCACTAGAGGTGCCAGGGCCTGTAAATCAAATGCTACTTGTGGGCCTGCCTGCAGCACTGCTTGTACCACCCACATAAGTAGCTCTGTAATCATGCCTCAGACCTGCCACTGCAGTGTCTGTGTGTGCAGTTTTAACTGTAAATTCGACTTCGCAAGTGTACCCACTTGCCAGGCCTAAACCTTCCCTTTTCTTACATGTCAGACACCCCTAAGGTAGGCCCTAGGTAGCCCCAAGGAGAAACAACGCAAGGTTCCGCTCGTGAGTGGAAGCTACACATCGCAAGCCCTTTTTGATGCACACTCACCCGTGAGGGGTTATTTTTGACGCACCCAAGGTACATTTTCACGCTAACACTGTTACTGTGTGTTTAAAACTACTTTAAGACTCTTTTTACATTTTTATTGATAACTTGACTTGTGTATTGTGGATTTTTGTCATTTTGGTCTTGTTTTTTTAGATAAATATTCCCTATCTTTCTGAACCTGTATTGTGTCATTTTGTAGTGATTTCATTAAGTTACTGTGTTTGTTGGTACAAATACTTTACACCTAGCACTCTGAAGTTAAGCCTACTGCTCTGCCAAGCTTCCAAATCGGTAAGCAGGGGTTAGCTGAGGGTGATTCTCTTTTACCCTGACTAGAGTGAGGGTCCTTGCTTGATCAAGGGGTAACCTGACTGTCAACCAAAGACCCAATTTCTAACTCTATAAAATAAACGGCTTTTCTTAATTTCTTTTGAATGTGTACACCAAAATTAATAACAATTCAAATGGATCATGACAATCGTTAATATGTCACAGCCCAGACCATTTTATCTGAAAGGGGAGATCCTATGTTGCCAAGGAGACAATGGAAAAAAGATTTGATTCATACTATATAGTAACTGTGGTGGAAATATTTTCTTCTGCGAGGAAACAGGGCAACCTTCTACATAATTCAAGTGTGGAAGGTAGAAACATTTATAATTGTTTAGATGAAATTCTGGTAGGCAATGCGGAAGGAGAACCATATGATGTATTTGAAATGTAAGTCATGATGTTGTAAAACCACTTTGGTACCATTATATACATTGTTTTGCAACACCACACCTTTTTTGCCACATGTCATGGGAAAAAAGGTAAAGCAGGAAATTATATCATATGTTTGAAAACATTCGCTATAACGGGTGTTTTTGAGGATTTCACTGATTCATTGGTGAGAGATCAATTTGTACAATGTACCAACAGTAACAGGGTACAAGAGTAACTTTTGGCAAAAACAACTCTCCATTAACTAGATTGCAATTGAAGAAGGTTTTGGAAATGTGTCCACTTTAATTATGGAAATGCAAGACAAACATGGTGATGAAGTGCATGTGGTAGCAGAGGTGGAGAAAGCATTGCATGATGATGGTATTGCACAGAAAGTTGGATTAAAGTCTAAATGCTCTACTATTGTCAACCATTCCAGGGACTAACGCAGTAAATGTGGTAATTATGGACATTTCTCTAACAGTCCTGGATGTTTTGGTAGGAGGGTGGTGTGCAAGAACTGTGGAAAGATAGGTCATTATGAAAATGTGTGCAAAGGCGATAGAGTTCAACTTTTAGAGAGTGTAAATACATGGATAAAAAATGGTCCTCAGTTTTAGGAAAGGAGGTGGTGTAGGTCCGAATGCTCTGACCATGCTGGTATTTGAAATAATGTTGGATGGTAAGAAGGCGGCTGTAGTGGCTGATTCTGAATCACCATGTACAAAGTTGGGAAACAAAAACTGGGAAAAACAATTTTGACAATACAATATTGAGCTTATTCTATCAGACAACAATGCTGTAAGTTATGGTAGAACTCAAATTGATGTGCTGGGATATACTATAATGAAATTCTATTTTGTGATAGAGAAACAGTGACTAACGTCCACGTAGCTAAAACAAGCAACAACCTGTTAAGTTGGCATCACAAAGGTGACATGGGAATTACTTTGAATGCCGGTTCTTTGCAAAAGGTTTTAATTAGTAACAAGCTGGGTGATGGTCTGGATATGTGTGAATAGCTCCCTAAGATTTTTAATAACAAGTTAGGATTGTTGAACATTTTTAAACATGTAATTATACTCAAACACAATGCCAAGCCATCAGTATCAAAGGTTAGGAGAGTGCTTGGTCTATTGGAGCAGAAACTTTATAGGTAACCTGGACTGGGAGTAATTCAGCAAAGTGAGTCTTCAAAATGATTAGCATAAGTTGTTTTGGTACCCTAGGAAGGGAACAAAAGTATGAGGGTGTGCTTTGACCTTAGAGACCTAAATAGACACATCTGTGTGGATTGTTAACCTAGTTCTAATATTTTAGAGAGCTTGGCTATTTTAGGTGGAACAAAGTTGTTTAGTTTTATGGATTTGTCATCTGCATGCCACCAATTTATGTTACATCAAGACTCACTGGGGCATATTTATACTCTGTCTGCGCCGATTGTGCGTCAAAAAGTTTGGTGCACAATCAGCGCAAACGTTGCCCCGTATTTAAACTTTGACGCCCGCTGACGACAAAATTCCGCTGTGTGCGTAATTTTTGGGATGCGGTAACCCGCCTTGCATTAATTATATGCAAGGTAGGCGTTCCCGTCCCAAAAATGGCTTAAACGGCCGTGCGTCGTATTTATGCTTTCGGGCAAAAATGACGCACGGCCGGGAGGTGGAGCCAGAAAATGACGCACAGCCCGATTTGCGTCAAAAGTTAACACCTGTGTCAGGGCAGGCGTTAAAATGGGGCAAACACACCTGCATTTAATCGGAACACACAGAACAAACAGCAGAGCAGCCGAGCAGCAACAGGGAGCCATGGAGGTGATTCTAATCCAGCGTGCACACAGACGCAGAGCCCAGCAGCAACAACAGCAGCTACAACAACACCAGCAGGGACCCCAAAGGCAGCGCAGAATGCAGGAGAGGATATTCCGCCCCAGAACCACCCATCAGGGCATCAGTGAACACAACATCATCCAGAGGTACCAGTTGAACTGGCAGGCCATTCAGCAGCTGCTGGGCAACATTGAACCGCAGTTGGCCCCCACTTTGGTGACACCCCGCACCATCCCAACAGAAACCAAGCTGCTTGCCGTACTTCATATGCTGGCAAGTGGCTCTTTCCAAAGAACTGTGCCCTGGTTGGCGGAATATCACAACCATCATTCTCCGCCTTTTTGCCCAAAGTACTGGATGCCATCATTGGACTGACACCCCGCCACATCTGCTTCCCTAACACACTGCAGAAGCAGCAGGAAACAAAACAGGCGTTCTACCTCATCAGTGGCTTCCCACACGTCCTTGGTGCAATCGACTGCACACATGTACGCCTTGTGCCACCTGCTGCAACTGAACACCTCTACCGCAACAGGAAGCACGCACATTCCATCAACGTGCAGGCCATAGTCGATCACCAGGGATTGATCACCAGCATCGTGGCTAAATATTCTGGGAGTGTCCATGACTCATTCATCTTCCGTCACTGCACCATCAATGATCACTTCCAGGATGGACGGTATGGCAATGGACTACTTGTTGGTAAGTACAAAAACCTACTTATATACACACTGCACAGCAACCCTCTAGGACACACAACACATACACCACAACAGCAACATGTGAACAGGAACATACTGAGGTCGTGACATCGCTAGCCATGTTTCTTAGGTCACCATTGAACCTGTCACACATCGGAAATTACTGTAGAGCCTAATGTTAAGACGTCAAAGATCACAACGTGTGGAGTGGGTTGCCCAAATGTCATCTTGCAAAATGTAAGTGTCCCAATGACCTTTACATTAATCCATTGCCTAAGTCTAAAGGTATGGGATGTCCAGGGTACATTGATATGAAAGTGTTAACAACACTGTCAATTTTAACTGTGTATGGAACTATCATCTCACCCCCAGTAAAGACACACGGCCACCTGTATCACAAGTCACAATGCTAGGGAGGGCACACTGTACTGCAAATCCCAAAACATACTGCTGACAAATGGTTAGCAGACAAACACTTGTTCAGCCAAGGAAACAACACAATGCAGATGGTACATCCTACAAGCATAGGATGCTACATTATTACACAAAAGAGTCGCAGACAACACAAGACAACTACTGTCATGAAAGATCATTTCAATAGTGCCAGCTACATCAACATGATCCCAATCATTTTCTCTTGCAGCTGATCAGGGGTATGGCATCCAGCCATGGATTATGACACCATTTGGCAACCCAGTACTGCTGCAGAGCGTGCCTACAACGACGCACATAGGAGGACACGCAGCATTGTCGAGAGGACCTTTGGCATACTCAAGTAAAGGTTCTGGTGCCTCGACATCACTGGTGGTAGCCTCCTATATTCCCCAGAGATGGTCTGTAGGATCATCCTAACATGTGCAATATTGCACAACATTTGCATCAAAAGGAACATTCCCCTCCTGGAACCAGAGCCACACATGCCTGAAGAGGAGGAAGAGGAGGATGCTGGCCTGCAACATGAGGGGGAACTACAGAACACGGCCGCTGGTATACGCAGGCGGCAACAGATCGTCAACAATTTCTTTTGAATATGATCACCTTCACCACTTTAGTTAACGAATTTAAATAAACACCTATTCTAATCACCATATAATGGTCTGGCTATTCCTTTTTGCACACTTTCATCTCTACTTATCAGAATAAGAGTGTTGCCTCATGGAGCATTGCTGATATACTGAGTAGGACACAGAACATCCCAGAGCTAATGTGATGCCTAACATACAATGGTCACATACATACACACTCTTAATGACATATATCATGTACATTTCTCCTTTGAAGGCCAGTAGCAGAGGACCACAACTATTTCACACATACATGTTGAAATCAAGGTCCAACGCAGCATATGGCACACAACTAAGACACCATCACTCAATAAGGGGAAAACAAGCCTCATGCATGAGGCAGTCAATGTGCTTTGGCATCAGGAACAGGAATGCCTGAACAGACCCTTGACAGCAGTAAGTCCAACTGCATCCAATATTTGCAAGGACTACCTGTGACCAGAGTCCCATAGAAGCAGAACATAAACAGCACAAGTGCCACACATATGAGCAGCATTGCACACATGACATTCCATGTACATGTCAGCCCATTTCCTAACTCCTGACACACCCATGCACCTGGTCACAACCTACCTGTCGGAAGAGGTCCCTGGAATACTAAGATGTGTACCCTGATATTCCCTCCTCTACACACACAGACCAACATTAGCAAACCAGTGTGCTACACCCTTTCCTATGGTATGCCATTGTCATAGAACATCTGACTGCATGGACGTCAGGTTAATTTATACACTGTCTTCTAGTTTCAAAGCCCTGTTAGCACATGTAGATTGGTTCCCATGTGAAAATGTCTGTTGGCCCTTAGAATGCAAGTTTCACCTACAGGACTGGTGAGAAACAGATGCAGCCCACACCTGTGATCACCTCCATGCACACCACCCATTTCAAAAAGCACTGCCCCTGCTGATGCCTGGAAAAGCATAGGAGTTGCCATTATGTCAAATACACCGTTAAGCATTGATACTAATTAAGCCGTGTAACACAACCACTGGGTTCATTTGTCACCTTCAAAAACACAGGACATACACAGTTTGACATGTCAGCTCTCTAGTTTGTCCTCCAAACAGTCTTAGTCAGACCACTGATTATGTAACTTGTCAAGTAGCTGGATCCTGAATCACCTTGCATTCTGTCAACCTGACTGGCAACTGTCTGTGCGTCACACTAAAGTATCCCTGTGTCTACATATGTACCACACTTGCGTTAGCAAACCTCTCATTCATTAGGGAGTATTGGGCATGGGCTTCTTCAATGCATACACAAATACATTGTATAGCATCATCTGCCTTTTAACTGTACCATTTGAGTTACATCCTCTTGGAAAAGCAAAATTCATGGCCCATCCCTTGTCTGGGTTGCATTTATGCATGAATGACAAAGTGTGACAGTGTCCCAGGGCCGTAGGCAGGGATTAGGTACAGGGCTTTCAGCACAACCAGCAACCTCTGATAATGTCCATGAAAAATACACAAATGTCAGGACCATGACAGTTCACACACAGAATCACAGTGCTCTCAACATAGTGATGGGCCGTGTGTGGTGAATAGCTGCGAGAATAATCAGCACAGAGGCTATGATGTTCCCAGATGCAGTGGGAAGTGCAGAGGCCAACCTGTGTACAAATGTTGTAATGGCACCTGCCGGAACATGACACCTGAGACATTATCTCACTCAGCACACCAGGGTTGCCCTGTTGACTGTCTCATTACACGTCTTTAGTGACAGGGTGGGACCATCCAAATGTTGGTTCACATGTCCACATCCACTTTACTCACATTGATCAACCAAGGATACTCAGTAGATAAAGGAATAGCTGCCACTGACTCATTGAGTCCTAGACCGAACTGTGACAAATTACACCCCAAACAATCTACAGGATCATCATTGGACCACACACATGAACAAGACACCTATGTGCAATTGATCACTGGAAATATGTGGACACGTGCTGTCTTGTATGCTGGTCCACCACAGCCACTTGATAGTTGGGGCTCACTTCTATGGCCTCAACTGTGGTGTCATCATACATTTGAGATTCACCCTTGTCTGTCTGTGCATAGGATGTAGAAAATGTGGACCATTAACATGAACAAGCGTCTGCCATCCATCTGGTGCATGCTATGTCACATGTGGTGTCTACGTGACCCTAAATCTTGGAAGTCCACTTTACGGGTGTTGTTACATGTATGACTAACACATGCCCTCTCTCATTTCCACAATGACTTGCATCTAAGGATTGGACACATGGACGTCACAATCATACAAGCATATGTACAAATATGCTTCATGTGATACACACACACTTGATCAACAAATACATTAGTTGCCAAAGCACACACTTTGAGCCAAAGGCATTTAGGTATTGTACATATGTGTGTCACATTGCTATCCTCTCCTTATGCCAAACATGCACAATTTCTGTAACACATATATGTAGGCCACACTTATGACCAACTATTGCGTCAGCTAACTGTAAAAATACTGTGAAGGGAGTAGCGGATCATGGTCCGCTGCAGTATGATGTCACACATGTGAACATACACCATCAACACCATACTATCTTCAATCAGCCTATCTCTGATGTGTCCCAAATGTAACATAACCAAAAAAACAAGAAAATTGCCCAAAACCAGTTAATGCACTGTAATTTTGACGTTCCTAGCGTTATGCGTAATTTTTTTGTCTACCAAAACTGTATTTGCGAGAAAAAAAATTGACGCACAGGAGTGAAATTTAGCCCGCATCCAGATATTTGTACAGGCCATGTACTATTATGTGGATGCGGGCTAATTTTCACTTCTGTGCTTAAAAAAAAATGATGCAAATACAGTTTTGGTAAACAAAAAATGACACATAACGCGAAAAAGGCAGGACTTTTCATACAGGAAGTGATGTAATAGGATATCCTGTTTACAGATCATGAACAGTTGGTGTACTTTCACTTTCACTTTGCAGTCTATGATCCTTCTAGACTGTGTGGCTGTGTAGAGAGTGTTATCCTGAAATTTTGTGCTTTTTTGTCCTGTGTGCTATCTGTATTGTCAATTTGTGAAATAACTATTGTTGCTGTATACTGTACTACTGTGTTTTGTCTACATTTGTCCATTTATCTTGTGTTTGTGTTGTTTGTGGGAGTCTGTTGTGGGTAGTGTTAGTTTGGGGATAGTTGGGCTCTTCTAGTGGTTAAGTTTACTTTTCATCTGTCTTTGTACCCCTACTTTCCCCCTTTTCCCCTTTGTATTTCTTTTACCCCTATTCCCTTTCACTTCTCAAGTATGTCTGGTAGGCCACGTATTGGCAGGATGGGGGAAGAGGAGTTGGGGGGTTCATCTGGCTTGTGTGCCATTTCTTGCCACTCATGATCCAGGCAGGGGGCAGGGTGATACATGGGTATCCAACAGAGGCACGCAGAATCCGGTGGGGAAAGGTGCTGCATCACCTGCAGTGTGTGTATGCCAGCTAGAGGAGTGACCACCAGCTGAAGCACCGGTGGGCTGACCTCATCACCAGGGAGCAGGATCTCTTGGACCACCTGGGAATCATGATTGGTGGCACTGTTGGTGAGTACGAATCATGTTAATGTGCACGATTAAATGCTCTGTAGTGACATAAGGGGATTAGTACAATGTCTGCCAGCTAACTTGCTGACTGTGTGTAATGCTGGGGAAATATAAAGGGAAAATTGATGCACTATGCAAGGATCACAATTGCTAGCTGTCAGGTAGCACGTGCTCAGCAAACCTACAGGTTACTTTTCCATGAAGGAAATTGGTGTGGCCTTTTTGTCAGAAAAGCAAACAAAATAGGAGCCAATCATGTCTGTATAGGGTACTATTGACAGAGAAGTACAGATGTACCAACATTTAGGCCAACTTTGTTGACGCAATTGCTACACTGACTTTAGAATCACTACATGATGCAGAAAATGAGTGCTGCCTTCGCGTCAATTGATAATAGCAAAGTGGCCCAGACATATGTCTAATGTGAGTCTGGTGAGTGTGGAAGGAAAGCGTTCACGGAAGTACTATGAATGCGTGGGATTATTGTGTTCCTTGATCTTTTTGAATACATGTCAGATCTGGATTTGAAAACATTGTGAAAAGGTGTAAGGTTCCCTCAGCTAACATCTTTGAATGTTTGTTGGAGTTAGTTGTGCCACATCCCAAATATGGATGGCAGTCCAAGTGTATGCACATGGCTTCACATCTCCATGGTTGGTGCAAATCACCATAACTGGGCCACATCAATTGAATAAACTGTATCAACAGGATGGCTTGCAAAAGTCCCTGCCCCTCCCTCTGTACATTGGACCTATGTGTCATTAATGTGTCATGGCCACAAGGCATGTTTGACTGGTAATGCAGTCCTCAAGTAACCAGGCTTTGGATGTCTCTCTTGGATGCACATGATGAGACGATTACACTCCATATTTTTTTCTGCTCACCAATTACGAGGCATGTTTGCAACCACATGATAGTTAGGGCCAATATATGTGTGCAGATATGTGTGTAACTGTCACAGGAGACCCATGCTATGTACAAGTTGACCGTGATATATCAGATGCAGTACCATCATGTCTGAATGGCTGCCAGTTCCTTATTCAGCCTACACATTGTATATGTTTATGAAATTGTTGCGCTGTGCACAGATTTTGAGCACATTTCTTCCTTCCATACCTTACAGGTGGACCGGCACCCTACACTGTGGGAGAGGTGGCGACATTTGAGGACCCCGACCACTCCAGTAAGTGTTGATATGTCTGTTATGTGTTGTGTTTGCTGGTTATGGACTCGTGTGAGTTGGACGCATAGCAAGGTGTGATGCGTTGGGCAAGATTTTCTCTTGTTCCATGAGTGGGAATTCAGTTTCTCACATATTTTTAGTTGGTCAATGCGTATCCAATGGTATCATGTAGGGATTGTAGGCCATTCCTGTAGGCCTCACTGTGAGTACAGGGGTTAGTCATGTGGATGACACTTGTATCACCAAGAGTCGCACTGGAAGTCAGCTCCGATTTAGTCAGCCTGTCAGACCCACATTCTCTAAGATTGGTACAGCAAATTGCTTTCCAATAGACATCTGCTTCCCTATTTACCTACGTAATTATGAAACAGTAGGTAGAACCTCCTAGCAGCATGTACTTCCATATGTAGTGCTACAAGTATGTGGAACTTGAGTGCAATGGCCTAGGTGTGCATGCAATTCATGATCATGGGTGTTCTAGCAACTCTGTGTCTGATGTAAGTCAGGCCTCACTGGAAGTAGATGTTGTGTACCAAGTTCTGCACTTCCTGGCATGTGTGGCCCTATGAGTGCTCTAGGGTTTGCTGACTCCTAATTGTTGAAAGACCTTACCTGTGGTGTGTCTGTAGAGACAAACATGTGTGGAGTTTTCTATACACTCCTCGGTGTACATGTTGTTGGCAAATTATAGTTGTTTATCCACCCCCCCCCCTCAAACACGGGCATGGGTTTGTGAATGGGGTACCTAGTACTGATGCTACCAGTATGTTACACATACATGTGAATAAGTGACGGTTTGGTTGCAAACTAGTATACACACTCAGGTTTGGCACTTGGTGCTATACTGGCAAGTCCAGTTACAACTTGCAGACCATGTGGCTTTAGTTTTGCTTTCCGTACACTGACATTTGTAGCCCAACTCTTGGCGGAGGATATGCAGCATGATTCTTAGCTGATAACTGCCAGAACTCAGATTGCAAGTCAAAGCCAGTTGTTACCCATCTTGTAGGTTATGGATGTGCTATGTGTGATGTGACCTTTGTAGTCTGGCCTACAATGTACTTCCTCAGGGACATTCAATGATCTGTATTGTGATATGAGCTGTTACAAGTACAGTAGATGTATTGTCTGATTAACTTCCTGTGCCATTTCACACAATGCAGTTACTAATGTAGAATATCTGCATTTGTCTTCACAGCTGCTAACATGACTCCAGACCAGGTCCATGAATTTCAGTGCCGGGCCATGCAATACCAGCACATCCTGCTGGTGGAGTCGGGGTTCCGGAGGATGGCCCGGCGATATCGCCATGAACGGGCCTCCGGGCATGGAGAGCCTTCCCACAGGGTGGGCCTACTTTGCCCACCACAGCCACCACCAGCACAACCACCAATCCGAGCCAGGTGGCCCCACCCACAGCTGCCACTGTTGGTCCGACATCTGCTGGACTTCCAGGCCCCAGCATTGCCACTGGTACGAGACAGCCCACTAGGCCTGGCACCACACCCACACAGACCTCCTCCACCGGTACCCAGACTGCCACAGCTCCATCTGTTGACCCTGCAGCTTTCAACCAAATGGACCGTAAGATGGACAAAGTGCTGCGCAATTTGAGCCACCTGAGCCGGGATGTGCACCACATTAACCGGCGTGTTAAGTCCATTAGGAGGACCCTCCGGAGGGCCAACCTCTAGACTTTTTGATATGGACATGATTCCCTCCCCTCCCTCCTCTTTCCTTGTTCTTATAGTTAGTGGGCTTAGGGGGCTTAGTGTTAGGTTAGTATAGGCTGTTAGTTTAGTTAGTGTTAGTTGGTGGGGGGGTCCTGATTGTTTCTATTTTTACTTATTACATGTGTGAGTGGGGGGCTATGTTGGGGTTCTTGTGTATTTAAAAGAAAAAGAAAATCCAAAAAAACTAAAAAAATTACAAAAAATATATCTATATATATTTGTATAGGATAGTATAGTTTAGGTTAGTATGTGTTGTCCTTTATGTGTCCCGTCTCATAAGGGGGGTGGGGAGTAGATGTTTAGAACATTTTGTTACATGTGATAAGTAAGTGTAGCTTATTAGTTAGGGACAGTTGTGGGTAATGAGTTGTCAGGGTAGATTAGGGTAGGTAAGAATTTTCCCTCAGTTTCCTCATCTGTGATTAGCATTTAATATATATTTGGTTAACCCTTAATAGTATGTGTTGAAAGGTACTTGATCGTGGGTTTGGATTCAGTGTACATCAATTTTGTACTATAACATCTGTGTCCTATGCTACAAACAAATCCCAACTGAGCTGTACGATTGGCAGCTAGCCAAGAGCTACCTTGCAAAGTGTCAACCCTTCGTTGCAACCACCAATCACAGTTAATATGGATGACAATGTGTTTCTCTTGATAAGTGTGTTTTCAAAGTCACAAACAGTGCTTCCAGACTTGGTATTGGGGAAACAGTTTTAGGTCTGACTACAGTGTGATGATCATGCACACCCTTATAAGATGAGTTCTCATTGGCAATCTTGTATTCTTGTCTTCGTGACCCTCATACATCATTTGTGACACAGTTCGGCATGATTACCTATTTGTATGTTAACTCAGACACCTTCATTTATGCAGTTTTTGTAGTGTTTACTTAGATTAGTGTGGCATGTTATTTGTGTTATTTTTGCATGTTGACAACATTTTCCGGCCACTATTTGATGACTTAGTTATTCCCTGAGGAAGCATTCTTCTGTCCAACACAGCATGATGGTGTATGGTTTCTCACTTCATCAGATTTGTCCCTCAGGATGGGCAGAGTATGATGCAATCATGGGCGCTGTGCAGAATTCTCTGACTACATATTATCAGGACGGTTGTATTGACAAGCTACGTAATTTGACAGTAGGCACATTTCAGTTATCTACTGCACAGTTGATATGTCACATTACCCAGAGACAGATTTGTTGTGTAAGTGCTATTTATTGAAAAGTGCTGTAGTGCTATCTCTACATTGTCCATGATTGTGAGTCCATTATAGTGACATCTTACATTGTGATCCTACACAAGGGGTTACGGAAATGCTTTTGACATGCTGGGGTTGATGTTTCAGACAGTGCAGAGGGACAGGATTTGCCAATGAGTAGGCGAGAGACAACCATTGGGCTGGGTGACAAGATATACAGTGGTTTGCAGAACAGTGCTTGAGTAAAGTTGTTGCAAGACTGGCAAGTTACAAAGCGCCAGACCTTGGTAAATGTGGGCCATGTGGCAGGGACTAGTGCTTCCAGGTCATTTTCCTTTTGAATGTGATCTGTTCCATGTCTTCTTCTTCTGATGTGTGTGTTGCCTCCTCTGTCCTTGTTGTTGTTGGTTGTGAAGGGGCAACACACACCTCAGTGTTAGAAGACGTGGAGTCAGACATCCCGGTCGCTGCTCCCTGTGAAGGTGTTAAGGGCAGTACTGCAGCAAGGAGGGTCTGCTGGTTCTTGAGAATAGCAGCCACATCACGATGGTAGGCAGCCAGGTCGGCCCTGAGGGGGTCATGATTGCATTTGTGCATGCAGTGGAAGGTTTGGGGTGCGAGGTGTTGTGGCAACTCCCTTACTGCAGAGATGAATTCCTTGACAGTTTCTTGTAGTTCTTGCAGTATGGATGTTAGGGCTTGCATAGCTGCTGCCTGATCTGCAAATGACATCATACACGAACGCATCCCCTCAAGGCTGGCTGCCATATTTTGCATCCCCACCAGCACCTCCTTGGCCAGCTCCCACTGTACTCCAACTACAGTTCTCCCAAAGCTGGTGCCAGTGTTGTCTGAGTCCTCAGCTGTATTGGAGCTGGCAGGCCTTACAATTGGGGTGGTGGGTGGATCCTCTTCGATGGCTGCTTGTTCTGTGCTCCTCCTTGTGACTGAAGGTGGGGTCTGGAGGGTGTCAAGGACCTTTTGGATAGTCTCCTGGGGAATGTTTATCGGCTCGTCATACATGTCATCAGGGAAATCTGGGACAGGCATATCCACAGGAGATCCATCTTCCTCTGCAATTAAACAGGGTACAATTATTGTGTGTCTGTGTTGTGGCAACTTTGATGTGACGTGCCTGCCTTTTGATGAATTCACTTTGTGATCTTGTTTTGTGTTAATTTCTCCAGTCCTTCAGATGGGCATTCTTCCAGGCCTATGGCCCACCTGTATGTCACATGTATGTTATTGAGTTATCAGACTTGTCAGCCTCATCGCCTCTAGGTGTTGGTTTATGCAAAATAGAGATTTGCCAACTTCTTTTCCTACTCAAGCCTCCGTCTACATCCATTCTCATGGTGAGACCTTTCACTGGCTGTGGGTGTACTGATGGCCCTGGCAACACACTTAACAATCTGGACCTGCCCCAATCTCTGATCTTTCACATCCACTTAAATGTAATTGACATGTGGCATATCCTATGCATGGCAATGTTATGATCTGATATGGATGTTGACATTGGTAATGTGTCCTGCTGATGTTGGGGAATGTGTGTTACATTGGATTGCCCTGATAATCGTATCAGTGTCCTATTTCCTCCTCTGACTGTGCAGGTGTATTTCAGTGACCAGTTACATGTGTGCCCCCCTCAATGCTGTTATCTGAGCAGTATGACATTTGGGATGTTGCATTGTTACCCAGGCACAGGATGGACCCAGACATATGCAGCATGGGTGTGTCCTTAGTGCTGTGTAGCTCCTATTGTTGTTTACATTGGCTGATGTTTGCGACAACTATGGGCATTGACATTTGAGAGTACTGGGGCCTTTGTCTTGTTTCTGGGGATTGTTGAAGTTGTCATCCTCACCCCCTAATTTAGGTGTGTATGATCCATGGGGAGGTTACTGCCATTGGCTACTTGAGCTGCACACAGAGCAGAGGTGGTAGTGGTAACTGTTGTCACAGTTACATTCCAGCTGTCGGTATGGCTAGAGGTTGTTAAGAGGGCCCTAGTTAATATAGGGGGTATGGTGGCTGACGTGTGCCGGGATGTCAGTTTGACGTTGTGGCCTTCCCTCCTGGTGTGGCTTTCTCTTTGCTCCATTGTTGGCATGAGAGCATGCCCCCATGGGACTGTTGTTGGTGTTGTGTAATGGTGTGCCCCAGGTCTTCTCAGAACGGGCCATGCCCCCATGCGTGCCCCTTTACCCATGCCATTCCATGTATTAGATGACTTCCATGCATTTAGTGGTCGGTATCCCCCCGCTCACAGTTAACATTATTGCATTACAATTCCCCATGCGATTTACCCTGCATGTGCGTTGTCTCCAGGTAGTCTGCGCTGTCCTGTCCTTGAATCCCTGTGATGATCTCCTCAGGGATGACGGCTGCGACCATCTCCTCCATGTGGTCCAGGGCCTCCTGGTGTGCTGGACTCCCCCCTCCAGTCTGCAGTGCTGCCTTCCTGTTCCTGGCCATCTTTTCCTTGGTCCTGCGCTTGCAGTCATGCCAGCGTTTCATGCACTCGATGACAGTTCTGCATACTTCAGCCACACTGTTAATCTTGTCGACAATTTGTTGCCATATTGCCTCTCTCCTACTGATTGGCAACTTTGATGTGACAAACAGTTGGTGCTGGTGTTCCGTCACCTCTTTAACCAGAATGTCCTGCTCCTCTGCACTAAAGCAACACTTTCTTTTCTTCTTAAAAGTGTCCTGGTTCTTGTGTGGGTCCTCCTGGCTGGTTCCTGGTCTGCTGTCATCTTCCTGGGGTCTGTAGTGGCATCTGGGATCCATTTTGGCTCTCCTCTGGTGTAATGGCGGTGTTCGCGTTTTTTTTTGCCGCTATTGCGTCAAAAAAGGCGCATAACCAGTTTGCGGGGTCGTAAATCGACCCACAGTCATTTCCGCCGAGTTAACGTTGTTTTACTTTACGACTTGACGCTGCGGTGTGCATCAAAAATAATGACTCCCACCAAAATGGCGTTAGCCGGCGGTAAAATATTTGACGCAAAACTGCGCCGGCGCAGTTTTGCGTCAAAAAGTATAAATATGGGTCACTGTATCTTACATTATTGGCCTCCCTCCCCGTTGTGGTCTTTGATGGCTTTTGGACTGCCTTCAGCAGCTGTATGATTCCAATGACTGATGATTACTGTTGGAGGTATTGTTTTTCTAGGATGATTGTGTTAGTGCATCTGTCCTTATTTGGGCCCTCATTACAACCCTGGCGGATGGTGTTAAAGCGGCGAGCCGGCGGTAAAAAAAATGGAATCATGACCATGGCAGAAACCACCAACATAGACAGCCACTTTAACACTCCGACCGCCACGGCGGTACAAACAAACAGCATTGCAGTCACCGCCAACAGACAGGCGGAAGACAATGTACCGCCCACACTATTATGAGAGGCCAATCCGCCACCTTTTCCCGGGCAGAACCAACGCGAACAAAAACATGGCGGAAACAGGACTTGGAAGGGAAAACACTCACCTCTACACAACCCACGAGGAACCAGGACGCCATGGAGCCAGAACTCCAAATCCTCCCTGCGATAGTATTCCTGCTCCTCTACCCGGAGCACGAACGGCGGCGACGACCACGGTGAGTACTGCACCTACAACACAGGGGAAGGGGGAGGGAAAAGAGAGTGACACCCCCACACAACACCCCCACCCCCATCAACATACACACTAATACATGCTGCAACATTACATTTACGCCCCCCCAACCCTCCCTGGAAGAACGCAATGACAAAAGGAAATGAGTTGAACGATTGTAATCAATAAAAATCCATTAGTCAAAACTTGAAATACAGTATAAACAATTATGTACACCAACTATACAAGCCTGGATAGTGCACCATTCATAGTCAGTGGACCACTGGGCCCAAAATGCATGGGCGAGGCCCACACTTAATACCAGAATCCAAACGGAGAGAGCACTGCTTGGGCATCAGATCGAAATGAAACAGGCACCTCAGGGGGAAGGGAAAGGGGGGCACCTCAGCCGGATGAGTGCACGACGTCAGCTCCACGAGGGGGCTCCATGCCCATTGATGTATCCTGGGGAGTGCAAAGACACAGGCCCTCATTCCGACATTGCCGCCCGCCAAGCGGAAACCGCCATTTGGCCGAGGCCATTGTGGCTTTCCCGCTGGGCCGGCGGGCGCCCGCCAAAGGAGCGCCCGCCGGCCCAGCGGGAAAGGCCCTGCAACAATGAAGCCGGCTCCGAATGGAGCCGGCGGAGTTGCAGGGGTGCGACGGGTGCAGTTGCACCCGTCGCGATTTCCCTGTTAGGGGGCCCTTGCACTGCCCATGCCAGTGGCATGGGCAGTGCAGGGGCCCCCAGGGACCCCACGACACTCGTTCCCGCCATCCTGTTCCTGGCGGTAAAAACCGCCAGGAACAGGATGGCGGGAAGGGGGTCGGAATCTCCATGGCGGCGCTGCTTGCAGCGCTGCCATGGAGATTCAGCTCAAGCAGTGGTCAGAATGGGCATTGAAGCACCGCCAGCCTGTTGGCAGTGCTTCCGTGGGCCCCGGCCCTGGCGGTCTTGGACCGCCAGGGTCGGAATGACCCCCACAGTCTCTCAAGTCTCTCCAGTGGGTGGTTTGCCCACTGCTTTATCCTGGGGAGTGCAAAGCCACAGTCTCTCAAGTGGATAACAGTCTCCACTGGTTCTGGAGGGGTCTTTGTGCCCAGAGTGCTTCATCCTGCCAAGGACTGAGGTAGTGGATGCCTTTCTCCACTGGTTCTGGAGGGGGCTTTGTGCCCAGAGTGCTTCATCCTGACAAGGACTGAGGTAGTGGATGCCTTTCTCCACTGGTTCTGGAGGGGGATTTGTGCCCAGAGTGCTTCATCCTGACAAGGACTGAGGTAGTGGATGTGATACTCCACTGGTTCTGGAGGGGGCTTTGTGCCCAGAGTGCTTCTTCCTGCCAAGGACTGAGGTAGTGGATGTGACACTCCACTGACCATGGTGCGACATGCAAGCTGCCCAGGCTCCTGGAACTGACCACCAGCCTCGGCCGACTGACCACTGGGGATGGCAGCCATGTCTGCGGTGGTGCCACTGGCTCAGGATGTCACGGGGCAGCTGGCGGTGCTGGTGGCGGTGTCAGTCCCGGCGGTGCTTGCGGCTGCCTCAGTGGCATTGGTGCTGGCAGCGGTGTCAGTAGCGGCAGTGCTTGCGGCGGACTCTGTGGCATCGGGGCTGGCGGCGGGCTCTGTGGCATCGGTGCTGGCGGCGGCCTCTGTGGAATCTGTGCTGGCGGCGGCCTCTGTGGAATCGGTGCTGGTGGCGGTCTTTGTGGCGGCGTGCTGGTGGCAGTCTTTGTGGTGGCGGTGCTGGTGGTGGTCTTTGTGGCGGCGGTGCTGGTGGCGGTCTCTGTGGCGGCGGTGCAGGTGGTGGTGCTGGTGGCGGGCTTGTCCGCCGTGCAGGTTGGCGTCGACGTGGACCTGCCCTTGATTTTCTGGCCCTTCCCCACCTTGGATGGTGGCGCAGCTGTCTTGCCACTTTCCACTTTTGTTTTGCCTGAGCCCTTGGTGGCAGGTGTTTTTGCCTTCTCCCTCTGGGATGTTGGCAACTTTTTTACTTTTGGAGGTGGCGGAATGTCCTTGCCCTCGCTCTGTGGGACACTGGCAGCCCTGTTGCTTGGCGCACTCCAAAATCCCGCTATTGCTGGCACCACTGTGCCCGGTGATGTGGTGGCTGAGGTGCTGGGTTGGGACCTGGAAAGGCGGGCCTTAGGGGACGGACGGGGGGGACGTGTAGGGAAGAGGTCAACATTTGATAGGAAAAGCTTTTTAGACACACTGGGATGGGTAGATGGAGGGGGTTTGGGAGTGGATGAAGAGGTAGTGGATGTAGGAGGTGTACGTTTGCTGACTTTGGGTGAAGGTGCATGTGCTGGAGGATGTTGTGAGGTGGATGGCTGTTGGGTGGGTGTGTGGCTGCATTTGTGTACTTTGGGAGGAGGGCTCACAGACACACTAGGAGAGGACACTGGGGATGTGTGAATGGTAGTGGGGGTGGTGAGTGCACGTGAGCAGTGTGTGGTGATGGGCGTGCTGGTGATGGAGGTAGTGGCTGAAGATGTAGTGCATGCAGGTGTGAGTGGAGACGAGACAGAGAGGGAGGAGGGAGACGTGGAGGAGGGGGACACAGTGGAGGCAGTGGATGTTGGTATGTGTGCATGGGTATGATGCTTGTGTGAGTGCCTGTGGGATGTGTGGTGCTTATGTTTGCCTGAGCCACCCTTGTGTGTTGATGTGTGTGCATGCTGGTCTGATGGTGTGCTTGGGATAGGCTGAAGTACAGGGGATTGGGTCTGGGTGGAGGAAGTTTGAGGGGGGACGCTGGACACAGGGACAATGGCTGCCATCAGTGCAGAGGCCAGAGCCTGAAATGCTCGCTGTTGGGCTGCCTGGCCAGAATGAATGCCCGCCAGGTATGCATTTGTTTGTTGCAACTGCCTCTCTACACCCTGGATGGCATTCAGAATGGTAGACTGCCGAACATTGAGGGATCTCAGGAGGTCAATAGCCTCCTCACTGAGGGCAGCAGGGCTGACTGAGGCAGGGCCTGAGGTGCCTGGGGCGAAGGAGATGCCCACCCTCCTGGGTGAGCGGCCTCAGGACACACGCTGAGGGGCTGCTGGGAGGGCGGTGCTGTTAGTGGGGTGGCGGCTGTACCTATTGATGCGGGGGCCACAGAGGGGCCCGCCACCACAAGAGAGCTCCCATCAGAGGAGGAGTCGCTGTCGCTGATGTCACCTCCTGTCCCGGCCGTGGAGCTCCCCTCGCCCACCGTCCCACTGGTGGCTTCAGACTCCGTTGTCTCACCCTCCAGGGCCATGTGGGATGCAGCTCCCTCCTGCTCCGGTGGCACTGTTCCTCCGCCTGATGATGCTAATGCACACAAGAACAGGTAGAGCACAAAAAGTGGAGAGGGGAAAGAAGAAGAAAGACATGTTCAGTGCATGCAATACTGTTGGCGGACACTACAGACACAGCAGGCCTCTGCACTATGCCATGCACTTAGAGTTCCCTAATTAATCACAGGGACATGGGGTACAAGGCCTATGCTCGATTGCTGCACACATGGAAGTCACAGGAGCCTGACTAGGTGTAGATGGTTCTTACCACTGGTGGGGTTGGGGTGCCACATAGCCTGCCTCACGAAGGAACCTTGCCTACAAAACTCGCCCTGGCCTAGGGGAACCCACAGCCCACCTTCCCCACCCAGACACCTCGTAATGCGCGCAGAGTCAGATGGATGTGAATGTACTCACCCCCTTGTGGCTGCTGTGATGCCCTCAAGCGCCCATCCAACTCCGGATACGCCACTGCCAGGATCCGGAACATCAGGGGGGTCATGGTGTGACGGGCACCCCTCCTACATTGGGAGGCCAACCCCAGCTGGGCCTCCGCCGTCTTCTTGCTCCAGCAGCGAATGTCCTCCCATCTTTTCTGGCATTGGGTGCTCCGTCTGTGGTGGACCCCCAGGGTCTGGACATCCTTGGCGATGGCATGCCAAATATCCTTCTTCTGGTGGGCGCTGACCTAGAGGAATAGTACAGGGGAAAAGGATAATCTTTAACCGTCCGGACCGTCACAGTCATTGACCCATGTTCCCACCCTTGCCCTGACGCACATACACTCACCGTCCGCTCATGCAGGCCTCAGTCCCCCCCCTCTGTATTTTCCATCCAGACCACTCCAAACATGCATTGCCCGTACAGCATGCTCTCAGTGTACTCACCTGTTTGTCTGGAGGACCGTAGAGTAGCGTGTACTGGGGGAGGACCCCATCCACTAACTTCTCCAACTCCTCCGAAGTGAAGGCAGAGGCCCTTTCCCCAGACACATGAGCCATTGTCGCTTCCAGACTGAGGTCACAGCAGCACTTGCAGTGTAGGTCCTCTCCTGTGAAAGGTCAAGTATCAAGTGAGTGAACAGACAGAAAATGGCGGTCACATCCGCTGCAGTGCGTACCTTCACCGCCGGCGTACATCGTCATTGGCTCCTGGGACCTATAGGGTCCAATAATAACCAATGCAGGATTGCGTCACGGTCTTCGACCGCCTACTG
Organism: Pleurodeles waltl; assembly: GCF_031143425.1. Lineage (NCBI taxonomy): Eukaryota > Metazoa > Chordata > Amphibia > Caudata > Salamandridae > Pleurodeles > Pleurodeles waltl. The sequence goes on along the minus strand of NC_090446.1, from coordinate 917,690,011 downwards.
CGACGGTGTACAACGCCAGTGCAGTTACCTCATATCCCCTTGTCCCACATTACAGGTCAGGCAGCCGCCATTTCAGGGTGCCACATGGCATTAATTTTAAATGCGTCACACCTACCTAGGCCTTGCATACACACAGTGACAGGCACATTGCGGATAGACAAATGTGTGCAATAAATTCTTTTTTTAATACCTCAGTGTTGGCTGACTCTGTGCTCGCTGTTCTCGTCCATAGGGCACGTCCGCCGGCGGCAGGTGAGGAGCTGGCGGCATCCTCCGGGGTACAGACCGCTAGTGGACCTGTCAACAATGGAAGACAGACACATCATTATCACTTACAGACTTGATCGTGCCACAATCCAGGAACTGTGTGCCCAGTTGGAGCCAGACCTTATTTCAGCTATGCGCCATCCCACAGGAATCCCCCCTCTAGTGCAGGTCCTGTCAGTACAACATTTCCTGGCAAGTGGGTCTTTTCAAACAACCGTGGCCATTGCATCAGGGGTGTCCCAGCCTATGTTCTCAAACATGTTGTCCAGAATGTTGTCTGCCCTGCTGAAACACATGCACAGCTACATCGTTTTCCCTCAGGTGGAGGATTTGCCCACAGTGAAAGGTGACTTCTATGCCCTGGGACATATCCCCAACATCGTTGGTGCCATTGATGGGACACATGTGGCATTGGTACCCCCCCCGCAGGAGTGAACAGGTGTACAGAAACAGGAAGAGCTACCATAAGATAAATGTGCAGATGGTGTGTTTGGCCGACCAGTACATCTCCCATGTGAATGCCAAGTTTCCAGGCTCAGTGCATGACGCTTACATTTTGAGGAATAGCAGCATCCCTTATGTGATGGGGCAACTCCAGAGGCACCGCGTGTGGCTAATAGGTGAGGACAAGGACCCTATACCGTGTGAATAATTGTCTGGGGTTGGCCCTAAGGGTTAGTGTGTGTCTAACAGTTGTCCCTCGACATTTGCAGGTGACTCTGGTTACCCAACCTCTCATGGCTACTGGCCCCATTGAGAAATCCCAGGACAAAGGCAGAGGAATGCTACAATAAGGCACATGGGTGAACTAGGAGAGTGATCGAAAGGAACTTCGGCCACCTGAAGGCCAGATTCCAGTGCCTCCATATGACAGGTGGTTCTCTGTACTACTCACCAAAGAAGGTGTGCCAGATCATCGTGGCCTGCTTTATGCTGCACAACCTGGCTTTGTGACGGCAGGTGCCTTTTCTGCAGGAGGATGGTCCAGAAGGAGGTCTTGTGGCAGCTGTGGAGCCTTTGGACAGTGAAGAAGAGGAGGCAGAAGAAGAGGATATCGACAACAGAAACAACGTTATCCAGCAATACTTCCAGTGAGACACAGGTAAGAAGACATCATTGCCTCCTACATCTCATATAGTTGTTAGACCTATCATATGTCTGTCACTTTCACCCAGTGTATGGACCCTGACTTGTCACTTTGCATTTCCATTTCACAGATGTAGGTCCCACTGTGTGACCTCTGCTATATTACCTCATGGACTAGAGCTGTGTGACATAGGAATGTTGACAATACAATGGACATTGCTATTTTCCTTAGTTATAGCAAATACACATTTGTGAAAGCACAGACTGACTCCAGATTGTTTTGTGATTCAAGGGTGTTTATTTAAGTGCAAAATAGTGGAGGGGGTTGTAAAATGGTCAGGGATGATGGTGGAGGAATGTCCATGGCAGAGTCCAGTTATTAGTCTCACAGGTGCATTGTCCAAAAGGGCATAGGAATTGGAGCTAGGGCAGTTTAAGGATGGACAGGGTGACGAAGTGGGACAGAAGAATGACATTCAGGGTGGTCTCATTTCTTGGTGGGGGTCTTGGCATTGTTCTCTGTCTTTGTCCTGGATCTCAGGGACCGTTTGCGGGGTGGTTCTCCATCTGCAGGGGGTGGGGTGCTGGTGTCATGGTCCTGTGGCGTTGCCTCCTGTCCACTAGCACCGGCGGAGGTGGTGGGCTGTTCTTCATCTAGGCTAGTGTCAGGGGCCCCTTGTTGTGCCACAGTGTCCCTCCTGGTGTTCACAAGGTCCTTCAGCACCCCTACAATGGTGACCAGGGTGTTGTTGATGGACTTGAGTTCCTCCCTGATCCCCAAATACTGTTCCTCCTGCAGCCGCTGGGTCTCCTGAAACTTGGCCAGTACCGTTGCCATCGTCTCCTGGGAATGATGGTACGCTCCCATGATGTTGGAGAGGGCCTCGTGGAGAGTGGGTTCCCTGGGCCTGTCCTCCCCCTGTCGCACAGCAGTCCTCCCAGTTCCCCAGTTTTCCTGTTCATCTGTCCCCTGAACCTTGTCCCACTGCCACTGCCCCCAGGTCCCTGATGTTCTTGAGGTGGTGGGTTTGCCTGGGTGCCCTGTAGTGGTGGACACACTGCTGCTTGACGTGTCCTGGGGACAGAGGTATGGGCCCGCTGGGTGGGTGCTTTGCTGGTGTTTCCTGAGGGGGGAGGCTCTGTGGTGGCATGTGCCAGTGTGTGGGGAACCGACTGTCCCAAGGTCCCAGATGGGCCGGGCTGGTCATCTAGATCCAGTTGGACAAAGCTGCTGTCATAACTGTGGGCCTCTTCTGTGGGGGGTGTGGACATGTCTGGAACATCCGGTGACATTTGGTAGGGTTCCTGCAGGGGTGTAAAGGCATGATTATTGCATCTGTGTGTGCCATTGTGTGTAATGGGTGGGTGACCCTGTACCCCAGTGCTTACATTCTTGTCTAGGACCTTGTGTGATATCTGGTTTGGGGATCTGTGTGGGCATCTGTGGTGGACATGCTTTGGTGATGGGTGTCCATGCTTTGGTGCTGCATGCAGGGCTTGGTATTGGGATGTGTGGGTTGTGATAGTGGGACATATGTGAGGTGTTGGAGTGATGGGGGTGAGGGTGAGGGTGAGGTATGTGATAGCATGCAGGTAGGGTGGGGGATGTAATAGTTAAGATTTGACTTACCAGAGTCCATTCCTCCTGCTACTCCTGCGAGGCCCTCGGGATGCATTATAGCCAAGACCTGCTCCTCCCATGTTGTTAGTTGTGGGGGAGGAGATGGGGGTCTGCCGCCAGTCCTCTGAACTGCAATCTGGTGTCTTGAGACCACGGAACGCACCTTCCCCCGTAGGTCATCCCACCTCTTCCTGATGTCATCCCGTGTTCTTGGGTGCTGTCCCACTGCGTTGACCCTGTCTATGATTCTGCACCATAGCTCCATCTTCCTATCTATGGAGGTGTGCTGCACCTGTGATCCGAATAGCTGTGGCTCTACCCGGACGATTTCCTCCACCATGATCCTGAGCTCCTCCTCAGAGAACCTGGGGTGTCTTTGCGGTGCCATGGTGTGGTGTGGGTGATGTGTGAGGTGGTGTGTGTTGTGATGTGTGAGGGGATGTGTTTGTGTGTGTTGTGTGAGGTGCGTGGATGTTGTGTGAGTGATGGTGTTGTGTGCCTGTGGATGCTAGTTTGTTGATGGTGGTGTCTCTCTCTGTGCTTCGTTCTCAATTTGTGTCGTAGGGGTTTGTGGGTGATGTGGGTGTGTGTTTTATATTGTATTGGGTGTGTGGGAGTGGTGTGTGTATGTGTATCAGGTGTGTGTATTTCGAATTGTCCAATTTGGTTGTGTTTTGTAAATGTGTGTGTATTTTGAGCGCAGCGGTGTGTACCGCCAATGGAATACCGCGGTTGAAAGACCGCTGCGTGGATTCGTAGGTCCTGATAGTGTGGGCATATTCCTGTTGGCGTGACGGTGGAGGTTTTGTTATCGCCAGTTTATCACTGACCTTTGGTGTGGCGGACTTGTGTGGGTGTCTGGATTTTGGCGGATTCCGGCCTGTGGGTCGTAATAGCTGAAGCGGATTTCCGCTGCCGCAGCGGTGTATTGGCGCTCTTCTGCACGGCATGAAGTGGGAGTTACCGCCAATGTTGTAACGAGGGCCTTGGTCTTTTATCATTAATTATAAGGGGAAGTATTAGAGGTTCGATGGAATTTTTGACTGTGCTTAGAGTGATTCCCACCATAAATCCCAAATACAATGCATTTTCATCAACAACATCAGTAAATAACATGAAATACCTTTGGAGTCAGGAATCTCCACATACCATGACCCTTTTGACCATGAATAACCACACCTTTAGGTAAAAGTTAGAACGTTTATTTCTCTATATTAACAATGTTAATATCACGTAAATTAGTCTCAGAATCATCTGGTAAACATGTAAGAACAACACTGGTTGACCAAATCTCATAAAGAATCTCAATTTAACTGAAGCATTGATTACTAAACATTCAAGAGTCAGAGTACAAATTAAAAGCAATTGTGTAATAGAAATAGCATGCATCTAGGTTCAGCAAGTGAACAACTTAATTTTTTTGTTAATAGAAATTGGTTATTATCTCTCGGTCTCCCTAACTAACCTTCCAATTAGAATAGCATGTTTGGGCTTCATGCAAAACAAATTTTAGTCAAAGTTAATTTGGGAAAACATATAGCTACGGATCTATCAAAATAGCATTTGGTATCTAGAAACAAAGAAAATATCCTACAAGAACAACAGCATTTTGTTTTAGCTCTCCTCAGGATGGATCAGCAATCTATGATTATCTTCGTCAGTTGGACATCTGTTCGTTCAGCATCAGCCATGGGCCATGAAAGAGAATGGTTCAGAAAAATGGGGACTCTAAACTATCCGAACCATTTTTAGAAGTGATATCTAAGGGATCAGCGTTCAGCATTTAAAGTTTGGCAATAAAGTTAGAGATAGAAATAAATCATCAGGAACTGTTCAGCTCCCCATACAGAATATAATGAACCTCTATGGGGTAAATCAAAGTAGTAATCGCCACACTTCTCTCTGTGTAGTCGGGCTAAGTTAGAATCAACTAAAGAACTTCCCACGTTGTCAATGGTCAAAGAATCATACGTTTAGCATCAGTCCAATAAGGATAGAACCTCAAATCTAAGATATAACTTAACTGTCTTCACATGTCGATGATTGGCTCCTCTTCTCCTGTTCCCATCATCAGGCTCAAACAGTAACATTTTTGTATCCATCCATACTCCAGTCAATGCATCCATTGTTAGCTCCTGAGAACATCCCGTCTCACGCATCAAACTATACAGTGTAACAATTACTAACACAAGATATTCAAGCAGGCAGTTGTCATGAGAAAATTAAAGACATTTGCTAACTTTTGGTCAACGCAGTGAAAACAATATATGAATTGATTTCTCTAGACATACAGATTCCCATGATTTTATTAAAAAGTGCAGCTTAACATGAGGCTGGGCAAAACTAGGCCCAAACTTCGCTAACTTAAGGCATATCATTAATTAAGCAAATACATACAGCAAAATCATTAATATAACACACTACCACAATAACCTAAACGTAGGCACTTCAGTTATTATTAATAAGCCTTTAATAATGTAATGTCACTGCATACTCTAATAGTGGCCGCTCAAGTAGGCACATTTTCCAAATAGCACATTATTTCTGTTAGTCAAATTCTATGCATGTTCGTAATCCAAAGTACATAAAATTCATTAGTAGTAAATTCAGCGTTCACAATCCCTCCTATGATGACTGAATATGTCATCACACGTCTTCCGACTCACATTTTTGTTCACTTAAAATTTGTCCTCCCTATAACTTCTATTTCTTCTTTCCCTTTTCGAATTTTCCCTGAATAATCTTTCCATTCTCATTTCTTCCCTCTTCTGATCATTTTTAAATTTCTTCATCTTAATTACATGATACAATTTACAAATTCCCCATGCTCCAATCATACAAATCACAATAACCAATATCAGTTGCATTATCTTCAATATTATTACTTTCCTTAGGTTGCCAAGCCAATTTCCCACAGAAGCAAAATCTTTGTCAATATTTCCCAAACTCCTGGTTATTTCAGCTCTTTCAAATCAACTCTATCATTAGTCAAATTGTTAATAAGGCTCCTAATGTCTTTAATATTGGTAGGCATGTATGAGAAACAATGTTACAGATTCAGCATTTTACAAACTCTGCCCTCCTTTGCTAAAACGATGTCTAACGCAAGCCGGTTCTGAAGAGTCATAGATCTTACTGCAGCCATTTCTGTATCCATTATGATAATGGCTCCTGATTTTTTTTTAGCATGTTATCCACAATAGTAGACAACTTTTGAATTTTTTGGACTAAAACAGAATATGATTCTCATCTTTGTCTAACATGATATAATTCAGTCATTTTAGATATCTTACTCAGGTTCTCAAGTTGATAAATCTTAGGGAAAGCTATCTTCAAGTAATATGTGCCATACCATCCTCTAGGAAGACGGTATTACGCATTTGGTCCGCAGATGAAATAAACTCCTGGAATTGCTGGGTCTTGTCCATTTAACATGAATGTCCATTTACTCTGAAACAAAAACACATGCCTACATTCACTCATTCCCACAAACAACGTATCAGTTCTAGATTTAGGCCTCTATACACAAAGCTTTCCTACATGTTGTGCATCTAAAGCTAATATCCCTTGTGTTTTTATGTTACTAAATGCATGCTCATTTCTAAATGTCCTTTTCTCTGAGCCCTTTTCTAATTTCTCCTTTAGTGCTTTTCTTCTGTCATCTGTTTGATTTAGGAAACTCTTTTCTTTAGGTGTGAGCAAGCATGTTAAATTGTTCCTGTGCGTATAAACTGTGCCAAAAGTCAATGTAGGTTCAAAGAATCCTCTTACTAACTCTACGGTGTTATCCTTAGCTACTCTACATAGGTACTTGATTATAGGGACAAACGAAAATACTACATCATGACTTGTGTAGAAATATTAAATGTACTCCTAGTTATACACTCTAGTTAGTAAAAAGCTACAACTTATTCCATAATTAAGGGGAAAACTAAGATAAGTAGCTCCTTCCTCCACAGATGAAGGAATCTGTGTGCAGACTTAACACTCTCTCGCATCCATCGTCTCAACGTACTCATGCAATAAGCAGTAGAAACATTAGAAGAAAGTTCTTCTTGAGTGCTGCCTATGTGCAAATATTTCTCATATATCTTAAACCTATCTACTTCTGTGAGGCCAGTAGTCATCTCTAGAGCAGAGGTATGGTTGGCCACAATCTTGTCAAGAAGAGTCAAACTCACAATCAACATCAGACACAATATCATGCATACAATCGCCAAACCAATACCTAGGTATTTACAGCAGCTATTCTTCCTACCCTGTTGCCTAAGGTTACTTATGATCTGTAAAGAAATATAAAGTAGAAGAGAAAATTATAACTATGCAGCAAAATCAAAAACAAATCTCCAGTCTTCTTTAGCAGTTATTTACAGCTTTCAGTCTTTCTTTCAAGGCCTTTTGTCAAAAATAGGTAGCTTGTCAAGATAGGTTTAGCAGCATATCAAATCAGGTTATTTCAAAAGTCTTTTCTGGTTGGTTTCAATAGTATCTCTTTGCACTTTTCTTAGGTTTACAGTTTTGTAAAGTTCAGTTCATTGATCTTTTTCACATGCCAAAATATTGACCTGGAATGTCCTGATCAAAACAAAAAGATAAAAATTCACTTTGCCATTCACTTGTCGTTGCATACGCCCATTCAGGACCTGTGTACCTTCGATTTGCAATTCTCTTTCTTTTCATTCTTCAATCTCCATTTAACTCTCCATCACTCAAATCTTCTTTTCTTGGTGTGTCTACTTCTTCTTTGATTGTTGTCACTGTAATTGCTTCCTTCCTCTTGGCTTGTGATTTCAGCCACTTATCTCCTTTCAGTGGACCTTTTGTCAATGCTCTTTTTAGTGCTGGATTTGTAACTTCTCTTTGTTCTGCAGGATTTTCACTTGACGTACCTGCAACTGGTTCAGGAGGAGTCAGATCGCTTTGGCTTTGATCCGTCTCAACTCCTTCCCCCTCTGGGTCTGTCGTTGGCTCTATTTGTCTTTCAAGAACATCTGCTTCTGAGAGAGCCCTCCTCTGACTAGACTCTCCTGCTACCTCAGTTGAGGTTGGTTCACTGTCACTCTCCTATAGGTCTTCCACTTCGTCTCTCACAGGAGTGGTTGCACTAGTTTCAGTCTGTTCAGATTTAGTCTCTGATTCTCCTTCTCTGGAGTTGGATAGAACATTGTTAGTATTCCCAACAACCTCTCTTCATCATCCAAAGGAGACTATACTTTCCAAATATGGCTGGCATGGATCCAGTTCAGAACTCCAGTGCACTGCACAGCTGTAGTAGTAATCAGTACTACTTGGTAAGGGCCTTTCCACAGAGGCTCCAAAGAAGTCTTCCTCATGTGCTTTCTGATCACAACCCAGTCACCCGCTCTCAGGTTGTGGCTTTGATCTTGAGACAGTTGCAGTTTGGTGGCTTCCACCTGATGAGAGAAAGAGCAAACCACATCAGCCAGACCTTTGTAGTAGTCCAACACCATATCATCTGTCATGTTCACAAGAGCTTTGGCAGGAACTGCTGGCAACCTCATTGCTCTGCCCATGAGGATTTCATGCGGCGACAGTCCTGTTTTCCTGTTGGGTGCGTTTCTCATAGTCATTCGAACTAATGGCAGTGTGTTGGGCCATTTCAGATTCGTGGGTGCACACGTTTTCGCCATTCTTGATTTTAAGGTACCAAATCATCTATTCCACAAGTACTGAGACTTTAGGGCAGTAACAACAATGCTACTTCTGCTCAATGTTTGAAGCTGAGCATAGTAACTTAATGAGTTCATTGTTGAAGTGACTTCCTCTATCTGATTCTAAAGAGATCGGCAAACCAAAACGAGGTATCAGTTCCCTAAGCAGCAACTTTGCTACTGTAAGGCTGTCATTTCTTTGTGTAGGGTAAGCTTCAATCCAGTGGCTAAAGATACAATCACCAACACATATCTCAATCCTCCACATACAGGCATTTCAATGAAATCCATCTGCATTCTGCTAAATGGACCTCCTGCTCTTCCAATGTGACTCAAATTGACTGCATTCCCTTTACCTACATTCATTTGCTGACAGATGATGCATCAATGGCAAACTGCTTCGGCTACCGGTCTAAACTTTGGACTGAACCAACACTGTTTAAAGGTACAGACCTTGGCATCCTCCCCAAAATGTGCTTGTCCATGATAATATCTAGCCATTTGAGTCAATAAACTATTAAGCAGAACCACTTGTCCCTCCTCGGACACCCAGACATCATCCTCACGTTGAACACATTTTAACTTTATCCAATTCTTTTTCTCATCTTTGTCAACATTATCCTGTAGCACTTTCACTTTTTCCAGGGTATCTATAATGTTCAATAACTTGGGCTCATTTCTTCTTCAGGTAACAATTCCCACTTATCTTAGAATGATATACAGTTCAATGCGCAAAACCTTACGACTTGATCTGCTTATCCATTTCCCATTGACACAAAATCTTGTGACTTCAGGTGGCACTGCATTTTACCACAGCTATCTTTTCAGGTGTTGGAATGGCTTGCAACAATTCATGGATTCTTTCACCATTTCTAACTGGTGAACCAGAAGAGGTCAGGAAATCTCTCTGTGACCACAGCTGGCCAAAGTCATGGACTATTCCAAATCCATACTAGCTATCTGTATAAATGGTAACTTTGAGCTGTGCAGAAACATGGCATGCTCGAGTAGGGGGTACCAATTCCGCCACTTGTGCAGAATACACTCCTCGAAGCCAGGACACTTCAGGTATACCAGAAATTGTGCACACAGCATATCCTGTTCTCAATGTTCCCATGTTATCTCTTAAACAGGAACCATCAATAAAAATAATTTGGTCCATTTCTTCCTATTGAGTATCTTGAATATCAGGTTTCGGTTTTGTTCACAAATCAGTAACTTCCAGACAGTCACGTTCAACGTCTTTCAATTTGTCAATTCCAATGTTTTCTTCTGGAAGCAAGGTTGCTGAGTTAAGCACTGTACACCTTTTTAACGACACATTTGGGGAACCCAGGATGACAGTTTCATAACGTGTCAGACGGGCATTAGTTAAATGCTGAGTCTTGGTTCTGGTGAGTAAAACTTCAATGGAGTGAGGTACCATGACAGTTAAAGGATGTCCCATCACAATGCTTCCACACTCTGAGTGCGGCTCAGTCCAACCGTGGCAAAAATTTGCAGACAGCCTGGTAAAGATGCTGCAACTAGGTCCAAAGTAGCTGGAAATTATGCTACTGGGCGGTTTACACCACCATGGACTTGAGTAAAGACAGACAAAGAACCTGCATCACGCTCATGACAAAACAACATGAAGGGTTTAGTGTAATCAGGCATTCTCAAAGTCCGGACTTTGCACAGGCTTTCTCTCAACTCAAGAAAGGCTTTCATACAGCCCTGATCTAACACTAGGGGATCAATAATTTCTTTGTGAGTCAGTTTCTGCAACAGCTTTGAAATGACTGAAAAGTTGGGAATCCACTGGCGACAATAGCTTACCATTCCCAAAAACATCCTGACATCTCTCCGGGTTACATCGGGATTCATCTGCAATATGGCTGTGACCCTTTATCTGGAGACTTTCCTAGTTCCTTTCTCAATCAGGTGACCCAAATATTTCACTTCTTTCTAACAGTACTGTAATTTCGCTGGGGACACATTATGCCCATTCTTCCCTAAGTGATTCAGTAAGGCAATAGTATCATACTTGCATGCCTCACTTCTCTTTGATGCAATTAACAAATCATCAATGTACTGAACTAAAGTTGACTGGAAAGGAATTTCCAATTACTTTCAGGATCTGATTGAAAATGGACGGTGACTCTGAAAACCATTGAGGAATTCTGCACCAACAGTAAACTCAGTCTAAAAATTTGAAATAGAAAAGAAATTGACTATCATCAAGAAGCTGTACCAAAAAGAATGCTTGTGACAGGTCTACTATGGTATACCATTCAGCATCACATAGGATTTGTAACAAAATCACTGCTGGATTTGGCACCACAGGACATAATTTAATCACAATATAATTTACTTTTCGCAAATCTTGAACAATCCGAAATTTCCCACATGGCTTCCGCAAACCCATTATCAGTGAATCTCATGGGCTGCTCAGCACTTCTTTTAAAACACCTTGGTTTACAAATTCTGCAATTATGGGTGCAATACTTTTGTTCGTCGCTTGTGTCATGTGGTACTGAGAATCTGGGGAAAAATCACATTTGTCTTGACTTAGACCATAACTGGATCAACTCTTTTGATTAAACCAATGTATTTTCCTGTAAAATCCCATACTTTCATTTTAACTGTTCCCTGTAAATCAGAAGGAAGATCTCTCACTTTGAAAACTGGAAAGAAACTAATCAAAGGGTACTCGTCATTCACTGTATCACAGCTGTTTCTGTGGACAAGTCATCTTCATCATCACTGTTTGTCTGAATGGCAATTCCATCATTAGAGCAAGTAATTAAACATCTCATTTTGCACAACAAGTCCCTTTCTAGTAAGGATACCGGACTCGAGTCACAAACTACAAATTTGTGTAATCCTTTAAAGTTGCCAATTTTAACCTGAACTGGTTCTGTAATTGAGTTTGTCATATACTGGTCTGCAACTCCTACAATCTGCACTGTTTTCCCTGAAAAGGGCAGGTTTTGAATGTCTGCAGTTCTCACTGTTGAGCATGTAGCTCCTGTGTCAACTAAAAATGAGACTTTGTGACCCATTACTTTTCCCTTCACGTAATGGCCTTTGTGATCTCCTTCTTATGAAGCTGCTAACATGCATTCTTCTTCATCCTAACTCTCACTCACCCAATCATTGTTTATTCCATCCTCACTGTATAAGGGGAATTGGTGTACAGTGTTATTATTCTGATTAAACCTTTAACCGATGACCTGCTGAGGAAGCATCATCTGCTGCTGATCCAATGGGGCTTGAGGTATTTGAATTTGCTGTCTAGGTACCATTTGAACTTGCGATTGTCTTTTCTGCGACTGGGGCATTGGCAAATGTGGTATTTGCATCTGTTGCATGGGCTTGAAACCTTGCACCTGATTCACATTGCTTTGAAAATTTGGATTGTGACCTCTCATTCTCGGTCCTCTCATATTTGGAAAATAATTGATTTTGCTTGTTTTCTGAACAACACTATGATTCACATTTACAATTCCACCATGACCTCTACCTCTTGCTTGATTCTGAAACAACACGTTTCCTTGCTGCTGCTGCTGTTGCTGGAGGAAACCTCCCTGCATTCCTGTTTGTGCCACTTTATTCTGCATCACCATTGCCTTCTCCTTCAACTTCCTCTTCTTTAATCTCATCGCTACAGTACTTTGCATACTGCAATACTTCATCAATCGGCTTCACTTGCCAACAAATCAAATGACTCCTAATCATCTGGCTAATTTCAGGTCTCAGTCCTTCAGTAAATGAGAACACAAACTGAATCATGTCTTTCATCTTAATTGTTTCTGTACCATTGTAATGTGTGAATGCCTGTAACAATCTCTCATAGTATGCATGTATTGACTCCTTCGCTTCCTAGTCTGTCCTGTCTATTTTCTGCCAATCGATGTTCTCAGGCAAAATTCTTGTTTTAAAAAATTCAATCACCTTATAGTAATATTTCATTACGTCAGGAGATGGAGCACCTGTAGCCGGATCTTTCTGAGGTTCCTCTGTCGGCCAATCTACGCTCCTCTTTCACTCGACCCATAAGTCTGCCGGAACCACTATTTTGAACAGCTTATTCAAATCTTCCCACAGGCATTTTGTGAGCTTCACAAACCTATCTGTTTGCTGTTACCACTCTACTGGCTTCTCTCTCAACCTGGAGTAATCATTTGTGAATGACAGAATATCACTTCTACTCCACCGGACATGGACGAAATTTCCTCATGGAATTTCTCTCATAGGCAATATTTTAACTGGGACCTCCCTCTGCTGAACACTTACAGTGCGGTTCCCAGAATCCCTTTTTCTCTTATCTCTTTGCTTCACCCATCTGACTTCCCACTTGTCTAATGGTCCCCATGTTTGGATGCTCTGAACCAGTTCTGTAATGTGAATTTTCATTCCCAGTATCCTCATGTTCTCAAAGTCCTTTGAGTCAAACTCTAACCTGTACCTCCTCTTTAAGTGCTATGTTTTCTCAATTTCTACATCACATTTTCCTGCCAAGTCTGCTAATTTCTGATGTACTATTCCTGCTTTGTTGGTAATCAGTTTGCACAAGTAATGTAGCTCATCTTGTCTGTATGAGTCAGTTCTGTCTAAGCTCATCGTTCCTTCAATCAGGTCTTCTGCTTCCAGTCTAAGCCTGCTGAAGTTTAGGGCACTTCCCCCGCTAGAATCTCCTTGGGTACTACTTAACTTCTCCAACCATTCAATTAACTGCTGAGCTGTCAAACCCTGTAATGAAACATTGTTATTGCTTACACCTTGCAGTTGCTGTAACGTTAGGCTCTGGGTCTCTGGCATCACCAAGCTTGGATTAGGACCTATGTATGAACTCACCTCATTATTTTGGAGGAGTCCTGAAAGGACTTGAATCAATTAACGGACCTGTTCCATCAAATGTTGGTCTCATTGGAGTTACCATTCTTACTCCCTCTTCAAGTCCTTCCCTCGCTATGTTTGGGTTCGGGATTTTTTAATCATTGTTCTTATTGTTTCCCTGGGTGAACCACGGTATAACCTGATGGTAACTGGTAATGACACTGCATCTGGACTTAATCAGGCATTCGGGTCTCTCGGGTGCATTGCTCCTGTATGCCGACTTATCAATGCAGACATTTCTGTCTGTGATCCTGTCATGGGGTGTATCTCTGGATCGTCTGAGTCTGTATCGGGGACATCAAATTTGGGGTTGACTGTATCTGAATCAATGTCGGCTTCTGGTAAACTTGTCCTGCCGGCACTACTAGCTTTCTTGCGGTATCTACAATAGGTACATCTAGGTATATTGAATATCAGACGTATTGGGAACACTATGGCTAACCTGTATCTGGATCTGGGTCAATTCAACTGGTATCGGGGCTGTAGCATCTACACTGGTGCATGAGCTTCTCTCATGGGCTGCATATGGTGGGGCACGATTTCACAATAGCTCTAAAATAAACTCATCATCCTCTGACTTTTCATTGTGTGTCAAAGACTTCCTAGACTCTGTGGATTTCTGCTCCCTCTCGTCTGAAGGGTAAGAATTCCTCTTCTTAGTACTCTTCTTAGCCTCATTCCTGTTTTCCTGTGTGATTGCAGGAAAGACCTTAATTCCCTGTAAAGTCTCAGTTCTCCAAAATTTCTGCTCATTATGCCATCTAGCCTCTGTTAGTGTCCTCAGTTTCCTCATTCTTCTCTAAAATTTCGATATTGTTGCTGTCTAGCTACTAGTTCCCAAATCGCTAATGCTTTAAATTGGGCAAGTCTCAGAGGAGGTTTCAAATCATACAGTACTCTCCTCAAATTCTCTAAAATCCTCATATTAAAGTTCCATGGGTAGGAAATGCTAAGCTCCCATCATTTTCTGTCTCTTTGCAGCATTGTTTCAGCCAAAGACATGGCACAGCACCTCGTTCTTTGAATACAATACAGGCGGGTGTACCTTATGGCAGTGTAATTTCCCCTAATCTAGTTGGAATGAACGTATCTCCCCTTAGGGTACTCTTAAAAGCTTTGAGAATTTTCATCTTTGGTAATTTACGCTACTTTCAATCAATCAGGAAGTAACTTTCAATCCCAAAATCCTTTTCGCCGACCTTCTCAGCCAATTACGCTTCATGGCTGTCTACCAATCCGTTTGCGACCCTTCTCACTAACCAACCTATCCCAGTGCGGCTCCAATGACGTCAAAATCACAAGTACAGCGGATGACCAAGTCTTTCGGCTTGCCCTCCTCAGCTCAAATTCATGCAACTAAATGCGAATATTGCGAGCACAAAACAAACTTAAAACCTAATTTGTCTGTTCACTACAGATAGGGTAACACAGTTGAATCAGAAACCATACTGATTTTTCACTGAGGCATTTCGCTCTAACAGATATTCCTTCTATCTCAGTTTCCCTGACTCGCAAGCAAAATTGAACCAACAAATTTCACTCTCCACTGATCATTGAGTCTGTCCTGGTGCACATAGGACTCGTCAAATCTCAGTCGAAAAACCTTTCACTCACTTTAACACTCTGAAGTAAGGAGAAACAGTTCTTTGCTTTGATGTTTTTATTAACCACTTTGGACTTATTCCACCACTTATTGCCCTCAACCCTAACTGCATTGCCAGAAACCAATTCCACCTTAACTGGTTCTGAAAATTTGGAGCTTCCTTTCTTAACAAACTTTGGCAATTTTATAACCACCTAATCACCTTCTGATATGAAGGACTCTTTAGCCCCTTTCTTGTTGTCCAAATACGTCTTTTGTGTTTTTTGTTTACTTTCAACATTAACTTTGATAAGGTCAGAACAATCCATCACTTGCATTTGTTTGAAGAATTTAGACATCCACCCAGGTTTAACTTGAGTAATTGGTTTCCTCCCTTTCAAAGCTTCAAAAGGAGATACACCTGTAGTGGATTGCGAACTCGTTCTGTAAAACCACAACATTGCCTGAACTGACGCCTGAACCTCACACCTACTCTTCAATGCCCACCTAATACAGTCTCCCAACACACGATTGAATCTCTCCACTAAACCATTCGTTTGAGGTTGATAAAGTGAGCACTTCAAATGTTTAACAGCACCTTCCTTCAGAAACGCTTTGAACTCCTCAGACACAAACTGTACACCATTGTCAGAAATGACTTTTTCTGGGAATCCCTCATTCATAAATAATTCTCTTAAAAATGTTACCAGTGATTTAGCATTGGGTTCCTGTATAAATTTGACATATGGCCACTTTGAAAAGTAATCAACAACTACATATGCATACGTAGACTGTAATTCAGAGAACTAAATGGTCCCACCAGATTGGCCCCCAGTTTTCTCCACTGACCTACGGGGCACTCAATAGGCATGAGAGTTGGTGTCATGGTTTTCAGAATTTTGCCAGAATTAGAACAAATGATACAGTTTCTTACTAATTGTTCAATTTCACTGTCCATACGTGGCCACCAGAAACAGTCACGTATTCTTCTTTTGGTTAATTGGCACCCAAATGGCCTTCATGAGCCTTCTCCATAACAGAACACTTCAACTCCTCTGGTGGAATAAGTTTATCATTCCTCATGAGTATGTAATCTTCAATCGTTAACTCATCTGATATTTTCCAGAAAGGTTGAACACCCACAGTCATGTCTGTCTCATAAGGCCAGCCATCTTTGACAAACTTCATAACTTCACACAAATCCTTGTCACCCACCAACTTCTCCTTCCACTTTTTCTCTGAGCAAACACAAACATGTTCGACCTCAACGGATGCAATCAAGCAACTTGTATCATCCACAATTTCATCACAAGAATTACTAATCTGACTTGGAAATCTTGACAGATAGTTTGCTCTGACATTTGCCCCTCCAGGAATATGCATGACTTCAAAATCATATTGCATCAATTTTGCCATCAATCTAGCAATCCTAGGTGTACTTGTTTTGTTGTTGGTTCCATTTAGAATTGAAACGAAAGGTTTATGATCTGTTTTTAGTACAAAATGTCTGCCCCATATATAGCTTCTGAACTTTTCAATTGCCCAAACACAAGCCAGTAACTCTTTTTCAATAACAGAGTAATACGTTTCTGGTTCTCTTAACACTCTCGATGCAAAACAAATTGTGTTTTCTGCACCATCTATTGTTTGAGTCAAAACAGCACCCAATCCTACATTGCTCGCATCCACTGTGAGACAGCATTGAAAATGCTGATCATAAGGTTTTAATACTTTTGCTTGAGTTAACTGCATTTTGATATCCTCAAACACTTTTGCACACTCAGAGCCCCATTCAAAACTTGTCTTATCCTTTAACAAATTAGATATGGCTATGACACGACTTGCATATTCTGGTATAAATCAAGAAGAAAACTCACACATGCCTAAAACATTTTCACCTCAGCTTTGTCATTGGGTGGAGGTGCTGCCTAAATGGCATTGATCAAACCAGGTTTTGGGCAAACACCCTCAGCACAAATCACATAACCCAAATACTCAACAGACGACCTCATAAATTGGTACTTTTTCCTTCTAAGAACAATGCCATGATCCCTGAACTTCTGTAACACTTGCTTAGAAATTTGTTGTGAACCTGCTGATCGGGTGCATAAATCAGTACATTGTCCTGAAAGACCACTACATTGGAAATATCCTTTAGAAGAGCACTCATAATCCTTTGAAAAACCGAAGCTGCAGATGCCAACCCAAACGGCATACGGCAAAATTGGAAAACTCCTAAAGGCAATACAAATGCTGTCAAGTACCTAGAGTCCTGATCCAATTCCACCTGATGGTATGCACTAGACAAGTCTAACTTAGTAAACATCTTTGCATCTTTAATGGTAGACAACATTTCACTAATGTTAGGTAGAGGATGTAAGTCCACCCATATCTCTTTGTTGAGTGCTCTCAGGTCCACACATATTCTCAATTCGCCATTCTTTTTCTTTGCCACCACCAATGGAGAAAGCCATAGAGAAGACTTAATGGGCTCTATGATCCCTTTGTTCTGTAAACTTTCCAATTCCCTTTCCAAGTCTTCTCTAACACTAAATGCTACACTCTTAACCTTATGTTTAACTGGTGTGGCATTTATTTTCACTTTAATTTTATGCTTAAAGCCCTTTAACGTCCCTAATTCTCCAGAAAACACATTAGGGAAGTCATTTAGAAGATCTTCAATTTCTTCTGAATCTCTAATCACTGCTACCTGATCGGATATACCAGGTCATAAAATCATTCCAAAAAGGCCCTGATGGAACCACCCTAAAATGTTCAGGCCTCTTACTGCCACATAAATCTTCCCATGTATGCGTCTCACCCTGAACTCTAAGGTAACTAAAGAAACCTTGAAGCTCAATCTTCCTTCCTTCATAAGATACAGGAGCTCTGTCAGGTGGCTCAAGTGTACTGTTCTTCCAATTTTGCCCAAACAATTCTTGGGTTATCATGGTGATCCTAGCCCCCTAGTCGACCAAGAGGCGTAATTGTTTATCTCCCACTTTTATACACACATAAGGGTCCATACAATTTTCAGGATCACCAGACTCAACCACACCACCATCAACTACCAATACCATATCCTGAACCTCTCCCATGAGGTGTTCAAGTACTTCGTCATTCTCTTTCATCACGGTCATTACTGACTCACGTTTCCCACCTTGACACACTTTAGCAAAATGACCAACTTTGCCACAGCCCCTACATTGAATATTCAAAGCAGGGCAACTCTTAATCCCTTTTTGATGTAGCGCATTTCCACATCTGAAACAAACATTTCTTTGTTTGAAAAAAAAGTTCGAATTAGTGAACTTATTGTTCTTTGGTCCACTCGACTTGTCCATTCCACTTTTGTCATCTTTGTTTCTGACAACACCAATTCTGCTTACTGTTGACTTTTCTATTTCTCTTGTAGATTTAATAGAAGATTCAATACTCTTTGCAATTTTTATCATTTCAACCAAAGTAGGATTGTCTAAAGAAAGCAGCTTCTGTCTGATAGACCTATCCGTTCCTTGACAGATAAATTGGTCCCTGATCAGTTGATCGCCCAAATCTCCAAATTGACATTCCGCAGCCAAAAAACGCAAAGCAGAAATATAAGTGTCCACATCTTCACCAGTGCTCTGTTCTCTTTTAAAAAACTTGTGTCTGGCCACCACCAAACTGGGAAGTGCATCAAACCTATTACTCATTTTCTTCACTGCTATTTCGTACGCATCTATTTCACCTTCATCCATTTGTAAATCCGGTAAATGCTTGAAAATTGCCCTTCCTTCAAATCCAATCGAATGAAGAAGAAGACATTTCTTGCGTTCTGGTCTAAACCGTGCTGCTCCAATTGCTCCTAAATAGGTCTCAAAGGCATCATACCACTGCCTCCAAACTATGGCGGTCATTATGAACATGGCGGAACAGAATCTCGCCGGCGGCGGCGAATGGAAACCCGCCATATAATGAACAAAAAACCCAACTCCGCCAAACATTCCCACACCACCACTCGCAGCCAGGACCCTGTCGGTGGGAATCACGGCTAACCCCACCCCGCCACCGCCAAGCACACCCACATCCCGCCCTCCAAATAAAGATGCGCAAATCACCTCGGCAGACAGTGGAGGCCGGACGACCATTGGTGGCTGCGACCGCCACGGGCGGCAAGTGGGCCCAACAGCAACCACTGCACACATTGGCTAGACTTAGCACTCACACACCTGACACACATCCAGAACACCATAAAACACCCCCAGACACACCCTACAATCTCTTGCAAGGAAACCAGGACCAGAAGACGGAGAGCACCAGAGCCAGACAGAGAACGCCAGCAGACAGGAAACGCATAGCGACCCACACAGGAGCACCCAAACTCCCCAGTCCCGACGCCATCCAACACCCTCACCATGTCCCCCCCAAAAAATCCACGCTTCACCGAAAGGGAGCTAAGGACCATGGTGGATGAGATCCTAAAAGTGGAGCCACAAATATTCGGCTCCGAGGTGCAGCACACATCCATCGCCCGGAAAATGGAGCTGTGGCAGACCATCGTCAACAGGGTTAATGCAGTGGGACACCATCCACGCACCAGGGACGACATCCGCAAGAGATGGAATGACCTGCGGGGGAAGGTCTGGGCCATGGCATCCAGGCACCACATCGCAGTGCAGAAGACTGGGGGAGGGCCGCCACCAACACCACCCGACTACATCGACTGGGAGGAGAAGGTACTCGCCATCCTGCACCCAGAGGGACTCACTGGACTCACTAGAGGAATGGACTCGGGTAAGTCATCTACATTTACCCCATATACACCATACCTGTAATTCATGCACCACCCCACCGCACCCACACCCACCTAGACCCACACCCCTCCCAGCCATTACCCACCACATCCACCACCCTGCATCACCCACAACTCACTACCAGGCCCACATCACTCCCGTTCTGCACAGCCACCCACACCTGTACATTCCCACAAATGGAATAATAACCCCCACCACAATGTAATGCCACCACTGCCACTATATGCTATGTCCACCTCACAAAGGCACCCCTGAAGGCCACTGAAAGGCACACCAGCACTAAATTGTACAGTACTGCCCACCTCAGACCCTCCTGCATATGTAACAAACACTTCTCTGTCCCCCAACAGGCACCACCACCCATGCAACCCTAATGGAGGGGACATGGAGTGCCACAGCATTCCAGAGAGACAGAGGCACATCACAGGACACTGGTGAAGGATCCCTGGACACCGATGAGCTGGCAGGCCCCTCACACAGCCCTGGATGTTCACCATGCAGCAGCCCCACCCAGGAAAACACTGTCACCTCTAACACCCAGTCAAGACCAGCAGGCCAGGGGAGGCATGCCCACACCAGTGGAACCAGGGCACAAACAGGTGGACCACAGCAACAGAGGCCACAGTCTCCCACCCCCAACATGCAGGAAGACGATGGCCCCAGTACTAGTGGCACGTCCAGACCTGCACAGGGGACACAGGCACAGGGGGCCAGGGCAAGGTCAAGTGCCCCATTGGGACAGGGGGTAGGGCACCGGATAGATACAGCAGCCCAGGACGTCATTGCAGAGTTATTGGGGGCATACCAACATACCCAAGACAGGTTGGCACAGATTGTAACCACCCTGGAGCAAAGTCAGAGGATGCAGCTGGAACACCACCAACAGGCCATGGAGCAGTGGAAAGAACACAATGCCACAATGGCCACCATTGCTGGAGCACTGCTGCAGTTGGTCAACAAACCCTCAGACACCCTCACCGGACAATAGGCCCCCACAACAGCCCTGGACAAGCAGCAACAGTTGTCCCAAGCAGCTGAAACAGCACAGGAAAAACCCTCCCAGGAATCACAAGGGCCGACCTTGTCACCCCAAGTAGCTTCACAGCAGGCACCCAAACGTAGTCTCAGGCCAAGATACGGCACTGGAAACCCAGCAAAGAACAAGCCCCCTACCAACAATTGACACTGCTGCTACTGCAAAGCAACCAACCCACCCATTCACAAACTGCACTTAGCTGAGGGCTAAATGATGTACAGAACTACAAATAGGACCCACCTATGAAATCAAAGGGGCCTGCCACCATGTCGGTTTTGAGGACAACCAACCATACCGACTTCCATCACTGTACATAGCACATTTCACTGTATTCCACCAATAAACAACATATCTCACCTGTAACACTGTCCCCTGTCTTCAATGTTGAACAAAGTGGAGTAATGATGCAACAGGCAGGGATAAACTTTATTGTCAAATTGTGCATGCTGCTGGTACACTGTGTTTCTAAAAAGTCAAGAAGGGAATGCTTATGTTGTCTGTTTGTACCATGCTGAAGAGGTCCATGACTCGCATATCATGACCAATTCCCCCTAGTTGACATGGCACACTTACAGTATCGGTCACTAACCACATATACAGGCTGAAGTCCCAGACAGTTATTGGAAGTAGGGTTGTATCAGTTGGTTTCTGGAATTTACATCTTCCCCTTCCTCATCCTCACCATCACTCTCCTCACCTCTCTGAGGTAACAGATCAGGACCTATAGCACCCTCCGCCTCCAAAAGGGGGATAGAGGCCCGTATTTATACTTTTTTTAGCACCGCATTTGCGCCGCTTTTTGACGCAAAATGGCGCAAACATACAAAATACAATGGTATTTTGCAAGTTTGCGCCGTTTTTGCATCAAAAAACGACGCAAATGCGGTGCTAAAAAAGTATAAACATGGGCCAGAATGTCTCACTGCCACGTTGTGCAGCATGCAGCAGGCCACCACTATCCTACACACCTTATGAGGCCCATGGGCCAGGGAACCCCCAAAGATATGTAGGCACCTAAATCTAGCCTTTCGGAGACCTATAGTACGCTCTATCACCCTCCTAGTACGTCCATGGGCCTCATTGTATTTCCTCTCTGCATCTGTCCTGGGATTCCTCACTGGTGTCAGGAGCCAACGCAAGTTTGGATAGCCAGAATCACCTAGAGAAATGGTCAATACAGAGTCGTCATTGGAATGTCCTTAGTCTGACAGGCTGTTTTTCATCAATGTGTCAGTTAGTGACAGGCAAGGGTAGGTCGCTCCCCCTGCCGCTGCAGCTCCTCCAAGTTCCCGAGTTCCTGTGTTCCTGAGACCCACCTAACTGTAAGTACCCCCCTCCTCCCAGCCCCTCGCCCTGCCCCGCGCCACTCACCTTCTCTCCTGCTCCTGCTTCTTTTCCTCCTCTCTGTCTCTTCCTCCTCGCTCCCCCTCTGCAATCTTCTTCTGTGTTCTTCTGTTCTTCCCTTCTGTTCTTCTGTTCTTCCCTTCTGTTCTTCTGTGTTCTTCTGGTCTTCTGTGTTCTTCTTCTCTGTTCTTCTCTGTGCTTCTGTGTTCTTCTTCTCGGTTCTTCTGTGTTTTTCTGTGTTCTTCTGTATTCTTCTCTGTTCTTCTCTGTTCTTCTCTGTTCTTCTGCTCTTCCGATCTTCTGTTCTTCTGTCTTCTGCTCTTCCGGTCTTCTGTTCTTCTGTCTTCTGTTCTTCTGTCTTCTGTTCTTCTGTCTTCTGTTCTCCTGTCTTCGGCTCTTCTACCTCCTCCGTCTTCTTCCCCCGAGCCTGCCCTCCTGCTCCTTCCTCATCCCCTCCCTCACTCGCCTCCCCCTCTCTCACCCCTAGCTAACCCGTTCGCTATCTACCTCCCTCACTCCTCCTATCTTCCTATCTCTCTAGCTCCCTATCTCACTATCTAACTCCCCCACTCTCCACCTCCTCCTACCTACCTATCTGTCTATCTATCTATTTCCCTATCTATCGACTTCTCTATCTATTTTCTCTATCTATTTCTCTATCTCTCCCCCCCTCCCGCCACCCCCTCTACTACCTATCTCCCTATCCTCTCACTCTACCTCTCTCCCTCACCCACCTCTACAACCCCCCCTCCCCTATCTTCACAACCCTACTCCTATCTCTCTCCCTAATCTCCAAACCTCCTAACACTCACCCTCCTCCACCCTAAACCCCCTCCCCCAGCTCCTCTCACTCTACCTGTCCCCCCCCCTCCCTCGCGCTTTCCCACCGCGACCTCCTGCACGCCCCCGCCCCCCAGCTCCCATTCGCCCCCAGCTGACCCCTCCCCCTCCTACCTCTTATGGCGGCCGCTGCGCGACAGTGGTAGCGACCCTTGACCCAAGGGTAGGTCGCTCCCCCTGCCGCTGCAGCTCCTCCAAGTTCCCGAGTTCCTGTGTTCCTGAGACCCACCTAACTGTAAGTACCCCCCTCCTCCCAGCCCCTCGCCCTGCCCCGCGCCACTCACCTTCTCTCCTGCTCCTGCTTCTTTTCCTCCTCTCTGTCTCTTCCTCCTCGCTCCCCCTCTGCAATCTTCTTCTGTGTTCTTCTGTTCTTCCCTTCTGTTCTTCTGTTCTTCCCTTCTGTTCTTCTGTGTTCTTCCGGTCTTCTGTGTTCTTCTTCTCTGTTCTTCTCTGTGCTTCTGTGTTCTTCTTCTCGGTTCTTCTGTGTTCTTCTGTGTTCTTCTGTGTTCTTCTCTGTTCTTCTCTGTTCTTCTCTGTTCTTCTGCTCTTCCGATCTTCTGTTCTTCTGTCTTCTGCTCTTCCGGTCTTCTGTTCTTCTGTCTTCTGTTCTTCTGTCTTCTGTTCTTCTGTCTTCTGTTCTTCTGTCTTCTGTTCTCCTGTCTTCGGCTCTTCTACCTCCTCCGTCTTCTTCCCCCGAGCCTGCCCTCCTGCTCCTTCCTCATCCCCCTCCCTCACTCGCCTCCCCCTCTCTCACCCCTAGCTAACCCGTTCGCTATCTACCTCCCTCACTCCTCCTATCTTCCTATCTCTCTAGCTCCCTATCTCACTATCTAACTCCCCCACTCTCCACCTCCTCCTACCTACCTATCTGTCTATCTATCTATTTCCCTATCTATCGACTTCTCTATCTATTTTCTCTATCTATTTCTCTATCTCTCCCCCCCTCCCGCCACCCCCTCTACTACCTATCTCCCTATCCTCTCACTCTACCTCTCTCCCTCACCCACCTCTACAACCCCCCCTCCCCTATCTTCACAACCCTACTCCTATCTCTCTCCCTAATCTCCAAACCTCCTAACACTCACCCTCCTCCACCCTAAACCCCCTCCCCCAGCTCCTCTCACTCTACCTGTCCCCCCCCCTCCCTCGCGCTTTCCCGCCGCGACCTCCTGCACGCCCCCGCCCCCAGCTCCCATTCGCCCCCAGCTGACCCCTCCCCCCCCTCCCACCTCTTATGGCGGCCGCTGCGCGACAGTGGTAGCGACCCTTGACCCAAGGGTAGGTCGCTCCCCCTGCCGCTGCAGCTCCTCCAAGTTCCCGAGTTCCTGTGTTCCTGAGACCCACCTAACTGTAAGTACCCCCCTCCTCCCAGCCCCTCGCCCTGCCCCGCGCCACTCACCTTCTCTCCTGCTCCTGCTTCTTTTCCTCCTCTCTGTCTCTTCCTCCTCGCTCCCCCTCTGCAATCTTCTTCTGTGTTCTTCTGTTCTTCCCTTCTGTTCTTCTGTTCTTCCCTTCTGTTCTTCTGTGTTCTTCCGGTCTTCTGTGTTCTTCTTCTCTGTTCTTCTCTGTGCTTCTGTGTTCTTCTTCTGTGTTCTTCTCTGTTCTTCTCTGTTCTTCTGCTCTTCTGCTCTTCCGGTCTTCTGTTCTTCTGTCTTCTGTCTTCTGTTCTCCTGTCTTCGGCTCTTCTACCTCCTCCGTCTTCTTCCCCCGAGCCTGCCCTCCTGCTCCTTCCTCATCCCCCTCCCTCACTCGCCTCCCCCTCTCTCACCCCTAGCTAACCCGTTCGCTATCTACCTCCCTCACTCCTCCTATCTTCCTATCTCTCTAGCTCCCTATCTCACTATCTAACTCCCCCACTCTCCACCTCCTCCTACCTACCTATCTGTCTATCTATCTATTTCCCTATCTATCGACTTCTCTATCTATTTTCTCTATCTATTTCTCTATCTCTCCCCCCCTCCCGCCACCCCCTCTACTACCTATCTCCCTATCCTCTCACTCTACCTCTCTCCCTCACCCACCTCTACAACCCCCCCTCCCCTATCTTCACAACCCTACTCCTATCTCTCTCCCTAATCTCCAAACCTCCTAACACTCACCCTCCTCCACCCTAAACCCCCTCCCCCAGCTCCTCTCACTCTACCTGTCCCCCCCCCCTCCCTCGCGCTTTCCCGCCGCGACCTCCTGCACGCCCCCGCCCCCCAGCTCCCATTCGCCCCCAGCTGACCCCTCCCCCCCCCTCCCACCTCTTATGGCGGCCGCTGCGCGACAGTGGTAGCGACCCTTGACCCAAGGGTAGGTCGCTCCCCCTGCCGCTGCAGCTCCTCCAAGTTCCCGAGTTCCTGTGTTCCTGAGACCCACCTAACTGTAAGTACCCCCCTCCTCCCAGCCCCTCGCCCTGCCCCGCGCCACTCACCTTCTCTCCTGCTCCTGCTTCTTTTCCTCCTCTCTGTCTCTTCCTCCTCGCTCCCCCTCTGCAATCTTCTTCTGTGTTCTTCTGTTCTTCCCTTCTGTTCTTCTGTTCTTCCCTTCTGTTCTTCTGTGTTCTTCCGGTCTTCTGTGTTCTTCTTCTCTGTTCTTCTCTGTGCTTCTGTGTTCTTCTTCTCTGTTCTTCTGTGTTCTTCTGTGTTCTTCTGTGTTCTTCTGTGTTCTTCTCTGTTCTTCTGCTCTTCCGATCTTCTGCTCTTCCGGTCTTCTGCTCTTCCGGTCTTCTGTTCTTCTGTCTTCTGTTCTTCTGTCTTCTGTTCTCCTGTCTTCGGCTCTTCTACCTCCTCCGTCTTCTTCCCCCGAGCCTGCCCTCCTGCTCCTTCCTCATCCCCCTCCCTCACTCGCCTCCCCCTCTCTCACCCCTAGCTAACCCGTTCGCTATCTACCTCCCTCACTCCTCCTATCTTCCTATCTCTCTAGCTCCCTATCTCACTATCTAACTCCCCCACTCTCCACCTCCTCCTACCTACCTATCTGTCTATCTATCTATTTCCCTATCTATCGACTTCTCTATCTATTTTCTCTATCTATTTCTCTATCTCTCCCCCCCTCCCGCCACCCCCTCTACTACCTATCTCCCTATCCTCTCACTCTACCTCTCTCCCTCACCCACCTCTACAACCCCCCCTCCCCTATCTTCACAACCCTACTCCTATCTCTCTCCCTAATCTCCAAACCTCCTAACACTCACCCTCCTCCACCCTAAACCCCCTCCCCCAGCTCCTCTCACTCTACCTGTCCCCCCCCTCCCTCGCGCTTTCCCGCCGCGACCTCCTGCACGCCCCCGCCCCCCAGCTCCCATTCGCCCCCAGCTGACCCCTCCCCCCCCCTCCCACCTCTTATGGCGGCCGCTGCGCGACAGTGGTAGCGACCCTTGACCCAAGGGTAGGTCGCTCCCCCTGCCGCTGCAGCTCCTCCAAGTTCCCGAGTTCCTGTGTTCCTGAGACCCACCTAACTGTAAGTACCCCCCTCCTCCCAGCCCCTCGCCCTGCCCCGCGCCACTCACCTTCTCTCCTGCTCCTGCTTCTTTTCCTCCTCTCTGTCTCTTCCTCCTCGCTCCCCCTCTGCAATCTTCTTCTGTGTTCTTCTGTTCTTCCCTTCTGTTCTTCTGTTCTTCCCTTCTGTTCTTCTGTGTTCTTCCAGTCTTCTGTGTTCTTCTTCTCTGTTCTTCTCTGTGCTTCTGTGTTCTTCTTCTCTGTTCTTCTGTGTTCTTCTGTGTTCTTCTCTGTTCTTCTCTGTTCTTCTCTGTTCTTCTGCTCTTCCGATCTTCTGTTCTTCTGTCTTCTGCTCTTCCGGTCTTCTGTTCTTCTGTCTTCTGTTCTCCTGTCTTCGGCTCTTCTACCTCCTCCGTCTTCTTCCCCCGAGCCTGCCCTCCTGCTCCTTCCTCATCCCCCTCCCTCACTCGCCTCCCCCTCTCTCACCCCTAGCTAACCCGTTCGCTATCTACCTCCCTCACTCCTCCTATCTTCCTATCTCTCTAGCTCCCTATCTCACTATCTAACTCCCCCACTCTCCACCTCCTCCTACCTACCTATCTGTCTATCTATCTATTTCCCTATCTATCGACTTCTCTATTTATTTTCTCTATCTATTTCTCTATCTCTCCCCCCCCTCCCGCCACCCCCTCTACTACCTATCTCCCTATCCTCTCACTCTACCTCTCTCCCTCACCCACCTCTACAACCCCCCCTCCCCTATCTTCACAACCCTACTCCTATCTCTCTCCCTAATCTCCAAACCTCCTAACACTCACCCTCCTCCACCCTAAACCCCCTCCCCCAGCTCCTCTCACTCTACCTGTCCCCCCCCCCTCGCGCTTTCCCGCCGCGACCTCCTGCACGCCCCCGCCCCCCAGCTCCCATTCGCCCCCAGCTGACCCCTCCCCCCCCCTCCCACCTCTTATGGCGGCCGCTGCGCGACAGTGGTAGCGACCCTTGACCCAAGGGTAGGTCGCTCCCCCTGCCGCTGCAGCTCCTCCAAGTTCCCGAGTTCCTGTGTTCCTGAGACCCACCTAACTGTAAGTACCCCCCTCCTCCCAGCCCCTCGCCCTGCCCCGCGCCACTCACCTTCTCTCCTGCTCCTGCTTCTTTTCCTCCTCTCTGTCTCTTCCTCCTCGCTCCCCCTCTGCAATCTTCTTCTGTGTTCTTCTGTTCTTCCCTTCTGTTCTTCTGTTCTTCCCTTCTGTTCTTCTGTGTTCTTCCGGTCTTCTGTGTTCTTCTTCTCTGTTCTTCTCTGTGCTTCTGTGTTCTTCTTCTGTGTTCTTCTGTGTTCTTC
Organism: Pleurodeles waltl; assembly: GCF_031143425.1. Classification (NCBI taxonomy): domain Eukaryota; kingdom Metazoa; phylum Chordata; class Amphibia; order Caudata; family Salamandridae; genus Pleurodeles; species Pleurodeles waltl. The sequence continues at coordinate 917,662,125 of NC_090446.1, read as the reverse complement.
TCTGTTCTTCTGTGTTCTTCTCTGTTCTTCTCTGTTCTTCTCTGTTCTTCTGCTCTTCCGATCTTCTGTTCTTCTGTCTTCTGCTCTTCCGGTCTTCTGTTCTTCTGTCTTCTGTTCTTCTGTCTTCTGTTCTTCTGTCTTCTGTTCTCCTGTCTTCGGCTCTTCTACCTCCTCCGTCTTCTTCCCCCGAGCCTGCCCTCCTGCTTCTTCCTCATCCCCCTCCCTCACTCGCCTCCCCCTCTCTCACCCCTAGCTAACCCGTTCGCTATCTACCTCCCTCACTCCTCCTATCTTCCTATCTCTCTAGCTCCCTATCTCACTATCTAACTCCCCCACTCTCCACCTCCTCCTACCTATCTGTCTATCTATCTATTTCCCTATCTATCGACTTCTCTATCTATTTTCTCTATCTATTTCTCTATCTCTCCCCCCCTCCCGCCACCCCCTCTACTACCTATCTCCCTATCCTCTCACTCTACCTCTCTCCCTCACCCACCTCTACAACCCCCCCTCCCCTATCTTCACAACCCTACTCCTATCTCTCTCCCTAATCTCCAAACCTCCTAACACTCACCCTCCTCCACCCTAAACCCCCTCCCCCAGCTCCTCTCACTCTACCTGTCCCCCCCCCTCCCTCGCGCTTTCCCGCCGCGACCTCCTGCACGCCCCCGCCCCCCAGCTCCCATTCGCCCCCAGCTGACCCCTCCCCCCCCTCCCACCTCTTATGGCGGCCGCTGCGCGACAGTGGTAGCGACCCTTGACCCAAGGGTAGGTCGCTCCCCCTGCCGCTGCAGCTCCTCCAAGTTCCCGAGTTCCTGTGTTCCTGAGACCCACCTAACTGTAAGTACCCCCCTCCTCCCAGCCCCTCGCCCTGCCCCGCGCCACTCACCTTCTCTCCTGCTCCTGCTTCTTTTCCTCCTCTCTGTCTCTTCCTCCTCGCTCCCCCTCTGCAATCTTCTTCTGTGTTCTTCTGTTCTTCCCTTCTGTTCTTCTGTTCTTCTGTGTTCTTCCGGTCTTCTGTGTTCTTCTTCTCTGTTCTTCTCTGTGCTTCTGTGTTCTTCTTCTCTGTTCTTCTCTGTTCTTCTGTGTTCTTCTGTGTTCTTCTCTGTTCTTCTGCTCTTCCGATCTTCTGTTCTTCTGTTCTTCTGCTCTTCTGTCTTCTGTTCTTCTGTCTTCTGTTCTTCTGTCTTCTGTTCTTCTGTCTTCTGTTCTCCTGTCTTCTGTTCTCCTGTCTTCGGCTCTTCTACCTCCTCCGTCTTCTTCCCCCGAGCCTGCCCTCCTGCTCCTTCCTCATCCCCCTCCCTCACTCGCCTCCCCCTCTCTCACCCCTAGCTAACCCGTTCGCTATCTACCTCCCTCACTCCTCCTATCTTCCTATCTCTCTAGCTCCCTATCTCACTATCTAACTCCCCCACTCTCCACCTCCTCCTACCTACCTATCTGTCTATCTATCTATTTCCCTATCTATCGACTTCTCTATCTATTTTCTCTATCTATTTCTCTATCTCTCCCCCCCTCCCGCCACCCCCTCTACTACCTATCTCCCTATCCTCTCACTCTACCTCTCTCCCTCCCCCACCTCTACAACCCCCCCTCCCCTATCTTCACAACCCTACTCCTATCTCTCTCCCTAATCTCCAAACCTCCTAACACTCACCCTCCTCCACCCTAAACCCCCTCCCCCAGCTCCTCTCACTCTACCTGTCCCCCCCCCCTCCCTCGCGCTTTCCCGCCGCGACCTCCTGCACGCCCCCGCCCCCCAGCTCCCATTCGCCCCCAGCTGACCCCTCCCCCCCCCTCCCACCTCTTATGGCGGCCGCTGCGCGACAGTGGTAGCGACCCTTGACCCAAGGGTAGGTCGCTCCCCCTGCCGCTGCAGCTCCTCCAAGTTCCCGAGTTCCTGTGTTCCTGAGACCCACCTAACTGTAAGTACCCCCCTCCTCCCAGCCCCTCGCCCTGCCCCGCGCCACTCACCTTCTCTCCTGCTCCTGCTTCTTTTCCTCCTCTCTGTCTCTTCCTCCTCGCTCCCCCTCTGCAATCTTCTTCTGTGTTCTTCTGTTCTTCCCTTCTGTTCTTCTGTTCTTCCCTTCTGTTCTTCTGTGTTCTTCCGGTCTTCTGTGTTCTTCTTCTGTGTTCTTCTGTGTTCTTCTGTGTTCTTCTCTGTTCTTCTCTGTTCTTCTGCTCTTCCGATCTTCTGTTCTTCTGTCTTCTGCTCTTCCGGTCTTCTGTTCTTCTGTCTTCTGTTCTTCTGTCTTCTGTTCTCCTGTCTTCGGCTCTTCTACCTCCTCCGTCTTCTTCCCCCGAGCCTGCCCTCCTGCTCCTTCCTCATCCCCCTCCCTCACTCGCCTCCCCCTCTCTCACCCCTAGCTAACCCGTTCGCTATCTACCTCCCTCACTCCTCCTATCTTCCTATCTCTCTAGCTCCCTATCTCACTATCTAACTCCCCCACTCTCCACCTCCTCCTACCTACCTATCTGTCTATCTATTTCCCTATCTATCGACTTCTCTATCTATTTTCTCTATCTATTTCTCTATCTCTCCCCCCCTCCCGCCACCCCCTCTACTACCTATCTCCCTATCCTCTCACTCTACCTCTCTCCCTCACCCACCTCTACAACCCCCCCTCCCCTATCTTCACAACCCTACTCCTATCTCTCTCCCTAATCTCCAAACCTCCTAACACTCACCCTCCTCCACCCTAAACCCCCTCCCCCAGCTCCTCTCACTCTACCTGTCCCCCCCCCTCCCTCGCGCTTTCCCGCCGCGACCTCCTGCACGCCCCCGCCCCCCAGCTCCCATTCGCCCCCAGCTGACCCCTCCCCCCCCCTCCCACCTCTTATGGCGGCCGCTGCGCGACAGTGGTAGCGACCCTTGACCCAAGGGTAGGTCGCTCCCCCTGCCGCTGCAGCTCCTCCAAGTTCCCGAGTTCCTGTGTTCCTGAGACCCACCTAACTGTAAGTACCCCCCTCCTCCCAGCCCCTCGCCCTGCCCCGCGCCACTCACCTTCTCTCCTGCTCCTGCTTCTTTTCCTCCTCTCTGTCTCTTCCTCCTCGCTCCCCCTCTGCAATCTTCTTCTGTGTTCTTCTGTTCTTCCCTTCTGTTCTTCTGTTCTTCCCTTCTGTTCTTCTGTGTTCTTCCGGTCTTCTGTGTTCTTCTTCTGTGTTCTTCTGTGTTCTTCTGTGTTCTTCTCTGTTCTTCTCTGTTCTTCTCTGTTCTTCTGCTCTTCCGATCTTCTGTTCTTCTGTCTTCTGCTCTTCCGGTCTTCTGTTCTTCTGTCTTCTGTTCTTCTGTCTTCTGTTCTCCTGTCTTCGGCTCTTCTACCTCCTCCGTCTTCTTCCCCCGAGCCTGCCCTCCTGCTCCTTCCTCATCCCCCTCCCTCACTCGCCTCCCCCTCTCTCACCCCTAGCTAACCCGTTCGCTATCTACCTCCCTCACTCCTCCTATCTTCCTATCTCTCTAGCTCCCTATCTCACTATCTAACTCCCCCACTCTCCACCTCCTCCTACCTACCTATCTGTCTATCTATTTCCCTATCTATCGACTTCTCTATCTATTTTCTCTATCTATTTCTCTATCTCTCCCCCCCTCCCGCCACCCCCTCTACTACCTATCTCCCTATCCTCTCACTCTACCTCTCTCCCTCACCCACCTCTACAACCCCCCCTCCCCTATCTTCACAACCCTACTCCTATCTCTCTCCCTAATCTCCAAACCTCCTAACACTCACCCTCCTCCACCCTAAACCCCCTCCCCCAGCTCCTCTCACTCTACCTGTCCCCCCCCCTCCCTCGCGCTTTCCCGCCGCGACCTCCTGCACGCCCCCGCCCCCCAGCTCCCATTCGCCCCCAGCTGACCCCTCCCCCCCCTCCCACCTCTTATGGCGGCCGCTGCGCGACAGTGGTAGCGACCCTTGACCCAAGGGTAGGTCGCTCCCCCTGCCGCTGCAGCTCCTCCAAGTTCCCGAGTTCCTGTGTTCCTGAGACCCACCTAACTGTAAGTACCCCCCTCCTCCCAGCCCCTCGCCCTGCCCCGCGCCACTCACCTTCTCTCCTGCTCCTGCTTCTTTTCCTCCTCTCTGTCTCTTCCTCCTCGCTCCCCCTCTGCAATCTTCTTCTGTGTTCTTCTGTTCTTCCCTTCTGTTCTTCTGTTCTTCTGTGTTCTTCCGGTCTTCTGTGTTCTTCTTCTCTGTTCTTCTCTGTGCTTCTGTGTTCTTCTTCTCTGTTCTTCTCTGTTCTTCTGTGTTCTTCTGTGTTCTTCTCTGTTCTTCTGCTCTTCCGATCTTCTGTTCTTCTAGTCTTCTGCTCTTCTGTCTTCTGTTCTTCTGTCTTCTGTTCTTCTGTCTTCTGTTCTTCTGTCTTCTGTTCTCCTGTCTTCTGTTCTCCTGTCTTCGGCTCTTCTACCTCCTCCGTCTTCTTCCCCCGAGCCTGCCCTCCTGCTCCTTCCTCATCCCCCTCCCTCACTCGCCTCCCCCTCTCTCACCCCTAGCTAACCCGTTCGCTATCTACCTCCCTCACTCCTCCTATCTTCCTATCTCTCTAGCTCCCTATCTCACTATCTAACTCCCCCACTCTCCACCTCCTCCTACCTACCTATCTGTCTATCTATCTATTTCCCTATCTATCGACTTCTCTATCTATTTTCTCTATCTATTTCTCTATCTCTCCCCCCCTCCCGCCACCCCCTCTACTACCTATCTCCCTATCCTCTCACTCTACCTCTCTCCCTCCCCCACCTCTACAACCCCCCCTCCCCTATCTTCACAACCCTACTCCTATCTCTCTCCCTAATCTCCAAACCTCCTAACACTCACCCTCCTCCACCCTAAACCCCCTCCCCCAGCTCCTCTCACTCTTCCTGTCCCCCCCCTCCCTCGCGCTTTCCCGCCGCGACCTCCTGCACGCCCCGCCCCCCAGCTCCCATTCGCCCCCAGCTGACCCCTCCCCCCCCCTCCCACCTCTTATGGCGGCCGCTGCGCGACAGTGGTAGCGACCCTTGACCCAAGGGTAGGTCGCTCCCCCTGCCGCTGCAGCTCCTCCAAGTTCCCGAGTTCCTGTGTTCCTGAGACCCACCTAACTGTAAGTACCCCCCTCCTCCCAGCCCCTCGCCCTGCCCCGCGCCACTCACCTTCTCTCCTGCTCCTGCTTCTTTTCCTCCTCTCTGTCTCTTCCTCCTCGCTCCCCCTCTGCAATCTTCTTCTGTGTTCTTCTGTTCTTCCCTTCTGTTCTTCTGTTCTTCCCTTCTGTTCTTCTGTGTTCTTCCGGTCTTCTGTGTTCTTCTTCTGTGTTCTTCTGTGTTCTTCTGTGTTCTTCTCTGTTCTTCTCTGTTCTTCTGCTCTTCCGATCTTCTGTTCTTCTGTCTTCTGCTCTTCCGGTCTTCTGTTCTTCTGTCTTCTGTTCTTCTGTCTTCTGTTCTTCTGTCTTCTGTTCTCCTGTCTTCGGCTCTTCTACCTCCTCCGCCTTCTTCCCCCGAGCCTGCCCTCCTGCTCCTTCCTCATCCCCCTCCCTCACTCGCCTCCCCCTCTCTCACCCCTAGCTAACCCGTTCGCTATCTACCTCCCTCACTCCTCCTATCTTCCTATCTCTCTAGCTCCCTATCTCACTATCTAACTCCCCCACTCTCCACCTCCTCCTACCTACCTATCTGTCTATCTATTTCCCTATCTATCGACTTCTCTATCTATTTTCTCTATCTATTTCTCTATCTCTCCCCCCCTCCCGCCACCCCCTCTACTACCTATCTCCCTATCCTCTCACTCTACCTCTCTCCCTCACCCACCTCTACAACCCCCCCTCCCCTATCTTCACAACCCTACTCCTATCTCTCTCCCTAATCTCCAAACCTCCTAACACTCACCCTCCTCCACCCTAAACCCCCTCCCCCAGCTCCTCTCACTCTACCTGTCCCCCCCCCTCCCTCGCGCTTTCCCGCCGCGACCTCCTGCACGCCCCCGCCCCCCAGCTCCCATTCGCCCCCAGCTGACCCCTCCCCCCCCCTCCCACCTCTTATGGCGGCCGCTGCGCGACAGTGGTAGCGACCCTTGACCCAAGGGTAGGTCGCTCCCCCTGCCGCTGCAGCTCCTCCAAGTTCCCGAGTTCCTGTGTTCCTGAGACCCACCTAACTGTAAGTACCCCCCTCCTCCCAGCCCCTCGCCCTGCCCCGCGCCACTCACCTTCTCTCCTGCTCCTGCTTCTTTTCCTCCTCTCTGTCTCTTCCTCCTCGCTCCCCCTCTGCAATCTTCTTCTGTGTTCTTCTGTTCTTCCCTTCTGTTCTTCTGTTCTTCCCTTCTGTTCTTCTGTGTTCTTCCGGTCTTCTGTGTTCTTCTTCTGTGTTCTTCTGTGTTCTTCTGTGTTCTTCTCTGTTCTTCTCTGTTCTTCTGCTCTTCCGATCTTCTGTTCTTCTGTCTTCTGCTCTTCCGGTCTTCTGTTCTTCTGTCTTCTGTTCTTCTGTCTTCTGTTCTTCTGTCTTCTGTTCTCCTGTCTTCGGCTCTTCTACCTCCTCCGTCTTCTTCCCCCGAGCCTGCCCTCCTGCTCCTTCCTCATCCCCCTCCCTCACTCGCCTCCCCCTCTCTCACCCCTAGCTAACCCGTTCGCTATCTACCTCCCTCACTCCTCCTATCTTCCTATCTCTCTAGCCCCCTATCTCACTATCTAACTCCCCCACTCTCCACCTCCTCCTACCTACCTATCTGTCTATCTATTTCCCTATCTATCGACTTCTCTATCTATTTTCTCTATCTATTTCTCTATCTCTCCCCCCCTCCCGCCACCCCCTCTACTACCTATCTCCCTATCCTCTCACTCTACCTCTCTCCCTCACCCACCTCTACAACCCCCCCTCCCCTATCTTCACAACCCTACTCCTATCTCTCTCCCTAATCTCCAAACCTCCTAACACTCACCCTCCTCCACCCTAAACCCCCTCCCCCAGCTCCTCTCACTCTACCTGTCCCCCCCCCTCCCTCGCGCTTTCCCGCCGCGACCTCCTGCACGCCCCCGCCCCCCAGCTCCCATTCGCCCCCAGCTGACCCCTCCCCCCCCCCTCCCACCTCTTATGGCGGCCGCTGCGCGACTGCGCAGCGGGCGCGCGCAGCGGGCACGCCGCTGGCGCGCCGGAGGCACACCAGAGGCAAGCCCGTCTGCGCCCGTCCGCGCCTGGCCCGCGCCCAGCGCCACGACCCCTGGTCCCCAGCTCCCCCAAGCCCCGCTGATCCGCTACGACCCCACCACCCTCCACGCCCTCAACCCAGGGCGCTCCAAAACCTGCTTCCTAGCTCACCCCAAACGCACCCATGGACCCTTCGCCTGCAACTCCTGCAAACGCATCTTCCACCACGCAACTACCACGACCACAAGCCCACGCGCCATCAACCACCTCAAGTGCATCCTGGTCAACGCTCGTTCCGTCCACAAGCACGCCGTTGAACTTTGGGACCTCCTGGACTCCACAGCCCCGGACGTCGCCTTCATCACGGAGACATGGATGAACGCCTCCTCTGCTCCAGACATCGCTACCCGCCATCCCCGAAGGCTACAAGATCTCCAGAAAAGACCGCACCAACCAAGTAGGAGGAGGTGTCGCCATCATCTTCAAAGACTCCATCAGCGTCACCACCTCCACCGAAGACCCCCCCCTCGCCGCTGAACACCTGCATTTTCAGATTCGCACCGACCCAAGGACCACCCTCAGAGGATCCCTCGTCTACCGTCCTCCCGGACCTCGCGCCTCTTTCAGCGACGCCATCGCCGACTTCATCTCCCCGCACGCCCTCGCCTCACCGGACTACATCCTCCTAGGCGACCTCAACTTCCATCTGGAACAAAACAACGACCCCAACACCACCACCCTGCTCGACAACCTCGCCAACCTCGGCCTCAAACAACTGGTGAACACCGCCACCCACATCGCCGGACACACGCTCGACCCTATCTTCTCCGCCAGCAAACACGTCTTCACCAAAAAACCTCTCTGGTTCTCTGACACCCTCAAAGAATCAAAGAAAACTTGTCGTGCCCTTGAGAAGGCCTGGCGCAAGGACCACACCGCTGACAACATGACTGCCCTCAAGAACGCTACACGCGAACACCACCACCTGATCCGCACTGCCAAAAGGAACTTTTTCACCGACAGACTAGACAAAAACAGCCACAACAGCAGAGAACTCTTCAGCATCGTCAAAGAGTTCTCCAACCCCAGCGCCAGCGCCAACGCCGTCACGCCCTCACAGGATTTGTGCGAATCCCTCGCCACTTTCTTCCATCGCAAGATCAGCGACCTCCACGACAGCTTCGGACACCAGACCCAACCATACACCACTGAACCCGCTTCCCCGGACATCACCCTCAACAACTGGACCCACATCAACACGGAAGAAACCAAATCCATCATGAACTCTATCCACTCCGGCGCCCCTTCGGACCCCTGCCCGCACTTCATCTTTAACAAAGCCGACGACATCATCGCCCCGCACCTCCAGACCGTCATCAACTCTTCTTTTTCTTCTGCTACCTTCCCCGAATGCTGGAAGCACGCTGAAGTCAACGCCCTACTAAAGAAACCTACGGCTGACCCAAGCGACCTGAAAAACTTCCGCCCCATCTCTCTTCTACCTTTCCCAGCCAAGGTAATAGAAAAGACCGTCAACAAACAGCTGACCACCTTCCTGGAAGACAACAACCTGCTCGACCCTTCACAAACCGGATTCCGAACCAACCACAGCACGGAAACCGCCCTCATCTCAGTCACAGACGACATCAGAACCCTGATGGACAACGGTGAAACAGTCGCCCTCATTCTCCTCGACCTCTCGGCTGCCTTTGACACCGTCTGTCACCGCACCCTAATCACCCGCCTACGCTCCACCGGGATCCAAGGCCAGGTCCTGGACTGGATCGCCTCCTTCCTCGCTAACCGCTCCCAAAGAGTTTACCTCCCTCCGTTTCGCTCAGAACCCACCAAGATCATCTGCGGCGTACCTCAAGGCTCATCGCTCAGCCCGACACTCTTCAATGTCTACATGAGCCCCCTCGGCGACATCGTACGCAAGCACGACATCATCATCACCTCCTACGCCGACGACACCCAACTTGTACTCTCCCTCACCAAGGACCCCGCCAGCGCCAAGACCAACCTACAAGAGGGTATGAAGGACGTCGCAGATTGGATGAGGCTCAGCCGCCTAAAGCTGAACTCTGAAAAAACGGAAGTCCTCATCCTCGGCAACACCCCGTCCGCCTGGGACGACTCCTGGTGGCCCACGGCCCTCGGCACCGCACCGACCCCCGCAGACCACGCCCGCAACCTCGGCTTCATCTTGGACCCTCTTCTCACCATGACCAAGCAAGTCAACGCCGTGTCCTCCGCCTGCTTCCTCACTCTCCGCATGCTCCGCAAGATCTTCCGCTGGATCCCCGCCGACACCAGAAAAACCGTGACCCACGCCCTTGTCACGAGTCGCCTGGACTACGACAATACCCTCTATGCCGGGACCACCGCCAAACTCCAAAACCGCCTGCAACGCATCCAAAACGCCTCGGCCCGCCTCATCCTCGACGTACCCCGCAACAGCCACATCTCCGCACACCTGAGACACCTGCATTGGCTCCCAGTCAGCAAAAGGATCACCTTCCGTCTTCTCACCCACGCACACAAAGCCCTCCACAACAAGGGACCGGAATACCTCAACAGACGCCTCAGCTTCTACGTCCCCACCCGCCCCCTCCGCTCCGCTGGCCTCGCACTTGCTGCCGTCCCTCGCACCCGCCGCTCCACGGCGGGTGGGAGATCTTTCTCCTTCCTGGCGGCCAAGACCTGGAACTCCCTCCCCACCAGCCTCAGGACCACCCAGGACCACTCCGCTTTCCGGAGACTCCTAAAGACTTGGCTGTTCGAGCAGCGATAACCCCCCCTTTCCCCCCTAGCGCCTTGAGACCCGCACGGGTGAGTAGCGCGCTTTATAAATGTTAATGATTTGATTTGATTTGATTTAGGCACACTTACCTAAGATCCGCCCTCTGTCCTCTTGGAATTGTTCAATCTTTTGTGGCACACTACTGTTCCTCAAAATAAATGAATCATGGACTGAACCAGGAAACATGGCATTCACATGGGATATGTACTGGTCTGCTGTACATACCAATTGGATGTTCATGGAGTGAAAGTTATTCCTGTTTCTGTACACCTGTTCACTCACTCTTGGGGGGATGATGGGTATGTGGGTTCCATCAATGGCACCAATAACATGGGGAATGTTTGCAAAGGCATAGAAGTTTGACTTGATGGCAGGGAGCTCAGCACTTTGGGGGAATCGCACATAAGATTGCAGATGTTGTACAAATGCATTTAGAAATCTTGTAAGTACCTGGCTGAACATTGGCTGTGAGAAACCAGCACCCATGCCCACTGTCACTTGAAATGAGCCTGTGGGCAGGAAATGGAGTGCGAAGAGCTCCTGCACCTCAGTTGGAATGGCATGCTGATTACGATTTCCGGGAGTCAGTGCAGGATCCAGTAATGCACATAGGTCCTGAATAGTTGCACGTGTGAGTCTGTAAGTGATAATGATCTGACGCTCAACCATGGTCCCCATATCCACAAGTGGTCTGTACACAGAAGGTGCCCTGCCTCACCACAAGGGTCTGTACCTGTGAGGGGTAAGAACAAGGAGTCATGTGCAAACATACACAGGCATATTTGCTAAACACATTAACTGCATTCTTCATAGTAGTGTCTGTACAATAACTGCAACCTGACAGATGTACATTGTCATCACTAAGAGGGAACGGAGTAAATCATGTGTGATAATATACTCTTTGGATAGAGATATATGCCATTCATATGGCTAGTAGGCCCAGCATTGTGACTAAATTGAATTTCAAGATGCGTAGGTGATGGCAAAATGTCTGCCCACTGTAGTTCTGCCCCTTCGTTGTGGAAGTGACCTAAGACCGCTAGCGGTTGACGTCACAGCGTTCAGCGGTGTTTACCGCTGTTCGCACCCTCATTGGATAACATGGATGCCAATGGGGAATCTTGGCGTATCATGATTGCTGCCGGCGGTGACGGTGCATTTCGCCACGGAATGTACGCACGTTCGTCATCGTGTGCTCACTTGACTCCCTGATCTTGTGCAGACAAGTACTCCACTCCATGTACTGCTGTGGCCTGCCTCTGGCTATGGATGTTCCACGTGGTGCAGGGGAAAGGGCCCCGGCCTTCACCCAGGAAGAACTGGAGAAACTGGTGGAAGGGGGCCTGCCCCTGTACGGCAGACTCTACAGCTGGCCAGAGGTACAGGTGAGTCCAGGTTTGGGGGGCACTGTGAGTGTAATGGATGGAGTGGATTGCTCTGATGTGTGTTCCTGTGAGCCAGGATGGGGCTTGGTGCATGGAATGCTGCGTGCCACTGTCCTGCATGTCTAGGAGTACTGTCTGTCCTATGTCTAACAATCAGCTATTGCCATGCAGGTGCCTGACCTCTGTGTTTCTTCTCTGTGTCTCCCTACTAGGTCAGCGCCCAGCAGAAGAGGGAACAATGGCATGCCATCGCCAAGGAGGTACGGTCCCTGGGGGTCTACAACCGGCGGAGCACCCACTGTCGGAAGAGGTGGGAGGACCTGCAGCGCTGGGTGCGGAAGATCAGTGAGGCCCAGCTGGGGAAGTACTCCCAACATGGTAGGGGTGCCCGTCGGGCACTGACCCCCTTAATGCGAAGGATCCTGGCGGTGGCGTACCCAGACCTAGGTGGGCGCTTGAAGGCTGCACAGCAGTCACAAGGGAGTGAGTACTCACAGCCCATACTTCAGCCTGGAAGGATGAGTGTGTGTGTGATAGGGCTCATGGTGCTTAAAGCAGGGTTTTGACTGGTGTCCAGCTACTGTCTGCTCCCCAAGGGGTGTAGTGGTGTCCCTGTCAGGTTTCACCTAGCTCAGCTTCAATGCAATGACAGGATATGGGTGTAGGTCAGTATACTGCTCAGTAGTCAGGACCATGGTCATGGGCCTAGTGTACGGTGCTGCCTGTGGGGTTTGTCTCCTGGGTAGGTGTATGTCTGGGCATTGTGTATCAGCTTTCAGCTACTTACAAGTGTCTCTCCTGTTTTGTCTCCCCAATCCTGTTCTCTTTTGTGTGTCTGGTACAGCATCACCATTAGGCGAGGTAGCTGAGGCACCGGCTAGGGGGGAGACAGCGGCCCATGGATCCTTGGAGGCAGAGACAACGGACACCCAGGGGACCAGTGGGTGGGAGGGTGAGGGGGCTTCCACTGGGAAGGCTACTACCACCGGTGGTAGTGACTCTGATACCTCCTCCGATGGGGGTCTTCCGTCGGTGGCGACACTAGTGGACAAATCACGACTGTGACATCTTCCGCCACCACCCATACCATCAGTGCCCTCCCTTCTGCTCCCCACCGAGTTGGCCGTGCCCGCCCACCCAGAAAGTCCTTCGCCCCAGGCACCTCCTCCCCCGCCCCAGTGAGCCCTGCTGCCCTCACAGAGGAGGCTATTGACCTCCTGAGAACCACCTCTGTAGGGCAGACAACCATTGTCAAGGCCATCCAGGGGCTCGCACCCGAGGTGCAGTATACTGATGCCTATCTGGATGGCATTCACAGTGCTTTTTATGCTCTACAGAGATCTTATCAGGCTCTGGCCTCCTCTTGGACGGCAGCCAGTTTCCCTGGCCATTCCTTCCCCCCTCCAACCTCCACTACCCCTTCCAGCACCCCACTCCCTTCACCCGTCTAATGCACACATTCAGACATGCAGTCAAGCACTTCAACACACAAAAAACACACTTCCAAACACAAGCACCACACCTCCCACCACAAGCATTCACACAGCCAACATACACCTGCACACAACGTCCACTTACCCCAGTGTGCCCGCATCTTCCGCCTCCCTGTCTGTCCCCACTACATGCACATCCTCATGCACTGCACCGTCACTCACTGTTACTGCTCCTCTTCCTGCTCTCACCACAATAGCAGACAGCCATACATGCACCCCATACACCACACCTGCACTCACCACCTTCACTGTAGTTGACACATGCAGCACACTCACCCGACTTGCAGGCACCCACCCAACATACATCCACACTAGCTGTCTGTCTTTTCCCACCGTGTCCACCCCCACCTCCCAAAACACTCAAATGCAGCAAGACACCCACCCATCAGACATCCACCACCCCACAGCATACTGAGCAATGACTGGCACCCACTACACACACACCTACACCCCATACATCAACTCCCTCTACCTCCACTCCCACGCCCTCATCCACGCCCACCCCAATTGCTCCCAAGAAACTTTTCCTCTCCCGTGTAGACCTGTTCGAACCCACTGGCCCACCCCCTTTTGTCCCGAAACGTGCCCACCTCCTTGCCCTTTCCGCTCCTTCCACATCGCAGCCCACTCCGGTCCAGCCTTCCGATTCCCTTGCCCCTTCTCCACTTAAGAAGAAGGCCTGCTCTAAGCCTAAGGCATCCAGCTCCGCCCGTGCCAAACAGCCCCCACTCCCTTCTATGGAGAAGCCCACCCCCCTTCCAACCTCCTCACACAAGTCAAAGTCCCACCCCCGTCGTAAATCCCCACCCCCACGCCCTCTGCCCCCATTCAGTGAGGTGCCTGGATCCCCCTATGGTGCCCTGTTGAGTGGAGTACCCAGCACTAGTGGGAGTCAGGTGTGGCCAGTTGTGGCCAAGGAAAATTGACTTTTTATGGAATGGCCATTGGCCCTGTTTTCATCATTTCGCTCAGTGAGCTTCATAATAAAGTTTCTGTGTGGCCTGTGTTTGGGCTGCACGAAGTTCCACCCTGGTGTTTGTTTAAATAATTTATGGCTGTGGTGCTATTGTATGTACTATGGCCAAGTTGCAGTGGCCTTCGGTCGGGTACGTCCCTCTTGGTGTGGGGTGTCTGACTATTGCTGCTGGGTAGGGTTGGGGGCTTTGCGGGTGGGTGGAGTGGGTGGCTATGTAACTTTGCCCTTTTCTCCCTTGTTTTGTAGGTTGCGGTACTTACCGTTGTCGTCTTCGTCGGCATTCTCGGTCTTGTATATATATATGGCAAGGAGCAAGGCTGGCATGATCTGCAGCTCTCTGTCCATGGCTGCTGCAGCGCGTTCTGTGTTACTCCAGTGCGTGGTTCCTTATATTTGTTTCATTTCCGCCTGGCTGTGTGTGGCGGTGGTTCCTGCCCCGGAACTGGCAGCGAAATGGTGGTTCATAAATTGATGGGCAGGTTGGGCCTTTCCGACGGCCTGTGGGTGGCCTCTGCCATCGTCTGCGGGACTCCTTTCCTGGCGGTGGGTGGTGCGCGGGATGCCTGAGTTTAATTTGGTTCATTATTTGGCGGTCCGGACCGCTCCTCTGTTGGCGGTTTCTGCCGCCAGCAGTGCGAAACGGACAGCCATATTCATAATGAGGGCCTATAAGTTGTTCACCTGGGCTTTCTAAAAATGGTGGAGGTGGGCATTACCGATTGCATGGCTCACTCCAATATGGTATGTTAATTCTCAATAAAATCTGCTCCTTCCAAACTGCAACACGTTTAACTTATTATTCTTCTTTTTTTTTGCTTATTTTTTAAAAGATATTAATACGTTCATTTATGTCAAGTAATGCAGACTTTCCTTGCACATAAAACTCAGTTCCTTGTGACTGTGTCCTCGTGCCCCAATTGAAAAGAGCTTGAACCCTTAGGTTCTTTTCACGGCCGATGGGGGCATCATCGTGTGTAGGAAACAACTCCTCCAAAATGGCTCCATTTTATTTATTGTTTTTAGAGTGAGTAGAGCATAGAGCGTAAGGCGTCTTGCTTCGATGTGTAATACCTGCTGTCGACACTGCAGGACGTGATGCTCCCGGCTTTGGGCAATATTTGACTGCTCTGCCAGTGTCGGAGCGAAGCTCGCCTGTTACTCGCCCAGACCGCCGTATCTCACGATGAAGACACCATGAAGCCGCCAACCTGGACAACGGAAATCAGCATGCACGTGGGCTCGCACCGCTCAGAGGAAAAGCTCGCTTGTCGCCAATATGAAGTAAAGAGAAACAGTTCTTCGCTTAGATGTTTTTATTCAATATCACAAGTTATCGGTAATCATCCTTCGAGCGCTCCGACACGGCCAGGAAACGCCCGGCACCCAAAACGTCCATTTCTCCCTCATGCTTACATTCTCCTGCTCGATGCTTAGCAACCCCATGATCAAGCATTCCACCCGCTCCACGTAATTAAAGTACTACACACTCACTCTTGAGTTTGTCAACCATGCCCAATTTGACCTATTAAACAGACAAATTACAAAATAATCCAAGTGTCTCATACACTCATTCAATACTCCACGCAGGGTCCATATAGCAACAACCACGTGGACATGTTTTTAGCACAAAGCGCCACGCACATATGAAGTTTGACGACTTCCCTACTGTTGGACTTCGAAGTACGCAAACTCCTTCAACATCTTCATTTAGAGTACACAACCTCCCTAAACGCTCACAAACAACGATTCACCTGTAATTTGCTTAAGCTGTGCAAGCACAAACCCTATTTCATTTACACTGTCACTAGAACGCTGAAAACATCCTCAAACAAGCATTGGCAAGCTCCAAGATTCTGGGAAAAACATTGGTAGGTTCTTAGTGTGACATTTTCTCTTTGCTCTATATCATCGAATCAGAAAATCTTAACCTTTACCAATTTCTCTTACCAAATCTGCGAATTATTTTGAACTCTTAAGGGGACTACCCGTCCAACTCTTTACCACTTCTGAGGACGATCCTTATGATTGCCTCTTAAGGGGGTTAACCATCCTACTCTCTTACCATTTCTAAAAGCAAAAAAGGACCTTTTGACGGGCTCTTAAGGAGACTAACCATCCTAGTCTGCTACCATTTCTGAGAAAACAGCTTTATAGTGTCCTCTTAAGGAGACTAGTCATGCTGCTGTTCTACTTATTTGAAAAGGGGAGCTTTATGGTGGTCTCTTAAGGATACAAAACCATCGCCTCTGCTACCATTTCTGTTAGCGCGTCTGTTCTTATTTGGTCTTATATCATTAATTTATAAGGGGACGTGTAAGAGGTTTGATAGACTTTTTGTCTGCGTTTAGAGTGATTCCCACCATAAATCCCAAATACAACGCAATTTCATCAAATCAAATCAAATCAAATCATTAACATTTATAAAGCGCGCTACTCACCCGTGCGGGTCTCAAGGCGCTAGGGGAAAGGGGGGGTTACTGCTGCTCGAATAGCCAGGTTTTTAGGAGTCTCCGGAAAGCAGAGTGGTCCTGGGTGGTCCTGAGGCTGGTGGGGAGGGAGTTCCAGGTCTTGGCCGCCAGGAAGGAGAAAGATCTCCCACCCGCCGTGGAGCGGCGGATGCGAGGGACGGCAGCGAGTGCGAGACCAGAGGAACGGAGGAGGCGGGTGGGGACGTAGAAGCTGAGGCGTCGGTTGAGGTATTCCGGTCCCTTGTTGTGGAGGGCTTTGTGGTGTGCGTGGGTGAGAAGTCGAAAGGTGATCCTTTTGCTGACTGGGAGCCAATGCAGGTGTCTCAGGTGTGCGGAGATGTGGCTGTTGCGGGGTACGTCGAGGATGAGGCGTGCCGATGCGTTTTGAATGCGACATCAACAACATCTGTAAACAACATCAAATACCTTTGGAGTCAGGAATCTTCACACACCATGACCTATTTGTCCATGAATAACCACACCCTTAGGTAAAAGTTAGAAAGTTTATTTCCCTATATTAAAAATGCTAATATCACGTCAATTAGTCTCAAAACCAACTGGTAAACATACAAGAACAACAATGGTTGACCAAATCTCTTAAAGAATCTAAATTTAACTAGGGCATTTATTACTAAGAGTCACAGTACAAATTAAAAGCAACAAGAATTGCGTAATAGAAATAGCATACATCTAGGTTGAGCAAGTAAGTGAACAACTTCAGTTCTTTGTTAATAGCAATTGGTTATCATATCTGGGTCTACCTAACTAACCTTCTGATTAGAATAGCATGTTTGGGCTTCATGTTAACCTGCTGGGTGCCTGGGCACGGGTGGAAACCCCTAGGTGACAGGGATTGTTTACTTTTTTATTTTTTACAGGTGGGGAGCGACCCCGAGGCAAGGGTTGCTCCCCTGGGAGGCAAATTTATTTTAGGCCATTTCTGCAACTCTTGGGGGCAGATCATCCTATTTTAATTAGGCCAATCTGCCCACAAGGGGGCAAAAACCACTAGGCACCAGGGACTTTCTTTTTTTTGTTTACAGATGGGGAGCGATCCCTTAGGCATGGTCACTTCCCTGTGGGGCAATTTTATTTTAGGCCATATCTGCCCACCTTGGGTGGCAGATCAGCCTATTTTTCTTAGGCCAATCTGCCCCAGGCAGAAACGACTAGACACCAAGGATTTTTGTTTGTGTGCGAATTTCACGCAAGGGGAGCGATCCTTTAGGTAAGGGTCGCTCCCCTCAGGGGCAAATTTATTTTAGGCCATTTCTGCCCTCCTCAGGGCAAGTTGGCCTTTTTTAAATAGGCCGACTGCCCCCAAAGGGGGGCAGAAACCACTAAGGCACCAGGGATTGGTTGGTGTGTGTGTGTGTTTTGTTTTGGGGGGCAGCCCCTTGAGCAAGGGTCACTCCCCATGGGGGCACATTACTGTTGCCCACTTCTGCCCCATTGGGGGCAGATCTCCATAATTTTGTAAGGCCCATCTGCCCCCCAAGTGGGACAGAAAGCCCACCAGACACTAGGGAAGATTTTTTTTTTTTTAAAAGAGGGTTAGGTATGGTAATACCCCCATGCTCAAATAAATGGGGACAAAGTTGTTCTGCCCACTGGTGGGCAGTTGGGGCAATTACCCCCGATCTACTCCCCGGGGGTAGAAAGCCTACTAGATGCTAGGGAATAAAAAAAAAAATAATACTAATAGGGTGGTGGCTACCAACCAGTATGGGCATGGTTATACCCCCACCCCAACTGAAGGGGGTAACAGTCTTTCAGCTCTCCCCCACACACTAAAAGATCTTATCCCAATGGCAAGTAAGAGGACATTTGATTATTTTGAGTTTTGGTTTTACATTTGGGCCATGAGACCTTATCTAACTCTTAAAATTGTCCCACTTGGAATGGTGAGGGCTGCACTTTTGGACTTTGGGATGCTGCCATGTAAAAAAATCTACGGGACCTAGACACATCTGAAAACTAAACATCTGGGCTTCACATGCACCCCACACCATTTTCTTACCCACTATGCCCTGCAAACCTCCAACTTTGCTTGAAATCACACATTTTTGTGATGGAGCCTTCTGGAATCTGCAGGAATCCACAAAATTCATACTATGCAGCATTTTTGCATCTATACCAATAAAAATCACGCCCCACTTGTCAGCCTAAAAACGTTCTTTTTCAAACTGTCCTTTTGGACATGCTTTGGTTCCCCCTCAATTTTGACATGTTTTTGGCACTTCCCAGTCAGAGCCAGTTGGCCCACCTACACAAGTGAGGTACCATTTTTATCGGCAGACAGAGTGGAATGTTGTGTGTTAGGAAATTTGTGCCAGTGCGGTGATCCCACACAGAAATGTGAGGAAAATTTGATTTTTTAGCTAAATTTGAGGTTTGCTGAGGATCCTGGGTAAGAAAACAGTGGGGGATCCATGCAAGTCGCACCTCCCTGGACTTCCTCGGGTGTCTAGTTTTCAGAAATGTCTGGGTTTGGTAGGTTTCCCTAAATGGCTGCTGAGCTCAGGACCAAAAACACAGTTGCCCCTGCAAAAACTGAAAGTTTTGTATTTGGTAATTTTGATATGTCCACGTATTGTTTTGGGGCATTTCCTGTCGCTGGCACTAGGTCTACCAACACCAATGAGGTACCATTTAGTTTTCAGAAAGCTCCATTTTAGCTAGGTTATTCTAGGTGCCGGATGAGCTAGAGGCCAAAATCCACGGCTAGGCACTTTGCAAAAAACAGGTCAGTTTTCTTTGGGAAAATGTGATGTGTCCATGTTGTTTTTTGGGGCATTTCCTGTCACGGGCACTAGGCCTACCCACCCAAGTGAGGTACCATTTGTATCAGGAGAATTGGGGGAATGCCGGGTAGAAGGAAATTTGTGGCTCCTCTCATAGTCCAGAACTTTCTATCACCGAAATGTAGGGGAAAAGTTTTTTTTGTTGCTAAATTGTGAGTTTTGCAAAGGATTCTGGGTAACAGAACCCCGGTGAGAGCACCACAAGTTATCCCATTCTGGGTTCCCCTAGGTGTCTAGTTTAAAAAAAATGCACAGGTTTGGTAAGTTTTCCTAGGTGTGGTTGGAGCTAGAGACCAAAATCCACAGCCAGGCACTTTCCCAAAAACATATCAGCTGTCAATGTTAAAATTTGATGTGTCCATGTTGCGTTTTGGGGCGTTTCCTGTCGCAGGCAGTAGGCCTACCAACACAAGTGAGGTACCATTTTTATCAGGAGACTTGGGGAAATGCTGAGTGGAAGGACATTTGTGGCTCCTCTCAGATTTCAGAACTTTCTATCACCGAAATGTGAGGAAAAAGTGTTGGGGCAAGTACCCCGAGCTACTCCCCGAGGGGTTAGAAAGCCTACTAGATGCTAGGGAATAAAAAAAAAAAAATAATAGGATGGTGGCTACCAACCAGTATGGGCATGGTTATACCCCCACCCCAACTGAAGGGGGTAACAGTCTTTCAGCTCTCCCCCACACACTAAAAGATCTTATCCCAATGGCAAGTACGAGGACATTTGATTATTTTGAGTTTTGGTTTTACATTTTGGCCATGAGACCTTATCTAACTCTTAAAATCGTCCCACTTGGAATGGTGAGGGCTGCTCTTTTGGACTTTGGGACGCTGCCATGTAAAAAAATCTACAGGACACATTTGCCACATTTTGAGGTTTGCAAAGGATTCTGAGTAACAGAACCTGGTGAGAGCCCCACAAGTCACCCCAACCTGGATTGCCCTAGGTGTCTAGTTTTAAAAAATGCACAGATATGGTAGGTTTTCCTAGGTGTCGGTGGAGCTAGAGACCAAAATCCATAACTAGGCACTTTTCAAAAAAACACGTCAGATTTCAGTGTAAAAATGTGATGTGTTCATGTTGCATTTCCTGTTGTGGGCATTAGGCCTACCCACACAACTGAGGTATCATTTTTATTGGGAGACTTGGGGGAATACAAAATAGAAGAACAAGTTTTATTGCCCCTTGTCTTTCTCTACATTTTTTCCTTCCAAATGTAAGACAGTATGTAAAAAAGACGTATATTTGAGAAATGCCCTGTAATTCACATGCTAGTATGGGGACCCCGGAATTGAGAGATGTGCAAATAACCGCTACTTCTCAACACCTTATCTTGTGCCCATTTTGGATATGCAAAGGTTTCCTTGATAGCTATATTTCACTATTTATATTTCACCAAATGGATTGCTGTATACCTGATATACAATGAAAACCCATTGCAAGGTACAGCTCCTTTATTGGCGCTGGATACCTAGGGTTCTTGATGAACCTACAAGCCCTATATATCCCCACAAACAAAAGAGGTTAGCAGATGTAACAGTATATTGCTTTAAAAAATCTGCCATAGATGGAAAAAGTTATAGAAGAAAACAAGGACAGAAATGGCTCTTTTGTCACCACAATTTCATTTTTTTTCATTTTAGCTGTTGTTTCTGTAGGAAAACTTTGAGGGATCTACACAAATGACCCCTTGCTGAATTTAGAATTTTGTCTACTTTTCAGAAATGTTTAGCTGTTCGGGATCCAGCATTGGTTTCACACCCATTTCCGTCACTAACTGGAAGGAGGCTAAAAGCACAAGAAATAGTAAAAATGGGGTACGTCCCAGTAAAATGCCAAAATTGTGTTGAAAACTGTGGTTTTCTGATACAAGTCTGCCTGTTCCTAAAAGTTGGGAAGATGGAGATCTTAGCATTACAAACCCTTTGTTGGTTCCATTGTCAGGAACAGCCCTTTTTCCCATTTTCTTTTTTTTTTAAATGAAATTTTAGCTGTATTTTGGCTACTGTTTTGGTCTCCTCAAGGGGAACTCACAAACTTTGGGTACCTCTGAAATCCCTAGGATATTGGGAACAAAACATGCAAATTTGGTGTTGGTAGCTTATGTGGCCAAAACGTTATGAGGGCCAAAGCGTGAACTGCCCCAAATAGCTAAAACAACACTTCTCACCTGAGAAGGAAAAGGCCTGGCAGCAAAGGAGTTAATTTGGGAAAACATCTAGCTACGGCTCTATAAAAATAGCAGTTGGTACCTAGAAACAAAGAACATATTCTACAACAAGAACAACAGCATTTTCTTAGATCCCTCCTCAGTATGGATTAGCAAGCTGTGATTATCTTCCTCAATTGGACATCTGTCCGGTCAGCATAAGCCACAGGCCATGAAAGGGCTGGTTCAGAAAAATGGGAACTCTAAACTATCTAAACCATTTTAAGAAGCGATATCTGAGGGATCAGCATTCAGCATTTAAAGTTTGGCAATAAACTTAAAGATGGAAATAAATAATCAGGAACTGTTCAGCTCCCCTTACAGAATAGAATTAACCTCTACGGGGGAAATCAAAGTAGGAATAGGCACACTTCTCATTGTTCAGTTGGACTAAGTTAGAATCACCTAAAGAACTTCCCACGTTGTCATTGGTCAAAGAATCGTACGTTTAGCATCAGTCCAATAACGATAAAACCTAAAATCTAAGATATAACTAAAATGTCTTTCACATGTCGATGATTGGCTCTTCTTCTGTTCCCATCGCCAGGCTCGTCCGGTAAAAGTTTTGTATCCATTCGTACTCCAGTCAGTGCATCCATTGTTAGCTCCTGGGAACATCGCCGTCTAACACACCAAACTACACAGTGTAACAATTACTAATACGAGTTATTCAAGCAGGCAGTTCTCATAAGTAAGTTAAAGACATTTGGTATTGTTTGGTCAACACAGTAAAAACAATACATGAATTGATTACTCTAGACATACATTCCCACAATTTTACTAAACAGTGCCGCTTAACATGAGGCTGGGCAAAACCAGGCCTACACCTCGCTAACTTAAGGCCTACAATTAATCAAAACAACACATAATGCAAAATCATTAATATAACACACTACCACAATAACCTAAATGCGGGTACTTCAATTATTATTAATGCCACTTCGTACTTTAATGGTGGCCACTTTAATAAGCATTTAATAATGACACTTCATACTTTAAAGGCGGCTACTCAAGTGGGCACATTTTTCAAATCGCACATTATTTTCTAAGTTAGTCAAATTTTATGCATGTTCATAATCCAAAATACATAACATTCATTAGTAGTAAATTCAGCGTTCGCAATTGTCTTGTATTTTGAAATGATAGGACAGGTCATGACAATATTTTTTGGAAGGTGTTGGGAAGATTAGCTGGATCAGGGTGTATTGTAAAAAGGGAAAATTTAAATACAGGATGAGTGCAGTGATGTATTTGGGCCATACAAACTCCAAGGAGGGATTCAGTCACAAACTTGAGTTGAAGTCAAGTATCCTTAAAGTTCCTTTTCCCAAAGAACCTGACCAAGTTAGATCTTTCTTAGTTCTTGCTGAATATTACTCCAAAATATTAGAAATATTTGGGAGTGTTCTTCAACCCATAAGGAACTTGCTTAAGATAGATATATAACTTTTGGTTGGTCTCCAGAATGTATGGAGTCATTTAACTGTGTGAAAAACTGTACCAGTCAAATGCCTATTCTTGTGCATTTTGACTACTGAGCATCCATTTGGTAGTGTCCTATCCCAACCGAGTGATGAAGAAGAAAGAGTTTTAGCTTTTGCTTTGTGAATTCCTCAAAGATGTCAAACAGAATTACTCAGTGACTGAGGGGGAGGCATTTGTTTTTACCTGGGTGATATAGCATGTCAAGTTTGTTTTGTGGAGGCTTTCTTTTACTGTTCACTCCGAACATTGGTCCTTATTTGAATTGTTTCTCAAGTGCACAGAAAATGTTTTTTTCCAGGATTAAAAGGTGGTTGGAATCTCTGGGTGACTACAACTTCCATGTTGAATATTTGCCAGCGTTTACTAGTAGTTGATTGTTTCTCATATCCTCAAATTGAGACAACTGATGAATCTTGAGAAACTAAAACAAGTAATTGGGTAACAAAATGTGCAAGCAGTGAAGCAGGATGAAAATGTGCTACCAAGGAGGCTTGCCTTTGCTTAAGTCTAAAGAATTTGTAGAAAACATCTGTCCAGATTTTAAGGAGCTCTCCAAGAGTTGTAATCGTTTTTGGAATGAATGAGCAGAATTGCATTTGTCAGAAGGAGAATTTACACAAGTTTTAAATTGGTGCCTCTTGAACGATTGAGAGACAAAGTGATAAGTATAACACATGAAGGTCTTCTAGAAAGAAATGTAACCTAAGCAGCCAGAATAAGAGATTTTTATTGGTGAGCATGGAGGGACTGCCAAACGGAGCAAGTAAATAAGGACTGTATACTTTATGAGAGTAATGACAAGAACAAAATAGTACACTGGGGCCCTTTGTCTATGTAGTGTCGGCGGTGGCTGGCATTATCTCAAAATAATACTCCACACACTCGGCTGGTTATAATCCTGGTTGTGTGCGATGATTGTGTGACACCATGCAGTGAGGCTATCACGTGCGTCCGTCTGCCGTTCTAATCGTCACACCCGGACCACACCTTTATTTATCATGTAGGTCACATGACCATGGAATCGATCAACAGTACAAAACGAGGAGGGGGAAGCCCATTGCGGGAGCGTATCAACACCCCTCCAGTCTTCTCATACGTAGTAGTGATCAGCGACCAGTTACATCACTGCACTTCTGCTGTCTTGCAACCCAATAGCATCCTGAACCTTCTTTAGCTACATACACTTTTGTACGAACGGCTTTAGACTCATAAGTGATGGCAGTCTGGAAAAACCCTTTTAGGGCAAGCAGTGTGTTTTGTCCATATGCGTACACTCTGACTCTGGCTTTGGTTAAAATTGGGACTGGGTTCATTTTACAGTACTCACTGGCAGCAAGAATATTTATGGACGCTCCTGTGTCGATAACTGCTAGAATGTTATGGGTGTCCACTTTGATTTGACACCTGGGTAGGTTCTTTGACGACTGGGCCGTGTTTCCTAATGTGAACAGGGAGTGAATGACATGCTCTTCGGCCTCATCATCGTCCATGTCGCTGCTGTGTTCTGACTTGCTTGTTGTCACGTTAATGGACGCATTTCCAGTTCGGGTTTTACTTGACCTGCACACTTTGATGAAATGGTTTAGTTTCCCACAGCCAGCACAATTCTTTCCCCTTGCCAGGCATTCCTTTGGCTTGTGTGGTGGACCACCACAGTAGCCACACGGTCTTGTCGGTGGTTTATAAGTGTGTTGTTTTCCTCTGTTTATGGGTGTGACTACTGCATTGACAGCCTCCTCTTTGATAGGCCTTTGTAGGGCGGCCTCCATATGAGACACTGGGGCTTTTGACAGTTCCTTTGTGCGTCCCATCATGAGGATGTTGGCCAGGGACCTTCCAGACTCTTCGAGGATCCGTTCCCTTAGCTTTGTGGATGCACACCCTTGTATTATCTGCACCGTATCTCTTCTGCTTCTACTGTGAATCGGCAGGTGCTGACCAGGTCACGCAGCCTCATGTGGAATGAGTCGATAGACTCTTCCGTGTGCTGTCGGGCTTGTCTGAAAATAAAACGCTCGTAGTCAGTATTGGCCATGGGCTCGAAATGTCTGTTTAGGGCCGCTATTATGGTGGCGTGTTTCTTGGGGGCGTCTTCAAGGAGGTTCTTTGAAATTTTATAAATGTCTTTTCCCCCCAAATGAATAAGCAGGGCTCACTTTTGGGCATCCTCTACTTTTGTTGCCTCAAAAAACAGTAGGACCCTCTCCACCCAAACGCTCCTTCCACTACAAAGGGTTCTACAGGCAGAATGACAGACATGATGTATGCGGGTGGGCGTGGCTGCTGAGTGGAGGGCTTGAGGTGGTGCTGAAGAGCTTCACTTATAACAGTGGAACCATACTTTCAGAGAAGAATGTGTAGAGCAGCAGTTCAGGCCCTGGCCACTAGGGAGGCAAAAACAAACGGGAGACTGACTCTTTTTGTTTTTTTGTTTCTGTTAAGCAGCAGGCCTTTCACTGATGGAAGTAGGCAGCCAGAATCGTGACATGGAACACCGCTGCAGCGCCGTACCTGCAAACCTGGAGGCGTGGATGGGCCCTGTGGGTGGAGCCAGAATGTGGGCCGGGGGGCACGCTGTCGAGGCTCCTCGCAGCAGTCCAACGCAAGCCTCCAGGCTACATAGAAGCACTCAATGGGGTGTGAGGGGGCGTTGCCTGCGGCGTCAGTGCAACAGGGCGGGCGGCCTGGGTGTTGGCTGTGCGTCGCAGCCCTCGTGGCAGTAGC
This sequence comes from Pleurodeles waltl, assembly GCF_031143425.1. Taxonomy (NCBI): domain Eukaryota; kingdom Metazoa; phylum Chordata; class Amphibia; order Caudata; family Salamandridae; genus Pleurodeles; species Pleurodeles waltl. Next base: position 917,636,672 of record NC_090446.1, on the reverse strand, counting down.
ACTGCGGTCAAAGCAGCCGCCACAGGGTGCGGGGCACGGTAAGAGGGGCACCCCTCGTCACTAAAATTGCAGTGTCGGCGGTGGTCAGTACTATCTCAAAATAATACTTGACACACTCGGCTGGTTATAATCGTGGTTGCGTGCAACAATTTGCTGCACCATGCAGCGAGGCTATCGCGTGCGTCCGTCTGCCGTTCTAATCGCCACACCCCGACCACACCTTTATTTATCATGTAGGTCACATGACCATGGTAACGATCAACTTTACAAAACGAGGAGGGGGAAACCCATTGCGGGAGTGTATCACCACCTCTCCAGTCTTCTCATACGTAGTAGTGCCCAGCAACCAGTTACATCATTGGCACAAGACTACAGTCTACAGCAGAAATCCAGACTTCTGTTTCACTTTACCCGCTGGACAATTAGACGACTAGAAATTTCATCACTTTTACCCAGATGCACCTCATTAACAATTCTGACTAAAATGAATGTCCCTTGCTCTCTACAATATGGCCAACACTCATACAGATACACAAATGGATCTTTATTTCCGGCACCTCTACCTCGGGCTCATCAGTCTACAAACAGGTCCCTTGATATTACACTAGACAGGTTAACATAAATCAATATAAGCAACTCAACAAACATCAGACCACTGTGTAGAATAGCCGTACTTTTTTTTCATTCACTAATGTTAACCAGCGTGGCTTGTTATTATTGAACCTTATTACGTCGCCCCCAATACCCATTACAAGATGGCCGACAGTGCTGGAGCTGTTGAGTTACACTCAGAACACCAGGACTTCCACTTCCATTTCACCATTTCCCATAGTCTTTCTCCTCACTTTATTAGGATGGGTCTGGATATCAGCTTTATGCTACATGCCTCAGCATCCAGACCGCAACTTACAACTATCGTCCTAGAGTCTCAATCAACACTGATGCAAGGTAAAAAGCCGTCTCACTTATATCTCTCAAGACATGCAGACACCCTGACGGTTCCTGCACCAACTATACCAGCATGGTTAACCCTGTCTATAATTTGCTTATGGAGGCAATGGAGCCGTAACTGTGATCTTCTGGAATTCTTCGTTACAGACTTTCTAACATTACCCCGGATAATAACAGGTACAGATGGCATGATACTTAATCTGTCACAATTTTCACCACAAAAAGTACTCAAGTATCCTAGACTCACTGATAATCTTTTCTTCGTAATAGATATAACCTGGTAACCTCGTGGCTTATATCCAACTCCAAGACCATTTCAAATTGCATAGCTGTGTCTATGGGATCATCATAGTTGAAGGTAACCCTAAAGACATTTTCCAGCCTGTAACCCACTACTTGCAGTTACTTTTGAAATGTGTGCCTTCTCTTCCAGAATAGTGACATATTTACTACTCTGAGATTATTATAATGATTCATCTTTACAAGGTTATCACCTGAAGCATGATTTTTACCACTGAATACTATGGTAGAAGTTCGAATAATGGTCTATCCAACTAGAATCGCATGGAACTGCTAATACTCTGCTCATTCCCCCCACTGCTGCCTGCCTCCTTTTAACTCTCCCACAGACTCACTTTTTCACCTATAATAATGATATTTGTCACTTATGGAATATTCATCCTTCATAGTTTCTTTTATTTTTCTTTGTTTCCAAAAGTCCTGTTTTTTCTTCCATCTTCTTCTGTTTTTTCACAGATAGCCGATGTTAGTGATGAATATGAAATCTAGATCACTTTGCCACATGTGCCACTTATGATCTACTTGACAAGGTTTTACATTGCATGTATCACAATTGCTGTGTCACTAGAGTGACCACTCGCACAAATACTTTTTGTAATAAAGAACAACACAGTGGTGTAGCACAAAAAGATGGGGGGGGCGGCTTTTGCAGAATGTGTGGTGGGGCCCCTAGTCTCCCATATCTCAGAGATATTCTGTGACATGTGGTTGCATGGGGGCCCCTGAGGGGCTGAGGGGGCCTGGAAGGCCTGTGTTGCGTACCTGTGTTACTACAATAAAAGGTATTAAATAAAAAAAGCCCAGGCCTGCCACCTGTCAATAGGTGAAACAAGTATTGGCTGAGCCTTTAATCAATCCACCAAGAAGCATAATGGAGGGTCTTCATATAAGATGTACAAGTCATCATAATTAGACAACCTGCTTCAAAGATGAAATGTATTTAATTTCGTGTTTGTATGTAAATTTGGTTTTGTATGTGTAAACGCATATTGAAATAATTATCAAATAAGTTGAATTAATACATAACCTTTGTTAAAACCCAACATCGACTCTTTTTGTGTACATTTTTGAATGTTACATATTATTTTGATTACTATTAAATAAATCGTACCTCCTACTAACTTCCTATAAAATTCAGCTGAATTTTCGATTAAAGTCGGGTTGGTCCTAATGGGCCCTTTTGACTTAGCATCTCCCAGGGAATCCTCAATTCACCTCAAGCTAACGATTTAGCATAACACATGAACTGAGTGGTAAAGTAATGTGTTCTGAGGGCAGTAGAAAAGAGGATTTTCCTTGAGATTATGCTTTTGGAAACTTGGTGGCCCCTTAGTAGTACCCCAGACGAAATCTCCCTTTTTATGGAGTAAGGGGAGACTTGCTAACAGTCAGCTTAACCCTGCATGGTTGGGTGTTACAAAGTGTTAAGTAGAAATCTAAGGAATGGATGTTGAACATTATCCAGATGGAAGGAATATCAAAACAAATTTAAGGCTCTTTCAAATGAGAAAAAAATGTGTTAGAAGTGAGGAATAGAAGGGTGGTGATGTTGCCCTGGTGAATAAACCTGGCATGATAAGAAATGGGCCAATGCTTAATGGGATCTTTTGAGATTAAAAAAGTAAAGAGAAATGTTGTGGTTCTGGATAAAGAATCTCAGTGTGAAGGTGGACGATTTCCCGAATCATTGTCACCTGGTGGCAACTAAAACACTAAAAACTAAAACGCTTATGATGGGATGTTATAACAAAAAGAAACGTGCAGATCCGAAGATAGCCAAGGAGGCAGAAAGATTAAAAAATTAATTTGGATGGAAATTTAACAAGAGTTTAACTTGTGGTTTACTTAAATGTGTATGTGTTCTCCTTAAAAGTATATTTCTGTGTTATTTTTGTTTTTTTGGGAGTTGTACAATTTTCTATTCATTGTTTCTTTCCTTATATTTTTTTTTTCAGTGAGAGGGGATGTTGTGGCTACACATTGCAGTAGCTTTATCATCCTGTTCATTATACACACATCAGGTCATCGTAGAATGTGAGACTGATATATAGAGTGTTCTATGGGTTACATTCTGCAAAAGACGGTTGGATGGAGAGTGAAACTGGAAATGGTTGGTGGTCCTGTTTCTCTACTTGTCCTGAATAACTTCACAGGGGAGGAGGCAAAAGACAGCAGCAGGATGAGGCTTACGTAATTATGTGGGCGCAGCCTACCATATATTTGTTTTGATAATTTAATTTATAAGGGGACATGCAAGAGTAAACAACCATCTACCCTCATGAGGTCGAATAAACCTTTAGACTCAGATAGGTGGTGTTTGGCTCTGAACAAAACAAAGTCAACAATAAACAAAACCAAACAATACCATCATTAATCAACATTAGAGTCAGTAACTTATACGCACCATGACCTATTTGGTCATGAATTGCCACACCAGTTTAGTAAAGTTCATACATTTATTGCCCTTTAGATTAACAATGCTAAGAGCACGTAAATCAAGTGCAAAGTCAAATTATAGAGATGCATGAATAACACAGGTGGACCAAACCTTCTGAAGAATCTCATCTTTGACAGAATATGAATTATTAGGCACTCAAGGATCACCATACAGAATAGCAGCAAGATCAGATGCACAGTTGAGATTGAATACATTGAGTTAACACAGATGTACTATTCACAATCAGTTGTTTTGCGCAGCCAAACTCAGAATGTGACATTCTAACTATGATTCTAATTAGATTTAGCAAGTTGGACTTAATGCAAAAAGAAAAAGAAGACAGAAAATAATTTGGAAAACATTTATCTGTGGCGCTAGTAAAAAAAGTGGTTGGGTTTCTAGAAGAGAAAAACATGTAAACCTGCAAGAAAAACAAATGCACACAATTTTTCCTATACCTCTACTTACTAGGTTCAGCAGTCAACAAAATCTTCTTCAGTTGAGCATCTTCTGGTCATCTTCAGTGGACAGTGACATATAGGGAACAGTTCAGAAAAGTTTGGCTTTAATGCATCTGAACTGTAAGTGGCACATAGCACATTATTTCATTAGCAGAAATAATAGCACATGTGAACACAGCACAAACAGTAACTGCAGCAGAAATTAATTCTCACTTCAGCAAGAAAGAAAATAAATCTGCTCTTGAGCAAGAGAGAATAAATCTGAACTGACATCACGTAAACATTGCTATATTAAAGCCCCAGAGAATAACTAGCGCCTCTACCATTGGTCATGCTATAAGGTGGTTAGGACAGAACCAATAAAACTAATCCATGTTTCTTTCTGTTTAATTTTTGTTTTCATTTTTCTCACTCATTGGTTCAGCTTCTTCCACTGTCATCACCAGTTTCCGTTGCAGAGATAAAATGTTTCAAACTGCATAAAATACTGAATCCATTGTTTTCTGTGGAACATTATCTAAATTAGCTTAACATAGGCCTTTTCAAAAATGCAGTAAAATGTGCAGTGGACAACATTCATAAAAACTCAAAACTATTTATTTTCTGAACATGTAATTATTATTTTTTCATTAGTCTCAATTAGTAGAACATAGAATACATTTAATTAGATGGTGATTTATTTTCATTTTCAAAATATCTGTGTCAGTTATCAGTGTAGGCCTCACTTTCATTTCAGCCTTGTACTTTTAAATGCTTATTTTTCTTTCAGTTAATCATGCAATTTTACTAGTATTTTTCACACTCTAACAGTGCATACCTGTCCCTCTACTCCTGTCCCATTCTGATAACCCTGGCTGATGGGCAAAGGAAGGACAGAGGAGGCTGTTAACTTCTGGGCACCCTTGTCTAAGGAATCAGTGCTATTTTGTTTGTTCGGCCCAGGTTGTTGGAATGGCTCCAACAAAGACAAGTGGCCATAGGGGATGCCAAACACCGGCCATCCCAACGGCTTGTGCCACTCCCCTGGGTGCACCATCATCAGCATACAATGACAAAAGAGGCACTAAGGGGCAGATTTAAGAGCCCCTACCACTTCCTTGTGCCACATTAGCGATATTTTGTTTTACACTAATGTGGCCCAATGAGGCCAAAATCACTGCACCAAATTTACAAAGTGGCATAATGCATGCATTGCCCCACTTTGTAACCCTTTGCACTACATTATCCCTGCCCCAGGCATAATGTATGCAAAAGGGGCTTTCCCCCTTTAGGGGTAGGCAAATAAATGACGCAAATAAATCTAAGAGATTTATTTCAGCACTTGTAACACCTGTTCAGAGCAGGCGTTAAAAGGAAGCACACATTTGTTTACAATGGGCCTCGCTGAGCTTTGCAAGATTAGCTAATCCTGCAAAGCTCCGAACTAGCATAAAAAATGTTGATGCTAGTTCCCTTACCACCACCATGGTGTGCCGTATCTTAGATACAGTGCACACATGGTGGTGTTAGGGGGCACTAAGGGGTGCAAGAAAAGTGGCGCTGCACTGGGTGCAGCACCACTTTTCTTAAAACTGGCCTTAAGAACAGAAATAAAATGCAATTTTTAAAGCCAGTGCAATGGCCGTTAATTAAATTGCTTTCTGAAAACACCTGCTGAGTATCTCTGGTGGAAAACAAAAAAGAAATCACTTCCCACCATTTTCAGGTGACTTTCTTTAAAAACCGGGACATGAGCTAAATTTCCCGAAATCTGCAGGGACAGCTGGTGAAAAACCGGGTCTGTCCCAGCAAATCTGGGATGTCTGGTCACCCTAAGGGGGGGTGCGACCTCCTAAATCTGCAGCACAATGCAGAAAATAATTGCAGCAGAGTCGAAAGCCCTTGCAAGTTCAGGTGCTGGTTCAGATTTTGCTTCTCTTCCACATTTATTCTCACCAGTCGCCGAGGTGCTGCTGGAGGCTCTGGGAAGCAGAGAGGCTTTATAAAAAAATGTCTAGCTATTGCGTCAATTAATTTTAAATTCTATTAGGACATGGAAGTGAGGATTATGCTTTCTCTTTTCTGTACTGTTGAAACAGCAGCCAATCAAATTTAACAACACTTTAAACTACAAATCCCATGAGACCCAACATAGCCTCATCCAATCATATCATTCATCAAGTCTATATAAGTTCAGAACACTAAAGTCCTTCCTCTTTTTTTGCAAATATAAACAAGAAGATATCAAAATATATTTAACTGCACTGACAGCCATCCAATCCTTGAAGTGGTGTCAGCAACTGACGAAGCCAATCCCCAGCAACAGTGTCCGCTTATGGATGCAGCTCCAGAACTGTAGCAATCCTTCACTTTTAGGCCGCACGGAAATTCAAGTAGAGGTAATATTCGCCCTTGACGGAGACAAGAAAACAATAAACCAAGAGCTAATCTTATACAGGGAAAGGTAATTTTACAGTCAATTTACACAGCTTGTAATAAACAGTATTCATATGAAATTACATAAAGGACATAAAAGTTTGTTAGGGTGTGATAATCCTCGCCTCCGTGTCCTTAATAGAAACAAAAATTCTTGACGAGAAACTAGAAAACATTTTATTCTGTGGCAGGATCGGAGGCTTCGGATTATGCTAGTTTAAAGTTGACTCGACACCACATCAACAATTTTAAAACACTTTAAAAGTAGAGTCAGAAGGCCAATCTGACGCTGCCATAATATCTTCCAATCTAGCACCTAGTAAAGCGCTTTGGAGGCCATAGCTCTTTGAACAGGATGACCTCCAAAGACAGCCACATCTATACCTGCTTCAGCCAAAAAACCACTTGACCCACCAGGCAAGAGTTGCTGAATTAACCAGGCTTAAAAGGTTTCTGTAGAGAAATAAGAAATCGACCAGAGGTATCTTCCCTAATTTCCAGAATACAGTCTTCATAAACTTTTAAACATTGAATTACGCACAACTTCTTATCATGAGGAAAAGCTGGATATGATATACATCGTGAAGCAGTTTTAGTGCGTTGTGATATAGAAAATGACACCCCAGAGGGAGTAAATACTCTAGCTGCAATATCCAAGGCTTGCACATCCAGTACTCGTCTACAGGAGAGTAAGCATAACAGCATTGTCAACTTTGCTGATAGTTGTTTACATAAAAAAGATCTTAATTACAAGGCCAACTTTTAAGGAATCTGAGGATCACATTGACATTCCATAAAGTGGAATATTTAGACTGATGGGGCTTAATCATACGAATACCCCAAAGAAGCTTCCAAATGAATGGATGTTCAGCAACTGGTTTTCCCTGAATATGGGGATCTCCTGCAGAAATAGCCGAACAGAAATTATGAATCAATTTGTAGGCTAATCCTTGGGAGGCTATGTCAGAAAGAAAATTTGCTATGATAGGAATTTCTAACCCCAAGGGATCCAGTCCTCATTCACCGCACCAAAACACCCACTTTTTCCAGCTGAGGGAGCCCAGGATTGTGGGCAGGAAAAGCAAATCCGAATCTGAAACTCCTGGCACTTGCCAATGTCTCCTGAAAGGCTCCATGCCATGAGAAGTAATTGACACCGCAGAATCAAAGGATGCGGAAGGCCCAGGGGATCTGCTAAACGATCCAGACAGGCTGGCAGCAGCACTGGAGACTTGCAGGGGAGAGTCAAGAGTCATTGCTGATGGAAACCAAAGCTGCGCCTTCCAACACGGTGTCACCAAGATTACTTACGCTAATTGCCGAAGTACCTGCCATAGAACTGTCAGTATCATTGCAAATGCGGTGAAAGCATACAGGAGACCCTGCAATCATGACGCATCCAAACCCATTGCATGAGTGTCTGGTCTCCAACTGAGCTGCATGTTCTGACGGCAAGCAAATCGATTAATTAAGCATCTATGCCACCATTGTTGTAATGCTTGGAAGACCTGCAGCAGGAGCTTCCAGTCGCTGGAATCTCTAAAGAAATGTGAATTCCAATCTGTAGTCTCATTGGATCAGCCCTGAATATACTCTGCTACCACATAAATCTGATATTGAAGAAAATAGTGCCAAAAGTATTTTGCTATCTCTGCCAACAGGTGAGGTTTGCTACCCCCCAGATAATTTATATACTTGACTGTGGGCACATTGTCCATTTGGAGAACAATACAACACTGAACCTTGCATGGGGATAGAGACCTCATGCAAATGGTCCTGCTAGAAGTGCCAGTCAATTGATGTGGTAGCTCAGTTCGCCCTGTGACCATTGATCTCCTGATCTCCCAGACCCATCGGATGGCATCCGACTCTATTATCACTTCCTGAACGGAGAGAAAAATCACCCTGCACCCATGTAGGATAGCCACCAGGAACTCTAGGTCCTGACTTTCTCTGACAGCAATACTTGTTCTAATTACTGCGAGACCTTCGGAAGATCAAAGATCCTCAATCGCTGAAGGGCTCTGTAATGCAGAGGGCTGTGAAATATGGCATGTATCGATGATGCAAGCAGGCCCACTAGCCTGCCTAGGGTTCTCAATGATATAGCCAAAGAAGCAAGGTCTCTCCTCAACTCTTTCTTGATAAAAGCGCGCTTGGGCAGCAGGAGTAACAACTGAGCCTTGATCAAGTCTATCTGAAAACCTAAGAACTCAATAGTGTGGGAAGGTGACATATCAGATTTCTTGGAGTTGATGATAAAGCTGAGATCCTGTAGCAATAGAACCATCCAACTGAGGTGACAGAGGACTGTTTCCTTTTCTTGTGTCATGATTAGAATATCATCGAGGTAAATGATCAGTCTCACACCTCGACCCCTGAGGTGCTGAACCATTGCAAAAGCTTGGTGAAGCACCAAGGTGCTGAAGACAGACCGAAGGGAAAGGTGGTGAACTCGAACCAATGAGGGCCCCATTGAAACTGCAAGAATTTCCTGTGAGGGTTATAATGGGAACCAAAAGGTAGGCGTCTTTGAGGTCTAGTCGAACCAACCAGTCGCTGTTCCTAGATGTCTGAGCAAGTGAATGCCTTCCATTTTGAAAAGGCAATACACTATCCAGGAATTGAACTGCTTGAGATTCAAATTGAGGCGTGAACATATGCCCTTATTTTGAAGTAAGAAAATCATGATTGCAAACCCTCGAGGATGGCGTAGAGCTTCACTGCAGCTCCTTTCTGCATTAATGATATAATTTCTTCCTCCATGAAGGAGCAATCTTCAAGGGGAAAATGTAGAGTATATTGAGGGGTCGTCTGCGCTGGGTGAAGAATAAAACTCAAGTTGGAACCCCTGAACTGTCTGTAACGCCCACGGGTCTTGTATGATACTCTGCCATGTATTGAAAAAATATTGAATTCTTTCCCGCAAAACAACTTACGGAGAAAGAATCATCTATACCTGTGAGATGGAGGTCGGAAGTGGAACCACCCACGCGGTAGCATCTGGAGGCGTGACCATGGCGTCCTCTGTAGCGGGTGGTGTAGAAACTTGATGAACTAGGCACGGCCTCTGCCTCTCTGAGTGGTGACTTGTAAAGCCTGGTAACCACAGGCTGGCACTTGGCACCTGAAGCTCCTGGCCCTGGCAAAAAGAGCACTGTTAAAGACCTTCTTTATAGAAGTCTACATCTTATCGAGTGCTGCAAACATGGCTACGTATTTGCTCACGTCTTTGACGAACTTGCCGCCGAAAGCCATTGGCCAGGGTCCAGCTATGTTAGAGGCCAATTCTGCTAGCTTCGGGTCCAGACACATAAGGAATTGAACGTCTACGCTCTGTAGACATGGCACAGTTCACATTGCCTAAAAGGCATATAGGCCTCTGTGCCCACTCCAAAATGACCCCAGAGTCTAGGGGAGAATTTGATTCTTTAGCTTGGACTGACAAATCCAAAATGTTTGTTAATGAGCCTGAAAGATCCAAGAGTTTATCTTTGCAGCTGCACCAGGTGTAGTCTAGACCTTTTTTGGAGTTCTTTATGAACTTCTTCAAGAAAGTTGCCATGCTCGGGTCCAGATCAGGGGTGTCCGCCACCTTGTCTAAAAAGGAGGGATGTGGGCATTCCTATCTAAGGATGTTGCAGACGCCTTTTTATAGCTCTTATGTAATCTGTCCTGCACCTAGTATGCCACTTCAACAGACAAGACCCACTCAGTGGCATGGTGGTGAATGATGTCCTCTGGAGTAAACCGGAGGTTTCGTCTGCCAGGAGCAAAAAGATCAGAGGACAAGTGTTGGGATTTACACTTTTTCTTTCGACGGGGGGGGCGGAATCTTTTTGAGAATTGTCATAATGAGAGGAAGAGGAAGAACGCTCATTAGAATCCTCCTGTGGATGCAATTGCAATGAGAAGGGATCTGCTGCTTCTCAAGATGTAACTCCCTCATATCCATGATCACGAAGCACAGAGGTTGTCATCTGCACCAAAATCTCCGCTGAAGATGACCCCCCCACAAGAGTTGAAGGGAAGTAGGACCTTTGGAAGCATGTTGCTGATAATGCGCTGACTGATTGTCTCAGGCCCAGTTCACAGAATCTTGCACATGGTGGCCAATTGCTTCCACTAACCACTAATTTGAAGCTTCAAATGCATATCAATAATGTTTTCTTGAAATATTTCCTCCTCATTGGCATAGTATGCCATAGTATGCCATAGCTGCACAGCTAGGAGATATGGAGGAGGTCCAAGAAGGGGAGCAAGGCCCTGTAGCATGTGAAATATATAAGTAGATAATGAAGTAAGTCAGTAATACAACTGCTGGCCAGAGATTTTTAGTTGTGGATGGAGCCACCTGCTAAATACACAGCTCTCACATGAGAGAACAGATTCCCCTTGGCCAGTCCCTAAAATGATTGTTGAGCCCCGTCGGTTGTTCTCCAAGGCCAGAGCGCTTGCCGGTGAGCTGCGACCGTGACGAGCTGATCGGTAAAGGGAAAGTATTTCGATCTGGCTCGGCGCGCACACGTGTCAATGGCCATGAAAAGAGGACTGAGTCCTCAATGAAATAAGTGGAGAAACTCTGCTGGCCTCCCTCCCGCTCCACGGTAATATTGTTGCCTCTCAGCATAATACTTTGCTTGTCAATCATTCACGTAATGTCGAGCTTGCTCCTGCAAAACCTGCTGAGGTGACTTTAGTACCAGCGGCGGAGTCAAAATACTTTATATTAGCTGCCATTTTGAACCTGGCGGTAATGACCGCACCACCGGTGGTGGTGGTAACTACCGCCAACAGGCCGGTGGTGCAGAATGCCAAATAATGAAGCAGAGGAGAAACAGCCAGCGGGCCATCCACCCACCGCCATCTTGAAAGCACTGCCGACGACGGCAGGGGCCACCTCCAGGCCGGCTGAAGGGCTGAACCCAACCAGCATATTATGAACACCACACCACCATCAGTTCAGCGGAGGGAACCACTGCCACTCAAAGCCTGGCCGAAACGACCAATATGAAAGGGAAACACTCACCGGAGGCTCACAGAACACGCTGATGCCGACATGGCGCAAGAGTTGGAAATAATGCCAGTGTTTCTCCTTGCCATATTCCTCCAGGACCGTGACTGCCGACAAAGACAACAACAGTAGGTCCCCCAGCATAGCACACAAGGTAGGAAAAGGCACAGTTACACACTCACCCACCCCACCCACACTGCAGCGCACACTCAACCCCTCCCACTACTTCAAGCCATCCACACCCTAACAAAGTGTACTTACCGGACACAGGACAACAATTACCTGCACCAATACACACACCTGTGCACACCACACTCCCACAGTGAAACGCTGCACAACGGCTCAATTTAGCATGTCTACTGGACAGCAAATTTTAACTAAAAAAAAAATATTTACAAAAGGCCTGTGGCCAGTACAAAGTCCCAGTAGGGCAAAGATAGCCCACACTTGACTTCCACGATGTAAAGGAACACTCCACTGAGAAGGGGCATCAATGAGGCAGCCAGGCACCTCAGGGTTCAAAGGGCAGGGAGTGGTGGGGGTGGGGACTCAGGTTTGGAAGGGGGTTCTTCGGCGTAGGTTCTGGAGGTGGAGAGGGTTTGGGCTTGCCCTTGGGAGGAGGAGGAGTGGACCTGGTCTCGGGGGTGGCAGAGGGACCACAGGAAACACGGGCCTTCTTCTTCTGTGAGAAAGGGGCACAGAAATGGGTAGGACAGACTACGGAGGACTTGGATGAGGAAAGAGTGGGGTTCAGGAGGCCAAGGGAACGTTTAGGGACAAGATTGGGTGGGCCAGTGGGTTCGAACAGGTCAATATGGGAGAGGGAATACTTATGAGGTGCAGCTGGAGACAGGTTTGGGAGTGGAGGATGAGGGAGTGAAGGTATGAGGTGTAGGTCTGCTGTGCTTGGATGCAGGTGCCTGTACAGTATGCCCATGTTTGGTGGATGTGTGTGGAGTGGATGTCTGGGAGAATTTCTGTGTCCTGGGAGGAGGGGGTAGACAAAGTGGGGGAGGTGGGCGTTGCTGTGTCTGCCTTTGAATGTTGGGTGCGTGCCTGCATGTGGTGGTACGTGTGGTGCTTGTGTTTGTCTGCATGCTTCTTGGGTATTGATTTGGGTGCATGGCTGTCTGGATGTGTCCTTGGGATGGGAGAAGGGAGTGAGGTACTGGAAGGGGCAGAGGTTGTGGGAGGGGGGACGGAAAGACCAGGGACACTAGCTGCTGTCAAAGAGGAGGCCAGAGCCTGAAAAGATCTCTGGAGGCCAGACATGACACTGTGAATGCCTTCCAGGAACGCATTGCATTGCTGCATCTGGGATGCCAGCCCCTGGATGGCATTCACAATGGTTGTTTGACCAACAGAGAAGCATCTCAGGAGGTCAATAGCCTCCTCAGTGAGGGCAGCAGGGCTAATAAGGGCAGGAGATGAGGTGCCTGGGATGAAGTAGACGCCCACCCTCGTGGGTGAGCGGGCCCGGGCAGTGATGGTATGGGGGGTGGTGGAAGATGTTAGGGAATGGCTGGGCCCAGTAGGCTCCGTCACCACCAGGGAGCTGCCATCAGAGGAGGTGTCTGAGTCACTGCCTCCAGTGGTAGTTGCCTCCCCCATGGTACTCCCCTCGCCCTCCAACCCACTGGTACCCTTGGCAGCGGTGGACTCTGCCTCCTGGGAACTGTGGGCTGCAGCATACCCACTCACTGGTGCTTCAGCTCCCTTGCCAGATGATGCTAATGCGCACAAGGACACAAGAGCACGGGGAGAGGGGAAACAAGAAAGAAGTAGGTCAAATCTAGATCAAAAATACCTGTTGGCACACTGTAACAGAGTCCGCGCGACCCTGTTCCGGGACAGTGCCCCAAGGCCAGCAAACCGATACCCCGGGGCACCATCAACAGCCAAAGCCCTAGAACAATCAACTCTGACCTGGACGGCCGGGTTAAATGGGGAGGAGACGATGAACAAGGGAGGAAGCCGTTTCCCAGAGGAGGAGAGGACCGAGAAGGACGACGGACCAAGGAAGAAGGAACGAACAAAGACGCTCGGGCGAGCTGCAGGCCGACACGCCGGAGACGCGTAACGAAGGAAACGGAGAGTTGGAGACGTGGCCAAGGATGGACGCTCCGCCGAAGGACAGAACCCCTGGCTACAACTCCTGCCACGTCCCCGGAGGGATGTGGCTTTCGCAGGTACGTGCCTGCTTAATGAACCCTGCGGGGTACTATTGGCAGTAAAAAAGGGGGGGCGTGGGCGGTGGCAGAGAAACCAGGTGACTGCACAAATAGGAAAGTTCAGATCAGCTGCTTTTTTATTTCCTCTATATTATGACGATTGTTTTTTTCCATTACTAACCACCACTAGTTTTAGTACTGGCTGAAACGTGTCCTGTGAAAACAACAGGACTCTGGAAACATAGAAAATAAAAACATTTATTTTTCTCTATTTTCTATAACCTAAGAGCACATTCTCACGAAGACCACAACACCGTATGCACTCACTGAATTTTCTGTTTTCCCCTCCACGCCCCTCGCACTCCCCTCATAACCCGATTATAAAAAGAGGAAAATAAGAGTACTTACCGTATCGTTGGGTTTCTTTCTTTTCCCTTTCCGTCCTGACCCCACGACGGGGATGTATCCTCCGGAGAGCCCGTTCTGATTGAGACAAAAGGAAAAGAGGCAGATTAGACAAGAGGACAAAGATCAGAAGAGAGAACAAGGAAAGAGGAAAACAGGACGGAAGAGACTTCATAAAAACTTGAAATAATCTAAGACAGAGAACGTTAAAAAGTTTGAATAAAAGACACTTGTTGAATCACACAGTGACTCCGTTCAGACTATTAATGTCTCCATCTTGATTTGGACTCTCACGTCCTCTACACAGACATACACCCCCACCCATCTAATGCACTAACCCCCAGCAGACAGAATTATTCACCTGAATGTGCCCCTGACTGCTAAGCAACATTCCACAGTACACTACATGACCATCCTGGCCTTCTACTCCATAACACTTTGCAATGGGACACAATGAGAGACATTGGTAAGACAACAAATCTGCTAATCCAAGAGGCTACATCTGAACCAAAAGCCCAAACAGGGGACCACTCATAGGCCTACATTCCCAGCCATATCTACCTAAGGACACTATCCTACAGACGTAGAGGGAAGCAGGATTGCAGGGACACACCTGTCTATGGGCCTCCCACTACACACGTCATGCACCCCATGGCAATCAGCATAGTAGCACCACATTAGTGTAGGTACTCACCCCCTTGTGGCTGCTGTGCTGCCTTCAAGCGCCCATCCAAATCGGTATAGGCCACCACCAGTATGCGGGCCATTAGGGGGGGTCAGGGTCCGAAAGGCACCTCTCCTTCGTTGGGAGGCCGTTCCCAGCTGGGCCTCTCTGGTCTTTCTGTCCCAGCCCCGCAGGTCCTCGCACTGATTCCTTCAGTGGGGGCTCCACTGGTTGTAGATCCCCAGGGTCTGCACTTCCTTGGCGATGGCTTGCCACATTACTTTCTTCTGATGGGCGCTGACCTGCATGGGACACACAGAGTAAAGAATCAGACGTCAGTGTGGGTGCCCCATACACAAATGCCATAACATTTCTACCTCACATGGCCCATGGAGACACACATATTGACAATAGCCAAGGCGACAACTGCAAGACACATCACGGGTAAGCAGCCACCAAAAAGGTGTTGTGGGCTGGGTAGGGGATGGGAGCATGGTGGTAGTGAGAGGGATGGGGTGAAACATGCATTGCAGGTGTAGTTGACTTACCCGAGTCAAGGCCTCCAGTGAGGCCGTCCGGGGACAGGATGGCCATGACCCTCTCCTCCCAATCAGTGTATTCGGGGGGAGATGGGGACCACTGCCAGTCTTCTATACGGTGGTGTTGTGTCATGATGTCATGGAATGCACCTTCCCCCACAGGTTGTTCCATCTCTTCCTGATGTCATCCCTTGTGCGTATATGTATTCCTACTGCATTGACCTTGTTGACTATCCTCTGCCATAGCTCCATCTTCTTGACCATGGGCCTCTGCTGCACCTGTGCCCCAAATAGCTGCGATTCGACCCTGAGTATCTCATCCACCCTGGTCCTCAGCTCCCTGTTGGTTAAACGGGAGTGCTTAGGGAGTGCCATGGTGTGTGTTGTGGGTGTGTGTTGTGTGTGTGACTTGTGTGGTGGTTGTTTGTATGTGTGTTGTGGTGTGGTTTTCTGTGGTGCTGTTGGTGTTGCAAAGGATTGTGGGTTGTGTGTGAGAGTGTTTTATAGTGGTGTGGATGTGTGTCAGCTGTGTGGTTTTCAAAATTGCCAATGTGTGCTTCTGTTGTTGGCGGTTCCCATTTCTGAGCGAGGTCATTATCGCCAATGGCCGTTCAACATCCACTGTCCGCCGTGCTGATTTGTGCATCATTATTTGGTGGGCGGGGGATTTGTAGGTATGATGGTGGCGGGGCGCTGTGTTCTGCCTTTCCGGCATCGTTGGCCCGGCGGTGAGTGGAGGTTGTAAATTTTTGGGCAGACTGTGTTTTTGACATCATTATTCGGCGGTGTGCAGTCCACCGCCATTGCTGGTCTTTTGTTCACCGTCAGCACGGCGGTCAACGGTGATTACTGCCAGATTCATAGTGTGGGCCATAGTCTGCACAACAGGTGCTAAAATCTGATGTAGATAAACAGGGTGTCTAGGATTTGGGAAAAGTGGTCTTCCCTCGTGACACTGCGCTCACCCAGGAAGTTGATAAAGTAATTTCTATTACAAATATCAATGAGCAGTCTGCCTTTAGTAGTGGTCAGAGTGATATGCAATATGCTTTGGATGTCTAATGAAGCCATAGTTCAAGGTTTGGTCATGCAGATGTTTCGAACTCATCAAAACCCAGGCAAGACATGGACAGAAGGCAAAGCAGGCCGAATGTCTGTATCCTTACCAAACCATCACATCATTAAGGGGGTCCTAATGAACCCCGGCGGTTCAGCCCGCCATGCTGGCAGTGGGTAAAAAGCCCACCACCTGCATGGCGGGCTGAACCGCCATATCATGGACCCATGGAGGGCCGCCAGGCTGCCTCCGACAGGCAGCCTGACGGTGGAAGGAATCATTATCCGACAGGGCAGTGCTGCTGCCTTGTCAGATAATGATCCCTACTGCCTCTAGCCTTTACCTGTCGGGTTCTCCCGCCAGGGAAAGGCTGGCGGAAGGGGTGCTCTGGGGCCCCCCTTGGGGCCCCTGCACTGCCCATGCACCTTTGCATGGGCAGTGCAGGGGCCCCTGTACAGTGCCCCATCGTGCAGGTCACTGCCCGATTTACGGGCAGTGATCTGTGTGACGGGTGCTGCTGCACCCGCTGCACAGAGTCATTGACGGCAGCTCCATGTGGAGCCGCCGGCAATGTCCCGGCCAGGCATTCTGCTGGGCCGGCTGGCGGAAACAATGTTTCTGCCTGCCGGCGGAGCAAAATGTTTATTATGCGGCCGGCGGGATCCCCCGGGGGCTGGCGGTCATTGAAATGACCGCGGGCCTGAACACCGCAGTGAAAACCGCTGTGTTCATAATAAGGGCCTAAATCTTTATTGCTTAATGATAATTGCAGTATGTGGCCCTGCCTAAGTAGAATCCAATATGGAAATGGGCAATCACAATTTCAAACAAAAAGTTCTCTACCAGTGGTACAGGCTCCCTAAAAGTAGGCCCCAGATGCCAAGGGCAACATTCGGATGCTTGTGGACCAACAAAGAGGGAGGAACTCCTCCTACTGAGTGAGATTCAGGCACTGATGAGCACTCCAAGGAGCAGGGCATGGATA
The DNA here is from genome assembly GCF_031143425.1 of Pleurodeles waltl. Lineage (NCBI taxonomy): Eukaryota > Metazoa > Chordata > Amphibia > Caudata > Salamandridae > Pleurodeles > Pleurodeles waltl. Next base: position 917,619,273 of record NC_090446.1, on the reverse strand, counting down.
ATGAGACTTATAATGGTGGTGGAAGGGTAGTGCAAGGTGTGTGTCAGGAAGCTCTGGGATTAATGATATAAATAACTGGCTCAACTTGCAGTAAGGAAGCCAGGGCAATTTGTCGACTCAGTTGCAGACATCTTAGAGCCCTTGCTTGCTACCATCTATAAGGCTGAGTAGATGCTTGGCAACATTTGTGTTTTTTCCATTTACAGTTCCCACTTCCTTTTATGTCTATCTCACTCCTTATTCTCATCCAGACTCACTTATCCTCTACCTGTCCCTACCTGTGCATTGGATCTTCAGCCATCGCTCCTCTGGTAGTGTGTTGCTACTCCTTTATCTCACCAGCAATGCCCTCCTCTTCTCCGTGACAGCTTTGGCTCCAGACCAGTATGCTGGCAGGACTGGGGCTAGTTACAGTCGTCCCTTGCCAAGCAAGAGACATGCTGCTGACTTGCTCTGGTACACATAATTGTGTTGCATAATTTGTTTTTTAACCAAGTAGTCCTATATTTTTTATTTTGTTTTGTTTTGCCAATATCAAGCAGTGGTTTTCTGACAACCCAAGGCTGCTGCTAGCACCATTATGAACCTGTGTCGCTGATGTTTGACCCTTCCATCCATGTTCGCCTGGTTCCTAATAGGCTATTGCTATAAGCACCTTCATCGGAATGTGTAAATGATTAAGACTGTTGGCTGTTGGGTATTTCACTTGCAGATCTTCTTTCATCAAAGTCTGGCAGTTTGCAAGGCCACATAGCCAGCCCACATTAGATTGTGGACATATTCTGTTAGAAATGGGGTCTTTGGTTTACAGTCAGGTTACCCCCTGTCCAAGCAAGGACCCTCACTCTAGTCAGGGTAAGTCACACACAATCCAAATTATCCTTTGCCCACCCTCTGGTAGCTTGGCACTGAGCAGTCAGGCTTAACTTAGAAGGCAATGTGTAAAGTATTTGTGCAATAAATCATACAATACCACCATATAGCACCACAAAAATACACCACACAGTGCTTAGAAAAATATATATAGTATTTATCTGATAAGATGCAGGTCAAACTGATTAAAATGCAATAAGTAGATGTTGAGATATCACTGTAAAAGTGATATAAAGTGTCTTACGTCTTTGCAAAACAAGTAAATGTCTCTTAAAAACAATAAAGGTCTCTTGCAAGCACAAAGTACCTGGTTCGAGTTCAAAATCTCTGCACGGGACCGCAGAGGAGGCGGTGCATGGAAAATGGGGAGGTGTGTGACGGTTTCGCCCCTTCGCACACCGACTTGCGTTGTTATTTTCCATGCAGGGAAAGACTTTGCGTCGATTTCCGGCATGCGGACTTGGTTCCTCTTCAGGTTGCGGGTTTTCTGGTGCCCCAGGGATGGTGTGTGGAATCCTGGGCTCGCGGAGCGAAGTCACAAGTGTTGCGTCGATCCAGCGGGCGTTGCGTGGAAATTTCTCCTGCACGGCAGGCGCTGCGTTGATTCCTCTCTGGAAGTCAGTCTGCGTCATCCCGGGTCGGCTGTGCGTCGATCCGGCGGGCTGTGCGTCGATCCGGTGGGCTGTGCGTCGAAGTTCCGGTTGCAACGCAGGCACTGCGTCGATCTTCTCCTTGCGAAGTCGCGCTGCGTCGTTCCAGTTCAGCGTGCAGTGAATTTGTCACCGCGGGGCAAGCTGTGCGTCGTTTTTAGCAGGCTATGCATTGAATTTTCGACGCACAAGGAGTCCAGTTGCAGGAGTGAAGTCTTTTTGGTCCTGAGACTTCATAGAAAAGGAGGCAAGCTCTATCCAAGCCCTTGGAGAGCACTTCTCAGCACAGCCATGGAGCAGCAAGGCAGCTGGGCAACAGCAAGGCAGCAGTCCTCGTCAGAAAATAAGTCTCAGTGAGTCCTTTGGGCAGCCAGGCAGTTCCCCTTGACAGGTCTGGTTCAGAGATTCTTCACCAGCAGGTTTCTTGTATAGAAGTGTCTGTGAGATAGAGTGTCTACCCCAAGAAGTGTCTAAAGTCTGTGGTTTTGGGTGCTCTTTGTATCCCCATTTTGGCCTTTAAAGTAGGCTTACTTCAAATGAAAAGTCTCACTTGTTTGTGAAATCCTGCCTTGCCCAGGCAAGGCCTCAGACACACACCAGGGGTTTGGAGTCTGCATTGTGTGAGGGCAGGCACAGCCCTTTCAGGTGCGAGTGACCACTCCTCCCCTCCCTCCTTGCACAGATGGCTAAGTAGAATATGCAGCCTACACCCCAGCTTTACTGTCAAACTAACCCAGACAGGGAATCCACAAACAGGCAGAGTCACAAAAATGGTTCAAGCAAGAAAATGCCCACTTTCTAAAAGTGCCATTTTCAAACACAAAATCTCGAAATCAACTTACTAAAAGATTTATTTTCAAATTGTGAGTTCAGAGGTCCCAAACTCCACATGTCTATCTGCTCCCAAAGGGAAGCTACGCTTTAATCATGTTTAAAGGCAGCCCCCAGGTAAACCTATGAGAGAGATAGGCCTTGCAACAGTGAAAACCGAATTTGGCAGTATTTCACTGTCAGGATATATAACACTCATTAGTATATGTCCTACCTTAACCATACACTGCACCCTGCCCATGGGGCGACCTAGGGCCTACCTTAGGGATGTCTTACATGTAGGAAAAGGGAAGGGTTAGGCCTGGCAAGTGTGTACACTTGCCAAGTCGAATTTACAGTTTAATACTGCATACACAGACACTGCAGAGGCAGGTCTGAGACATGATTACAGGGCTACTTATGTGGGTGGCATAACCAGTGTTGCAGGCCCACTAGTAGCATTTGATTTACAGGCCCTGGGCATCTCTAGTGCACTTTCCTAGGGGCTTACTAGTAAATCATATATGCCAATCTTGGATAAACCAATCAGCAGTACAATTTACACAGAGAGCAAATGCAATTTAGCACTGGTTAGCAGTGGTAAAGTGCTCAGAGTTCAAAAGCCAACAAAAACAGGTCAGGAAGAATAGGAGGAAGGAAGAAGGAGGCAAAAGGTCCAACACATTCCCTTACAAGTAACGTTGCACACCATTACTAAGATGCAGAGTCTTTTAGAGTCTTCTAGACAAGAGCAAGCACTGATTCCTGCAGAGGCTGCCTCCTCAGTTTGTAGAAATGAACCTAACATGTCCATGGAAGTCATAACCAGTGGAATTCATATATCCCTATATACTCAAACTGAATCAGGCATTACGAGTGGAGTTCCAAATGTTTTGACCTCACCTGATTTGTTTTCAGGTAAATCATGTCTGTTTCAGACCTCCATCACTAAATGTGAGTTACATTTTCTTGGTAAGGCTCAGAACTTCCCTAGAGATATTCTGAGACTTGCCTTCAAATTATCATAGTTGATTAAAGACTCTTAAGGACTCAATGGCCTGGGCCACACTATTCACATTAAATCTAAATCCTTGACTTCATAACTGAACAATTTATTGAGCAGTTTCAAACTGTTTTTGGACATTGACAAAATAAGCAAACTGCTCCCATCAGTCTTTTAGCTAATTACGTCAGCCACTCCTAGCAGTTCTCGGTGGCAGCATCCTAGACCGAAAAAGCAGTGGTAGCTGTGTTTCATCAAGGTTTAACCTCTTCGCTGCCAGGCCTTTTCCCCCTTAGGTGCCAGGCCTTTTTTTGGCTATTTGAGACGGTTCGCGCTTAGGCCCTCATAACTTTTTGTCCACATAAGTTACCTATGCCAAATTTGCTTCCTTTTTTTCCAACATCCTAGGTATTCTAAAGGTACCCAGATTTTATGGGTTCCCCTGGAGGAGACCAAGAAATTAGCTGAAATACAGCGAACATTTTGTTTTTTTTAAACAAATGGGAACAAAGAGCTGCAGAAGAAGGCTTGTGGTTTCTTCTCTGAAAATGACATAAACAAAGGGTTTGCAGTGCTAAACTCACCATCTTCCCAGCTTTCAGAAACAGGCAGAATTGAATCAGAAAACCACATTTTTCAACACAATTTTGGCACTTTACTGGGACATACCCACTTTTTACTATTTTTTGTGCTTTTAGCCTCCTTCCATTTAGTGACAGTAGTATACCGTTATATCTGCTGGACTCTTCTGGTTGCAGGGGTATAAAGAGCTTGTAGGTTCATCAAGAACCCTAGGTACCCATAGCCAATAAATGAGCAGTACCTTTCAATGTATACCGGGTATACAGCAATTCCTTTGGTGAAATATAAAGAGTGAAAAATAGGTATCAAGGAAACCTTTGTATTTATAAAATGGGCACAAGATAAGGTGTTGAGAAGCAATAGTTATGTGCACATCTCTGAATTCCGGGGTCTCCATACTAGCATGTGAATTGCAGGGTAATTCTCAAATAGACTTATTTTTTACACACTTTTCTTTGTAGGATCACTGTGCAAGTACAAAATTCCTATCACCCAATATTCCCCTCAGTCTGCCGATAACAATGATACCTCACTTGTTTGGGTGACCCAGGTGCCTGCAACAGGAGAATGCCAAAAACATGTGGAAGTTGAGGGGATAGCACAGCGAGTTGATAAGCACAATTTTTTTAATACATTTTTAGGTTGACTCTGCTTTGGGGACCCACATAAGTGAGGTATCATTTTACTTGGAAGACTGAGGGGAACGCTGGGTGGTGGGAAATGTGTGCCGGTGTGGTGATCCTACAAAGGAAAGTGAGGAAAATATGCTTTTTTAAGCAAATTTAGAGGTTTTCAGAATAGTGCGGGTAAGAGAATGTTGGGGGATTCACGCAAGCCACACCTCCCTGGACTCCTCCGGGTGTCCCTAGGTTTCCCTAGATGACCGCCGCACCTGGGACCAAAAACGCAGGTGCCACCCGGAAAAAGAGATAGGTTTGTAATGGATAATTTTGATGTATCCACATCCTTCTGTGATGTTCCAAACACTAAAATTGTGAAAAGAAATGAACGTAGGTTATGTTAAAAAGACCCCTAACCCACCAACCAAGTTGGTGGCATGCTTCGTTATTGGGGTCCCACCCGAGACCCCTAGCATGTCACGGGTGTGCTGTGACACCTGATTATAGCGGAGCAAGTTTTTTCATTTTTACCACACATACTGGTTGGATTTGGCATGAGGGTGAGTGATGGTTCAGTAGATCAAATTTTATTAACAAGAGATTTCACAAAAATGAAATGCAAATACCTGAAAGGCCAAAAAACTAAACCAATGACTCACAGCTCGTGAGCTGTAAAGCCGCATCAAGGCACCAACCTCTTTACAGGCCTTTCATACATGACATACACAAGCCCATTGATGCCTTCGGCCGCGGGCCCACCACTTTACAACACTCGCATCAACAGACAGTGCCATTGAAGAGCCCATCACTTTCATACACCCAAATGCCTGATACAGCAATCACACCAGCTGATGGGAGTGTGTGAACTGGCGTTTGGCTTTCAGCGTGTTGCAGTGGCCAACAGCAAGTCACTATTTACACCACCAGCCAAGCGCCACTCCACGCACAAGGCCAGCCAAGCGCCACTACAAGCACAATGCCATCCAAGCGCCACTCCACACACACCGACAGCCAAGCGCCACTCCATGCACACCGCCAGCCAAGCGCCACTCTATGCACACCGCCAGCCAAGTATCACTCCACACACACTGCCAGCCAAGCGCCACTCCATGCACACCGCCATCATTTATTTTTTTGACACAACAAAGAAACCACTAACCAATTAGAAATAAGTACAAAACTACAAACACAAAAGCTCTAACTGAATACATGACAGTAATGCCTCCCTCCAGATGCCTCTTCGTGCACAGACTCTCCATTTCTTAGTGGGCAAGTTTTTTTGGGGAGTGGGAGAAATGTCATCAGGAAAGTGTCGATCTTTCAATCTATCCATATCCTACACTGCTGCTACTCTAGGAACTCTTGCCTGTTCCACCACAATAAGGCTCTCTATCACTGACTTCTGAAATTTAACAAATTTCATCTTCGACTCAGGGGAACAATCCTTGAACACAATAAAAGCATTAAAAGTTGCCAAATGAAACAAATGGATGGCCAACTTTTTATACCACACGTAAGACTTACGAAGAGCAGTGTAAGGTTCCAACCTCAGATCTACTCTATCAACACCACCAATGTGCTTACTGTAGTCCAAAATGCACGCAGGTTTGCGCACTTTCGCAACTTGACCCCAAACGGTCACAGGGGAAGTATTCTTATCATGGATGATAGATAGCATGTACACATCCTTCCTCTCTGCAAATTTCAGAGCTAGAAGCTCATTATTTCACAAAGCACTGCACTGTCCTCTCTCAAGTTTTTTACAAACAAGCTTGGATAGCCTTTCCGGTTAGAAAGTATTGTGCCACAAGCAACAGTGTCCACTCTGAACAATTTCTTGGACAACTGCACACCAGTGTAGAATTTATCTATGTACAAATGGTGACCTTTGTTAAACAGTTGTCTACAAAGTTCCCACACAATTTTCTCACTAACTCCAAAAGTGGGGAGACAACCAGGAGGGTCAATACTGTAATCCCTACCAGTGTAGACCTGGAAATTATACACATATCCTGTACTACTTTCAGACAGCATATACATCTTAATTCCATACCGTGCCCTCTTGCTAGGAATGTACTGCTTAAAAACCAAATGCCCCTTGAACAGGACCAAAGACTCGTCCACACTTATTTCTTTGCCTGGAACATACACCTCTGAAAATCGATCTACAAAATGATCAAGGACAGGCTTAATCTTAAAAAGACGGTCACAATCAGGGTGATCTTTTGGCAAGGCTAAAGCATTGTCAACAAAATGCAGCACCAGAAGAAGAAGCAAATACCGATTTTGAGCCATGGTTTCAGAAAATATAGCCATTGCCATTAAGGGACTATATATACTCCAGAAACGGGTCCAGAACTCTCTTCCTAAATGCCCTATTCTTAAACAGTTATGGGTTACCAAGGAGGTGTGGACCCAATAAATGGACCGCTATAGAAATAGTTTAGTAGCACAATATTGGTAGACCCATAGTTCAATCAGATAGTTCATATCTTAAATATTCCAATTTCAGTTATGGTCAATCCAACTGTTCCAGTCAGAAATTCCAATAGAAGATTATTTTGAAGTTCATGAATAACAAGGTAGCCAGTTCGATGTACATAGATAATAAGCAGGTGCCAACCCGTGTTTCACCCCATAATGGTTTATACACCTGGGGCTTTCTCAAGGCTGTAAGGATGCAAAGAGACAAATTCAGAACAAGCCACCTGTTTGGGGGAGATCACAAAAAAGAAAGAAAAAAAAAACTGAAAAATCAGAGTGACAAGTAATAGCAGGCTAGAATGAACCAATTACCAAGGATCTAACTTGTGAAAAAAACATCTCATAGAAAATTACATATGAAAAAATAACCACGAAAGTGAAACCCCACTGTGTGTCTAAGATCAGTGACTAGGATAAGTAAGGGTGCTAACAAATAAAGTGAACAGAATGGACTAGCAAAAGAAAATACTGGCACGGTAATATATAACTCGAGTAAGACATGCAGAAAAGAGATAAAGGAGAGATAAAAGTATTGTGCTCACGAGTAGCTACACCAAAATCAAGAAAAATGACAAAAAATAACCTATACTGAATAATAGATAACTCATGCACAAAAAGTCCAACTAATCTAGCCGAATATAGTACCTGTGCAACTGTTCTTATAGTAGATTCAAATAGGACCATATTGACATAACAGTTAATCAAGGAACACATCTGTGCCAATAAAGATAATGAAAACACATATTAGGGCTTTTGTAGTCCCTATAAGAGTCATTCTCTAGAGAACCTGTACAAAAAGTTAGGGTATGAATACAAAGCTGAACATAATACAGTCTATAAATGACTTATGAAAAGAAATCCAACCATCATTCACTGAAGCCCTCATACAAAAAAATATAAGTGCAAAAACATGACTTAATATGACACAATCTATGAGTGATTTATGTAAAGTAGTCCAGTCATAGGTATTCATCCAAAAGTCAAACTACATTTTAAAGAAGACAATAAGAGCAGCATAGTTCACTCTACCAATACTACCATAACTAATCCGTATTTTATAGGCGATTATATAAGTTAATGACAGGCTAATTCAAGCGGCCAGTAATTTATAGGAAGCCGCATTGTATCTTTTGATCGTTTCACTAAAAGTTTTGATCGCCAAACTAAGTGTGCGGATCAACTAAACGTGATTATTAGGCATAGTAAAGAAGAAACCTGCAAAATGTATGCAATATAATTTCGAAAGGTCACTCACCTGGGCAATGTCGCGGGATACATCCCTGAGATTAGAACCAGCTAAACCGGGTGTTCTAGTCCAGCGCCATATTTATTGCCAAATACGCGGTTATTCCTTCGTTTATTGCTACTAACCCAGATGCAAAGGGAAGACTGGGGGCAGCCATTTTAGGCACATAGAAGGAAATAAGATTAAGACAGTCCTTGTCCTATTTTTATTTTAACTATCCTGCTTCGAAAGAAAGAAACCCATCCTGGAAACGGCCATCAATATTACCGTTAACAAAACACAACAAACGGTTGAATACCGATATGAAAGTAAAGCGATTCAAAGATCGCAATATATTTTAATCACATAAATGGTTAAAGTATTAAGGAACTAGTAGACCAATAAGAAGACAGTGACAGGTTCCTGATCAACCCCATCAAAAAGTCAAACCCAGAAACCTTTCCAACTCTTCCAGATTTGTGAGAATACACTGGGCAGTTCTGGACTGAGGCCTATGTCTGGCACAGCTGTCGCTCAAATACTGCTCTGCTCAACAATCCCTTCCAAAAATAAATTGTCCAAAAACAAATCAAAGCAATTGACAGGCAAAGAGATTTCCGTATTCATGCTACACCCTGGGAGACCAGTAAAGGCAGGCAACTGCGGCTGCTCCATGTTTGTAGCAACCCAGTGTCAGGTCTTCCAATGGAAAACCTCAGCCCCAGGCTGGCACATCAGTGTACTCCTCTAAAACAGGCCCTTCATCTCCACTGAGAGTGGCTTCCTCATCAGAAGATTCCTCTTGGGCAGAAAACTCACTGCCAGAATCTCACAATTCCTCCTCTGCCTCAGAAGCAGAGTCAGTCTCATAATCATGGTCAGACGACAACTCAAAAAGCATGCTAACAACCTGCTGAGTGGTCACTATGAGGCTAGCCAAGATCCTTTCAAGACATGTAACTTGACAAATTTGCCAAAACTACCAGCACTGACTAAAATAAGTAATAAACAAAATTATCACAAAGAGTTATGTACTCAAAAACTATACCACTCACTTGCCTGAAAAAGCTAGACTCACCAGCAACTACTCTGCACAGACACAGCAAATTAGACATAAGACAACACAAATATTATCGTGCACAAATCTAAGGACAATTTCACACAATCCTGCATTTAGTACACCACCTGCAAACATGTTATTAATGCATGGCAACAATACTCCTTTGGAGTAAATTGTTTTTACTTACCTAAAATATACAACTACGCAAATCACAGGTCAACCACTGCCAAAACCGCAAGGAGCCACAGCAAAGGAAGCAAAAGCTTTGAACTAGAACAAAAAGGAGAAATAAACTGTTTTAATCACAAATGCAAATACTTCGTCAGTTGGCAAACATTCCGACACCATGCATTTAGACATTTTTCCTGGTGCCTAAGTGGATTCTGCCCCCTTGGGAGCAGATGGGCCCAAAAAAGTAGGCAGATCTGCCCCCAATGGGGCAGAAATGGCCAACAGTTCTGTGTCCCCCAACACAAAAAAAAGGGAAAAAAAATCCCTGGTATCTTGGTGGCTTCTGTGGGCCTAAAACAAATAGGCCGATCTGCCCCTAAAGGGGGGGGGGGCAGAAATGGCCATCAGTAATGTGCCCCCTTTGGGGGCTGACCCTTGCCAAAGGGGACGCTCCCCAACACAAAAAAAACAAAGGAAACAAAAAATCCCTGGCGTCTTGATGGCTTCTGCCCCCCTTGGGGGCAGATGGGCCGATTGGGAAAGAAATGGTGTAAATAATATTCCCCCCGCACCCTTGGGGAGCGACCCTTGCCCAAGGGACCAACCCCTCACACAAAGCGCACACACACAAGGTCCTTGGTGCTAAGAGGGTTCTGCCCCCAATTGGTGCTAAGAGGGTTCTGCCCCCTTTGGGGGCAGATGGGCCTAAAAAAAAATAGGCTGATCTGCCCTCCAAGGGGAAGAACTGCCCAACAGTGTTTTACCCCCTTTGAGGGGGTGACCCTTGCCCAAGGGGCCGCCACCACACAAAAAAAACAAAGAGTAAAACATCCCTGGTGCCGTCGGTCTAAAAATTATTGGCAGTTCTGCCCCCAAGGAGGACAGAAATGGCGTGAAACATATTGGCCCACTAAGGGGAGCGGCCCTTGCCTAAGGGGCAGCTCCCCGCAACTTAAAACAAACAAAACACAATATAAACAAAAATCCCTTGTGTCTAGTGGGCATTCCTGCTGCCCAATCGAGATCGGGCAGAAGGAATGCTGAAACAGACATCGAGGGAAAGGAAAATCCTTTTCCCCGATGCCTCTTTTAGAGGAATCCCCCCCGGCCAGAGGAGAAACTTACCTCCTCTTCCCTCGACGCGCTGGAAGCAAATGGCTTCCAGTGCATCTGGCGGCCCCTAATGACGTCAGTGCGAGATCATTAGATGGGCGGGAGCATAGGGGGTGGATGAGGAAGCAATTCCCCTTCCATCTCTGCCCATAGGCTCATGGGGGAGTGCTAGCCGGGCGCAGGTTGAGCTGGTCTCGTCCTCGGCACACTGTGACCGTGGCCAAGGGCGAGACTAGCTCATCCACGGCACCTGAGGGGTTAAAGGAGGAACTAAAAGATGCTAAGTCCATGGTTGTCAATCATCCTGTAAACACAGCAGCTCTCATTGAGCTAAGATCACATACAGATTGATGCCCAACTGGCAAATTGAAAAAATTGAAAAAGACAAAAGACAAAATTAACAGAGAGTTGGGTGGACTTTTCAACTGAGATAAACTGAAGTGAGAACACCAGAAGAACCAATGTAAAAAGGGGATACACAGAAAATGGTACTCTAAAGAAAGGGAATGAAGGGGGAAGGAAGGGCTGTGCTTTACTGCAGCAAGTAAGGACACTTTGGCCCTCATTACAACCCTGGTGGTCAGTGATAAAGCGGAGGTAATACCGCCAACAGGTCGGCGGTAAACAAAATGGAATTATGACCATGGCGGAAACCGCTCACACAGACAGCCACTTTAACACACCGACCGCCAGGGTGGTAATGGCCACTGGGCTGGAGAATTCAGTTTCCATTCAGGCGGCCGTCACAATCCCCCCTTCGGGATTATGACCCCGCCTACCGCCGCGGTTTTTGTGGCAAGTGTACCGCCACAAAAACCATGGCAGCAGGCACTATCAGTGCCAGGGAATTTTTTCCCTGGCACTGATAGGGGTCTCCCCCGCCCCTCTCCCCAGAGTCCTACCCCGCCCTCCCCCTCCCTCTCCTACCCCCGCACACTTACACACCCGCACACATATACACATATACACGCACACATACCCACATCCACCCACGCATGCACACATACATTCCCACACACCCCAACACACACCAACATACTTTGGCGCACACACGCATACACTACACACAACATACGCATACACTTACATTCAGTCATTCACGCACTCATTCAGCGTGACTCACACCCGCATGCACGCATACCAATACGTACACACACACACACACACACACCCACACACACACACACACAAAACACCCCCCACCCCCTCTCCTGTCGAAGAACGCGACTTACCTGTTTACAGGGGGTCCTCTGGCTGGAGACAGGGCGCAGCGCTGCTCTCAGCAGCAGCATCCGCCAACAAAACACCTCCAGGCCATATCATTGCTCATGATACGGTCGGTGGTGTTTTGCTGGCGTGCCGGTGCTGCTGACAGCAGCCCCACCTTACCGCCGTCCGCTGCCATGACAGTCGGCGGTATTCCACCAGCCTTCTGGAGGAATTCCATTGACGGTCATAATACACGTGGCCAGCTGGTAGCCACAGCGACGGTATGTTGGTAGCCATTGCCGTGGGAGTAGGCGGCAGTTACCGCCAAAGTTGTCATGAGGGCCTTTATCCGAGACTGCCCAGTTCTGTTTGCAAATAAGAAAGCTCATCCCTGAAGAACATACGGAGGGTCAGCTTAAGGATTTGTAGTTGGTCTGTCAGCATGAGAGCACACTATTATCTGAATAAAGGACTTTCAACTGTTCATGGTCCAAGAGAAATCCACGCTTTAATTGATTCTAAAGCAATGGCCTGTTTTATGGACACTCTGTGCCTGATTTAGATATCGGCAGATGGGTTACTCCATCACAACGGTGCTTGATATCCCATCTGCCGAAATCCCATTATTTCCTATGGGACTTAGATTTCGGCAGCCGGTATATCCATCACCGTTGTTATGGAGTAACTCGCTCGCCAATATCGAAATCAGGCTCTTAGTTTCGACAAGAGGGCATCATTCCAACACAGGGAAACGAAAGGCCTGAATTGATAGAGGGAGCTGATAGGGAAGCTGTTACCTGTGGAGCAGTGTAGTCAAAAAACCTAATTATCTGTACTCATTAAGAGCATGTGCTTGAAGTTTAATATCATCAGTTCTGTTGTTTTTTCTATTGTGCTGAGAACCTCTTGGCTGCACAGAAATTATACCTCAATTCCCTCCAGTCACTTTTGTACAGAGTATTGTCAAGCCAATCATTGTCCCCATAAATGCATGGCAGAGTCTTAACCACTAACTTGCCGTGCAGTGAAGAAAGAACTCCATACACTATAATAAGAGGTACATCTGGAAGAACAAACAACTGCTGCAGCTTACATAGTTTTTCAGGATGTGTTTAGTCGAAATAAGGCTGATGTTTTCTGCCCCATTGGAAAATAACTGTCATTAATTTGTTATCAGGAGCAAATATCCTACATGGAAAGATTTAGCCATTACCATCAAGGAGGAGGAAGTATTAAAATGGTACCCAAAGGGGAACCTGGAAAAGGGTTTCATCAGGCACTAAAGTAGGCCAGGTCAAAAATTAAGTTAGGCTGGTGTAAGGCATGTAATTTTAGGAATTTTGCATTATGCTTCTAATTATGCCATTAAACCACTTTGTGTAGTTATGCACCATTCATGGTAAGGATTTGCTGTAGCATTCCAACACTTTGCCAATAACATTTTCCTGGATCTGCTGGATACTTTCATAATTATGTATCTTGAAGATGTCCTGATTTACTACAACAGCTTAGAAAAAAAAGAGGCATGTAGGAGAGATTTTGACCCAACTACGAAAGCATTCCTTATGTGCAGTAGCAGAGAAACGTTACTTGAAGCCACACAATTCACATTCTTTGATTTCCAGATCCATCAGCATGGATATGGAAAAATTCAAAGCTGTGGGGAGGGGCCCACCCCACAACTCTCAAGGAGGTCCAAAGGTTCCTTAGTTTTGTTAATTTTTATAGACATTTTATTAAAACCATCTCCAATATAGTTGGACCCAGTTTTTGACACAAAAGGGCTACAAATTATTTGGGGAGAAGATTAGGAGAAACTTTTTAGATGTCTCGAGATGGCCTTTGCCTCGTCTCCAATAAAGGAGGCATTTTTTCAATGGACACAATATTTTAAAGTAGGTCTTCATGAGATAACGGTCAGCACCAACCATAAAATGTATGTGTTTAAACGCAGGCCATGCTCATTGGCCATTTTTCGACTCAGGATTCAATTATGAAATAACTTACACACCTAGGAACATCCATAGCAAACAAAATGCATTTTCAACAACAGGAGAAGAACTAAAGGCGCCCTTACAGGTTCCCAAACTTTTGTATGTTACCTTTAATGAATCAGACACAATTGACAAGTTTTTTGCCCAAGTTCATCTTAGACAAGAGCAAGACAATGGGAAACAATGGATGCAAAAAGAACTTCAGAAAATAAAGGAGACACATTCCTGTTTGAAACAAACTATTAGATGCTATATTAAGGCAATAAAAATATTTGAAAATTATATAAAATTGTGTACAAATTTGGCAGTGTCTGGGCACCAAGGAGAAAGCACTCCTAAAAAGACATTTCTTGTGACCTAAAATGGCAATGTCTGTAAAAAACATTATTAGTTTTCTATCTAAGCTCAAGACACTCAATGAGAGTATTTGAAGATTGATTATGACACAACTCAAGGCAAAAGGATTTGGGTGCAAGGAGTTTAAGAACACGGCAGGGATTTTTGTTGCCCTCCTTGGTCCTGTGTCCACAGGGCCTGATTTCACCCCTTCTACACCTCTATTGGACAGCGCCTGCAGCTTGGCTGATCCCAGACCCCCCAAGAGGTGAACAACTAGTTTCCATCAGAAGGTGGATAAAGTGCCCCCATACAGAAGAATGCTGAACAAATAGAACTGGAGGAGCAATTAGGGACGGAGGGGACTGCCTTGGAGGAGGACAATGGTAGTGAACCCCGCGGCAGATCCTCTGAGAGTATCAGCGAGACAAGAGCTGATGATGGTGATAAAACTACTCTGGCTGGACCTTCAACGCCAGTGCCTGCGTGCAAGAAAACCCAGAGGAAGACATGTCCCACACTAAAGAGATAACAAAGTGCATCGGAGAATTCAAGGGTGGAGAGTGAACCCAAGGTGACCCTGAGAAGAAAGGAGCATGAGGTCCTCATAAGCCCCTGTTCCATAACTACCTCAACGGTGAACTAATGACATCAAGTAATGATCTGGGTGATGGCATCCAAAGGGGGGAAAGTGATTATCTCAACGAAAATTCCCTGATGATTTTGAATTACACACTCCCTGATGTACCTTGCAGTTCAGTAACCATCAGGAATAAGGCTGGATCCTGCGAGCCACCCGAGGTTGTTCTGACACCAGGGGATAGCTCTGCGGCCTCGGCGGAGGCTGTGCTTGACTTTAAATTTGCCAACAACAGCTCTTCCCCCAGTGGGGGGTTCTGCTCAACTGATTCTACATACCAGCACATCCCTGCTTGCCAGTATCCAAGGGCTAATCCTGCACCTGCAGAGTCCTCGCAAGGCTTTGTAATCTCTGAGTCTATGACTGCATTAAACAATGATCTAGCAGCGATCCTTGCATTGCTGGAGAAATTCCTTAGGGGCACTGAGCACACAGAGTCACTACTAACAATGATATTACAGGCCCTAGTTCCGGGTGGAAGAACAGATGGAAGGAATCAGGTTTTACCCTCTAGTCTCCCTGGTGTGCTAGCCACAGCCGGATGAATCCCTTACACCTCAAAAGGAGTACTGCACAGATGCAAACTTTAGATTTCACCCCTGTTCAAACTGGGAGCCAACTACAAACTGATGTAACTATGGCCAACTCCTGTGGCGATGGCATCTGTGGCTGTGGAGAGGGTGTCAGGCTTATTGCAGCAGGGAGGGGCAGCCTCCCTGCAGACGAGTATCAGGTTAGACTTAGAAATAAAGCTGCAGCTAGTGAATCTAAGCAGCCATCAGTTGGTACTGTGGAGTCTAAAGTGAGAACTCTGGGGTTGCAGGGAGAAGCCTCAGGTGAAACAGGTATAAACTTGAGCAGGGGTATTAAGAAGAAGGAAAATGCTAAAAAAAAAGGGGAAGCGGGCTATACCATTTCCAGTCTACTCTCTTAAATGTTTGTTCTCTAAGCCTAAGAATCGTGCAGACAGTGGGGTAACCTCAGTCATCAGCTCTAAGGATGTGCCAAGCAGGGAGGACACAGACGTCAGAAACTCAACTGCCTCCTTGATGGATAATGGCTTTCGGCAGCCTGATAGGCGCTGTGGTGTAGCAGGGCCATCTTGACCCACTCAATTTCAACTCTGCAAGGATAGTAGAAGTGGGGGGGCACAGCTGAAGAAGCAGTCTGCCAAGAATATCCATCGAGAGCAAGGATGCGCAGGGATAAGAAGAAAGGCCCCATTAAGAGAAAAAGAATGGCGGCGAAGAAGGGCACAAGGAGAGCAGCTAAGATTGGTAGCCCTCTGTCTTGCACCCAGGAGATGGATACAGCCAAATTGAGCAGGAAGATTCATGCATTCCCAGAGAACCGAGGGTGCTCCCAGGTTTGAACCCGGATGCGTTGCCATTTACTGTGCCTTCAGGATCTAGACTTAGAGATAGTCTCAATGATTGTGATTCACATTATGATAGCACTGCGGCCCCCCCTGGTGTTGCGCCTGGGAGAAGATACAGCGGGCAATGTCTGGAGTTTGTTGATATCTTCCCTGATGTTGGTCTAAATCAGCCTTTAAATAGATCACGGGTAGTAACTCTCTTCTATGCAGTACCAGAGTTGAGAGCTCTTACTTCTGGTGACGTTAAACTAGTAAATCTGGGAAGTAATCAACAGCGGTTCGATCGTGGCAGGAGGTGTATCCATCCTGCCACCCCTCAAGGTGACCCTGTCTGCTCCTGTCCTTCAGCTTTGGTTGAATTTGCTGTACTGCGTGTAGCCAGACTTATCCTCAAACACACTGACTGTTTCCACATAATGGGGATCGATGCGCTGCCATGCCCTAACATCAACCAGGAGGAAATTGTCTTGGATGAGCAGTGTGGGAGTAGCTCAGATATGTTAAGGGCTGGTAGCCCAAACAGGCATGAATCCGCATCATGGGGAAAAAAGAAGAGGACTATAGTCGATGATAGCAGAGTGCGAGAAACCCTGACCATCACCACTCACAAGAACAGTAGGCAAATTAGGATCCCCAGCCATGACAAGAGGGAAGAAGGGAACAATTGTGAGGACTGGTCATGGGTAGTGGCTGTGTTGGCTGGAGACTCAGGAACCCCCTCTAGAGTATGAATTGACTGAACAGTGAAGAAACTCCCCCTCTATTCTGCCACTCCCCCACATACACCCACCCCCAAACCTCCCCCTCGTAATATTTCGAAGGGGGCTGCTTGCGAATTCTGCCATTGAATATAGCAGGTTTGGCTAGCAAAACGGAAGACAATGATTGGTTGCAATTTGTTACTTACATGATATTTGCTGCTTCCAAGAAACAGGCTGTTGAAGGAATATACACTAATTGGTTCTTGTGGTTTGATACGCTGGCAACGTGGTCTAGGAAGGGATGCCCATCAGGTGGTATTTCAACATGGGTCTCGTGTAGATTAAATTGCAAAATAGATGTGCCACACTCAATGGCTTCTGCCAATATTCAGCTTGTGAGACTTAGGTCGGGGAAGATAAAGAGGGGATGGTTGACGCTTTGAATGTATATATCTGCCAGGATGGTCCCCAGAGGTCCAGGCACTCTGTAAAGAGTGCTCCGCATATACTGGAAGAATCAGAAGGGGCATGGCAGATGATAAAACAATGAGGGAGAATGAAAGAGGCAGGAATGTGATGCTGGTTTGTGGAGATTTTCACACACTAGCCTGCTACGCCATCAATAATAGCGAAACCTTGATGGAAGATCAGTCTGGGAATTGCTGAGACAGCTATGAGTCGCTTTAAGTCCACAAAAAAGGCTCAGGCCTTTACTGATAATTTGTTGAACAGTCTCCGCTTTATCAATGGGTGTTCCAAGTCGGATGGTGCTGCTAAGACAACCTTCAATAATGGTAGATCCTCCTCAGTCATTGATTATGTTATTGTCAATGTGGAAGCATGAAAGTCCATAATTGATATGGCTGTGGTCAGTAGAGCGGAGAGTGATCACAACCCACATGTCCTCAATATAAGGACGAATGCTTCGGGCTAGGAAACGCAACAGTGCGAGCCCCAGGGTTCTATGAGAGGGAGATTGTTCCGTCCAATTGTAGAAGGAGAATAAGGTGGGATGGTGAGAAGTACTGGCAGGGACTCCCGCAACTTGAATTTATAATAGCTAAGTGCAAACAACTTATTATAGATGCTTTGACCAACGATAGCCCCTTGATATAAGCGGCCTATGACACAATGATAGGGGAGTTGAGGGCCCTGTGGTCCAAACCTGTAGCATCTAAGTTAGCTGGTAATAGCAGAAGATGGTAGTCTGGGTTTAAAGGCTGGTCTGATGAGGAGTGCGCAAGGGCGCAAAGAAAAGTTTTGCCTGCTCTAATACAGTGCCATGATAGCTGCATGAGCGAAGAGAAATTTAGACAGTACAGAAGCGATTATAAGTGCCTACAGTCTGCTAAGAAACGGCTGTACCAAAATACACTGTGAGCTGAACTCAGAGAAGCCGCAGCTGACAATATTCTAAAAAATTCTGGGAATTGGTAGTTAGAGCAGGGAAGGGGACAGCGAATGCTGTGGAGACCTGCATAGGCCCAATTGTCTTGGTCCACCATTTTAGCACACTATGGGGGTCATTCCGACCCTGGCGGTCTTGGCCCACGGAAGCACCGCCAACAGTCTGGCGGTGCTTCAATGCCCATTCTGACCGCGGCGTTAAAGCCGCGGTCAGAAAAGGGAATCCGGCGGTTTCCCGCCGGATTTCCCCTGCTTGGGCTGAATCTCCATGGCGGCGCTGCAAGCAGCGCCGCCATGGAGATTCCGACCCCCTTCCCGCCATCCTGTTCCTGGCGGTTTTTACCGCCAGGAACAGGATGGCGGGAACGGGTGTCGTGGGGCCCCCTAACAGGGCCCCATAAAGATTTTCACTGTCTGCATTGCAGACAGTGAAAATCGTGATGGGTGCAACTGCACCCGTCGCACCCCTGCAACTCCGCCGGCTCCATTCGGAGTCGGCTTCATTGTTGCAGGGCCTTTCCCGCTGGGCCGGCGGGCGCTCCTTTGGCGGGCACCCGCCGGCCCAGCGGGAAAGCCAGAATGGCCTCCGCGGTCTTTTGACCGCGGAGCGGCCAAATGGCGGTTTCCGGTTGGCGGGCAGCGCCCGCCGCCCGCCAAGGTCGGAATGAGGGCCTATATAGTATTTCTGCGGCCGATTCCCTGGTTTCCAAGGAGACGCGAGATGCCCTTTCCACCCCTCCTAGCACAAGAGCGCTGAGAGCCATGAAGAGGCACAAGGCACCTGGTCCTGACTTGGTGCTGGTGGAACTTTATTGTGAGGCACCTTACTACTAGGCTAGACTCCTTACTAAGGTGTTAATGCAGCCCTTTAGGGGAATGCAGTACCGCAGTCCTGGCGCTCTGCCATTATTTTCCCGATCTACAGGAAGGGCAATCGAGGCTGACCCACTAATAATCACCCGATCTCCCTTCTTGACGGAGCTGGGAAGGTTCTAGGGAAGGTTTTGCTCAATCAACTCCAGTGGTGGGCCGTCGCCCAGGGTGTGCTAACAGAAGTGCAAGCTGGCTTTCCGTCTCAGGTGGGAACAATTGATCAGATCATCCGACTTTACCTGATTGCATATGAATTCACAGTAATCAAGTGGTCCTCACAGTATTTGGTTTTTATAGACTTGAAAGCTGCCTTTGATTCAGTGGAGAGGGGCAAATTATGGAGGTTATTCAGGGCTCGAAAAATCATAAAAATGTTACTAGCCCTGTAGATCTAGTAACTTAAATATTCTACACGTCCTAATTGTAATGTATTTGACCCATAAACTGGTCTCAAATTGTGTGATCCTAGGCAAAAGGTTTACATAGTCGCCTTGTTCCTAATTCTCACATATGAATGCACCTTCAAGTATGTGAGCTCAGAATTTCGGCAGTACAAAAAAATATTTTATTTGATTAAGTACTCTAAAATTTCCTGTATACATCACAAGAATCTAGCCCCAGACCCGTGAGGTCTAGCCCATATAACCTAGGATTTCTTTTAGTTTACTAACAACATTGCCATCAGGGCAGGAGTGATTCTCAGTTTGTATAAGCACTCAACATTTTGGTGCTAACCCTGAACAGTTCATAGGGGCCCATCATAAACAATGGTGTGCCCCCTTTTAACGCCTGGTCTCAGCAGGATTTAAAAGTGCCAAATAAATGATGCAAAGAAGTCTCTTAGATTTCTTAGTGGCATTTTTTTCACCCCCCTTAATGGGAATTCCCCATTGCATACATTATGCATGGTGCATGCATTATGTAGCACAGAGGATTGCAAAGTGGCGAAATATGTGCATTGAGCCACTTTGTAAATATGGCATGGGGAAAAGGCCACCTTAGTGCTACCTTAGCGTCAATGTTTCAAAAACATATAAAGATCACATCTTGGGTCATCGTGAAGATTCTTTTGGTCAGTTGTTGTTGTCTTGTCAGAAACCCTTTAAACCTGTGTCAACCGTGACTGTGGCCTGATAGGTTAGGTGAGTCATGGTAGATGCCTGCAGTGATATTTCAATTTATGGTGCTCATTCCACCACGGGAGCCATGGTTTCTAAGGCTTTTGTTTTAGGTTCCAGATTAGAAGATATTCTTTGTGCGGCCAGTTGGTCATTTGATTCAATGTTTAAAAGTTTTATTATAAACCTATTTTTCATGCTTCTTCTGTTATCCACTTTAAACTAGCATAATCTGAACATCTGGTCCTGACACACAATAAAAAAGTTCTAGCATTGCAAAAAGAATTTTCGATTATACTAAGGACACGGAAGCAAGGATTATCCCACTGTTTGGGTAATGCAAGTATGTTTTTGTATAGGCAAATATTGAATGTTTCTTTCATAATATGATTTGATGTTTCATATGGCAAGTTTTACCCACCCTTGTATGGTAGAATTGTTTAAAGTAATGTTTTTCGATTTCAGGATCAGATCGGAAACTGGAGTAAGTTGTGCCTGCTTCAGTTTATCTGAAGAATTTGGAGTTCCTTCTGTTGTGGATAGATGTGTTCATATTTCCTGTAGAAGTTTAATTCTCTAGTATGATGGTTTCAGTTGAGTGTGTGTTATTTTTTGGACTTTGGATTCACAAAGAAAGATGCAGTAAAGAGGGTGCCCTACTATTTTATGGTACATATAAGTGTATGATTGGTGGACTGTGGTTGGGGGGAGTGGCGATTTGATTCATGGGAAATGTAGTGCATTTATTTTTGCTTTTCTAACGTTTTCATTGGCTGCTTTTTTGAGTAGTAAAAAAGGAAAAAGCATAATCCTCGCCCCCATATCCTTAACAGAATCGAAAATTCTTTCTGCAAAGCTTGAAAACGTTTTATTCATGGGGAATCTAGGGACCTGCAGGGGAGCAAACAACTCATCCACTGCTGAAACATGTAGAGAGGTTGAGCTGAGTAGCACAACCCCTTTGAGTACAGTTTTCAAGACCGGTGGTCCACTTCAGACAACTTCCAGTGCTATCATATTTGTATACATCTCTTATTTCTTCACGGTTGTTTGACTGTTCAGTTCTGAGTGTCTCCCTCATACTATCTCCCTGAGAAGTTTTTGACGACTTGCCCCACCTACCCAGAGAGCCAAGGGAAGAAAGGGTGCTCTTGGCCCAGTTTGCAGAGCCATATCAAGACTCCAGAGGCAAACGACCCCAAGCCCATAGTAGTGGACCAAGAGGATCTGCCAGCCAAGTGGCCTCTGAACGGAGTCTGCAAGAAGAGTTAACCCCTCCCAGAACTTTTACCCTACTGTGTTATAGATGTGCATTTTATGTAGACCACTCTAGCCACTTAAGCATATTGGAAATGACTCCTCCCACGGGACCTCCTGACTCCAATTCCGATATCCCCCATCCCTTCCTCTCCCCTCTTTAAGGGGAACCATTTGCACTTATTTTCAGTACCCCACTACAGGAGACATCATATTTTATACAGTCTTTGTTCAGACCTCTTCGCCGGTCCAGGGGTATATCTGGAGTGTTACACAAAGCTCTCGGTTAAGTGCTTTTAACTTGACTATCTTTACAAAGCTTGAGGATCCATGTCTTTTCGCAGCAGCGTCAGGGTCCATTAGAGCTGCACAAATTCCTGAGTGATACATATGCTATTGGTGATAGCGGGGTTTCAATTAGAAAGAGGAAAGAAATAGGAGTGACATACTCCCTTCTCCTTTTTTAGAATTAAGACTACTGTTAACGCGTCCCTTTATGATATTTTATTACACATCAGGACTCGTTTTAGGCCAATGAATCTTTTGACCCAGTTGAGAGACACCTTAGGACGAGATAGCTAATCAATATATCAATCAATACATCAATAATGTCATCAATATTTATCACGACAGTGTATTTCACTTTAGTCAAAGTCATTAATCAATTCAAAGACACTGCCATGACCTTTCAGGCATGAATAACCACACCTCGTTTAGTAGAATTTTATGAGTTTTATTCCCTATTAATTACAGTCTAATAGCAAATGCGTTAATCTCAACACCAAGAAACATAATAGCATAGTCACGATATGACAACTTTGGTAAGCTTTCATTAAAGCGAGAATTACAAACATCAGAACATAACACGGAGTGAACATAGATCAATTTAGCAGAGTCAATAGCGCGTCAGTTCAACAAAGCATAATCTCGGTCGTTTGTCTATTTGTGTCAGTTTGATGAACACCTGTCCTAACCACTGATTAGCATTCGCATGTTGGGTTTCATGCAAAACAATTTAGAACACCAATTTGGAAAACGTAGAGCTAGGGTCTCTGTCAAAAGCAAGCAGTTGGTACCTAGAAAGGAAAAGCAAACAGACAAATTACAATTGCATTGTCATAATTACCCTCCAAAGTTTAGGCCAGCGCACAGGTTCAGTCTTCGTCCTCAGGACCTCAGTCAAATCGCCATCAGTCAAAACTCAGCTCCAGGGCAAAAGGGCACTTTCCTCATAAGGAGGTAAAGTGTAAAAATGGACAATCTAAGGGCGAGGATGGTTTTAAGTAACCCACCAAATCACCAAACTGAGTGGCAGAGTTTCTGGATAAAATCAATAGCATTCCCTAACCCGCCTAAATGACTCCCCGTGACATGGGTTTTTATCCCCTTTTCGATGTACATTCCCCCATAATTCTATTAGACATTTGCTATACCCCACTATCTTTAAACTATCATAAAACACATTAGGTAATCTAACTCTTCACCCCATAATATTTTACAAGTTTTTGATTGGTCTTCGTAATTGACGTCTTCAGAGGTGGTACGTCTGGTGTGATTTCATCCTTCTGTAATTCTTTGCACATCTTTTGGTCAGCAGTTCCATTCTCTTCACCAGTTTGAATGACCTTGTAATTTACATTAATCTACATTGTTTCAATTCACTTTTAACATTTATTTTGTGGAGGAGGGGAGATGGGGAGAATGGAGTTAACATGGTGACATTCATCTTCCAAGTCGAAGAAAAAGAAAAAACAGGGTCATGGCCCCTTGTGAGTCAGCACCCTGGAAAATAGAAAAATGCATTTAATATAAGAGCCAGGGCAGCTAAGCTTCGGCTCATGCTAACTTAAGGCCTATGAAGTTTTCAGTACAGATTTAATAAAGCAAACAGTAGTATAAACTTATTTAAACATAATATATACATTTTGGTCATTATTGTTAGTCTATGTATTCATTGGTGGCCACTCATCGTGGTTACAATTCAAGCGCACGTCTAAGCATAATTGCTATTATTATAGTTTCTATGTGGCAGCATCACACCTTAATTCATAAACATTTCATGTTAATATAGATTATATAAACTAAGCTCTCTCACTACAATCTCGAACAATTCTTATCAAACTAAAAAACAAGATTCAGGTATTCAGACTGGGAGGCAGAGAATACAAGAAAATCTCACTTGCCAAGGCTTCATCCACACATTCTAAAATGGAGAAAAAATATACAGAAACGTGTGCTAATGCCACTATTCAAAATTTTATATCAATCAGGGTAACGGCCACTTCCCCAAGCTGTCAAGAGGAGCAGACAGGTTCTCTGAATATGAAGCCACAAAGAGTTGCAATTAAACATCTGGAAATAATAATGCAAAGTAGTTTCTCGGTCGGCACATTTAAATATAAAACCACTAATACAAAGGATTCAGCATGACGTCAAGAGCTGGGTGTGCCAGAAATAGTTGAATTAGAAACAGCTAATCTTAATTATTCTGAAAATCCCCCGATACTCTTCTATCTTTCAGGCAGCCTGCCATTAATAATTCATTCAATTTGCTCTGCATAGATAAACCCCTATTTGAAACTGTTTCTGTGGACAGAAATAAAAACACAAATTTCATCCCAGAGCTTATAGATTAATCTAAAAAAAAGTAGTTCAACTTGACTCCTTGCGGAAGGATAAATTTATGAAATAAAACAAGACTGCTGAAAGATGCAAACTAAATATGTTCGCAAATATGCGGAAATTCAAACCGGTTTTTATAGCACAAGCAGCAATGATTGCCACGTCAACCAACTTTGCACAGCACCCAAAGGCTCAAACGATCACTAACTCTGTATGCTGAAATGACATCAAAAACCTTGCACCTCGAAAACTATTGCAAGGCCTGGATGAGAACATTTATCACTGGTTGATGGACACTCCTCGAACAACCTATGATATTAAAGACTGTGGCAGTAAACCACTGCATGGGCTGGTCTCACTAAGCTGCCCTTGAGGGTATCTCCTTGAGGGCCATAAATGACTGTTTTATGAAAGCTCAACAGCTGGCTTCCACACACTTTTCACAGAAAAGACTCACTGTTTAAGGCTACACATTTAGCTCAAACTTGCCCTTTAGTGCCATCATCTCATTCTCCATCATTCCACGCCGTGAAAGTGATCATATGACTCAGAACTGCTCATAAAAACCCTATCAGACCTCATACCAACCTAAAATCCATTGGATTAAATGAAGCTCATAACAACTGGAAACAAATCAAATGGAGTTCAGAAGTTGACACAACATATACCTTCTGGAAAGCAATGCTACTCGATAAGTGTAGTCCCCATTTCAAAGAATTAATGAGTAGGAGCTCCTTGTGCAAAGGTTATTGTATTTCCTGGGCAGCTTTTTATGCTCAACCTCTTCGATAAGAACTCTCAAGTCCATCCCTATGCTTCCTTGGTTCTCAAACGAACTCATGACTCAGAAAAGAACACTCAACAAGAAAATAAGATCACTTAGATTGGCGTCAAATCTATCCATGCTGGCAGACTTAAATGTTCTATGTAGATCTTATTAAAAAGATATGGGAACAACATTACACCTGAAGATTAGATCACACACATTAACCTACTGTACATCGATTTTACTAAATGGCTTAATCAACAACTGAGTTACAGCAGGCTAAACTCTGAGCACAGAAATCCAAGGATGCAAAAGCCCAGATCTTGCAATATGCATTAACCTTCACTACTACAAGAATTACCAAATTGTTCCATAAGGGTAGATTTGATGGAGCCCAGGCCCCAACGGTATTCCTGCATTAGTTTACAAACAAGATGTTCAGTTTTGGTCCACATCACTGGAAAAACTCTGGTCAAGGAATCCATTCCATCATCTTGGCAAGGAATGGTTTTGTATCTCACTTATAATAAAGTCCCAGTAGCGCACCCTGGCACCTACAGCCTTATTGCCCTTTTGAATGTTGAGGCCAAATACCTTGCCTGACATCTGGAGGAAGATTTTGACACTTGAGCAACTTTGAGGAGCCTGATACCCTTCAACCAAACCACCTTCAAACCTCTTTCATGCACTTCCAATGATCTAGAAGTCATTATACTGATTGTTACAAAACAAATAAGGAAAAGCAAGTTTCTTTAATGTTGTTTCATAAAGGCTTTTGATCACGTAAATTGCCGATTGCTTTGGTCCAAACTCACAGCCTGGCAAATACCAGCTCCACTTCTGCGTGGCATTCAATTACTGTACTCTAACTCAGGATCAGAGTAAAATTGGGAAATAATACATCAATTTCAAGCAAAATAATAATTGAACATGGCATTAAACAAGGGTGCGTATTAACCCTGGCACTCTTTAATTTGTACATGTGTGACCTGGTACCTGTACTGGACGCGGTTCTTAGTAATGCACCGAAAGTGGCGAATAAGCTCAAAACTATACTCCTCTGTGCAGACGATGTGGTCCTTTGAAGCCAACTGGTGATAGGGCTGCAAAGATTGATTAACACAATACATGAAAACAGCAGTTCAAACAGAATGACAATAAACCTAAAAAAAAAGATCATCATAACATTTGGCAGAAAAGGGAATAAAAACAGGTGACTGGTTTCGGAATAACTACCGTTTGACTAAGGAAAAGATATATGTAAATATCTTGGGTGCTGGCTGGATGATAAAGGATGCCACCTAAGACATCTTAACTCAGCCAAAAACCGTTTTGTTGCACTTTAAGATCACAAAAGGGCCCACACTGGAACCCATGTTGAAGATAATTAATGTCAAACTTTCCCCTACGCTGGCATATGGCACAGAGGCATTTCTAAAGAAATTAGGTGCCATTCTGAACAAAGCACAGAGCACAATTTTTAGTTCCTTGCTTAAGCTCCCACATAGAACCTCACCAGCCCAGATCAGGATGGAATTCAAACGAAACGAACAACACTTTACACAGAAAGTTAGACTCCTGAGGTATATGCTTTCAACATGAGCCACTAGAGCAGGATCCCTAAAGGATTTAATCTGGGTGGAAGTAATGTCCACAAGCAGCTTACTGGCCCATTACCCTTGGTCGAATGCCTTCACTGATGCCTTGGAGTTTATAGGTGCTGCCCCTTGTGGAATCAACATCTGCCTGAACAGTAGTTTAAGGCAGTGCTAAATAAAGAAGTTCGATGGCCTCTTTTATGACTGGTCATCTGAACTTCATAAGAAGAAAGCATGCTGACCCTGTCATCAGCATCTATGCCAAAAGAGGTATTCAAAAGTACATTAATGAACCATTCTCCCCCATTATTAAATCAGGTTTTGCCACCTATGCCTGGGATGCTTTTCATCTTTAGATCTCTTGCTACCCTGGGCGCTTCAACCAGTAAATGCAGTTTATGTGGCTTGATGCAGGAGACAATGTAACATCTTCTTTACATCTGCCCTTCCTTTTATCAATGGATGCAAAAGGTTTCTTTGACAATTCCTGATTAATCAAGGGTTAGTGTCGATACAGACGGCCGTCAAATTTCTTCTGAATGAGGCCCATCCGCAAGCAATAGTTAGCCTGATAAAATATCTGAACAGAGTGGACAGAGCATTAAGGAACTCAGTTACATTATCCACACTCCCAGGTACCTTGCTCAAGGACCATGTGAGAACAAAGTGACCAGGTTGCTACGGGAAGGCTCTCATTATTTATCTTGACTTTCAAAATCATCACTGGAGGATTATTATTTTAAAGGAGACAACCTTACCTATACTGCCCCCATCAGAAACACAATGAACAGTAGCCGTCCACTGTATAACCCCTAGTTTTTGTTCCCAGAGTATGCCTTACTCAGTGTGACAGAGCTCTGTGGTCCTGTGTTTGCTATTTACTATCACTAGCCCTTATAGTTTTATATTTCACCATATCAGGTTCACATCACAGCCAGCATTTTAACTTTTTAGAGCATAGCACTCCATTATATTAGCTTACAATTTATGGTCTGCTTGACCTGACTTTTTATTCTGGAAATGCTCCTTGTCGAAAGGTTATTGTATTTCCTGGGCAGCTTTTCATGCTCAACCTCTTCAATAAGAACTCTCAAGTCAATCCCTATGCATCCTTGGTTCGCAAACGAACCCATGACTCAGAAAAGAACACTCAACAAGAAAATAAGGCCCATATTTATACTTTTTTAGCGCCGCATTTGCGCCGCTTTTTGACGCAAAAGCGGCGCAAACTTACAAAATACAATTGTATTTTGTAAGTTTGCGCCGCTTTTGCGTTAAAAAACGGCACAAACGCGGCGCTAAAAAAGTATGAATATGGGCCTAGGATCAGATTGGCGTCAAATCTATCCTTGCTGGCAGACTTACATGTTCTATATAGATCTTATTAAAAACAAATCTGGCAAGCAAAACAAAAGTATGAGGAAATGGTTCAGAAGAAACTTTTTCTAGCCTCATATAAAAATCCCAAAGTGTTCTGGATTATTATCAACCGCTTATGCAGTAGGTTGGAACTGTTAATGTATATGGTAACCATATTACACCTGCAGATTGCATCACATTCATTAACCTATTGTACATCGATTTTACTAAATGGCTTAATCCACAACTGAGTTACAGCAGGCAAAACTCTGAGCACAGAAGCCCAAGGATGCAAAAGCCCAAATCTTGCAATATGCATTAACCTTCACTACTACAAGAATTACCAAATTGTTCCATAAGGGTAGACCTGATGGAGCCTAGACCCCAACGGTATTCCTGCATTAGTTTGCAAGCAAGATGTTGAGTTTTGGTCCACATCACTGGAAAAACCCGGTCAAGGAATCAATTCCATCATCTTGGCAAGGCATGGTTTTGTATCTCACTTATAATAAAGTCCCAGTAGCGCACCCTGACACCTACAGCCTTATTGCCCTTTTGAATGTTGAGGCCAAATACTTTGCCTGACATCTGGAGGAAGACTTTGACACTTGAGCAACTTTCAGGAGCCTGATATCCTTCAACCAAACCACCTTCAAACCTCTTTCAGGCACTTCCAATAATCTAGTAGCCATCATACTGATTGTTACAAAACAAATAAGGAAAAGCAAGCTTCTTTATTGCTGTTTCATAGAGGCTGTTGATCACGTAAATTGCCAATTGTTTTGGTCCAAACTCACAGCCTGGCAAATACCAGCTCCACTTCTTCATGGCATACATCTTTTATTACCAGCTCTGTATCAGAATCAACACTGTACTCTCTTGGAGCATAGCACTTTGTATACTATAGCACTTATTTAAAATATTAAACCCCCATGCACCAGTCCTTTTTTCTTACTGTTAGACCTGACATGCCTTAGGGTGGTCACCCCTAACTTTTTGCCTGCCTCCCTCCACGTTTTGGACTCTGTTTTTGCTGGCTTTTAGACTCTGCGCACTTTACCACTGCTAACCAGTGCTAAAGTGCATATGCTCTCTCCCTTTAAACATGGTAACTTTGGATCATACCCAATTGGACTATTTAATCTACTTATAAGTCCCTAGTAACGTGCTCTGTATGTGCCTAGGGCCTGTTGATTAAATGCTACTAGTGGGCCTGCAGCACTGGTTGTGCCACCCACTCAAGTAGCCCCTTTACCTTGTCCCAGGCCTGCCATTGCAAGGGCTGTGTGTGCAATTTCTCTGCCAATTCGATTTGGCATTTAAAAGTACTTGCCAAGCCTAAAACACCCCTTTTTCTACACATAAGTCACCTCTAATGTGTGCCCTAGGTAACCTCTAGAGCAGGGTGCTGTGTGGGTAAAAGGCAGGACATGTACCTGTGTAGTTTACATGCCCTGGTAGTGTAAAACTCCTAAATTTGTTTTTATACCACTGTGAGACCTACTCCCTTCTTAGGCTAACATTGGGGCTGTCCTCATACATTGATGAAGTGGTAGCTGCTGATCTGAAGGGAGTAGGAAGGTCATATTTAGTATGGCCAGAATGGTAATACAAACTCCTGCTGACTGGTGAAGTTGGATTTAATATTACTATTTAGAAATGCCACTTTTAGAAAGTGAGGATTTCTCTGCACTCAAATATTTCTATGCCTTACAATCCACGTCTGGTTAGGTTTAGTTGACAGCTCCTTGTGCATTCACTCAGACACACCCCAAACACAGGGTACTCAGCCTCACTTGCATACATCTGCATTTTGAATGTGTCTTCCTGGGCTGGGAGGGTGGAGGGCCTGTTCTGACACAAAGGACTGTCACACCCCCTACTGGGACCCTGGCAGACAGGATTGAACTGAAAGGGGACCTGGTGCACTTCTAAGCCACTCTTTGAAGTCTCCCTCACTTCAAAGGCACATTTGGGTATAAAACAGGGCCTCTGCCCTTCCACCTCAGACACTTGCTGGAGAAGAAACCTGAACCATAACCTGCATCCTGCCAAGAAAAACTGCCTGGCTGCTCAAAGGACTCACCTGACTGCTTTCTACAAAGGACTGCTGCCTTGCTGTTGGCCTGCTGCCTTGCTGAACTCTTGTCTTGCTGCAAAAGTGCTCTCCAAGGGCTTGGATAGAGCTTGCCTCCTGTTTCCTGAAGTCTCAGGATCAAAAAGACTTCTTTCTTTCAACTGGACGCCTTGTGTGTCGCAAAATTCGATGCACAGCTTGCTCCGTGGTGAAAAATTCACTGCACGACGATCCGGAAAGACGCCGCTTGACCCCGCAAGGAAAAGATCGACACGACGCCTGCGGTGCAACCAGAACTTCGACGCACTGCCCGCCTGGACAACGCCGCCCGACTTCCAGAGACAAAATCGATGCGACGCCTGCCGTGAGGGAGAAAATTCCACGCACAGCACACCGGAACGACGCGCAGCCGTATAGCAAGCTCAGGATTCCACGCACAGACCCCGGGACATCTGGTAATCCTGCGAACCACAGAAGGAGACAGTCCGCGTGCCGGAAAACGAGGCATGTCTTACCCGCGTGAAAAATAACGATGCAAGTCCGTGTGTGAAGGGGCGAAACCGACGCACACACCAATTTGCCACGCATCTCCTCCTCTGTGGCCCTTTGCGGAGATTTTCCGTGATATCTCAAAAATTTCTTATTGCATCTTTTATCGTTTTGACCTACAAATACCCAGATAAATATTATATATTTTTCTAAACACTGTGTGGTGTATTTTTGTGGTGCTATATGGTGTTATTGTATGATTTATTGCACAAATACTTTACAGATTGCCTTCTAAGTTAAGCCTGACTGCTCAGTGCCAAGCTACCAGAGGGTGGGCACGGGATAATTTGGATTGTGTGTGACTTACCCTGACTAGAGTGAGGGTCCTTGCTTGGACAGGAGGTAACCTGACTGCCAACCAAAGACCCCATTTCTAACACTTACTATTCTGGAGATGCTGTTAAGGTAACTAAATACTTTTAGTTAGCCCCAGTAACCAGAACCCAAATGGTTGAACCAAAAACTGGCATCACAATATTTATGATCATGCTACCAGTCACTTGAATTTTAAATTGGTATGTTTATTGAGCCTCATCTGTTTTTTAGCTCTTTTGTACTATGAAATGACTAGGAATGTATTATGAGACATTGTGAATCTGTTCAGCATATTTTAATATCTTGTATTTGTATTTTTTTTTTTATTAAGTTGTTGGCCCTTTAATTGACTTGATTGTCTAAATAAGGTATGTTTCAATCAATCGAGTTGCACTCAAAGGATAACTAACTCTGTATGCTAAAATAATATCAACATACTTGGCACTCCAAAAACTATCACAAAGTATGAAGGGGAACATTTAGACACCCCTCGAACTACTCATGATATTAAAGACTGGGGAAATCAGTTTTCGTGAAGCGCTAGTCCTGCAAAGAAACATATTTTAGTTGAAAACTAATTTAATTAACGACATCCCAGAACACGAACGCCTCAATAGCCATCAGAGTGCAAATAAAAAATATAGCAACACAGAACAGATGTTTTTTTCTGCCGCATAAGGTTCTGTCTATATGAGTGGCCTCTAAGCGATTCTGGTACATTTACTTACGGGGACTGTCACTCCTAATGCTTAGGCTCGTTCCACCTATCAGTGTATTGCTACTGCAAAAGAGGTTGCAGGACTGGATAAAGATTCCATAGTAGTTCATTCTAAAGCTTTAACACACCGTCATGCATCATACTTGGCAAGACTATACTTTACCTGCACATTGTACGCTCTAACCAGTGCATTCATTAAGGAAACAATCAATGAGTTGTTTTGGCCAGCTGCCGAGGAGATGCACAAGACCTTAAATCCGAGAAAGGTCAGACGCTAAAAATGTTCAAGAAAGTCAGCCAAAAAGTTTTATTTCTCATAATATATCTATAAATACACACAAATGATAGCGTAATAAATAACGGCATAGTTGTAAAAAACATACAAAATTGAAATTCCTTAACACATATCTGAAATTCCATTGTTTTTTAACATGCACATTTAAGTAAAAGGCAACAAATGCTCTAGATGTAAGTAAAAAGTGCGAGATGGCGAAGGTAATCAAGGTAGAAGTGTCCTATTTACCAAACACTGTCAGCATGTTCTCAGGATTATCCTCACCATACTTCAGTAAAAGTGGTCAATACCATTTTTCCTCAGCATATCAAAAATAGGACAAGAAAACAAAAATACATTTCTGATTCCACACAATCAAGACGATTAAACTATTTAGCAGTTTTATATATGGACTGTCAATGCGACTGGGTGAATGATGAAATAGAGAGTATGTCCAAAGAGTATTTAATATAAATTCTTTAAATTGTGCTCTAAATTGTTTAAATAATGTTCATGTTCGGGTTCACATCTAAACATTAAGAAATATTCAATGATCCTGCCCATGCCTGGGATATTCCCACAAATTAAATTGAACAAATGGACTTTAGAATTTGGGAGCATCTAGCTTAATTGTTTCAAGTGCCACCCACAGGTTTGTGAGTCATAGAGCCCTTAGGAGACCACATATGTGTTTATATCAACATAGAAGTCTTCCACCTTGCTAGTGTAGCACATCAATCAGGGCTTCCTGGTAGAACTTTAATTAATGGACACTCCATATTCTAAACCCAATACAGAAGTGGTCTTAGCTGTGCTAGGGCTGTAAGGTCATTCAGCTGAAAGTCCAGATGTAGCGGGGCTTGGGGTACTCACAGGCAGACTTAAGAGGTTTCTGTACAATGTAATTATTGTAAATGATCATTATGGAAATGTTTGCAGACCTCCTTGTTTGCAAACCGTCATAGTTCTGCCCACAATTATAAAGCAAATATCAAACAAAATTTGGTCCTCAGGGAGAGGTGTGTGCCTACACTTCCACGGCACTTTAAACTTTTTATTCAGAGGCTATTTATAACCAAACATACCATCATTATGTCAGTACAAATTACTTTTTATGTTTATTAACCTGCCCAAATCATTCTTCAGTTTTAGGAATCTTATACATTTCAGATTTTAAAACATAGGTGCTCCTAAAACATAATGGCGCAGTGAATTGATTATAGTAATAATTAAAATGTGGTTTAAAACAATCAAGAAGATAAACAGTGAACTTCAAAAAGACCCCTTCACTTCAGGTGTCTTGAAGTCACCTTACATGTTTAAACCACATTTGATAGTCAAAGTTTCGACCCTATATAAAGTTAATAAAAGGGTCATCTTCAGGACTAAGAGTTTTTTGTGTCGGTCGCACCTGTGTAGAAACAGAAATAGAGGATTTTTCTTTTTTATCATCATCTTCTTCAATGTTTACATCTTTAATGAGATTTCTTCTTTTCCATTTGGGAGTCAAAAGACACCACTCACCTATATTTGTAAGGTTTTTTCCTTTTCTATTTAATTCCATTAGTGTCTTCAAGTCAATACATTTGTTTAAAAAAATGTAATAAAATAATAAATACAAATATATAGTAGGGCAATTAATTGATACCTCACTTTGATTTTCATTAATAAATGTCAATAATTATCTTTTTTATATAGTCTCAATTATTTATTTATTGTTAATATCTCTTTTTATCTAGTGACTTTATATATTAAAATATTCTAAAGCACCCCGTGAACTTAGTTATCTGTAAATAACTTTTACTCACATGACTTTCGCCGTGTTAAGCAAAGAAATCTAATCATTTAGTCCTTCTCTGTCATGGCACAGAATCACATGCGCCCTAGTTTCCTTTAGGAACGCTCTGTAAAACAGGATAATTCTCTGTACTTCGATCGCTGAACTTCCTCTATTGTTTCTAAAAATCAATCATCTTTGTCAACTATTTATCAAAGCACATAAGAGCACAATGCCTCGTTTTTCTAGCAAAAGAAATGCACTTTTGGCAACAGTTTTGTGAACCACTTAAAAATAAATTGAACGGGTACCGAATATATCGATATACTTATATGATAATATGACAACTTTCCATTGTGTGGGATAATTTGAAATAATATGTCGAATTATTTAGTTTGATATTTGCTAAATTCGTATAAATCGTCCGCGCTTATACGCTCACACTCTACAGCCATGCGTGTCTACGCACTCGGCTTAAATAGACACTGATCCGCATGACGCGCATAACTCTTGTTGCCCACGCTTTTTTTAAAGGGGACAAAGCCTTGATGTTTATTTATTTTTAAAGGGACATAGCCCAAAAGCCCCAGAGGTATAAATTAAATGAAATTATCTAAAGTGCTTAAAGGGTCAAAAGGAGATGAATTAGTACATAAAAAGAGGATTAAAGGAAAGAACCATTTACAGTATGTCGTGATACCGCTAAACATATTTAACCCCTTCTGTGTCGGGGGCGTAACGGTTACGTCCACCGGTAACCATTACGTCCTCGGCATGGAGCTCATAGGGAGCGCTAGCACTCCCTCCGTGGGCTTATAAGGCAGGGATGGAAGGGGAAGTCCTTCCCCTTCCACCCCCGATCCCCCAGTGATGTCTGATGATGTCAGTGTGCATTCGCGCACTGACCTCATCAGAGGCCACTTACCCATTGCGCTGGAAGCTCAGCTTCCAGCGCGTTCGGAAGATAAATGTTTTGCATTTCTCTTCCGTTCATGTGATGGGGCCTGAGAGGTTTCAAAGGGAAGGAAAGGGGTTTCCTTCCCTTTGAAGTCTCTCAGATCATTTCAGAAGCTGGATCGTGAAGTGATCTGGCTTCTGAAATGCCCACTAGACACCAGGGATTTATTATAAAAGTCGCTCCCCAGGGGGTCAATTTTTTTCAAGGTCTTTTCTGCCCCCCCTTGGGGCAGATCGGCCTATTATTATTAGGCCAATCCACCCCCCAGGGGGGGCAGAAACTACTAGACGCCAGGGATCTTTTTTTGTTGTTGTTTTTTCAGAAGTGGGGAGCACCCCTCAAGCAAGGGTCGCTCCTCTAGGGGGCAAATTATATTTAGGACATTTCTGCCCCCCTCAGGGGCAGATCAGTCTATTTTTACGAGGCCAGTCTGCCCCCAAAGGGGGCAAAAACCACTAAACACCAGGGATTTTTTTTATGGCAAATTCACGGAAGGGAAGCGACCCATTAGGCAAGGGTCGCTTCCCGGGGGGGAGAATTTATTTTAGGCCATTTCTGCCCCCGGGGGGGGGCAGAAACCTGTAGGTGCCACAGATCATTTTTTGTGTGTGTTTTTTAGAGGTGGGCAGCAACACCTTAGGCAAGGGTCACTCCCCTAGTGGGCAAATTGTATTTAGACCATTTCTGCCCTGCTTGGGGGCAGATCGGCCGATTTTTGTTAGGCAATCTGCCCCCAAGGGGTCAGAAACCACTAGGCACTGGGGATTTTTGTTTTTTGCGCCAATTTGGTGCAAGGGGAGTGACCCCTTAGGCAAGGTGCTCTCTCCAGGGGGAGGTGGCAAATTTATTTTAGGCCATTTCCGCCCCCCCCCGGGGGCAGATCGGCCTTCTTCTATTAGGCCGACCTGCCCCAAGGGGGGGCAGAAACCTCTAGGTGCCAGGGATCTTTTTTTTCTTTTTTAGAGGTTGGGAGCGACCCCTTAGGCAAGGGTCGCTCCCCTGGGGGGGCAAATTGTATTTAGACCATTTCTGCTTCCTTTGGGGGCAGATCGGCCAATTTTTGTTAAGCCAATCTGCCCCCATGGGGGGCAAAACCACTAGGCATCGGGGATTTTTTTTTTGGTGCCAATTTCAAGCAATGGGAGCGACCCCTTAGGGAAGGGTCACTCCCCTGGGGGGGATTTATTTTTGGCCATTTCTGCTCCCCTTGGGGGCAGATCAGCATAGTTCTATTAGGCCGATCTGCCCCCAAAGGGGGCAGAAACCACTAGGCACCGGGGATTTATTTTTTTTGCACCAATTTCACGCAAGGGGAGCGACCCCTAAGGCAAGGATCTCTCCCCTGGGGGGGGGGCAAATTTATTTTTGGCCATTTTTGCTCCCCTTGGGGGCAGATGGGCGTATTTCTATTAGGCTGATCTGCCCCTGGGGGCAGAAACCACTTAGGCACCAGGGATTGGTGTGTGTGTCTGTGTGTGTTTTCTTTAGGGGGCAGCCCCTTGGGGAAGGGTCACTCCCCATGGGGGCACATTACTGTTGGCCTTATTTTGGAAGGCCCATCTGCCCCCAAGGTGGGCAGAAAGCCCACCAGAAACCAGGGAAGTTTTTTTTCCAAAATAATAGGGTGGGGGTATGGCCATACCGCCACCCCAAATAAATAGGGCCAAAGTTGTTCTGTCCACCAGTGGGCAGATGGGGCAATTACCCCTGATCTACACCCCGGGGAGGGGGGCAGAAAGTCTACTAGATGCCAGGGAATTAACAAAAAAAAAAATTGTGGGGTGGTGGCTCCCAACCAGTATGGGCCTGGTTATGTCCCCACCCCAACTGAAGGGGGTAACAGTCTTTCAGCTCTCCCCCACACACTAAAACATCTTATCCCACAGCACGCAAGAAGACATTTGATTATTTGGGGTTTTGGTTTTACATTTGGGCCATGAGAGCTTGGCTAACTCTCAAAATCGTCCCACTTGGAATGGTGAGGGCTGCACTTTATGGACTTTGGGATGCTGCCATATGGAAAAATCCACAAGACCTAGACACATCTGAAAACTAAACATCTGGGTGATTCCAGGGTGGTGTGTTTCACATGTACCCCGTACCATTTTCTTACCCACAATGCCCTGCAAACCTCCAACTTTGCTAGCAATCACACATTTTTCCCACATTTTTGTGATGGAATCTTCCGGAATCTGCAGGAATCCACAAAATTCCTACCACCCAGCATTGTCTCATCTATACTGACAAAAATTCTGCTGCACTTGTCAGCCTAAAAATTTTTTTTTCAAACTGCCATTTTGGACCAGCTTTGGTTCCCCCTCAATTTTGGCATGTTTTTGGCTCTTCCCTGTCACAAGCACTTGGCCCACCTACACAAATGAGGTATCATTTTTACCGGGAGACTGAGGGGACCGTTGGGTGGTATGAAATTTGTCACAGTGTGGTGATCCTACACAGAAATAAGGGAAAAATGAGATTTTTTTAGCTAAATTTGAGGTTTGCTGAGGATTCTGGGTAAGAAAACATTGGCGGATCCATGCAAATAACACCTCCCGGGACTCCCTCTGGTGTCTAGATTTCAGAAATGTCTGGGTTTGGTAGGTTTCCCTAGTTGGCTGCTGAGCCTAGGACCAAAAACGCAGGTCCCCCCCAAAAACAGGTAGTTTTGTATTTGATAATTTTGATGTGTCCAGATAGTGTTTTCGGGCATTTCCTTTCGCAGGCCTACCCACAAAAGTGAAGTACCATTTTTATCGGGAGACTTTGGGGAACGCTGGGTGGAAGGAAATTTGTGGCTCCTCTCTGATTCCAGAACTTTCTGTCACCGAAATGAGAGGAAAAAGTGTTTTTTTGGCCAAATTTTGAGGTTTGCAAAGGATTCTGGGTAACAGAATCTGGTCAGAGCCCCACAAGTCACCCCATCTTGGATTCTCCTAGGTGTCTAGTTTTCAAAACTGCGTAGGTTTGCTAGGTTTCCCTAGGTGCCAGCTGAACTAGAGGCCAAAATCCACAGCTAGGCACTTTGCAAAAAACAGCTCTGTTTTCTTTGTGAAAATGTGATGTGTCCACGTTGTGTTTTGGGACATTTCCTGCTGCGGGCACCATTTTTATCGGGAGACTTGGGGGAACACAGAATAGCAAAACAAGTGTCATTTCCCCTTGTCTTTCTCTACATTTTTTCCTTCCAAATGTTAGACAGTATGTAAAAAAGATGTCTATTTGAGAAATGCCCTGTAATTCACATGCTAGTATGGGCACCCCAGAATCCAGAGATGTGCAAATAACCACTGCTTCTCAACACCTTATCTTGCGGCCATTTTGGAAATACAAAGATTTTCTTGATACCTATTTTTCACTTTTTATATTTCAGCAAATAAATTGCTGTATACCCTGTATAGAATGAAGCCCATTGCAAGGTGCAGCTCATTTATTGGCCCTGCATACTTAGGGTTCTTCATGAACCTAAAAGCCCTATATATCCCCGCAACCAGAAGTGTCCAGCTGACATAACAGTATATTGCTTTAAAAAATCTGATAATGCAGGAAAAAGTTACAGAGTAAAACGTGGAGACAAAATGCAGTTTTTTTCACCTCAATTTCCACATTCTTTTATTTCAGCTGTTATTTTCTGTAGGAAACACTTGGAGGATCTACACAAATGACCCCTTGCTGAATTCAGAATTTTGTCTACTTTTCAGAAATGTTTAGCTTTCTGAGATTGGTTTCTCACCCGTTTCTATGATTAACTGGAAGGAGGCTGAAAGCACAAAAAATAGTGAAAATGAGGTATGTCCCAGAAAAATGTCAAAATTGACTTGAAAAATTGGGTTTTCTAATTCAAGTCTGCCTGTTCCTGAAAGCTGTGAAGATGGTGATTTTACCACCGCAAACCCTTTGTTGATGCCATTTTCAGGGAAAATAACCACAAGCCTTCTTCTGCAGCCCTTTTTTCCCATTTTTTTTAAAAAAATGAAATTTTCGCTGTATATTGGCTAATTTCTTGGTCTCCTTCAGGGGAACCTACAAAGTCTGGGTACCTCTAGAATCCCTAGGATGTTGGGAAAAAAGGACGCAAATTTAGCATGGTCAGCTTATGTGGAGAAAAAGTTATGAGGGCCTAAACGCGAACTGCCCAAATAGCCAAAAAAAGGCTCGGCACAGGACGGGAAAAGGCCTGGCAGCGAA
This sequence comes from Pleurodeles waltl, assembly GCF_031143425.1. Classification (NCBI taxonomy): domain Eukaryota; kingdom Metazoa; phylum Chordata; class Amphibia; order Caudata; family Salamandridae; genus Pleurodeles; species Pleurodeles waltl. The sequence continues at coordinate 917,580,571 of NC_090446.1, read as the reverse complement.
GGGGTTAAAAATATTTGGAAAATAACATAGCCCGAAAATGATACTGATACCACACCAAAACTACATACAAGCCATGAGAAAATGATTTGACCATTACAGCTAAAAATCCCTCTGCTTGGCAGATCGCATTACCAATTACTCATATATATTTAAAAAAATCATATATATGAACAGCTATCGAACCACATTGAATAGAGCACAGCAACTTCTTAACTCCCATAATTAAATATAACTTTGGTATGTATGGAGTTCATTATTAATCCATTCAGAACAACAAAGCTTCTTTCCAATCTTCCAAGTTATTCAGTCCATTGTTTATTGTTTATTACATTTCTCCATCCAGAACATTTCACGTTGTGAGAGAAGTTTACTCTTATCCCCTCCTCTAGGGCTCAAGTATACATGTTCTATCACTTGCCATCTGATTTCTTCAACGCTGTGTTGAAATTTTACAAAACGTTCAACCTTCGGCGCTCCAGCCGTTTTGCATTTGATTCTATTTTTATGCTGTAAGATCCTACATTTGACTTTTTGTGTCATTTGTCCCACATACATCAAATTACAAGGACATCAGATTGCATAAATTGCATCCTGTGTATTGCAATTCGAAAAAGAAGTCAATTTGAAAACATTGTCACCATAGGAAAACTCCATTGTATTAAGACTGTATTTGCATGCTGTACAACATCCACATTTATAATGTGCCTGTAACATTGGGAGACCCCAGAGTGTGTTAAGTACCACCTTAGACTTTCGAGGTAGGGTAGCTCTCACTAATGTATCTTTTAAGTTTCTTCCTCTTTTAAATGAGAAAAGAGGGGGGTCTTGTAGAGAAAGATGATCCTTTACTACCTCCCAATGGCGTTTAATGATTTTCTTAATGTCTGTACTGACTGGGCTAAAAGTGGTAACACAGGCTAATCTTTTGTTATCCTCCTTAGCTGGTTTAGGGTCCATTAAGCTTTCCCTGTGATTGTACCATGCTCTCTTTCTCACTCTATTTACCACTCTCTTGGGATAGCCTCTCTCTATTAGTTTGTCTATTAGAATATCTGACTCTTTAAAGTAATCCATCTTCCTCGTGCAGTTCCTCCGTTTTCGAAGGAACTGCCCAAAAGGAAGATTATCCCTCAAGTTCCTTGGGTGATTACTATTGTAATGTAGTAATGTATTTCTTTCAGTTGGCTTCCTATACAGAGAAACAACTAACTTATCATCTTCAACCTGTATCAACAAATCCAAAAATGGGATACTGTCTCTATTGTATTCCAACGTGAATTGTATATTGACTGACCTTGTGTTAAGCCAAGTCCAAAAGGCATGTAGTTCTAAACTGGAACCACGCCAAATAAAGAAAACATCATCAATATACCTGCACCATTTCCTTATGTGGTTTAGGTATGGATTCACCAAATTGTAGACATTTTGTATCTCATAATCAGCCATAAAGAGATTTGCTAAATCTGGTGCAAAGCTTGCCCCCATAGCTACACCCTTCACTTGATAGTAAAAGGCATCATCAAATTGAAAATAGTTGCTTCCCATAGTTATTTCCATTAGGGAAACCAAAAAATCAGTCGGCACCAAAACAGGTTGGGGACAGGAATTCCATATATCTGCTATAACCCTAAGAGCTTCCTGCTGAGGGATACTTGTATGCAAGGACTTTATGTCCATTGTGACCAGAATAGCTATATCCTTTATAAATGCCTCATCTTCAACAATAGTAATTTGGTGCATACTGTCTCTCACATAAGACCTAGTCTGAGGGACAAAAGGTTTCAGAAAAAAACCCAAGTATTGGCACAAGGGTTCTGAGATAGAACCACAACCAGATAAAATGGGCCTCCCTGGGGATTATCCAATCTTTTGTGTATCTTCGGTAGAGTATATAGTACTGGTACTCTTGGGTGTTTCTTGTTCAGGAATTGATGTTCATTTCTGCTTAGATATCCTTGTTCTAAACCTACATTTGTCAACAGTAAGATCCTGGACTTCAGCTGCTCTGGAGGGTCTCGCCTAATCTTCTGATAGCAGTTAGTATCACTAAATTTGGTTTGAAATTTCTCGCCGATAATCTGCTACATCTTGTAAAACCATACCACCTCCCTTAACAGCTGCTTTTATTATTACATCCTGTTTCTCTTTCAACCCTTTCAGTACCAAACTCTCATTGTATGTAAGATTATATTTGACATATTTGCGCACCTTACTTAAGGCATCAATATCTTTTAGGACCATTTTTTCAAACATTAGTATCCCAATAGGCATTGAGTGAGACGGTGGTGTAAAAGAAGAGGGAGGTTGTAAACCTGTCACATCCAATTGATTTCTATTCAGTACCCCCTTATAAAAATTATCAAGCCGTAATCTTCTAAAAAATCTATGTAACTCTATCTTTATCTCAAAAAAGTTTGTACGGGTAGGTGGCACAAAGGAAAGGCCCTTACTAAGCACCAACAGTTCATCTGGTGACAGTCTATATGCAGAGAGATTGAAAATAGGCGCAGTATTTGTCGTGGCCTCTTGGGTAGGGATATTGCGATCACCTGTAGTCTGTTATTTATAAGGAAGTAAGGGATCACTCATAGGAAGGACACTCATCTCAGTACCAATCACCTGGATTTCCGCCGAAATCTCTGGTATACCCGCTCTCACCAGGAGTATTGCTGTTGTCTTGTTTGTCTCTCCCCATGGGCCTCCTGAAAGTATACTCTGCCCCTGTTCCTTCCTCTGCCCCTTTCCCTCCTCCCCCTCAATCTGTCTCCTTTCCCTTGACCCCTCCCTAAAAAAGATTCGAAACCTTCTGTATTGGATGTTGAACTTGTCCCTGGTAGTTCACTGTCTGAACTGTCTGAAGCCGATGTTTCCGAAAAAGTAGTATATTTTCTATAACCACTTTTCCCTCTATTGACATATTTTCCTGATTCATCTTGTTTGTAATAGTCTTCATGTAAATATGGATATGTTACATCTTTATTATATTTAGTCAAATCTTTAGCTAATTTGTTCATTTTTTTCTGTTGTGTTATGAATGTAAATTCATTAGTTGTTTTTTCCAGTGCTTCTAAAGCCTCCTTCGCATTAGTTAATGCAGTATCATCCAATATCTCTTTATTCAACTCAGCAATCTCTCTTTCCAGTTTTTTTTATATGTTCAATTGCCGTATCAATGCCCAAGACCATCCAGTGTCTTGGACATTGATTAGCTACAGAACTGAAATTATTTCTGTATTTTGGATCTTCTACAAACATAACAGGCTCATTTCTTACTTGTAGCCCTACTGGAATGACATTAGACCTCAAATATTATTTCATAAGGTGACCATGTAAATGTGTTTCTACCAATTTCTTTTTTTTTCAGAATTATAAAACAGCAATTAAAAATACCAAAGCTTCTTATTACTTTGTTATCACTAACAACATTTCTAAAGCCACCTTTTGCACTAAACCGAACTATCCATCATCTTTGCAGGTTCCTTTGTCTACTAGTAGATGTAATAAATGTGCTGGCTCCCTTGAGAATAAAATTTGTTTAATCAAATCGATTTTTGCCAAGGAAATAATACCTGCACCTGTACATAAAATCCATAGTCTGCCATCTAACTCAAAATTGTACATCTTTCAAGTTCGTTCTCTTGATGACAACATATGTACTGGGAATACAAGTATTTTTTTCAATTCCCTTTACTGGATGCTGAAAATGTTATTTCTCTAGTGATGAAAAGTAACCCAACTTGGTCGCAGACAGATATTTTCCCTACTAAATCTCACAGATATCTTTTGCTAGAGAACCAGTCATACCCAAGCTATTGTTAATGCACCCCTGAAGATTGGTATGATTGAGAGTGAGTGAAAACTAACTTAGATTATTCCACTTTTGAATAAACCATCTCCGGACCATGAATAGCTGGAAAATTATCGGCCAACATTACAACTCTATTCCTGTGGAGGCTGTTTGAGCATGCTGTTTATAATCAGCTGTCCAACCATGTGGATTAGAACGGTATTCTCTATGTTCTGCAAGAGGTTTATGGGTGGGCTCAGTATGAAGGAAGTTGTGAAGGCTGTATTTGATTAGTGATACTGTTCAGTGTTTATTAACATTCCTAAAACATTTAGGGGGTCATTCCGACCCCGGCGGGGGGCGGGCGCCGCCCGCCGGGCAGAAACCGCCAAAAGACTACACTGCGGTCAAATGACCACGGCGGTCATTCTAACTTTCCCGCTGGGCCGGCGGGCGATCTCCAAAAGATCACCCGCCGGCCCAGCGGGAAAGCCCCTGCAAAGAGGAAGCCAGCTCCGAATGGAGCCGGCGGATTTGCAGGGGTGAGACGGGTGCAGTGGCACCCGTCGCGATTTTCAAAATCTTTGTGGGGCCCTGTTAGGGGGCCCCTGCACTGCACTGTCATCTGCAGCGGCGAGGAGGGCGGTCTCTGCGTTGTGGTTGCTCCTGAAACATTATTGGGAGATGTTCATGATGTTGGTATCCTTGATGTGTTTGCAGAGCTGTGTGTTGATGGCCCTTTCGATGACCTTGGTTGGGAAAGGCAGCAGAGAGATGGGGAGATAGTTCTTGAGTTCCAGAGGGTTGGCTGTGGGTTTCTTCAGGGGTGGGCGGATCTCTGCGTGCTCCCAGTCTTCAGGGAAGGTAGCCATCTCCATTGAACAGTTAAGAGTGTGGCGGCGCTCGGGTGTGATGGAGGTTTTGGCTTTGTTAAAAATGTGTTGAGGGCAGGGATCAGTGGGGGCTCCGGAGTGGATACTGCCCATGATGGAGCAGGTCTCGTCCATGGTGAGGGTAGTCCAGCAGTGCAGGATCTGTGAAGGTTCGGAGGATCCAAACTGGAGAGTTGTTGGTGGGCTCCGAGGGTCGAGGGGTCCAAAGCTATTGAATATGTCCTTGATTTTTCAATGGAAGAAGGTGGCTAGTCTGTCACAGAGGTCCTAAGATGGAGGGATGTTTGCCGTTTTCGATTTGGCAAACTCTTTAACCACGGCTAAAAGCTCTTTGGTGTTGTGTGCGGTGGCACTGATACAGTCCTGCAGGGCAGGTTTCCTCGTGGAACTGATAAGGTGGTGGTGGGATTTGATAATGGATTTGAAGGCCGCAAGGTCTTCCGGGGACTTGCTGTTTCTCCATCTTTTTTCTAGCCGTCTGCAGGTGTGCCTGGAGTCCTGGAGTGTGGGACAGAACCAGCTGGCTTTCTTGAGGTTGTCTTTAGTTGAGATCGTTGGCAGCAGTGCTAGGGTGTTGACGCATTCGGAGATCCATGGTTCCGTGCTAAGATGTTTGCATCAGTGGCGAGGGGAGGAGATGATTTGCGTCAGTGGCAAGCGGAGGGTGCAAAAGTGGACGGTAGGTGTAGTGATGGAAAAATGAATGCAGTGGTGGTACGTCCAGTGTAGCACGTAGATATTGTCGACGGTGATGTTGTTGCTGCTGGAGAAATTGGGGTCGAGTGTGTGTCCAGCGATGTGTTTTGGTGAGGTGACCAGTTGCTTGAAGTCTATTGTGGTGAGGACCTCGAGCAGGGAAACAGTGTTGTGGTTGTTGAGGTCGCCGAGGAGAAAGTAGTTCATAGAGGCAAGTGCATGGTGATACATGGTGAGACATGATGTCGACAATGGATCTGGAAATGAAGGTGCTCCATAAGGGTGGAGTGTTCTTCTGCGTTGGTTGTCAGGCGGAGGGTGGATTTGAGTACGATGGACAGGCCGCCACCTGGCCAAGAGGGCTGGTCTTTGTGGAGCAGTTTGTAGTCACTGGAGATGGGCATGGCGATGTCTGGTGCTGCTGCTGGGTTCATCCATGTTTCAGTGAGAAAGGCAATGTCCGGCCGGGTGGAGTCTAGCAGGTCCCAGAGTTTTACGGCATCTTTGTGAAAGACTTGAGAAAGATGCAGTTGAAGCGCTCAGGGTGGGTGTTTGACGGTCCAATGGTGGGATGGTCTGGCGTTTGGTATAGAGTGACGGTGCGGGTGCAGTAGAAGCAGGAGAAAGGTCCATGAGAGTCTCTGGGTGATGCGAGATGGCAAGCGGTGGGGCATCCTTTGTTCATCGCATGGAGGGTCTCTGTGTTGTAGCGATGGATGGTTGCAGGACCAGGGTTCGTGGAGTTAGGCGAGGTCCAGGCGTGGACGGGTGCAGACGGGCTTGCACTGGTGGTGCACCCGCCACGTGCGGCCACTGTTAAGAAGGGGAGCAAGGCTGGGCTTCTTCCATTTTCCGACCTCCTTTTTGCTGGCTTTAGGACTCTGTGCACAAAGTGCTTGTCCTCTCTCCCCTAAAACATGATAACATTGGCTCATACTCAATTGGCATATTTAATTTACTTATAAGTCCTTAGTAAACTGCACTTCATGTGTTCAGTGCCTGTAGATTAATTGCTACCAGTGGGCCTGCAGCACCGATTGTGCCACCCACTTAAGTAGCCACATGACTAAGACCTGCCATTGCTGAGTCTGTGTGTGCAGTTTTACACTGCCATATTGACCTGGCAAGATAAACCTCTTGCCAGACCTAAACCTTCTCTTTTTATACATGTATGTAACATATGTGACCCGCAGGGCAGAGTGCAATGTATTTAAAAGGCAGCACATGTACTTTTAAGTTTTACATGCCCTACTAGTGAAAACGCACAAATTCACTTTTCACTACTGCCAGGCTTATCCCTATAAAAGGATAACATTGGGATTACTTTATTACATTTTATAAGTGTAATTCACAATCTGGAAGAGCTCAGTATGTCGAGTTTGATGTTTTTAGATTAACAATTTATAACCCCAATTTATGGTGAAGTCGGATTTTAAATTCAAGTCTTGAAAATTCTACTTTTAGAAAGTTGGCCTTTTCTTTCTTTAGCCATTTGGTGTCTACTGCATGCCTTTAATACACATCTGGGGTGGGGTGATAGCTGGGCTTGTGTATTCCCACTAGACAGCCACACCCAAAGGCAGTTTTTGTGTGACTGTGCAGGATGGGTGTGATGGGCTGACACCAGAAAGGAAGGTGTCCTGCCACATACAAAGATTTGCATACCTCCTGTTGTGAGTCTGGAGCCAGTGCAGGAAGGGAAGGCCTATGTGCATATCAAAGCTCCTTTTTTGAAGTCTCCAAACTTCAAAGGCACAACTGGGCATAAATACTGGACCTCTGACACCACCAACTCAGTACACTTCTGGACCTGTGGATACTCTACCAGGAAGAAGGACTGCTGTGCTGCTACTCCGCTAAGCTGCTACTTTTCTGGACTCCTGCTTTGCTTTGCTGAGCTGACCTGCTGACTGCTGCCCTCGTGCCTGGGAGTGAGAAGGACTGGACCTGTATTGTTACATCCCAGAACCAAAGTGACTCCAAGGGCATTCTAGCTTGCCTCCTGTTCTGATCTCAGGGACATCAAAGGCTTCTCTTCTATCTACAAACAGCACCTGGACTTTGGTTGCTGCAAGTCTTGCTCTGCCAAGTGGTGCCAATCCATTCCAAGGCCCTTGGACATGACTATGAAGTGCTGCATCTACCAGAACCTGCACATCAATGCCATTGTGCCGATCAGAACTGATGCATCACCTGTTGGGAGATCGGGATCGATGCATCACCGCTGCAGGGACCAGACCTGCGCATCGCACTCGGAACTGCTGAATCACCTCTGGAACCACTGCTTCAAAACCAACCCATCACCACAACTTCATAGAGAAAATCGACGCATCGTGCCTCAGGCATGGATTAACCCCGCACATCGTATTCAGAACTGCACACTCAGAATCAGCGCATTTCATTTGGAACTGACGCATTGTCACAGTTGCATTGAGAAATGCAGCGCTACACCCCAACTGCATGGGGATCATCAGCGCATGTCATGCTGGGACAAAGATTAAGTTACTGCTGCTCAGCAGGCCACTTGAGGCTCTTGTAGCCGGCCTGAACTCCATTGTGGGTGGCCTGAACTCTTGACTTTGTCCCGGTCCAGTGCGACCAGATACGCAATAGGCGCTTATTGCTTCTAAGTGCTACTTACAAATTTAGGGGGTCATTACAACCCTGGCGGACGGTGTTAAAGGTGCGGTAATACCGCAAACAGGCCGGCGGACACAAAAATGGAATTATGACCGTGGCGGAAACCGCCAACATAGACAGCCACTTTAACACACCGCCCGCCACGGCGGTACAGACAAGCAGCGCGGCGGTCACCACCAACAGACAGGCGGAAGACAATGTACCGCCCACAGTATCACAACCCGCCAATCCGCCACCTTTTCCGGGGCGGATTCACCGTGGATAAAAACACGGCGGAAACAGCTTTTGCAATGGGAAAACGCTCACCTCAACACACTCCATGAGGAAGGAGAACACCATGGAGCCGGAATTACAAATACTCCCTGCCCTTGTCTTCCTGCTCATCTACGAACACCAGCAATGGCGGCGCCGAAGACAACGGTGAGTACTGCACCTACGACATGGGGGAGGGGGGAGGCAAAAGTCAGGGACACACACACGCAACACCCCCACCCCCACCCTCGCACATTACAACATACACACCAATGCATTTCCAGACATCACAGTAACAACCCACAACCCCCCCGGAGGAATGCAAAGACAAAAGGAAATCAGTTCAAACATTGTAATGTATCAAAATACAGTTCCAAATATATACAGATATATATACACATTCAAAATGATATACATTACGAGAAGTAGTGCAGGTATGCACATATCAATGTCCGTGCACCACTGGTCCAAAAATGCATGGGCGAGGCCCACACTAGATACCTGTCCACAAACGGAGAGAACACTGCAGGGGCATCAGATAGAAATACAACAGGCACCTCAGGGGGAAGTGAAGGGGGGGGGCACCTCAGCCGGATTACAGCACCACGCCAGATCCATGACGGGGCTCCATGCCCATTGATGTATCCTGGGGAGTTTAAAGCCACAGTCTCTCAAGTCTCTACAGTGGGTGGTTTGCCCACTGTACCATCCTGGGGAGTGCAAAGCCACAGTCTCTCAAGTCTCTACAGTGGGTGGTTTGCCCACTGTTACATCCTGGGGAGTGCAAAGCCACACTCTCTCAAGTCTCTACAGTGGGTGGTTTGCCCACTGTACCATCCTGGGGAGTGCAAAGCCACAGTATCACAAGTGGATAACAGTCTCCACTGGTTCTGGAGGGGGACTGGTGCCCAGAGTGCTTCATCCTGTTAAGGACAGACGGAGTGGATGCATGTCTCCACTGGTTCTGGAGGGGGACTGGTGCCCAGAGCGCTTCATCCTGTTAAGGACAGACGGAATGGATGCATGTCTCCACTGGTTCTGGAGGGGGAATGGTGCCCAGACTGCCTCAGGCTCCCTGTGACGGTTCCTGTTCCGTCACTGTCCCATCTGCACATGGGATAACGATGTTTGATGTGGCGGTGTTTTCCTTGTTCAGCGGTGCTTTGCCATGGCGGTCTCTGACCTGTTCAGCGGTGCTTTGCCCTGTTCAGCGGTGCTTTGCCATGGCGGTCTCTGACCTGTTCAGCGGTGCTTTGCCCTGTTCAGCGGTGCTTTGCCATGGTAGTCTCTGACCTGTGCATTGGTGTGTGGCATGACGGTCCCTCATTGCCCAGCGGGGCTGTGGCTGCCAGGGCCCTCCTGGGAACTGACTCTGGCGGTGGTCTCCTGACCAGTGACAATACTGCTGCCCTCCTGGGCACTGACTCCGGCGGTGGTCTCCTGACCAGTGACGATACTGCTGCCCTCCTGGGCACTGACTCCGGCGGTGGTCTCCTGACCAGTGACGATACTGCTGCCCTCCTGGGCACTGACTCAGGCGGTGGTCTCCTGACCAGTGACGATACTGCTGCCCTCCTGGGCACTGACTCCGGCGGTGGTCTCCTGACCAGTGACGATACTGCTGCCCTCCTGGGCACTGACTCTGGCGGTGGTCTACTGACCAGTGACGACAGTGCTGGCGGTGGCGTCCCGGCCGCCGGGGAGGATGGCGCCCTTCTCCGCCGTGCTGCTCTTACCAGACTGTGCAGATTTCTTCTGGTCCCTCACCACCTTTGGAGGAGTCACAGCTGACTCTGCAATCCCCCTGGGACCCTTGTGAGCAGTTTTGCCGCCAGGAGTCTTCACCCTGTCCCGTAGGCCACTTTCCAACTTGAGGTGCTTTACAGGGGGTGGACTGGCAGTGCTTTGGCTCCATGTCACACTGGCTGCCCTGGTGGCCGGTGCACTCCACACACCTTGAACACGCACCACAGGTCCTGGAGTTTTTTGGCTGAGGTGCTACTACGGGACTTATGAATTGGAGGGGTGGGGGTGGGGGCAAAGAGGTCAACGTTGCTGAGGAAGAGTTGCTGATGAAGACTGGGATGGGTAACTGGAGGGGGTCTGGGAGTGGAGGAAGAGGAGGTGGTTGTAGGAGGTGTAACTTTAGGTGTTTTGAGTGCAGGTGCAGGTACTGGAGGATGTCGTGAGGTGGATGGATGTTGGGTGTGTGGGTGTCCGCGTTTGTGTACTTTGGGAGGGGGCGTCACAGACACACTGGGAGTGGACACAGGGGACGTGTAAATGGTAGTGGGGGTGGTGAGTGCAGGTGAGCGGGGTGTGGTGCTGGGTGTTCTGATGCGAGTCCTAGTGCCTGTAGATGTAGTGCATGCAGGTGAGAGAGTAGACGACACTGGGAGGGAGGAGGGAGACGACGAGGAGGGGGACACAGTGGAGGCAGTGGATGTTGCTGTGTCTGTATGTGGGTGATGCTTGCGTGAGTGCCTGTGGGTTGTGTGGTGCCTATGTTTGCCTGAGCTACTTGTGTGTGTTGAGGTGTATGCATGCTTGTTTGATGGTGTGCTTGGGATAGGCTGGGGTACAGGGGATTGAGTCTGGGTGGAGGAAGTTGGAGGGGGGAGGCTAGACACAGGGACAATGGCTGCCATCAGTGCTGAGGCCAGAGATTGCAGGGTTCGATGATGGGCAGCCTGAACAGAATGAATGCCCTCCAGGAATGCATTAGTGTGTTGCAACTCCCTTTCTACACCCTGGATGGCATTCACAATGGTAGACTGCCCAACAGTGAGTGACCTGAGGAGGTCAAGGGCCTCCTCACTGAGGGCAGCAGGGGTGACGGGCAGGGGCTGAGGTGCCTGGGGCGAAGGTGATGCCCACCCTCCTGGGTGAGCGGGCACGGGGCGAACGCTGAGGGGCTGCTGGGAGGGCGGTGCTGGTAGGGGAGGTGGCGGCTGTACCTGTAGAAGTGGGGGGCACAGATGGTGCCGCCACCACAAGGGAGCTCCCATCGGCGAACGAGTCCGTGTCGCTGGTTGGTGATCCGGTGACTGACGTGAAGCTCCCCTCGCCCTCCGACCCACTGGTGTATTCTGAGTCCGTGGTGTGGCCCTCCATGGCCATGTGGGATGCAGCTCCCTCGTGTTCCGGTGCCACTGTACCTCCGCCTGATGATGCTGATGCACAAAAGAACAGGGAGAGCATAAAAAGGGGGCGGACGACAGAAGAAAGACAGGTTGAGTACATGGCTTACCGCTACCGTTGGCGGACAATACAGACACAGCAGCCCCCTGCACTACGCCGTGCTCTTGGCCACTACAGATGCAATTCCTGGGATCTGGCCTACATGGCGATGGTGGACATCTGCACACATGGATGCCACAGGGGCATGTATACCTGTACTTGGCCCTCTACTGAGGTGGGGTGGAGTGGCATATGGCCTGCATTACGGAGGGGCCTAGCCTACGTAAGTCGCCCTGGCCTAGGGAAACCCACATCCCTCCTCCCCCACCCAGACCCCTCCACTGCGCGCAAAGTCCCCAGAATGAGAGTGTACTCACCCCTTGTGTCTGCTGTGGTGCCCTCAAGCACCCATCCAACTCCGGGTAGGCCACCGCCAGGATCCTAAACATCAGGGGGGTCATGGTGCGACGGGCACCCCTCCCACGTTGGGAGGCCATCCTCAGCTGAGCCTCTGCCGTCTTCTTGCTCCTGCGGCGAATGTCCTCCCATTTTTTCCGGCAGTGGGTGCCCCGTCTCTGGTGGACCCCCAGGGTCCGGGCGTCCTTGGCGATGGCATGCCAAATGTCCTTCTTCTGGTGGGCGCTGACCTACATGACATGCACAGGGGAAGAAAAAAAGTCTTTACCAACTGCCCCGTCGATGTGAGTGGCCCCCATCCCTACCCTTGCCATTTGGCACATGCATTCACACTCCTTCATGGTCGCAGAACTCTGCCCCCTTCCTTCTTACAACCAGCCCTCTCCACCCAGGCATAGCCCATACAACGTGCTCCCTTGGTACTTACCTGTTGGTCTGGAGGACCGTAGAGTAGCATATACTGGGGGAGAACCCCGTCCACGAGCTTCTCCAACTCCTGAGCAGTGAAGGCAGGGGCCCTTTCCCCAGACGCAGCAGCCATTGTCTCTTCCAGACCGAGGTCACAGCAGCACTTGCAGTGTAGGTCCTCTCCTGTCGAAGATCAGGTATCAAGTGATTGAACAGATAGAAAATGGCGGTCACGTCCGCGGCGGTGACGTCCGCGGCGGTGCGTATCATCACCGCCGGCGCACTTCAACATTGGCTCCTGGGACCCATAGGCTCCAATGTTAACCAATGCAGCATTGCGCCGCGGTCTACGACCGCCTACTGCGACGGTGTACAACGCCAGCGCAGATACCTCACATATCATTGCCCCAGTTTAGAGGTCAGGCAGCCGCCATTTCAGGGGCCCACATGGCTTCATTTTCAACTGTGTCACACATACCTAGGCCTAGACTCAACACACATACAGGAAGAGTTTTGTGTTTGGTGTCGTGTTCTGTGTATCTGTGGGTACATACCTGGACATTTGTTGACTCTGTGGTCGTTGTTGTCCTTCCTAGGCACCGTCAGCTTGGACATTTGAGAAGATGGCGGAATCCTCCGGTGGACCTGTTGACAATGGAGGAGCGACATTTAATCATCACCTACAGGTTTGACCGTGCCACTATCCAGGAACTGTGTACCCAGTTGGAGCCAGACCTGATGTCACCAATACGCCATCCCACTGGAATCCCCCCTGACGTGCAGGTGCTGTCAGTGCTCCATTTCCTTGCAAGTGGGTCTTTTCAGACAACAGTGGCCATGGCATCAGGGATGTCCCAGCCTATGTTTTCCAACGTGTTCTCCAGAGTGTTGTCTGCCCTGCTGAAACACGCAAGGAGCTACATCGTTTTCCCTCAGGTGGAGGATTTGGCTACAGTTAAAGGTGACTTCTATGCCCTTGGACATATCCCCAACATCATAGGTGCTATTGATGGGACCCATGTAGCTCTGGTCCCACCCCGCAGGAGTGAACAGGTGTACAGGAACCGGAAGAGTTATCATTCGATGAATGTACAGATGTTATGGTTGGCAGACCAGTACATCTCCCAGGTAAATGCTATGTCCCCTGGCTCTGTGCATGACGCCTACATCCTGCGGAATAGCAGTATCCCGTATGTGATGGGTCAACTCCAGAGGCACCGTGTGTGGCTATTAGGGGACTCTGGTTACCCCAACCTGTCCTGGCTATTGACCCCAGTGAGGAATCCCAGGACCAGGGCAGAGGAACGCTACAATGAGGCCCATGGGCGGACTAGGAGGGTGATCGAACGCACCTTCGGCCTCCTGAAGGCCAGGTTCAGGTGCCTCCATATGCCAGGTGGTTCCCTATTCTACTCACCGAAGAAGGTGTGCCAGATCATCATCATCGCCTGCTCGATGCTTCACAATCTTGCTTTGTGACGCCAGGTGCCTTTTCTGCAGGAGGATGGTCCAGATGGCGGTGTTGTGGCAGCTGTGGAGCCTGTGGACAGTGATGAGGAGGAAGCTGAGTAAGAAGACATAGACAACAGGGAGTCAGTCATACAGCAATATTTCCAGTGAGACACAGGTGAGAACATTTCTTTTTTACCATTACATTCACTTTCACACTTCGACCTCTATCATGTCTGTCATTCCATAGCACTATTTGGTCACTGAGTTGTACCTTTCCATTACGGTTTCACAGGTGTGGTTACCAACGTGTGTCATCTGCTTGCATCCTTCAAGGACTTGTGATGTGTGACATAGGTATGTTGGCTTTACAATTGAAAACGCATTTTGACACTGTCATTGATAATACAAATTTACCAAATCACAGACTGACTCCAGGTTGTTTTGTGGTTCAAGGGTGTTTATTTAAGTGCTCAAAAATGGAGGGGGGTTGTAAAATGGTGATGGGGGACGGTGGAGGAATGTCCATAGCAGAGTCCAGTCTATTGGTCACACAGGTGCACTGCCCATATGGACATAGGAAGTGGAGCTGGGGCAGTTAAAGTATGGACAGGGTAACAAAGTGGGACAGTGGGAGGACAATCAGGGTGGTCTCATTTCCTGGCGGGGGTCTTGCCATCTTGCTCTGTCCTGTTCCTGGATCTCAGGGACCGCTTGCGTGGTGGTTGTCCGTCTGCAGGGGGTGGGGTGCTGGTGTGGGGGTCCTGTGGCGGGGCGTCCTGTCCACTAGCGCCGGCGGAGGTAGTGGGCAGTTCATCGTCGATGCTAGTGTCAGGGGCCCCTTGCTGTGCCATGGTGTCCCTCATGGTCTTTTGTATGTCCTTCAGCAACCCTACGATGGTGCCCAGGGCGGAGCTGATGCTTCTGAGCTCCTCCCTGAACCCCAAATACTGGTCCTCCTGCAGGCGCTGGGTCTCCTGAAACTTGCCCAGGACCGTCGCCATCGTCTCCTGGGAGTAGTGGTATGCTCCCATGATGGAGGAGAGGGCCTCGTGGAGAGTGGGTTCCCTTGGCCTATCCGCCCCCTGTCGCACAGCAGCCCTCCCAGTTCCCCTATGTTCCTGTGCCTCCGTCCCCTGGACCGTGGGCCCACTACCACTGCCCCCAGGTCCCTGTTGTTGTTGGGGTGGTGGGTTATCCTGGGTTCCCTGTAGTGGTGGACACACCGCTGATTGACGTGGCCTGGGTACGGAGGTATGGGCCCGCTGGGTGGGTGCTGTTCTGGTGTTACCAGAGGGTGGAAGGTCAGTGTTGGGCTGTGCCTGTGCAAGGGGAACCGACTGTCCTGAGGCCCACAATGGTCCGGGCTGGTCATCAGGATCCAGTAGGGCAGAGCTGCTGTCGTCACTGTGGGCCTCTTCTGTGGGTGGAGTGGAGATGTCTGGACCCTCCGGTGTGGTGACGTTCCTTAGTGGTCCTGCAGGGATATGAGAGCATGATTATTGCATGTGTGTGTGTAATGGTGTGCAATGGGTGGGTGTGCGTGTACCCCAGTGCAAGCATTCCTGTGTGTGGGTTTGTATGATGATGGTTAGGGGGTTGTTCTGGGTATGTGCAGTGAGCATGCTTTGGTGAGGGGTGACCATGCTTACTTGTGTCATGCAGGGCTTGGTGTTGGGATGAGTGGTTTGTGTTATTAGTACATTAGTGAGGATTTGGGGTGATAGGGGAGGGGGTGAGGGTGGGGGTGTGTGATAGCATGCAGGTAGGGTGGGGGATATGATAGTTAAGATTTGACTTACCAGTGTCCATTCCTCCACCGACTCCTCCGAGGCCCTCTGGATGCATGATGGTCAAGACTTGCTCCTCCCATGTTGTTAGTTGTGGGGGAGGAGGTGGGGGTCCGCCGCCAGTCCGCTGTACCGCGATGTTGTGCCTGGAGACCACAGAACGCACCTTTCCCCGTAACTCGTTCCACCTCTTCCTGATGTCCTCCCGATTTCTTGGGTGCTGTCCCACTGCGTTGACCCTGTCGACGATTCTTTGCCATAGCTCCATCTTCCTGGCTATGAAGGTGTGCTGCACCTGTGAGCCAAATAGCTGTGGCTCTACCCGTAGGATTTCCTCCACCATGACCCTGAGCTCCTCCTCGGAAAACTGGTGGTGTCTTTGGTGTGACATGGAGTGGTATGGGTGATGTGTGGGGTGGTGTAAGTGTTGATGTGTGTGGTGATGTGTAGTGGTGTGTGGTGTTTTGTGCGTAGAATGTTGTATGGGTGATGGTGTTGTGTGCCTCTGTGTGGTGGGGTTCTCTATTGCTGTGCTCTCTGTCTCTCTGGCCTTCGTTCGTGAATTCTGGTCGTAGGTGTTTGTGTGTGATGTGGGTGTGTGTTTTATATTGAATTGGGTGTGTGGGAGTGGTGTTTGTATGTGTGTCAGGTGTGTGTATTTGGAATTGTCCAATGTGGCAGTGTTTTGGAGATGTGTGTGTATTTTGAGCGCGGCGGTGTGTACCGTCATTGGAATACCGCGGTTGAAAGACCGCAACGTGGATTCGTGGGTCGTGATAGCATGGGCGTGTTTCTGTTGGCGTGACGGTGGAGGAATTGTTTTCGCCAGTTTAACACTGATCTTTGGTGTGGCGGACTTGTATGGGTGTCTGAATTTTGGCAGATTCTGAGATGTGTGTCATAATAGCTGTGGTGGAATTCCGCGCCCGCGGCAGTGTTTTGACGGTCTTCTGCACGGCGGTAAGCGGCTTTTACCGCCAATGTTGTAATGACCCCCTTATTCTTTTAAAATTCTTATCTCAACCACTTTTATTGGATATTTGTTGTTTTGGTCTTGGTTTGCTCATAAAATATACTCTATATTTCTAACCTAGTTGAGGCTTTTTGTGGTGTTTTCACTGTTTTACTGTTTGAAGTGTTGCACAAATACTTTACACATTGCCTCTTAAGCTAAGCCTTACTGCTCGGTGCCAAGCTACCAGAAGGTGAGCACAGGTTAACTTTAAGTGTGCATCTGACTCAACCTGACTTAGATTGTCTTTCCTACTTGGACAGGGTGCATACTTCTGCCAACCAGAAATCCAATATTTTAAATTATTTTTTAACAAATTCAATCCCTTCTTTACTCATTCTACACACATACTCCCTTTTTATTTAACTTTAGGATTTGTTTCTGCAACTGTATTCAAACATTTCCTATAGGTTACCCTATTACCCAGAATCTTCAGAAACAAGAAGGTCCTCTGGCAAAGCATCGAAATAGGACAAATATGGCAATTGAAATTCTTGCTTATTGAATATACTAACAAAAACATTACACGAAAGGCTATAAGACAGCATTTGTATATAAGTTGTTCCTTCACCTGCACAAAATGGAAGAAAGTTACAAACTAGGCAGGTCCTAACTTCCATTATGTCCACATATTCAACCATCATATTTGCATAGATATTATCCTTAAAACCAATAACTCATCTTTCTGTCAGTGTGTTATGTTCAATTTCATTATGAACAGTAGTCAATTCATCCTGTGAAAAATGTATTCAACAGGAGAAATTAGGTTCAACAATAAGCTAATGTTATTAGTACCACTATTGGTAAAATCATGCAAATATTTCTACATCATCTCTTGCATGCCATTTCTATGGAGATCTGAACAAAAGCTAAAAATAATGATCATTTTGAGTTTGGCAGGCGGCGGGGGCCACCGCCAAACTTTTTAGAAGGGAAAACCGCCACGCTGGTTTTCTGCCTGCTGGTCCTACTATGAGTTTCCCACTAGGCCAGCTCGTAATCCAGCCAGCAGCAATGTTGCAGTGTGTCAGGTGTGACAGCACCTGTTGTGCTTTTAACTGCCTGTAATTCGGGCACTGAAAAGTGCGACCGGGCTGCCTATGGGGCCCCTTCACCCCTTTTCCACAAGTGAAACTGCCATGCAAAAGCCGGCGGAGAGGGGACTTGTAATACCCAGGGCAACCGGCTGTCGACCTGGCGGTGCCGGCGGTCTGACCGTGGCAGCTCTGCCACTGTCACAATGTGGAGGCCGGACCGCTGCTTTGGCGCCGGTCCAACCTCCACCATGAGTCTGGCAGTCCCTGGACCGCCAGACTCATAATATGGGCCTCAGTCTTCACATTACTTTTTTTCAAAACAATAATAAATCTTTTCTTCTTCATTCTTTCATTTTCATTTTTTAAACATAATCATAGTAAAAAATCATCCTTAGGAGAAATTACTCATATCTCTTTTTTACTAATTAATATCTTGAACTTCTTTTCCCAAAAGGATTAGGTTTGGGACCTCCACAGAACGAACCGTAGAGTGGGTAACACCAGTATTGATTAAGAATTATACAAAGACGCCATTCACCTCACCATCTACATATTAGTCATTCTGGTCTACCCCTGAGACTGCACCAAGCATACAATCCTCCCGCATCTTTAAGTACTGTCATTGTGAATTCATCTCAGAGGGAAATAATTATTCATAATCAATGGATTCTGTTGGTATCATAGATTGTATGGTATCTTATTTCTTATGTTTTATTGCATCACTGGAGCAACAGGAATACTTGTTAGGAACTTCCCTTCATTTTTGACTTCTGCATAGTAGTCGATTGGGCTTGGCCATAGATTGCTGCTTGTGTTTGTTTTGCATTTTGCTGCATCTGTGGAGCAAAATCATTCTGGATTCGATCTGGATCCTGGGTACATTCACACATCCAGTGCCCGAGTTTACCATAAAAATGGCAAGCACTCCAGCATTATTCATATTCACTCTTCCACAAATCTGTATCTGCACCATCTGCATTCAAACCCTTGCATAGCATGCACTCCATTAATTAATGAATAACAAGGTGGCACAAGATCTGAATCAGTACAAATTGTCTGGCTTCTGTTGCTTCTCTGATTCTGCTTCATCTGTGCAATTATTAACTTCTCCTTAATCGTATTCTGCTTCGTAGAATAACAGTCACTGCTATATTTAGCATATTCTTAGATCTTGTCAATAGTCCTAGTCTGCCGCCACATCACACTCTGCTGAACATAAGAATTAAGCCCCAGATGCAAACCCATAACGAAAGCTGAAACAAAACCTCTAACACCTTCTTTCTCAGGCCCTTAGACTCCATTGTACCTTTTATAAATTGGTATAAACCTCTCGTAATCAGCATGCATTCACTCTTTTGGCTCTTGTATAGCTCTCCTTATCTTTGCCCAGTTTACTTTCTTTTCTGGCATGAGTTTTTAAAATGACCTACTACTGCTCTGCATTTATCAACAACCACCTCAGCTGGAGCATTGTTAGGTGCACCTCTAGCTGGATCTTCAGTTGGACAAGCGCCAGCAGCCCTACACACTGTCCATAAGTAAGAGCAACACTCAAATAATGTATCCAAATCAGTTCAATGCAGTTTAGAGGATTGTCACCAATCTATGAACTTCCTTGTAGCACTCGTCAGGCTCCTCTCTCTTGGAAAAGTTATTGTAAAGGCATAAAGATCACCTCAGTCCATGGCACATGCACATAATTTCCTTCATGTATTTCTCTTGAAGGAATTCTGACACTCTATCTGCTTCTGAATCACTCTAGGCCGCATTTGCTTTTGTTCTTGTGTCCATATTTTTCTTTTTAGTAGTAAATGCCTTTTTCAATTTTTCTGTTTCTTTTTGTATCTCCAGTCCTTAGTTTTCTCAACTAAACCTATAACGTGAGCTCACAAAGTCCCTAAGACCATTTCTTTTATCTCTTTTTCATTCAAATCCATTTTATAATGAATTTGTAAATTCCTCTTCCTTCTTGTATCAACCTCACATTAATCAACTAATTCCTCAAGCTTGTTATGTGCTTCATTTGCACACCTTGCTGCTTCTCTAATCAAATATCTAATTTTGTCTATGTTATATGATACTAGCCTATTTAAATCACCTGTTCCCTGTAAAATATCTCCAAATTAAGGCCCACATTATGACCCTGCCGGTGAGTGATAAAGTGGCAGTAATACCGCCAACAGGCTGGTGGTAAGTTCCGCCAAATTATGACCATGGCAGGGATAACTCCCATAGACAGCCAATGTACCACACCAACTGCCATGGCGGAAGCAACAGTCACCACAGCAGTAGGCAACAAAGTACCGCCCACCATATTAAGACAGACAAAACTCCACCTTCTCCGGGGCGGTAGCAACGGCAACAAAAGCCTGGAGGAAACAGAGCCCAGAAGTGAAAGGACTCACCATTGGAGACACAGGGAAGAACCATGCTGCATGGAACCTGAACTGCAAGTTTTCCCGATGATCGTCTACGTCATGCTCCACCTGGAACTCCAACACCGACGAAGACGACAACAGTTAGTACAGCCGCCTAGCACACAAGGGAGGGAGGGAGGAAAATGAGAGTGACACACACACACACCACACACACCATACACACAACCAGCTGCACACGTAAACTAATGGCACACAATACACACAGCATAATAAAACACAGACCACATTGCTGGAGTACTGACAATGTATTAACATAGCAAAACCCACCACACAAACCAAATATATTTACAAATGTACATAAAGGGCCAATACCCAGTCCAAAGTCCAAAGGACACACAAGGCCATAGAGTACAGCCCAAGGCACAACCTGTATCCTGACACATCTGTAGAGAACACTGCAGGGGCATCATTTTGCAAGTGGGAAGGCACCTCAGGGGGATGGGGGGTACCTCAGCCGAATATGGGAACTTCCCCACTGGTTCTGGAGGGGGCTCCATGCCCATTGCTCTGTCCTGGGGAGTGCAAGGCCACAGTCTCTTGAGTGGGTGACTTGCCCACTGGTTCTGGAAGGGACAACAGGCCCATTGCTTTGTCCTGGGGAGTGCAAGGCCACAGTCTCTCAAGTCAGTGACTTGCCCACTGGTTTTGGAGGGGGCAACATGCCCATTGCTTTGTCCTGGGGAGTGCAAGGCCACAGTCTCTCAGGTGGGTGGCTTGCCTAATGGTTCGGGAGGGGGCAACATGCATATTGCTCTGTCCTGGGGAGTGCAAGGCCACAGTCTCTCAGGTGGGTGACTTGCACACTGGTTCTGGAGGGGCAACATGCCCTTTGCTCTGTCCTGGGGAGTGCAAGGCCACAGTCTTTGGAGTGGGTGACTTGCCCACTGGTTCTGGAGGGGGCAACATGCCCATTGCTTTGTCCTGGGGAGTGCAAGGCCATAGTCTCTCAAGTGGATGGCTTCTCCACTGGTTCTGGATGGGGCATCATGCCCAGTGAGCTTCATCCTGGGGAGGATGGGGTGAGTGGATGGCATCTCCACTGGTTCTGGAGGGGGCATCGTGCCCTGTGGTGCAGATCTTGGGGAGTGAAAGGTCACAGTCTCTCAGGTGGGTGTCATACCCACAGGATTTGCAAGGGGCAGGCCGCACAACAGCCCATGGAGGCAGGTCTACAGAATGTCAGCGGACTGTGACGGCTGTTCAGTGGTGGCAGTGGTGCTGCTGCTGCTGGTAGTGGTGGGGGTAGGCTCCAGCCCATCCCCTGCAGCCTTGGACGGCTGCCCGCTGGTGCTGCTGCTGCTGGTGCTAATTGTGGGGGGAGGCTCCAGCCCATCCCCTGCAGCCTCGGACAGCTGCCCACGGTGTTGCTGCTGGTGGTGGTGGTGATGGTGCTGTTGGCGGTATTCTGGTGGAGCTGGTGGTGGTGGTGGGGGGGGAGGCTACAGCCAATCCCCTGCAGCCTTGGATGGCTGCCCACTGGTGCTGCTGCTGCTGGTGATAGTTGTAGGGGGAGGCCCCAGTCCATCCCCTGCAGCCTCGGACGGCTGCCCACTGGTGCTGCTGGTGCTAGTTGTGGGGGAAGGCCCCAGGCCATCCCCTGCAGCCTCGCATGGCTGCCCACTGGTGCTGCTGCTGGTGGTGGTGCTGGTGGTAGGGCTGGTGGTGGTGCTTCTGGCGGATCTGGTGGTGGTTGTAGAGGGAGGCTCCAGCCCATCCCCTGCAGCCTCGGATCACTGCACCACCATGGTTGGTGGGGTGGGCTCCGACAGAGTCCAAGCACCAGGCCCCTTGTCCTTACTGCCTGCTGGTGCAGGCCCCTTGCCCTTCCTGCCAGCAGCTGGGGGTGGCACGTTGCCCTTCCTTCCTGCAGCTGGGGCTGGCTCCTTGCCCTTCCTTGCTGCAGCTGGTGCTGGCTCCTTGCCCTTCCTTGCTGCAGCTGGGGCTGGCTCCTTGCCCTTCCTTCCTGCAGCTGGGGGTGGCTCCTTGCCCTTCCTTCCTGCAGCAGGGGCTGGCTCCTTGCCCTTCCTTCCTGCAGCTGGGGGTGGCTCCTTGCCCTTCCTTGAAGCACTTGGGGCAGGCACCCTCTCCGTCTGGCTGGTGGCTGGGATCCTTTCACAGTTGCTGGGGACACTACTGTGCCCGTGGACTGGGTGGCTGAGGTGCTTGCCTGGGTTTTGACCACCCTCTCTGATGTGAAGGACGGGGGAGGAGGGATAGGGAAGAGATCAAGGGTGGAGAGGAAAAGCTTCTTAGGGACATTGGGGCGGGAAAAGGGAGAACGTGTGGGAGTGGAGGAAGAGGGAGTGGTTGTAGGAGGTGTCAGTCTGCTGTGTTCGGGTGCAGGTGCATGGGCTGGATGCTGTTGTGAGGTGGATGGCTGTTGGGTGTCTGAGTGCTTGCTTTTGTGTACTTTGGGAGGAGGGGGCACAAACATAGTGGGAGAAGACACAGGGGACGTGTGCATGGATGTGGAGGTGATGACTGCCAGTGAGGTGTGTGTTCTGATAGGTGTGCTGGTGAGGGTGGTAGTGGATGAGGATGTAGTGCATGCAGGTGTGAGTGGAGACGCAACTGGGAGGGAGATGGAGGATGAGGAGGAGGGGGTCACAGTGGAGGCAGTGGATGTTGGTATGCCTGCATCTGGATGTTGTTTGTGTGAGTGCCTATGGGATGAAGTGTGGTGCTTGTGTTTGCCATGTGCACTCTTGTGTCTTGTCCTGTGTGCATGCTCGTCTGCCTGTGTGCTTGGGATAGGTTGGGGTTATGGGGAATGGGAGTGGGAAGAGGAAGTTGGAGGGGGGAGGGTGGAAACAGGGACAATTGCTGCCATCAGAGAGGAGGCCAGAGCGTGGATTGATCTCTGTTGGGCCACCAAGCCAGTGTAAATGCACTCCAGAAATGCATTGGACTGTTGCCTTTGGGCTGCCAGCCCCTGAATGACATTCACAATGGTTGACTGCCCAACAGAGAAGGATCTCAGGAGATCAATAGCCTCCTTACTCAGGGCAGCAGGGCTAACTGGGGCAGGGCCTGAGGTGCCTGGGGCGAAGGAGATGCCTACCCTCCTGGGTGAGCTGGCACGGGCAACTCGCTGAGGGGCTGCTTGGAGGGCGGTGCTGGTACGGGGGTGGTGGCTGAACCTGTAGCTGAGGTGGGCACAGAGGTGTCCGCCACCACCAGGGAGCTTCCATTGGAGGAGGTATCCATGTCTGAACTGTCCCCTCCAGTCTCTGCTGTGGTGCTCCCCTCACCCTCCGTCCCACTGGTGCCCTCAACTTCGGTGGACTGTGCCTCCTGGGTCCTGTGGGATGCAGCTCTCTCCGTCACCAGTGCCTCTGCTCCTTCGCCAGATGATGCTAATGCACATAAGGACAGGATGACAAAACAAAAAGGGGGGAGAGACAAAGGATACACTTGGTCAATGGCGGCACCAACACCATTGTTGGCGTACACAACACACTCACACACAAGGAACAGCCTTGCGCACTAGGCAATGCACCAGTTACAATGCTAGTCACCAGGCCATGGGTAGGGACAGATACCGCCAACTGCAGCATACCTGGGACCCACACACACCTCTGCCCAGTAGTGAATTCCTTCTAGCTAGGTTGGAGGAATTTCACATCAGAACCCTGCCCATCATGGGACCTACTCTGCAATGTCAGGCCTGGCCTAGGGGCACCCACAGGCCCACATCCCTCACTCGGATACCACCCCACCAGGCGTAAGTAGTAGTGAAGGACACTGTACTTACCCCCTTGTTTCTGCTGTGATGCCCCCAAGCGCCCATCCAGCTCCGGATAGGCCACCACCAGTATGCAGGCCATCAGGGGGGGTCAGGGTTCGATGGACACCCCTTCCTCGTTGGGTGGCCAGCCTCAGCTGGGCCTCCTCCGTCTTCCGTGCCCATCGTCTCAGGTCCTCCCACCATTTGCGACAGTGGGTGCTCCACCTGCCGTAGACCTCCAGGGTCCGCACGTCCTTGGCGATGGCACGCCATATACCCTTCTTTTGATGGGTGCTGACCTGCAGACGAAATTGACACAGGGAGAGGTATCAGTCAGCCAGTCCTGCCTGTTACACTCATGGCCCACCATGCCCCTTACCATCCCCATTAGCACAGACATGCCCCAGCATACATGCTGCCTGCTGCCCAGGGCCCATACACCAACCCCCCGACACGAGGCCTTCACACACAGCACTCCATGTATTCATGCCCCATGCATCGTACTCCCAGTGTACTCACCTGTTGGTCTGGAGGCCCATACAGCAGTCGGTACTGGGGTAGGACCCCATCCACCAGTCTCTCCAACTCCGCTGAGGTGAAGGCAGGGGCCCTTTCCCCAGTCACACGAGCCATGGTAGGTACCTGACACAGGTCACAGCAGCACATGCAGTGTAGGTCCTTTCCTGTTGAAGGTCAGGTAGCAAGTGAGTGAACAGATACAAAATGGTGGTGACGTCCGCAGCGGTGCATACCGTCACCGCTGGCGTACATCACCATTGGCCACTGTACCCCATATGGCCCAATGATAACTAATGAGGAGTTGCACGGCGGTTCCCAACTGCCTCCTGCAATGGCGCACAATGTCAGCAGAATTACCTCATTTCCACCTGTCCCTCTATACTGGACAGGCAGACGCCATTTCGGGGTGGGCAGGCCTTGGATCCTAAATGCGTCAAAGTTCACAATTTCACATTCTGGACATATGCCACCGAAATACTGTAACAATCACAATATTCATTGAACTGTAGTGGTTACTATGTACAGATAATGACCAGCTGCTCACTCTTTTGCCCCATACATTGCAACTGCTGCAGATGAATAGGAGATAGAGGCATCCCCCTGTGTACAGACCCCTTGTGGACTTGGCAACAATAGAGGACAAGAACATTATCCTCACCTACAGACTTGACTGGGCCACAATCACAGAACTGTGTGCCCAATTGCAGACTGACCTGATATCCGCTATCCGTTACCCCAATGGGATCCCCCCTCTTGTGCATGTGCTATCAGTGCTCCATTTTTTGGCAAGAGGTTCTTTCCAAGTGACAGTGGGCTTGACAGCAGGAATGTCACAGCCAATGTTCTCAATAGTGCTGACCAGAGTGTTATCTGCCCTGATTAAACACATGTGCAGCTACATCGTTTCCCCCCAGGTGGAGGATTTGGCCACAGTGAAGTCTGACTTCTATGCAATGGGACATATCCCCAACATAACTGTGGTGATTGATAGGACACATATTGCATTTGTACCCCCTGGCAAAATGAACATGTTTTCAGATATCGAAAAAGTTTTCACTCGATGATGGTGTGTTTGGCGGACCAGTACATCTCCCATGTCAATGATAAATATCCAGGCTCGGTGCATGATGCTTTTATCCTGAGGAAAAGCAGCATTCCAAATGAGATGGCCCAACTACAGAGGCACAGGGTGTGGCTAATAGATGAACCCTGGTTCCCACCCAGTGGATGTTGGTGTATTGGTATGGTGTGGGACATAAGGGTTAGTGTGTGTCTAACAGTTGCCCCTCGATATTTGCAGGTGACTCGTGTTACCCAAACCTATCATGGCTACTGACCCCTGTGAGGAATCCCAGGACAAGGCCTGATGAACGTTACAAAGCAGCACGTGGGCAAAAATGAAGGATTATTGAACGTACCTTCAGCCTCCTGAAGGCCAGGTTTCGGTGCCTCCATCTAACAGGTGGATCCCTGTGCTACTCACCCATGAAGGTCTGCCAGATAATCGTGGCATGCTGCATGATGCACAACCTAGCTTTGAGACGCCATGTGCCTTTTCTGCAGGAGGAGGAGGAGACTGGCGATGGCCTTGTGGCAGCAATGGACCCTGTGGACAGTGAAGATGAGGAGGCAGAGGATAAGGATGAGGACAACAGAAGTGCAGTCATTTGTTAATACTTCCAATGACACACAGGTAAGACAGTGTCATTTCACATTTCATCGACAGTTTGATGTGTGACATTGTCACTGGCAGGCTGTGAATTCCTACTTCTATGCCCACTCACTGTACCCATTGGCATCTCTTTTTGCAGTTGTTGGTGCCCCACTATTGTTCCCGGTGTGTTCACTGCAGCCAACTACAGGTCTTTCCTATGTTAACATTACTGTACAGTTGTATTGCAATGTTTAAGGCTTGTTAAATGAATATACAATTAAATCATTTGACATACTCCATACCTATTTTTTCAAAGTGCGTTTATTGCAGTGCTCTGACGAAAAGGGGAAAGTGCAATGGGCTGGGGTGATGATGGAGGAAAGTCCAAGTTAGAGTCCAGTGTATTTGTAGCACAGGTGCATTGTCCAAGGGGGCATAGGAAGGGGAGCAATGGCAGTTCAAGGTGGACAGAGTGACAGAATGGGAAACCAGGGTGACAATCAGGAGAGTCTTATTTCTTGGAGGGGGTCTTGGCAATTGTCTCTGGCTTATTCCTGGATCACAGGGAACGTTTCCGGGGTGGTTCTCCTTCTGCAGGGGGAGGGGTGCTGGTCGCCCTGTTGGTCCTGTGGCGGTGCCTCCTGTGAACTAGTGGCAGCAGAGGTGGAGGGCTGTTCAGTAGTCTGGCTAATGTCAGGGGCCCACTGGTGTGCCACTGCCTCCCTCATACTGCTGGCCATGTCTGCAGGGTGGTGGTAATGGACTTCAAGTCCTCCCTGATCCCCAGGTACTGTCCCTCATGTAGCCACATGTTCTCCTGCAACTTGTCCAGGATCTGGCCTAGCGTATCCTGGGAATGTTGGTATGCTCCCAGGATTGCGATGAGTGCCTCCTGGAGAGTCGGTTCCCTGGTCCTGTCCTCCCCCTGGCACACAGCAGTCCTCCCAGCTTCCCTGTTGTCCCGTGCCTCTGTCCCCTGAACCGTGTGCCCACTGCCACTGACCCCAGGTCCCTGATTGTCCTAGGTTTGTGGGGTGCCCTGGGGCCCCTGTAGTGGTGGACACACTGCTGATTGACGTGTCCTGGGGACAGAGGTATGGGCCCGCTGGGTGGGTGCTGTGGTGGTGTTTCCTGAGGGGGGAGACTCTGTGGTTGTGTGAGGCTGTGCCTGGGTAACCAACTGTCCGGAGGTCGCTCATGGGCCGGGTTGGTCATCCAGATCCAGGTGACCAGAGCTGCTGTCATCACTGTGGGCCTCTTCTGTGGGGGGACTGGATGTTGCTGGCACCTCTTATCCGGTGACATTGGCTGGGATACCTGGGGGGATGTAAATGCAGTGTTATTGTTTCTGAGTGTGACATATTGTGCATCAGTGGTTTGCCCTCTTTATTTGTATTTTCCCTGGCATCTTTCACTTGTGTATGTTGGTGTATGGTGGGATGATTATGTCTCTCTAGTGTGGATGCAGATAGGTGTCCAGGCAGATCTGTAAGTGGTGTCCATGCATTGGTATGGCATGCAGGGCTTGGCATTGGGATGAGTGAGATGTGATGGTGGGGTATGTGGGAGGTGGTGGAGTGATGGGAGTGAGGGTGGGGAAATGTGATGGCATGCAGGTAGGGGGGTGATAGTAATACAGAGTTGACTTACCAGGGTCCATTCCTCCTTCTACTCCTGCCAGGGCCTCAGGATGCATGATTGGCAAGACTTGCTCCTCCCATGTTGTTAATTGTGGGGGAGGAGGTGAGGGTCCACCTCCAGTCCTCTGTACTGCGAGCTGGTGTCTTGCTGCAATGGAACGCACCTTCCACCGTAGGTCGTTCCACTTCTTCCTGATGTCATCCCTTGTTCTGGGGTGCTGTCTCACGGCGTTGACCCTGTCCACGATTCTCCGCCATAGCTCCATCTTCCTTGCAATCGATATCTGCTGCACCTGTGATCCAAAGAGCTGTGGCTCTACCCGGATGATTTCCTCCACCATGACCCTTAGCTCCTCCTCAGAGAATCTTGGGTGTCGTTGTGGTACCATGGGTGTAGTGTGAGTGGTGTTGGTGAGGATGTGTAGGGTGATGTGTTGGGTTATGTGATGTAAGGTACATGGGTGGTGTATAGGTGATAGTGGTATGTGGCTCTGGTTGTGTGGGTGCTCTTGCTGTCTCTCTCTGCTGGCAATTATTGGTATTAGTTAAGGGTTGTGGGTAAGGTGGGGGTGTGTTTTATAGTGGTGTGGGCATGTGGTATGTGTATAGGTGTCAGGTGTGTGTAGTTTGAATTGTCCAATGTGATGTTTTGTTATTGTTTGTGTATTTTAAGCGCTGCAGTATGTACCGGCAATGGTTTACCGCCATTGAATGTCCGCCATGGTGATTCATGGGTCATAAATGTT
The DNA here is from genome assembly GCF_031143425.1 of Pleurodeles waltl. Classification (NCBI taxonomy): domain Eukaryota; kingdom Metazoa; phylum Chordata; class Amphibia; order Caudata; family Salamandridae; genus Pleurodeles; species Pleurodeles waltl. The sequence goes on along the minus strand of NC_090446.1, from coordinate 917,552,286 downwards.
GTGGGCGTTGTTCTGTTGGTGTAACGGTGTGGGTTTTGATACCGCCAGTTTATCACTAACCTTTGGGCTGGTGGATTTGTGTGTGTGGCTGTATAGTGACGGATTCGTGTGTGTATGTCATAATATGGATAGCGGATAACCGCGGCGGCGGCGGTATGTTGGCAGCAGTCAGCATGGCGGTAAGTGGGATTTACCGCCAATGTCATAATGAGGGCAAAAGTCTCTACCAGCAAAGAGACCTAGCATCACTGAAATGCTTTGTTTCACTAAACCTTTGAAAACCTGATTATTTTCTAAATAAAATTAGAAACAGTTTTTTGCATCACTAGTTTATATTATCTTCCTTTTTGCCATCTTTCAACTAAATGTTTAGCACCAAGATACCTGCAGGTAATAGCTGAGCTTTACAAATTCACACAAGTATAAATAAATATAAATACATATCTGCAGCATTTTGTCCCTGAGCATTATAAAGTTCCAACATCAGTGTCACTGAGCATCTTCCAAATATCTCAGGCAATGGTGCCTACGCCCTGAACCCGAGCCATGCTATTTTTGCAAATCTGCTTGTCTACTAACCATCAGAGCTTATTGTGAACCCTAGGTAGCCAAAATCTATTATTGTTCCTATGATTGCATCCCATAGCTCCATAGGCAGGTACCTTTAACTTCATGTGATTGCTAAATATCAGCATTGATTGTGTTAGCAAGCAATCCAGTCTGCATGCAAAAATCTAAAAACAAATGTAGCAGCACTTGTTGGATCTGTTGGTGTATAGGACACTAACAGTGGATCATCTGTAGTGGAAGAGCCGCTATCTTAACACCTCCTGACTATGGCGCATTATCCAAAGAATTGTACATTATTTAAAGGATTTTCATTAAGCATGACTACCTGGTTGATATATAAAGATAAAAGTGTGTGGGCTAAAGAACAACTCTTCCATATCCCCTTAGTTACTGGGAAGTGTTTTGTGACCTGTGCTTTTGCGTCTTCTAACATGAGCAATGTCCCCAGCATACACACACAATGCTTAACAACGTTTGTGGAACGTTTAAGTTAGCGAATGCATCCTGAGATAAGTGGTGAGACGTACTATCAAAAGTGGACCTCGGGTCCTCAAAAGCCATGTTCAGAGATGTTTTTCTAAGAGTTATGAACGTTTCTCCACTAGGTCCACTTTTGATAATATCCCTCACCTCACCACCTGCTTCCACACCATCCGCCTCCTATGCAAGACATTCAAATGGATCCCCCTCAAACACAGAAAGAGAGTCACACGCGCCCTCATTACCAGCAGACTGCACAACGACAACACGCTAGCCGGAATCAACAAGAACGTCACCTGCAAACTACAGAACATCCAGAACACCGCCGCCAGACTGGTCCTCGACCTACCTCAACACTGTCACATCTCCCATCACCTGCCCATACCACACTGGCTCCCCATAGAGAAAAGATTCACCTTAAGGATCCTCACCCACGCACACAAAGCCCTCCACGACACCGAACCAGCCTTCCTGAACAGGTGACTCAATTTCCACATACCCCACAGGACCATACATTCAGCCCAGCTCTCTCTCGCCAAAGTACCCTGCATCAGAAAAACATGAACAGGGGGACAGTCATTCTCCTACCTCACCACCACAGCCGGGAACGCCTTACCACCCCACCTCAAACAGACTACACCCCTCCTCAACTTCACAAAAGAGCTGAAGAGTTGGCTATTTGAAGAACCACCGCATTGATGGATGCTCCACGCCCTTTTCCTCCCCCCCAGCGCCTTGAGACCCTCACGGGTGAGTAGTTGCACTTAAAAAACACTGATTAATTGATAGGTAAAATCTAAAACCTTGGTATTATGTGTTACCTTTTTCCCTAGAACCAATTTTGTTATTGTCTCCAAAGACAAGTTGGAATCCTATGAAGTCTTGCTTCAGAACCTGCTCTTCTTCGTAGAGAGGATTTCTGGTTCAGGTGTTTTTGAGGTGCCTGAACGTCTCCTTGAGGACGACTTAGATTTGAACTCCTACGTTGGATGGGCTTGAGCTAAGGAAAGCTTGTCCCAAGTCATGCCAAGCCTCAAGGTACCACATATATAGGTGTAAACTAGAGAGTCTGACAATGACATCTGTCAAATGCATTTTGCAGAATGATTAATCTTATGTGTCTTGTGTGGACACATGCTCTCATGTAGGGTACTCCAAAGTTCTTATCTGGAATACTAATTGAGGAAGCTTGGGGATCCTTCTTAACATATGGAAAATAGGATCTGACAATACCAGCACAGATAGACCTACATAACACCACCTAAAACCAACTAGAAGCTACTGCTGCAAAAAAGATTTTGGATGCTGTCTGACAACCGTTGAATTAAACGTTGAGAAATGTGCACAAAAATGTTTCTTTCAGAAATATAAACTAGAAATTTGGACCTTACAGAGGGACATTTTTGTGGAGCATGATTAAATTACTATGTTAATCATCAACCTAATACAGCTGGCAGGTAATAGCTAGATGGCGTAACTGGTTACATATAAATATTTTTGTAGATAGATTTTATTGTATGCTCGAATATATTTGAGCTCAGTATTGTTTCTTTACGTTATTGTGCTACATAGTATTTATATGGCTCCATCGGTTAACTGGTGCCTCAGTAAGGGGGCAACCAGTGATATTCTGTCTCCAAACTAGGCACCAAATGTAAATTGGCAAATAAATCTCACCTGTATTAAGGATTGCAAAGAATATTTTACCTTTGGCATTTTTTTCTGCAAAAGTAGTTGTGGCATATGCTGGAGATCAGGCCTTTGTCACTGCCTTCTCTCATTTGAGGGTCTGGCACTCATCACTGCTACCTGGCTCTCCCAGTGTACATCCTCACTCTATGGACTGAAAAGGAACTGAGCAGGCTGAGGCACCACAGCCCCTCTCTCCTGCTTATTGACAGTCTTGCTAGCCCCTCTCCCCTCCTGTCTATATATGTAATCAAATGGGAGAACAGGGTGTGTCCAATATTCTGGGAGAAAAGAGGGAGAGGCAGCCTATCCTGTCCATCCATCACATCCAATTGAGAGCTTGCACTTGACTCTTCCTGATAATCCACTTATGTCAATGAACTAGGGAAGTGGAAGAACCCTCAGCTCTGCCCACTTCTAAATAGGATTACTAAAGTTTGTAGTTCAGGGTATCAAATTAATTGTGGCATCAAACCTGATTTTATTCCCAAGTCAGATTTAATGATGCTTTTAAGGAAAGGCAACATTTACAAAGTTGCCACTCTGCTGCCTAATTATTTCGGTCACCATTCCAGATGCTAGACACTAGACAGCCATCTGTCCTTGTGAGGAGGAGTGTGAATGTCCCCCAAGCACAGGAACAATAAAGACCTGCCACAGAGAGAGGTGTTACCTCCTCCTCACAGGAAGCCACGCAGGATGTTGCCCCAAAAGGCGAGCTTCCAAGGACAAGCAGCTTTTGATGGATAACTGACAACCATGCCTGAGAGGGGTTTCTCCTTTGTTCAGGTAGAGTGACTGGTGTTGAGAAAAGACAGGGCAAACCAGTTTGCCAAACTTTTTTTTTTTCTGTAGGCATGTAGTCCTCAGGTAGCCACACCTCTAGGGTGGGTTACCAAGCTCCCCACATCAAGATCAGAGTAAAGGCATCTTGGAAGTGTGCAAAATAGGGAACTCTGGGATAGCTAGATACCATATAGCCAGAAGTCATCACAAGGCGGGACGACCAGGGTAGCTTAATTTCTACTGACCCCTTCATCCCCGAGGGCACTTTTCCGGGCAAAAGTATAGTAACCCTACCACAAAGCCTCAGATCATATCTGTGCTGGAGAGAGGATAAAAGAAGGACTGCCCTGCTGATCCCTGACCTGTCAATAGAGGCTGCACCAACTGTTGGCTTGCACCTGTTGCTCCTTGGGCAAGCAAAGAAGAACATCAATTTTGGGAGCCCCACGAGGAAAAGGAGAGAGGAGTCAATATTTAGAATAAGATGGAAGAAGAGATATACGAGAGGTGCAGGTGAAGCAGCCAGGTAATTCTAGAAGTCGTAGGAGATCTTGAGCTGAGCTATGGAGACACATACGATGCAGTCAGGTTATCCTAAAACAAGTGCAGGCCCTATTCTTAGCATTTGGGCAAAGTATTGAGCTATAAATATCGAGTGACATTGATATCAAGTTTTTGCTATTGTGCCATAGAAATAGCATGATACAGGAATATCGTTGACAAAAATATCAATTTTTTTAGGTGAGTAATATTGTTTTCAAATATTGTTTACAATAATATAGTTGTGAAATATATTGTTTTTTAATTAACTTTATGTTTTTAAATATTATTTTAATTGTATATGCTATATTTTGTTTGTGTAATCATTGTTAATGTTTTTATACATAGTTTGTAATAGTAAGTTATTTATTATTTTAATTTACTTGTTAATAGTAATTTATAGTGCTGTAGCGGGTTGTGAGGTTTTTAGGGACACAGGGTGGGAAGTTAATTAAGTAAAATTATTTTGTAATTATTTTAAATTAATATCAATTATTCAATTGATAACTAATTATTTAATTGTGTACATATTTTTTTAAAGTTATATTTTAGGTGCAGGTTGTTGAGTTTGTAGGGGCATAGAGTGGGAAGTTAAGTAATAATGTTATAATAATTATTTTTTAATTTATGAATAATTATGTAATTGATAATTTTGTAAACTGTGTAATTATTATTTTTAAGTTAAGCTGAACTGTGACAGGATGAAAGTCTGTTTTGTGTTTCGATGGATATTACAGAGGCAACCAAATCTTTGCGGCTAAATGTTTTTATACATAGTGTGTAATTTGAAGTTATTTAAAAACTAAACATCTCGACCCCTAGCAAGATAGCTTGGTCCCTAGTCTCCATTCATCCGAGTGGTGTAACACAAAATGTTGACCCCCCAGCAGAATGTGATGAGTCACCCCTTCATCTCCCATTTCTCACATATATTTATTGGTCTTGAGCTGAATGGAGCCCCCATTAAGGTTTGGGGAGCCCCCTGAAGGGTTGTACACTCTCCCCCCACCCCGGAGCTCTATGGCCGAAAAGGCCTGCCTTGCTCCCCTCCAACCAGGTGGAGGATGACGCCTTTATGCAGCAGATGATGGTTGCCTCTTTGCTCCGATAGCTGGATAACAAACAATGAAAGAGAATTTAAAAAAAGAGTTACAAAGAGCAGTATGACATAGAATGGGGGGAGCCAGAGTCAATGCTGTTGCCTGCAGGGTGCACAAGTACCCTCGCAATGTTCACTGTCTGTACTGCCAAGTTCATGGGCAGTGCAGGGGCCCCCCTGTCGCTCCCTGCTCCTGTTCTCCACCAGCCTTTTCATGGCAGTGATATCACCATGAAAAGGCTAGCGGAGAGCCAGGTCATAATCAGCAGGGCAGCGCTGCATGCAGCACCGCCCTGGCTGATTGCGACCTACACCCACCGTCAACCAGTCGGGATTACCGATCCCCGCGGAGATGGCGGAACCCTAGTGGTCTGACTGCCAGTGTCTTAATGTGGTGGTCGGACCACCACTGCATCTGCGGTCCTGACCGTCACCGCGAGCCTGCCTCGTTATGAGGCCCTAAATAAGGGTGTCTGAATGATCATTGTTTTCTTCCAAGTTATACTATAAACCTATCAACACAGAATCGGTGGAGCATGAAGAGGTGGCATGTAGTTAGTGATTGCCAGGTTTGTGAACCGAGTGAGGCTTGTCCTACAGATGCCTCAATTTTACCAATTCTGTCTATGAGTGAAGCTTGCCCTGTTTACCATTGTTGTACCCACTCTGTCTGTGTAGTGGAATCTTGTGATTTTGCTCTTGCTGGACAATGTCTTTGTGTGAGTTGTGAAAGGTTTGCTCTGCAAATGTTTGTACTGTACCTGTTGTGTGTGTAAGAGAAGCTTGCATTGCTTTTGTCCTTGCGATATACAGTCATAAGTGCAATCTATAACGGCTCTGATTATGAGGTCATTTTGAAATGTAGATGCTTGTGATGTTCCTGCTCTGTGTTTAAGGAACATTTGTACTTCGGCTGCCTATAATGGACCTGTTGGGTATATGAGGGAATCTTTCACAGCAGTCCCCTGTATTGTATCTGTTGTGTATGTGAGAGACGCTTGAGCTGCAGATGTCTGTACTGTGCTGGGTGTGGGGTAAATGTACACTGTACATACCTGTAAGGTGCATTATCATTGTATTAGTGAAGGTTGAGCTCCAGATAGCTCTATAGTAGCTGCTCTGTTTGTGAAAGTTGTATGCACTCTGGATAATTGTACTGTGCCTGTGTTTGAAGAAAGCTTGAACTGGGGATGCCTTTAGTATAACTGCTGTGTGTGAGGGAAACTTGCACAGTAGATGCTATCACTATACCAGTTCCATGTCTGAGGGGAGCTTGAGGTAGGGGTACCTGTACTACACCCCTTCTGTATGTTAGGGAAGGTTGTATTGTGCCTTCTCTGTGTGACGGAAGCTTGCACTGCTGTCCTTGAAGGTATGCAAGCTCAGAGCTGGAATCCTGCCCCACACCGGAGGGGTTGAGGGATGCATGTATATATGTGTGTGTGTGTGTGTATGTGTGTCAAACATTTGTATCTTGTGTTTGTTGAGTGCTTTAAAGATGATTGCTGTGAGCTCTGTCTATGAGGGAAGCTTGCAATTCAGATGCCTGTACTTTACCTGTTGTACAAGGTATACTTGTACTGCAGCTACCCGTACTATACCTGCTCTGAGTATGAGTCAAATTTGCACTGTAGATGCTCTGCTGCACTTCCTCTGTGTGTGAGAGACGAATGTACTGTGTTTGCCTTTATTATACCTGCTCTGTGTTTGGGGAATGTTTGTACTGCAGATGATTGTACTGTACATGTTTGTGTGAGAAGCTTGAACTGCAGAAGTCTGTACTGTAGCAAATCAGTGAATGAGGGAGGTTCACAATGCGATTGCCTGTATTGTTCCTGCTCCGTGTATGAGAAATTTGCACTGTGGATGATCATACTGTATCCCTTTGCACAGGAAGCATGTAGTGTGACTGCCAGTGCTGTACCTGCATGTGAGAGGGCAGCCTGTGCTTAGGTGTACTGCGCCAGCTGCGTGGAGTCATGAATTATGCACTGTGGAAGCTTCTGTGGCAGCGGTTCCCAACTTTTTGACTTCCGTGGACCCCCACTTTATCATTACTAGAGCCCAGGGACCCCCACTGAATTATTATTGGAATCCAGGGATCTCCCACAGTAATTACTAAAAGCTGGGTGTTAGAAATGTGGTCTCTAGTTGGCAGAGGTATACACCGTTGTCCAAATAGGAATCACAATCCTAGTCAAGGTAAGTCACACACAATCAAAATGATCCTGTGCCCACCCTCTGGTAGCTTGGCACTGACCAGTCAGGCTTAACTTAGAAGGCAATGTGTAAAGTACTTGTGCAATAAATCATGCAAGAACACAGTGAGAACACCACAAAAAGACACCACACAGGTTTACAAAGATATAGGCTAATTATCTGATTAAATAAAGGTCAAAATGCTCAAGGTATGATAATCAAAAGTTGAAATATCACTTTTATATTGATAAGAAGAGTCTTTAGTTCTTAAAGCAACAATTGTCGGGCTGCGATGTTCTGGCTCGCCAATGCGTCAATCCGGTGGGCTGTGCGTCGAAGTTCCGGTCGCAGCGTTGGCACTGCGTCAATCTCCACTCGGGGAGCCGGGTTGCGTCATTCCGATCCGGCGATGCGCTGATTTTCTCACCGCTGGACAGGCTGTGCATCGATTCCAGCAGGCTGTGCGGCTATTTTCGCCACACAAGGAGTTTCCTTGGAGAGATTAAGGGGGTCATTATGACCCTGGCGGTAGGTGCAGCCAACCCACCAATTTACCCTTCCTACTGCCATGACGGTAGCAGCCGCCGGGCTGGAGATAACAATCTCCAGCCTGGTGGGTGCTATTGTACCGCCGGCAGCATTTTGAGCCTGCCTACGCCTTGGTTTTCTTGGCGTTCGCAATTCCACAAAACCATGGCGGAAGGCCCTACCAGTGACAGGGAATTCCTTCCCTGTCACCGGTAGGAGGCTCACCCACCCCCCAAACACTCCCCAGACGCCCTCCACCTCCCCCCTTTTAGTACCCCACCCCCCATTCACGCACACTCGCAGACACGCACCACGCATACACCCATCACACTGGCATACATTCACGCATACATTCATGCATGCATCCATTCATTCTCACACACATCCGTGCACACATTCACGCAGACACGCATTCACATTTTCATTGATACACGTATTCACACACACGCATACACCCATGCAAACAACACTACACACAGACACATTCACGCACACCCACATATTCATGCACACAACCCCACACACACACAACACCCCACATCCCCTTCCCTGTCAGAAGCCCAACTTACCTGCATCCAGGGGGTCTTCCAGCAGGGAACAGGGCGGAGTGCTGCTACCGCCAGCAGCGCCCACCAGCAGAACACCGCCAGGCTGTAATATTTGTCATAATACGGCTGGCGGCGGTCTACTGGTGTGGCGCTGCTGGTGGTAGCAGTGCCACCTGACCACCATCCACCAGCATGGCCACAGACGTATTTCCTCCCTTCTTGTAGCGTCAGTCCGGCAGTGGTCATAATTTCATAGATGATGTTAGCTGCGGCAAAGGTATTTTGGCGGCCGTCACCGCGGTGGTAGGCAGCATTTACCGCCAATGTTAAAATAAGGGCGTAAGTCTTTTTGGCCCTGAGACTTCAGGAATAGGAGGCAAGCTCAATACAAGCCCTTGGAGAGCACTTCTCAGCAGAGGCCAGCAAGGCAGCAGGGCAGCAGTCCTTTACAGCAAAGCAGTCCAGGTGAGTTCTTTGGGCAGCCAGTCAGCTTCTCTTGGCAGGTTGCAGGTTCTGGTGCATAGTGTCTTTCCTAAGAAGTGTCTCAGTTGGTAGGGTCAGAGACCCAGTTTATATACACAAAAGTGCCTTTGAAGTGGAGGAGACTTCAAACAGTGGTTTGAAGTGCACAAGGTCCCCTCTCAGTAAATTCCTGTCTGCCAGGGTCCCAGTAGGGGATTTGGCAGTCCTTTGCATGAGGGCAGGCCACGTCCTTTGAAATGTAAGTGTCAGGCCCTCCACCCTTCCTGCCCAGGAAGACCCATTCAGTATGTAATGTGTAGGTGTGGCTGAGCATCCTGTGTTTGTGGTTGTCTGGGTGAAATGCACAAGGGAGAAGTCAACCAGCCCAGACGTGGATTGGAGACAGGCTGCAAGGCACAGAAGGATTTTAAGTGCATTTCTAAAATAGTAATATAAAATCCAACCTCTCCAGTCAGCAGGATTTTGTATTACCATTCTGGCCATACTAAATATGACCTTTGATCATGCCTTTCAGGGTCTTATTGAACCTTTCCACAAGCCCATTGGATTGAGGATGGTAAGGGGTGGTGAACCGGTAGGCCACCCCACACGCATCCCACATGGACTTCATGTACGCGGATAAGTTTGTTCCTCTGTTAGACACAACCTCCATTAAAATCCCACACGGGTAAATATCCCCATCAGAGCTCTGGCCACAACCGGTGCAGTCACTGTCCTTAGAGGGATCGCCTCTGGATAGCGGGTGTCATGGTCCACTAAAACAAGGATAAACCTGTTGCCTAGGGCAGTTTTGGGGTCCAAAGGACCAATGACATCGATGCCCACCCTTTTAAAGGAGGTGCCAACAACAGGGAGGGGGATCATTAGGACTTTTAGCCTTTTCCCTGTCTTACCACTAGCCTGGCAGGTTGGGCAGGACCTACAGAAAGCATCTGAGGCTACTCGCATTTCGGGCCAATAAAAGTGGATGACAAGCCTGACGAAGATCTTGTCTTGCCCCAAATGTCCCACCAGGGGGGAGTCGTGAGCCAACCCTAGTAGGAAGGCCCAGTAGCACTGGAGGACCACCATCACACGTGCTGCCCTATCTTCCGGTACCTTGGGCTTACTGTCAAGGAGATCATTCTCCCAATAGATATGGGGGTTGCCAGAGGCTTCACCTGTTGCCTGGGCCGTGGCCTGCTGCCTCAAACCCTCAAGAGTGGGGCACTCTTTCTGCGCTTTGCAGAACTCCTCTCTGATTGGCCCACCCTCAACTTGCCAGCCAGCAAGCTCAGGCAGGTTACCCATGGTGGCGATATCCCCCCCAGTTGGCTCAGGGGCCTCCTCCTCTTGGACCCCATCAACCACCGCAGGAACATCTGGGACTAGTTTCCCACGCCCTTTGCCCTTCCTCTTTGCAGCCGTCTGGGCCATTGTTCCAGGCTCCAGACTCCCTTCCCGGGCAGCCATGGACCGTGTGGTAATGCAGACCCATTCAGGCAAACCTAACATTTCCAGGTGAGACCTGAGCACCACCTCCTTCCAGGTAGTATGCTCAAGGCTGTTGTCTAGCAGACAATCTAAAGACATGGCAGGACTCACAGCTAGTTTTAGAGTACCAGAGACCTCCTCCCCCCATTCAAAGGGAACGAGAGCCACTGGTAGGTGACTCTCACTATTGTCAGTGACTATGACCTGGTGGAATGTATTGGGAATGACCTGCTCTGCTGACACCAGCTGACCCCTAACAGTAGTCATGCTGGCTCCAGTGTGACGCAGAGCCCCCACCCTTTGTAAATGAATGGTGACCCACTGCCTATACATGGAAGTATTAGCAGGCATGTGGGCTTTTGGCACCATTTCCTCATCTCCCAGGGACACTAGGGTTACCTCTATCTGTTCCCCAAAACTATCTGGGACTACCTCCTCACCGAGCGCTACGCTAGCAAACCCAGGTATCTGCCCTCGAGTCGGGGGCTGTGCCCGCATGGGACACTTAGAGTTGTCGTTGAAATGCCCATGCCTGGTGCACTCTAAGCATTTGGGTACAAACTTCCCTTTCTGCTTATCAAGGAACCCTGGCCTTTTCTCAGGCTTGGACTGGTTACCACTACCCCCCTGGGAATAGTTTTGGGGGTCTTTTGAGAACTCCTTATTTTGAAATTTTTCTCCCACCTCTTTCTTCTGATGGGAACCCTGACCACCTTTGCTGGTGTTCCACCCAGATACCTTTTTGAACGCTCTGCTGCTAACCCAGAGGTCCGCCTCCTCAGCAAGTGTCCTAGGGTCCATCAGCTTACTGTCAACTAGGGTCTGGTGCAACTCTGTAAAGCAAACACTGAGCATATTCTCTCTCAGGGTCACATTTTAGAACCCCACATAGTCATCTAATTTACTGACCCACACCCATCCATTCAGTGCCTTACTGGACAAATCAAAAAAGTCTACCCAAGTTTGTGTGGAGAGCTTGGTGCTGTCCCTGAATCTCTGGCAGTACTTTTCAGGGGTCAGCCCAAAATTGGCAAGCAAAGTGGTTTTCCTGAGTGAGTATGTTTTCTGATCCTTTGGATCTAATGCGAGAAGTGTGTCCCTCCCAACAACTGGCACATATCCCCACAAGCCTGCTCCCCATTGCTCTTCAGGAACCCCATGAGCCCTTACTGCAACTTCATAAGCAGACAACCACTTATCAATGTCATCTCCCACCACATAACGTGGCACCACATTTTTGGGTATACAAACCTTCTTGTCCCCAGAAGGTCCTGTATGTATGCTGCCATCATCACTGCTGGACTCAGACTGTCTAGCTTTGATATCCAGCTCTTTGACACTCAGTTCATGAGCCAACAGAAGTTTTTTCTCAGCCAAAGCCCTTTCAGCTTCTTGCTCAGCCTGCCTTTCTTCTGCCTCCATGTTTAACCTTGCCATTTGCAGTTAAAATTCTCTCTACACCCTCCTTCCCTCTGCAATCAGGCCATGGCTAGAGACACTGCTTCCTGGTTAAGCAGGGGGCACAATTCCAGGGATAACATCCCCCACTGCTGGTGGCAAATTCTCTAAGGGGCCATCCTCTGGCTCCTCCACCTCAACATCATCTTGTGAACGGGCTCCTGCCCAGACCCTTAAAGCCTTTGGTACTCCTCCTTCCTGGAGGCACCCCGGATAGGTACTCCCATCCTCTTGCAGAACCCTTTCAACTGGCTTACAGTGTATGTCTCCAACTTGGCTAGGTCGAACTTTCTAGCTCCTACTTGAGACCCAGCAGGAGACATGATGATTGAGGATTTCGTTAAAATGTCAAGCAGAAAAATGAAATTGCAGAAAAAGAGAACAAATTAAAGTTGCCCTTTAACTGTGGGTAGGTCATGTACACGTAGCTATTGTATGTTACTGCACAAACACAAATCCTATCCTCACCGCTGATCACCAATGTTAGAAATGGGGTCTCCAGTTGGCAGAGGTATACACCTTTGTCCAAATAGGGATCACAATCCTAGTCAGGGTAAGTCACACACAATCCAAATTATCCTGTGCCCACCCTCTGTTAGCTTGGCACTGAGCAGTAAGGTTTAACTTAGAAGGCAATGTGTAAAGTATTTGTGCAATAAATCATGCAATAACACAGTGAGAACACCACAAAAAGTCACCATACAGGTTTAGAAAGATACATGATATTTATATGATTAAATTAAGGTCAAAATGATCAAGATTTAATAATGGCAAGTTGAAATATCACTTTTGTAATGATAAGAAGAGTCTTTAGTTTTTAAAAGCAACAATTGTCTTTTGCAGGCCCAAAGTACCTGGTTTGTGACAATTACACACACGAAGACCGCATGGGAGGAGATGAATGGAAAAAGGTAGGTGTGCTTCAGTTTTCCGGGGGCACAAAGACGATGCGTCAATTCTTTTCTACGCGGCATGTGCTTTGCGTTGATTTCCGGCACGCAGGCTTGAATCCTCTTTGTGATGCCGGGTCTTTTGACGCCCAGGGATGATACGTGGAAAACCTGGGCATGCGGGATGAAGTCACAGCTGTTGTGTTGATCCTGTGGGTGATGCAGCAGAATTTCTGCCGCACGGCTGGCGTTTCATTGATTCCTTTCACAGGAAGTCGTGCTGCGTCGTTCCGGCTCGGCGATGTGTCGATCCGTGGGCTGTGCATCGAAGTTCCGGTCGCAATGTTGGCGCTGTGTTGATGTCCACTCTAGGAGCCGGGATGCGTCATTCCGGTTTGGCGATGCATTGATTTTCTCACCGCTGGACAGGCTGTGCATTGATTCCAGTAGTCTGTGCATCGATTTTCGCCACACAAGGAGTTTTCTTGCAGAGATAAAGTCTTTTTGGCCCTGAGGAACAGGCGGGAAGCTCAATCCATGCCCTTGGAGAGCACTTCTCAGCAGAGCCAGAGGCCATCAAGGCAACAGAGCAACAGCAAGGCAGCAGTCCTTTACAGCAAAGCAGTCCAGGTGAGTCCTTCGGGCAGCCAGGCAGCTTCTCTTGGCCAGTTGCAGGTTCTGTTGCAGAGTGTCTTTCCCAAGAAGTGTCTCAGTTTGTAGGGTCAGGGACCCAGTTTATATACCCAAAAGTGCCTTTGAAGTGGGAGAGACTTCAAAGAGTGGTTTTGAAGTGCACAAGGTCCCCTTTCAGTACAATCCTGTCTGCCAGGGTCCCAGTAGGGGGTTTGGCAATCCTTTGTGTGAGGGCACGCCACTGTCAATTGGAATGTAAGTGTCAGGCCCTCCACCTTTCCAGCCCAGGAAGACCCATTCAGTATGCAGATCTGTGCAGGTGTGAATGTGCATCCTGTGTTTGTGGTTGTCTGGGTGAAATGCACAAGGGAGCTGTCAACCAACTGAGCCCAGACATGGATTGGAGACAGGCTGTAAGGCACAGAAGGATTTTAAGTGCAGAGAAATGCTCACTTTCTAAAATTGGCATTTCTAAAATAGTAATATAAAATACAACCTCACCAATTCAGCAGGATTTTGTATTACCGTTCTGGCCATACTAAATGTGACCTGTCAACTCCTTTCTGATCAGAATCTTCTACGCAAACAGTATATAAGGTTAGCCCTACTGTTAGCCTATGAAAGGAGCAGGCCTCATAGCAATGGAAAAACAAATCTAGGAGTTTTCCACTACCGGCACACATAAAACACATAGGTATATGTTCTGCCTTTTGCCTACCCAGCACACTGCCTTCTGGGCTAGCTAGGGCCTACCTAAAGGGTGACTGATGTGTGGGAAAAGGGGAATTTAGGGCCTGGCAAGTATTTTTAAATGCCAAGTCGAGGTGGCAATGGCAGGGTTGGGACATGGTTAAGGGGCTACTTATGTGGGTGGCAAAATCAGTGCTGCAGGCCCACTATTAGCATTTAATGTACAGGCCCTGGGTACATGCAGTACACTTGACTAGGGACTTATAAGTAAATTAAATATGCCAATTGGGTGTAAGCCAATGTCAGAGCATATGCACCTTAGCACTAGTTAGCAATGGTAAAGTGGGCAGAGACCTAAAACCAGCAAAAACAGTGTCAAAAAAGTGGAGGGAGGCAGGCAAAAAGTTGGGGGTGGCCACCCTAAGGCTATCAGGTCTAACACTGGGGACCTAATCTGTTAATATTATTTATTTTCTTAGCAGTCTCTAACCACATGAGGAGGCTTCGCGGACCTCTAGGGGTCCCCGGACCACAGGTTGGGAACCACTGTTCTATGGTAACCGTCCTCTAAACAGTTAATTGACTAAAATGCACTGTTTCCATTTCTTGTGTTTGGACGACGATGTTGGCAGGATATTCTTTAACGTTCACTGTATAAAGCATCACACCATCAGAATGCATTTTAATGGTCAGTGTTTATATGAACCATTTGTCAAAATGTGTTCAAGTAACATGAAAAACTGTGCTATAAGTCGTGTTTGAAAAAAATGAATCTGTTACACAATGTGTCACCTTTCTATTGAAGAAGAAAAAGGTTCACAGGTCAAAACCTTAGATAGGTATTGTTAGTTTTACACACAATGCTCATGATGTTGGATTGACGTTCCTTTGTACCTTCCTGGAAGTAGTTGTTTTCTGCCATCAGTTTATCTCTTAATCCTAACTAACCGCTGCAAGGCTTCTGCCTGTCTATAACCGGGAAGGTTGTCAATATACAGAGTATTCTTTGCTGTGTACTCTTGTCACCAATATAAAAGAGGTGAAATCTTTTAACTGCAAGCACTTGTCCTTCCTTATGGAGTCAGACAGTAAATGGATGAAATGCTGCCGCTCATGATGACTGATCTTCCAAACACTGAATGGCAGTATATTGGGCATGTTAATAATGACTGGAAACCTTTCTCTATGTTCAGTATTTGTTATTGTTTATTTACTACATTATCCTGGAGAAACAGGCAAGGATGTTACCGCCATGTAAAGCCTGGCAGAGAATGAGGTCGTAATCCGCAGGGCAGCACTGCTTGCAGCTTTGCCCTGGTGGATTAGGATCTCCACCACCGCCAGACTCCTGGTATCCAAAATCCTGGCGGAGCTGGCAGTCGGACCACCAGGGTTGGTATGTGGCGGTTGGACCGCCGAATCCATGGCGGTCCTGATCACCATCGTGAGTGTGGCAGTCATAAGACCAACACACTCGTAATGAGAGCCTTGATGCACAAGTGATAAATAGTTGCTGAAATCCAATTTCCACATATATTTGTTTTTGTGCAATATATTGTTGAAGGTAAAACAGAATGTCTATGCAAATTTTGTGAGAATTTCAACGGAAATTGTGCTGTCTGCAAATGACAGTGTGCTACCTCATCAATGCTCCAAAATGCACCACCAGCTACATATCACACCCTTACCAGTCTCCTGCTGAATGGATGGGGAATATGTGCTATATTTCTGCTTTTTATATGTCGCTTAGATCTTTCACAATCCCTATGACTTCAGTGATATAACATTAATGGAATCACCCCTGCTCTAAAACTGGTTCCAGCACCACTGGATGCCATCTCTGTCACTACCTCTTAGCACACTTTTAGATGTATCTTCCCAGACTCTTACTTCCTCATTCAAGACCTCTATTTGGCCACTATAGTTCATGGCGCTAAGGACTGGACAGCTGTTGTAAGTTTTGTTGCTCCCTCTAAAAAATATTTTACTGTGTCTGCAACACCCCCATTCTTGGTATTTTGTAAACATATGCTCAGGAAACAGTGCACTAAGCACCTCAAGGGCCTCTGTTGACAGTCGAGAAATTCCAGTGTTTTCGCTGAGTTACCTTCGAAGACAGGCTTACTTTCAGTGGGATACATTCAAAGCTCTCGTCAAAGGCATCACTGCCTAAAATGAAAACTCCTTATTCCGAAAATGCCATTCCAGCCTTTTCGATGGAATCTATTGCCTCCCAGAATACAGACATCTGGCTTCCTTGAGGCAATGCTTCATTTCCCCTAGAGTTAATTCCAGATTTTTTTAAACAGCCCAGTAGTACCCCTTCTCATAAAGGCCGTTCTCTCCCACAGACCTCTTCCGTTTTCACCCCATTACCAATGATGCTTTTCCTGAACAAATGTCTTGAAAATAATGCAGCACACCAACTTCAACAACAACCTTTCATCCCAACTTGTGGTTAGCACAACTGGACCAGCAGAATTTGAACTGAATTGAATTGAATTTGGTATCATCCAGGCGCGCATGTCTTCCATGTGTCGAAGCACAGGGCGCTTGTTGTGTTTTAGCGGACTTTGATATGGCTGACTACAGGGTCGTACTGACCACAATATGGGCCTGAGGGGAGAAGAGGCATGGTCCTGGAATGGTTCTTTTCCAAAAGGGTTCCTCGATGGGCCGGGGCATTTCATGACAAGACGTGAGTGCCTCAAGAGTCCATTGCTTTTACCATCTACATTAGTCTCTGGGGGAACCAGTGTGCAACACAGGTATCACTGTCTATTAGTATGTAGATGCGATTTTGCTGTATTAGCAGGCAGCCTTTCCCATGGACGTTCATCAGAGAGATTACCTGGCTACCATTAAGGAGCCTTTTACTTTCCTAAGCTTCTCATAGCTTTCGTCGCTTTCACTGCACTTGGTTTCCTCTGACGTACTGGGTCTCTTTGCTAGCTATAAGGGGTATGTCCCCATTTAGTTCTTCTTCAATGTAATCTCTGGGCTTAACTCTAAACTCATCTCTGAACTTGAAACTACACATTAGCAAACTGGTTTCTGCATGCTGATTCCAACTGTCGCCTCTTAAACATGCAAGCCTTTGCTAATTCCTGTTCCCTTTCTCTACAACATCAAAGCTCCGGTTCTTGCAAGACTGAATTTCGGTAACTCATCCTTTCTGGCCCTCTGCATCCTATCTCTCTCTTCCTCTCTCTCTTAACTCTTCAGTATGTGGCCTGTCTTATTTCTGGTGCCTACATGATTGATCATATCAGGTGTGTCACTACTGTCACTGCCTTATTATCTTTGCACTAAAGGATTGCATTTAAAATCTGCTGCATGACTTACACGACATTTGTCTTCAAGTTGCACAATTCCAGAGAGCCCAGAGACGCCTTCTGCACAGTATCCATTCTTTGACTCTGCATTTCTTTCTAGTGCCATGTCCCTAGTAGTTGTAAAGGACTTTTTTTGGTACTGTGTTTCTTTTACCTTCCTAGTTCTTTAATATATTACACGTTTATATATCGCTATGTCTTCTACCACAAATGTCCAAATATGAATAACATTTTTTATATTACCTAGTCCGGACTCCATCAACCTCATCCTTTTGCCTTGAGTTTATAACAACATATGCAGCTGAACTCCTACTTTTACTATGTTTAAATTGTATTTTCTACCCTGCACCTATATTCTTAATACATTTTAAAATTACCTATTTTAAAAAATTGATTAACCTTGCATTATTACACTACGGGCCAGATGTAGCAAAAAAAAAATTGCGACTCGCATTTTGCGAGTTGATGCGACTCGCAAAATGCGAGTCGCAAATTGGAATGCCAGAAAAAAAAGCGATCCGATTTTGCGACTCGCAGCCAGACTCGCATCGCTGTGTGCGAGTCCGCAGTTTGCGAGGTCGCTGTTTGCGAGTGTGCAAAAACGAACTCGCAATTAGCGAGTGGGTGTCGCAAATTGCGAATACCTTCAAAATTGCTTGCAGATGCAGCAGAACACTCCAGAAAGCATACCAGAACACCCTGGAAACACTTCCTGGCACATGATGATGATATCACAGCCAGAAAGTTAACAAATACACCTGGGAGGAGGGCTCAACAGTGAGCAGTGTCTCTGCCACTCACAGTAGGGTGCTGAGGAGTGGTAGGCACAGCACCATGGACGCAGCAGGGACCAGCCAGGCTGGCAGGAGGGGCAGGAGATCATAGATAACAGCCAGGACAGATTCATGTGGCACATGGCGTTAATGTGCCACATGACTGGTTGGCATTTTCCTGCCCATGGACAATTTCAACTTGTATATAGTTTCTTCATGACATTAATAAAACAGTTATTTTTGTTCCACTTAACAAATGGTTAATAGGTGAGTATGGTGGGAGTTGACACGTACCGTCCAGAATATTGCGTTGCAATGTGGTCCCGTCTCAGTCTGCCTTGATTAGCTAGACTCCTATCCCCATGATGGCGATGTGGTTGTTCTTGCTCTTCATCATCAGGATCTGGCTCTGCAGGGGTGAGAGGTAGCCTACGTCGGGTGGCTATGTTGTGGAGGATGGCGCATGCGACCACAATTTTGAAAGCGGTAATGGGGGTGTATTGGAGGGCGCCTCCGCTGCGGTGGAGGCATCGGAATCTTGCCTTCAGGAGTCCGAAGGTGCGCTCTATGAGGTTCCTGGTCCTCTTATGCGCACTGTTGTATTGCCTCTCTGAATCATTGCTGGGTGTTAAAAATGGAGTCATGATCCATGGCCTTAGAGCATATGCACTGTCACCTGTTGGGCACAAAAGTACACTGTTAGTAAGTCCAGATAGTCGTGCACAGTGACCTGTGTGTATGTCTGCAAGGTGTATGCAGCTCTACCTAGGAGGTATCCGTCTCCAAACTCCCCACGTTCCAGGCGTTGATGTATCCCACTATGTCTAAAAATGTATGAGTCATGGGTACTGCCTGGAAACTTAGCTACGATGTCCGTGATGACGTAATGGGCATCACAAACAACCTGTATGTTGAGTGAGTGGGTACACTTTGTGTTGCGGAAAATATGTTCCAGATTAGCGGGGGGCATATTTGAATGTGTGTCCCATCTACACATCCAATGACATGGGGGAAGTGGGCAATGCGGTAAAAGTCCAGCTTCGTGCTGTTAATTTCTGCCTCATTCCTTGGTAAGTATATGAACTGAGACCTGTGCGCTACTAAGGCATCTAGGAATGCCCTGAGGAACCTTGACACTGCACTTTGGGATACCCCACCTGCCACGGCAATGACCCCCTGATAGCTCCCTGAGGCCAAGAGGTGCAGTGCGCATAGTACTTGCACATGCGTAGGGATGGCGCAGCCACGCAGAGTCTTGTGTTCTAGCTGTGGTTTTAGTAAATCTATTAATTCTAGAATGGCAGCGCTGCTAAGGCGGTATTTATCATAGATCTCCTCTTCAGTTTGCTGGAAAAGGGTCTGCCTTGTTCTATATATCTTCTCCTGTCTGTGGCCCCTCCTCCTCCTCTGCTGGGCTGCGTAGACTCTCCTCCTCACTGCTATCAGGTATATGTCCGCCATCTTGAGTGACCCAGATGCCTTCTGGGTCTCCTTTTATACTTTGGTAATGGTTACCACCTGCTCTGAGTTAGTGGTAAATGCGACTTGCAAACTGGGCTTTTTGCGACTAGTCGCAATTTGCGAGTTGCAATTGCATAAGGTTTGCGACTCGCAAATTGCGACTTGCAATTTGCGGGTCGCAACGGATGCGACTCGCAAACGGGTCCCATCGCTTTTTGCGAGTCGGAAATGGGCTTTTTGCATCCCATTTCCAATTTTGCACTGTCGCAAATTGCGAATCGGCCCGTTTGCGAGTCGCAAACGTTTGCTACATCTGGCCCTACATGTATATAAGCGTGTATACCAACCAAACGTTAAAGCTAAGTCATAGCTAGGAAAAAGTTATTTACTCTTCATATGTAAACCTAGTTTAACCTATACAAACTGAAGAAATTATAAAATTAAAGTTATAACTTAATTTTTTTAATTACGTAGGAGGAGTTAGATCTTGCATTCATAATTTACGCACCACCTAAAATTTACTATACGCCATGCACCACTGCACACATTCTTGAATTATAGTTTGGTATCCAGGATCATGAGCGCACCATAATGTGTAATCCTGCCAATTTTAATTCATATCTGTTGGAAATGGCCCTTTTTGCAGGGTCATCCCCAGTCTTTTTGCCTCCTGCCTCCTATTTTTAATGACCTGTTGCTGTTGGCTTTTGAACTCTGAGCACTTTACCACTGCTAACCAGTGCTAAAGTGCAGATGCTCTCTGTGTAAAATTGTATGTGATTGGTTTATCCATGATTGGCATATTTTATTTACTAGTAAGTCCCTATAAAGTGCACTAGAGGTGCCAGGGCCTGTAAATCAAATGCTACTAGTGGGCCTGCAGCACTGGTTGTGCCACCCACATAAGTAGCTCTGTAATCATGTCTCAGACCTGCCACTGCAGTGTCTGTGTGTGCAGTTTTAACTGTAAATTCGACTTGGCAAGGGTACCCACTTGCCAGGCCTAAACCTTCCCTTTTCTTACATGTAAGACACCCCTAAGGTATGCCCTAGGTAGCCCCAAGGGCAGGGTGCAGTGTATGGTTAAGGTAGGACATATAGTAATGTGTTTTATATGTCCTGACAGTGAAATACTGCTAAATTCGTTTTTCACTGTTGCAAGGCCTGTCCCTCTCATAGGTTAACATGGGGGCTACCTTTAAATCTGATTAAAGTGTAGATTCCCTTTGGGAGCGGATGGACATGTGGAGTTTGGGGTCTCTGAGCTCACAATTTAAAAATACATCTTTTAGTAAAGTTGATTTTAAGATTGTGGCGGGCACCCGTTCCCGCCATCCTGGTTCTGGGGGTTCTGGCGGTGGACACCGCCAGAAACAGGCTGGCGGGAAGGGGGTCAGAATCCCGATGGCGGTGCTGCAAGCAGCGCCGCCATGGCGGTTTCCCTGGGCCAGGGGAAAACCGGTGGGAAACCGCCGGCTCCCCTTTTCTGACCACGGCTTTACCGCTGCGGTCAGAATAGCCCAGGAAGCACCGCCAGCCTGTTGGCGGTGCTTCCGCCGCCCTCCGCCATGGCGGTCATGGACCTCCAGGGTCAGAATGACCCCCTGTGTGTTTGAAAATGCCACTTTTAGAAAGAGAGCATTTTCTTACTTATACCATTTCTGTGACTCTGCCTGTTTGTGGATTCCCTGTCTGGGTCAGTTTGACAGTTGGGCTGGTTGCACCTCACACTAGACAGTGACACAAAAGGAGCTGGGGTGTAGTCTGTATTTCCTGATGAGCCATCTGTGCTAGGAGTGAGGGGAGGAGTGGTCACTCACACCTGAAAGGGCTGTACCTGCCCTCATACAATGCAGTCTCCAACCCCCTGGTGACTGTCTAGGGCCTGGCCTGGGCAAGGCAGGATTTCACATTCAAAAGAGACTTTACTTTGAAGTAGGCCTACTTCAAAGGAGAAATTGGGTATAAGAAGGGCACCCAAAACCACAGACTTTAGAAACACTTCTGGAACCAAGGGGGACGTCTGCCTGGAGAAGAGCTGAATAGCTGAGGAAGAAGAGCTGCCCTGCCTGTGACTGTCCTTTGTGGAGCTATCCTGCAGTTGCTGCTTCTGCCAGAGTAAGAGGGCAAAGACTGGACTTTGTGTGCCTTCCATCTTGAGAAGAAATCTCCAAGGGCTTGATCTAGAGCTTGCCTCCTGTTGTTTGAAGTCTCGGGGACAGCAAAGACTTCTCTCTGCCAGCACCGGGACTCTCTGGAGAGACTCCTACTCTGCCCTGTGGTGCCCATCAAGTTCCTGGGACCCTGAAAGGAGAAGCTGGCAGCCTAAAGACAAGGAAATCCATGCACAGAGCGCCGTGTGGGGAAAAGATTGCCGCAACTCGGATCTGCAGCTGAAAACACGTCGCGCCGCCGGCTCCACAGCTGAGAAAACGATGCTCGCAGGAAACGTGACTGAAGAATCGATGCAGGGAGCAGGAGAAATTACGTGCAGCTTCGCTGACGGAGGTTGGGAGATCACAAGCTGCGCTGCGGGGATGTCGATCATCGTGCGTCTGGATTTCCGATTCATGTACCCCCGTGCGGAGTTATTTGTGACGCACACCCACCCGTGCGGGGTTATTTTTGATGCACACCAGGTACATTTTCATTATAGCAGCGCTAGTGTGTGTTTAAAACTACTTAAAGACTCTTTTTGCATTTTTATTGATAACTTGACTTGTGTATGTCGGATATTTGTCGTTTTGGTCTTGTTTTGTTTAGATAAATATTTCCTATTTTCCTAAACTGATGTTGTGTCATTTTGTAGTGTTTTCATTAAGTTACTTTGTGTGTTGGTACAAATACTTTACACCTAGCACTCTGAAGTTAAGCCTACTGCTCTGCCAAGCTACCAAGGGGGTAAGCAGGCATTAGCTGAGGGTGATTCTCTTTTACCCTGACTAGAGTGAGGGTCCTTGCTTGAATAGGGGGTATCCTGACTGTCAACCAAAGACCCCATTTCTAACAATATCTGTCTAGTTGTCTTCACGCTACACTTGAGTACAAAGTCCATGGGAAATGCATTGGTGCCCAAAGAGGAATAAGTCTGCAAAGAGTTGTGGAGATCCAGCAAATGAGTTCAAAGTTATTAGCAACCCAAATTCATAGGAATTCCTATACCTGGGGACCCTAAATATTTTACAAAGTGGCACTAGAGATTGTAGAGTTAGGGGAAAGTATTTTTATTGATTTATATATTTTTAACAAGTTCACAAAGAATCTTTTATCTTTCACAGAATAATCTAGAAAGTATTGTAGTACCTACTGAAACTCCATTACACTCTGTCACATGCCCCCCCACTTTAAGCCACTCCAGTCTATGACATTCTATGACATCCCACTCTATGATATGCGACTCCACTCTACGTTACAACACACCACTCCACTCTATTCTATGCCAGTCTACTCCTCAACACATTACTCCACTCTATGCCACTCGAGTCTAAGCCACCCTACGACATGACACTCCACAATGTTCCACTCCAATCAATGACACTCCACTTTAATTTAGGACACCCCAGTCCACTCTACAACAATCTACTCCACTCTACAACGTAGCAGTCCACTCTACAACATGCTTCTCCACTTTAAGTTCCTCCACTCGAAGACAGTCTATGACACACTACTCAATTATATACCACTCCACAACACTCTAAGCCACTTCACTCTTTGCCACTCCACTATACCCCACTCCACTGTACTGTACTCCACTCCACCCTATGCCACTCCAGTGTATGCCACAACAATCTACGCTAAAACACTCTATGCCACTCCACAACACTCTACATACCTCCACTCTACGACACTACTCCACTCTATGCCACTCCACAATACTCTATGCCACTCTACAACACTCTACTCCACTCAGCTCTCTCTACACCACTTCACAGCCCTCTACTCTATAACACACTACCCCACTCTACTCCATGCTACTCCACTCTATGCCACTCTACGCCAGTGTAATGTGGCTAGTGAATTGTCAAACTGTGTACAGAGGAGTACGTTTTGGGCGGGGAGCAAATCATAACTTTAAAATGTACCTATAACTTTAGAATTTCTATGGCTTGTTTGGTTTAAGTTGATTTTCTATACAAATAAAAAATAATTACATTTTCGAACTATTGCTTATCCTAATTTTTTGTTTTTCTCATTAAATTTCAATTTTTGTTTTAGTAAAAATGTGTTTGAAATTATACAATGTTGTTTAACATACTATTAATTGTTCTTAATAACCTATCCATAACCTTGGATTTTTTTCATAGACATAATATGCGTATATATTGCTAAATTTTGCAACGGAGAAACCAGGGACAGCTTCATGGGAGTCAGTGACCAGTAGTCCTTGATAAATGCCCCTCCATTCTGATGCGATCCCATAAATGATAGGGGTCGGGGGGCTTTGTGTATTATGCCTGGCACAGAACAGCTGTGATTTCTCATTCAAAGAGACTGGGCAATTTGACGGTATTTGTTTATAAGATGGAACTGGTGCTGGTTGAAGGATAAAAGTTGAATACACAGACTTTATTATGTAAATGTTTAGGAGATCAGAAACCAGGAGAAGTGGTGTAGGAAAATATCAGCACTGAGTGGAAAAGTTTAATTTTTGTACTTCCATGAATATGAATCATCTATAACATCTTTGTAAGACACATTCATGCCTGCAAACATACAAATATTGAATTAAACAAACACCTTAATTGTAGGGGATTATTAAAGACTACAAGCACCATAATGCCTATCAGGGTATAAAAGGCATGATAGTAGAGTTCACAACTGCGAGGGAAAGATTCAGAACAACATGTCTGGAACCATGCCTGTGTTGTTCATGCAAGCAGTACTACGCTTGCCTGAACAACACAGGCCTTTTTCTCTGCCTTAACCACCCATGTGCTGAACAACACACATGCGTGGTAAAGGCACAGAAAAAGAAAGATCCACAGGAGAGGACGCAGTCAGGTAAGTGGGGCTGGGGCAGGGTTGGGGTTCTTTAGGGGTGGGGGCAGCGGGTGAAGGGGTTGGGGTGGTTAGGTTATTTAATTTTTTTAAGGGGAGAGAGAGGGGGTCAGTACTATGGTTTTTAGGGTGGGGGTCGAGGTTATTTTGTTTTTAGAGGCGGTACTGGGGGGTCGGGGTAATTTTGTATTTAGGGGTCGGGTTTTTAGGGGCAGGGTAATTTTGTATTTAGGGTCGGTGGGGTGTCGGGTTTTTAGGGACGGGGTGGGAGGTCAGGGTAATTTTGTATTCGGGGGAGTTGTGGTAATAATGTTTTTAGGGCGGGTGGAGGGGCGGGTTTTTAGGGGTGGGGTTGGGGTAATTTTGAATTAGGACGGTTGGGGGTCAGGTTTTTAGGGGTGGGGTGGGGTGGGGTGATTGGGGTAATTTTGTATTTAGGGCGGGTGGGGGGGCAGGTTATTAGGGTTGGGGTTTGGGGTCATTTTGTATTTAGGGCGGGGACGGGTTTTTAGGGGTGGGGTTTCCGGGTAATTTTGTATTTAGGGTGGGTGGAGGGGTTGGGTTTTTAGAGGTGGGGTGGGGAGTTGGAGTAATTTTATATTCAGGACAGGTGGGGGTCGTTTTTTTAGGGGCAGGGTGGGAGGTTGGGATAATTTTGTATTCAAGGCAGGTGGGGCGGTCGGGTTTTTAGGGGTAGGGGTGGGGGTCGGGGTAATTTTGTATTCAGGGCGGGGACGGGTTTTTAGGGGTTGGGGGTCGGGGTAATTTTGTATGTAGGGCAGGTGGGGGGGTTCGGTTTTTAGGGGCAGAGTTGGGGTAATTTGTTATTCAGGGCAGGCAGGGGGTTTCAGTTTTTAGGGGCAGGGGTGGGGGAGTCGCGGTAATTTTGTTTTCAGGGGCAGGGTGAGGGGGTCGGGGTAATTTGGTTTTTATGGGTTGAGTTGTTTTATTTTTGGGGGTGGGGTGGTTTTAGGGCTAAGGGTGGGTGGAAGGGTATCGAGGTAGTTTTTATGGTGGGGGGTCGGAGTACTTCTGTTTTTAGGGTGGTGGGGTGGCATGCGACAACCATGCATGCCGTTTCCACACATGCCTTTACTAGGCATGCCTTTACCATGAAAAATCGTTGTAAAGGCATGAGTGGTAAAGGCATGCGTGGAAACAATGCGGTCTTTGTTCCAACCACGTTGTTCAGGCATGCGTGGTTGCCGCATGCCTGGTTCCATCATACAACCCAATTGTGAATAGACTCAGCCACCATGATCAAGACCGTAATGGTTGAAACACGTTGGTGTTATGCTGAGGTCAATTTAAATAAATCTGGAAGCCCCCAGGAATGCAGCGTTATTAAGATTGGGGAGATTGGTCATATCCTAATGACTGTTCCAGCAGAAAGAGTGCGCCGCTCCCATGACCACTTTCTTTTTTAAATTGTTAGTAGCAGTGGCACCTGGCATGAAAGGAACTTTTAAATATCTAAAACGTCTGCAGAGGGAAACAATGAGATACTAATCTCGGCATGTGCACAGAGAACGTGAAGACTATGGGGGTGATTCTAAGTCTGGCGGGCGGCGGAGGCCGCCCGCCAGACTTCCCCCTCCAAAATACCGCTCCGCGGTCGAAAGACCGCTGAGGGTATTTTGGGTTTTGCACTGGGCTGGCGGGCGACCGCCAAAAGGCCGCCCGCCAGCCCAGTGCAAAACACCCTTCCCACGAGGACGCCGGCTCAGAATTGAGCCGGCGGAGTGGGAAGGTGCGACGGGTGCAGTTGCACCCGTCGCAAATTTCAGTGTCTGCAAAGCAGACACTGAAATTCTTTTTGGGGCCCTCTTACGGGGGCCCCTGCAGTGCCCATGCCGCGACACCCCATACCGCCATCCTGTTCCTGGCGGGAGAACCGCCAGGAACAGGATGGCGTGTCAGAATCCTCCATGGCGGCGCAGCTTGCTGCACCGCCATGGAGGATTCATTTGGGCAGCGGAAAACCGGCGGGAGACCGCCGGTTTTCCACTTCTGACCGCGGCCGAACCGCCGCGGTCAGAATGCCCAGCGGGGCACCGCCAGCCTGTTGGCGGTGCCCCCGTCATTTTAGCCCTGGCGGTCTTGGACCGCCAGGGTTAGAATGACCCCCTATGATAGCCTGGAAGGGTGTGGACTTCAAATACGCTTGTTGAATTTTGCAGCAGAGAAGCCAAGGACAGCTTCAAGGGAGATGGTGAGCAGTTGTCCTTGATAAATGCCCTTTCATTACGATGTAACCCCCATAAATGATAGGGGGGGGAAGTTGTGTATTATGTTTGGCACTGAACAGCTGTGAATTCACATTTAAAAGGACTGGGCAATTTGAAAGTATTTGTTTATAAATGGAAATGGTTCTAGTTGAATGATAAAGTTTAAATACAAGGACTATATTATGTGAATGTTTAGGAGACCAGAAACAGGGAGAAGTGGTGTAGAAAATTATCAGCACTGGGTGGGAAAGTTCAATTTTTGCATTCCCGTGAATATGAATCATGGATAACAACTTTATAAGATGCACGCATACCTGAAAACATACCAATATTGAATTCAATTAAGTGTTTACCAGGCACTCAACCAACCAGTCAAAAACACTTAAGGGGTCATTACGACCCTGGCGGTATAAGGCGCTTACCGCCGTGCAGAAGACCGCCAATACACCGCCGCAGCGGCGGTAGACCGCCACAGCTATTATGACACACATCACGGAATCCGCCGAAATTCAGACACCCACACAATACCGCCACACCAAAGGTCAGCGATAAACTTGCGGAAACACATCCTCCACCTCCACGCCAACAGAAACACGCCCATGCTATTACGACCCACGAATCCACGCAGCAGTCTTTCAACCGCGGTATTCCATTTGCAGTACACACCGCCGCGCTCAAAATACGCACACATATACAAAACACCGCCACATTGGACATTTCGAAATACACACACCTGAGACACATACACACACCACTCCCACACACCCAACACAATATAAAACACACACCCACATTACCCACAAACCCCTACAACCAGAAATTCTGAGAGAAGGCGAGAGAGAGAGCACAGAATAGACAACCCCATCACACAGAGGCACACAACACCATCACCCACACAACATCCAAGCACAAAACACCACATACCACTACACTCACCACACTCATCACCACATACACCACCCCACACATCACACACACCACCCCATGTCACGCCAAAGACACCCCCGCTTCTCCGAGGAGGAGCTCAGGGTCATGGTGGAGGAAATCCTATGGGTAGAGCCACAGCTATTTGGCTCACAGGTACAGCACACATCAATTGCAAGGAAGATGGAGCTATGGCAAAGAATAGTGGACAGGGTCAACGCAGTGGGACAGCACCCAAGAAATAGGGAGGACATCAGAAAGAGGTGGAACGACCTACGGGGGAAGGTGCGTTCAACGGTATCCAGGCACCACATCGCGGTACAGCGGACTGGCGGCGGACCCCCACCTCCTCCCCCTCAACTAACAACATGGGAGGAGCAAGTCTTGACCATCTTGCATCCTGAGGGCCTCGGAGGAGTCGTCAGAGGAACGGACACTGGTAAGTCAAATCTTAACTATCACATCCCCCACCCTACCTGCATGCTATCACACACCCCACCCTCACACCCTCCCCTATCACCCAAACTCCTCACTAATGTACTGAGAACACCAACTACACATCCCAACCCCAAGACATGCATGACACAACTAACCATGGACACTCATCACTAAAGCATGCCCACTGCACATACCCAGAACACCCCCCAACCATCAGCACACAACCCCACACACAGGAATGCCTGCACTGGGGTTCACGCACACCCAACCATTGCACACCATTACACACACACATGCAATAATCATGTACTTATATCCCCACAGGAACCCGAAGGAACGTCACCACACCAGAGGGTCCAGACAACACCACTCCACCCCCAGAAGAGGCCCACAGTGACGAGAGCAGCTCTGCCCTACTGGATCTTGATGACCACCCCGGACCATCGTGGGCCTCAGGACAGTCGGTTCCCCTCGCACAGGCACAGCCCAACACTGACCTTCCACCCTCTGGTAACACCAGCACAGCACCCACCCAGCGGGCCCAAACCTCCCTACCCAGGACAGGTCAATCAGCGGTGTGTCCACCACTACAGGGCACCCAGGCTAACCCACCACCCCAACAACAACAGGGACCTGGGGGCAGTGGTAGTGGGCACACGGTCCAGGGGACGGAGGCACAGGAACACAGGGGAACTGGCAGGGCTGCTTTGCAACAGAGGGAGGACAGGCCAAGGGAACCAACTCTCCACGAGGCCCTCTCCTCCATCATGGGAGCATACCACCACTCCCAGGAGACGATGGCCACGGTCCTGGACAAGTTGCAGGAGACCCTGCGTCTGCAGGAGGAGCAGTATTTGGGGTTCAGGGAGGAGCTCAGGACCATCGGCTCTGCCCTGGGCACCATCGTAGGGGTGCTGACGGACATTCAAAAGACCTTGAGGGACACTGTGACACTCCAAGGGGCCCCTGACACTAGCCACGACGATGAACTGCCTACCACCTCCGCTGGCGCTAGTGGACAGGACGCCCCGCCACAGGACCACCACACCAGCACCCCATGCCCTGCAGACGGACAACCACCACGCAAGCGGGCCCTGAGATCCAGGAACAGGACAGAGCAAGATGGCAAGACCCCCGCCAGGAAATAAGACCACCCTGATTGTCCCCCCACTGTCCCACTTTGTTACCCTGTCCAAATCGGAACTGCCCCAGGTCCACTTCCAATGGGCAGATGTGCAATGTACCTGTGAGACTAGTAGACTGGACTCTGCCATGGACATTCCTCCACCATCACCCCTCACCATTTTACAACCCCCCTTCATTTTTAGCACATAAATAAACACACTTGAAACACAAAAAAAACTGGAGTCAGTCTATGATTTGTATTTTTCTATTATCAATGACAGTGTCATAATGGGTTACCCATTGGAATGCTAACATACCAATGTCACACATCACAAGCCCTTCAAGGATGCAAGCAGTTGACACGTAGGTTACCACATTTGTGAAACTGAAATGGAAGGGGACAACTCAGTTAACAAATAGTGAGTGAAATGTCGGTACAGGATAGAGGTAGACGTGTGAAAGTTAATGTAATGTTACACCGGAAAATGTACTCACCTGAGTTTCACTGGAAATATTGCTGTATGACTGACTCCCTGTTGTCGTTTTCTTCTTCCTCAGCTTCATCCTCATCACTGTCCACAGGCTCCACAGACTCCACAGCTGCAACAACACCGTCATCTGGATCATCCTCCTGCAGAAAAGGCACCTGGCGTCGCAATGCTAAATTATGGAGCATGGAGCAGGCGATGATGATGTCGCACACCTTCCTCAGTGAGTAGAATAGGAACCCACCTGTCATATGGAGGCACCTGAACCTGGCCTTAAGAAGGCCGAAGGTGCGTTCGATAACCCTCCTAGTCCGCCCATGGGCATCATTGTAGCGTTTCTCTGCCCTGGTCCTGGGATTCCTCACTGGGGTCAATAGCCAGGAAAGGTTGGGGTAACCAGAGTCCCCCAATAGCCATACACGGTGCCTCTGGAGTTGACCCATCATATCAGGGATGCTGCTATTGCGCAGGATATAGGCGTCATGCACAGAGCCAGGGAACATAGCATTTACCTGCGAGATGTACTGGTCAGCCAAACAGACCATCTGGACTTTCATCGAATGATAACTCTTCCGGTTCCTGTACACCTGTTCACTCCTGCGGGGGGACCAGAGCTACATGGGTCCCATCAATGGCACCTATGACGTTCGGGATATGTCCAAGGGCATAGAAGTCACCTTTCACTGTAGGCAAATCCTCCACCTCAGGAAAAATGATGTGTCTCCTTACGTGTTTCAGCAGAGCAGCCAACACTCTGGACAACACGTTTGAAAACATAGGCTGGGACATCCCTGATGCCATGGCCACTGTTGTCTGAAAAGACCCACTTGCAAGGAAATGGAGCACTGACAGCATCTGCACGTCAGGGGGGATTCCAGTCGGATGGCGGATTGGTGACATCAGGTCTGGCTCCAACTGGGTACACAGTTCCTGGATTGTGGCACGGTCAAACCTGTAGGTGACGATTAAATGTCTCTCTTCCATTGTCAACAGGTCCATCAGCGGTCGGTACACCAGAGGATTCCGCCATCTTCTCACATGTCCCAGCTGACGGTGCCTATAAAGGACAACAGCGACCACAGAGTCAAACAACTCAGAGGTACGTACCTACAGTTTACCCAGAACACCAATCATACACAAAAGGTGGACTGTATGTGTGTTGAGGCTAGGCCTAGGTATGTGTGACGCAGTTGGAAATTAGGCCATGCGGGTCACTGAAATGGCGGCTGCCTGACCTCTAAAGTGGGACAATGGGATGTGAGGTAACTGCGCTGGCGTTGTACACCGTCGCGGTAGGCGGTCAGAGACCGCGGCGCAATGCTGCATTGGTTAACATTGGACCCTGTGGGTCCCAGGAGCCAATGACAATGTACGCCGGCGGTGATGGTACGCACCGCCGCGGACGTGACCGCCATTTTCTATCTGTTGATTCACTCGATACCTGATCTTCGACAGGAGAGGACCTACACTGCAAGTGCTGCTGTGACCTCAGTCTGGAAGAGACAATGGCTTGTGCGTCTGGGGAAAGGGCCCCTGCCTTCACATCGGAGGAGTTGGAGAAGCTCGTTGATGGGGTCCTCCCCCAGTACACGCTACTCCACGGTCCTCCAGACAAACAGGTAAGTACACAGGGTGCATGTTGTATGGGCTATGCCTGTGTGGAGAGGACTGGATGTAAGAAGGAAGGAAGAAGGAAGTATCGTCACTGGTCCAGAGACCACAGCCAGAGTCACAGCCCAGGAGGGCACAAGTATCGTCAGTGGTCCAGAGACCACCGCCAGAGTCACAGCCCAGGAGGGGACAGGATGCCACAGCCCCGTTGGCCAATGATGGAACGTCATGCCACACACCAATGTCCAGTGTGAAGATCGTCATGCCACACACCAATGCCCAGTGTAGAGATCGTCATGCCACACACCAATGTCAGTATCAGGACCGCGATGGCAAAACACCGCTGAACAGTCATGAACCTCAATGGCAAAGCACCGCTGAACAGGGCAAAGACCGCCATGGCAAAGCACCGCTGAACACTCATGAACCTCAATGGCAAAGCACCGCTGAACAGGGCAAAGACCGCCATGGTGAAGACCGCTGAACAGGGCAAAGACCGCCATGGCAAAGCACCGCTGAACAGGGCAAAGACCGCCATGGCAAAGCACCGCTGAACACTCATGAACCTCAATGGCAAAGCACCGCTGAACAGGGCGAAGACCGCCATGGTGAAGACCGCTGAACAGGGCAAAGACCGCCATGGCAAAGCACCGCTGAACAGGGCAAAGACCGCCATGGCAAAGCACCGCTGAACACTCATGAACCTCAATGGCAAAGCACCGCTGAACAGGGCAAAGATCGCCATGGTGAAGACCGCTGAACAGGGCAAAGACCGCCATGGCACAGTACCGCTGAACAGGGCAAAGACCGCCATGGCAAAGCACCGCTGAACACTCATGAACCTCAATGGCAAAGCACCGCTGAACAGGGCAAAGACCGCCATGGTGAAGACCGCTGAACACTCATGAACCTCAATGGCAAAGCACAGCTGAACAGGGCAAAGACCGCCATGGTAAAGCACCGCTGAACAGGGCATGGACCGTGTAGGAATGAATGGACCACCACATCAGGCATCCTTATCCCATGTGCAGCTGGGACAGTGACAGGACAGGAACTGTCACGGGGATACGCATCCAGTCTGGGCACCAGTCCCCCTCCAGAACAAGTGGAGGCCTGCATCTACTTGAGAGACTGTGGCTTTGCACTCCCCAGGATGGCACAGTGGGCAAGCCACCCACTGTAGAGACTTGAGAGACTGTGGCTTTGCACTCCCCGGGATGTCACAGTGGGCAACCCACCCACTGTAGAGACTTGAGAGACTGTGGCTTTGCACTTCCCAGGATGGCACAGTGGGCAACCCACCCACTGCAGAGACTTGAGAGACTGTGGCTGTGCACTCCCCAGGATGGAACAGTGGGCAAACCACCCACTGTAGAGACTTGAGAGACTGTGGCTTTGCACTCTCCAGGATTGAACAGTGGGCAAACCACCCACTGTAGAGACTTGAGAGACTGTGGCTTTGCACTCCCCAGGATTGAACAGTGGGCATGGAGCCCCCTCGTGGATCTGGTGTCGTGCACTCATCTGGCTGAGGTGCCCCCCCTTCCCTTCCCCCTGAGGTGCCTGTTGTATTTCTATCTGATGCCCCTGCAGTGTTCTCTCTGTTTTGATCTGGTATCGAGTGTGGGCCTCGCCCATGCATTTTGGGCCCAGTGGTCCACGGACTATAAATGGTGCAATACCTGGACTTGTATTATTGGTGTATATATTTGTTTATAGTGTATAAATATTTTATAGTACTGTATTTTAATAGATTACAATGGTTACAATCATTTCCTTTGGTCTTTGCATTCTTCCGGGGGTTTTGGGGGGTGTAACTATGATGTATAGATATGTATTAGTGTGTGTGTTGTAGTGGGTGAGGGTGGGGGTGGGGGTGGTGGTGTTGCGTGTGTGTGTCCCTGTTTTTTCCCTCCCCCCCCATGTCGTAGGTGCAGTACTCACCGTGGTCTTCGCCGCCGGTGTTCGTGCTCCTGGGAAAGGAGCCGGAAGACTATCGCAGGTAGAATTTAGAGTTCTGGGTCCATGGTGTCCTCATTCCTCGTGGAGTGTGTAGAGGTGAGCATTTTCCCTTCGAAATTCCTGTTTCCGCCGTGTTTTTATCCGCGGTGCATCCGCCCCGGAAAAGGTGGCGGATTGGCCTGGCATAATACTGTGGGCGGTACATTGTCTTCCGCCTGTCTGTTGGCAGTGACCGCCGCGCTGTTTGTTTGTACCACCATGGCGGTCGGAGTGTTAAAGTGGCTGTCTTTGTTGGCGGTTTCCGCCACGGTCATGATTCCAAATTTTTTACCGCCGGCCTGTTGGCGGTCTTACCGCCGCTTTAACACCGACCGCCAGGGTTGTAATGACCACCTATGTGCCCAACATCTAAATGCATACAATGTGAGTTGTGTTAATACCAAACTAATGTTCCCCGTCTTAGCAAAGCAGTGCATAACTTTTATTCACACATGCCCATGTGAATAGTGCCCAATTAGTTCAACAACACTGACCTGAATACATCGAGTGGTTGCTTGATTCCAAGTATAGCTTCACTGATTATCATAAATGATTATTTCAAAAACAATAGGCCCATAATATACACCATTGATTTGTAGTCCATCTGTCCAGAGTATCAGAAACAATAAAATTAATCATCCTATAGGTAATTACCATTGTCTCAAGTATCTATTTACTTTACAAAACAACAAACTAACCATAATAACCTAAATATGTATACCGCACTATCTATAAGGATTAGAGCCGGGGTATGTAATCATAATCAATCCTTCGAGTCAGAACCATCAATATCATGCCTATATTTGTATCATGGCACTACTGCCAAAATTCATACAACCGTTACCGTATATCCTCTTTATAGTCATATCCGATGCAAGTACGTTCAATAACTAAGCTTATTAATCAACCAAAGTTATGCACCCAAAGTATAAAAATAGTTTTCCGTAACCACTACTTGATAAGCGGTCCTTAAACTACTCAAGGCAAGTATGAACCCACCCAAGTTGGAACCACCAAGGTTCTACTTATATTTATATCAAGACACTCTTGCCTACCTTAAAAAGATCGTTCTCGTATTTCCTCTTTTCGGTGTTTTCCTGATGCGAGTACGCTCATCAATTGGGCGTATGGCACGGGTTTACATGTCCAGTGTATTTGTGTCCTACTTTAGTCTCTCTCTCTGTTTCTCCCTCATGGAAACAGAGAGAGAACTCAAATCTCATGTCTATTCACTATGCATTAAGAGTGTTTAACTTACTAATAGATATATATTATAACTATAAATCTCAAAACTCCTACCCATATCTGCAGTACTAGTACTTGAAAAAGGGTAAATGACACTGTTACAAAATTCCGTAGTATAGGAACTAGACGAAATTAAAATGCCAAAAATGTCTACTCTTATTCTTGTATGTGAGTCCAATTACACATCTTTCTCAAAACCAGGAAATTTGACTGGACATAATAACATAGATACATGTTACCAATGAGACAATGTTAAACCACATACATATTCAACAACCTGTCTATCAATATTAATGTCTTGATAAAATATCTATTGTCCTATTAATTCATTTACACTCATAATTATATATATGTAAAAATTGTGGGCTTCAAAGTTCGTAAACGTATGATCAAAAATAAAGTGTGCTTACTTATTACTCGCAGAATTCAAAGATCCTAAATCATGTTCCGAAAAAATATTCCAACTCCTGGTATGTATTCAAACCCACCTCCACCGCCTGTAATTTCATAATCCATCGCGATTCCCTGCGTCTCAGCTGAAGTTCTTTATTGCCGCCCTTGGGGTCTAAAGGAATATCTTCTAAACCAAAGAATGTAATTGTAGCTTGAGTACTCTGATTGTTACAAACCAATACATATTGTACTATTGGATATCTCTCATCCATTTGTTTTAACGCCCTCAAATGTTCACCAATCCTTATTCTCAATGGGCGTATTGTACTGCCCACATATATACGTTCACATTTGCATTTAATAATGTAGACAACATATTTTGTGTCACAAGGCATGTGTGATCTTAATCGGTAAGCATTTCCACCACCATCAACAAATTCCGTTATGCCATGGCATGCCCATTTGCAAACACCACAATGTCCACAAATGTAGAAACCTAAATTCTTTGTTGTAAGCCAATTTTCTTTGTTTTTGGGTCTTGGGTAGGTCCAACACAGTAGATTCTTCAAAGATCTTCCTCTTCTTTATGTAAGTAACGGGCGTGACAATGTAAAGCTGTTCAACATATTGTCCTGTTTTAAAATATTCTAATGTCGTTTCATCGCTTTCTGCATAATAAATGCACTCTCATTACTTTATAAGATGCACGCATACCTGAAAACATACCAATATTGAATTCAACAAGCACCTTAACTGTGGGGGAGTATTAAAGACTATGAGTACCGTAGTGTTGAAAATATCAACCCTTGGTAGCTTGGCAATGAGCAGTTAGGCTTAACTTAGGAGGCAGGTGTGTAAAGCATTTAAAAATCACAAAACAGCAAAGAAGTAATACACAAAACACAATACCAATCCCCAATTTTTTTTATAAAACCAGATGATACTTTTATCTTTAAAATGACACTAAAACGACAAAATCCAATAAAGAGAACCAAAGATGTGAATTTTTAAAGAATAAGGGAGTAATTTTGACCTCGGCGGTCTTTTTTAAAGACCGCCGAGGGACCGCCGTGCGGAAGACCGCCAGTGGTGGCGGTTTGCCGCTCGGCCTATTATGACCGTTGGCAGCTCTCCGTCCTTTTACGGACGGAGAGCTGCCAACAGCCATACTGGCGGGAGGCGGGGAAGTGGAGGTTGCTCCACCTCCACCGCCACACCAACAGAACACCGCCCACCGAATCACGTCCTGTGATTCGGCGTGGCGGTGTTCTGTTGGAGGTGTGGTGTCGGCGGAGCAGCCCCCATGGCTCCCGTCCCCTCCCAGAGGATCGACAGAACAGGTAAGTCGATCGTCCGTTAGGGCAGGGGGGTGTTGTGTGTTGTGTGGGTGCATGGGGGTGTGCGTGTGTGTATGTGGAGGGGGTGTGTGAGTGCGTGTATGCCTGCGGGGGTGTTGTGTGCATGGGAATGACTGCGTGTATGTCTGTGGGTATGTCTGTATGGATGTGTACGTGTATGTTTGAATGTGGGTGTGCGTGTATGACTGTGTGTGTGGATGTAGGCATGTATGTTGGCGTGTGTGCGTGTAAGTATGTAGGTGGTGCCTGCGTGAGTGTCGTGTGGGTATGGGTGAAGTGATGTTGGGGGTCGGGTGGGGAGGGGGGCCCTGCCACCTTTGGGGGGTGGCAGGGGTGGTGGGCGGGGTAGGGGAGGGAGTCGGGGTGGGGATGGGGGGTGGGGGAGACCCCTATCAGTGCCAGGGAAGGAATTCTCTGGCACTGATAGTGCTTACCGCCATGGATTTCATGGCGGTTCAAACCACTGGAAATCCACGGCGTTAAGCCGGGTCCAAATACCGCCAGCGGTATAGTGACGGCCGCCGGGCTAGAGACCCAGGTCTCCAGCCCGGCGGGCGGAACGGAGAACCGGCGGATGACCATGGCGGTAACCGCCATGGTCATAATTCCACAACGTAAGACCGCCAGCCTGTTGGCGGTCTTACCGCCGGTTCTCCGCCTTCCGCCAGGGTCATAATGACCGCCTAAGTGTTTTTTAGCACATAGAAACTAAAAGTGCCAATCTAGACATCTGGCCGCACTCAACCAGGACAAAGTCAAAAGTTGAGGTCGACCGTGATGGAGCCCTGCTTGGCTACAGTGAGCAGGAAGCCTCGGTCAAAGCTTTACCTTTGGACTTAGAGGGTCATTATGACCGTGGCGGAAGGTAGAGAAGCAGCGGTAAGACCGCCAACATGCTGGCGGTCTTTTTTTTTGTATTATGACCATGGCGGTTCAACAATAATTGCAACAGTTTCTTCAATATCACATTATATACAACAATTCATCATTAGTATGACCAAAGAAAGGTGTTGACAATTACATTACTAACTTCGGAGATACTCCTAACATGAGATCTTATTTCCGTCTTAATTCCTTGTTACGTACTTCCCTCACAACAAAATCTTAGTCAAAACTAAATCCGATGAATTAGTCCAAAAAAATCTATTTTTTTAAAATTCAAATATAAATCATATCATATATCCACTCGTACGTTTTGTGTCTTTCCACATTCCTCATCAGATCAAAATTGTAAGTCCATGTTAATCCAAAAAACAGTTCCGTATTGGCTTCCAAAAAACAGTTCCGTATTGGCTTCCAATACGGAACTGTTTTTTGGATTAACATGGACTTACAATTTTGATCTGATGAGGAGTGTGGAAAGACACAAAACTTACAAGTGGAGATATGATATGATTTATATTTGAATAAAAAAAAAATACATTGGATTTAGTTTTGATTAAGATTTTGTTGTTAGGGGAGTACGTAACAAGGAATTAAGACGGAAATAAGATCTCATGTTAGGAGTATCTCCGAAGTTAGTAATGTAATTGTCAACGCCTTTCTTTGGTCATACTAATGACGAATTGTTGTATATAATGTGATATTGAAGAAACTGTTGCAATTATTGTTGATAACTGATATCAGACCAACGAGTGCCACAGTATTGTTGTATCTTCACTAATATACCATTAATGATAGATCACCCCAATTCTTTTCCCAAGTGGGTAATCAATGTGACCACATGAGCTAAACTGTAGATTTTCATCCTTACAGTGAGTCGCTACACAAATCTCATAAATGTTACATTCCAATTGAAATCTTTCTCAAACCCTCACAGGATCACCCACTACTTATCCAATGGACTGTGATTGAAATCATATAGATCAATACAAATCACACATACACTTCAGTATCACAGAGATGCTAAAAAGGTGAATAATTCTTCTTCAATATTTAAACCATTTGGTGTCATAGTTTCCATTTTACTTATGTATCTACACTCTAGTTGTCTCAGTTTCATTACTCGATTGCCACCTCTTTGATGCTCCGAGTCTGAATCAATTACAAAGTAGTTTAATCCTTTTTCATCTCCATTTTGGAACTCAGCAACATGCGTTGTCACTGGATAGGTAATGTCCCTATTAGCTATAGCTTGTAAATGCTGCAGTATTCGTTTATGTAGCTGCATCTTTGTGCTGCCTACATACTGTAGACCACATTCACACTTTAATGCTTAAACAGCAAATTCTGTTTTACAGTGATAGGGAGCCTTTATCTTAACGGATGTATTGCTGAAAGGTGATTCCACTTCATCAATGTCAATCCCATATTTACATGCTTTACACCTGTGACATTTGTGAAAACCTTTTCCCCTTAGCCAAGAGGAAGGTCTTCTCACTTCTGGGCTACTGTACACCAAAAATTCTCTCCTCGAATGTGCTCTCCTAAAGGTGATTTGAGGACATTTTGGTAAAGTGGGACCAAGTATAGGATCTTCTTTCAATAAATACCAGTATTTATTCAGGATAGCTCTTACATCTTTGTGTTCTGCACTATAGGTAGTAATCAATCCAGCTTGAGGATCATAATCAATCTTTTACTTCCCTTGTGCAAACAGAATTGATTCCCGAAGGTTGCCCTTGAATTTCAATACTGCTGCATCTATAGCACTTTGATTGTATTCTCTTTGTCTGAATCTATTGATCACCTCCATTTGACTATTTTCCCAGTCCACCCCTTCACTAGTGTTCCTCTTTACCCTAAGCTACTCTCCATACGGGATGCTTTTAATCAGGTCTCTAGGATAGAAACTGGAAGCATGAAG
This sequence comes from Pleurodeles waltl, assembly GCF_031143425.1. Taxonomy (NCBI): domain Eukaryota; kingdom Metazoa; phylum Chordata; class Amphibia; order Caudata; family Salamandridae; genus Pleurodeles; species Pleurodeles waltl. Next base: position 917,513,036 of record NC_090446.1, on the reverse strand, counting down.
TAGAGAGTTTCCCGCTGTTGGCTTCCAGAATAATCTGGTTTGTAACCTATTCTCACAAACATTTACCTGCAGATCTAAAAACTCCACTTGGCTTTTGCTGATATGGTCAGAAAATTGTAGATTGAGATCATTACAAGTCTTGACATCTTACAAAATTGGAGGCAGATTACAAGGTACCACGCCAAACTACAAAAACATCGTTAATGAAACGCAGCCAACATATGATTCAGTCAGTATTGTAAGGTGCTGCTTCCCCCATGAGCACCTGTTCCTCCCACCAACCTAAATGCAAACATGCATAGCTGGGGGGAAAACAGATGCCCATCGTGGTTCCTCGCTTTTGCCTGTACATCCTATTATGAAATAGAAAAAAAATATTTTCCAGACATCTTTGAATCATGTTCCAACATTCTAAGAAGTCAATTCATGAGGTAATATTCAACTACTCTGAGGCCATGTTCATGAATAATACTGGTATACAGTGAGATGAAATCTAATGCCATCAATACATAGGCATGACTCCAAGGAATGTCATAGATGTGTTTCAAGAAATCAACTGTGTTTTTTATGTATGATGACAAATTGTTTACATAGCCTTGAAGGAAAAAAAAAAACATATTTAGTTGTATTCTCAAACAGATCCCCATTGGCAGCAATTTTAAGAGGCATTCTTGTGGATCTTGGGTATTAAGTACATTGTAGGAATTCTAGGATAGTCATTCCTAAGAAAGTATTCATCTTGGCTTAGTAGGCTCTCATCTCTCCACAACATAAGTTCTATGTGGTAGTGTTCTTTTATCACAACCCATTGGCCTCTGTCACATTCAACATAGCAGCTGGAATCGCTCAATTGACGGTTGGCCTCTGTTAGATATATATCTGTACTGGCCAAAGAACTACATTTCCATCCTTGTCAGAATTTCTCAGAATTATATTATTATCTGATCTAATTTTCTTCATCACATCACTGTAGTCTTTCTTAGACTGACTGTAGGAGGCTGGCCTGGTTTGTAGTGAGTACCAAGGGGTACTTACACTCTGCACCAGGTCCAGGTATCCCTTATTAGTGTAGAAGAGGTGTCTAGCAGCTTAGGCTGATAGAAAAGGTAGCTTAGCAGAGCAGCTTAGGCTGAACTAGGAGACGTGTAAAGCTCCTACTATACCACTGGTGTCATATGCACAATATCATAAGAAAACACAATACAGATATACTAAAAATAAAGGTACTTTATTTTTTATGACAATATCCCAAAAGTATCTCAGTGAGTACCCGCAGTATGAGGATAGCAAATATACACAAGATATATGTACACAATACCAAAAATATGCAGTAATAGCAATAGAAAGCAATACAAGCAATGTACAGTCACAATAGATTGCAATGAGAGCACATAGGTATAGGGGCAACACAAACCATATACTCCAAAAGTGGAATGCGAACCACGAATGGACCCCAAACCTATGTGAGCTTGTAGAGGGTCACTGGGACTGTAAGAAAACAGTGAGGGTTAGAAAAATAGCCCACCCCAAGACCCTGAAAAGTGGGTGCAAAGTGCACCTAAGTTCCCCAGAGAGCACAGAAGTCGTGATAGGGGAATTCTGCAAGGAAGACCAACACCACCAATGCAACAACAATGGATTTCCAGACGAGAGTACCTGTGGAACAAGGGGACCAAGTCCAAGAGTCACACTCAAGTCGTGAGTGGGCAGATGCCCAAGAAATGCCAGATGAGGGTGCAAAGAAGCTGCCACCGGATGGTAGAAGCTGTGGATTCTGCAAGAACGAAGAGGACTAGGAACTTCCCCTTTGGAGGATGGATGTCCCACGTCGTGAAGAAGCTTGCAGAGGTGTTTCCATGCAGAAAGATTGCAAACAAGCCTTGCTAGCTGCAAGGGTCGTGGTTAGGGTTTTTGGATGCTGCTGTGGCCCAGGAGGGACCAGGATGTCGCCAATTGTGTGAGGAGACAGAGGGGGCGCCCAGCAAGACAAGGAGCCCTCACAGAATCAGGCAGCACCCGCAGAAGTGCCAGAACAGGCACTACGAAGAAGAGTGAACCGGAGCTCACCCGAAGTCACAAAAGAAGGTCCCACGACGCGGGAGGACAACTCAGGAGGTCGTGCACTGCAGGTTAGAGTGTCGGGGACCCAGGCTTGGCTGTGCACAAAGGAAATCCTGAAAGAGTGCACAGGAGCCGGAGCAGCTGCAAATCACGCGGTACCCAGCAATGCAGTCTAGCGTGGTGAGGCAAGGACTTACCTCCACCAAACTTGGACTGAAGAGTCACTGGACTGTGGGAGGCACTTGGACAGAGTTGCTGAGTTCCAGGGACCACGCTCGTTGTGCTGAGAGGGGACCCAGAGGACCGGCGATGCAGTCTTTTGGTGCCTGCGGTTGCAGGGGGAAGATTCCGTCGACCCACTGGAGATTTCTTCGGAGCTTCTAGTGCAGAGAGGAGGCAGACTAGCCCCACAGCATGCACCACCAGGAAAGCAGACGAGAAGGAGGCTGGATCAGCGATACAAGGTTGCAGTAGTCGTCTTTGCTACTTTGTTGCGGTTTTGCAGGCATCCAGAGCAGTCAGCGGTCGATTCCTTGGCAGAAGGTGAAGAGAGAGATGCAGAGGAACTCTGATGAGCTCTTGCATTCGTTATCTAAAGAATTCCACAAAGCAGAGACCCTAAATAGCCAGAAAAGGAGGTTTGGCTACTTAGGAAGGAGGATAGGCTAGCAACACAGGTAAGAGCCTATCAGAAGGAGTCTCTGACGTCACCTGCTGGTACTGGCCACTCAGAGCAGTCCAGTGTGCCAGCAGCACCTCTGTTTCCAAGATGGCAGAGGTCTGGAGCACACTGGAGGAGCTCTGGGCACCTCCCCTGGGAGGTGCAGGTCAGGGGAGTGGTCACTCCCCTTTCCTTTGTCCAGTTTCGCGCCAGAGCAGGGCTGGGGGATCCCTGAACCGGTGTAGACTGGCTTATGCAGAGATGGGCACCATCTGTGCCCATAAAAGCATTTCCAGAGGCTGGGGGAGGCTACTCCTCCCCAGCCCTGACACATTTTTCCAAAGGGAGAGGGTGTAACACCCTCTCTCTGAGGAAGTCCTTTGTTCTGCCTTCCTGGGCCAAGCCTGGCTGGACCCCAGGAGGGCAGAAACCTGTCTGAGGGGTTGGCAGCAGCAGCAGCTGCAGTGAAACCCCGGGAAAGGTAGTTTGGCAGTACCCGGGTCTGTGCTAGAGACTCAGGGGATCATGGAATTGTCTCCCCAATGCCAGAATGGCATTGGGGTGACAATTCCATGATCTTAGACATGTTACATGGCCATGTTCGGAGTTACCATTGTGACGCTATACATATGTAGTGACATATGTATAGTGCACGCGTGTAATGGTGTCCCCGCACTCACAAAGTCCGGGGAATTTGCCCTGAACAATGTGGGGGCACCTTGGCTAGTGCCAGGGTGCCCACACACTAAGTAACTTAGCACCCAACCTTTACCAGGTAAAAGTTAGACATATAGGTGACTTATAAGTTACTTAAGTGCAGTGGTAAATGGCTGTGAAATAACGTGGACGTTATTTCACTCAGGCTGCAATGGCAGGCCTGTGTAAGAATTGTCAGAGCTCCCTATGGGTGGCAAAAGAATTGCTGCAGCCCATAGGGATCTCCTGGAACCCCAATACCCTGGGTACCTCAGTACCATATACTAGGGAATTATAAGGGTGTTCCAGTATGCCAATGTGAATTGGTGAAATTGGTCACTAGCCTGTTAGTAACAATTTGTAAAGAGAGAGCATAACCACTGAGGTTCTGGTTAGCAGAGCCTCAGTGAGACAGTTAGGCATCACACAGGAAACACATACATATAGGCCACAAACCTATGAGCACTGGGGTCCTGGCTAGCAGGGTCCCAGTGACACATAACAAACATACTGGAAACATAGGGTTTTCACTATGAGCACTGGGTGCTGGCTAGCAGGATCCCAGTGAGACAGTGAAAACACCCTGACATACACTCACAAACAGGCCAAAAGTGGGGGTAACAAGGCTAGAAAGAGGCTACTTTCTCACACGGACTATTCCAGTTGTTTGGTTTCTTCTGTCTGGGCCTGGAACATAACTTCTTAAAATCACTTATGACCAATTCATTGAAGATGTCTATTGCATCTTTCGATGTAACAGGCGTCAATGTAGATTCCGCTTGAAAGGTGTTTTGCTCACACCATGCACCTCCAGACCCATGGTTTCTATGGCTTGTTGTTCCAATGTTACACTAGCTGTTATGTTACTTTCATTCTCAAGTTCAAATAATACCATTAATATCTGTAAGTTGTTCAGGATCATTTCACAAGTATTCTTCAGTGCCAATTTCTTTCGGTTTCTATAAAAAAGATTTTTTTCGATATAAATTTCCTAATGAATTTGTACAAAGCAATAGGGGTGTCACTATAATTAATGTTGCTTTACAGGCAATGTGAAAGGCCCAATGACAAAATCCTTTTCTCCTTATCACCTAATTCCATGTCAGTTAGATTGATGACTGTCATGCCCGTCTGCTCACTCCTTTTCTCATCCATATTTTTTGTTTCAATGATTTTATATCTCCCACGGGCTTTCCTCTGTTCCTATCTTCTTTGGTTGCTCCTTTGCTCCTATGTTTTTGTTTCTGGGGTCTGAGTGACTGCAGATGGTCTGTTCTTAAAAAATACAACTCTTCTGCAATATTTAGGCCCTCATTACAAGGCCGGTGTTCTTGAGACCACCAGCCTCGCGGTGGAGGTCAGGACCGCCACCGCTGTGCCGGTTTGACCACCACATTAGGACCCTGGGGTTCTACATTCCAAATTTTTCCAATTATATATTTGCCTAAATCTTTTTTTTAAAAATGTCCTTTGATTAGTTTCCACTGAGGCAAACTAAAAATCATAAAGAAAATTAAATAACTACAGGGAAAATATATATAAGCAGAATATTTTTCCATGTAGTTATTTAATTTTCTTTATGATATATATATATATATATATATATATACATAGATAGATAGATAGATAGATAGATAGATAGATAGATAGATAGATAGATAGATAGATAGCAACCCTCCTGTTTTTCTGACTGAACAACCCGAACACCCACAGCTGCACCCATTGCACACCCCTTCCATGCAAAGTGCTGCATGTGAAGAGTCCCTATTTACAAGGTGGCGTTAAGCAATAAAAAATGGCTTAACGCCATCTTGTAAATACAGAGCAGTGCATAGCGCCACCAGAACGTCACAAAAAGTGACATTTTGGTGGCACTACGGGCTCTTAAATTGCTCCTTAGTTTTTAAAAATGCCTTTATGTCCATGAACAAAGAGGTCACATTTTAGAGATACCTGGATCATTTATTCACAGATCCAGTTTGAAAACATAGGCACATCACTGGACAAGGGAGCTTTTTCACGTATCAACCCCTTTAGATTTGCAATCTTGGCTGTGGATACATAAATCCACTGAGCTCTGTTCGGCTGGCCATTACAAAAAAAAATCCATTCCTTATCATGGTCCACCACACACTTGTTTGGAACAATAGGGAAATGGACATAATGGGGCAGAGTGAATCCACCACGAACCCCAGCCTGTGTGGGGGCCTAGAGTGAACACATGGCAATAAAATAAATATCAAAAACATTATTTTTATGGTGGCATTACTAATCCTAAAAAAGGATAAATAGTATTTATTGAACCTCAGCTGCCCTTGGCCAATGACCACATACAGGGGTTGGGCATCTGAGGTGGGTTGGGATCAGGGCCTTACTGCATGCAGTACATTAGGATGGGGCCCTGCTGCTAGCTCCTGAGGCGCACAGCCAAATAACTTTGTAGTATTCATGAAAACGAAGAGATCTGAGACAATCTGGAGTCTATAAGGTATTTCTTTCCTGACCACCAGCACACATCAAATCCTGACCGGTCTCAGACCACATTGTTCTGCAGAGTGAGCCAACAGTCACCTCAGAGAACGAGAGGTCTGCATTCTAAACACTGGGCTTGCAATGGCGTGAAAGATCAAACTCACATCGAGTAACCCGGTGTACCATGTATCCTTTCTTATACAACTAAACAATAACCCACAAAGGAAAAAATAAACAATAAGATGTAGCACGCAGTGCATCACATTTTCCATTGAAAATCAAATATTAGACCACAATATATCACTTGTTAAAGTCTATTTATTTTTTATGCAAAGTTAGAAAGTTTTATTACGCTATTTTTTTTAAATTTCGGGGTTATCTTCATGTGCAAAAAGAGCTGATTCAATCATTTTAGTGTACTACCACTTTCTACCCACCCTAACATCTCGCTCACTGGCGTTCCCAATGCCACCTCTAAGAGTTTGCATTGGCTTTTCTCTTGTCCTTGTAGTTTATTTCAGCTCGCTCGCTTTTCTGTTTTCAACCCTTTAAGCTCTTCCCTTGAACATTACACGCTTGTTTCATTTCCTACCTTCATTAGTCTTTGTTGGAGGCTGTCCTCCTTGAGGATCATTGTTGGCTCCTGGACTTTCTTGAGATTGTCAGGGCAATACGATATGGGAGTAACATTATATCTGAATTGCTTAGATCGTTATACATTTAAAAGTTTGGTATTCAATTGACGTACTCACTGTGTATGTCTCTCTCCAACTAGCGATGCTGTTTGTATCCTTGAGGAATGCTAACCCAAGACTCATAGGTTTCCAAGCCAATATTGTCACAATGGGCCTGTGGATTTCTCATACTCTCTTCCCCTAGGTTCTATGGTAATACTGATGCTTCAGTGTGCTCTCAGACTGTCCAATAAGTTTTGACACTTCAAATGATTACAGTTAATATTAAAATGTTGTTCGGGAATTGCATTTAAAGCATATGCATGTGTACTGAATATATTTCATCACAACAATGTTTCCACTTAACTTTTGAAAGCTGCACCATAACAGCCACATCCCATCACCCAACACGCAGCACCAAAACAAAGCTGCATATATCTTCTGGACCATCCACAAATACAGCATCCATACTATGGTGTGTGACATACTTCAGATTTGAGGCTGGTTAGCTTATCATACTACTTGAGTAAATGTGGTTGTAACTTTTGTGAATTTTGCCTCACTCACGTTTGTAGGTAGTCCGGTTAGCGCAGGCCTTTTTGAGCTTCCACTTAATTTTCCCTTCACTCTCTCATAAAGGAGGGGATATTCCCCCTTTCTGAGTCACTCTCACGTTTACAGCTCAGGAGTATGTTGACGTGTGTAGATTAATCCACACATGTAACGTTTTATCATGCATACAAGAGAAAGGAAGCCTTTATGGGTAGAGTGACACACCTACCTTTGTGAATTGTCATTTACGAGTAAGTGAGGTAATACTACAGGAGTACTACTCACGGTTTTAAATAGATTTATGAATCACTTACTTGTGAAGTAACTTATGGAAGGAAAGAGTCATATACAGTTGGTTTTGGAAAAACAGGGACAAGTGGACAGGCAAACCCACTGCCAAGCCATACAGAAAGATGCCATGATGAAGTTGGTATATGCTCTGCAGCCACGCACACCAATGTTTGGGCTTCAGTACTACAAAGATAAATGCAAGAAGAAAATCATATTCAATGGATGGCACCAAACACATCATGGCTAGTGATGCAATGGAGTCAGGACACCACCTTATTACTTGCTGAGGAACTACAGGTCACATAGAAAGTTTCCAGCCTCTCTAACGTCACTCCATGTGACAAGCTTTAAGGAATCACTTTGGGGATCCCTGGATTGGGTGAGGAAACTTACCAATCCAAATTCAGTGGAGGAAGACTATTACCCAGGAAAAGACCTACGGTATTGTAATACCATATGAAACATTTCAGGGACAAATGACTTCAAACGGAAACTGCTACACCAACAGAAATGACAGTCAAGATATATTTGAAGAATTGAAGTCCTTCGTCAAGCTGCCCAAACGTGGATAATACAACACCCTAAATCCATACACTATGCTTTCAAGAGGCACAGCATATCATAAGCATTTTCAGTTCACCATTCCCAGCAAAAAAACATTCTGCTTCTTTTCTCAAAGGGAATGCCAAAACGTAGGCAAAGACTTATTTCGTACCCTGAGTCTGGAAAATGTGGTACATAGAAGAGGAGGGAAAAATTTGTACTAACAAGATTACTGACTGGGCAAAATACTCTGGAGAAGAACACATTAATAAGATAAGCATTTTAAACTAAGACCTGCTCTATGAGAAGATACATAAATAAGCGCTCTCAAAGAAAGAGTACCCAGAGGGGCAGAAATCTACCTTCGCAAGTACAGATTCAAACCATAGCGCTTGAGATCAGTGAGCCCTAAAGGCAAAGGCTTTCTGTTTTCAATGTTTATTTGTTGTGAATTCCAAACGAGCCATTTTCAGCGCTTCTGAAAATCAGTAGGTATCAGTGTTTATTGATTTCAGAATCACAAAAACAATACTGTATATGATGATTTTTCTGTCTTTACAAAATACATCCACAGATAGCATTTTATTGTAATAGGACCATCTCTAAAATAAGGTGATGTAAAAAGAAGTTTTCACTTGCTTTTATCAGTTTCTTGGGGCTCACAGATAATGACGAATCGTCTTTGCTGTCATAAGGAGAACCACAGAAGGGGAAATGTTATTGGTACCTAGTTCAACAGCTCTTCTATTTTTTGGAGAGGCAGAATGGGTCAACAGGACAAGAGTACTGAACCGTGCTTAGAGCCCGTCATATGAAATGGTTATCTGTAAATACAGTTCTTTGGGGTTGGTATCTTTCATAAATTCATATGATTGAATGTTCCTATTGATTAGGCTAGGGGGATACCCTTGGTAGACAATATTATTTCAGCAGTGAACAACAAAGCATTTAATAATGTTGAACACGCCATAAAATATATATAGTCTGTCCACCTCAGTTTACGACCTAAACTCTAGCCAATAAGTGAAGTGACTGTGAACTCACCCCCCTCTCAGGATCCCACTGCCACTTTTATGCATCTTGTTACTAATATAATTGCTAGAACATCATGGAAGGGGAGCAGGACAAGGCACACGAATCTGTGACAGATATCTACAATGTGGAAATATAATTAAAGGTGAATAACCTTTTCTTCTCTGGCATTGGACCTTTCTTCTTTTTTTCAGTATTCTTTTTATTATATTTTATTGAGAAACAGATGCTAACTTGTATTAGCGCAATTGCAACAAACAATATGCTTATTACAGTATAGACCTTCCATCATTTAACACAGTCCAACTAAAAGCTATTCGGAAGACCTTTTGGGGCTGACGCTTGAAGATTGGCCCCACCCATGATCAGGGTATATCTGGGGAGGTGGTGACTGAGATTTAGGCAGTCACTATAGGTAACAACACGATAACCGTGAACAGCGTAAACAACACACACATGCGCTATATCAGCTTATTAGACCATTCAGTGACATACAGGTCCATCCCTTACATAGAAATCAATATAACAAAAGAGTGTGTCTAAAGCATTTTGGAGTTAGACCTTAAGGGAGGTCTCCATATTTCCTCAAATATTTATTCAGTACTTGATCATACCACTTTTAGATCAAGCATTCATGTAGTGTCATTTGCATCCTGGCTTCCGACCACTCCTTAAAAGTAAAAATGGTAGAGAATTTCCAAAGTCCTAAGGTGCACACTTAGGCCACTGCCAGAGCTGAAGCAATCCACCTTTTGGTTTTGAAATCCCTATGATACATAATTAGTGTCGTGCATAAGGGGCAATACCTGGGAAGGAGCAAATTGTAATTCGTTTGCTGTATTTAGCTTAGCCCATACCCAGAAGTTTTCCAACATTGGGTAAATCACAGAACATGATTCATGACCCCCTAGTTTTGGAATCCCCAACATAGAGAAGTATGAGAAATTTGGATCTATACAATTTTTCAAGTGGCTAGTGCCAGTTTTGTATGACCTTGAAGTAGTTAAACTTTATTCAGGATTCTCAAAAGCTCAAAGTAAAACATCTGCCAATTCTACTTCTGAGTATTTTTGATACGTTTCCTGTACCATTTGTATAGCAGGAATTTGGCACTAGGCCTAGAATTAATGTTGTGTATTAATGTCTTGTACAAACCTGAAACTAGCTGCTTGTATCTAACCCATTTGTGCAGATGCTTAAAGTTTTCAGATGTGTGGGCCCAGTATCTTGGTCAGTCATGTGTGTAGTTGGAAGTAAGTCCACTGTTGGTCTCAGCTGAGATGGAAGTCAGTTTGAAGGGTAAAGAACAGCTTTAGGGAGTTTGGCCCTCATTACAACCCTGGCGGTCGGTGTTAAAGCGGCGTAATACCACAAACAGGCTGGCGGAGAAAAAAATAGGATTACACCGTGGGGGAAACCACCAACATAGACAGCCACTTTAACACTCCGACCGCCACGGCGGTACAAACAAACAGGGCGGCGGACACCGCCAACAGACAGGCGGAAGACAATGTACCACCCACCATATCACAAGAGGCCTATCCGCCACCTTTTCCGGGGCGGAACCAACACGAACAAAAACACAGCAAAAACAGTACACAGAAGGGAAAACACTCTCCTCTCCACACCCCACGAGGAACCAGGACTCCTTGGAGCCCGAATTGCAGATACTGTTGATGATGGTCTTCCTTCTCTTCTATCAGGAGCTTCAACGACGGCGGCGAGGACCACGGTGAGTACTGCTCCTACAACACAGGGGAGAGAAAAGAGAGTGACACACACATGCAACACGCAACACCCCTACCCCCACCCTCACCCACAACAACATACACACAAATACATGCAGCAACATTACATATACACCCTCCCCCCGGAAGAACGCAAGGACAAAAGGAATTGATTTGAATGAATGTAATCGTGGAATATCATTATCAAAGTTCAAAATCCAGTAAACGCAATTATGTACACCAACTACACAAGTCCGGATAGTGCACCAATCATTGTCCGTGGACCACTGGGCCCAAAATGCATGGGCCAAACCCACACATGATACCTGACTCCAAACGTAGAGAACACTGCTGGGGCATCAAACCGAAAATATACAGGCACCTCGGGGGGGGGCACCTCAGCCAGATGAACGCACTACACCACTGCTGCACAAGGGGGCTCCATGCCCATTGATGTATCCTGGGGAGTGCAAAGCCACTGTCAGGGCCCAATTCCTCAGGATCTGTGCGTTGCTGATTAGAGGCCCACCTCCAGGCAGCACCAACTCAGTGATTAAAACAACACTGATAATTGGAGAAGCCAGGCAGGGGGAAGGGTAAGTAGGATAGGAACAGCTTGGAGGGAGATTGGAAAAGGAAAAAAGTTAGAGACAGGAAAAAACACCAGGAGCATTAGTCATTAATCAAACGTGTCATGCTACTGTACAGTACATTCTTTCCTCATAATAAACAAAAGTGAATTTCTCAAATGTCGCAAAGAACCCACAAGAATGGCACTCCAGACCAAAACCAAAACGTTATCAGTGAGCATATGCCTGGAGCTCAAGGTATAACAAAGTGAGAACTAACTTTCGTAATTCAAATGTCCATCAAAAACGAGTAACACAATTCCGTGATGACTTGACTTGTTTTCCTTTTAAGACTCTTCAATTTTGCAAACATCAAAAGAAAATAAAGTTTCCAAAGTTTCTCTCACTTGGAATGAAACGTATTCACTCAAAACAACATAATGTTATGTACGATCTTTCTGTCTTCAAGGCAGCATTAATCTTTTCACAATGAAACATTACAATGTATCAAACAAAGTATTCTTCCGAACGCGCTGCCGGTTATTCTATAAACAAGCAGCCGCTCGACTCCAGCTGGTCTGGACAAGAAACAAAGTAGCACGTTTCACACAGATAAACATCGGCGGGGGAAAGCCTCGTCGGAACACATAAATGAGCAACCGCTCGACTCCAGCTGGTTTGAATAAGAAACAAAGTAGCAAGTTTTACACAAATAAACACCGCCGGGGGAAAGCCCCATCGGAACGAGTTTACCAGGAGCGAGTTCGACCACTTGCTTAGAATATTCTTCGTGCCTCAAAGGCTGAGAGGCCCCAGGGAAGAGACCGCTCGAGTGCAGGATCCAAAATAGTGAGCACTGGAACTTGGATGTGGCTGGCTTTTATAGAGAGGCCACACCCTAAAGATGGCTGTCACTGGAGGTTGCTGGGGCATGAAGTCCCAGTGACAAAGTATGTGTTGGATGAGGGCAATGAAGCCACCATCGGGTGCTGCCTCCAGGCAGATGAACCTTACTGCAAAGAGAGCGGGAGGAAAGTGATCCAGCATAAGAGAGCGTGTAGCGGGGACTCCAAAAGGCGTGATTGAGACTGCGCCAAGACTTAACAGTGCGTTGCTTCCAAAGTCTAACAGCCACAGACTCTCAAGTCTTTCCAGTGGGTGTTTTGCCCACTGCTTTATCCTGGGGAGTGCAAAGCCACAGTCTCTCAAGTGGATGTCAGTCTCCACTGGTTCTGGAGGGGGCTTTGTGCCAAGAGTGCTTCATCCTGCCAAGGACTGTGGAAGTGAATGCAGTTCACTGGTTCTGGAAAGGGCTTTGTGCCCAGACTGCTTCATCCTGCCAAGGACTGAGGAAGTGGATGTCAGTCTCCACTGGTTCTGGAGGGGGCTTTGTGCCCCGAGTGCTTCATCCTGCCAAGGACTGAGGAAGTGGATGCAGTTCTCTTCTGGTTCTGGAGGGGGCTTTGTGCCCAGAGTGCTTCATCCTGCCAAGGACTGAGGCAGTGGATGCAGTTCTCCACTGGTTCTGGAGGGGGCTTTGTGCCCAGAGTGCTTCATCCTGCCAAGGACTGAGGAAGTGGATGTCAGTCTCCACTTGTTCTGGAGGGGGCTTTGTGCCCAAAGTGCTTCATCCTGCCAAGGACTGAGGAAGTGGATGTCAGTCTCCACTGGTTCTGGAGGGGGCTTTGTGCCCAGAGTGCTCCACGTGCAGTGTGGCCCGTACAATACACTCGCCTGGGTGTGTGTGCCATGAGATTGCTGAGGTACAGGTAGCATGATACGCCATGGAGGCAGAGACATATCCAACACTGCTGCGGCTTCGCATTCCATATGCAGGTGACAACTGTGATGGCAGTGATGCTTCATGGAAGCTGCCCAGGGTCCTGGAACTCACCACCAGCCCCGGACGACTGACCGCTGGGGATGGTAGGCATGTCAGCAGTGGTGCCACTGTCTGAGGATGTCGCAGGGCCGCTGGCAGGGCTTGCGGCGGGGTCAGTCATGGCGGTACTTGCGGCGGTGTCAGTCGTGGCGGTGCTGGCTGCGTGGTCTGTGGCAGTGGTGCTGGCTGAGGGGTCTGTGGCAGCGGTGCTGGCTGCGGGGTCTGTGGAGGCGATGCTGGCTGTGGGGTCAGTGGCGGCAGTGCTGGCTGCGGGGTCTGTGGCGGTGGTGCTGGCTGCGGGGTCTGTGGCGGCGGTGCTGCCTGCGGGGTCTGTGGCGACGGTGCTGGCTGCGGGGTCTGTGGCAGCCGTGCTGGCGGCGGGGTCTGTGGCGGCGGTGCTGGCGGCGGGGTCTGTGGCAGCAGAGCCTGTGTCAGCACCTTCTGAGGGAGAAAGCAGGATGTCTCCTGCAGCCTCGGATGGCTGCCCACCGGGGAAGAAGCTGGGGACTGTTGCAGCGGCTCTAGACGTGCCAGAGGCTGTGCAGGTGGCGGTGTTCGCAGTCGTACAGATTGGCATGGACGTGGACAGAAGGTGTGACACTGGTCCCTCAGTAGGTGCCACCATGCCCTCTCCTGACCTGCCCTTCAGTTTTTTGCCCTTCCCCACCTTTGATGGTGGCGCAGTTGTCTTGCCACTATCCCCTTTCGTTTTTCGCTGACCCCTTGGTGGCAGGTGTTTTCGGCTTCTCCCTCTGGGTTGTGGGCACCTTTTTAACCTTGGCAGGTGGCGGAATGTCCTTGCCCTCGCTCTGTGGCACACTGGCAGCCTGATGGTTGGCGCACTCCATGACCCCGCAGTTGCTGGCACCACTGTGCCTGGGGATGTGGTGGCTGAGGTGCTGGGCTGGGACCTGGAAAGCCTGGCCCTAGGGGAAGGACGGGGGGAGGTGAAGGGAAGAGCTCAAGGTTTGACAGGAAATGTTTTTAGACACACTGGGACGGGTAGATGGAGGGGGTTTGGGAGTGGAGGAAGAGGTAGTGGTTGTAGAAGGTGTACGTCTGCTGAATTTGGGTGAGGGTGCATGGGCTGGAGGCTGTTGTGAGGTGGATGGCTGTTGGGTGGGTGTGTGCCTGCATTTGTCTACTTTGGGAGGAAGGCTCACTGACACACTGGGAGAGGACACTGGGGATGTGTGAATGGTAGTGGGGGTGGTGAGTGCACATGAGCGGTGTGTGGTGATGGGCGTGCTGGTGATGGAGGTAGTGGCTGAAGATGTAGTGCATGCAGGTGTGAGTGGAGACGAGACTGGGAGGGAGGAGGGAGACATGGAGGAGGGAGACACAGAGGAGGAAGTGGATGTTGGTGTGTGTGCATGGGTATGATGCTTGTGTGAGTGCCTGTGGGATGTGTGGTGCTTATGTTTGCCATGTGCACTCTTGTGTGTTGATGTGTGTGCATGCTGGTCTGATGGTGTGCTTCGTATAGGCTGAGGTACAGGGGATTGGGTCCGGGTGGAGGAGGTTGGAGGGGAGGCTGGACACAGAGACAATGGCTGCCATCAATGCTGATGCCAGAGCCTGAAATCCTCTCTGTTGGGCTGCCTGGCCAGAATGAATGCACTCCAGGTATGCATTTGTTTGTTGCAGATGCCTCTCAACACCCTGGATGGCATTTAGAATGGTAGACTGCCCAACAGTGAGGGATCTCAGGAGGTCAATAGCCTCCTCACTGAGGGCAGCAGGGCTGACTGGTGCAGGGCCTGAGGTGCCTGGGGCGAAGGAGATGCCCACCCTCCTGGGTGAGCGGGCACGGGACACACGCTGAGGGGCTCCTGGGAGGGCGGTGCTGGAAGGGGGGGTGGCGGCTGTACCTGTTGATGCGGTGGGCACATAGGGGCCGCCACCGTAAGGGAGCTCCCATCAGAGGAGGAGTCGCTTGTCTCTGCTCCTGTCCCCGCCGTGGAGCTCCCCTCGCCCTCTGTCCCACTGGTGGCTTCAGACTCCATTGCTTCACCCTCCAGGGCCAAGTGGGATGCAGCTCCCTCCTGCTCCGGTGCCAATGCTCCTCCGCCTGATGATGCTATTGCACACAAGAACAGTGAGACCACAAAAAGGGGGGGGGGAGACAGGAAAAAGACAAGTTCAGTGCATGCAACACCACTACCGTTGGCGTACACAACAGACACAGCAGCCCTCTGCACTACGCCATGCACTTACAGTTCATAGATTAATCACATGCCCATGGGGTACAAGGCCTAAGCCCGATTGCTGCACACCTGGAAGTCACAGGAGCCTGGCTAGGTGTAGATGGCTCTAACCACTAGTGGGGTTGGGGTGCCACATAGCCTGCCTCACAAGGGACCCTGCCTACCAAGATCGCCCTGGCCTAGGGGAACCCACAGCCCACCTCCCCCACCCAGACACCTCGTAATCCGCGCAGAGTCAGCTAAATGAGAGTGTACTCACCCACTTGTGGCTGCTGTGATGCCCTCAAGCACCCATCCAACTCCCGATATGCCACCGCCAGGATCCGGAACATCAGGGGGGTCATGGTGCGACGGGCACCCCTCCCAGTTGGAAGGCCATCCCCAGCTGGGCCTCCGCCGTCTTCTTGCTTCAGCGGCGCAGGGCCTCCCATCTTTTATGGCAGTGGGTGCTCCGTCTGTGGTGGACCCAAAGGGTCCGGACATCCTTGGCGATGGCATGCCAAATAGCCTTCTTCTGGTGGGCGCTGACCTAGAGGAATAGTACAGGGGGAAAGGAAATTATTGAGCCCTCCGGACCGTCATACTCATTGGCCCGCGTTCCCAACCTTGCCCTGACACACATACACTCACCGTCCGCACATGCAGGCCTCAGCCCCCCCCATGTATCTTCCATCTACACCACTCCAAACAGGCATTGCCCATGCAGCATGCTCACAGTGTACTCACCTGTTTGTCTGGAGGACCGTACAGTAGTGTGTACCCCCTCTAGTTCAGGTCCTGTCAATACTCCATTTCTTGGCAAGTGGTTCCTTTCAAACAACTGTGGCCATGGCATCAGGGATGTCCCAGCCAATGTTCTCTAATGTGTTGTCCAGAGTGTTGTCTGCCCTGCTGAAACACATGCGCAGCTACATCATGTTCCCTCAGGTGGAGGATTTGCTCACAGTGAAAGGTGACTTCTATGCCATGGGAAATATCCCCAAGATCATAGGTGCCACTGATGGGACACATGGGGACACATGTGGCATTGGTACCCCCCGCAGGAGTGAACGGGTGTACTGAAACCGGAAGAGCTACCATTCGATGAATGTGCAGATGGTGTGTTTGGCAGACCAGTACATTTCCCATGCCAATGCCAAGTTTCCTGGCTCAGTGCATGACGCTTATATTTTGAGGAATAGCAGCAACCCTTATTTGATGGGGCAACTCCAGAGGCACCGTGTGTGGCTAATAGGTGAGGCCAAGGTACCTATACAGTGTGAATAGGTGTCTGGGTATGGGGTTGTCCCTAAGGGTTAGTGTGTGTCTAACAGTTGTCCCTCGATATTTCCAGGTGTCTCTGGTTACTTTACCCCAACCTGTCTTGGCTACTGACCCCAGTGAGGAATCCCAGGACAAGGGCAGAGGAATGCTACAATGAGGCACATGGGTGAACTAGGAGGGTGTCAACACCAGAGCAATACGCGTTCTATTGGCAACAAAAATGCAAAAACCCAGCACTATCAAAACAAAGTAATTTATGCATTGTGCTGATATGTTGTGGTTTAACCTTTTGCATTGCAGAGTTCAATCCTGAAAACTTATTTTTAATATGCTTACAAATACTGTTCCTTTGCAATGTATTTCTGCAGGTTTTCAGAGTGTGTTAGGGTGTGGACCCTTTCCAGGACCTTCCAGAGACTTTCCCTGCAACATACCTGGGCGTGGTTCTGGGCTGGGCCAAGACTCTATAAAATAGAGCCAGCCCAACTCCCAGTGCTCACTATTCAGAGGTCCCAGTGCAGAGCAGCAGCTTCTTCCTGAGCTCCTGTCCCGGCGGCCTATTTAGATCTTCCAGTCTTCTGCCCTAATCCTTCATTGGTGATCATTGTTCCAGGCGGTAAGACGGTGGTTGGACTGTCCCGACACCGTAATTTAGAATTTTCATATTCTTGCTTTAAATTCTTAAACGAGTAACAGATTACTTGCGTGCTACCATTTCTTGACATTTATATGGTAGTTTACAAATAGTCAAGACGCGCAATTTATTTCATAAAGGTTTGACTTTGTTATTCATTGCGCGCTACCATTTCTTGACATTTACATGGTGGCTTAAGAATTGGCAAGACGCACGATTCGTTTTATGGTGTTTAAACATTGTTGTCCATTGCGCGCTACTATTTCTTGACATTTACATGATGTTTTACGAATTGGCAAGATGCACAACTCGTTTCATGAGCATTTAACTTTGTTGTTCATTGCGCGCTACCATTTCTTGACATTTTACTTGGTGGCTTAAGAATCAGCAAAAGAAGCGCGATTCGTTTCATCGTACTTTGATCTTGTTATTTATTGTCAGCTGTTATTCCTTGACATTTACATCGTGTTTTATGAATCGGCAAGACGCGTGATTCGATTAATGATGATTTGACTTTGATATTCATTGCATGCTGCCATTTCTTGGTATTTTACATGGTCACACTCAAATAGGCAAGACGCACGATTCTCTCCTTGAGTTTAATTCATGTTGTTTATTGTATGCTACTATTCTAAGATATTTATTATGTAATGTTCGAGTTGACAAGTTATGTGATTTGTTTCCTGAATCCATATTGTGTTATTCATGGTGCACAATCCTTTTATGGTGTTTACTATATATGTATATAGCTGCAATATGCTCAATTTGTGTTGAAACATTTTAAGAGTACACAGAAGGCCAGAGTTTCTAGATGCAATATTGTATGGTCCTAGTATACATTCTCTAAACAGGATTTATATGACTGGTTTAAAATTTTGTCAGAATGTTTTTTCTGATTCTCATGTAAAGGAAAGTACTTGAATAAGAAAGTTTTCATTTAATTCATCTTGATTCCCCTACAGGTATCCGGCCATCTTGAAACTTAGTCATTTTAAACTTAACTCTTAGATTGTTCATGTTTTCAGAGTGACTAGGCTTAGAATCATAGTCTAGTGATGATTTCAGGAGATATAATTTTCATATTGTGTGTTCTAACCTTTTTCTTACTACAGGTCTCCTTCTCAGCTGTTCCCTTCCTAATCCCCTCTTCCCCTCTTGGACTCTCTCAGTCTCTGTGATTTATCTATCAGAGTCTTGGAGCTGTTCAGTGGTGGACGTGTTGGGAACGTGCACAGACCCCGAGGATCTGGTGACTCTGACAGAATAGTGAGCCCACAAATTATTATCCTCCTGGCTTGTGTATGTTCTCAGCATGGCCACGCTAGACGAGTTAGTCAAGGCTATCACCCAGCTCCAAGCAGAGGTGGTATCATCCAAAGAATTGACAACTAGCTTAGCAGAGAGAGTGAGTCAGTTTCAAGATAAGGTAGAGAAGAAGGAACAAAGTATCACAGGTGTGTCTTGGCCAGGTACTTTTTCTCAGGCTTCTGGAAGTAATCTGATTTCCCTAAATGTTCCTTCTGCAATTCCTTTAGCTCCCCCAGAACGTTTCTCAGGTGACCCTTTGAAAGCGCAATCTTTCCTGGTTCAAGTGGAACTACACTTCACCTGCAGACCAAATACTTTTCCCGATGCCCAGTCCAAAGTAGCTTTCTTGTTATCATATTTGTCTGGGGATGCAGCTACTTGGGCAATTCCTCTTGTGCGTAAAAATAGTCCCTTGTTGTATAACTGGAGAAATGTTGTTCGTGAATTTGAGAGAGTTTTTGATCGTACAACTGTAACTCAGTCAGCAGATCGTGAATTATTAGATTTACGCCAAGGAAATCAAGACCTAGTGTCATATTTAGCCAACTTTAACCGGCTGGTTGCTGAAACATCCTGGCCCGAAGAAAAACAAGCGGTCTTGTTTTACAAGGAACTCAAAGAGGAATTAAAAGATATCTTAGCGCAAATCGATCCACAACCTACAGACTGTCAAGAATGAATAACTTTTGTCTTGAGACTTGATCATCGTTTAGCAGAACGTAAAGGAACGCGCAAAAAGATTGAAAAATATTCATGATGCGTTCATGATAACAGAGACTCAAGAACTCCGAAAGAAAGAACGCCGGAACCGATGGAAATTGGAACCATCAGAAGACATTTGACTAAAGATGAAAAGGACCGCCGCAGAAAAAATGGACAATGTCTTTATTGTGGGCGAAAAGGTCATTTTGCCAAAGATTGTCCAATCAAACCAAAGAACAAGCAAGGTCCAGTTCAGAAGGTCGCAGCCAATGCACCAGTCGAGTTGGAAAACTAAAACACCTGAGATGCAGAGAAGGGTTGCTCTTGGGTGTCACCGTGGACCCTTCACAATCTAGACATCTTAAACTGGAAATATGAGTTCAGGTCAAGAAAAAGATCTACTTCAAAAAAGCTCTAGTTGATTCTGGGGCTACAGGGAATTTTGTTGATGTCCAATTGGTTTGTGCATGGGGGATCCCATGTATTGAAAAGAAGACCCCAGAAATCATCCAGGCATTTGATAGAAAACTCTTGACTGGAGGTCCGGTAACTCTTCAGACTATCCCCTTGTCGATGATTTGTGAAGTTAAGATTCAAAGAAAGAAACATAAAGAGAAAATCATCTTTGACGTGATCCATGCTCCCCAATATGGGATTATCCTCGGCTTGCCATGGTTAACTCATCACAATCCAGAGATCCATTGGGCAGAACGAAAAATTGCGTTCTCATCTGCGCTATGTAACGAACAATGTCTCCAAAAGATTCAAGTACCAAAAGTTTGCAACTCTTACATAGCTACTGCCGCGGAGAAAGAAATTCAGTTGCCCAAACAGTATTCATCTTACAAAGATGTATTTGATGAGAAAGGAGCAGAGACTCTACCTCTTCATAGATCTTATGACTGTCAAACTGATCTAGCCCCAGGTGCGATACTTCCCAACTGTCATGTATATGCTCTGTCAGAACATGAAAATCAATATTTACGAAAATACCTAGATCAATTTTTGGAGAATGGCGTAATTCGCCCCTCTAAGTCTCCTGCAGCTTCGCCTTTGTTTTTTGTTCCAAAAGCTAATGGAGAACTTCGAACTTGCATCGACTCTATGGTTTTGAACAAAGTCACTATCAAGAATAAATATCCTTTGTCCCTAATTCCGGTCTTATTGGAACAAGTAAAGAAAGCAAAAATCTACATGAAGTTTGACCTTCGAGGTGCTTATCATTTGGTCAGAATGAGAGAGGGTGACGAATGGAAAAAGCGTTCAAGACAAGATATGGCCTTTTTTAATACACCGTCATGCCTTTTGGTCTGTGTAATGCTCCAGCAGCATTTCAATTTTTCTTGAATGACGTTCTTAGAGAGTACCTCGACATATTTGCCATAGTCTACATCGATGACATTTTGATCTACTCAGACAATGAAAACGAACATGTCCACCATGTCAAGAAAATTCTTGCAGCCCTTCGAAAACACCATTTATATTGCAAACTAACCAAGTGTGAGTTTCATGTTACCACAGTTGAGTTTTTAGGGGTTATTCTTACCCCTCAAGGTTTGGGATGGCAGAAAAGAAAGTAAAAGCCGTATCTGATTGGCCCAACACAAAGACTGTTTGTGATGTACAATGTTTCCTGGGGTTTGCAAATTTTTACCAGAGGTTCATAAATCATTTCTCCCAGACAGTGGCTCCAATCACTAAGCTACTAAGAAAAAAAGAAAAGTTTGTATGGTCCCCAGAAGCTGATCAAGCCTCCTCGACTTTGAAGGAAGCTTTCTCCACTGCCCCAGTCTTGACTCATCCTGATGCGAATCAACCTTTCATAGTGGAAGCTGATGCTTGAGATGTAGCAATAGGAGCCGTCTTATCAAAACGAAATAAAGACACTGGTCAACTTCACCCTGTAGCTTATATGTCTCGGAAGTTCAACGAAGCTGAACAGAACCATGTCATTGCTGAAAAAGAGCTTCGTGACGCCTTTAAAGAATGGAGACATCATTTGTTGGATGCCAAATACACTGTTACAGTTTATACTGATCATCGTAATCTTCAATTCATGAGTTCCGCCAGACTTTTGACCCCTTGGCAATTAAGCTGGATGCTTTTTTTTGCCGAATTTGATTTTGTAGTAACCTTCCGGCCTGGGAAAGATAATCGCAAGGCTGACGCCTTGTCTCGTCAAGTGTCTACCACGTTGCCTGCATTTCAAGCCTCCAGAGCTATCATTGCTCCTGACGAGGTTCTATGTATCATAAAAACTGAAGATTTCTTTGAAGAAACTCACAACTCTTTCACTGTTGAAAAATGGCAAACATGGGCCCAAGCAGATCCCAAAAGGTCAATCAAGCAAGGTTTACCCTTTCATGACGCTCGTTTGTTCATACCCACTACCAAACTTCGCAAGATAGTATTTCATTGGTTGCATGTTATACCTTGGACATCTATGCTCTGGTTAGCTGAGTTAGCTTACAATAACTCATTCCACTCTTCTATTGGCCTTACACCCTTTTTTGGTTTATTTGGCTATCATCCTGACACTTTGCCCAACACAATTCCTCAAGAAAGTTCTCTTACTCCAGCTGTGTCAGAAACCATTCAGCATTTACATCAAACCCAGAAACTGATTCAACAGCATTTAGAAAACGCCAAACAAAAATATAAAAGGCATTATGACAAGAAACATTGTGAGGGACCGCAATATCAACCAGGTGACAAAGTGTGGCTTTCCACAAAACATATAGACTTCAAGAAGAAGCACATGTTTAACCCTAAATTCATAGGTCCTTATACTGTCCTTCAGCAAATCAATCCAGTGACCTATAAACTACAATTGCCCAGATCCTTACGGATTCATCCAGTGTTCCACACTTCCCTCTTGAAAAAGGCAGTCCAAAAGGTCCACCCTCATCCAGCTCCTGTTCTAGTACAAGGGGAAGAAGAATGCGAAGTCAAGAAAGTGTTGGATTCTAAACTGAGAGGGCGTAATCTATGGTACTTAGGGCCATATTTATACTTTTTGACGCAAAGCTCCGCCGTCGCAGTTTTGCGTCAAAAAAATTACCGCCGGCTAACACCATTTCGATGCGCTGTGCGGGCGTCAAATTTATACTTTGACGCACGGCGGCGCAACCAACAGGTGGGAGTCATTATTTCGTGACGCACACAGCGGCGTCAAGTCGTAAAGGAAACCAACGTTAACGCAACGCAAATGACTGTGGGTCGATTTACAAAAGCGCAACCCGGAAAGCGCCGTAAATTTTGACGCAATAGCGTCAAATTTACCCGCGAACACTGCCCTTTCAGCAGAGGAGAGCCAAAATGGATCCCAGATGCCCCAACATACCCCAGGAAGATGACAGCAGACCAGGAACCAGCCAGGATAATCCATACAGGAACCAGGACATTTTTAGAAAAAAAAGAAAGTGTCGCTTCAGTGCAGAGGAGCAGGAAATCCTGGTTAAAGAGGTGACGGAACACCAGCACCAACTGTTCATCACCTCTAAGTTGCCAATCAGCAGGAGAGAGGCCATATGGCAACAAATTGTGGACAAGATCAACAGTGTGGCTGAAGAACGCAGAACAGTCACCGAGTGTAAGAAACGCTGGCATGACTGCAAACGTAGGACAAAGGAAAAAATGGCCAGGAACAGGAAGGCAGCACTGCAGACTGGAGGAGGGAGTCCAGCACAACAGGAGACCCTGGACCACATGGAGGAGATGGTCGCAGCCGTCATCCCTGAGGAGATCGTCACAGGGATTCAAGGACAGGACAGCGCAGACTACCAGGACACAACGCACATGCAGGGTAAGTCACATGGGGAATTATAATGCAATAATGATAACTGCAACCGGGGTGGGGAATACCAACTACACAATGCATGTAAGTCAGCATATATATGAAGTGGCATGGGTAAAGGGGCACGGCAGGGGGGCATGCCCAGCACAGACAGAAGCTGGGGCACGACAAAACACAGCACCAACACCAGTCCCATGGGGCCATCCTGTCATGACAACAATGGAGCTAAGGGAAAGCAGCGACAGGTGGGAAGGCCACTACGTCAAACTTACATCCAGGCACTCGACAGTCAAAATGTATCCTACATCAACTAGGTCCCTATCAGTAATCCAGTAGCCAAAACAACAACTGCAATGTAACTGCAACAACAGTTGACACTAGCACCTCTGATCTCTGTGCAGCTATAGTAGAAAATGGCAGGAACCTCCCCATGGAACATACCTACCTAAATTAGGGGGTGAGGATGACTTCTGCAACTATTTCTAGAAATAAGACAAAGGCACCAGTACACTCAAATGCCAATGCCCATAGTTGACACATACATCAGCCAAAGTAAACAGCAATAGGAGCCACACAGCACTAAGGACACACACATGCTGCATATGTCAGGGTCCCTCACGTGCCTGGCCAACAAGGCAACATCACTAATGTCATACTGCTCAGACAACAACATTGAGGAGGGGACACATGCAACTGGTCACTGAAACACACCTGCACAGTCTGAGAACCAAATAGGACATTGATACGATAAACAGGGCAATCCAATTAAACACACATTACCCAACATCAGCTGGAAACATCAACAATGTTTAAATCCATATCACATCCTAACATTGCCATGCATAGGATATGTCACATAAAAATTACATTTAGGTCAATGTGAATAAAAAGATTTTGGGGCAGGTCCTGAGAGTCAAGTGTGCTGCCAGGGCAATCACAACACCCACAGCCAGTGAAAGTGTAGTGTGGTAAGTTTTACTTATCCTTTGGGCATTAGCTTCAGGCTTTAGGCCTTTGTGCACTTTGCCCTGAATGTATTTTATTCATTTGCTGACAGCTTAGAGCCTCTGTGCACTTTGCACTAAATGCTTTTTATTAGGCATTGTACTGTTATTTTTCAAATATCCAGTTCTACGGTCTTGTTTTGTATTCATTTCACACTGTTTTGCCTACTTCAGCACTGGAGTTCTCCATAACATATTCACTCTGTGCTTCAGTCAAGGATACAGTCTGGTACATTGTCGATAGACGTGGTAGGAGTTTAGATGTCGCATTCCTGCGTAGGGACATTTTGTGATCACGATGACATGTTAGTTATAAAAACACTTCCTTGTCCCAATACACACAAGAGGGAGTTTCCGAACAGAGAACCACAACTAGACGCTGCCTGCCTTGTTGCAGATGCTGAACCAGATCACAGGCCTTTGCTCAGGTATGAGGGCTGATGTCTCCCCAGTGATTCGGAAACGCAAGCTAGAAGCTGAACATGCCGTGCTCTAAATAGAACAAGCAGAGGGAGAGTAGAAACTGTTAGGCACTATGATAGCTTTGTTCTTAAGTTTTACTCTCCTGGTGACTATTTCAATTCTACTATGTTGTATTGTTCTGGTTATTGCGGCTCACGCCTTATTATCTAAAATACAGTTGTTTAATGAAATCATCATATAAAACTCATACTGTCTTTGTCATTTGTATATGGGATCATACAGGAAATGAGAGATTTGGTTTGGATCTGAGTGACCACCACTTCCCTGAGAAGTTGCAAAAATGTCATGCGCTCGGCTGCCTAATCATTTGTTCCCCGTGGGAGACATGAGGCACTGCTAGTTAGCCAGAGCCATAAAAAAGATTTAGAGTGTCAGAGTTCTTTACAAGTGGGTCATACTCAGGCCCCCACACCGTTATCGATCCTGCTGCCTAGAAATCCAGTAGTCTCATTTAGGATAATGAGAGCCCACGCAACAAAATGTCTCTCCATAAGAATAGATATACACTGAGGGACGAGTAGGACAAAAAGATGGCAATTCCCTAATTGGTACAAAGCAACACCTAGAGGCGATTAGGCAGACAAGTCTGATAACTATATATCATACATGTGACACATAGGTGGGCCATAGGCCTATAACAATGCTCATATGAAGGACAGCAGATACCAATACCAAACCAGAGCACAAAGTAAACTCAGAAAAAGGCTTGCATGTTATGGCAAAATTGTCACAACACAGACACACTAATTGTACCCTGTTTCATTGCAGAGGAACATGGATCTCCTGCCGATATGCCTGTCCCTGATTTCCCTGATGACATGGATGACGAGCCCATAAACATTTCCCAGGAGACCATCCAAAAGGTCCTTGAAACCCTCCAGACCCCACCTTCAGTCACAAGGAGGAGCAGAGAACAAGCAGCCATCACAGAAGACCCACCCACCACCCCAATTTTAAGACCTGCCAGCTCCTACACAGCTGAGGACTCTGACGACACTGGCACCAGCTTTGAAAGAACTGTAGTTGGTGTACAGCGGGAGCTGGTCAAGGAGGTGCGGGTGGGAATGCAAAACATGGCAGCCAGCCTTGAGGGGGTGCGTTTGTGCATGACGTCATTTGCAGATCAGGCAGCTGCAATGCAAGCCCTAACATCTCTCTTGCAGGAACTTGCTAAAACACAGAAGGAAACCAGCACAGCTGTCATCCAGTTGACACAACACCTACAACTGCAATCCAGTCAACGTGTGCACGAATGCAACATTGAACCCCTCAGGGCCGACCTGGCTGCCTACCATTGTGATGTGGCTGCTATTCTCAAAAACCAGCAGGCCCTCCTTGCAGCAGTACTGCCCTTAAGAACTTCACAGGGAGCAGCCCCCGGGATGTCTGCCTCCACGTCTTCTAACACTGAGGTGTGTGTTGTCCCTTCACAACCAACAACAACAAGGACAAACCAGGCAGCACACACATCAGAAGAAGAAGACATGGAACAGATCACATTCTCACGGAAGAGTACCCGGAAGCACTAGTCCCTGCACCATGGCCTACTTTGACCAAGGTCCTACGTTTTGTCAAATGCCAGTCTCACTACAACTACACTCAATGACTGTTCTGCAATCCACTGTATGACTTGTCACCATTGCCAGTGAATGTCTCTCTCCTACTATTTGCCAATTTCTGTCCCTCTGCACTGTCTGTGACATCACCCCAGCATGTCAGGAGCATCATCCACACCCCTTCTGTAGGATCACCATGTAAGAATGCACCAGAACGGACTCAGCAAACATGGACAATGGACATTTTGCACTACAGCACCTATCAATAAATAGCACTTGCACACCTAATATGTCTCTGTGTGATTTGACACATCAACTGTGCAGTAGATAACTCTAAAGTGCCTGTGTGGCAACCATGTAGCTTGTCAATACAACTGTCCTGACATCATGTAGTCTGATACATCTGTGCAGTGGCCAGGATTGCGTCATAGCATTACCATCCTGAGGAGAATAACTGATGAAGGGACAAACCACACACAATCATGCTGTGTTGGACAGAATAATGCTCCATCTATATCAATTCTAGTCAACTAATGGTGGCTGAGAAATGTAGGCACCATGGAATACTAAAACATGAAATTATGCAGAAAAATCTAAGCAAACAAAAAAAGAAAACACTGCATCAATCACCCTTTCTGAGTATACTTCCATAAAGGAAAGTCATGCTGAATTATTACACACATGATCTAGGTCAGCAATGAAGGCAACAAGACAAGAGTGTTAACAACACCTCATCTACAAAGATCTCCCCGAACATCACACTGCAGTCCGACTTATTAAATTACCCACAATAACAAGTCTGGAAGCACACTTTGTGAAGTAGAATACCTACTCATCAACACAAAACCTTGGTGATCGATGCAAACTACCAATGGTGGGTCTCCCAAATGGTGGATACTTACCAAGTTAGCACACGGGTAGCTGGCATGTTAAACCTCAATTTTCTGTGGTGGGTAGCATAGGACACTAATGTCATAGAAAAACATTCACCTACACTGATGTCAAGGCCATGAGAAAGTAGCACCTAACGCATCATGCAAAGGGTTAACTATATATTTATTACTATTTATTCACACAAGAGGCAGCTAAGGGAAAAGTAATACCTACACTAATCTAACCTGACTACTACTAACCCACAACTGTCCCTAACTAACCTAAGCTAAACTTACTCTACACATATAACGAAACGATCTAAACATCAACCCCCCACCCACCATTATGAGACAGGACACATGCAGGACAACACATACTAACCTACACACATACTATACTATCCTAAACAATCATATATTTTTTTGTATTTTTTTTTTTTTAAACAAACAGGAATCCCAACATTGACTTCCACCCACCCACCCACACAAAAAAGAAAAATAGAAAGAATAAGGACCCTCCACCCTCTTCCCTAACACTAACTAAGCTAACAACCTATACTAACCTAATACTAATCCCCAAAACCCAACTATCAGTACAAAATAGGAAAGAGGAGAGAGGGGAGGGGTAAAAGTAAAACATGGCAAAAGTCCTAGAGGTTGGCCCTCCGTAGGGTCCGCCTGATGGACCGAACCCTTTTCTTGATATATGCCACATCCTGGCTTAGCTTGTCCACCTTTGTAAAAACTTTGTCCAATTTACGGCTTAATGCCAGGAATGCGGCTGGGTCCACAGGAGGGGCTGCTATAGTCTGTGTGCTGGCCGAGGTGGACCTTGTGCCAGTAGTTGAATGCCCACTGGACTGTCCTGGGTGTTGAACATGGCTGGGTCCAGGTCTTGATGACGAGGCAGGGTCAACTGTCCCCGCCGTTGCTGGGGCCACTTGGGGAGACCTGGTGGATGTGGTGGTGGTGGCTGTTGTGGGCAATGTAGGGCCACCCTGTGGTGAGGCCCACCATGCCCCGGAGGCCCGATCTGCTTGGTATTTGCGGGCCATCCTCCTGTACCCCGACTACACCTGCAGGATGTGCCGGTATCGCATGGCACGCCTCTCAAACTGGTGTCTATCTGCGGCACTCATGTTTGCAGCTGTGAAGAGATATGGCAAATATTTACCATGGGAAATGCATTGGGTGGAATAGCACAATGGGTCATTTGCACATTACTTGTACTGTATTTGTTACAGCAATTGTCACAACATAGTTCATTGAAAGTCTCAGAGGAAGTACATGTGAAGCCTGCATACATAAGGCCATCTCACACTTAGCATATCCATGTCTCTACATGATGGGTGACATCAGCCTAAACTTCTCATCCAAATAATGCCTAATGCAGCTGACATTATGGCTGAACCTCTTCCGCATACTGACTTCACTACATATGTCACTCTATGTGATAACTATCACAACCCTCACTCAATGCCATTTGTAAATTGTTATTTGTAAATATTGAACCCATGGGCCATAACCGAATGTGTACACTAGGTTCTAAACAAAGTTGCAAAAGGTCACAAGTATGTGTAACATACTGGTTGCTACAGCCCTAGGTACCCTATTCCCAATCACATGGCACTCTTTGAGGGTGGGGTGGGAAGAACAACCAACAATCCCAGATTCAATGCACACCCAGGAGTGTATAGAAAGGTCAACAAGTATTTGGCTCCACACACAACACCAATGAAGGGCTAGCAACACTTTGGAGTCAGCCAAACATTGTCCTATCCAAGGTCCACACATGTCAAAATGCACTGACTCAGGCCAACATCACATACTACCAGTGAGGCATGTTTTACCACACACACAGAGGAGCAAGAACACCCATGATCATGAGTCGACTGAACACCTAGGCCATTGCACTCTAGTCACACACACTTCTAGTTCAACTTGTGGAAGTACATGCCCCCGGAAGATCCAAGCTACAGTGTACACAGTCCATCCTCAACTAGGAAGCTGCATATTTTATACAAGCTTTTGCCAAAGCTATCTGGGAGAATGTCAGTCTGATATGCAGACTCAGTCCAAGCCAAGTCCCAGAGCAACTCTTACATTAACCAGTGTATTCCACATGACTCATCCCACTCCCCATAGCGGGCCGACTGGAATGACCTACAGCCCCTAAATCTGAGAGATGGCTAAGTATTGGTCTACAGAAACAGAAGTGATATTTGAAATCCCACTAAAGCAACAATGCCAATGAACAGGCAGCGCATCAAATCTTGAATTCTGTTGAACACACAGTAGTCCATCATGCATCACTAGCAAACAATAAAAATAGCACTCAGGCCACACTCACTGTAGGTATCGGGGTCCTCAAAATGTGCCACCTCTCCCACGGTGTACGGTGCAGGACCACCTGTAAAGCATGAAAGGAAGAATATACTCAGACTCCGTGCACTGACAAATAATTGCAGTTACTATGACACTGTGTGAATATGACATGCGTAATGATACACTTTCACACATGCTCATACTGCATGGATGTATTTTTAAGCAACATTTACGTTGGATGAGTCTCCTGCTACAGTTACACACCCTACTATACACATGCAGTGGCCAGGACAGTCATGTGGTGTCAAAGATACACCTCCATTAGTATGCCCCAACAATATTGGGTTGCATTCATCTCATCATGTGCATCCCAGAGAGACATCCAAAAGCTGGTTACTTGAGGACTGCATGACCCCTCAAACTCAAACAGGCTATGTGGACATTTTCAACACACACCAACCAGACACACATGTGACATATGTGTGGACAACATAGCTAACTTCATGTGACGTGAAGGCACCACACATTTATAGCATCATCATGGGTTTACAATTTTCTGTCTAGCTATGGCGTCTACATATGTAGGTATGATGTTTCAACATCACTTTTTCACTGGCAATTATGACCTGTAGAGTTCAAATAGAGGCATTAACGTGTCGCTTGTCTGACACAAAGGCAACAACACATTACATACAGCTACAGGCATCCGGTATGTGTTGAAAACATGAGCCATCTGACTGCTAGCATTGGTCTTCCTACACATTGTGCAACAAATACACATTAGGTTTCCCTAGCATTACACACAGTCAGCTACTTATCTAGCAGATTGGGTAACAATCATCACATGTCCCCACAGAGCTTTCAATTATTCACATGTAATTGATTTGTACTCACCAACATGGCCACCAATCCTGATTCCCAGGTGGTCCAGCAGATCCTGCTCCCTGGATATCAGATCAGCCCAGCGGTGCTTGAGTTGATGCTCATTCCTAATGCTACCGTAGACCCGGACCAGGTGATGCCGCACCTTCCCCCACCGGACTTTACGTGCCTCCGTGTGATACCCCTGTATCACACGGCCCCCAGCCTCCAGCATGAGTGGGAGGAAATGGCAAACAAGCCAAATGAATCCCCCCAATTCCTCCTCACCCATCCTGGCAAGCCGAGGCCTACCTGATATATTTACAAATTGAAAGGTGAAAAATTAGACAAAAAAGTAAAAGTGGGAAATGGGGAAAGGTAGAGTAGTGAAGAAAAAAGAAAACTTAAGAAAAATAGCCCAACTAACCCCAAATGTAAACTACCCAGAACAGACTCCCACAGACAAAACAAACAAACACAGGATTTGACAAAAGTATACAAAACAGACTAAGACAATATTAGACAACAAGACTATGATCACAAAAGCACAATATACAAGGTACACAGGACACAAAAGCAGTAAAACACAGGACAACACTTTTCACACAGCCACACAGTCTAGAAGAATCTGAGACTGCAAAGTGAAAGTGAAAGTAAACTCACAGTACAGATTATGTAAACAGGATATCCTATTACATCACTTCCTGCAGAAAATGGCCACCGTTTTTATTTTTCCGTTATGCGTCATATTTTCACGCATACAGATTGTGCGTCATATTTTTTGATGCATAACATTGCACATAATGCAGAGTCAAAACTAATTTCTTCATTGTTCCCTTACATTTGTGTGAGGCTGAGTTTACAGTTCTACAGTAGAACTGTAATTTGCTGGCAAATACGAGAACCAAATATGAAAATTATATTTGACTCTGCATTCTGTGCACTCCTGTACGTCAAAAAATTATGACGCCCATGCTGTATGCGTCAAAATATGACGCATTTTGACAAAAATGTCTACATTTTTTCAAGTTGTGAAAGGAACTTTGTCATGGCCAAACGGTGCTATGTGATACACATTTGTGGTTAGCTATGACACATGTCCCTTATTGGATGTATAGAAGGCATTCACACTGTAATATTTATGATTGCTCAAAATGTTTATTAACCATATTTGTACACATATTTTGGGTAATTGCTGATGACTATTTGGAAATGATGAATGGGATACCAGGATGTATTCCTTCTCAAAAATGTGTCCACATTTATCACGGTAATGCATTTATCTATAGTCCAAACAGGGAGTGCAATAGTCACTTACACTTTTTATGGGGCTAACCATGTCCTAATAATGATTTTGTGTATCTGATTTGTGTTTGACTTTTGACATGTAGGCCACACATGCGCCTTATGCATGTGTTTACTTCACATCTACCTAATTCTTGTATATTTGGGGGGCGGTAGAGGTGGACTTAGGCCCCCAGCACCCTAGGTTTTGCCCTTCCAGATTTGCTCATTTATCCAGGTCTTTCATTTATGCTGTTATGCTAAACCTGCAGCAGTAGGCTAATGGAAGGCCATAGGGTATAAATCACTATTAGCCATTCAATCATCCCATTAGCCCATTTGACGTTTGCCCTATTGATTATTTGAAGCAATCTGACATACCATTTTGCACTGACTATGTTTGCTAAATCTCGGCGTTCCTCATGTGCTGATGACAAATAGGTTGTTGATGTATGTGGCCCTTTATGCATTACCTGGTTTAGTGGCATGTTACATTCTTCCTGCTAGGTTCGAACTGGGACACTACTGTGATCGGCTGCTTGCAAATATTTGGTTGATTGGATGACATATGTTTATATGTGTGGGCGAATGTGGATCCACCATCAACTGTCTGGGTGTATGTTGTCACTGTAACTTCAAGGTCTCCTCATGAGTTAGTGGCAGCTAATCTTGTTGCAATTGGGTATTGTTTATATCAAAAATTGATACAAGCCATTGAGGACATGGTCACGTACACATGGATGGTCCCACCCTGTCACTGAACACGTGTAATGAGACTTTCAAATGAGCTACATTTTTGTGCTGAGTGAGAGACTGTCTCAGGTGTCTGGATCCGGCATGTGTCATTGCCACATTTGTACGCCTGTTGGCCTCTGTGGATGGTAATGTATCATGAAACATCATAGCCTCTGTGCAGACATTTGTGGTGTATATTTTTTGTGTGATGAGTGTTATGTCATTATTGCACAATGAGACGACATTCTTCTTCAGCAAATTCAAAGGTGGGCAGAAATGAATAGGCCAAAGCATGATGTGGTGTTTGTTATCTGTGTTTATTTACAATTGTGCAATAAGTGTTGATATAAGAAATTATGAAAATAAATTATTTACAAGCTTTTGGCACCTACGCACTCCAGCAGCCATGTTTGGTTGTTCCCCCTACTGTTGCAGGCCAGCATCCTCCTCTTCGTCGTCTTCCGGCATGTCTGGGTCTGGTTCAAGGAGGGGAATGTTCCTTTTTACACAAATATTGTGCAATATGGCACAAGTGAGTATGATCCTACAGACCATCTCTGGTGAATATAGTAGGCTACCGCCAGTGATGTCAAGGCAGCGGAACCTTGACTTTAGGATCCCAAAGGTCCGCTCAACAATGCTGCGTGTCCTCTTATGGGCGTCGTTGTATGCCCGCTCTGCACCAGTAGTCGGGTTCC
Source organism: Pleurodeles waltl (assembly GCF_031143425.1). Classification (NCBI taxonomy): domain Eukaryota; kingdom Metazoa; phylum Chordata; class Amphibia; order Caudata; family Salamandridae; genus Pleurodeles; species Pleurodeles waltl. Next base: position 917,480,148 of record NC_090446.1, on the reverse strand, counting down.
CAAATGATGTCATAAGCCAAGGCTGGATGCCATACCCCTGATCAGCTGAAAGAGAAACACAGAATGGGATCAATTAGATGTAGGAGGCACTCTTGTACAGACCTTTGATGGCAGTAGTTGTGTTGTGTTGTCTGTGACTATTTTGTGTACTAATGTGACAACCTATACTTGTAGGAGAAAAGTTTTGCATTGAGTTTTTTCCTTGGCTGAGCAAGTGTTTGTTAGCTAACCGTTTGTCAGCAGTATGTATTTGGATTTTCAGAACAGTGTGCCCTCCCTTGCATTGTGACTTGTGATACACGTGTCCGTGTGTCTTCACTGGGGGTGAGATGATAGTTCCATGCAGAGTTAAAACATGAAAGTGTAGTTAACACGTTCATATGAAAGTACCCTGGATATCCCATACCTTAAGACTTATGCAATGTGTTAATGTACAGGTTATTGTGACACTTCCAATTTGCAAGGTGACATTTAGGCAACCACACTCATTAATGTCTTCACATTAAGCTGGGGAGTAAATTCCAATGTGTGACAGGTTCAATGGTGACTTCAGAAACATGGCTAGTGATGTGAGGACCTCAGTGTGTTCCTGGCTAGGTGTTGCTATTGTGGTGTAGGTGTTGTTTGTCCTAGAGGGTTGCTGTGCAGTGTGTATATAAGTTTGATTTTTGTACTTACCAACAAGTAGTCCATTGCCATACCGTCCATCCTGGAAGTGTTGGTTGATGGTGCTGTGACGGAAGATGAATGCGTCATGTACACTCCCAGGATATTTTGCCACGATGTTGCTGAACAATCCTTGGTGATCGACTATGGCCAGCACGTTGATTGAATGTGTGTGCTTCCTGTTGCGGAAGAGGTGTTCAGTTGCAGCAGGTGGCACAAGGCGTACGTGTGTGCAGTCGATTGCACCAAGGACGTGTGGGAAGCCACTGATGGCGTAGAACCCCTGTTTAGTTTCCTGCTGCTTCTGCAGTGTGTTAGGGAAAGCAGATGTGGCGGGGTGTCAGGCGAATGATGGCATCCAGTACTTTTGGCAGGAATGCGGAGAATGATGGTTGTGATATTCCACCAACCAGGGCACCAGTTGTCTGAAACGAGCCACTTGCCAGCAGGTGAAGTACGGCAAGCAGTTTTGTTTCTGTTGGTATGGTGTGGGGTGTCACCAAAGTGGGGGCCAACTGCTGTTCAATATTTCTCAGCAGCTGCTGAATGGCCTGCCAGTTCAACCGGTACCTCTGTATGATGTCGTGTTCCCTGAGGCCATGCAGGGTTGTTCTTGGGCGGAATATCCTCTCTTGCCTTCTGCACTGCCTTTGGGGTCCCTGCTGTTGTTGTTGTAGCTGCTGTTGTTGCTGCAGGGCTCTGCGTCTACGTGCATGCTGAATAACAATCACCTCCATGTCTCCCTGTTGCTGCTCTGCTGCTCTGTTGTTTGTTCTGTGTGTTCTGATTAAATACAGGTGTGTTTGCCCCATTTTAATGCCTGCCCTGACCCAGGCGTTAAATTTTGATGCACATCGGGCTTTGCGTAATTTTTTTGCTCCAGCTACCGGCCGAGAGTCCTTTTTGCCCGGAAGCATAAATACGGCGCACGGGTGTGTGCGTCGTTTTTGGACGGGAATGCCTACCCTGCATATCGTTAATGCAGGGCGGGTTGCCGCTTACAGAAAATGACGCACACTGCGTTTTTTTCTCGTGCGTGGCCTCGGGCGTCAGGGTTTAAATATGGGGCAATGTTGGCGCTGAATGTGCGGCAAAATTTTTGACGCACATTTGGCGCAAACGGAGTATAAATATGCCCCTTAATCTCATAGAAAGGTTATGGTCCTGAAAGTAACTCATGGGTTTCCGCATCTGATGTTCATGCTCCAGTACTTGTGAGACGCTTTCATCGTCTTAATCCAAGCACACCAGGCCCTAGAGCGCGTCTGGGAGAGGGGAGTACTGTAAACACCAGAGCAATACGCGCTCTATTGGCGACAAAAATGCAAAAACCCAGCACTCTCAAAACAAAGTAATTTATGCATTGTGCTGATATGTTGTGGTTTAACCTTTTGCATTGCAGAGTTCAATCCTGAAAACTTATTTTTAATATGCTTACAAATACTGTTCCTTTGCAATGTATTTTTGCAGGTTTTCAGAGTGTGTTAGGGTGTGGACCCTTTCCAGGGCCTTCCAGAGACTTTCCCTGCAACATGCCTGGGCGTGGTTCTGGGCTGGGCCAAGACTCTATAAAATAGAGCCAGCCCAACTCCCAGTGCTCACTATTCAGAGGTCCCGGTGCAGAGCAGCAGCTTCTTCCTGAGCTCCTGTCCCAGCGGCCTATTTGGATCTTCCAGTCTTCTGCCCTAATCCTTCATTGGTGATCATTGTTCCAGGCGGTAAGACGGTGGTTGGACTGTCCCGACACCGTTATTTAGAATTTTCATATTCTTGGTTTAAATTCTTAAACGAGTAACAGATTACTTGTGCACTACCATTTCTTGACATTTATATGGTAGTTTACAAATAGGCAAGACGCGCAATTTATTTCATAAAGGTTTGACTTTGTTATTCATTGCGCGCTACCATTTCTTGACATTTACATGGTGGCTTAAGAATCGGCAAGACGCACGATTCGTTTTATGGTGTTTAAACATTGTTGTCCATTGCGCGCTACTATTTCTTGACATTTACATGATGTTTTATGAATTGGCAAGATGCACAACTCGTTTCATGAGCATTTAACTTTGTTGTTCATTGCGCGCTACCATTTCTTGACATTTTACATGGTGGCTTAAGAATCAGCAAAAGAAGCGCGATTCGTTTCATCGTACTTTGATCTTGTTATTTATTGTGAGCTGTTATTCCTTGACATTTACATCGTGTTTTATGAATCGGCAAGACGCGCAATTTGATTAATGATGATTTGACTTTGATATTCATTGCGTGCTACCATTTCTTGGTATTATACATGGAAACACTCAAATTGGCAAGACGCACGATTCTCTCCTTGAGTTTAATTCATGTTGTTTATTGTATGCTACTATTCTAAGATATTTATTATGTAATGTTCGAGTTGACAAGTTATGTGATTTTTTTCCTGAATCCATATTGTGTTATTCATGGTGAACAATCCTTTTATGGTGTTTACTATATATATATGTAGCTGCAATATGCTCAATTTGTGTTGAAACATTTTAAGAGTACAAAGAAGGCCAGAGTTTCTAGATGCAATATTGTATGGTCCTAGTATACATTCTCAAAATAGGATTTATATGACTGGTTTAAAATTTAGTCAGAATGTTTTTTCTAATTCTCATGTAAAGGAAAGTACTTGAATAAGAAAGATTTCATTTAATTCATCTTGATTCCCCTACAGGTATCCGGCCATCTTGAAACTTAGTCATTTTAAACTTAACTCTTAGATTGTTCATGTTTTCAGAGTGACTAGGCTTAGAATTATAGTCTAGTATTGATTTCAGGAGATATAATTTTCATATTGTGTGTTCTAACCTTTTTCTTACTACAGGTCTCCTTCTCAACTGTTCCCTTCCTAATCCCCTCTTCCCCTCTTGGACTCTCTCAGTCTCTGTGATTTATCTATCAGAGTCTTGGAGCTGTTCAGTGGTGGACGTGTTGGGAACGTGCACAGACCCCGATGATCTGGTGACTCTGACAAAATAGTGAGCCCACAAATTATTATCCTCCTGGCTTGTGTATGTTCTCAGCATGGCCACGCTAGACGAGTTAGTCAAGGCTATCACCCAGCTCCAAGCAGAGGTGGTATCATCCAAAGAATTGACAACTAGCTTAGCAGAGAGAGTGAGTCAGTTTCAAGATAAGGTAGAGAAGAAGGAACAAAGTCCCACAGGTTTGTCTTGGCCAGGTACTTTTTCTCAGGCTTCTGGAAGTAATCTGATTTCCCTAAATGTTCCTTCTGCAATTCCTTTAGCTCCCCCAGAACGTTTCTCAGGTGACCCTTTGAAAGCGCAATCTTTCCTGGTTCAAGTGGAACTACACTTCACCTGCAGACCAAATACTTTTCCCGATGCCCAGTCCAAAGTAGCTTTCTTGTTATCATATTTGTCTGGGGATGCAGCTACTTGGGCAATTCCTCTTTTGCGTAAAAATAGTCCCTTGTTGTATAACTGGAGAAATTTTGTTCGTGAATTTGAGAGAGTTTTTTTTCGTACAACTGTAACTCAGTCAGCAGATCGTGAATTATTAGATTTACGCCAAGGAAATCAAGACCTAGTGTCATATTTAGCCAACTTTAACCGGCTGGTTGCTGAAACATCCTGGCCCGAAGAAAAACAAGCGGTCTTGTTTTACAAGGAACTCAAAGAGGAATTAAAAGATATCTTAGCGCAAATCGATCCACAACCCACAGACTGTCAAGAATGAATAACTTTTGTCTTGAGACTTGATCATCGTTTAGCAGAACGTAAAGGAACGTGCAAAAAGATTGAAAAATATTCATGACACGTTCATCATAACAGAGACTCAAGAACTCCGAAAGAAAGAACGCCGGAACCGATGGAAATTGGAACCATCAGAAGACATTTGACCAAAGATGAAAAGGACCTCCGCAGAAAAAATGGACAATGTCTTTATTGTGGGCGAAAAGGTCATTTTGCCAAAGATTGTCCAATCAAACCAAAGAACAAGCAAGGTCCAGTTCAGAAGGTCGCAGCCAATGCACCAGTCGAGTTGGAAAACTAAAACACCCGAGATGCAGAGAAGGGTTGCTCTTGGGTGTCACCGTGGACCCTTCACAATCTAGACATCTTAAACTGGAAATATGAGTTCAGGTCAAGAAAAATATCTATTTCAAAAAAGCTCTAGTCGATTCTGGGGCTACTGGGAATTTTGTTGATGTCCAATTGGTTTGTGCATGGGGGATCCCATGTATTGAAAAGAAGACCCCAGAAATCATCCAGGCAGTCGATAGAAAACTCTTGACTGGAGGTCCGGTAACTCTTCAGACTATCCCCTTGTCGATGATTTGTGAAGATAAGATTCAAAGAAAGAAACATAAAGAGAAAATCATCTTTGACGTGATCCATGCTCCCCAATATGGGATTATCCTCGGTTTGCCATGGTTAACTCGTCACAATCCGGAGATCCATTGGGCAGAACGAAAAATCGCATTCGCATCTGCACTATGTAACGAACAATGTCTCCAAAAGATTCAAGTACCAAAAGTTTGCAACTCTTACATAGCTACTGCCGCGGAGAAAGAAATTCAGTTGCCCAAACAGTATTCATCTTACAAAGATGTATTTGATGAGAAAGGAGAAGAGACTCTACCTCCTCATAGATCTTATGACTGTCAAATTGATCTAGCCCCAGGTGCGATACTTCCCAACTGTCATGTATATGCCCTGTCAGAACATGAAAATCAACATTTACGAAAATACCTAGATCAATTTTTGGAGAATGGCGTCATTCGCCCCTCTAAGTCTCCTGCAGCTTCGCCTTTGTTTTTTGTTCCAAAAGCTAATGGAGAACTTCGAACTTGCATCGACTCTATGGTTTTGAACAAAGTCACCATCAAGAATAAATATCCTTTGCCCCTAATTCCGGTCTTATTGGAACAAGTAAAGAAAGCAAAAATCTACATGAAGTTTGACCTTCGAGGTGCTTATCATTTGGTCAGAATGAGAGAGGGTGACGAATGGAAAACATCGTTTAAGACAAGATGTGGCCCATTTTAATACACCGTCATGCCATTTGGTCTGTGTAATGCTCCAGCAGCATTTCAATTTTTCTTGAATGACGTTCTTAGAGAGTACCTCGACATATTTGCCATAGTCTACATCGATGACATTTTGATCTACTCAGACAATGAAAACGAACATGTCCAACATGTCAAGAAAATTCTTGCAGCCCTTCGAAAACACCATTTATATTGCAAACTAACCAAGTGTGAGTTTAATGTTACCACAGTTGAGTTTTTAGGGGTTATTCTTACCCCTCAAGGTTTGGGATGGCAGAAAAGAAAGTAAAAGCCGTATCTGATTGGCCCACACCAAAGACTGTTCGTGATGTACAATGTTTCCTGGGGTTTGCAAATTTTTACCAGAGGTTCATAACTCATTTCTCCCAGACAGTGGCTCCAATCACTAAGCTACTAAGAAAAAAAGAAAAGTTTGTATGGTCCCCAGAAGCTGATCAAGCCTTCTCGACTTTGAAGGAAGCTTTCTCCACTGCCCCAGTCTTGACTCATCCTGATGCGAATCAACCTTTCATAGTGGAAGCTGATGCTTGAGATGTAGCAATAGGAGCCGTCTTATCACAATGAAATAAAGACACTGGTCAACTTCACCCTGTAGCTTGTATGTCTCGGAAGTTGAACGAAGCTGAACAGAACCATGTCATTGCTGAAAAAGTGCTTCTGGCGATTCGTGACACCTTTAAAGAATGGAGACATCATTTGTTGGGTGCAAAATACACTGTTACAGTATATACTGATCATCGTAATCTTCAATTCATGAGTTCCGCCAGACTTTTGACCCCTTGGCAATTACGCTGGATGCTTTTTTTTGCCGAATTTGATTTTGTAGTAACCTTCCGGCCTGGTAAAGATAATCGCAAGGCTGACGCCTTGTCTCGTCAAGTGTCTACCACGTTGCCTGCATTTCAAGCCTCCAGAGCTATCATTGCTCCTGACAAGGTTCTATGTATCATAAAAACTGAAGATTTCTTTGAAGAAACTCACAACTCTTTCACTGTTGAAAAATGGCAAACATGGGCCCAAGCAGATCCCAAAAGGTCAATCAAGCAAGGTTTACCCTTTCATGACGCTCGTTTGTTCATACCCACTACCAAACTTCGCAAGATAGTATTTCATTGGTTGCATGTTATACCTACGGCAGGTCAACCAGGTACTCCTAAAACTCTTGAACTGATCCAACGCTATTTTTGGTGGCCTACCCTAACAAAAGAAGTAAAAGCAATGACAAACAACTGTGAAGTTTGTGCTCGCATTAAAACAAGTCATTCAAAACCAAAAGGGTTGTTACATCCACTTCCAACCCCAAGTCGTCCATGGGAGCACATTTCTTTAGACTTTATTACCGGTCTGCCAGTGGTTCAACAGCATTCAGTAATTCTGGTGGTAGTAGATAGTCTCACGAAATATGGACATTTCATTGCCTGTAAAAAATTGCCCACTTCTAGTGAATTGACAACTATTTTACTGAACAGAGTGGTTTGTTATCATGGACTGCCAAAGGTTATACTCTCCGATCGGTGGTCACAATTTTCCTCCAATTTCTGGAAGACATGGTGTAAAACACTCCAAGTGACATCTACGCTATCTACTAGTCACCATCCTCAAACAGATGGTCAAACGGAGAGACTAAATCAGACTTTGAAACAATACCTACATGCCTACGCTGAAAAGGCACTTCATTCTTGGACATCTATGCTCTGGTTAGCTGAGTTAGCTTACAATAACTCATTCCACACTTCTATTGGCCTTACACCCTTTTTTGGTTTATTTGGCTATCATCCTGACACTTTGCCCATCACAATTCCTCAAGAAAGTTCTCTTACTCCAGATGTGTCAGAAAACATTCAGCATTTACATCAGACCCAGAAACTGATTCAAAAGCATTTAGAAAACACCAAACAAAAATATAAAAGGCATTATGACAAGAAACATTGTGAGGGACCGCAATATCAACCAGGTGACAAAGTGTGGCTTTCCACAAAACATATAGACTTCAAGAAGAAGCACATGTTTAACCCTAAATTCATAGGTCCTCATACTGTCCTTCAGCAAATCAATCCGGTGACCTATAAACTACAATTGCCCAGATCCTTACGGATTCATCCAGTGTTCCACACTTCCCTCTTGAAAAAGGCAGTCCAAAAGGTCCACCCTCATCCAGCTCCTGTTCTAGTACAAGGGGAAGAAGAATAAGAAGTCAAGAAAGTGTTGGATTTTAAACTGAGAGGGCATAATCAATGGTACTTAATCTCATGGAAAGGTTATGGTCCTGAAAGTAACTCATGGGTTTCCGCATCTGATGTTCATGCTCCAGTACTTGTGAGACGCTTTCATCGTCTTAATCCAAGCACACCAGGCCCTAGAGCACGTCTGGGAGAGGGGAGTACTGTAAACACCAGAGCAATACGCGCTCTATTGGCGACAAAAATGCAAAAACCCAGCACTCTCAAAACAAAGTAATTTATGCATTGTGCTGATATGTTGTGGTTTAACCTTTTGCATTGCAGAGTTCAATCCTGAAAACTTATTTTTAATATGCTTACAAATACTGTTCCTTTGCAATGTATTTCTGCAGGTTTTCAGAGTGTGTTAGGGTGTGGACCCTTTCCAGGGCCTTCCAGAGACTTTCCCTGCAACATGCCTGGGCGTGGTTCTGGGCTGGGCCAAGACTCTATAAAATAGAGCCAGCCCAACTCCCAGTGCTCACTATTCAGCGGTCCCGGTGCAGAGCATCAGCTTCTTCCTGAGCTCCTGTGCCGGCGGCCTATTTGGATCTTCCAGTCTTCTGCCCTAATCCTTCATTGGTGATCATTGTTCCAGGCGGTAAGACAGTGGTTGGACTGTCCCGACACCGTTATTTAGAATTTTCATATTCTTGGTTTAAATTCTTAAACGAGTAACAGATTACTTGTGCACTACCATTTCTTGACATTTATATGGTAGTTTACAAATAGGCAAGACGCGCAATTTATTTCATAAAGGTTTGACTTTGTTATTCATTGCGCGCTACCATTTCTTGACATTTACATGGTGGCTTAAGAATCAGCAAGACGCAGGATTCGTTTTATGGTGTTTAAACATTGTTGTCCATTGCGCGCTACTATTTCTTGACATTTACATGATGTTTTACGAATTGGCAAGATGCACAACTCGTTTCATGAGCATTTAACTTTGTTGTTCATTGTGCGCTACCATTTCTTGACATTTTACATGGTGGCTTAAGAATCAGCAAAAGAAGCGCGATTCGTTTAATTGTACTTTGATCTTGTTATTTATTGTGAGCTGTCATTCCTTGACATTTACATCGTGTTTTACAAATCGGCAAGACGCGCGATTCGATTAATGATGATTTGACTTTGATATTCATTGCGTGCTACCATTTCTTGGTATTTTACATGGAAACACTCAAATTGGCAAGACGCACGATTCTCTCCTTGAGTTTAATTCATGTTGTTTATTGTATGCTACTATTCTAAGATATTTATTATGTAATATTCGAGTTGACAAGTTATGTGATTTGTTTCCTGAATCCATATTGTGTTATTCATGGTGCACAATCCTTTTATGGTGTTTACTATATATATATAGCTGCAATATGCGCAATTTGTGTTGAAACATTTTAAGACTACACAGAAGGCCAGAGTTTCTAGATGCAATATTGTATGGTCCTAGTATACATTCTCAAAACAGGATTTATATGACTAGTTTAAAATTTAGTCAGAATGTTTTTTCTGATTCTCATGTAAAGGAAAGTATTTGAATAAGAAAGTTTTCATTTAATTCATCTTGATTCCCCTACAGGTATCCAGCTATCTTGAAACTTAGTCATTTTAAACTTAACTCTTAAATTGTTCATGTTTTCAGAGTGACTAGGCTTAGAATCATAGTCTAGTATTGATTTCAGGAGGTATAATTTCATATTGTGTGTTCTAACCTTTTTCTTACTACAGGTCTCCTTCCCAGCTGTTCCCTTCCTAATCCCCTCTTCCCCTCTTAGACTCTCTTAGTCTCTGTGATTTATCTATCAGAGTCTTGGAGCTGTTCAGTGGTGGACGTGTTGGGAACGTGCACAGACCCCGAGCATCTGGTGACTCTGACAGAATAGTGAGCCCACAAATTATTATCCTCCTGGCTTGTGTATGTTCTCAGCATGGCCACGCTAGACGAGTTAGTCAAGGCTATCACCCAGCTCCAAGCAGAGGTGGTATCATCCAAAGAATTGACAACTAGCTTAGCAGAGAGAGTGAGTCAGTTTCAACATAAGGTAGAGAAGAAGGAACAAAGTCTCACAGGTGTGTCTTGGCCAGGTACTTTTTCTCAGGCTTCTGGAAGTAATCTGATTTCCCTAAATGTTCCTTCTGCAATTCCTTTAGCTCCCCCAGAACGTTTCTCAGGTGACACTTTGAAAGCGCAATCTTTCCTGGTTCAAGTGGAACTACACTTCACCTACAGACCAAATACTTTTCCCGATGCCCAGTCCAAAGTAGCTTTCTTGTTATCATATTTGTCTGGGGATGCAGCTACTTGGGCAATTCCTCTTGTGCGTAAAAATAGTCCCTTGTTGTATAACTGGAGAAATTTTGTTCGTGAATTTGAGAGAGTTTTTGATCGTAGAACTGTAACACAGTCAGCAGATCGTGAATTATTAGATTTATGCCAAGGAAATCAAGACCTAGTATTGTATTTAGCTAACTTTAACCGGCTGGTTGCCGAGACATCCTGGCCTGAAGAAAAACAAGTGGTCTTGTTTTACAAGGAACTCAAAGAGGAATTAAAAGATATCTTAGCGCAAATCGATCTACAACCTGCAGACTGTCAAGAATTAATAAATTTTGTCTTGAGACTTGATCATCGTTTAGCAGAACGTAAAGGAACGCGCAGAAAGATTGAAAAATATTCATGACGCGTTCATGATAACAGAGACTCAAGAACTCCGAAAGAAAGAACGCCGGAACTGATGGAAATTGGAACCATCAGAAGACATTTGACCAAAGATGAATAGGACCTCCGCAGAAAAAATTGACAATGTCTTTATTGTGGGCGAAAAGGTAATTTTGCCAAAGATTGTCCAATCAAACCAAAGAACAAGCAAGTCCAGTTCAGAAGGTCGCAGCCAATGCACCAGTCGAGTTGGAAACTAAAACACCCGAGATGCACAGAAGGGTTGCTCTTGGGTGTCACCATGGACCCTTCACAATCTAGACATCTTAAACTGGAAATAAGAGTTCAGGTCAAGAAAAAGATCTATTTCAAAAAAGCTCTAGTCGATTCTGGGGCTACTGGGAATTTTGTTGATGTCCAATTGGTTCGTGCATGGGGGATCCCATGTATTGAAAAGAAGACCCCATAAATCATCCAGGCGGTCGATGGAAAATTCTGGACTGGAGGTCCGGTAACTCTTCAGACTATCCCCTTGTCAATGATTTGTGAAGATAAGATTCAAAGAAAGAAACATAAAGAGAAAATCATCTTTGACGTGATCCATGCTCCCCAATATGGGATTATCCTCGGCTTTCCATGGTTAACTCATCACAATCCAGAGATCAATTGGGCAGAACGAAAAATCGTGTTCTCATCTGCACTATGTAACAAAGAATGTCTCCAAAAGATTCACTTACCAAAAGTTTGCATACCACCACTCCCAGAAGACGAAGGGGTGCTGAAGGACATACAGCACACCTTGAGGGACACCGTGGCACTCCAAGGGGCCCCTGACACTAGCCAGGATGATGAAATGCCCACCACCTCCGCCGGCGCTAGTGAACAGGACGCCCCGCCACAGGACCACCACACCAGCACCCCACCCCCTGCAGACGGAGAACCACCACACAAGCGGTCCCTGAGATCCAGGAACAGGACAGAGCAAGATGGCAAGACCCCCGCCAGGAAATGAGACCACCCTCTTTGTCCTCCCACTGTCCCACTTTGTTACCCTGTCCATACTTAAACTGCCCCAGCTCCACTTCCTGTGCCCAGATGGGCAAAGCACCTGTGAGACTAATAGACTGGACTCTGCCATGGACATTCCTCCGCCATCACCCATCCTCATTTTACAACCCCCTCCGATTTCTGAGCACTTCAATAAACACCCTTGAAACACAAAACAATCTGGAGTCAGTCTGTGATTTAGTAAATATGTATTATCAATGACAGTGTCATAATGCGTTTCCTATTGTAAAGCTAACATACCTTTGTCACACATCACAAGTCCTTGAAGGATGCAAGCAGATGACACGTTGGTAACCACACCTGTGAAACCGTAAAAGAAAGGTACAACTCAGTTACCAAATACTGGTTGAAATCGACAGACAGTATAGAGGTAGACGTGTGAAAATTAATGTAATGGTAAAAATGAAAACGTTCTCACCTGTGTGTCACTGGAAATATTGCTGTATGACTGACTCCCTGTTGTCGTTGTCTTCTTCCTCAGCTTCCTCCTCATCACTGTCCACAGGCTCCACAGGCTCCACAGCTGCTACAACACCGTCATCTGGATCATCCTCCTGCAGAAAAGGCACCTGGCGTCGCAAAGCCAAATTATGAAGTATCGAGCAGGCGATGATGATCTCGCACACCTTCTTCGGTGAGTAGAATAGGGAACCTCCTGTCATATGGAGGCACCTGAACCTGGCCTTAAGGAGGGCGAAGGTGCGTTTGATCACCCTCCTAGTCCGCCCATGGGCCTCATTGTAGAGTTCCTCTGCCCTGGTCCTGGGATTCCTCACTGGGGTCAATAGCCAGGACAGGTTGGGGTTACCAGAGTCCCCCAATAGCCAAACAGGGTGCCTCTGGAGTTGACCCATCATATCAGGGATGCTGCTATTCCACAGGATGTAGGCGTCATGCACTGAGCCAGGGAACATAGCATTTACATGCGATATGTACTGGTCTGCCAAACAGACCATCTGAACATTCATAGAATGATAACTCTTCCTGTTCCTGTACACCTGTTCACTCCTCTGGGGGGGGGGGGGGGCAGAACTACATGGGTCCCATCAATGGCACCTATGACGTTGGGGATATGTCCAATGGCATAGAAGTCACCTTTCACTGTAGGCAAATCTGCCACCTCAGGGAAAATGATGTATCTCCTTACGTGTTTCAGCAGGGCAGAAAACACTCTGGACAACACGTTGGAAAACATAGGCTGGGACATCCCTGATGCCATGGCCACTGTTGTCTGAAAAGACCCACTAGCAAGGAAATGGAGCACTGACAGCACCTGCATGTCAGGGGGGATTCCAGTGGGATGGCGGATTGGTGACATCAGGTCAGGCTCCAACTGGGTACATAGTTCCTGGATTGTGGCATGGTCAAACCTGTAGGTGACGATGACATGTCGCTCTTTCATTGTCAACAGGTCCACCAGCGGTTGGTACACCGGAGGATTCCGCCATCTTCTCACATGTCCCAGCTGACGGTGCCTACGAAGGACAACAGCGACGAATCAGTCATTATTCCTCCAGGTATGTACCCACAGTTACACACAAGACTACACCACTCACAAAACCCTTCCTGTATGTGTGTTGAGTGTAGGCCTAGCTATGTCGCAGAGGTAAATTAAGCCATGTGGGTTCCTGAAATGGCGGCTGCCTGACCTCTAAACTGGGACAATGGGATTGTGCGGTAACTGCGCTGGTGTTGCACACCGTCGCGGTAGGCGGTCGTAGACCACGGCGCAATGCTGCATTGGTTGACATAGGACCCTATGGGTCCCAGGAGCCAATGAACAGGTGCGCCGGCGGTGATGATGCGCACCGCCGCTGACATCACCGCCGCGGACGTCACCTCCATTTTCTATCTGTTCAATCACTAGATACCTGACCTTCGACAGGAGAGGACCTACACTGCAACTGCAAGTGCTGCTGTGACCTCGGTCTGGAAGCGACGATAGCTGCTGTGTCTGGGGAAAGGGCCCCTGCCTTCACTGCACAGGAGTTGGAGAAACTGGTAGACGGGGTCCTCCCCAGTACACGCTACTCTACGGTCCTCCAGACCAACAGGTTAGTACACAGGGAGCACGTTGTATGGGCTAGGCCTGGGTGGAGAGGGCTGGTTGGAAGAGGGAAGGGGGCAGAGTTCAGGGAACATGAATGCATGTGAATGAATGTGCCACATGGCTAGGGTAGGGAGGGGGGCCACACACATTGACGGTGCAGTTGGTAATGACTGTTCCTCTTTCCTTGTGCATGTCATGTAGGTCAGCGCCCACCAGAAGAGGGACATCTGGCGTGCCATCGTCAAGGAGGTCCGGACCCTGGGGGCCCACCAGAGACGGGGCACCCACTGCCGGAAGAGATGGGAGGACATTCGCCGCTGCAGCAAGAAGACGGCGGAGGCTCAGCTGGGGATGGCCTCCCAACGTGGGAGGGGTGCCCGTCGCCCCATGACCCCCCTGATGTTCCGGATCCTGGCGGTGGCCTACCCGGAGTTGGATGGGCGCTTGAGGGTATCACAGCAGACACATGGGGGTGAGTACACTCTCATTCTGCTGACTTTGCGTGCAGTGGAGGTGTCTGGGTGGGCGAGGTGGGCTGTGGGTGTACCTAGGCCAGGGCGAATTACGTAGGCTAGACCCTTCCGTAATGCAGGCCATGTGGCACTCTACCCCACCTCAGCAGAGTGCCAAGTACAAGTATAGTTGCCCCTGTGGCATCCATGTGTGCAGATGTCCACCATTGCCATGTAGGCCAGATCCCAGAAATTGCATATGCAGAGGGCAGGAGCATGGTGGAATGCAGGGGGCTGCTGTGTCTGTATTGTCCGCCAAAGGTAGCGGTATGCCATGCACTCAACCTGTCTTTCTTCTGTCTCGCCCCCCTTTTTCTGCTCTCCCTGTCCTTTTGTACATCAGCATCATCAGGCAGAGGTACAGAGGCACCGGAGCACGAGGGAGCTGCATCCCACATGGCTATGGAGGGCCACACCACGGACTCTGAATGCACCAGTGGGACGGAGAGCGAGGGGAGCTTCACGTCAGCCACTGGATCACCAAGCAGTGACACAGACTCGTTCGCCGATGGGGGCTCCCTTGTGGAGGTGGCACCATCTGTGCGCCCCACTTCTACAGGTACAGCCGCCACCTCCCCTACCAGCACTGCCCTCCCAGCAGCCCCTCAGTGTTCGCCCCGTGCCCGCTCACCCAGGAGGGTGGGCATCACCTTCGCCCCAGGCACCTCAGGCCCTGCCCCAGTCACCCCTGCTGCCCTCAGTGAGGAGGCAATTGACCTCCTCAGGTCACTCATTGTTGTGCAGTGTACCATTGTGAATGCCATCCAGGGTGTAGAACGCGAGTTGCAACACGGTAATGCATTCCTGGAGGGCATTCATTCTGGTCAGGCTGTCCTTCAGTGAACCCTGCAATCTCTGGCCTCAGCACTGATGGCAGCCATTGTCCCTGTGTCCAGCCTCCCCCCTCCAACCTCCTCCACCCAGACCCAATCTCCTGTACCCCAGCCCATCCCAAGCACACATACAGACCAGCATGCACACAAGTCAGCACACACAAGTAGCTCAAGCAAACATAGGCACCACACAACCCACAGGCACTCACGCAAGCCTCACCCACATACAGACACAGCAACATCCACTGCCTCCACTGTGTCCCCCTCCTCCTCTTCTCCCTCCTCCCTCCCAGTCCCGTCTACACACACACCTGCATTTACCACATCTACAGGCACCATGAATCGCACAAGGAGACCCAGCACCCCAAGCCGCTCACCTGCACTCACCACCTCCACTGCCATTTACACGTCCCCTGTGTCCTCTCCCAGTGTGTCTGTGACGCCCCCTCCCAAAGTACACAAACGCCGGCAACCACACACCCAACATCCATCCACCTCACGAAAGCCTCCAGTACCTGCACCTGCACCCAAAACACCTAAAGTGACACCTCCGACAACCATCTCCTCTTCCTCCACTCCCAGACCCCCTCCAACTACCCATCCCAGTGTACGTCAGAAACTGTCCCTCTGTAAAGTTGACCTTTTTGCCCCCACCCCGCCTCCAATTCATCAGTCCCGTCGTAGCGCCTCAGCCAAAAAGCCTCCAATACCAGTGGTGCATGTTCAAGGTTTGTGGAGTGCACCGGCCACCAGGGCCGGCAGTATGACCCGGAGCCAAGGCACTGGCAGCCCACCCCCTGTAGAGGTCTTGAAATTGGAGAGTGAACGACAGGACCGTGTGAAGACTCCTGGTGGGAAAAAAACTGACATGGGTTCCAATGGGATTGGAGAGTCAGCTGTGACTCCACCAAAGGTGGGGAAGGGCCAGAGGAAGTCTGCCCAGCCTGTTGTGAGTGTAACAGCGGAGAAGGCCGGTATCATTCCCGGCGGTCGAGACACAACCACCAGCACCGTCGTCACTGGTCAGGAGACCCCCGCCACTGCCGGAGTCAGTGCCCAGGAGGGCCCAAGTATCGTCACTGGTCAGGAGACCACCGCCGTAGTCAGTGCCCAGGAGGGCCAAAGTATCGTCACTGGTCAGGAGACCACCGCCAGAGTCACAGCCCAGGAGGGCCCAAATATCGTCACTGGTCAGGAGACCACCGACAGAGTCACAGCCCAGGAGGGCCCAAGTATCGTCACTGGTCAGGAGACCACTGCCACCGCCGGAGTCAGTGCCCAGGAGGGCCCCGGCTGCCACAGCCCAGGTGGGCTATGATGGAACATCATGCCACACACCAATGCCCAGTGTAGGGAACGTCATGCCACACACCAATGCCCAGTGTAGGGAACATCATGGCAAAGCACCGCTGAACAGTCCAGAGACCGCCATGGCAAAGCACCGCTGAACAGTCCAGAGACCGCCATGGCAAAGCACCGCTGAACAGGGCAAAGACCGCCATGGCAAAGCACCACTGAACAGGGCAAAGACCGCCATGGCAAAGCACCGCTGAACAGTCCAGAGACCGCCATGGCAAAGCACCGCTGAACAGTCCAGAACCGCCATGGCAAAGCACCGCTGAACAGTCCAGACACCGCCATGGCAAAGTACCGCTGAACAGGGAAAAGACCGCCATGGCAAAGCACAGCTGAACAGTCCAGAGACCGCCATGGCAAAGCACCGCTGAACAGGGCAAAGACCGCCATGGCAAAGCACTGCTGAACAGGGCAAGCACCGGGTAGGAATGAATAGACCGCTAACATCAGGCATCCTTATCCCATGTGCAGCTGGGACAGTGACGGGACAGGAACTTCCACGGGAGGCTAATCCAGTCTGGGCACCAGTCCCCCTCCAGAACCAGTGGAGTCTGTTATCTACTTTGGAAACTGTGGCTTTGCACTCCCCAGGATGGAACAGTGGTCAAACCACGCACTGTAGAG
This sequence comes from Pleurodeles waltl, assembly GCF_031143425.1. NCBI lineage: Eukaryota > Metazoa > Chordata > Amphibia > Caudata > Salamandridae > Pleurodeles > Pleurodeles waltl. The sequence continues at coordinate 917,463,102 of NC_090446.1, read as the reverse complement.
ACTTGAGAGACTGTGGCTTTGCACTCCCCAGGATAAAGCAGTGGGCAAACCACCCACTGTAGAGACTTGAGAGACTGTGGCTTTGCACTCCCCAGGATAAAGCAGTGGGCAAACCACCCACTGTAGAGACTTGAGAGACTGTGGCTTTGCAGTCCCCAGGATGGCACAGTGGGCAACTCACCCACTGTAGAGACTTGGGAGACTGTGGCTTTGCACTCCCAAGAATGGCACAGTGGGCAACTCACCCACTGTAGAGACTTGAGAGACTGTGGCTTTGCACTCCCCAGAATGGCACAGTGGGCAACTCACCCACTGTAGAGACTTGAGAGACTGTGGCTTTGCACTCCCCAGGATGGCACAGTGGGCAAGCCACCCACTGTAGAGACTTGAGAGACTGTGGCTTTGCACTCCCCAGGATACATCAATGGGCATGGAGCCCCGTCGTGGATCTGGCTTTGCAGTCATCCGGCTGAGGTGCCCCCCCTTCCCTTCCCCCTGAGGTGCCTGTAGTATTTTTATCTGATGCCCCGGCAGTGTTCTCTCCGATTGTGGTCAGGTATCTTTTGTGGGCCTCGCCCATGCATTTTTGGACTGTTGGTGCACGGACATTGTTATGTACATATCTGCACTACTTCTCGTGATGTATATATTTCTGACTGAATTTCTTATATCTCTGTATATTTTTGAAAGACATGTATATTGCAACATTACAATGTTTGAACGGATTTTGCTTTGTCTTTTCATTCTTCCGGGGGGATTGTGGGTAGTTACTGTGATTTTTGTGGATGCATTGGTGTGTATGTTGTAATATGCGAGGGTGGGGGTGGGGATGTTTGGTGGGTGTCCCCCTAACTTTTGCCTCCCCCCTCCCCCATGTCGTAGGTGCAGTACTCACCGTTGTCTTCGGCGCCTACGTAGATGGTGGTCGTAGAGGAGCAGAAAGACAAGGGCAGGGAGTATTTGAAGTTCCGGGTCCATGGAGTCCTCGTTCCTCATGGGATGTGTTAAGGTGAGCGTTTTCCCATTACAAAAGCTGTTTCCGCCGTGTTTTTATCCACGGAGAATCCGCCCCGGAAAAGGTGGCGGATTGGTGGGTTGTAATACTATGGGCGGTACATTGTCTTTCGCCTGTCTGTTGGCGGTGACCGCTGCGCTGCTTGTCTGTACCGCCGTGGCAGGCGGTGTGTTAATGTGGCTGTCTTTGTTGGCGGTTTCCGCCTGGGTCATAATTCCCTTTTTTTATCCGCCGCCCTGTTTGTGGTATTACCGCAGCTTTAACGCTGTCCGCCAGGGTTGTAATGACCACCAATGTCTCCTGCAGCTTCGCCTTTGTTTTTTGTTCCAAAGCTAATGGAGAACTTCGAACTTGCATCGACTCTAGGGTTTTGAACAAAGTCACCATCAAGAATACATATCCTTTGCCCCTAATTCCGGTCTTATTGGAACAAGTAAAGAAAGCAAAAATATACACGAAGTTTGACCTTCAAGGTGCTTATCATTTGGTCAGAATGAGAGAGGGTGACAAATGGAAAACAGCGTTCAAGACAAGATATGGCCTTTTTTAATACATCGTCATGCCTTTTGGACTGTGTAATGCTCCAGCAGCATTTCAATTTTTCTTGAATGACGTTCTTAGAGAGTACCTCAACATGTTTGCCATAGTCTACATCGATGACATTTTGATCTACTCAGACAATGAAAACGAACATGTCCAACATGTCAAGAAAATTCTTGCAGCCCTTTGAAAACACCATTTATATTGCAAACTAACCAAGTGTGAGTTTCATGTTACCACAGTTGAGTTTTTAGGGGTTATTCTTACCCCTCAAGGTTTGGTGATGGCAGAAAAGAAATTAAAAGCTGTATCTGATTGGCCCACCCCAAAGATTGTTCGTGATGTACAATGTTTCCTGAGGTTTCCAAATTTTTACCGGAGGTTCATAAATCATTTCTCCCAGACAGTGGCTCCAATCACTAAGCTACTAAGAAAAAAAGAAAAGTTTGTATGGTCCCCAGAAGCTGATCAAGCCTTCTCGACTTTGAAGGAAGCTTTCTCCACTGCCCCAGTCTTGACTCATCCTGATGCGAATCAACCTTTCATAGTGGAAGTTGATGCTTCAGATGTAGCAATAGGAGCCGTCTTATCACAACGAAATAAAGACACTGGTCAACTTCACCCTGTAGCTTATATGTCTCGGAGTTTGAACGAAGCTGAACAGAACTATGTCATTGCTGAAAAAGAGCTTCTGGCGATTTGTGATGCCTTTAAAGAATGGAGACATCATTTGTTGGGTGCCAAATACACTGTTACAGTATATACTGATCATCATAATCTTCAATTCATGAGTTCCGCCAGACTTTTGACCTCTCAGCAATTACGCTGGATGCTTTTTTTTGCCGAATTTGATTTTGTGGTAACTTTCCGGCCTGGTAAAGATAATCACAAGGCTGACGCCTTGTCCCGTCAAGAGTCTACCACGTTGCCTGCATTTCAAGCCTCCAGAGCTATCATTGCTCCTGACAAGGTTCTATGTATCATACAAACTGAAGATTTCTTTGAAGAAATTCACAACTCTTTCACAGTTGAAAAATGGCAAACATGGGCCCAAGCAGATCCCAAAAGGTCATTCAAGCAAGGTTTACCCTTTCATGACGCTCGTTTGTTCGTACCCACTACCAAACTTCGCAAGATAGTATTTCATTGGTTGCATGTTATACCTACGGCAGGTCACCCAGGTACTCCTAAAACTCTTGAACTGATCCAATGCTATTTTTGGTGGCCTACCCTAACAAAAGATGTAAAAGCAATGGCAAACTACTGTGAAGTTTGTGCTCTCATTAAAACAAGTCATTCAAAACCAAAAGGGTTGTTACATCCACTTCCAACCCCAAGTCGTCCATGGGAGCACATTTCTTTAGACTTTATTACTGGTCTGCCAGTGGTTCAACAGCATTCAGTAATTCTGGTGGTAGTAGATAGTCTCACGAAATATGGACATTTCATCACCTGTAAAAAATTGCCCACTTCTATTGAATTGGCAACTATTTTACTGAACAGAGTGGTTCGTTATCATGGACTGCCAAAGGTTATCCTCTCCGATCGGGGGTCACAATCTTCCTCCAATTTCTGGAAGACATGGTGTAAAACACTCTAAGTGACATCTACGCTATCTACTAGTCACCATCCTCAAACAGATGGTCAAACGGAGAGACTAAATCAGACTTTGAAACAATACCTACGTGCCTACGCTAAAAAGGCACTTCATTCTTGGACATCTATGCTCTGGTTAGCTGAGTTAGCTTACAATAACTCATTCCACACTTCTATTGGCCTTACACCCTTTTTTGGTTTATTTGGCTATCATCCTGACACCTTGCCCATCACAATTCCTCAAGAAAGTTCTCTTACTCCAGCTGTGTCAGAAACCATTCAGCATTTACATCAAACCCAGAAACTGATTCAACAGCATTTAGAAAAATCCAAACAAAAATATAAAAGGCATTATTACAAGAAACATTGTGAGGGACCGCAATATCAACCAGGTGACAAAGTGTGGCTTTCCACAAAACATATAGACTTCAAGAAGAAGCACATGTTTAACCCTAAATTCATAGGTCCTTATACTGTCCTTCAGCAAATCAATCCAGTGACCTATAAACTACAATTGCCCAGATCATTACGGATTCATCCAGTGTTCCACATTTCCCTCTTGAAAAAGGCAGTCCAAAATGACCACCCTCATACAGCTCCTGTTCTAGTACAAGGGGAAGAAGAATACGAAGTCAAGAAAGTGTTGGATTCTAAACTGAGAGGCCGTAATCTATGGTACTTAATCTCATGGAAAGGTTATGGTCCTGAAAGTAACTCATGGGATTCTGCATCTGATGTTCATGCTCCAGTACTTGTGAGATGCTTTCATCATCTTAATCCAAGCAAACCAGGCCCTAGAGCGCGTCTGGGAGAGGGGAGTACTGTAAACACCAGAGCAATACGCGCTCTATTGGTGACACAAATGCAAAAACCCAGCACTCTCAAAACAAAGTAATTTATGCATTGTGCTGATATGTTGTGGTTTAACCTTTTGCATTGCAGAGTTCAATCCTGAAAACTTATTTTTAATATGCTTACAAAAACTGTTCCTTTGCAATGTATTGCTGCAGGTTCTCAGAGTGTGTTAGGGTGTGGACCCTTTCCAGGGCCTTCCAGAGACTTTCCCTGCAACATGCCTGGGCGTGGTTCTGGGCTGGGCCAAGACTCTATAAAAGAGAGCCAGCCCAACTCCCAGTGCTCACTATTCAGAGGTCCCGGTGCAGAGCAGCAGCTTCTTCCTGAGCTCCTGTCCCGGCGGCCTATTTGGATCTTCCAGTCTTCTGCCCTAATCCTTCATTGGTGACCATTATTCCAGGCGGTAAGATGGTGGTTGGACTGTCCCGACACCGTTATTTAGAATTTTAATATTCTTGGTTTAAATTCTTAAACAAGGAACAGATTACTTGCGCGCTACCATTTCTTGACATTTATATGGTAGTTTACAAATAGGCAAGACTCGCGATTTATTTCATAAAGGTTTGACTTTGTTATTCATTGTGCGCTACCATTTCTTGACATTTACATGGTGGCTTAAGAATCGGCAAGACGCGCGATTCGTTTTATGGTGTTTAAACATTGTTGTCCATTGCGCGCTACTTGACATTTACATGATGTTTTACGAATTGACAAGATGCACAACTCGTTTCATGAGCAGTTAACTTTGTTGTTCATTGTGCGCTACGATTTCTTGACATTTTACATGGTGGCTTAAGAATCGGCAAAAGAAGAGCTATTTGTTTAATTGTACTTTGATCTTGTTATTTATTGTGAGCTGTTATTCCTTGACATTTACATTGTGTTTTACGAATCGGCAAGACGAGCGATTCGATTAATGATGATTTGACTTTGATATTCATTGCGTGCTACCATTTCTTGGTATTTTACATTGTAACACTCAAATTGGCAAGACGCACGATTCTCTCCTCGAGTTTAATTCATGTTGTTTATTGTATGCTACTATTCTAAGATATTTATTATGTAATATTCGAGTTGACAAGTTATGTGATTTGTTTCCTGAATCCATATTGTGTTATTCATCGTGCACAATCCTTTTATGGTGTTTACTATATATATATATCTGCAATATGCGCAATTTGTGTTGAAACATTTTAAGAGTACACAGAAGGTCAAAGTTTCTAGATGCAATATTGTATGGTCCTAGTATACATTCTCAAAACAGGATTTATATGACTGGTTTAAAATTTAGTCAGAATGTTTTTTCTGATTGTCATGTAAAGGAAAGTACTTGAATAAGAAAGTTTTCATTTAATTCATCTTGATTCCCCTACAGGTATCCGGCCATCTTGAAACTTAGTCATTTTAAACTTAACTCTTAGATTGTTCATGTTTTCAGAGTGACTAGGCTTAGAATCATAGTCTAGTATTGATTTCAGGAGATATAATTTCCATATTGTGTGTTCTAACCTTTTTCTTACTACAGGTCTCCTTCCCAGCTGTTCCCTTCCTAATCCCCTCTTCCCCTCTTGGACTCTCTAAGTCTCTGTGATTTATCTATTAGAGTCTTGGAGCTGTTCAGTGGTGGACGTGTTGGGAACGTGCACAGACCCCAAGGATCTGGTGACTCTGACAGAGGGTGATTGAACGAACCTTCGGCCTCCTTAATGCCAGATTCCAGTGCCTCCATATGACAGGTGGTTCTCTCTACTACTGACCGAAGAAGGTGTGCCAGATCATCGTGGCCTGCTGTATGCTGCACAATCTGGCTTTGCGACGCCAGGTGCCTTTTCTGCAGGAGGATGGTCCTGCTGGTGGTCTTGTGGCAGCTATGGAGCCTGTGGACAGTGAAGAAGAGGAGGCAGAAGAGGAGGATATTGACAACAGAAACAAATAATCATGCAATACTTCCAGTGAGACACAGGTAAGAAGATGTCACTGCCTCCCATATCTCATACTATTATTCGAGCTAGCATTAGTCTGTCATTTTCTCTCAGTGTATGGACCCTGACTTGTCACTTTGCCTTTCCATTTCATAGATGTGGGTCCCACTTTGTGCCCTCTGCTATATTTCCTCCAGGCCTACAGCTTTGTTACATTGGTATGTGCACAAGTAAATTGACATTGCTATATTCCATGGTTATTGCAATTACACGTTTGTAAAATAACAGACTGACTCCAGATTGTTTGGTGATTTAAGTGTGTTTATTTCTGTGCAAATAAGTGGAGGGGGTTGTAAAATGTGATGGGGGGATGGTGGAGAAATGTCCATGGCGGAGTCCAGTCTATTTGTTTCATAGGTGCATTGTCCAAAGGGGCATAGGAAGTGGAACAATGGCAGTTTAAGGATGTACAGGGTGACAAAGTGGGACAGAAGGGAGACATTCAGGGGTGTCTCATTTCCTGGCGGGGGTCTTGGCATTGTTTTCTGTTTTGTTCCTGGATCTCAGGGAACGTTTGCGGGGTGGTTCTCCATCTGCAGGGGGTGGGGTGCTGGTGTTGTGTTCCTGTGGCTGTGCCTCCTGTCCACTAGCGCCGGAGGAGGGGGAGGGCTGTTCATCGTCCAGGCTAGTGTCAGGGGCCCCTTGTTGTGCCACTGTGTCCCTCCTGGTGTTGACAAGGTCTTGCAGCACCCCTGCAGTAGTGACCAGGGTGTTGTGAACTGTGTCCCTCCTGGTGTTGACAAGGTCTTGCAGCACCCCTGCAATGGTGACCAGGGTGTTGTGAATGGACTTCCGGTCCTCCCTGATCCCCAGATAGTGTTCCTCCTGCAGCCGCTGGGTCTCCTGAAACTTGACCAGTACTGTTGCCATCGCCTCCTGGGAATGATGGTAAGCTCCCATGATGTTGGAGAGTGCCTTGTGGAGAGTGGGTTCCCTGGGCCTGTCCTCCCCCGTCGCACAGCAGTCCTCCCACCTTCCCTGTTTTCCTGAGCCTCTGTCCCCTGAACCGTGTGCCCACTGCCACTGCCCCCAGGTCCCTGATCGTCCTGTGTTAGTGGGGTTGCCTGGGTTCCCTGTAGTGGTTGACACACTGCTGATTGACGTGTCCTGGGGACGGAGGTATGGGCCCGCTGGGTGGGTGCTGTGGTGGTGTTTCCTAAGGGGGGAGGCTCTGTGGTGGCTTGTGCCAGTTTTAGGGGAACCAACTGTCCCGAGGTCCCTGATGGGTCGGGCTGGTCATCTTGATCCAGTTGTGCAGAGCTGCTGTCATCACTGTGGGTCTCTTCTGTGGGGGGCTGGATATGTCTGGTACCTCCTGTCCGGTGACGTTGGATAGGGGTCCTGTAGGGGTGTAACGGCATGATTATTGCATCTGTGTGTGTCATTGTGTACAATGGGTGAGTGACCCTGTACTCCAGTGCTTGCATTCTTGCCTTGGTCCTTGTATGATATTTGGTTTGGGATCTGTGTGGGTATCTGTAGTGGACATGCTTTGGTGATGGGTGTCCATGTTTTGGTGTTGCATGCAGGGCTTGGTAATGGGATGGGTGGGTTGTGATAGTGGGGCATATGTGAGTGATGGGGGTGAGGGTGAGGGTGTGGGTATGTGATGGCATGCAGGGAGGGTGGGGGATATAGTAGTAAAGCTTTGACTTACCAGAGTCCAGTCCTCCTGCTACTCCTGTGAGGCCCTCAGGATGCAGTATTGCTAAGACTTGCTCCTCCCATGTTGTTAGTTGTGGGGGAGGGTGTGGGGGTCCACTGCCAGTCCTCTGTACAGCAATCTGGTGTCTGGAGACCACGGAACGCACCTTCCCCCGTAGGTCGTTCCACCTCTTTCTGATGTCATCCCTAGTTCTTAGATGCTGTCCCACTGCTTTGACCCTCGCGCCAATTCTGCGCCATAGCTCCATATTCCTTGCAATGGAGGTATGCTGCACCTGTGATCCGAGTAGCTGTGGCTCTACCGGATGATTTCCTCCACCATGACCCTGAGCTCCTCCTCAGAGAACCTGGGGTGTCTTTGGGGTGCCATGATGTGGTCTGGGTGATGTGTGAGGTGGTGTCTGTTGTGATGTGTGAGGGGATGTGTTGTGTGTTGTTTGAGGTGCGTGGATGTTGTGTAAGTGATGGTGTTGTGTGTCTGGGGATGCTGGTGTTGTTTAAGGTAGTGTCTCGCTCTGGCGTGGTTTCAAATTTCTGGTAGTAAGGGTTTGTGGTTGATGTGGGTGTGTGCTTTATATTGGATTGGGTGTGTGGGTGTGGTGTGTGTATGTGTATTAGGTGTGTGTATTTCGATTTGTCCAATGTGGTTGTGTTTTGTAAATGTGTGTGTATTTTGAGCGCGGCGGTGTGTACCGCCAATGGTTTACTGCGGTTGAAAAACCGCTGCGTTGATTCGTGGGTCGTGATAGTGTGGGCGTATTCCTGTTGGCTTGACATGTCGTTTTGTTATCGCCAGTTTATCACTGACCTTTGGTGTGGCGGACTTGTGTGGGTGTCTGTATTATGGCGGATTCCGAGCTGTGGGTCGTAATACCTGTAGCGGAATTCCGCTGCCGCAGCGGTATGTTACCGGTCTTCTGCGCGGCGGTAAGCAGCATTTACCGCCAGGGTTGTAATGAGGGCCTTTGTCTCTTCCATAGATAGTACACCCTATTTATGTTATTTGGGCTAATTGACTGGGTGTCCCTAAATTCTCAGATCTGTGTTGAGCCAGAGATGAGGTTTGTAAGTTCAATGTTCTATTTTGACGTATATATCTATGGCCCTCCATCAAGGACTTGATAGACACTGTAATCATTGGGTTTGGCTGGCTGTCTACGTCAACTAGCTGGCATACAGTATTTGGGAGCCTTTTGCTCCAGATTGGAAGTTTCTTTCAATGATGACCCAGTCATGGTTTCTAATTCAGACATAAGTGGTAAAATAAAGTTGTGAAATGTGTTGGACGATGCTGTAGACTTCAATTTTGGTGAGGCCTCCCAACGTGGTGTAGCATGTAGCCAAGGGAAGGGAAATCTTGGTAGTTGTCTTTGCCAGATAACAGTTTTGAGGCTGTGGTCTATGTATCTCAGCATATGGAAAAGGATAGAGAGAGGAAACATGCTCAGGACACTATTGCATCTGGAGGTAACCCAAATTATGATGGTTTGTACCCTGCCCCACAGGGAGATCTGGGGTTTACAACACCACTGGAAGTCTCTATGAATTTGGTCCCTCTGGGTGTAAGTTTTATTGTATCATTGTCAGTATGTTTCCAATGACCAGTATTCCCAGGATTTTTTATTTTGAGGTCTTACATTGGAGGAGTTGATCTTCCACTGAAGCCGACATAGTGTATTTGGACATTGTAAATACCTCACTTATATTAGTTTGTTTTGTAGCTTAAAAAAATGGAAAAGGAAGGCATGGGCATGAGGTTGGGGGTGGCGGCCCTGAGTGGTGATAAGGTCATAAGTATGTCATCTGCGTATAGCATCAATTTTAGTTGGCCTGCACCTGTGAGGATGTACTCAATATCATTTGTCAAATGTGTGGCTATGGTTAAATGTTCCACTACAATTAAAAATAATAGTGGCGAGAAGCGGCACCCTTTGGTGATTGCTCAACAGATGTTTATTGTGCTAGAATGTAAACCATTGCTGGAGATCCGGGCAGTGGGGCCTTTATATAGGTCTTGTTATCACTATGAATTTAGGGCTGGATATAGTCTGAAAAAGATATCCCCCCTCCACATGATCAAATTCAAAGTAGAGTGCCACTTTTTTATCCATGTCATTCTGGCATTGACACAAGAGGTGCATTAGGGCTTTTGAGAGGAGTGGCTAAGTACAAAGCCCACCTGATTTTTGTGGATTAATTCAAGAATTACTAGTTTTTAGAGGGGAGGCAAGGACCTGAGCAAGAATTTCTACGTTGTTGTTAATACATGATATGGGTCGGTATCTACCACACCCCAAAGAGTCTTTCCCCAGTTTGGGGATTAGTAAAATCTGTTGAGGTCAGTGGTTAGGACCCCAAGCTTCATTTAATCTTTGAAGACTTTGGGCCTGATTACAAGTTTGGCGGTCAGACCACCAGACTGCCATAATGGCAGCAGAGAAAAGACCGCCATGTTGACGGTCATACATCCCACCGTATTACGAGTTACACAGCCAGGACCGCAAAAAGCCAGCTTAAAAAACAACACTGCCAGTATGTTGAAGAGTGGGAAATAGGTGGCCTGACCAGCAGCGAACCAACCACCGAACCTGTTACAAGTTCAAAACTGCAGTGGTGGTCATGCAGTGGTGGTCCTCCAATGGCAGTCTGAACTACATTGGTTTGCAGCCACCACAGTAATACACAACACCGCATTGGATGAATTAAAAAACAACACAGCTGACACACATTCACACACCTGACACATCTACAAACACACTATAAAACACACCCTTTCACACACCACAATCCTTTGCAACACCCGCGCAAAATACATCACCCAGAGCACCCAAAAAAAGGAAAATTCCAATTTAACTGGCACCCCTCTAATCTCTTACGGAGCAAATATTTCACACCCTCAACACACCAACATCACACCCATTTGCACCCCTCCACTCCATTTACTCCCGTCGCCTTCTATTGGCCAGTGCCTATCTTTATTATTGATTATTGCATTTCATCACCGTGTCACCCCAGAAAAATCCCTGTTTTACTGATGATGAGTTAAGAGTCATTGTGAACGAAATCATTAGAGCAGAACCACATCTATTTGGAGCCCAAGCACTCTCCTATCTCCATGAAAATGGAAATGTGGCAAAGGATTGTTGACAGAGTGAGTTCTGTAGGCCCCAACCCGGGCACACAGGACGACATCAGGAAGAGGTGGAACGACCTCAGGAGGAAGGTCTGTTCCATGGCATCCAGGCATCGGCTGCAGTTCCAGAAGACTGATGGTGGTCCCACACCTCCTCCCTTACAGCTCATATCATGGGAGGAGAAGGTCTTGGCCATCCTGCATCCTGAGGTCATGACAGGAATACCTGGGGGAGTGGAGTCAGGTAAGTCACAACAATAAAAATGGCACCAGAATGTATTGGCATGCATGCTTACTGCTCACCTTTTGCCACCTTTACTGTCACCCTACTCAGAGGTCCAGTGTCCACCTGTAAATAGACCCCTGTAAAGCCTCCAGCATGAGAAGTAGACTCACCTGGGGGAACTACCTCTATGTATAGTGGTTGTACTACAGGGATTGACAGCACTACAATTCCCAGCAGGCACTGTTCCAACATTACTAAAACCAGAACAGTGTAGCCTACTCTAAATTAACATTTATTACAAACTCCAAATTGGAGTGTACTCACCTAAGAGCATGGCATTTGTATAGTCTGTGTATAGGGCAGGCAATGGCATGAATATTAAAGCCAAGAGGCACTGGTACTTTCACTCTACTCAGCCACAAAACTGTCCTTTGCCACTATAAACCTTGCCCCTCTATTCAGCCATTAAACTGTACTCACCTGAGAGGATGATATCTGTATAGGCTGTGTCTAGGACAGGCACTGACAGGAATGCTAAGGCCAGAAGGAACTGTATACCCAATGTAAAACAACAGCCCACTGTTTATCTGTTCAAGTATCCCTGTACGTGAACTTGCAAAGGAACTCTACTCCAGAGGATATACAGAGGGTGGCTCAGGTATATTGTGTATATATCATTAAGTAAAATGACTGTATATCCAAGGAGGGCCAGTTCCTGTAACTCAGAGAACCAGGCCAGTGTCCATATGACAATGTGTATCTGCCTGTGAACTCACAGATGACGTTTACCCACCTGGGAATGACCAAGATACAGATCATGGTACACACTGTGATGTGGCTAACCACCAAGATCCATCTTGAGCAGCTATGCCAAGATGGAAAAAGTGTGGACAGGAAGGACAACTCACACTGTGTGCAAAAAAACATTAAAGACAGATCAAAGGCCCCAAAATTCATCATCTGAATGGTATTGGCAGCAGACATATTCCCAAAGCACTGACCACATGATGACAACTATCACATATACAACAAGTTTCTGTATCTGCCTGCATGACAGTCAACTAGGTCTTAAGATAACCTAAACCACATCCTTCCCAACCACAATTTTTCCTGCACTGCTGGCAAGATATACGTCTATGACCATTCCTCCAAGTGCCAATAAACTCAGACATCTTGAAGCTACTTGACTGAAATGGAATTGGTATGTTTCCCAAATGTCAAGTCCACGCAGTTGATACATGTGTGCCTGCCACATAAGGAAAACTGCCAAATCCAATTTGTACATGGCCAAAGTCAAATGTCACTGTTAATTATTGGAGGTAGATGTCACAATACAACCTGTAACATTCTGCCTCTCACATCAACAGGTCTACCTGCTACTTGTAACACAGAGAGACCACTCAAGAGACTGCCACTACCCCCATGGATGAAGCCCTCAGTGAGGACAGCACTCCTGGACGTGTGAACCTTGAGGATAGTTCTGGCTCATCCAGGCAACCTGGTCAGATGACACCTGTCGCCTCACCATGACCATATTGACTCCTCCCAGCCTTGTTGCATCAACATCTCAGGCAACCAGTTGACCCCAAACCTGTGTCCCAAGGACAGTGACAACAATCTTGTGCCCCCAAGTTCAGGATCCTAAGTCACAGCAAGACACTTCCGACAATGATGGTCCTGGAACCAGTAGTAGGGAGCAATCTGCTCCAAGTGCGCAGGCACATGGGGGTAGGTTGCATGGAAGGTGTAGTGTGAGCTAGCAGCATGAGGCTAGTGGGGATGGTTTTGGCCAGGACACCATCACCCAAGTCTTGGGAGCATACCAACAATCCCAAGCCGCGATGGGTCAGGTACTTGCCAAATTCGGGGAAATCAAGGAGATACAGAGGGACTTCCATCAGGAAATTTGTGAATTGAGGGAGGCCAACAATACCAACATGGCCTCCCTAACAGGGGTGCTGGAACACATCAACACCACCCTGAGCAAGGATTGTCAACAACACCAGACCCCTTCCATTCGCCAGTCAATTCCAGCCCATTTTACATCTGTGGCAGCCACTGGAATGGAGGGTCCTGCCAGGGGAATGACCTGGCTCAGACACCTCTGCCTCTGTAGCTGACAAACACCCCTTCCCCCACAAGCAGGGGATGTCCACCCAGGCATACAGGAGGTGCAGCTGGCAAGATAGAAACCACTGCCAGGAAGTGAGCCCTTCCTGATGAAACTCCTTTGTGTGCCACTGACTCGCTCTGTTGATTGTTCTCCAACCACCTTTATCACTATCACCGTGTGCCACACAGTTTAATGTACATTTAACTAAATCTAACTAAACCTACAATTTTTTTGAGTTTTAATTTACGTCATGATATTTCTCATACATTTCCAGGGTGACGAATAGGAACGACATACTGGGTCATAATGGACTCGTGTAAGTGACTGACGATACTAACTTTTTTTGACTGTCAGTTGTTATAGGCAAGAGCCAATTGAGTTTGTAGTTGGAGAAGCGTTATTTTTTCACTAGGTCCTGAAGAAGCGTCATTGGATCCTCATGGACCACACAGACGCGAAACATGTTGACCCGATTTTGAGGTGGGTCTTGTAGTTTCTTGACCACCCTGTTGTGTGCTACACAGTTAGAGAGTGGTCGAGCATTATCTCTATTTCACTCTCCTGGTAATTGTTTTAACCTTGGCCTGTACCCCACATAAATAAAGATAGTTCTTAGTGAGGGTTTCTGAGCCAATTTTACCCCTTCTTTTCCTTTGAACTCTCCTCCTTCCCTCTCTCCCTACTCACTTGCGGGATAGTGTGGCATCATCGAAAAGAACTCCGACAAAGAGCCCCCCGATGGGTGGTGCCCGTCAGACATTGCAGCGCCGGTCTGACGAGGAGCTCGTCCGATGATGAAGCATGACACCCATTTGGGTGTGTGAGGACTCTTGCTCCTACTAAATAGGACCCCCTAGTACTCACCCTGTTCTCTTTTTGCCCTTTAGGAACAGTGTATTACATTATTAGTAACTGTTATTGGAGGGTATACACTGGACCTTTAATCCTCCGAATCCCCTCATTTTTTTATTGTTCTCCAACCACTTTCTATCTTCCATGCTAGTAGGACACTGGGCTTTTGACTTCAAATGTTGTGGCATCTACTATAATGATTACATCCACCATGACTGATCCCTTCACTGTCAATTTCTTTTTTTGAGTTTAACATACATTTTATGTGCATGTAAATAAACACACCTAACACTAAAACAAAGCCTACTAGTAATTTTTCATAATTTTGAGAAGATGTTGGATGTTAAATCCATGTAATGCAAACGATGATTACATAAGATGGTAACAGAAGGAGGGATATGTCACAGGTAGCGGCGCGGAAAGGATTACTGTTAACACAATGACACGGGTGACTAGTGACACAAAACCTTTTATCGCACTGTACATCACAAAGGCTGCCAAAATGTCTGGACTGTCATAGTCAAGAATGGCAGAACTATGTTGAGTCAGGCTAAATATCTAGGTACAGTCCCCCAGACCACAGAAGAAAGGGCTATGTCAGAACTTGTCCCGTTGAATAGGCCAACAGATTAGTGGATGTTGTCACCAGCTTGAGCTGCATCACATACCAAATCCAGGTTCACCAGCTTGACATACACCATGACATAGACAGCGGGTAGTGCAACAGTCCCTACTCATAGGTTGATCCTATTACAATGAACAAGCATCTGGTGGTATGATACAAAACAATGTCAGTATTGTGGCACAGGCATTGTGACCTGCAGTGAGGAAACACTTTGACAGCTACATAGAGGTTATACAGGATCATTGTCAACATAATGTGAAGGGAGAGTGCAGGGATTGCACTGGCTGACATTTGTCAAGGCCATATGATCATACACATGAGACAATTGGATGAACATACCACATCAAACAAGTGTGTTGTGCACTTTAGAATTCCACCCACCCACTGACCTAGCTGCTTTTGGCAAAGAACTTATATGCCCCATATCTGTGACCAATATTACCTGGATCAATCCATGTCCACTTCAAATGTCAGGACAGCAACAGCTACATACCAAAGTCACAACTCTGAAATGCCCACATGAGGATGGCATGGTGAAGAGACCTGAATAAAACACAACGTAAGGAGTTTAGACAGGAAAAATACATACATATGACCATAACCTCACATTAGACTGCAGTAGATCCATTCACATTTACATGAGACTGACAGAAACACAGAAGATAATGATGGAATTAGATTTTTTTTAGTCTGAGTTTGCAATCACACGGTGGCTGTACACTGCATGGTGTGAGATCCCCTGTCCTTTGTGAAAAACATGCCCTACTCAAACACATCCTGTCAACTACAGTTTCCCATACAATCACAGGAATCATATATTATCACACACTTACACTCAAGTAAAGTATTGATTGATGAGATCTGCCCACAAGTCTTTACCTTGCTCCTCATCACTGTCATCTTCACTTGGCATTTCAGGATTCTCACTGCTAGCTCCCCCTCATCTGGTATGTATGGGATGTTCCTCCTCAGGGCAATGTTCTGGAGCATGCAGCAGGCTGGAGCATTCAGCAGGCCACAATAATCATACATACCTTTTTGGGTGAGTAAAGGAGGGCTCCTGTGGTCTTGTCTGTGCTCCTAAATCTAGCTTTCAGGAGCCCAAAAGCCTGCTCCATGACATGCCATGTTCTTCCATGAGCATCGTTGAGGCAGACTTCCCCTGGCGTAGTTGAGTCTGCTTACTGGTGTCAACAACCATGGGTAGTTTGGGTATGCGAGTCCTCTATAATGGAATGGGACATATGTGCTACAATTATTCCCTCTCATTGTTTTTTCCTGCAGGACACATTTTATAAAACACACATGACATATGTGACTTACCAACAAGCTAGTCCCTCTCTGGGTACAGTCATGACATCAGCTGTGGAACTTCTCTGTTCTGCATGATGAAGGCATCATGGACTGAACCTGGATAATGGGCATAGACCTGTCAAAAGTAGAGGTCCACAAAACAAACAACTTGGACATTGATGCAATGGAAGTTCTTCCTGTTCCAATAGTCTTGTTCATTTGCATGCAACCAACCAAGGAAACATGTGCACCATCAATAGCTCCCACCACATGTGGGATGTGTGTCAAACCATAAATGTCAGCCTTTACATGTGCAAAATCACCACGTTGAGGAGACAGGATATAACTGTCCAGCTGTTTCAACATTGCTGAGAGTACACCACTCAATACAAGGACCATGTGACCAGGAAGTGTAACTCTGCCATAACTTGTACAATGGGTGGTATGCTTTTTGGATAAAGATGGCAGGCAGTAGATCTTGCTCACACTGATGACAGATCCACAATTGTGTGCCTATCCAAATGGTACATCTGGATGTTGTGTCTGTTTTCCATGGCCTGAAAGTATGACAGTGGAAGGTAGACAGAAGGATGTCTGACCCTTCCCCTCCTTGGGTATCTGTGTAGGACAAGATATGAGTATATCCAATTTATTTCTGACAACATACACAATGCATGCTATTGACATTCTGTGACAAGGCATGCCATGATTTGATGACATGATGTTTAGTACATGGTACCACTGTCAATTACATAGAAGTAACATGTTTCCACATTGCTTTACCACAAATGTGTACACATCAGCTATCTGGACATCAATGTTTGTTTTTGCATGAAACATGCTACTCGGATTGTGTTCCCTAATTTAAAATGACCTGGGGGGGGGTTGTCTGTGGCCAAAATAAACATGCCATATGTGCCTGGCAACATACAAACAAGTTGTCAAAGTAAAAAGGCATACAAGACAGGACAAGACCAGCACTTATCAGTTGTTTATACCATTTTTTGGAGTTGTGACACATTTATTATTAGTCCAATACAAGATAAAATGATTTTAAAATGGCAAGTGTGTGACCTACTTCACTGGACACTAGGAACTGCCCCCGTCCACCGGCGGAAGTCATCATGGCAGTTGCAACCGCAGCAGACACAGCCATAGACTAACATGGTTGCCAGTGGCAGTCTTGGGCCATTGGCTGTGTCCGCTGGTGGTGACGGCCGCGCATCTGGCAGACGTGACGCCATGTTCTGAATAATCCCTCACTTGACTCCTGGCACTGCTGCCAGTTAGACCTCCACGACCTGAGCTGATGTGTACCGCCTCTGGAGCAATCATGCCACGTCCAACAGGTGATAGGGCCCCTTCCTTCTCCCTGGAGAAGCTGGAGAAGCTGGTAGAGGAGATCTTGCCCCTGTATGGACAGCTTTATGGTGCACCAGAGGTCCACCTTTTTTCCCTGTACTTCACCATATATTCCATCTTCACAGGCTAGATTGTGCCCATGTGTGCCAAAACTTGTAGTAAAGGCCATGAAACTGCAGTCGCCGTGGCATCGGAAGCTACAGAGTTGTGTTGTGTCCCATAGTTTTTTTAATCTCTGTCAGAATGCCAGGGCTTATCCCACAAGATGTCAGTTGACCAACCTAGTTAGTGGAGGGCCTGCGCAGGGTGGTGGTTTAGTTTGCAGATTAGGAAATGTTTGTAGTCTTGTCCATGTACTCAGTGAGTGGTATGTGCCTCACTTGGGCATTTTGGGTAAAAAAGATTGTTCATTGCAATATGTACTGACATATATGTGACTCTGTCATTTTGTATGTACTCTGGGGACATAATTTCCTGTCTTATGTTTGTGCATCCATGCAGGTCAATACCCATCAAAAGAAAGGGATTTGGAGAGCCATCACCAAGAAGGTGCGGACCCTGCGGGTCCACAGCCGCCAGAGTGCCCACTGCAGAAAGAGGTGGGAAGACCTGAGATGCTGGGCCCGGAATATCGCAGAGGCCCAGCTAGGGTTGTCTCCCCAATGTGGGTAGGGTGCCTGGCAGACCATGACCTCCCCAATGGCGTACATTCTGGCAGTGGCCCACACAGAGTTGGATGGGCGTTTGAGGGCAGCACAGCAGCCGCATGGGGGTTAGTACACAGAGAATTCCTGCTTGTCCCATTGCCAGGTGATTGTGTGGGGTACTGAATGCTTCTCCTGACAATTAGGGATGAGCCATGTGTCACACAGTATTTACGGAGATTGTGTTGACATGTCATGTGTATCTAACTGGTGTACCTTTCCTTCTGAACCTGGGACCTAGTACAAACCATGGGAGAATTCAAACACCACTTAGTTTGCATGATCCAAAAATGGCTGTGTCCACTCCTCATTCATGTACTATTTGTTGTTGTAGTGGGTGTTATTTGTGAGCCAGAAATCACTTCCCCTGAATGTCACAGACAAAAAGGGTAATTGTATTACGGATCACTGCCATTTGCCATGTGTCTGGGCATATGTGTATATGGACATTTGACACCCTTAAGCAAGTTATCCTCAGTATATGATGGGTATTGGTGCCTCACTACAGTCTGTGCTGTGTTGGTGCCCATCATATATGTAACATGGCTTACCTGAATGATTGTTTGCTGATGTAGAGACCATTTTTCCTTTGTAAGTGGGGAATGTCCATTGACATGAATCATGTCCCATGACTGTTGCCAATATTCATTGTGCCTACATGTTAGCATGTGTCCTTTTCCTTTTAGGAAAAGTTCACTATCTGAAATTTCAGGCATGTCCCAGCCATGTTAATGGTATGATGTCTGTACCGCCTCACATGTATGTGCTTGGAAAACTGTCAGTGGAACTGTACATTTACAATGGTAGTACATTCAATTTTGTATCACAGACAGGAGTCTTTTGGCATTGTGTATTGTCTGACAGATACCTCCATGTGTCATAGTATGTAATTTGTCATGTAGAACTGCTGTAGCAATGAGGGGTATGACAGGTGACCCAAGATATATGAGACCAATCTGTGTTTATCTATGCCCTTGACATGGCGGCATGTTGACGAGATTATTGATTGAGGATTGTTCTCTGACTATTGTCCCGCATCATGGAGTGTCTTGCATTGAAGTTGACATCACATGTGTTTGTTTTCATGCATAGCCACCATGTTTGGCATGTCCAAGATGTGGGTAGTGATGTTGCCTCTCATTGGACAACAGGTTGGAGTCCTTATATTTGTGATTGTGAGTTCTGTGTCTGTACAACATTCAAGGGACAGATGTGTATTAATGACACACTCAGATGTTGTCTTTGTCATGGGTGTCAGACATTAGTGGAGACTATCCTGGGGCTTACTGATTCTTTGTTGTGTGTATCCTTGAGACATTACTCTGTGACTTATTGAAGCTGCCGTAAATGGTATTACTTTTATTGACACATGTAAGGCGTCTTTGTGTGACACTGATAGTACCTCCTTGACTCTATTGTGACAAGTGTGACATGTAGATCTGTACATTGTTGACATGTGTCCATTATGACATGCGTATTTCCATTTCCAATATTCTATGATATTGCACTTTTGTATCGGAGTTAGCTGGATGTCATTGGCTTCATCCCAAATTGTTGGTACATCATGAAAGTGCTAAATGGATGTGTGCACAAACTTATTTGTGAAATATGGGTACAATAGGATACTTTTGTTGACTAGAAGTCAACATGAGTCTGCTGCATGTGACACAACATAGGGGATGGAGAGGTCCCCCAGTTGTGGTATGGGTGTGGGGTTTGCCAGAATTCATCCACGCAATTGTAGTTGTCTGACATCCTGACTTTCTTATGGGTAATTTGGGGAAATTCAGATGGCACGCACGCATATGTAATAGTACATGGATGTGCCACTTAGGTGTATGTTTTTGCTGGGCCTACTTGACCTGATGATATTGTTTGTCACTGAGAGTTGTGATTGAAGTGTTATCAGGAACATGTTGTGACCCTATTTCTCTTTCTTTTTGCAGCATCAGCACCAGCAATTAATGATTTGATAGAGTCTGCAGTTTCTTTTATCAATAACACTTCACACTATCTGCATTCACCAATGGACTTAATCCAAGATGGAAAGACCCCAAACAAATTCATTTTATTTACATATTTTATTTTGTGACAAGTTTTCTTATTTTCATTTATTATATAGACTTTCTCATAAGTACGGCGCTTAAAACTGATACAAAAGTTTTCACACAATACTACAATAAATACACCAAATATGACATAGATTCACTTCGCTGACCAATCACTGTGCAGCACTCACACAACACTCCCATGCACTCCATATACACAAATCATACAGACTTCCAGAATCGAAAATATTAAGCAGCAGCAAAGAAGGTCTAGCACCTTATGACAGGGGAGTTGGACTGCCAGTGGGGGTGCATTGTTTGCCCATAGCGGGACACACCGGATTCCATAGGAAATATTTTGGAAATCTCAGTAAGGCGGCATTGTCTATATTATTCTTGGCCTACATGATTAGATGCCCCCACTTTTTGCACTGATACATTGATTTTGTCAGTTCAATATCTTGGGTTTCTGGAACCCAAGCACTATTTACTGATGAATAATGGGCACTTGTTGTTCATGGCTGTGAAGAGGTCCTACTGCAGGATCTTCCAGTGCTGTAAAATAAAAGACAGCAGTCTGTCATCCTTCTTCCAGTTGCCTGGTCAGCATATTTGTGCATGTATGGTTTATTCTGGCTACATTTTAAGCTGAAATGTCAACCTTTATTTGGTTTACCCAATACCACAGATTTTGCACTTCCAAGAACAACAGAAGTGACCATATTCCTCTTTGTTTTTCTGCTGTAGAATTTTGTTATTGTTCCATCCATGCGGACCATGATTTGAAGCAAAATAACTTTGAGTGCGACTCTGATTACCCTCAATTCTAACAAGTGTATTTGTTAATAAGCCTGTGTTAGGGGCCACGAGCTGCTGACATGCAGATTCTGAAAGTGAGTGCTCCAATCCAGAACAAAACAAAGAACAACTGCATGATGCGACCTAACAGTGTCTGTAGAGACAGTATGTTCTGTTGAACCATGAAATAGCTGCCCTCATTTGAGGGGTGACTAGAATATTGTTGTGACAATTCCCTTCTACTTGAGTCCAGTGTTTGTGCAATTGTTCTTGAACTGTTCTCATTTGCAGCAGAATAGTATTGTAACATTTGGATGCAAGGAGAAATAGAGAATAAAGCTAAACTTTTTGACAATGATAACATGCTGACACAAAGGCCCTCGCACTGCCTGTCCTTCCACCGCGGAGCCGGTGGTAAGGACTGCCACATTAAGAGTTGTGAGGCTTGACATATGCCAAGCCTCCTCAATCCTGCCTGGCCCGCCGGTGCGGTCGCAGCACTGCGGCCGGCAGGGAGCACCTCCAACCCGACGGCAGGCCTCAGCCTGTTGTCTGGATTACGAGGTTGGACACCGCCAGGCTTTCCATGGCAGTTACACCACCACGAAAACCCTGGCGGTCATGCACCCAATGACAGGAATCTTCATTCCTGTCGCCGGCACACACAAACACACATGTCCCCACACATCCACACATCCCCCCACCCGTCCACACACTCAAACCCCCCCCACCCCTTCAAGCTTGCATGCATTGAAATACACACACATGCAGCACACTAATACATGCACTGAGACACCCCCATTCACTCGCATTCATCCACACAGACACCCCCATACACGCACATTCATCCACACAGATACCCCATACACGAGCACATACATGCACACACACATTCACATTCACTCGCAGACACGCACAAATTCAGCACCCCCCTCCGCAAACACGCACACACGCATCCAGACACACAGAGCCCCCCCACTTATTGGACGCCCACTTACCTTCTAAGTCGAGGGGGACATCTGGGGGTGTATGGGTCCTGGCGGTCTTCCCTCGCTGCCACCACTCCGCCAGCAGAACTCCGCCAAGCGGTGTTACGGTTTGTATTATGGTGGACTGCTGGCTGCTTTCTGCCTTAATAATCGCGTAAAGCAGCCAGCACTTGTAATATGGCGGTCTGCTGACCCCCAGCACTGGCGGTCGTCTGGCGGGTTGGGCTTTCGCAGTCAGTGAAATTGACCACCAAAGTCCAAATGAGGGCTTAAGTATGACAGCTAACACATAAAAGGAAGTAGGAGAAATGCGTGCGGTAAGCCTAATCAC
Organism: Pleurodeles waltl; assembly: GCF_031143425.1. NCBI lineage: Eukaryota > Metazoa > Chordata > Amphibia > Caudata > Salamandridae > Pleurodeles > Pleurodeles waltl. Next base: position 917,440,975 of record NC_090446.1, on the reverse strand, counting down.
TCGCAATCGCTCGGGTAGAATTTCAACACATCATTCTTTTGCTCACCATGCCACCTCAGTTTGGACCCAGCCATATGCATAGTGCATGGGCCAAATGGTGACAGACATGATCCCTCACCATCTGAGCTGGGAATCCATTTGGCAGATTAAGATGTAAGTGGGGCTCAAAGGAAGAAACAAAATGAGAACATCAGTTCAAGACTCATGGGGCCACAATCTGATTTTGGGGGTGGGGGATCTTGTGCTAGACAAGGACAGACAGCCTGGCAGTAAGTTTAGACTACAGTTCACTTTGGTGAATCATGAGAACACATGGAGCCATTTGGACTGCCTGGCGAGGGGTTGAAGATATGACTCACAACGTGTCATTCTTTTGCTGATTTTACACCCTGACAACAGGGTACACATACATGGAGCTGACAAAGGCAATCAAAGGGACTGCTCCTCGGTGGGCCCCTCTCAAGGAATTTACCTTCAAAAACCTTACACAGAGCTGTCTGAAGTGCCTCGGTCATTTGTGATGGAGTGCCCTGTCTGCCAAAGTGATGGTCCGCTCACCCTGTGTAGGGTCAAGAGGACTCTGTTGGATGAAGAGCATTGCATGGGCCACCTATTTAGAGTGGACAGTGTTATGTCTTTTTTTTGTTTGTCTCCATCAGGTAAAATCTGGGACAGAAAAGACTGGGACAGACAAAACAAATAATGATCCCAATACCGAGGAAAAAAATCTGCCTAGGTGTGGGGCTCATAGTTGTTTGGTGTTCAGTAACAAACTCACACTTTTGGTGTTTGCTTTGAAAAACAAAAACTTTGATAATGTCTGGTGAACAGCTGTTAAAAGTGACAGTGGTCACCCACCAAACATTTTGTACCTCGACAGGAACCACCATGATCGTGATTCCTATCAAGATACAGAGATAACCGCTGGGCCAGTGGTGATCTCTAAATTTGGCAGACAATGGTCCATTAGGATATAATATTCTCTGTCACCCTGACGGGCTGTACTCCCTCCACCAAACTCTAGATTAGGCCCTTAGTTTTGTTTCATAACTCAAAAACAGAATGAATGAAGCCACGTACTACCTATCTGCAAAATGTGGTGTGCTTTTTTCATCAATATTTGACTTGATGGTGATTGCAGTTTTAATAGGGATATTCATGTTATTTTGACACTATTAACCTATCAACATCAGATTTGGTGCACTAAAGGATTAAGGGCTTCATTATGCATTTGGTGGTAGTTAGACTGTCAAACTCCCGGTGTCAGTCGGACCGCCGTACTTCCTGCACTCTGACTAGCAGATTACAACCCTGGCAGTCGGACGGCCAGGATACCACCCCCAACGGCAGGAACATTGATCCCTAAAGGGGTGGCAGCAGTCGAAGTCATGGTCAGAAACTGGGGTGCCAATGGCAGCACTGTCATGCTGATCACAACCTCGCTTTCCACCAGCCTTTCCTTGGCAGTTGCACCATCATGTAAAGGCTGGCAGAAAGCCAGTGCTGGGGTCTACAGGGGGACCCTGCACTGCCCATGCCCCTGGGCCCCCCGTGCAAGCACCCTCATAATACGAGTGTCTGCAATGCAGACAGTGCGCATTCCGAGGGAACTGGTTTGTTGACCTCGGCTCCCTTAAGGGACTCAGGGCCAATGTTGTCACACTGGTTCCACCGGGCTGAGCGGCAGATACATCACAATACAATGTTTCTGCCAGTCAGTCCAGTGGAAACATTATAATACGATGGGGTGTGAGGCTGCCGGTATGTTGGCAGCCTCACCCCGTGGCTTTGGGGTTCATCGGTCAGACTGAGAAAGTCATAATGAGGACCTAAATTTGGAAGGTTGTTTCCTTTCACAGTGGCAGCTTTCAAGACCTGATCGACAGTAGAAAGTGCTGAACCTCATTCAGCACTTATGGAGCCAGAATACCACCATCTTTGAAGATCCAACTCTAAAACTGTAGCGTAAAATAGATGCCAGGCAGGTCGCTCCCCCCATCTGCCACGCAGCCCACTGTGGGTTGAACCTCCATTGCCGCTTTTGCCGCCTGACTACTCGCTTCCTTTTTTCTATTCCCCTGAGCTTGTGCTTCTGTGCCACTTGTTTTTTTCACTCTGTGCCCCTGTGTTTTGCTTTCTGTACCCCTGTGCTCTGTTGTCTCTCTCCCGCCGTCTTTTCCCGCAGTTTTTTCCCCGGGTTTTCCCCTGGGTTTTTCCCTGGGTTTTTCCCTTGCTGCTGAGCCCCTGCTGCCCCGCCCCCTTCACTCCCATTGGCCGCCCCGCTCCCAGCTGCTCCTCCCTCCCTGTGCCCTCACATGGAGGCCGCGAAGCGGTGGTAGAGAGCGACCTTTAGCCCTGTCACCAGGCAGGTCGCTCCCCCCATCTGCCACGCAGCCCCCTGTGGGTTGAACCTCCGTTGCCGCTTTTGCCGCCTGACTACTCGCTCCCTTTTTTCTATTCCCCTGAGCTTGTGTTTCTGTGCAACTTGTTTTTTTCATTCTGTGCCCCTGTGTTTCGCTTTCTGTACCCCTGTGCTCTGTTGTCCCTCTCCCGCCGTCTTTTCCCGCCGTTTTTTCCCCGGGTTTTCCCCTGGGTTTTTCCCTGGGTTTTTCCCTTGCTGCTGAGCCCCTGCTGCCCCGCCCCCTTCACTCCCATTGGCCGCCCCGCTCCCACCTCCCAGTTGCTCCTCCCTCCCTCTGCCCTCATATGGAGGCCGCGAAGCAGGCGCGCAGCGGAAGCGCCGCTGGCGCGCCAAAGGCGCGCCTAAGGCAAGCCTGTCTGCGCCCGTCCGCGCCTGGACCGCACCCTGCACCAGAACCCCTGGAACCCGCACCCCCGCAACGCCAGACTGCACTACGACGCAAGCACCCTCCACGCACTCAACACCAGACGAGACCACCGCTGCTACCGGGCCACCCCGAAGCGCACCCAGGGGCCTTTCACCTGCCGGAACTGCAGATTCACCAGCATCCAACCCTCCACACCACCAGCCAGAGAACCCAACCACCTCCGCTGCATCCTCCTCAACACCCGCTCCGCTCGCAAGCACGCCATCGAACTTTGGGACCTCCTAGACTCCACTGCCCCTGACGTCGCCTTCCTGACGGAGACCTGGCTAAACGCCACCTCAGCACCAGACATTGCCATAGCCATCCCACAGGGCTATAGGATCTCCCGCAGAGACCGCACCAACAGAGTGGGAGGAGAAATCGCCATCATCCACAAAGACTCCATCAAAATCTCAACGAACACCGATGACACCCTCACCACCGCCGAGCACATGCACTTCCAGATCCACACCGACCCCAACACCACCCTCAGAGGAACTCTCATCTACAGACCTCCCAGACCCCGCCCACAGTTCAGTGACACCATCGCTGACCACATCAGCACCCACGCCCTCGCTTCCACGGACTACATCCTCCTCGGGGACCTGAACTTCCACCTCGAGAACAACAACAACGCCAACTCCACCGCCCTGATCGACAACCTCGCCAACCTCGGACTCAAACAGCTAGTAACGACACCCACTCACGCCGCTGGACACACGCTGGACCCCATCTTCTCCGCAAGCCCCCACGTCTCCTTCAACCACACCACCGAACCACACTGGACCGACCACAGATGCGTCCACTTCACCTTCAGAAAACCCACCACACACCACCGCACCCAACAGCTACCACGCCGCTGCTGGGGCAAGGTCACTGGGGACCAACTGACTACCGCCCTCGCCCTGAGACCACCCACCGACCCCACCGACCCAGACACTGCCGCGACCAACCTCACACAGTGGATCAACGACTGCGCCAACACCCTCGCCCCTCTCAAGACCTTTACAACCAACCACACCAACAAGAAAGGCGCCTGGTTCACCTAGGACCTCCGGATCTCCAAGAACACCTGTCGGAAGCTGGAGAAGAAATGGCTCCACGACGGAACACCGGACAACCACACAGCCCTCAAGAGCGCCACCCGCAGACATCACCAACTCATCAGGACCGCCAAGAAGACCACCTTCAAGGACCGCCTAGACAACAACGCACACAACACCAAAGAGCTCTTCAGCATCGTGAAAGAACTCTCCAACCCCAGCTCCATCACCAATGACATCCCGCCATCTCAAGACCTGTGCGACTCCCTGGCCACCTTCTTCCACCGCAAGATCCCCGACATCCACGACAGCTTCAACCCTGACCCCCCCGCACCCACCACTGAGTCCACCACCCCTGCGACTACCACTCGCACCAGTCGCCTGACCGTCTGGTTCAGCGTCAGCGACGAAGACACCATCAAAACCATGAACTCCATCCACTCCGGATCCCCATCGGACCCCTGCCCTCACCACGTCTTCAACAAAGCCAGCGCAGCCATCGCGCCCCACCACCGGAAAACAATCAACTGTTCCTTCGAGACAGCAACCTTCCCAGAAAGCTGGAAGCACGCCGAGATCAACGCCCTTCTGAAGAAGCCCAAGGCAGACCCCAAGGACCTCAAGAACTTTCGTCCCATCTCCCTGCTCCCTGCTCCCTTTCCCGGCAAAAGTGACAGAGAAGATTGTCAACAAACAGCTGACCCGCTACCTCGAAGTCAACAACATCCTGGACCCGTCCCAATCTGGTTTTCGCAGTAACCACAGCACCGAGACCGCCCTCATCGCCGACACTGACGACATCCGGACCCTGATGGACAAAGGAGAAACAGCCGCCCTCATCCTCCTGGACCTATCAGCAGCCTTTGACACGGTATGCCACCGCACCCTATCATCACGCCTCCATGACGCCGGTATCCAAAAGAAGGCCCTGGCCTGGACCACATCCCTCCTCTCCGGCAGAACCCAGAGCGTCCGCCTCCCACCCTTCCGCTCCAAAACCACTGAGATCATCTGCGGCGTCCCACAGGGATCCTCCCTCCGCCCGACACTGTTCAATATCTACATGGCCCCCCTCGCCCACGTCGCACGACAACACAACCTCAACATCATCTCCTACGCCGACAACACCCAGTTGATCATATCCCTCACCGAAGATCCCCACACCGCCAAAGCTAACCTCCACGGAGGAATGAAGGCCATAGCCGACTGGATGAAGGACAGCAGACTGAAGCTGAACTCAGACAAGACGGAGGTCCTCATTCTTGGACCCACCCCATCAGCCTGGGACGACTCTTGGTGGCCCACGTCACTAGGCACAGCCCCGGAACCCACGGACCACGCACGCAACCTGAGGGTCATCCTCGACTCCACTCTCTCCATGACCAGGCAAGTCAACGCCGTCTCCGCGTCCTGCTTCAACACCCTCCGTATGCTCCGCAGGATCTTCAAATGGATCCCCCTCGACACGAGAAAAACCGTTACCCAGGCCCTCATCACCAACAGACTCGACTACGGGAACGCCCTCTACTCAGGAACTACAAACAAGCTCCTGAGACGACTCCAACGCATCCAGAACGCCTCGGCCCGACTCATCCTCGATGTCCCCCGCCGCAGCCACATCACACTCCACCTGAGAGGCCTGCACTGGCTCCCCGTCAACAAAAGGATCACCTTCAAGCTCCTGATCCACGCACAAAAAGCACTGCACAACACCGGACCCACCTACCTTAACAACCGACTCAGCTTCCACACCCCCACCCGAAGCCTCCGCTCAGCCAACCTCGCCCTCGCCACAGTCCCCCGCATCTGAAAAACCACCACCGGCGGCAGATCCTTCTCCTACCTCGCCGCCAAGACCTGGAACACTCTCCCCACCATCCTACGACAGACCCAGGACCTGCTGGCCTTCAGAAGACTCCTCAAGACCTGGCTCTTCGACCAGTAGCACCCCCCCTCCTCAGCGCCTTGAGACCCTTGCGGGTATGTAGCGCGCTTTACAAATGCAGTGATTGATTGATTGATTGATGCCACAACCAACATGTTGGTGAGCTACTTCTGGTCATAATACTGAGTCCCAGCCAATACCCCTGAGTTGCAAAAGGCAGTCTTTAAGCTAACAAACTGTGACAGGATAAACCAATTGCAGAGTAGAAGGGCTGCTTTCCTAACTGCCTAAGAATTTGGTAGCCCCTGGGCTTAGCATTATGTAAGCGCCGCCCAATCCTTCCAACACAGTTCTTTTTTTACTTTGAATATTGTATATTAGGCAGGTCCTAGTTTAGCAATGGGTGCTCTGAAAAGGTTTACAGGAGACTCAAAACCATCTCTGCATTGTAGACTCAATGTATGCCTACATTTTTTTAATTGACCACAGCAAGTCCAATTAGATGTGTCCAATGTCACATTTAGGTTGTCTTAGTTGTCTAAGACTGTTTTAACCTGGGCCACATCCTTGATCCACAAACAAAATCTTTTGCTGTCTGAGTAGAAAATGTTTTAACTCAGTTCGAGAAGAAACATACAAGACAAGAGGCTCACACAGGCTTGTTGACTATTAGGCAGTAATCAAGAACTACTCACATGTTGCACATTTTTAAGGATTAAACTTTGAAGCAGCATTAATGGATGGACGACTCTGCTGTGGTGGCCCTCTATCAAGGATTGAGAGAGGATTTGAACAATGCCATTATTTAAGTTGCAGTCAATCAACCCATAAATACCAATGGACTCATTGATTTAGCACTTCAAATTAGACAACAATTATAAAGAAAATTGTAGGAGGCTGGCCTGGTTTGTAGTGGGTACCAAAGGTCCTTACACCTTATACCAGGTCCAGTTATCCCTTATTAGTGAAATGTAGTCAGTGCTAGAAGCCAGGTTGTCTAAGGGTAGCTGTTGCTGAGCAGCTAAGGCGTATCTAGGAGACATGCAAAGCTCATGCAATACCACTGTAGTCACACAGTACTTACACACATTAAAGAAAATACTCAGTGTTACAAAAATAGAGGTACTTTATTTTGGTTACATAAATGCCAAAAATACCTTAGAGATTACACTCCCTTAGGAGGTAAGTAATATACACAGTATATACACTAGAATGCAGTAATATCTGTAAAAACAGTAAGAAAACAGTGCAAATAGTGAAAATCACAATAGATAGCAATGGGCCTCGGGGAACACAAACCATGTACTAAAATAGTGAATGCGAAAGTCGGTTTACCACCTAGGCAAGTGTAGTGTGTAGCGGGGCACTGGGAGTGTAAGGAAACACCAAAGGTAATTAATAGAACCCACCCCAGAGCTTCAGAAAGCAGGAGTAAATTACAGTAGGTTTCCCAGAACACACAAGAAAACGTGATAGAAGACTATGCAAGAAGCAGAAGAGACTGTAGGACACCAACAATGGATTCCTAGACCTGAAGATCTTTGGAAGAAGGGGACCAAGTCCAAGAAGCACTGAAGAGGCCTGGGAGAACAGGAGCCCCTGCTAACCCAGATGAAGGTGAACAGTCAGTACTCCACCCAAGAAGACGGATGCGGGTTCCTGGTTGGTGCAGATGATGTTCCACTCCGGATGGAAGATTGCAGTCTGGTTTGCGTCACTGGATTATGTCAACAAGCCTTGGCACACGTAAAGCTCGCGCTTAGCAGAATATTTTGCTGCCCGGGACCAGGAGGGACCTGGTGGACTTTACCCAGGAGGGTGAGACAGAGGGGGTTCTCAGCAACTCAGAGAGCCCTCAGAAGACCAGGCAGCATGCACAGGAGTCCTACAGCATGGAGACAAAGACGGTGCAAATGGAAGCCCACGCAGCACGACACAAAGGGATCCCACTCCGCCAGAGAATCACTCAGGAAGCTGTGCGTCCCAGGAGGGAATGCTGGGGGCCGGAGCTGTGCTGTGCACGAAGAACTTCGTGGAAGGTTGCACACAAGCCTTTGCAACTGCACATCACGTGGTGCACAGGGGTACTGTCCTGCGTGGGGAGGCAAGCTCTTACCTCCACCAAAGTTGGACAGCTGGACCTTAGGACCATCGGGACAACTTCAGTCCAACACCTGTGTTGTTTTGATCCACACACTTCCACGTTGTTAGACACCTTATATGGCCATATTCATAGTTACTATTGTGGCCATATTCAGAGTTACTATTGTGAAACTGGACATAGGTATTGATCTATGTCCAGTGCACACGTCAAAAGGTCATCCCCGCACTCACGAAGCCTGAGAAAATGGTCCTGGACGACGTGGGGGCACCTCTGCTAGTGCAGGGGTGCCCTCACACACAGGTACTTTGCACCTAGTCTTCAGGATGTGAAGGCCTGACATATAGGTGACTTATACGTGACCTGGTGCAGTGTAAATGGCTGTGAAATGGTGCATGCACCATTTCATCCAGGCTGCAATGGCAGTCCTGTAGAACCCTTTGCATGGGCTCCCTATGGGTGGCAAAAGTAATGCTGCAGCCCATAGGGATCCCCTGGCACCCCAATGCCCTGGGTATCTAGGTACCATATACTAGGGACTTATAAGGGGGACACCAGTATGCCAATTATGTGTGGAATTCTGTGTTAACAGTATCCAACAACCAAATGTAAAGGGAAGCAGGATCCCAGTGACACAGTTAAACACACTGGCAAACAGGCCAAAAATGGGGATAACCATGCTAGAAAGAGGCTACTTTCCCACAAAAATAAGTCCTAAGAAAGGAAGCATATTATAACCCTACAAGAACTGAAAACAACTCTGTAGATAATGTTAAAGAACCTGTGCAAATTGATAGTGTCTTCCATTTTTTCTACACTGTGGTCAATCTGGACATTTTATTAGGAACTGCTGTCAGCTGTTAGGACATGGAAGAAGTCAAATTTTTCATTCCTATGGTCCGTGCATTGTCTTGTGGTGCACATAAAATTCCAGCACTATTGTATTCTTGGGCATCAGAAATGTTCATAGATATTGTTTTTTTACCCAGAAGAATTCTGTTGTTTTCCATCAGCAAGCCTATTGTCAGACCAATGTTTACAATAAATCGTCAACCATGCACTTTTGGGGTAGTGACATAAAAAACTTTAGTCACTGTTGCTGGTTAACAGAGGTATGCACCCTGTCCTAGTAGGGAACACAGTCCTAGATTATCCTGTGCTCATCCCCTGGTACCTGGACACAGAGCAGACAGGCTTAACTTAAATGGCAATGTATAAAGTATTTGTGCAATAACTCATACAGTAACACAGTGAAATCACCACAAAAAGTACTCCATCCCAATTTATAAAATAAGACCAAAATAACAAGAATACAATATGCACTAGTCAAGATATCACTTTTTAGAAGATTAGGGAGGTCTTAATCCATAGGAATCATTGGTTATATCTTTTTAGCACATAGTAATTGGGATGCATCAAAAATAACAGTACAGAGGGCAGCAGAGGAGGTGATGCTTCGGAAAGTAAAGTGGTGTGCTGATTTTTCCGGTGTGATAGAGGTGATGCATCGATTTGTTTCTCATGGGCAAGGTGATGCATCGATTTCCAGGTACGCAGCCTTGGCTCCTTACTGCAGAATGGAGATATTTTGATGCGACAAGACAATGCGTGGAAAATCCAAAATGCACTGTGATGATGAAGCAGATGCTGCATCAATTTGGGAGGGGCTGAAGTGATTTTTCATCCATGAGACGGGCTCTGTGTCAATCCTGCAGGCGATGAATCAATTTTTGCAGACATTGCATCAGTTTTCCGGTGCTGTGGATTTTTTCCCTGTGGTGAAGTCTTCGATGGCCCTGACATTTCTTAACAGGAGGCAAGTCAGTCCAAGCCCTTGGAGATCACTTGTAAAAGACGACAAAGTACTTCCAGCAGAGTTAGGGAGCAGCAGGTAGCAGGGCAACAAGCAGGAGAGCAGTCCCAGAAAGGCAGTCCAGATGAGTCCTTTGGGCAGCACTGCAGTGCTTCTGACAGAGTCCAGGTGTAGATCCAGAAGTGTCTGATTTCAGGGGGTCACAGACCCAGTATATATACTGAAATGTGCCTTTGAAGTGGACGACACTTCAAAGAGTGGTTTTGAAGTGCACCAGTTCTCTTTTCAGCCCAGTCTTGTCTGCCAGGAGATCTCTGGGGGGTTCTCAGTCGTTTGTGTGGGGTCAAGCCACTACCCTTTGAAATGTGAGAGCCCCCCGCCCTTCCTGCCCAGGATGACCCATCAGTATGCAGATGAATGCAAATGCCTGTGTTTATGGCTGTCTGGGTGGAATGCACAAGGGGATCTGTCAACCAGTACAGACCGGATGTGGATCGAAGACAGGCTGCAAGGCACAGACAGCTGTAAATGCAGAGAAATGCCTACTTTCCAAAAGTGGCATTTCTAAAATAGTAATGTCAGGGGAGGCTCCTTTGCTATGGCGAAGGAGCTTCGTCCCCCTCGCTGAGCCAGCAGCACAAACATTAAATGATAGTTCACTATCTTTTTATTTTTCTGCTGCTGGCTCTACCAGCAGTGCAGGGAGGGTCGGGGCTGGGCCACAGGAGCTGGGAGGGGGAGGAGGAATGGAGTGCACCAAGTGTGCATGTGTGTTTGGCCAGCTGTCTCAGGCTGGCCAAACACACATGCACATTTAGGTTTCTTCAGCCTGACTATGTTTAACAGTCAGGCTGGAAAAACGGCACAGACCCCAGTGCTGTGTCTGAGCGGCACTCAGAGCCACTCAGGCCATCCTGATACTGCTTTCAGACTAGCTTTAGCATGAAAGCAGTGCTAGGACTTCTGGGGAGCCTGTGCTGGTGTCCCAGTGAATGCTGGGACACCACATCGAGGGAACAGGAGCGAGGCAGCAGGAGACGGTGGACTGAGGTGTTTATTTTTTATTTATTTTTTATATTCCCCCTCCGCCCCCGCCCCTCCCCTTGAGATTTGCGGCTGCCACCACTGAGCGATATTAATTTCAACTTCACCAGTAAGCAGGATTCCTCACTGCCATTCCAACCGTACCAAACATGACAATGCCACTCCTTTCAGATCAGAAATTACTACCTAAAAGTATATAAGGGAATTCCCAAGGCCACCCTATGAGAGGAGCAGGCTTCACAATAGTGAAAAATGACTTTGGGAGTTTTTCACTACCAGGACATGTAAAATGTACAAGTACGTGTCCTGCCTTTTACTAACATACCACTATGTCTTATGGGCTACTTACAGCCTACCTTATGGGTGACTTCTATGCAATAAAAGGGTAGTTTAAGGCTTGCCAAGTAGTTTTAAATGCCAAGTCAAACTGGAAGTGAAACTGCACACACAATTGCAATGGCAGGCCTGAGACATGGTTAAGGCACTACTTATCTGGGTGGCACAATCAATGCGGCAGGCCACCTGCCCTGGATACACGTAGTGCACTTTACTAGGGGTTTACCAGTACATTAAATACGCCAATTGGATATGAGCCAATGTTACCATGTTATAGGGAGAGAGCACGTGCACTTTAGAACTGGTTAGCAGTGATAAAGTACCCAGAGTCCTAACACCAACAAAAACGAGGTCAGAAAATGAGGAGGAGGAAGGCAAAAAGTTTGTGGCCCTTCAGGGAGGGCCATTTCCCAACAGTTCCAATGACAATAAATGGATATGTGAAGCACGTCACCTGTGATCTAATTGGCATTCATGTATCTCCAGTGATTCTAGGTGCACCTCGGTTCCAAAAATATAATCTATAAATGAACTGGGTCAAAGGACAAGTTATTTTCTTTTCAGAATATTGCAGATTATTGCAAAAAGCATTGTGATCTTATAAATGAATTAGCTTGTGACTGAACAAAGAAAAGAATAATCAACTTCCCTCAGAGTTTCAGGAGTTTGCAGATGTGTTTGAAACCAAGAGTACCAAACAATTACCTCCACATCGGCCAAGCACAGAATTACTTCTTGATGCAAATGTCCTTCATGGAAGATCTTAAACTCTTGCTCAAGATGCTCAAGAGGGAGAGAGGCAATTAAAGAAAAACCTTGAATAACATTTTTAAAGGATTGAATATTTCCTCCTCATCACTTCTTGGGCTCCAATGTCCTTTGTTCGTAGGACTAAAGGAGAGTTTCACCCCTGTTTTAATTATACAGAGTTCAACACTCTCACTATTAGGAATTATTATCATCTACCATTGATATATGTCTTTTTGGATCAAATGAGAACTATGCTTTGAAATACTCAATTTAATTTTAAGGAGCAGCTATATAATCGGATAATATTTCAGTCTAGTGACTTATGGGATTTAGCTTTTAATGCTGAGTGTGCCCACTTTAAGTATACAATGATGCCTCTTGGCCCATGGAATGCACCATCCACGTTTTAGCATTTTCTTGATGACATCTTGCGAGTTACTTTAGATAAATATTCTGCGCCATAATTGGATGATATTCTAATTTTCTTTACCACTTTATCAGAACATAGACAATAGATAAAAGCTCTGTCTGCCGAATTAGAGAAATATGCATTATGAACAAATATCAATCTCATTTTTAGGTTACTACATCTAGGCCTCAGAATTAGTATTGACTAAGGAAACGTTAAAGCAGTTCTCTAGTTCGTTACACCAAGGTTTGTTAAAGAAGTACAATGATTTATTGGGTTTCAATCCTTTGTACGTAATTTATTTTGACCCTTTCTACCATTATTGCTGTGTCACTCAATTAACAAAGAAAGACATACCATTCTGTTGGCAGCAGGAACAAGAAAAGCCCTTTTATACCTTAAAAGAGGCCTTCAAATGTGCTCCAATTTTGTGCAAGCCTGAGGTGGCTCAACTATTCACAGTTAAAAGCGATGTTTCATCCATCAGTAAAGGGGCTAATTTTGGACAAGAATATCTTTCTACAAGTCATTGCATCCTGTTGCCTACTACTGATGGAAGCTTACAATTACACTCCCGGACATAAATTACAGTAGTGAACGCATTATCTTGAAGGTTCTAGCCATATATAGGTATAGTTTGGATATATCATATAAAGTTGGAATTTTGTACATATGTGCATTCTGAAGACCATCATCACACTTGCTGTTGATCTTTTGCTCTAGGTTAAAGTTTTCTATCAAATACCACCCAGAAGAAAGACATAGAAAAGGCATAATAAAGCTGTGTCTTGAATTTAGAAAGAGGAAACAAGCACTTAATTAGCTACTCTTACACTTCTTAATGTGGCAGCAAACGTTTCACCAACCAATTTTTTATATGAAAAACATTATTACATTTTACATGATATGCCATAACAGATCATCAATCCTAAAGGATGCTGTATATAAAACATGCCTAATCCTCCTTCTCCACCAGGTCCTTATCCTTCCCTCCTGAGCCTTGATTCAGAAATACCAACATTAAAACATCCCTCTTTACTACCTTAGTTACATTTCTCTCCCCTAGAAAATCACTGGTACCACTTCACTCAGACATTTCCAGGATCCAGCTTAATTTCAGTGACCTCTAAGTTCATGAACATTTCAGTTTAAGTGTATTATCTAGGACAGTGGTTCTTAACCTATGGTCCGTGGACTCCTGGGGGTCCCCTGACTCCTACTCAGGGGGTCTGCAACTAGTCCAGAAAAAAAAATATTTGCAGTGCAAGCTCTCAGAGTTGTGTGATTGGGGTGGTCTCACTGGGATCCAAACTCAGGGGCACTTCACTTTCAAATATCATACTGGGTTGAACGCACATTCTGAAGAATTCTTTGTGTGACCTACAACTTTCAGGCAATGTTAGAAATCTCCTGCAAATCAGAATGATTAATACACTTGCTGGAGAAGCCTGAGTTTTATTGCTGAAGCAGGTGTTTTAATAAAAATATTAATGAGTATTAATCTATCCTGAGTAATGGATTTGCATAGAAAATGTAATGATATAGAAAAAAATAATGCACGCATTTGAAAATGTGCCCACGTGAGTGGCCGTCAACGTTCACGAAGTATACTTCTTAATGGATTATTAATATAAAATATGGAGCTTATGTCTGATTCATGTAGTAATACATCATATCGAGGGTTATGCATTATGTATTAGCTTTATTAATTGCAGGCCTTAACTTAGTGGAGGTCTTGGCCTAGTTGCGAGGACTCATGTGAAGCTGTATTTCTAAACCGATTAATAAATTGTCTGCCTAGGGAATTAAACTGTGTTTTTCCACTGTGCTGTTCAGAGGTGCTCATAGCTAAAAGTGTTTCTCATGAGAACCGATTGCTAGAAGATGCTGATCTTGTTAAATATAACACCATGAGTGTAATGTGTGTAAGACTGACTTTCTCAGGAGGAGAACAATGAAGACACTGACTGGAGTATAAGCTGCAACAATATTGTTACCTGATGAGCCGGATGATGAGAATGAGATAAGAAGAGCCAATCTTCAACATGTGAACTGAGTACTAGTAGAAAGTATAGATTTGATGTTTTAGTTTGATTGGACAAAGTGTGAACATGCAATCCCTTGACCAATAGGGACTTGGGAAGTAGTTTCAGGAAATCTAACTTAGCCAGACTGCACCAAGAGAAAATTCGCCATTCTCCCATTTCTTCTCGAAGGTTTCCCTCTATTCTTCCGAATTGCTTAAAGACTTTGCATTTTCTGAACATTGATGCTGATTATTGATCTGCATGTACTGGAGTTATGGTGGGAACATCTTAATTGCGAGTCAAAAGATTCATAAACCTATTCACGTCCCCTTGTAAGTTTACTTATTAAGGTCAGACACGCTAGCAGAGATGGTAGCTGAGACTGATGATTCGTCTGCTTAAGAGCCCATCATAGATGTCCGGTAAACGTCCGTCTCCTTAGGAGCCCATCATAGATGTTCAGTATAGGTGGTATTGACAGAGATAGTAGTAAGACTGAAGGTTTGTCTCCTTAAGAGGTTCACAGAGATAGTAACAGCTCAATGGTCTGTCTCCTTAATAAACTATCGTAAGTATTCTCAGAGCCGGTAGCAGGAAGACATAAAGATTAACGGAGAAGGTAGTAGCTTGATGATTTGGTCTTTTGAGAGTTCATTATTACTGAGATTTGGATTCACTTTTCAATGATATGAATTGGAAAGAAAATGTTTCCCAAAGTTCTGAAGTGACTTCCCAGAATCTTGGAGCCTGCCAATGGGTGTTTGAGGATGTTCTCGGCTTTCTAGTGATGGAGTGAATAAAGTAGGTTCTGCGCTTGCACAGCTTATGCAAATCGCAGGTGAATTGTGATGTTTGTGAGGGTTTAGGGAGGTTGCATACTCCAAATGAAGTTGTAGAAGGAGTGTGCGTGCTCCGCAGTGTGAGAGTACAGAAGTTGTCGAACTTCACGTGTGTGGCATTTTGTGCTCAAAAATTGTCCATGTGATTGTTGATGTACGGACCCTGCGTGGTCTAAGACTCCGGAGTATATTGAAAAGTGTATGAGACACTTGGTTTTATGTTGTAATCTGTCTGGTTTAATAGGTCGATCGGGCGTGGTCGACAAGTCAAAGTGTGAGTCAAAGTGAGTGAGAGAAATTCAATTGAGATCTGGTGAGTCCTATGTGCACCAGGACAGATCCACTGATCAGTTGAGAGTGAAATATGCAGATTGAATTTTGCTTGCGAGTCAGGGAAACTGAGAAAGAAGGAGTAGCTGTAGGTTCAGGAAGAGCCATCAGTGAAAAATCCTGAAAGTTTCTGAAGCAATTGTGTTACCTTTCCTGTAGTAAACCAGCAGATTTGGTTTTCGATATTGGGTTTAGCGCTTGCAATTTTTGCATTAGTTTTGTGTGAATCGAAGTTTGGGAGGACAAGCGGCAAGACTTTGTCAGCCGCAGTAAGTGTGAGTGTGAGACGTCATTGGAGCTGCACTGTAATAGGTCGGGTAGTGAGAAGGGTCGTGCACGGATTGGCAACCGTCCATGAGGTGCAATTGGTTGAGAAAGTGGGTGAAGAGAATTCTGGGATTAAAAGTCACTTTCTGATTTGATTTTGAATAACAAAAAGGTTGAAAGATGACGTTTTTCAAGACTTTAAAGAGTGCTTTAAGGGGAGCTATGTACATTACAACAAGTATAGGTGAGGCTACACCACCAGAATGTACACCGGCTTACATTGTAATGGAAGAGAAGGGTGTCGCGCCATGTCTTTGGCTAAAGCAATGGTGGAAAGTGGCAGAGAAAGATGGGAGTTTAGCATTTCCTGCTAATGGAACATTCAGTTTGAGGGCTTTAGAGTATTTGAGGGGCGTACTGTACGATCTGAAAGCCCCTCTGAGACCAGCACAATTTGAGACATTAGCGATCTGGGAGCTAGTAGCCAGACAGCAACAGCAACAGAAATTAGAGAGGAGAATGATAAAGGCAGAAAAGACATTAATAAAGGCTAGGTGGGAGAGTGCTCAGAGAATTTGGAGAACAGAGACTTTGCACGGAATTACGTTGTTTACGGTGATTACGCAGGACAATGAGAAGGCAGGAAGGAAAGCTACTAGAAAGACTAACAGAAGCCCTTCCAAAAGTAGGGAGGCTAGAAAGTCTTCAACAGTGAGGAAGAATCAGATGATGATGAATTTATTTTACAGTTATTGAGAAATCGTTCCCCACCATTTGCAGCACATGAGAGTGATCCGAGCACCAGTGCTGATCCTCCAGCTCCGACACAGGTTAATGTGACAGTGAGCCGGTGTAGGTTAATACTAGCTTGACACAGAGGGCCTGATTCTAACTTTGGAGGACGGTGTTAAACCGTCCCAAAAGTGGCGGATATACCACCTACCGTATTACGAGTCCATTATATCCTATGGAACTCGTAATACGGTAGGTGGTATATCCGCCACTTTTGGGACGGTTTAACACCGTCCTCCAAAGTTAGAATCAGGCCCAGAGTCTGATGCAGAGTAGTCTTAACACACCTACTACTCCAGTAGTACAAAAGCGGGTGCAACCACCACAGGTCCAGATAATCTATCCTGCGGTACCCAGTGTGGAAACGGCTGCAAACTTAATGGTGCCTATGGGTCAGGTTTTCCTGAGACCGATGCTGGTTCAGAC
This sequence comes from Pleurodeles waltl, assembly GCF_031143425.1. NCBI lineage: Eukaryota > Metazoa > Chordata > Amphibia > Caudata > Salamandridae > Pleurodeles > Pleurodeles waltl. Next base: position 917,424,085 of record NC_090446.1, on the reverse strand, counting down.
ATAACCAACTCCGCTTTTACTGCCCCAAGTGCAGCCACAAGTTATGCTGAGATTCACTCCGGTAACAGGGACATAGTCAGATATGTCTTCAATGATGAATCAGAACATAGGAGTACTCTCCCACAGTACTTAAGTACCAGACTAACCCCAGATGCTATATCTCTACCTATTACTGTTGGTCCGGCTGTACCCTTATTTGGACAGCAGGAACACAGTGTATGTGAACACTATGGCCCTCATTCTGACCTTGGCGGGCGGCGGAGGCCGCCCGCCAAAGTCCCGCCGTCAGGTTACCGTTCCGCGGTCGAAAGACCGCGGCGGTAATTCTGACTTTCCCGCTGGGCTGGCGGGCGGTCGCCTTCAGACCGCCCGCCAGCCCAGCGGGAAAGAGGCTTCCACGATGAAGCCGGCTCGGAATCGAGCCGGCGGAGTGGAAGCTGTGCGACGGGTGCAGTTGCACCCATCGCGTATTTCACTGTCTGCGCAGCAGACAGTGAAATACATGTAGGGGCCCTCTTACGGGGGCCCCTGCAATGCCCATGTCAGTGGCATGGGCACTGCAGGGGCCCCCAGGGGCCCCGCGACCCCCCCTACCGCCATCCGGATCCCGGCGGTCGGACCGCCGGGATCTGGATGGCGGTAGGGGGGGTCGGAATCCCCGCGGCGGTGCAGCAAGCTGCACCGCCGTGGAGGATTCAATGGGGCGGCGGTACACTGGCGGGAGCCCGCCAGTGGTGCCGGTCCGACCGCGGCTTTACCGCCGCGGTCGGAATCCCCATTGGAGCACCGCCGGCCTGTCGGCGGTGCTCCCGCGGTCCTCCGCCCTGGCGGTCTTTGACCGCCAGGGTCAGAATGAGGGCCTATGTCAGGACACAAAATGCAATGGGGGAGGACATAATGAAAATATTAGAGTGGTCTCTCCTATGGGACAGACTTTTGACAGATCAAGATCACTGTTGGACCTTAGTACTTACAGATACTATGATAGGATCAAACATTAGCCCAAGCTTAAAAATGCTGACACCGCAGACCCCAAATGCAGTTGCACAGTAGGTACCACCTGTCCAAGCCAGCAATATCTCGTTACAAGGTTTGACAGCTCAGCAGTTGACTGAATGATTAGTGTAGGAAAGTACCATCTTGCCTGGCATGTTACCCCCTTTTTTTTTAACCTGTATGTATGTTGTTTTTGCCTGTGTCACTGGGATCCTGCTAGCCAGGACCCCAGTGCTCATAAAGTGTGCCCTGTCTGTGTTCCCTGTGTGGTGCCTAACTGTATCACTGAGGCTCTACTAACCAGAACCTTAGTGTTTATGCTCTCTCTGCTTTTAAAATTGTCACTGCAGGCTAGTGACAAATTTTACCAATTCTGATTGCCACACTGGAACACCCTTATAATTCCCTAGTATAGGGTACCTAGGTACCCAGGGTATTGGGGTTCCAGGAGATCCCTATGGGCTGCAGCATTTCTTTTGCCACCCATAGGGAGCTCAGACAATTCTTACACAGAACTGCCACTGCAGCTTGAGTGAAATAACGTCTATGTTATTTCACAGCCATTTTACACTGCACTTAAGTAACTATTAAGTCACCCATATGTCTAACCCTCACTTAGAGAAGGTTAGGTGCAAAGTTACTAAGTGTGAGGGCACCCTGGCACTAGCCAAGGTGCCCCCACATTGTTCAGGGCAAATTCCCCGGACTTTGTGAGTGCTGGGGCACCATTACACGCGTGAACTACATATAGGTCAATATCTATATGTAGCATCACAATGGTAACTCCGAACATGGCCATGTAAACATGCTAGGGTCATGGAATTGTCACACCAATACCATTCTGGTATTGGGATGGCAATTCCATGCATCCCCGGGTCTCCAGCATAGAGCTGGGTACTGCCAAACTAGCTCTCCGGGGTTTTCTCTGCAGCTGCAGCTGCAGCTACAGCTGCTGCCAACCCTCAGACAGGTTTCTGCCCCCCCGGGGCCTGGGCAGCCCAGTCCCAGGAAGGCAGAACAAAGGATTTCATCAGAGAGAGGGTGTTCCTGGCCTCTGGAAATGCTTTGAAAGGCACAGATGGTGCCCTCCTTGCATAAGCCAGTCTACACTGGTTCAGGGATCCCCGCAGCCCTGCTCTGGCATGAAGCTGGAGAAAGGAAAAGGGAGTGACCACTCCCCTGACCAGCACCTCCCCAGGGGAGGTGCCCAGAGCTCCTCCAGTGTGTCCCAGACCTCTGCCATCTTGAATGCAGAGGTGTGAGGGAACAATGGAGACCTCTGAGTGGTCAGTGCCAGCAGGTGACGTCAGAGACCCCTCCTGATAGGTGCTTACCTCTCGCTGTAGCCAATCCTCCTCTGAGGGCTATTTAGGGTCTCTTCTGTGGGTTTCTCACCAGATAACGAATGCAAGAGCTCACCAGAGTCCCTCTGCACTTCTCTCTTCGACTTCTGCCAAGGATGGACCGCTGACTGCTCCAGGACGCCTGCAAAACCGCAACAAAGTAGCAAGAAGACAACCAGCAACATTTTAGCGCCTCATCCTGCCGGCTTTCTCGACTGTTTCCTGGTGGTGCATGCTCTGAGGGCTGTCTGCCTTCACCCTGCACTGGAAGCCAAGTAGAAATCTCCTGTGGGTCGACGGAATCTTCCCCCTGCTAACGCAGGCACCAAACTTCTGCATCACCGGTCCACTGGGTCCCCTCTCATCTTGACGAGCATGGTCCCTGGAACACAGGAGCTGGATTTAAGTGTCCCCGACAGTCCAGTGGCCTTTCTGTCCAAATTTGGTGGAGGTAAGTCCTTGCCTTATCACACCAGACAGTAATCCTGTGTACTGCGTGAACTGCAGCTGCTAGGGCTTCTGTGCATTTTTGCAAGACTTCCTTTGTGCACAGCCTAGCCCAGGTCCCCAGCACTCCGTCCTGCATTGCCCAACTCACTGAGTTGGACTCCGACTTCGTGGGACCCTCTTTTGTTGTGCTGAGACGACAGCCATGCTCAGATATTCTGAATGCCTGTTCAGGTGCTTCTGCAGGTGCTGCCTGCTTCTGCGTGGGCTCTCTGTGTTACTGAGCACCCCCTCTGTCTCCTCCTCTAAGGGGCGACCTCCTGGTCCTTCCTGGACCCTGGCAGCACCCAAAACCTTCAACCATGACTCTTGCTGCTAGCAAGGCTTTTTTGCAGTCTCTCTGCGTGGAAACAACTCTGCATCCTCCAGCACGCCGTGGGACATCTTCTGACTGAAGGAGAAGTTCCTGGCACCTTCCGTTGTTGCACAATCTTTGGCTTCTTCCACCCAGAGGCAGGCCTTTTGCACCTTCATCTGGGGTTTAGTGGGCTCCTGCCCCCCTTGGACACTTGTGTGACTCTTGGACTTGGTCCCCATCCTTTACAGGTCCTCAGGTCCAGGAATCTGCCTTCAGTGCTTTGCAGTCAGTTGTTGTCCTTGCAGAATCCCCTATCTCGACTTTACTGTCTTTCTGGGGTAGTAGGGTAACTTTACTCCTACTTTTCAGGGTCTTGGGGTGGGGTATCTTGGACACCCTTAGTGTTTTCTTACACTCCCAGCGACCCTCTACACACTACACTAGGCCTGAGGTCCATTTGTGGTTGGCATTCCACTTTGGAGTATTTGGTTTGTGTTGCCCCTAGGCCCATTGTCTCCTATTGCATTCTATTGTGTTCTACAGTGTTTGCACTACTTTTCTAACTGTTTACTTACCTGATTTTGGTTTGTGTGCATATTTTGTGTATATTACTTACCTCCTAAGGGAGTATATCCTCTGAGATACTTTTGGCATATTGTCACAAAAAAAAGTACCTTTATTTTTAGTAACTCTGAGTATTGTGTTTCTTATGATATAGTGCTAAGTGATATAAGTGGTATAGTAGGAGCTTTGCATGTCTCCTAGTTCAGCCTAAGCTGCTCTGCTATAGCTTCCTCTATCACCCTAAGCTGCTAGAGCACTACTAATCTACTAATAAGGGATAACTGGACCTGGCACAAGGTGTAAGTACCACAAGGTACCCACTATAAGCCAGGCCAGCCTTCTACAGTTAGACAAGCTGAATACCCCGCAGAGTGCTCCGAAGGGAGAAGAGTATTTGAATTACACTGACACCGCAGACCCCAAATGCAGTTGCACAGCAGGTACCACCTGTCCAAGCCAGCAATATCTCATTAGACTAAGCATGGAAGCAGGTGAACTCATTGAATGGACTGTGAGTGTGAACCAGTTAGAATCCTACACAGAAGCAGAGTTGAGATATCTGTGCCCAAAGATTACAATGGAAGTGAGCAATGTACACCAGAATCTAGCAGACATGGCAGAGAAGTACAGCATAGAAATAGAGAATACCACGCATTTGAAACAGAGTTACAGATTAGATTTTGAGACTAAAGATTTTGAACACATGAGATCTGCTGGAATGAAGGCATAGCTTAGGGAATTACTTCAAAGTGCCCGGACGTGGGGAGCATTAGACAAATGGGAAGGCAGATGCGTAAAGAAAAAAGACAAAAGGAAATGGGAATTTGTGGAGCTGACAGCAAATGTGCAGCAAGGTCAAGAACCAGTGAAGATTTTACCAATGAGAGAGATCCCAGGAGGGAATTTTGTTCATGTTCCGTGGAGCAGAAGTAATATTCTATCATTTACGAATGATTATCCAAAATTGAGGGAGAAGACAGTAGAGTGGTACCAGCAGACAGATAGTTTTATAAAACTTGCAAAGTGTCTGTGGAAAGATCTGAACACCTTATTAGAGATAGTGGTCCCAGCTGATCTGTGGATAGGGTGTAATGGGAGTGTAGATTTGCCAACAAGGGAACCAGAGAGAGATACAATTACAGGTGCACCGTTTCCTGAGGTAATGAAATATTACTGTAAGGTGATTGAATTTTTGAAAATGAGAATTTTGCCCAAGAACATTGATTGGCAGAGAATTGACAGGACAGCTCAGGAAGCAAAGGAGTCAATACATGCGTACTATGAGAGATTGTTACAGGCGTTCAAGCATTACAGTGGTACAGAGACAATTGAGGCGAAGGACATGATTCATTTTGTGTTCAGATTTGTGAAAGGATTGAAACCTGAAATTAGCCAGATGATTAAGAATCATTTTATTTGCTGGCAAGCAAAGCCAATTGATGAGGTGTTGCAGTATGCAAAGTACTGTAGTGCTGAAATTGAGCTGAAGCAGAGAAAGCTGAAAGAAAAGGCGATGGTAATACAGATTAAATCTGCTCAGACAGACATGCAAGGAAGTTTTCCACAACAGCTACCACAGCAGCAGCAGGGAAATATGATGTTTCAGCCCCAGATGAGATGTAAAGGTCGTGGAGGTAATGTGAATCGTGGTCCAGACTTGGGTACCATAGTGGTTCAGAATGATGTACAGGGGATGAAGAAATTGTTGCCGTGTAACAGTTGCGGAGCCGTCGGACATTGGAAAGGGGAGTGTCCAATGTTGGTGCAGGAAGATGTTGCTCAGCAGACTAATGAGATCAATTCAATCCAGAAGATGAGAGGACCGAGAATGAGAGGTCCTGGTCCAAATTTTCAAAATAATGTGAATCAAGTGCAGAATTTTCAACCAATGCTGCAGCTGCAAATGCCACGTGTACAAATGACAGAGTTGCAGCCAGTACAGCAGCAGGTTCCCATGGTACCTACACAACAAATTCAAATACATCAAGCCCCAATGCTTTCTCAACAGGTCACAGGTCAGAAGCTTAACCAAAGTAACAACACAGTACACCAATTCCCGTTACACAGTGAGAATGGAATATACAATGATTGGATGAGTGAAAGTTCAGATGAGGAGCCATGCGTGCTTGCAACCTCCTTAGAAGTAGATCAGAGAGGTCCCTATGTGAAGGGAAAAGGCATGCGTCACAGAGTTTCATTCTTGGGTGACACGGGAGCTACACGCTCTACAGTAAGATCAGTTGAAGTTCCGAATTTGCCCCTTTCGGGTAAAACTGTTGAGATTGTAGGAGTAGAGAATCAATATTTGACTAACCCGATTACAGAACCAGTTCAGGTTAAAATTGGCAACTTCCAGGGATTACACAAATTCGTAGTCTGTGATTCAAGTCCAGTTTTCCTACTGGGAAGAGACTTATGTCTTACAAGATGCTTGATTACTAGTTCAAATGATGGAATGAGATTGAGATGAATAGCAATGATGAAGATGACCAAGCCCCAGAGACAGAGTGTGAGAAAATAAATGAGGAATACCCTCTGATTGAATTTTTCCCAGTCTTCACAGTGAAGGAGATTCATTGTGACTTACAGGAAATGGTTAAGGACAAGGTGTGGGATCTGACAGGAAAAGAGATAGGTCTGATAAAGGGAGTTGAGCCAGTTAAAGTTACGGTAAAGCCGAATGCTATTTTTCCTCAAATTTCCCAGTACCACAAGCCACAAGATGTTCTTATGAAGGTAGCCCAAATAATTGAAGACTTTGTGAAAAAGGGTGTTTTGAAGGAAGTACTGAGCAGCCCATTTAATTCACCGATAATGGGTTTGAAAAAGCCCTGTGGGAAAGTTAGAATTGTCCAGGATTTGAGAAAAGTAAATGACACTGTTGTCAAATGTTGTCCCATGGTGCCAAATCCAGCTGTGATAATGTTTCACATTCCACGTGATGCTGTGTGGTTCACTGTCATTGACTTGTTGCAAGCCTTCTTTTCTGTGCCTTTTCATAAGGACAGCCATTTTCTCTTTTGTTTCAAATTTTTGGACCAAGTTTACTGTTGGTGCTTAATTCCTCAATGGTTTTCAGAGTCACCTTCCATATTCAATCAAATCTTAAAAAATAATTTGGAGTTCTTGGAATTACCTTTCAAATCAACCTTGGTACAGCACATTGATGACTTGCTGATTGCGTCAGAAACAAGGGACGAGTGCAAGAATGACACGATTGCCTTGCTGAACCATTTGGGAAAGAATGGCCATAAAGTGTCCCCACTTAAATTGCAGTACTGTCGGAGAGAAGTGAAATACTTGGGTCACCAGATTGAGAAGGGATCGAGAAAAATATCCAGAGAAAGGGTTACAACCATATTGCAGATGAATCCCCCGACCACACAGAAAGATGTCAGGATGTTTCTATGGATGGTAGGCTATTTTCGCCAAGGGATTCCCATTTTTTCAGTAATTTCAAGACCACTGCAGAAGCTGACTCATAAGGAAGTCACTGATCCCATAGTGTTATACCAGGCTGGAATGGAAGTGTTTACTGAACCGAGAGAAAGGCTGTGCAAGGCTCCACCTTTGGGTATGCCTGACTACACGAAATCTTTCACATTGTTTTGTCATGAGCATGATGCATATTCTTTGTCTGTCTTGACGCAGGTCCATGGAGGTGTAAACCACCCAGTAGCATATTTTTCTGCTTCTTTGGACCCAGTTGCAGTATCCTTACCAGGTTGTTTGCACGCAGGTGCAGTGGTTGGACAAAGCCTTACACAATGTGAAGGCATTGTGATGGGATATCTCCTGACTATAATGGTCCCTCACTCTATTGAGATCCTACTTACAAAGATGAAAAAGCAGTACTTGACTGGTGCAAGATTGACCAGATATGAAACGAGTATGCTAGGGCCACCAAATGCGTCACTGAAAAAATGTACAGTGCTGAACCCGGCAACCTTACTTCCTAATGAAAATGTTGAAATTGAAAAATTGGAAGACGTTGAGCATGATTGTCTTAAAGTAACTGACTTATACACAAAACCATGACCTGACATTAGAGATACTCCATTGGAAGAGAATGACCAAATTATTTTTGTTGATGGTTCTTGTCTAAGAGACGATACAGGGACACTGAGAGCAGGATATGTTATGTGCACAATTACTGGTATTCTGGAAGCTTCTTGGCTTCGAGGAGTGTATTCTGCCCAAGTAGAGGAACTCGTAGCCCTTACTAGAGCGTGCCATGTTTCTACTCAACTGAAGGTTACAATCTATACGGATAGCCAGTATGGATATGGAATAGTCCATGATTTTGGCCAGTTGTGGTCACAGGGAGGTTTCATGACCTCTTCTGGTTCATCAGTGAGGAATGGTGAGAGAATTAAAGAACTGTTGCGTGCTATTCAAATGCCTGAAAAGATTGTCGTGGTGAAATGCAGTGCACATCTAAAGCCTCAGGACTTCGTTTCATTGGGAAATGGATATGCGGATTGAGTCGCAAGGTTTTGCGCATTGAACTGTATATTGTTCAAAGATAAGTGAGAACTGTTACCCGAAGAAGAGGAAACATGTGCTAGTTTTGCATTGAAAGTAATTGATACGTTGGAGGAATTGAAAGTGTTACAGAATAATGTTGACAGGGAGGAGAAACAATCATGGAGAAAATTGAAATGTGCACAGTGACAAGACGAATTGTGGGTTTCAGAAGAGGGTCAATTGTTTTTGCCAAATAGTCTGTTGTCTCAAATGGCTAGGTATTATATCATGGACAAGCACATGTTGGGAGGGATGCCATGGTTCGTTTGTTCAAGCACAATTGGTTCAATCCAAGGTTTAGACAGGTTGCTGAAGCAGTTTGCCATCGTTGCGTCATTTACCAACAAATGAATGCAGGGAAAGGGACAGTGGTTAATTTGAGCCACATTGGAAGAGCAGGAGGTCCATTCAGCAGAATTCAGGTGGATTTTATTGAGATGCCTGTGTGTGGAGGTTTGAGATATGTGTTGGTGATTGTCTGCATCTTTAGTCACTGGATTGAAGCTTACCCTACACGAAGAAATGACAGTCTCACAGTAGCAAAACTACTGCTTAGGGAACTGATACCACATTTTGGGTTTCCGATCTCTTTAGAATCAGATAGGCAAAGTCACTTCAACAATGAAGTAATTCAATTACTGTGTGCAGCATTGAACATTGAGCACAAGTTGCATTGTAGTTACCGCCCTGAAGCATCTGGACTAGTGGAACAAATTAATGGTACCTTGAAGTCTAAAGTTGCAAAGATGTGTGCATCCATGAATCTGAAATGGTCTGACGCACTGCCTTTAGTTCTGATGACAATTAGAAAGGCACCCGACAGGAAGACAGGATTGTTGCTGCATGAAATCCTTATGAGCCGAGCCATGAGGTTGCCGGCGGTGTCTGAAAATGCACTTGTCAACATTACAGATGATATGGTGTTGGACTACTGCAAAGGTCTGGCTGATGTGCTTCGCTCTTTCTCTCTGCAGGTGGAAGCCACCACACTGCCACCGATCCATGACCCAGGTCACAATGTGAGGGCCGGTGACTGGGTTGTGGTCCAGAAGCATGTGAGGAAAACGTATTTGGAGCCTCGTTGGAAAGGACCTTTCCAGGTAGTTCTGACAACTACCACAGCTGGAAAGTGCGCTGGAGTTCCAAACTGGATCCATGCCAGTCACACAAAGAAAGGGATATGCCCAACTGATGAGGAAGCCAATTTGTTGAAAGTACCAACAACAGCAAAACAGGTCTCAGGGCCGGAAGGATAACAAAGGGGAACTGAGACCAGATCTGAGCCCGTTGAGGATGGTCAGTCACTCCTGTGAGAGACGAAGGAGAAGACCTCCAGGAGGGTGACGGAGAGCCTATCTCAATTGAGGCAGCAGGAGAGCCTAGTCAGAGGAGGGCTTTCCCAGAAGTAGACGATTTTGAGAAGCAAACAGAGCAATTGCCAGACCCCGAAGGGGAAGGAGTTGAGATGGATCAAAGTCACTGTGATCTGACTCCTCCTGAACCAGTTGCAGGTCCATCAAGAGAATACACCATAGAACAAGGAGATGTTTCAAGTTCAACACTGAAAAGAACATTGACCAAGGGTCCACTGAAAGGAGATAAGTGGCCGGAATCACAAGCGAAAAGAAAGGAAGTGGTTGTTGAAACAACAATTGAAGAGGAAGTGGATACAACCAGGAAGGAAGATCTATGTGATGGTGATCGAAAGATGAAAAGAAGGGGAATAGCAAGTTGAAGAAATGCAGGTCCTGAATGGGCGTACGCAACTACAAGTGAATGGCAGAAATAATTTTGTCTTTGTTTTGATAGAGACATTCCAGGTCAATACTTTGGCACTTGAAGGAAGCTGATGAACTGAACTGTTGAAAAATTTGAGATGCATTTTTGAGAAAAAGACTGTTGAAGGTAACCGGAAAAGACTCTGATAACCTGATTTGACGTTTTTGAAACTTGATTTTGACAAGCTACTTACCGATTTTGACAAGGGATCGTGGAAGAAAGACTGAGAGCCGTAAATAACTGATGAAAGAAGATTTTGTTTTTGATTTACTGCAGTTTTTCTAAATTTCTCTTCTGCTTTCTGATTCTTAACAGATCATGAGTAACATTAGACAGCAGGGTAGGAAAAATAGGTGCTGTAAATACATGAGTATTGGTTTGGCAATTGTATGCGGGATATTGTTTGTGGTATTAATTGTGGGAATGACTGTTCTTGATAAGAGTGAAGCCAACCATACTTTTGCTTTTGAAATGATGACTGCACTAACAACAATAGAGAGGTTTAGGTTAGATGAGAAGTATTTGTATGATGATACTAATGCCCAAGAACTTTCTTCTAACGTCTTCTATCACTTGCTGAGTGAGTATGTTGGGACAATGGATGCAAGGAATTGTTATGTGTGTACACAGATTCTTTCATCAGTCAAAGAAGGAGTTACTTATCATAGTTTTATGGGATAAGTTGTAGTCTGTTACTAACAAAATTCAATAACCTGGAGTACATTCAGTACTTTTACTCAAACTATCACTTGGGCCCTCATTACAACCCTGGCGGTCGGTGATAAAGCGGGGGTAATACCGCCAACAGGCCGGCGGTAAGAAAAATGGAATCATGACCATGGCAGAAACAGCCAACGCAGACAGCCACTTGAACACTCCGACCGCCAGGGCTGAAGAAACAAACACTGCGGTGGTAACCGCCAACAGACAGGCGGAAGACAATATACTGCCCACACTATTACAAGCCACCAATCCGCCAGCTTTTCCGGGGCGGTACCAATGCCATCAAAAGCACGGCGGAAACAATACTTGGAAGGGAAACCACTCACCTCTCGACACCCAACGAGGAATCAGGATGCCATGGAGCCCGAGTTACATGTCCTGCCCATGATGGTTTACCTCCTCATCTACCAAGATCGTTCAAAGACGGCGGCGACGACGACGGTGAGTACCGCACCTACCACACAGGGAAAGGGAGGAGGGAAAATAGAGTGACACACGCACGCAACACCCGCACCCAACACCTCTCACCCACAACAACACACACACACACATATCCAATAACATCACAGATACACCCCGTCATCCCCCTGGAAGAACGCAAGGACCAAATGAAATGAGTTTAACAAGTGTAATAATCGAACTATCAGATAGCCCAAGATATCTTGAAATCATCAGTATATACAAATGTTTACAGCAAGTACACAAGTCCGTACACTGTCCCATTAAATGTCCGTGGACCAGTGGTCCCAAAAAGCATGGGCGAAGCCCACACGACACCTGCCTCAAAACGGAGAGAACACTGCAGGGGCATCAGGTCGAACAAAACACAGGCACCTCAGGGGGAAGGGGAGGGGGGCACCTCAGCCGGGTGATGGGTCGATGCCACTGCTCCTCGAGGGGGCTCCATGCCCACTGCTAGGTCCTGGGGAGTGCAAAGCCACAGTCTCTCAAGTCTCCCAAGTGGGTGGTTTGCCCACTGTTTGGTACTGGAGAGTGCAAAGCCACAGTCTCTCAAGTCTCCCACGTGGGTGGTTTGCCCACTGTTTGGTCCTGGGGAGTGCAAAGCCACAGTCTCTCAAGTCTCTCAAGTGGGTGGTTTGCCCACTGTTTGGTCCTGTGGAGTGCAAAGCCACAGTCTCTCAAGTCTCCCAAGTGAGTGGTTTGCCCACTGTTTGGTCCTGGAGAGTTCAAAGCCACAGTCTTTCAAGTAGGTGACGTTCCACAGGTTCTGGACGGGGCATGGTGCCCAGAGTGCTTCATCCTGCCAAGGACTGGGGTAGTGGATGCTGTTCTCCACTGGTTCTGGAGGGGGCTTTGTGCCCAGAGTGCTTCATCCTGCCAAGGACTGGGTGAGAGTATGCTGTTCTCCACTGGTTCTGGAGGGGGCATGGTGCCCAAAGTGCTTCATCCTGCCAAGGACTGGAGTAGTGGATGCTGTTCTCCACTGGTTCTAGAGGGGGCTTTGTGCCTAGAGTGCTTCATCATGCCAAGGACTGGGGTAGTTGATGCTGTTCTCCACTGGTTCTGGAGGGGGCATGGTGCCCAGAGTGCTTTATCCTGCCAATGACTGGGGTAGTGGATGCTGTTCCCCACTGGTTCTGGAGGGGCAATGGTGCCCAGAGTGCTTCATCCTGCCAAGGACTGGGGTAGTGGATGCTGTTCTCCACTGGTTCTGGAGGGGGCATGGTCCCCAGAGTGCTTCGTCCTGCCAAGGACTGGGGTAATGGATGCTGTTCTCCACTGGTTCTGGAGGGGGCATGGCGCCCAGAGTGCTTCCTTCTGCCAAGGACTGGGGTAGTGGATGCTGTTCTCCACTGGTTCTGGAGGGGGATATGTGCCCAGAATGCTTCATCCTGCCAAGGACTGGGTGAGTGGATGCTGTTCTCCACTGGTTCTGGAGGGGGCATGGTGCCCAGTGATGCTGCACTAGCGGTGTGGCAGATCCCAGTCCCTCACATGGGAGTCTGAGCCACGAGATTTACCAGTAACAGGTAGCATGATACTCCATGGAGGCAGAGCCACACTGCTCCTTGCGACGACTAAGTCTGCAAACTGCTGGTAGTTCCAGTGCTGGTGGTAGAGCCTCATGTAGTGTGTGCAGGGTCCAGGACATCTCCTGCAGCCTCGGACGCCTGCCCACTGGGGATGCTGCTGATGTCCGCTGTAGTGGCACCGGCTGGGCACGTCGCGGGCATGTGGCGGTGGCTGCGGCGGTGTCTGCGGCAGAGATGCTGCCGGTGGTGCAGGTGTCTTCACTTGTGGAGGGAGACACCAGGCAGTCTCCTGCAGCCTCGGAAGGCTGCCCACTGGGGATGATGCTGGTGACTATATTAGAGGCAGCAGACGTGCAGGTGGCGGTGCAGATGGCGGTGCAGATGGCGGTGCAGGTGGCGGGCATTGAGGCTGTGCACACCGCCGTACAGGTTGCTGGCCTGTCTTGCAAAAGGGGTGACACCAGTCCCTCACCCGGAGGCTCCGTGCCCTGAGCTGCCTTCCCTTTGCTTCTGTGTCCCTTCCCCACCTTGGAAGTCACTGCTGGGACCTTGGCACTGTCCTCTTTGGTTCTGGAAGAGGCCTTGCTGGGTGGTTGGTGTGGCTTTTCTCTTCAGCATGCTGGCCCCTTCTTTAACTTGGCAGGTGGCAGAATAGGGTGGTCTTTGGACGCACTACGTGGCACACTGGCATCCCTGATGGGTGCCCCCTTCAATGTTCCCGGACTTGCAGGAACCACACTGGATGAGGATTTGGTGGCTGAGGTGCTGGGCAGGGATCTAGACATCCTGGCCCTAGGGAAAGGACGGGGGGAAGGTGTAGGAAAGAGGTCAATGTTAGCTAGGAACCGTTTTTTAGACACACTGGGATGGGAAGATGGATGGGGTTTGGGAGTGGAGGAAAAGGTAGTGGTTGTAGGAGGTGTACGTCTGCTGAGTTTGGGTGAAGGTGCATGGGCTGGAGGCTGTTGTGAGATGGATGGCTGTTGAGTGGGTGTGTGCCGGCGTATGTGTACTTTAGGAGGAGAGCTCACAGACACACTGGAAGAGGACACAGGGGACGTGAGCATGGTAGTGGGGGTGGTGATTGCACGTGAGCGGTGTGTGGTGATGGGCATGCTGGTGATGGAGGTAGTGGCTGAGGATGTAGTGCATGCAGGTGCGAGTGGAGACGAGACTGGGAGGGAGGTGGAGGACGTGGAGGAGGAGGACACAGTGGAGGCAGTGGATGTTGGTGTGTCTGCATGGGTATGGTGCTTGTGTGAGTGCCTGTGGGATGTGTGGTGCTTATGTTTGCCTGAGCCACTTTTGTGTGTCGATGTGTGTGCATGCTGGTCTGATGGTGTGCTTGGGATAGGCTGACGTAGAGGGGATTGGGTCTGGGTAGTGGAGGTTGGAGAGGGGAGGCTCGGCACAGGGACAATGGTTGCCATCAGTGCTGAGGCCAGAGCCTGAAATGCTCTCTGTTGGGCCGCCACCACAGAATGAATGCCCGCCAGGTATGCATTTATTTGCTGCAAATGCCTCTCTACACCCTGGATGGCATTCAGAATTGCTGACTGCCCAGCAGTGAGGGATCTCAGGAGGTCAATAGCCTCCTCACTGAGGGCAGCAGGGCGGACTGGGGCAGGGCCTAAGGTGCCTGGGGCAAAGGAGATGCCCACCCTCCTGGGTGATCGGGCACGGGAAACACGCTGAGGGGCTCCTGGGAGGGCGGTGCTGGTAGGGGGGGGTGGCGGCTGTACCTGTTGTTGCGGGGGGCATAGATGTGCCCACCACAGCAAGGGAGCTCCCATCAGAGGAGGAGTCGCTGTCACTGGGGTCCCCTCCTGTCCCCGTCATGGAGCTCCCCTCGCCCCACTGGTGCCTTCGGACTCCGTACATTCACCCTCCTGGGCCATGTGGGTTGCAGCTCCCTTCTGCTCCGGTGCCACTGCTCCTCAGCCAGATGATGCTAATGCACACAAGGACAGGGTGACAAAACAAAAAGGGGGTAAAGACAGAGGACACACGTCAATGCCAGCAACACCACTACCATTGGCGGACACAACACACAGGCAGCAGCCCTATGTACTAGGCCATGCACTAACAGTTCTTAGGAAAATCACCTGCCATGGGAGAATATGCCTAACCCCATTTGCTGCACACCTGGAACCCACAGGAGCCTGAATAGTTGTTGAGGGTCACTACCACTATTGGGGTTGGAGTGCCACAGAGCCTGCCTCACAAGGGACCTACCCTTGCAAGTTCGCCCTGGCCTAGGGGAACCCACAGCCCACATCCCCCACCCAGACACCTCGTACAGCGCACAGAGTCAGACGAATTAGACTGTACTCACCCCCTTGTGGCTTCTGTGATGCCCTCAAGTGCCCATCAAACTCCGGATATGCCACCACCAGGATTGGGAACATCTGGGGGTCATGGTGCAATGGGCACCCCTTCCACATAGAGAGGACATCCCCAGCTGGGCCTCCGCCGTCTTCTTGCTCCAGCGGCGTAGGTCCTCCCATCTCTTGCAGCAGTGGGTGCTCCGTCTATGATAGACCCCCAGGGTCTGCACTTCCTTGGCGAGGGCACACCAAATACCCTCCTTCTGGTGGGCGCTGACCTACAGGGAAGGTAAAGTAAGAATGGAACTTACTCCCCCATCCGTTTCTTCTTACTCATTGGCCACAACTTCCCACTCATGCCCTGAAACACATACACCGACCATTTTCACATGCAGGCCACAGCCCCCCCCATGTATCTTCCATCCAGACCACTCCATACATTCATGTCCCATCCATCATGCTCACAGTGTACTCACCTGTTTGTCTGGAGGACCGTAGAGTAGCGTGTACTGGGGAAAGACCCCATCCACTAGGTCACAGTAGCACTTGCAGTGTAGGTCCTCTCCTGTTGAAGGTCAGGTATCAAGTGAGTGAACAGATAGGAAATGGCGGTCACGTCCACGGCGGTGCGTACCGTCACCGCCGGCGCACATCATCATTGGCTCCTGGAACCCATAGGGCCCAATGATAACCAATGCTGAACTGCGCAGCGGTCTTCAACCGCCTACCGCAACACTGCACAACGCCAGCGCAGTCACCTCATTTACCCTTGTCCCTCCTGCCAGGTCAGGCAGCCACCATTTGAGGGGGGCACATGGCAGGGCACCTAACTGCATCACAGCACATTTGAGCAGGAATACGGACAGACAGCGCCACACACTGATTAAATCACAATAGTGCAAAACACCTTTGTGCAACCTATGAGGTATATGACCCTCTGCTCACCATTCTCCTCCATAGGGCACATCCGATGGGGCAGCTGATGAGATGGCGTCATCCTCCAGTGTACAGACTCCTGGTGGACCTGTCGACAATGGAAGACAGACAAATCAGTATCACCTACAGACTTGATTGTGCCACAATCCATGAACTGTGTGCCCAGTTGGAGCCTGACCTGATGTCAGCTATCCGCCATCCCACAGGAATCCCCCCTCTAGTGCAGGTCCTGTCAGTGCTCCATTTCCTGGCCAGTGGTTCCTTTCAAACAACAGTGACCATGGCATCAGGGATGTCACAGCCAATGTTCTCTAACGTGTTGACCGGAGTGTTGTCTGGCCTGCTGAAACACATGCGCAGCTACATTGTTTTCCCCCAGGTGGAGGATTTGCCCCCAGTGAAAGGTGAATTCTATGCCCTGGGACATGTCCCCAACATCATTGGTGCCATTGATGGCACACATGTGGCATTTGTCCCATCCCGCAGGAATGAACAGGTGTACAGAAATCATAAAAGCTACCATTCGATGAATGTGCAGATGGTGTGTTTGGCAGACCAGTACATCTCTCATGTGAATACCAAGTATCCTGGCTCTGTGCATGACGCTTAAATTTTTAGGAATAGCAGTATCCCTTATGTGATGGGGCAACTCCAGAGGCACCATGTGTGGCTAATAGGTGAGCCCAAGGTCCCCACACAGTTTGAATAGGTGCCTGGGTATATGAGAGTCCCTAGGGGTTGGTGTATGTCTAACAGATATTTGCAGGAGACTCTGGTTATCCTAACCTGTCATGGCTACTGACCCCAGTGAGGAATCCCAGGACAAGGGCAGAGGAACGCTACAATGAGGCACATGGGTGAACTAGGCGGATTATAGAGCGGACTTTTGGCCTCCTGAAAGCCAGATTCTGGTGCCTCCATATAACAGGTGGCTCCCTATACTACTCACCGAAGAAGGTGTGCCAGATAACCGTGGCATGCTGTATGTTGCACAACCTGGCTTTGCAACGCCAGGTGCCTTTTCTGCAGGAGGATGGGCCTGATGTTGGTCTTGTGGCAGCTGTGGAGCCTGTGGACAGTGAAGAAGAGGAGGCAGAAGAAGAAGATATTGACAACAGAAACAACATCATCATGCAATGCTTCCAGTGAGACACAGGTAAGAGACTGGCACTGCTCCTCTCATATCAGACTACTGTAGGACATTGTATAAGTCTGCCTTTTAACCTCTGTGTATGGACCCTGACAGTTCACTTTGCCTTTACTACTTTTCACAGATCTGGGTACCACATTCTGCCTTCTGCTATGTTCACTGCTGCCCAACAACTGTAATACTTTGGTATGTGCAAATGAACATTAACATTGACATTTGTCAGAGAGGTTGTAATAACACATTTGTGAAAGTACACACTGACTCCAGATTGTTTTGTGATTCAAGGGTGTTTATTTCAGTGCAAATAAGTGGAGGGGGATGTGCAATGGGCTGGGGTGATGGTGGAGGAAAGTCCAGTGTAGAGTCCAGTCTCTTGGTATCACAGGTGCATTGTCCATGGGGCATAGGAAGCGGAGCAATGGCAGTTCAAGGGGGTCAGGGTGACATAGTGGGACAGAAGGGTGACAAACAGGAGAGTCTTATTTCCTGGTGGGGGTCTTGGCAATTTTCTCTATCTTGTGCCTGGATCACAGGGACCGTTTGCGGGGTGGTTCTCCTTCTGCCGGAGATGGGGTGCTGGTGGCCTGTTGGTCCTGTGGCGGGACCTCCTGTCCACTGGCGCCGGCGGACATGGAGGGCTGTTCATCATTCAGGCTAGTGTCAGGGGCACGTTGGTGAGCCACTGTCTCCTTCATGGTGTTGGCCATGTCTGCCAGCACCCCTGCAATGGTGACCAGGGTGGTGTTAATGGACTTCAAGTCATCCCTGATCCCCAGGTACTGTTCCTCCTGCAGCCGCTGGGTCTCCTGAAACTTGGCCAGTACTGTGCCCATGGTCTCCTGGGAATGGTGGTATGCTCCCATGATGTTGGAGAGTGCCTCATGGAGAGTGAGTTCCCTAGGCCTGTCCTCCCCCTGCCGCACAGCAGTTCTCCCAGCTTCCCTGTTGTCCTATGCCTCTGTCCCCTGAACCGTGTGCCCACTGCCACTGACCCCAGGTCCCTGATTGTCCTGTGTTTGTGGGTTTGCCTGGGGTTCCTGTAGTGGTGGACACACTGCTGATTGACATGTTCTTGGGACAGTGGCATGGGTCAGCTGGGTGGGTGCGGTGGTGGTGTTTCCTGAGGGGGGAGGTTCAGTAGTGGTTTGTGACTGTGGCAGGGGAATGGACTGTCCAGAGGTCCCTGATGGGCCGGGCTGGTCATCTTGATCCAAGCGTGCAGAGCTGCTGTCGTCACTGTGGGCCTCTTCTGTGGGGGGACTGGATATGGCTGGCACCTCCTGTCCAGTGACGTTGGATAGGGGTCCTGTTGGGGTGTAAATGCATAGTTATTGTATCTGTGTGTGCCATCTTGTGCAAAGGGTGAGTTCCCCTCTACTCATGTGCTTGCATTAATGCCTTGGCCCTTGTGTGAGTGGTGATTGTGTGCCCTGACTGAGTCTCTCTACTAGACATGCTTTGGTGATGGGTGTCCATGCAGGTCTGTAATGGGTATCCATGCATTGTTGTCACATGCAGGGTTTGGTATTGGGATGGGCGTTTGTGATAGTGGGGTATGTTTGAGGTGGTGGAGTGATGGGTGTGAGGGTAGGGGTAGGAGTTTGTGATGGCATGCAGGTAGGGTGGGGATATAGTAGTAAAGCTTTGACTTACCAGAGTCCAGTCCTCCAGCTACTCCTGCGAGGCCCTCAGGATGCATGATCGCCAAGACTTGCTCCTCCCATATTGTTAGTTGTGGGGGTCAACCCCCAGTCCTCTGTACAGCTACCTGGTGTCTGGATACCACGGAACGCACCTTCCCCCGGAGGTTGTTCCACCTCTTCCTGATGTCATCCCATGTTCTTGGGTGCTGTCCCACTGCGTTGAACCTGTCGACAATTCTTCGCCATAGCTCCATCTTCCTTGCAATGGATATCTGCTACACCTGTGATCTGAATAGCTGTGGCTCTACCCAGATGATTTCCTCCACCATGACCCTGAGCTCCTCCTCAGAAAACCTGGGGTGTCTTTGAGGTGCCATGATGTGGTGTAGGTGATGGTTGATATGATGTGTAGGGTGTGTGGTGTGAGGTGCATGGATGTCGTATGAGTGATGGTGTTGTGTGCCTCTGGATGCTGGTGTTCTCTCTCTCTCTACTTCTTCCAAAATGTTCGTTCTAAGTGGTTGTGGGTAATGTGGGTGTCTATTTTATATTGGATTGGGTGTGTGAGTGTGGTGTGTGTATGTGTGCCAGGTGTGTGTATTTTGAATTGTCCAATGTGGTTGTGTTTTGTAAATGTGTGTGTATTTTGAGAGCGGCAGTGTGTAATGCCAATGGTTTACCGTGGTTGAAAGACCGCCACGTTGATTCGTGGGTCGTGATACTGTGGACCTATTCCTGTTGGCGTAACGGTGTGGGCTTTGCTATCGCCAGTTTATCACTGACCTTTGGTGTGGCGGACTTGTGTGGGTGTCTGTATTGTGGCGTATTTCTAGATGTGGGTCATAATACCTGTAGCAGATTTCCGCCGTGGCCACAGTATGTTGACGGCCGTCAGGACGGCGGTAAGCGGAATTTACCGCCAGGGTTGTAATGAGGGCCTTGGTGTTTTCATTTGTCCTATAATTAGGTATTGGAGTAGAGTAGCTAAGGATAATGACATAGTATTAGTTAGAGGTTTCTTTGAACCTACATTAACCTTTGGTACAGCTTATGCTCACAGGAACAATCTAACCTGCTTGCTTATCCTTTAGAGAAGAGCCTCTTAGATCACACAGATGATAGAAGAAAGGCATTGAAGGAGAAGTTAGAAAAAGCCTTAGAGAAAAGGACTTACAAGAATGATTATGCTTATAGTACAATTAAAACATAAGAGAAATTAGCTCTAGATGTGCAACACGTAGAAAAGCTTTGTATCCATAGGCCTAAATCACGCATTGACACTTTATTTGTAGGAACGAGTAAATGTAGACGTGTTTTTGTTTCATAGCAAATGGACATTTATGTTGAATGGACAGGATCCAGAGATTCCTGGGATATATTACATCTGTGGTCCTATTGCGTATTACCATCTTCTAAGAGGATGGTTTGGGACATGTTATTTGGGAATAGTTTTCCCAAAGATTTTTCAAATGGATAACTTGAAGAAGTTTCCAAAAGTAACTGAATTACATCATATGAGACAGAGGAGGGAGTCTCATTCTGGTATAGTGGGAGATATATTTGGAGCAATGATTCCTTCAGTGGGAGTTGTTCGAATTCGATAAGATTCAAAAGTTGTCTACTATTGTGGATAACATGCTGACAAATTTGTCAGGAGCCATACTCCTGATACTGAATTAGCTGCTGAAAGAGCTATGACTTTTCAGAATCACCTTGCTTTAGACATTCTTTTAGTAAAGGATGGCAGAGTTTGTAGAATGCTTAATTCTGGGCATTGTTGTTCGTTCATTACGATAATAGTAAAGAAATTAGAGGCTTACATACTAACTTGACTAATGAAAGTGCTGATTTGAAAGAACTGAAAGAACCAGGTGTTTGGAGAAAGGTTGGTAAAGGTTTTGCTTCAGGGGGAAATTGGCTCAGCAACATTGGGAAAGGATTCTTATTGAAAGTTATACAGGGGATATTGATTGTAATGGTTTGCCTAATTGGAATATGGTGAATATGTAAATTGTGTAAAAGAATATAACTGAATGAGTCAAAGAATAATCAGAGGAGGGAAGAAAAGAAAAGGGAAAAATTGTTTAGGGAAAATTTAAAAAGGGAACAAAATTATAAAGGGATTGAAATGACAGAATTTTAGCTGATGCAAAAATTTGTGAGTGGTAGTTTAGGGTGATAACGCATTTAGTCATCAGAGAAGGGATTGCTGAAGCAGCTGTTTTAATAAAAATATTAATGAGTAATCATGTATCCTGAGTAATGGATTTGCGTAGAAAATGTAATGATATAGAAAAAAATAATGCATTTGAAAATGTGTCCATGGGAGTGGTCGCCAATGTTCACGAAGTATACTTATTAATGGCTTATTAATATAAAATATGGAGCTCATGTCTGATTAATGTAGTGATACATCATATTGAGGGTTATGCATTATGTATTAGCTTTATTAATTGGAGGCCTTAACTTAGCCGAGGTCTTGGCCTAGTTGCATGGCCTCATGTCAAGCTGTATTTCTAAACCGATTAATAAATTGTCTGCTTAGGGAATTAAATTGTGATTTTCCAATGTGCTGTTCACATGTGCTTGTAGCTAAAAGTCGTTCTCCTGAGAACCAATTGCTAGAAGATGCTGTTCTTGCTAAATGTAACAATATGAGTGCAATGTGTGTAATATTGACTTTCTCAGGAGGAGAACAATGAAGACTCTGACTGGAGTATAAGCTGCAACAATATTGTTAACTTGACGAGCTGGATGATGAGAACGGGACGAGAAGAGCCAATCAGCGACATGTGAACAGAGTACTAGTAGAAATGTTAAACTAGGCATTCTTGGCGTGGTCTCCCCTAACTTTTTGCCTCTGTTTCCCTGGTTGTTGATGTGTGCTGCACTCTGTTTTTGCTGTTTTTGTTACTCTGGTCACTTTACCACTGCTATCCAGTGCGAAAGTGCAAGTGCTCCTATACAAAATGTGTATGTAATTGGTTCATCCATGATTGGCATATTTGATTTGCTTGTAAGTCCCTAGTACAGTGCACTAGAGGTGCCCAGGGCCTGTAAATCAAATGCTACTAGTGGGCCTACAGCACAGATTGTGCCACCCACATTGGTAGCTCTGTAAACATGGCTCAGACCTGCCACTGCCGTGTCTGTGTGAGCAGTTTTAAACTGCCAATTTGACTTGGCAAGTGTACCCAATTGCCAGACCTAGACCTTTCTTTTTCTTACATGTAAGACACCCCTAAGGTTGGCCCTAGGTAGCCCCATGGGCAGGTGCAGTGTATGTTTAAGGTAGGACATATACTAATGTGTTTTATATGTCCTAACAGTGAAATACTGCCAAATTTGGTTTTCACTGTTGCAAAGCCTATCCTTCTCATAGGTTAACATGGGGGCTGACTTTAAATATGATTAAAGTGTAGATTCCTTTGGGAGAGGATAGGCATGTGGGGTTTGGGGTCTCTGAGCTCACAATTTAAAAATACATCTTTTAGTAAAGTTGATTTTAAGATTGTGTGTTTGAAAATGGCACTTTTAGAAAGTGAGCATTTTCTTGCTTAAACCATTCTGTGACTCTGCCTGTTTGTGGATTTCCTGTCTAGGTCAGTTTGACAGTTGGTCTGTTTGCACCTCTCTCTAGACAGTGACATAAAGGGAGCTGTGGTGTAGCCTGCATATTCTGATGAGCCATCTGTGGTAGGAAGGAGGGGATGAGTGGTCACTCACACCTGAAAGGGCTGTGCCTGCCCTCACACAATGCAGTCTCCAACCCCCTGGTGTGTGGCTGGGGCCTGGCCTAGGCAAGGCAGGATTTCACAAACAAGAGAGACTTTTCTTTGAAGTAAGCCTACTTCAAAAGGCAAAATGGGTATAAGAAGGGCTCCCAAAACCACAGACTTTAGATCACTTCTGGAAATCAAGAGGAACCTCTCCCTGGAGAAGAGCTGAAGAGCTGAGGAAGAAGAGCTGCCCTGCCTGTGATTGTGCTTTGTGGAGCTATCCTGCAATTGCTGCTTCTACCTGTGCAAGGGGGACAAAGTCTGGACTTTGTTGTGCATTCCTCCTTCTGAAGAACTCTCCAAGGGCTTGAAACTGAGCTTGCCTCCTGCTGTTGAAGTCTCAGGGCCATCAAAGACTTCCCCTACCAGGACCTGGACTCTCTGCTGAGATTCCTGCCCTGCCAAGTGGTGCCCTATCCAGTTCCTGGGGCTTTAACAGGTGAAGCTGGCAGACCACGGTTGGAAATCCACACACAGACCGCTGTGCGGGGAAATTTCTGATGCATCCTCTTGAGCTCGGCTGAAAAACGATGCGCCGCCAGCTTCGTGTCTGAAATTGACATTCCGCATTCAGCGCAGCTGGGAAATCGACACCCGCTGCCGGAGAAACAATGCACAGCATCCCTGACGGAGGCTGCACTAATGCAACATCGCTGGGTGACGAAAAACAATGCAATCCTGCCTGGACCCTGAGGTGTTTTGTCCAGATCGACATCTCTCTCCTGCGGGGAAAGAAACGGCACACGCCAATCGGAATGGAGAAGGAGAAACGACACACAACCTCACTTGCAGGTGAGAAATCGACACACCGCTGAACATTTTTGATGCACACTTGCCCGTGCGTGTTAGCATTGTTTTGTCAAGGATTTAAGACTCCTTTTGCTTTTTAATTAATAACTTGACTTGTTGGATATATCTTGGATTTTTGTCGTTTTGGTCCTGTTTGGTTTAGATAAATATTATCTATTTTTCTAAACCGGTGTTGTGTCATTTTGTAGTTTTTTCACTTAGTTACTGTGTGTGTTTGTACAAATACTTTACACCTAGCATTCTGAAGCTAAGCCTGCCTGCTCGTGCCAAGCTAGCAAGGGGGTGACCGGGTGTTAGCTGAGGGTGATTCTCTTTTACCCTGACTAGACTTAAGGTCCTTGCTTGGACGGGGGTAACCTGACTGCCAACCAAAGACCCCATTTCTAACAAGAAAGTATAGATTTGATGTTTTAGTTTTATAGGACAAAGTGTGAACATGCGATCCCTTGAACAATAGGGACTTGGGCAGTAGTTTTAGGAAATCTAACTTAGCTGGACTGCACCAAGAGGAGATGCGCCATTCTCCCCATTCTTCTTGAGGGTTTGCCTCTAGTCTTCCAAATTGCTTAAACACTTTGCTTTTTCTGAACTTTGATGCTGAATCCTGATGCCTTGTTGACCTAACTGATGTCCTGATAACGAAGACTATCTTAGCTTGCCGATTTACTTGAGGAGAGGTATATTATTACTGATGTATTTCTTAAGACTGTTTGCTTTTTCTTTCTAGGTACTAACTGCACTATTTTGATAGAGCCATAGTTAGATGTTTTCCAAATGTGTGTTTATGAAATTAATTTGCATGAAGCCCAAATTCTAATGCTAATCTCATGTTAGATAAGGATTCCTCACTAATAAATTTCACTATATGGAGTAACATTTGATGTCTTTGCTTTGCTGAATATAAATGAATGTGATATCATTTGCACAATTGTTCTTTATTACTAATTTGCACTGTAACTTTAAAATGTGTAGTGACTCAAGCTTTAAATAGATTGCGCTTCTTTTTCCGCTTTGGACAGCCAGTAGTGTTTCTGTATGTTTATAATTTGATATTGATATTATCTTATGTGACATCAGCATTGTTAATATAGGGAAATAAAATATTCTAACTTTTACTAAAAGATGTGGTTATTCATGACCTTTCAGTCATGGTGTGTGACAATTACTGACTCCAATTGATTACTAATGCTATTGATTATCACTGACTGTTGAAGTTATTAATTAATTATTGATTATTGATTTGCATGTATTGGAGTTGTGGTGCAAACATCTTAATTGTGAGTCAAAAGGTTCATCGACCTATTCCCGTCACCTCGTAATTTTACTTATTAAGGTCTGAAACGCTAGCACTATCTTTTGGCTAAATGTGACTGCTGCAAAGCACAGCATTTAACATGTAGATCACAGATTTGTGCTTAATGTAGATAACCCAGTAGGTTGATGACTTTATCACTGAGATCCTTTTAATACTTGTATAAATTACAATCGCTCTAATATATCAGAGTACTGAGCATCAAACTCCTGAAGGCAAACATTAAGACAATGGTGTAGAAACTTATTGTTTTTTTCCCCTCATTTTATTTTATTCTGAGGTTGCTAAAAAGTGTGCATTTTTGTAGTAATAATCTTTTTTATTAGGGCAGGCAACCCCAACCACTGCATTACATTTTAAATTCTGGCTCTGTTTTACTTCAGTTCAAGCACTCTTAGCATTCAATACCTCCACTTTGGATGATTTCAACTCATGCAGCCCTCATCTCCTATACACTGATTTACACACTTGTATGAATCAGTGCATTTTAAAAGCACTCTGACACCCTATATTGGGAGGAGTAACTCTACTAAGAAATTCAATAAATATGAGAGAGGGACACTGTTGGTTGGTGGTAGTGAGGAAATTTATGGAAAAGAATGTAATTGAAGGAATGTCAACAAACATTGGTGCACGGCTGCCATCAGTGCTAAAGCCGGCCCTAGAGTACACAGAACAAAACTAATTTGAACATTTTAAAATACTCCGTAAATGTGAAGAAATTGGCTAAAATTAAGTTGATATCCTTAGCTTGATTTGCAGGAACAGCACAAGTATGTCAAAGAGCAGCAGCGGCTCCTCAGCTATGGTGGAACAGCGCTTTTTCTCCCCCGCGAGCACTGCAAACCTTTAACAATGAATCAATAATAAACTATGTTTATTATCGTTCTGTCGCTAAAGGGCGCCTGTGCGTCCTGTGACCAGGAAGAAGGATCAGCGGCGCAGCAGCAGCAAGGCTGGTAGGTTTTTATCATTATTTTTTTAGTTAATGTTTATTTCATCTCCCTCCCGTGCTCCTCCCCACCCCTTCATCAGGCAGCGAGCCGCGTCTGTAAGACAGTAGTATATATGATTTAGTGGCCTCAATCGAAGCACTAGCATGCACTGATAAACAGAGAGGATGTATTAAAGGCATAAAATAAAATGCAATATGGTGGAGCACAGCAGATAGCTTTTCCTATTAGAAATGAACTCAAATTCTGCAAGGCTCCACCCTTCCCATTATAAGTATAATTTACATTTTTGTTTGTGAATTAAAGAAAATATTTTGTGTATTTTTTTAAGCATACTTGTTTCTGTAGTTTTGTGTATTTCTTTGAGGCTCACATCCTAGAAAATGTTTAGGCAGGGGTCCCCCGACTTCCACTAGTGATTCAATGGGGTCCTCGGAGATCAAAAGGTTAAGAAAGGCTGGTCTAGAGGATAGTGCATTACTGGTTTCTAGGCTGTTTCAAATTTCTTGTGTTCATATTGAATGTCATATGATATACTTTTGTTTTCTAATGATATCTACATCCTACATACTCTGTTTATGCTTCTAAATGTATTGTTCTGCCACATTATCTTATCACATGCTGATTGCAATTGACATATGTCTTGTTTAAGTATTAGTACCAGTAGGACCAAAAAAGGGCAACAGTCCTGGGAGTATTTTCATTTCTAGGGTTGCATAGATAGGCATAGAAACAACCAGATCACTCTTTACTTCTTTCATTAGGACTGGATAGTTTGCTTTGTATTTTTCCTGAAGTGCTGGTGTGATCTGCGCTCCATTATTTAACAACCTTCTTTCCTCATTAGAATGTGGATATTGCCTCTATTTTATCTCTAATGTTACATTGTTCTTTAATCCCCAGATGATCTGATTTTATATAATTAACCTTAATCCCTGATACTCTTCGGTATTATTGCACGATAGGAATAGTCACCGCTACTGATCTCTCTCAGTCCATTAGACTCATCAAGATATAGGCCCTCATTACAACCCTGGTGGTAAATCCCGCTTACCGCCGTGCAGAAGATCGCCAACATACCGCTGAGGTCGCGGAATTCCGCTACTGTTATTACGACCCACAGCCCGGGATCCGCCACAATACAGACACCCACACAAGTCCACCACACCAAAGGTCAATGATAAACTGGCGATACCAAAACCGACACCATCACGCCAACAGGAATACGCCTACACTATCACGACCCACGAATCAACGTGGCGGTCTTTCACCCGCGGTAATCCATTGGCGGTACACACCGCCGCCCTCAAAATACACACACATAAAAAAACACAACCACATTGGACAGTTCGAAATACACACACCTGATACACATACACACACCACACCCACACACCCAATCCAATATAAAGCACACACCCACATCACGAACAAACCCTTACTACCAGAATATTGAAACCACGCCAGAGAGATGCACTACCTAAAACAACACCAGCATCCACAGACACACAACACCATCACTTACACAACATCCACGCACCTCAAACAACACACGTCAACACACCCCCTCACACATCACAACAGACACCACCAACAGACACCACCTCACACATCACCCACACCACATCATGGCACCTCAATGACACCCCAGGTTCTCTGAGGAGGAGCTCAGGGTCAGGTTCATGGTGGAGGAAATCATACGGGTAGAGCCACATCTATTCGCATCACAGGTGCAACAGACCTCAATTGCAGAGTCAACGCAGTGGGACAGCATCCAAGAACTAGGGATGACATCAGAAAGAGATCGAACGACCTACGGGGGAAGGTGCCTTCTGTGGTATCCAGACACCAGATTGCTGTACAGAGGACTGGCGGTGGACCCCCACCTCCTCCCCCACAACTAACAACATGGGAAGAGCAAGTCTTGGTAATACTGCATCCTGTGAGCCTCGCAGGAGTAGCAGGAGGACTGGAATCTGGTAAGTCAAATCTTTACTACCTTATCCCCCCCACCCCACCTGCATGCCATCACATACTCCCACCCTTACCCTCACACCCATCACCCCAACAACCCACAGATACCCCACCAACACAACCTACACATCCCAAAACCAAGCCCTGCATGTGACAACAATGCATGGACACCCATCACCCAAGCATGTCCACTACAGAGACTCACTCATGCCCCAAAATCACCAATCACACAAGGACCAAGCCAATAATGCGAGCACTGGAGGAGAGGGTCAACCACCCATTGCACACGATGGCACACACAGATACAATAATTATGCATTTACACCCCTACAGGACCCCTACCCAACGTCACCGGACAGGAGGTACCAGACATATCCAGTCCCCCCACAGAAGAGGCCCACAGTGATGACAGCAGCTCTGCACAAATGGATCAAGATGACCAGCCCGGCCTATCTGGGACCTCGGGACAGTCGGTTCCCCTGACACTGTCACAAGCCACCACAGAGCCTCCCCCCTCAGGAAACACCAGCACAGCACCCACCCAGCGGGCCCATCCCTCTGTCCCCAGGACACATCAATCAGCAGTGTGTCCACCACTACAGGGAACCAACGCAAACCCACCAACCCAAGAAAATCAGGGACCTGGGGGCAGTGGTAGTGGGAACACGGGTCAAGGCACAGAGGCACAGGATAACAGGGAAACTGGGAGGACAGGCCCAGGGAACCGACACTCCACGAGGCACTCTCCAACATCATGGGAGCTTACCATCATTCCCAGGAGACGATGGCAACGGTACTGGCCAAGTTTCAGGAGACCCAGCGGCTGCAGGAGGAACACTACCTTGGGATCAGGGAGGACTTGAAGTCCATTACCAACACCCTGGTCACCATTGCAGGGGTGCTGGCAGACCTTGTCAACACCAGAAGGGACACAGTGGCACAACAAGGGGCCCCTGACACTAGCCTGGATGATGAACAGCCCTCCACCTCTGCCGGCGCTAGTCAGGAGGCACTGCCACAGGAACAACAGGACACCCGCACCCCACCCTCTGCAGATGGAGAACCACCCGCAAACGGTCCCTGAGATCCAGGAATAAGACAGAGAACATTTCCAAGACCCCCGCCAGGAAATGAGACCCCCCTGAATGTCACCCTTCTGTCCCACTATGTCACCCTGTCCATCCTTAAACTGTCATTGCTCCACTTCCTATGCCCCTTTGGATAATGCGCCTGTGAAACAAATAGACTGGACTCTGCCATGGACATTCCTCCACCATCACCCAGACAATTTTACAACCCCCACCCCACTTATTAGCACAGGAATAATCACTCTTCAATCACAAAACAATCTGGATTCAGTCTGTGCTTTCACAAATGTATAATTGCAATAACTATGGAATATAGCAATGACAATTTACTTGTTCACATACCAATTTAACACAGCTGTAGGCCAGCAGTAAACATAGCAGAGGGCACAAAGTGGGACCCAGATCTGTGAAATGGAAAGTCAAAGTGACAAGTCAGGGTCCATACACAAAATGAAAATGACACACTTATGCTAGTTCCAACAATAGAATGAGATGTGGGAAGCAGTGGCATCTTCTTACCTGTGTCTCACTGGAAGTATTGCCTGATGATGTTGTTTCGGTTGTCGATATCCTCTTCTTCTGCCTCCTCTTCTTCACTGTCCACAGGCTCCGCAGCTGCAACAAGACCAACATCTGGCCATCATCCTGCAGAATAGGCACCTGCCGTCGCAAAGCCAGGTTGTGCAGCATACAGCAGGCCACGATTATCTGGCACACCTTCTTCGGTGAGTAGTAGAGGGAGCCACCTGTCAGATGGAGGCACCAGAATCTGGCCTTCAGGAGGCCAAAGGTGCGTTTGATCATCCTCCTAGTTCGCCCATGTCCTGGGATTCCTCACTGGGGTCAGTAGCCATGACAGGTTGGGGTAACCAGAGACACCTGCAAATGTCGAGGGACAACTGTTAGACACACACTAACCCTTAGGGACAGCCCCATACCCAGAAACCTATGTCAACTGTATTGGGACCTTGGCCTCACCTATTAGCCACACACGGTGCCTCTGGAGTTACCCCATCACATAAGGGATGCTCCTTTTCCTCAAAATGTAAGTGTCATGCACAAAGCCAGGATACTTGGCATTGACATGGGAGATGTACTGGTCTGCCAAACACACCATCTGCACATTCATAGAATGGTAGCTCTTCCTGTTTCTGTACACCTGTTCATTTCTGTAGGGGGGTACAAATGCCACATGTGTACCATCAATGGCACCAATGATGTTGGGGCTATGTCCCAGGGCACAGAAGTCACCTTTCACTGTGGGCAAATCCTCCACCTGAGGGAAAACGATGTGTCTGCGCATGTGTTTCAGCAGGGCAGACAACACTCTGGACACCACGTTAGAGAACATTGGCTGGGACATCCCTGATGTCATGGCCACTGTTGTTTGAAATCACCCACTGGCCAGGAAATGGAGTACAGAGAGGACCTGCACTAGAGAGGGGATTCATGTGGGATGGCGGATAGCTGAGATCAGATCCGGAAACTAAATATTGGAGACCTACGCACTCATATTAGATGATTAATATGAGTGCCTAGGTCTCCAATATTTAGTTTGCTTATCTGTGTTATCACAGGTGTGGGGGTAGGGGAGATTCCACCGAGGCCGGGAGCACCAACTTTTTATAATACTTAGTACTTCTCTTACTCTTGCTTGGTACGGTTGTGAGCGCTTTTTTTCCCCCTTACATTTCTCTCTGATGATATCAGATCCGGCTCCAACTGGGCACACAGTTTCTGGATTGTTGCACGATCAAGTCTGTATGTGACCAGGATGTGTCTCTCTTCCATTGTCGACATCTCCATCAGGGGTCTGTACACTGGAGGATGCCTCCATCTCATCACCTGCCCCAGCGGACGTGCCCTATGGAGGAGAACAGGGAGCAGAAAGTCATCCAACACTGAGGTATCTCAATGTCTTATTTTCAGAAACTTTATTAATCCGCAATGTGCCGGTATCTGTCTATATTCCCTGCCTAGATAGGTGTGACGCAGTTAACATCCATCCCATGTGGCCTCCTGAAATGGCGGCTGCCTGTCCTGTAAGGTGGGACAAGGGGAGATGAGGTAACTACGCTGGCTTTATACACCGTTGCTGTGGGCGGTCGAAGACCATGGCGCAATTCAGCATTGGTTAGCATTAGGCCCTATGGGTCCCAGGAGCCAATAACTATGTACGCCAGAGGTGACGGTATGCACTGCTGTGGACGTGACCGCCATTTTCTTTCTGTTCACTCACTTGATACCTGACCTTCAACAGGAGAGGACCTACACTGCAAGTGCTGCTGTGACCTCAGTCTGGAAGCGACGATGGCTCATGTGTCTGGGTAAAGGGCCCCTGCCTTCACTTCGGAGGAGTTGGAGAAACTAGTGGATGGTGTCCTCCCCCAGTACACGCAACTGTACGGTCCTCCAGACAAACAGGTGAGTACACTGTGAGCATGCTGCCTGGGCAATGCATGTTTTGAGTGGTGTGGATGGACGATACGGGGAGGCTGAGGCCTGCATGTGCGGATGAGGAGTGTATGTGCAACAGGGCAAGGGTGGGAACTGGGGGGCAATGAGTATGACGGTCCAGACGGCTAATTAATTTTCTTTTCACCCTGTACCATTCTTCTAGGTCAGCGCCCACCAGAAGAAGGGTATTTGGCGTGCCATAGCCAAGGACGTCCTTACCCTGGGGGTCTACCACAGACGGAGCACCCACTACCGTACAAGATGGGAGGACCTGCGCCACTGGAGCAAGAAAACGGTGGAGGCCCAGCTGGGGATGGCCTCCCAACGTGGGAGGGGTGCCCGTCACACCATGACCCCCCTGATGTTCCGGATCCAGACAGTGGCCTATCCGGAGTTGGATGGGCGCTTGAGGGCATCACAGCAGCCACAAGGGGGTGAGTACACTCTCATTCAGGTGACTCTGCGCACATTACAAGGTGTCTGGGTGGGGGAGGTGGGCAGTGGGTTCCCCTAGGCCAGGGCGAAATTGGTAGGCAAGGTCCCTTGTGAGGCAGGCTATGTGGCACCCCAACCCCACCAGTGGTAAGAGCCATCTACACCTAGTCAGCCTCATATGACTTCCAGGTGTGCAGCAATTGGTCTTAGGCCGCGTACCCCATGGTCAGCTGAAATTTCTAGGAACTGTTAGTGCATGGCATAGTGCAGAGGGCTGCTCCATGTGTGTTGTGTCCGTCAATGGTAGTGGTGTTGCATGCACTGAACATGTCTTTCTTCTGTCTTTTCCCCCCCTTTTTGTGGTCTCTCTGTTTTTGTGTGCAATAGCATCATCAGGCGGAGGAGCATTGGCACCGGAGCAGGAGGGAGCTGCAACCCACTTGGCCGTTGAGGGTGAAACAACGGAGTCTGAAGCCACCAGTGGGACGGAGGGCGAGGGGAGCTCCACGGCGGGGACAGGAGTAGACAGCAGTGACAGCGACTCCTCCTCTGATGGGAGCTCCCTTGCGGTGGCGGGCACCTCTGTGCCCACCGCATCAACAGGTACAGCCACCACCCCCCCTACCAGCACCGCCCTCCCAGCAGCCCCTCAGCGTGTGTCCTGTGCCTGCTCACCCAGGAGGGTGGGCATCTCCTTCGCCCCAGGCACCTCAGGCCCTGCCACAGTCAGCCCTGCTGCCCTCAGCGAGGAGGCTATTGACCTCCTGAGATCCCTCACTGTTGGGCAATCTACCATTGTGCATGTCATCCAGGGTGCAGAGAGGCATTTGCAACAAACAAATGCATACCTGGAGGGCATTCATTCTGGGCAGGCAGCCCAACAGAGAGCATTTCAGGCTCTGGCCTCAGCACTTATGGCATCCATTGTCACTGTGTCCAACCTCCCCCTTCCAACTTCCTCCACCCAGACCCAATCCCCTGTACCTCAGCCTATCCCAAGCACACAATCAGACCTGCATGCACACTCATCAACACACAAGAGTGGCTCAGGCAAATATAAGCACCACACATCCCACAGGCACTCACACAAGCACCATCCCCATGCAGACAAAGCAACATCCACTGCCTCCACTGTGTCCCCCTCCTCCACGTCCTCCTCCTCCCTCCCAGTCTCGTCTCCACTCACACCTGCATGCACTACATCCTCAGCCACTGCCTCCATCACCAGCACGCCCATCACCACACACCGCTCACGTGCACTCACCACCCCCACTACCATGCACACATCCCCAGTGTCCTCTACCAATGTGCCTGTGAGCCCTCCTCCCAAAGTACACAAACGCAGGCACACACCCACCCAACAGTCTTCCACCTCACAACAGCCTCTGGCCCATGCACCTTCACCCAAATTCAGCAGACGTACACCTCCTACAACCACTACTTCTACCTCCACTCCCAAACCCCCTCTGTGTGTCTAAGAAACTCTTCCTGGCTAACATTGACCTCTTTCCTACACCTCCCCCTCCCCGTCCTTCCCCTAGGGCCAGGCTTTCCAGGTCCCAGCCGAGCACCTCAGCCACCAAATCCCCAGGCATGGTGGTGCAAGCAACTGCGGGGTCATGAAGTGCGCCACCCATCAGGGCTGCCAGTGTGCCATGTAGCGAGGGCAAGGACATTCCGCCACCTGCTAAGGTGAAAAAGGTGCCCACATCCCGGAGGGAGAAGACGAAAGTACCAGCCACCAAGGGCTCAGCAGAAACCAAAGGGGATAGTGCAAGACAACGACGGCACCATCAAAGCTGGGGAAGGGCCAACAGCTCAAGAGCAGGTCAGGAGAGGGCATGGTGTCACCAACTGAGGGACCAGTGTCACACTTTCTGTCCACGACCATGCCAACCTGTACGGCGGCGAACACCGCTAGCTGCCCCGCCACCACAACCGCCACCTGCACCACCCCCAGAACGTCTACAGCCTCAGCGACAGTCCCCAGCCTCTTCCCCAGTGGGCAGCCATCTGAGGCTGCAGGAAACATCCTGCTGTGTCCCTCTGCAGGTGCTGACCCATGCAACGCCGCAAGCACCGCTGCGACAGACACCGCCGCAAGCACCGCCACCGGCCCCACGGCATCCTCGGACACAGGCACCACCGCTGACATGGCTACCATCCCCAGTGGTCAGTCGTCTGAGGCTGGAGGAGAGTTCCTGGACCCTGGGTAGCCTCCATGAGGCATGTATTCCATCACTGTTTACACCTGCAGGTGGAAGGCGCAGCCGCAGCAGTGTGGGGTATGTCACTGCCTCCATGTTGTCTCATGCTACCTGAACCTCGTAAATCTCGGGGCACGCACACCCAGGTGAGGGAATTGTACTGGCCACTCTGCACGTGAAGCACTCTGGGCACAATGCCCCCTCCAGAACCAGTGGAGTATCACATCCACTACCTCAGTCCTTGGCAGGTTGAAGCACTCTGGGCACAATGCCCCCTCCGGAACCAGTGGAGTATGACATCCACTACCTCAGTCCTTGGCAGGATGAAGCACTCTGGGCTTCCAGAGGTACCATTTGTGCCTTTGGCACTTTGGACTGGCCAGTGGCCATCTCATTGTATATACTTTTTTTTTTTTTACCTATTTAAGATTTGAATACATCTGGCCCAACTTGTTGTTGGATTCGATGGTAACATACTTGTCCTGCCTTTCTTTCTACATGGATGTTTTGTATTTGGCGCCTTTGGTTCGTTTGTGTGGGACGTGAATGTGTGTGCTGGTTGTGCTAGCTTTAGTGTCTGGCCTGCATGTGTGTGTGTGGCCCTGCCATTTGTCCTACTTTGATGGCTGTGTATTGTGTGTAGGATATGTTTGTGATTGGTACATGCATGTATGTAGATGAATTGTGTATTGTTTGTGTTGACGTGTAGTGGTGGTGTTGTGTGCCCTTGTGTGGTTGGTGTGTGTGCATCCATTTGTGTGGTGATGAATATGTCAGATGCGTTGTATGTTGTGTTAGCGGGGTATGACAAATGTTTCATTGTATGGCTGTGTGATTGTGTATATTGGTTGCCAGGTGTTGTTACCTATTTTTGTATGTATGTGGTGTCATGTGAAGGTGTGTAATGAAATTGCTTGCCATAGCATTTGTGTAGATGCGGTTGTAGTGCAGTTGTGTGAATCAGTGCTGTTGTGTATTGTTGTGCTAGACTGTGCCGGTGCTGTGTATCTGCTGGTTGGTGTGGGTATTGCACATGTGTGTTGGCCGTTGTGTGTGTAGTATGGGTGTGCGTGTGTGTATGTAGGTGTGTGTATGTGCGTATGAGTGTGTGGTTACGTGTGTGTGTTGCAATCGCAAGCCATCCCGGATGTGTATGTTGTGTGTGCATGTGTACTTTTGGTTTTCCCCACAGAGGGAGATGTGTGTATTCACAGTTGTTGTCTTCGTCGCCGTCGCTGGTTCTGGAGTTCTTGTGCAAGCAGGAGCAGTGGGAGGACTTCCAGATCGGGTATAATGATGGCTCCAAACAGGTATGTGTTCCAAAAGGGGAGTGTTTCCTTTTATAGAGTTGGTTTCCGCCAGGGTTTTTGTTGTGGTGCAACCGCAGAGAAACCTTGGAGGTGTGCAGCCTCGTAATATGTCTGGCTGGGACATGGTGTCCGCCGGCCTGAAATGGCTACTGCCGTCTGTGGCGGCATGACCACATTGGCAGTACTGGCAGTAGTTTGGCTGTCTTCTGTTGGGAAGACTGCCATGGTCATAATTTGGTGGTCTTCCCCGCCAGCCTATTGGTGGTACGGTCGCCGCCGCCAACATGGCGGTCCTGGTACCACCAAACTCGTAATGACCCTCTAAGTGTTTGTTATTTGCATTATTGTTAATTAGGGAGGGGAGGGAAGGAAGGGGTGCTGAAACACAACCTCAAAGTAGCAATCTTTATCACCCTCTTAAACCAGGAGGCTCTACTAACTTACTAGTGCCTACCTGATAAAATCAATGTATGTAATCAAAGGTTAGAATCGTAACTAAAATGTAACGGGCCTTAATTCCCCACTGAAGAGCCAAAAGGTATCGAGAACTTTTGGCAGATATTTAATTTGCTTGCAAGAAACACATTAAGTGTTAAATTGTACAAGAATTATGACACACAGATTATACCCCACATAGTTTGTTGCTACAACTAAAGATAGAAAGACTGCAGGCATAGCAGCTTTATAAAAACTTTTACTGCTAGAAAGAGCAGAAGAAATTAAACACGCACAGCAAGGGAGATATGTAATACTAGGCAGGAGGGCAAGCTCAGTGGGAGTGAGATCCTGCTGATAGCTTTATATGGCCCTACTATTAACCAACAGACACATATATGCACAATCTTGCCTTTATCCCTATCTGGGCAAACAACCCCTAGACAAATAAATGGAAGGGGGAATGACCACATCTCTTTAAGCAAGAATGTCTGGCATAGGCTCGTTCGATCTATGGAAGGAATCATACATACCCCACAGTGAAAGTATTCACTTTCTTCACACATAGCCATTTTGGGGGGAATTTAAGAAAGGGAAAGCCTGGAAATTTGTCTCAGCTGTACTTAAAGGCGAGATCACACAGAAGCGCTGAGACCAAACAATGGAAATATTTTCATATTATTTAGAATATGGAAACACAACCTACTACCACCTTGGTCACCTTTAAGGTGGTAACCAGGGGCAAGGCAATAGCAATTAACAAACATCAGCGATGTACTGGTTCCTAACCAAAGATAATCTAGAGAAAGATCTAAGAGTAAAGGAAAAGCAATGCAAGGAGATGAAAAGTCTCTCACTTTTGAGAGAAATTACCATAAAAATTAGCATTTGCAATGCAATGGGTCTCGTGTTTGCTCGAGTTAGAGCTGTTAGCATTGTAAAATTCTAACTGGACTTTTTTGGCACATAGATTGAAAATGAAAAGTAAAACAGTTGACATAAGAAAGCCAGTTCAAAGCGCCACAGCCGCCATAAGCATAAGTATGAAGGAGACACGCAAAAGGAAAAAGAAGTTAGCTTGCAGTCAAACGTATTGGCAAACGTGCAATTATCCATGTAACAGGGTCGATGGCCAAGGCGGTAACAAAACTGCCCCAAGGAGGGACACACTTAAAGCATTTACCAATGATGACAAAGGATTTTTGGAAAGGCAAGCCCATGAACGAGTCATAGGGGGTCATTCTGACCCCGGCGGTCATAGACCGCCGGGGCCAGGGTCGGCAGGAGCACCGCCGACAGGCCGGCGGTGCCCCGCAGGGCATTCTGACCGCGGCGGTAAAGCCGCGGTCAGACCGGCAACACTGGCGGTCTCCCGCTAGTGTACCGCCGCCCTTTTGAATCCTCCAAGGCGGCGCAGCTAGCTGCGCCGCCGAGGGGATTCCGACCCCCCCTACCGCCATCCAGTTCCCGGCGGTCCGCCCGCCGGGAACCGGATGGTGGTAGGGGGGGTCGCGGGGCCCCTGGGGGCCCCTGCAGTGCCCATGCCACTGGCATGGACACTGCAGGGGCCCCCGTAAGAGGGCCCCTACGAGTATTTCACTGTCTGCTTGGCAGACAGTGAAATACGCGACGGGTGCAACAGCACCCGTCGCACCTTCCCACTCCGCCGGCTCGATTACAAGCCGGCATCCTCGTGGGAAGGGAGTTTTTCCCTGGGCTGGCGGGCGGTCTTTTGGCGACCGCCCGCCAGCCCAGGGAAAAACTTAGAATTCCCTCCGCGGTCTTTCGACCGCGGAGCGGTATTTCGGAGGGGGGAACTCTGGCGGGCGGCCTCCGCCGCCCGTCAGGGTCAGAATGACCCCCATAGTGATGGAGGTGCGGTCAGCGTGGTTAAAAGTACACAGATAGATTACAAGACATCAGAGCGCTCTCTACCTAAAAAATGAATAGACTTAGGGGGTCATTCTGACCCTGACGGGCGGCGGAGGCCGCCCGCCAGAGTTCCCCCCTCCGAAATACCACTCCGCGGTCGAAAGACCGCGGAGGGTATTCTAAGTTTTTCCCTGGGCTGGCGGGCGGTCGCCAAAAGACCGCCCGCCAGCCCAGGGAAAAACTCCCTTCCCACGAGGATGCCGGCTCGTAATCGAGCCGGCGGAGTGGGAAGGTGCGACGGGTGCTGTTGCACCCGTCGCGTATTTCACTGTCTGCCAAGCAGACAGTGAAATACTCGTAGGGGCCCTCTTACGGGGGCCCCTGCAGTGCCCATGCCAGTGGCATGGGCACTGCAGGGGCCCCCAGGGGCCCCGCGACCCCCCCTACCGCCATCCGGTTCCCGGCGGGCGGACCGCCGGGAACTGGATGGCGGTAGGGGGGGTCGGAATCCCCTCGGCGGCGCAGCTAGCTGCGCCACCTTGGAGGATTCAAAAGGGCGGCGGTACACTGGCGGGAGACCGCCAGTGTTGCCGGTCTGACCGCGGCTTTACCGCCGCGGTCAGAATGCCCTGCGGGGCACCGGCGGCCTGTCGGCGGTGCTCCCGCCGACCCTGGCCCCGGCGGTCTAAGACCGCCGGGGTCAGAATGACCCCCTTAGTTCTAACAAAGAGGTTTGACAGAGCACTATTATTTCTTTAGCAGGGGTTCTACGAAAAAAGTTAATAAAGTTAATAAACTACTGTTGGCAAGGCTGAGAGGAGCTAAATATGTCTCATCAATAACTGACAGAATTTGAGAAATGGAGGAGTTTTCTAGAATACTACCATAAGTTACATCAGAGTCTCTAAATCTACCCACCCTGCCACAGAGCACAGAAAGCAACCTAGAACCTCCACAGGTTAGGGGCATCAAGAGGGCAGGCAGGCACCTCAGAAGTTCTGGGGGTGGGGTAGCCAGGGGGTCTGGGCTTGGGTTTTGGAGGAGGTCTTTGGGCTTCGGCTTGGGAGGGGGGTCCTTGGGCTTGGGATGCATCAACTTTTTGGCAGGAGGAGGGGCATGGGTACTAGCAGGGGGGAAGGGCTGGATTTGGGGAGGGACACAAACCATTTGAGGGTATAAAGTGGGTGGGAGAGGAGTAGGGAACAGGGAAAATCCAAGAGGAAATGCTTCTTAGACAAACGGTGCAGTCATGGCAAAAAGGTTTGGGATTGGAGGTAGAGGGAGTGGTTGTAGGAGTTGTTGGTGTGGATGTCTTCAGTGCAAGTGTGTGCAATGAATGCTTGTGGGTCCCGGGTGTCTGTTGGCTGGGTGGGTGATTGCAGGCATTTATGTGTCTTGGGAGCAGGGGGAGAGGATGTGCTTGGAGATGCCATGGTGGATGGGTGACTGTCTGTTGGGGTGGTGTCTGCAGGTGTGTCTGGTGTAGTATCTGTGAAGGAGGGGGTGTTGGGGAGCCTGAGCAGGTAGCTAATGTTGGTGTTCTGCAGGTGGGTGTTGTTTGTGTTCATGTCGGTGGTGAGTCTTGTGGTGCTTGTGTTTGTCAGTGGTACCTTTGGCTGTTGAGGTGGGTGCTTGATAGTGCGTCTATGTGCTTTGGCTGGGTTTGAGAAGAGGGGGTTGGGACTGGGAAGAGGTCAGTGGAGGGGGTACGGTAGACAAAGGGTGACTTGCTGCTGTCAGTGTGGAGGTCAGAGTCTAAAAGGATCCCTGTCTGCCAGCCAGTGAACTGTGAATGCCTTCTAGGAACGCATTGCTCTGCTGGACTTGAGTTGCAAGTCCCTGGATGGCACTCACGATGGTCGACTGACACACATAGATGGACTTCAGGAGGTCAATGGCCTCCTCATATGTGATTGGTACATGCATGTTTGTAGATGAATTGTGCAGGGCTGACTTGGGCAGGGGCAGAGGTGCCCGCGGTGAAGGAGACGCCCACCCTCCTGGGTGAGGGGGCAGAGGCAACTTGGTGGGGAACTACAGGGAGGGCGGTGGTAGTAAGGGGTGGGTGGACAATGATGGTGAAGGGGTGGTCCCAGAAGGGTCCGCCACAGCCAGGGAGTGTCCACTGGAGGAGGATTCCGAAGATGACGTGGATGATCTTGTTGCCCCCATATCACTCCCCTCACCCTCCTTGCCTCTGAGTCCCTCACTGTTGCTGGTAGCAGCACTCTGGGTCCCATGGCCTGCAGCATCCCCACTCGCCTGTGCCCTTTCTCCTTCACCTGCTGATGCACACAAATAGAGAGAGAGAGACAGAGGGAGGGAAAGAGAAAGGGAGAGAGAGGGTTACCAAATAACACACATACATACATGTAAACATGCACATCTGTGACAATACACATCCTGGCTAGGCTATTCCAGGTGCCAATACACCTTTCCTACATCATATCACATGTAACCACTACCCACCCTTGTATTGCAACCCTCACACCTACATCCAAGTAAGTCTCCAGGACTGGCGTCATCCACATGATCACCACCATTGCCATGTCTGCATGGACATCATGCCCTGGATGAAGTACATATGACACCCAGAATTAACATGATATCTCTCCATACTCCAATCGCCCATTGGAAGTGCTGCTGACTGAACCAAACACATCAGCTGATCAGTCCATGCCGTTTGTTAAATATCCATGGCAG
Organism: Pleurodeles waltl; assembly: GCF_031143425.1. Classification (NCBI taxonomy): domain Eukaryota; kingdom Metazoa; phylum Chordata; class Amphibia; order Caudata; family Salamandridae; genus Pleurodeles; species Pleurodeles waltl. The sequence goes on along the minus strand of NC_090446.1, from coordinate 917,383,963 downwards.
TGAATACTACTCCACTCACACCACACAGCATCTGCCTGTCACATTACATGGCTGACATGACACTCTGTACAGTAATGGCAATTTAGATCTCAGAAATGATTAAGCCACTACAAGTTATACGGGTGACATCTGATGTGTACAATACAAGTTATGGATACAGGCATGTGAGTAGTGTGACCCAATCAGAGACGAAGAGCTACAGACACCAAACACATATGTACCACAACCATACATCTAAGTGCATCTACAATGGCCCATATTGCACATATTACACATCCATACTCAATCACTGAGTGCAGTGTCACAACTGATGAACATACATACATACAATACCACCACACATGCAGTCTCACCAGTAGGACTTCAGAACATGATAACACCAGCCTCATTCACACCACAGATTTGTGAATACCTGTACCTAAGTCCAGACAACACACATCTCAGAGGGTAAATACATGTAAGCGTTATACACACATGGCCAAACACCACTACCTTTACACCGACAACACATCACACCACTACATAGGGCAGCCTCAGAAGAGAAAATACAACATTCATTTAACATCAATATTTCATTAGTCCTACAATACCCGATCCTGTCCTGATCACTCACTTCAGGTAGGCCAAGGATTGCAGACATTTTCCCACTCCATCAGATGTTACCCCAAGTAACCATTGAGACATGATGTAGCTGATGTTGCTATGTTGCACTGTGATTGCTAGGGCATTGGCATACATGGCATTAAGATTGCATATTGTCCATCAGGAGGTCTGCCTAGGCACTTACCACCTCTAGTACTATCCCATTGTATTCAAGATTTAATCCCCACAAGTCTAGCACTTACAAATGCATGATGATTGTAATCAGATCAAATCAAAGGTACATTTCAAATGAGCATACTTGAGCAACCTTGACATACCCAATAGATAGCAAATTACCAATATATGGGGAAACAACTATCAAGCCATTAGTCCAGTAATATACAAGCCCTATCTGTGGTGGAACTGTAATGGCTGTCTCTCATGGAGTCAACACCACAACCAGTACCAGGTGTATGTAGTCCCAGTGATAAAAGTTGAGTCACACAGTTGCATATACAGGTGTGCTAATCAGATGGGAATGGACTGACATCTTAGAGCCACAAATGCCCAAATGCATATGGATGGAGCAGGTCATACTCAATAGGTAGGGTGATACACAAGCTCACACCCATAGTATAAGCAGGATGGAGTCACACATGTGTCAATATGATTAGACCATCTCCACAATGCAGACATGGATACTTGCTGTGTGCACTGCATGACTTGGCCATAAATATGGCCCCTAGTGTCAGTATCTATAAACTTCGTTTTGCTGTTTGTTTCCCTTGCCCTCTTGCTTTGGTTTGTCTCATTTTCGTCTCCCATCTGCCGCTACCAGTTTGAAATGAAGTTTTCTCCTGAGGACTAACTGCTGTTCGCAAACCTTAAATAATCTCTCCCTTTTTCCACCATTTGTATTGATCTAAGTTTTCCATCGGTTGCACACATCAGAGGAAGGAGGTAAGACCATTTGCATTTAATCTGTCTGTTACTGAGTTCCATTGTTTTGTCTGGTAAGTAATTCATTCTGACCAGGATTGCTTGAGAGACGTTCTGGTATAGTAACATAGTGCATTTGTCAAATACATTGGTATGCAGAATCTCATCTTTAATTTCAAATGACGGTAATTCTGCCAAAATAACTCACATTTCTGGGAGCAAGGGGCTCCTCATCCTCACCAAGGATGCATTTAAGTACGTTGACACAGAACATGTCCACACTTATTTACTGTGTTTTCTCTCTAGCATTACAATTCAATATATTTTCTCCTCAATGTGTCATAAAGAGCTTTCCTCTTCAACTTGACCGCTTTTTATAAATTCCCACCCAAAGAAAAAATACCTTTTTTGTTGTACATTAATAATTATCAAAATAGATATGCAGAAATAATTTGCATTAATTTACTTATATTTTAATAAAGTGACAATAATTTCTAGTTTCAAAATAGGGTATAAAAGTATTGTGTAACTAAATAGCAACTATGTCGTATTTGTATATTTTTTGCATTGTTCTATTTATTTATAGTTTTAACTATTTTAAATAAGTTAATTTAAGAATATTTTCTATCAGGTTTTATTTTAATTCTCTACCTCCATTATTTTCTATATTTGAGGGTGTTGTAGTACCCGGGGATTGCCATGTGTGGTGTTGGACTTACTACTGCTTTTTAATTGGTAACTTACACTCTGATTTTGTGAATAAGCAAAAAGTAGAACACATAGTAAAAAATAGAAAATACTTGAAAATGTAAGCTTCCTTTGTGAATCAAACCTGGTTAACAAAGATAGCAAACACTTTGAGTAATTTACACTTTGGAGTATGTTTATTTACATTAATGTTTAAACTCAAAATAGGGTATTAAATATTTTATAGTTTAATAATCAACCTGTACTATACTGTATATTTTTTAACATTAAATTATGTTTACTCACATTTTTACCTATTTTAAACCATTTATTGTAACAATATTTCCTATAGGGTTTTATTTTATTTCCCTACCTCCATCATTTTCTATGTGAAGGTGTCTCTGTTCCAATGTTAGGCCATGTGTGGTGCTGAACTTACTACTGATTTGTTTAGTAGCAATTTACATTCGGATTGTGTCACTAAACAAAAAGTAGTAAACGCACTAGAAAAGTGTATATTACTCAAAGTTGTGGGTTACCTTTGTGAATTAGTGCCACAGTGTCCCTCAAATCACAATGAGGTACCAAGGCTCTGCTGTGTCTCTTTGATGTACTTGTAGTGATGCAGTTCTCAGCACACTGAGGAGTATCTTCCTTTACACACTCCACTATGTGCTCTTGGGAATGATTATGGCATGATTTAGCAGTATACGATGATCATGTACATTGATGCAGCAAATGTTTGATAAGGCCATCAATGATGCTTTTAGAAACTCTTTGCGCGCATCTCTATGCAGCAGAGGGTGCAAGGTCACTGTTGACTAAGCTTCATGTGCATCCAAGGTCAGTCTTCTGATGCTGTTTGCCATCAGCTTCATTCAGTCCCATTCATTCCCAGTGCCTGGAATTGTTACTCAGTGAAGTAGTACAACATCTATGGCACGTGTTTTGCAGTTTACTTCAGAAAGGATAGGATTTAGGTATAATTTTTGGATATAAATAAAGGTCAGACAGGAAGCACTTCACTTGTGAGTATGCAAATTGCTGGCCAGTCTCCTCAACTGTAAATTTTTAAGTCTACAAGATCAATTGCAAAGAGTAATAGAACCGGACCATTTGTTAAAGGAAAATAATTTAAGAGGTCAGTGCATTCAAGGATTATTATTTAGAGGTAAAATGTATTTTATGTATCCCAAGATCTCCAATAACAAATCACCAGATGGTGTCATGAGGCTTCTTCAGTTGGCCATCTGGGACAACGAAGTATGGAAGAATTAATAGCTCAAGTGTTCCTGGTTAAAACTGACAAAAGATGTACATGATCATGTACACGCCTCTGCAGTACGTATACATTAAAAGCATCTCCCACAAAGCCAAAGGAATTATTACATCCTTTGCCACATCTGCAGATCTACAGGATCAACTATTTCACTTGATTAAAATAACATAACAGACCTACTGTTATCTTCTTTATATACTGCAAACCTAGTGGTAATTGAATACTTCACTAAATCCCATTTTCTGCGTTCAGAGAAGATTTGTTCGGCTCCTGATATAACCATGCAGATTTGAGAGAAAGAATACGTCAGCATGGTTTCCCTTCTGGGATAATTAATTACAGAGAGAGGATGTTGGTACCACTGCTTACTTTTGGTCATGATTATGGACCATCCTTGGTATTTCAAGTTGCAAATTTAGTAATTACCATCTTTAGAGAGATGGACAGACAGAGGAGGTAAATAAAACAACTGAACAAAACCTCTGTTGTTTCTTAAACAAATATCAAGATGACAGGTTGAAATGGATTCCAATAGTAGAATCTGTGCAAAACAATTCTTTGCATCCAGACTTAACTCTTTTGTTGCACTTATGGATACCACCCACAAATGCATCTAGTTAGCGGGCCTCCAGTTCCAGTACCCTTGGCTTTTCTCCTGCCAAAACCTTGCAACAAATTCACAATCAAATTCTTACGCATTTAAGAACAGTTAAATCTGTTTGTAAAAGATAAGAAGACAGATATTGGCTACCTGCTCCTACGTATCAAGGCAGTAATTCAGTGTGGTTCTCTACATTATATTTCAGTCATTCAGGATCTCACACTGAGTTTAAACCTCAATTTGTGGGTCCGGTCCTAAACCATTTTAATCCCGTAGTACTCTGTTTATCCCTGCCTTGCCATTAGCAAATTTGTCTAGTCTTCTCTGCAATGTTTCCTTGTTTAAACATCTGATACATTTCCTGTTTTCTGTTTCACCTCCAGAAATCATGGAGATTAAAATAAATATGAATGTCAAACCATTCTTCATTCCTGAAGGATGAAACGACAACTCCAATACTTGATTGAATAGAAGGGTTTTTGGACTGTGGATCATTCTTGGGAACTGGTAGAATTGGTAAACACTCCCCATCTGGTGCATAGTTCCCATTAGAGTTTTCTAAAAAAACAAACAAAAAAAAGCGTGTGGTGAGAGAGGTACTATCAGTACTAACAGAACTAGCAGAAATTCACCCCTGATGATCAGACTTTGAGGCTGTAATGCAAAGTTGAACTCTCATCCAATATGGATCTTGATCACAATGCCAAATCAGAACCAGTACTCACAGGATGTGATTAGCACTATCCTTAAAGAAAGACACAAACCTCTGACAGGACACCTGAAAGCATCATCATTGGTGGGTCCTGACGTTCATTAATTTGGCATGTGATTAACCCTTAGCTTTACATTTGTTGCACCGAGGACTCCCCTCCGCTCAAGCTTATCCTTTGGAACCTTCCTGAGTTCATCCTTTCCTTCAACCTCTGCACATTGCTACAGCATTTTCAGAAGATTTTTCCAACGATCACCAGCAATCTGAATAAATAATCCCCTCATTTGACTGCAGTTTGGTGAGTACCTTAGTCAAAAGGTACTGCTTGTAATTTATTGCTTCGTACTGATTCAAAGTGAGTACTTAACTGAATCATTTCTCGCTTTTCTGCTGCCTTCCCCTGGTATTTCCTTTAAAGCCAATGATTACAACAATGCAGGTCTAGGGGCCAGGTTAAAAGGAACCCGAGTGTTTCCACTGGTATGATTGCCTTTTGAGTAATCAACTTTCAACATCCCAGAGATGAGACTGGAAGCAGCTCAAACTGTCAGCCTCACATCCGGCAATAAGTATTGACCAGTGACTTTTATAGACAGAGTTTGCAGCAGGTTTTCATCTGACACTTTCAGTGGTGATCAAAAAGTCTTTCGCTGGTATACCTTAATCTCCTTTCTTGTACACAAAGTATTGGGGTGGCGGACCAACCATCCTGATGCAAACGCAGGTCTACCCTGTAAGAGTGGCCAACTGCTGAATCCAACAGATTGGGTTGCCAAGTCTTACTCACCCAAGCAGGGGTGACCAGGATCACTTGAGCTTGATCCTCACATACCTTTGGCAGGACCTTTGAAAACAATGGGATGGGCAGGAATGCATAAAGTAGACCAGAGGTCAGTTGATCAAAAAGGCATCATCCAGGGAACCATTCAGTGGAATGTGAATGGCATGGAACCAATAACATTTCCTGTTCCAGGGTCATGGTAAATAGAAACACATATTACAATGTTTGATGGAGATCATGTCTGTCACTTCAAGATGAAGTTCCCGCTCATGATCCTCTCAAGTGTGACAACGCAAGGCATCTACTTTCACCCTGAAGGAACTAGAAGGCTCTGCTGCCACTTGAAACATAATCCACTGCAGCAACCACCAACATAGGCGGAAGGCCTCCTAGCACAGGCTCCAAGACTCCACACAGACTCTGTCTGTTTATTTAGTGGACAGTTGTCTGACAAGTCTTGAATGGTCTTGGATGGTGCTCTTTCAGATAGAAGGGAGGAGTGCAATAAAAGGTTTGCATTATTAGAATTAATATTTATTTACATGTGTTTAAGTTAGCATATCTATGCTGCAAATACAATTTACTGGCCTTTGCTTTTGTGCACTGACATCTGTTGTAAAGTTGCTGAGAAAACGATGGCTTTCAGAATTGCATTAACAAGTTTTCTACATGCATGTGTCTCTTCTGTGTTTTTCCTTTTCATAAAGTAGTTGAGATGGTATTCATTTCATGGTTTTGTTTTCTTGTACTGAATAAAATGTATTTATCGGTGTGTCTTGGGGGGAAGCCATCTTGAGATGTTCACATATGCTGCAATATTTATGGCCTGCTGCTGCCCAAACCACAATTGTATTTTGTTCATAAAAAATGGTTCATTGTTTAGTTTGCTTCAATAGTACAATGTCATTTCCCCTATTGTAGAGTAAAGGGTGACAGTAATTATTAACAATGTAGGTGTTTACTGGAGCATCATATTGTATGTTGTACAATGTCTGCAATGTTGATTGGTTCGTGTCATGTATCTTTGTTAGTACAGCTCTATGATATCATTCACGCCATGTGGAGTGTGTTGTTTTTCACTTCTCTGAAACAATAAAATGTGCTCTTTCTGGGATATGTGCCACACTTGCCAGAGACTTTTGAGTTGTTTTGCTCACTTATTTGATTTATGCTTAGAGACGTTCCTTGCTTTCATCTTGAGCTGTCTCGATGTTGTACTGTTATCTGACTTTATAATTAGACTTTTCCTTGCTTTTCATACTGAGTGGTTTCCACATTAAACTGCCAAATAATTTACCTTGCTTCTTGGAGGCACACAGCATGTCTGTTCTCTTGTTGATTACTCTCCCTTGACTTACAAATGAAATAGGTGTATGCTAGTTCATTACTGAATTACATGTTATGCATAATTACCCTGTGTTACGACCTCTTGCAATTGGCTTTATTGTTAGGTATTATTGGTGCTGATTTGAAAATGACCCACTACTTTTTGCCTTCTATAATGATTCTTAATTTTCAATATGTCTTTTTGTTTTTGACTATGAATTTTGCCCCTTGAAGGTTTTCTTTACAAGGGGCCCCAACCACTGTGATTCGCAAGACCCCAATCCTCCATCGCACTTTGAATTTATTATTGAAAATCACCAACAAACGTCTTCAAAGCAAGGCTTATTGCTTGCTACTTCTGCATACTTAAGACCTGCAACTATGGACATCAGTATTATTATCAGTGTGTTTAAACACCGAAGAGGCTCCTGATATAGAGAAATTAGCTAAAGGCATGACTATTGATTTGGACCCTGCCTAAGAAAATTTTAACCACACTCTTCAGGCAGACAATGTTATTGATGTTTTCTAACAAGGAGTTTCCTGTTCGTTCCATCACCAATTCATCAAACTTGAGTAAATGAGAGTAGGCCGCAGTAAAAAAGAAACTTAAAAGAAGAAAACTATCACAGTTTGACAGGCAGACACAGTGTTTGTTATGCACTTCAAAGATTATGAACAGGAAGCACTTAAACTGTCACAGTTTTCACTGGGCTTACCGTCGAAGTTGATGAGGGTTGGGGAACGACCCCGATTCCGGCAGGTTCTGCTCTGCCCGAGGTAGGGGCTACCCCTTCCGGTAGCCACGGTGCTGTTTGACAATAGCAAGCCACTACAGTCTGTGCCCTCCAGAAGGAGTCCCAGAGGAAAAACCCCAAAAGGGTAAAAAACCTCCAACAGGAACTCCCTGAAACAGAAGGAGGACACAAGGGCGTTAGAACTGAAGATCCGAGGGTACAGGAAAACTGGAGAAGAAGACAGGTCAGGAAACACTGGATCCCCAAGAGGAAACCAGCCGTAGCGTGACTACCACCAAAGGAGTGTTGCAACGCAATGAGCAAGCAGCTGAATTCCCCTTATATACCCCTAGACAGGAAGTAGGAAACAGGAAGTAGAAAAACCACCATCTTGGATTGGGGAAAAGAGTATAACATTGAATAAAGAACATGCGTCCAACAAAGAGAAACAATGCATGCTGGGAAGAGAGGAAGTGGGCAGCATGCTGGGAAGGGGAAAAGGCATGCATATAAACACCACCATGTGCAGTTATCCGGCTTTTGCCTGTGACTACTGGTAAGTGGTGAAGCAGAAGGTTACCTAAATGCCTGAATGTAAAGCACACTAAGGGTGTCATTCTGACCCTGGCGGTCATGGACCGCCAGGGCCAAGGACCGCGGAAGCACCGCCAACAGGCTGGCGGTGCTTCCTGGCCAATTCTGACTGCGGCGGTAAAGCCGCGGTCAGAAAAGGGAAACCGGCGGTTTCCCGCCGGTTTTCCCCTGGCCATAGGAATCCTCCATGGCGGCGCTGCAAGCAGCGCCGCCATGGGGATTCCGACCCCCTTCCCGCCATCCTGTTCCTAGCGGTTCTTACCGCCAGGCGGGCGGCTTCTGCCACCCGCAGGAGTCAGAATGACCCCCTAAATGCGCTATGCGCGGCAGGATCTAGACCCAATTCGGGGTCTTATCTCCTGCCGCGTCTGCCCCTGCGGCAGAAACAAAAGAAGGGGGCACGGCGAGTGCCGCGACCTCTGGCCGGACTCGCGGCTTCCCCGAGCCTGCCGCCGCGGCCGCCGCGGCGTGACAGTAGGTCCCCCCCCCCCGAGGCCCCAGGTTTGTGAGGGAAGAGTCGAAAAAAGCGACGGACCAAAAGAGGGGCATGAACTGAAGGGGCATCCTCCCAGGAACACTCACTCATAGGGTAGCCTTTCCAATGAATAAGATATTGGAGGCGTCCATGGAAAAACCGAGAGTCGCAGATTTCCTGGACCTCGGACTCGGGCACATCATCAACAAACAGAGGGGGAGGACAGGAGAATTGTCTATGAAAAGGATCAGGAAGGTAAGGTTTAAGTTGAGAGACATGGAATACAGGGTGTAACTTCCAAGTCCGGGGCAGGCGAAGACGCACAGACACTGGGTTAATCTTTTTGAGAATCAGGAAGGGACCATAAAAACGGGGTTTGAATTTGTTCTGAGTAAGTCAGAGAGGTAGGAATCTAGAGGAGAGTGAAACTTTATCATGGACCAGATAGTGAGGAGCCGCACAATGGGGGTTATTCCAACTTTGGAGGAGGTGGTAATCCGTCCCAAATGTGACGGATTTACCACCAGTCGTATTACGAGTTCCATAGGATATAATGGACTCGTAATACGGCTGGTGGTATATCCGTCACTTTACCGTCACTTTTGGGACGGATTACCACTTCCTCCAAAGTTGGAATAACCCCCAATGTCTCTTATCAGCTATCTTTTTAATGCAAGACTTATTAGCCACAAGGTTGGAATGGATAACACGTTGGACACCCCGTAACTGTCGAATATAGGAGGAGATGGCAGGAAGATTGGAAGTATCTTTCAGGGGAGTTGGAAAGGCCTTAGGATGGAAACCGTAGGAGCCTTAGAAAGGGGAGACCTTCGAGGCGCTGTGTATGGAGTTGTTGTAGGAGAATTCTGCAAGCGGTAAATAGGTAGCCCAATTACTCTGCGTAGCATTGCAGAAGCTACGTAAATATTGTTTGATGCCTTGATTGAGTCGTTCCATCTGTCCGTTAGTTTGAGGATGGAACCCTGATGATAAGGCCACTTTGATTCCCAAGGTCTTAAAGAATTGTTTCCAGAATCGGGAGATATATTGAGGACCCCTATCCGATATAATGACCAGAGGTAATCCATGAAGTCGAAAGATTTCTTGTGTAAAGATTTGACCTAATTCTTTTGCCGTTGGTAACTTTCTTAAGGCCGTGAAGTGAGCCATCTCAGTGAAGGAGTCCACGGTTACCATTATTACGTGATTTCCCATTGAAGAGGGTAATGAGCACATGAAATCTGTGGAGATGGTGTGCCATGGACCTGGGGGAACTGGTAGTGGGAGAAGTAATCCTACGGGTTTAGTACGGGGTGTCTTGGCTTGAGCCCATATAGGACAGGATGATACATATTCTTCAGTATCTGTCTTGAGAGTTAGCCACCAGAAGGAGCGAAGCAGAAGTTCTTGAGTAGCTTTCATTCCTCGATGACCTGCGATGGGGGAATCATGGCACATACTTAAGGCTTCAGTATGTACTAGTTTAGTGGGTAAGAACAGGGCCTTATCATGATAATAATACCCTTGATCTATATGAAGTTGCGAACGCAACTTATTCAGCTCTGTGTCTTCTAGACGGGCATATTCGGACCTGACTTGGTCTAAAAAAGTCTGCACTAAACCAATGATCTTGTTATTGTCAAATAGGTTCTGAACAGGAGAATCGCCGCACTCAGGGTAACGTCGGGACAAGGCATCCGCCAGGATGTTCTGAGAACCAGGGATGTATGTGATATAAAAGTCATATTGGCTGAAAAAGAAAGCCCATCGAGCCGGCCGGCTATTCTGACACTGAAAGTTTCTTAAGCACTGTAGATTTCTGTGGTCTGTCCGGGCTTCAAAGGGTTCTTTTGAGCCCATCAGAAAGTGTCTCCATTCTGTGCATGCGGTCTTTAAGGCGAGTAATTCACGTTCTAGCACGGGATAGTTTCGTTTTGAGTCGGATAAAATGTGGGAAAGGTAGAATACCGGGTGCTCTAAATCATCATCGTCTTGTCTTTGCAGTAAGGCAGCCCCAATGGCTCTTTGTGAAGCGTCTGCGACAACAATGAATTGTTTGCTGGTGTCTGTGTGTCGTAGAATGGGGCCTTGAATAAAGGCTTTCTTTAAGTCTTGAAAGGCTAACTCTGCGTCTTGTGTCCAACAAAAGCCCTTCTTTATATGGTCTTTTTTAAGGGTTTGAGTAATGTAGCTGGTTCTCTGGGCAAAGTCTGCTATAAATTGTCGATAGAAATTGGTTAATCCCAAAAAACACTGAGGGGGTGATTCTGAGTCTGGCGGGTGGCGGAGGCCGCCCGCCAGACTTCCCCCACCAAAATACTGCTCCGCGGTCGAAAGACCGCTGAGGGTATTTTGGGATTTGCCCTGGGCTGGCGGGCGACCGCCAAAAGGCCGCCCGCCAGCCCAGGGCAAATCATCCTTCCCATGAGGACGCCGGCTCAGAATTGAGCCGGCGGAGTGGGAAGGTGCGACGGGTGCAGTGGCACCCGTCGCATATTTCAGTGTCTGCATAGCAGACACTGAAATACAAAGTGGGGCCCTCTTACGGGGGCCCCTGCAGTGCCCATGCCATTGGCAAGGGCACTGCAGGGGCCCCCAGGGGCCCCGCGGCACCCCCTACCGCCATCCTGTTCCTGGCGGGAGACCCGCCAGGAACAGGATGGCGGTAGGGGGTGTCAGAATCCCCATGTCGGCGGAGCGCGCTCCGCCGCCATGGAGGATTCACAAGGGCAGCGGAAAACCGGCGGGAGACTGCCGGTTTTCCGCATCTGACCGCGGCCGAACCGCCGCGGTCAGAATGCCCTGCGGGGCACCGCCGGCCTGTCGGCGGTGCTCCCGCCGACCCTGGCCCCGGCGGTCTCTGACCGCGGGGTCAGAATGACCCCCTGAGTCTCCTTGATGGAAGAAGGATATGGCCAATTCAATATGGCTTGCACCTTGTCTGTATCCATAGCGACTCCAGTTTGGTTAATGCAATACCCCAAGTATTTTACTTCCGTCTGATCAAACTCGCACTTTTCAGGTTTGCAGAATAAATGGTGTTGTCGGAATCTCTCTAGAACTTGGCGAACATGCTTAGAGTGTTCCTCTGGGTGAACAGAAAAGATCAAAATGTAATCGAGATAAATCACTACTGTTTGTTGCAAAAGATCGGAAAAGATAGAATCCATGAACCATTGAAAAATGGAAGGGGCATTGGTGAGTCCGAATGGCATTACTCGATATTCGTAGTGACCAAAAGGTGTTCTAAAAGCAGTCTTCCACTCATCACCTTCTTTCATTCTTAAAAGATGGTAGGCTCCTCTGAGATCCAGCTTGGTGAATCTCTTTGCCCCTCTGACTGCTTCTAGGATGTCCTTAATGAGGGGTAACGGGTACCGATCCTTAATAGTGATCTTGTTTAATCCTCTGAAATCAATACAGGGACGCAAATCTTTAGTCTTCTTAGGCACAAAGAAGAGTGGAGCCCCTGCAGGTGAAGAGGAGGGAGCAATCAACCCGCTCTGTAGGTTCTCCTCAAGGTATTCTTTAAGAATCTGCTTCTCAGGTTCTGTGAGAGAGTACATTCGCCCGAAAGGAACCACTGTATCTGGTTCTAAAGGAATGGCGCAATTGTATTCTCTATGGGGTGGCAGTTCAGGTCTTTCTGGCTTCTGGAATACGTTGGCATATTCCTGATAATGCCTGGGAACTCCCTGTAGGACGTTAATAGAGCATCCCACCTTAGGGGGTGCTGCTAAAAGACCTTTTGGGGACCAATAATCCCCTGCTAGGTAGCAGTGGTGCTGGCAAAAGTGAAAGGATAAAGAAATAGTTCTTGTTTCCCAGTTGATGTAAGGGTTGTGCCGTGTGAGCCATGGAATTTCCAGGATCATGACGTGGTGTGGTGATGAAATTAAATCAAACGAAAGGTTTTCTTGGTGTTTCCCAAACTGTAGACAGAAAGTAGGGGTGGTATATTGTACGGGTCCTGAGGCCAAGAGTGATCCATCCACCGTGTGTACTTGTTCTGGTACTTCCTTAGGTATTTGTGCTATCTGTCGTTCTTTGGCCCATGCTTCATCTAAATAGATGCCACTGGCTCCGCAGTCAAATAAAGCCAGGGTTCTTTCTTCCCGGCCATCAGTTAAGTGAAGGATAACTGGTAAAAGAAAAAGAGCAGTTCCTTCCTCCCTGGAAGAACAAATGGAAGGTATTTCACGATATCCCGTCCTCACCCTTCTCACTGAGGACAGGAGTTGGTGTTTCCCAAAGGCTTGGTTGGACGAATGGGGCAGGTGCAAATTATGTGACCAGCTGCACCACAATATAGACCAAGTCCCTTCCTTCGTCTGTGTTCTCTTTCACTAGCTGATAAAGGTCCTCGAGCCGTATCAATTTGCATTGGCTCTTCCTCTGTAGCCCCCTTAGGTTCAGGACGGACTTCCTCGGTACGATGAGAGAAGGTGCGAGACGTCACTGGGTGTGATGGCAAACGACTCTTCTTTTTCTCCATTCTTCGTTCATTCAACCGATATTCTATCATCAGAGTCTGATCCATCAATCCTTTAAGGTTCTCTATTCTAGCAGAGTGCACCAGTTCGTCCTTAATGTCCTCTCTGAGACCTCTGCGGAACAGTGTCACCAAGGTACGTTCCACCCAGGATGTTTCTGCTGCTAATTGTCTGAAACGGGTGATGTATTGTAATACATCTTGATTCCCTTGTTGGATATCGCAAAGAGCTTCTTCTGCTGAAGCCTCGAGTCCAGGGTGCTCAAACATCTGTTTAAAGGTAGTGACAAAGGTGGAATAATTAGACAGGCAGGGATCATTTCTTGTCACTAAAGGAGTGGCCCAAGCCAAGGCTGGCCCCGATAAGGCGCTAATCAAATACCCCACTTTGGTCTTGTCTTGCACAAATTGCGAGGGGCGAAAGGCAAAATAAACCGTCAAGGCATCCAGGAATTCTCTCAATTTGTTAGGATCCCCGGAGAAACGAGGTGTAGTGGCAGATACTGAGGGGACATCAGTGGTCCTGGATGCAAAGGCTTGTCAGGTATTTTCAGTACGTAGCTGTTGGAGTTCTTGAGCCTGTTGTTGTATTGTCATGAGCAGGGTCTGGCTGGTGGGTTCCGTATTTGCCACTAGATTATCCAGGATTCCGGACTGCAACTGGATTTTTTGGCGTTGCAATCTGTCACGGTTTTCACTGGGCTTACCGTCAAAGTTGATGAGGGTTGGGGAACGACCCCGATTCCAGCAGGTTCTGCTCTGGCCGAGGTAGGGGCGACCCCTTCCGGTAGCCACGGTGCTGTTTGACAATAGCAAGCCACTACAGTCCGTGCCCTCCAGAAGGAGTCCCAGAGGAAAAACCCCAAAAGGGTAAAAAACCTCCAACAGGAACTCCCTGAAACAGAAGGAGGACACAAGGGCGTTAGAACTGAAGATCCGAGGGTACAGGAAAACTGGAGACGAAGACAGGTCAGGAAACACTGGATCCCCAAGAGGAAACCAGCCGGAGCATGACTACCACCAAAGGAGTGTTGCAACGCAATGAGCAAGCAGCTGAATTCCCCTTATATACCCCTAGACAGGAAGTAGGAATCAGGAAGTAGAAACACCACCATCTTGGATTGGGGAAAAGAGCATAACATTGAATAAAGAACATGCGTCCAACAAAGAGAAAAAATGCATGCTGTGAAGAGAGGAAGTGGGCAGCATGCTGGGAAAGGGAAAAGGCATGCATATAAACACCACCATGTGCAGTTATCCGGCTTTTGCCTGTGACTACTGGTAAGTGGTGAAGCAGAAGGTTACCTAAATGCCTGAATGTAAAGCGCACTAAATGCGCTATGCGCGGCAGGATCTAGACCCAACTCGGGGTCTTATCTCCTGCCACGTCTGCCCCTGCGGCAGAAACAAAAGAAGGGGGCGCGGCGAGTGCCGCGACCCCTGGCCGGACTCGCGGCTTCCCCCACGGCCAGCCCGCAAGCCGTGGCTTCCCCCGCGGCCCGCATGCAGGCCGCAGTTTTCATCAAATGCCGCGGCGGCCTGAACCTGTGGCCGCGGAATGCCATAAACAACTAGGTAATAAGAAATGTTCAGGCTCAATAAAAATCTCATCACCTAACTCTATTTGAAATCAATTAAATATATAGTTAACACAATGCCAAGATCTACAAATACCATCAGATGATGAGTTCAGATATCTAAACATGAAGAACCTTGAGAATTTAATCATCTACTTTTTACCAAAAATATACGCACAATGGAAATGTTCACTGTGTCGTCCTATGATTTCTAGGATCAATTCTCTCACATAAAGAATTTCAAATATGTTAACAAATGAATAGTCCCTTCTGGTGCAATCTTTACCAACCTATGTAAAGGACACAAAAGAAGTTGCATCTATGGCATTCTTTGAAAAGAAGATGATTCATTAATCATTTTCCAGTGTTAAATTCCTTTACTTGTATTGAATACAAAATGGGAATACTGGCTTTAAAATATTTCTCCTCATGAAATCCACTAGTTGTCTCAAACATTCACCAATGCCACTGAAACTGATGGAATGTGTTCTACATCATACATTGTTCTCTATCAGAATGACTTGTATCAGTGGTTTCCAACCTTTTTAGAACCCACTTTTTAGATTGACATTCTTTAGTGACCCACCTACCTTTAATGGTCAGAAGGAGGAGTGTTTTTTTAAATATAACTTAAGCATTATGTGGCAGCACACAATCATTTACACACAGCAAATGTGCTAATAAAAAGGATACTAAATTTGCACACACATACAGTTTTACTGATAAAACTACATAGTACACAAATGAAGATGTGTGGAATTCAGGTTTCTGTGAATATTTATCATACCTGTACCACCAAGTAAATTGTCTTGATTGTTTTGTTTGAATTAAAATCTCTGTTTCCAGCACACTTTAGATTTACAAAGTGCTTAATTTTTGCTTTCCTAACTGCAGTGCTGAATGCATACAGTTCATGTGCAGGTATTTACATTTTGTTGTTTGTTGAGAACCAAATAACAGCCTTTCCTTTCACATTCCCTATACTTCAGCATGATTGTCACATAACTCATTTTAAAAGTTCCTCTCACTTAGTAGTCAAAGAAAGGAAGTAAACACTAATCCCACAGCTATTTGTCAAAAGACATAAGGACCTATTGCGAGTCTGGAGGTCCGACCGCCAGATGGCCAAACCTGGGGGGTTGAGGCTGCCATCGTACCAGCAGTTTCACCCTCATATTATTAAGATGTTTCCACCAGGCTGACCGGTGGAAATATTGTATTACAATGTTTCTGCCAGTAAGCCTGGCGGAAACAGTGCCACAACATTGGCCTCCGCTCCCTTAAGGGAGACAAGGCCAACACCATTGCGCTACAGCACCCTCAGAATGAGCACTGTCTGCAGAGGAGACAGTGTGCATTCTAAGGATGCCGGTAGGGGGTCCCTGTACTGCCCATGCTATGCATGGAAATGTGGCAAATTATACACAGAATTTAAAGGAATCTTTATTATTGCTCTGCCTTTCCTGACCCAACAAAAGTCTGCTTACTACCCACAGTTTTTGAAACGCTGACCTATATCACCCAAAAAAAATACAACCATTAAGTCAAAGGTTGCTCCTTCTTATGCCAGCCTTTTCATGTAATGGTTAGGAAGGAATGATAAAATAAACAAGTATACCGATAATATCATCATGTTGGATGCTACTGAGTGATGTTATTGTGCTAATTTGCAATGCGTCAATCAAATATACTGAAAAGTATTTTGAATATTTGAAAAACAACAATATGAATATGGGATTGAGCACTCAGTAGAATCTTAATCATATAGAGCCTCATTACGAGTTTGGCGGTCTGAGGACCGCCATGTTGGCGGAGGCGGTCATACTGCCAACAGGCTGGCGGAGAAGACTGCCAAATTATGACCATGGCGGTATTCACAACTGAATACAGCCAAAGCACCGTCGGCACTGCCACTGCGGTCTGGCCGCCACAGAAGACGATAACCACATGCATGCCGGCGGCGAACATGTCTCTGCCAGACAGATTACAAGGTTGCATACTGCCAAGGTTTCCGTCGCCATCGCACCACCACGGAAACCCAGGCGGAAACGAACTGCAAAAAAGGACACACCTACCTTCAGAAAGCAATACTCATCCAGAGCCACCATGAAACCAGAACTACATGTCATCCTGCTGCTCCTGCTTGCCCAAAGACTCTGGATTCATCGACGACAACAGAAACCATAAGTACACACATTCCCCAGTTATTGTTGTATATTGACATTTTATGTACACCCAGACAACATACAATTGGGAAGGGGGTATGAGGTCGGCACTCACACATAAAAACACACTGACACCACACTCACATACAGCCACACACACAACCGTACATACACACTACCCTCGCTATGGCCAACACATCCCCCACACACATCACAAACACACAAAGGTATGCATGGAAACAATACACAAGCCCACTCTTACACAGTACCAGACAACACCACACCTCGTCACAACTGCAATATATCCGCACCACCCACAATCTATAGGCAGGGACCCACATTGGACACTGCCTAGGGACACATCACACTTACAACACAACGTACAACCAATGAACACACACATTTACACTACCATAATACTTACAGATCAACATACACAGGACATAGTATCACACAGCCCATGCACAAAACACGCACACACTCAAAGCACACAAAGCCACCCAACATAGCAACAAACACAAATGAAAAGTGAAAGATTTAAAACCCACTTTATATAAGAGTTCAAAATTGCAATTCAGTTATGATGTGAGATTAATACTCCGAGTCAGAATGATGTATCCAGGTATGTTTATCGATGCCCATTTAGGCCTGTAGATCGAGGACACTTGTTGATGTCTTTTTTTGGATGAGGACTTGTAAGCTTGTGACCGGACAAGCAACACCTGTTTCGCCCCTTAGTGGTGGATTCACCTTGGGCTTTTTCAAGGCTAGTGGTGTTCAACAATAGAAATCCATTATTTGGGTCATTAAAGGTGATCAATTGAGTTGCTGTCAAATGTAATGGGCTAAATCTCTTCTGTGTTGTATGTCGTTCTAGTCCCGGTGAATCCACCACTAGGGGGCGAAACACGTGTCGGCTGCCCAGTCACAAGCTTAAAGGTTCTCGATCTCCAGGTTTAAATGGGCATCAATAAACATACCTGGACACATCATTCTGACTCAGAGTATCAATCTCACATCATAACTGAAATGCAAGATGGTCATCAATAAACATACCTGGACACATCATTCTGACTCGGAGTATTAATCTCACATCAGAACTGAATTGCAAGTTCAAACTCTTATATAAAGTGGGTTCTCAACCTTTCACCTTTCGTATGTACTTAATTTGGGGCAAACTGGTCCACACCCCACCTGACAACGCAACATCAAATACAAATGAGCATTTCTGAGGAAGAGAGAAGTGGGCCACACTAACTTTGTTTTCTGAATCACAGCAACAAACATGTCAACACAAACACCACTCAATACCATCACAACAAAATGTGCTGAACCTTCACATGTCCATCACACAACACACACCCTAGCACTATGAGCCGAAAGCACTGCACACAACCTCACAAACTGGCTAAACAACACTGGTAACCCAGCACCACACACACACACAAATACTGACACACAACTAATGTCAGCCAGGAACAACTACATATCAGGGAAAGAAAAGCACGGCAAATATTTAACCACCAAACCAACAATAAGTTGGTTGAAATATATTAAAAGTTATTTGAAATGTGCAAGTCAAAGGCCATAGACCAGTCCAGATAAGAAGTCTCTATGCACACAGTGGACATATGTGTGCTCCAAACTTGACTCCGGACTGCCAGGTAGCCTTCATAGGTAGGGGCATCAAGGGGGCAGACAGGCACCTCAGGGGCTCGGGTGGTGGCAGAGAGGGAGGTTGGGCTTAGGTGTGGGAGGGGAGTTTGTGATTTGGATTGGGAGGGGGGTTTAGGTTTAGGCTTCAGGGAAGGTTTGGTCTTCTGGGGGGGGTAGACTTCTTGGTGGGGGCATGGGCACTGGTAGGGGTTGTAGGGGAGGACTTGGAGGTGGAAGGGACAGACTTGTGGAGGTAAACACAATGTTTAGGGGTTTCACTGGGGAGAGGAGTAGGGAAAAGGGAAAACTCCAAAAGGAAAGATTTCTTTGACACACAGGGACAGTCATGGCAAAAGGGTTTGGGTGTGGAGGGAGAGGGAGTGGTTGTCGGAGGTGTTGGTATGCATGTCTGTGGTGTATGTTTGCGGGAGGTATGCTTGTGGGTGGTGGGTGTCTGTTGGGTAGACGACTAAGGGAGTTTATGTGTCTTGGGCTAAGGGGTGGTTGAGGTGCTGCAGGATGCCATGGTGAGCAGGTAGGTGTCTGCTGGGGTGGTGACTGCAAGAATGGTGGATGTGCTGCATGCAGGAGTGTCAGTGGTTGTGGTGTCTGCAGGTGTGGTGACTGTGGTGGATGTCTGAGGGTCTGCTGTGGTACTGTCTGTGGGTAGGATAGGTGTGGTGGCTGGATCTGTGAATGTTTGTACGGTGTTTGCAGGTCAATCAAGCGTGCTGTGTATAATGAGTGGGGTTGTGGGGGTGTCAGTGCAGGTTGTAACTGCTGCTGGGTCTGCAAGTGGATGTTGCTTGTGTGCATGCAGGTGGAGTGTCTTGTAGAGCTTATGTTTGTCTGAGCTACCTTTAGATGTTGAGGTGGATCCATGCCTGTCTGTTTGTGTGCTTTGGCTGGTTCAGGGAAGAGAGGTTTGGGATTGGGAAGAAGAGAGTGGAGGGGGGACGAAAGACAAAGGGTGACTGGCTGCCATCAGTGTGGAGGCCAGAGCCTGAAAGGATCTCTGTAGGCCAGCCAGTGCACCATGAATGCCCTCCAGGAATGCATTACTCTATTGTATCTGAGTTGCCACTCCCTGGATGGCATTCACGATGGTCGACTGACCCACAAAGATCAACTTCAGGTCAATAGCCTCCTTGCTGAGAGCAGCAGGGCTAGCAGGGGTTGGGGCAGAGGGGCCTGCGGCAGAGGAGACGCCCACCCTCTTGGGTGAGTGGGCATGACCAACTGGGTGGGGAGTTGTAGGGAGGGCAGTGGTAGAAAGAGGGTTGGCAGACAGAGATGTTGCTGGGGTGGTCACAGATGTGTCCGCCACTGCCAGGGTGTGTCCACTGGAGGAGGACTCCGTAGATGAAGACTGGGATCCTGTCTTCCTCGTGGCACCCCCTTGCCTGACAGGCCACTGGGTCCCTCTGTGCCAGTAATATCATAACTTCGGGTCCTGTGGCCAGCAGCTTCCCCACTGGGCTGTGCCCCGTCTGCTTCCCCTGCAGATGCTGATGCTGAGAAACAGAGAGAGAGGTAGCGTCGTCACATTCTTTTCATACACTTACAACACACCATACACAACACTGACATAACATATATGTATAATACACCCCCAGGTAAAATCCAATTTGAGCCAACACCATGTCACAACAACATACATTCCACAAACCTACATGAATACAATGTCACCCACCACATAAGCCACCTATCTGACAACAAAATCACCATCCCATCAGTACAGCTATGGCACAAACAATTCCTGCACAATATGAATTGACAATGTGAACATGTTTCCTTATACACAGCATCACTGCCAAACAACAAACCAGCTAATCTACACATCCTCAGTGAATTACCAGATGTCTCATGAAAGTTAGCTCATCAAATGTCAATAAAAAGACTGCATGTTGCATAGAAATCACGTGTCACTGTGTTGATTACCTTCACAATGGAAAATTGCTCAGATGCACCTATTTGGCATATCCAAATGTGGAGTATAATAGACTCCAAACACATCCCATCAACATATGTATCACCTGTGTTGTTGCAAAGGTTGATACAGTCTTTGAGGACCTACTCATCTCAGTCATTCTCATCTAGCAAACAAAGTCAAGTACACTTATGGAGCCTACTTAGCACAAGAGAAATAGCCACAGACAATACCAGGGAGAATATCTACACCTTAAATACAATGGACACCTGTCATGTGCAAGGGGGCTACATACAGTTCTAAACATCATGATAAGTGGCTACATCAGTATAACATTATCTAAGTACCAAAATCACTATCCACACATCGGATATGAGCGAGCTTACATCATTAGAGGCAAGATACACTGACATAGAACAGCCTCTAAGGTGATCAAGTCGACACTAAACAACAGGGGACACCTCCTCACACCTCTGAGTTTTGCAAGAATGCCATGTGACATCTCAGATAGATATCTCTCCCCTTACTTGCCATTTCCAAGGACTGTGGACCCAGGTGAGTTTGGTAGACATGTGCCATGCCAGAGAGTGGTATTTGTACATTTGGCAAGGAGGGGTGGTGGGTGGTTTAGTAATAAGGTGGGGAAAGTGAGCATGCAAGACAAAACGTTTTGGTCACATGAACTTGACATTTCTTACACAACTCAGGGATAATTGGACTGGTACTCACCTGTCAGACACGATGTTGCAAATAGAGCTAGATCCAGGGGCAATGGATTGAACACAGGCCAAATACCAGGACAACTTACCAGCAGGATATTTAGAGTATGGATCAGTAGGTGGGAAGGACGAACCAGCAGGGTATATATAGAGCAGTATAGTTGTACACATATGAGCCAGTCCCATGTGCATCACCACAGGCTTTTATACAATAGGGTCAACGTAGGTGAGTATCATGTCCTTATACGCACTAGAATGTCAACACCTGTGCATCAATGTTATAAACTGCACATCTGGGTGTTCCTAAGGGATCCTTTACCTTTAGCACTTACCACATTGTCACAGTCTGAATACTTACACATCATACACTGAACTAGCAGAGGGATGTACATGTATCTAGTCAGTACTTACCCCCTTATGGCTGTTGTGCTGCCCTCAAATGCCCATCCAACTAAGGGTAGGACACCACCAAAATGCAGGCCATTAAGGGGGTCATGGTCTGACAGGCACCCCTATCTCCATTGTGAGGACATCCCCAGCTGGACCCCTGGTATCTTCTGGGCCCAGTGTCTTAGGTCCTCCCATAGCTTCCTACAGTGGGTGCTTTGTCTGCGGTGGATCCCCAGGCTCCGCACTTGCTTGGCATTAGCATGCCAGATTCCCTTTTTTTGAAGGATGACCCAGACAAGAGGAGGACGTTATGACCACATGCACCATCTCAACACAAGTGGTGAAAAGATTTTCACTAATAGCAAGTGAGCAAACATAGCCTTTCTCACACTTCAAACTTCTCAACAAATTACCATCAGCAGCCAGGCCATGTGTGAAGTAGAGTCAGCCATACAACATGCATGATCAGGAACAGGTATTGGCTAGAAACTTATAACCAAGCCACACAATTGTCCATTTAATGTTATGGGTCTAAAATTATTTCTCACACCATTATTGATGTTCATGCTGACAAATATGTAGTAGATCAAGTAATATAGATCACACACTGTTTAATATGTATCAGTACTGTATATCTGTTTATGCACATGTACACATCTGCATACACCCACACATGATGACTCAATCCTTCAGTCCTGTTCATTTCATGTATCTCATCATACACTCCACCTTTCATACATTGTTATTCCCTTGGACTCACCTGCTGTTCTGGTGCACCATATAGCTGTTCATACAGGGGTAGGACCTCATCCACAAGCTTGTCCAGCTCTTCTGGGGTGAATGTTGGGGCTCTATCACCTTCAGGACATGGCTTGATTGCTCCCAGAGGCAGTACACAGCAGCTCAGGTTGTGTAGGTCTTGTTAGCAGCAGTGTCAGGAGTCAAGTGAGGAATACTGATGAATATGGTGGTCATGACCACCACGTACAGGACCGGCACTGCCGGCGGACATTGCCATTGGCCCAAGTCTGCCAAAGGCAGCAATGTGCTCCAGTGGCAATGTCCACTGCGGTTGTAACTGCCTACCGCCATGACGACATACGCCGGCAGAGTTAGGTCGCTTCCTCATGTCTAGTACAGTAGGTCAGGCAGCTGCCATGTTGTGGCAATCATATGTATGGAAAAGTAACAGAAGGTGCATCATTTACTTTTAACTAGTCTCTACGAACACGTTTTAAGTACTGCCTTCATGTTTACTAGGTCTCACTGTGCATGTGAGTTGTAAAGGGTGTGTAGAAGAGGTATAGCTGGTTATGGGCATGAATATCTATTGTCAACATCCTACTGTGAACATAAATGGAGTATAGGTGCAAAAACTATGTCTCACTTGTAAACTAGGTCGATATATCAATTCCTGCCTGACACATATTTATGCATGTAAAGATTATCTGAAGGTTTAGGGGATCTGATTCAAGTAATCAGTCATAGAATGTATGGCTCTGTGCTTAAAATAAAATTTTGTATGTTTCATCTGACATCGAGATATGCGTGTTGTGTTTGTGATTATAGTAATGATGTATAGATTGAATCCTTCACCTAGTATATGTTTCTTTTTGTCCCACATAGTTACCTCGGCATAAGGAGAGGAAGACAACCTCCAGTGTACCGCACACTAGCAGACCTGCACACCATGGAGGAGAGACACATAATCCAAATCTATTGGCTGAATAGGCATACAAACGTGCATTTATGTCGTCAGTTGAAGCCAGATCTCATGCCTGCCATTCACAATTCCAATAGCATACCTCCCATTGTTCAAGTCCTGTTAGTGGTACACTTCCTGGCCACTGGTTCCTTTCAAAATACAGTGGCTCTAAGTGCAGGAATGTCTTATTCCATGTTCAGTCTGCTTTTGAAGGCTGTACTGTCTGCATTTTTTAAACATCTGGACAGCTACATCAGGTTTCCCCAACGTGAGGATTTGCCCTATGTGAAGGCAGAGTATTATGCTTTGGGACACATTCCACATGTGGTTGGAACCATAGATGGCACACATGAGAGAACCATAGATGGCACACATGTAGCCCTGGCTTCCCCCCAGGGCCAATGGACAGGTATATGAGAATAGAAAAAACTGGCACTCCATCAACATCCAAGTGTTCTGTTTGGCTGACCTGTACATTTCACAAGTATGTGCAAAGTATCCTGGATCAGTCCATTATTCCTTCATCATGCGGAACAGCTGATGACACGACTGTACACAGAGAGGACCTGGCTGGTTTGTAAGTCGTTGATGTCATGTGTGTCTTTAAAATTTTTCTCTTACTATCACAAATGTGTATGTCCAAGATATATGCTTGTATTGTTGTACCTATTCCTGACAGGTGACTCTGGATATCCAAACCATCCTTGGTTGTTGACACCAGTGAGGTACACAACCACGCCAGTGGAAGTCCACTTAAATGAGGCCCACAGAAAAACAAGGCGTGTCATGGAGCAGACGTTTGTGCTCCTGAAGGCACGATTTTGCAGCCTCAACAAATTTGGAGGAGCCCTCCTCTACTCACCCAAACAAGGTATGCCAAATTATTGTTGCCTGCTGCATGCGCCCCAACTTTGCCCTGAGATGTCAGATACCATTCATTCCAGATGAGGATGAGTCAGCAGATCCTGTGGGTGGAAATGCAAATTTACCAAGTGAGGATGAGCATGATGAAAATGGAACTGGAGACATCAGGGCAGATCTCATCAATCAGTACTTCAACTGACTAAAGGTATGTGATCTGTTTTTACAAATGAGAGTCAAAGGTGTATTGTATGATGTATGCCTGCCCTGTCATCTACTATTTACCACCATCTGTGAGGTCTTAGGTTGCTCCAATGCCAATGACTCTGATATGCATGCAAATTGTTACTTGGTAATTTGTAAAACCAGTTAGTGATACAGTGCAATGATTTATAAAACCCCAAGCAAAGCCACACTTGACCTAATGAAGTATAAAAGTGATGTATGTGTACAAATCTGTCCTATCCCTTATCTTCGTCAATCACAGATAAGCTGAGTTTCTGTTTGGCTCATCCTCTTTTGGACATCTCAGATAGTGCCACAGGCAGATGGAATTTGCTGGTAGACATGAGAAGTGGACATGGATGAAACCAGGTACTGTTTATCATGAGTTTTTGGAGTGTGACTTATATAGCCAGACTGTCAGGATGATGGGCTTTTCCACCAAAAAGACTTGTATGCTACTGGAGGTGGACAAATGGTGCCATCTGAGTGTCCACTTGTGTCTGACACATGTCATGATGTGGAATCCAGGACCTCTTCCATCACCCTGGTTTCTGTTGTATGTGACCTACCTTGTACATAGCTATCGCAGACCAATGTGCAAGTCTCTAAGGATTGACATAGGCGAGTGGAAAGCCAACAGTTACCTCACCATGGTAAGTGAAAGGTTCAAGAACTGGGGACTTCAGTACTGATCTCGGTTTTAATCATGGGGAATGGGTATTAGGAGGCAAATGTATGGGTATGTGATATGTCTTTACCTGGTGATACAGAGAACCTGGGCTTTTGCCTCCTGGGTTGTAGTAAGACTAACATGTCCCTAACTTCAGTATCCTATGGGTTAGTAGTGTATGACACCAAATACATATGTGGAGATGTACATTACAGCTGAATGTTGTCATGTTTATGTTACAATCCCAATGTCAAATGTATCCTGGTTGTACAATACACATGTGTTGACCCTAACAAAGGTTGTACATTAGAGTTGAACATTTTGGTACAAGAGTTGTGATACATGACAGTTGTACATGGTTGATATATCACATTTACATAGGACCAGTGTCTAAGTGATATTTATTGGAGACTGTACAACTAAATGAATGGTTGCACAATGAAAACAGTGAAGGGGTTAGTCATGGTGAATGAAATCCTCTGGGTAGCTGCTACACCTTTTGAGTGCACAAGTCCAGTGTCCATGAACCATTGGAAAAAGGAGCTAGGTTTCAGAAGAGTCAACAGGGTGCATCTGTTGCACACAAGGGGAACCAATCAGGAGATGTTCATTTCCTAGCAGTGGGTTTGGTCTTCACATCTGCTCTTCCTGGACATCTGGTGGACGTCCACATTTGCAGGGGGTTCTTCAGCCTCAGAGGGTGGGATGTCTGAGGCATATCCTTCCCCTGGCAGGGCCTCCATTCCACTAGCAGCCACAGATGTTGAAAGGCCTCATGTCTCATTGCTAGAGGAAGAGGCCTGATGTTGGGTGCCACACCTACTCAGGGTAGTGTTGATGTCCCTCAGCACCCCAGCAATGGAAGTCAGAATGACATTTTGGGTCTGCCACTACTGC
Organism: Pleurodeles waltl; assembly: GCF_031143425.1. NCBI lineage: Eukaryota > Metazoa > Chordata > Amphibia > Caudata > Salamandridae > Pleurodeles > Pleurodeles waltl. The sequence goes on along the minus strand of NC_090446.1, from coordinate 917,357,963 downwards.
ATGGCTTCCTTGGTTGTCCCTCTCCAGCTGTTGGATTTCTCCCATCATGGTGAGAATGTGGCCCATCATGTTTTGGGAAGTTTGGTAGAGTCCTAAAAGTTGGGAGATGATGTCCTGGTCAGTACTGTCATTTTGAGCCCCCATTATCTGGCCCACGCACCCTACTTCCATATGCCTATGCCCCTGGCACAGTGTGCCCACTCCCACTGGTGGCAGGACCATCACTGTCATGGTTGACATGAGGTGACTCAGGTACCTGTACTTGGGGCACACAATGGTAGGGACTGTCATTGGGACACGGTTTGGAGGTGATTGGTTGCCTGTAATGTTGTTGCAACAGGGCTGAGAGGAGTCAATGTGGGCAGGATGAGGCTGAAAGTTATAGACTGACCAGGTGTCCCTCATGGACCAGCTTCATCATCAGTGTCCAAACATCCAGGCGTGTTGTCCTCACTGGGGCCTTCATCCAGAGGGGTTGTGCCAATTGGCAAGGTTACCTGTAGGAAAAGTGACACACATAGTTTGTGTGAGTGATACAATAAGTGATGTTTAAGTTTGAGTGCTAATGATGTTGTGTGAAATGTACACACTGCCTTGATATGCTTCCCTGAAATTACAATGACAGCTGCTACCAATTGTTAGTTAGAACAAAGTGAGACTCAGATTTTTCTATTCCATACACCATGCTAAAAGCTGTTGGACTGTGTTGGTAGTTTGATGACTGCTGATACTCTCTTATGTTGTCTGACTATTGACATGAGTGATTACATTTGTTGCCTAGTAAAGTGTATGTAATCATATATCCAAATGAAAACTGAACAATGCACAATGGTGTCAGAGTTGGCACACAGTATAGGAGTTAGCAGTTGACATTGGCCTCTATCTGGATGTACTGCAAGTGCATCCTGTTTAGCATTTAGTTTTCCACCTCAGGTGAGTCAATGCCAATCTTAGGAAACTTTCTCTAAGGGCAGTTTGATAGGGCACTTGCCTTAGCTGTGTTTTGCTATTAATGGTTTTGGAAGTGGGCCATTGCATTGCTGTCATTGCCATAGAATGTTTAATAGTGGAACATTCACGATGGGTTACATTACTTGATAGTTTCACATGCAAGACATCTCAAATTTAGTGCACGGTACTGGTTTTCTTTATGGTGGAATAGTGCCTTCTGGGAGTTGTAGCGCTGTCAGTTCCCAGTACTTTACTTGCCATGAATCTGTGGAGACTTACCAGACTTCACTCCCCCAGGTATTCCTGTCAGGCCCTCAGAATGCAGGCTGTCCAAGATCTTCTTCTCCCATGATGTGAACTGTAGGGGACGAGGTGGGGGCCCACCGCCAGTCTTGAGGGCCGCCAACTGGTGCCAGAGAATATACATTCCCCCTGATGTCCTCCCTTGTGCATGGATATCTGTCTACGGAATTCACAATGTCAACTATTCCTTGCCATAACTTCATTTTCTAGGCTATTGATGTTTGCTGAATCTGTGCTCCGAAAAGGTGTGGCTCAACCCTGACTATTTTGTCCACCACGACCCTCAACTCATTGTGAGTGAAACATGGGTGTTTTTGTGGGGACCTGGTAGTGGTGTTAAACGGTGAGGTAGTATAGACAAAAAGAGATGCAATGTGAGTGGGTGATGGTTGTTTTGTATTTGGTGTGTGATAGTAAATGTTGTGTTGTGTATGTTGTGTAAGTGTGTGATGTGTGCATGGTGATATGTGTAGGGGTGCCTAATCTTGCTTATTGTTACTCTGCTAAATTTTGCTTCTATGTGCCTGTGTGTAGCATTTTGGTTGCAAGGGATTGTGGGTTGTCTATAGTTGTGTTTTATAGTGCAGTGTTTCAGTGTGTCAGGTATGTGAATGTGTGTTAGGTGTGGGGTATTCGAACTATCCAATATGGAGTGGTGTTCTGACTGATGTGTGTTCAGACCGCCATAGTTCGCACCACCAATGGCTTTCCACCATGGAAGAACCGCCGTCATGATGTGTGGATCGTAATCTGATGGGAGGATTTTTGTCGGCTGGTGGTGCTAGTGGTGAAACCGGCTCTTTTCCTTCCTCCAGTGTCCTGGCAGTTTCGGAATTTTGGATTTTGTTTTGGCAGACTTCTCTAAATGTGTCCAATGTAACTTGAGTGAGTTCTTAGAGGATGACAATTCACAATGTAAAAGGAATCAGACAACATGTTATCATGTTAGAACATTCATCAATAGCATTTTTAATAAATCAAAATACATGAATTCATCAGAGGAATATGTGGGATCTGAAATAAGGCCTCTAAAAGAGAGGAAGAGTGAACACATCAGAGCCACCAGGAAAGGTGACAATGAAAATCCTTAGGCAAAGCATTTCTACAATGAACATTTAACGAGGGTCTTAAATATTTCAGACTTAAAGGCTTAGAACACACCACCTCAAATAGGAGAGGAGGATACAAAGAGAACAGAAGAAAACATTTCTGGGTCCATGAATTAGAAAATCCTGATTAGGATTTTAATGTCAAAATTACAAACTATTTAATAAACATCAGTGTCTAGCCTACACAATTCAAATTGTCCACATGATTTATATTGAATGATTGAATAGGTGATTATTATCACTTATATTTTTGATATATAGAAGCTTCATATTTTTGATCACCTCTAGGGCCTTCTGTCAACTATTAAGTTCTGCAAATGACTAGTTTAGTGAGGCATTCCTCTCTACCCCATTCATATGTCTTTTACTTTAGGTAACTAAGGTGATTTTATTTTCAAATAGTATTATTCAAAGTAAGTTGTAACAAGGGCTTAATTCACCCTCTTGAAATGTAATTTCAAATGGTACACTGACATAGTATACCTTGTATGTGGGCTTAAATGACAACTGTTTGATAGAACATATTATGAATTCAACTGAGGTGGACTTACATGTGATTGTGAGTGAATATCTGATGGGACAGGAATGATAAGTAGGCATGTAGTCCCAACCTGAGTGCTTGGTTGCAAGTGAAATTGGTATCCTGACTTTTTGGCCCTGGCGCCACACTAGCCTAGAATGTGCACAGAGGCCTAGGCCTGTCTTTGACAATGCAAGGTCCTGGAGTTCTTCTAAAGACATGAAGGTGCGCACCAAGCATACCATCATAGTAAACAGGCTCTGGGTGTATAACATAAAGTAGTGGTAACATCAGATCAAGTTTTGAGTCTACAGAGTGACCTTTTCTGGTGTTGGTGTGAGTTTGGTCTACTGGCTGATCCCATGTAAGGTTCCACTGCAATCTGGAATCTAAAACCTTACTGTGGCATGTAGTGACCATGTTGAATGTGTGCATGTGCTGTGAGTATGTGTCCCCGTTACAGTAGTAGAGTTTTTTTGTTATATGTATCCTAGTACTGGGAGTAGTGGGATCCTTTTTAAATGTCCCTGTTTTAGCATAGTACAAGATGGTGAACAATAACAGTGTCCTCGAGATAGAGCAAATGTACTGCCTACATTCCTGAGGATGAGGGAAAAAGACCCAATGAGTGAGAAGGATGGAGACAGGCCTACGTTAGAAATTCTGTGATGCCCTTGTTAACAAGGTTTTGCTGATTAGTCCTCCTGACATAAACAATTGTTCTGCCAGGAACAAAAACTTCTATGTGAATAACATGGTGATAGGATGTAAAATGACTTAAAGAACCAAATTCTTTTATAGTAATTTTTCAAAGAGACACATGTTTGATTACTTCTGTATCCACAAAAATACACATCATTTTACTCATATGCATATACAATTAGTCAACCCTCCATTTTAACGATATGGCCTGACTGATCTGTCAAAAACAAAACACATAGGTGCATTAAGTGACATTGCAGTGAAAAAGTATAAAAATTGTGCCAATACAAATAAAATAAAAAATAAGAAATAATGAGCATATACAATGTTAGTAGAATGTGATAGCGCGCCTGGTCCTTAATAAGTAAACTTACAATGGGATGCGCATAGGTCGATGAACCTTTTGATTCCCAGGGAGTATCCTAGCTATGAAGTGACCAATGCTTCTCATTAATCACTACACAAAATTCAATAACGATTAATCTAGTCATTAATCAACAATTAATAATCATCACACCATGACCTTTCAGTCATGAATAACCACAACTCAGTATACGTTTAGTAATTTTATTTCCCTATTTATTCCAAATCCAGATTGGCTATCTGTGTAGATAGTGACTCTCAGTCTAGCAGATACATGGCACGCTCTAGTAAGGGCTACCAATTCTGCTACTTGTGCAGAATATACTCCTCAAAGCTAAGAAGCTCCTAATGTACCTGTAATTGTGCACACGGCATAGCCTGCCCTTAATGTTCCTGTACCATCTCTGAGACATGAACCATCAACAAAGACAATTTGGTCATTTTCTTCCAATCGTGTATCTCTGATGTCAGGTCTTGTTTTTGTGCACAACTCTGTTACCTCAAGACAATCATACTTAATGCCTTCCTCTTTTTCAGTTTCAACAGAATCACTTAGAAGTAATGTTGCCAAGTTCAGCACTGTACATCTTTTCAGTGTTACATTTGGAGCACCTAAAATGCTCGTCTCATACCTTATCAGTCTGGCACCAGTCAAATATTGTGTTTTTGTCCTTATCAGTAAAATCTCAACCGAGTGAGCTACCATTACCGTCAGAGGGTATCCCATCACTACTCCTTCACATTGTGAAAGCTTTGAGCAACTGCGGCAACTGCACAAAAACATCCTGGTAAGGCTGCTGCAACTGGGTTCAAGGTAGCTGAAAAAGAGGCTACTGGGCGATAAGCACCTCCATGGACCTGTGTCAAGACAGGCAAAGAAGAAGCCTCACGTTCATGACAAAACAATGTGAATGGCTTCGTGTAATCAGGCATTCCCAATGCTGGAGCTCTGCACAAACTCTCTCTCAACTCAGTAAATGCTTTCATCTGGTCCTGGTCTAATGTAATGGGATCTGTAACATCCTTATGTGTCAGTTGCTGCAATGGTTTCGCAACCTCAGCAAAATTTGGAATCCACTGATGACAATAACCTACCATTCCCAGAAACATTCTGACATCCCTTTGGGAAGTCGGGGGACTTCTTTGCAATATCATTGTAATCCTTTTTCTGGAAATCCTCCTTGACCCTTTCTCATTTTGGTGTCCCAGATATTTCACTTACTTCTGACAATACTGCAACTTTACAGGTGACACCTTATGTCCAAATTTTCCCAAGTGATTCAACAGGGCAATCGAGTCGTACTTACACTCGTCCCTTGTTTTGAATGCAATCAGCAAGTCGTCAATGTATTGCACCAGAGTTGATTGGTACGGCAATTCCAATGACTCCAAATTATTTTACAAAATCTGATTAAACAAGGACGGAGACTCCGTGTACCCTTGAGGAAGCCTGCACCAGCTGTGGACTCTGTCTAAGAATTTGAAACTAAAGTGAAACTGACTATCCTCATGAAGAGGACAGAAAAGAAAGCTTGTGTCAACCACTGTGAACCTTTCTGCATCACATGGAATTTGGAACATTATTACTGCTGGATTTGGCAACACAGGACAATATTTAACCACCATGTCATTCACTTTTCTCAAATCCTGTACAATTCGCACCTTCCCACAAGGTTTCTTCAAACCCATTATTGGTGAATTACATTGGCTACTCAGCACTTCTTTCAAAACTCCTTGCTTCAAGAGATCTTTAATTATCTGTGCTACTTTCATCAAAACATCTTGTGCCATATTGTAATGTGGAAGCTGCGAAAACACTACTTTCGTTTTTAAATTAACTTAATTGGCTTCACTCCCTTGATCAAACCCACTTCTTTACCTGTCAGGTCCCACACATTTTCCTGCACTGTTCCCTGCAAATCTGCATGAAGCTCTTTTACCGTAAACATTGGGAATAACTCAATCAACAGGTACTCTTCATTGGCAGTTTCACTCTCAGTTTCTGGAGGTAATTCTTCCTCATCATCACTATTTGTCTGAATCTCTATTCCAGTAGTTGAACAAGTAATCGAGCATTTGGTCTTGCACAATAAGGGCCAGATGTAGGAAGATATGCTTTTGCGAGTCTGAAATTGCGAGTCGGTGCGACTCGCAGTTTCAGACTCGCAAAAGCATATGCAGAATGGTGTCTCAGACACCTTCTGCGACTCGCTATGGGGTCGCAAAGACCCACCTCATCAATATTCATGAGGTGGGTCGCATTTTGCGACCCCATAGCGAGTCCCTGCACTCACAGGGATGGTGGCCTGCTGTAGTCAGCAGACCTCCATGTCTGTGACTGCTTTATAAATAAAGAAGTTTTTTTTTTCATTTTGCAGCCCGTTTTCCTTAAAGGAAAACGAGTTGCAAAATGAAAAATAAACCAAAACCATTTGGTTTCGTTTTTTTCTGCTCTGAAAAAATATTTTTGTTGACATTCACAAAGGGGAAGGGGTCCCCTGGGGACCCCTTCCCTTTTGCGAATGTGTTACCACCAGTGTGACACTGGTGGTAACTGCGAGTTGGGTTGCGACCGCATTAGCGGTCACAAAGCAACTCTGAATTGCGATGCGAGTCGCAAATAGGAAGGGAACACCCCTTCCTATTTGCGAGTGGCATTCCCAAATTGCGAGTCGGTACGACTCGCAATTTGGGAATGTGCATTGCGTGAGGCCGTTTGCATGGCGCAAACTGCATTTTTCGCAGTTTGTGCCATGCAAACGGCGTGCTACATCTGGCCCTAAGTCCCTTCCCAGTAGGGAGGCTGGACTTGAATCACAGACTACAAACTTATGCAGTCCCTGAAAGTTGGCAATTTCAACCTGTACTGGATCTGTAATCGAATTTGTCAAATGCTTATTGGCTACCCCCACAACCTGAACTGTTCTTCCTGAAAGAGGCAAGTTCGGAACTTCTGCACTCCTCACTGTAGAGCGTGTGGCTCCTGTGTCCACCAACAATGAGACCTTATGACCCATCACCTTCCCTCTCACAAAAGGTACTCTCTGATCTACTTCTAATGAGGCTGCAAGCATACATGTCTCCTCATCCAAACTATCACTCATCCATTCACCATTTATTTCATTCTCGCTATGTAATGGGGATTGATGCACTGTGTCACTACTCCTGTCTTGTCTATAACCCATGACCTGCTGAGGAAGCATCATCTATTGCTGTTTCATCAGGGCTTGAGGTATCTGCAGTTGCTGTCTAGGTACCATGGGAACCTGCTGCTGCATTGGTTGCAACTGTGTCATTGGTGCACGAGGCATTTGCACCTGCTGCATCGGTTGAGAATTCTGCACCGGATCCATATTATTCTGAAAATTTGGATTAAGACCTCTCATTCTTGGGACTTTCACATTTTGAAATGTATTGATGTCACCACTTTACTGAACTACACCTTCCTGCACCATCGTTGGACACTCCTGCTTCCAATGTCCCACGGCTCCACAAATGTGACACAATGTGTGTAACATCTTCTTCATCCCTTGCACATCATTCTGAACCACTACAGTACTTAAATCTGGTCCGTGATTTATATTGACTCTGCGACCCCTACCTCTCACCTGAGGCTGGAACATAACAGTTCCCTGCTGCTGCATTATCTGCTGCACAAAAGCTCCCTGCACTCCTGTTTGAGCTGCCTTAATCTGCATCACCATCGCCTTCTCTTTCAGCTTCTTCTGCTTCAACTCAATTTTGTCACTACAGTATTTCGCATACTGCAACACCACTCCAATCAGCTTCGTTTGCCAACAAATCAAATGACTCTTAATCATCTGACCTATTACAGGTCTCAATCCTTCCACAAATCTGAACACAAAATGCAACATGTCTTTTGGCTCGATTGCTTCTTTATCACTGTACTCCTTGAACGCCTTCAACAATTTCTCAGAGTACGCATGTATTGACCCTTTTACCTTCTGCACTGTCCTATCAATTCTCTGCCAGCCAATATTTTGAGGCAAAATTCTCATCTTCAGGAACTCAATCACCTTATAATAATACTTCATTACTTCAGGTGATGGTGCACATGTAACTCTATCCCTTTCTGGTTCACTTGTTGGCCAATCTATTGCCCTCTTGCATTCAACCCAGAAATCAGCTGGAACAAATATCTCCAACAGAGCATTCAAGTCTTCCGATACATTTTGAAAGCTTTACAAATCTGTCTATCTGCTGATCCAATTCAACCTGTTTCTCCCTCAGCTTTGGATAATCATTTGTGAATGACAGAATATCCCTCTTGTGCCAAGGAACATGAACAAACTGCCCTCCTAGAATTTCCCTCATTGGAAAAATCTTTACCAGATCTTTTTCTTTCTGAACGCTTTCAGACCCTTCTTGTGAATCTCGTTTCGTTTATCCTTCTTCTTCGTCCATCTGCCTTCCCACTTCTCTATTGCTCCCCAAATCAGAGCACTCTGCAATAGTTCCTTGAGATGCGCTTTCATCCCAACTAATCTCATATGTTCAAAATCCTTCGCCTCAAAATCTAACCTGTAGCTTCTTTTCAGATGCTTTGTTTTCCTAATTTCTATATCTTGTTTTTCTGCCAAATCTGCCAATCTCTGATATATCTTGCCCACCTCTCTCGTGATTCTCGGACATAAGTATCTCAGCTCTTCCTCAGTATAGGATTCTAACCTATTCACTACCATTGATCCCTCGACTAGTTCAGTTATTTCTGTAGCCAGCCTCACAGGATCAATCTGCTCTTCACCCTTAGACACAATCTGTGGAGTATTCAGACTGTCTAGCCACTCATTCAGCTGCTGTGCTGTCAGTACCTGTAATGTAATATTACTTGCACTTGGCAATGGCACCTGTTGTACCACTGTGCCAGGAGTTTGCGGTGTCAAAAGCTTCAAGCTCTGACTTACACTTGGACCATTTGTGGCATCTGGAAGTGCAACGAGTGGGCTAAGATCCATTAGTGACCTTGATCCATCATATGTCTGACCCATAGACAGAACTACTTGAACATGTTCTCTTACCCCCCTCCTCATGAGGCGCTGTGACCTTTCACCCTGCTCTCTTTTGATCGGCTTCTTCTGCGTGAATAATGGTACCGCTGGACCAATGGTAATCAGCAGCGATATTGCATATGGAGCTGCTCTGACACCCCCATTCCGTGGAAGAGCTATTCCCATGCTCAGATTCATCACTGGAGTCACATCTGACTGTGTTACTGTCATTGGGGTAAACTTTGGCAAACCCTGTGGCTGTGCCTGAGGCATCAACATCGGAGTCGGCTCAGTCTGGACTAACAATGGTCTCGGAACCACTTGCTCCGTGGGAACCACTAAGTTCGAAGTTGTCTCAAGAATTGGTATCTCTGGATAAATTCTCTGTACTGGTGGTGGATGCATCTGTGCCTGGACTACCAAAGTAGTCTCCACATTAGGAGTACTCTGCACTACCCCTTGTACCTGTCCATTATCTGCTTGCACTGGTCCCACTGTCCCGACACTTGTGCTGGGGCAGTTGGAGCAGAACTAGTACTCAGACCCCCCTCATGCACCTGCTCCCATACTGCGGAGTACGCACACTCCTCCTAAAACCTCATCTGGAGTACGCAGACTCCCTACTTTCCCTCACATATGTCACAATTCACCTATGATTTGCATAAGCTTTGCAAGTGCAACCTGTCACTCTAACACTATCTCTAGAATGCCAAGAGCATACCCAACTTTACTAGCAGGATCCAGGATCTGGGAAAGTCATTTCTGGGCTTAAGGGGACATCATTCTTGCTACAATTGCCATCTCGAAAACTAAATCCAAATCACAATAATACTTTACAACTAACCTAACTCAAACTACCACCATAACCATCGGTCACCACATAACTAGTTCTCCAAGGAAACTAACCATCAAGCTGCTACCAAAAACTGATAACGCGCCTGGTCCTTAATAAGAAAACTTACAAGGGGACGCGCATAGGTCTATGAACCTTTTGATTCGCATGGAGTATCCTAGCTATGATGTGACCAATGCTTCTCATTAATCAATACACAAAATTCAATAATGATTAATTTAGTCATTAATCAACAATTAATAATCATCACACCATGACCTTTCAGCCATGAATAACTACAGCTCAGTATACGTTTAGTAATTTTATTTCCCTATTTGTTACAATACTAAGTCATGAGATTCTTTCTAAAAAAAACTTATTCAATTCAAACAATTCTCTCATTAATTCATTAGTAAATGCCAAAAGCATTACCTAATCAAACTTGCATCAGAATGTATTCTAGAGCATTAGCATAAGTCATCAATAGAATAAAAGGCAACTGTGTCAACATAAGTATCAGAGTTCAGCAAATCAGTTCGTCAATCATTTGTCTCTGTAATTCTGTCAGTGTCATAGAGTAGGAGCCTCACCTAACCCAGATTAGCATCAGCATGTGGGACTTCATATGAAAAAACAGTAAAAACAAGAATTTGGGAACATCTAACTAAGCGAAAAACTATTAGACAGGGCAGTTGGTTACTAGAAAGGAAAGGCACAAAAGGTAATTCAGTCACATTGTCTTATCTACCTATCTTCGGTATGGATCAGCAACAAAGTCAGTCTTCATCTTCAGGTCATCAGGCGATCAGCATCACATCAGGCTCTCCTCATAGAGAGCATGAGCCCAATGACAGAATCTTGTGTCTCTTTTCCTCAATATCTCATCAATTTCAGAATAAGGTCTGAAATCTATCCCCTCTGACATGTTGTTATATCAAAATCACCCAGACTATCCCACAATTCCTAATTGGTCAATTAATCATACGATTTTTCTTTACCCAATAATTTTCGTATCACAAATCCATGAATTCTAATATTACACAGTTCACAGGTTGTTGATTGGTTCACTGTACGATGTCCTTATCAACCGGCTCTTCAGATATCGAAAATTTTGCATATTCTTCTCCAGTCAGTGTCTTAATTGTTCACGTCCTGGGAAAGTACACTCAGAGCGCTTTACACATGAGGTTGCTACAATTCCAGTTCCATCAGCTCCTGTCCGTCGGTTTATGCAAAGGTTTCAGCTAAGCAAATTTTATTTAACAATGAGGAGTTCACGGTTAGTTCAGCTTGTCAACATTTTCATCGCACGTTAAAGATTCAGCTTCTGCACGAGAAATGGCTAAACTAGGCCAAGACTTTAGTCAAGTTAAGCTCTACAATGCACTGAAAAACATAGTCATATGACATATTACTACATTAATCAAATACATTTTCAATATTTCAATATTTTCAATATTTCACATGTGTTAATTGCTCCTTTACTAGAATTTGTGAATTTTGGTGATCGCTCTGTGAGGTCACAATTTCAAACATGCACATTATTTTTCTATGTTAATCATTTTACTTCGTATTTCATTAAAAACATTCATTAGTACTTTCTGATTCAAATATTTGCGTTAACAAATGCGAGAGGTCAATTTCCAATATGGAACATAATAGAAGCAATTAAGACAATATTAATGAGCTCCTACCGTCCTAGATAATAATATGGATTCTTTGACCAAGAAAAGTCAACATTTCAACCCCAATTAAGCTGACTATGCCATGGTCTTTATCAGCCCAACGAAAATGGTAAAACACCTATAAACAAAATAGGACACAAATCAGTCTTCGTGAGGCACCATATTTTTTAAGGATGATAAAAAAATACCTTACCCATCATGATTGAATCTGGGTAACTAGGTAACAAATATTGTGTCTCCCACAATCACAACCACAATCACTGTGTGTCTGGAAGAAAAACAATAAACCCATACCACTGTTAATGGGGGTTGAGAACCTCCGCTATACAAAGGAAAGAAACATGGGAGGGGCATCATAAAAAGACAACCAGGTGTGCATGCATGTCGTAGTGGAACAAGAACACGTACTACTGCACAGATCCGTAGAAAGCACAACCCTGCAAAAAAATGTGACAAGCTCTAGGATAGGACAACAATGAGCGGAGCCTTGAAACAAAAAAAGTTCTGGCTTGATAAGGAAACAAGAAAAGAGCCACACATCACGTAATGGCACAAAAACTGGCCATATCACAGATCGGTTCCAAATACACTTGTATAACCACGTGTAACAAAACGTGAAATAAAAGTAGCACACCCGCTTGTGCAAACCTACTGACCTGTATCCACAGGATCAGAGGTCACCACTGAGCACTGTAAATAGACAATCATATGAAAAACAGTGGCTATGATGGCAGATGCATGTACGCTGTGAAAGAGCAATGGAGGTTAAACAAACTATTAGCCCATGGCCAGGCATGTCTCACCAAATAGTATTACCGAACTCAACAGTGTGTCATGTGCATGCCTCCTGTAGTGCACCAAAAAAGGACGGGTTAGAAATCCAGATTAAAAAAGTGTATATTTGAAAAGTGGTTGTGTCCTACCTCGTCTAAGTGGCACCTGCATTCATCCCCGTGCTCAGGAAGGGACACCATGGTTGCCATGACTAAAACAGGGAAGTCAAAAGAGTCTACGTATGAGTCACATGATGATGCAATTGGAACACTAGATTTCAGTGTGTGCCAACTACATCTATTCTGAAATACGTACACCGGTAGTCCAAGCATCCCATCATTCTTGAGAGGAGATAGAACACAGAAATAACCAGGTTTGATCGACACTGACCAAACATATGAAGGGGTACAAACAATAGAAAAACAGGAACAAATAATGCAGAGCAATAGGCAAGATGACCTAAAGTAGGGAAAATAAAGGTCGGTCATTCAGATAGTGTAAGGCCAGTGATTAAAAACTACCAGCACACAAAACCTCCAATGAAAGGAATACACATGGACAGTTACAACTAAAAGTGAATAGATATGTACAGTCTAAGAAAAGCCACTCCAGTCAAAGTTAAGAAGGAACATGAGACAAAATGAAAAGGAGAGTCTCAGGAGTACAAACATATTTAGAGATTGATCATATAAAGCAATTTATAAATGATTGTAAGAAACAAGTTGGTTCTATTCAAATTGGCTGTTAAAACCCTCCTCCATAGAGATGCTGAATCCACTGACATTACATCTCCAGGAGCCTTTTGATGTAGACGCCACCTCTGCTGTCCTATTTGAGTGTTTGAACCACCAGCCACCGAATGTTCATCCAGTGTGTCCATATTCCAAATAGTGGTGCACTAACGGTGCCCCAACAGTTTTACACTTAATGTAACTCTTGTGTTCTAAAATGCATACTTTTACTTTTTGAGTAGTCTGTCCATCATAGATCTTCTGACATGGACACCAGATAGCATACACAATGTATTTTGTGTTACAATTAGAAAATGTACTCATGGTATGTGATACATGCTTGTGAACAAAAGTTTTAGTTTCAAAGCAATTTGATATGCTAGACAGTGACCACACTTGTAATGTCCTACTGGCGATGGAAGCCCCCATTGTGGTGAGATTGTAGGAGTAGGCTCTGAAGGTAATGCTGCTTTTACCAACCTATCTGTGAAGATAGTTCATAGAGTACTTTATGTAAACAGCAGGCTGGAACTGGAATGAGGAATGCTATGAGGTCATATAGAATGTTGGAGGTGAAGAAAGAAAGAGATAGGGAGAGAGAGCTGGATGGTAAGGGGCTCTGCTGGAGATGTGGTGTATCTAATCTCACATAATTAAAGACAGATGAAAAGGAGATCTACGTGTCCTTAATCTTTACACTGGCGATGAGGGACCTATCTGCGCAAGGGGCAGACTTATCAGGGACATCTCTACCCTTGGAAATTTCAACAGAAAGAAACTTGTGGTTACGAACAGCATATCCTAAGGCAAGCATATCTTAAGGCAAGTAATTTTAAATGTATGCAAACTTTCACAGCGCCAGCGGCAAAGATTAAGCCAATTATTTGCTTGGAAACACTTCGCAAATTTAGGAAGAAAAAAAAATGACAAACAATCTGTAGCGCATAATTGGCGCGTGCCGAACAATCCTCAGCGCGAAATGTATTCCTAGGTCTATTTTTGACGTGTGCAACTCAGGAAGCTCAGCAACAACGTTATGGACTTCAACACGAGTCCAACAGTTCAATAATTCTAATGAATAGATTAAAAAATAAAGATTACCCACCACGGAAGCGGCGAGCAGGATACATAAAATCCAGATTCCTCACCACGGGAGCGATGAGCAGGAGGAACATGATCTTCAATTTCAAGGAGTCTAATCTTCAGAATCCAACAAAATAGAAGAAGGACTAGAACCTCGATGGAAATAGAAATGGGACTTTTAATAAAGCTACAGTACTAGTGAACAAATACAAATTAAAACTTACATAAACTTACTAAAACTTACACAAAAAGAAAAAAAATAGAAAAAAAAGAAAAAAAGGAAGAAGAAAAGTTTATTTATTATTTGGATTGCTATTGGAAAAATATAAATAATAAAATGGGGGACCAAAGTATGGTATCACCTCCACCTTTCTTGTCAACTCTGGGAGAACCTCCTGTACCTTTGAAACAGAGGAAGATTTTTTTTTTTACTTAGATTTTGGCAATTGGTGGTGATCGCTATAGTCCTCTAAGAAAACAAGCCATTTTTTTGCATCTTCTAGGAGTCGAAGGACGAATAATTTAAGAAGACTTGCCTAAACTGTCTTTAGGTATGGGTGATGGGCAACCTATCAATGTTTTTGACATGTCAATACAGATGCTAGATGTTCAATTTATTCCCAAAACTAGGTCAGTCTTGGAACGTCATAGGTTTTTTTCACGAATACAGAGGGCAGATGAGGATATTGCATTGTTTGTAGCAGCTCTGAGGGGTCTTGCTCTATCTTGCCGTTTTGAACAATTGACGGATTCACTGATAAGAGATCAAATAGTACGGTGCTCCTACAATAAGAAAATAAAAGAAAAGCTGTTAATGAGAGATCCTTCTTTGAAAGAAGCTATATAATTAGCTAAAAGGATGGAACACATGGCTGTGTGGTTGCAAGAATTTGATAAACCTGTTCAAGGGTTGAAATATAATGCCATTGATGAAATAAAAAATAAGGCTGCATCAGAAAGAACTGCAGATGATATTAAGACTTCAATGGACAATGTAAGAAATGGAAAAGCAAAAAATATTGGAGGAGAGACTCAGACAAAACTTGATTGGAGAGAGGTTAAATGTTATCGTTGTGGAGCTCCATCAAGCAAGATGTGTGCTGCAAGAAATGCAATGTGCAGGAATTGTGGAAAAAGAAGACACTTTGCAAAAGTATGCAGATAAATGTTTGACATGGGAAACAAGAGGAAAGTCAAAGTGGTTGATCAGATAGTTCAAGATGTTTGCGAGGATGCCCGTGAAAATAATTTTAGTGGTAAAAGAAGACCCTGAAGGTTTCATGAGGGATGTCCAATGTCCAGATCACTTAGAAATAGAGAATTCACATATAAAAAAGGAAAGTACTGATGTGTTAGAAAAACTGCATGCCCAGGTTGCTTTAGACAATATGACTGTCAGTATACTAATAGACTTAAGAAGTTTGCTCATCCTTATATCCAAGGAAACATATGAGTCTCAGTGGTCGTGTATACAGAATTCTCAACTTGACAGACCGGACATAAAAGCAGTTGGTTATGCTGGAAAAAGAATATAACTTTTAGGGATGAAATGGATGACGACTGTGTTCAAAGATAGAGCTGTTTACGGGAGAATATACATAACAGACTATGGATCAGATTTGCTAGGATGGCGTCATCAGAGAGACTTGGGTATGATATTGAATACTAATGCAAAGGAACCGGTGAAGCTAACGGAAAGTGATGAAATAAGGGAAATTAGCACAGAATTCCAACATAATCTGATTGAAAGGTATCCTAAGGTGTTTTCGTCAGAATTGGGTTTATTGAAGGGATTTTCTCACAAGATAATATTAAAGGAAAATGCTACATCAGTGATTCACAAGGTGCGGAATATTCCTCACATGATGAGGGATCCTTTGCAACAGGAACTAGACAAATTGCTGAAAGAGGACATCATTGAACCTATTGAGGCTTCTGAATGGCTAGCATCAGTTGTAATAGCAGCTAAAGAGGGAGGGAAAATTTGCTTATGCATTGATCTCAGGGATTTGAACAGGAATATATGGGTTGATAGGCAACCACTCCCTAATATTTCTGAGATGTTCTCAATGGAAGGGAAAAGAAAATTGTTTACAGTTCTTGACATGTCATCCGCATACCATCAAGTCAATTTACATGAACAGTCCAGACACTTAACATCTTTTGTTACACTGTTAGGAGCATTTTGTTATAAAAGAATGCCGTTTGGACTAGCTTCGGCGTCTGCTGTTTTCCAAAGGATGATTACGAATATCTTTGGAAATATGAGGCATACATTATGCTTTCAGGATGATATACTGATTGTTGGGAAAGATGATGTGGAACATGATCTGTTGCTTGAAGAAGTAATGAGGAGATTAGAGAAACATGGTTTAACTATAAAAAAAAGAAAAGTGTCAAATTAAGAAACATGAAGTAATGTATTTGGGGCATTTTGTGAATGGTAGTGGGATCAGACCGAAAAAAGTATAGTGACGGTGATAGAAAAAGCTCCTGCGCCCTGTAACAAGGAAGAACTGAAATCATTCCTTGGTCTTGCAGAGTATTGCTCGAAATTTGTAAAGAATTTTACAGAAATAGTAGAGCCTTTGAGAAAATTGATGAAGAAGAATGTAGAGTACTTGTGGGATGAACATTGTGAGTGTGCTTTTGAGAAAATAAAGAAATGTATTACGCAGGCACCGACAATAGGACACTTTTATGTAACAGCAAAGACATACATCACTGCTGATGCTAGAAAGGTGGACATTGGGGCAATTTTGACACAGATTAAAGATGGGGAAGAGTATGGGGTCGGATGTGCATCTAGGAGGCTGCAAGGTGCAGAAACGTCATATACAGTCTTTGAGAGGGAGGCCTTGGCTTGTTGCTGGGGAATCAATCGGTTCAGGTTTTATGTGTGGGGAATACCCTTCAAGTTGAGGATGGACCATAAACCCTTGACATACATTTTTAAGGGTGGAAGAGGTTTAGAAGGAAGTGTGACGCCACATATTTCAAGATGGTTGTTGACAGTAATGGATTATAATTTCCAGGTAGAGTTTTTGCGAGGTAAGCGAAATGTGGTGGCAGATTATTTGTCAAGGATGCCCGTCGAAGGAGAAGAGGTAGTGGAAGATGCTTTAGTGGGAGAAATTTTGAAAGTGTTTTGGAAATTGTAGCGATAAATGAGAAAGAGTGGGAACTTGCTAAAAGAGAAGACTTGGCTATGGAGAAAGTCGAGGAAAGGGTTGTGTCTGGATGGGAGAGTAACGATGGGCTGAATGGTGATCTATCTAATTATTTTAAGATCAGAGATCAATTGAGTTTTTAAGATGGCAAGTTGTTGAGGGGAAGACAATTGGTTCCACCAATAGGAGTTCGTAAGCGTATAATTAGCATTACTCACGAGGGTCACCTAGGTAGGGGAATGATGAAAAGGAAAGTGATACAGTCTTTTCGGTGGGCGGCATGAATCGGGAGATAGAGGCGGCAGTGAGAAATTGAATTGCATGTGTGAATAGTGACAAAACTAAGGTAGTGAGACAACCTCCTTTGAGGACAGTGGGTTTTCCTTGTAAACCTTGGGATAAACTATCCATAGACTTTATGGGACCGATTTCCAGACTTGGTACAAGGTGTAAATACATTGTAGTATTGGTGGATTACCATACTAAGTGGTCTGTGACTAAAGCAGTGGAACAAAGAAAGTACGTTGCGTGTTATCGAGTTCTTAGATGAGACTTTTATGGATGAGGGAATTCCTAAGACAATTGTGTCAGACAATGGAGTGCAGTTTGTGTCCAAGGAGATGACTAGTAACTTGGCTAGGATGGGTATAGTTCAGGAAAGAGTTGCTTTGTTTCGACTGCAGGCTAACGGTTTATTAGAAAGAGTGAATCCAATTATGATGGAGAATATTCAGTTATCATTGGCTAATCATCTTCTTTGGATGTGAGAATTGAGAAGAATGATGTGGGCACATAGAACAACTCCTCATTCTGTGACAGGGGTATCACTGTTTGTATCTTTGAAGGGGAGAGAGCCTGGGTTGAATGAGTGTCCCATATGGTTGAAGGAAAAGGAAACGGTGAGGGTGGATCGTATACTTGTAAAAGAGAATGTGGTGCGCAAACAAGGGAGAGCTTCTCAACAATATAACAGAAGAGAGGGTGTCAAGCAGTGCAACATACGAGCAGGTGATTGGATTGTTATAAAAAAGGGTGGTATTGTCCAAATGGGGGTAGTAAGTATACAACTCCACATAAGGTAAAAGAAACAAGACGTAATGTGGTGGTTTTGGAGAATGGTTCAACGTGGAGTATGGGAAACATATGTAAGATCAATCATTAATACTACGATGTTAAGGAATAGGAAATCATCAGAACATGGAAGCAGTCTATGAGGAACTTTAACGTGATGTAAATAATGTATATAATGTAAAGTGTTGGTTATTTTCACTGGAATGTCATTAAATTCTTAGGTAGTGTATCAGCACGTAAAACAAAAAAGGGAAAGATGTGTGAAGATAGTTCATAGAGTACTTTATGTAAGCAGCAGGCTGGAGCTGGAATGAGGAATGCTATGAGGTCATATAGAATGTTGGTGGTGAAGAAAGAGAGAGATAGTGAGAGAGAGCTGGATGGTGAGGGGCACTGCTGGAGAATATCTCACGTAAATGAAGACAGAAGAAAAGGAGATCTATGTGTCCTTAATCTTTACACTATCCCTAAGATTGGGGCTCCTTTTGAAATAGCAGAGGAGGTTCCTTGTGTTGAATGGTGTCTGCTATTATGTACCAGTGTTTTACCATGGTCTTGCATATGGCATTGTTGTCTGTATTGTAAGTGCTAACAAAAATCATGCAACCTTCTGAAATGTCTCGGTTTCTGGGGTCCAGTAAATGTTCCCTATGCTCGTACCAGGCTCTATTTTTCTATCTCATAGGTAACCTTTTGGGATAACCCTTCTCTTCAAGGCAAGAGATGAGCAGATCCAAATTCCTAAAGTAGTCTTCTTTCTTATAGCAATTCCTGGGTACCCTAAGGAATTGGCCATAGGGGATGTTGTCACGGACCCACCTCAGATAATGACTAGAGTACATCAGAAAGGAGTTTTTTTAAGCACGTAACTGTATACTGAAGTGTACAGCAGCCCATTTTCAGATTTTACAGTGAGATCCAGAAAAGTGATTTCTAATGTGCTGTGTATAGCAGTGAATTGAATGTCAGCTGAACAGGTGTTAATCCAAGTACAAAAGTTCTGGGAGGACAATTGAGAGTCTTCCCAAATCAAAAAAACATAATTGATGTAGCAATGCCATTGGAACATTTGTGGTTTGTGTGATGAAACAAATTCTTGTTCTCAAAATCTCATCCATATACAGATTAGCTAGATCAGAATCAGATTCTGCTCCCATCGCCACAGCCTTCTTCTGGTAACAGAAGGAATCTAAGAATCAGAAGTAGTTCTTCCCGAGTGCAATTTCTGTCAATTTAAATAGGAATGAGGTAGGTACCTAATGTGGTCTATCTCTGGTATCAAGAACTTTATTGATCACCTCCACAGTGTCCTGTTGAGGAAACTTTGGTATACAGTGCCTGAATATCCATGGTAGCAAGGATTTGAGTGGCTGGATCAAATGACTTGCCCTCAATCTGGTTGGAAAAATCCATGGTATTACACACAAATGACTTGGTGTGGGATATAAATGGCTTGAGAAATATGTCTACGTACTGGCAAATGAGTTCAAGTAGCGAACCACATCCTGATACGACAAGGCAGCCACAATCCCCCCACCCCTTATCAGCTGGCTGGATGACAATATTGTGGTCACGTGAAAGAGAAGTCACTGCGTTCCATTGCGCTTTGGTGGTATTAAAGCAGACACATTTTCTAGAGTTTAGAAGTTTTAGAAATTTCTCAGCTGATTACTTTGTTGAATGTAAAGCGTTCTCCAGGATTACAGCTAGTGGGTAGACTGAAAAAATGTCTTAAACCTAACCTATGTTTCCTGTAAAACCTCTGTAGTTCCAGCTTGACTAAGAAGGGGTCAGGTTTATTAGACATCTGTCACACAGCCAAGACAGCAATGAACAACCAGAAGGTAAACCACTGCATACAGCCTACACCTGGGGGCAAAGGCATGAAAAATATATTGAAATGAGTTGCTCCTGAACAAGTGATAACATATTAGCCATTTGCACCTGAGCCTAATAACTACCTAGGCCGTTAGTGTACTGAGAACAGTAATAACAGGATCTCAACCATAACGGAAGGGAGAAAGATTGCTGGGAAGGCATGTGCATAGCGACTCACTGTTAAAAGACAATTTATGACAATCTTGTTTAGTTTGCCCAACAGACTATGTAGTATTTAGGTCTACTGTGATATTAAATTACTCTATTCTGCCATAGAAGATAAGCACTCGACTGGGCATTATGTTATTGTGTCTGTTGAGCACTAAGCTACTGCCACTTTTGCCCCACACTACCTGTCTGAGAAGCCTCAGGTGCTTGCACTCGCCTTCTATAGAGTCAAGCGATAAAGGGTTGAACATTGCTAGTAGGACAGACACCAGGACACTAGGGGCAAACAGCAAACTAGCTCAAAATTGTCTGACAATTGGCAGCAAGTGGTTTGAGATATGAACGTTCAATTGATACATTGTTTGGAGGTTTGCCAACAATTACAACACAGTTTTAGACATCCAAAACTCTCTCAAGAGTACAGGCGAAAGCCAAATTACTCACTCGAGCTAGGAGGTCAGTGGACTTCAATCCATGTACCTCAGAACATCTACTTGGGGATGGTGCATGTAGGGTACCGATTAGTCCTGTAACAATATAGGATTATTTATTAGTGAGTTCTTTTCCCCATGGATGAACACACTCAAGAGATCCCTCTATTTACTAAAAAACGTTATGATTAATCAATGCCTTAATCTAGTGCACATTATATGAATGAATGTTACAGTAAAAATAAACATAATGGCAGTAGCTAAATAGACTATTTAAAATGGTATCATATTATAGGTGGTGTTCATTAAATCAAAGTATTGAGTAATGAAGCCAGCCTCAGGAAAAACCTCTCCCTTGCTAGCCTCCACCTAACCTTTCTTAGCCATTATTCGATCATAATGTTGTTTTCTATCAGCTTTTGTGCTTTGAGCAGATAATAGTCTCCCTCTATTTAAGTGTTTTAAGTAGTTTAAAGCCCAGAAAGAGCCGGTGCGCCAGACTGTGGCTTCTAGCTAAGAGGTTTGTAGCATGCAGCTCATTTGTAGCTCCAAAGAAAAGAAGTAGATGTTTCTCTCTTTATATCAGACTTAAATACCATTTTCTTATTACCATGAAAAGTTTCAAGCCTTGTGATCAATGATCTAAAATACAAAATGTTGCATGCAAATTCGGTTGCACATTACTAAATTCTGCAACATATTATAATTCACATTGATATGTGATATGTAATCAATTGGTGCAGTACAAACCTATAAAAAAAGCAAATGCCAAATGATAAACATAAATGGCTACAAAGTGAAGTGTGCGTTTTTAAACAAAGAATACACATACGAAGTGAAATGCAATCATGGTACATAAACAGAGAAGTGTAAACCATTCGACACAAATGTGTTAGTGCATGCACCTTAAATAAAATCCATAAGCATAATCGTTCTTTGAGAGTGACGTTTAATTTATCTGAATAACATGGAAGCTCCAGCAAAATGTCTGACAAAAAACTCTGATCACAGGTAGTTATTCCCTTGTCCAGCAATGGAAATTTATTCAACAGTTCATTCCTCAGGCACTGAAAGCAGCTGTGCATTTATTATACATGCAACAACTTATTTTTGGCTCATTAATAACATTTTGTTCAACAACGTAGTTTCCCAATGCAGCTGCAACCTTGAGAGTTACTTCAAATGCCAGAACTAGACCATCATATCTACTTTTCTAGTCTTCCCAAGCCACCTTAGCTGAGCCCTGCAAAATAACCTTGATTGTTAATCGATTAAGCTCTTCTGAGAGAAGGGTAGGGAGCTTCCAGACTCACAGTGTGTTTCCGCACTCACTTTCCATGGTTTCCATTAGTCTTCCGGACCCCATCAACAACCAATTTTAAGGGTACTACTGTCAACAACTCTTGGAGATTTTCCTTTGGGTGGATTACGTTTCACGGAGGTCCTGAAGTTGCAGGTAGCTCTCAGGAAAGCTAAGCCTGAGGGCAAGGAGAATGCCAGGAGGGCTTGGAAGGGAAAACTTGCAATGAAGATGCCAGGAACAAAAGGAAAGGAGGTGGGAGAGCTAGGGGTAATTGGTCCAAGAGAGAGGAAAAGAAGAGAAAGGGGGAAAGTGAAAAAGAGGGAGAATCGGAGAGTAAGAAGATAGACTTATAGAAGGAAAAGCTTGGGATAGAAGCAAGTACAGCTAATTTTGATGTGAGAAAACAGGGCTGATTGCAGAGGCCCCCTAACCTTTTGCCCCCATTTTTCACTTTTTGCTGGTGTTTCCTTGGCTCTTATGGTGCCCTGCGTACTACTAACCAGACTCAGGGCCTGTGCTCTGTGTAAAATGAGTATGCAAATTAGGCTAATTATAATTGGCTATGTCAACCTACCTATAAGTCCCAAGTATATGGTACGGCATGTATGTTTGGGGCCCCCAGCCTAGTTAGTACCCCATAGGTGCAGTGCTGAGGTGCCCAGTGTCATTTTAAAGGCAGGCCTGCCTTGCTGGCTGCTTTTACAGTAACGTTATATGCAAATTTGTTTTTGGAATTAAAAGTACTTTCAAAGTCTTAAACTACATTATATTTACTTATAAGACACCCCTAAGGTGTGCCCTAAGTGCCCCTAATGTTGGGTGCCATGTAACTATAAGCAGGGACCTTCTAAAATTGTTTTATAAGCCCAGTGAGGTAAAATAGACAGATTTGTTTTTCCCTCATTGTAGTGAATGGCCTCCATAAGCTGAAATGGGGAGACTTTATTTTAATTAACAAAGTCCCCATAAGAGCCAGATATCTTGTGTGCGATATCAAACTAATTGTTAGAATAAATCCCACAACTTGCCATTTAATATAACTAGCTCAGGTAAAGAGTTTTAAAACTCTACCTGAAAGCTTCCAACTTCTGCTCTGTAGTGCCGTTCTCCGGTTGGTCAGCCTCTGGCAGCCTGGCCAGACTGCCTTGATGAGGTGTGAAGTGGCCTGGGCTGAACACAAAGGATGTGCCTGGAGGAGGAGGAGATCTGCCTCAGCATATGGTGAAACAGGATGGGGAAGAGCAGCCAAACTGGTCTTCAAAGGCAGGGAAAGACATTTGGAGCAGCTCAAGGCCTCCCCCATTTCCTGCAACCCCAGACAATTAGGTGCCATCCTGATTAGATTAGGAGAGGGGTATGTTTAGGATTTTTAGCCACACCAGTGGGTGAGCTCAGCCAGATCTAACCTCCAATAATCAGTTTCAGCCATGTTGGATTTTTTAAGAATGTAGCTCTCTGGGATAGATTTTTGCCACACTTCCGAGGAAGTGGTCATCAAAGGGGGAAGCAGCCTGCCTGTGATTGGTCAGTTGCCCCCCTCCTGCTTTCCAGCCCAGGAGCAACAATAAATATGGCAGAGCTGCATCCACACCTCAAATCCTTCCACGGAACAAGACAAAGATGAAGAAGACTGCCCTGCTGGACCCCTGGCCTGCACCTGGACACTGCACTCTGAAGGACTACACCAGCTGCACACTTGGGCTTCACCACTGAAGGGAGTTTGCCTATCTTCTACTGCTCCAAGAAGGGACTCCCTGTTTGCTACAAGTACAAAGGAGTTGCCCAGAGTCCCCTCCATCAAGTCCTGCAAGCGGAGCCCAGCTGATCAGCATCCACTAACCATTTGAGGATTCTGACCAGGTGCATTCTGGGAATTGTAGTCCCAACTCCTAAGAAGCAACCCATAGCTTCTGTGGACACTTCAAGGGCCCAAAACAGACCCCTGGAAGAAGATCCAGAAGTTTTCAGATGTTTGGAGCGACCCCATAAGTTGAAGAGGTGCATTGTGGGAGTTGTAGTCCCAGACTCCAAGAGGCAAACCAGAGCTTCTGAACCCTTGGCTGGTGCTGTGGGACACTTTCCTGAATCAAGAAACACTTCTGAAAGTAAGTGTAACAGTGTTACCTTGTGGGTGGCCTAAACTCTGGACTTTGTCCCTGTCCATTGTGACCTTTTTTAACCCTTCAAGAGCTAGTTGCTTCTGTGCTCTGTGAACATTAGTTCTTTAAAAATTCATACCACCGGTTCCCCTTATCTGATTTTATTTTGTTGGTGTAATTTTAAAGATACAAATATAATCTATTTATATAAATTGGGGTTGGATTTTTATTGTGTTTTGTGTTTTACTTATTTACTGTTTTGTGATTTATTTTTAAATGCTGTACACACCTGTCTCCTAAGTTAAGTCTTGTTGCTCGTTGCCAAGCTACCAAGGTTTGAGCTGGGTTTGATTTGAGACATAACTGGAGGTAAGTGGAGGTTGGTGGCCTATTGCTAAGTGTAGGTACTTACCTGCCCTTACCAATATTCCACTTTCCAACATTTAGTAACAGATGTTAAACCTGCAACTCCACCGGAGTACCAGCAAATGTTCAAAGAACTTGTATGTTTCTGGAAGTCCAGGATGTTTTCGAATGGCTTGTAAGTTTTGAGAACGCTTGTAGAACACAGGCCTTGAATGATGTGTTGCAGGCAGCCACTTAAATGAGAAGGAATATCAGTGATTGGCAGGATGCCTATAGCTAATTAAATTACCTATGAGAGAATAAAGGAAGCTTTATTCAAACAGTTTGGGCTGAAGCCTTCTCAGTATATTCAGAGGTGAACAAAAGTAAGAGAGCAGATCGTGTTATGGATTTGCGGTGTGTTGCGTGATTGGAATGAGATGGTGAGAGGTATGGAGGCCAAGTAGTTTTCCTACCCTGAACTAGTGTTAAAAATATAACAATGTTGTGAAGCATAAAATCTGCTTAGCAGTTAATGCAAAATTGAAAGCATAACAGTAAAGATCAATGATAATTGTCATTTCAACTGACCAGGACTCTTGCTAGAAAAAGGTTACTTTGAGCAGAGAGACAACATTTACAGAAAATGGGCCATTACACACATGCTCATTTGTTGCTGAAATTCTGCTTCTAACTTCCAAGTTTGAACACGAGGTTGTGCCGCTAGGAAATGTGCAAAGATATAACGCTGAATTATGTAGATTACGGGCCTACTAGCCAGCGCTTAATTTGTAAATAAAAAGGTGCCGGTTCTATAAACTCTCCTCTTAAACACGCGGCTGTTGCAATTAAAAGTGCGAGCACATAATACTGAGGCAGAGTAATCCTGAAGCCACCTCGGGCCTCTTCAATCCATTAACAGCCACTCCCTGCCCCTTCAGCTCTCTCTTGTAGCTTCCTGTTTTTCCCCTTTCTGACGCTTCTTCTTTTTTCTCTTTCTCCATCTTTTCCATGTGTCTTTTGCTCGAAGTAAATGCTTGAGACACAAAACTAAGCGCCGGCCCTCAGAAATTAGTGCCGGTGCTCGGCACCGGAAACAACAAGCACAAATTAAGCACTGCTACTAGCGCAATAATGATTAACCAGTATACTCTGTACCACAGGAAACTTCAAGTGACTATAAAATGCCATTCATATTTGATTGCCATTGTTGATTTATCCTGGGTTATGGATGTGATTACTAATACTCGATTACTTAGCTGAGTACGAATGTGATAAAAAGCAAAATGTAAGTATTAACAGCTCCCCTGCCCCCTTTTTTTCCAGGTCGACAAAATGCAGTTTAGAGCAGATAGATAGAATACAGTCTCACCATTCATTTATTTATTAATCTCATTGTTATTGCTTTTATCATCATGGTGAAAGGTAGCAAGTGTAAAAGTATTGGCAATGCAACAAAACTGAATAATGCACAATATTAGTCTAATAGAAATATATGTAACAATGACAATTGAAAAAAATACCAATGATGGATTCAAATATCTTCATACTCTGTGGGTCGAAAACATGCCTCAACCACATCCAGATGCCGTTAGGACCTAGGTAAGCGCTATCTTGTATCTCATGTATACATTTAATTCCTTTACACTCTCCTTAATGTTATCTGCTCCTGTGTGCTAAGGGAAGTGTTGGGAAGATTTAGGCAGCAGTCAGTCCATACAACTGCACCACGGGCCCTTTGGCTGCTAAGAGATAATATGAAGCCCTTTTGTTTCAGATCAGCATTTTAGCACGGGCATCTAACTGCTCAGTCACTAATCCTAAAGCTATTGCTGTCGAATTTGGAAATTATTTTAATATGTCTGCATTTATTCTTATTTCATCTAAAGCAAGAGTTATTCTGTACATAGATATTAATGAAAAGAAAAACCTAGATGTAGTTTAAACAACACACCTTCCCCTCTATTTTCCTATGGGATACTATTCAAACTATCTTATAGTGGGAACAATGTACCCTGGACAACAAGTCCCAGCCCAGTCTAATGGTAGGTAGGGGTACGCTTGCAACACACAGATGGAATATGCATGACCTTCTTGTGACTGCATTCGAAAAACAACAGTCCGTCTGAAACGCAATATTCAAAAGGAGTTAACCCACATGAATGTTCTCCACCATTAAATCACATTTCCATCAAGAGGCAATATTTACACTACCACAATGCAATACCACAAAATTAGTGTGTAAGAAAGGACTAGGCAGAAAATGAGCAAATCTACAGGGTCATATAGTGTTCAGCAAAGAATATATGCAAAGTGTGCACCCATGGTTGTGCCTTTAAAAAGAGTAGCGAGTGCAAATATAGATAAACTGAGTAGCTGGAATATTGGAAGCCTGGCCACCAAAGCGTAAACATAATATGAAGCTAAGTGAAAGGAGTCGTCTCGGGACAAGGAGATACCAAGGGAGGGAGAAGAGGTAGTTGGGGGTGTCGAAGGGCCTAGGGGGCAATGCCGCTGTGTCAAGCTCTACCTGTTGGTGGGAAATCTAGTTAAAGAGCTGATGCGCTCAGAGCCTGGGAGGTGTAAAGCAAGAGTATTCAAAGTGGGTGAAATAATCGATCAATGGTTACCACATATGAGCGATTTTAGAATCTATATGTGCTACCATGTGGGATAGGAGCTCCATGGCCATGGCATGCCTAAGGCGCATGAACCACTGAGTGACTGGAGGGGAAGAAGATTTCTTTCAATACATGGTTATGAGTTGCTTGGCAGTGTCCAGGAAATGGCCAATAAGACACCAGTCAGTATGTCATCATATGTAGTCCCGGGGGGGGGGGGGGGGGGTAATGCTCAGTATGGCTGTGTTGTAGGAATCGGAGAGTAGTAAACTCACTGTGCCTTTCACATAGCCAAGGATTCCATTCCCATAGGTCGTGATTAAGGCACATGACCACCATATGTGGTGAAAGTCCCCAGGGGCAACCTTGCATCGCCAGCAAAGGTCGGAGGTAACTGGGTAGAGATTTTGAAGGTGAGTTGGCGTGTAGGGCCACCGCATCATCAATTTGTATGTATCTAGCGCAGCGGTAAGCATCTGTAAATTTTGGGAATGTCCCACCAGAGAATTTTCCATTGTTTGTTGGAGATGCCCTCAGTGGTGTTGCTGGCACATGTTTAATATGTTTGTGGGCGCAGTGGTGCTGAGTGTCTGAGGTACACAATATCAAACCCATAGTGCCATCCTAGGATCAAACTAGTCTCTCAAAGGGGCATAAGCCTGTGCTGCTCCCTCAACATTAGTAGGGTGAAGTGCCTTATGTTGCAGCTGGCAGTGTTGCACCAGGGCCGTTTTCAGTACCTTTGAGTCAGTTTTGCATTGTTCAAATGTCTTAATGGTCCCGCCCTTAAATAAGTTGCACAGGATACTGCATTCACTTGCTCTCCAGCTGGGGAATGAATACGCCTCGAGGGCCAACATAAACTCTGGGTTAAGAGCGACTGGAGTGTGCTGGGAGGGTAACATGGTGAGGCCTAGCTTGAGTACAATTCTGTCCCAAGGACAGTCCTAGCTGGGGTAGCGATGTAGGCACTGCATGGTCCAGCGTGGGAGCCAGGCATGGTTGCACAAGGGGCAGCAAGCTATGGCCCTGTCCATATGGAACCAATGTTTTCTGCTCTCCCGGGCTGTACATTTGGAAACGTAGTGGAGATGCTCCGCCCAATAGTATTCAAGTAGGTTACGGCAGGTGAGCCCCACTCAGTCTCTGGGGAGTATGAGCACGGTGTTAGAGAGCCTGGGCCGTCCCCCCTCCCCCATATGAAGGCACCTGTGTCTCGCTGAAGCTGGATGATATTGTCATGTATAATGGTAGTGGGGAGGGTCTGTAAGAGATAAAGGACCTTCAGAAGTGTTGTCATGTTAACAGCGCTAAGCAGACCCAGCCAGGACACATGTAGTGATTTCCATCGACAGAGGTCCTCTATAACCCTACCAATTGGCTTATGTCCAAGATCTCAAGGTGGAGGTCAGGGTAAGGCCTAGGTACCGAATGGCTAACGGGCCCCATTGAAGCTGTGCCAGATAATATAGAGGCAGAGGGTTTTGCGTAGGTATCGTAAGGTTCAGGGCGAGCAATTTAGACATGTTGACCTTAAAGCCAGAGACCAGCTAAAAGGCTCTAAGTACACACACTACTGCCGGGAGGGAGGTGGCTGGCTGGGTAAGAGGTAATAGAAGGTCATCTGCAAAGAGACTCAGTTTATGAGTGGGCCCAAAAAAAGGGAAACCTACTATGGACTATGGACTCCGTCTGCTCTCGTCCACTTCCAAAGCAAACAATAGGGGAGAAAGTGGGCACCCCTGGCGGTTAATTCTCGTCAGAATAATCGGTTTCGTGGACTGGCCATTAACCCAGATTGTGGCTGTTGGAGAAAGATAGAAGGCCATAATCCTAGTAAGCATTCCTTGGCTCAGGAATAACTCCCCATACTCTGGCAATTATGCACCCCACCACCAGCCTGATGTTCAAAGCAGCAAGGAATACATCAGGCCAGGCCCAGAAGGATGCAGTACTCAGGAGACGGCTGCTTACTTCAGACAGAGACAGTAGCGATAAGGCTATCAGGGCACCCTCAAACTGTGGTGGTGAAGCAGGCAAAGGAGGTAGGCATGGAGAATTTGATCCAACAACAAATGATAAGGATGGAGCAGAAAACTCTTGGCATATGGTCCAGGGCCAGGCATGGACCCTAAAACAGTGGCAGAAGCACCACGGTCTCTAGGCAGAGGGGGTTGATGCAGTAGGATGAGAAGACTTAAGCCTGTCAACTACAACATGTAACAGTTATGCTTGTGATGAGCAAGATAGTATGGTCTACGCCAGCGGGGCTGTAGTGGAGTCTTCCGCTGGAACACATGAATGCAGATCTATTCACAAGCCTGGAGGGAATAGCAGGCCTCAGTTTGACAGTCAGGTAAGGTAGCTCACATCTGAGAATGGAAACTGTAAAGGACTGTACAGGCTTTCTACAATTTTGTGAGACAGTAACATTATTTATTGTAAATTCAGCTTGGCAGATGAGACCGGTGGATTTGATGGGAGAGTCATGGGTCAGCGTTTCACTATTTCATACAGGCTCAATTTAGTCTTCTGGTCAGGATTCGCTCTCAGGGACCATAGGGCTAATGGAAGAGCATCAGGCCATGATAACTGTGCATCTGAGCATATCTTAGTTATCTTCTTCTTCAGGGTCTCATTAGTCCTTCCTATCTTGCCCGCGGATTTGGGGTAATAAACACAATTAAAATGCTGGTCTATCCCAAGGGCCTTACAAACTACCTGCATCGTAGCTGAGAGAAAGTGGTCCCTCATTCACTACTGATTCAGCTTGGAAGCCCGAACCTGAGGATTAAATCTACGCCTAGTAACTATAAATTCATCTGCCCTAAAAAACTGCCTGCATCACTGCTGAGAGAAAGTGGTCCCTCATTCACTACTGATTCAGCTTGGAAGCCCGAACCTGAGGATTAAATCTATGCTGAGCAACCATAAATGCATCTGCCCAGGCACAGCGGTACGCTTCATCTCATCCTGAAAGCATACACACCACAACAAGGACATAGGAATACGTTACACACTTTGGAATCTAAATAAAGTAAATATGAATGCGCAGAAGGGCACCAAGTGTGAGGGTTAGCAGCAAGACTATTCATAAACCCTTTACCAGCATTCCATGGTGGACATATGGCACACGGTTGGAAATAACTCTGGGCAATAAAGGTAAAGAAGAGTGCAAACCAATGGGTTGCAGCAGCAGATTTCACATTGTACCTATCATTGCGCTCCATGACACAATCTGTTAAATTGGGGAATAGAAATTCCAGTGTTATCACAAAGCCAGTGATGTCTCTTCACCCCCTCAAGGTCTCTTTTAAGAGTGGGTGTAATTTCATGGTTTAAGTTGATAAAGCGTCAGAACCTTGATAAGTAAACTTACAAGGAGACACGTCTAGGCCAATGAACCTTTTGACCACGTTTGGAGACTTCCCAGAACGAGATATCCTTTTAGCATCACAATCGATATGTCAATAACTCCTTCAATAATCATAATAACTAATCATTAAGCTAATCAAGAACATTCAATATAGCTCAATACAGCAAACGCACCATGACCTTTCAGCCATGAATAACCACACAAATGTAGTTGTGTTAGGATATTTATTCCCTATTAGTTACAATCTAATATCATATTTATTAGTTTCAACATCAACAAGCACGTCAAAACCACTATAACTTGGCAATCAGAGCATAACGTTATCAAAAGCATAGATCTTGAACATTTAGAATGAAGCACGACGTTAATATGAATCAACTTCAGCAGAGTAACATTAGTAAATTATTCAACAAAGCAAGAATTCAGTCGATTGTCTATTTGCATCCGATATTAGTGAATTCCTTAACTAACTTCGAATTAGCATCAGCATGTTGGGCTTCATGCAAAACAATTTGGCAAACACAAATTTGGAAAAACATCTAACTATGGCCTCTATCAAAAGAGCAGTTGGTACCTAGAAAGAAAAGGCAAACAGACAATTACAATTATCATCAGATAGTTACCCCTCCAACGTATCAGCAATCAGTGTCAGTCTTCGTCCTCAGGACATCAGTCGATTCGCCATCAGCAAAGATAGGACAGGGCAAAATCTCAGTAGGGCATAGTTAAGAATAGGGCTCTTCCCTCATAAGGAGGAGAAGTAAATATCAGGTAAGGATTCAATAGAGGATGATTAAGATATCAGAACAGCAAAGTCTCACAGTATATTGACAAAAGTATAGCTTAAGGCAGAATGTCAGAATAACGGCAAAAGTGTCCCAATAATGAGCGATTTCTCCTCGGGTCACGCTGTTATATCAAAACTGTCGAACTAGCCCTTAATTTCTCATTGGATCAATTTTGGTGCATCATTATCTCTGTCCAATAACTCTCTACACACCTTAGTAGAATTTTCCACAAAACAGAGTTCTCATGCAGTCTATTGGCTCCTGTGATTGACGTCTTCATCGGGTGGAATGTCAGGTAAGAAAAGTTACACTTTATGCTCCAGTCAGTAGTTCCATTGTCTTCTCCTAGTCCAGGCGGCCTTGCATCTGTTGTGAATTACACTGTTGCATTTGGCAAGAATGTCTCCTTGAGCAAGTCGGATCCCATGAGAAAGAATTTACTACGGCTACACACATATCTCTAACCTCTGTAAAAGTGCAGCTTTGTGTCCTTCAGGAAAGCAGCACATTGCACGTTAGAAAAACACAGTTAATATGAGACCAGGCAGCTAGGCCCAGACCCTCGTTAACTATGGCCTAGTGATTAATTTAGCAAAACCCCTAATAAATAACTCTTAATGCTAATACAAAGTCATACATTAGTACATTATTAATTCATCATTAATCAGTTTCATTGATCATCGTATACATTGGTGGCCACTCCCCATGGGCACATTTCAAACGTGTACATTATTTTCTATGTTAACACATTTTCAATGCTGCTTCATTACAGAATATATTGCAAGCTTTTCATGTTAATATTAATTTTAAAGGTCACACTCCAACAATCCCTCCTCTGATGACTCTTGTCATCACACAAACATTTTTCCCTTACAAATTTCACTCTAGAATTCCCTCATTTCAATTTCCTCTCTCAACCGTTCCCCTTGTGATTTTGCCCTGAACAATTTTTCCCTTTTCTTTTCTTCCCTCCTCTTATTATTTTTCACTATTCTCAATTTAATTATTTTACTAATTTTGCATGACAACCATAATCCAAATAAGCAAGCTATAACAATCAATATTCCCTGTATTATTTTTGCCAATATTCCATGTCAAATACTACTAAACCAATTTCCACTTTAGCAAGTCCTTTTCCCACCTTGTCCCAAACTCCTGGCTCCTTCAGTTCCTTCAAATCTGTACTATCTCTAGTTAAGTTAGTAAGCATACTTCTAATCTCGTTACTATTGTCAGGTATATAAGCACAACAATGATGCTCATTAAGCATTTTACAAACTCTGCCATTTTTTGCTAAAAGAATGTCTAAAGCAAGCCTGTTTTGAAGAGTCATAACCCTCTCCGCAGCAATTTCAGTATCCATCAGGAATATAGCCCCTGTAAAATTTGTCAGCATGTTATCCACAATAGTAGACAACTTTCTAATCTTTATAGAGTTTAAGATAACTCCCACTGAAGGAATTATCGCCCCAAATATGTCTCCTACTACACCAGCAACAGTCTCTCTCTTCTGTCTATTTCAATGTAATTCAGACAATTTCTGAAACTTTTTCAGATCTTCCAGTTGATATATCTTTGGGAAAACTATCCCCAAATAACATGTCCCATACCATCCCTTTAGAAGACGGTAATAAGCATTAAGTCCACATATATAATAGATCCCAGGGATCTCTAGATCCTGTCCATTTAACGTGAATGTCCACTTACTCTGAAACAAAAACACATGCTTACATTCACTCGTTCCCAGAAACACATTTTCATAATATGACTTTGGTCACGTTATGCAAAGCCTGCCTACGTGTAGTGCATCTAAAGCTAATTTACCTTGTTCCCTAATTGTACTATAACTCTCACTATTAACAAAAGCTCGCTGCTGCAATCCTTTCTCCAATTTACCTTTCAGTGCCCTTCTTCTATCTTCCGTGTGATCTAAAAAGCTTTTCTCTACAAGTGTAAGCGAACATGTCAAATTTTTGCGGTGTTCATAGGATGTACTAATTGTTAGTGTCGCCTCAAAGAACCCCTTAACCAATTTGATGCTATAGTACTTAGCTACACTACTCAACTCCTCTATAATAGGCACATAAGAAAACACAGGATCGTGACTGGAGTAAAAATATTGGCTCTCTTCCTTGTTATAGAATCTTGTTAGTAACAGATTACAGCTTATCCCATATGTTAAAGGCAAACTATGATAGGTAACCCCCTCTTGTACCGAAACAGGAATCTGTGTACACACAAAACAATCTTTCGCATCCATAGTGTCAACATACTCACTCAGCAAGCGATAGAAAACATTAGTTTGTAGTTCCCCTTTAGCATTAGTTCCTTCATGCAAATACTTTGTATCCCGCTCAAACCTTTCCCACGATGTTAGTGCAGTGGCGGCCTCAGAAATCGTAGCATTGTTAGTTCCACTCTTATCCACAAATGGCATTCCCACAATCACAGCTATGATGAATATCACACATATGACACCCAAACCAACACCCAAACATTTACAACACCTACTTCCCCTATTATCCTCTCTAGTGTTAGCCATGATCTGTAAAGAATCAGAAAGTGAAGTATTATTAGTTCAAACAACAACCAACAGAGGACGGTTGAAACTTATTATTAATAATATATATATATATATATTTTTTTTTTTTCGCAAGACTTAAGCAAGCAAAGTCTTTCTTAAGCAATTATTTACAGCTTTCACATTCACTCCCAGGATCTTTGTCAGTTCAGGTTAGCAGCTTGTCAAAATCGGTTCTTAAAAGTCAATTCAGGTTAACAGTGTCAAATCCGGTAAGTTATCACTTCCTTTTCTCAATTTTTTTTCTTAATACAATTTTCGTGCCAACACAATCTCTCTGGCCAGACTCAGGTACCAAAGTACTGACCTGGGAATTCTCGATCAAAACAGAACGCCAAGAAATCTTGTTGCCATTCAGCTGACGTTGCGTTTGCCCATTCAGGACCTGCGTACCTTCTGTTTGCTACTCTCTTTCTTTTCAACTTGCGATCGCCTTGCAACTCTCCTTCACTCAGATCTTCTCTCCTTGTTGCATCGACCTCCTCCTCCATTGCATCTTTGACAAGCACTTTTCCCTTTGTCACTTGCAACTCTGGCCACTTATCTCCTTTCTGTATCTTCTTTGGCCTTTGATCTTTCCTGTGGCGGCCCTGCGCCCTCCTCTGACTCTACGGTGTTTTCTCTTGATGGACTTGCAATTTGTTCAGGAGGAGTCTGGACACTCTGACTCTATTCCGCCTCAAGTCCCTCGCCTTCTGGGTCTGGTAGGGGCTCTAGTTCTTGTCCATATTTGTCTGCTTTTGGGAGAACCTCCTTCTGACTCTGTTCTACTGGTGCCTCAGTTGAGATAGGCTCACCGTCACCCCTCTGGGTCTCTTCTCCTTCGTCTCTTACTGTAGTGACCAAGCCGTCCTCAACGGGCTCTCCTTCAGTCTCAGTTCCCCTTCGATCACTCTCCGGCCCTGAGACTTCCTTCTCTGTTGTTGGTACTTTCAACAACTTAACTTCCTCATCAGCTGGACACGTCACCTTTTTCGTATGACTGGCATGGATCCAGTTCGGAATTCCCGCATATTTCACAGCAGTAGTAGTTGTTAGTATTACTTGATATGGCCCCTTCCAACGTGGCTCCAAACACGACTTCCTCACGTGTTTCTTGATCACAACCCAGTCACCAGCTTTCAGGTTGTGACCTGGATCATTTATTGGTGGCAGTGTGGTAACTTCCACCTGGTGAGAGAAAGAGCGGATGACGTCAGCCAGACCCTTGTAGTAGTCCAACACCATATCATCCGTGATATTCACAAGAGCATTCGCAGGCACTGCAGGCAGTCTCATGGCTCAGCCTATGAGTATCTCATGAGGAGACAGTCCTGTTTTCTTGTTGGGCGTATTTCTCATTGACATCAGCACCGAAGGCAATGCATCAGACCATTTCAGATTCGTGGCTGCACACATCTTTGCCATTCTCGACTTCAGGGTACCATTCATCTGCTCCACTAGTCCTGATGCTTCAGGGCGGTAACTACAATGCAGCTTCTGTTCAATGTTTAATGCTGCACACAATAGCTTAACCACCTCATTGTTGAAGTGACTTCCCCTATCTGATTCTAAAGAGATCGGAAACCCAAAACGTGGTATCAATTCCCTAAGCAGCAGCTACGCTACTGTGAGACTGTCATTCCTACGTGTAGGGTAAGCTTAAATCCAGTGACTAAATATGCACACAATAACCAACACATATCTCAAACCTCCACACACAGGCATCTCGATGAACTCCAACTGCATTCTGCTAAATGGACCTCCTGCTCTCCCAATGTGGCTCAAATTCACCACTGTCCCTTTCCCCACATTCATCTGTTGACAGATGATACACCTGTGACAAATCACTTCTGCAGCTTATCTGAACTTCAGGTTAAACCAGTCAATTTTGAACAGCCTGATCATGGCATCTCTCCCAATATGTGCTTGGTCATGGTAAAACCTTGCAAACTGTGACAGGAGACTGTTCGGCAAAACCATTTTCCCCTCATCTGAGACCCATAGGTCATCTGGTCTTTGTACACATTGCATCCTTACCCACGTCCTTGCAACAATCTCAATTCCTCCAACATCTCAACCACCCTTAAAGCGTAACCTGTGCATGTCTCGTTTTCTGTTTCAGGTAGCAATTCCCACTGATCCTTAAACGATATACAGTTCAATGCGCAAAACCTTGCGAATTGATCCGCATATCCATTTCCCATTGAAACAAAGTCTTGTGATTTCAAATGAGCACTGCATTTCACCACGGCAATTTCATGAGGTAACTGAATCGCGTGCAACAACTTCTTAATTTTTTCACCATTTTTCACTGGAGAACCAGAAGAGGTCAGGAAACCCCTATGCAACCACAGTTGGCCAAAATCATGAACAATTCCAAATCCGTATCTGCTATCGGTATAGATAGTCACTCTCAGCTGGGCAGCAGCATGGCAAGCTCTAGTAAGAGCAACCAATTCAGCCACTTGATCAGAATCTACTCTCTCAAGCCAACACGCTTCCAGGATACCAGAGATCATACATACGGCGTATCCAGCTCTCAGCACTCCTACCGAGTCTCTTAAACATGACCCATCAACAAAGATAATTTTGTCATTTTCTTCCAATTGGGTATTTTTAATATCGGGCCTCGGTTTGGTGCACATTTCTGTAACCTCCAGACAATCATGTTCTTCATCTTCAGCATCTTCAACTTCTGTGTCTTCATTTGGAAGCAAAGTTGACGGGTTCAGCACTGTACATCTTTTCAACATTACATTTGGCAACCCCAATATAATCGTTTCATATTTCTTAAGTCTTGCATTTGTCATGTGCTGCGTTTTTGTACGGGTTAACAAGATCTCGACTGAGTGTGGGACCATGACTGTTAAAGGATGTCCCATCACTATGCCTTCACATTGTGCGAGGCTTTGACCAACTGCTGCTACTGCACGCAGACAACCCGGTAAGGCTGCTGCAACTGGGTCCAAAGTAGCTGAAAAATCTGCTACTGGTCAGTTTACACCTCCATGGACCTGCGTCAGGACAGACAAAGAACATGCATCACGTTCATGACAAAACAGAACAAAAGGCTTCGTGTAGTCAGGCATACCTAAAGCTGGAGCCCTGCACATGCTCTCCCTTAGCTCAGTAAACGCCTTAATTTCTTTCTCTGACAGCTTATGACATCTGGCCCATCCTTAACCATCAGTCTCACCAATGGCTTGGAGATGACTGGGAAATTCAGGATCCACTGACGACAGTAGCCCACCGTTCCCAGAAACATCCCAACATCTCGCCGTGTCGTTGGGGGATGCATCTGCAATAGGGCAGTCACTCTTTCCCTGGACAACTTCCTCGACCCTTTCTCAGTTTGATGACACAAATACTTCACCTTCTTCTGGCAGCATTGCAGTTTCTTTGGGGACACCTTATGTCCATTCTTTCCCAAGTGGTTCAGTAAGGCAATGGAATCATACTTGCACTCATCCCTCGTTTTGGATGCGATCAACAGATCATCAATGTACTGCACTAGAGTCGATTGAAAAGGCAGTTCCAATGACTCCAAATCCTTCTTCAGTATCTGATTGAATATGGAAGGAATTTGAAACTGAAAAGAAATTGGCCTTCCTCATGAAGAGGCACAGAAAAGAACGCTTGGGACAAATCTACTACTGTGAACCACTCTGCATCACATGGAACTTGAAACATAATCACAGCTGGATTTGTCACTACTGGGCAACATTTCACCACTATGTCATTGATCTTTCTCAAGTCTTGGACTATTTGAACTTTCCCACAAGGCTTTTTCAGTCCCATTATCGGTGAATTACATGGACTGCTCATCACTTCTTTCAAAACTCCCTGTTTCACAAAATCTGCAATTAATTGCGCCACCTTTATAAGGACATCTTGCGCCATGTGGTACTGCGGTACCTGGGGAAACACAGCATTTGGCTTCACACTGACTTTGACTGGTTCCACTCCTTTTATCAGTCCTACTTCCTGTCAAGTCCCACACTTTCTCTTTGAATGTCCCCTGCAAGTCTGCTGGCAAATCAGTCAATGTGAACATTGGGAAGAAGTTAATCAGAGGATACTCCTCATCTGTGGTCTCCGTTTCAGGCTCTGAAACCTGCTCCTCATCTCCTTCATCGTCACTGTTTGTCGGAACCTCAATTCCCTCATTGGAACAGGTGATCGAACACCTTGTCTTGCACAGTAAGTCTCTTCCCTGTAGGGACATGGGACTCGAATCGCAAACTACAAATCTGTGCAACCCCTGTAAAGTGCCAAGCTCAACCTGAACCGGATCTGTGATCGGGTTAGTCAAGAGCTGATTTGCCACTCCTATTAACTTGACTGTACGTCCCGAAAGTGGCAATTTCGGGACCTCTGCACTTCTAACTGTAGAGCGCGTAGCTCCTGTGTCAACCAAGAATGAGACCTTGTGACCCATTACCTTCCCCTGAACATAGGGCCCTCTCTGATCTACTTCTAGGGACGCTGCAAGCTTACACTCCTCACCATCTGAGCTCTCATCTGACCATTCATCGTTTATTCCATTCTCACCACATAATAGGAACTGCTGTACTGTGTTACTTTGACTCATTCTTTGACCTGTGACCTGTTGAGGAAGCATCACCTGTTGCTGTTCCATTGGTTCTAAGGGCAACTGCATTTGCTGTCTAGGTACCACACGAATCTGCTGTTGCTTTTGCTGCATCTGCATCGGTTGTACACGTGGCATCTGCACTTGTTGCATACGTTGGAGACCCTGCATCTGATTCATTTTATTCTGAAAGTTCATATTAGACATCTCAACCTTGGTCCTTTAATGTTTTGGAATGCATTAATATCATTGCTTTGTTGAACAACACCCTCCTGCACCATCATCGGGCACTCCCGCTTCCAGTGTCCAACGCCCCTGCAAGCATGACAAGGTAAGACCTTCTTCATCCCCTCTACATCGTTCTGAACCATTACGGTATTCAGATCTGGACCACGGTTCTCAAAATCTCCTCGACCTCTGCCTCTCACTTGCGCCTGAAACATCCTGTTGCCTTGCGGCTGTTGCACCATCTGCTGTACGCCTCCCTGCATCCCTGACTGTGCCTCCTTAATTTGCATCACCATCACTTTCTCTTTCAACTTTCTCTGTTTCAACTCAATCTCGTCACTACAGTACTTCGCATACTGCAACACCTCGTCAATCAGCTTCGCTTGCCAACAAATCAAATGATTCTTATTCATCTGACTAATCTTGGGTCTCAATCCCTCAACAAATCTGAACACAAGGTGATTCATGTCCTTCGCCTCTATAACCTCTGTACCGCTATAGTGCTTGAACGCTATCAACAACCTCTCATAGTAGGCATGTATCGACTCTTTGGCCTCCTGCGCCGTTCGATCAATCTTTTGCCAATCAATAGTCTGCGGCGATACCCTCTGTTTCAAGAACTCAATCATCTTATAGTAGTATTTCATCACCTCAGGAGACAGTGCTCCTGTGACTCTAACCCTTGCCGGTTCCACAGCTGGCCAATCCACACTCCTCTTGCACTCAAGCCACAAATCAGCTGGAACTATGATCTCGAAGAGAGTATTCAGGTCTTCCCAAAGGCACTTCGCAAGCTTCACAAACCTGTCCGTCTGCTGGTACCACTCTATTGGCTTTTCCCTCAGCCTGGGGAATTCACTAGTGAATGACAGAATATCACCTCTGGTCCACGGTACATGGACAAGAACCCCTCCGGCCGTTTCTCTCATTGGTAACATCTTTATTGTACCGGTATCCGGCATGGTTTTCACCTGCTGCTCTATGCCGTCACTCTTCCTTTTATCTCTTTTCTTCACCCATCTGCCTTCCCACTTCTCTAATGCTCCCCAAACTTGTGCACTCTGCAGTACCTCTTTGAGGTGGGCCTTCCTCCCAGTAGACCTCATGTTTTCAAAATCTTTAGGCTCAAAATCTAACCTATAACTTCTCTATAGATGTTTGGTATTTTCTAAATCTATTCCATATTTATCTGCCAGGTTCGCCAACCTCTGGTGCACCCTGCTCACTTCTTTGGTTATTTTTGGGCACAAATACCTCAATTCTGCTTCAGTGTACGACTCTAGCCTATTCACTCCCATGCTCCCTTCAACTAGTTCATTTGCCTCCATGCCCAACCTCACAAATTTCAGATACTCTTCTCTTTCCGACCGCTCTGTTGTCGCAGGAGTGGTCTATGGTGAATTTAACTTGTCTAACAATTCATTCAGTTGTTGCTCAGTTAAACTTTGCAATGAGATATTTCTGGCCTGCACTATTGGGGTTTGCAGTACATTCGCACTTGTTATCTGTGGAGTCAGCAGTCCCAAACCTGATTGTCTCAGGGTATCTGGTGGAACCCCGATCGGACTGAAGTCTCATAAAGATCTAGATCTTTC
This sequence comes from Pleurodeles waltl, assembly GCF_031143425.1. Taxonomy (NCBI): domain Eukaryota; kingdom Metazoa; phylum Chordata; class Amphibia; order Caudata; family Salamandridae; genus Pleurodeles; species Pleurodeles waltl. The sequence continues at coordinate 917,317,674 of NC_090446.1, read as the reverse complement.
AAATGTCGGCTCCACTGAAGTCATCCTTTGAGAGCTCCCTACGAACCCTCCTCTTGTCATTTCTTGGGCCCTTACCGCCTGTTCGCATACACTAGGCTTCGCCTGCGCATACAATGGTACTGGTGGACCAACTGTAATAGGTAAAGATATGGCGTCTGGCGTCTGCCTGCTTCCCAAAACCTGTGGAACATTAATTCCTATATTCTGATTCATTCCTGGTGCTATGGCTGACTGCGGTCCAGTGACCGAAGTGTAATTCGGAACCATCTGTTGCTGCACCTGAGGCAGTAAAAGCGGGCTCAGTCTGTATCAGCTTTGGTCTCGTATATGCCGGATCTGACGGCACCATCAAATTCGTAGTAGTCTCTAGTATTGGGACATCAGGGTAAAGCCCCTGAACCTGCGGTGGCTGTAACTGAGGTTGCATCTCTGGAGCAGTAGACATACTAATACTATTCTGCACCGGAACTGGTGTTGCAATAGTATTAACCTGTATCGTATTTGTTGTTCCCTTATTTTGAGTTGAATCCATAGGACCTGCACTAGTACTTGGTCTATTGTCATCTAGGGCATATGGCGGTGGTCAATCATTTAGCAACTGATTAAGGAATTCATCATCATCCGAGTCATCTGCCTCTGCCCAGGACTTCTTAGTCTCCTTTTCTTTGCTAGAACCCTTGTCAGTCTTAAAAGTGGCTTTCCCTCCTTGGGTTTATCCTTCTTGAGTTATTGCTGGAAACATCCTAACTCCGTCTATTGTTTCTCTCCAAACCCTCTGTGCGCTATCCCGCCTAGCATCTGCTGGTGTCTTTTCTGCTTTCCTCATTCTCCTCTCAAATTTCTGTTGCTGTTGTATTGCCATCAGTTCCCAAATTGCTAGCGCCTCAAACTGTGCTGGCATCAGAGGTGACTTTAGCTCATTTAACACTCTCTGCAAATTTTCCAAAATCCTTATATTGAACGTTCCGTGCTCCGGAAACCCCAAACACCCTTCTTTCTCTGTCACTTTGCACCATTGCTTTAGCCAAAGACATGGTGCGACTCCCCTCTCCTCCATTACGCCATAAGCCGGTGTATCCTCTGGTGGTGTAGGCTCCCCTACACTGGCGGTAATGTACACATCTACCCTCAAAGCGCTCTTTAAAGCCTTGAAAAATGTAATTTGTGCATCTTTTATTTTGTTAACAATCGAATCAGAAAGTGACTTTAATTCCCAGAACTCTCTTCGCCCACCTTCTCAACCAATTACCTCTCACGGACAACTGCCAATCCGTGTGCGATCCTTCACACTAACCGACCTATCCCAGCGCGGCTCCAATGACGTCACACTCACACACACTGCGGCTGACAAAGTCTTGCGACTTGTCTTCCTCACTCTCGATTCACACAAAAGTAATGCAATATATTGCAAGCACTATCAAAACTAAAATTTGCCGGTTTACTACAGGAAAGAGTAACACAATCGCTTCAGAACTTTACAGAGATTTTGCTTAGCCTCGGCCGCTACACTCTCCTTCTCAGATCCCGCACTCGCAAGAAAAATTTGACCCGCAAACTTGACTCTCGACTTGTCAATGGGTTGTTCTAGTGCACTTTAGAACTCACCAAATCTCCATCGAAATTTTCATTCGCTCACATTGACTCAAACTTGACTCGTCAACCATGCCCGATTGACCTATTAAACCTCACAAATTACAACATAAACTGAGTCTCTCATACACTTATCTGTATACTCTGGAGTCTTAGACCATGCAGGGTCCGTACATCACCAACAACCACGTGGACAATTGTTTTTCACAAAGTGCCACACTCACATGAAGTTCGCAGACTTCCCTACTCTCATACTGCGGAGTACGCCCACTCCTACTAAAACATTACCTGGCCTAAAATTCTCACAAACCTCACAAATCACCTGCGATATGCATAAGCTGTGGGAGCGCAAAACCTATTTCATTCACACTATCACTAGAACGCCGAGAACATACCCAACTCACTTCAGCAAGCTCCGAGATTCCGGGAAAGTCATTCGGGACTTAGGGGCACATCATCTCTCCAATTTGCATAATTTCAAAACAATTTTCAAACAGTGGTCCCTCGTCCTGGGGCCCCAAAGGGCCAAACCATCCTCTGCTACCAAAACTGATAATGGGTCAGAATCTTGATAAGTATACTTACAAGGAGACACGTCTAGGCCAATGAACCTTTTGACCACGTTAGGACACTTCCCAGAACGAGATATCCTTTTAGCATCACAATCAATATGTCAATAACTCCTTCAATAATCACAATAACTAATCATTAAGCTAATCAGTAACATTCAATGTAGCTCAATACAGCGAATGCACTATGACCTTTCAGCCATGAATAACCACACAAATTTAGTTATGTGTTAGGATATTTATACCCTATTTGTTACAATCTAATATCATATTTATTAGTTTCAACATCAACAAGCATGTCAAAACCACTTTAACTTGGCAATCAGTGCATAACGTTATCAAAAGCATAGCTCATGAACACTTAGAATGAAGCACGATGTTAATATGAATCAACTTTAGCAGAGTAACATTAGTACATTATTGAACAAAGCAAGAATTCAGTCGTTTGTCTATTTGCATCCGATATTAGTGAATTCCTTAACTAACTTCGAATTAGCATCAGCATGTTGGGCTTCATGCAAAACAATTTGGCAAACACAAATTTGGAAAAAACATCTAACTATGACCTCTATCAAAAGAGCAGTTGGTACCTAGAAAGAAATGGCAAACAGACAATTACAATTATCATCAGATAGTTACCCCTCCAACGTATCAGCAATCAGTGTCAGTCTTCGTCCTCAGGACATCAGTCGATTCGCCATCAGCAAAGATAGGACAGGGCAAAATCTCAGTAGGGCATAGTTAAGAATAGGGCTCTTCCCTCATAAGGAGGAGAAGTAAATATCAGGTCAGGATTCAATAGAGGATGATTAAGATATCAGAACAGCAAAGTCTCACAGTATATTGACAAAAGTATAGCTTAAGGCAGAATGTCAGAATAACAGCAAAAGTGTCCCAATAATGAGCGATTTCTCCTCGGGTCACGCTGTTATATCAAAACTGTCGAACTAGCCCTTAATTTCTCATTGGATCAATTTCGGTGCATCATTATCTCTGTCCAATAACTCTCCACGCACCTTACTAGAATTTTCCACAAAACACAGTTCTCATGCAGTCTATTGGCTCCTGTGATTGACGTCTTCATCAGGTGGAATGTCAGGTAAGAAAAGTTTCACTTTATGCTCCAGTCAGTAGTTCCATTGTCTTCTCCTAGTCCAGGCGGCCTTGCACCTGTTGTGAATTACACTGTTGCATTCAGCAAGAATGTCTCCTTGAGCAAGTCGGGTCCCATGAGAAATAATTTATTACGGCTACACACATATCTATAACTTCTGGAAAAGTACAGCTTTGTGTCCTTCAGGAAAGCAGCACATTGCAAGTTAGAAAAACACAGTTAATATGAGACCAGGCAGCTAGGCCCAGACCCTCGCTAACTAACGCCTAGTGAGTAATTTAGCAAAACCCCTAATACATAACTCTTAATGCTAATACAAAGTCATACATTAGTACATTATTAATTCATCATTAATCAGTTTCATTGATCATCGTATACATTGGTGGCCACTCCCAATAGGTACATTTCAAACGCGTACATTATTTTCTATGTTAACACATTTTCTATGCAGCTTCATTACAGAATATATTGCAAGCTTTTCATGTTAATATTAATTTTAAAGGTCACACTCCAACAAAGTATAATTTGGCATCATTTTAGGCATTTGATGTAACAAAATTTACATGTCCTGGTCGAGATTACATATTTACGCCACATAACAAGGTAAAAATCCTAATGTGGGAGCATTAGAAACAACAACAGGATAGGCACAAATGCAAACTCCATTTTCTAAATGTGAGCAGCCATTCTTCTTTTACGTGAGTGCCCAAAATCAACTCGAACATACATTTTCGAGTTGGATTGTTACCTCAGCCAATCATAGGGTACTATTTATGTGTGAAAAAAAATATATACATATATTTTTACTGGAAGTGTCTTAGAGACTGGGAAGCTTCATACAGTAGTAACTTCTTGCCTCTGCTTTGATCAGCCATTCTTCTTTTTAGATTTTTGATGGAAAACAATACTCTTGTCTGCATTCTCTGATGCATCCGAAACCTTGAAAAGTTTACATTTTGGGAAAAATCATTCAAAGTCAATACAGTACTCTGAAACGTTTGTTTTTTGAGAGACGGCAGGAACCAGTATTTGTGTTCCTTTTTATTGTGATTTTTTTCTTTTGTGTTTGTTGCTGGGTAGCAAGGAGTTTGGCGTATTGGCCCGTGGAGGATTATGATTATTTAAGGAATAATTCATGCACATTTCTCGGTTAATGGAGGCCTGAGTTATATATGCATTTTCTCAATTTCCTTGTTTTTGTGAATTTTCATCGTCTTGCGACTATGTTATTCGCTTACTGCAGGGGGCCTGGTCTGCTCTGTAGAAGGCCTTACGTATATTTTTAATTAATGTATTTTTACATTCTCATTACTGCAGGGCTATAGGTATTTTTTCATTTCAAGAACTTGTATTTATGCAAAATGTAGGTTATTTGCCTAGATGTGCCTGTTGGTGAATGGGGTCGTTGTGGCTCCTAGAATTCAGGCCCAACCAACCAGATATTTTTCTTTGTTCTCGGTTACCTTCCACATGTGCTTGCCCATCATTTTTTGTGAGTCAGTGTTGTGTGGGGTGGTTGATCTTTGTATTTTTTTCGGCAACACTTAAAAGTATTTTGGAGGAATAATCGATGTTGCCTTGGGCTTTTGGTAATTGTAGCACTTTTAAAGTTTATTTTCTTAGCTGACATTGATTACTTACAGGTGGTGGGTAAAGGCTCAGGGCAGTCCAATGAGGGGAGCGATGCAATTTGGAAATATATGCTTTTGCAATCCTCTATCTGCAGTACTATAAGTTTTTTTGGGGGAAAGGGCTCAAAGCACAACAGGGCAACCATGTTCTTAATTCTCCATGTCTCCTTCTTTGGTCATGTGGACATCCACCATTTTGTGGGCAGCAGGGAAGTGAGTGTGGGTAAAACAGACAGCTTTTTTGTCTTCGTTCTCTATCCCATGCCTTCTTTGATGGCCATGTAGACAACGGCCATTTTGTCTTTATTCTCCAAACCTCCTTCAACACTGCCCATGCCGTATGGCGAGTGACCCATTTTGCTGAGCCAGTGGGTGTTTCTGAATAATTATCATTTTATTCCAATTTCTAGGAGTATTGGTATTAAGAAAACCTTGTAATTTTTGTTTGTTTTAAATGTTTTTTTCCGATATATTTTTCCTCATGTATTTGTTTGTGCTTGTGGCTAATTGTAGTGGTCTGTAGTAAACAGCTGTTGTTTTTTTTTTTTTTTTTTAGTTTTTTCATCCCCACCTACCTCCAACAGAGACCCCATTTAACCTGGAGAGACAATAGCTATCATTTAATGTATTAAATTTTTGTCTGCGGTGCAATGGGCCCTTGAGGAACTCTGTCTATTGTTTAATTTATTCAATTTTTACCCATCTCCTCCTGCTTTTCTTAAGGGTTCCATGAGCCCTGGAGGGACTTACTGAATTTGATTTTTGTCGGCTGCGGTCACTGTCTCCCAAGGGAATACATGGACCCTCAATGGATACCAGCTATTATCCAAATAATGTGATTTTTGCCTGCCCCATCCTCCAACTGGAGTTTCATGGGCCCTGGAGAACACAAACCTAGCTGTTCCTCTGTAATGTCTAGCAAACAATAACATTAGTTTATGTATGAGTACACTATTGTTAATAATTTGTGATGAGATATCTGGTAATTGACTAGACTGGCCAAGTCTTACTCACTTATTCTTAATTTCCATTGCCTGCAGGTGCCCAAGATGTCATGCATGATAACGAGACTCATAGAAGTGAGAATTACCTGACAGTGACACCGGAGTCTTTGGCTAAGAGTTTCTGCTAACCCATACAAGAAGTTACGATAGCTCTAAAGAAGGAGATTCCTACCAGGAAAGTGACCAGGGAGGAGAAAAGAAGTCAGTTGTCAGTGCCACAACTGGCATCAAGCATTTTTCAGGAGATGTGCTGCATGCTTCTGTGCACTTATAAACCACAGAGGGTAACCCATGAACCCTAAGGGCTGGGTGGGAACTAAATATTAAATACAACACTGCCCTACAGGGGAATAGAGTGCAGCCTGTGTGATGTGCCGTTTTCACTTTCAGTTTGAAAGTGGCGTCATTCTTAAACCTGGCTTTATCAATTAACTTAATTATCACCGGAGGGAGCAGACAGCTGGTCTGCATTTTTCAAAGTGATTGCATGGAGCACGCAAAGTACGAAGGTTTGGGAGCTTTATAAGAGTGACTTTTGAAATACTGTGGTTTGCTCAAACAGTGATCAATGATATGAGGGCATACTTTAGTATGAAGGTACGTTTTTATGGTGATTGAATTTTAGTATATATGCTGTATGTGGTTGTTTAAGATGGTTGTCTGCTCTTTCTAAGGTTGAAATAACATTAAGGGTTTTCCTTTTTTCTCTTTTTTTTTTTTTTTCTTTTTTTCGTTTTGCATTTGTGTGTAGGGAAGATACTAAACCAAGTGAGATATTTATTTGTATTTTGAAGTTGTTTATGTTTTATTTGAGATGGAGGCCCTGGGTTGTAGAAATGTGAAATAATGGGTGTTTATATGTTATAATTAAAGAGCAGGAGAGCAATAAAAGTGCGCTATAAGGTTATTTCATTAATGTGCTGTAGTTTTAGAGTTTTTTGTAACGAAGATACTAAGAGGACATTAGGTGTGGCTAACATTTATTGAGTGGCCAGTGGTAATGTATTGTAATTAGTATTTCTAGATTGCGTGGAAGTAAGGTTTGAGATGGTGTATTTGGGAGACATTTTGAAAAAACAGAAATAAGAGAGTTGGTTGGATTGAAGGTAAGTGTTCTTATTCCTAAGGGTATTAGTTTGGTAAATAAAATAGGTGTGGAATGTCTGAATGGTTTTATTTGGTTGTCTTTTTCAGATTCAATTGCTTGGCAGGTAGTAATATGTAACAAGTAACGGTGTCAGAGGATTCAACAAGGTAAGCATAGTTTGATATTGCAAGTCAGCATAGGTGATAAGGTTCTGTATTCTGATTGAGTCTTTGGTGATGTGTTTTAGGGACTCCCATCAGATAGTCCTGAAGAAGACCAATTGTGGAGCATTGATTTGGCCCAGGATGTTAAGGGGTCGAAACGTCGACGAACATGTTTTAGTTTGGATTGGTTACTGCATAGGATATTAAAGAAGGACAGAAAGAAGAGATTTATACTCCTCAATGATTTGGAATGGACCCAATGCAGTAAACAAGAACCAACTGACTTTTTTATTTTTATACAGTTCTTGGATTTGTTGGGATATTTATTATTCTTTTTTCTATTATCTATCACGAGCACTCTTTCCTACACTGGTTTGTCCTTCTGGTTTTTATGTTTATGAGATGGGTTGTTCCTATGTGATGTTTATAGGAAGATGTTTTTTAATGTAGATGTATATGAATACAAAGTTTGTTGGATTTTCACCTATGTGGTTCTATAATATGTGAATGCATGCTTCTGTGGGCAGGAAGAGGCTTGGAGGAAGATCAACCCTGGATCAATGCCACCACCACCAAAATGAAAGTCCATGTCTCTTAGTGTTGCAGTCATCGAGACAGTGAGTCTGAAATGCCTTTTCTCCAACAGCAAACAGAACCTTCAGAGGAAAGTCAACCACAGGAAGGAACCCAACCGAAAACCACCACAGGACCCAAGGAAAAAAAAAAAAGGTTCCTCAAAGCCTTCGAAGTGAGGAAGATGATGATGAGCCAGTGATTGTTAGTGTGGAGAGTGGCACAGAGGAAGTGCAGATTACCTCTATTCAACCTATGCTGAGTCGTGTAGTTCCACCAACACTGCCTGCTCCCAGCTTTTCAAGTCCCCAATAACCTGTAGCAGCCAGTACCCCACAGATGTCACAGCCCACCCTAGATAAAGGCAAACAAAATCACCTCAAAGGTTCTTCAGTGTTGGCCATAATGAGAAATCTCTACACCCCAGTTTGGGACTCCTTCACACTGAGACCATATGAGGAGCACATCACAGAATGCTCATTATGCTGCATGCAAAAATAAGTTTCTTGTGGTAAGCCAGGTGGACAGTATGGTTCCATGGGCCAACTGTTGCTAGTGAAAGAGAAACTGATTTGATAGCGGGAGGTCGGGTGAGAAAGAAGAGGGTGTCAGCATCATGTGAAGCAGCCCTGTGATGGTTGCTCTTTCTTTGTGATCATTGCCTGCAGCAACCACCAGAATGGCACAAGGGTCAGAGAGGTAGTCACCCTATACCATCCACGCAGCCTACCTTCTCCCCATAGGTCACTAGTGGAGGTATCACAAAAAAATAATAACCAACTATCACGGAAATATTCACCAAGGAGTCACCGTCTTTCTGAACCAAAGATAAAGTCCACTTACACAATGGGAAGCTGACAAAAATGTCAGTGCTTGACCACCTTCCTTTTTTCTTTGGTGAAAGGAGAAGGGTTTTGGGAATTTGTAGAAATCATCTATCTAAAATGGAAAGTTCCCAGCTAGACCTATTTTTCTACTGTTTCTGTGCCAGTGATGCACCATCAAATGCTGCAACTGGTTGGCAAAGCTATGAAGGAGAGCCAGGCCTCGAAACATCGACTTGCCCACTTACTATGGTGAGCTATTTTTTTTATCTATTCAACCATTCTGTTGAGTTGACAAGGAACAGGTGCTCTGTTCAGTCACAAAATGAAACAGCAATAAAGACACCTTTAAATCGTCTTAACTTGTCACATTTACTCTGTATTTAGAGACAGAGGTAAAAAGTCAGTTTACCTTTTCAGAATTATTGTAATTCTGACTGCAGAGTTCCAGGATTTTGGAAAGTGATCTGTCTGACCTGCTGAACAAAGTGTGTGAAATGAAAGGCTGTTAGGTTTTTCCTAACAAACAACATTTAAATAACTAATTCAACTTTACAGACATTTCAAAATATATTTCTGCAGCTGTGAATGCCAATTATTTGTACTTGTGATGAAAAAAATATTCTAACAGGATGAAACAAATTAGAACACTTCACTTGCTGATGTGAAAATTATAAATATGTGTCCTGAAGAAACTCAATCTCCACAGATTATTGTTAATACACAATATAGTTTTATCAGTAAAGCTACAAGTTAGTGGGAAGGGTTTTGGAAATGTCTTGGAAATGCACTGCTTGTAAATGACAGTGTGCTCCCACATCATGCTTTAGTAATATATTTATTAAAAGAGGGATTTTAAACATAAACTGATAAACACTCCTGCCCTTATGGCAATGCTATCAGTAAACTAAGAGGCAAGTCATGGATCATGTATACCTTATATGTGGGCTTATTATACATGGAACAAACATTTGATCTATTTATTCAAACAAAAGGTTTTATTTTGTGCAGCAGAAATGCTGAACTTACATACTTGAAGGTGCACTCATATGTGAGAATGAAGAAAAAGGAGGCTTTGTACAATAAAATATTTGCTTAAGATCACACAATTTGAGACCCTTTTATGAGTCAAGTACATTACAGTTAGGTCAAGTTTATTATTTAGGTTAGTCAACATGCAGGTCTAGTAACATTTTTATGATGTTTCTAGCCCTGAGATTGCTTACGACAGACAGGTGGACCAGTTATCAAGAACTATTTTACATATGCACCACTACACACAATTGATCTTCTTCAAGTGGGCGGTAAGCAAATGCTAACTATAATTACAGTGATCTCACAAAAGGCAATTCTAATCATAAATTGTAAGAATAAGGAATGATTAGTTGTGCCATTACACATTTAATGTTTATAAAGTATGCAATAGTGACATCACGCTATGATGAACATGGAAACTACAATTCCTGAATGATTGAAAATGAATGAACAGATCACCTTAAGTTTAGTTAGCTAATTACACAGGAGATTGGCAAAAAAAATGATTCAGTGTCTAGCAACTTGTACAATGCAATTTAAATAAAAAATGCCAGAAAGCCATACAATATTTTACTCTGCTGTTTGATTTTTCAGTTTGGTATTGAATTTGGATATATAATATCATATGGCAGATAAGTGATGAATTTTAGCAAATTTATATTTATTGAAAATTGGGGACTCGTAAATCATAAATCACGAAAAACAGTGAAATACTATTTAAATTGTGAATTGTACGGGATTAAGTGACGTGACAAAGACTTCAGTTAAGACATTTTCATATGTTTTCTGCCCGCCTGTCGGTAGACTTAAGTTAAGGAATGTAATCCACAACAATCCTGAGACCCCAATATTCTTTGATGATGAGGTGTTTACAGAGCTGGTTCTCCTACGAGGCTGGCACTGGCAGGTTAATGCTATGTGACGTGGGCACATGGAATCGGTTTGTTGAAAAAAATATATATATATATGTCACATATATGTATATTTTACCTACTGCCAGCTTCCAGTAGGAAGTTATAGTTAGGATCTAGTTTCCATAGAAAAAGCGTTTTGACTTGCCTATATCCTTGGCATCATTTGACAAATCTTCACAAATTTTTCAAAAACTATTGGGGACAGAGAAAAAGGGGATGGGGGCAAAAAAGTGAGTTTCCTATGTTAATTCCCATAGGGTCTGTAGACACACCTACAGACCAAACCGCTGAATGGAATTATACCAAATTTGGAAGGAAGTTAGAGGTTGATGCACAGATCGTGCGTTTTGTAATTTGGTGTAAATCTGTCCAGTAGGTTTTTAGATATTAAAGGGGAAATATAGAGATATCTAGGGATGCTGATACCCCCTGACTCCACCCGCGGTGGATCAACTGATTCATGCACCAGTGGAAGAATTTGATTGGCTGGTCACAACATGACAGGTGAAGTTGTTGATGCCATTTTGGTTTATCAGGGAAACAATCCCGAGCGCTCAAATATGGGCTGCAATGCCTATGAAGGGGTTAGGGTAGAAGTCCCTTGACCCCATGGGGATGATTGAGATTAGTCTTCTTTTACGAGTTGCTCGTGAGCTATTGGTAGCTCTACACTTACTGATAAGTAGCCTAGTAGTCTACTAAAACAGAAACTTTGCTAGGTTGAATCAATATATGTATACCAAAATTGAAAAGCTTATATTTGAGATGAAAATGGCAGTTGGTTACAGAAAAAAGTTGAATTTCCAATGTATTTTTAAAGTTGATATTTGACAGATCAGTCATTCAGCACCAGGAAGGCGCATTACTTATATTTGCACCTTCCTACCATGGTCATTGGAACGGTGGCTTTTATGCATTACCTGTGTAGAGGCATTCCACATTGAAGTCTTTTTTGGATTAGTGCTGGCAACCATTCTGTTAAACTGAGGTGATCGCTCGTGATCTTGCATATGGTTGCCACAACTATAATATTGCCCTCACACTAGTAGCTCAGGATGATTTTCAATTAACATAAGTAGTTCTTATTAAAGAAAAGGTTGGAGACCCCTGATTTAGATGTATAAAATAGCGGCCAGAAAATACATTAAAACATTTTTTCTTTTTTTACTGCTTCCGAGATCCGCGGTGGGGCTCATCACAGCCCCTCTTGTGTAACTTTGCAGCAGATCCATGGATGCGAATAAAAATACATATATTCAGACACTCACTGTGTTACCCATACAGACACTATCACACTCAGTAACACACCCAGACAGACACTCTCAGACCCACTCTCAGACCCAGACACACCCACTAACACAGGCAAACACTCTCACACCCTGTCTCATGCCTAGAGACACACTATCGCACCCACTCTCACACCTAGAGATAGACTCTCACAAAGAGACACTCTCACACCCTCTCTCACACCCAGAGAGACACTCTCACACCCACTATCACACCCAGAGATAGATTCTCACACCCAGACATACTCTGACACCGACTCTCACACCCTGAGGCCCCTTCTCACAACCACTCTCACACCCATAGACACACACTCATACCCAATCACGCCCAGAGACACCCTCTCACACCCATCCACCCACAGAGACTCTTCCACCCACTCCACCCACCGACCCACCCACTGTTAAACTCAAAGACACTCTCACACCCGGAGATACCCTCTCACACCCACTCACACCCACTCTCACAGCCAGACAGAAACTCTCACACCCAAAGATTCACTCGCACACCCGCTTTCACACCCAGAGGCACTCTCACACCTACTCACACACCCTGTCACTCTCACACCCAGAGACACACTCTCACACCCAGAGACACTGTCTCACACCCACTCTCACACCCAGAGACACACTTTCACACCCACTCTGACACCCACACACACACTGATGCACTCAGACACTTTCACACCCATTCACAAACATAGACAGACACCCTCACACCCACTATCACACCCACACAGACATACTCAAAAAAAGTTGCAGCTAGCATTTTGTTGTATTGGGAAAGGGTCCTGGGGCTAAAATATGGGCAGCAATGCATAGAAAGAGGTCAGGGTAGATTTTCTTTTTACCCTAGAGGCTTGATATAAATGTGGAACAATAGTTAATAATGGTCATAAAAGTTCAAAAATGTCTTTTTTTGTTTGCATTCGAGATCCGCAAACCCGAACAGCGTTCACAAAAAAAGGGATTGAGAAATAAAAAATGTGTTTATAATTAAAGGCTTGGCTCTGGAAAGAGCCTTTGTGTTGATGATGGGCTTGTGACAACTACACATGAAACAGGATGCAGTCTTTCAAGTTCTGCAGGAATACCATATTTCCTTTGTCTGTTAGGTAAACTCCATCATTTCTATATATACCATCCATAACAAACCATACATTATTGTGGTATATGTAGCCCATTTTATGGTCTCTGAGGAATGCAGAAACTGTTTTTTTACTTTTCTTGGATTTGTCTATTTGTGGACAGAATTCCCTTAACCAATTGCACTTCTGCCTTTGGCAAATGTTTAAAAAAAACAAAGGCAGTGTGTGGGTAAGTGTCATGAATTTTCCAAAGGTATCCTTCATTAGGATTTCCAGTCCTACCCCAGTAACTGTGCCCAGGTCATTGCCACCACATTGTACAATCATGAGGTTTGGATGTTGGCAATCCTTAATGCTTTTAACCAAAGGGAGCAACTGATGGCACTTTACCCCCTCTAGCCAACCAAAGTCATATCCACATTAGATAAACCCAGGTCCCTGTCAATGGCACTTTTTCTAGCACTCTCTCTGGCCAACTCAAAACTAGAACCCACAATCCACACTGAACATTCTGGAGGGAAGCTACTCAGAACAAGGCTGCAGTTGAGTGAGGCAGTTTTGAAATGGAATGCAGTTGAAATGGAGGCTACGAGTTTCAATTGGATAGACCACATTTGATTGGTTGTTGTAAAAATGTTCATACATGAAGCTAGGGAGTGATTCTGTGAGAAAAGTAAGTAGATGTCGGATTGGGATGTAACCAATTAGATAAAGTATTGGTGTTTGAGATATGTTTATTACTTGAAATATTCAACCACACCTGCTATATTTGCTTTAGAAGTGAGCATGGTGTTCTACGATAGTGATATGAACTTGTTACCTACTGCTGTAAAGAAATGTTGCAAACTATCTTACCATGGTGGCACTGCTATAGAAGTAAGAGGGAACGGAACAAAAACAACTAGACTGTGACTTTGTAGTCGTATTTCTAGTGGAATTTAAAAAAAAATATATAATTAGGTACGCACCCATTTATTTTGATCAAACAGGAGTGCATATGGGATTGTTTGACAACAAATAGCAAAGATGAATTTCATTCTCCTACGTGAATTCGTAGATCCACCATGGAGTTACAAGGGGTGCCACGTTGAGCGATGTGTTGGATCCGCAGATCCTGCCAAAACCACTATCAAATTGGGCATCTTTTGAGGAGTGTTGGAAAGGGTTAACTGTAGCAGCCAGTCAGAAAAGGTATAATGGGGGTTATTCTAACTTTGGAGGAGGTGTTAATCCGTCCCAAAAGTGACGGAAAAGTGACGGATTTACCACCAGCCGTATTACGAGTCCATTATATCCTATGGAACTCGTAATACGGCTGGTGGTATATCCGTCACTTTACCGTCACTTTTGGGACGGATTAACACTCCTCCAAAGTTAGAATAACCCCCAATGTCTGTTAAATATGAAAGGGAGAATATGATAAGTTTTCTGATTGACTAACCTTGAAAGCAAAGTTGCAAATGTTGCCATTAATGATTGCTTTGTATGAGAGTAGTGTACCATTCTTTTGCTTAGTTTTCGTTCATTTTTATAAAGAAGAAATTCTAACTGATACTGAGAGACAAACATAGAACAACAAACCCCTAACATGTATGTGAACTAAAATGTAGTTTAATTTAAAATACATTAGTAAAGGCATAAGTGTATATGAGGTAAATGAAAGTAAGTAGTATGTTTATAAAAGTAAAAATGATATAAATGGAGAATATGTGATAAAAATAAGGAAAAGTAGAATAATCAGCAAAGGAAGAATTAAAGGCCCAACTTGGAATTTAAAAAAATCTACTTCACAAGCCTTAAACTATCACTTTTCTATACAAAACTCACCCCTTCACTAGGTTGTAGCTAGGCCTGAGAGTAGGGCTAGATTAAAAGGTGAAACATGTCATTCTGAGTTACACTGGGTTAGATGCATACTTGCAGACTGATATGCCTAGCTATATTATCAATCTTACACCCATACTTCAACTCACATAAACCAGACAGCCATTCACACACTAAGTTAGACACTGAAAGAGCCACTTATATATTGATGCACACACCCAGACAGCAAGTATTCATGTAGTAGTGTCACAGCCAGTTGGGGACTGATGCAGTCACTAAGGTATGTAAAGAACTACTCAGACAACCAAATTGCACATTCAGAAAAATAGCACTTTAAACATGTCTTCGGCATACTACTGCAGAGCCTGAGTGTGCAGTTTTACTACCAGCTCAGCTCGGCATTCAAATGTCCTTTTCAAATGATAAACTTTCCTTTCAGCACAGAAATCTTACCGCTCAGCTAGGCTGACGGTAGTCCAAAGAGCTGAGTGCTTTGGGATTAAAAGCTGAAACACGTGCTTCTGAGTTTCATTGAGTTGAATGTGCCCGTGTGGAGCCCTATTCCCAGGTATATATGCAGTCTGTCACCCATACTGCAAGTCACATACCTATTAACAAAAAGATAGAGCCACTCACACACCTATTCATACACTGAAAGAGTTGTTTATACATTCATGCACAAACCCAGACAGCAGGTATTTATATACAGCATTGTCAAAGTCAGTTGGATAGTGATGCAGTTGCTCCAAAATGTAGTGAAGTATTCACACAACCTATTCAATCATCCAGTGAAGTTGCCCTTTAAACATGGCTCAGACCTATTATTACAGACCCTAAGTGTGTAGTTTTTCTGTCATGTCGACTTGGCATTAGAAAACCAGTTTGACAATCCTTAAACTGTAATTTTACTACATAAAACTCACCCCTCAGCTAGACTGTAGCTAGGCCACAGAGTAGGGTGCTTCGTGATTAAAAGGTGAAACTTGTTCTTCTGAGTTTCACTGAGATAGATGTTGTAGACCTATACAGCTAGCGGTATATGCAAGTCCCAACCATACTGCAACTCACATACCTGTTTAGAAAACCATAGAGCCACTCAAACACACAGACACTGAAAGAGCCACTTATACATTCTAAACACATCCACACATGAGCTATGTATGCCGCAGTATCAGACCTAGATGGCAACTGATACAGTTGCTCCAATATGTAGTCAAGTACTCTCATAACCTAGTTGCTCATTCAGACAAGGAGTCCTTAAACAAAGTTTGAGCCTAATACTGGTGTGTCTGAGTGTGCAGTTTTACTGTCTGCTCCAATTGGTAGTAGAAAATATGATTGACAAGCCTCAGACTTTTGTTTTTCTACAGAAACTTCATCTCTTACATAGGCTGTAGGTAAGCCATAGAGCACGGTACGTTGTGGTTAAAATGAGAAACATGTCTTTCTGAGTTTAACTGACTTCGATCAGCACTAGCAGACACCTATGCCCAGGTATATATATGCAGTCTCCTACCCATACCACAACTAATATACCTATTTAGAAAAGGATATAGCCACTCACACACCCAGTCAGACACTGAAAGAGCCACGTATACATTCATGCACACACCCAGACAGCAGTTTTGTATCCACCAGTATCTGAGCTAGTTGTACACACAGTTACATACCCTTTTACTCATCCACACAGTCAACAACTGATTTATATTGTCACTTCCATGAATAATTCCTTAAATATCAGATGGCACACCCATAAAGGGACTTATACAATCACTCAGTGATGAAGGCAAGTACTGACACAACCTAGTCCGCTATCTAGAGAAGTAGTTAAAATATGTCACAGGCCTACTTCTGCATAGCCTGAATGTGCAGTTTTACTGTTAGCTTGACTTGGCATTACAAAACCTGCTTGACAAGCCTAAAGGTCTCCTTTTACAAAGATATCTCACCTTTCAGATAGGCTGTAGGTAGGCAATAGGGTAGAATGCTTTGTGGTTAAATGGTAACGTGTTACTTTGAATTTCACCAAATTACAACTTCACTTGAACTTCCATACGCCAAATTATACATGTAATATCACACCCATACTAATTTACCCAACGACACAATCATACATACACAGACATAATTAAACAGAGACTCATGAATAAACTATAACAGTTAGATACACACTATTGCCTACACTGACAGAGCCAGATATATATTGATGGATGCAGTAATATACCATTGGCACAGCCAGGCACACACTGCTGGAGACACTGACACATCGAGGCATACACTAATGCGAACACGGATATAACCATCCAAAGGCTAATGTGCCCAATAACAGACCCAGCAAAACACTGACACATCCAGGCACACATCGATGCAGACACTAACACACCCAGCCAGGAACTGAAGCATCGAATAACACACCCAGGCACACACTAACATGTACACTGACACACCCACGCATACACTAATGCATACAGTGATACACACACACATAGACACACTCACAGATCCAGCTATACACTCAAGCATACATTGATATAATCAAACAGAAACTCATGCATAAACTGTAACATCTAGGCTCACACTAATGCAACTGTATGTAATTTTATACTGTGCTCTGTAGAGCTAAATGTATTGCTATTGGTTTTTCAAATTTCTACTTCCAATTAGATAAGAAGATTTAATATGTCTGACAAGACACAAAGAAAAAAAGAAACATAAACAATACTACCTGGTTAAAACTGACAATAAAAAAGGAAGATAAGGTGGAAAATATGGTCAGATAAAAAGATTTGCTGGTAAGAGCACTAAGAATTTTTTTTTTTAAACGTATGCCACAAAATCCAATATGACGGAAAGATGTCAATTAAAAAGGGAAGTTTGAGATGTACTGACAATCAACAAGAAGTACATTATGTTAAAATTAGGAAATCAAATACGAAAACAGAGGGTTTCACTTGGAGACAGTTTAAGGAGCTAGGAGTAAAAATGGTTTAGAAGCAGAATAATTCAAAATCTGCAAAAGAAGATGAAGAAGTATAAGAGAAGTGCTGTAGCTAAGCAAAAGCAATATATCGAGACTATAGATATGAAAGCCTTTGCTGTGAAGAGGATATCTCAATACTGAACGGAATGAAGATACTAAACAGGACAGTATTGTGCATGAAGAAAAGAACTTTAAGATAAAGGCTTATCAATATAAGGATTTTTTGTGAAAATGTTAAAGGTGAATGGATGCACATATCAAGTACAGAGCTGTTTTCTAATGAAGAGAGTTACTGACAAGAGAACACATTAGTGCATGCAGTTGACACATCTGGTCATTACTATGAGGTAAAAGACTCAATTCCCATAGAAAAAGAAGAGATAGTTCATGAAAGTATAGCAGAAGTGATAGCTAAAGAGGTACAAGGAAGTCATAGACAGGCTCCTATGTACAAGTGGAAGTGTAGCAGTATTTACACTGTCCAGCAAAAATCAATTGATAATGTGAGAACTTTCCTAAAACAACTTTCATGCAAAAGTCTGAAACAAAAAATTGTAATGCTGCAAGGACTTAATCCATTCAAAGTTAGGAAATATACTAACTTACAAGTGCATTCACTGGCACGTCTGTCGAAAAAAAGGGTGCAGACGCACTTTTCTTCTCTTTAGAATGTTCGCTGTGCATCATTAAAAAATATGAAATTTTGTCAGGAGACTTTAATATGTGAAAACTCCAGCTTTATGTTTAGAAGAGATGTTCTGTTGCATAGTACTGTGGCAGAGGTGAAGAAAGTTTTATGAAGCTGTTCATTTTCATTTCTTTGGTCCTAAAGAGAAGAGTAGAGAAAATGAGGAGGTAGTGACTGGAGGCGAAGAGCAACACAACACAGAGTTTAGTATTGAAAAAACTGCACAAGAGATAGGCAAGTTCAGCACAGTATCTTCTGAGAAACCAGACTGTGGCCCTCATTTTGACTTTGATAGTCTTTTTGTAAGAACGCCAAAGCTGCTGCAGCCAACAGACCACCAGTGCTGGTGGTCTGCTGACTGCCATATTAGGAGTCATTGGAGGACTTCTGCATCTTTATGGGCGGAAGTCCGACTCCGAAGAGGCAGTTGCATCAGCAGCAAGACTCTGCCCGCCGTATAACAAGCCGTAATATGGCTTGGCAGAGTCTTGCTGGTGTGGTGGTACTGGCGATGCAAGACCGCCAGGACCCATCCCCTCCCGGACAACCTCCTCGACGGAGAGACTAAGTGATCATCCAAAAGGGTGGGGAGTGTTGGGAGCATATGTATGGTGTGTGCGTGTGCAAATGGGGGTGTATGAGTGAGTGCATGAGTGCGTGTTTTTAAGCGGGTGAGTGGTGGTGTCTGTGTGCAAGTGTGCGTATGAGGGGGATGCGTATGTGCGGGTGTGTAAATGGATGTGTGTGGTTGGGGGTGTTTGTGGGTGCAAGTATGCAGTGCAGGGGGATGAAGGTGGTGAATGTCTGTGTGTATGTGATTGAATGTCAATGTTTGTGTGCATGTATGTGCATGTGAATTGGGTGTGTGTCTGCATGTATGCAGATGAATGGGCGTGTCTGCATGTATGTGAGTGAATGGGGGTGTCTTTGTGAATGTATGCACATGCCGAGGGGTGTGTATGTGAATGGATGCGTGCATGAAGGGGTTGGGGGGTATTTGTAAGTGTGTGGACGGGTGGAGGAGGGTGTCTGCATGTGTGTGAATGTGTGTGGGGGTGTGCTGGCAACAGGAATAGGGATTCCTGAAGCCAGGTGCGTTTTGCCTGGGTTTTTGTGGCAGGTTGAATGCCATGGAAAGCCTGGCGGTCTGCAGCCTGGTAATCCTGCAGCCGGTTTGGAGGTGCTCACCACCGGCCAGGAGGTGTTGTGAAGGTTTGGCACAACTTGGGATGTGGCAGTCTTTACAAACATGTCCGCTGGGTTCGTGGCGGTAAGACCACCAACGCGACGTCGGCAATCTGATGACCGCCAGCCTCGTAGTGAGGGCCTGTGTTTGTATTTGTTTTTGCAGGACTCACTACAAATGCCAAACTCGTAAAGTAATTGTATTTTCTAAAACTGAGCAAGATAACAGAGATGAGTGGCAGAAATTTGGTGTATATCTATTTGTAAAAGAACACTTTGATTTAACCACAAAGCAAACATTATGTAAGTATTGTTATGATAAATTAGAGGATAATTGTAAGGAAATGCCTCCTTGGCATGGTTACCCCCTGACGTTTTGCCTTTGCTGATGCTAAGTTTTGATTTGAAAGTGTGCTGAGGCCTGCTAACCAGGCCCCAGCACCAGTGTTCTTTCCCTAACCTGTACTTTTGTTTCCACAATTGGCACACCCTGGCATCCAGGTAAGTCCCTTGTAACTGGTACCCCTGGTACCAAGGGCCCTGATGCCAGGGAAGGTCTCTAACGGCTTCAGCATGTCTTATGCCACCCTGGGGACCCCTCACTCAGCAGAGACACACTGCTTGCCAGCTTGTGTGTGCTAGTGGGGATAAAACGACTAAGTCGACATGGCACTCTCCTGAGGGTGCCATGCCAACCTCACATTGCCTACAGGTATAGATAAGTCACCCCTCTAGCAGGCCTTACAGCCCTAAGGCAGGGTGCACTATACCATAGGTGAGGGCATAAGTGCATGAGCACTATGCCCCTACAGTGTCTAAGCAAAACCTTAGACATTGTAAGTGCAGGGTAGCCATAAGAGTATATGGTCTGGGAGTCTGTCATGCACGAACTTCACAGCACCATAATGGCTACACTGAAAACTGGGAAGTTTGGTATCAAACTTCTCAGCACAATAAATGCACACTGATGCCAGTGTACATTTTGTTGTAACATACACCCCAGAGGGCACCTTAGAGGTGCCCCCTGAAACCTTAACCGACTACCCGTGTAGGCTGACTGGTTTTAGCAGCCTGCCACACTCCAGACATGTTGCTGGCCACATGGGGAGAGTGCCTTTGTCACTCTGTGGCTAGTAACAAAGCCTGTACTGGGTGGAGGTGCTTCACACCTCCCCGTGCAGGAACTGTAACACCTGGCGGTGAGCCTCAAAAGCTCACCCCTTTTGTTACAGCACCCCAGGGCACTCCAGCTAGTGGAGTTGCCTGCCCCCTCCGGCCACGGCCCCACTTTTGGCGGCAAGGCCAGAGGAGATAATGAGAAGAACAAGGAGGAGTCACTGGCCAGTCAGGACAGCCCCTAAGGTGCCCCGAGCTGAGGTGACTCTAACTTATAGAAATCCTCCATCATACAGATGGAGGATTCCCCCAGTAGGATTAGGGATGTGCCCCCCCCCTCAGGGAGGAGGCACAAAGAGGGTGTAGCCCCCCTCAGGGCTAGTAGCCATTGGCTACTAACCCCCCAGACCTAAACACACCCCTAAATTCAGTATTTAGGGGCTCCCCAGAACCTAGGAACTCAGATTCCTGCAACCTAAGAAGAAGAGGACTGCTGAACTGAAAAACCTGCAGAGAAGACGGAGACACCAACTGCTTTGGCCCCAGCTCTACCGGCCTGTCTCCCCACTTCTAAAGATACTGCTATAGCGACGCGTTCCCAGGGTCCAGCAACCTCTGAAGCCCCAGAGGACTACCCTGCATCTAGAAGGACCAAGAACTCCCAAGGACAGCGCCTCTGTTCCCCAAAGACTGCAACTTTGCAACAAAGAAGCAACTTTGAAACAACACACGTTTCCCGCCGGAAGCGTGAGACTTTGCACTCTGCACCCGACGCCCCCGGCTCAACTTGTGGAGAACAAACACCACAGGGAAGACTCCCCGGCGACTACGAGACCGTGAGTAGCCAGAGTTGACCCCCCTGAGCCCCCACAGCGACACCTGCAGAGGGAATCCCGAGGCTCCCCCTGACCGCGTCTGCCTTCTTCACAGACCCGACACCTGGTAAAGACTCTGCATCCGCAGCCCCCAGGATCTGAAGGACCCGACCCCCAGTGCATGAGCGACCCCCAGGTGGCCCTCTCCCTTGCCCAGGTGGTGGCCACCCCGAGGAGCCCCCCCCCTTGCCTGCCTGCATCGCTGAAGAGACCCCTTGGTCTCCCATTGAATCCTATTGCGAACCCGACACTTGTTTGCACACTGCACCCGGCCGCCCCCGTGCCGCTGAGGGTGTACTTTCTCTGTGGACTTGTGTCCCCCCCGGTGCCCTACAAAACCCCCCTGGTCTGCCCCCCGAAGACGCGGGTACTTACCTGCTGGCAGACTGGAACCGGGGCACCCCCTTTTCCATTGAAGCCTATGTGTTTTGGGCACCACTTTGACCTCTGCACCTGACTGGCCCTGAGCTGCTGGTGTGGTAACTTTGGGGTTGCTCTGAACCCCAACGGTGGGCTACCTTGGACCCAAACTTGAACCCCGTAGGTAATTTACTTACCTGCAAAAACTAACAAACACTTACCTCCCCCAGGAACTGTTGAAAATTGCACTGTCTAGTTTTAAAATAGCTATATGTCATTTATGTGAAAACTGTATATGCTATTTTGCTAATTCAAAGTTCCTAAAGTACCTACCTGAAATACCTTTCATTTGAAGTATTACTTGTAAATCTTGAACCTGTGGTTCTTAAAATAAACTAAGAAAATATATTTTTCTATACAAAAACCTATTGGCCTGGAATTGTCTCTGAGTGTGTGTTCCTCATTTATTGCTTGTGTGTGTACAACAAAGGTTTACCACTACCCTCTGATAAGCCTACTGCTCGACCACACTACCACAAAATAGAGCATTAGAATTATCTCTTTTTGCCACTATCTTACCTCTAAGGGGAACCATTGGACTCTGTGCATGCTATTTCTTACTTTGAAATAGTACATACAGAGCCAACTTCCTACAATAATAAAATGCCAGCTAGAACAATATGTAAAAGATTATAATTGGTACCGATCCCAATGGAACTTCAACAATTAAACGTTTATGAATCAATTCTCATTTATACTATACATCAATTTCAAGCAATAGTTTGAATGGAACCAAAAACAGCAGAGCTACAGAAAGACTTAAAGGAAGAGTTGTCTACTTACATCTAAATTTTTCAATAAATGTTGAGAATTCTACTACATGGCGTGCTCACCAAAAATTAAAAAATGGCTAAAGTTAGTAGATGTAAGTAAAGCCAAAAAGCTACACTATACTTGAAAGAAAATAATGTTTTTTTAAAACAAAATTGTGATATTATTTGAGATGTAACTTTCATTGATGATGAAGCATTACAATCAAGTGAACAAATAGAAAAAGGGGATAAACCGAAGTCTGACGAAATATATGAGCACTTCAGTATCCATCCACTTAATTCCAAAGAAGCTGCTGGGGATGCAATTGATCTGTTTAAAATGAAACAAGCTAAATTAGCGCCAAAGAGCGTGTGGGAAAAAATTTTTTAGAGGCTTGCTGTTTTACACTGCAATTTCCCACTGGAGTAGGTGGCCTATACAATGACCGAACTGTACAAATACCAGCAGCTGAATACAGGTCAACAAGACAATATTTCAGAGGACCCTAGGTTTCACCAGTGTATTCCCTATATATTCCATCTATTGTTTGAGAGTGACTTGTCACGAATGTCTTACGCTATGAACCATATTCTAAAGACAGGAGTTCATCTGCAAAGTCTCTGCAGTACAATGTAAGGACAAAAACCTGGAATACAACTTAATTAATTCAATGGCATGTCAACATGGTACCAGCGAGTATTGGTATTGTAATCATGGAGAACTTAAATGCATGCTGCAAAACTTCTTGGTTTCTCACAGTTAGTTGCACAGAGTATGCATGGAATGGCTGACTTGAGTTTATAAGCGAAACAAACTTTAACATTAAGGATATTCATTTGAAGATAGCAGGAAAATGTTGCTCTTTAGATCTTGCTAATATGCGTAGATATTTTAATCACAAGCTTCAAGTGATGCTGGGTTTCATATGCAATAAAACAAATCCTCCTCTTGGCGAAGTTACAGAATTCTTTTGGCATAAAGATGACTAGGCAAGAGTTGCACCTCATATATACATACTGGTATGGATAAAGGATGCACCAAAATTTGGAACTGACAGTGATAACAAAAGCCTAAGACACAAAGGCCCTGATTTATACTTTGTTTGCACTGCATTACTGTTATTTTTTTATGCAAAAGCGGCACAAACTTACAAAATACAATTGATTGGTTACTGTCCGTTAGTCTGAGCTTTGCTGGAGTGGGCTTGTGAGCCCCAGGAGGTGCCTCTCCAGACCCAGTACACTTGACTGGAATCATTTGAGCGCCTCCTTTGAAGAGCTGTGAAATCCTGAAGTTGTGGGCTCGTCGTGACAGCGAACAGACCCGTTCAAGTCAAGACTCTACCACCTGTGACCCCCCCCATCAATGCAAAAGTCGGGTGAATGCAACTCTTCACACTACAGAGACCTCCAGTAATGACCGGTAATGCAAGATCTACACTTCATGCTAGAGTAACACTAGCATGTGGTGACCACCAATGTGAAGCTCCAGGACACCGGATGTTCTCTCCATGCTACAGCAATGACAGCCACCTATCCTGCTCTTCTGAGTACAGAGACAACTATACGCAGTGCTCACCCAGCTCCTCGCAGTCCCCTACACCACAAACAAAACTCTTTGTTCATGCTGGCCTTGAGGAGGTAACTTTTTTCAGTGGCCCATTTAGATTATCTGGCCTGATCAAGATTCCTTACAGTCCACTTACACTCTGGTAAAGGGGAAAGTGCCTGCACGCCTTGTGCCCCCAGTTCATCCTGTGTAGGGAAGTAGGAAAGGAAACAGAAAACTGAATAGGATTTCCTTCAGTTACTTTTCTTCTAAATTATCTCATGGAGAGGGAGAGGGATAGGGAAGGCAGTGTGCACTCACACCCGTGTTCTTGCTTTGTTTGATGAACCTTCAGTCAATACCCGGAGGGGTTTGTGAAGGGGTAGGGTAGCTAGATCAGAGTGTCTCTTTCTTTTACAAGTTCATCCTTCAAGGGTCTGTTTTCTGGGTCCTGGCACACCTGAGAATTTCACATGCATGTTTTTAGCCAATTTTCCAGGTCTCTGGAGGATTTTCTTATTTGTTTAGCACGTAGGGTCAACTTGTGAAGCTCTGTCCAGTGCTCCCTGCCTTCTTTTTCTTGAGCCAGGTTCCACATGCACATCTCTTAAAAATAAAAGTACCACACCACAAAATTCAACTAGCTTTTAATGCAAACCAACAGGCAGCACAGCAAAAGATCATTAACAATAAACGCTAATTGTAATTTCAACTGACCAGGGCTCTTGCTAAAAAAATGGTCATTTGGACCATTGAGCTGAAATAATTTCCTACTGAGGATATTGCAGTAAGTAAGGAGATTAGGGAGCTTCACAACAAAGTAATCTCACAAGATCGCCACCAGAGAAAAAGAGCCCAAATATCACCAAAATATAGCCTAATTATAGCCCAATGACAGAAGTGTCCTTCCTTTTTTTTTTTTTTTTTTTTGCAGTTTATGTAGCGCAGACTTGACCCAAAGGTATTGAAGTGCTTTACACAGCCATCAGTTACACTACACAAGAACACATTCCTTTTGGGCTTTAGGCATGGGGAGATTAGGTGATTTGCCCAGAATCACATGATGTTGAGCTGACGCTGAAACCCGAAAAGGGTTCCCCAGTTACAAAGTCTGAAACTCTGGCCATAATGCCACAATCTCTCTTCTAAGCGCAACATATAATCAAGTAATCAACTGGATAAAAGGAAAATATGACCTCATTTTAGTTTTTTACAGCACTAACAATAATTTCTATGGGAATAAGACTCTCATTTTTATCATTTCTAAAGGAAATATTTTAGGTATTACAGTTTTGATTACATCAAGATGATGTCAGGCATGTCACACTTTTATAATAAATGTAGAATGTTAGCAATCTAGTTGTTCATTAGTTGTGGGGAGGCAGATGTTAGGGGCATGGACTCGGATAATTAATGGCAGGGAGGAGGGTGCATAGGAAACAAGCTCACCACATTGGGCAGGCGGGAGGGGAATGGCAACAGAATGGACCATGGATGACAGAGGAAAGGGGGCAGAGGCAATAAGCCAACCTTTCAAGACGGCAAGAAAGGCTGTGGCAAGATAACAGACCATAGAGGGCAGAGGGAAGAGGTGGTGGCAGTACAACCACACATGCCAACAGACCCAATTCAGGCAGAAGACTCCCGATGTTTTTAAGCCCAAAAAGGCTTTATTTTATATGTCTCCTGCATAAAATCTCCTGTTTATCAATACAAGCCAATGGGGAAAATTATTTCCACAGTTTTTTGTTCAAAATCTTCCTCTTACTAAGTTCAAAATGTTGGCAAATATGGTACATTGGCTCACTGAGTGCAGGAGGGATGGGTAGGGACATGGACTTGGATAACAGAGGGCAAAGGGGGAGATGGTCTTTAGCACCAAACTGACCTTACAGGGCAGACGTCAGAGGTTGCAGCAGCACAATACACCACACAGGGCTAGCAGGATAGCAGTGCAGCAGAACAGTCAATGGAAAGAAATGGGCAGGGGGCAAGGTCATGCACATGGACAACAGAGAGCAGACGGGAAAGAGACCAGGGCAGCAAGCTGACCATTACCGGACAGACAGCTACAGCATAGCAGACCATGTAGGGCAGACAAGGCAGGAGGGAGGGGATAGAGACCTGTACATGGAAAACAGAGGGCAGGGGGCAAAGGTACAGGGCTGGAGCAGCAAACTACCCATGGAGGGCTGGTGGGATGGGCACTGAGAGTCCACCATGGAGGGCAACAGTAAGACTAGATTGTAATGGCAAGTCCACAGACAACAGAGGGACGGTGGGGAGGGGTCAGGGGCAGTAAGCAGAAAACACACAATAGGTGGGAGGGGCTTTGACAGCACAGAAGGCCATGCATGGCAAACAAGAGGGTTAGTGGCAGCACAATGGCCATGGTGGGCAAAAGGGAGGGGACAGTGGCATGCACAAAGGACCATAGAGGTCAGAAGAGATGGGTATGGGCTGGACATAGACAAGAGAGGGCAGGGGAAGGCACGACCACGTGGGGTGGGTAGGAGTAGCATAAGCAGGTCAACAGACCATGGACGGCAGATGGGAGTGGCAGCAAAATGGACCATGGAGGACAGGAGGGATGTAATAGGGGCATGGAACTTGGACAGGCAGAGTAGAGGTGGCAGGGACGGGACAGGGGGCAGTCATCGGACCATGCTCTGCAGGTGGGAGGAGCAGTGGCAACTCAACAGAACACTCAGGGAAGATAGGAGGGGCGATGGCTGGTCCATGGAACTCGGTGGGCAAAAAGGAGGGAGCTGGGGCAAGCACACAGACATCGGAGGGCAGGGGCAAGGAGAGTAGGGGCAGCAAACTAAGCACAGAGGCTTAGCAGGAGGGCATTGAAGGGGCACAGAATTGGGCAATGGAGGGCAGGAGGAGTAGGCAGGGACATCGAGATAAATAGCTCCAGATTTACAATAATCTGGTGCATCAGTAGTGATGCTCTGAATTTCTTGTGCCGCCCCACCGCCACCTAATGACGCCATAGGCGCACCCTATTTACAATACGGTGGATCATGGCACAGGTTAGGCCAATAGCATCAACATTTTTTAAGCTATTGTGGCGCTTTGCTGCACTAGCTTCAAAAATATTGACGCTAGTGCAGCAAAGTGCATGGAGGCCCATTGATTTCAATCAATGTGTCCTTTTACGCCTGCTTTGAGCAGGCCTTAAACATTATGTAAAAAATGGCACAATGAAATCTTGAAGATATAATTGCACCATTTTTGCGAGCTTCCTAACACCCGAACGCCCCCACCCCTGCATACATTAAGCCTGATGCAGGCATAATGTGATGCAAGGTTTTGCAAAGTGGCGCAATGCATGCATTGCACAACTTTTTTTAATTGGCGCTGTGATTTTTGCCGCATTGAGCCACATTAGTGGCAAATAAATGGCACATTGGACTATGCATGGCAGGAGGGAGGGGGCTAGTGCATGAACTCAGACAACAGAGGGTAGGGAGTAGGTGGATAAGGCAACAAGCTAACTGTTCAGGGCAGGTGGGAAGGACAGTGGCACACAGGGGTGTAATGAGGGAGTAAGGGCATGAACTTGTACAATGCATGGCAAGGAGGATAGGGGGCAGAAGCAGCAAGCTTCAGCAAAATCTGTACCTAACTATAATGTCCCTGTAACCTTTGATTTTTAGTGAGTATATATATATATACAGTATATATATATATATATATATATATACACATACATAGGTGTATACAGACACACATACGCGTAGTTACGCGACCCCCAGCGAAAGGATTGACCTAGAAACACGTGTCCAGAGATGATTTTATCACCTAAGGCCTGGAATAATGAAACTGCTGAAAGAATTCACCGAGAGTTGCTGGCTTTGCTTTTTTTGCCCGTTTATATAACCTGTTGGGAGTGCGCTTTCACATGAGGACAACTTCGTTTTTGATATATATATATATATATACATATATATATATATATATATATGACTACAAAAATACTCGAAGTATGATCTCAATCAGCCCAAAGGGGTGGTGCGAGAACCGGCACGAGCAAGCCGGTAATTAGTTAAGGAAAGAAAAGATAAATATAATACTCGCACACTCGGATTTCAGGAACAAAAAAAGATCAGTTTAATCTACACAACGCGTTTCGACTGCCACAGCAGCCTTGGTCACGTGATAAACATCACCACTAAAATACCATTTAAATACCCTGTTAGCATAGACATAGAAATAGGACATCTAAAATGTGCAACCAATAACAACACACACTACTTTGCAGATGTTATCATAATAATACTTTTAGTACTTAGATCAGTTCATGCCCCTATATAATATCAGATATAATTCAGATATAATTATTAAATTACAAATCATTTCCCCCAATATTATTAATAAAATTAATAAATTAGTATTATCAGTTTTTAATGAAAATTCATTGTTGAATTTAAAAGGGGAAATAACCAAGTTAAATAACAGTGTTCTATCTATTAAAATTCATATTTCTTTGTTCTAGACCATAATGTCTGTAAAAATATTTATCATTTTAAAAAAATAGAGAGATGGTAAAATATATACACTGCAAATATATCATCATAAGCTTATTAAAGGCTAAAAGTCATCAACAGTACTAATTTTAACAATCAAATCTGAAAATCTGCAAAGTTAACCTCCCATTAATAACGTGAAAAACACTGGAGAATGAATATAAACAAGCGGGTAAAGTTTGATACTTCTTCGTCCGACCATATTATCTAAAAGAGATATCCGAAAATTAGAGTCAAAATTAGAACAGTAACTGAAAATTTAAACATCAAATTAATATTTGAATATAAACTTGACACTCATAATACATATCACATAGTTGACCAAGGTACTTGACCTAAAACCCATAAATTAATTCTATATATAATAAAATTAAATCTCTGTACAGTCAACTCATTATATATATTATGGTATGGATATGGCCATGCCTAAGCTAATAATAATTGCTGGTGTCTAGTGGGCTTTCTGCCCACCCGGGGATGCAGATGGGGTAATTGGTCCTATCTGCCCTCCCGGGGCGGGGGGAGCAGAAAGACTGTGTGCCTTTTGGGAGGGGGAAAAATGGCCATCCCCAAGCTGGGCAGCCCTCACCTGTACAAATAAAAAAACAATAACCCCTGGTCTCTAGTGGGCTTTCTGCCGTACCTCAGGGAGTGCGGGGGTAGATGGGAGTAACCGCCCCCATCTACCCACCTGGGGGCAGAAAGAATGTAATAATTTTTTTAGGAAGAGCGCAACCCCTTGCCCAAGGGGCTGCTCCCCAGTCCCTGGTGTCTACAGGTGTCTAGAGGGTGGATTCCTGCTTGGGATCGCCACCCTGCTGCGAACCCCAAGCAGGGATCTACTAGGGAATGGTAACATTAGAAAAGGAATATTCTCCATTTTCCAATGGTACCTCCCCTGCCTGGATCGGTGCTCAGGGGGCTGAGCATGGTAAAGTTGTGAGTTATAGTTACATTAGGGTGCAAGTTATAGTTTTTTGAATGAACGCTAACTATAACTGCTGAATTTCTATGATAAATTCAGAACCTAACTATAATGTCTCTGTAACCTTTGTTTTTTTTCAGTGAATTTCTATCTTTTTTTTTTTACGTAAAGTATTTTTAATAACTCTGTGATTACCATCTCTGCCCAGTTGATCGAATGGCCTGGCAGCCATGCCTTACAGCCAAGCCCTTATAACCACCCAACCCCACGCCACACACTTGGCCACAGGGCCTGTCTCTCAGTGGATCTGTGAGTGGGTGCATGAGCATCTGGATGGGTCTGAAAGTGAGGGTGTGTGTCTATGCGTGGGTATGTGGGTGCATGAGTGCCTGAGTTGGTGTGTGAGGGGGTGCATGAGTCTCTCAGTGCAGGTATGAGTGAAATTAGTGTATGAATGAGTCTGTGTTTTTTTATTTGGCTAACAGTTCGTGAAACTTTGTGAAAAAATCGTGAATTTTCATGAGTATCGTGCATGGTGATGCAAAATTATTTTAACCCATTATTTTGCTCCTAAACCACACCTATATCAGACCCCTGGGGTCAGAGTACCTTCACCCTGGCTCCTTATGCCACTTTCAATCAGGATTTTCACCCGTGGGGACTGTGCAAAAATTCACGCATTTCCGTGAAATATTCACAAATTTCCGCAAAATATTTGTGAAATAATTGAGAAGTCACCACAGCCAGAGATAAACAAATTTGTATTTCCTTAAATTTCTCAAAAACTACTGAATGAATTTACATAAAAAAAGCTACAGCACAATCTGTATACCGAAAGCTAGCTTTCTGCCAAATTTGGTGTAATGCTGTCTTGCTGTTCGGGCTGTAGTTGTATCTAAAAGCCCTATGGGAATTTTCTCGACCTCCACTTCATGCATCACCCTTTACTTTCTGTGTGCAGCAAGAATCACTGTGACACTTTTTTAGAAAATTTTGTGAAGATTCGTCAAACGGCACCAAAGATATTGGCAAGCCAAAAAACGTTTTTTCTATGGAAACATGGTCCTAAATATAACTACCTAGTGGCAACCACTAGAAAATATATATTATTATGTTCTTAGAGTTCAATTCCCAACATTCACATCTAAATAACATCATACAAAAAAATTGGCATGTGTTGAGACATGATTCTGCCATTAAGGACAGTATAGGTCCACATCCACATATCACATATCGTAAAACCCAATCACTGGGTAACCATCTCACCAGAAGCTTATTTCAGAGTCCCAAAGCTAATATGTCTTGACTGGCTAAAAAAAGTTTGGGCTTTTGGAAATGTGAACATTGTAAATCCTGTTTATATGCACAAAATACTCATACATATACCACTTTTGAAGGGAAAATCTGTGACATAACAGATCGTATTACATGCGAAACTAAATATGTTGTATATGTCATTGAATGTGGTTGTCACAAAAAATACGTAGGTAGTACTATTCATAAACTGAAAGTCAGGTTCTTGCAACATCTCAGAGCCATTAAGAATCATGACCCATCTTATCCTTTAGCTAAACACTTTTGGGATGGTGTATTATATTATGTTTCCGGATTGAAACTTAGTGCATATTGTTATTTTTTCTTTTATATTTTAATTCACTTTAGGGTGTTACACTCATCTAATTTATTTATTTTTATACTGTTATATATGTCCCTGGGGCGGATAGCGGCGCGCATATATACTCTCCTGTTGCTGAATCTGTTGGGTTTATTTACAATTTCCCAATTAATAATAGGTTTGCCCATGACATGGATTTATTAATTAATCCTTTACTTTTTAGAATATATTAACATTTAGAGGATTACGATCAATTTAATGAACTATGGTTATTAATATCTATTTATATATTTGCTCTATTTTGAAATCACTTTTACCTGTATTTCATTTTTAGAATTGATTGAATTTATCCTATTTATCTAGTTATTTATTTATAGCTTGTATATAGATTGAATGTATTGTAACTAATTGATAGTACATTTATTTATATATTTATATAATTATTTATTTATTTATATGTCAGGCTTTTAAAATCATTAGGTAAAAAGTGGTTAATATATTGATACTAAGAGTAAAAGGAAAAAAAGGAAAAAAGGAAGATTGAAAAAGAGAGAAAAAATATTATACATGGGGTATCTCCTCTTCTTGTATTTAACAATTATAGATTGTGATCATAATTAATTTTCATGCATTCAGAGGCGACCAGACCATATTTGTGATATTGTATTACAATATGAAAGAAATATATAATGTCACATTTGTAGCTTTTATTTTATTTCAAAGAAAGCACAGGATTAGGAGTTTTCTATTTCTAAATTAGAATTGTTACGTTACAAAATGGCTGCTCCGCTTGCACTTCTCTTGAGCTATGCAGTGAACAACAAAGAAGGACTATATGGTTTAAATAGCTGAGTGTAAAATGTCTGCCAATGTCCTGTTGAAGGCTTCGGCCGAAACGCGTAGACAGTTGGTTGGGACAGCATGTGTTTTTTGAATGGTGTGCACATTACTGATTTTCTTTTTGTGCTTTTTGTACCAACCTTTGCTGGTGTAATTTACCTGCATTTAATCTTTTTCAATAAATAGCAGCCAATGAAATTACTTTAAAAAGTGTTTTTTTGATTATTTTATCAGCTGGTTTTGGATGAAGTGCAGCCCTTGGTGTGCGATTAAAATGCACCAGTTTCTCTGAATATATATATATATATATGAATGTATATAGATAGATAGATAGATAGTTAGATAGATAGAATTCACGCATTTATGCAAAATGTATCTGAGCCTACACATGAAACAGCACCAACATTAAATTCGCATTGCCCAAAATGAAACATACTTTGAAAATGCCCCAACTACAAACTGCCCAAATAACATCAATTACCCCTAAAAAAAACTATTTATACTTGCAGTAACACAAGTAAAACTCATTTATGATCCATATCACACAAACTCACAAAACCATGTGGCCAAGCACACGGGTAAGAGGGTAGTTGAGAACAAAAAGAACATTTGTAGCTACATAGATCTGGACTCCAGGAGCCACTCCGGCCCTAGTAAACCAACAGGCACATCAGACATAGAATTACCCATATTTAGCATTTAATACAATGCCATCGACAGGCCTCTAAATGTTTTATAAACATACAGCACATCAACAATGAGAAAGTAAAAAATACATCAACACACAAGCCAACGTTCAGGGTACATTAGACCTCCAAATAACATTATCACAACAAAATGAAAAACATAGCAGTACTAAATTCACCAAAAATAAATGGCGGAAAGGTACATTAAGCCAAAGACCTCCACCATCCGAAAAATGTCCAAACATTTTCCTTTAAAAAAAAAGTTATTCCCATATGGATCCTTACTCTAAACTCAGTCCACCAACAAAGACATATAAAAGAAATGGGAAAAAAGAGCAGTGTCCGCCCATTAGTGAACCACCAAACTTTTTTAAAGTGCTCCATTGCATTTAAAAGGTATGTCCCAAAAAGTGAAGATTCCACATTTGTGGATGCAACAGAGATTACAAACAAAAAGAGAGTGGTACTTTCTCTCCAAAATCCAAATCCAAGATGACCAAAGGCTGAACAAAGCAGAGGGAGGAGACTTCAGGGCAGAAAGAGGAAGTTACTGTTGAATGCACAGTTGCTTTCTGGTCCTTTTTTTTTTTTTTTTTTAAGAAAATGTGTTTTGCACTTAAAATATTGCCAGTCTGTTTGTCTATAAATTTAGCTCCAAGATTTAACCCCTTCGCTGCCAGACCTTTTCCCCCTCAGGTGGCAAGCCTTTTTTTTGGCTATTTGGGGCAGTTCGTGCTTAGGCCCTCTTAACATTTTCTCCACATAAACTACCCATGCCTAATTTGCGTCCTTTTTTCCCAACATCCTAGGGATTCTAGAGGTACCTAGTCTTTGTGGGTTGCCCTGAAGGAGACCAAGAAATTAGCCAAAATAAAGTGAAAATTTCGTTTTTTTAAACAAATGGGGAAAAAAGGGCTGCAGAAGAAGGCTTGTGTTTTTTTTCCCTGAGAATGGCATCAACAAAGGGTTTGGTGTGGTAAAATCACCATCTTCCCAGCTTTTGGGAACAGGCAGAGTTGAATTAGAAAAAACAATTTTTCAACACAATTTTGATATTTTACTGGGACATACCCCATTTTTACTATTTTTTGTGCTTCCAGCCTCCTTCCAGTTAGTGACAGAAATGGGTGAGAAACCAATGCTGGACCACAGAAAGTTAAAAATTTCTGAAAAGTAGACAACATTTTGAATTCAGAAAGGGGTCCTTTGTGTAGATTCTACAAGTGTTTCCTACAGAAAATAACAGCTGAAATAAAAGAATATTGAAATTGTGGTGAAAAACACAGCCATTTTTCTCCACGTTTTACTCTGTAACTTTTTCCTGCGAAGACATATTTTTTAAAGCAATATACCGTTACATCTGCTGGACTCTTCTGGTTGTGGGGATATATAGGGCTTGTAGGTTCATCAAGAACCCTAGGTACCCAGAGCCAATAAATGAGCTGCACCTTGCAATGGGTTTTCATTCTATACCGTGTATACAATTAATTTGCTGAAATATAAAAAGTGAAAAATGGGTATCAAGAAAACCTTTGTTATTCCAAAATTGGCACCACATAAGGTGTTGATAAGCAGTGGTTATTTGCACATCTCTGAATTCCGGGTACCCATACTACCATGTGAATTACAGGGCATTTCTCAAATGGACGTCTTTTTTACACACTGTCTTACATTTGGAAGGAAAATATGTAGAGAAAGACAAGGGGCATCTCTCCAAGTCTCCCGATAAAAATGGTACCTCACTTGTGTGGTTAGGCCTACTGCTCGTGACAGGAAACACAAATTGGACACATCACATTTTTACATTGAAATCTGACATGTTCTTTGCAAAGTGCCTAGCTGTATATTTTGGCCTCTAGCTCAGCCGGCACCTAGGGAAACCTACAAAACCTGCACATTGTTTAAAACAAGACACCTAGGGGAATCCAAGATGGGCTCTGACCAGGTTCTGTTACCCAGAATCCTTTGCAAACCTCAAACTTTGGCCAAAAAAACACTTTTTCCTCTCATTTCGGTGAAAGAAAGTTCTGGAATCTGAGAGGAGCCACATATTTCCTTCCACCCAGTGTTCCCCCAAGTCTCCCAATAAAAACAGTACCTCACTTGTGTGGGTAGGCCTAGAGCCCGTGAAAGGAAATGCCCCAAAACACAACGTGGACACATCACATATTCACAAAGTAAACAGAGCTGTTTTTTTACAAAGTGCCTAGCTGTGGATTTTGGCCCTTAGCTTACCCGGCACCTGGGGAAACCTTGAAAACCTGTGCATTTTTTAAAAATAGACACCTAGGGGAATCCAAGATGGGGTGACTTGTGGGGCTTTGACCAGGTTCTGTTACCCAGAATCCTTTGCAAACCTCACAATTTGGCTAAAAAAAACACTTTTTCCTCTCATTTCGGTGAAAGAAAGTTCTGGAATCTGAGAGGAGCCACAAATTTCCTTCCACCCAGTGTTCCCCCAAGTCTCCCGATAAAAACAGTACCTCACTTGTGTGGGTAGGCCTAGCATCCGCGAAAGGAAATGCCCCAGAACACTCTCTGGACACATCAAAATTATCAAATACAAAACTTCCTTTTTTTCGGGGTGGGTGGGTTGTTTCCTGTGTTTCTAGTCCTGGGATCAGCAGCCATATAGGGAAACCTATCAAACCCAGACATTTCTGAAAACTAGACACCCCAGGGTGGCCGGGGAGGTGTGACTTGCGTGGATCCCCCAATGATTTCTTACCCAGAATCCTCAGCATACCTCAAATGTAGCTAAAAAATCACTTTTTCCCCACATTTCTGTGTGAGATCACTGCACCGGGGCAAATTTCCTACCTCCCCTCAGTCTCCCGGTACAAATTATACCTCACTTGTGTAGGTTGGCTTAGTGCCTGTGACAGGGAAGAGCCAAAAACATGTTGAAACTGAGGGGGAACCAAAGCGGGTCCAAAAGGGCAGTTTGAAAAAAACATTTTTAGGCTGACAAGTGCAGCAGAATGTTTATCGGTATAGATGACATAATATTGGGTGGTAGGAATTTTGTGGATTTCGGAAGGTTCCATCACAAGAATCTTGGAAAAATGTGTGATTTCCAGCAAAGTTGGAGGTTTGCAGGGCATTGTGGGTGAGAAAATAGTGCCAGTGCATGTGAAGCACACCACCCTGGAATCAACCAGATGTTTACTTTTCAGACGTGTCTGGGTCTTGTGGATTTTTCTACATGTCAGCGTCCCAAAGTCAAAAAAGTGCAGACCTCACCATTCCAAGTGGGACGATTTTGAGAGTTACCAAGCTCTCATGGCCCAAATATAAAACCGAAAACCCAAAATAATCAAATGTCTTCTTGCTTGCTGTGGGATAAGATGTTTTAGTGTGCGGGGGGAGAGATAAAAGACTGTTACCCCCTTCAGTTGGGGTGGGGGCATAACCAGGGCCATACTGGTTGGTGGCCACCAGCCCACTATTTTTTGCTTTTTTTAAAATTCCATCCCATCTAGTAGACTTTCTGCACCTCAGGGTGTGGATCATGGGTAATTGCCCCATCTGCCCACAGCTAGGCAGAACAACTTTGGCCCCATTTATTTGGGGTGGGGGTATGGCTATACCCCCACCCTCTTATTTTGAAAAAAACTCTTCCCTGGTCTCTGATGGGCTTTCTGCCCCCCTTGGGGCAGATGGGCCTTCCAAGAATAGGCCGATCTGCCCCCAAGGGCGGGCAGATATGGCCAACAGTAATGTGCCCCCATGGGGAGCGATCCTTGCCCAAGGGGCAGCCCCTCCAAGCAAAACACACACATACACACACACCAATCCCTGACCTAAAAACAATTTGCCCTCAGGGGTCGCTCCCTACACATAAAAGAAAAAAAAATGATTCCTGATGTCTAGGGGTTTTCTGCCCCCCCCGCTTGGGGGCAGATGGGCCTAATTATATCAGAAATGGCCTTAAAATTATTTGCCAGCCCTCAGGAGCGGCCCTTGTCCAAGGGGCTGCTCCCCTTATACGTAAATATAATATTTAAAAGAAATTCCCTAGTATCTACTGGTTTCTGCCCCCCCGGGGGCAGATCGGCCTAATTATATAAGGCCGATCTGCACTCAGGGGGGCAGAAATGGCCTAAAAACTATTTGACCCTCCAGGGAGCGACCCTTGTCGAAGGGGTCGCTCACTACACATAAAAAAAAAAAAAAAAAAAGATCCCTGGTGTCTAGGGGTTTTCTGACCCCGGGGTGGCAGAAATGGCCTAAGAAATATTTGCCCCCCTGGGGAGCGGCCCTTGCCAATGGGGCCACTCCCCTCGTGTCCATTTCAAAGTAAAAAAAAAAAAAGCCCAGGTGTCTAGTGGTTTCTATCGGCCTAATTGCATTAGGCCGATCTGCCCCCCCGGGGGGGGGGGGGCAGAAATGACCTAAAAACAATTTGTCTCCCCAGGGAGCGACCCTTGCTGAAGGGGTTGCTCCCTACGCATGAAAGAAAAAAAAAAGATCCCTGGTGTCTAGGGGTTTTCTGCCCCCCCCCACCCCCAGGGGCAGAAATGGCCCAGGGGAGCAGCCCTGGCCCAATGGGCTTCTTCCCCTTAGGTCCATTTAAAAAAAAAAACCCTGGTGTCTAGTGGACATTTCTGCTGCCCGATCGCATTGCGATGGGGCAGCAGAAATGCTTGCAGAGACATGAAAGGAAAGGAAAGGCCTCCCCTTTCCTTTTATGCCTCTGCTGGCCCCCTCCTCCCGAGAGGAAGAGAAATGCTGAGCATTTCTCTTCCACAATCGCGCTGGAAGCATGATTCCAAGCGCTGGAAGCATGATTCCAGCGCGATGGGAGGTGATCTCTGATGAGGTCAGCATGCTCTTGCGTGCTGACATCATCAGATGTCACTGGGGGGGGCGATTCCCCTTCCAGCCCTGAGCTGGGAGTGGGTGGGGGGGGGGCCTCGGGGGGAGCGCTAGAGGGCCGGTAAATGGACGTAATGGTTACGTCCATGGCGCCTCAGAGGCGCAGCCATGGACATAACCATTACGCCCATGGCGGTTAAGGGGTTAAATTTGAGTTCATTTATTTGTCCCTTGTATTCAAAACACTACTACTTGCATTCAACTTTGCAGTCTGGCACTCACAAATTACCCAAACAGCCCCTTCTGGTACAAACATCTACCTGAAATGTTTTTTGACAGCCTGTGTTAAAGAAATTGCTGCTTGCGTTGGGTTGATGCCACTTGAATTCCAGTGGCAGCCACCTCAAACCTCAAGGAGAGGGGCGGGCAGGGGGATGGACGGGAGTGGGGGGAAATAGAAAAAACAAAAAAACAAAAAAAAAGTTACCTCTTCCCGTTGCTGCAGACTCCTGCCACCTCGCTCGTTGCTCCTCTTCTTCTGGTGTCCCAGCATTCACTAAGACACCAGCAGAGTTCCCAGCAATCCTGGTTCTGCTTTAATGCTACACCTAGCATGGAAGCAGTGCTAGGATTGGTCTGAGCGGCTTGGAATGCCTCTCAGACACAAGCCTGGGGTCTGTGCAGTTTCTGCAGCCCGGCTGTTGAGCACAGCCAGGTTGAAGAAACTTAAGTGCGCATGGATGTTTGGCCAGCCTGAGGCAGCCAGCCAAACACACATGCCCACTTAGGTGCACTCTCTCCTCATCCCCCCTCCCACCTCCCATGGCCCAGCCCGCACCTCCCTGAGCAAGAAGCTGAATGATAAAATAATAATTAAGTATTGTTTTATCTTTCAGCTCCTGGCTTAGCCAGGGGGGGCAGCACTCCTTCACTATTGCAAAGGAGGCACCCCTGTTAGGTTCTGCTTTGTAGGATGGTGTTCAAACATTACCCGAATAGTCCGTTTGGACAAAAAATCTCCCCGAAACGTTCATTGACCACCTGCATTAACCCCTTCTGTGCCCAGGACGTAATGGTTACGTCCTGAGGCACAGTGCTGCTGTGCCCAGGACGTAACCATTACGTCCTGTGCACAGAGCCCAGAGGGAGCGCTAGCGCTCCCTCTGAGGGGTTCCGCCCCACCCCCCTAAGTCAGGGATGGTAGGGGAAGCCCTTCCCCTACCACCCGACCCCCCCAACCCCCCCTGTGACGTCAGCGCGCGAGCGCGCGCTGATTAGT